>NC_064926.1:500946018-503446018 GCF_023897955.1 Schistocerca gregaria | reverse complement strand
ATCGAGTATAGATTTAGGTGTCAGGAAGTCATTTCTGAAAGTATTTGTAGGGAGTGTAGCCATGTATGGAAGTGAAACAGGAACGATAACTAGTTTAGACAAGAAGAGAATAGAAGCTTTCGAAATGTCGTGCTACAGAAGAATGCTGAAGATTAGATGGGTAGATCACATAACTCATGAGGAAGTATTGAATAGGATTGCGGAGAAGAGAAGTTTGTGGCACAACTTGACCAGAAGAAGGTATCGGTCGGTAGGAGATGTTCTGAGGCATCAAGGGATCACCAATTTAGTATTGGAGGGCAGCATGGAGGGTAAAAATCGTAGAGGGAGACCAAGAGACGACTACACTAAGCAGATTCAGACAGATTGGGGTTGCAGTGGGTTCTGGGAGATGAATAAGCTTGCACAGGATAGAGTAGCATGGAGAGCTGCATCAAACCAGTCTCAGGACTTAAGACCACAACAACAACAACAACAATGAATTCACAACGAACACTGCAAAAAATTATGAGCATGTAATTGTAATAGGCGTCAATATATTGCTCAGCAGAAGCGATTATACAAAGCATGGACTTCACTTGCAAATGGAAGGCAAAGAGAAATTATGTAGACATTTACAGCTAGCAGTAGGTGCCAACTGCAAATATCAACTCTGACATACATACAATGTGAAGACCTTTCAGCAAATATAACTGTGAAAAGACAAGAAAAAATCTCAGCAAAAACGGACTTATCCAACTGTATAGTGACGAAAGGTAAACGAGGAGCTGCAAGAAAAAAAAAAAAAAAAAAACTGTACAACTCCTTCATCACTCAAAGGCTGTGATACCAGCAAAAGCATCTAACCCGAAAATATCAACTCAACAAAGTTCAACACTCAAAGATATTCAAGGTACAGAAGGAAGAACTGTGCACTGGAAACCAGAGGCAATTCCTACAGGAGACACACTAGGGACAACAGCAGATCCAGTCTCGAAAGTACCACCAAGGACATCTAATTTTACGTGTATCAGTGAACACCAGAAATCAACTACTACCACTCCAGCACCAGAAGGAAGTTTTGCAACTTCAGTGAGAATAAATTTAAGGTGACCATGTCATCTGGAAGATTTTTTATTCCCAAATGGCTTCAAGACCAAATTAGGATAAATAGTGCACCTATCAACAACACCTTCAGTAGCAGTCCGTGCATCAAAAACAGAAACCACATCAACATCAACTACACAAGAAGAATGACCAAAGAGACAGAGAACTGCCCCTTTTCATTATCAGGGCATTTTCTTATGACCGACGGAGAAAACCAACTCACGCTTCAAGATGAATAGGAAGATTTCCCACATAATTTAAATTCAGAAATAAAGTTATTGGTCAACCAAGTACAATCAGAGCAAACCTAAAGTTTCACCAGGTCACTCTTCTTTATCAGAATAAAGTAAGAGAGCTGGAAATCTTGCTATCAAGTGAACTCAGATATGTTAATATAGTTTGCTTAACTGAACACTGGCTGAAAGAAAATGAGTTAAGGACAATGAAATTAATGGATGATGTGTTAGCAGCACAAACTTGTAGAAATCAGTTTACATGTGGAGGGAACTGCTTATTCAAGGGTTAGAACTTTAATAGTGGCAACTATTTATTTACAGCTCACAGAAAATAGATACATGTTTCAAAGTTTTAGCGACCTTCACAGTGGTCACTAGCATTGTGTATAACCCGTCGCCAGCAATGTGGAAGTCGTAGGACATTCTTAGCAGTGCCATTTGTGTTGACACTTCGAGCGGCGTGGTCTATTGCCCGATGAATTCGTAGCAGTTCTGAAGCGAATGGTATGAAGAGTTTCCTTCAGTTTAGAAATCGAATTGATTTTACGAGGGCTGAAGTCAGGGGACTGCAGAAAGTGTCATTACTTCTGTCTCTATGTTATTCATTTTTGGAACACAACTTATGACCAGGTTAGAAACAGAAGTGATGACCCTTTCTACAGGACCTGCCCATCATTTTGCAGAACAGTGCTGAAGCACATACAATGCAAGCTGTTAGTGATTTGTTTGATTGATGGGGCTGCTAAGTGCTATACCACCTACTGCACTCCCCTGACTTAAGCCGTTGTAAGTTCATCGATTTTTAAACTGAAGGAAACAATTCATGGCATTAGATTCAAAACTGCTAAAAATTCGTCGGGCAATAGACTGCGCAGCTCGAACTGTCAACACAACTGGCACTGCTTAGAGTATCCTACGACTTACACATCACTGGTAACGGGTTATACACAATGCTAGTGACTACTTTGAAAGTCAGTAAAATTTTGAAACACGTATTTATTTTGTACGAGCTGTAAACAAATAGTTACCACTATTAAAGTTCCAATCCTCGTACGTAAAGAAAGATGTCAAATTCAATAACTTAGACAATGTTGGATGCTTAAACACAGAGAAAGATTTTGAAATATCAGGCATAGAAATTTCCGTGGACGTTGATGCTCTACCTGATGGAGCCATTTTGGATTATCTGCGGACCAATAATGCATATTCCTCATATTGACAATTCCTTTGTTGGAGAATGATGCCTTGTCGGTAAAGAGAACATCTGCAAAAAATTTGGATTAGTCAGAAGTTTTTGTTGAGCCCACCGACAAAATGTTACCCTACCGCGGAAGTCATTTCTATGAAGATCCTGGTGTAAATGAACATGGTAAGGATGAAATTTATGACGTTGAAAAATACGCTGTGCACTTGATTTCAACACACCAACTTCACATTCAATTTTACGTGTGCTGGTTTGAGGATTCACAGCTATTGTAGCGAGCACAGCAACTTCAGCACGATCATCTGTCCGTGTTATAGGACGATGTCGAGGTCTTTGATTTAAGCTTCCCGTTTCACGTAGATGAGATGTGAGACGACCAAACATCTGGCGTGAAGGCGATGGCTTGTCAGGGAATCGTCTTCTGTAGAGTTGTTCTGCCTAAATAGCATTTCGTCCACCTACAACAGGGTACAGTACAGGTATGTAGAGTAGGGTAGAAAACAGACATATTAACTTAATAATCATAATTTTCGCTAACAGTGCTATCAACAAACAAGCAATCTCATAACGTATTTACCGTCAACGTACATTCTCCATAGGTCAGCAGCATTTCTACCATATCTTCCCCCTAAGGGAAGTCTTTCCGCTCCTGGGATTGGAATGACTCCTTACCCTCTCCCTTGGAACCCACATCCTTTCGTCTTTCCCTCTCCTTCCTGAAGAAGCAACCATCGGTTGTGAAAGCTAGTAATTCTGTGTGTGCGTTTGTGTGTTTTGTTCATTGTGCCTGTCTGCCGGCGCTTTCCCGCTTGGTAAGTTTATATATATATATATATATATAAACTTACCAAGCGGGAAAGCGCCGGCAGACAGGCACATGAACAAAACACACAAACACACACACAGAATTACGAGCTTTCGCAACTGGCAGTTGCTTCGTCAGGAAAGAGGGAAGGAGAGGGAAAAATGAAAGGATGTGGGTTTTAAGGGAGAGGGTAAGGAGTCATTCCAATCCCGGGAGCGGAAAGACTTCCCTTAGGGGAAAAAAAGAACAGGTGTACACTCGCACACACACACACATATCCATCCGCACATACACAGACACAAGCAGACATATTTAAAGCCAAAGAGTAAGGGCAGAGATGTCAGTCGAGGCGGAAGTACAGAGGCAAAGAAGTTGTTGAAAGACAGGTGAGGTATGAGCGGCGGCAACTTGAAATTAGCGGAGGTTGAGGCCTGGCGGATATCGAGAAGAGAGGATATACTGAAGGGCGAGTTCCCATCTCCGGAGTTCGGATAGGTTGGTGTTGGTGGGAAGTATCCAGATAACTCGGACGGTGTAACACTGTGCCAAAATGTGCTGGCCGTGCACCAAGGCATGTTTAGCCACAGGGTGATCCTCATTACCAACAAACACTGTCTGCCTGTGTCCATTCATGCGAATGGACAGTTTGTTGCTGGTCATTCCCATACAGAAAGCGTCACAGTGCAGGCATGTCAGTTGGTAAATCACTTGGGTGCTTTCACACGTGGCTCTCCCTTTGATCGTGTACACCTTCCGGGTTACAGGACTGGAGTAGGTGGTGGTGGGAGGGTGCATAGGACAGGTTTTACACCGGGGGCGGTTGCAAGGGTAGGAGCCAGAGGGTAGGGAAGGTGGTTTGGGGATTTCATAGGGATGAACCAAGAGGTTACGAAGGTTAGGTGGATGGCGGAAAGACACTCTTGGTGGAGTGGGGAGGATTTCATGAAGGATGGATCTCATTTCGGGGCAGGATTTTAGGAAGTCGTATCCCTGCTGGAGAGCCACATTCAGAGTCTGATCCATTCCCGGGAAGTATCCTGTCACAAGTGGGGCACTTTTGGGGTTCTTCTGTGAGAGGTTCTGGGTTTGAGGGGATGAGGAAGTGGCTCTGGTTATCTGCTTCTGTACCAGGTCGGGAGGGTAGTTGCGGGATGCGAAAGCTGTTTTCAGGTTGTTGGTGTAATGGTCGAGGGATTCAGGACTGGAGTAGATTCGTTTGCCACGAAGGCCTAGGCTGTAGGGAAGGGACCGTTTGATATGGAATGGGTGGCAGCTGTCATAATGGAGGTACTGTTGCTTGTTGGTGGGTTTGATGTGGACGGATGTGTGAAGATGGCCATTGGACAGATGGAGGTCAACGTCAAGGAAAGTGGCATGGGATTTGGAGTAGGACCAGGTGAATCTGATGGAACCAAAGGAGTTGAGGTTGGAGAGGAAATTCTGGAGTTGTTCTTCACTGTGAGTCCAGATCATGAAGATGTCATGAATAAATCTGTACCAAACTTTGGGTTGGCAGGCTTGGGTAACCAAGAAGGCTTCCTCTAAGCGACCCATAAATAGGTTGGCATACGAGGGGGCCATCCTGGTACCCATGGCTGTTCCCTTGAATTGTTGGTATGTCTGGCCTTCAAAAGTGAAGAAGTTGTGGGTCAGGACGAAGCTGGCTAAGGTGACGAGGAAAGAGGTTTTAGGTAGGGTGGCAGGTGATCGGCGTGAAAGGAAGTGCTCCATTGCAGCAAGGCCCTGGACGTGCGGGATATTCGTGTATAGGGAAGTGGCATCAATGGTTACAAGGATGGTTTCCGGGGGTAACAGACTGGGTACGGATTTCAGGCGTTCGAGAAAGTGGTTGGTGTCTTTGATGAAGGATGGGAGACTGCATGTAATGGGTTGAAGGTGTTATATATATATATAATGGAATTGGTAGATAATCGCAAATTATGTCGGCCATTGTTTCAAAAAAAGGATGACCCTGCCTCTTTTATATATACTTGAAAATATGAAGTATTTAAAGCAAAACTTACACACTAAAAGACCACTCATAACTCAAAATCGCACATACACAGCTATGATACAAGCCAAAAATTGGGTGTGCATGTTCAAAGTGCCAACACCAAGTTATTTCAAAACAATCTTATCCATCCTAGTATTAAACTATACAGTGTCTTACCAGGTACCATTAAACACATCTAAATTAAACAAATCTAAATTGAAGTTGTACTTGGTTGATCACTGTATTTAAACAAGAAATGAATACCTAAAAAAAATTTCTATGTTAACCCAAAGTAATCTCATACAGAAGGACATTTGCACATTATCTCTCTGTACATAATGTAACAACATTTATTTCAGTATTCATCATTAATTGATACATTAATGTGTGTTATTACATTAATATTAACCTAAAAATCCAAGTATCTCTTGCACATTATGCAGCTATAGATGAAAATGGATCAATTAAAAAAATATTTTGTCAGTAAAAGTTTATTTATGCTTTGCTACTATGCATTCTTTCAGTCACAGCTATGATATGGGATTATGTTAAAGGGTAATTCAGCAGGCACAAACTGTGTATACAAATGGCAAAAAAAAAAAAAAAAAAAAAAAAAAAAAAAAAAAAAAAAAAAAAACCAGTCAGATGTATACAAGGATTGGGTCCAAGAAAAACTTGTAAGACGTACTTCAGCCTATTAAACATAATAACCCTCTGAAGTCTCTATATGTATAACTGTTTAATATACATAAAAATATACAACAATTTACACAGAGAATGAATTTACATTTGCACAGCACTAGAAACAATTGCATGTTTGATATACCATATTCTAGGCTGTCACTGACACTCAGCAGTCACAAACACCTAAGTCTAAAGTTATATAATAAACCGCCACAGTCAGTAAAAACCCTCACCCTCTGTAAATTTAAGGAGGTATTAGTTGCATGGTTTGAAAATAAAGCATACTACTCAATTGAAGAATATCTTGGAATTAATTTGGAAGGAATGTATAAACAATGAAATAATGTAACTATCATTAACTAAATATATAAAACTGTATAATCAATTTTTGAACAGGCGTGGCTCGTAATTAAAGGCTCTGAGGCGGAGCCACCCCAAAATATATGTTATAGTAAATTTCGCAAGAATGTATTACATATTTTAAATTTCGCATATTTCCCATTCCAATTTAAATAACGACGGTCAATGTTTTTGGAACTGTTTGTATCGATTGATGTTTTCCGAACGGTTAGCAGTGTTTAGGCTGCTCCTTGGAAGGTCCATAAGCTGCATGTAGTAGCAGTTTGGGGGCATGGCTTCTACATAGTCCTGCTCTTTATGGGCGACCCGAAGACTGAGAGCTTGCAGCCTAAGGGTGTCATACCAACCACCACACGTTTTTCACGTTCCACTATCTATGTAATAAAGGAATGTAGAGTGACCAAAACTTCGCTATCCCATCTCTGTCTCTGCACATCTCTACTACGCTTTGATGCGTCATTAATCGATGTTTAGTAGTATTGTTTTGATAATGTTTTAAATAGTTGTTGTTTCTGCCATTGGCTATTTTATTCACATTTAGAATAACTTTGCAAATATCCCGCCAGAGTGCACTAGACTACAGTAACATAACAGTACCGCCATCTAGTGAGAGCTTCATAAGTGATTAGAGGACAAAGCGTGGGAAATTGGTCCCGTTACTTTACTTTCCTTGCTTCCTGATGCTGACTGCTTTTGTTGATACCGTGTGATATTAGTAAGTTTCTTTTTTTGGAGGGTATTTTGCAAGATTTTAGTGAGTTTTACTTGCTTGTGAATATCTGCGACATACCGCGAGTGTGAAACCAGCAAAATATGAATTCTGTGTGCAATTTAATAGGTAAAAACTTGGACACGGCCATAGGATGAAAGCGAAAGAACTTGGTGCACCCAGACCCGATCTAACGATCAATCAAGAACAGACCAGTGCAAATCTAAGCAAAGATACAAACGCAGTTTTCATAGAGGAATGTACGATGCAACTGAGTGGTTGTGAAGTGAAAAAATGCATTTTTCTGTTTCACCTGATAGTACTGATAGTGCCTGCACTGAAACTGGTATCACTGACTTAAAGAATTTTCACACAAAGGTGAAAAAAACATAATTCCAGCGAAAAAAATTTAAATGGTTTCATTGAGTTTTCAACGTTAGGGAAAGTGGACATTATGTGCCAACTACACAGTGCTTACCGCCATAATATAAAGATATATAATGAAAATGTATCAAAAAATCGGCATATTCTAGGTAAATTAATAGACTGTATTAAATTTTATGGCAAATTGGAGCTTGCCTTAAGGGGCCACGACAAAACAGAAGATTCCAAAAACCCAGGAATTTTTCGAGGATTAGTCAGTCTTATGGCAGAACTGGACTGCGTCTTGAAGCAGCACATTGAGAAATAAGAAAACCATGTTATCTTAGGCCTATCGAAGACAATTCAAAATGAACTCCTGGAATCAATTTATGAGGTATGCCTGAATCTCATCAGGAGTGAACTCTCGAAGGCAAACTTTCTCAAAATAGAAGTTGATGAAACTACTGACTGTGCAAATTTGTCACAATTGGTCCTAATAATTCGCTATGAGCTACTGGGACAAATAAATGAAAGATTTATTTCCTTTGTACGCCCAAAAAGTCACAGTGCAGACGATGTAACTGCAGCTGTTCTCTGCGAGCTAGAGAAAATGAATGTACATGAAACACCTGAAAAACTGGTGGCCATAAAAGTGGAGTTCAAACTAGAATTAGAGAAATCTACAGGAATGCTCACTTTATTCACTGTTTAATTCCATCAGTTAAATTTAATTGTTGAACGATGTGTGACGGGCAATAAACAAGTGCGGATCTTCTTTAGCAACTTGGAAGGAATTTCCATCTTTTTTTCCCCGGTCTTCTAGCCGTACAGCCATTCTTGACGAAGTAGTGAAGAAGAGTATTCATACCTGTCCTCAGTCCATCAGATGGAATTTTAAATCACGGAGTGTAACCACTGTGTACAAATACCAAAAGGATTGTTGACCTAGAAAGACTTATTGATGATGATGCCAGTGATTACAAGACAATAAACAAGGCCACGGGACTGAAGGGTTTCCTGCAAGACGAAGATTTCCTCTTCTGGTAAATTTTTTTTAATACAGTCATGTCTTATTGTGACATTCTCTTCAACCAACTGCACCAGAGGAATATTGATGCAGCGAAAACTGTTGAATATGTATCGCACTTTGCAGATTCTGTCCAGCAAATTAGGGCCTCACTTGAAACTGACGATCACTGGGAACAGGTAGAACCAACTGCAAAACGGGGATGTTTCAAAGAATCAAGAATAGTGTGTGCGCGAAATGTTTGCGACCTCATCACAGCTCAGATCAGAGAACGATTCAGTTTCAATAATCACTTATCAACTGCACAGCTGTTTGATCCATCGTTGTTTGCAAAACATCAAGCTGTTTTTCTGGAAAAAGAGCTTAAAATAGATGTTAATTTGTTCAATTTACAGTCTTCAGATCTACATCATGAGCTGAACGTGTTGTACAGCCGAAAAGATTTTATGAAGGCGTCGGGGGCTTTGACCTTGTTGTACTTTCTTCACGATAACAATCTGGCTAAAGCTTTTCCTGAAAAGCGTAAAACTTCTACAAATAATAGTAACCTTCCCTATGACAACCGGAGAGGCAGAACGCTGCTTCTCTACGTTAAAGCGAGTGAAAACATTCATGTGCAACACTATGAATGAGGACAGACTTTGTGCACTTGCAATGTGTTCCCTATAAAAAGAATTACTGAATCGACCAAGTTTCAATGAAATGGTCATAGACCATTTTGCTGCACAGAAGGGGAGACGAGCTGACTCCGTCTATAAACAAATGAATTGAGGTAAGCAAAAGTGCATTCATAATTGATAAGAGGTAATTTCTTTATATTAAGTCCTACTTAGCCTATTAAGTGAAGTGAGTGAAAAAGGGTAGTGTCATGTTTAGCCAGTCATAAACGTGATGACATTTTCCGAAACGAATCACTTTTGGTACCGATAGTGTGTTACGCTGCAGTGTCACATTTTGTGTACTTTAGCACAACAAACCATACTAAAAATGGCGTATTTTGGAGAGATCTTTAGTGCGATATTTCACATAACTGCATATTTTCATAATACACAATAAATACGAACTGTTCGCTTCTCAAACATGTGAATTAATATGGCAGTTGCACGGATTGCTCATGCCACCCAATCACAGTACAAGACCTGTGACGTCACCAAAACATCACATATCGTCATGCGAACACTTAACCTTCGAGCTTTGGAGGTAAACCACAATAAACGCCTTAAGTTTAGAACTGAAAACACCAAAATATTAAGCAGCCGCAAAGTTAACATTCATCGCATTAAAGATCTCTTCGAAACGCCTCTTTTCATATGATTTGCTGCAAAGTGTCAGACAATGATATTTAATACCTGATTATAGAAGATAGAGTACGTAAAATTATGTGCAGAGAGTGATCTGCCCCCCCCCCCCCCTCCTCCCCCTGAATTGTTAGTTGTTTATGTCAGACTAATCTGTAGCGTAACCCGAGGTCTATGTTGGCTCCGATCGATAAATACCACAGCCTTCCCCAGAATAGAAACCACGAGCCGTGCCTATTCTTGAATGTAAACTGTATAAAGACTATTACTGAAATCTCTGATTCGTAAGAGGTTTATCTATTTATGTATGTGTAAAACGATGATGTGTGTAAAATGTACTAATTACTAACTACTAAAAAGATGTATATAATATAAGTATGCACAATGTATAATGCACAACGTAAAAATTTGTAACAATTATACTTTTATGAGTATGTAAAATGTATTCTGAGAAAGCCAATTGCATGGTAAACATGCTGAATGGATAATAAATAAACATATGAGAAATATAAGCCTTTCCTTAACTAACTTTCAAGTTGCGTTGTCAGTAGAATCTTCCATTGATTGTTGACCAACTGCTTGGCGAACTACCTTGTAAAACCGACTGGCAGCACTATTGTCTTCAACACTGTTCTCTGTACCGTCGCCTGATTCAGTAGTGACATTGATTGATTGGGATCCCAGCGACTGCATAACAGTTATAGGGACACGCAGTGGTGGAGTAGGTGCCTGTTTCATGATTTAGTTGATTAACTGTAATATTGTATGCTTGAATATTTTTATTTGTTGCTCATTCATTTCATCCAGCTCAGACAAAAAGCTAACAAGAAACAGTTTCGTATCTTCTATCCTCTGGTTGCGGGGCTAAGACTGCTGTGAGCCAATTTTGGCCTTCTTGGCTTTAATAAACTCGAAACAATTGTCATTGTCATCAGCTTTAGAACATCGTTTTACAGGCCTTTTTGCTTGCGGACAAGAATCAGATGCCACATGGAAATTTATGTCAGCTTGACAATTTTGAGAGTGTTCATATTGGTTGTCCTCAGTCAGGTCTTTAGTCGCCGTGTTTGGTAAGGGTGGTAATGGTGTTTCTGGCGGAGGTATTGGTATTAAGGAGGATGATGGTGGCGAACATGGGAGATGCTGAGAAGATATTTCTTCACCGTTCACAACATAAAGTACATTTTCTCCGACATTGGGGATATCTGGTAAATTTCCAGTGGCAGCAGAGGTTAAGGATTTCACAAATGGTAATGCAAACTGCACTGATTGCATCAAATAATAAAGCTTCTTTGTCTTTGTCCCACTGCCATTTGGAGGAGGTTTGAGGTTCCAAACAAAGACCATTCGTAAATTCCTCCATTTCTCTTTGCATTCAGGCACTAAAACAAAAAGAAGGCGTGTCTCTTAAGAGCCAAATAGGTAATAAAATGTAGAGAATCTCAAAATAAATTAATAAACTAAACTTATACATAGTTTTTCATTTACTGGTACTTGGCCATTGGCTGCATATTTGTATCACTTTCATGGTACTCTGCACAAGGAGGGACCACCATTGGACATGTAGTGGAAGTAGCAGAGACCACAAAAATATTTTGGGATGTTCTCAAAGAAATGTATATGTCAGTTCCAAAAGAAGAGCACTGGAAGAAGATTGCTGAACGTTTTTGTCACTTGTGGAATCTTCCGAACTGTATTGGAGCACTCGATGGCAAGCGTATCAGAATAGAAAAATTGGTGAACAGTGATTCAACTTACTTCAGTTACAAATCATTCCTCTCTGTTGTGCTAATGGCCTGCTTGCGATGTTGGTGAATTATTTACTTTAATAGAGATGGGTTATACTGGATGAAACAGTGACAGAGGAATATTTCGTGCAAAAGCAATCAAACATTGGATAACATATGCTGGCCTTGATATTCCATCTCCTTCGAGATTAAAGTATGATGAGAATGATAACCCATTCCCCTACTATTTTCCAGCAGATGAAGAGTTCCCCTTATCAGACTACTTAATGTGACCATTCGCTAAAAATTGTTTCCGTATTTTGAAAAGAATTTCAACTACCACTTAAGCAGAGGAAGAAAAACAATTGAAAGTGCATTTGGAATGGCTTCAGAAACGTTTCAAGTTTCAAATGGCCTAATACATTGCAAGAAACCTGACAGAGTGAGTGATGTTATCAAAGCCGTTTGTGTTCTCCACAATTACATACATAAACGTGAAGGTGTAGAATATAAATCAATTACAAGGAAATCATGAAGCCACTAAAGATGCTGCAATATTTCAAGCAAATCATGTTTCAATTTGTGCTAATCCATCAGCAATTGCATTAAGAAATTATTTAGCAAATTACTTTTTAACCCCATGTGCCTTTCTTCTATGGCAATGGAACTACTGTACTTGAACATTCATTTCATGTTGACTATAGTTAAATTCTGTGAATGAAAAAAGCTACACTCTTCACTTTAACATGCTGTCGATTACTTTTTATTTTGAATACCTGGACGTGATTACATTTATACATATGGAAACGTGGTATGCTCTTTAAGGGGGGATGTAATGGAGTTTGGTCCAAAAACCGATTTTTCAAAAATATTATTTTCTTGATCTACACAGTTTCATCCATGTCGTGTGTGAATTTTATCGAGATAGCTGCTTTAGAAATGCCTTTGTACTGTTAAACTGTGTTAGCTGTAAAAATACAGAATGCATGATTGCTGTTGAAGAAAGAAGAGTGTTAATAGCTTGTGATTTTAAATTAATTTGTAATTCGTGTGGCTATGAATTTTCATTTTCATCCACAAAAAAAACTGACACTGGTACTTGTGAAAGCAATTTTAGATTAGCATATGTTCTGAGATGCCTTGGATAGGGCAGGCGGTAGTTTATTGTGTGGTTTCCTGAACATGTCTCCACCTTGTGCAAAGTTTGAAAAAAAAATAAATGTCTGCCAGAATTTCTATGAAGAAAGCAGTGGAGGAATTGGGTGAAATAAACCAAAATGAAATAGATCCAGGGGTAGATATTCATGACAGTGAATTCCCAACAAATATTACTGACCTGTGTGTGTGTCTGTAGAGGGTACCTGGACGAAAAGGGGTCACACATCTCCGTATGGAGTTGCATCTATTATTGGTATTGACTCAGAAAAAGGTTAAATGTAGAAATTATCTCTAAATACTGCCACCACTGTGCAACAAGGAAAATGTCCAACAATGAGAAACTGTGGCAAGAAAAGCATGCAGTAGCATGCTCTAAAAATTATAGTGACTCAAGTGGGGGCATGGAGTCTGCTGCAATTGTGAGGATGCTCTCCAGATTGGAGGACCAGTTTGGTGTTAGACATAATTAAATACCTTGGTGATAGGAACTCCTCTTCATTCAAAGCTGTAACCGATAAAGATCCATATAATACAACAATAGAAAAGTTGGAATGTATTGGCCACATCCAAAAGAGGCTTGGTGGTAGGCTTCAGCACTTGCAGAGAGAGAAGAAATGTGAAGTACTTGAGGATGCAACACCACTAGGAGAAAAAGTAGGCTTACTCTGAAAGAAACCAATTCTCTTCATTTATTTTATAGGAGAGCTATCAGGAGAAACACACATAATTAGAGGCAATGAGGCGTTCTGTGTGGTCAATTTTTTTCCACAAACTATCCACTGACCAAACACCAAGTCACAATCTGTGTCCGAAAGACGATTGTTTTAAGTTCAACAACAGAAATGAGACATATTGAAATAAACACTCTTTACCAGAACTTGTTATGAATGCAGTTAAGCCCACATTCAAGTTCCTTGCAAACCCTGATTTATTGAGGAAGTTTCATCGTGGAAAGACACAAAATACTAATGAAAGCCTTGTGGCATCTCTTGTGCAGAGTGCTCTATCTTTGGGAAACTTTTTCTTTGGACTATGGAGTCTGGCGTGAACTTTCTGCTCGTGATATGTGTAACAGCCATAATTGTCATATGTACAAGTGTTCAGTAAATATACATTTCATATTGAAGTAAGTTATCTCTCAACTAATCTCCTGTGATAACTACAGTGGTGACCCCGACACCGTCAATGTCTCATCCAGCCTTATTTGTGCTTGTTTTCGTCATTCATTTCCACTGTGTGCCAGAATGCATTGTTTACGCCACAATGCATCTACCTGTGACTTTCAGTGCAAGTGTAGCAAGCCCCATTAACTCGGCTGATTGCACCCATGAGTGGACAAGTGTACTTCCTACGAACTTGGTTAAAAGTGAACAGTTATTTACGCTGGGCCATGATGGTGGCCACCTAACCTTACCCAGTTCAACATGGGCGACACCTAGAATGGCAGCACAACAACAACCACAAGTGTCTGCCACCTAACCACAACATTGCACCATGGTCGCATCACAACCACTGTCTGCTCCCTTTCGTAACGGCGCCAGCCATTCCACCTGCGCCGGTTCCCAGGTCCGCCGCCCCATGGCTCCACCACGATTGCCCCCCTGTCTGTTGTTGCAACAATGCCAGCTGTTACACCCACGCCACATTCTTCGTCATGTTTGCCAGCTTGGCACACCTTGCCAGCTAATACACCTGGCGCCGCCTCTGCTCCCTCGTATCATGTGCTGCATGCGGCCACCATCTCACCCAGACCTCGGCCGACGCACTGTTCACTGCTACCGCACTTTTGGTGTCAGAGTCATCCTATTCTGCTTGCACTGATCTCCAGATGCTGGTGCAGACTCAACATGTGTTACCAGGCAGGTTCCCTAAGCTACCTCAGCCAAGCAGTAGCCCAATTGGCTACTGTCCCCACCACAGTCAGCTCCTACCCCCATCCACACTGCGCCAGCCTGTCACCCGACCTACCCACTGTGCTGATTCCACGCTACTTACAGGGATGCCACCCACAACTGCCGTGTGCCCTGCACCTACCCAAACAAGACTGGCAGTTGAGGTGCCACATCCCACCACATACCTTCACAGTCATCTGTCGACACTACACCTCCTGCTTTGGCGACATGACGCCTCTATGCCACAGATTTCTCGACCAGCATCCGCTTTCTCGTTGACACTGGCGTCGATGTTTGCATCATACCGGCAAAGCACTCTGTTGACACACTATCCTCCAGTACCATCGCCTTGATCGCCATCAGCCATTCTCCCATTGCGGTCCACAGCTCCATCAAGATGTCGCTTCACCATTCACTGATTCACACCTTCCCTTGGACCTTGCACACTGCCAACGTGGATGAAACTATGATCAGGTTGGATTTTCTACAACATTACGAACTTTCACCAGACCTGCAGGCTGCCACACATTTGGCTCTACAGTTTCATGCCCATCCTAGTTCAGCACTTTGCTCTCCACAACCTTGGCTGCACTTTCCACCTGAGCTTCCCTCGTCGAGCACATAACCTCATGGGTCTCTGAGCTGTCGTATGTGACCTCCCAGATCGACGAACTCTGCACCGGGAATGATGACTTATGTGCCTGCATCACCTCTGCCAAATTGTCACATGTATGGCGTACCACACGTCGCCTATCTGCAGCCCTGCAGTGAGACGGCCCAGCACATGCCTCTACAGAGCCTTCTCTCCAACCTAATCCAGTGTGAAGCATTCCACGACCTGCTGTCTTTTTTTTTTTTTTTTTTTTTTTTTTTTTTTTTTTTCCCCCCCCCCGTAGCCGCGCACCTGAATGCACCTCTCCAGATTCTTGATGCCGTTGCTCTCCTGCATCACACCTTCTGTTGCCGACTACAGGCAACACCTCACCTAGATCGCCCTGATTCATCAAGGTCAGTAAACCGGCGTTGCCTGTGGATACCTTCCTGACCCCTCATACCAAATCGCCTACACGATTATCGGCCTTCAGTAATGGCATTTGCCATAGGATTCACACCACCGACAGTCCACCTGTTCATTAAAAGGCTAGGTGCCTTAACACTTCCAAACTTTTGTGCACCAAGATCATTCATGATGTGTTGGCTTTGTATCATCCTCTGCCCTTTCTGATAGCAACTGGTCTTCCACTACTCACCTTGTTCCCAGAAAGGACACCACCTTGTGCATGTTGGGGACTACAGGTCCCTTAACGCCCAAAGCATTATTGATAACTACCCCATACCATCTACCCTTTTCTCCACATTAGATTGTTCCAAAGCGTATCACCAGATTCCTATGCATCCACCGGATATTTTGAAGACAGCCATCATCCCACCCTTAAGCCTATTTGAATACTGCTACAAGGCTTATGGACTGAAAAATGCTGCGCAGACATGGCAAGGGTTCATCGATTCCATTATGCTTCTTCTGCCTTTTGCTTACAGTTACTTAGACGATACCTTTATCTTTCCTTCTTCTGCTGAGGAGCATCAAGTCCGTTCAGCCCTCGCTGCCAATTATGACAAATCTCAACTATGTTCCACATCTATTACCTTCCTTGGCCATTCCGTCACTGGCGATGGTCTCTGGCTGACGAGTTCTCATGACGAAATTATACTTACACTTCCTCTCCCCGAGGATGTTCAGCTCCGTCGTTTTTTGAGTATGGCAAACTTTTACCGCCACCATATTTCTCAAGTTGCCTCCGTCCAAATGCCCTCACCGATGTTCTCTCTGGCATGAACACCACTGGAAAATGGAAGATGGACTGGACCCAACCAACACTTTTGGTAACCTCAAAACTGCCCTAGCCAAAGCCGTCACACTCGCCCATCCTGACCCTGTGGCCTGTATCTCAATCACGACTGATGCAAGTAATTCAGTTGTGGGTGCCATTTTACAGCAGCACACTACCGACTTCACCCAGCCCCCCCCCCCCCTTTCTTTTCCAAGAAACTGATTAAGAGCAAGTGGTCAGCATTTGACTGGGAGCTGCTGGCAGTGTACAAGGTAATAAACATTTTCGTAGTGACCTTGAAGGGTGACTCTTCACGATCTATATCGATCACAAGCCACTTGTGGATGCTATTCATAATCTGACTAAAGACCTGGCCACGCATTTACATCATATGGACTACATCTGACAACTCTCTTACAACGCACGCTATATCCGTGGCACAGAGAACGTTGGGGCAGACTACCTTTCCCGAGCCACGAGGGATTAGCCAAGCAGTCTAAGAGCTGCAGTCACGGGCTGTGTGGCTGGTCCCCGCGGATGTTCGAGTCCTACCTCGGGCATGGGTATGTGTGTTTGTCCTTATGATAATTTAGGTTAAGTAGTGTGTAAGCTTAGGGACTGATGACATTAGCAGTTAAGTCCCATAAGATTTCACACACATTTGAACATTTACCTTTCCCGCATATGCTTGCTGACCACACTGCTCCATCTGGAGGAAATCGCCTGACTACAAACCGATGACGACAATATACAACAACTAAGATCAGACAAGGGTTCATCGCTCACTGTCCAGCCCCATGTAGTACCTGGTTTGGTGATCCCTGCTCTTTGTGACACCTTTGTGGGCACACTTTGCCCCCTGGTCCCTTCCGCTCTGTGCCATAGGGTCTTTACCTCGTTGCATGGCTTAGCTCAACCTGGCACAAAAGCCATGACATGGCTTGTTACACAGCACTTTGTCTGTCCTGGTGTCAAGCACAACTCTCGCGCTTTGAGCCGTGTGTGCATTCCGTGCCAACACAGCAAAGTCGACAGGCACACCCAACCTCCTCTGGGCAAGTTTGACATCCCAAAGGGGCGTTTCTGGCACGTCCATATTGATGTCGTCGGTCCCCTTCCTCCGTTTGAGGGCTACAGATATATCCTGTTGGTCATCGACCGTGTGACCCGCTAGGTCGAGGCAGTCCTCCTTACTGACATCATGACCAAGACCATCGCCTGTTCCTTTGTCTCAGGATGGGTTGCTTGCTTCAGCTGTCCCCTATCTCTCACCACCAACCAGGAACGCCAATTTGAGTCTGCACTCTTCTCATGACTCTGCGAACTCTGCAGCATCGCCAAGTTTCATACCACAGCGTACCAACAGCAGGTGAATGGCCTCATCAAGCGGTGGCGCTGTACACTCAATGCCAGTCTAATGTGCCACAGAGGCTTATAGTCGAAGGCCATCCCACGGGTCCTGCTGGGAATTCGCTCAGCTCATAAGAAAGATCTTATTGCCTCGATCGCCGAGGTCCTGAATGGTGAGCTACTACTGCTCCCCACTGGGGATTCACCTCCCACCCCATCTGAGGATCTCCCTGCACTGGTCAAGCATGTCCACATGCACGTCACGTCTCCGCACCCCCTGACCCGCCCCCAAACCACCCCCATTATGTTCATCTACAAGGACCTAGCTATGTGTTACTTTGATATGCTGTGAGATGATGCTGTGTAAGAAGCCCTTCAACTTCCCTATTTGGGGCATCACCATGTGTTACACCATGGTACCAGCGCGTTTGTCATCCACCTCCATGAATGGCTCCAGATAGTCTCATTTAATAGACTTAAACTGGTGTTGTCCCTCAATGACGACCTTCCTCCCGATGCAGCTGCCCTGCCTTTGGCTGACTCGTCTATGCCCACCGTCACCTCTCACATGCAGCCATTAGAACCACCGGGCTGCAGCACGGCCACCCCCACTTCCCACGCTGGATGCCGCGTACACCCACCACGTTTGCACCGAGATTATAACTTAATCCATTGGGCCTTCCCTCCGCAGTGCTCTGCATTACGGGGGGGGGGGGGGGGGGTGCTCTGTGTAGTCTCTGGTCTCTGGCGCAGAGTGCCCTATCTTTAGGAACTATTTTCTTTGGTCTGGCGAGTCTGGCATGAACTTTCTGCTCATGATATGTGTAACAGCCACAATTGTCATGTGTACAAGTGTTCAATAAATGTAGAATTTCATATCAAAGTTATTTATCTGTCGACTAATCTCACATGATAACCACGGCCTCAATAATTTAATTGGGCTTAGATGCTCAAAAATGACATTCTGTGTACTTGGATAACTCATAATAGGTGTCTACGACACAGTTTTATGTTATGATAACGGAAATAATGGCAGAGTTGAAGTGCTGAAGAGAGTTGGTATCGATCCTGGTGTGTTTACAACAAAAGCAGTTTACACTATCGACGAGAGCAGGGTCAAGAAAGCCAACAGATCAGCTGCAAATTGGCCAGGCAGATTCGAAGAGGGGAGAAGAGAAATCTGGAGTATGAGGAGTATCAGTATGAAGGATTTTAAAATTGAGGCAAGCTTATTACATGTAGAAGTATGAGAAGAAAATCTTTGAACCTCATTTTCTCTATTTTACATTTTTTACGTTATTAGAAGCTTTTTGTCAGAAAGTATATGCTCTATTGATATGAAATTTTCAGGAACTGTTTGCAACATGTTGCTGTCTCTATGGAACTAAAAATTACGAGATCCTGCAATTGCGTTCTGATTTTTAGATGATTTTATGTAGAAGAAAAGTTAATTTTGGATGTGCCAAATTAAAAACTCTGTTAATGATACAATTTGTAGCATAAATTAATTGTAGTTCAGAGGTCTTATAACCTTCACACAACACTACAATAATGTTTTTAGATAAATTGCATGGTTAGAATTTGAGTTATGGCTTTTTATAAAAAAAGACAATAAAAAAATTAAAAATTCATATTTCTGGCAAAATATTAATCCTGCATATTTTATTATATTTTTGCTTTAAAACACAGCTCTTTTGCTTTAGTCACGCAAAATTTTAGATTTTTACATTAACAAATATGGCTGTAATGATTTTTTAAATAAATCTTAACATTTTCCATTACATCATTTGTATCTGAACATCACTGTACTTTACACACTTCGTAGATTTATATCATCTCTGACTTTTACCGCCGTTTTCAGGTTTGTTTACGCATAAAAATGTAATATTGTGGAATGGCATTGTCACACAAAGGTATTATTTATATATTTTTTGTGCATTTGTTCCCACTGATTTACTGGTAATTTTTTTAAACAATAGATATGTAGTACATTCCATACCTGTCATATCAACTTCTTTTCTGACTTCACTCCATGCCTTGTCTGTCAAATCTCTCCCGCAGTAGCCTGGAAGTTTGCAATTATATAAAATGGGATGTTTTTCTACTTCCTGCACAAAAGTAATGTTTAGAAATTGTTCGTTCATTTTCGGAATCACGCCAAACAAAGCAGATGTCGAGGAGACGACCCAACTCGGATCGCTTGCAACGCGGGCACTGAGTCACATGCAACTGGTTGACATCGCCGTTCCGAGCGATGTACCGGTGAGTCGTGCCATCTGCGGAGCCCCCTTTGACAAAACTAGGAAATGGCTCGGTTGCCAACAGGCGTCGGCAACGTGTTGCATTTGAGTAGATGTGTGTGCAGAGGACCTAAGACATACTTAAGAAGCTTGATGTGCCAAGAAAGACTACCAGCGTTGTCAGTACTATCAATTTAAGCGGAAATAGAGGCCTGGTATTAACTACGAAGTAATCTTTAAAAAATTAAGTGAGGTGAAAAGCCGCAAGTTTCGTTTACTGTAATGTGTGTTTGTTTAACATAAGTTTTGTCATTTCAATAATCCTTGTAAGTTATTATAATAAAATTCGTGTAATTTTGCTCATTTAACATTTTCTTTCTGACTGAAAAGTGAAAGGGGCCTCGCAAAGCTGATTCGTTGCCGACATTCAGTTTTCGCCTAGCACTGCCACTGATTACAATGTTTGCGCAAGGTCGACCTTGGATAAGGACTTAAAATAATTCATATCGTAAATAAAACCAAACCGTTCGACATACCGGTATTCGTTGAGCGCTGTGAATCGACATTCAGTGTCGACTATTACTGTGTCTATCATTAGATTAGATTAGATTTATACTTGTTCCATAGATCATGAGTACTACACTTCGTAATGATGTGGAAAGTGTCAGGTTAATAAAAGATGTCTGTACAAGATATTGAGTTACACAAACTATTGCATGATACTAATGTTTAAGTTTTTTTGTTTTTTCCCCTTAATTTATATCTAAAAATTCAGCCAATGAGTAGAAGGAGTTGTCATCTAGAAATTCTTTTAATTTATTTTTAAATGTTAGTTGGCTATCTGTCAAGCTTTTGATGCTGTTTGGTAGGTGACCAAAGACTTTTGTGGCAGCATAATTTACCCCTTTCTGTGCCAAAGTCAGATTTAACCCTGCATAGTGAAGATCATCCTTTCTCCTGGTGTTATAGCTATGCACACTGCTATTACTTTTGAACTGGGTTGGATTATTAACAACAAATTTCATAAGTGAACACATATACTGTGAGGTTACTGTGAGGATCCCTAGATCCTTAAATAGATGTCTGCAGGATGATTGTGGGTGGGCTCCAGCAATTATTCTGATTACACGTTTTTGAGCAATGAATACTTTCCTACTCAACGAAGAATTACCCCAGAATATGATACCATACGAAAGCAGTGAATGAAAGTAGGCATAGTAAGCTAATTTACTGAGATTCTTATCACAAAAATTTGCAATAACCCTAATAGCATACTGTTGTGATAGTGCCACGACATTTAACAGTGCCGCCACGACAGTACGCACAAACGGCGATAGAGGCGCTCCGCAAATCAGATGAGCACGGGAGCGCCACCTAGCTACGAACGGCACCGGCCGCATGTCACGGCACAGCAGTCGAATACGAGAGACTGAGTTGTAATCATGTGATCAGCTATTGTTTCTAAGAGAGAGTGTGAAAATCCACGCAATTATTGTGATTAAAGGTTATAACACTTTTTGGCGACGAGGTCGGGATATTTTCACCGCGTTGTGGATTTGCGTGTTCGTGACGGGGCAGACATGGAACAGCTTATGCAAGCGCTCATTGAACAACAAACACAGCTGACGGCAGCGATTCAGGCGTTGTCGACGTCGCTTACTCATCGTCTGTCTTCCTCTTCTCCGCCTCCATTCCCTCCTTACGACGAGGCCGCTGAAGACTGGGAGAATTATGAGAAGCGTTTGCGGCAACACTTCTTGGCTTTCGGCGTTGTCGACGCTCCTATGTGTAAGTCGTTATTTCTATCTTGGATTTCCCCTCGGGTCTATCAGCTGCTATCTCAGTTAGCCCCTCTGCGGGAACCAGCCTCCCTGTCCTTCCAAGAAATGTGTGACTTATTGTCTGCCTATTATCGAACAAACACCCACGTCGTTGCCGCCCGCGTGGCGTTCTACCGGTGTCGTAAACAGCCCCATCAATCTTACCGGGCTTGGGCGGCGGAACTACATGGCCTGAGTAGGAAATGTCAGTTTGTCACGGACACTCATCACGAGTCTTATGCGGATTCAATGGTTAGGGATGCTATTCTGCGGCTTGCTCCTGATAAAGAAGTTCGGCAACGTGCCCTACAACTGCCAAACCCGTCGTTGTCGGAAGTTCTAAGCATCGCTCAATCCTTTGAAGTGTCTCACGCTGCTGGTGCGCAAATAGACTCGTGGTGTGATGTAGGCGCTGTACAGTCAACTCTCGACAAGGACAATTTGCCTGTTGCACAGGAGAACGAAGATGTGGCGGCGGTTCACTCGCGTAAACAACGTCGCGTTGGGCCGCAACGCTCGCAGCGAAACCAGCAACCACAGAAGCCGGTTCGTTCCGCGCTTCCTTCTTGCCCCCGTTGTTTCGTACAGCACGACAGGGCAGCGTGTCCAAAACGTTGGGCCACGTGTAATTCATGTAGGAAAAAAGGCCACATTGCTTCTGTGTGTCAGTCCCATAAAGTTCCTGTCGACGAGGACGAGGCGTCGGACATGGATGTTCACTGTGTGCTTTCTCAAACAAATAAGTTGTTTGTTACTGTTCGTGTTCTGAATAAAGACATCCGCATGCAAGTGGACACTGGCTCTGCAGTAACTCTCATTAATTCTCGCACGTATTTGGCGTTGGGCTCCCCTCCTTTGTCTCCAGTTACGCGCAATCTGAGGACTTATAATCAGCAGAAAATTCCTATCATGGGCCAGTTTGATGCTTCCACTGCCTACAAGTCTGTTGTTCGGCCCCTCACGTTTTATGTGGTGGATCATGCGGGCACTGAAAACCTGTTCGGTTATGATGCTTTCCAGTTGTTTGGGTTCTCCATTGATGATGATGTGCACCTCATATCTGAGGACATTCCGTATCAACAGCTTGATGGATTGTGTTGTGAATTTTCGTCCGTGTTCTCTGCTGGTCTGGGTTGTGCCAAGGATTTTGCAGCCCACATTACTCTTAAACCTACGGCTCGCCCTAAGTTTTTCCGGGCACGCCCTGTTCCAGTGGCGTTGCGTGCACCTGTCAAGGCTGAGCTAGACAGGTTAACAGCTTCAGGGATTCTCCTTCCGGTTACCTCCAGCGAATGGGCATCGCCGATCGTGGTGGTTTCTAAACCAAACGGGAGTCTGCGATTGTGTGGTGACTTTAAAGCCACTGTCAACGCTCAGAGCGTCATTGACACTTATCCTCTTCCTCGTCCTGAGGAGTTGTTTACCAAGCTCGCTGGGGGCCAGTTCTTTTCCAAACTTGACTTATCGGAGGCGTACCATCAGTTGCCGTTGGACGCTCCTTCCAAGGAATTTCTCGTTATCAACACTCCTTGTGGGTTGTATCAGTACCAGCGATTACCATTTGGCGTCGCTAGCGCACCGGCCATTTTTCAGCGGTTTTTGGAACAGCTCACGGCTTCCGTTCCCGGCTGCATAAACTATCTGGATGACATTGTTGTCACGGGAGCCTCCACTGCGGAGCACCTTCGTAATTTACGTTCACTGTTTCGGGTTTTGCATTCGGCTGGGTTGAGGTGCAATCTGGACAAGTCACAGTTCTTCCAACCCTCCATTGAGTATCTTGGTTTCCAGTTGTCCCGTGAGGGCATACGCCCTCTCCGTGAGCACGTTGCGGCCATTAACGCTCTACCCCGGCCGTCTACGGTCAAAGAACTGCAGGCGTTTCTAGGCAAGATTGCTTATTATCACAAATTCATTCCATCCGCAGCAGCGGTAGCTTATCCTCTGCATCAGCTGTTACGCAAAAACGTCCCCTTCTGTTGGTCCGACGGGTGTGAGCAGGCTTTTGTCCGCCTGAAGGCTCATTTGCAGTCGGCGCCTTGTCTTGCCACATTCCGTCCGGGTCAGCACTTGGTTCTGGCGACTGACGCGTCACAGTATGGCCTAGGGGCTGTTCTCGCCCATCGGTATGAGGATGGGTCGGAACGACCCATTGCCTATGCTTCCAAGACCCTCAACGAGGCGCAACGGCGTTACTCTCAAATCGAAAAGGAGGCGCTCGCTATCATTTATGCTCTAAAAAAGTTCAGCGTTTTTTTGTATGGTTCTAAGTTTCACCTCACCACCGACCACAAACCGCTGGTCTCTCTGTTCAGCCCCTCGGCGTCACTTCCGGATAAGGCAGCTCACCGCCTGCAACGTTGGGCCTTATACTTGTCTCGTTTTCATTATGAGATTCACTATCGCCCCACGGCCCAGCACGCAAACGCGGATGCATTGTCGCGATTGCCGATGGGCCCCGACCCTGTTTTCGATCGCGATGAACTCCTCTGTTTCCACATTGATGAGGAAGAACGTCGTGCAGTCGAGGGCTTTCCACTTACAGGTTCGCAGGTCGCGTCAGCTACTGCGCGGGACCCGGTCCTGCGTCGGGTGATCGGTTTTGTTCAACGAGGTTGGCCAGACAGGACCGGGGGCCGGGCATCGGATCCCCTTCGCAACTACCTTGCCTTGCGCCTTCGTCTGTCTGTTCGTGACGGTGTTGTTCTTCTGGCCACGGATGGCGCATCTCCACGGGTCGTGGTGCCAGCCTCTCTTCGCAAAGATGTTCTCAAACTGTTGCACGGAGGCCATTGGGGTATTTCTCGGACTAAGTCCCTGGCCCGCAGGCACGTTTATTGGCCCGGCATTGATTCGGACATTGCCCATATGGTTGCTGCATGTGGCCAGTGTGCTCAACAACTGGCGGCACCTCGTACAATGCCCTCTCCGTGGCCTGATCCAGCTCAGCCATGGGAACGGGTGCACGCCGACTTTGCTGGCCCCTTCCTCGGTACTTATTGGCTACTGTTGATTGACGCCTTCTCGAAGTTTCCATTTGTTGTTAGATGTCCGTCGCCCACCACTGCGGCGACGACGCTGGCTTTGTCCAAAATCTTTGCGCTAGAAGGTCTTCCATCCACGATCGTCACGGACAATGGCCCTCAGTTCTCTTCGCAGGCCTTCCGTGATTTTTGTACTGGACAAAGGATTCATCATGTTACCGCACCTCCCTTCCATCCGCAATCGAATGGGGAGGTCGAGCGCCTTGTCCGCACTTTCAAATGCCAGATGAAAAAATTCCTTAGTGATTTTTCCACAGATGACGCCCTGCTGCAATTTCTGAGTTCTTATCGCTTCACGCCTCTGGGTGATCGCAGCCCTGCTGAACTCTTGCATGGCCGCCAACCGCGCACTCTACTGCACCTGCTTCACCCTGTCAGGCCTTGTACTGTGTCCCCTAGTGCGGGAAAATACTCGGTGGGCGCCGACGTGTGGGCACGAGGGTATGGATCTCGCCCTAAATGGATTCCAGGGGTGGTCAAGGCTCTTCGCGGCCGCCGGCTTTGTGAAATCCGTACGGGCGACGGCACGGTTGTTCGCCATTACGACCAGATGCGCCCACGAGTGGTGGCCACGCCTGTGCCACCGCCCCATCTTTCACCTCCACCAGCTCGAGACGCCAGTCCTGTCGCTGCTGCCGATCTACCGTCCGTGTTGATGCAGCCGCCGTCGCTGCCGCTTCCAAGTACTCCGGAACCGGCCCCAGTCGCGACGCCGCCTTCTCCGGGACCCATCTCGCTGGAGCACACTCCCAGGTCAATGACACCTATGGATGCTGCTCCGGAGTTTTCACCCATCATCTCATCCAGGAGGCACGTTCCTCGCACGAGCTTCCGTCCTGGACATTTTCGACCATACTCCCGTGTCTCTGCGCGGGATCTCCTCGGGGCCTCACAAGAGGCCATGGATGTCTCTGCGCTGTCCATGTCTCCAAGGAAGTGAGTGTTTATTTTTTTCAAGGGGGGAAAAGTGTTGTGATAGTGCCACGACATTTAACAGTGCCGCCACGACAGTACGCACAAACGGCGATAGAGGCGCTCCGCAAATCAGATGAGCACGGGAGCGCCACCTAGCTACGAACGGCACCGGCCGCATGTCACGGCACAGCAGTCGAATACGAGAGACTGAGTTGTAATCATGTGATCAGCTATTGTTTCTAAGAGAGAGTGTGAAAATCCACGCAATTATTGTGATTAAAGGTTATAACACATACGTAGCTGAACTCAGACGTTTCAGCAGACCATCAATGTGTTGCTTCCAGTTTAACCTCTCATCAATGGTCACACCTAAAAATTTTGAAAATTCTACCTTAGCTACAGACTTCTGTTCAAAGTCCATATTTATTACTGGAGTTGTGCCATTTACTGTACGGAACTGTATCTACTGTGTTTTATCAAAATTTAAAGAGAATCCGTTTGCTGAGAACCACTTAATAATTTTGTGAAAAACATCATTTACAATTACATCACTTAGTTCTTGGTTTTTGGATGTTATTACTATACTTGTATAATCAGCAAAAAGAACTAACTTTGCATCTTCATCAATGTGGAATGGTAAGTCATTAATGTATATCAAGAACAGTAAAGGACCCAAGACCGAACCCTGTGGGACCCCGTACTATGTGTTAACAAAGCAAGCTCTGTGCCACAATTCAGCATATAGTTTACTTATATTGTTGACATGTAGTAAAATCTGCTACTACAAAAGTACATGTATTGCAACAATAAACTCAAAAGTTAATATTTCCTACAAGAGTGGTTCACAGACACTAATAGTTGCGGAATCACCAGTTCTATTTTTCAGGACACACCACACTGTATGACACCATCAAATTGCAAAAATATGATTTATTGATGAAACCTAAAAACGATTATCTGTTGTAGAAGTGTTATCGGCATCTAGTAAAAGCAAATTCAAACAATGGTGTCCGCAAGAGGCAAACAAAGCTCGTGGATTAATAATGAGTATTGCTCTAACACTTTTATTAATGCCAACCATAGTAGCACCATTATCATACCCTGTAAATGACTCTCTTGTATGAACGGTTTGCTGTTGATTATCATTTTTGAAGTCTTTATTCAGCTCACTGTCTCGGAATGCCATTTACATGTTCACACACCAGATATTACAAGCATTAAATAACAAAATAGCACTGGTTGGTATTTTCTGTGACCTATCCTGGCATTTGATTGTGCGAATCATAGTATACTCCTAGATAAATTGAAGTTTTGTGGGATTGGTGGTATAGCCAACCAATGGATCATGTCATGTCTAACCAAAAGAATGCAGAAAGTTGTATTTAGTAGCAATTCAACCAACAGAATCCAGGGACATAATTCTGACCAGGGGAAATCACATATGGGGTTCCCTAAGGCTCAGTCGTAGGTCCACTACCGTTTCTCATATATGTAAATGATCTACCGTCTCATGTACAACAAGCAGAATTAGTTCTTTTTTCACACACCAGTATTGTAATCAGTCCCAGTATACATATAGAAATGAAAGAATTGGTGAACAAAGTTCTCAAAACTATCATTAACTGGTTTTCTGCTAATTGTCTCACCCTGAATTTCACAAAAACACATCATATTGGCTTCTGCACCTCTAGGGTTACTACACCAGTAATAAGTGTAACACATGGTGATGAAATAATACATAGGGTAGAAACTTCAATTGTCTTATGTGTCCATTGATGAGAATTTAAATTGAAAAAAAAAAATCATTTTGGAACTCCTAAAACAACTTAGATCAGCCACATTTGCACTTAGAATTATAGCAAATTTTGGGGAGAGATAATTCAGTAAGTTGACATATTTTGCTTGTTTTCATTCAGTAGAATCATATGCAATAATGTTCTGGGGTAACTCATCTTTAAGAAAGGTCTTCATTGCCAAAAATGTGTTGTAAGAATAATATGGGATGGTTACCCATGATTATCTTGTAGACATCTGTTTAAGAAGTTGGGCATTTTTAAAATCTGAAAATAAATTGAAAACGTTTCTCCTTGACAGCTCCTCCTATTCTGTAGAAGAATTTCTATGTTTGTAATGTGTAAAAGGTGGAGGGTAGGAATTGTTAACTCAATCTGTATATCTTGTTTTCCTTTCAGGAGGGGGGTTAAATTATATGGCGATGTTTAGAGTACAAATTAATTTGCAATATGAATGTAAAATGGCCCGTTCCACATCATAACGATTTATCGTGGAAAATGGTCCGTGGAACATGAAAGTAACTAACTAACTAACGATCACAGCAGTTTCGCCCAACTTTGATGCTGGGCGACCATGAAGCCGGTTTTGTTTCAGAAACTAAAGACACTTGGATAAGAGCTTCATTGCAGGCCTCTCGAGCAGTTACACTCGAACTTTTCTTAAAAAATTCCATCATAGTCGATCTCATACCTTCCTTGGATATAATCGTCTCAGCCTTCCCTTTTCTTTTTGATGCACCGGATTCCCATTTTCTCCCTGTCACTGTCTCTTGTGGATCCACCAGACATAATGACATTAAAACATTTTGCGCTAAGTACATTGATAACTACATTAGGGTACTTAAAGCACTTATGGGAACAGGATACGAATAGTGGTATAAAGAATACTGTCCCCACCAATATCTGCACATACATATATTTCAACAATTATCACACACATGCACACAGTACAAGGTATAAGAACAGACTGAATTAACATTGCGGCTCGGCTGAGCACCCTGAGTCCCAAAGATTAATGTTGTCTGTGGTTGATATGACCTATTGATGCCACACAGTCCCCTTCCTCCCAACAACGCCCTCCGCAGTACGGAGTACCGCACGTGTGTCTTGAGGGAAGACCATGTGGGCATCGACGCTGTTCGTGGTCGTACAAGCTGGTAGATACATGACCGGAACCTCCACCCCAACCGGGGCAGGGTGTGGAGGTGGAGTGACGTGAGGCAGGTCCACCTCGAAGTCGTTGAGCCAGCGAGGATGGACGATGAGGTGGTCAGCCCGAGAGCAGGTGGGTTGAATGGCGGATAGCAGCGAGTGAAGGTGAGGCAATCCCGGATGCTAATCGAGACGTCCGGCGAGATGAAGATGTGAATTGTCGGGTCACACTCATGAGGGAGGGTAAGGCTATGCACAACACTGACGTTTAACTGGTCGTTGTGTGGCGGGGCTGCTACATCTGTGAGTAGAATGAGAACTCAGTCGTCGAGAGTGACGATTGAAATGTCAACCATAGAGTGTGGGGGTACGTTGCAAAGCAGGGTGACTATGGGAGAGGGTGTCTCTGTAGTCGATGAGGTAGCAGCAGAACCCACACATAAGGTGAAGGAGTGACATGTCTGAGAAACCTGCAAAAAGCGATGGGGAGGGGTTGGGTGAACAAAACAGCATGATGGCCCAAAGAGAAACATTGTCAGACTCCACAGCGGGAGGTAGACTGGCGGGAGAGTCATTAGGAGAATAAGACTGAGCCAGCAGAGGGTCAACGGGATCCATGACTGCTGGTTAGAGTCGATCTCCCCGAAAACAAATTCTGAGATAATTCCCTGTAGGTCAGGTTTGAAAGTTGAATGGACGCTGAGCAGTACTCATGGAAGTGCTTCGGACCAGAGGCAGTCATGGCACCTGAGCACCGGTTTTTAGAGTGCGTTGCCACCATTCCACTAACCCATTGCTTTGTGGGTGGTAGGCTGTGGCGTGAATTTTCTTTATGCCGCAGATATTACGTAAAATGGTGAACAGGGAATACTCAAACTGCCGACTATGGTCGGTGGATGATGGTGGTTGGACAACCGAACCTAGCAATCTATGAGGATATAAATCCCTTGGCCGCAGTCTCGGCAGTGATGATACGGAAGGGGGCTGCCTCTACCCAGTGGAACGTGTGGTCAGTTGTGGATAGAATGTATCTGTGGCCCTCTGATGGTGGAAGAGGACCGATAAGATGCATATGCACATGACGAAATCATCCTGGAGGGATAGCGAACTTGCCTAGTGGAGGAGTGGTGTGGCGGTCGATTTTGTAGCGTTGGCAGGGGATGCAGCTGCGTGCCCAGGTCTGACAGTTCTGTTTTATATTTTTCCAAACGAAACACTCAGAGCCGAGCTGTGTAGTGGCGCAGACGCCAGGGTGAACGAGGCTATGCAGAGCACTGAAGGTCTGCTGGTGCAGGGGAAGTGGGAGTAATGGGCGTAAGGTACAGGTAGAAGAGTTGCACCACAACTCGTCCACAATGCCGGGGAATTTAGCTTTAGTGAACACAAGGGATGTTTGAGGGTCTGTGAGGAGGACTTGAGATTCCTCGTCGGAGGCTTGTAGGGTGGCCAGGTTCGATAAGTCAATGATGTGTGAAAGTATTGACCCACGAAAAAAATCTGTGGCGATGTTGTCAGTGCCTTTGATGTAGCGAACATCGGTTGTGAATTGAGAGACTAGACCAAAGTGATGGAAGCGTCAAGTGGGTGGGTCGTCAGAGAGGTTGTAGAAAGTGTCTGCGAGTGGTTTGTGATCCACGAGGATGAAGAACAAGCAATCCTCCATGTCGAGACGGAAGTGTCTGACAGTCTTGTAGACCGCTAGGAGTTCTCTATCGAAAGCAGAGTATTTCTTCTGAGTGGTTGATAGTTTTTTAGAGAAGAAATGAAGAGGGGAAGCCATATCTGTGTTGCGTTCCTGTAGTACCGCTCCCACTGCGATGTCACTGGGGTCCGTAGTGATGAACAACATGGCTGAGGGGTCAGGGTGGGCGAGTGTCAGGTCATGAGCTGAAGTCTTTAATGCATTGAAAGCCTCGAGCATAGGTGCAGTCCAGCGAATGGGTCTGAGTCCTGAAGTCTGTTTACCCAACAGTGAGTCTGTCAGGGGGGCCTGCACGGCAGCAGTAGCAGGTACGTGACAACGGTAGTAATTAATGTGCGCAGGAAACATCGGAGTTCTTTGTAAGTAGCTGGAGGCGACAGTGAAGTGGTGGTGTGTACGCAAGAATTGGGAGGCTATATTCTGTCAGTGGAGATGTTGTAACCCAAGAAAGTGATGGAAGGATGATGCAACTGAAATTTTTTTCTTTGTTGACATCAACGCCATTGGAATTCAAGGTCGGGAGGACCATGGATAAATGATTTTCATGTTCCTCAGCTGACTTTCCGAAAATGAGTATGTCGTCCAGATATGTGAAGCAAAACTCGAATTGTCGTAAGCTGGAGTCAATGAAATGCTGCCACGTCCGTGCAGCGTTTCTTATGCTAAATGTCATGAAGTTGTATTGGAACAAACTAAGCGGCATGATAAAAGCTGTTTTAGGGATGTCATCCGGTGCTACGGGAATCTGGTGGTAGGCACGTTTACAGTCAATAACACTGAAGACTGTAGCGCCCGATAACATATGAGTGAAATCATTTATGTTAGGCATCGGGTAATTGTCCATGACAGTATGAGCATTTAAATGGCTGTAGCCGCTGCACATTCCGAAAGAACCGTCGTGTTTGAGGAAGAGGTGGATCGGTGAAGACAAGTTGCTGTCTGACGCTTGCAGGATACCTGCCTCCAAAGGTTTGTTAATTTGCTGCCGGGCTGTGCACAAATTAATAGGGTTGAGGCGCCTAACCTTGTGCCTTGTAGGAGGGCCAGAAGTGGTAGCTATCTTGTGTGTTGTTCCATCAGTGATTTAAGAAACTGAGAACTGCACACGATACTGATCAATGTCCTGACGTGTAGTTCTTGGATGGGTAGGGCGCAACAAGATGTAGCCGTTAGTTCGAGTGGGAAAAGGTAGCACGAAAGTCACATGTCTAGTATGTGAGTACTGCATGTGCTTGTTAGAAGAGGGCAGCTGTGTACACAGTACCGAGCAGGTCGGTATGTGCGGTGACTGTCTGCTGTCAACATTGCACTTGGTATGCGTCGTGGGCGAGTGCGGCATTGGCATCACGCATGGAACAGCGATGGTTGCCGAGTCACGTGGATGGCATGCAAGAGAGGGGGAATGTTTATTAACACGCGGGGCAGCTGCCCACATGGTGGGCGTGGTAATATCGTGCACATGACTGTTATTAGAAGCACTTTCTGATGCATAGGGCAGTGAACGTGGCGAGCACATCGGGGATGCGGAGTCTACTGGACATGAATCATCACATGCAATTAATGTTTTTGAACTAAAATGATGAGTGTCCGAGCTGGTGTCTGCTGGAGAAATACGATTAGGTGGCGGGACTGTGGACTGCAATTTCAGCAGCAAGGTACGAGCTGTGATGAGTTCTTTGTAAGTGTGTGTTATTCGTAGTTTCAGCTCGTCATTTTCCCGTCGGAGTTGTGCCGCCGAGTCATATTCTGACAGTAGGTTAGTGATGCAGGTCACCCACGAGGGCAGAGCACTCATGTACTAACTCACATGTCATGAGAAAAACAGAACGTGGAACATACGTGCGGGAGCACAGTATCTGAGTGTTAGTGGAATGTTTGTAATGGGACAAAAAATCCGTAACGAGAATTGGTTCATCAATGTCAGCAATGTAGAAGGTCCACAGGAAACACAGAGAAGGAGATATGTGCACCGTAACTTTGACAGAGCCTGAGATTTGTAACACTGATGCATTGACAGCTCGAAGAAGTGACTTCGTCTGTGAAAAGACAGCGGGAGCCATCGATGTAGGTATGATAGACACGTCAGCACCAGTGTCGACTAGGAAAACGAGCTGTGACGAAATGTCAGTCACGTGCAAATAACTGCTTGACCAAGTGGATGAGTGGACGGAGTGCAACGTATGAGGGCGCCCGTGAGGTTCCCCGCACGACTCGTCGTCTTTTATGTCCTGAGGTCAGCATTTGGGTGCTGGCAAGGTAATCGACTTTTCTTGGCATTATCGCCGAAAATCTTGTGGTACCAGCAGTATGGATGAGCCAGATGTGATGGTGGTGGTGGTGACTGTGGCAGCAGAGGAGGCTTGTCCTCGTTGATTTGTTCCGACATGTATAGGCCTACCAGCATGTATGGTGCGTGGGCGATCCTTGAGTGCTCGGACGGTGGAGAGAGCGAGCGGGTAGTGTCAGGCGGTGTAGAAGGTGTAGAGGCAGAGCAAGCCCTGCCTCTCCCAGCAGATAGTCGGTAAGGAGGAGCAGTTGTGCCAACTATCGGTGAGTGGTGAGCTGGTTGGTTTTGTCTTAGCAATGAATACAGTTGGTATGCAATGTGGAGATGAGAGCTGATTGACTTGAAGGAGGGTGGTAGCAAGTGGATCTGTAGATCGGTAAGCAATTTGGCAGACCACACTGCCCACAGAGTGGCGTCTGGCATGGTATGCTCAGTCACAAGTAAGTGAAGGCGGCGCCCGAGTTGTGATGAAGTTCGGTCCCCCAGGTGTTCCTCGTACAAGATCTTGATGATTAATTCCTGTGGTGAGGAGGCGAATCGTTCCATGATAGTTTCCTTCGCGAACTCGTACTTTGGTGGAGGTGTTCCTCGTACAAGATCTTGATGATTAATTCCTGTGGTGAGGAGGCGAATCGTTCCATGATAGTTTCCTTCGCGAACTCGTACTTTGGTGGAGGCAGTGGTGAGAGGAGTAGATCGCAAATTAGACTCAAGTGATGATGGAGGTGCGAGATGAGACACAAGAATTTAGAGTTGTCGTCGGACACATGTTGCGAGCACAGTCTGGCGACATGAAACCCGAGTCCATTGTTTGAGTTAACGGAGTAACACTCAACCGTTGTAGAACAACAAAGTTTTAGGTTAACGTGGTTGGAGATCTAGAATCGCTATGGAGTAACGGAGAGCCGGCCGTTGGCAAAGGATTGAACGGGCCTCGAGGTCATAGTTGGACTTCCAAATCTTCGAACAAAGCGTTGGATGAGTTGGCCACGGTGGCGTGCACACAACCGGTTGATTTACAACAGCCGGCACAGAAGTCGCAGAAGACGTAGAAACTTCAGGGTCGCCAATATGGGAACAAGATACAAATAGCAGTATATGGAATAAACTGTCCTCACTAATATCTGCACATACATGTATTTCAACAGTTATCATACACGTGCACACAGTACAAGGTATAAGAACAGACTAAATTAACATGGCGTCTCTGATGAGTGACCTGAGTCCCAAAGACTAATGTTGTCTGATGTCGATATGACCTATCGATGCCCCACACTCAATGTCATAGTATAGAGTGAATATTTATTTTTATGACAACAGCCAAATAACTCAAGAAATGTATTTGTGTACTGACTTACCATAGAATGGGGTTCCTTTAGTATGTATGGCTGAAACTGATACAACCACACATTCAGAGATAATAGACTTGTTCACTTGTACTAGTTCAATAACTTGAAAAAAGAGTGAAGTGTCACTTGGTAGGATTGGTTTTCCGAGAGCTTGGCCAAGACAATGCTCCTGCCTGTACCATCTCTTCCACAGAGCATCGTTAGAACGAAGTATCAAATTGGAAAAACTGTGCATACTAACTGGGATGTGAATACAGAATAAAGAAAACTAAATTTATTTTCCATTTAACATAGATTTTTCTTTAATATGGTGATCAGCTTCCTCTCTAAGCATATAATTCAATAATGTATTTTACAGAATGTTTTTAGACTGTATGAACAACTTTACAACAAAACAGTCTCCTTTGAAGCTCCATGCGTTACTGCCATCTAGTACACACCTGCTGACTCGCAACAGGTATATTCCAAGTGAATCATGTAATGTAACAGGCCTACCAGAGCCAGTCTGCAGTCCCAAACTTGCACACTTGGTGCACTGCTGCATAGGTGTACCTTGGATGCACCTCGTAATGGGGTTTAACTGTCATAAAGTTGCTAGATGCCCCTAGATAAATACTACTACATTTGTACAGAAACAGAGATAGACAACTAAGTAGCTAAAATTTTAACAGCTTCGACAACTTTTTTTGAGGCCCCCACAGGCACGAGGCTGTCAGCGGTCACCACCACCTAATGCCGCCACTGTGTCCTACGAAATTGTGTATGTTTATTTTGTCAGAAACTGGCAGCAGACATTTGAACATTTAAGATTAGTTAGATACAAAAAATTCATTAGAAAATTATATCCAATCTTATTTAATTAAATTATACCTATAGCATATGCTTGTAGTAATTTTTCAGCAAATATGAACTAAATTTTGTAAATATTCATACCGTAATCGCTGCATCAATACATTATGCTATTGTAGCATTGATCCATGGATCGATAGGCCAGAACATGATATGTGTATTATGACTTTGAGTTGATCTATTTGTATACTTCCGGGACCTCAGTTCCCTCATAGTCTTCGACCTGTACGTTTGTCGTGTAATAAAAGTATTGATGATTAGAAGAGAGAACTGTGGTCATTACCTTACCACCTTGATAACTCCTTCAGTGGTGACCCCGAAGTTCAAATAATCCCTCGAACTGAGTACAAAGTGACTATCGCACTGGCTTCCACGTTCCACGTGCACCTTTGTCCGCTACACAATGGCCTTGAACAACACGCCACCGCGGCCCGGTTTTCACCAGCAGCAGCAACTAAATTAAAGCATGCCAGCTGTAGTCGGTGCCCGACGTGATTCTCCACAGTCCTATAGCCTCAAGAACCCAGGGACCTTCCTCAGGTGCAATTGTTTTGAACATAACGCCAGCGATCTCAGACTCTGGCTTTGTTAGCCCTGTAGTGCTTCAGTTTTCACCGCACAGCGGTACACGAAACCACTACACACTGATACCGAACTTTAATGCAAGTACTGTAAATAGTGGGGAGCATAGTTTTCATAATGTGCCACAACAGGACGCCTTTTTGAATGTGCAAGCTCCATGTGTATATCACTCTGCACCGGTTGCACGCTACGTGAATGACATTTGCCAGCCTGTTACTCCAAGTGTTCATCAGTGCAGTAATTTGAGTGCGTCAGGTTCCACCAACCTCATCAGTGACTCTGTGATGGACAATTTCGCTGCAGATGTGGAGGATCAATTGCATAATAACCTGTCAAGCAACCGCTGTGATCTCTTTGACCTTCTGCCGCAACAACCGATCCCGCTTTGCTCCACACTGGGCTTCCTGCTAACAGATTTCACTTCCTCTCCAGCTATTATGAACACAGCCGGCACGTCTGCCTCCTCTCTACTGCCATCATGACGCAGAGTTAACTTTGACTTGCCTACTCCTGCGTCTGCGAGCGGCTGCCCGCATTCTTTGACTGCCAGTTCGTCAAATCTACCAAAACTGAAAGTATTCAAACCTGCCCACCTGGAATTCTGTTTCTACCTGGTCTGAGAAAACTTTCAGTGTCTGTGCACTTGATGACAACGCCCGTTTCACATGCCTCATGAACCACCTCCGCAACTGTGTCGACGTAATTTATGACCTGGTTAAGTCATCTCCTCTGAACATGAAGTATGCTACAGCTTAACAAGCAATACTCGTACGTGTCTCCAAGACAAGAAGAGTAAACATTCGAAGCTCGTCTATGAAGAACGCCTCGGCGACAGATCTCCATCCCAGATGTGGCGATGCCTTCAACTTCTTGTCGGTGAATGCGACATGCCTGACACCATGCTCATTGAGGTTTGGATGGAAAAGCTGCTTCTGTCTGTCCAAACGGCCATCTCCGCCTACAAAGATAGACTAAATATTGAACGCTTTTGCGTCGCTGACCGAGTTTACTCCGCCCTACTACGTGAACGCCGTGCCCAACAGTCCGGCAGCTACGCCAGTTTCAACCATGAGCAGGACCACAACATGGATGCCCCACTAAACCTAAGTCTGTCAAGTCAAGCTCGCCGCACTAACGGTACCTTCATGTCCACAAAACAACAGGACATCTGACTCCATGGAAGATTCTGGGCCACCGCTGTCTGACCATTGGCAAAAGCAGACGACCGCCCATAAATACTAAATCTTCCATGCAGAATTCAGGGAACAAGCAAGCAATTGTAAACCGCCGTTCTCCTACCCAAACTTCAACCACAGGTAGGCAGCAGCGCCACATCCTGCGACGTAAACAACAGGCGCCGTCCCACGCTCCATTCTGTGTCCAACACTAATGCTTTGAATGGGCGAGTCTACGTCCCTGTCTTGAACTCTGGTACAAACTTTCTCATCGACATGGGCGCAGATGTTTCCCTCTTCCATCTCGTCTTGCTACCGAAAAGATTCGGCTACACAAAACTGTCCTACATGTTGTAAACTCATATAGTTTGTTGTGCTTATGTTCTACTTCATATGCGGAGTCCCTCTCGCCTGAGTGCAACCTGAAGTGGTCCTTCCTGGTGGCTGGCATTGACGATCCCATTTTGGGCATCAACTTTCTATGACACCACAAACTGTGGCCTGACCTCGTCAAGAATACAGTGTTCAACCACCCTACGCAGGAACACATACCGTGTGCTTCGTTGAGTGTCAATAGTACTGCTAAACAGGTCCACCTGGCTAGGAAGTGTAATAACCCCTCCTCTGAGCTCTTGTCACAGACGAATAAGTGGCTCATGGATTGTGTCGAGTCTACACGCTTGCGCTTGGAACAACTTGAGCTATGCTGTCGCCTCAATGACTTAAGTAATGAGTTATCTTCAGCACGGCAGCAGCTTGCAGCACACAACACCTCGGCAACACTCAAGGTTAGTCGGTGCCACTACAGTATTCTCACGCCAGAGTGCATTTGTGACTGTGTGCCACATAAACTGTACAGTGTCCATGCTCCCGCCAGCTCTAACTGTGTTAATTTGAGCGCACATTCATCCCCCTCCTCACTTGGGCAGCTAACTTCACAGGTGCAGGTTAATGTTTTAGATTTACTGCCATCAGCTGTTCATTCGCGCCCGCTACCACCACAAACCTTGACAGCAGCGCCTTCGGTTACAAACAAACAGTGTACCAAACTTGTTTCGCGTAGCTCACTTGTTTGTCACTCCCAGCCACCTAACAGTTGGCACTTATGCAAACTTTCGCCAGCCGTGCCACAACCCAGCCTAGCAGCCGCTGTGCACACTATACCGTAGACAGTTGCCTTGTGTACCGCGTCGCATGTTTCTGTGGCTACAGACTGCACCACCCAAAAACTTTGCTTGCAAGATGGACCACCAATCTCTTGCCAACCATGCCATCTCAAGCCAGAACTCATGAAAGTGGCTTGCGAACAAATAGACAATCTTTTAACAGCCGGCGTCATCGAACCATCTTCCGGTTGTTCGATGGCACCTGGCGTATGGTTGGCGACTATACTAAATTGAACTATTGTATTATCATAGGCAAGTACCCGGTTAAAAGTCACGGATTTTCACTATGCTCTTGCAGGCACCAATATTTCTCGGTAATGGACTGTAGGAGGGCCTGTCATCAAATTCTGATGCCACCAGAGGATATTAAAAAGACAGCTGTCACAACAACTTTCGGCCTTTTCCAGTACCAGTTAATGCCCTTTGGCCTCTGCAACGCTGCATAAACTTGGCAGAGATTCATAAACAAGGTGTTGTTTCATCTGGATTTTTGTTTCATTTACTTGGACGACATTTTTATTTTCAGGCCTACTTTGCAAAAGAACAAGGAACATTTGCAGATTGTTAAAGCCACTCTTACCACTGCCGGAGTTGAACTGAATAATAAGAAGCTCCAGCTGCACCAGACTTCGGTAAGATTCTTAGGCTACATTGTGTCAGCTAATGGGCTCACTCCTCCTGAGGATAAAATCAAACCTGTTTTGGATTTGCCACGCCCTCACTGCGTGGGTCCATTGGAACAGTTAACTATTATAGGAAGCACTTGTCTGCTGCAGCCGAGGTTCAGGCTCCCCTAACAGACGCCCCTGCTGGCAAAAATACCACCGGGATCCGCCTGGTCCCCTGGACTCCTGCTATGGAACAAGCTCTTGACAAACTGAAGCACCTACTAGCAAACACAGTGACTGTTGCCAACCAGCATCCGGATGCTACGTTTTTTATTACCGCAGATGCCAGTGATACCGCAGTAGGTGCTGTCCTCAGCCAAACCGTCGGAGATACTACCTCTCCTTTGCAGTTGTCTTTTAAGAAGCTCAACGGCGCTCAATAAAACTACTCAGCCTTTGATAGGGGGCTCTTGGCTGTTTATGAGGCTGTGAAACACTTTCGCACCGACGTTGAGGGTAGGGACTTCCGCCATTTGGACTTTATATTGCAATTTACCTCTGACATACGATACATCAAGGGTGCAGATAATGTGGTCACAGATTTTTTGTCTCGTGTCGGCACTCTCTCTACTCTGATAGACCTCTCTAACTTGCCTCAGCTGCAGTCTGCCGACACAGACACTATGGACCTTACTTCTGATCACAGCTCGTCACTCAAACCTGTGCGATCAACCTTTCCTGGTGTCATAGGCAAGGTTTGGTGTGACGCATCAACTGGTATGCTGCGTCCCTTCATACCCACACCTCTACAGAGACAAGTGTTCGACAGATTACACAACCTAGCTCATCCAGGTGTGAGAGCCTCTACCAGACTTATTTCGGAGCACTTCGTCTGGCATGACATGCATCGCGAGTGCCAAGCCTGGCTGTGTGCCTGCATTCCATGCCAACAAAATAAAGTTTCGCGGCACACATTGCTTCACCGCTCCTCCCCGTCACTTCCAGCATATTCACATAGACTTGTTGGGCCCCCTCACCTCCTCCGAGGATTACAGATACATGCTATCTATTGCAGACAGAACCTCCTATTGTTTCGAGGCTACCCCGCTACCTGTTGTAACTGCGACAAGGACGGTCGCGGGGTAGCACTGACGGGAGGCGTGGTGAGACCCGTGGAGCGGCCTGTGAACAACAACACAACGGAAAAGGACAGACACGACCAACGTAGGACAGAATGAATACGACAAGACTGAACAACAGAGTCCGAAGGAAACAAACTCGAAGATGAACCAGGAAGAAAGCAGTCTAGCGCAAGCGAGGTGTAAACCAATGTAAGCGAGATTAGACTGACTGCGCTTAAGTACTCTCTCAGGGGCGCCGCTATTGTCCGCTGGGACCATGTGTTCCATTGCGGCGCCCCCACACTAAAAGCAGGCCGGGAGGTGTGATCCGCCACAGCTTACAGTGCAACAACCTCTATGTGTCTTCGACATCCATGATGTCTGGCGCGGATTCAAATTCCGCGGCGCGTGGTAATAGACTACCCAATATTACATCCGAATCAGTGGCACAATCCTTCATAGACCCTTGGATTTCACGCTTTGGCTGCCCTGTTTACTTGACGACCGACCAAGGCCGTCAATTTGAGTCTGCCTTGTTTTCTAAACTATGTAGGCTGTCCGGCATCAAGAAAATTCATTCAACAGCATACCTCCCCCAAAGCAATGGCCTTGTGGAACGTTGGCATAGGACGCTTAAGATGGCCCTATGTTGCCATAGCCTCCTTTTGACGGAAGCCCTGCCATTCGTCTTACTCGGTTTGCGGACCACTTTCAAGGAAGACCTTAAAGGCTCAGTGGCCGAGTTCGTCTACGGCCAGTCCCTTACACTGCCAGGTGAACTTGTTGCTCCTACACTGGCCCCATCAACGGGCCCACACTTATTCCGATGTTTTCCGCCTCCTGGCTCCCATAGCAGAGGCCCCAGCTCCCAGGGCTCTAATATAACAGTTCCATCTTTGTGTGACAGCACACCGTGCCGCTCTTCTAACCGGTGCAGCCCGCAGGTTCCTGCCATACCCACTCAGACCTCGCCATCTGACACTCACCCCTCTACTCGCAGCACACCGCCCTCACTGTGCTACGGTTTCCCCAGCCCACCGGCTCAGCATACTGCTCCGTTAGCAGGCGTGACTTACGAGCTCTCTGCCCACGTTCATCCTAATGACATTTGTGGTTTATCTGTCGTCGTTAGTGGTGATACTGCATTAGTGCTGCTTGTGTGTGACGATTCTTGTGACTCACGTGGTGTGTCACAATGTGTAGTGAAGTGTTTCAAAATCTCTCGGAGTGCTACGTGTGACAACCTACATTGCTTACGTTAGGCCAAGTGGAAAGATGATCATTAGGTTCCCTGCCGTCGACACCCTTTCACACCAGCACTCCCGCACCGGCTTACGATTACGACCGCCGACATCGCTTCAAGACTTCAGTATCAGCATTCCAGGATTTGCTCCACGCTCTCCTCTCACACGGCCCGTGCCGTTAGACGTGGAGGAACTCACTGTAACCCACTTAAACTCTTGACAACCCCCACCCCCTCACCTTTGGGAATGTACTCCTTACTGCAAGGTGGGGGGGGGCTATGTGGCATTGATCCACTGATCGATAAGCCAGAACATCATATGTGTATTATGTCTTCGAGTTGATCTTTGTTTTGTATACTTCCGGGACCTGAGTTCCTGCCTAGTCTTCGACATGTACATTTGTCATGTAATAAAAGTATTGATGATTAGAAGAGAGAACCATAGTCATTACCTTACCAACTTGATATCTCCTTGACTATCATTATTTACTGTGTGGCTTGTAAGGGTTTTTCCGAGATTCTTTGGTGTGTGCTGGTAGGAACAGACATGATTTGCCGTGGCTGAAACTTGCCTCCACATTAGGTAGTGTGTAATTTTTGCCTTGTGAACTTAACTCTGTGAAATATTAGTGAAATATAAATGTTAATTTATGGAATTCAGCAATCTTGAGAAAGAATATAAATATGTCAAACTGAAAGACAGTGTTTATTTCTAAAGTGATGAACTACATTCAGATTGTTATATGATAATAATGAGCAACAGCAGCACACAGTTTCATCAATTAATCCTATTGGTTATTCTATTGTAGTAACTTCCTCCTCTCTTTTAACGGGATAAACATTGCTACATGCACCATCATGCAACATCTCACTAGAATTAGACTTTACACTTGTCTTACTACTATCATTTACATTACCCTTAGCACATTTATATACACATGGCTCTTCATCACTACCTGTGCTAGTGTGAGCCACAACTGAAGCATTATCTAGTTTAAATGGTTGATCCAGAATTAAAATCATCTCCTCCATTTCTGTTACTTGAATTTCTCCTACTATTTCCATGCCCATTCTGGCTATCCTCCACCCAACCATTCCTTGAAGCCGGCCGCTGCTGCCAAGCAGTTCTAGGTGCTTCAGTCCGGAACCGCGGTGCTGCTACGGTCGCAGGTTCAAATCCTGCCTCGGGCATGGACGTGTGTGATGTCCTTAGGTTAAGTTAGGTTTAAGTAGGTCTAAGTGTAGGGGACTGGTGACCTCAGCTGTTAAGTCCCATAGCGCTTAGAGCCGTTTGAACCATTCCTTGAATTTCTACTGTAATTAGTTCTGTTCATCCTATTTACCTGAAATTCTCTCCCTGATTGATTATTGTCATCAAAATTCCTCCTATGATCTTCCACTGAGGGCTTCACCCTCTCCACTTTATCAACATAATTAAAAAAATCACTAATATTACCCCTAGGGGCAGGTACAAGCAATTCACTAACTTTCTGAGGCAACATGGTTTATAAACACATAATTATTGATTCACTACCCAGCTCTTTGTCCAAATATTTCAGTTTTTTATCCAAAATTGTCAGAAATCTGTCACAGTACCCTTCCTAGAGTCAAATCTCTCCCCTCCTCAAAATTCTCTGCTGCTTCTCTTTGGACCAATCTAAAAACACTTTCTCAGAGCCTTGCCATGAGGTACAACTATCAGCTATCTCAGCTGCCCATCCACAAGTAACCCATTTCAAAAAAACCTCTCACAAATGACATTTTCTCTTTGTCATTCCTTGTTTCAGGCAAATCATTAAATTCCCTAATGAAATCCAGCGGATGCACTTCCCCATGTGGTTTAAAATTATTAAATTTCTTACAACTAACAAATGAAGGACTGTTTGCAACACTACATACTCTATGCTTTAGATTTTGTATCTCTGCCAATTTTTTTCTGTTTCAACCAATTTGGTGTCCAAATTTTTATTTACTTTTAGCAGTTTTTCCTCTACCACTACTGCACACTCGGTTTCTACCTACATTTCTAAATCATTTTTAATCTGATCAATTTGGTTCTCAAGTTTAACCTTATTTTCAGCACAATATTTCCTGGCTGCTTTGTTTTAATCTTTACACTTATGGGAACTGGATACAATTATCGGTTGAATACAATAACTATCCCCATTAAATTCCATATAGAGATATATTTCGTAGTCAGTCATAAAAGTGTACACAACTTGAGATACAGAACACAACTAAAAACTAACATGGAGGCTCGGCAGAGCAATAAGAGTTTAAAGATGGTGTTAATTGTGGTTGGTATGACCTATTGACACCACACAGTCATCCCCCCCCCCCCCTCCATGGTATGGAGTACCACCTGTGAGGCTTGAGTGGAGGTCATGTGGGCATCGGAGTCAGTAGTAGTCGAGCGAGGTGGCAGATGCATGACTGAGGTTTCCATCTCAGTCGAGGCAGGGTGCAGAGGTGGAGTAATTGGTGGCAAGTCCACCTTGTAGTCAGTAAACCAGTGGGGGCAGAAAATGCGTCGGCCAGCCCGAGAGCACGCGTGTGGAACGGCCTGCAGCATGGTGCAAGTGTGCCCACCCCGAATGCAAATTGAGCCGTCCAAGGAGGTGAACGGGCCAATTTCTGACAGATCACACTCACGGGAGAGGGGCAGGCTATGCACTACACTGAATAACTGCCTGTTGGAAGGCAAGGCTGTGGTGTCTGTTAGGAGCACAAGCACACGGTCATCGGAGGTGATGATCAACACGTCAACCACACCGTGTGGTGGCACATTGCAGCACAGGTTGAATGTGGGAAAGTGAGTCTCCGCAGTCGGTGAAGTGGTGGCGAAACCTGCACATGGCATGGATGGTGATGTGCCTGGAAAACCTGCAAATGGTGATGACAAATCACGGGTTGGAGAGAACAGTGCCGTGGGATGAGACAAAGTATTTTCAGGCTCCGCAGCGGTTAAAGTAGTCAGGAGGGTCCGACTGAGATGGCAGAGGGGCATCAAAATCCATGAAAGCAGGTTTGAGCCTGTGCAAAGAAACAGTTTGAGGATGATCTTTAACCATAATGTCGAATGTTGTTTCGCTCCACCAGAATACTTAAAGGGGCCGAGGTAGGGTGATTGCAGGGGTTGTCTAGCAGAATCATTCCTGAGCATAACGTGGGAGCAAGTGTTGAGTGCGGTAGCCTATAAGTGTCCGGCAGGAAATGGCTGAAAGGCGGGTGTAGCCATGCATATTTGAAGTGAGTGTGCATGCGACTAATGAAATCTGGACAGGGGGGAAAATCCTTGGGTGCTTGAGGCAGGATAAGTTCTCCTGGTAGGACTGGGTTCTCCCCAAAAACCAATTCAGAGATGGTTCCCTGTAAGTCTGGTTTAAAGGTGAAATGGAGACCGAGTAACAACCATGGAAGTACCTCAGACCAAAGGCAGGCATGGCACCTGAGGTCAGTTTTGAGGTGCAGTGCCACCGTTCAACTAACCTGTCGCTTTGTGGGTGGTAGACTGTTGTATGATTTTTTTTAATGGCCACAGATGTTACATAAAATGGTGAACAGGGCAGACTCAAACTGCTGACCTTTGTCGGTGGTGATAGCGGTCGGGCAACTGAACCTGGCAATCCACGAGGAGACGTAACCCTTGGCCACAGTTTCAGAGGTGATGTTGGGTAAAGGAACAGCTTCCACCCAGCGAGACATGTGGTCAGTTGTAAAGAGAATATATCTGTGGCCCTCTGATGGTGCTAGTGGACTGATAAGGTCAATATGTACATGACGAAATCTTCCTTTCAGAATGTCAAACTTGCCTAGTGAAGGTGAGGTGTGGCGGCCAATTTTGTTGGATTGACAGGACACGCAACTGTGTGCCCAGGTCTGACAGCCCTGTTTAATATTTTTCAAACAAAATGCTTGGATACGAGCCATGTGGTGGCGCAGATGCCAGGGTGCGCGAGGTTATGCAAGGTGTCGAGGGCTTGGTGGTGCTATGTGGGCGGGAGCAACGGCCACAGGGTGCCGGTAGAAGAATCACACCACACCTCGACCAAATTGCCGGGGAGCTTGGCTTTGGTAAACACAAGAGGTGTTTCAGGATCTTCAAGGAGAGCTTGAGATTCCTTGTCAGAGGCCTGGAGAGTGGCCAGGTTGGATAAGTTGATGATCCGTGAGACAGTATTGATCTGCGAGAAAAAATCAGCAGGGATGTTTTCTGTGCCTTTGATGTAGCGAACATCTGTTGTGAATTGAGAGACTAAATCAAAGCGGTGGAAACGCCGAGGGGGTGGGTCCTCGGGAGGGTTGCAGAAAGCGTCCACTACTGGTTTGTGATCAGTAAGGATGAAGAAAGAACGGCCCTTGACATTGGGGCGAAAGTGTTTGACGGCTTCAATGACTGCCAGAAGTTCCCTATCAAAAGTGGAATATTTCTTCTGAGCTGTAGACAGTTTCTTAGAGAAGAAATGAAGGGGAGAAACCATGTTGCCTTTGTGTTGCTGTAGTACTGCTCCCACCGCAATGTCGATAGCGTCCGTAGTGATGAACAACTCAGCCGACGGGTTGGGATGGGCGAGTGTCACAGCGTGAGCTAAGGAAGTTTTTAGAGCCTTGAAGGCCTCCAGCATAGGTTCAGACCAGCGAACTGGTTTAAGGCCTGAAGTCTGTTTGCCCGACAGCGAGTCTGTGAGCAGGGCCTGCACAGCAGCAGCAGAAGGCAGATGCCGACAGTAATAATTTATTGTTCCCCAGAAACATAGTTGTTCTTTGTAAATAGCTGGAGGTGACAGTGACATGATGGCCTGCATGGGAGGTTTGGGAGGCTGTATTCTATCTGTGGAGACGGTGTAATCCAAAAATGTGACAGCAGACTGGTGCAATTGGAATTTGTCCCTGTTGACCTCGACGCCTTGTTAATGTGTTTTTGAATGGAGGGAAATAAATACTTCTTAAAGTATGTGCTGTTCAGTCAAAGCTCAAAGGTGCTCTTCAAGTGGTCAATAATCAGAGGCACTTCTCACCATCTCCCAGTAATGTGGAACATGGGGGAGAAGCTGGAGTCTTAAATCCTACTGGTGGTTCTTCCAAATGTTTATAGTTACTACAGACTTTATATTTGTTTATAAGTCAACAATAGAATTTAAGTTATCAAACAATTACCAAGATCACCCTATAACAAAAGATATTAACTAGGAATAAGCAAAATAAATTGGGAAATTGATGACATACACAAAACTAAGCGCAAAATTAGATATAGTGCTATATTCTTTAAGACTAAGGGCCAGCCTTTCGCTTTTATGGAAATGCAGATTACACTCATGTACGTTAATGGTAATTAGTCAAAAATGAATTTAAGGAGGCCTCCCACTGGGTAGACCCTTTGCCGGGTGCAAGTCTTTCAAGTTGACCCCACTTCAGTGACTTGCGCATCAATGGAGATGAAATGATGATGATTAGGACAAAACAACACTCAGTCCCTGAGCAGAGAAAATCTCCAACCCATCCGGGAATCGAACCCGGGCCCCTAGAATTGACATTCTGTCATGCTGACCACTCAGCTACCGGGGATGGACCCCCTGCAGTTGATGAGGGGACAGTAGCACTAACACACATTAACTTATTGAACGCAGTTTTATTTGCAAATATTGAACACACAAGAATACAGTATATGAACCACCAGCAAGCAGTCATGAACATGAAGTTAAATCAAAGAGTCTGTTCGGTCAAAGCACGAAGGTGTCCTTTGAGTGATCGAGAGTCTGCCACAGAGGCCCCTCCCCCCATCTCCCAGTAGTGTGGAACATGGGGGAGAAGCTAGACAGCAGATGCTGAACATGACAAAGTCCTGTGGCCATGTAGGAGAACAAAGGTGACGTCTTGTGTGAGCATGAGGAGAGTCCCTGACAAAGGCATGACTAATGGATGGCGAGCACAGAGGGACAATAATTCACGATGGGGTGTGAGGCTTCAGTGAAGGAGTATGAATCTGAGAAATATGTGAGCATATTCATTTAGATAGAGTGGGGAGCTCATCTTGAGTCAGGGGTCAGACTGGCCTATGAATGAAGGATAAGTGGAATATCAGCGAGTGATGGTTGTAGGTCCTCCGTGTGTAGTATAGATGCCAAGAAGGCTCCACAGTAGTGCCTCTGACCAGCAATCACTGTGGTACATGGGAGCAACCTTAAGAGTGCACTGACAGAGTTTGACAAGTCCATTGCCTGTGACTGACAAGCAGTTGTGTGGAACTTGCTGACACCATACATCTTGCATGGTATGGCAAAAAGGCAAGACTCAAATTGGTGGCCTTTGTCAGTGTTAATCAAGGAAGGGTAACCAAAGTGGGAGACACAGCAGTTGATGAAAGTGTGAGCAACCATGCCAGCCATAATATCAGATAGTGGGACCACCTCCACCCACCTCATGACACGATCAATGACTGAATGTATCTAACACCTTCAGAAGGAGTGAGAGGGCTACTGACGTAAATGTCTATGTGTTGCAGACAAATCCTTAGGAACGTTGATTTGACTCAAAGGCAGTTGTGCACATCCTTCAACTTTGCTTTTTCTGACAAAAGATACATGCACACATTCAATTGCTGCAAACAGTCTTGATTAAAGTCCAAATTAAGTGTTTAGTAAAAATTCGTGTAGTGGCTTTGATACCTGGTTAGGTGAGGTCACGATGGGATGCAAACACTGCACATCAGAGTGAAGGAGGTACGACTGGATGTCAGTACCTGCTGAAGCATCACATTGCAGTGGTAGGGAGGAACCAGGCAGTAAGTGCTATTCAAAAGTCATTGTACATTTGGGGTCCTTTCATATGTTTGCAAGTTCAATGTCATCTCTTTGTAAGAGAACCAGCTCATTCATATTGATGGGAGAGGTAATCATGTTGTCACACAACAAATAATCAGTGATGACATTATCAGTTCCATGTATGTAGCAGATGTCTGTGGAATATTGACATTAAATGCATGTGCGTGACTCGTGGGTGGGGGACGGAGGGGGCCCATCTTTACCTGGGTTGCAAATGGCAACTGGGATCGGTTGACTACCAGTAAATATGGTAAACTCACACCTTTTGATATCATCAAGGAAGTGCTCGACTGGCACATAGACCATGTGTGCTAAGAAGACAATAGCTTTTTGGAGGCAAATCTGAGGGTTTCAATGGTATCACCGATGTGTTGCTGCGGGATCATGCCTATTGACGTATCACTTGCACTGGCAGTGACTGAAATGGGTGCATCTCATAGCAAGTGTGCTAGTATAACAGTGTGGGCTGCTCTTAAGAGCAACAAAAGAATGAATCTTTTCATCTGTCCAGGGTACTCTTCTGATGTGGGAGGTGTTTTTGCCAGCATCAGTAAGTGGGGCCTGGATGGAGGCAGCATGGGGCAGATGTCGGCAATAAAGTTTATAATGCTGAGAAATATCTGCAGTTCATTACGAATGAACTCGACATTGACAGATGTTTGTCAGATGCCTTCAGAAGAAATATTATAGCCTAGGAAAGTAAAACTGTTACAAGTAAGTTGTGACTTCTTGTGATTGAGTCTGATGCCATTGTCACAGAGTGTGACCTTGACTTGAGCCAGAAGCTATTCGTGTTCCTCAACAGAGGGAAAATGGTTAGGCTATTATCATTGTAGGCATAGAAAAATTGCAGGTTGAGCAATAAAGAATCAACAAATCATTGCCAAGTGCGATCCGCATTGTAAACCGCCATGCTCATACCCAAACTTCAACCACAGGTAGGCAGTGGCGCCACCTCCTGCGATGTAAACAACAGGCGCCGTCCCACGCTCCATTCTGTGTGCAACACTAATGCTTTGAATGGGCGAGTCTACAACCGCAACTTGAACTCTGGCACAAACTTTCTCATCAACACGGGTGCAGCTGTTTCCCTACTTCCATCTTGTCTTACTACCGAAAAGATCAGACTACATAAAACTGTCCTACATGCTGTAAACTCCTCTAGTTTGTCGTGCTTAGGTTCTACTTCATATGCAGTGTCTCTCTCGCCTGAGTGCAACCTGAAGTGGTCCTTCCTGGTGGCTGACATCAACGATCCCATTTTGGGCATCGACTTTCTACGACACCACAAACTGTGGCTTGACCTCGTCAAGAATACAGTGTTCAACCACCCTACGCAGGAACACATACTGTGCTCTTTGTCGAGTGTCAATAGTACTGCTAAACAGGTCCACCTGGCTAGGAATGTAATAACACCTCCTCTGCGCTCTTGTCATGGACCAATAAGTGGCTCACGGAGCATGTTTAGCCAACATGCCTGCGCTTGGAACAACTTGAGCTATGTTGTTGCCTCAATGACTTAGGTAACGAGTTATCTTCAGCACGGCAGCAGCTTGCAGCAGATGACACCTTGGCAACACAAGGTTAGTCGGAGCCACTACAGTGTTATCGCGCCCAAGTGCATTTGTGACCATGTGCCACATAAACTGTACAGTGTCCGCATACCTGCCAGCTCTAACGATGTTAATTCGAGCACACGTTCATCCCCCTCCTCACTTGGGCAGCAAACTTCCCAAGTGCAGGTTAATGTTTTTGATTTATTGCCATCAGCTGTTCATTTGTGCCCACTACCGCCACCAAGCTTGGCAGCGGCGCCTTCGGTTACTAACAAACAGTGTAGCAACCTTGTTTCGCGTAGTTCACTTGTTTGTCACTCCCACCCACAGTTGACACTTATGCAAACTTTCGCCATCCGCACCACAACCCAGCCTAGCAGCTGCTGTGCACACTATACCGCAGGCAGTCGCCTCGTGTACCGCATCACGCGTGTCTGTAGTTACAGACAGCACCGCCCACAAACTTTGCTTGCAAGACAAACCGCCTATATCTTGCTGACCACACCGTCTCAAGACAGAACTCATGAAAGAGGCTCACGAACAATAGATGATCTCTTAGCAGCCAGCATCATCGAACCATCTGCGGATGCTGGGCCTCGCCTATCCACTTTGTCACAAAAAGCGACGGCACCTGGTGTATGGTGGGCGACTATACTAAGTTGAACTCTCGTACTATCATAGATAAGTACCCGGTTAAAGGTCGCGGATTTTCACCATGTTCTTGCAGGCGCCAAATATTTCTTGGTAGTGGACTGTAGGAGGGCCTATCATCAAATTCCAATGGCACCCGAGGATATTGAAAAGACAGCTGTCACAACAACTTTCGGCCTTTTCCAGTACCGGTTCATGCCATTTGGCCTCCGCAATGCTGCACAAACTTGGCAGAGATTCATAAACAAGGTGTTGTTTCTTCTTGATTTTTGTTTCGTTTACTTGGGCGACATTCTTATTTTCAGTCCTACTTTGAAAAAGAACAAGGAACATTTGCAGATTGTTAAAGACACTCTTAGCACTCCCAGAGTTGAACTGAATAATAAGAAGCTCCAGCTGCACCAGACTTTGATAAGATTCTTAGGCTACATCATGTCAGCTAAGGGATTCACTCCTCCTGAGGATAAAATCAAACCTGTTTTGGATTTGCCACAGCCTCACTCGTTTAAGGAGCTGTGCAGGTTCATCGGAACAGTTAACTATTATACGAAGCACTTGCCTGCCACAGCCGAGGTTCAGGCTCCCCTAACAGACGCCCTTGCTGGCAAAAATAATACCGGTATCCGCCTGGTCCCCTGGACCCCTGCCATGGAACAAGCTTTTGACAAACTGAAGCACCTACTAGCAAACACAGTGGCTGTTGCCCACCCACATCTGGACGCTACATTTTTTTATTACCGTGGATGCCAGTGATAACGCAGTAGGTGCTGTCCTCAGCCAAACCGTCGGAGATACTACCTCTCCTTTGCGGTTCTCTTCTAAGAAGCTCTAAGTATTGGTTGTTGGGCCTACTCTTTTCCCTCCTGTTAAAATTAGTGTTCCCCCAACTATGATACCCACTTCTTTGTGTGTGATTGAAATAGTTTTTTGGTTTCCCCACTTTCTCTATAATCCTGTCAAGTTTGTCCACGTAGTTTAGAAATTGCTCAATGTTGTCATCTGGTCCATACACTAGGTCCCATTGCACATCTGTTGGCAAACAGTAGGGCGGGTTCGTGACAACTGGGGGCTCATCCAGGATTAAGACATTTATATGTACTGGATTGACGAAATCTGTTTTACAGAAGTCTAATGACCACGTGGTACGAAGAAGTGCAATACATGGAAGTCAAGGGAGACGAAACGAAGCAGTAAAGTGGACTGACCACACGAGTAAGAACCCAGACTGAAAAGATAAGTACATTTGTGTAGTGCTGTTTATTCCTTTTATTATTTTGTGTGTGAAATTTCACGAAAATGACCATTGTGAAAGAGGAAAGTGGTGCTGAATCCAAGCAGGATTGTGAAAATTTGTTAGTCTTTGGGGACGTAGACATGCTGATAAAAACGGAAGATGAGTCATAACAGAAAAGGAATTTTGGCTGATCCAGACAAAATTAAAGCTATTGCAGAGTTTCCTATACCCCGTAACAGAAAACAACTGAAATCATTTTATGGGCTATGTGGCTTCTACAGAAAATTTGTAAGTAAACAAAGCTTAAACACACCCTGTCTAAGTAACTTGTTAAAGAAGGACACTGTTTGGATATGGAGTAAAGATTATCAAGAGGCTTTCGACATAATAAAAAAGGAACTGAATAACCAGAACCTGTTACACAGACCAGATTTCAATTTACCTTTCTGTTTACATACTGACAGCAGAGATTATGGGCTAGGTGCTGAATTATTTCAAGTAAAAGAAGTCAATGGGGAGACAGTTCATGCTACAATTGCATTTGCAAGCAGACTGTTACTGTAGCATGAAAAGAACTATACAGTAACAGAAAAAGAGCTATTAGCTATACAGTGGTCATTTTCAAAATTCAGGACCTATTTACTTGGACATAAGGTAATAGTGTACTCTGATCATAAAGGAATGCAAGCTCTATCATGACAGGCTTACAATATGGGCATTGTATTTACAACAATTCAACTTTGAAATTAAGTGTATTAAAGGCACTGACAACATAGTTGTGGATGCTCTATCAAGGCTACCAGTAGGAGGGGAAACAGGAATTTTTGATCAGAATGAAGAAAAACAGTTTAAAATGAGGTATATTAAAGGGGTCACAGGTGAAAAAGTTGTTAGATCATTATGTTATAAAATCAGGAGGAGCCAGAACCGTGATGCAGATTGGAAATTAGTAAAGAGCTGTTTAGGGAAAAAGAACTATGAAAAATTAGACAAGTACTATAAAGTGTTTAAAGGTACTCTGTTTAGGGGAACTGACGAAGACTCGGACAATTGGAAACTATGCTGGCCTGAGGAGGAAGCTGACAGGTTAATTAGGTATACTCATGAGAGCTATGGTCAATGTGGCATACAGAAGTGTATGCAGAAATTACAAGAAAACATATACTTCTACAATATGGTCAAGAAAGTTAGAAAAGAATTGTCAACTTGTGATAAGTGCCAACGAGTTAAAGTAAGTAACAGAAAATGTCAAGGTGAAATGCAAAACATTATTCCTGCACAACCTCTAGACTTAGTCGCTGTTGATTTCTATGGGCCGCTTCCAAGGAGTAGGAGTGGCCACTGCTACATTTTTGTCATGGTGGATGTATTTTCTAAACTAATCAAGTTTTATCCTGTCAGAAAAGCCACAGGTAAAGAGATAGTCACAAAAGTTGAAAAAGACTATTTCTTAAATGTTGGGAAACCAAAAGCAATCTTGTCAGATAACGGTTCTCAGTTTTTGTCAAAAGTTTGGAAAGCCTTTGTTGATAAATTAGGAATCAAACATGTTCAAATATCTGTATATAATCCGTCGTCAAACTCAGCTGAGAGGTATATGCGTGAGATTGGTCATTTATGTCGTACATATTGCAGTCATAAATATCCTACATGGTATGACCATGTACGAGACTTTGAAGATTTTATGAATAGCTTGCAGCACACTTCCACAGGATTTTCACCTCATGAAATTATGTTTCATCTAAAACCAGACAACATTATCAATGAATTCATAGAATTTCCACCATGCAAAATGATGACTATGCGAGAACGTGAAGCCATAGTCAAAGAAACCATGATAAAACAGGGGGAAACAAGAAAAAGACGACATGACGGCAAGATCAAAGCAACCAAGTTTAAAGCTGGAGATTATGTTTTAGTAAAATCACATGAGAAATCAAAAATTCTAGCTTCTGAAATAAAGAAATTCTTTGATATATACATGGGTCCATTTGAGATTGTAGAGCATCCACACCCGAATGTATACCGGTTGGTGTATCCTAAATCCAGGAAAGTTCTCAGGCTAAGGAATATTGTCTCGTTGAAATTGTATAAACAAAAGGGATAAGACTAGTCTGAGAAAGTGAAAAGGTGACTCAACAAAAGCTTTTCACTGGAAATTTTGTATATAAAAAATTGTCTGATTTTGTTACAGTTTTGTGCCCTTTAAAATGTTTATTATTTGTTTAATATGTATTCATTGTATGAAGTGTTTTCAATGGATTTTCTGGGTAATACGCTTTCCATGTTCTTGATATTTCAGTATGTTTATGCAATTTGATTGATATTTGATAAATTGTGTAATAACTTTCTCACACCACACTTGTTGAGACATAATTTATAACACAAGCCTTTCATCAGCACTAAATCTGTCTTGCAACAATTAAGTTTAATTTTTTTTAATCTTAAAGGCAGAGTACTAATTACTACACACTTAAGTGCTTGAGATGTCCAACTCTACTAGGAGAAAATCATTTTTAGTAAACCACATGAATTACTGCACATTTCTTTCTCAACCACTGCAAAAGCATAGGCAATAATATTTTTTAATTTTGATAGATACATACCATTCCAAAACTTTCATCCATGATTTTACCTTTGCACTTTTACTGTGAATATGAACCCTTGTAACAAACTGCCTGTAACTTTACTTTTGAAAACAATCTAATTTTGTTATCCTTGAAGTAAGTGTTATAGTCTGTGATAAGATATTTTACACCCAATATGTTGATGCATTTGTATTACATGTTTATTGAATTTATTAGTAGTATTACTCAGACAGATTCTGTAAACTTCTCCCACTAGATAAACATTACCAGAAGGTTAACTATGTATCCTAACCATGTAATTACATACACTCCTGGAAATGGAAAAAAGAACACATTGACACCAGTGTGTCAGACCCACCATACTTGCTCCGGACACTGCGAGAGGGCTGTACAAGCAATGATCACACGCACGGCACAGCGGACACACCAGGAACCGCTGTGTTGCCGTCGAATGGCGCTAGCTGCGCAGCATTTGTGCACCGCCGCCGTCAGTGTCAGCCAGTTTGCCGTGGCATACGGAGCTCCATCGCAGTCTTTAACACTGGTAGCATGCCGCGACAGCCTGGATGTGAACCGTATGTGCAGTTGACGGACTTTGAGTGAGGGCGTATAGTGGGCATGCGGGAGGCCGGGTGGACGTACCGCCGAATTGCTCAACACATGGGGCATGAGGTCTCCACAGTACATCGATGTTGTCGCCAGTGGTCGGCGGAAGGTGCACATGCCCGTCGACCTGGGACCGGACCGCAGCGACGCACGGATGCACGCCAAGACCGTAGGATCCTACGCAGTGCCGTAGGGGACCGCACCGCCACTTCCCAGCAAATTAGGGACACTGTTGCTCCTGGGGTATTGGCGAGGACCATTCGCAACCGTCTCCATGAAGCTGGGCTACGGTCCCGCACACCGTTAGGCCGTCTTCCGGTCACGCCCCAACATCGTGCAGCCCGCCTCCAGTGGTGTCGCGACAGGCGTGAATGGAGGGACGAATGGAGACGTGTCGTCTTCAGCGATGAGAGTCGCTTCTGCCTTGGTGCCAATGATGGTCGTATGCGTGTTTGGCGAAGTGCAGGTGAGAGCCACAATCAGGACTGCATACGACCGAGGCACACAGGGCCAACACCCGGCATCATGGTGTGGGGAGCGATCTCCTACACTGGCCGTACACCTCTGGTGATCGTCGAGGGGACACTGAATAGTGCACGGTACATCCAAACCGTCATCGAACCCATCATTCTACCATTCCTAGACCGGCAAGGGAACTAGCTGTTCCAACAGGACAATGCACGTCCGCATGTATCCCGTGCCACCCAACGTGCTCTAGAAGGTTAAGTCAACTACCCTGGCCAGCAAGATCTCCGGATCTGTCCCCCATTGAGCATGTTTGGGACTGGATGAAGCGTCGTCTCATGCGGTCTGCACGTCCAGCACGAACGCTGGTCCAACTGAGGCGCCAGGTGGAAACGGCATGGCAACCCGTTCCACAGGACTACATCCAGCATCTCTACGATCGTCTCCATGGGAGAATAGCAGCCTGCATTGCTGCGAAAGGTGGATATACACTGTACTAGTGTCGACATTGTGCATGCTCTGTTGCCTGTGTCTATGTGCCTGTGGTTCTGTCAGTGTGATCATGTGATGTATCTGACCCCAGGAATGTGTCAATAAAGTTTCCCCTTCGTGGGACAATGAATTCACGGTGTTCTTATTTCAATTTCTAGGAGTGTATAAACATTATGTAATCAAAAGTTGATCTCTGTATGTGATTTTTTTTTAGATAACATGGCATTATAGTCAATGAAGTGATACAAACAGCTAAGCTTTGGAAAGACTCACTGCAGGACATGCAGAAATCAGATCTTTAACGGAAGTCACCTATGTGTAGATGGAAAATGTGGTACAGACTGTGAGTAGTGTAAAAAGTGGGCAACAAAAGAAAAGAAAACAAGCCTGCAGTTAAAAGTTAGTCTTTCAATGGTTTCATGTGAAGTGCTACAACATTATGGACTCTTCTAATTGAAAATTGTGAATCTTCTTTTGTATTTCATTTACTCTAAGGTTAAAAATTGTATGCTTTCCTTTACTTAGCATAACAATTTCAGTGTTAGCATAATTAAAAGGAAACAATCCCATTAAAATTTTTAATTTATTTAAAATCATATTCTTGGCAGTTCCATTATTCTGATTTCAGAATTTTGTTTGCATTTTCATACTTACCAAATTCTTGGGGGGCTATTGTAATGGAACTGACAAATAGTCTTCATTTTATTTTATTATACACTAAAGTCATGTTAAAAAAGCTTTTGCTTAAGATAATACTAAGTTAGGTGTTGCGATCAATAATCGATATTGGAATTGTATGTTCTTTGTGGCTTATGACCGTGATCTTTGGTCTACAACGGGTTTACGGGCACTTGAGTGTTGGCCACGGTTGAGTGTAGTTGTGTATACATGGTTCAAATGGCTCTGAGCACTATGGGACTCAACTGCTGTGGTCATCAGACCCCTAGAACTTAGAACTACTTAAACCTAACTAACCTAAGTACATCACACACATCCATGCCCGAGGCAGGATTTGAACCTGCGACCGTAGCAGTCGCACAGTTCCGGACTGCGTGCCTAGAACCGCGAGACCACCGCAGCCGGCTAGTTGTGTATATAGTTTTGGCAATAAATGTGTTTTTGATACAAAGAAACCGTGGAGTACTGCGTCATTTTTCGATAGTCCAGTAATAATTAAAAAACGCACACCTCTTCTTGGACCCAGAGCATCAAAGGAATCATCGCCTAGACAACAAGAAGCCACATGGACAATGCAGACTCAGCAGCATCAACAAAGAAGACATCATGGGCAGCTCTACTAAAGTATTATGCAGCCATTAGCCACACCGTAACTGTGTCCTTATGGAGATAACTTTTCCTGAACAGTAGGGCGGGTTCGTGACAGGGGCTCTTGGCAGTTTACGAGGCTGTGAAACACTTTCGCGCCGAGGTTGACGGTAGGGACTTCTACATTTTAACTGACCATAAAACTTTGGTTGCTGCTGTAAAGAACCTCCAGACTGACCCTCCACCTAGATGCTTCTGTCATTTGGACTTTATATTGCAATTTACCTCTGACATACGATACTTCAAGGGTGCAGATAATGTGGTCATAGATTTTTTTGTCTCGTGTTGGCACTCTCACAACTCTCATAGACCTCTCTAACTTGCCTCAGCTGCAGTCTGCCGACATGGACACTATGGACCTTATTTCCGATCACAGTTCGTCACTCAAACCTTTCCTGGTGTCATAGGCGAGGTTTGGGGCGACGAATCAACTGGTACGCTGCGTCCCTTTGTACCCAAACCTCTACAGAGACAAGTGTTCAACAAATTACACAACCTAGCTCATCCAGGTGTGAGAGCCTCTAACAGACTTATTTCAGAGCACTTCGTCTGGTGCCACATGCATCACGACTGCCAAAGCTTGGGCCTGTGCCTGCATTCCGACCATACTAGGTAGCTTCACCGCTCCTGCCAGTAGCTTACAGCACATTCACATCGACTTGGTGGGCCCCCTCACCCCCTCCGAGGGTTATAGATACGTGCTATCTATTATAGACAGAACCTCTCATTGGGAGGAAGCTGCCCCGCTACCCAATATTACATCCGAATCAGTGGCATGATCCTTCATACACACTTGGATTTCACGCTTTGGCTGCCCTGTTTACTGGACGACCGACCAAGGCCGTCAATGTCAATTCAAGTCTGCCTTGTTTTCTGAACTGTGTAGGCTGTGCAGCATCAAGAAAATTCATTCAACAGCATACCTCCCACAAAGCAACGGCCTCGTGGAACGTTGGCATTGGACGCTTAAGATGGCCCTATGTTGCCATGGCCTCCTCTGGACGGAAGCCCTGCCATTCGTCTTACTCGGTTTGCGGACCACTTTCAAGGAAGCCCTTAAAGGCTCAGTGGCCAAGTTCATCTACGGCCAGTCCTTTACAATGCCAGGCGAAATTGTTGCTCCTATTCCAGTTGCCAAACCGTCCGAACTGCCGTCCTTGGTAGAACGGGTGAGGTTAAACTGTAACAAGCTTCAACCCCCGCCCCCTTGAAGCCACACTCCACAGCACACATATGTTCCCAAGGTGCTCGACACTTGCGAATTTGTGATCCTTCATGACAACACTGTAAAAGCCCCATTACAGCCCCCTTACACAAGCCAATACAGAGTTGTCAAATGAACCAGAAACACAATGGACATCATAATTAAGGTCTCATTAACTACTGTCTCCCTCAACAGGGTTAAACGTGCTCATGTCAAGTTTTCTCCTACCTCACCCACCGTTGAAGAAACCACGTTTTCTGGCCACCCTCGGCCTTCTTCCTCTGCTCATGATTAGAGTAAACTCATGCCTGCACTGGCCCCGTCAATGAGCCCACACTCATTCCGGGGTTTTCCGCCTCCTGGCTCCCATAGCAGAGGCTCCACCTCCCATGACAATAATATAACAGTCCCATCTTTGTGCAACAGCACACCGCACTGCTCTTCTAACCGGTGCAGCCCGCAAGTCCTGCCACACCCACTCACACCTCACCGTCTGACACTCAACCCTCTACTCGCAGCACACCACCCTCACTGTGCTACGGCTTCCCCACCCCACCAGCTCAGCATACCACTCCGTTAGCAGGCGTGACTTACGAGCTCTCAACCCACGTTCATCCTAATGACATTTGTGGTTTATCTGTTGTCGTTAGTGGTGATACCGCATTAGTGCTGCTTGCATGTGACGATTCGTGTGACTCATTAGATCGTGTGTCACAACGTGTAGTGAAGTGTTTCAAAATCTCTCGAAGTGCTACGTGTGGCACCTACACGCTTACATTAGGCCAAGTGGAAAGGTGATCATTAGGTTACCTGTCGACGACACCCTTTCACACCAGCACTCCCACACCGGTCGACGACTACGACCGCCGATGTTGCTTCAAGACTTCAGCATCAGCATTCCAAGATTTGCTCCATGCTCTCCTTGCACGTGGCCCGTGCCATTAGATGCCGAGGAACTCACTGTAACCCACTTAAACCCTCGCCAACCCCCCACCCCCCCACCTTCGGGTTGCGCAATTGAGGCAACAGAGCATAATTGATGGTAATGCAGATCTCATTTAGATAATTTTAATAAAATGCAAACAGTGGTAAATGAATACAGTGGAGACATCTTACAATACTGGTATTATGTTGACACTTGTCAGTCAGCAAAGAAAAGTAATGTCATTGCCTAGGGTATGCATAGTAGCCCACACTAGTTTGAAAATGCTGTGCTAAATCAGAATTGAATCCATTGCGTAGATATAAGTAAATTTCTGTGTCATTTGATTCTATGTATGACTGGCACGCTTCTCAGCATAATGTAGTGTTGAAGAAACACTGCATTGCAGATTTATTTATTGCTCTGTTCTGTGTACTATGTAAGAGGGTTACGGCAATTTAATTTCCTGATTATATTTTCTTTTCTTGCTCGTGTGACATGCCGGCCGCTGTGGCCAAGTGGTTCTAGGCACTTCAGTCAGGAACCGCGCTGCTGCTACGGTTGCAGGTTTGAATCCTGCCTCGGGCATGGATGTGTGTGTGATGTCCTTAGGTTAGTTAGGTTCAAGTAATTATAAGTTTAGGGGACTGATGATCTCAGATGTTAAGTCCCAATGTGCTTAGAGCCATTTGAACCATTTTTTAATACGACACATTTTAGTTCAAGATATCAGATTATGATATCAGTGAAGTTGTGATGATCAGGGATGTAGATGTAGACTCAACTGGTGAAAATGATCTGATAAGGATGAAACAAGAAGCAGACAGTAGTGAGATGTTGAAAGATTCCAGTATAGGGGACTGTAGTTGCCGGCAGACATGGGAAGTCCAGGTGCTAAATCGTCAGCTATTCTGTATACACCTGGACAAGAGGAAGGTATGTCTGAATCTGACATGTTCACAACATTGATGAAAGTGCTGAAGATGGGATTTGAGGAAATAGAAGATACTAGTAACCAACTGGAACAGAATCTTACTGCAAAATTGATGAAACCAATGAGAAGAGAAGTTTGTGGCACAACTTGACTAGAAGAAGGGATCGGTTGGTAGGACATGTTCTGAGGCATCAAGGGATCACAAATTTAGCATTGGAGGGCAGTGTGGAGGGTAAAAATTGTAGAGGGAGACCAAGAGATGAATACACTAAGCAGATTCAAAAGGATGTAGGTTGCAGTAGGCACTGGGAGATGAAGAAGCTTGCACAGGATAGAGTAGCATGGAGAGCTGCATCAAACCAGTCTCAGGACTGAAGAAGACAACAACAACAACAACAACAACAACAACAACAACGATGTTATAACAAAATGGGTGGTGGGTGTACTCATGAGATAGATGTGCTCACACCTCATTTAGACCAAAATGTCAAAGATTATTCTAAACATTTCAAGAACGTTGAGTCTGAAGTCAGTGAAGTAAAACAGGAGCTTATCAGAAAGGTTGCAGCTTACAGTGAACATTTTGAGAGCCTGGATGTGGAAGTGCAGAAGTGTAAACACAGGGTGCAACATGTTATACTTCAGCAAGATGCTTTTGTACACCATGTGGAACAGGTTTGCGATGATGCACAATCACAGATTAGATATCAGGTTAAATATGAATTGAAGTCATTATTATGCAGTCGGGGGATAACAGGAAGCAGCATAGATGGTGTACAAAATGACGAGGTCACCTTAGTATATGCAATTTCAGAAATTTTGAACCGAACAGAAAATGGTATCTGAGAGACTATTTAGAATGATTTAAAGGGTTGCTGTCTGAACTATAGCATTAACAGCACAGGATACGCATCATTGCAATGAGAATGGAGGGGAAAGCTAGTACCTGGGGATTGAGGGCTGGACAGAAGTGCGAGACATATGTTGACTTCAAAAAGAAATATTTAAAACAGTACTTCGTTCATATGTACTGCTGGTGACAGTTCATGGAATGTTACTGGTGATTTCCAAAGAAGATGAAGAAGTGATAAGTCAGCCTGGGGACAACTAGGTATCTTGTATGAACAACAAGGAACAGAAGAAGGTAACACAATAGAAGAATATTAGGGAATGGTGAAAGGAACACTGGTACGCAACCGGACAATGGTGGAGTGTATAATGGCCAGTGTTGGAATGGAGAGGATAACAGAGGATTTCAGCACAGTTTTTGAGGTTTTGGAGGCTACTGAGAACAACATGGTGGTTACAACTAATATGACACAGAGCACGTAAGAATTCAGGAAATTGAATTGGATGGTAGGGGCTGGAGTGCAAATAACAATCATGAAATCGTGTGGCATGATGGAGGTGCAAAAAACTAGGTGAGGTTCCTGATGCAGCCCAGTCAGGAAGGATGACATAGAGCCAAAACCTAATGAAATTATACAGCCTGTAGTCAAAGCAGATATTTTTGGAGATTGGATGCTGCTTTAATTAGCTCAGTTAGCTAAGTCAAAGCTGTGTGACAGAAACTATAAACAAAGTGCTTAGTTCAGGGAAGAGAGATACCATATTTTCCATTGCATAGAGCATGCATTGCAGGTGTTGTGGGTGTGAAAAGCAAAATAACTGAGGAGAAAATCTTAGTCACACTAAGGCTTAATGGTGAAGACTATGATGTATTGGCACTTGCAGTGACCACATTAGAGTTCACATAATTTTGTGTGTTAACTGGTTAATGGAGCAGAAAGCTCACTTGAATTTTGAGAGAGGTCATGTACAAGTCCAAAAGAAAGGAAAGAAAGCAACTATTGACTTCAAAGGAAGATAAAATGTTAGGGCTCCAGTAGGAACAATTAAGTTATGTTGTTCAACTGTTTCACAATTCGCACCACAGAGCACTATGAAGGTAGATTTGGCAGCACTATATAAGAAGCAATGGAGATGGGAAAGCAAGTCAGACACAGCATATCTTGAACTTGTTGAGCAGAAACTCCAGTTCTTAGACCAACAGAACTGGGTGGATATGGAAGGTCTGAGAGAGATCCTGAAAGGTCATATACAGGATTTTTTGAGTGAGCTAGAGGTGAAAAGGACAGCACAGAGTAATCTGCAGGTGGGAGAACATGAACCGTTCATGATCCAGCAGTCTACATCTACATCTAGCAACCGAGTGGCATGCGGCTTAGGGCACTATTTGAGCCAAAGTCATATTTTCCCCCCCTCTGTTCCCCTCATGGATAGCACGAGGAAAAAACAACTGCCTGAATGCCTCAGTTCGAGCTCTAATTTCCCTTATCTTTGAATGGTGATCATTGTGCAATTTGAAAGTTGGGGGTAAGAATATATACTCTAAATCCTCAGCAAAGATCGGATTTCGGAATTTAGCGAGTAGCCCCTTCTGTTTAGTGCGTCATCTACCTGCAAGTGTTTCCAGATTTGTAACACTGTCATGATGGCTAAAAGTACCAGTCACGAATCTTGCCACTCTTCTTTGGACCTTCTCAATCTCCTGAATCCGACCCAACTGGTAAGGGTCCCATACAGACGAATGACTGGACGAACTAACGTATTGTAAGCAATTTCCAAGGTTGAAGGACTGCATCGCTTCAGGATTCTGTCAATAAACCACAATCTAGAATTCACCTTACCCTTTACTTATGTAATCTGATTGTTCCATTTGAGATCATTTCGAATAGTCACACCCAGATACTTGACGGATGTTACCACTTCCAAAGACTGGGCTTTTCTTTTGTACTCATACATTAATGGGGATTTTCACTTTGTTATATGCAGTAGGTTACACTTACTAATATTGAGAGATGACTGGCAATCATTACACCACGCATTTATTTTCTGAAAATCGTCATTGACTTGTTCACAACTTTCGTGTGATACTACTTTTCTGTAGACTACAGCATCATCGGCAAACAGTCTAAGGCCACAGATCGGTTATGTAAATTGTAAAAAGCAGTAGACCTATTACGCTGTTCTAGGGCACACCTGAAGTTATGCTTGTTTCTGGTGAAGTCACCACATTGAGGACAACATACTGCTCTCTGTCTGTTAGAAAACTTTCTATCCAGCCGCATACGTCATTGTATAGACCGTAAGCGCGCTCTTCTTGGCTCAAGCGACAGTGCAGAACTGAGTCGAATGCCTTTTGAAAGTCAAGAAATATGGCACCAACCTGGGAGCCAGTATCTAGAGCCTGTTGTATATCATGCATAAAGAGGACCAGCTGTGTCTCGTATGACCAATGTTTCCTAAAACTGTGCTGGTTTCTGCAGATGAGCATCTCACAGTGTAGGAAGGTCATTATGTCTGAAAACAAAATATATTTCATGATTCTACAACAAATTGATGTCAATGAAATTGGCCGATAATTATGTGCATCCGATTTTCTAACATTTTTATAGATTGCTATGACCTGGGCCTTCTTCCTCAGTTTTCTTCTATATTAGCAGGTCATTTGCCTCTCCATTTTCTGCTTCCTTCTTATGGCTGCTGTGTGTTGTATTGTCCATCACGTCATCCAGTATCTGAAATATCTTCCTTCCTTGCTTCCTTTTTCCCTTCTACATAACCTTCTAAAACTGTTTTTATCAGTCCATCATTCTTTCTTAAAATATGCCCAATCCAATTTCTTTTTCTTCTTTTTATTACATCTAGTAACTGTCTTTTCTCTCTCTTTTGTAGCATAGTCAACATAAAATCTTACAGGGATACCGTCTGGGCCACATGTCTTCCTGGCATCTAAGGATCTTAACTGTTTTACAATCCCAGATACACTAAACACTATGCAGCCATCCTTGCATTTGTTTGATAATTGAAAGGGGGAATGGTGCTGCAGTCCTCTACCATAAATGAGTTTTTGAAAGCTGGGTTTAGAATTTTGGCCTTCGGTTTATCATCATCCATTACATTACCCGTACTGACAGCAACAGAAGGTATTGAATTATTTGTAGCGTTCATAGATTTTACGTACAACCAAAATTTTTTGGGGTTATTTTTAGAATCTGCAGATAAAATATTGCTTTCAAATACGCTAAAAGAATCTCTCAGTGACCTTTTGACAGTTGCTTTCATTTTGCATAATTTCTGTTTGTCAGCAGGGCAGTGACTACGTTTAAAATGACTGTGGAAAATTCTCTGCTTTCCCAGCAACTTCATAATATGTTTGTTGAACCAAGGTGGGTCCTTTCCCTCCCCTATATTTTTGATAGGCGCTTACCGGTATTTCTCTGGCACGTGGTGGACAATACCTTTAAATTCTTACCAAAGGTGCTCAAAATCTTTATGTTATGTGGTGAGTGCTTGGAGCCAACTGTGAAGATATTCATTAATGACCCTTTTATTTGCTTTCCCAAACAAGAAAACTCTATTATGTTTCTTTGGTTTTTTTTGCAACTTTCACTGACATAGAAGCCACAATGACATTACTGTCACTTAAACCTTCTTCTAGATTAACTTCCTCAAAAAGATCAGGTCTCTTCATCGCCAAGATATCTAATATGTTCCCATCTTGAGTTGGTCTCCTAGCCAATTATTCAAGGTTGTATGCTGAAAGTGCTCCTAGATTAACTTCACGAGTCTTTGCTTCTGCCCCTGTGATAAATGTGTAATTTTTCCAGCCAATGGATGCCAGATTAAAGTCTCCACCTATAACTAATGGATAATATGGATATTTATTTCCCATGTACTCAAGACTTTCCCCGAAACATTCTTGACATTTGTTGCTGATGCTGGTGGTCTATAAAAACATTCTAACACAATGGTCACTCCTAGTCTGATTAACAGCTTTATTCAGACTATTTCACAGTCTGACCCAGTATCAATCTCAACTGTGTTAAAACATCTTTTAACTGCAATGAACACACCACCTCCCATAGCATCAGTCTTATCCTTCCTAAACATTGTCCAATCCGAGTTCAAAATTTCACTGCTATTTATGTCTGGTTTCAACCAGCTTCCAGTACCTAATACAATGTTGGCATTACTACTGTTTATTTCAGAAGTTACTTGGGGATCTTGCTGCACATACTTCAAGTTACTAACATGAGATTTAGCATATTTCAATTCTTTGGAATGACCTGTTTAGGTGATCTAACAACTTTTACAGTTCGGCACACCCACATCAGTGTCATGAACTCGTAATTTTTCAGGCCAACAGTTTGTTTCCTGTGGGGAGGACCCTAATAATAATAAAAAAAAAAAACATGTGCACACCACAAGTACTGTGGTACCCATGTAGATGCTTCCTGTGTGTAGTGCACCCCTGATCTATCGAGGGGTGTCCTACAACCCTCCACCCCACAGTGTAGGTCGAGGAATCTACAACCATTTTCATCACAGAGTCGACGTGGCCTCTAGTTAGATTCTCCACTTGACCGCAAACCAGAGGACCCTGGTCCACCCTGGGTATGGTGCTGCAAATTGTCAGCTTGGCTTCCACTCCTGGAGAGATGGAGGCCGCCTTCACCAATGTAGCCAGCTGTTGAAAGGACCCAAGGATTTCCTTGGAACCCCGACGAATGGCATCATTGGTGCTGACATGTGCAACAATCTGCAGGTGGCTACACCCCGCACACTTGCTAGCCACCAGAAGAGCCTCTTCCACATCCCAGACAAGGCCTCCGGCAAGCACACCGAGTGAACGTTGGACTTCTTCCCCTCCATACCTGCTATGTTCCATGACACGCCTAACATTCAAGCTCCCACTAACTAACAAACTCCTATTCCCCTCCATACCTGCTATGTTCCATGACACGCCTAACATTCGAGCTCCCACTAACTAACTAACTCCTATTCACATGTGCCTGTCCGGACCTTGCTGAAGGAGTTGCCACTATCCTGGCACAAGGTACATTCTGATCCAACTCAGCCTCTCCCCCCCCCCCCCCCCTCCCCCAGCAACAGACAGCACACTGAATATATTAGCAAAGTGCATGGAATTTGGCAGGAACCTGCATACCCTATGCAGCCTTCACCTTGAGGCTCAAGACTTTGACACATTCTGTCACCCACATTGCGGTGAGATTGGGCCGGCCGGCTCAGTCGCACATAAGGTTGGCTCAGTGACAGAGAGCTTTGGCATCCCCCCTGCACATCTAGTACAGCAGAGGCTGCCCCAGGCACCCTATCCCCACCGCACCTCAAGGTGGCACACTGGGGCCTGTTGACTGTGGCCAACAAAGCTTCCAGCCGTGTTTTGACTGTGGCCAACTCCTCCTGCATCCGCACACATCAGACACAGTCCCTATCCATCTAGCTAATATGTGATTTACTATAAGAAACTTAAGGAAACGTACTGCAACACAAGGTTAACAGCTACACTCTACTTGAGAGATGGAGGCTGCCTTCACCAATTTAGCTAGCTGTTGAAAGGACCCAAGGACTCAGGAAATCAAAATGTATGGTAGATGGAAACCCAGTTCTAAACAAAGAGGGGAAAGCAGAAAGGTGGAAGGAGTGTATAGAAGGTCTATACAAGGGCGATGTAGTTGACGGCAATATTATGGAAATGGAAGAGGATGTAGATGAATATGAAATGGGAGGTATGGTACTGTGTAAAGAGTTTGGCAGAGCACTGAAAGACCTAAGTCGAAACAAGGCCCCAGGAGTAGACAACATTCCATTAGAACTACTGACAGCCTTGCGAGACCCAGTCCTGAGAAAACTCTACCATCTGGAGAACAAGATGTATGAGACAGATGAAATACCCTCAGACTTCAAGAAGAGTATAATAATTCCAATCCCAAAGAATGCAGGCGTTGAGAGATGTGAAAATTACCGAACTATCAGTTTACTAAGTCACAGCTGCAAAATACTAACGCGAATTCTTTACAAATGAATGGAAAAACTGGTAAAAGCCGACCTCGGGGAAGATCAGTTTGGATTCTGTAGAAATATTGGAATACATGAGGCAATACTGACCCTATGAATTATCTTAGAAGAAAGATTATGGAAAGGCAAACCTATGTTTCCAGCATTTGTAGACTTAGAGAAAGCTTTTGACAATGTTGACTGGAATACTCTCTTTCAAATTCTAAAGGTGGCAGGGGTAAAATACAGGGACTGAAAGGCTATTTAAAATTTGTACAGAAACCAGAAGGCAGTTATAAGAGTAGAGGGACATGAAAGGGAAGCAGTGGTTGGGAAGGGAGTGAGACAGGGTTGTAGCCTGTCCCTGATGTTATTCAATCTGTTTATTGAGCAAGCAGTAAAGGAAACAAAAGAAAAATTCAGAGTAGGTATTAAAATCCACGGAAAAGAAATAAAAACTTTGACATTGTAATTCTGTCACCAAAGGACTTGGAAGAGCAGTTGAACGGAATGGATAGTGTCTTGAAAGGAGGATATAAGATGAACATCAACAAAAGCAAAACGAGGATAATGGAATGTAGCCGAATAAAGTCGGGTGATGCTGAGGGAATTAGATTAGAAAATGAGACACTTAAAGTAGTAAAGGAGTTTTGCTATTTGGGGAGCAAAATAACTGATGATGGTCGAAGTAGAGAGGATATAAAATGTAGACTGGCAATGGCAAGGAAAGCGTTTCTGAAGAAGAGAAATTTGTTAACATCGGGTATAGATTTAAGTGTCGGGAAGTTGTTTCTGAAAGGATTTGTATGGAGTGTAGCCATGTATGGAAGTGAAACATGGACGATAAATAGTTTGGACAAGAAGAGAATAGAATCTTTCGAAATGTGGTGCTACAGAAGAATGCTGAAGATTAGATGGGTAGATCACATAACTAATGAGGAGGTATTGAACAGAATTGGGGAGAAGAGGAGTTTGTGGCACAACTTGACTAGAAGAAGGGATCGGTTGGTAGGACATGTTCTGAAGCATCAAGGGATCACCAATTTAGTATTGGAGGGCTGCGTGGAGGGTAAAAATCATAGAGGGAGCCCAATAGATGAATACACTAAGCAGATTCAGAAGGATGTAGGTTGTAGTAAGTACTGGGAGATGCTTGCACAGGATGGAGTCACACGGATAGCTGCATCAAACTAGTCTCAGGACTGAAGACCACAACAACAAAAACATAGCCGAGGGATGGGGTATTCCACATCTCAATTACCTCATCTACTACCAGTGGAACTTCTTTTCTTGTTTTTTGTAATTCTCTTCTGTAATTCAAAAACATTTTTGTGTGAGAATGCAAGCATAATGTTACCTGTCCTTTTTTTCCCCTAAGGGACGAAGCAACTGCCAGTTGCGAAAGCTCGTAATTTTGTGTGTGTGTTTGTGTGTTTTGTTCATGTGCCTGTCTGCCGGCGCTTTCCCGCTTGGTAAGTCTTGGAATCTTTATTTTTAATATATTTTTCCCATGTGGAAGTTTCTTTCTGTTTTATTTATATATATATATACATATATATATATATATATACTTTTTCCCTGAGTGAATTACAACCTGTTGACTGGTGTTGCCCAGTATGTTGCCACAAAACTTGAAAATGCATCATTAAGTGAAGAAGCAGATGTCGACTTCTTTATTTGGGTCTTGAATGTATGCAGAAAGTGCTCCATTGCTGAGTTAAAAGCTGGATGAAACATTTCTGACCTTGCACTTAGGACTAACCAATCACATCTCGAATTAGTGACTCAGCATACAAGGCAGCACATTTGGGACACTCAAACTGACACTTGTGAGGGAGCCCTTGCAAATCAGCAATCCAGGCTGCATACGACTGCCCAGGGTGCTTGTGGTGCTGGTTAAACTGCAACCACACCACTACCACAAGGTTTTGATGATTGAGACACTGTGTCAGCAATCGGCAAAGCTCATCAAAGGGAACATTCTCGGGCTCTGTGGAGGGACTCAAATTCTGGACAACTTCATATAAACCTGCAGGACAAAGCGGTCTTATCAATCAGGCTGTTGATGTGCCATACCTGCCATGCTGATTGAAGTATGGGAGGCAGAGCATCTGAGCTCATGTAAATACGCACATGGCAATATTCTCAGAATGTGGGTGGCACAGGTGGCTAACAACTGAGGTCATGACGACTTTTGGCACAGAGCACCAAGCTTGTCTGTGGCGGTATAGCTCTGTGGAAACACTGGCCTGCTCCACTTCCAAGCAAACACTTTGGTCAGCAGGTCTGGACATATGACACGACATGAGCACCCTCCATGGCAGGTTTCTGAACTATGCCACTGCTCTACCCATGCCATCTCATCTGTAAACATTGCAAAATCCACTAGCTTAGATACTAAACATGCCAAGTTGTTGTTTCCATTTTATGCACAATATTTCTGCTGTACACCTAGACTACTGCCTGCGACACAGGCACCAACCATACAGTTATGCTCTGCAGGTTGCTGAAGCTACGGTGCACTAATGATACTACTCCCGTGATTGAACAAAAATCATCCAACATCAATAGAAGTATGCCAAATTATTTTCAACTGAACCATTAGCAGCCGCCAGGGTACTGCATGGTCGAAAATAGCACTGCCATTGTTGCACTACCTTGCTTCCTTGAGAAGGTATTCTTCGTCTGTACAACTCTCTGCAGTGAGTTCACATTTCAGGCTTACCGGCTGTGACTAGCAGTTCATAAATCAAAGTTCACATCGTCAAGTCAACAAGGAGTATCGTCTCACCGCAGTGTCGATGGACTGACACCGTCTCGCTGAACTACATCTCAACTGTCCTCACTGGACCTTGTCTCAGGCATTTTTGAGCTACCACCTCACTGGACCTCATTTCAATTCAGTCTCAAGCCACTGCCTGGCTGGACTATATTTTCAAACTATCCCCAAGCAGCCTACGGCTCACAGCCAACCATGGCCTAATGGACTTGACTTTGCCTGTGTAAGAACAATCCCATGCAACATCAGTGAACTAGTGAACCAAGTAGTGCAAACTCATGTCCCAAGGAATGGTGTTACTGTATTCCTCCCACTAGACTCAACAATGATTGTTGCTACCTGGGAACTTCAATTGCAGCATGCTGTCACCATCAGTCACGAACACCAGAAGGGTGATGAGGATAATTGGCTTACGGATTAGTTGGTTGGATTAAAAGAGGGGGAAAAGGACCAAACTACAAGGTCATCAGTCCTTTGTTCCGAATAAAACAATGCCAAAAGAGTGAAAATAAAACAAACGAGACTGACAACTCAAAACGCCATGAAAGAAAAATCACAAGAATGATAAAGGACAACAAACATGTAAACAGACAAAAGGGGACAATAAAACCACAGAAATGCAAGAAATGGGATGAAGAGATTGAAACAACAAAGCAGATTACCATGGCTGGCTGACCATGTGAATAAAAAGGATAAACCAGCCATTCTGCAACACATTAAAACCTCCATCCTAGAAGCACTAGGATGGAGGACACAAAGGGACAAAGGAGATGCGCTAAAACTTAGATCAAATGGTAGAACCCACCTTTACAAATTAAATGTAAAACTAAATAAGCCGATGAGGCGTTGTCAGAAAAAATTAGCGGCAACGAGTCTGGTAACCCAAGATTTCGTCGCTGCGCAGTCAAATTAGGACACTGCATCAGAATCCGGGGCACTGTCAACCGGGCGTCGCTCTGACACTCAGGTGGGTCTTCACGACGCAGGATGTAACTGTGGGACACCCAAGCGTGGCCAATGCGGAGCTGGCAGAGAACCACAGAGTCCCTGCGAGAGGCCCGCATGGAAGATTGCCACACATTCGTAGTCTCCTTAATGGCATGCAGTTTCTTGTGCATACTGAGACTATGCCATTCTGCCTCCCAAAGCCGAAAACACATGGTGATGTAAAAAAGAATGAAGGTCAGTTATTGGAATGCCTAACTCCATAAGCTGTTTCTGTGTAGCCTGTTTGGCCAGGCTGTCAGCAAGTTTGTTGCCTGGGATTCCAATGTGTCCTGGGGTCCACATAAACACCACTGAATGACCAGACCTTCCAGGGCATAGATGCACTCCTGGATGGTTGCTACCAAAGGATGATGAGGGTAGCACTGGTTGATAGCTTGTAGGGTGCTCAAGGAGTCAGTACACGACTCCCCAGGGCATGAACGGATGTGCTCAGGAGCATGAGATATAGCCACCAGCTCAGCGGTGAAAACACTGCAGCCATTGGGCAAGGAATGCACTGTTAAATATGTCCTCCACAGACATACATGAAGCCGATGTGACCATCAGCCATTGAGCTGTCGGTGTAAATCACTTCATGGCCTCGGTACAAGTCAACAATCGAGATGAAGTGACAGTGGAGAAACGCAGGGTGAACTGAGTCTTTTGGGCCATGTGAAAGGTCCAGGCGAAGCCACAGCCTAGGTGTACACCATGGAGGTGTATGCGACTGGACCTAGTATAGGTGGTAAAGGCAAGGACTCCAGATCAGATAGAAGGGATCAGACATGAACTGCAATTGTAAGCCCTGTCCTGGGCCACTGATGCGGGAGATGAACCGCCGTCGATGGGAATAGGAGGCTGTAATTTGGATGCGTAGGAGACCTATGAATGTGTGCAACATAACTGGCAAGCAGTTGTGCACACCTGACCTGCAATGGAGGAACTCCAGTCTCTGCAAGGACACTGGTCACTGGACTCGTCCTAAAAGCTCCCGTTGCTGTCAAACACCACAGTGGTGGACTGGGTCGAGTAAATGTAATGCTGAGGGCTCCACCGAACCATAAACCAGACTCCCATAGTCAAAGCGGGATTGAACAAGGGCTCTGTATAGCTGCAGCAGCGTAGAGCGATCTGCACCCCAGTTGGTGTTGCTCAGGCAGCAGAGGGCATTGAGGTGCTACCAGTACTTCTGCTTAAGCTGATGAAGGTGAGGAAGCCAAGTCAATTGGGTGTCGAAAAACAGTCCTAAAAATCAATAAGTCTCTGATACAGTAAGGGGATCGTCAGTAAGGTAAAGTTCTGGTTCTCGATGAACAGTACGATGCCGACAAAGTGCATGACAAACTACTTTGCAGCCAAATACTGAAAGCCGTGGGCTAGAGCCCATGACTGCTCCTTGTGGGTGGCTCCCTGTAGGCGTCGCTCAGCAACACCAGTACTGGTGGAGCAGTATGAAATGCAGAATTCGTATGCACAGAGAGAGGGTGAGATGGACGGCCCTACAGCCGTTGCTAGACCATTAATGGCCACTAAAAATAGAGATAAACTCAATACAGAGCCCTGCGGGACCCCATTCTCCTGGATATGTGTGGAACTATGGGAGATGCCAACATGGACATGGAAAGTACGAAGCATTAGGAGATTCTGGATAAAAATCAGGAGCGGTGCTCATATCATGTGCCAAGGATATGGTGTCGCCAAGTGGTGTCATACACTTTTCGTAAATCAACAAAGATGGCAACAAGATGTTGGCATCTAGGAAAGGCTGTTCGGATGGCAGACTTGAGGGAAACTAGATTATCAGTGGTAGAGTGACCCAGGCGGAAGCTACCCTGGCATGGAGCCAGTAGGCCACGTGACTCCACGACCCAACCAAACTGCCGACACACCACACATTCCAGCAGCTTACAAAGAACATTGGTGAGGCTGATGGGCCAATAGCTATCCACATCAAGCGGGTTTTTGCCGGGTCTGAGCACTGGTATGATGGTGCTCTCCCGCCATTGCAATGGAAAGACTCCATCACACCAAATATAGTTGAAGATCATGAGGAGATGTTGCTTGTAATCAGACGAGAGATGTTTAATCACCTGACTGTGGCTCTGATCGGGCACAGGAGTTGTGTTGGGGCAATGTGCAAGGGCACTAAGGAGCTCCCGCTCTGTAAATGGGGCGTTATAGGGTTCACTGTGGCACGTATTTAACGAGAGGACTTTCTCCTCCATCTGCCATTTGAGAGAGCGAAAGGCTGGGGGGTAATACTCCGACACAGAGGCGCAAGCATAGTGTTCAGCAAAGTGCTCGGCAATCATGTTTGCGTCGGTAGCTAACATGCCATTTATGTTAACACCAGAAACACCTGTCAGGGTCTGGTACCCAAAAACTTGTTTGATCTTAGCCCAGACTTGGGAAGGTGACATATGGCACCCAATGGTTGACACGTACCTCTCCCAGCACTCCTGTTTCCGTCTTTTGATAAGCTGGTGAATGTGGGCACAGAGCCGTTTAAAGGCTAAGAGGTGCTGTAGGGAAGGGTGCTGCTTATGACGCTGTAGAGGTCGCTGATGCTCCTTAATTGCCTCAGCGACTGCCGGCGATCACCGAGGGACTGTATTTCACAGTGGGCACTCACAAAGCGAGGGATTGCATTTTCTGCTGCAGAAACGATTGTGATAGTCCCCTGCTCAACCATCACATCGCTGTTACCATGTGGGGCAGAGTCAACAGTGACATGAAGATGGGGAAGGGGTCACTACCACACAGGTCGTCAGGTGCTTTTCAGTGGAGAGATGGAGGAAGTCCTGGGCTGCAAATTGATAAATCAATGGCCGAGTAACTACCATGAGCCATGCTGAAATGTGTGGCGGCTCCAGTATTTAAGAGGAGGAGGTTGAACTAAGACAGTAGTTTCAACATCTCTGCCTCGGCCAGTAAGCAAGGTGCCTCCCTACAGAGGGTTATGGGTGTTAAAATCTCCCAAAAGTAGGAAAGGTTTAGGGAGTTGATCAATCAGTGCAGCTAATACATTCAGGGGTACTGCATCACCTGGAGGAAGATATACATTGCAGACAGTTATTTCCTGTGTGGTCCTTATTCTGACAGCCACAGCTTTGCGAGAGGTTTGAAGGGGCACAGTTTCACTACAGACTGAGTTTAGGACATAAACGCAAACTCCACCTGACACTCGACTGTAGTATCCCTTATAGCCGTGGAGGGTAGGGGACCACATTACCGGGAACCACATTTCCTGGAGGACAATGCAGAAAGCAGGTGTAAAGCTTAACAGTTGCCATACCTCAGCCAGGTGGTGGAAAAAACCACCGCAATTCCACTGATGGACGATGTTATCGTGAGGCTAGGAAGGCAGGAAGTGCACAAGAAGACAGGTTATGACTCAGGGTCACCTGCTGCCTCCGACTAAGTAATTTTAGCTATTTCTATGGTAGATGAGGTATCAGTGAGATCCAGGGCCTCAGGGGACACTGAGATTTCCACCTCATGCGCAGGTGCTGAATTGGTAGGAAGTGGTGGTGTTTGGGCCACCGGAGGGTCCTTTTTCTTAGCAGACTTCTTTGTTTGCTTGCCCTCTCGCTTCTCTTAGGGGCTTGCTGGGAGGACTCCTCCAAAGGAGCTTCAGGCGCAGAGGAAGACGTGAGCTCTTTGTCCAGCAATGTTTTGCTCCTTGAGCCACTGGCGATGGTGCGCCATGGCACTAGTGGATACCATGTAAGGGAGGGCCCCAAGGGACCCGTTCCGCGCAAGAGGAGCCAGAGAAGGCTGTTGCTTCACAGGCAGGGGGAAGGGGCTGGTATACCCTGCATTTGGGGGGGGGGGGGGGGGGTGCTTGCTCCCGAAGTAGGTGCTTTAGAGCATTGGTGGAAGATTCGCCCCCTACCACCAAGGGTGTTGATGTATTCTGGTGGACCAGAGGGACCACTGTTCGTGGCACAGAGTAAGGAACCACTGGCACTTGGGACGACGATGCTGATGTGGCTGCAGCGTATGTTGACGACAACCGAATGGGGTGTAATCTTTCGAATTTACGTTTAGCCTATGTGTAAGTCAGACAGTCCAGGGTCTTGTACTCCATAATTTTCAACTCCTATTGGAGTACTGGGCAGACTGGTGAGCACGGGGAGTGCTGCTCTCCACAGTTCATGCAAGTGGAAGGTGGTGCACATGGAGTATATGGCTGCAGTGGACGTCCACAGTCTTGACATGTGGCGCTGGAAGTGCAGCGGGAAGACATGTGTCCAAACTTCCAGCACTTAAAGGACCGCATGGGGGGAGGGACATATGGTTTAACATCACAGCGGTAAACCATCACCTTCACCTTTTCAAGCAATGAATCACTCTCAAAGGCCAAGATGAAGGGACCAGTAGCAACCCTGTTGTTTTTGGGCCCCCTGTAATCGAGCAGCAAGACAAAATGAACATCCTGCCATTATAAACTGGTACAGAGCTCGTCATCAGACTGCAAGAGGAAGTCTCAATGGAAAATAATCCCATGGACCACATTGAGGCTTTTATGGGGATTGATGGAAACAGGAATATCAGCCAGCTTGTCACAGGTGAGTAACACTCGGGATTGGGCTGGGAGTGCTGAGTGAATCAAGACTGCGCCGTTTTGCATCTCAAGGTGTTCAATGAAAAATTGAGCTTCATCGGTGGAAAAGAGCCTCCATCGGTTCTGCTACAGACTATAGTCTGAGGCAAATATAGCTCTCTCTGTTCTGTAGCTCTACATTCCTCCCATGGTATAGCAAGGGAGGGAAACAATTTAGGGTCAAACCTGTCGGCATTGTATTCTATCTTTCCCTTCTTAGTGACTGCTGGTGTCGTACGGTCACCAGCGAGAGATGACTTAGTCCACTTCATTGTGCGTCATCCGCCCTGATGCCACCCACTCCCATCAGGGGCTCTTCCCACATGCGCCACCCAGCCACAGCAAGGCCAACTGGCATGATGGCCATTGCTGGGAGTCTGGATGCCCCATGAAGACAGGCATCTACTCCTTGGCATACGCAGGGAGTTTACAGCTCAGGTGTCAGCAATGCGATCCCTGTGTTATCAGGGGGCTACTACCAAATGGGTACATGATGGCCCCACCACAACGGACTGGATACTGTGCTGGATAATGGGTGCAGAGAAATCCAATATTGTCATGGGGGCGAAAGAGGACAGGAGACAACGGAAGAAGAGGACATACCCTGGAAAGCGTCATCACGCAAATAGTAGAATCACAGGTGGGGATGCAAAGCCATGACAAGAGATTCAGGAGATCGTATCCAAGGGCACTCATGCACCACGTAATGCATCCTTCCCCATATGGCCTGCACTTCTATATAATTTTGAAAATTGCAGGTCAAACCATAGAATGGGACCTGAACCCATAGGGCCGAAAAGTGTGACACTCCTTTTATTCGCCTCTTATGAGAGGCAGGGATACCTCGGGCCTATTCTATCCCCGGACCCGGAGGGGGCTGGCTTACGGATTACATCCCACAGGTGACTAGCACTTAGACTGAAACTTCCTGACAGATTAAAACTGTGTGCCAGGCCGAGACTTGAACTCGGGACCTTTGCCTTTCACGAGCAATTGCTCTACCAACTGAGCTACCCAAGCATGACTTATGCCCCATCCTCACAGCTTTACTTCTGCCAGTACCTTGTCTCCTACCTTCCAAACTTTACGGAAGCTCTCCTGTGAACCTTGCAGAACTAGCACTACTGAAGGAAAGGATATTGAGGAGACATGGCTTAGCCACAGCCTGGGGGATGTTTCCAGAATGAGATTTTCACTCTGCAGCGGAGTGTGCGCTAATATGAAACTTCCGGACAGATTAAAACTGTGTGCTAGGCCGAGGTTTGAACTTGGGACCTTTGCCTTTCGTGGGCAAGTGCTCTATCAACTGAGCTACCCAAGCACGACTCACGCCCCGTCCTCACAGCTTTACTTCTGCCAGTACCTCGTCTCCTACCTTCCAAACTTTACAGAAGCTCTCCTGCAGGAGGTCCCGAGTTCGAGTCTCGGCCTGGCACACAGTTTTAATCTGTCAGGAAGTTTCATATCACACTCCGCTGTAGAGTGAAAATCTCATTCTGGAAGCACTTAGACTGTCAAACTTTTTGTTTTTGCCCTTTTGTTTTTAGCCTTCCATACGACTTTGGATGTTTGCTGATTTCTCACTGTGTACATGTGCTCTCAATGCCCACTGACCCAGCCACTGCTGCCTCAGGAATTCATGGCCCACCTTTCTCATATGACTGTAACAGTGCTTCATGGCCTGCACGATTTACCTTGACACTGAACAAACAAAACTTTTTCTCCTCACCTACTCCTCTGCTCCCACCCATAATGCTCATTGGTTCCTCAACACTGATGCAGACCTTGCTACCCTGTTCTACATTCCTTTAAAGGACTAACTCAATGTCTATGATGACATTTTTTGTGCTTATACACGCACAAAACATCCTTTGAGTGGCTCTTCTACTCATCGCTAGTCTTCAGTGAATTAACATACACTACCGGCACCTATGCCACAAGCACCACGGGTGCAGGTCCTGCTACATCCAGCACCATCATCGCCAGCAATCTGCTGCTCCATTCCACACCACAGAGCCCACATACTTCCAGCCTGGCTCTCGCAGGCCTTCTACCTCTGATGTGCCTGCCTACTACCCATCTTTGTCAGGTCTCTTATGCACCACTATACAGGATCTTACAGGCTTCCCCTGTCATCCACCTCTCCTTCCTCCCAGAAAGACCACATGCCTCACACTCTCTGACTGTTTTCAGACAAGCAACATTACAATGCACAGCACGCCTTCTGATGATCCGTGCCCCAAACAGCCCCTACTGGGTTGCCTCCCCAGGAAACCTCACACTAATGGTACCACTTGCAGCCAACAGGACTTTTTGTGGTCAGAGGGCTACAGCCGTTCCTCATCTGCCCTACCTCTTGGCCTCATGTTGTGTATTCCTGGAAATTTCAACACAAACCTGGGCCATGCTGTGTCCTGCCTTCATTGTCACCCATCAACCTTCCACAACGATTGCTATATTCGCGAGAAGTATGTTCAAAAAACAGGAGAGTAACGGCGATGGCACAAGGCGGGAAGACCGTCTGTGGATAGGACTCAGACTCGTGCCACAGTCGAGCAGCAGGCCTTATCAAATGGCCAAATGGTGGACATGACACAACAAGAGCAAGTCAATAACAAACTAAGCAACAACAAAGTGCAATGAACTTTTGACACAACACTGTCAACAGGTTAAGTACAAGCCACAATCCAAATTGAGACCAAACAGGATAACCAGTACCAAAGCAAAGTCGTTGACGAGTAGTCAGTAGTAGGCGGAGTAGTAACAAATACTATCAGACGAAATACACAACTGACTGAGCAGTCAGGTATGGTGGTATTTATGCCAGCCACGAGGGACACTATTGACCGGTGTATCATGTGGCGAGATGGTGACGCACTCACTATGCAAGGCAGTGCTGCAGCAACACTGCCCTCTACAGTCCATCAAGATCCATTTGCTCTGGCGGGCATTCAACTTCCACACAGCCTGACAGCAGAACAACAACATCACATCCTTGTCGCCACCCCCAGTGACTACGTCAACCTTCCCAGATGACGACACTCCACATCTCACTTTTTCAGCGAAGATTGCTTATGGTACCTTGGTTCCAGGCAAGCCGTTTAATATCTCAACTAGAGGAAAGAAGTTGCTTGATTCTGACGAGTGTTTATTTGGGCCAAAGTAGGCAATGGCATTGTAAAATTAAGATTGAGTTGACTGTATGTTGTATTATAGACAGTAAATGTTTACTTTCTTACCTCTTGTTTTGCTCCTGCCACTTTCTGTCTCAGCCAGACCCATCGATCATACCACATCGGAGCTGCTTGTCTTTCGGCTAAGCTCCCTAGGTTCATGCCTCCAGCATTGCAAGCACCCATCCCAGGGACTGCTCCCCGAATCCCAGAATGCTTTTCAGATATCACATCTCCAAGATGGGTCTGCCATCTTTCCTCTGGGGCAGTTACTGTATCCCCAATCCCCAGGCTATGTTCTGCAACATAGCCATCAACCATACAATCATGTACTGTGGGTAACCAAAAGTCCAGCCCACTAATGATGCTACCTGTGGAGATCAAATGAAAATAGCCTGACATCAATAAAAATAAGCCAGGTTATTTTCAACTCAATCTTAAGTAATCGCCACGTACTGTTTGGCACCAGTTTTGCTGCCAGTGGTGTAAGCATTGCCACAAACAATGCTATCATCATCGCACTATCTCGCTTCTGCAATCCATGTGCCCCTGGAGTGCCAAGCCAGATTCTTTTGCTGGGCAGTTATTTACTTCGCCGCCGAACTGGTCTGTAGAGAGTTCGCAGTCTGGGCATATACCTGCAGCATATAGCAGCTCATCAATTAGAGTTCACATCACCTAGCAAACGAGGAGTATCTCATCAAAGCATCCACGGTATGCAACAATCTTCAAGCTACCACCTCTCTTGATCTCATCTCCAACGCCCTCAAGTCTACTACCTTGTTTCAACTTGTCCTCGAGCAACCGCATTGTTGGACTCATTATCTTCACCTATCCTTGAGCAGCTCACACATAACTACAGCCTACAGACTTCCCGTCTTAGCCGTCTTGACATGATCTATGGAACACAATGATGACTGTATTTCCAAATTTTTTGAGCATATTAAATCATATAAGTAATGAAACAGCTTATAGAAATGTTTCACTTTTGACTGATGAGGAGAAAGGAAAAACGAGTAAAAAGTTCAGTCTGAGATTTTTACAGCTGGAAACACACACTTATTTTGCTTTTGAGAATTCCTTAGTTAAGTTAGGAAGGCTACTACTTTTAATGAATGCATTCTGATTTAACCAGCAACTTAACATGTGTGTGTGTGTGTGTGTGTGAGAGAGAGAGAGAGAGAGAGAGAGAGAGAGAGAGAGTTGTCGCTGTTTCTCTAATATTACTTTTAACTTGAAGAACGATTCCAATGCTGGTCTCTTGTAAAGTTACCCAGTTGTCCCTACAGAGGTCAAACAGTTCCCAGAAATGAATTGTTTGATTTCCATGGGGGCAGCTGGGTAACTTTACAGATCAGCATTGAAAGTCTTGATCTAGATGTGAAATTAATGAATGCTGACAAAGCCAAATCTGAAGTACACAAGTGAAAGTTGTGTTGCGAGATGAGGCAACTCACGCTGGAAACCTGTATGCTACTGTGCTTACAAATATTGCACAGTAATAAAAATATTTATTTATGCTTGGATCATTTTGTTTCCTGGTGTGGACAAGCCACATCTACAGATGTGTAAATATAATGGACAAAATATCATGTGAAGAAAAATAGTCTGAAGACAGCATGCCGCTATGAACAAGGCAATATTATTTGTCTCTCTCCTGGACTTACTATTAACACAATAATACAGAAAAAAGTCAATGTTTTAACAATGTATGGATGACCTCAATACCTAGTGATGTTATTCTCTACAGATGCATCACATCAAGCAAGAAAGCCCTGATTTACAGTAGGCGGTACTGAGAAGATATGAGAAAAAACTCATCTCACATTAGTTATCATTTTAGAATCTGTGAACCACAGGTGCTGAGAGTGACATGGAAATAGACAACATGCATAAGTTGTGCTCTCTTGCTGCTTCTTTCCTCCTAGCTATTGGCTTGTACAGGAACACTCGAAAGCTCCCTTCACATTTTTCAATCTTACAAAATTCAGATGCACTATCATTTCTTGAGACAGGAAGAAGAGAAAAGCAAGTTAGCATTTGTAACTAAATGTGTGACACTATGCATGCATGTAGAGAAAGGAGGAGTCCTGGGTAGAATACAAAAAATGGATGTACAAAAGGTAACCATTCATCATACAGCTGAGCTGTTGAACAATTGACAAACACGCAGAAAAGATTGAAAACACTGATGAGCTTTCTAACAGTGTCTTCAGAGCCTTCATAGAAGTCATGTTGTGTACTACCTCTGCTATAACTTTTGCACTGCTTTTAATGTGAGCATGACCACCAACCGTACACCTGGCTGAGTGGTCACCATCAAATTGAGCCAAAACAAGTATGTTTTGACCTTCCAGCACAGGAATAAGCTGAGCAGCACAATAAGATGCACATAAAACGGCTGTTCACAGTATGTGCCATCTGGATCCTTCCCCGCAATTTAAACTTCTCTGAATTAGGTAGACTGGAATTGTCCTTGCAACACATTCTTTGATCCTGTAATCCTCCTGGCACCCAACTCTGCCAGCCCCTGTCCCTCATCCACCTCCACCGTCTCCATGCCCGCCACTTCACTAATTCAATTTTCATACCTTCCTCTTTCTATGACCTATCTCCCCCTTCCAACCCACTCTTCTACTTCATTGTGTACCACCATACACAACTATTCGTGCTTGAAGCAGGGCGATTCCAGCAGTGTCAGTTCTCAATCCACATCCTGTTCCCATGTAACCTAATTCCTGCTCTCCCCCCTTGTCTGTTGGGAAAACTCTTGTGGTAAATGAGTAGTCTTATTGGGTCTTTGATTACCGACCTTGTCTGGATTACTATCAGGACTATGCGATGTTTTATTTTTTAGTTTATCTTATTTTTAGCATTATCACTGTAATGCAATACTCTTTCATAATGTTTAGTCATTTCATTGTATTCCACTTATATCAAATGTATGCCTTTTAATTCTTCTAGGGTCAGCTGACACATGACGCTGAGGTTGGTAGGTAGACTGAAGGTGGGGGTTGCGTCTGGAGGGGTGGTTAGGGGGAGAAAGAAGCAGGAGGTGGGCGGACAGGTAATTAGCATCTTGGAGAGAGAGGTAGTGGGTGTACAGGTTAGGAATGTGGGAGGGAAGGGTGGCAGCTGCATGGACTAAGCATGTGACACAAGTGTACTGGATCCTGTGATGGGAGTGACGATGAAGGTGGTGATGTGTGGATTGAGTGGGAGAAACAGGACAGACGGAGGGGAAACTGTTGGGTAAAGAGAGTGTGGTCAGCAGAGGTTGACACCTTGAAGATTATTTGGAGCAAAGGATGTGTTGCAAACATAATTCCCATTTATGTAGTTCACAAACAATGGTGCTGAAGGGATGGCTCCATATGTGCTGCAATTACTGAGAGGCGTTGCAGCTAGGGCGTGATCACCAATTTGTCTATTAAAGCTTTCTTGTATGAATGTATGTGGGCTCCAGTGTAAGCAGTCAAAATCTTATATGATCTGCAATGGGTGAGCTGCGTCCTGCAGACGTGCGTCATGACCATATGGCGTGACTGCAGCACGTGAAAGTAGCGGAGAGGCACGTACAGAATAGTTACATTTTTCTGGAACTATAAAAATTAATAACTGATCTATAAATAGCCTGAGGAACTTCATATTAGGTACATAACGTTCTGCTGTGTAAAGGAAAAATCTGTCAAAATCTGAAGTCAGTAACTGTCATAATTTGGAAGTTTTTTGTGTTAATAGTTGACCAACTGTGACTATTTGAAAAGATATGATAACACCTTCGGTGTTTAGATACAAATTTGGAAAGTTCTCGTTTTAGAAAAACTTTCGTAATTTTGCTGTAGTAATAAAGAATTTCAAGTAGACAGTAGACATTTATGTGTTGCGTTAGGGTGAGTGTGAAAGAGAGTACTTGTGTGAGTGTACGTGGGACATTTGCCAATATTAAATTTTCAGTTTGTAATTCTTTACAGGAACTTGCAAGTGTTCCAGCTTTGTATCGTGGGAACAAATTCACCAGTGGTTCCCCTACTAGTGGATGATGGATGTCCAAGCATGTTTGAATATGTAAGAGACAGCCAGAACTTTCACGACTATATAGTTAAATTCTAGGCGCAAATGCAGCTTAAAGTTTATTTCAATTTATTTGTTTAACAAGAGAGTTTTGAGTTGCTTATTTTAATGACATCAACGAGCTGGGAGCAGTGGTTGGTTCTTGCTAGATTTTGGCGCAAGTTGTAGAGGCAGAGAGAGAAGAAGGAAGTGGTGGACTAGCTTTCGAAGGAGCCGGTCATGTTGAAAGTGTCCGAACACATTATGTGTAAAATGAAGTGATGTTGCGACTTCCGCTTTTCGGTACAGTGATAAAGGTAGCTGGTGTTTACCATTAACTATTTGTGAAATTTTTAGAGTCGAGAGATATTTTGTTCTGGAGAAAATCATGTGTGTAAACTTTGAACTAAAAGTATGGCAGTACTAAGTAAATGTTTTTTACTCAGTATTTATGGCGAGCAAAAACTTTATTTAAAGACAACCTCTGAATGCCAAGTGCAAAAGTAAATAGCAGTTTATTGACTGTGTTACTCTCGCAAATGATTTCGGAATTGGATAGGAAAAGTTTTGGCTGTTTGAGTGTGATGAGGGCTGTGAACAGGAACTTCAATGATTTGAACACATGAAGGCTGATGATCTTGCTTAATAGCTATTAAAAAAATCCTAATGCAAGTTTAAAAGGACCTTTGAACTTAGGAATTTGAAGAGCAACCCATTTCCGATTTATTCTTTAGAGTTCAAAAGACTATTTTCAGCTTTTTGTACTTATAGTGGCCTCTGATGTGTAGTTATGAAATCTCAGTTTCTTCAACACTGCTATTCTGAGATCTCTTAAGTAGCTGCAGTCAGTAGTTACGTGTGCAGATCTGCAGCAGTATCAGGTAGGTGGACAATTTAAGTCGCAGAACCACCAAACCGATGTGCGAAAGAGCGCGTTACACTGCAATTGCACAGCATTTTATGTGGGTTTGACCATCTCAACAAGCTATTAACGAGAATGAACGGCCATTGGAAAACTGTGGCCAAGAACAAAGTTGACTGTCCATTGGCACGATACGCCGCTGACCTCAGCATGCTCGAGTTCACTAGCTGCTTCACAACCCATGCCATCTGGATCCTTCAGTCAAATACCCAACACAGCTTGTCGTACTAAGCTCTACACAGTTTATGATGGCTTCATTATACTCATTTGACTTTATCTTACCTACTATTTTCTTCATTAGGAATGTCATAGCACAGCAAGAGTTATGAGTTTTTGTTCGTTCTTCTCACTCAAAAGCTTACCCTGGACCTTAGGTAGGTGGTAATCCACATTAGTTTCAAAGAAGGGACGGGGTGCAGGGACTCAATTTCTTGCAAACTAAAACTCTACATTATTGAGAAACCATGTTTAGTAACCACCACACATATTAATGCTATTGTTTTTATTGACACTGGCTACAAAGACAAACAAAACCATCACTAGATGTGTGCAGATACGACACTATTGGAAGCTTCTAAAAATTTTATTATTAGATCTGCATCATTCTACCACATGACTGGGCACACTGCATCGAAATTATATACATAAATATGAGTTGTTTACAATTTTTCATGTAAGATATAAAGAAAATTTTCACAGTAAATACATATGTAACAACATGAAAACATTATTATTTTGTCCATTGACTTTTTTGACTGTTGAAAAAATCTCCAAAGAGAATAACATGTGCTATTTCACATCCTGTTCAATTTTTCTTTTGAATAGTCCTGGTGGCAGACCACTGCACTGCTCAAAACAGTGTGCCAAACATTTTTAGAACAACCATTGGAAAACTATCTTCAGTTCCAGTCAGTCGACTGCTTGGAATTTTGATGTTCCTCTTGTTGTGGGTGTCATAATTATGTATTTCTTGCCTCATGCTGAAAGTCACTTCATTTTCTTTTACACTGCTAAGGCATAAAAAAACACACTAGCTGAAATGGTTGTTATTCCTAACTGGTTGAATGAAGGTTTGCAGTGCTCCATTCTATGGCTTGTTGTGATGATTCTGAAAGCTTTTAATTTGTAGCATTAACACATTTTTATAGCTTGAAGTGTGTCCCCATAACAGCAGGCTACAATTAACGTGGCTATGAAATAGAGCATAATAGACTGTTACAAGGCTCTGGTCAGTTACTACACCCTTTAGTCTTCTTGGAAGCCATAAGAGAGCTTGAAGTGTGCGTATGCAAACGAGCACGAGTGCACACACATGAGCCCCCCCCCCCCCCCCCCCCCCAACACAAACACACTCACTCACTCTCAGTCTCTCTCTCTCTGCATTCATTTATAGTTTGCTGTCAGTCATGAAGCCCGGCAGTTGTATGCATTTATAGTTTTCTGTCAGTCATGAAGCCCGGCAGTTTGACAGGCTCTGTATTAGCCTGGCACCCAACATAACTGAGGCTGCACAGTAGAAGGTGTGTTTTCCCTTTTCCCTTCATTCATTTTATTTTTGATGAACCACTTTTTCATGTTTTAAAAAAGGACATCTGTTGCTAGTACAGCTTGGCAGCAGTTTTCCATTTGGCAAAAGGGGTAGTGTCATCGGCAAACTGTAACATGTGGCTGTCACAATCTACAGTGGTGTCCAAAATTAAAGCAACAAACTGTTATTTCCTCATGTTGTGTCTAGTTCATGGTATAATCATACAAAATATCAACAAATGCTGTACAGTCATGTTCTGTCTAGAAGATAGCATTCCGGTCAATGGACAATCATGTCAATGACGATGTCAGAACACCTATCCAATAGGGTAGTGTTGGCCGGGTAGTCCCACATCCATTTCGGTGACATCTTGGGACCCCATTGAACTCAGTAGTCATTAGACATAGTGAGAGAGAGCAGAGTGGGGCATTTTGCAGAATTCACAAACTTCGAACATGGTCAGGTGATTGGGTGTCACTTGTGTCATACGTATGTACGCAAGATTTCCACACTCCTAAACATCCCTAGGTCCACTACTTCCAATGTGATAGTGAAGTGTAAATGTGAAGGGACACATACAGTACAAAAGCATACAGGCTGACCTCATCTGTTGACTGACACACACTGCCGACAACTGAAGTGGGTTGTAACGTGTAACACGCAGAGCTCTATTCGGCCCATCACACAGGAATTCCAAACTGCACCAGAATCCACTGCAAGCACGATAACAGTTAGGCGGGAGGATTTCATTGTCGAGTGGCTGCTCACAAGTCACACATCACGTCGCTAAATGCCAAATGATGCCTCGCTTGGTGGAAGGAGCATAACATTGGACGACTGAACAGTGGAAAAAACATTGTGTGGAGTGAAGAATCACGATACACAATGTGGCGATCCGATGGCAGGGTGTGGGTATAGCGAATGCCCGGTGAATGTCATCTGCCAGCATGCGTACTGCCAACTGGACTTGGACAGGATTTGTGATTGGTGTTAAGAATGGCTGCTAACTCTAAATATAGATAAATGCAAATTAATGCAGATGAATAGGAAAAAGAATCCGTAATGTTTGAATACTCCATTAGTAGTGTAGTGCTTGACACAGTCATGTTGATTAAATATTTGGGCGTAACATTGCAGAGCGATATGAAGTGGGGCAAGCATGTAATAGCAGTTGGGGGGGAAGGCGGATAGTCTTCTTCGGTTCATTGGTAAAATTTTGGGAAGACGCGGTTCATCTGTAAAGGAGACCGCTTATAAAACACTAATACGACCTATTCTTGAGTACTGCTCGAGCGTTTGGGATCCCTATCAGGTCGGATTGAGGGAGGACATAAAAGCAATTCAGAGGTGGGCTGCTAGATTTGTTACTGGTAGGTTTGATCATCACGTGAGTGTTACGGAAATGCTTCAGGAACTCGGGTGGGAGTCTCTAGAGGAAAGGAGGCATTCTTTTCGTGAATCGCTACTGATAAAATTTATAGAACCAGCTTTTGAGGCTGACTGCAGTACAATTTTACTGCCGCCAACTTACATTTCGCGGAAAGACCACAAAGATAAGAGAGATTAGGGCTCATACAGAGGCATATAGACAGTCATTTTTCCCTCGTTCTGTTTGGGATTGGAACAGGGAGAGAAGATGCTAGTTGTGGTACGAGGTACCCTCCGCCACGTACTGTATGGTGAATTGCGGAGTATGTATGTAGATGTTGTTTTTGTTGTGGTCTTCAGTCCTGAGACTGGTTTGATGCAGCTCTCCATGCTACTCTGTCCTGTGCAAGCTTCTTCATCTCCCAGTACCTACTGCAACCTACATCCTTCTGAATCTGCTTAGTGTATTCATCTCTTGGTCTCCCTCTACGATTTTTACCCTCCACGCTGCCCTCCAATGCTAAATTTGTGTTCCTTTGATGCCTCAAAACATGTCCTACCAACAGATCCCTTCTTCTAGTCAAGTTGTGCCACAAACTTCTTTCTCCCCAATCCTATTCAATACCTCCTCATTAGTTACGAGATCTATCCACCTTATCTTCAGCATTCTTCTGCAACACCACATTTCGAAAGCTTCTATTCTCTTCTTGTCCAAACTATTTATCGTCCATGTTTCACTTCCATACATGGCTACACTCCATACAAATACTTTCAGAAATGACTTCCTGACACCTAAATCTATGCTCGATGTTAACAAATTTCTCTTCTTCAGAAACACTTTCCTTGCCATTGCCAGTCTACATTTTATATCCTCTCTACTTCGACCATCATCAGTTATTTTACTTCCTAAATAGCAAAACTCCTTTACTACTCTAAGTGTCTCATTTCCTAATCTAATCCCTCAGCATCACCCAATTTAATTTGACTAGATTCCATTATCCTCGTTTTGCTTTTGTTGATGTTCATCTTATATCCTCCTCTCAAAACACTGTCCATTCCGTTCAGCTGCTCTTCCAGGTCCTTTGCTTTCTCTGACAGAATTACAATGTCCTCGGCGAACCTCAAAGTTTTTACTTCTTCTCCATGAATTTTAATACCTACTCCGAATTTTTCTTTTGTTTCCTTTACTGCTTGCTCTATATACAGATTGAATAACATCGGGGAGAGGCTACAACCCTGTCTCACTCCTTTCCCAACCACTGCTTCCCTTTCATGCCCCTCGACTTATAACTGCCATCTGGTTTCTGTACAAATTGTAAATAGCCTTTCGCTCCCTGTACTTTACCCTGCCACCTTCAGAATTTGAAAGAGTGTAGATGTAGAACTGTAAAATTCGGAGGTGGTGGTGTTATGGTGTGGTCATGTTTTTCATGGAGGGGGCTTGCACCACTTGTTGTTTTGTTTGGAACTGTCACAGCACAGGCCTACATTGATGTTGTAAGCATCTTCTTGCTTCCCACTGTTGAAGAGCAAGTTGGTGTTGGCGACTGCATCTTTCAACATGATTGAGCACCTGTTCATAATTCACAGCCCGAGGCAGAGTGGTTACACAATGATAACATCCCTGTAATGGACTAGGCTGCACAGAGTCCTGACCTGAATCCTACAGAACACCTTTGGGAGGTTTTGGAATGCCGACTTTGTGCCAGGCCTCACCGATCTACATTGATACTTCTCGTCAGTGCAGCACTCCATGAAAAATGGGCTGCCATTCCCCAAGAAATCTTCAAGCGCCTGATTGAACGTATGCCTGTGAGAGTGGAAGCTGGTATCAAGGTTAAGGGTGGGCCAACATTACCGATGGAGGGTGCCACGAACTTTTAAGTTATTTTCAGCCAGGTGTCTGGATACTGTTGATCACATAGTGTATGTGCAAATCCGTTAAGTTGGGCAAAACGGATAACATTTTTGTCTACCATTATGCATGTTGTAGTTGTTTATGCTCTGTGTTCTTTACATTATTTCTACTTTACTATCACCTGTGTACACTATTTTGCGGCAAAATAAACGTAAATTTCCAAAATCCACTTGTTGCCTTAATTTTGGACACCGGTGATTATCATTTACATAAATAAGGAACAGGAGAGGTCCTTTGGCAAATTCCTGGCGTACACCTTTCTTCAGCTTTTGTAATCGGAGATTGTTCCACAGACTGATACTACCTGATTGAAGATCTGCCAGAACAACAACCCCAGTACCATAACACTTTAGCTTATTAAGCAGTGTCTTGCACGAGATGTGATCAAATGCCTTACTGAGGGCACACTTGATCTGTTTTCAAATCCCTGCCTTCTTTGTAAATGGAATGATCAAGCAGACTCAATCATGGGTACCACAGGTGGTAGATTTTTGGTTTATTGGTAGAATACTGGGGAAATGCAATCAGTCGCAAAGGAGATTGCTTATAAACACACAAGGGCATTTAAACTCTCATTCTTCCCACACTCCATATGAGAATGGAATGGGAAGAAACCTTAGTAACTGGTTCAGTGGGATGTACTCTATGCCATGCGCTTCACAGTGGTTTCCGGAGTAGAGATATAGACAGACAGAAAAGAGTGCACCGGCCTCAAATATTTTACCTCATTGCCATGAGCAGTTTTAGATCATTATACTCATCTCCAGATGGCAACACATGTTTTAGTATTGTCACAGTTGTCAGCAGCATCGTACCTGCTTCTATATTGCACACAAATATTTATGGTAGTCCAACTACATGGGCTGTAAGAATCAGACACATATAACATATAGAAATATGCCATTTAACTGTATAAAGTAACTGCAAGCCTATTATCATATAAGTCATCCAAACAGCATGTAAAACAGCAGTAACTACATAAATATTTTGATGCAGAACAGGAGGAGATGATATGCTGCTAATGATTCTGACATAGTACCAGCACTAAAATAAGTGCAGCCTTCTGAAGATGGGCACAGTGGTCCAAAACCCCTTTGTGGTAAGAAAATTCATGTCTGGTGGTAGTCTTCCTCAACAATCCCTAACTGAAACACTGCCACAGAGTCAACAACATCCGTGCATCTTTTTATACTGACTACACTTTTCTGTATGTAGAGGCATGGTAAATGTAGAATATTTAGTCATTGCTTGGAGGGTGTTAGCCTCAAACTGTTTGTAATTATTCTAACAGCTCGATTTTGTTGTGTAAAGACTGTTTTTAGATTTGTCTTATCATGATCGCAGAAAGTGAGGTCATAGATAATAGCAGTGAGAATGTAAACAATTCCGCTACACTGCTTACTAGCCAAATTAATACTTACACAAAGTGCAAAGCAATCACAACCTAACTTGTTACTGAGATAGTACATGTGGGCTATCCAATCTAAATTTAGTGACTGCAACTCTCTTAACAGCTTTATTTTGTATTCTGATGTCCAGGTCAGTTTCTGACTGTTTTCCTGTAACTGGATAATTAGTTTAAGAAATATTTAAGGTTAACTTGTTCATTTTACATCAGTTTCATAAATATCCAAAACTATAGTTGCACATGTTTGCAATACCTTGTTTATATAAGTTACAACAACATTTGTATTATCAGAAAACATGGTTTTATGAGTACAACTGACTGGAATCTTGATGTCATTTATGTAAATTAGAAATACATGAATTGCTAGAACACTTCCCTGTGTCACTCCAAGTGATACAGTCTGAAACAGAGATCTGTATGCAATATACAGTACTGGTACTTTGGTTTTTAATGTTGCTTGAGGTAATTTCTACCACCTTCTTCTATTACAGAGATTAGACCGGAACCATTTTTTCACATCTCCTTGTACACCAATAGCGTAATTTGTCTAGCAAAATGTTATGTTGACCAATATCAAATACCTTCAGTAAGTTCAAATTTATTCCTGTTGTAGTAGCTGCTTCTGTAATCAGTCCTCTGTGAAAACCACATTGGTTTACAGACACAAGACTGAATTTTCCAAGGGACTTTGTAATTCTATGTTTCGTTACTATGTCTATTACTTTTGAAAACATAGATAACAAAGCTATTGATCTATAATTTCCCACTGCATATATATAGCCCTTTTTATACAAAGGTTTTGACTTTTGAAATTTTTAATCTTTCTGGAAACACTACTTCTGATAATGATATACTTATTATGTGTGAGAGTGGTTCTGATATGACACTAGCACATTTTATTGTGACTGAGAACATCTGATTTATTTATGGGGCTTAGCAATATCGAATTATCACATTGTTGTTTTCGAGCAGAGGTTCCACTATACTTAGAAAAAGCGGGGAGAGACTGCTGCTGGTTACACCCTTCCCCAACGGATGTGGGCTGGCTTCACAGATTTCATAACCTAAAAAAATGAAAACTTAACATCTGGTTTCTTTTGTTCATGCCTGGTGACTGCGAACATTCCTTGGCGGCTATATTATTCGAACCTTGAGGCAGCACTATATCTTATTTCACATGGACAAATATAATAATGAAAGTGGCAAACTGAACTGTTGTCAGTGTTAATCAACGTTTACCTTCATAAGATGCAATGTACCCCTTGTTTCTTCTCGGCGGTTGTGAACTGTGTCTTGACATGACAAATGTTAATGTTGAATGGAAAACAAACAAACCTAGATAATGACTAGACTATTGTGTAGAGAATAACTTTAAGAACCTGGTGTGCTTCTGCTCATACTTATTAGTTTGCGAACTGCTGCACTGGGACGTCATGTACTTTTATGACCTGTGCACACGTTACAACACAAGCTTATAATCATACACTATATTTTTTGGGAAAATATGCGGTTAACACACCTCCCTTTACAGAAAACTGCTTACAAATTACAGTTAGTTACAGCCGAATTAGATTTTGCGGCACATTTCACGTGTTCATATGAAATATACAAATTTATTACGGAAACTGAGAATAAATCACGTCTAGTTTTAACTCGGTCTTGCCACATTTAACCGACCTAAATAACAACATTTGGCTATGTGAAATAGAATTTTCAAAACTCTCTTGACGCTAAACATCTACAGCAGCCGACTCGCCACTCGCTATGCGCCGGATTTGAAAATTTGGCGATTTCTGCTTGTTCCCACTAGTGTATCAATGCGCAGCAGCTTGGCATTAATAACATTGGAGAGTTTGTCTCAAATAATCCATAATATTTTGGTTTATTGGCGAGTAGTTTACAGCTTTCACATTTTTCCATCTTTTTTAAATCGATCTTTGTTATAAGTTCGTACCTACCTTTCGGTTAACAACGCCCGAATTTACGTAGGAGTGGCAGCGATCTTGCATAACGGAGGTGGTCTACACCTGCTAGCGGAAAGCCGGAAATCCTAATGGTAGGAGAGGTGATTGATTCATCTAATCACAGGAGTCGGCATAACGAAAAGTGATGTGGTTGTGCGCTTCTGGACGACGTATTAAAAAATGCTACGGTGAATTGACAAGAAAGAGTTCTCAACAACATGATGCTGTTCAAAAAAATGTTAAGCTCGACTTAGTAGCGACACTACAGGTTTGATATAAAAGTTGGAACATCGGTATTTTTGTTTTAAATTTGTCATATTTTGCTTATGTCGCATCATAAAGCGTACTTATAATTTGCATGAATGTCCTCACATTCATTTACGTAATATTTGCAGTACAGGTTATAAGATAGTTTTAGGATTTGAATGTAAGTTGTGAAAATAGTAAATACTTTATGAAAACCATTAATAATTATTAGAGCAGCACTGTGCATGCTTATCTTGCAGAATATTAGTTTATTACTGACTGATTTTGTTAACATCTCTTTCAAATTTTTGTAACTAACAGTAGTTACCCCTTTGTTTCCTCCCTAGGTCGCCAGAAAGTATGATGTACATAGTGTATTTATTATTCATTAAATGTCAGAAGTAGTAGGAAGACTGTGCTGATCATTAATATCCAGAGTCACAATGGATGAATGGACTTTAAATGATTTGCTGGAATGCTCAGTGTGCTTAGAAAGATTGGATACAACAAGCAAAGTGTTACCATGTCAACACACTTTTTGCAAGAAATGTTTGGAAGAAATTCTAAATCGGCATAAAGAATTACGATGTCCAGAATGTCGTATATTAGTGGATGTTAAGATTGAAGATTTACCACCAAATGTGTTACTCATGAGAATTTTAGAAGGCATGCGAAATGCAGCACCAAAGAAAAGGAACACTGCTGCCATTAGGATGCAGGGAGGAAATTATCCTCAAACTCCAATACACCAGACACCCTCGGTGCAGTACCAGATGACATCACAGGCAACTACTATTACTACTACGGAAAATATTACTGTGTCTCATGCAATACCCAAACAGCAGTTGCTACCAAATTTGTCTTACGCAAAAGCTTTATATGATTATCGCTCACAGGAGAAAGGGTAAGCTGTAATGGATAATTTTGTGTCCCCATTTGTACAGAGTTTAATTATTTGTTGTTATCTTCAACTTTTTATTGCACAGGGATCTGAATTTTAAAAAGGGTGATATAATAATACTACGAAAAAGAATTGATAGCAATTGGTACTTTGGTGAGAATGGTGGGTGTACCGGTGTTTTCCCATTAAGTTATGTACAGGTAAGTGTATGTTGCAATTAAAAAAAAATTGTCATCTTATTAAGAAAATGTTTGAAGCTGAAACTTCATTTGTTTGACGATTTGTAACTGACTGAACTGACTTTTGTACATTTATTAACTAATCATATGTAAGAAAGTAAGCCTCTTCTGTCCTTTGAGTATATGGTGTTAGGGAGATATACAGCCAGTGAGTATAAAAGGTATGCATGCTGTTCTGTTCTGTCTACAGTTCACACATTCCTCATGATTTAGAGAAACAGTGTGGTTCTTGCTTAGGTAAGCTTTTGTGCAGAACTGTTGTCAGCCTTATAGTGAAATTTATTACTCTCATAGCCTTACCTGTATTTTTCATATGCACTATGTGGGCGTATGTGCGCACATGTTCTTGTTCTTAGGGTGTTCTGTGTGCGTTTATCTGCACTTTGTGTTTTAAAAGTTTTGCGGCCTTTGCTCATCTAAAAAAATGTAGTACGGATGCTAAAGATCCTGCTGTCATTGAGCGACACCATCATCATTATTTGTTTGTACTGAATGCACAATATAACGTGGCATTTCTTGTGGTGGATACTCGGAGTGTAAGCTACCAATTGCTGCCTAGTACAGTGGCTGCTGTAGTGGGAGGAAGGGTGTGTCTGTCTCAGTGGAATGTTACACAGAATTTTGAAAATTCATCCTAACTACATATGCAATGTCTTAAATGATATACAGAACGCATCATTGATACAGGGAATTTTTCCAGGTAGATTAAAATATGCAAATTTTAAACCTCTTTATCGAAAAGGTGACAAGAAAGACTTAATTAATGACTTTACTTTTGCATGGAGCCATGGTCATATAAAACTTTTTGGAAGATGTAACTGCCATTTGACTGTACAACTGGTTTTATTCCACAAGCTAGATTTTGGCCTTAGGCCATTATCAACTGTTACAATTATTAAAAATCATTAGACTTGAGTAGAGCACAAGTCACAGTCAAAACCTGACACTTTGTTTATGTAAACAAATTTTGACAAAGGTTAATGCAAGAAAATTTATGTAATAGGCTAATTTGCTGGCAGTTAGGATGGCTTCTGCACTTGATTTGGTTGTGAATAAAACAATGACAAAATCACAGGTTTTAAACTTTGCTACTCTGTGTCTAGGCAGCCACTCCTAGTTAAAACTTAAATAATTATTGTCACAATATTGTGACTGGTAGTGGAAATGTTTCTACACCCTATAAAGGAACAGTTGTGGAATTCAACAGCATCCACTATGGATAAAATTCACATTTTTCCAAAACATTCAAAAAAAGCTTTGTACTCGGGTAGTCTCACTTTTAAGTAGGCCTAGAAACAATTTAGGATATTGCAGTTTGGGTTCAGGAAGGATTGCAGACTGAGAATGCTAGTTATACGTTCTCTCACCAGACATTATGAGCCTTATGTAGTAAAATATTGCCAGTTGTTATTTTTTTGTGATCTTTCTAAAGCATTTGGCTTTTTAGATCGCAATACTCTCTTGGAATTTATGACTTTACATACAACTGGCTTGAGTGATACTGTAAAAAGTCGTGCTGAATAATAAAATAATGTTGGAAGGAGGAAAAAAAAAAAAGAAGAAATCACAAAGGGAGTGTACATGTGAATGACCTTCCACATAACATTCTTCAAGCAGAATTTGTACTTTTTGCAGGTGATACTAGTGTTAGAATAAAGCCATTAGAGAGGCAGCAACTTTGTCAAAGAATTATTAAGCGATTCTCTGAAAATGGACACTCACTAAATTTTGATAAAACACATTGTATTCAGTTCTGTAAAAAAACAGACATAACTACAATTGATGTAGCACATGAACAGGAGCCTGTAAGTATAGTAGATTGCTCCAAATTTTTGGGGTTACATATAGATGAAATTATGAACAGGAAGAACCATATTACCAAACTGCTCTGCAAGTTCAGCTACTTTTGCCTTTCATATAATTGCTAATCTAGGAGGGGGGGGGGGATATCAACCTCCTGACATATTTGGCATAGTAACATCTCTAGGAATTATTTTCATGTGGGTAACTCATCACTTAGACAGAAAGGATTGATTGCACAAAAGTGAGCAGTAAGAATAATATATAGTGTCGATGTGCACCAGTCATGTAGGTTCATTTTGAAGGCATTTTAATTGCACCTTCACAATATATATATATATTTGCTAAAGAGCTTCATCAAAAATAATGCTTCGTGATTTGAGAAGAATAGTGATGTTACCTGTTATGGAAGTTGTCAGTGGCCCAGAAAGGAATTGAATGTACAGCAACAAAAAATGGAGCATTTACACAACATAAAGTGACAGAAACAAAGCAAATTTTAAATGTAACGTAAAATCACTTCATGTGGACACCTGTTCCATTGATGATTTTCTATTTAAAAATTGATAGCCTGTAAAAAATAAAAAAAATAGGTTTGAAATGTAGTCACATGAGTGAATTATTAGGGCTAAAATATTGTTAATTAATGTTAACATTATCTTCATCTATAGATATCCTGCAAACTGAATTTTCCACATTTTGATAAAAGAATCATTCAAAAGATCTCTGTAACATGTAAGTAACAGACCAATTTCCTAGCAGAGCAAGCAGCACATAGGAGTAAATGTTGCATTGTTAATGCTGACTAAAATGGAACATTTCTATGATGTGTGCTGTATTGGTTCCTAGCTAAGGTTGGTAACAAGTGCAGAAATATGTACTACTATGAAGTCGTCAGACATTCATACATTCCTTTGCTTCCAGAAAAGTGCCAAGTTAAATTTTGCATGAGTGCCAAGTTAAATTGTGTGTGTAGTATTAAAGAGTTTACACCAATAGCAAGCTACGGTTTATGCACTACGTGTGATAATTATTTTATAGGTGAAATTTGAGGGTATCTCATGTTTTTCATGAACTGTTGACTCTGTAAGAAGCATTCTAAATTGGCGGTGTTAGTGATTTCTTAGGATATTTAATGCGAGAAGAGTAGTTTGTGGTTTTATAAAGAATAGTAAATGTTGTAATTCTATGTTAATTTTCTCATTTTCATTATGATTGTTTCTATATTACTTACTATTTTTCAGGTGATCACACCCCTGTGTTCAACGCAGCCACAGTGCAAAGCACTTTACGATTTTGATGAAGAGGGCTGTTTGTCTTTCATTAAGGTGTAGTAATTTGAGTTCTTGAAAAGCATTGTTTATATATGTGTGTACACGATGTGGAACATTTTATTTCAGTTACTTATTTCTCAACAGGGTGAAATTATTACTGTTATACGCCGTGTTGACGAGAATTGGGCAGAGGGAAAACTTGGTGAAAGGATTGGAATCTTCCCTTTGGCTTTTGTAGATCTGAATCCAGTTGCACGTTCTCTAATGAAGCTGTCTACAAAGTATGTAAGATTTTTCATAAATTTCAGATTGTCATCTTTGTGGTATGTTTAGCAATACAAGCTGTTTTGCTATAATTTAATTTTGAGATAAGTAGTTCACAAAACAGTGTTCATGGTATTTCAGGTTGGAATACCAACAATATGAGAAAAAGATAGATTGCTATTCACTGTAAAGATGACGTGTTGAGAAGCAGATAGAAAGACTTACACATTTTGCTTACGGCCAAAACCTTCTTCATAAAAGAACACACACACACACACACACACACACACACACACACACACACACACACACACACACACACACACAATAAGAGCAAGCACATCTCACACATGCGTGATCGCTATATCTGGTGCTCTGAGGTGTAGGAGTAGGGTGTCTGAAATGACTGAAGCTTCCTTTGAACTGTTCAGCAGCTGTATCACCTGAGTCATGGGATCGGTTAAATGAACCAGTTATTAATTTACTCTGATTGTAAAGTGTAGCCTCTATATGTACTAACTCACAGGAACTATATAGCCTATGTAGATTTCACTACAGGGTTAACTATTACGGACAGCAATAAACACTCCACCACAATTGTATTTAATCTATTCTTTTTAACACCATTAGGTCCTTCATAAAAATTTTGGCTGAACTTCTCTCTGGCTTTAGCCAGTTTTCAGAAGCTGTAATGATTTGAGCTGCAGTGTTTTCTTTAAATGCTGGGAGCTCTTGTACTTTCCTAACATAGCTACAACAATTTACAATTATAGCACTGATAATTGCTTACGTCTACCCTTGTCCTATTTGTACCTTGCACCGTTTTAGACTGAAACTCTTTCTGTAATTTTCTGAGACCCTGTCACCTACAAAAATTCCCAGTGCCCTCCATCCCCCACACAGCCCCTACTACCTGTGTAGCTGCTTCCTTTGTGTTACGAAGCCCTGACCTATTAAGTGGAACCCAAAAACACACCACCCTATGGCACAAGTTGAGGGATCTACAGTCTACTCAGTCACGAAACTGTGCGAGTCTCTTATTCAGACCCTCCACTCTGGTTTGTATCGAAGGCCTGCACTTGGTACTGTTGGTGATGCTACAGATGCAAACAAGACTGGCAGCACTCTACAAGACTTCAGATAGCTATCTAAAACCATATAGAATCTCTTCTGATCCAATGCTACACACATTGTTAGTACTGACCTGAACCACCACCTGCAGTTGGCTAAACTCCGTGCAGTTCATGGCATCTGGAAGTACCCTTTCCACATTTGGGATGACCCCGTCTGGTATACACATAGTGCATGCTGGACTTTACTTCCCTTCTTGGCAGCCATATCCCCAAGGGGTCTCATGCATCTCACGTTGGAGCTCCCAACTGCCCAATAATCCCTCCCTCTGTGACAGTCCAGATTTTACAGGCACAGAGGCTTCCTCCAAAATAGGGCAAGTGATTGTATTTGGATCAGGATCTTTATCAGACATCATTGATAGTGCCTGAAGTCTGTTTGTCAGATGAACTGGGGAGGCCCTTCGATTGCCCCCCCCCCCCCCCCCCCTTTCCTCTGAGCCCTTAGATTGTCCCCTCCCCTCCTCACCCTCCTTGTGAGAATTGATCTCTTGCCTGCCACATCTTGGAACTAGAGAGGGGCAAAACTGTTCTTTTCAGAGGTCGGATCAGAACTGTTCACTCCCTGAAATGAACTAGCTCTTTTTCATGACTCACCACACATTCACAACAGAAAAAAAATGGAAGGAACATTGCCCTTTAAACTTGGTTTATTCCAGTACTATACCTGTATTTTGATCTTATTTGATCCTATTTTGAAGTAACACAGATAATGAGTAAGAATTTTGTATTGTTTATTGAAATTACCATGTTATGACAAAGTTTTTAATTATTGATTTGTTTAGCACTGTTGTGGTTTTTTTTGGGTGATAGGAAAATGTTGTAAGTTGAGGTTTACATTAACAATATATTTGGTGATAATGTATTACAATTTCATTAACCTTGTACAAATACATCGCAAGTCATATATTTTTAAAGTGAACGTTTCCTTCAGAAGACGCCTAAAATCGCAAAATCCGTACCAGAATAAGGAAAAAAATATATAAATTTGACTGTAAGACTAAAGTGCTGCATGTAGCCTTACGCAGAGTAAAACAAGGAAAATATTGGTGTATCACATTTTGCGATACGTTTATCGGTTCGACGTAATTAAAGCATAAATTCGAGTGTCCATAATAAAAATCCTATAGTAAGAGGAGTCGTCAGGAACCTAGTCTGATCAGTTTAAACAAATAAAAATAAAATAAAAACAAATGATGTATACATAACATAATAATGTAATATACATAGCAGTATTACTACGAAGAACAATATCCAGTAGAGACGAACTCCGATGCAGAGGCACTGAGTCAAGTAGGTCGAGCCGTGAGCTGTATTGCTGCATGAGCTAAGACCGCAGAGACCAGAGTGACACCTGAGTCGAGAACGATGGGATGAGCGTTGAACGGGCGAGTTCCGATGGTGGGGGGAGCGGTGAACGGCCACCAGTCACCCGCTCCGAGACAAATCGTCCGTTCTCTTGCCAGCAGGTTGTTGCAAGTAGTTCTTGTGTTCTCTGCTAGGAGGCTCTCTGTCCTGTTGCTCGCATCAACTGCCCAGAGGGCAGGAAGTGCGACTTAAACAATCGCTGATGGAGTGGGATGCTAAGTTAAGGTGCGCCAGACACTGCATGGGACAGAGGAAGCACAGAGGCGGCACAGCATATGTGAAACACAAAATCCAATGGGGCACTGCACAATGCAGGCAGCCAAGGTGGAAGCAGGGCAGAGGCCGGCGCTGGCTGTGTTGTGTGGGGTGCAGTGTGCTCTGACCAGCAGAGGCCCGGCTGATACGCTTCGTCTCTCTCTCTCTCTCTCTCTCTCTCTCTGTTGTGGGAAACGTTTGGAGCTACCGTTATTTTTGTTCTGAATTACTGGTTGTTCACTCCTTTGAAAGATTCAACTCTATGAATCAGTTCAGGAGCGGATCCCCCATCTCTACTTGGAACAGCCTCCCACTTGACCCAGGGTGAGCGGTCAGTCTCGGTGCAGGCTGTATCTAGGGCGATCACAGTAGTCTACTGATTACAGGACGTCTGGGATGTGTTTGCTGTCCCTCAGATCCCCACTCCTACCACCCCCCCCCCCCCCCCCCCCTCTCTCGCCCCCACAGTGAAGCTGCTGTGAATGAGAGTCACCAACTGAGCCTGAATCTGAATACAGCAAATACAGCCCCTACCTATACTGTTGTTGTTGTTCTTGTTGTTGTTGTTGTTGTTGTTGTCTTCAGTCCTGAGACTGGTTTGATGCAGCTCTCCATGCTACTCTATCCTGTGCAAGCTTCTTCATCTCCCAGTACCTACTGCAACCTACATCCATCTGAATCTGCTTAGTGTATTCATCTCTTGGTCTCCCTCTACGATTTTTACCCTCCACGCTGCCCTCCAATACTAAATTGGCGATCCCTTGATGCCTCAGAACATGTCCTACCAACCGATCCCTTCTTCTGGTCAAGTTGTGCCAAAAACTTCTCTTCTCCCCAATCCTATTCAATACTTCCTCATTAGTTATGTGATCTACCCATCTAATCTTCAGCATTCTTCTGTAGCACCACATTTCGAAAGCTTCTAATCTCTTCGTGTCCAAACTATTTATCGTCCATGTTTCACTTCCATACATGGCTACACTCCATACAAATCCTTTCAGAAACAACTTCCCGACACTTAAATCTATACTCGATGTTAACAAATTTCTCTTCTTCAGAAACGCTTTCCTTGCCATTGCCAGTCTACATTTTATATCCTCTCTACTTCGACCATCATCAGTTATTTTGCTCCCCAAATAGCAAAACTCCTTTACTACTTTAAGTGTCTCATTTCCTAATCTAATACCCTCAGCATCGCTCAACTCGTTTTGACTACATCCCATCATCCCCGTTTTGCTTTTGTTGATGTTCATCTTATATCCTCCTTTCAAGACACTGTCCATTCCATTCAACTGCTCTTCCAAGTCCTTTGCTGTCTCTGACAGAATTACAATGTCATCGGTGAACCTCAGAGTTTTTATTTCTTCTCCATGGATTTTAATACCGACTCCGAATTTGTCTTTTGTTTCCTTTACTGCTTGCTCAATATACAGATTGAATGGCATCGGGGAGAGGCTACAACCCTGTCTCACTCCCTTCCCAACCACTGCTTCCCTTTCATGCCCCTTGACTCTTATAACTGCCATCTGGTTTCTGTACAAATTGTAAATAGCCTTTCGCTACCTATATTTTACCCCTGCCACCTTCAGAATTTGAAAGAGAGTATTCCAGTCAACATTGTCAAAAGCTTTCTCTAAGTCTACAAATGCTAGAAACGTAGGTTTGACTTTCCTTAATGTTTCTTCTAAGATAAGTCGTAAGGTCAGTATTGGCTCACGTGTTCCAGTATTTCTACGGAATCCAAACTGATCTTCGCCGAGGTCGGCTTCTACTAGTTTCTACTAGTTTCCATTCATCTGTAAAGAATTCGTGTTAGTATTTTGCAGCTGTGGCTTATTAAACTGATTGTTCGGTAATTTTCACATCTGTCAAAACCTGCTTTCTTTGGGATTGGAATTATTATATTCTTCTTGAAGTCTGAGGGTATTTCGCCTGTTTCATTCATCTTGCTCACCAGATGGTAGAGTTTTGTCAGGACTGGCTCTCCGAAGGCCATCAGTAGTTCTAATGGAATGTCGTCTACTCCTGGGGCCTTGTTTCGACTCAGGTCTTTCAGTGCTCTGTCAAACTCTTCACGCAATATTGTATCTCCCATTTCATCTTCATCTACATCCTCTTCAATTTCCATAATATTGTCCCCAAGTACATTGCCCTTGTATAGACCCTCTATATACTCCTTCCACCTTTCTGCCTTCCCTTCTTTGCTTAGAACTGGGTTTCCATCTGAGCTCTTAATATTCATACAAGTGGTTCTCTTTTCTCCAAATGTCTCTTTAATTTTCCTGTAGGCAGTATCTATCTCACCCCAAGTGAGATACACCTCTACATCCTTACATTTGTCCTCTATCCATCCCTGCTTAGCCATTTTGCACTTCCTGTCGATCTCATTTTTGAGACGTTTGTATTCCTTTTTGGCTGCCTCATTTACTGCATTTTTATATTTTCTCCTTTCATCAGTTAAATTCAATACTTCTTCTGTTACCCAAGGATTTCTACTAGCCCTCGTATTTTTGCCTATTTGATCCTCTGCTGCCTTCACTACTTCATCTCTCAAAGCTAGCCATTCTTCTTCTACTGTATTTCTTTCCCCCATTCCTGCCATTTGTTCCCTTATGCTTTCCCTGAAACTCTGTACAACCTCTGGTTTAGTCATTTTATACAGGTCCCATCCCCTTGAATTCCCACCTTTTTGCAGTTTCTTCAGTTTTAATCTACAGTTCATAACCAATAGATTGTGGTCAGAGTCCACATCTGCCCCTGGAAATGTCTTACAATTTAAAACCTGGTTCCTAAATCTCTGTCTTACCATTATATAATCTATCTGAAATCTGTCAGTATCTCCAGGCTTCTTCCATGTATACAACCTTCTTTTATGATTCTTAAACCAATTGTTAGCTATGATTAAGTTGTGCTCTGTGCAAAATTCTACCAGGCGGCTTCCTCTTTCATTTCTTAGGCCCAATCCATATTCACCTACTACGTTTCCTTCTCTCCCTTTTCCTACTACCGAATTCCAGTCACCCATGACTATTAAATTTTCGTCACTCTTCACTATCTGAATAATTTCTTTTATTTCATCATACATTTCCTCAATTTTTTCGTCATCTGCAGAGCTAGTTGGCATATAAACTTGTACTACTGTAGTAGGTGTGGGCTTCGTATCTATCTTGGCCTCAATAATGCGTTCACTATGCTGTTTGTAGTAGCTTACCCGCATTCCTATTTTCCTATTCCTTATTAAACCTACTCCTGCATTACCCCTATTTGATTTTATGTTTATAACCCTGTAGTCACCTGACCAGAAGCCAGAAGTCTTGGTCCTCCTGCCACTGAACTTCGCTAATTCCCACTATATCTTACTTTAACCTATCCATTTCCCTTTTTAAATTTTCTAACCTACCTGCCCGATTAAGGGATCTGACATTCCACGCTCCGATCCATAGAACGCCAGTTTTCTTTCTCCTGATAATGACGTCCTCTTGAGTAGTCCCCGCCCAGAGATCCGAATGGAGGACTATTTTAGCTCCGGAACATTTTACCCAAGAGGACGCCATCATCATTTAATCATACAGTATAGCTGCATGCCCTCGAGAAAAATTACGGCCGTAGTTTCCCCTTGCTTTCAGCCATTCGCCATACCAGCACAGCAAGGCCGTTTTGGTTAGTGTTGGAAGGCCAGATCAGTCAATCATCCAGACTGTTGCCCCTGCAGCTACTGAGAAGGCTGCTGCCCCTCTTCAGGAACCACACGTTTGTCTGGCCTCTCAACAGATACCCCTTCGTTGTGGTTGCACCTACGGTACGGCCATCTGTATCGCTGAGCCACGCAAGCCTCCCCACCAACAGCAAGGTCCATGGTTCATGGGGGATGCTACCTATACTAAGAGGGCAGAAATACAAGTATACACTAACATTTATTGAAATGGAAAAACTGTGCCTAGTAAACACACATACATTTAAGAATTTAAACTAAAAAGCAACTAGAAAATCAAAATAAGTCGCTCCTTTTTAGAATTTGTGTCAACTTGCAAACAAAATAGTGTGTTTTGACACACTGCTGCAGTGGTGGTAGCTACTATTCAACTGAGTGGTGTAACAACTGTATCTGGATGGAAAGAATATTTCTTAACTGCCACAAGAAAATAAAATTTGAAGATAAATGAAATAATTACAAGTACTTGAACGCAAGAACACTATACAGTGTATGATGAATGACTTTGACACAACAACAACAACAACAACCACCACCACCACAACCGCTTGCATACACAAAGGAAGTAGTTCAGCCTCAGATTAGTTCTGATGGTTGCTAATTGCCTGTAAATGATTTTGCTGATCAAATATTAAATGCTCTGAATAACCGGACATCACCCATTGGTATTTTTTATGATCTCTCAAAGGCCTTTGACTGTGTAAATCATGGAATTCTTTTAGATAAGCTAAATCATTATGGTTTGAGGGGGGCAGTGCACAAATGGTTAATTCATACTTAACTGCAAGAATGCAGAAAGTTGAAATAAGTGATTCATGTAATGTTAAAACAACAGCTGATTCCTCAAACTGGGGGGGCTATCAAGTACGGGGTCCAACAGGTTTCGGTCTTAGGTCCTTTACTGTTCTTGATATGTGTTAATGGCTTACCATTCCACATTGATGAAGATGCAAAGTTAGTTCTTTTTGCTGACGATACAAGTATAGAAATGACATCCAAAAACCAAGAACTAAGTGATGTAATTGTAAATGATGATTTTCACAAAATTATTAAGTGGTTCTCAGCAAACAGACTCTCTTTAAATTTGGATAAAACACTGTATATACAGTTCCGTACAGTAAATGGCACAACTCCAGTAATAAATATGGACTTTGAACAGAAGTTTGTAGCTAAGGTAGAATTTTCAAAATTTTTAGGTGTGGCCATTGATGAGAGGTTAAACTGGAAGCAACACATTGATGGTCTGCTGAAATGTCTGAGTTCAGCTACGTATGCTATTAGGGTTATTGCAAATCTTTGTGACAAGAATCTCAGTAAATTAGCTTACTATGCCTACTTTCATTCACTGCTTTCGTATGGCATCATATTCTGGGGTAATTCATCGTTGAGTGGAAAAGTATTCATTGCTCAAAAACGTGTAATCAGAATAATTGCTGGAGCCCACCCACGGTCATCCTGCAGACATCTATTTAAGGATCTAGGGATCCTCACGGTAACCTCACAGTATATATATTCACTTATGAAATTTGTTGTTAATAATCCTACCCAGTTCAAAAGTAATAGCAGTGTGCATAGCTATAACACCAGGAGAAAGGATGATCTTCACTATGCAGGGTTAAATCTGACTTTGGCACAGAAAGGGGTAAATTATGCTGCCACAAGAGTCTTTGGTCACCTACCAAACAGCATCAAAAGCCTGACAGATAGTCAACCAACATTTAAAAATAAATTAAAAGAATTTCTAGATGACAACTCCTTCTACTCGCTGGCAGAATTTTTAGATATAAATTAAGGGGAAAAAAACCTAGCTTAAACATTAGTGCCATGCAATATTTTTTGTAATGCAATATCTTGTACAGACATCTTTTATTAACCTGACACGTTCCACATCATTATGAAGTGTCGTATTCATTATCTATGGAACAGGTATTAATATAATCTAATCTAATCCAATCCAATCTAATGTAATCCACATATATGTTATTAGTTAATGGTTTCCCCTCAGTACCACATTAAAATAAATAGCAGTGAGAGAGCGTACAACCTTGGTGATCACTGTTTGGAGTGTTACTTATCCTCCTCCCCGTAGGTCGCTTGGCTGCCTTGAGATGGCTATCTTAAAGTGAGAATGCCCCCTCCCCCACCCGCCTTTCTCCAGCTTTGAGATGTCAGTGCACACCAACCCCTGTGGGGGAGTACCAAGGTGTGCAGTAGGGGCCATCTGATTGGCCAACTTATTTCTGATTATGTTCTGTCCCCCCTCAATGCTGGTCCTTTTGCTCACTTTAGTGGTGCCCATGGACATGTTCTGCTGCTGAATTTGCAATCTCTTTCCTCACTTGACTTCATTACAATAGTCGTTATACGATGATCCTTGTGACAGTGGCCACATTCCAGTGATCAGGTCATTTACTTGTCACCACCCGATGGACCAGTTGTCACATTGGCCTTGAACAGAAGAGCCCATTTGCAGTTGTATACTTCTGCTATTGCCTTTGTCCCATGTTTGTCATATTGCATCGACAGGGTTGTTGGATACATCTCCAGTCTGAACACCCACGCTGCTGAAACTGCTATCTTCCTTAATTATCTCTAATTCATAATTTTTAAAAAAAATTAAGATCCCATAGTAGTTGGTGCCATGGTGGACCAAAGAATTTGCAACAGTTATTAGAGATTGTTGAAGGCTCCTGCGACGTCTCAAGTGACATCCTTCTCAGATTGCCCTCATCACTTTTAAGTTGTTCCATGGAAAGGCTCACTACCTAACGAGACACAGTAAAAAAGAATACTAGGAACATTGTGTCCCCTTTTTGGGAATGTATGCCTCTTCATCCCATGGGTGAAGCTCTGTAGTATGCTGGGCCACCAAAGCTCAACTGTTCTGGCTCCCTCCTTTGTAGTGGTACTTAGGCCAGTGTGTCAGTTTTTGCTGAACAAATCGTGACCCACTTAGTAACAGTGCTGGCGTCCTCTTCTTAACTTGGATACCTTTTGAATAAAGATAACTGCTTTTGACTCTTGACCCATCTCGTGACACCCCTACCCCCCCCCCCCCCCCCCTCACCCTGCAGGTCCAGGAGTTAGAATAGGCCCGAGGTATCCCTGCCTGTTGTAAGAGGCAACTAAAAGGAGTCTCACACTTTTCGGCCCTATGAGATCAGGTCTCATTTTATGGTTTGACCTGCCACTTTCCAAATTCTACAGAAGTGTGGGTCATATGGGGAAGTATACCTTACGTGATGCATGAGTTATCCATAGTGCCCTGCATGAGTTATCCATAGTGCCCTTACACTCGATCTCCTGAACCTCTTATCATGGCTTTCCATCTCAACCTGCAATTCAACTATTTGTGTGAGGACACTTTCTAGGGAATGTCATCTTCTTTTGTTGTCTCCTATCCTCTTTCGCCCCCATGACGGTATATAGGTTTTCTCTGCGCCCAATATTCCAGCACGGTAGCCAGTCTGTTGTGGTGGGGCTGTCATGTACCCATTTGGTGGTAGCCTCCTGGCAACACAGGGATCGCATTGCTGATGCCTGAGCTGTAAACTCCCCGCGTATGCCAAGGAGTAGATGCCTGTCTTCCTGGGGCATCCGGACTCCCAGCAATGGCCATCATGCCAGTCGGCCTTTGCTGTGGCTTGGTGGCGTTCGTGGGGAGAGCCTCTTATGGGAGTGGGTGGCATCAGTGCAGATGATCCGCAGTGAATCGGACTAAGTCATTTCTCGCTGGTGACTGTATGGCACCAGCAGTCTCTAAGAAGGGCAAGATGGTGTACAATGCTGACAGATATGACCCTAAATTGTTTCCCTCGCTTGCTACACCATGGGAGGAATGTAGGGTTACAGAAAGAAGAGAGCCATATTTGCTTTGGTATTTAGTCTGTAGTAGAATGGACAGGGTCTTCTTTCTACCTATGAAGCCTCAATTTTTGTTGAACATCTTGAGGATAAGTTTGAAGAAGTGACAACACTGTCCAAGATGAGAAGCAGTGCAGTCTTGATTCAGACAACATCGCCAGCCCAAAGCAGAGCGTTACTCACTTGTGACCGGCTGGGTGATGTTCCTGTTTCTGTCACCCCCCAAAAAAGCCTAATCATGGTTCAGGTGATTAATTTCCATCGCGACTTCCTCTTACAGTGTGACGACAAGCTCTGTGCCAATCTACAACAGAGGGGGGGGTTCATTTCATCTGGCGTATTTATAGGGGACCCAAAGGCAATAGCTTTTGTATGTCCATCCTTTTAGCAGGACGACAACTGGGTTGCTACCGTCATATTGGCTGTTGAGGGTGATTCATTACCTGAAAAGGTCAAGGTGATGGTTTACCGCTGTGATGTTAAACCATACGTCTCTCCTCCTATGCGGTGATTTAAGTGTTGGAAATTCGAGCGCGTGTCTTCCTGCTGCACTTCCAGCGCCACATGTCGAGACTGTGGTCGTCCACTGCATCCAGATAATCCATTAGCGCCTCCTCCCACTTGTACCAATTCTGAAGAGCAGCTATCCCGTTGCTCGCCAGACTGCACAGTACTCCAAAACGAACGGAAAATTGTGGAGTACAAGACCCTGGATCTGTTGACTTACACAGATGCTAAATGTAAATTAGAATGATTACACCCCATTTGGTTGACATCCACATATGCTGCAGCTACATTACCCTTGCCGTCACAAATACCAGTCATACCACACTCAGTGCCACGAACAGTGGGCCCTTTGGGCCTCCAGAATACATCCGCTCCCTTGATGGTAGGGGAAGATCTCCTTCCATAGCTCCCAAAGTACCTACTTCGGGACCGAGGCCCCCTCCTCCCCTCCCCCGCTCCCCCCAAACGCAGGTGACATTGCTTCCCCCCCCCCCTCCCCACCTCCCCCCAGCCGGAGAGGCAACAGCCTCCTCCAGCTTCTGTCGTGTGGAAGGGGTCCCTGGGAACCCTCTCTCCCAAGGTTTGCACTAATGCTACAGCGGACACTTGCCAGTGGCTAAAGGAGCCGAAAGCTGCTGGACAAAGAGCTTTATGATCTTCCTTTGTGCCTGAAGCTACTTTGGAGAAGCCCTCCCAGCAAGCCCCTAAAGAGAAGCGAGAGCGCAAGCAAACAAAGTAGTCTGCTAAGAAAAATGACCCTCTGGTGGTCCGGACACCACCACTTCCTACCAATTCGGCACCTGTGGATGATCTCAGCGTCCCCTGAGGACCTGGCTCTGCCTGGTGCCTCATTCACAATAGAAGTGGATACAAATACTCAGTCGGTGGCAGCAGGTGACCCTGAGGTGTAACCTGCCTCTTTGCATGCTTCATGCCTTCCCAGCCTCACAATAACGTCATCCTCCAGTGGAATTGATGCGGTTTTTTCCACCAACAGGCTGAAATGTGGCAGCTGTTAAGCTTTACACCTGCTTTCTGCATTGTCCTCCAGGAAACCTACTTCCTGGCAGTGTGGACCCCTGTCCTCTGCAGCTATGGACAATATTACAAGAAACATAGTGACTATAATCAAGCAGCAGGTGGAGTTCGTTTCTATGTGCTGAACTCAGTATACAGTGAACCTGTGCTCCTTCAAACACCTCTTGAAGCTGTGGCTGTCAGGATAAGGACGGCACAGGAAATAACTATGTGCAACCTATTTCTTCCTCCAGATGGTGCAGTATCCCTGAAAGTGTTGTCTGCCCTGATTCATCAACTCCCTAAACCTTTCATACTTTTGGGAGATTTTAACGCCCATAACCCATTGTGGGGTGGCACCGTGCTTACTGGCCGAGGTAGATATGTCGAAACTTTACTGTCTTATCTCGACCTCTGCCTCTTAGATACTGGGGCCCCCACACATTTCAGTGTGGCCCATGGCATTTACGCGGTCATACATTTAGCCCTCTCCAGACCAGGACTTATCCAATCTGTTCACTGGAGAGCCCATGATGACTTATGTGGTAGTGATCACTTTCCCATCTTTCTGTCACTCCCCCAGCACCATTCCTCCCAGACATCTGCCAGGATGGACTTTAAAAAGGCAGACTGGGAAGCTTTCATCTCTGCTGTCACTGCCGAATCTCCCCTACATGGTACCGCTGATGTGGTAGTTGAGCGGGTCATTTCTGCAGTGGAAAACATGATCCCTTGTTCTTTATTGTGTCCCTGGCGAAAGTCAGTACCTTGGTGGTCGCTGGGGCCATTAGAGCGTCGGCCAGCTCTACAGCAGCATAGGCGGCACTCTTCCCTAGTGCACCTAATAGCTTTTAAATAGCTCCATGCCTGCGTTCGCCAGCTTACAAAAAGACGGAAACAGGAATATTGGGAGACGTACGTTTCGACCATTGGGTGCAATACGTCACCTTCCCAAGTCTGCATGAAGATCAGACGTGTTTGTGGGTACTCTGACAGGTGTAACTGGCATTAACATCAGTGGCGTGTTATATGCCGATTCAAACACAATTGCCAAGCTCTTTGCTGAGCACTATGCTAGTGTCTCCATGTGGGAGAGTTACCCCCCAGCATTTCGCACCCTCAAATCGCAGATGGAAAGGAAAGCCCTCTCGTTCGATGAATGTCACTGTGAACCCTATAATGCTCCATTTACAGAGTGGGAGCTCCTCAGTGTCCTTGCACATTGCCCCGACACAGATCCTGGGCCAGATTGGATCCACAGTCAGATGATAAAACATCTCTCGTCTGACTACAAGCGACATTTCCCAGTCATCTTCAGCTGGATCTGGTGCAATGGCATATTTCCATCGCAAATGCGAGAGCGCGCCATCATTCCAGTGCTCAAACCTGGAAAATACCCACTTGATATGGATAGCTATTGGCCCATCAGCCTCACCAACATTCTTTGTGAGCTGTTAGAACATATGGTAAGTTGGCAGTTGTGTTGGGTCCTGAAGTCACGTGACCTACTGGCTCCATGCCAGGTCGGTTTCGGCTAGGGTCACCCTACCACTGATAATCTCTTGAGCACATCCGTTCATGTCCTGAGGAGTCGTTTCTTCTGTGTGCCGACTTCTTGAGCAGCCTGCAAGCTATTGACCAGTGCTACCTTCATCAACATTGGGTAGTGACCATCCAGGAGTTCATCTATGCCCTGGAACAGTCCAGCAGTCATTCCATGTGTGTGTGTGTGTGTGTGTGTGTGTGTGTGTGTGTGTGTGTGTGTGTGTGTGTGGACCCCAGACCAAGTTGAAATTCCAGGAAATGAACTTGCCGACAGACTACATGGAAACAGCTTCTGGAGATTGGCATTCCCATAACTGACCTGCAATCATTATTACGCCACAAGGTTTTTCAGCTTTGGGAGACGGAATGGCATAATCTCAGTAACCAATCAAATTGCGTGCCACTAAGGTGACTACGAATGTGTGTGGAAGATCTCCATGCAGGCCTCTCGCAGGGACTCTGTGGTTCTCCGCCAGCTCCGCATTGTCCATACGTGGCTGACACATGGCTACCTGTTCCATTCTGAGGACCTACCTTGGTGTCACTATGGCTCACATATAACTGTCGTCCACATATTGCTGGACTGCCCACTTTTAGCCCGTTTGCAACAGACTTTTAACCTTCCCAGCACCCTACCTTCGGTGTTGGGCGACAATACCTCAACAGCAGATTTAGTTTTACATTTTATTCGTGAGGGTTGGTTTTATTATACTATCTAAGGGTGAGCATTTATCCTTCTCTCTGAGGCCACCATCCTCCCTCCATTTTAACTCTGTCGCACTTTTTTTGCATTTGTTTGTCTTGGTGGTTGTCTTTTTCTGAAATGTGTTCATCTCACCTTGTTTTTTTGGGGTATACCTTTTAATGTGTTGCAGAGTCATCCTCTTTTTATTATTGTGATCGGCCAGCCCAGACCATCTGCTCTATGGCTCTATGGTTTTAATACCTTCTTCTACTTTTCCTTGTGGTGTATTTCCCCCCCCCCCCCCCTTTTTTTGTTGTTCCATTCATTTTCTTTTTAGGTGTGGTTCCTTATTCCTTTCTTTCCCCTTTTATGCTCCCAGACATACTTTGGGTTTTTCTGTACCTTGAGTGTTGCTTGCTTCAGGAAAAATGGACTGATGACCGCATAGTTTGGTCCCTTTATACCCTAAAACCAACCAACCAATCATCTCGTGACATTGCCCCAGGCCTTGATATGATTTATAGTCAGATCATCCAACATCTAGTACAGCTCAGAGACTCCATCAACTCAGTCATCTGTTGTATTTGCCCAGAAGGTATTGTTTCCTTTGGAATGGACAGGTAGTGTCATCATTGCAGTCTTTAAACCAGCCAATGTCCATCAACAGCTGCTGACTGATTAGTCTCGCCAATGTGCTCTACGGACTGAAGAAATTGTAGGCGGATGTTTATGATGGGTTCTCAAATCACACTGCTTTTTGCCACTCCCTATCAGTGTGGTTTCCAGGAGGGACGATTGACAACATGCCTTGTCGTTTCAACATTGTGACAGGTCTTTTCCGAATACCAACTTCTCATTGAGGATTTTTTTTTCTACAACATAATTTGTATGACACTGCTTAGTGCCATCATATTTTACTTACTTCTGTGGCTGCCAGGGCTTTCGAGGCCACCTACCAGTTTTTATTCACCAGTTTTTATCCTACCAATCATTTCAGATTAAGGTTCAAGAGAACAGCATCCCTCAAGGCACTGATGAGTCACAGTCTTCCCCATTGTCATCAAGGGGCTAGTGACCTGCATCAGACAAGTAGTTCTTCTGTGCTGTGGGTTGGTTATTTTTGCATTTGGTATATCTCCCAATTTATGCCGTCTGAAGAGCCTCCACTTGAACACTTTCCCATGGCTCCCAGTTGTCTCCTGATAAAACTGGAGTTACGCTTTTCTATCATTCCACAGTTCATGCTGGTCAGTAACTCTAATTGGGTACTCCCAATACTTGGATGTTGAGCAGGCCACATTTTTGGGACTACTCTGATAATAATTTAATATGACTGTCTCATATTTGTCAACAAAGACTAAATGCATGTGAAAGCTTAACACACTTTGCTTCCTCACCCACATCTTTAGGGGAGCAAATCATGCTACTCTACTCTGTCTTTACTGGGCTGTTGTCTTTCCCCATCTGGACTGTAGTTGCCAGCTTTATGGGTCAATAGCATCTCTGGCTTTGGATTATTTGACCAAGTACATCATCATTGAGTAAGACTATCCACTGATGCCTTCCAGGTGAATTTCATAGACAGTCTCCTTGCTGAAGCTGGCATCATTATTGCTTTCAGTACATTGATTTTGCCATTGCTGTGTACTATCATTAAGTATGTCAAATTTCTGGATGACATAATTAACTCCATCTGGACTACCACTGAACAAGACACTGATGACCTCACTGTTTAGTCTCTTAAACCCCAACCAACCAACTAATCTGCTTCTATGAATCACATTTTCTTTATTTTTCCTTTTGAGAAGGTAATGGGAGGATCAAAGTGCCAAATCTCATAGGACTCTCAAAATCAGTGTGGCCATAGGAAACAATCCTCCTTGTACTAATCTCATCTCTCATCTCATCTCATCTGTTTGATGAGTGTGCAGAGTTTGTAGTTCTCTGATCTTTTGAGTTCATTATTTGCTTGATTAGACATTACAGGATTGTCCTCAAGACATGTTGTTCCCTTATTTCTGATTTCTCATCCAGAATTTTTTCTGTTCATAGCAAAGCATCATGTGGCGTTTACAGCCTCCTGTCATATTACAGTGCAGCAATGTTATATCTTGGCATTAATGGCTATGGATGTCTACGGTTGACGCTTTCAGTTAGTTTATATATCATATCCAGTTTCCTTATCAGTGATGCAAATTGCACTGTATTGCATTGCATTGAAAAATAATAACAATAACAGCGGCTGTGATGATGATGATGATGATGATGATGATGATGATGATAATAAATAATAATAATAATAATAATAATAATAATAATAATAATAATAATAATAATAATAATAATAGTCAGGGAATAAGAAATATGACAGGCATGACATCTTTTTAGGACTCATCATTGTTTGATATGAAATAATTTAGTAAAAGCAAAATTAAGCATTTTTGTCTCAGTTGTTACTGTAATTCTATATACCCCCACGAACCATGGACCTTGCCGTTGGTGGGGAGGCTTGCGTGCCTCAGCGATTCAGATAGCCGTACCGTAGGTCCAGCCACAACGGAGGGGTATCTGTTGAGAGGCCAGACAAACGTGTGGTTCCTGAAGAGGGGCAGCAGCCTTCTCAGTAGTTGCAAGGGCAACAGTCTGGATGATTGACTGATCTGGCCTTGTAACAATAACCAAAATGGCCTTGCTCTGCTGGTACTGCGAACGGCTGAAATCAAGGGGAAACTATGGCCGTAATTTTTCCCGAGGGCATGCAGCTTTACTGCATGATTAAATGATGATGGCATCCTCTTGGGTAAAATATTCCAGAGGTAAAATAGTCCCCCATTCGGCTCTCCGGGTGGGGACTACTCAAGAGGATGTCGTTATCAGCAGAAATAAAACTGGCGTTCTATGGATCGGAGCGTGGAATGTCAGATCCCTTAATCGGGCAGGTAGGTTAGAAAATTTAAAAAGGGAAATGGATAGGTTAAAGTAAGATATAGTGGGAATTAGCGAAGTTCAGTGGCAGGAGGACCAAGACTTCTGGCTTCTGGTCAGGTGACTACAGGGTTATAAACATAAAATCAAATAGGGGTAATGCAGGAGTAGGTTTAATAAGGAATAGGAAAATAGGAATGCGGGTAAGCTACTACAAACAGCATAGTGAACGCATTATTGAGGCCAAGATAGATACGAAGCCCACACCTACTACAGTAGTACAAGTTTATATGCCAACTAGCTCTGCAGATGACGAAGAAATTGAATAAATGTATGATGAAATAAAAGAAATTATTCAGATAGTGAAGAGTGACGAAAATTTAATAGTCATGGGTGACTGGAATTCGGTAGTAGGAAAAGGGAGAGAAGGAAACATAGTAGGTGAATATGAATTGGGCCTAAGAAATGAAAGAGGAAGCCGCCTGGTAGAATTTTGCACAGAGCACAACTTAATCATAGCTAACAATTGGTTTAAGAATCATAAAAGAAGGTTGTATACATGGAAGAAGCCTGGAGATACTGACAGATTTCAGATAGATTATATAATGGTAAGACAGAGATTTAGGAACCAGGTTTTAAATTGTAAGACATTTCCAAGGGCAGATGTGGACTCTGACCACAATCTATTGGTTATGACCTGTAGATTAAAACTGAAGAAACTGCAAAAAGGTTGAAATTTAAGGAGATGGCACCTGGATAAACTGAAAGCACCAGAGGTTGTACAGAGTTTCAGGGAGAGCATAAGGGAAAAATTGACAGGAATGGGGGAGAGAAATAAAGTAGAAGAAGAATGGATAGCTTTGAGGGATAAAGTAGTGAAGGCAGCAGAGGATAAAGTAGGTAAAAAGACGAGGACTAGTAGAAATCCTTGGGTAACAGAAGAAATATTGAATTTAATTGATGAAAGGAGAAAATATAAAAATGCAGTAAATGAAGCAGGCAAAAAGGAATACAAACGTCTCAAAAATGAGATCGACAGGAAGTGCAAAATGGCTAAGCAGGGATGGCTAGAGGACAAATATAAGAATGTAGAGGCTTATCTCACTTGGGGTAAGATAGTTACTGCCTATAGGAAAATTAAAGAGACCTTTGGAGATAAGAGAACCACTTGTATGAACACCAAGAGCTCAGATGGAAACCCAGTTCTAAGCAAAGAAGGGAAAGCAGAAAGGTGGAAGGAGTATATAGAGGGTCTGTACAAGGGCGATGTACTTGAGGACAATATTATGGAAATGGAAGAGGATGTGGATGAAGATGAAATGGGAGATACAATATTGCGTGAAGAGTTTGACAGAGCACTGAAATACCTGAGTCGAAACAAGGCCCCCAGAGTAGACAAAATTCCATTGGAACTACAGACGGCCTTGGGAGAGCCAGTCCTGACAATATTCTACCATCTGGTGAACAAGATGAATGAAACAGGCGAAATACCCGCAGACCTCAAGAAGAATATAATAATTCCAATCCCAAAGAAAGCAGGTGTTGACAGATGTGAAAATTACCGAACTATCAGTTTAATAAGTCATAGCTGCAAAATACTAACACGAATTCTTTACAGACGAATGGAAAAACTAGTAGAAGCTGACCTCAGGGAAGATCAGTTTGGATTCCATAGAAATGTTGGAACACATGAGGCAATACTGACCTTACGACTAATCTTAGAAGAAAGAATAAGGGAAGGCAAACCTACATTTCTAGCATTCGTAGACTTAGAGAAAGCTTTTGACAATGTTGACTGGAATAATCTCTTTCAAATTCTAAAGGTGGCAGGGGTAAAATACAGGGAGCGAAAGGCTATTTACAATTTGTACAGAAACCAGATGGCAGTTATAAGAGTCGAGGGACATGAAAGGGAAGCAGTTGTTGGGAAGGGAGTAAGACAGGGTTGTAGCCTCTCCCCGATGTTATTCAGTCTGTATATTGAGCAAGCAGTAAAGGGAACAAAAGAAAAATTCGGGGTAGGTATTAAAATCCACGGAGAAGAAATAAAAACTTTGAGGTTCGCCGATGACATCGTAATTCTGTCAGAGACAGCAAAGGACTTGGAGGAGCAGTTGAATGGAATGGATAGTGTCTTGAAAGGAGGATGTAAGATGAACATCAACAAAAGCAAAACGAGGATAATGGAATGTAGTCAAATTAAATCGGGGTGATGCTGAGGGAATTAGATTAGGAAATGAGTTACTTAAAGTAGTAAAGTAGTTTTGCTATTTGGAGAGCAAAGTAACTGATGATGGTCGAAGTAGGGTGGCAAGGAAAGCGTTTCTGAAGAAGAGAAATTTGTTAACATATAGTATAGATTTAGGTGTCGGGAAGTCTTTTCTGAAAGTATTTGTATGGAGTGTAGCCATGTATGGAAGAGAAACATGGACGATAAATAGTTTGGACAAGAACATATAGTATAGATTTAGGTATCGGGAAGTCTTTTCTGAAAGTATTTGTATGGAGTGTAGCCATGTATGGAAGAGAAACATGGACGATAAATAGTTTGGACAAGAAGAGAATAGAAGCTTTTGTAACGTGGTGCTATAGAAGAATGCTTAAGATTAGATGGGTAGATCACATAACTAATGAGGAAGTTTTGAATAGGATTGGGGAGAAGAGAAGTTTGTGGCACAACTTGACCAGAAGAAGGGATCGGTTGGTAGGACATGTTCTGAGGCATCAAGGGATCACCAATTTAGTATTGGAGGGCAGCGTGGAGGGTAAAAATCATAGAGGGAGACCAAGAGATGAATACACTAAGCAGATTCAGAAGGATGTAGGTTGCAGTAGGTACTGGGAGATGAAAAAGCTTGCACAGGATAGAGTAGCATGGATAGCTGCATCAAACCAGTCTCAGGACTGAAGACCACAACAACAACAACAACATAAATAGAGAAATAAAAGTCCTGGAGATAACAACTCATAATGTACGCAAGTCTTTAAATGTTGCTAAACTTTTGGCACAACACACACACACACACACACACACACACACACACACACACACTCACTCACTCACTCACTCACTGCAGGAGTACATTGTGCCAGCACTGCTGTGTAAACCCTGTTGTGGGTGGAGAGGACAAGAGGCGAAAAGAGGTAGTGTGAGAGAGGGTGGGTTGCAGTGAAAGGTAGCTGATAGCTGGGAGGGAGAGACAGCAAGTAGATGGCGTAGGAGTGTGTCGCCATTGATGCTTGTCCTGGTGCAGGCAGGCAGAGTTTGTGCAGCACACAATGACATGGAGAAGTTGAATTGAAGGGGGGGGGGGGGGGGGAGAACAACATAGAACAGAGGAAAATGGAGATTGTGGAGAGGAAGATGAGGGCATGAGGATGGGATTTGGAGGTGGCTGTGAGACAGGAGTTGGTGAATTCTCTCATGATGTGCTTAGCAGTGTGTTCTACTGTGGGATGGTTAATTCTGATCTTGAACACATGTGACAGTCATCCTTCAGTTAGATGGACAGTTGATTGGTTCACATAAGGATCTGTGCACCTGTTGGCAGCAGAACTGGTATGTACTATGTCTTTCACACTGTTCCTGCTTAGACTAATAGGATGAGATTTACCTGTGTAGCAAGACAGGAAGACTATGTGGTGAGTTGGTACATAGGACAGCACTAGAGCCTTTGAGAGAGGTATGGCCCATGTGGCAAGGGGTCGGAAGTAGATATGGAAAGAGGAGGGACTCCTGTTTCAGGATTTGGGTTGGTGGCAGAACATCACTATTGGGGAACTGGGAAGGATTGTGAGTAGGGTGTTCCTTAATTGTGCATGTGAAAATACGATAATATACAGTCATACCTCTTCCAAAGGGTGTGTTTATGTTGTTCTAGTCTGGGTAATGAAGAGGGTACCCCTTTGCAGATGGTTCAAGGAAGTGATTGAAGGTATGTGTGGTTATGGCATTGGAGAGATGTTTACATACTAGATTTATGGGGCTATGCTGGTGAAAGCTGAAGTATGACCCTGAGTGTATTGGACAAGGGATTTTTTTCCCCTGCAAATGCTCTGTCCACAGGTGCCCACATTGTATGGGAAAGACTTTTACTGTGGATGGGATGTTATGTACCAGAATATAGGCTCTGTTTGTGCTTACGCTCTGTTTGTGCTTAGTGCACTTGATAGGGATAGACGTTTTATGGAGCCATCAGAGAGGTGGAGGCCAACTTCTGAATGCCAACACATACTACTGGCTGTGCTTATACCAAGCACACAGTATTTGTGTTGTTTCGATATGTACCTTTTAACATTTTATCTTGCGACTAACCATTCTGTATCATGACGCCACATGTTTCTGCTATTTTGTCACCTGAAGATGTTTGTGTGGAATAAAACTGGCTGTGGCTTAAATGCACTTAAACTAACTGCTGTGATGGTTTTCTTAAGGTTCAGATTGTATATGTGCACCCAGAAAATGAGTGGTGATAATTATTTGAAGTTGTTATTTGATGGAACTTTATTTCTCTCATGCCACACTACTATTCTTGTACACTGATTCATTTCTGAAAGGTGTTTGACTTGCGTTAAAATTAAAAAGATTCATCCAATTTCACAAGACTGTATCTTCTACATAAATGAAGATAGGAACTTGAGGCAAATTTTAATTTGCACTTTGGACCTAAAAATTTCTCTTGCTCCCATTTGTAAGTTGCCAGTTCATGTGGCTACCAGTAGCAGTCTCCTTGGTGTAGCTTGCTCACTCACTCATTCATTGAACAGCGTGTGATGAATTGCGATGGCGATAATAGAGCAACAAATGCATTTTGCATTCTGTGTTCCCAGACATCCCGTTCAGGTATAACTGTGTGACATGACTTTTGTTGAGAGTACAGCACTCCACCCACTACTGTTAAAATGATATACATACCTTCATTGCACTATTTGCTTCCAAGGTTGCCTGGTCTCACAGTATGTGATTTATTTTTTTCCAATTTGTGAAAGTACCCCGTATGTGCCTTCCCTTCCAACAACTTTTGGTAAAAAACAATGCCACTTATCAAGATCAATGAATGTAGTAACTTGAAAATTGCTGACAAAACTAAGGAATGAGTTTGATTATTGTGAGGATATTCAACTTGTGTTTGGTGCAATGCGTGTGGAAGAATTCTGAAAGATAAATGAAAACTATGATCCTAAACTTAATCTAAAAATTTCCCCAAGGTTGTACGTCCATGTAGGTAAAAGGAATGAAACTGGTGGTCCTTTTGAAAATAAAAGGGTTGCAGTCCCAGTTTTATGTTGAGATTTGCATCAAATTTCTATCTTCATTCATGGAGAAAATATAGTCTTGTTAAATTGGCTGAATGTTTTTGAAACACCCTGCATATTAAGGTATTTTATTAATTAGTTCTATAAACCTGTACATATTTACACTCTGTAGCTATGTGTCAATAACTGGGATAACTCAATCTGTGTTACTGCTTTAGTGTGGTGATCCAAATTGACTGAAATCGTATGTGACCATTCCTGTAAACAAAAGGAAAAAATTGCTTTTCTTTTATAGTACTCTTTCATTATGGCCATTGAAGCTTTCATTCATGAAGCACACTTTCAATGCCAAAGACTCCAATATGCATAAATCAGTGGGCAAAGACAGTGGTGTGTGTGTGTGTGTGTGTGTGTGTGTGTGTGTGTGTGTGTGTGTGTGTGTGTTTTTGTGCCTATCTGCAACTCAGCATCTCTGCTATACAGTGAGTAGCAACTTCTGTTTTCATAAAAAGAGACATCCTTTTTTCAGTTAACTACTCAGATTCATTTACTCAGACAGTTGATACTCTTTATTGTATGTATTAATAGTCATCAAATGTAATAACTCAATTAAAACTGTCATTTGGAAATACAAAATACAATTTGTTAACCAAGTTAATGTTGTCTGTATCTTTCGTGGTTACCACAGTTTATAATCGGTTAGTGGTGACAACACCCTTTGTTGTGGCATTTGCTTCATACTTGTTACTGTGACTGAAGACCTTTCTGGCATGTGGTGTATGAATTTTTTCGGCCTGTGGACCCCTCTATTGATAAAATTCACTGTGCATGTCACAGTTTGGTCTTTGGCAAAGGGTACTTCTGGTACAGTTACCTTTTGTTCCCTTTCCTGTTTCAACTGTGATTGATGCATAGGGAGAATGACTTTTTCTTCACAGAGACTCATTTCTCTTGTTTTACACTGATGCTTATTTCACAAGACAGTTCAATTGTGCCATTTAAATGTGCACCAGTAATTCTAAGAAAGACGCAAGAATGTGAAGACGATAAATAATATATAAAAATATACAAAAAAGGTCCTTAGAATCTTACAAGGAAGGCACAGTTGATGACAGTATCGTGCCCAGTGCAGTTTTAGCTTACTATCTGGTGTCTTCTGCTAAATATATATTTCAGTTCAGACCAGTTACACTGATGGTAATGCATTAGTTAGCCAGTTTCTGTGTTTTCCACAAAACACCTCACGTAAGTGGCTTCATCGGTCTTCCTTTTCCTGCCTGCAACCAGAGTTTGTTTTTCTTCTGTAAAGAAGTATTGCTGGGATGTTAATCTCTACGATCATCCCATATTTCCATCCACACTTTCCAATTTTATTAGTTTACAAAGTGTAATGGACAGTGTACAAGGAAAGAGAAAAAAAGAAAGCATTGGGTTTTTGTGTACTATGCTATATGTTGTCATAAGATATCAAATATGATTTCCTGTATATAATTTTGCTACTTTAATTCTGGCTGTACAGACCGTGACTGTTGCATTGCCTTGTTCAGACTGCTGGAAATCTTAATTTCAAAGTGTGTAGAGAATATAAAATTTCATTGTTCTGACAAACTTTTTTCGTATTCACTGTTGTTAACATCTCTTTTAGCTTTTGCTTCATGAGAAAGCGTCTTCAGATTTTTCAAGCTTTGTTTGGTGTAGTCACATGACAGATTGTTTTGAACGATTACTGCACCACTTACTGCACTTCAGTTCACAGCCTGGGCCTTCACGGGTAGCACCACCAACACCGACTTCGGAGGACACTGCGCCACTCATTCCGACAGACCACACTCGCAGTGTCGGAGCTGTGCCTGTTCCCACTTGCCGTTCACCTGCTGCCGCTGCAACTGGGCCGCCGCCTCATGTTCACACCCGCAGTCGAGCTGCAGTAGCATCAGATTCGAGCTCCACACAGTCCTCGCCGTCATCTGCCACTACTCCTAATACTTCATCGGGAAACACGTCGTCGGGGTCAGGATCTGGAACAGAACCCTCATCACCAGCATCTCCACCTCTGGCACGACCTCCACCTGATCCAACGTTGCCTTCACCACCACAAGCATTGGGATCTGGTACAGCTGCACCACCACCTAGACCGACGCCGTCTGTGCAGCAGCGAGATAAAAGGCATAGCTTTAGCGCTGTTCATACAGGACACCATCATCAAACATCCCATAGGTGAGTGCAATACCTGCTGTAATTTTGAAAAGAGGGAGAGAGAGATTATTTTACTGTTGAAGATCATAATAATGGCTCCGCGCTGCAAAAAAGCTGAAATGGCAGAAATTAACATTAGTTTTTGCAGAATAGGAAGTAAACTACTTTGTTCAATAGAAGAAAATCAAATTGGAATTGATGTGACATCTGTATAATTCAGTACAGCTTATGTGAAAGAATTTTAGTGGCTCCACTTCTGGTAGCATTTTACTGTACAGCAGTGAAATTGTGAAGTGCACAAAGAGATGCGTAGGTCATTCGTTCATTCATACAATGAAGGCTTTCAGTGACCCTATGTTTCAACTGCCGAGAATTCTTCTGGGTTGTATGGCTGTGGTCCATGGAACTCTTCTATCCCTGTCGTTTTTATCTCTGCTATCATGTGAAATCCAGACCTCGCCCACTTTCCACAGTATTTAGGCCGTTCTTCGACGTCCGACTCGTCAGTCGGCAAGAGTCACCACAACCACGAGCACCTCCAAAGATGTCCAACGTAGCTTTGGACGAAACGTCAGGGATAGAAGAGTTCGGACCACAGCAGTACAACCCGGAAGAATTATCGGCAGCATTCCCTCATTGGCGAAACATCAGGAGACTAGCAAGCCACATTTAGCTTTTAACCATGAGTCCACTTCATGAAAATGTCATCACTGAATCTGATTCAGAAACGGGCTTTTAGGTTTTGACTGCATAGGAAATGTTGTGTCTAGAGATCCTGCATACTAAACAAACAATCAAACAACTTGTAGTAATTAGTTTTATTATAACAAGAGAAGCACAAATACTCAACTTTGATAGATGTGTTGCAAGCAAAGGGCGGCATACAAAATAATTAGTCTTCTTCAGAATAGACAAAAACAAGTCTGTGCTACATAGAGATTACTAATGATAGAGGGTACGATCTGTTGGCTAACGAACTAGCTAACATTGAAGCTGCCATCGAAATGGGCTGCCACCATTCAGAAACCACCACCAGTACAACACCTGAACTGTGCTATGTGACCTGCATCACATTATACTCCTACCCCCTCTTTTTTTTCTTTGTGTGTCCTTTCTTACGTGCACGCGCGCGCGCGCGTCTTTGTCTTTGTCTTTGTCTTTGTGTCTGTGTCTGTGTCTGTGTGTGTGTGTGTGTGTGTGTGTGTGTGTGTGTGTGTCTGTGTCTGTGTCTGTGTCTGTGTGTGTGTGTGTGTGTGTGTGTGTGTGTGTGTGTGTGTGTGTCGGGCTTGCGGTGCGTGCGTGCGTGCGGTGCATGTGTGTGTGTGTGTGCATGTGTGTGTGCGCGCGCGCACTAGTGTCTTGGCAGCGCCCGCGCTTGTACTTGGGAAAGAGCATGAGTTCGAAAGCTACTGTGAATACTGTTTTGTGTTAAGTGCGTTTCTGTCATGCCACATGTTTCATCTATGTTAGAACAAAAATATTCTGCAGCTTGGTTTCTAACTTTGGCATTTTACGGCAGCTTAAGAATAGTATATGACAGTCGTGTGTGTCCTTTTTGTACCTGTTTGAATTAAAATTTTATAATATATACATATTTAATGAAACAATGGAAAATCCAGAATGGAATTAACGGTATTACGAAAAGGGTAGTTGCTACTCACCATGTAGTGGAGATGCTGAGTCACAGATAGACACAACAAAGAGACTGTCAGAAAATTAGATTTCGGCCAACAAGGCCATCATCGAAAACACACACACACACACACACACACAGTTGCCTATCCCATCATGCGCTGCTGCTCGCAGTCTGGTATTAGTAGCCAGAGACTGGTCATGCGTATGAACTGTGTGTGTGTGTGTGTGTGTGTGTGTGTGTGTGTGTGTGTTTTTCGATGAACGCCCTGTTGGCCAAAAGCTCATTTGCTGACTTTTCTGTTCTTCTCTTGGGCCTCTGTAAGTAGTGACTATCCTTTTCATAATATTAAATATTTAATTAATTTTATTACAAAATGTAGTAAAAGTGGCAATTTTTTTCCATTATTACAATGCTAGAAGGAAAAATTTTCATTGTTATATACAGATATTAATTTTGGCTTTGAAAGAAATGGATTGGGATCTGTCAAACATTTGATTACTTACCTAGGGAGTAAAATATCCAACAGGTAGAAAAATTGATTTTGAGAAACACAGTAAAAATCTTCCTTTTTACAATGTTTATTATGGAAAATAAGTTTAAATTAAAAACCCGTTCATTATGGTCCATGTTAAGAAATCCTTTATGAAGGTGGATGTATTTTCCTCTTAAGTTTTTATTTAGAAAATTATGTGTATAACATACTGTAACTAAGTATTTCTCATTGTAGTGTTTGGTCAGCTGTAAATTGGCAGTTCATGATCTGAATCGAGCAAAGGTGCTTTCAGTCTGCATGTTATTTTGATTTCCACATTGCTTTACTTAGAGTGATCCTTGTTGGGGATGACATGCCAATGCCTTCCTCCAATATGAGAATTGACTAGCCCAACGAGTTACAGACAGACAGAGAGAGAGAGAGAGAGAGAGAGAGAGAGAGAGAGAGAGAGAGAGCTTAATATCAAATGTGAATCCAAGAAGACAGTAAGCTTAAGTACCAGAAGGAGAAAAATTGTAGGACCATATAAGGGCTGATATCTGAAACTTTAGAATTGTTGTTGTATACATGCTCGCTGAGGTTTTGACCCATGAGCATATAACATTAAATTCCTCTAAATTGTCTTATTCCACATCATTATAATATGTTCTACAAATCTTTGGTGCTTGTAAAGGGGATGACAGGGTCTTTAATTCAGTAGTCTTTGTGACTAGCCCATCTCAGTAAAACTTTGTTCTCTTCATTTACCGGTAATATTTGTGAGACTAGTGTCTTGGCAGCCCATCATACTAGTGTCATTTTATTACTGAAATGGATTGTGATAAAGTTCTTGGTATCAGATATTTGATTTACATTGGCACTTACCGTGATTTTCTGTGTTAAACTAAAAGGCCGCTAGTCATTGACTGATATCCACAGGACTGAGGAAAGCGAAGGCATACAACTTCTAGTGGAATCAGAAACAGTATATTACTGTTAATGTTGTCACCATGTTGTTGTTGTTGTTGTTGTTGTTGTTGTTGTTGTCTTTAGTCCTGAGACTGGTTTGATGCAGCTCTCCATGCTACTCTATCCTGTGCAAGCTTCTTCATCTCCCAGTACCTACTGCAACCTACATCCTTCTGAATCTGCTTAGTGTATTCATCTCTTGGTCTCCCTCTACGATTTTTACCCTCCATGCTGCCCTCCAATGCTAAATTTGTGATCCCTTGATGCCTCAAAACATGTCCTACCAACCGATCCCTTCACCATACCTGTCCCAATCCATTTGATTACAATTTACTGTGCACAGTTGTCATAACTGCTTTCCATAATAATATGTTTATGGGTTGACATGCATGCAATCTCATTGCTGAGGCAATATTAGCTGGAACCAAGTTCTAAACAGGAAAACAGAATTGTAATGTTGTTGTCCCAATAGAACACTGATTGCATTATTTTCTACCCAAGGCATCATGTGATATCAATATTTGGTGAGGATCAAACAATTCTCCTGGTTGTTAATTTTGAATCTAGAGACATTATTTCTCCTTAAAGTAACTTTGTAGTTGCTGTGAAGGTCCTGAGTACTATCATGATATGAATAAAATACCCAGGCTCAAATGGATGGTATATGTAGGATGCAGTAATTATGTAGATATAAAACTCTCAAAAGATAAACTAGCTTGGAGAGCTACATCAAACAAGTCTTTGGATGATGAGAACAATAAGATGGTGGTGTACAATGCACATTTTATTGTTTTGTATTTTTCGTTGCCTTATTGTGACTTGGTGTTTTTTTCTTGCAGGTTGTCTGCCGAAATTCTCAGCCCATCAGAAACATCCTGTCAGGAGCCCTCATCCTCAGACCAGACATTGCAGGTGTGTGTAGTGTCTAGTGCGTCAAAGAAAAAAAAAGACAGTGCAACACAATGCATAGCATTGTATTGCATTGTACTGTATTGCATTGCATATTGAATTCATTACCTTGTGCAGTAATTGTTTCTTTGTGGGCACTGGTTGGATGTTATAAGGTATATATGAAGATAGTGGTCCGTATCATTCACAAACATATGTCACAAATAATGTTTTGTGTTTTCAGCTTGTGTTTTTATGAAATTCCATTTGTATGCACCTTTTCTTACCTGTAATTTTTTTCTTGCTGCCTATAAGCATTGCTCTCAGCTCAAATGTTGGTGCTTAAAACTTGGAGAGCAGGCCATTTCAGATTAAATGAGTGAGTTGGAACATTTCCTCCATAAGGGTGGGGGTGGGGGGGGGGGGGGGGGGGGAACTTGGCATTGATGGATACTACTGAATTAAGAGGGTTCTTATTATGTACCCATCAAGAGTTCCACGATTTGTGGGCACATTCGTGATGAGCAAGGGGCTCTCAAGTATTGTTGTGTCTTTTTCTCCCTTTCCTTTGCAGCATTTCCCTTCTCCTTCCTCAGACAGTTTCTTCTCAGATTCTACTGACCCCAATGTTAAGGCTTGATAGTGACATGGCTACTATTGGAGTGCTCCCTTCGCTTCCTTATATCACCATTTTGGTAAATTAGTCATAGTTCCTGCTTTTTTTCCCCCCAAATTTTTAAAAAAAGTGTACATCAGTTGGGGTTGTGGTAGTACCATACTCATGCTGTGTGACAATCTCATGCAAGTTTTCAGTATGTGGACATCTACTCCTGCCAAAAAGCATGGTAGCCAATCTGATGTGGGGCACTCAAGGAAGGACAGGAGCCACCTGGCAAGTCTTTGCTCACACACTTGATGGCCAAGCTGTTACCTCCCCATGTAAACCAAAGAGCTAACCTGAAGAGTAGAAGCCTATCATTTTGCGGCACTGGGATCCTGAGCAGTGACTGTCAAACCAGATAAACATGGCTGTGGTGGTGTGATGCCTGTGGGGACAGCTCTTGGATGGAGTTGGCAGATCTCTTGCAAATGAAGATAATTAAACTTATGGCAGACATTGGCCACATAGAAACTGCTTTCTCTGTGACTGGAACAAGAAAACTTTATGCATAAACTTACAATCCATCAGCATTTCCTACTGTAGATATGCCTTAAGATAAGGCATATGCTAGGAAAGAAGGAATTACACAATTTACTCAATATTTGTCTTCACTAGGAGAGATTATGATTACTCCACAACAGCGAAATCTTGTGTGTGTGTGTGTGTGTGTGTGTGTGTGTGTGTGTGTGTGTGTGTGTGTGCGCGCGCGCACGCTCGCTTTGTGGAGAATATTGAAGATAAAGTTTTGTGATGTAGCTGTCCTGGATAAAAAAGCATCAAGGTAGGAAAGATCTGCATTTCTGTTACCACGACCAATAAACTTAATATTCTGCGGGGCATTATTTTTCACTGAGATCTAATACTTAAATCTGACACAGAATTCTGAGACAACCTGGAACACTGTGTTGTTCATTTTGTAAGCTGCAAACAGAGTTGACACAGGTGTCTTTATAATAGTCATTTGAAGGAAACATCTTTATAGAAAAAAATCATTGTATATATGTGTGATCTTACTTCATAATATCAATGAGGAGGTTACAGTGTTTCCATTTTGGTCACTCTTAATCTTGCTGTACTTTTTAACCTGTCTGGAACCTTAGCAGAACTCCACCCAGTAATCACCATTGTCAACAGCTTTCGCTGTGCACAAACAGCCCAGACCACCAACCTACAGTCTTAAATTTGTGGCATATATGAAAAGGGAAATAAGATACAGAAAATTAACCATTTGATTACCAGGAAGACTGAAAAAAAGAGGAATTCATTTAGTTGGTGTGATTGGAAATTTTGCAGAGGTACAGCTAATTCTGCATGTTGCGTTGTTTTGGTCTTTAGTCCGAAGACTGGTTTGATGTAGCTCTCCATGGTAGTGGTGCAGGCCTCTTCATCTCAGCATAACTACTGCAATCTTTATGTGAACTTGCTTACTTTATTCAAGCATTGGTCTCCCTCCATAGTTCTTACCCCAAACACTTCCTTCTTAGCAGAGTGACAATTTCTTGATGACTCAGGATGCATCCAAACAATACATCCCTACTTTTAGTCAAGTTGTCATAAATTCCTTTTTTTCAACAATTTAATTGTGTACCATCCCATTTGTTACTTGACCTATTTATATAATCTTCAGCATTCTTCTACAGGATCACTTTTCAGGAGCTTCTATTTTCAACTGATTATTGCCTGTGTTGCACTTCCATACAAGGCTACACACCAAATACCATCAGAAAAGGCTTCCTAATACTTAAGCTGGTAGACATTCATAAATTCCCCTCTTTCATAAATGTTCTTCTTGCTATTGCCAGTTCAAAATTTTATATTCTCTCTACCTTGGCCATCATCAGTTGTTTTACTGCCCAAATAACAACACTCATCTTCTGCTCTTAGTACCTTGTTTCATAATCTAATTCCCTCGGCATCACCTGATTTAATTGGATTACATTCCATTACTTGCATTATTCGTTTTATAACCTCTTTTCAAGGCACTACCCTTTCTGTTCAACTGATCCTCCAAGTCTTTCATTGTCTCTGACATAATGAGTGTCATTGGCAGACCTCAACTTCTAGTTTTCTCCATGAACCTTCATTCCCTTTCTGTATTTCTTCTGCTTGCTCAATGTTTCGATTGAATAACATCACTTCCTTCTCAACAGTGTCTTCCCTTTTATGTTCTTAGACTTTCCCACTGCAGCTTGGTTTCTGTACAAATTGTATATAACCATTTGCTCCCTGTATGTTATCCCTGCTACCATCAAAATTCTCATGAGCATGTTCCTGTGAACATTGTTAAAAGCTTTCCCTAAATATACAATTTCTATAAATGTAGATTTTTGACAACCTATTTTCTAGGATAACAATACCAGAGAACGAAAGTTGACACTCACCATATAGCGGAGATGCTGAGTCGCGATAGGCGCAACAAAAAAATTCACACAATTATGGCTTTCGGCCAGTAAGGCCTTTGTCAGCAGGGGAGAAGAGAGAGAGAGAGAGAGAGAGAGAGAGAGAGAGAGAGAGAGAGAGAGAGAGAGAGTTTTGTTGTGACTGTGCATAACTCAACATTTCCACTATATGGTGAGTAGTGATCTATCCTTTTCATAATATTATTCCATCCTGAATTTTCCATTGTTGAACTGATACTTCGGTAGTACATACTAACATGTTAGTGCACGCGTGCAAGCACACACAGAGATGTAGACGGTTCGTAAAAAACGTTGACTACTCCTGGTCTAGGTCAACAATTGACCACCGTCTATTACCAGAGTCCACGATAAGGGAGGCCTTTGCACTCTGTCGACACCTAGTAGCATTTCCCTTGACTTACAAATGGTATATAATTAAAGTTGTTATGCCACATAAGTGAGTGATGCTTCTCAGAAAATCTACATCTACGTACATACTCAGCTAGCCACCAAGTGGTGTGCAGCGGAGGGCACAATTCGCGCCAGTCATATTTCTATCCCCCCCCCCCTCCTGTTCCACTCGCAGACCGCGTGATGGAAAAACGACTGTCTGAATGCCTCAGTACAAGCCCTTACTTCCTTTAATTTTGAATGGTGATCATTGCGTGATTTGAAAGTTGGTGGTAATAGTATGTGCTCTACATCCTCAGTGAAGATTGGATTTTGGAATTTAGTGAGCAGCTCCTTCCGTTTAACGCAGCGTATATCTGCAAGTGTGTTCCACTTCGAACTTTTTATGAGATTTGTAACGCTCTCGTGATGGTTAAATGTACCAGTCATGAATCTTGCCACTCTTCTTTGGACCTTCTCAATCTCTTGAATCTACATCTACATTTATACTCCGCAAGCCACCCAACGGGTTGTGGCGGAGGGCACTTTATGTGCCACTGTTGTTACCTCCCTTTCCTATTCGTTGCGTATCGTTCGCAGGAAGAATGACTGCCGGAAAGCCTCCGTGTGCGCTCGAATCTCTCTAATTTTACATTCATCATCTCCTCGGGAGGTGTAAGTAGGGGGAAGCAATATATTTGATACCTCATCCAGAAATGCACCCTCTCGAACTTGGACAGCAAGCTACACCACGATGCAGAGCGCCTCTCCTGCAGAGTCTGCCACTTGAGTTTGCTAAACATCTCTGTAATGTTATCACACTTACCAAATAAACCTGTGATAAAATGCGCTGCTCTTCTTTGGGTCTTCTCTATCACCTCCGTCAACCTGATCTCACACTGATGAGCAATACTCAAGTATAGGTCGAACAAGTGTTTTATAAGCCACCTCCTTTGTTGATGGACTACATTTTCTAAGGACTCTCCCAATGAATCTCAACCTGGTACCCGCCTTACCAACACTTAATTTTATATGATCATTCCGTTTCAAATCGTTCCGCACACATACTCCCAGATATTTTACAGAAGTAATTGCTATCAGTGTTTGTTCCACTATCATATAATCATACAATAAAGGATCTTTCTTTCTATGTATTCGCAATACATTACATTTGTCTATGTTAAGGGTCAGTTGCCACTCCCTACACCAAGTGCCTATCCGCTGCAGATCTTCCTGCATTTCTCTACAATTTTCTTATGCTGTATCTTCTCTGTATACTACAGCATCATCCGCAAAAATCCGCATGGAACTTCTGACACTATCTACTAGGTCATTTATATATATTGTGAAAAGCAATGGTCCCATAACACTCCCCTGTGGCACGCCAGGGGCTCTGTAGACGTCTCTCCATTGAGAACAACATGCTGTGTTCTGTTTGCTAAAAACTCTTCAATCCAGCCACACAGCTGGTCTGATATTCCGTAGGCTCTTACTTTGAGGCGACAGTGCGGAACTGTATCGAACGCCTTCAGGAAGTCAAGGAAAAAGCATCTACCTGGGAGCCTGTATCTAATATTTTCTGGGTCCCATCAACAAATAAAGTGAGTTGGGTCTCACATGATCGCTGTTTCTGGAATCCATGTTGATTCCCACAGAGTAGATTCTGGGTTTCCAGAAACAACATGATACGTGAGCAGAAAACATGTTCTAAAATTCTACAACAGACCGACGTCAGAGATATAGGTCTATAGTTTTGTGCATCTGCTCGACGACCCTTCTTGAAGACTGGGACTACCTGTGCTCTTTTCCAATCATTTGGAACCTTCCGTCCCTCTAGAGACTTGCAGTACATGGCTGTTAGAAGGGGGGGCAAGTTCTTTCGCGTACTCTGTGTAGAATTGAACCATTTTTTCGTTTGTGCGAGGATTTAGAGAAGGAACTGCAGTGTGGTCTTCCTCTGTGAAACAGCTTTGGAAAAAAGTGTTTAGTATTTCAGCTTTACGCCTATCATCCTCTGTTTCAATGCCATCATCATCCCGGAGTGTCTGGATATGCTATTTCGAGCCACTTACTGATTCAACGTAAGACCGGAACTTCCTAGGATTTTCTGTCAAGTCGGTACATAAAATTTTACTTTCGAATTCACTGAACGCTTCACGCATAGCCCTCCTTATGCTAACTTTGACATCGTTAAGCTTCTGTTTGTCTGAGAGGTTTTGGCTGCATTCAAACTTGCAGTGAAGCTCTCTTTGCTTCCACAGTAGTTTCTGTTAATCATCGTACATCACATTACCTATACTGTCAGCAAGAGAAGGTATTGAATTATTTGTAGTGTTCATAGAATTTACGTACGACCAAAATTTTTTTGGGGTTATTTTTAGAATCTGCAGATAAAGTATTGCATTCAAATTTGCTAAAAGAATCTATCATTGACCTTTTGACAGCTGCTTTCATTTCGCATAATTTCTGTTTGTCAGCGGATCATTGAACACTTTTAAAACAACTTTGTAATATTCTCTGCTTTCTCAGCAACTTCCTAATGTTTGTTGTACCAAAGTGGATCCTTTCCCTCTATATTTTTGCTAAGCATGTACTTCTCTAGCACGTGGTTGACAATACCTTTAAATTCCGACCAAAGATGCTCAGTATCTTTGTGTCCCGTGGTGAATGCTTGGAGCTGACTATGAAGATATTCATTAATGACCCACTACGAAGATATTAATGATTTGCTTTCCCTAACAAGGGAACTCTATGCTGTTTTTTTTACAACTTCCCCTGACATAGAAGCCACAATGACATTATGGTCGCTAATACCTTCTTCTAGATTAACTTCCTCAAAAAGATCAGGTCTGTTTGTCGCCAAGATATCTAATAAGTCCCCATCTTGAGTTGGTTTTCTAACCAGTTATTCAAGGTTGTATGTTGAGACTGCTCCTAGAATAACTTCACACGAGTCTTTGCTTCTGCCCCCTGTGATAAACATGTAATTTTCCCAGTCAGTGGATGCCAGATTAAAGTCTCCACCTATAACTAATGGGTAATTTGGGTAGTTATTTCCTATGTACTCAAGACTTTCCCTGTAATGGTCTGCGACATTTGTTGGGGATGCTGGTGGTCTATAAAAACATCCGAATACAATAGTCAATCCTTGCCTTATTGACAGCTTTATTCAGACTATTCCACAGTCAGACCCAGTATCAATGTCAACAGCTTTTAACTGCACCTCCCATAGCATCAGCCGTATCCTTCCTAAACATTGTCCAATCTGAGTTTAAAATTTTGGTCTTGCTACAGACACTTCGGCAATTTACTAACACGAGATTTAGCATATTTCAATTCTTTGGAATGACCTGTTTAGGTGCTCTAACAATTTTTACAGTTGGCACACCCACATCAGTGTCATGAACTCGTAATTTTTCAAGCCAACAGTTTGTTTCCTGTGGGGAGGAACCTAATCTAAAAAAAAAAACCATCTACAAATGCTATTAAAAATTTCTCATCCTATCACATTTTCCAGTTAGTTGCTACAGCCCTTAGTAATAAACATGTACAAGAAAACAGGGTTCAGCAGTGTTCAGTCTTGTGTTCTACCGTTTTTGAAATTGCCATAGACGGAACTGCCACCATAGCATGACCAAATGTATTGGCAGCCTTGTTGGTTACTGCTGCCTGTACTGTACTTCTATGTCACTATGCTTAGCAGAACATCACCTTCACATGCCCATTCAGAAGACATGCTTAGGGCCCAAAATCATTGGTATAATTGTATATCTATGAAATCTAGGATCATGCACTTTCCCACCATGAATTTTATCTGAATAACCAATGACTGGAAGTGATAAACAACTTTTACTTTTTGGACTATTATTCAACCAAAAGTGGATGCAGTTACGGCATATAAAACAGCTCAAAAAAACTCGTATGTGGGTATTAAATTCCCCTTGCTTTCTCAGAAAGACGTCTTGAGTAGATTGTAGGTTCTTGTCAAATTTTACTAGTTATTGATTTTAACCCAATTTAACTATGGATATATTCCTTGAGAGTTAGCACCACCATCTGTGCTAAGCTTAAATATACTCTGTGTGCAACAATGGATTCTGCCGTGCTATTGGAGCATTCAGTGCAAGCCCTGATAATAGACTCAGGTATTACACCATGAGAGACATGTTGCCATCAACTTTTAATTAGACAGTTAACATTTGTTGCAGACCAAAACTTCCCTGAGACAACTTTCCTGCCTCTGCCTCACAGTTGTAACCCCCTGCCCCCCCACGCACACACAATGGTATATTCAACAACATGCAGCATGAGTGGCCCTCCACTGTACCATCAGGAATCGCACAGACCCTGATATTCATTACTGTAGGTTCTATTTGGTCCTAAAAGACTACACACTGTCTTTTTGTTTTACATATACTACTGACTCCAACAATGAGAAAATCAAAATCAGCTGTCCATTTGTTGACAGAAATCTGTATCAACAACTCTTCTTTTTCACTGTGTACAGTATCTACTGATGGAATTAGTAGCAGTATGCAAAACTCACAGGTGTAGAACCTCGGATTGCCAGAAATATGGTGTGTGGGATGGCTCCCTCATTACTTTTAAGATTATTGAAAATCAATGAACCCATTTTTTGGTGTCAGCCATTTACAAACTTTTATACAATCTCCACAACACAGGAATCTCTATGGTATTTTTTCGGATGCTGAACCATATAGTGATCTCAGGCAGTGAACGTACCGAGACATTAGCTAAGGAAGTCTCAATAAAAAATTGCAGAAGCTGGCCTGTAGGGGTGTGTCAGGTGCATTATCTTAGGAAAAGGTAAGAAAAGTGAATGACCAACATCCAGTCTTCAAACTTTGAACCATAGAAGTCTCCACTAAGAAGTGGAGAATATCATTTTGCCCTTCTCAAAGAGAAGTTAAGTCTCACGTCACATCAATATTGGCCGTACTTATCTCACACAGACTACATACCACAGCAAGTGAACCCTCCCTGTGCATCTGTGTAACAACCTTGTCAGTCTGCCACATCCTTGAAGCATGTCCACACTCAGTTGGCATGCAGTGCTGATGATGTCTTGACAAGTCATTACCACAGATCGTAGCGATGATGAAATAAAACCAGTCTTTGTTTTAATCTTCCTACAGTAAAGTAGGTACTACTACTTGTTTTAAAGTAGTCATTTTAGTAGTTGACTTATGGAGTGGAGTTGGGGAGCAGATGCTGTAGTATCTGAGGGTGGGTCAGGTTCCCTGCGTAGTTCGAGTATCAGTAGAGACAGGCATCACAGGTACTTGGGCTCCAGGCAACAACTGTGGCCCGCACGCTGCACCAGTTGCCATGGCAAGCACGTAAGTGGCGCTGCACTCTAGTAAGTGTTTACCAATATACAACCACACTCTTGACTTGGGCTGGTTATTAATTCACATAGTGACCTCCACTGTCAGTTACTAAAGAATTGTTGTTTCATTCTGCTGATCTCCTTGTTACCATTAGTGTGGGTGATCATAAACAGTGTTTCTACCTATACAGAGCCAGATAGAAAACAAACCAAGTGCTATTCCTTTTGTCCCCTACATCATCTTTTCTCCCTGCCTGCACAGATGTAACTCAATATCTTACCTCCCTGTTTGTTTGAAACCTGTCTACATGGTATGTGCCCTTATCACCCATACTGCTTTGAATGACTTTTGTTTTTTGTGGGAGTCTCTCCTGGTATCTTGTGGTGAGGGGAGTGAATTATGGGGTAAACCTTCTGCTCCAGCCCTTATTCTTGGGAACCTTCCCCCTATTGCTCTCCCTTTAACAGTGCACATTCTATATTACTCTTCTATTGGCCCATTGACATCAGGACTCATCGATTAAAACACTGCTGATTCCCTTGAAAACTCCATTAATCATCATTGCAGTAGGGAATAATTTGACTTTTGTTGTCCCTACTCTTGAGTTTAAAGATACACAGTGTGAATATGGTGTTTAATGGTACACTATGTGTCTATAGTTATTGTGAGTGTTACTGTAGATGCCTTGGATTGATTTGAATTTGGGAAATTATGTGCAGTTGTAGATTTAGTTCAATTAGATGGAAATGGTGTAGAAAGAAGTTTGTTCATTCATACAGCCAGCAATATTTGATTTGGCTTAAAAATAATATGTGAAATGGTAGTAAATTAATAGTAAATAAATGAGAACTGGAGGCGGAAGAGGAAAGAAATAAAAATGTATATATAGAGAATGGAATGTAGGAAAACTAATTATTCTCAGCCTATTAGAGTAAGAAGGAAAGGAAGAGACTAAATGTCAGATGTAGGAAAAACAAAGAAAAATAATGTTATTGGAAGGAGATATAAAAGAATTGTTTCCTTGCATTCCTCCTTCAAGATCCTTTGGTCCTTGCAGGGTGTTTTTTCATACTGTATGCCATCATTCATCATTGTCATGATGCATTATCTCTCTCTCTCTCTCTCTCTCTCTCTCTCTCTCTCTCTCTCTCTGTGTGTGTGTGTGTGTGTGTGTGTGTGTGTGTGTGTGTGTGTGTGTGTGTGTGGGGGGGGGGGGGGGTGGTATCTTTAACACTGAATGATATACCTTTTATTAGCCAGAGGTAAAAATCCCTTTGGATATTACTTGAATACCGACTTTTCCACAGGGTGCACTGCTATTGCACAGATGCCCAGCTCTTGTTTTTTATTTCTCTGTTTCTTTATGGGGTCATTCCATACTAAGTCATCCAGGACCCTATCCCCAACTGTCACAGATGTTTATGAAACTTTATATTTGAATTGTATGCATAAATACAAGAAAATATTCAAAGTTTTCTCCAATTCTAACCAGTAGTTTCTGAGTTATAACCATTTAAAGTTTTAGGCTAATTGTATTTCCAAGGGTGATTAAGACGTAACTAAAGCATGCATGCTTTTACAGAATTTGAAGCAAAATTGTTAGTTTTGAAGCTAGAGACTTGAAATTTTCACAGTTTTGTTGTAAATTAAACCCTGAAACCGATAGACGTACAAAATTCCAGTTTATAATGTTCATTCATATTGGAAAAACTGTACTGAAACTCAAAATATTGTTAATTTCAAAATTGTGACATAGGCGTAGAGAAATGAGAGCCAGCCATGATAAAACTATTCCAATTGCTCTCACACACACACATATCCATCCATACATAAACACAAGCAGACACATTTAAAGGCAAAGAGTATGGGCAGAGATGTAAGTCGAGGCGGAAGTGTGGAGGCAAAGATGATGTTGAATGACAGGTGAGGTATGAGTGGCGGCAACTTGAAATTAGCGGAGATTGAGGCCTGGTGGATAACGAGAAGAGAGGATATATTGAAGGGCAAGTTCCCATCTCCGGAGTTCGGATAGGTTGGTGTTGGTGGGAAGTATCCAGATAACCCGTACGGTGTAACACTGTGCCAAGATGTGCTGGCCGTGCACCAAGGCATGTTTAGCCACAGGGTGATTCTCATTACCAACAAACACTGTCTGCCTGTGTCCATTGATGCGAATGGACAGTTTGTTGCTGGTCATTCCCACATAGAAAGCGTCACAGTGTAGGCAGGTCAGTTGGTAAATCACATGGGTGCTTTCACACGTGGCTCTTCCTTTGATCATGTACACCTTCCAGGTTACAGGACTGGAGTAGGTGGTGGTGGGAGGGTGCATAGGACAGGTTTTACACCGGGGGCAGTTACAAAAAAACAAAGATTCCAAGACTTACCAAGCGGGAAAGTGCCAGTAGATAGGCACAATAAATAAAACACACACACAGAATTTCGAGCTTTCGCAACCGGCGGCTTGTGTGTGTGTGTGTGTGTGTGTGTGTGTGTGTGTGTGTGTGTGTGTGGCGCGAGCATATACCTATCCTTTTTTCCCCCTAAGGTAAGTCTTTCCGCTTCCAGGATTGGAATGACTCCTTACCCTCTCCCTTAAAACCCACATCCTTTCATCTTTCCTTTTCCTTCCCTCTTTCCTGACGAAGCAGCCACCGGTTGCGAAAGCTCGAAATTCTGTGTGTGTGTTTGTGTGTTTTATTTACTGTGCCTATCTACCGGCGCTTTCCGGCTTGGTAAGTCTTGGAATCTTTGTTTTTGATATATTTTTCCCATGTTTCAAACAAAGATTCCAAGACTTACCAAGCGGGAAAGCGCCTGTAGATAGGCGCAATGAATAAAACACACAAACACACACACAGAATTTCGAGCTTTCGCAACCGGCAGCTGCATCGTCAGGAAAGAGGGAAGGAAAAGGAAAGATGAAATGATGTGGGTTTTAAGGGAGAGGGTAAGGACTCATTGCAGTCCCGGGAGCGGAAAGACTTACCTTAGGGGGGAAAAAAGGATAGGTATATACTTGTGGTCGCGCGCGCGCACACACACACACACACACACACACACACACACACACACACACACCATCCATACATACACAGACACAAGCAGACACATATATACCGGTGAACTACACATACAGCTACCTAAATATTCTGTAAGATACCACAGCGTGCATGGCAGGGGTACCTTGTGCCACCTTTCCTGTTCAGGGGGAAATGTAGTGAGGGAAAAATGAATGTCTATGTGTCTCAGTATGAGCCTTTATTTCCCTTATCTTGTCTTTGTGATCCTTAGACAATATGTGTATTTGTGGCAATAGGATTGTTTTGTGGACTGTTGCAAATGCTGGTCCTCAAAAGTGTTTCACAAAAAGATTTTCGTCTTCTTTGCAGGCATTCCGATTTCACAGAGTATTTGCATAATACTTGCCTGTTGATCGAACCTACCAGTAACAAATTTAACTGCATGCCTCTGAATTGCTTCGATACCTTCTCTTAATCTGACTGGTTTGAGATCCTGAAGACTTGAGCAGTACTTAAGAAGGGGTCACACAAGTGTTCTGTTTCAGTATCTGTGTTCCACTATCATCCATATGCTTGTGAGTAAGATTTGGAGCTTGGTGTGCACCTGCAGCACAGGTATCATTGCCTGTCCTTGTCTTAATTGTATATGTGGTGTCTGCTCTTTCAAATGTGTAAGTCAGCCATTGATCCCTTCAGTGCAGATGCATACCAAGCTCAAACTCTTTCACAAATTGTCAAAATGCCGTGAGTAGTGAGTATAATAAGCGAGGGGCTCTGCATCAGTAGAGTGTAAATAAGTTGAGAATTTGGGTCTGATGGGAGGTGTGCTAGGGTAGTTGGTGTAGTTGTGCTGACCACTGTGTCTAGGCGGTGTAGTGGTCAGCGCACTCGCCTAATAAGTATCAGCCCCTAGTTCGAATCCCAGATATGCCTGTGAACGCGCACGCGGTGTGTGTGTGTGTGTGTGTGTGTGTGTGTGTGTGTGTGTGTGTGTGTGTATTTAACAGAGGACTTTCTGAGATAGCTGATAATTGATAGAACCTTTTCTCTCCCCCCCCCCCCCCCCCTCCCAATGTGCCTTCATGCCTCTCAGTGCAGTAAGTAGCAATCTATCCATTTGTTCTTTTTTTTCCCTCCTACCTTGGATTTTCCATTGCTTGACAATCGTATAGTTATTCTTATTGAGTTAATCACTGGTTAATGTATGATACATCTGTGTTTTGCCCGTGAGTAATGATGAGTCATTGTTCCTAGGTACCTCCACACAGCACCAGCACTAGTAGTAACAGCACTGTTGGCGATGGCATAGGTGTACAGAGGCAGGGCAGCCAGAGACACCGCCGCTCAGGCAGTAGTGACCTGACAAGTGTACCTCCGCTGCCTCCGCCACAGGGTCTGCACTCCATGCCAGGAACCTCTGCACATCTGCCTGCAGCGTAAGTTAAAAACTTTGAATGTGCTTGGGATGTGCTTTAGTTTCTCGAAAACTTTTATGTACATACAGAGGAGGTAATTTGAGAAGAACATAATGACAGTTAGTGATAGTAGAACAAGTAGGTTGGATGTAAATTTTTTATTCATTATGGCTACATCTGTGCATTTGTCTAAGGTGTCAAGAGTGTTGAGGTAACACTGGCTATTACATGTACTTACAGCCAAATTTTGTTTTGAATATCTCTCCCTCTTGTCTTTCTCCCCTTCGCCCTCCCTCCCACTACCACTCCCCCTCCTGCTCCTCCTCCATGTCCCCATCTCCTTCCCATTTCCTCTCCTCTCCCCTCCCCTCCACACATCACCCTCCCCTCCACACATCACCCTCCCCTCCACTCTCCCACTGCCCCACCCCTCCCATCCTCCACATTCCCCCTTACCCTCTACCCTTAAGTGTCCTAATCTGTCACACAGGACATTGTGAGGTCTTCAAAAGACTTCTGTATAAATTCTCTGTAAATCTGTGAGAGTTATATGTGGGATACATGAACATCTTACTTTGTTGCAATGCGTACAAATTCTTTTGATGTCCGCTGTTGCGCTTACTTGTTAAGGACTCCAAATTTTGGAACAGATCACAATAGCGTTTTGTATACAATTTCCTTATCATCTGCCTAGCACTACTCTCGATTTCTCACCAAATCAAAGTCATCCATTCATCGTGTGTACTACAGATTTCCCGTATTCCTTCTATTTCATATAATTCACTTTATCATTTCATGTAAGGACACAAACTGGTTTTCCTTCTTGTTCATGTAAATTACACATTTTGCACCATGCATATATGAAGAGAGCATCACCCAGCAATGATACCTTTCTGTGAATAACAGCACTATCAGCAAAGAATCTGAGTGTGATACTGATAAATCCTTTATGTTGTGTCCATAGGTGAAACGTGATGACCTGGATAACTATGAACACTCCAAACATTTAGTATATGAGTAAAATATCATTACTTTTATTTGCAAAATGTGCAGGCTATGAAATATACATAACTTTGAAGACGTGTGTCTTTCCCAGTAATATCCATTATTCATTGATCTCCGAATACTAGTTTTGAATATAGTTTGAAATTTAATAGCATCATGCACAGTTTGTTGTATCACACTGTGAGTCTTCAGAGATCTGAGGGCAGAACTCAGTGAACAGCTTCTTAAGATGATGTGCAGCTGGGTACATTGGGATGCAGTGAGTGCAATCAAAGGCATTCCCTGGTGGCATCCATAGGAATATAATGAGCCCTGCAGCTAGTATGACTTCGAGTGGTGCCAGCTGGCAGCCTGTCTGTGGGTTGTGACTTTTGCTGAGATGTGGGCAGCATGCCATGCGCAGATGACATAGGGATGCCATGTGCAGATGACCTAGGGACTGTTGATACCACAGTTCTCCACCCCACACTGCCCCCCAAAAACTGCATACCATTGTTGCATAGTGTGAGTGCAAGCAATGATATGGAGAAGGCCTGTGCCATGGTGCAACTAACGGAGTTGAATATGACATGATGGCACACACCAACTAGTGTCCCAACATTAGCTGTATGAAAATCAGTCGACAGATGTTGTGGCTGCAGCATAGCTGGGCAGGGGTCAAGAGCTGTCTGTTGAACTATATGCCTGAACATCAGGCACCAGTAAAGGCTGTTAAGGGGCAGCAGTTTGGGATACAGGCAACATGTCTGAAAATGAAAATAATTTGGCAGGGTCACAAAAATTCAAGAAACGTAATTGGTTTTGGTGCCGTCAATGTGTGTCTGTTTTGCCTGGAGTGGTATAGTGAGCTCAGTATAAGGTTTGGAAAATACACAATAAAAAACTTTGTCATTCATGTGGAACTTCATTGCTAAGGTTATGTCCAAAGCAGAGTGCTGAGCACATAATAAAGGTAGCAAACTGCAGTGACATCGACCATGTAGCACTTCTGCAGACAAAGCATCGCGAACAGGCATAGTGCAGAAGGTTCTGAGAAACAATAACAAAGCATTGTCCCTCAAATGTGAAGTATGAAGTTTGGGCATCTGAAACTTGGAATTGCAAATGAATTGCTTAGCTTCGCCTTTTTATTATGAAGAGGAGGAGCCATCCGGATATGATGAATCTCATTTTTTCAGCAGAAATGTTGAAATTCCAATGATGAAAACTATGTACCATTGTCTGAAATGATTTTTTGAGGCAAACCTTCTAAACAAGTCTGAAGTGAGCTTTTTGATAGTGTTAGCGCTGGTCATCAAATTCAGAGGGATTGAGCTGCTTCTCTCTACGGTCATGTACATCTTTCACCAGATGAAAAAGCACTGTTAGTGGCTTATGATCAGTCACAGAGATTGTAGTTGACTGGGCCTTGTTCAGTGTTTCAGAGGGAAATGCTGTGGAGCGTTCGGTGTTTCCAACCTTGGAGAAAAAAGTGCACTTTTTCAATGTGATGCTGTATTGACTGCAATCACTGCCGATCTGTTGGGTCATAATGCAAACGATACGGGCGAATAAACAATGCATTTTTCAACATTTGAAATGAACATTTGTTTTCTCCAGAGCATTGGAAAGGAACACTCTTACACCTGTGATGATGCAAAGGAGCAGTGACTTGCACTGTGTTCAGAATAAATTTAGTATATTAGGTAATTTTTCCAAGAACTACCTGTAGCTCCAGAACATTTTTATAAGAAGGTAATTTCCTGATGGCATTTCAGTATTTAGTCGAGGGACAAGCTGCACGGGCATCGATGACATGTTCCAAATATCCAATTTCTGTATTGAAAAATGAAAATTTCTGCAGATTGCACTGCATCCTCTGTTGTTTAAACTTGGAAAAAAATCTAAGCTTTGGATATTCTGTTCCTACATTTGTCCAGATGCTGTGAAGTCATTCAAATAATATGAACAGGTGGGGACTTTCAACATCACTTGTTCAAGAATATGGTAAAACACTGAAGGAGCAGATGTGCTACCAAAGAGAAAGCACATGCAAGCCAACCTGCGTATTTTTTATTTTATTTACAGGTCAAGTTCCTTAGGACCAAATTGAGGAGCAAATCTCCAAGGTCATGGAATGTGTCAGTACATGAAATTACAGTATAAAAGGAACAACATATAAAAATAAAATGTTTATGAACCCGCAAAACAGTAAATCCATAAGTTTAAGTACACTCCTGGAAATGGAAAAAAGAACACATTGACACCGGTGTGTCAGACCCACCATACTTGCTCCAGACACTGCGAGAGGGCTGTACAAGCAATGATCACACGCACGGCACAGCGGACACACCAGGAACCGCGGTGTTGGCCGTCGAATGGCGCTAGCTGCGCAGCATTTGTGCACCGCCGCCGTCAGTGTCAGCCAGTTTGCCGTGGCATACGGAGCTCCATCGCAGTCTTTAACACTGGTAGCATGCCGCGTCAGCGTGGACGTGAACCGTATGTGCAGTTGACGGACTTTGAGCGAGGGCGTATAGTGGGCATGCGGGAGGCCGGGTGGACGTACCGCCGAATTGCTCAACACGTGGGGCGTGAGGTCTCCACAGTACATCGATGTTGTCGCCAGTGGTGGGCGGAAGGTGCACGTGCCCGTCGACCTGGGACCGGACCGCAGCGACGCACGGATGCACGCCAAGACCGTAGGATCCTACGCAGTGCCGTAGGGGACCGCACCGCCACTTCCCAGCAAATTAGGGACACTGTTGCTCCTGGGGTATCGGCGAGGACCATTCGCAACCGTCTCCATGAAGCTGGGCTACGGTCCCGCACACCGTTAGGCCGTCTTCTGCTCACGCCCCAACATCGTGCAGCCCGCCTCCAGTGGTGTCGCGACAGGCGTGAATGGAGGGACGAATGGAGACGTGTCGTCTTCAGCGATGAGAGTCGCTTCTGCCTTGGTGCCAATGATGGTAGTATGCGTGTTTGGCGCCGTGCAGGTGAGCGCCACAATCAGGACTGCATACGACCGAGGCACACAGGGCCAACACCCGGCATCATGGTGTGGGGAGCGTTTCCTACACTGGCCGTACACCTCTGGTGATCGTCGAGGGGACACTGAATAGTGCATGGTACATCCAAACCGTCATCGAACCATCGTTCTACCATTCCTAGACCGGCAAGGGAACTTGCTGTTCCAACAGGACAATGCACGTCCGCATGTATCCCGTGCCACCCAACGTGCTCTAGAAGGTGTAAGTCAACTACCCTGGCCAGCAAGATCTCCGGATCTGTCCCCCATTGAGCATGTTTGGGACTGGATGAAGCGTCGTCTCACGCGGTCTGCACGTCCAGCACGAACGCTGGTCCAACTGAGGCGCCAGGTGGAAATGGTATGGCAAGCCGTTCCACAGGACAACATCCAGCATCTTTACGATCGTCTCCATGGGAGAATAGCAGCCTGCATTGCTGCAAAAGGTGGATATACACTGTACTAGTGGTGCCGACATTGTGCATGCTCTGTTGCCTGTGTCTATGTGCCTGTGGTTCTGTCAGTGTGATCATGTGATGTATCTGACCCCAGGAATGTGTCAATAAAGTTTCCCCTTCCTGGGACAATGAATTCACGGTGTTCTTATTTCAATTTCCAGGAGTGTATATGCAATCAACAATCAAACAATAATCAGCTTAATTTTTCAAGGAACTCTTCAACAGAATAGGAGTGACCTATGAGGAAACTCTTTAAGTTTTGATTTGAAGCGCATGGATTACTGCAAATAGTTTTGAATTCTAATGCTAGCTTATTGACAATGGATGTGGTAATATACTGCACACCTTTTTGCACAACCGTTAAGGAAGTCCAGTCCAAATGCAGATTTGATGAAAGCAGCTTATTCTTGCGAATAAGGTAATATTGTTACCAAGAAATGACAATAAGGAATATATATATTGAGAGACCAATGTCAAAATAATATACTTTTAGAATGGGAAGGGCTATCCCAAAATATAATACAGTACAATATAAATGAATGAAAATAAAGTAGACTAATTTTCGTGTTGAACGATCATGCACCTTGGATACTGTTCGAATAGTAAGAATGGTAGCGTTAAGTCTTTGAACAAGGTCCTGAACGTGGGCTTTCCATGAAAGTGTACTATATATCTGAACACCCTGAAATTTGAACTGTTCAGTTTCACTAATCATATGCCCATTCTGTGAAATTAAAATGTCAGGTTTTGTTGAATTGTGTGTTAGAAATTGTAATAACTGAGTCTTACTGTGATTTAGCATTAGTTTATTTTCTGCAAACCATGAACTTGGATCATGAACTGAACTATTTGAAACTGAGCCAATGTTGCACACAACATCCTTTACTACCAAGCTAGTGTCATCAACAAACAGAAATAATTTAGAGTTACCTGTAATACTAGAGGGCATATCATTTGTATAAATAAGGAACAGGAGTGGCCCCAACACTGATCCCTGGGGCATCACCCCACTTGACTGTACCCCACTCAGACGGCACATCACAGCCATTCTCAACAATGTGAATAATGACCTTTTGCTGTCTTCCATAATGATCCAACATCTTGAGCAATATTTTGTGATCAACACAATCAAATGCCTTAGTTAAATCAAAAAATATACCTAGCATTCGAAACCTTTTGTTTAACCCATCCAGTACCTCACAGAGAAAAGAGAATATAGCATTTTAGTTGTTAAATGACTTCTAAAGCCGAACTGTACATTTGATAGCAAATCATGTGACATAAAATGATCAAGTATCCTTACATACAAGCCTGTTCAATAACTGTAGCAAACACTGATGGCATAGAAGTAGGTCTAAAATTGTCTACATTATCCCATTCTCCCTTTTTATAAAGCGGCTTTGCTACTGAGTACTTTAATTGTTCAGGAAACTGACCATTCCTAAAGGAAAAATTACAAATACAGTTAAATACCGGGCTAACATGTGCAGCACAGTACCTTAATATTCTGCTAGACACTCCATCATATCCATGAGAGTAGTCAACCTTCAGTGATTCAATTATTGACTTAATCTCCCCCTTGTCTGTATCACAGAGGAGTATTTCAGACATCGGTGTCGGAAAGGCATTTGCCAAGAGAGTTAGGATTCCCTGCAGAAACTAAATTTTTATTTAATTCATCAGCAATGCTCAGAAAATGATTGTTAAATACTATACATATATCTGATTTATCAGTAACAGGAATATTTTTACTCCGAACTGACTTCATGTTGTCGACCTTGTGCTGCTGACTAGACATTTCCTTTGCAACTGACCATGTCGTTTTCATTTTATCCTGTGAGTTAGCTATTCTGTTTGCATACGACACACTCTGCCGTCCTAATAACAATTTAAGCATCTTACAGTACCGTTTGTAATGGGCTGCCGTTGCTTGATTGTGACTAGTACTGTTGTTGTTGTTGTTGTTGTTGTTGTTGTGGTCTTCAGTCCTGAGACTGGTTTGATGTAGCTTTCCATGCTACTCAATCCTGTGCAAGCTTCTTCATCTCCCAGTACTGCTGCAGCCTACATCCTTCTGAATCTGCTTAGTGTATTCATTTCTTGGTCTCCCTCTACAATTTTTTACCCTCCACACTGCCATCCAGTATGAAATTGGTGATCCCTTGATGCCTCAGAATATGTCCTACCAACCCACCCCTTCTTCTAGTCAAGTTGTGCCACAAACTTCTCTTCTCCCCAATCCTATTCAATACTTCCTCATTAGTTATGTGATCTACCCATTTAATCTTCAGCATTCTTCTATAGCACCACGTTACAAAAGCTTCTATTCTCTTCTTGTCCAAACTATTTATTGTCCATGTTTCTCTTCGATACACTCCATACAAATCCTTTCAGAAACAACTTCCCGACACTTAAATCTATACCCGATGTTAACAAATTTCTCTTCTTCAGAAACGCTTTCCTTGTTCTCTTCTTCAGAAACGCTTTCCTTGCCATTGCCAGTCTACATTTTATATGCTCTCTACTTCAACCATCATCAGATATTTTGCTCCCCAAATAGCAAAACTCATTTACTACTTCAAGTGTCTCATTTTCTAATCTAATTCGCTCAGCATCACCAGACTTAATTCAACAACATTCCATTATCCTCATCTCGCTTTTGTTGATGTTCATCTTATATCCTCCTTTCAAGACACTGTCCATTGCATTCAATTGCTCTTCCAAGTCCTTTGCTGTCTCTGACAGAATTACAATGTCATCGGCGAACCTCAGAGTTTTTATTTCTTTTCCATGGATTTTAATACCTACTCCGAATTTGTCTTTTGTTTCCGTTACTGCTTGCTCAATATACAGATTAAATGGCATCAGGGAGAGGCTACAACCCTGTCTCACTCCCTTCCCAACCACTGCTTCCATTTCATGCCCCTCAACTCTTATAACTGCCATCTGGTTTCTGTACAAATTGTAAATAGCCTTTCGTTCCCTGTATTTCACCCCTGTCATCTTCAGAATTTGAAAGCATATTCCAGTGAACATTGTCAAAAGCTTTCTCTAAGTCTACAAATGCCTTTCTTTAATATTTCTTCCAAGATAAGTCATAGGGTCAGTATTGAATCACGTGTTCCAACATTTCTACGGAATCCAAACTGATCTTACCTGAGGTCAGCATCTACCAGTTTTTCCATTCGTCTGTAAAGAATTTTGCATTAGTATTTTGCAGCTGTGACTTATTAAACTGATGACTACTACTAACATTTTGATATAATTCCCACTTTGTTCCACATGATATCCTTATCCCATTAGTCAGTCACCCGTGCTGCCCATTACTGCTAGTACCCCGTTTAGAACATTCTAATGGAAAGCAACTCTCAAAGACCATGAAAAGTGTGTTACGGAAAGCATTATGTTTGTTGGCACTGTAAACATTCTGTCACTGTTGGTACTTGATAAGGTTTAAAAAAACTCTGTTGCCGTTGGGTTAACTTTCCTACATAGTTTGTAATTATATGTGACTTTTGATCGAATACAAAAGTGTTTTAGTGTTAATATTTGTGCATCATGGTCTGAAAAACCATTCACCCTTTTACTAATAGAATACCCGTGTAGTAATGAAGAATGAATAAAAATATTGTCTATGGCTGTGCTACTGTTCCACTTGCACCCTGGTTGGAAAAAAACACAGTCTGCATCAGATCATATAAATTTAGGAGATCTACCAACACTCTTTTTCTTGTACCAAGATACACAAAATTTATATTTAATTCACCACATGTAACTAACTTCTTGTACTTTCTATAAAGTGAATCAAGAAACCTCTGTAGCTTGAGCAGAAATGCTCTGAAGTCAGAGTTAGGGGACCTATAAACAACAACAATTAGAAGTTAAGTTTTACTAAATTCAACTGCCCCTGCACAACATTCAAATATTTGATCAGTGCAGTGCCGTGATACGTCTATGGACTCGAATGGAATAATATTTTTTTACGTACATGGCCACCCCCCCACCCCGCAAGGAACTCTTTGAAAAACAGCCAGCTAATCTGTATCCTGTATTTACAGGGACCGTAAAATAAGAGATAATCAGTATGCTAACACCAACAGCACCGCCTTATCCTGTGCAGACTGCTACTGCCTTGAAACGGCAACCCTCAGTTGCTGCTGGAGTACCGATTATTCTGTATGATTTTCTATTCCTGTTAATACACACTGGTAAAACAAATATTGCATGAGCCTAATTTGTGCCCATTTTATCAATTGGGCACATAATATTCTGTTTTAAAAATAATTTGGTTTATAAAGGGGAAGCAAACTGATGCTTTCTCTTGACACAGGAAGCACATGAAAGGTATGATGTTCATTATTTGTTTGGACTGACTCCAGCTGCAAATTGCAAGTATGAAATTGTAAATATCAGCTTTCCTATTGAGTAGTTTAATCGTTCAGGAAACTGACAATTCCTAAAGGAAAAATTACAAATGCAACTAAATATAGGGCAGAGTAAATGCACCCCATGACTGTCAGGAAGTATTCTGTATTCATATTACTGAATTATTTGTAATGGATGGTTTCAGATACTCCGCAGCATATATTGAATCTGAAACCCATCATTTCAATAACAGTTATGAAATGCTTGTTAAAAAGTTTTACAACACTGCATATACCTGTTGCCAATTTATCAAACAGTGGAAAATGCAGAATGGAATAATGACAATATTATGAAAAGAATAGATTACTACTCACCATATAGTGGGGACATTGAGTTGGAGATAGGCACAACAAAAAGACTGTCAGACTTGCAAGGTTTTGTCCAGGAAGGCCTTCACTGAAATTAGACAAAAAACACACACACACACACACACACACACACACACACACACACACACACACACGCAATTGCGACTCATGCACACATGACCACAGGGGGCCGAGGGCACACTGCGAGCAGCAGTGCATGAATTTGAAGGTAAAGAGGAGGCTAGGGCAGAGAGGATGAGGGAACAGTAAAGTGCTGCTTGTGGGAACATTCTGGGGTGAAATAGATGGAGGATAGGGCAGCTAGGGGCAGTCAGGAGGTTATACGGATGGCGGGGGGGGGGGGGGGGGGGGGTAGTGGAAAAGTAGAGAAGTAAAAAGACAGACTGCATTGGTGGAGCAGAGGGTGTGTAATGCAGGAGTGGAACAAAGGGAAGGTGATAGTGTAGGATGATGACTAATGAAGGTTGAGGCCCGGAGGGTTATGGGGCTTATGGGAACGTAGGATACACTGCAGAGAGAATTCCCACTTGCACAATTCAGAAAAGCTGGTGTTGGTAGGAAGGATCCAGATGGTACATGCTATGAAGCGTTCATTAAAATGAAGAATGTTGTGTTGGACAGCATGCTCGGCAACTGGGTGTACCAGCTGTTCCTTGGGCACAGTTTGTTGGTGGCCATTCATGCGGAGAGACCACTTGCTAGTTGTCATACCCATGTATAATTCAGCACAGTGGTTGCAGCTTAACTTGTAGATCACATGACTGGTTTGACAGGTAGCCCCTTCCCTGATGGGATAGGTGATGATTGTTTTGGGATGGCATAGTTAGTGTGGTGGGAGTATGTGTGGGACAGGTCATGCATCAAGGTATATTACAGGGATATGAGCCATGAGGCAAGGGGTTAAGTGGGAGGTTGTGTAGGGATGGACAAGGATATTTTGTAGGTTCGGTGAGCAGTGGAATACCCCTGTGGGAGGGGTGGGAAGGATAGTGGGTAGGACATTCACAATTTCAGGGCATAACGAGAGCGCCTGCGTTACACACCCTCTTTTTCACCAATGCACTCTGTCTTTTTACTTCTCTACTTTTCCACTGCCCCCCCCCCCCCCCCCTCCGCCTTCCGTATCTCCACCCCTGTGCTCTGCTGTCCCTCCCCCTCTCTTCCCCAGCCTCCTCCTTACCCCCACCACCCAGATTCCTCCTCTCATCAAGCGCTGCTACTCACAGTCTGGCCTCGACAGCTAGAGACTGTTGTTGTTGTTGTGTGTGTGTGTGTGTGTGTGTGTGTGTGTGTGTGTGTGTGTGTGTGTGTGTGTGTGTTGCCTAATTCTGATGAAGGCCGATTTTGCTAAAAGATGACTTGCATGACAGTTCTTTTGTTGTGCCTGTCTGTGATTCAACACCTGTTTTATATGATGCGTTACCAATGTTTCCTGTACTCTGATATCTGCCCATCTTCATTTCTGGTTCTGCCGCTCTCCTCCTTGATTATCCCATACTGTCATTATTTTGTTGTCTGATGTAACTGTCTTCTTTTCATAATGCATTTGCTTTGGTCTCCGTATTACAGTTTTCTGTATTTTGGAGTACATCTTGTAATGAGGTATGGCATCACCACATCATCATCATTATCAGAGCTGTTTCTTTTTAGAAACTTCCTGGCAGATTAAAACTGTGTGCCCGACTGAGACTCGAACTCGGGACCTTTGCCTTTCGCGGGCAAGTGCTCTACCAACTGAGCTACCGAAGCACGACTCACGGCCGGTACTCACAGCTTTACTTCTGCCAGTATCTCGTCTCCTACCTTCCAAACTTTACAGAAGCTCTTCTGCGAACCTTGCAGAACTAGCACTCCTGAAAGAAAGGATATAGCGGAGACATGGCTTAGCCACAGCCTGTCTTACAAATAGCTATATTTTTTGAGTAAACCATAGGTTTTTTGTAGGCTTTGAACTAATCAGTGTTACTTTCAGGGGAAAACCACAGCTAAAGAACCTGAAGGCAGGGGTCCAGAACACAGTGAATATCTTAAAGTGCCTTAGCCACAGGTCTTGGAAAGCAGACAAGGCACTCATTTTCCGGCTGTATATAGCTTTTGTGAGGCAGTGGCATGACTGTTAGTACATGGTAAACAGATCAGTGGGGATCTTCCTACCTCGAGATCATTGATGCTATCCATAATGAATTTATTAGGCTGGTCATGGTTGCTTATGGTAGCAGCCCCATATACAGTATCTGATTTGGGTTTGAGCAGCTGCCACTCACCATCCAGCAGCAACTCCTCATGGTGCATCAAGCATTAAATATCCTCACTGCTCCAAATTCAACAGCATTCCATACTGTTGCTCCTCGTGCAGTTATGGAACACCTTTTCTCCAGCTGTCCACAAGGAACAAGTCCATTTAGAATCTGCCTGAAGTGTGAACTGGAGTCACTTGTGGGCCAAGTACAGGCCCAGATCCAGGGTTTTAAATATTGACACTGTGGTTTCGGCAGAGGCCTGGAGTGATTTTAGATTTAGTGCTGTACAGGAGAGGCTGCACTCGTGCATGTGTTTTTAATATGGTATTTTCTGACATCTTAAATGAGCTTCACAACTATGTTGCCGTGTACACAGGTGGATGTAAACAGGGGGATCAAGTTGACTGCTCTGTTGTTTTCCCTGAATCGTTCCTCAAGATTTGGTTGCCCCAAGACCTCACTGTCTTCAGTTCCAAATGATTTTATGACTTGAGGGTGGTGGAGCAGATGAGATGATAAGTGCTGCACTTGTTAAGTTTCTGGTCTCTACAGATTCCCTGAGTTCCCTTTGGTCTGTACAACACTCATATCCAGCAGATAAAGTAGTCCGACATAACCAGGACACCTTTTTTAATTTAAATTTTTTGCATCAGTCTTCTGACTGGTTTGATGCGGCCTACCACGAATTCCTCTCCTGTGCTAAACTCTTCATTTCAGAGTAGCGCTTGCAACCTATGTTCTCTATTATTTGCTGGATGTATTCCAATCTTTGTCTTCTAAGTTTTTGCCCACTAGTACCAAGGATGTCATTCCCTCATGTCTTAACAGATGTACCTCCATCCTGTCCCTTCCCCTTATCAGTGTTTTCCATATGTTTCCTTCCTCTCTGATTCTGCGCAGAACCTCCTCATTCCTTGCCTTATCAGTCCATCTAATTTTCAACCTACGTCTGTAGCACCACATCTCAAATGCTTCGATTGTCCTCTGTTCTGGTTTTTCCACAGTCCATGTTTTGCTACCATACAGTGCTGTATTCCAGATGTATGTTCTCAGAAATCTCTTCCTCAAATTAAGACTGATATTTGATATTAGTCTTCTCTTGGCCATGAATGTCCTTTTTGCCATTGCTAGTCTGCTTTTGATGCCCTCTTTGCTCCAATTGTCATTGGTTATTTTAGCGCCTAGGTAGCAGAATTCCTTAACTTCATCTGCTTCGTGACCATTAGTCCTGATGTTAAGTTTCTAGCTGTTCTCATTTCTACTACTTCTCATTACCTTCATCTTTCTTTGATTTACTCTCAATCCATACTCTGTTCTCATTAGACTGTTCATTCCATTCAGCAGAGCATGTAATTCTTCCTCACTTTCACTCAAGATAGCAGTGTCATCAGTGAATCGTATCATTGATATCCTTTAACCTTGAATTTTAATTCCAGTCCTGAACTTTCCTTTTAATTTCATCATTGTTTTCTCGACGTACAGATTGAACAGTAGGGGCGAAAGGCTACATCTTTATTTACACCCTTTTTAATATGAGCACTTCATTATTGGTCGTCCACTCTTATTATTCCCTCTTATCTGTTTACATATTGTATATGACCCATCTCTCCCTATAGCTTACCCATTCTTTTTTCAGAATTTCAAACATCTAGCACCATTTTACACTATCGATCACTTTTTCCGGGTCGACAAGTTGTATGAACATGTCTTGATTTTTCTTTAGTCTTGCTTCCATTATTAACTGCAACATCAAAATTGCCTCTCTCATGCCGTTACCTTTCCTAAAGCCAAACTGATTGTCATCTAGCGCATCCTCATTTTTCTTTTCCATTCTTCTGTATATTATTCTTGTAAGCAACGTGGATGCGTGAACTGTTAAGATGACTGTGTGATAATTTTCGCAGTTGTCAGCTCTTGCCGTCTTCGAAATTGTGTGGATGATGCTTTTCCGAAAGTCAGATGGTATGTCGCCAGACTTATACATTCTACACACCAATGTGAATAGTTATTTTGTTCTCACTTCCCCAAATGATTTTAGAAATTCTGATGTAATGTTATCTATCCCTTCTGCCTTATTCGATCTTAATTCGTCCAAAGCTCTTTTAACTTATGATTCTAGAACTGGATCACCCATCTCTTCTAAAACAACTCCTGTTTCGCCTTCTATCGCATCAGCCAAATCTTCTCCCTCATAGAGGCTTTCAGTGTATTCTTTCCCCCTGTCTGCTCTCTCCTCTGCATTTAACAGTGAAATTGCCATTACACTCTTAATGTTATCACCCTTACTTTTAATGTCACCGAAGTTTGTTTTGAATTTCCTGTATGCTGAGTTTGTTCTCCCAACAATCATTTGTTTTTCGATTTCGTCACATTTTCCCTGCAGCCATTTCGTCTTAGCTTCCCTGCACTTCCTATTTATTTCATTCCTCAGCGACTTGTAGTTCTCTATTCCTGAGTTCCCTTAACATTTTTGTACTTCCTCCTTTCATCAATCAATTGAAGTATTTCTTCTATTTCCCATGGTTTCTTCATAGTTACCTTCTTTGTACATATGTTTTCCTTCCCAACTTCTGTGATGGCCCTTTTTAGAGATGTCCATTCTTCATAGCAGATCTAACAGCCAAGAAGGCAGATTGCAACCCTCATTTCATTCAGTGTGGCATCCTCCTGCATGCTGTCACCTCGTTGTTCAGGTACGGAGTTGTGTTGATGGGGAGATGAGTGGCTGTAAGTTTTGAAGTGTAACTGCTTCCAGTGACACAGATTGGATTTATGTCCTTCTCAGTTGTCTTCACATAGGACATAGTCCCTCTGACACGTGGCTTCTTGTTCTAGTGCACACTGGACTCACATTTGGGAGGACGATGGTTCAAACCCATGTTGGACGATCCTAGTTTAGGTTTTCCATGATTTCCATAAATTGCTTAAGACAAATGCTGAGATGGTTCCTGTTGTAACCAAAACCAACTGCGGGGGTGCCTTGGGCTGCGGATCGGAGCCGCCAGGTGTGGAAGCCGCCAGCGGTGGAGCACGCACCACCGGGTAAACACAGGATGAGTTGGACGACAGACCAACTACAACTGACAACAACTGACCACAGCTGACTATGAGCGACACAACTAGGAAGAGATAAACAACGGGGGCTTGTGGAAACCCCAACGCCAAACACCAAACGTAAATCCACTCGGAACCATAGCCAGGCAAATGTCAACAACGAGCAACGACCAGAACACAGTACCGCCGAGATAGGAACGAAATCCAGAGCGAGTACCAGACTGACTGGACAAGGGCAGAGCGGGGCCCTATATACGAAACCGGAGGGAGCGGCTATTGGCCGCTGTCTGCACGTGGTGTAGCGGTGGCACCCTCGCTGTGCGGAATAGCCGCTGTGGAGGCGGAGTCCTCTATGGGCTGACCACGTCCATTTGTTCTGGCATGTGTTCGACTTCCGCTGCGTAAGGTACTAGAGTTCCTTCGAAAGGGCATGGCTGCTGTCCTTCTCCATCGGTACCTAATCTGAGCCTGTGCTTCATCTCAAGTGACCTCGTTGTCAATGGGCCATTAAACACTAATCTCCTCCTCCTCCTCCTCCTCCTCCTCCTCGCATCAGTGAGAGGACTCTCCTGTATGTGGTATAGATGGGGTGCTGATCACGGTGCGCTACATTATGGTATGCTGTATTTTGTATTCAGGCAAATGGCAGCAGCTGATTTGTTGTTAGATTTGCCCTTTATACAAATGTGATATTTTTTTTAAGGATCTGTGCATTGTCTGATTTGTTCCCTAAAATTTTTAATGTGTTATCACGGTGTCTGGCTCATCCGTGTTTTTTTTATAAGGGATCAGCCAGGCACAAATTCCTATGAATTTATGTTAGTTCCCCTTTTGTCTTACTTGTATTTTACATGAAGGTTAACATCTGACCATTTTTTAACTCTATCCTCCATGTGTGTGCACTAGTGTGGTTATGCAGGTGTTCATGGGTGAGCTTAGGAAAGAGGAAGTGCAATTTTATGACAGATCACTTTTTCTATGTTTTACCCACATTCACTTCTGCTAATTTTCAGATGGTTGTGTCACTGAGTGTCCCTAAACCCCCCCCCTCCCCCCCACACACACGCTTGGGGAAAACAGCTTTCAAATAACATAAGGACTTCATTAGTAAAGTGTTGTGTTTTTAATTCATGCATGAGCACTGTATATATCGCACAATTTCAGATGAGAAGTTTCCTAAAGTACTAAATTTTTGGCTTATTGACCATCTCCTTGAACTCAAATTTATTAGATTTTGAGTTCAGATCTACATTAACATGTAACAAATGAAACTGCATGTAACTGTTTGAGATACTATTGACTATTGGTTTTGTAATATAATTTTGTTCATTACACATTTATATAAAGATATTGTCAAATGGGTATTTTTGAGTAACTGGTTACCTTAGTAAGTTTACAGTAGAAATTAAGTTGACTGTGATGTTAATGACTGCCATAAATGTTTACTGAAAGAGTTTTTAAGAAACACAACATTAAAATCACCATCTACCACTGTTTCTGTGTGTTTTGATGTTAAATAGACCAGTGGAGCTTCAAAGAGATTTCTGAAGATTGAACTATGTGCAGGTGCTTTGTGTACACTTACTGTTATAAAGAATTTTTACGAAATTCTGCTTTTCTCTCCTACTTACATATGCTGCACTGAGCAAAATCTATGTTCTTAAACTTATGACAGTTCTTGATGAATGTTCCAACTCCTACCTTCTACAGTCTGTAACTATTGACACCAGCGATAACATGGTGTCGAGAGTCAGATTATGTCCACTGAGTTTGATGACTCATTAGTCACTGTAGTTGAAAGCAAAACAATGAAGATAGTAGGCATTTCACACTGATTAAGATATAATTGGCTGGAAATAAAATTTCTGATGATTACTGTAAATTTTCAACCAACAACTGTTTTTACTGAAGCAGTATGCCAGAATTATGTTGTTAAGATTCTTTCTGACTGAAGTTTTATATCAGTCCTAACGTGTCTCCTAGTTTTCTTTCTGTTTTCTCTATACTGGAAAAAAATGCTGTTCTGACACCCATTAGCACCAGTATTTTACTACTTATGACAGAGCCTCCCCCACTCCTCCTTATCTTAAGTTTTGTGTCCGTAAATGCAGCCAGTATATCCTTCCCTTTCCTGTTGAGGTGAAGGCCATGCACAGTATAATCCCATCTAATAACAGAATCAAAGGTGATAAGAGAGATGTCAATAACTATTGACCTGTTTCACTGTTGACATCATTCTCCAAAATGTTTGGGGTGATGATGTATTCTGGAATAGCGTCTTACCTTAGCAAAAAAAATACCGTTTGCAAATCTGAGTTTGGGTTTCAGAAGGGTTTCTCTACTGACAATGCTGTTTACATGTTCACTCGCCAGATATTACAAAATAGTGCCAGTTGGTATTTTGTGCGACCTCTCTAAGGCATTTGACAGTGTGAATCACAGTGTTCTCCTAGATAAATTCCCATTTAATGGGATTGATCGTAAAGCCAACCAGTGGATAATGTTATATCTAACCAAAAGAATGCAGAAAGTTGTACTTAGTAATTCAAGCAATATAGGCTAGGGACATAATTCTGATTGGAAAGAAATATTATATATATGAGGTTCCCCAAGGTTCAGTCTTAGGTCCACTACTGTTTCTCATAAAGGTAAACAATCCTCTGTGTAATTTAAAACAAGCAGAATTAGTTCTTTTTGCAGATGACGTATATTGTAATGAATTCAAGCATACATGCAGAAACAGAAGAAATGATAAACAAAGCTCTTAAAAGTATCATTGACTGCTTTTCTGCAAATGGTGTCGCCCACAATTTTAAAGAGACACAACACATTCAGTTCTGTTGAGGGTACTACACCGGTGATAAGTGTAACACATGGTGGGGAAATAATAAATAGGGTGGAAAATTCAAAATTCTTAGGGGTTCATGTTGATGAGAATTTAAATTGTAAAAAAAACATTTTGGAATTCCTATAACAACTTAGTTCAGCTGCATTTGCACTTAAAATCATTGCAAATCTTGGAGAGAGACAAACCAGTAAGTTAGTATAGTTTGCATGATTTCATTCAATGTCATGTGGAATAATGTTCTGAGCTAACTCATCTTTAAGAAAAAGTCTTCGTTGCTCAAAAAGTGCAACTCTGTTAGAGTTGGGCATTCTGAATACTGCTTCACATTATATTTATACCCTCATAAAGTTTGTTTTAAGTAATCCACTATAATTCAGAAGAAACTGTGATGTACAAAACTGCAATATCAGAAGGAAAATGACATTCATTACTCCACATTAAGGTTGTGTTTGGCACAAAAAGGAGTGCACAGTGCTGCAACAAAAAAATTTGGTTACTTACCTGTCAATATAAAATGTCTGTCAGACAATGAAGTAAAGTTTGAAAATAAACTGAGAAAGTTTCTCCTTGACAATGCCTTCTATTCTGTAAAAGAATATCCATTACTGTAATGTGTAAAAGGTGGTGGGTAAGATTTACTTACTGCTATCTGTATGTTTTTTTTCCTTTTTGTAACAAAAAAATAAAAAAAGAGCTTAGAAATATCCAGAATGTAACCTTATGTACAAATTAATTTTCAGTGTGAATGGAACATGCAACAATAACTAACTAATAACTAAATTGGCAGAAACATCAATATACATTGATCGGCCAGAACATTATTACCACCACCACAATTGATGTAGACCCGTCCAGGCAGTAGCAGCATCACTTGGACAAGGAATGACTGCTAATCAGACACAAGCACAGTTCATGTAGTGTCTGTCTATCTGCAGAATGGGGAAGGCTTGCAATCTATCCGAGTTTGACCGAGGGGAGATTGTGCTGGCCTGCAGGCTCAGCACAATCACTTTAGGAGCTGCATGACTTGTCATGTGTTCGAGGAGTGCTGTCGTGAGTGTCTTCAGCACGTGACAAAACCAAAGTGAAACCATGGCCATACATCGTAGGGTTGGGCAGCCACCCCTCATTACAGATGTCAGACAGTGTAGACTGGGCAGACTGGAAAACAGGAAATGTGATGAACTGTGGTAGAATTAACATCACATTTTAATGCATGACAAAGTGAATGTGGCATCAGAGCTTGTCACTCGCCTCCCCATAATTTATGGGAATTAGGTGGCTTGTGTTGGTAGATATGGTGCCATCTCCCTCCAGTGAACTACAAAGGCCTCATTGCTTCCATGCCATGACGTGTCCCCACTGTTATCTGTGCCAAAGGTGGACATACTGGCTATTAGGTAGGTGTTCATAAAGTTCTGGTTGATCAGTGTATGACCCTGCATCCAACATAAGAACTATTCCAATGCCAAATTAACTCTCCTGGCAGAAGAGCTCAAAGGAGTTCAGTCATGGTATCCCAAAACAGATGCAGCCAATGCTGATATGCCTCAATGCTGGTGCAGTCTTTGCCAGTCACACTCTCTATTATACTCAGGATCTCTGTCATTACTATTTCCTTGCCCACCCACTATACCCTGGTGTTTTCTTTGATAAAGTCTTTGCAAAGTGATCCTAAATACCCTGTCACTTGACCCAGACCAGAACTAGGTTAATAATAATAAAAAAAGGGATCTGGTTTTCTGATCCTAAATCGTCCTGCAAAAGTTGGCTACACCTCTAGCATGATAACTACATAACAAAAAAAAAAAAAACTTTCTTTACTGTTTTCCCTTCATTCTTACTTTCAGTTTACTGCTGAAAATTGCTTGTCCTGTCTATACCTACAGCTGCATGAAGCTCATCTATGTCTAATTGAAACAACAGATCACACTTATTTTACACTTTCACCACAAAGCTGTCAGATGAAGTTGTGTGCCCATTTCTTCTGTTACTTGTAGCCACCTCTCAGCTCTCTTTACCCTTCTCCCTCCTTAACCTGTTGAGATCTTTCCTAGCCTTATCTAATTCACTCTGAAGGACAGTACTTTGCCCCTCCTGTTCCACTATCTTTCTCTCCCTATTGCCTACTGCAGAGCATCATTTGCTTTCCCGGTCCCCACGCCACTGCAGTCATCCCTGTTGAAAAAGCTACAGCAACCATCACACTTATATACAGCTACATAAATACACTGCTAGCCATTGTATGGTGCATGACAGAGGGCACCTTGTACCACTGCCAGTCATTTCCTTTCCTGTTCCACTCGCAAATAGAGCAAGGAAAAATGACTGCATATATGCCTTTGAACAAACCCTAATTTACCTTATGTTATCTTTGTGTTCTTTATCTGAAATGTACGTTGACAGCAGGATAATTGTTCTGCAGTCAGCCTCAGATCCCAGTTATCTAAATTTCCTCAATAGTGGCTTGCGACGACAGTCTTTTTTCCAGGAATTCCCATTTGTGTGGAAACATCTCAATAATACTTGCATGCTGACTGAAATTATCAGTAACAAACGTAGTAGCACACCTCTGAATTGCTTCGATGCGTTCCTTTAATCGACATGGTGAGGATCCCAAACACTTGAGCAATACTCACAAATGGGTTCCACTAGTGTTCTACACGAGGTCTTCTTTGTAGATGAACTAAATATACCCCAGAACTAACAATTCAACAGCAAGTCAAGTACTTTACATTCATAGCAAAATAGTAATTTGGTAAGAATAAGTCAGTTAAATTACCGACAAACGAGAAAACATGTGAGCGTATGTGCAGAAGTTTGTAAACAAACTACATCCACTTATCTACGTCTCCTTCACTAGGTTTTTCACATCAAGGGATTGTCTGTATCATTTGTAGTAGATTTTCAACTAGGTTGTCCTGAAATTCAAGAGAGATCCAGTTTTCTCCACGATTTTGTCAGAGTATTTTCTGAAATATTCTGCCATGCTTCAGCCGCCCAATAAACATCATCTTTCACATTGGTCTTTTTTATTTTTTCCATTAAAGGAATGCTCTCATCTTGGATCAGCATTATTAAAAATTATTTTCTGTAAATCAGTTTTAATGTTTGCAGTATGCCCTGATCCATCGGCTGATTAGATTAGTTTAGTACTTGTTCCATAGATCATGAATATGACACTTCGTAATGATGTGGAATGTGTCATGTTAATAAAAGGTGTCTATACAAGATATTACATTACACAAAATATTACATGACACTTAATATTTTTAATTTTTATTTTTATAATTTTTATTTATTTATTTATTTATTTTTTAATTTTTATTTATTTATTTATTAATTTTTTTTGTTGGCGGGGTCGGGGAAATTACCCACTTCCTATATCCAAAAATTCATGTAATGAGTAGAAGGAGTTGTCATTAAGAAATTCTTTTAATTTCCTTTTAAATGCTATATGGCTATCTGTCAGACTTTTGATGCTATTAGGTAAGTGACCAAAGACTTCTGTGGCAGCATAATTTACCCCCTTCTGAGCCAAAGTTAGATTTAACTTTGAGTAGTAAAGGTCATCCTTTCTCTTAGTGTTGTAGCCATGTACATTGCTATTACTTTTGAATTTGTTCGGATTGTTAATAACAAATTTCATAAGTGAATATATATATATTGTGAGGCTACAGTGAAGATCTCTAGCTCTTTAAATAAGTGTCTGCAGTATGATCTTGAATGAGCTCCAGCAATTATTCTGATTACACACTTTTGTGCAATGAACACTCTTTTACTCAATGATGAGTTACCCCAGAATATGATGCCATACGAAAGCAGAGAATGAAAATAGGCATGGTAAGCTAATTTACAGAGATGTATATCGCCAAAATGTGCAATGACCCTAATAGCATAAGTAGCTGAACTCAAATGTTTTAGCAGATCTTCAGTGTGTTCTTTCCAGTTCAGCCCCTCATCTATGCATACACCTAGAAATTTTGAATGTTCTACTTTAGCTACCGATTTCTGATTGAAGTCTGTATTTATTAATGGTGTCATTCCGTTTACTGTGTGGAACTGTCTGTACTGTGTTTTGTCAAAGTTTAATGAGAGCCCATTTGCAGTGAACCACCTAATGATTTTCTGAAAAACATCGTTAACAATTTCACCAGTTAATTTGAGAAATCGCCAGTTTTTTTGCATATTATGTGAACCTCTTATTTCGACTTTCTGCACTTTTCCAGTTAAGTATGATTTAAACCATTTGAGTGCTGTCCCATTCATACCACAGTACTTGAGCTTATCTAGAAGTATTCCATGATTTATACAATCAAAAGCCTTTGAGAGATAACAAAAAAATCCCAATTGTGACTTCCGGTTGTTCAGAGCATTTAATATTTCATTAGTGAAAGTATATATAGCATTTTCCATCGAAAAACCTTTCTGGAAACCAAGCTGACATTTTGTTAAAACTTTATTTTTCTAAAGGTGTGAAGCTACTCTACAATATATTACTTTTTCAAGACTTTGGGTAATGCAGTCAGAAGAGAGATTGGGCAGTAGTTGTTGACATCAGACATATCCCCTTTTTATGCAGTAGTTTAACAATGACATACTTCAGAGTATCTGGGAAAATACCCTGCTTCAGAGGCTATTACATATGTGGCTAAGAACCCCACTTATCTCTTGGGAACAAGCTTTTATTATCCTGCTGGAAACGCCATCAATTCCATGTGAACTTTTATTCTTGAGAGAGTTTATCTTCCTAATTTCAGAAGATGAGGTGGGTGGAATTTCAGTTGTATCAATTGGTGTTGGTAAGACCTCTTCCATTAACTGTCTTGCTTCTTGTAATGATCATTGTGATCCTATTTTCTCTACAACATTTAAAAAATGATTATTCAAAATGTTTTTGACTTCTGGCTTGTTGTTTGTCAAGTTTCCATTCACTTTGATGGTAATGCCGTCATCCTGTAGAAGTGGTGTAACATTTGGCGGAAAAACTTTGCCACAATTTCTCCATCACATAATTCCTCAGTGCTGGGGTGAGATGATGCGTTAGCAATCAAAAGGATTGCATGGGGAGACAAATGATTGTCCTTACAAAACCGTCAAACAGAGGGAACAAACTGGCCGTGAAACCATTCTTTGAACAGCTTACCATCCATCAATTCTTTTTTTGTGTTTGCGATAATACACGGGCAGGGACTTCATGTTACAGTTTTTAAAAGCTCTGGGCCTAGCAGATTTGTCGATCAGCAATAAAGGCAGTTTGTGATTACCAGCAGCGTTGCTGCATGCTAATCAAGTCACATCATCTTTGAACATTTTAAAACCAGGAGCACGGTCTCCTGCTTTTGATGCCAGGCTTTTTGTTGCCAATGTCCTAAAATTAAGGCCAATCTTGTCAGCATTTAAATTTGTTAGGGAGAATACTTTCCCTCTCTTATCATTTATTTCAAACTTACCCAACTATTCCTTCACTGCTTCATGGTCAGAAGAAAGCTTCTCTCCAGTAATTGTTAGCTGATGGGTTCCATGATGTTTTTGAATCTGCCCAACCAACCAGTACTTCTATTAAAAGACTCGTCACCATTCATTAACTTGTTCAGGTAAACAGCCTTCTCCTGAACCAGTGCTCCTCTCAAAGGAGTTCCCTTTTCTCACTTTTTTCACTTTATCATACTGGGACTACTTCAAAGTCTGCCGAATTTAGAGTGTTTTTCCCGAAGATGTTGCACAGGACTGTTCATGCTCCACTCGGTTCTTCTTCCAATCATAAATGGTTGCTTTGCCAACACGCAGTTCAGTTGCCAGTTTAGATACATTCTCACCATTGTCTATCTACTTCAAAGCATTCAGTTTTTCTTTGAGAGTTAACGTTGTATGCTTCCGTTTACTCATGACAAAAATACATACACTACTACACCTGAATGAATACAATGCAACTGTTATGCATGCCAGCGATTGATAACTAACATAACCAAGCGCTTTGCGAGCCAACTGGCAGTACACTGACCTGAGTCACTACAAAGGTCTCAACAGTGCACAACAACAAGGGAGAGAGTGAGAGTGAGCCATTGTTCCCACACTTGTTCCCATTTGTTACTATGGTGTATCTACTTATCTGATTGATATACTTCATACTAGAAACTTGTCACTGTAATTCTGGCTAATCCGAACAAATTGGTAATCCGAACAAGGTCCGTCCCAATTAGTTCACATTAACAGGACTCTAATGTATTCATTATTTAGTACTTACAAGTATACAAACATCTTTTTGATGTGAAAAGTCTAATAGTGACAATTGTGCTTCCTATTCCAGGTATATTGCACTATACCCATATAAGCCACAAAAAGCGGACGAGTTGGAATTGCGTAAAGGTGCTATTTATATGGTAACAGAAAGGTGCCAGGATGGATGGTTCAAGGGAACATCAAATAGAACTCAGAAGTCAGGAGTTTTTCCAGGAAATTACGTTGCACCTGCTAATAAGTAAGTGCTATTATGTAATATGAAACTACTGTATTCCTTAGAGCTGTTGCTGCTAAAAGGCATACAGTTGCTGCTTTGGAAGGAAGTTTTGTATGTTAAGCTATTACTCATTTCTTGTAACAATAGTTTATAATGTTATGTAATTTTAGTGAGCATTGCAGCAGTGACCCTCTGAGCTACAAAACAATGAACTAAAGTTTTTTTTCTCTTTATAATCTTCTTGACTGTGCACATACATACTTCACAATACATTTTGTATCACCCCCATCCATTCATATAAAAAAAGACACCATATGGCACTAACCTAAACCAGATGATGGCACATGAAATAAATAATAGTAGACCAAGTAAGAGCTATCCGTTTCTTGAAGTTTTGCCAGTAATTCTAGTATTTTAGAATTTTTTTGGAGACACAAACAGGGCATTATTAGTATCTTTCGCGATATTTTGGCTGGAAAGTTTCCATACGAGTGTAAAATTATGCCTATTTATTCTTTGTGATCCCAAAATGTTGTGATTGGAAGCTGTACTGGTGAGTTCAATGCACAGAAAATATCAAGTGTATGTCCAGTACTTACATTCAGGAGGCACGATTCCAGATCTTCCCAAAGACACAAATAAAAGTATGAAAAAACCTCTAGCCTAACTTTTGGAACCATTAGTTCTTTTCTGAGGCAATAAAGATAGATAAGTTGTGAGGGTTTGAAACGGAAAGCAGTTCTTCAGGACCCCCAGGTAGTGAGGGACACACTTGTCATGAGGATGAGTGGAGGCAGTTATGGGTTATGAGTGACCGGCTTCTCCTTTCTGATCTGCTCCAACATATCCTACTTCCTAGTATCAGGAAGGATCTAACAGTACCAAAAAACTGGTGAGTAGCAATCTATCCTTCTCATAATATGAAAGAAAAATGAATGCAGGTACCAGAACTAGATATTAATGGTCATACACTGGATGAGGCTTAATCTGTGAATTTTGTAGGTGTCAAGTATATTGTAAACTAAGGTGACACAAGCATGTGGACAAGTTAACCAAATGCTCAGTTCTGCCTGCTTCACATGCAGAAGTCTTTCTGTGTGCTGACTTGTAAATGAGATTGCTAGCTTACTTGGTTTACGTTGAATTCTACTTCATTACATAATCTTCTGGGGCATTGCAGGCAAGGTGAGAAAAGAGTTCATTCTACAGAATATTGTGTGATGTTGATAGCCAAATGTGTTGCAGGAGCCTTTTGAGAGACGTAAGGGTTCTTATACTTACATAGCAATATACACACTCCCTAATGATAATTTTAGTTAATAAGAAGAATGAATTGTGGAGAACTCAGCAATTCATTACCACAATGCTAGTGCAGAAATAATTTCTGTTTAGCCTCAGCATCTGTCTCTGTGCTTCTGATACGTTTATAGTCAGGTGCAAAAGTCTGAAACAAGTTGCTATTGGACATCAGTCAAGAAATTAAAATCGCCAAATAATAGGTGCGGCAGTGAAACCAGTGATTTGGCAACTTTAAAAATAGCACATTATGTGAGGGATCAGAAAACGAGAGTGATGCCACCTGGACAACAAACCTTCTCCATTGACCCTGTTAATTGACGTACATTTGAAATGGCGTTGTGGACCAGTGAACAACATGCTGTTGCCTTGAGGGCATTTTACAAAAACAATAACAGCTATGTGGCTGTGCAGCATTTATTTCGTGCTCATTATAATCTCACACATCATGCTCCTGATCTAATAATGCATGCTGTCAAAGAGTGGTTACAGAACTTCAAGGAAACAGTTCATATGGTGCAAAAGAGGGGGAAGTGCAAAACATACAGGTATGTGCACACAGAGAATGTTGCAAGGATGGAAGAAGCTTTCACTCAAAGTCCCAGGTGCTCTGCAACACGTATTGGATCACAGTATACGGTAAATATTGCACAAAGAGCTACAATACAACCTATACAAAATTTAGAGAGCGCAAGAACTGAATGCGCACAACCTCCCAAAGACACTAAGTTATTGCCGGTAATTGTTTTAACTCGTGAACAGTAACCCAGGCTTGTGAATCATTCTGATCGTGAGTGATGGGACCAGTTTTATCAACTAGGCTTTTTTAACAAGCAAAACTTAAGATACTGCTTGCCTGAAAGTCATGCTATGATTCATGAAATGAAATGCCACCTCGGTCAGAAAGTGGTAGTGTGGTGTGGCATATCATCGTTTGGAATCGTGGAGCTTTATTTTTTTTAAAGATAGTTGTGACAGTGCTGTTACTGTGAATAAAGTAAGTCAGGTTCACATGTTGGACCATTCTTCGTGTATCAGTTTGCTGATCTTCCTGTAACTGCAAACATTTTCTTCTGACAAGATGGGCCACGTGATGTCCCATGACATTTCATTAACATTCTACAGGGTATCTTTCTTGATCATCTCATCTCCAGAAATAGGGACATTTCCTGGCCTCCAAGAAACCCTGACCTTTCAGCGTGTGGTTTCTTCCTTTGCAATCTTTTGGAAGTGTAAATCTTCTAGAGTACCTACCTCACACCATCCAGGAACTGAAGGATCAAGTTTGGGAGGAACTTAATTGAATTCCAGTCCCAGTCCTCCAAGATGTGATGTCTAACTTCTGTAAAAGACTTGAAATACATGTGAAGGAAAATGGCAGCCACCTACTTGATGTCATTTTCAAGTGATGAGCATTTTAAATTGCAAGCGTTGTAAATTCATATTACAATATCACTGTGAATAAATTTGTTTTGCTGGTGCAGGTTTCAAAATCACACATTTCTTTGATGCACCTGTTATTTAAAACAAAGTAAAAAATACCTAATTAACCACTCTTCTTACAATTTCTCACAATATCTGGACTCGAGAGGGTAAATTCAATTTTTAGGAACTTTCAAAAAAATGTTGTTGAGTATGAGAAAATTTGAAGGGTGGGAAAAAACTTATGCTGTAAAAGCCATACATAGAAGTGCTGCCCCCGTCTTGCATTTTTATAGTTTTTGTATGATATATGTACATAATATACACCAAAATACTCTTTGTAGTGTTGTTTATTATCTAATAAAGGTTTTCTCGATTTGGTACAATGTTTAGCCACCCATGTGCCAGTTTTCCTACAGATTAACTCAATAGTTCACATGAAAAACGACGCATTTTGCACGTAGCCATAGTAGCAGACTTAGCAGGTAGTAGCAAATCGAGAAGCTGCAGTGCTGAGCCAAGTGTTTTCAAAGCTAAGTTACGCTATTTGGTGGTTATCGTTTTTCTACTGACGTATTGCAAAAATGGGGACATTTCGTGGCTTTCGTGCACCGCATTAAAGACCTCTCCAAAATGCATAATTTTTAGTGCAATTTGTCCTCCTAAAGTGTTGGGAAAAGTGTCGTTGGTGGTTCAACGAAGTGCAAAGTACTGGGTGGCGTCTGTGGGGAGGGCCCCTGGTCGGAGTTCGTGGCATCAGGGCGGATGACATCTCATGAAGTGTGGTACATCATCTCTTGCTGGTGGTCAACCACCAGCAGTATTTAAACATTCAAGGGTACAATTTAGTGCACAGAAGTAAGTCCCCAAGTTGTTCCCCTCCGTGGTCACATCGTGGGAGGAATGCCAGGCTAAAGATGGCAGCAAATCTTATTCGCCCTGTTACCTAGTATGTACGAGAGCTGATGGGGAATCGTTTGTGTCACTGAAGCTTCAGTTTTTTGTAGAGCCTTTAGAGGACAAGTTTGGGGAGGTGGAGGGCTTGTCCAAAATGTGGTCTGGGTCCTTATTGATAAAAATGGCATCCTCTGCCCAGTCATGAAAGTTACATGCTTGTGACAAGTTGGGGTATGTTTCAGTTACCATCACACCCCATAAGAGTTTAATTATGATCCATGGTGGTATTTTCCACAGGGAACTACTTCTGCAGTCTGATGATGAGCTGCATGCCAATTTAGAGCGTCGAGGTGTTCATTTTGTCTGCCGCGTTCATCGGGGTCAGAAGGATAATCAGATTGCTACTGGTGCCTTCATCTTGGCCTTTGAGGGTAATAAATTACCGGAGAAGGTCAAGCTAATGGTCTACCGCTGTGATGTCAAGCCGTATATCCTTCCTCCCGATGCGGTGCTTTAAGTGCTGGAAGTTTGGCCATATGTCTTCCCACTGTACTTCCAGCCTCACATGTTGAGATTGTGGATGCCCAGCACATCCCAATACTCCATGTGCCCCGCCTCCCATCTGTGTCAACTGTAGAGAAAATCATTCACCTTGCTTGCCAGACTGCAGGATCTTACAGAAAGAGCAGAAAATCATGGAATATAAGACCCTGGGCTCACTGACTGACTGACGTATACTGAGGCTAAGAGGAAATATGAACAACTCCATCCTGTGCGAATGACTTCCTCATATGCAGCCTCTATGACAACCGTGATAGCCCCATCAGTTCAGCGAATTCCAGTCGGCTCCATGAGCCGTACGGCTCCACATGCTCCCTTGACTGTGGGGGGGGGGGGGGGGGGGGGGGGGCGGGGGGGCGGGCACTACCCACCCTGTTGCTCCTGCGCCACCTACCTCGGGAGCAACACCCACCCATCCGTCGAGGACGTCTGTACCTGCTTATAAGCTGGAGAAGCATCAAACTTCTTCGGCTCCTCTCACTCGCAAGGGGTCCCTCCCTTTCCAGGTTTCCACAAGTGGGAAGGATGACGCCCAGCAGTGGCATAAGTGCCCACAAGCAGCTGGTGGTAGGGCTTCGTGATCCTCCTTCGTCCGGGAGACTCGATCGGTGAAGCCCTTCCAGCCAGTGAAACCCAAGGACCAGCGAAAAGTCCAAGAAGACGACCTCTAAGACCAAGGAACTTACGGTGGCACCCACCCCACCGCAACCTACAAGCTCTGCATCTGAGGACAAGGTAGAGATTCTGGCGCCCGCTGAGGACCTAGATCTCACCGGACCCTCAGACACAATGGATGTCAATCACACACGTACTCAATTGGTGGCACCAGGTGACCCATCAGCGTAATCTATCTCCTCGGTCCCTTCACGCTTTTCTCGGCCATGAACAGTGTCATCCTTCAATGGAACTGCATAGGTTTTTACCACCATTTTAGTGAGCTCCGACAACTTTTCCTCTGCATTGCTCTTCATGAAACATTGTTTCTGGCAGTGCAAATCCCCTCCGTGGCTGTCGGGGTTATTATAAGAACCAGGCAGCTTATGATAGGGTATCTGGTGGTGTCTGCATCTATGTCCTTCACTCTCTTTACAGCGAATATGTCCCTCTACAAACACCTTTAGAGGCTGTCGCTGTTCGGGTGTGGATGCATCAGGCTGTTACTGTCTGCAGTCTCTATCTTCCACCAGATGGTGATGTCCCACAGCATGTCATGGCTGTACTGATAGCCCAGTTGCCACCACCTTTTCTGTTACTGGGCGACTTCAACACCCATAACCCTCTGTGGGGTGGACCAGTGGCAACATGCCGAGGCAGCATCATTGAGCAAGTGTTAGCAGAGTTCAACCTTTCTCTTTGAAATAATGGTGCTTTCACGCGTTTCAGTGGGGCGCATAGCGTGTATACAGCCATTGACCTTTCAGTCTGCAGCCCAAGACTATTACCGTATGTCCAAAGGAGTGTGCATGACGACTTGAGCGGTAGTGACTGCCACAGCATCACTCTTCTGGGTGCCCCTGCAAATGGGCTATGAATAAGGCTGACTGTGACTTGTTCCCCTCCATTGCCACTATTGTGCCTCTTTCCAACGACACCTTTAATGCGGTGATTCACTCAGTCACTACTGGCATCGTTACTGCCGCAGAATCTGCCATTCCCTGTTCTTGTGGGTCCCCTCGGCAGAGGACTGTGCCTTGGTTGTCGCCTGAGATTGCTGAGTTGATTAAAGTTTGCAGGTGGGCCCCCAGCGTTACAAGCGGCATCCCCATTGGAACACCTCATTTAAACGGCTCCATGCATGAGCCCACCACCTCATTCACCGACACAAACAGGAGTGCTGGGAAAGGTATGTCTCCACCATTGGCCTCTATACCTCTCCATCGCAGGTTTGGGCCAAGATTAGGCGACTCTATAGCTATAGGACCCCCATAAGTGTACCTGCACTTTCACTGAATGGAGCAGTCTGTACTGACTCTGACACAATTGCAAACCACTTAGTGGAGCATTTTGCTCAGAGTTCTGCTTCAGCGAATTACTCGTAGGCCTTCTGCTCTCTGAAAGAGCGGTTGGAATGTCTGAGCCTTTCATTTCACACACGCCACCTTGACTCGTACAATGCTCTGTTCAGTGAGTGGGGATTCCAAAGTGCACTAGCTGATTGCCCTGATATAGCTCCCGCGCCAGATCGCATCCACTGTCAGATGCTCAGACACCTCTCGGTGGACTGCCAGCGATGCCTCCTGGACCTTTTCAATCGTATCTGTGTTGAGGGTGGGTTACCATTGCAATGGCGGGAAAGCATTGTAATCCCTGTGTTGAAACCTGGAAAGAACCCACTGGAGGTGGGCAACTACCGCCCCATTAGCCTCACGAACATTCTTTGCAAGTTGCTTGAACACTTGGTTATCCACAGGTTGAGTTAGCTGCTTGAGTCTCGGGGCCTTCTGGCTCTGTTTCATGGTGGGTTCTGTAAGGGCCGCTCTGTCACCGTTAATCTGGTAAGCCTGGAGTCTGCCATCTGTACGGCCTTTGCCTGCCATCAGCATCTGGTTGCCGACTTTTTTGACATGCGGAAGGCGTATGATATGGCATGGCGACATCACATCCTCACCACACTTCGTGGGTGGGGTCTTCAGGGCCCGCTCCCGATTTTCATACAAAATTTTCTGTCGCTTTGTTGCTTCTGTGTGCAGGTTGTGGCCTCCCATAGTTCCTCCCGCACGGATCAGTCTTGAGTGTCTGTCTCTTTTTAGTTGCAATTAATGAGCTCTCCTCGGCGGTGGGAACGTCTGTCTTGGCTTCCTTGTACAGTGATGACTTCTGCCTATACTATAGCTGCACCAGCATTGTAACTACTGAATGGCAGCTGCAGAGCACTATCCACAAGGAGCAGTCTTGGGCTGTAGTGCATGGCTTCCAGTTTTCGGCTGCCAAGACCTGTGTTATGCATTTCTGCCGGCATCACACTGTTCACCCTGAACCAAGGCTTTATTTTGACAATGAACCTCTTGCAGTGGTGGGGACGCATTGGTTTTTTTGCATTGGTTTTTGATACCTGGTTGACTTGGTTCCCTCATATTCGACAGCGTAAACAAACGTGCTGGCAGCATCTTACGCTCTTCGTTGCTTGAACCACACCAACTGGGGTGCCGATCGGTCTACCCTTCTACGGCTGTACCAGGCTTTAATTCAGCCCTGTCTAGATTATGGGAGCCTGGCTTATGGTTTGGCATCCCCTTCCACGTTGCGGTTGCTGGATCCCATGCTTCACAGCAGGATCTGACTTGCCACTGGAGCTTTCCGCACAAGCCCTGTCAACAGCATATTTGTGGAGGCTGGTGTCCCTCCATTGCGTATCTGGCACCAACGATTACTGGCCGCTTATGCTGCCCACATACCTAGCTTGCCCGGGCATCCCAATTACCATATGCTGTTCCCCAACTCGGTCGTCCATCTACCAAAGTGGTGGCCCCGATCGGGGTGTATGATCTCAGTTCGTGTCTGGTCTCTTCTCTCAGGGTTTGAGTTTTACCTCTCCCACCTGTTTTCCGGGCCCATATACATTTACCCCCATGGTGTTTGCACTGCCCTACCTTCGGCTCGATTTGGCACAGGGCCCAAAGGACTCAGTCCCTCCTGAGGCCCTCTGCCACCACTTTCTTTCAATCCTTGCTGCGTTTCAAGGCTCTGACATCTATACTGATGGTTTGATGGTTGCTGGTCATGTTGGTTATGCTCTTACTCTTGGGGTTCGTTATGAACAACACTCATTGCCGGCTGGCTCCAGTATTTTCACTGCCAAGCTGGTCGCCATCTCTCACGCCCTAGAGTATATCTGCTCCTGCTCAGGTGAGTCCTTCGTTATCTGTAGTGACTCCCTGAGCGGTTTATGAGCTATCGACCAATGTTTCCCTTGCTCTCGTCTGGTGATGGCTATCCAGGAGTCCCTACATACTCTTGCCCATTGCGGCCGCTCTGTGGTCTTTGTGTGGACCCTGGGTCATGTTGGCATCACAGGTAATGTACATGTTGTCACGCTGGCCAAACAGGCTGTCGGTGCACCAGCCTTAGAGATTGGCCTTTCGGAGAGTGACCTCAGGTCAGTTTTGTGGCACAAGGTACTTCGCACCTAAGGTGAAGAATGGTGCACCTTGCCTTCACCTAACAAACTTTGGGCCATCAAGGAAACTACTGGTGTGTGGCGCTTCTCCTTGCGGTCTCTCGCAAAGACCCTGCTGTGCTCTGCTGGCTGCGCATTGGCCACACCTGGTTAATGCACGGTTGTCTCTTGCACCATGAGGACCCACCTCTCTGTCACTGTGGATCAGTGTTGACATTCGTCGACATCTTGCTGGCGTGTCCATTTTTAACCACACTCAGGCAGACGTATGCTCTGCCTGATATGCTCCCTGCACTTTTATTGGATGACGCTGCAATGGCAGACTTAATTTTGAGTTTTATTCATGCAGTGGATTTTTATCGCTCAATCTAATGGTTCGTGTCCTTTTTTATGTTGAGTCTGGCCTTTGGCCTCCGGTTTTAGATTGTGGTTTTTAGCGTGTTTCTAGGTAGTTGGCTTTTCCTCTTGTTTTTTCCATGGTTGGTCAACCACTGTCACCCTCCAGGTGATTTTAATTCCTTTTATTTGGTCTCTGTCTGTGTCTTTCTTGTCTTCTGTCGTCCCTTGTCATCTCTGGTGGTTGTTTTTATTCTTTTTGGGTGTTTAAAGTTCGTGGAAAAAGGGACTGATGGCCCTTGTAGTCTGGTCCCTTCCATCCCATAAACCAACCAACCAACCAACAAATAAGTGCAGTAGTTCTTACTTTTTAGCAAAGAGATCCAAAATTGTGGGTTGTTTCAATTTTTTGTAGTATTTTTGTTTTTCAGTGTTGTTTTCCAGTTCATTAATGGAGTAGAAAGCTTTGGCATCTGTAGCAAAAATATATTTTGTTGTTGTCTTCACCAGTTTACATCTGCTACAGAAAGAACCTCATTGTCATCACTATCACATTCTGCATTATTGTTTATTTGCTGAAAGTCAGTCATGTCTTCAACAGATATACTTTCAACAATGACAACGCTGTCATCAGTATGTAGAAAATTTGCACCAGATGCTCCAACTGCAGCTTTTCTCATGATAAAGCAATTAAGAGTTTTTATCATCATTATTTCCTAGATCTGGTGTGTAAGATCCATTTGAATGAATGCCTTTTGCACAACAGCTTTCCTGTGATAAGTTTTTAAGCCTACAGGAAAATTAAAGAGGCCTTTGGATATAAGAGCAGCAGCTGTATGAATATCTAGCTGAAGGGTGGAAGCAGTACATAGAGGGTCTATTCATGGGAGATGAAATTCATGCCAATGTTATATAAATGCAAGAGGTTGTAGATGAAGTTGAGATGGAAGATATGATACTGAGAGAATAATTCAACAATGGAAAATCCAGGATGGAATGTAACAATATTGAGAAGGAAAGTTACTACTCACCATATAGCGGAGATGCTGAGAGAATAATTTGAAAGGACACTGAAAGGCCGACGTGGAAACAAGATCCCGGTAGTAGATGATATTCCATCAGAACTACTGATGGCCTTAGGAGAGCCAACCATGACCGGCCTCTTCTACCTGGTGTATGACACAATTGAAATACCTTCAGACTCAAGATGAATGTGGTAATTCATATTCCAAAAAAATCAGTTGCTGAAGTGAAAATTACTCAACTACCAGTTTAATAAGTTATGGTTGCGAAACACTTGCACAAATTCTGTAAAGAAGGAGGTAAAAACTTGTAGAAGCCAACCTCGGGGAAGATCAGTTTTGAGTCCAGGGAAATGCAGGAACAAGTGAGGAAATAGTGACCTTACAAATTATTGTAGAAGATAGGTTAAGGAAATTTTGAAGGTATCAGGGGTAAAATACAGAGAATGAAAGGCTCCTTACATCTTGTACAGAAACCAGATGGCAGTTAAGAGTCGAGAGGCACATAAGAGAAGCAGTAATTGAGAAGGTAGGGAGATAGGGCTGTAGTTTATCCCTGACGTTGTTCAATCTGTACATTGAGCAAGCAGTAAAGGAAACGGAAGAAAAATTAGGAGTAGGAATTAAAGTTCAGGGAGAAGAAATAAAAAAAAATCAGGTTTGCCTTTCACATTGTAATTCTTTCAGAGACAGCTAAGGACTTGCAAGAACAGATGAAGGGAATGGATATGTCTTGAAAGGAGGATAGAAGATGAACACCAACAGAAGCAAAACAAAGATAATGGAATGCAGTCAAATTAAATCAGGCAGTGCTTGTGGGAATCAGGTTAAGAAATAAGACAACACAATAAATGACTTTTGTCATTTGCGCAGCATAATAACTAATGATGGCAGAAACAGAGATGATGTAAAATGTAGACTCTCAATGAGAAGAAGAGCATTCTTGAAGGAGACAAAATCTCATTAACATCAAGTATAGACTTAAGTATTTGGAAGTCTTTTCTGAAGGTATTTGTCTGGAACATGAACAATAAACAGTTTAGACAAGAAGAGAGGTATTTGTATGGAAGTGAAACATGAGCAATAAACAGTTTAGACAAGAAGAAAATAGGATCTTTCTAAACGTGGTGACACAGAAGAAAGCTGAGGATTGGGTGGCAGATCATGTAACTAATGAGGAGGTACTGCATAGAATTGAGGAGATTCGAAATTTGTGGGACAATTTGACTATAAGAAGAGGCTGGTTGATGGGACACTTTCTGAGCCATCGAGGGACCATTGTTTTAGTACTAGAGGGAAGAGAGTGTGTGTGTGTGTGTGTGTGTGTGTGTGTGTGTGTGTGTGTGTGTGTGTGTGTGTGCGCGCGCGCGTGTGTGTGTGTGTGTGTGTGTGTGTGTGTGTGTGTGTGTGTGTGAGAGAGAGAGAGAGAGAGGAGAGAGAGAGAGAGAGAGAGAGAGAGAGAGAGCAGATTCAGGACGACGTAGGTTGTTGTTGTTATTCAGAGATGAAGGCGCTTACACAGGCTAGAGTAGCATGGAAAGCTGCATCAAACCAATCTTTGTATTTTAGACAACAACAACAACAACAACAACAACAACAACTGGTTGCATCGTCAGGTACATCTCAGTAGGGGGGGAGCGGGACGACGACAACAACAACAACAACAACAACAACAACAGAGATTGCCGAGATTTATTTTTTTACAGTGGGTCCAGTGAAAAAGTTAATGCTGTGTGGGTACTAAATATACATAATTGACAGTATTCTCAAGAGAATCAAGTACAAGCTGGTTACTCAAATTCAATTCATTTACAGTGAAACATAGAGATAATTGTCCTCTGTCACTCTTAGTCAAGTTGTATTAAAACATTCTTAAAAGAAATGGTAATCAAAGTATTATTAGTGGACTGGAGGAGACAGCCATGATAAATGCATGAAGTTTTAGAAAGAAACCTGGAGAATAATACAATAAAAGTATATCAACCAGACTAATTAACCAGACCAAGAAATAGATAAAACATGTAAAAGTCTATTGTATAATGCTTACCTGGAGGAAAATAACTACAGTATCATGTAGGACCATGACATGGGCAGTACTACAAACATATTAAAACTGTATAAACTGTAGCGAAGTGCATGAACTCAGAATGAAAATCAAATGGGCCAGAAATAAAAAAGAATGGCAAGGAAAACAAAATAAATAGAAGAATAAAAATCCCTGCCATAGAGGATGTATCATCGTGTGAAGAAGTGTGGGCTGATACCAGCTGAATACTGAGGCCATGGTCAAGCGTTATTTGACAGGCAAGCGCAAATAAGGCCCAGAAATAGGTGGCGTAGTAGTAAATAATAAAACCTGAATAAGAGCACTGGGATGCACCCTTACATTCATAGTGTTATATTAAAAAAAGTAATAAAAACATTTGAAAGGAAAGAAGATTCATAATATTGTCATTATTCCAACCCGGATTTTCCATTATTTGTATTTGAATGTAACGGCATGTCTCGGCAAACTTATAAAGGTTTTATTATTTACTGTCTGTCTTACATTTCACCGTGCCACGCCACCTGTCCTTACATTTTGCCATACCACGCCACCTATTTCCAGATCTACTATGCATTTATCTGTCAACTGACACATGTCCGTGCACTCAATATTCAGCTATTTACAGCCCATGTTAGTTCTCGCCGTGACAAGTCAGTTGCTTGTGATAAGACCCATGTAGGTGGCCATTCATGTGGACAGACAGCCTGTTGGTTGTCATGTCTACATAGAATGCAGCACAATGGTTGCAGCTTAGCTTGTAGATGACATGACTGGTTTCACAGGTAGCCCAGCCCTGCCTTTCCTGGGATAGGTGATGTTAGTGGCCAGATTGTAGTAAATGGTGGTGGGAGGATGTATGGGACAGGTCCTGAATCTAGGTCCATTACAGGGGTATGGGCCATGAGATAAGGGATTGGGAGCAGGTGTTGTGTAAGGATGGACAAGTATGTTGTGTAGGTTCAGTGGACGGTAGAGTACCGCTGTAGGAGGGGTGGGAAGGATAGTGGGCAGGACATTTCTCATTTCAGGGCACAACAAGAGGTAATCAAAACCCTGGCGGAGATGGTAATTCAGTTGCGCCATATCAGACCTACTAACCACCAGCAATACACCCACTTAGCTCCCACACATTCCATACCACGAAGTCACTTCCTCACATCCTAGCCACCCATGGTCGTCGCATCTGCAGTGATGAGCAGTTTCTCTCAAAATATACCGAGGGCCTCACTGAAGCCTTCACTGACTGTAATTATCCTCCCATCCTTGTACAAAAACAAATCTCCGGCGCCTTATCTTTCCAGTCTCCCAATGCCCCACAGTCCGGCCACAGAGGAGCATTCCCCTCGTAACTCAGTACCACCCAGGACTGGAGCAACTGAATTAAATTCCCTGCCAGGATTTCGATTACCTCTTGTTGTGCCCTGAAATGAGAAATGTCCTGTCCACTATCCTTCCCACCTCTCCCACAGTGGTATTCCACTGTCCACTGAACCTACTGAATATACTCACCCATCCTTACACAACCCTTGCTCCCAATCCCTTACCTTATGGCTCATACCCCTGTAATAGACCTAGGTGCAAGATCTGTCCCATATATCCTCCCACTACCACCTACTCCAGTCTGGTCCCTAACATCCTGTGAAATGAGTCATGTCTTCTACAACCACTGTGCATTCATTCTATGTAGAAGTGACAACTAACAGGCTGTCTGTCCGCATGAATGGCCACTAACAAACTGTGGCCTAGAAGCAAGTAGACCACCCTGTTGCTGAACACGCTGCCAAATATGATATCCTTAATTTCAGTGACTGCTTCACAACCTGTGCCATATGGGTCCTTCCCATCAACTCCAGCTTATCTGAATTGCGCAGGTGGGAACTTTCCTTGCAACACATCCTATGTTCCCGGAACATTCCTTGCCTCAAACTTCGTTAGTCACTGTCCACCCATCCAACCCCTTCTCTGCTCCCATTCTGGCACTACACAGCCGTCATTCCACCACCACACTCAGTTCTTATTTATTTATATCTTATTTAATTTTTTGTTTATTTATTTAATTTATTACTCATTTATATCTCTCTATTTCGTTCCTTTTCTGCTACAATTGAAATGAAATGCTCGACTATCATATATTTGGTTGTAGAAGACAAGTGTGCCATCTGTGTTCTGTGTATCATTCCTGTACAGTGTATGTAGTTTGTCCTATGTACCTTTTACTGAATGCACACAATATTCTTATAGATTCAGGCAGAAGATCACTATTCACTTGGTATTTCTTCATAGTTCTGAAGAAATATTTCTGATGCATGGAAGAAAAGCTGTACACTTTACATCATCATCATTTCTTTCCTCTACGTTGGTTTGATATTTTGACTAGCAGAGCTTCCATAATATGCTGCAACTATCTAGTTTTCTTGAAAACAGCTGAACAGCAAGACAGTTTATCTACTTCCACTGCTTCAATCCCCTCTTCATCGGAGTTCTATTAATGGTCGCTTAAACAGTTTTAAGGGACAAAACAAATGGAAATTTGACAGGACGTGATAAGGACTGTATGTGAAATGCTCAAAAACCTCAAAATTCGTATTCTGAAGAGTCAGAACAATGAAGTCAGGGATATGTGGATGCACATTGTCATGAAAAAAATAAATAAAAAATACATTGTTTGTCAATAGAAGCGAGTGTTGTGTTTTGAATTGTAGGTTGTAACTCGCTGTGAAGCAAATAATTGTAGTATTGGCCATTTTCTGTTGACCCTTTTTCCAGCCAATGTTCCAGAATTTGCACTTGTGTGTCCCCAAAGAAAGCTGTGAACAACACTTTTTTCTGCAGAGGGTTGACTCTTTGAATTTCTTTTGGTTGGCGGTTTGGGATGTTTCCATTCCATGCTGCGGTGTTTGCTCTCTGGTGAAAATTGATTAACCAATCTTTCATCTCTTTTGATGATTTCTTTCAAAAACATTTTATTTAATTGGCATGACAGTGCAGTAGCTGCTGATAGATTCTCACACAACTCTCTATTGAATTGTTTTGGGACTCCTCCCACACAGACTGTATGAAAGCTGAGCCTGTTATGAATCAAGTCACACGGAATCATGACTAATGTGTATTTAGTTTTTCACTTTATCAAAAGTCACTTGTCACTTATGCAGAACCAGGCTAACAACTTGTTAAATGTTGACAACAGTAATATGACTGGACATCGGTTCCTGTTCTTTCCGTGGTCTTCTTGCTTGTTTGGCTACAATTGTATTGTTCAGTCCTCTGGAGAACATTTCTCCATGGGAAAACAATGTGCTGAAAGCTTTATGAACTTGAGCTCTTGGCACACTTTCAGATAACAAAAAATGATTTACAGAACTCTGTTCTTCGTCTGTGCAAATGAAAAGTGGCATAACTATGTTTACTCCACAAGAGTGCAAAGTGAACTGATGTGACCTGCTACAAGTAAATAAAATGGTGCCATCTACTGGCTGGCTAGAGCACTAAGCTGTTCTAGATAATTAGAACAGAAGTGTAGACACTTACTAACTTACCCTCAGGTCTAGCTAGCATGTGACATTATGTTAGAGTAGGAAGTTAGCTTACATTGTTTTCTAGGAACATGCCATGTTTTATATTTGTGTCTTATCTTCAGAGCACTACCTAATCTGCACAACCATCTGCGTTGTGCGGTCCGTGTTGCTTCTGGCACGGGCAGTAGCTCCCCACGAGCAAATGGAACTCCACCCTTGGAACCTCGCAGTTACACTCGTTCCAGGCAAGGACCTGCAACTCTGCCCTATAGTCCTAAGCAGCAGTCACATGGACCCGCACTAGACTTATTGAGTGAGTATTAGTGATTGATATCTCTGCCTTAATTTGTTTGGGTTTGTGGAGTCTCTGAATCTAGATTCTGCTTGGGTGTCATGAACATATGCTATAAAGAAGATGAAACGCTATCTCTTATTAGTTTCATCATTTTTATTTGCATTTAATTGATATTGAAAGTTTTTCTCCTTTGGTCTTTCTTAGGTGATGTAAATTTACAACATGCAAATAGAATAAATTTGAATGATGAAATAATAGAGTATGGTATAACACATAGCCAGACAAGTTTCATTAACAGTGGTAAAGCGACAAATACATTTTTCTCAGAAATTATAGTTTCATGAGTAGTTTCAAAAACTAATGCAGATGAAAATGTTTTTAGCTTTATTTTTGCTCATGGAATAGTGTGCAAAAAGAATTGAAAAACTTTTAGTCTTTTAAAAAAATTGAACAGCTTTGTTTGAAAATTTTGTGAGTGTGAAATGATCTTTTGATAAATTTCTGTGGGTGATGTCCTAAAGTACATGAATAATGCACATAATCAAAATAAATGTGGCAGTAAAAACAGTTGTTACAATTATGTCTGTGACATCACTTAAAGGAAACATTTTTCCCTCCCCCATAACTTGAAAACCAAGCAGAAAGGCAACTGTTGACTTTATTTTACCTTTAAACAATAACAAACATTCTTGGAAGCAGTACATTTGTATAGAGGCAGCATGGTGTGGAATAAATTTGGTTGAACTTGGGACACAAATTTTTTGCTTGTGTTAGATAATCTGGGAAGATAACTGTGTCAAAAGCAGCAGCTGATGACGATGATGATGGTGATGATGATGATGATCAGTCAATGCTTAAATTTTTAATTTTGTATGAAATATTAATTGAAAGACTTTATCATTCCTCCATCTTCTTCTTTTGTTTCTTCTCTTCGTTGAGACTCCTAATACAACAGTAAATAATTTAAAAGCATTCATTGATGATTAGTAATGGCCTGCTGTAGTGAATTCTACTATACAAAATACAGTTAGTGATTTTGATTTGCACAAAAATACAGCTGAAAATAAAATTCATCATTATGTTAAAATTAGTTTTTTCTTCTATTCTTGAGCCTGACTTTATCACCTCCACCTGGAACAATGTAGGTACAGGTAGATGTATTTTGGTGTGAGTTGTGTAACTGATGTCGAAGCTCCTGCATCTGCCCCTGCAGAGATTTTTTTCACAGACAGGATGTCAAACTATACAGATTATATAAAATCAGTAATACACCAATAATTAAAACAAAAAATTTCTTTTTTTATCTTTCCCACAAATCAATAAGCAGCTGTTTGCAATCAAAATGTTATGGATTATCATCCAAAACCTTGTCCTGTTGTATTTTGCAAACTTAGTTATTTTCTCCCCCTCACAGTATGCAGATGACATTAAATTTATAAATTGGATATTTCCGTAACACTCTTTGATTTAGCTAGAGGTTTTTGCTGTATTCAGCTGGAAGTGCCGATGATTGGTCAGACCTTTGTGACTGTCATGTAGACATTTGTTCACAAGATAATTGTTGTTAGTATTACGAAGATGTATGTACTAAGAGGTTGGTTCTGCCAACACAGTTGACTGAGCCAGTTGCTACAGACAGTGCTTAATGCGTATGTAGGTTAAGTCATTGTAACAGTCCCTTTAAATACTAGTGACACTGCTACATTACTCTTCCTATTTTCTCATCTCCCTTCCCTCTCCATTTCATTTCATAGTTATTCTTTCACAATCAACCACTTATAATGAATTAACTAATTGATGTAAAAATTTGTTAACATTGGCAAATTATAATTTAAGAGTTCTTTAAGAAATACATTTTGGTATGTACAATGAAACATATAATTGACAAGCAATTGTGTATCACAAAATGTATTGTTTTGTTGCAATTGTCCTTTCTCCAAAATTTTCAGACTACACATTGATTTAATAAAAATCCATAAAGGCACAACTTATAATAAATTGCTTCACAATACGAGGGGGCAGTACTTGAGAATGGGTCACAAAAGCATTCTGTACACTTTCCTTTATAGATGAGCTACACTTTCCCAAAATACTGACACTAAAACGAATACAAGTATTTGCCTTCCCACTACCAAGCAGATGTGTTCATTTCTTTTTGTATCCCTTCTGAATTGGCTTACTATATTCTTCGCTTGGTAACCCACCCTGAACTTTAATTCCTACTCCTAATGTTTCTTCAGTTTCCTTTACTGCTTGCTCATTGTACAGAATGAACATCAGGGATAAACTACAGCTCAGTCTCTCTACCTTCTCAATCCCTGCTTCTCTTACAGGCCCCTCGACTCTTAACTGCCATCTGGTTTCTGTACAAGATGTAAGGAGCCTTTTATTCTGTGTATTTTATCCCTGATACCTTCAAAATTTCAATGAGAGTACTGCAGTCAACATTTTCAAAACTTCCCTAAATCTACAAATGTTATAAACATTGGCTTGAATTTCCTTAACCTATCTTCTACGATAATTTTGTAAGGTCACTATTGCCTCACTTGTTCCTGCATTTCCCTGGACTCAAAACTGATTATCCCCGAGGTTGGCTTCTACTAGTTTTTCCCTTTTTCTTTACAGAGTATGTGCAAGTGTTTTGCAACAATGACTTATTAAACTGATAGTTCAGTAATTTTCACACACATCAGCAACTGCTTTGTTTGGAATTGGAATTATCACATTAATCTTGAGTCTGAAGGTGTTCCAACTGTGTCATACATCTTGCACACCAGTTAGAAGAGGCTATCAATAGTTCTGATGGAATGTCATCTACTCCCAGGGCCTTGTTTCCATGTAGATCTTTCAGTGCTCTGTCAAGTTCTTCTCTCAATATCGTATCTCCCATCTTGTCTTCATCTCCAATGTCTTCTATTTGTGTAATATTGCCATCAATTTCATCTAACATTAATAGACACTCTAGGCACTGCTTCCACCTTTCAGCTCTCCCTTGTTCACTTAGTACTGTTTTTCTGTCCGAGCTCCTGATATTCATAAAGTGCTTCTCTTATCTCCAAAGGCCTGTTTAATTTTCCTGTAGGTTATGTCTAGTTTTGCCATATTGAAATATGCTTCTAAATCCTTAAATTTCTCCTCTAACTATTCCTCCTTAGCCACTTTGCATTGCCCGTCACTCAAATTTTTTGATCTTTGTATTCACCTTCTCCTTTTTCATTTGCTGCGTTTTTATATTTTCTCCTTTCATCAAGTAAATTCAATGTCTCCTGTGTTATCCACAGATATCTACTAGGCCTTATCTTTTTTCGTATTTCATCCTCTTCTGCCTTCAGCATTTCATCTCTTAATGCTACTTATTCATCTTTTACTGTAATCCGTTTCCTTGTTCTAGTGAAGCACTGCCACATGCTCTCTCTGAAACTCCCAGTAACCTCTGAATTCTTTCAACTTACACCTAGTCCCATCTTTTTAATTTCCTACATTTTTGCAATTTCTTTGTGTGTTATCTGCATTTTGAAGCCAATAAATTGTGGGAAGAGTCCATATCTTCCTCTGGAAGAGTTTTACAGTTGGGTCTGAAAGCTCTGTCTTAACATTATATAATCAATCTCTTCAATTTCCTAACATTTTCAATTTCCTCAATTCACAACAAATAAATTGTGGTCTGAGTCAACATCTGCCCCTAAAATGTCAATGTGACTGTGTCAAGCAGCACACAAATAATGCTGTAGTTGAACATTACAGGATGTTTTTTCTACTCATCCGCATTACTTTACATGTTTATATACTTGAAGCACATTGCCGTTCATCACCCCAACTAAAAATTTTGTCATTTTCATTATCAATAAAATTCACCGACAGTCATATACTTTAAGATATATTATTTTATTCTGAAAGCAATCAGTTTTTTCATTTCATTTTGCCATCTTCAGGCCCCATACACTTCTATGAAATACATGAACTTGTTGTATAGCACCGTAAGTCACTGGATATCGTGAATTTAAATTGTTATACAGTTGCTTCATACAAAGACATGACAACCTATCACATCCTTGTGGGTAGAAACTTTTCTGTCTCAAGGAATTTTTTATGTTCAGACTCAGAATGCGTTCAAGAATTCTGCAGCAAACCAGTGTTAAGAATATTGGTCTGTAATTGAGCAGGTCTGTTCTTTACGTTTCTTATATACAGGAGCCACCTGCAACTTTTTTCCTGTGCAAGATATTTGAGATTAAGAAAGCAAAGGGGCCAGTGCCACAGAATACTCCCTGTATAACCTGGTAAACTGTTTTCAACTCTTTCAGTTGCCTCTCTACACCAGGGATGTCTATTGCTGTATCCTTCATGGTAGTCTGTGCAATAGTCAAACGATGATATGTTCATATGATCCTCTGCATGAATGATTTCTTAAGAATGAAGTTTCAAACTTCAGCTTTCCTTTTGCTGTCTTCTATTGCCACCCGACACTAGTTGGTAAGTGACTGGATAGAAGCCTTCGACCCACGTAGTTATAGATTTTATGTATGATCAGTATTTTCATGTTCTCATCCATCACACTAACACTGTGTGACACTGCCAGTAGTGTTTAAACTGGTATCAATATGGCCAAGGAATAGTGTCCACAAGTTTCTTCAGGTGTGCCATTTTCAGCTATAGGCAATCATTGATGATTAGAGCCTTTCGAGAGGCCGAATTGCGGGGATTTTAGTTGCACTATTTCACCTATTGTTCCAACTAGTCCCAGATGTTTTCCTCATGACTAATCTTATGCAATTAACAGGCCAGTAGAGGTGTGATAGGGTGCCAGCATGTTCGTCAAACAACGAATGTATGTGTGCAGCTATGTGAATGTGGCCTTTGTCATCTTGGAAAATGGGAGCATCAATTGCATACTCATTTTGAAGGTGCAGAAGAAAGGGTTATGCTTGTTTATAGAGAGTTTTGAATTAAATTTCTTGGTTCATGTTCATGGTAACCTGAATGAGTGGCCCCAAGGAATGGGACAAAAAACACCTGCAGAACACAACAGAACAAAATCCGACCTGAACTACGTCTCGCACACACTGTGTGTTTAAGTACCTCATTGAGCTGTTGGTGCACTTTAGACCTTGTGTCATTTGAAAAGTGGCAGGTACACTACACAACCAATTATATTAAAGTGTCACAGTGCCACAAAAAAACACACTCGAAGAAATCTGCCACAAAGCAAATCATAAATTCATGTTTTCAGAAATAGTGCATTACCTATTCAGTTACAGTACACAGCATAAACTGAAGTGAAACACTTCTCGAGGCAATAAACAGTAGTAGAGGTAAATCAAAATTTTAAACATCCAAGAAACATGAATAAAACCTTCTCAGTTTACTTATCACCTCAAATCTGGATAGAATTTTGAGCTTTCAACAAAATAACCTGTCACCTTCATTAGGAATAACTGACTGCTGTGATGGTAACTATTTATAGCCCATAGACTGCTTGTGATTGATCAATGTTTGTTGTGTTTCCAGAGATAGTGTCCATGTTTGCACCATTGGTGCCACCCGTTTTGTTAGAATGTAGGCAGTTCAGCCTATTTCTGTCTTCCAGCAGTCGCAACGTGCTTCTTTGCACTACTACAGTTTTAGCCTCTGTTGCAGTTAAATTTATTTTCACACATTCTAATTTCTTCTGTTTCCTTAAACGAAGGATAGAATTTCAGTTTCATAAAACATTATTCTGTGTTTATTCTCGAGACTTTAGAAATTGCTGATTTCTCAAATTCACGATTTTTAATGTGCCTTTAGTGTTCTGTACAGCAGTTGACAACAGTGCACATAGAGTGACCTGTGTAATTGCTTCCCCACGTACAAGGATTGTCATAAATCCCAGAGTCTCTGAGACTGCCCTTAACTGGTCATAGCATCTCATTTATATTCTTGGTTGGTCAGAAAATAAGTCTTATGGCTCTTCTTCCCAGGACCCTAACTATTATCTGGATGTTCCATTACAGAAGGGAAGAAGTAGCTCACCATGTGATAGTTCAAAATTTTTGCATTTTTATTTGTTGGTGAATGTTATATCTTGAAATTGTACCCAGATTAGATGTGACACGTAAAGGAAGAATGTTTCATACAAGGATCCCAGCACAAGAAACTTTGGTCTTGTGCAAAAAAGATTTTTTGAGAAGTATGTTGGAATAAATGTGAGCTGATGTTTTTTAAATCATGTTACATACATGAACACTATCTGTCTACAAATATATTATGTAACATTTAGTTCTTAAGAACTATACAGAATATTTACTGTATCTGCAATATAATATAGTGTTTAATATTATGTAATATTTCGTGGAATGAAAAACATACAATTAAATAAATCCCATCCCCAGTCCTCTCAGATATAGAATATGATATGCCTGTTGTGAGGATGCGGTATGAATTGCAGAGTGCCCGAAAATAAGTGGAATGGATTCCAGTCATGCAGCTGATGTCTGTTGCACTGTAAACATGACAAAGGCTAACAGTACACCTAATATGTCAGTATAGTATCATCGTCAGCTGACTGCTGCAATACATTTCATACTGCTGATGCTAATGCAACATTACTTAATGGAAAGCATATGTCAGTCTGAATATCCAGAAAAGTATCCTGTAGGTATAAGTACATTCTTGTTTCTTTTGTCAAAAGATAAAACTTACAGAAGAAAATTACATTCTAGATATTTATTGCATGATGAATGAGAGATAATTGCTAATAAATGAACTGCTCCTGTGTTCACATTAGGGCACTGCTGTGAATACAGTGTTTTTCTCTGCCCTTGCAGCTGGCACAAATAGTACTCTCCACCCGCCTGAGTTGCCACCACGATCAACAAGCCCAGGGCATCGTGCGAGCAGCTCGAGTGTGGTCGCTGCGTGGCTGACACCTGCGAGTGCTACCGACACAACGGCATCCAGTGCTGGAAGTGGCAACAGTGCTAACTCCATCATCTCATCAGTTACATCAGCTGCTCACGGTGCTCCCGACGTAACTGCAGTGACGGGCACACCTGTACGCTTTGCTCACGTTTCATCAGCAGTAGCCTCGAGAGATAAGGCAAGTATCTTTCATAGAAATTAATGATGTGGGTATCACTGCATTCGAATAACAGGGAAAATATTATTTATGGGAATGCAACATGATAGTTCTGGAAAGATCAGCAACTATTTGTGAATTCATGGTTTTTGTTTTCTACTATATTTGCATTCACACTCAAATTTACTGATGATTTGTTTCAAACACAATTTTCAATTTTAAAATTAAGTACTAATTATGTGAATCAACAAGAAGTAAATTTTTAAACAGTTCCTGCTGTTTTGCACTTCTCTACAGCCACAGCAACCCTGCAGTAAAGATGTAGGTTATAAATTAGCTTTAAAACTTCCTGGCAGATTAAAACTGTGTGCCGGACTGAGACTCTAAGTCGGGACCTTTGCCTTTCGCGGGCAAGTGCTCTACTATTGGAGCTACCCAAGCACGATTCGTGTCCCATCCTCACAGCTTCACTTCTGCCAGCATCTCGTCTCCTACCTTCCAAACTTTACAGAAGCTCTCCTGCGAACCTTGCAGAACTAGCACTCGTGAAAGAAAGGATATCGCGGAGACATGGCTTAGCCACAGCCTGGGAGATGTTTCCAGAATGAGAATTTCACTCTGCAGTGGAGTGTGCGCTGTTATGAAACTTCCTGGCTATAAATTAGCTACGATGACTTTGGCAACTTGGTTGAGGGGAAATAGATGCATCTCAGAAATGGAAATATAGCAACCTGAAGAGAGAAGTTGTGTGTCTTCAATAGAACTGAATGATATGGTGATCACAGGATTCAAAGAGCAAAAAACAAATATTATGATGTAAACCATATTTAAAAATTAATATGGCAGCTAAGTGCAGTTGGGAAGTAGTCATTAAAATGAAGAATGTTGTGTTGGGCAGTGTGCTCAGCAAGTGGATGGTCCAGTTGTTTCTTGGCCGCAGGTTTTCAGTGGCCATTCATGCGAACAGACATCTTGTTAGCTGTCATGCCCATGTAGAGTGCAGCACAGAAGTTGCAACTTAGCTTGTACATCCAATGACTGTTTTTACAGATAGTCCTGCCTCTGATTGGATTGATGATGTTTGTAACCGGACTGGAGTAGGTGGTGATGGAAGAATGTATGGGACAGATCTTGCATCTAGGTCTGTTACAGGGATATGAGCCATGAGAAAAGGGTTTGGGAGCAAGTGTTGTGTTGCAAAGGTCAAGGATATTGTGTAGTTTCAGTGTGCGGTGGAATACCACTGCAGGAAAGGGTGGAATGGTAGTGGGTAGGACATTTCTCATTTCAGGGCATGCTGAGATGTAGTTGAAACCCTGGCAGAGAATGTGATTCAGTTGCTCCATTCCTGTGTGGTACTAATTCATGAGGGGAATGCGCCTTTATGGCTGGGCAGTGGGACTTGGGAGGTGGGGATGACTGGAGAGATAAGGCACACGAGATACATTTCTGTACAAAGTTGGGAGGTAATTAAGATCTCCAAAGGCATGACAACCAACAAGCTATCTGTCCACATGAATTGCCACCAACAGACTGTGGCCAGGAAACAGCTGGACCATCCAGTTGCTGAGGATGCTGCCCAACACAACATTCTTCATTTTAATGACTGCTTCACAGATTGTGCCGTCTGTATCCTTACTATCAACACCAGCTTTTCTGAATATGGGAACTCTCTGTGCAGTATATCCTACCCTCCCATACTCCTCCGTGCTTCATCTTTCATTATTCATTGTCCTACACTCACTTATCCCTTTCCCTGTTCCCACTCTAGCACTACACAGCTCCCTTCATTCCACTGCGTCCCCCTACCCGCCCTCTGTCTTTACTTCCTGACTGTACTATGTTGCCCTATCCTCTTTTCACCTCATCCCTATCTTCCCTCTTCCCCTCTCCCCACACCAGCCACCTCTTTACCACCAACTTTCAGATTTCTTCTCCTGTCTTGCACTCCTGCTCGCACTCTGGCCTCGGGAGCCATAGAATGTGTGTGTGTGTGTGTGTGTGTGTGTGTGTGTGTGTGTGTGTGTGTGTTTTGCCAAATTCTGATGAAGGCCTTTTTGGCCAAAAACTTACTTGTTTGACAGTCTTTTTGTTGTGCCTGTCTGCAACTCGGCATCTCCGCTATATTATGAGTAGCAGTCTGTCCTTTTTATATTATTTCATATTTATAGTTTTTACATTTGCACTTACATATTCCAAAAATATACAGTTTAGGGGCTAAACCAGGTTAAAGTTCTCTTCAAAATGTGTCATTTTTTAGGACAGGACAGGTAGTTGAGAATTACGAGAAAGTGCTGAAAAGTAATACCTCCAAATTTTTTATGTGAATACCTAAATTTAAATGAAACGAACTTAAATTGTAATGGACCAAGATTTGAACCTGGGTCTTCTGCTTATGAGGCAGCTGCACAGATAATTCAGTTATCTGGATACAGTGGTTATCACACTTGTTTTGAATGCAGTCAGAGAGAGTCCCTTTAGTCAGCCACAGTGTCAGTAGTGCTAGTGTTTGTTTTGAATACAGTCCAGAGACAGGTACCGTATTTACTCGAATCTAAGCCGCACTTTCTTTCCTGTTTTCGTAGTCCAAAAATTCGCCTGCAGCTTAGAATCGAGTGCAAAGCAAGCGGAAGTTCTGAAAAATGTTGGTACGTGCCGCCACAACTAACTTCTGCCATTAAATATATGTAGCGCTACACAGGCGTGCTTTGTAGGCGCAAAGATAAATACTTGCGCCGAAACCTCTGCATCAGTAAATAAATTTTTTAAAAAAAGGTGGAAGACGAGCTTTTTTTCTCCGCCCCGAGTTTTGACCACTGCATTTTCATACATTATCCAACGAAGTAAATACAAATTCCGTATTGTTCATCTTCAAATGTAGCAGAATTTCAGTGTACTACGAAAATCCGACTGGCAAGACTGGGATGTTTGTCAATATGGCCAACTCTACGTTCTGAATTTTTTCCTACCTGTGAGAAGAGATGGTTGCTAATAGGAACCTGATGAAATTTGAATCACATACTGTATTCTCTTCACCATAAGAATAATACGAATATAAACATTTTGCCATGTATTCTTTCGTGTTTGTTGCTATCTCATTTAAATCCTGTCTGCCTAATAAACTATGAAACTAGAGTGAGACAACATCAAACGCGGAAGAATATACGTATCGTGTGATGTTTACATTCATATTATTCTTATGCGTAATAGTGATACAGTCAGAAATGAAGCACGGCAACTGACTTGATTTTTAAATCTAAGATGACTAATTTCTGTGCAGAATTTGATGTAATAAAGAAGCGGCCGCAAAGATTTTCAACGGAGAAAAATTTTCGCCTAAACCTCGTTCAGAACCTGTTCTATCATACGCAGTATATTATTTGGTTCTTGTTGATCATTATGAATGAAAGTAGCAGTGTAAGTAGCAACAAATAGCAGTCTCTTGCCATTGTTTCGCTAATGAGACGATTCCTCTCTCTCTTTGGGCACCTACCAAACAGCATCAAAAGCCTGACAGATAGCCAACTAACATTTAAAAATAAATTAAAAGAATTTCTAGATGACAACTCCTTCTACTCATTGGCTGAATTTTTAGATATAAAGTAAAAAAAAAAAAAAAAAAAAAAAAAAAAAAAAAAAAAAAAAAAAAAAAAAAAAAAACTTAATCATTAGTGTCATGCAATATTTTGTGTAATGTAATTTCTTGTACAGACATCTTTTATTAACCTGACACGTTCCACATCATTACGAAGTGTCGTATTCATGATCTATGGAACAAGTATTAATCTAATCTAATCTAATCTAATCTAATCTCTCTCTCTCTCTCTCTCCTTCTCTCTCTCTCTCTCTCTCTCTCTCTCTCTCTCTCTCTCTTTTTTTTAAATAGTTCGTGGCTGTAGCGCGCGCAAAAGCAAGCCATGCTGTGATCCACGACAGGCCGTAAACACGCACTAACAGAATGCAACAAACAATGCATGACACAGTGCAGTAATGCATTTTGAGCTTAAGAGTGACGCAAACATCTATAACAAAGAAAACGGCACTTATCAGATCAAAGCAAAATAAGCGACGACACAAACATATAAATATGGACGGAGTGCCTGACGCATAGCAATGGCTACGTGGTAAAGTTTAACTGCTAAGCTTACGGCTCGAACCAAACTGCTGTAGCTGTATCGTCATTATTCATTCCACCTAAATTGTGTCTCATATTACAATGGACCAACTTTGTTTCGATTTGGAGGTGCAGCCTAAAACTTTTCTCTCCCTTTGAATTTTGATTCTCATTTTTCAGGTGCGGCGTAGATTCGAGTGCGGCTTAGATTCGAGTAAACACGGTAGTGCTATTTTCATTGTTTTCTACAAGAAGTGTCTAGTAACCACAGTTTAGTCATCTATCAGCCACCTTTAGTGAATTAGCAGTCTAGTTAAAAGTTCATTAACTCTCTACAGTGAATTGATTTCTTAGGATGGATAGGATGTGTGACTGCTGTGTACGGATGCAGGAGGAGCTGGCCACTGTTCACGAACAGCTGAATGTGTTGATGGCCGTGGTCATCCGTCTTCAGGCTGCTGCCTCGGAGTGTAGCGGCAGTGGGGAGTTTGGTGCGTCGTATGGTACACCCCAGGTGTTACATGCTTCACCCACCATCACTGCTGTCGAGACATCTTCGCAGGTACCGGGCGCGGTTGGGCCACCCTCTCCCCAAGGGGAGTGGTGGGTTCAGCGGCGTTCGCGGCGCACGATGCGGAGGGTCAATATGGAGGCTGGCCGTGCGGCATTGCCTGCTGTGCCTGTGAGTGGACACGTGGGTGCTTCTTCAGCAAGGTCCGAGCAGGCACATGGAGGGAGGGGTTTATTAGTGATTGGGAGCTCCAACGTTAGGTGGGTGATGGGGCCCCTTAGGGAAATAGCGGAAAGGTCGGGAAAGAAGGCCAGTGTTCACTTTGTCTGCTTGCCGGGGGGTCTCATCAGAGATGTGGAGGAGGCCCTGCCGGCGGCGATAGAGAGCACTGGGTGCACTTGACTGCAAATTGTTGCTCATGTCGGCACCAGTGACTCCTGCCGTCTGGGTTCAGAGGTCATCCTCAGTTCATACAGGCAGTTGGCGGAACTGGTGAAGGCGGAAAGCCTCGGTCGCGGGGTGGAATCACAGCTAACTATTTGTAGTATCATTCCCAGAACCGATCATGGTCCTCTGGTTTGGAGCCGAGTAGAAGGCTTAAACCAGAGGCTCAGATGATTCTGTGGAGATCTGGGGTACAAATTTCTTGACCACCTCTATCAGGTGGAGAAATGTTGGGTCCCCCTGAATAGGTCAGGCGTGCACTAGGCTCAGGAAGCGGCTACAAGGGTAGCAGAGTACGTGTGGAATGCACATGTGGGTTTTTTAGGTTAGAGAATTCCCTCCCTAGGCCCGACAAAATGACCCCGGAGATGCGGCAAGGTAGGAGTAGGCAAAACGCAACAGGGAATAACAATATTAATATGCTAATAGTAAACTGTAAGAGCATCTATAGAAAGGTCCCAGAACTGCTCTCATTGATAAACTGCCACAATGCCCACATAGTAGCAGGGACAGAAAGTTGGCTGAAGCCTGATGTAAACAGTAATGAAATCCTAAACTCAGATTGGAATGTATACCGCAGAGACAGGCTGGACAGTGAAGGGGGAGGCGTGTTTATACCGATAAGAAGTGCAATAGTATCGAAGGAAATTGACGGAGCTTCGAATTGTGAAATGATTTGGGTGAAGGTCACGGTTAAAGCAGGCTCAGACATGGTAATTGGATATCTCTATAGGCCCCCTGGCTCAGCAGCTATTGTGGCTGAGCACCTGAAGGATAATTTGGAAAATATTTCGCGTAGATTTCCCCACCATGTTATTGTTCTGCATGGAGATTCTAATTTGCCGGATATAGACTGAGAGACTCAAACGTTCATAACGGGTGGCAGGGACAATGAAGTTCTTCATCTGGAAACTACCTTGAGCAGTTAAACAGAGAATCGACTAGTGGCGATATCATATTAGACTTTCTGGTGACAAACAGATCCGAACTATTTGAAACAGTTAACGCAAACAGGGAATCAGCGATCATAAAGCGGTTACTGCATTTCAGCCATAAATGGAATGATCATATAAAGTTGATGGTCGGTACAGCAGATGCCACACTGAGCTTCATTGGAAGAATCCTAAGGAAATGCAATCTGAAAACAAAGGAAGTAGGTTACAGTACGCTTGTTCACCCACTGCTTGAATACTGCTCAGCAGTATGGGAACCGTACCAGATAGGGTTGATAGAAGAGTTAGAGAAGATCCAACGGAGAGCAGCGCACTTCGTTACGGGATCATTTGGTAATCCCGAGAGCGTTACAGAGATGATAGATAAACTCCAGTGGAAGACTCTGCAGGAGAGACGCTCAGTAGCTCGGTAAGGGCTAATGTTAAAGTTTCGAGAACATATCTTCACAGAAGAGTCAAGCAGTATATTGCTCCCTCCTACATATATCTCGCGAAGAGACCATGAGGCTAAAATCAGAGACATTAGAGCCCACACAGAATCATACCGACAATCCTTCTTTCCACGAACAATACGAGACTGGAATAGAAGGGAGAACCGATAGAGGTACCCAGGGTACGCTCCGCCACACACCGTCAGGTGGCTTGCGGAGTATGGAGGAAAAAAAAAAAAAAAAAAAAAATTAAAAAAGGTATGAAGATTTTTCTGTTTAGCAAAAGTGACAAAAATCAGATTTCAGAGGACCTGACAGCTCAACACAAAAGTTTTTTCTCAAGTACAGATGGTGTTGAGGATCAGTGGACAAAGTTCAAAACCATTGTACAATATGCGTTAGATGAGTATGTGCCAAGCAAGATCGTAAGAGATGGAAAAGAGCCACTGTGGTACAACAACAGACTTGGAAAGCTGCTGCGGAAGCAAAGGGAGCTTCACAGCAAACATAAACATAGCCAAAGCCTTGCAGACAAACAAAAATTACGCGAAGCGAAATGTAGCGTGAGGAGGGCTATGCGAGAGGCGTTCAGTGTATTCGAAAGTAATGTTCTATGTACTGACTTGGCAGAAAATCCTAAGAAATTTTGGTCTTATATCAAAGCGGTAGGTGGATCAAAACGTAATGTCCAGACACTCTGTGACCAAAATGGTACTGAAACAGAGGATGACAGCCTAAAGGCCGAAATACTAAATGTCTTTTTCCAAAGCTGTTTCACAGAGGAAGACTGCACTGTAGTTCCTTCTCTAGATTGCCGCACAGATGACTCAGAGGGCCATAGACACAGGTTTCCAGGTAGATGCCATGTTTCTTGACTTCCGCAAGGAATTCGATACAGTTCCCCACAGTCGTTTAATGAACAAAGTAAGAGCATATGGACTATCAGACCAATTGTGTGATTGGATTGAAGAGTTCCTAGATGACGGAATGCAGCATGTCATTCTCAATGGAGAGAAGTCTTCCGAAGTAAATAATTTCAGGTGTGCCGCAGGGGAGTGTCGTAGGACCGTTTCTATTCACAGTATACATAAATGACCTTGTGTATGACATCAGAAGTTCACTGAGGCTTTTTGGGGATGATGCTGTGGTATATCGATAGGTTGTAACAATGGAAAATTGTATTGAAATGCAGGAGGATCTGCAGTGATTTGACACATGGTGCAGGGAATGGCATTTGAATCTCAATGTAGAAAAGTGTAATGTGCTGTGAATACATAGAAAGAAAGGTCCCTTATCATTTAGCTACAATATAGCAGGTCAGCAACTGAAAGCAGTGTATTCCATAAATTATCTGGGAGTACGCATTAGGAGTGATTTAAAATGGAATGATTATATAAAGTTGATCATCGGTAAAGCAGATACCAGACTGAGATTCATTGGAAGAATCCTAAGGAAATGCAATCCGACAACAAAGGAAGTAGGTTACAATACGCTTGTTTGCCCACTGCTTGAATACTGCTCAGCAGTGTGGGATCCGCACCAGATAGGGTTGATAGAAGAGATAGAGAAGATCCAACGGAGAGCAGCGCGCTTCGTTACAGGATCATTTAGTAATCGCGAAAGAGTTACGGAATTGATAGATAAACTCCAGTGGAAGACTGTGCAGGAGAGACGCTCAGTAGCTCGGTACGGGCTTTTGTTAAAGTTTCGAGAACATACCTTCACTGAAGAGTCAAGCAGTATATTGCTCCCTCCAACGTATATCTAGCGAAGAGACCATCAGGATAAAATCAGGGAGATTAGAGCCCACACAGAGACATACCGACAATCCTTCTTTCCACGAACAATACGAGACTGGAATAGAAGGGAGAACTGATAGAGGTACTCAGGGTACCCTCCACCACACGCCGTCAGGTGGCTTGCAGAGTAGGGATGTAGATGTAGATGCATGGACTACACTAGCACACATCCCATCAGACCAAAATTATCCACCCACTAGTGATGTAGTGCCCCTATCCCATTATCATCCTCATTACTCAGTGCATTTCGTCAATTCCCGTAAGAGTTTGAGCTCACTGTGCATATGCGCTGAAAGGATCATTGGCCATCCTTGCCTTAATAGTGTATGAGGTATCTTTTTTTTTGCTTTACACATCTAGTTCTGTTGGACCAAATTGAGGAGCAAATCATCATTGTCATGTAACATGTCAGTACAAGAAATTACAACAGAAAAGTAATAATACATAAAATAAAAGGTGTAAGAATCCTAATTAGATGACAAGCTATAAGTTTATATAAATGTAATAAAAAATGTAACACAGATATTAGTTTAATTTTTTAAGGAATTCCTTCACAGAATAGGAGTGACCCATGAGGAAACTCCTTAGTTTGGATCTGAAAGCATGTGGATTACTGCTAAGATGTGACTGTAGGCTTTCCCGGCGTAAACTATTGATGAAGGTTTTCTCAGGTCTCCAGCTGGGTGGTAGCATTGATATTTCGCGATGTCACTTCACCAGAAGACGGGTAGTATGACAATCCCGAAGCGTCGCGACATATCAATGCTACTACCCGGCTGGAGACCCAAAAAACCTTCATCAGTACTGCTAAGATTTTAGAATTCTTGTGGTAGCTTATTGATAATGAATGCTGCAGAATACTGCACACCTTTCTGCACAAGAGTCAATGCAGATTGGATTTCTGTATAGTATAACTGAGTGAAAAGAATATATGGAGAAGTCAGTCTCAGATAGTCAGTCTAATGAACTGGGGTTGACAAGAGGTTCACAAACTAACACCACATGTTGGCCGAACTGCCCATTTCTGAGCCATAAATACCCTTTGTGAATGGAAAGAGTTACCACAAAATTTAGTACTGTCAGTCATAAGTGGATAAATGGATAGGTTGAAGTTAGATATAGTGGGAATTAATGAAGTTCAGTGGCAGGAGGAACAATGGTCAGGTGAACACAGGGTTATAAATACAAAATCAAACAGGGGTAATGCTGGAGAAGGTTTAATAATGAATTAAAAAAAATAGGAGTGCGGGTAGCCTACTACTGGGTGACTGAAAATCAATAGCAGAAAAAGGAAGAGAAGGTAACGTAGTAGGTGAATATGGAATGGGGGTAAGATATGAAAGAGGAAACCACCTGGTAGAATTTTGCACATAGCATAACTTAATCATAGCTAACACTTGGTTCAAGAGTCATGAAAGAAGGTTTTGTATAGTGAAGAGGCCTGGAGGTTCTGGAAGGTTTCAGATAGATTATATAAGTGATATAGAGAGAATTTCTCTATGGTGCGGAAATTGGCAATTTGGCACTAAACAAAGAAAAGTGAGAGTTCACCCACATGGGTACTAAAAGAAATTTGATAAATTTTGGGTATACAATAAATCATACAAATCTAAGGGCTGTCAGTTTGACTAAATACCTAGGAATTAAAATTACAAGCAACTTAAATTGGAAATACCTCATAGATAATGTTGTGGGGAAGGCACTTTGTTGGCAGAACACTTAGAAGATGGAACAAACCCACTAAAGAGACAGCCTACATTACACTTGTCCGTCCTCTGCTGGAATATTGCTGCTCGGTGTGGGATCCTTACCAGGTAGGATTGACAGAGGACATCAAAAAGGTGCAAAGAAGGCAGCTCATTTCATGTTATTGCACTATAGGGTTGAGAGTGTCACTGATATGATACACGAGTTGGGGTGGCAGTCACTGAAACAAAGGCAATTATCTTTGCGGCGAGATCTATTTACAAAATTTCAGTCAGCAACTTTCTCTGCCTAATGCAAAAATATTTTGTTGACACCTACCTACATAGGGGGAAATGATCAACATAATGAAATAAGAGAAATCGGAGCTCGAACAGAGAGATTTAGGTGTTCCTTTTTCCCACTCGCCATTTGAGAGTGGAATGGTAGAGTAGTAGTATGAAAATGGTTTGATGAACCCTCTGCCACATTTAAGTGCGAATTGCAGAGTAACCATGTAGATGTAAACATTTAGATGTAGAGATTTAGGAACCAGATTTTAAATTGTAAGACATTACCAGGGGCAGATGTGGACTCTGACCGCAATCTATTGGTTATGAACTGTAGATTAAAACTGAAGAAACTGCAAAAAGGTGGGAATTTAAGGAGATGGGACCTGGATAAATTGACTATACCAGAGGTTGTACATAGTTTCAGGGAGAGCATAAGGGAACAATTGACAGAAATGGCGGAAAGAAATTCAGTAGTAGAAGAATGGTTAGCTCTGAGAGATGAAGTAGTGAAGGCAGCAGAGGATGAAGTAGGTAAAAAGACAAGAGCTAGTAGAAATCCTTGGGTAACAGAAGAAATATTGAAATTAATTGATGAAAGGAGAAAATATAAAAATGCAGTAAATGAAGCAGGCAAAAAGGAATACAAACGTCTCAAAAATGAGATCGACAGGAAGTGCAAAATGGCTAAGCAGGGAAGGCTAGAGGACAAATGTAAGGATGTAGAAGCTTATCTCACTAGGGGTAAGATAGATACTGCCTACAGGAAAATTGAAGAGACCTTTGGAGAACAGAGAACCACTTGTATGAATATCAAAAGCGCAGGTGGAAAACCAGTTCTAAGCAAAGATGGGAAAGCAGACAGGTGGAAGCAGTATATAGAGGGTCTATACAAGGGCTGAGGATGTAGATGAAGAAGAAATGGGAGATATGATACTACGTGAAGAGCACTGAAAGACCTGAGTCGAAACAAGGCCCCAGGAGTAGACGATGTTCCATTAGGACTACTGGCAGCCTTGGTAGAGCCAGCCCTGACAAAATTCTACCATCTGGTGAACAAGATGTATGAGACAAGCGGAATACCCTCAGACTTCAAGAAGAATATAATAAATCCAACCCCAAAGAAAGCAGGTGTTGACAGATGTGAAAATTACCGAACTATCAGTTTAATAAGTCACTGCTGCAAAATACTGACTCCAATTCTTTACAGATGAATGGAAAAACTGATAAACACTGACTCGGGGAAGATCAGTTTGGATTCCATAGAAATATTGGAACACATGAGGCAGTAGTGACCCTACAACTTATCTTAGAAGATAGATTAAGGAAAGGCAAACCTACGTTTCTAGCATTTGTAGACTTAGAGAAAGCTTTTTACAATGTTTACTGGAATACTCTTTCAAATACTGAAGGTGGCAGGGGTGAAATACAGGGAGCGAACAGCTATTTACAATTTGTACAGAAACCAGAAGGCAGTTATAAGAGTTGAGGGGCATGAAAGGGAAGCAGTGGTTGGGAAGGGAGTGAGACAGGGTTGTAGCCTCTCCCAGATGCCATTTAATCTGTATATTGAGCAAGCAGTAAAGGAAACAAAAGACAAATTCGGAGTATGTATTAAAATCCATAGAGAAGAAATAAAAACTCTGAGGTTCGCCGATGACATTGTAATTCTGTCAGAGACAGCAAAGTACTTGGAAGAGCAATTGAATGCAATGGACAGTGTCTTGAAAGGAGGATATAAGATGAACATCAACAAAAGCGAGATGAGGATAATGGAATGTTGTTGAATTAAGTCTGGTGATGCTGAGGGAATTAGATGAGGAAATGAAACACTTGAAGTAGTAAATGAGTTTTGCTATTTGGGGAGCAAAATATCTGATGATGGTTGAAGTAGAGAGCATATAATATGTAGACTGGAATGGGAAGGAAAGCGTTTCTGAAGAAGAGAAATTTAAGTGTCAGGAAGTCTTTTCTGAAAGTATTTCTAAGGAGTGTAGCCACGTATGGAAGTGAAACTTGGAGAATAAATAGTTTGGACAAGAAGAGAATAGTAGCTTTCAAAATGTGATGCTACAGAAGAATGCTGAAGATGAAATGGGTGGATCTCATAACTAATGAGGAGGTATTGAATGGAATTGGGGGAAGAAAAATTTGTGCCACGACTTGACTATAAGAAGGGATCGGTTGGTAGGACATGTTCTGAGGCATCAAGGGATCACCAATGTAGTATTGGAGGGTAGCGTAGACGGTAAAAATTGTAGAGAGAGACAATGAGATGAATACACTAAGTAGATTCAGAAGGATGTAGGCTGCAGTAGGTACTGTGGAGATGAAGCAGCTTGTACAGGCTAGAGTAGCATGGAGAGCTGCATCAAACCAGTCTCTGGACTGAAGAGAACAACAACAAAGTGTCATAAGTGAATGAAAATAAGCAAAGTAAATTACTTTTCATATCAAACTATCGCTTACTGTAGGTGCTGTTCTAATAGTAAAAATGGCAGCATTAAGTTGTTCTGACATGTCCAGGCTGCTGCTTCCGTTGTTGTTGTTGTTGTTTGTCTCTTCAGTCCCAAGACTTGTCTGCTGCATATCTCCAAGCTAGTCTATCTTGTATGAGCCTCTTCATGGCTGCATAACTGTTGCAACCTTCATTCATTTCAGTGTGCTCACAGTATTCTAACCACGGTCTCCTCTCCAATTTTTACCCTCCAACGCTTCCTTCCATTACGAAATTAACAATTCCTTAAAACTGCAGGAGTGTCCTATCAACCAGTCTTTTCTATTAGTAAAGTGATGCTGTATACTTATTTTTTTTTCCCAGTTCGTTTCAATGCCATTGCATTTTTCATTTGAACTACCCATATAATCTTCAGCATTCTTCTACAATAGATGTTTCAAAAGCTTTTATTCCCTTTTTGTCTGAACTACTTACTGTCCACATTTCATTTCCGTACAAGGCTACACTCCAGAAAAATACCTTCAGGTAAGGCTTCCTTAAATGTATATGCTGTTCAATCACAGTAATGTGACCACCTGTCAGAATCCTGAATAACTATCTTTTGTGGCACACGACTCAAAATGTCTATTGTTTGGTGAGTGATCTCCTTTATGCCTAAATTATTTACATTATGTAGGTCAAATTTAAATGAACAAAATCTCCAAGATTAGGGATCATTTACAGAAACTTGAATTTTAGCACAGATTTGAATGCAAGATGCTTTTATTAGTTTCCACAATGACACTTTGTCTCAAAACCTGGCAGAAAATCCAAAGAAATTCTGGTCATATGTGAAGTATTCTAAGTGGCATGACACAATTGATGCCTACTCTACGCGATAGCGATGGAAATACTGTCGACGATAGTCCTGCCAAAGCAGAATTACTAAACACAGCCCGAAATCCCTTCACCAAAGAAGAAGAAGAAGAAGAAGAAGTAAATATTCCGGAATTTGAAACAAGAGCAGCTGCCAACATGAGTAACTTAGAAGTAGGTATCCTCAGAGTTGTAAAGCAATTTAACTCGTGTAATAAAAGCAAGTCTTCTGGGCCAGACTGTATACCAATTAGATTCCTTTCAGAGTATGCTGATGCAATAGCTCCCTACTTGACAACCATATACAACTGTTTGCTTGATGAAAGATCCATACCCAAAGACTGGAAAGTTGCACAAGTCACACAAAAATTCAAGAGAGGTAGTAACATTGTTCTTGTGAAACACAAGTAACTCTGTACACACACGCAGTGCTGAGTGCTATTGTCAAAGGATTTTAAAATTGATTCCATATTTTTAGATTTCCTGAAAGCTTTTGACACTGTACCACACAAGCGACTTGTAGTGAAATTGCGTGCTTATGGAATATCTTATCAGTTACATGACTGGATTTGTGATTTTCTGTCAGAGAGATCACTGTTCATAGTAATTGACAGAAGGTCATGAAGTAAAACAGAAGTGATTTCTGGCATTCATCAAGGTAGTGTTATAGGCCCTCTGCTGTTCCTTGTCTGTATAAATGATTTTGGAGATAATCTGAGCAACTGTCTTGGGTTGTTAGCAGATGATGCTGTTGTTTATCATCTTGTGGAGTTGTCAGAAGATCAAAACAAATTTCAAAACAATTTAGAAAAGATATCTGAATGATGTGAAAATTGGCAATTGATGTTAAACAATGAAAAGTGTAAGGTCGTCCACATGACTGCTAAAAGGAATCAGTTAAACTTTGATTACATGATAAATCGGCCAAAACTAAAGGCTGTAAATTCCATTAAATACCTAGAAATTACAATTGTGAACAACTAAAATTGGAAAGAACACACACAAAGTATTTTGGGGAAGGGCAAACCAAAGATTGCGTTTTATTGGCAGAACACTTAGAAAATGTAGCTGGTCTGCTAAAGAGACTGCTTTCACTACATTTGTCCATCCTCTTTTGGAGTAATGTTGCATTGTTTGGGATTCTTACCAGATAAGATTAACAGGGTACATAGAGAAAGTTCAAAGAAGAGCAGCATGTTTGTATTATTTCAAATAGAAGAGTGTGTGCCAATGACATGATGCAGAATTTGGGGTAGACATCATTAAAATGAAGGTGTTTCTTGTTGTGACGGAATCTTCTCATTAAATTACAAGCGCCAACTTTCTCCTCATAATCCAAAAATATTTTGTTGCTGCTGACCTACATAGGAAGACACAATCATCACAATAAAATAAGGGAATCAGAGCTCACACCGAAAGATGTCAGGCACTTAAGTGTGATTTGTGGACTATCCATGTATATGTAGATGGACATTATACCAGCAATTTCCTAACCATATATATACTCTGACCATTGTCACTTTTTCATTTTGCCATTTCCTAATCTGTTATCCTCTGCATTGTCTGATTTACCTTTTGTTGATGTTCATCTTAGATGCTCCTTTCAAGAGACTGTCCATTCCATACAGCTGCTCCTCCAATTCCTTTCTTCCCTCTGATGGAACTGCAGTGTCACCAGCAAGCATCAAAGTTTTTATTTCTTCTCCCTGAACTTTAATTCATTCTCCATATTTTTCTTTGGTTCCCTTTAATGCTTGCTCAATGTACAAACTGAATAACATCGTAAACTCTTTCTCACTCTCTTCTCAACCACTGTTTCCATTTCATGCACTTTCACTCTTATAATCTCTGTTCCTTTTCTGTACAAGTTGTAAATAATATTTCACTCCTTGTGCTTTATCCCTGCTATTTCAAAATTTCAGAGCATAGTCCAGTCAGTGTTGTCAGAAGCTTTCTCTAAATCTACAAATGCTGTAAATGTGTTTGCTTTTGTTCAACATTCCGTGTAGGGTAAGTCGTTAGGTCAGTATTGACTCCCATGTTTACAGAACCTGAGATAATCTTCAACCAGTTTTTCTATTCTTCTGTAATTTGTGTCGGTATTTCTCATCCATGTCTTACTGTACTGATGGTCTGATAATACGATTGTCAGCCCCTGCCTTCTGTGGAAATAGAATTATTACAATTTTCCTGAAGTCTGGGGGTATTTTACATTTGATGTCCACCCCAAATCCTGTATCATGTCATCGTCTTGCATACAAGTGGAATCATTTTGTCATAACCAATAAACTATGGTTAGAGAGTGTACATCTGCCCCTTGGAAATGTATTAAAGGTTAAAATCTTGTTTTGAAATATGCTAAACTTCTGAAGGAATATTGTATGCCAGGGATCTTGTTTCTATCTATGTCTTTCAGTGCTTTAAAAATTCTTCTCACATTGTCATATCTAGCATCCCTCCTTCATTTACTTTCTCTTCTATTCCTATAATATTGTTTTAAAGTTCATTTCCTTCCACCTTTGAGCTTTCCCTTCTTTGCTCGGTAATGGCTTTCCATTTGAGGTTTTTGTATTCACAAGGCTGCTTCTCTTGTCTCCAAAGTTCTCTTTAATTTCTCAGTAGACAGCATTTATCTTCCCCCTAGCCACACATGCTTCTACAGTGTTGCATTTTTTCCTCTACCAATTCCTACTTAGCCATTTTGCACTGAGTCAGTCTCATCTTTTAGAAATCTGTATCCCTTTCACCTGCTTCATTTGTTGCATTTTTATATTGTCTCCTTTCTTCAGTTAAATTTAATATCACCTACATTATCCAAAGATTTCTGCTAGGCCTTGTTGTTTTACCCATGCTGCATTCCATATTTGATCTCACACAGCTGCCTCTTCGTCGTATATGTACCCCTTTCCCCCTGTTTCAGTGCAGTTTTTCCAGTGTTCCCTCTGAAAACCTCAACAACCTGTGGTTCCTTACATTTAGTCCAGTGTTTCCCGTGTTCCCTCTGAAAACGTCAACAACCTGTGGTTCCTTACATTTATCCAGGCCTCATCTCCCTAGTATCCTACCTTTCTGCAATTTCTTCATTTTTTATATACAGTTTATAAATAATATGTTATGATCGCTTTGCCTGTGCAACTGTCTTAACAGTTTGAAATCGCATTTTGAAATCTTGTCTTTCCACTATGCAATCAACATGAAACCTGCAACTGTCTTCAGGTCTCTTCCATGTCTACAGATATTTTTCATGATTCTTAAACTAAGTGTTAGTGATGATTAAATTATGCTGTGTGCAAAATTCTACCGGGTAGTCTTTCATTCCTCTCCCCCAAGCCATGTTCCCCTAAGATTTTTTCTTCATTTCCTTTTCCTACTGTTAAATTCCAGGCACCAATCACAGTTAAATTTTAATCTTCCTTGCCTATCTGAATAATTTTCTTTATCTCATCGTACTTTTATTCACTCTCTTCATCATGTGTGAAACTAGTAAGTGTATAAACTTTTACTACTGTGGTGATTGTCAGTTTGTGTCTATCTTGGCTGCAATAAAGCATTCACTGTGCTGTTCATAGTAGCTTGCCTACATTCTTGTTTTATTATTATTTATTTGGCCTACTCCTGCATTACCCCTATTTGATTTTGTGTTGATGAACCTGATACTAGGCTGTGTAAAACTCCTGTTCTTCCTGCCACAACACGCAATTAATTCCTGCCATATCTAACTTCGGTCTATCCATTTCTTTTTCCAGTTCTCTAACCTACTTACCTGATTATGAGATCCAACACTCCAAAATCTGATCTGTAAAGTGCCAGTTTTATTATACAATGCAGGCTTTCTTGTCTAGTAGTAGCATCCTTAGTATTTTTGTTTCATGGGCATTAGGCCATAGTCCCTAACGTTTCATCTTCCAGTGCTAGAAACATCATCAGAGGCTATAATGACACTGGGAGCAGTTACAGTCTCAAACAAACTCAGCAAGTGGAGCTGTTCCTAAGTATCCACACAACAGTCAGTTTGTCATGCCATCAGACTGCTGCCTTAAGTCATGGAGCCGTGTCGACACGTGTTATGGGACGTGTTGTAGTGGGGCATAGTTGCCGCCTTTTTCTGTATTTGGCACTATGCCCAACAACTTATTTAATTTCAGTCCTTGTTTCTTTTCTGTTAAATTTGTGTTTGTATTTTTCAGTTTCTGTTGTCTCTCTGTACATCCTAGCACAGTAATGACTGGAACTTGATAAAACCATAATATCAGTGAAATGAATGTCCCAGTGCATAATCTGCTACTGCTGATTTCTCCCTGTTGTCCAGATGACAATTACTCATGGTTCCTTAAGGTCAGTTTAATGTTTATTGTTGTAGTTCCTGTGTACATTTGGTCTTGTGTGCAGGGGATTTTGTACACTCCTGTGACAATTTGTGAGTGTAGGTCCTTTACACTGTTCAAATATTCATGCACATTTCTTGTCAATACTGTGTCTTCTAAGTACTCTGCTGATGTAGTGTATGACTATCTTTGTGAATGGGAGGAAAACTATCCCTTTATTTGGTTATTTTTCACTAGAACAGAGTGTATATGACCCAGGACAACCGGGATATCCGGGAAAAACCTGGGAATTTTTTCATCCGGGAGAAAACTGGGAAATACCCGGGATATTTTTAGAATTCCAGGAATTTTTCATTGTTTTAGTTTTCAGTTAAATTTTTGTAATTTTGACTGGTAAGAACAGATACTCTGACAAAGGCTATTACTGTGTCCCACTATTGAAGAATAATACTTCAACAATAAAACATAAACGAGAGAAACAAACGAAATAACTTAAATTGCAATGGAAATGTGCCATATGCATTGACACACAGTGCTCATGCAAGCGTCTGCCAACTGAAAATGTGTCAAAGGCTTTAGGAAGACTTTGCAGTGCTTCATGACAACAAATTATCTCCAATGAGCGTGAAGTCGCAACTGTTTACATTAGATTTGTTTTTGCAGTTACACGTGGGCTCATGCACGTGCGCAGTTGAGTCACATTTGAGTAATAGATTCTCCCGCTACAGGAATGTGGCTGTCGGCTGTTGTAAGCAGTCGCAGCAAGCAGCTAGATGTTACCGAGGAAGGGGGCGCCAAATTCATATTCTTGAGGAAAAAAACTTGTTTCATAAAGCACCTAGCATTCAGCGCACGTTTTTCTATAGATTATTCGTATGATTTTGAAATGCTTCACTGTTGATTTTTGAACACATTTTAAGTTTATTTCTGAATGAATCATAAGTTGCCTTTTGAATGAATGTATGCTTAGTGTATGTGATGTCTCTGTCAGGAGAATCCTCGTCGCATCTAGAAATAAAGTTTCTGCAGACAAAAGGGGACGGGGCTACACGAGCATGAGGGAGTAAAGGCGAACGGATGAATGTCAATCGCTGTCTGTTTATATGGTTGATTGGGTTTGTGAATGATCAGCATTGTTATAATTACAAAATCCATAGATTCAGACTACCAGAATTGAAATAAACGACTGACAGGAATAACAGATGAGAGAGATTATGTATTATCTTCTCACTGTATCCAAGACAATGAAATTTTGACAGAAAATTTTTGGCCAGATCGCTACACTAGTAAGGACCAGTAGTACAGTCCCTGGCTAAGTTATATTCTGGAAGTAACACGGAAAATGTGTTGTTCGAACACGTAATAACGCCTAACCGGAAAATAATCGTGGGATAACTAAACCTGTAATTCTGGCAAGGTTAGTGAAGTTACTGGAGAACAAATTTAGACAGTGGCAGCAATAGCTACAGAATTGGTTATGACAAGATTGTTTGTTAGAACGAGGAAGGAGAAGAAACGGGGACATCACACAAATTATGGAAGAATAAGACGATTCCAAATTTATGTAAAAATTTCGTAATACTACTTTTCGATCTCCGGGGACATCACACAAATTATGGAAGAATAAGACGATTTCAAATTTATATAAAAATTTCGTAATACTACTTTTCGATCTCATGCTTGAGAAGCTGGTGCATATGAATGAAATGTGAAACTGTTTCCTAATATAAAGCTCTTTGCTTGTAGTAGCTCTGATAGGCATTTGATATTGGTACTTCATGTTATAAAAATGGCCATTTGTGCCAAAACAGTCTCGTTTATTTGGTGTGTTACAAAATTGCTGCCATATTAGAAAGGCCTATTTTGTTTTATCCCACAGACAGTGATAAAATAGACGTTATCAGATCGATAAACCACACCAGTCTTGGGTATTAGTTGTATTAACAGCTTTTTATGTAGCAGATAATGACATTTCAATTTTTCATGTAGCAAAATGTTTGACAAACTTTGATGAGGTAATAAATTCTTTTGCAGAAAGGAAAGCACGCCATGTAAAGCTGTAGCAAGATTAGAGAGAAAAAAATGCTAGGAGCTAAGGTTTGAAGAAATGTATAATTTATTGCTTATCTCTTGTCAGTAATGGTTTTATATATCCTATATTGAATTTTATGTCACACAAAACAGCAAGTTATTAACTAATAGGCAATAAAGAGTTGAGATTTTCTCAAGAGTTCTTGTTCTCTCGATCACGTATAATCACATCTGCTATTAATTGCGAGATTTTTTTAAGAGGTGCAAGCTGTCAAACGGGCCGACAGGGAGCAGGAGAAGCACCATAGGGCATTTCAATTTCCACTCTCATGAATATAGTTTAGACGTGCGGTAGAAAAATGCTTTATGAAGAAGCATGGCACAGCAGTTTGGCATAATTGAGACCAAATAATATGTCGTACATTACCTCGAATACGTATGTTTTATATTTCAGACTATTCAGAAATATGTGCACTACAAGATGAACATATTTTGAAAATTCGATTTTTTTTTTTTGTATTGACCCGGTTTGCAAATGTCATAGATCCGGGGCTGATGCGCAGAGCAGTCTGAGCTATAGTGCGTAGTCTTTATGTGACCCGTGTTTGCATTAAGTGATTTTGCTGTTTCCCCTACGTTTACTCTCGCGTCAAATGAAAACAAAATGGATATCTGTGGCCGGGAGCTATCAAGTAAATTAAAACACATTCACATAATTATGGAAGGCTGGAATATGTAATTACTTTCAGATTTTATTGTATTTCCACCTTTCTGACAGTCGAGCATTAATCGCCTTGCGGAACAATTATTATATTTGTCTGTGACTTCGTAGGCTTTCCCGGCGTAATAAGTCTTGAAAATCTCTTCGGGTTTGTTGCCGGATCCTAAAATCAACTTGACTCGATATTTTGGCGATCCAACTGGTCGCCATCTTCAGGAGAATGCTGCTTGCTGATGAGTCCCGCTGAGAACTAACGCCTGGCTGCAAAACGATGTCCTATATAGCCCACCGTGCAGTACACGGCGCGTGCGCCGCCCGTCACAGTTGCTGCCCTCCAAGACAGGGAAGGGGCGCCGCCCCTGGTAGAACTTTGTGGCAACGATATATCGCACTCATGGTCGCACCGAAGAACGTTCAATTTTGATGCGGGATAGTACCGGATTCCACGTCCTGCTCTTGGCGACCAATTGGATCGCCGAAATATCGAGTCAAGTTGATTTTAGGATCCGGCAGCAAACCTGAAGAGATTTTCAAGATTATATTTGTCTGTTTGCCAAAGAAATTTTTGTTAACCTTCACCGCAGAGGTAGTCAATGTATTTGAAACGAAATGTTTAATTCCACAATACTGGTAAGTTTCAACTGTTCGCTGCATTTCAAGTGCACGTTTTCATTTTCTGGCACGTATGACTAAACCAGAGGTTGTACAGAGTTTAAGGGAGAGCATAAGGGAACAATTAGCAGGAATGGGAGAAAGAAATACAGTAGAAGATGAATGGGTAGCTCTGAGAGATGAAGTAGTGAAGGCAGCAGAGGATCAAGTAGGTAAAAAGACAAGGGCTAGTAGAAATCCTTGGGTAACAGAAGAAATATTGAATTTAATTGATGAAAGGAGAAAATATAAAAATGCAGTAAATGAAGCAGGCAAAAAGGAATACAAACGTCTCAAAAATGAGATCGACAGGAAGTGCAAAATGGCTAAGCAGGCATGGTTAGAGGACAAATGTAAGGATGTGGAAGCTTATCTCATTAGGGGTAAGATAGATACAGCCTACAGGAAAATTAAAGAGACATTTGGAGAAAAGAGAACTACGTGTATGAATATCAAGAGCTCAGATGAAAAAACAGTTCTAAGCAAAGAAGGGAAACCAGAAAGGTGGAAGGAGTATAGAGGGTCTATACAAGGGCAATGTACTTGGGGACAATATTATGGAAATGGAAGAGGATGTAGATGAAGATGAAGATGAAGATGAAATGGGAGATACGATACTGCGTGAAGAGTTTGACAGAGCAGTGAAAGACCTGAGTCGAAACAAGGCCCCGGGAGTAGACAACATTCCATTAGAACTACTGATGGCCTTGGGAGAGCCAGTCCTGACAAAACTCTACCATCTGGTGAGCAAGATGTATGAGATATGCGAAATACCCTCAGACTTCAAGAAGAATATAATAATTCCAATCCCAAAGAAAGCAGGTGTTGAGAGATGTGAAAATTACCGAACTATCAGTTTAATACGTCACAGCTGCAAAATACTAACATGAATTATTTACGGACGAATGGAAAAATTGTTAGAAGCCGACCTAGGGTAAGATCAGTTTGGATTCCATAGAAATGTTGGAACATGTGAGGCAATACTGACCTTACGACTTATCTTAGAAGAAAGATTAAGGAAAGGCAAACCTACGTTTCTAGCATTTGTAGACTTAGAGAAAGCTTTTGACAATGTTGACTGGAATACTCTCTTTCAAATTCTAAATGTGGCAGGGGTAAAATACAGGGAGCGAAAGGCTATTTACAATTTGTACAGAAACCAGATGGCAGTTATAAGAGTTGAGGGGCATGAAAGGGAAGCAATGGTTGGGAAGGGAGTGAGACAGGGTTGTAGCCTCTTCCCGATGTTATTCAATCTGTACAGTGAGCAAGCAGTGAAGGAAACAAGAAAAATTTGGAGTAGGTATTAAAATCCATGGAGAAGAAATAAAAACTTTGAGGTTCGCCAATGACATTGTAATTCTGTCAGAGACAGCAAAGGACTTGGAAGAGCAGTTGAATGGAATGGACAGTGTCTAGAAAGGAGGATAGAAGATGAACATCAACAAAAGCAAATTGAGGATAATGGAATGTAGTCAAATTAAATCGGGTGATGCTGAGGGAATTAGATTAGGAAATGAGTTACTTAAAGTAGTAAAGGAGTTTTGCTATTTGGAGAGCAAAGTAACTGATGATGGTCGAAGTAGGGTGGCAAGGAAAGCATTTCTGAAGAAGAGAAATTTGTTAACATCGAGTATAGATTTAAGTGTCAGGAAGTGTTTCTGAAAGTATTTGTATGGAGTGTAGCAATGTATGTAAGTGAAACTTGGACAATAAATAGTTTGGACAAGAAGAGAATAGAAGCTTTCGAAATGTGGTGCTACAGAAGAATGCTGAAGATTAGATGGGTAGATCATGTAACTAATGAGGAGTTATTGAATAGGATTGGGGACAAGAGAAGTTTGTGGCACAACTTGACTAGAAGGAGGGATCGGCTGGTAGGACATGTCCTGAGGCATCAAGGGATCACAAATTTAGTATTGGAGGGTAAAAATCATAAAGGGAGACCAAGAGATGAATACACTAAGCAGATTCAGAAGGATGTAGGTTGCAGGAGGTACTGGGAGATGAAGGTGTTTGCACAGGATAGAGTAGCATGAAGAGCTGCATCAAACCAGTCTCAGGACTGAAGACCACCACAACAACAACAACAATATGGCATTATGCCACAATAAAGAATCAAACATGATATAATACAGTACTGGTGCTCCAAGAAAATTTACATCCCGAAAACCACACTGAAAAGCTTAATATAAGGTCGCAGTCTACTTCATTGGAAATCTGTACTTACGAATGTGCCCTTTAAGTATGCACTTTAAATGTGCACATTTAATTATATGGTTCACGAAATTCCGATGCTCTTGCAGTATCCTCTGATGTCTTGTTTCTTTTATGACATAATGTATGATCATTCAATGCTTTACACGTACGTACATACGGGTTTCGTATGCCATGATAGCTACCAAAGTGCGGTGTCGCCTGTTATCTGCACTCTCTAGCAACTGCTGAAAGGAACCTATTTCTAACAGGTCGTGGGAAAAAATTGCGAACAGTGGTTTAAAAAGCGTTACTTTCAAAGTAAATATCCTTTTACGTAAGTTGAACTATGTGCAAGAATGTAGCATGAATTTATTAAATCACAGTGTGTTTCAATCTCATTTAAAAATCAACTCTTTGATGATGACGAGACATTTAGAATAATTTTGAACCCTGAAGATCAGACATTTGTCATTATTAAAAATGTTACTGGCACATTTGTGTGATATATCCTAAAGTGTAACATGCGCGAAAAAGATCAACAGTATATGTGAAAGCTTAGCTTCTCTTGCAGCTCGAGTCCAATATTATATATGAAAGCTTTGCTTTTCTTGTAGCAACACTATGTATATTAATTTAAACTATTAACTTTCCCTGTGTGAGTGTTCATGCTACTTAACAGTGATGTTGCTGTTGGCTTGACTACATCACATGTCCTATGCTCTGAATATCCACTGTCATCAGCTGGCAAGATCACGTGGCATGAGCTACGAACAACTTACAAAAGTGCATCGAAATCTCGATTTCAATTATTCGGAAAGTAACATGCGGTGTTTGGTGGAATTCCAATGTATACTTCCGTAATACGAAAATACGCAGCGTACATGTTGCTGCACATCAAAGATCTTTCCAAAACGTGTCTTTTTCCCTGAGTTACATTTTCTAAAGTACTGGGAAATTGTACATCCTTATATAAAACCATAACCATTCAAAGGATTGATAAGGGAAAATATACTGTCACCCGGGAGAAAGTGTATTTATAAGTGGGGAAATCCGGGAATTTTTTTTCCTTGTCCACGTATACACCCTGTAGAAGCTCCAACATGTAGTGGCCTAGTTATCTACTTGTCACAGTAGCCATTTCTTCTGGAGGCAATTCTTAAATGACTGAGCTTTCCCTCCAAGTGCTGTGGTTCACAGATTCTTTCAGCCCGTTCTACCAACATTTAATTAATCCTTTTCTTTGCTTGGGGTGGTGGTTGGAATGTCTGTGAAGGTATCTATCCCTGTGAGAGGGTTTTCTGTAGTCTTTGTACACTAAAGTTCCAGCAGTTTTCTGAAGACGTACAGGATGATTTTTTTCCCACCATGTACAAGCTCTATACCTGCACTGGTGAAACATTGCACTTGACAGTTCACATTATGTCAAGCTAAGTTGGCTACACTGCAATAGTGATGTTGCACCAGCAACCTCGCACAGATAGCAGATGACGCGGTTTTCTGTTCCATCTCGTAAATGTAAGCTATTGACCAAGAACAGAATATATAAGAATTAGTTTTTGGCTTGTTACCACAATAACAGCAAATAAACTGGTAGTAATGTATATATAATCATAAAGAAGCACACATTTTAAGCATTGATGATGACTGATATTTTGAAAACAATACAGCACACAGTTTACAAAGTAAGTAATAACCGAAATTGCAGCTTCTCACTCTGTCTTGATGATGATGACGATGATGATCATGATGATGATGACGATGATGATCATGATGATGATGACGATGATGATCATGATGATGATGACGATGATGATCATGATGATGATGACGATGATGATCATGCAATAAATAGCCATATTCGTACCTTTCACTCACCATTTTACAGTGACAATGGCGCATTTCCATCAAGGTCTCCATCGTTACTGTAGTCGGAATCAGTACCAAAACCAGCTTTATGTTCATCACCACAATCCACAACAAATGCACCTTTCCTAATAGGACTTTCCATTCATCTAGCACTTTCTAAGGGAAATCTGTACTTTTCAGCACAATTTTTAGTGACTTTTGCCACTGCTGAAAAGTTCACTTACTTTCAACAAAACTAGTAACTTTGTTGCCGTAGGATGCTCTTTCCTGCTATAGTACACATAAATATGCCTGCAAATTGCACCAATCTTGAAAGAATCAAAGTCAGTGACAGGGTGAGGCTGCTGTTTCTTCTTTCCAAGAGTCACTAAAACTACATTATCTGACCCAGACAGCTCCAAATGATTGGGGCTCACATTTTTATATTTCAATTTTTGCAGTAACATTCCCTCTCTTACTGCTACTGTTCTTGCACTAATTCCAAAACCTTTTGATGTTCATTCCACAACTTTGGCAGGAACTGATGGCTGTATGGCTGTCCATTAGTACTTGGGTATTCTTTATGCTTGTAAGACTCGCAAAGGTTCTTTGCCCCCCCCCCCCCCCCCCCCCCTCCTCCAAGTATAAGAATTTTCTAAACCACAGTGTAACGAAGCACAGCACAGTGCAAGCACATGATAAAAGTGATACACAATGCACATTGTTTTTGTTCACATGAAGCAAAGCGGGCCAGCTGTCATTGATTCACGCCCCACACCTTGTGCCTCACACTTCTCATTCTCCACATGTCAGCTGTTTTGCTGCCAACTTCAAATGCCTATATCAAGTGCAAAGTTTCAGCAGCCTGAGTATGGGGATTGATGGATGAGAGTATACGGAACAAAAAAAGTTTAATGGACTTGTCTGGAAATGCATGGTTTCCATCCTGGTGACCATTTAAAGAATCATATATTGTTACAGAGACTGTGTCTCTCCTGCCATAGTAATTGATAATGTGTCTGATTCACTTCTCTTGCTGATTCACCTTGTAGTGGATGTGATACAGCAGTGTACATAATGGTTTCATATTTGTATCGAAACTTGCCAACATGGTGTTTGCTTATGGAAAGGCAAATGGAAATGGGCGGTGAGCAGTGAGATTGTATCAGGAGACCTATCCCAAATGACAATAGCCACTACAATCAATGTTTGAAAAAGTGTTTTGTGATTTGTCTGACCCAGTCATTTCAGGAAGCAGGAATTTATGAAAGACATATCTGAAATGTTCAGGCACCAGATTTTGAGGAAAATGTGGTTAACACTGTGGAAGTTGACTGCAGTGTCAGTACCAGGCAGTTTGCCCATCAGTACATGGTAGCCAGATGACAATGTGGAACAATCTCCATGACAATTGTTGCTACCCTTATCACTTAAAGCATGTGCAGGGCTTACTAGCTACAGACTTTCCACATCAGGAGTAGTTTTGTCATTGGTTCCTTCACAAGGCAATCACGATTCTAGGATTTGTGTCATCCATTCTATTCTAAGACAAGGTTACCTTTTACGTGGATATCTTCAACTTCATAATAGTCATCTGTGGGATGGTATGCAGAACCCCCATGGTATGGTGACAGTGAATCACCAGTATCGGTGCAGCCAAAATGTATAGTCTGGGATAATTGACAACAATATTTTGGGATCAGTCTTCCTTCCATGTTGCCTAACAGGCCGGAACTATTGGCATTCCTTGGAGGTGACTTTGCCTCCCCGACTGGAAGAAGGGGAAGGATTATGTGGCTGCTACATGATGCTCCAGCCCACTTCGCTGTTAACATCCAGACGCATCTCAGTTGTCTCTTCCCTGCCCGATGGATTGGACAAGAGGTCCAGTTGCGTAGCCTGCTTGTTCATCTGATCTCAATCCTTGCAATTTCTGGTTATGTGGTATTCTAAAAAGTATCATGTATGCAGAACCCTTTCCAGATGTGGATCCACTGTAGCAGTGTATTCGTGCTGCTGTTGACACTGTTCGGGTGCAGCCTGGTTGATGCAAATATGTGCGAAAGAACATGCTATGGGGCGTACAATCGTGCATTGAGGCACATGGAAAACATTTTCAACACATATTGTAACTGTGGTTGCATGGTACAGCATGGATTTGACCAATGTATCTGTAACAATGTATGATTGCATAAATGGTCTCTAACATGAAAACCATGCATTTCTGGACGTAAGTTCATTATACCTTTCTTTTTTTCCATATTCTCTCATCGATAATCCCTAGACTTTTTACATGGTGGAAAAAATCAACCTGTTTACATTCAAAAATGAAACTGGAACTCCTCTTTCCATAGTGAACTATGTATTGGGATTAATATAATTCAGAAAATTTAGAAATTCCGAGAGTTCGCTTTCTCCACGAGGCCGTATAATGAAGGTACCATCCCTGTACTGAAACCGACATGAAGGTTTCTTATTGCCATCTGAGGACAGACTCTGTGCTCAGTGGGTTCCCCACAACCACACCATAGGTTTGCTCATCGAACTTGTTGTCTCATTGAAAGTAAGTTGATCTGAGACAATCTTTAAATAGATCTGACATGTCTTTCTGCAAAAATACTTTCCAACTTTTGTAATGTCATCCCATTAAGAGGGACCAAAAATTACCATAATATCACATGAACTGAACCTGAAGGATTTTAATTTTTTGATAAAATGATTAGATTTCTAATGTAAGTGTAAGTTTTTCCTTTAAATGGCCGTAGGTGAGTGGTGAAGTGTTTGGCAGTCCCGTAGATTAACCAGTAGAGCTAACAGTAGGTGCTAATGGAATATGAGGTTTGTAAATTTGTGGCAAATGATGCAGTTTTAGTGATAATGCTTCTGATTTGGTGAAATCCTTCTTGTCTAGGGAGAGATGAAAAAGGCTTTTATTAACTTATCCTTTATTGTAAGAAGAGAACTTCTGGGATCTCCCGTAAGCTCTTTCTATTTTGCTGGTTGTAATGTAATTTACTGTGGCAATCTTCCTTCCTCGTTATCACTGTAGCACTACTCTTATCTACTGGAAGTATTAGAATGTCTTTATCAGTATATAAACCTTGGCGAGCTTTCATCTTGCCTATTACTAAGTTATTGCTAGATGGCTGGCTCCTGATAATGTCTCCAGCATTGAGAGATGAAACGGTAGGCAGAGGAATAGCCTTGGAGCATGACCTAACACTCATAAAGCAAAAAGCCCCAAGAATGCCAGTCTTGTTTCTCTGCCATCCTACTAAGCAGTGCCCACCTGAAGATCCAAATGGAGGACTATTTTACCTTCCTGAATAATGGGAGAGGATGCCATCACCATTTAACCACACAGTAGAGCTGCATGCCCCACAGGGGACAAACAAAAAGCTGTAGTTTCCTGTTGCTTTCAGCCATTCACAGTATCAGCATGACAAGGTCATGTCAATGGAGCAAATAATTTTTAGGTGATGCTATTGTCTTCACTTGGAACATTGCTTCTTGAAGTTAACTAACGGACAGCCATTCTGTCTCCTTTTAATTTACAGTTTTCTCAACTGATCTTACTATGTATTAAAAGTAAAATTCAACAATATTATGAAAAAAAGAGACTGCTACTAGCCTTGAAGATGATATTGTTGACATTCCAACCCTGGACTTTCCAAAAGTAAAATTTTTGCAAGGTAAATGTGAATGAAAAGGAGAAAGAATGGCTGGCCAGTAGTTACCTACATTCAAGAAATAATGATGATAGACACACTTAAAAATTATTTACTTTGTTTGGGTGATTAGCAGCATTGAAAGTATGTAGTAGGCCCCATGTGTTGTGGCACTGGTGGGTACTTACGCTCAAGTCCCGTAGCTTCTACTTGTCTGCAGCAGCAAAATGCTGGTTCTTTATAAATCTTCCTTTTCCCAGTTACAACTACTTGCATTATGATGTAGAGTTTTGTAATCCAACAGGAGTAAGACTATGTAACTATAGTAATTTAACTAGTTAGCATGATACGGAACATAGCTGATGTTCACTCTGACTCCCACACTTTACAAATGGTTGTCAGACACAGTCTGGAAAGCTTGTAAGGGTGTTTCAGGGCAGGTTGTGCTGAGAAATAATTGTTAAGAAAAAATTAGATATATTGCACTGCTTCTGAGTTAATTAGCATTGAAATTAGACAATGAGTCCATTGCATTCACAGATTCAGGCACCATTGCATACACAAACTCAAGCGGTGTCGCCAGACGTGTTCTTCGATCAGTTTCCGAAAACCAAAGAGAGCAATGCAAAAACTGGACATGGAATGGTAGTAAGGATTGAACCAGAAGCCCAGACACTTGAGCCAGAAGCTGTGCAGTCTCATGTGTTATCATCATTGCTGTGAGAACTACTGACACATGGTGTATTTGGCGGGCTGCTTGAATTTACATGTGCAACAGCCGGATTGGCTAACTTTAGTGTTACTTAACTCTGAAATGATGCACTGTATCAAATTTTCTTAACTATTCTCACCAAAACTTACGCTGCAACACCCTTACAAGCTTTTCAGACTGTTTCTGATGACAACCCTTTATAATAGCTTGTAAAAGGATAATGGGAATCGACGCTTTTCATACTTAGCTAGTAAACAGATCCATTTTGTAGAAATATCTTTTATGTTGACATAAGTCACTTCAGTAGTACCAGTATAGTTTTTTCTTAATGAAGTAACACATATTTCATGTTAACTCTGTTAGTGTCATCACATTATTCATAACTATTACTTTTTAGCACCTGTGGTATATATTTTTTTTCAAAATAAAATTTGAACATCAGTTATACAATGCAAATATTCATTTCACTTAATTGGTTTTGACAGAATACTCCATCTTCGGAAGTCTACAAAATTTAGGAAAAAATAAATCCCTAGAACATAGGCATACATGTATGTAAAGTACAGTACCGTATTACAGAAACTCTCGTAATATTGATTCAGCAGATGTCATTTCCTAAGTTCAGTGAATCGTAATGCCATGACATATTGCAGTGTGTAGGTAGTGTATGTGATAATTACATCCTCAATAGACATCACAGTAAACTGCACTAATAGCTTGACAAGCTTGAACTGACATAAGGCATCAAGTTCATCACATTTTATTGTTTCTGTGCCAGTGTAAATAACAAATTTTTCCTTTTTGGATGGCTCCAAGAGAATTATCAAAATGATCAGCACCACTCATGATGCAATCTTCTGTGTGTGTGTAAACAGAAAGAAACTTCCACATGGGAAAAATATATTAAAAACAAAGATTCCAAGACTTACCAAGCGGGAAAGCGCCGGCAGACAGGCACATGAACAAAACACACAAACACACACACAGAATTACTAGCTTTCGCAACCGATGGTTGCTTCTTCAGGAAGGAGAGAGAAAGACGAAAGGATGTGGGTTTTAAGGGAGAGGGTAAGGAGTCATTCCAATCCCGGGAGCGGAAAGACTTCCCTTAGGGGAAAAAAAGGACAGGTGTACACTCGCGCGCGCACACACACACACACACACACACACACACATATCCATCCGCACATACATGGAGATATATATATATGTGTGTGTGTGTGTGTGTGTGTGTGTGTGTGTGTGTGTGTGTGTGTGTGTGTGTGTGTGCGCGCGAGTGTACACCTGTCCTTTTTTTCCCCTAAAGGAAGTCTTTCCGCTCCCGGGATTGGAATGACTCCTTACCCTCTCCCTTAAAACCCACATCCTTTCATTTTTCCCTCTCCTTCCTTCCTTCCTGACGAAGCAACTGCCAGTTGCGAAAGCTCGTAATTCTGTGTGTGTGTTTGTGTGTTTTGTTCATGTGCCTGTCTGCCGGCGCTTTCCCGCTTGGTAAGTCTTAGAATCTTTGTTTTTAATATATTTTTTCCATGTGGAAGTTTCTTTCTGTTATATATATATACACAAAACAGAAAGAAACTTCCACATGGGAAAAATATATTAAAAACAAAGATTCCAAGACTTACCAAGCGGGAAAGCGCCGGCAGACAGGCACATGAACAAAACACACAAACACACACACAGAATTACGAGCTTTCGCAACTGGCAGTTGCTTCGTCAGGAAGGAAGGAAGGAGAGGGAAAAATGAAAGGATGTGGGTTTTAAGGGAGAGGGTAAGGAGTCATTCCAATCCCGGGAGCGGAAAGACTTCCCTTAGGGGAAAAAAAGGACAGGTGTACACTCGCACACACACACACACACACACACACACACACACACACACACACACACACACACATATCCATCTGCACATACACAGACACAAGCAGACATATTTAAAGGCCTTTTTGGTGAAGGATTAGGCGGGTGAGGGCTATGGATTGTGCTGTTTGGAACTGGTATAAGGACTGATGGAAAGAAGGATTGCAGCCAGAGATGGGAACTTTAAGTGTGAGGCCTTTGGGAGTAATGCCAAATGTCAGACAAGCCTGAGTAAATAAAATATGGGAGCGTAATCTGGCTAGGCTGAAGGCATGTTTGCGGAGGGAATGTAAATAAAATTTAATGGGGTCGTTGTAGGGATGTTGTGAGGTTGACATGGTATTAGTAGGTGGAAAGGGTAATATGAGGTTAAAGTGAAAGTAAAGAGAGATTTGTATAGGGAGAGATAAAGGTGTGAAAAAAGTCGAAAAAGTGTTGGTTTGAGATGAGCTATGTTGATCATTTGCTGAACTTAGGTTGGTGAACAACAATGGGTGCAAAGGTTGGGTAGTTATGTTGTCTCCAAATCACGTTAAAGGGTGGGGAAATTCAAGAAAATTTCGAAATTTTTTTTTTTTTTCGAAAAAAGTTTCGAAAAAATAATTTGCGGAAAAATAAAAATAAAATTCAAAAAAGAAAAAATTTCGAATAAAATCTCGAAGAATATGTGTGTAAATGTATTCAAAGGACTGGTTATGTACTGGCAGGTTATGATAATGAGGCTAACAATTGTTTGATGAAGAAATAATAGCGTGTAAACCGGTGGGAAGCTGCTAAAAAATGATCGGTTTTGTGGGAAAAACGGGAATGGAAATAAAACGAAAGTTGTTGGAAAAAAACTGAGATGGTTGTGTAATGGGTGAAAGGAACTGAAGCTGTGAAATAGGCCTTTAAATATGTCCGCTTGTGTCTGTGTATGTGCAGATGGATATGTGTGTGTGTGTGTGTGTGTGTGTGTGTGTGTGTGTGTGTGTGTGTGTGTGTGTGTGTGTGTGTGCGCGCGAGTGTACACCTGTCCTTTTTTTCCCCTAAGGGAAGTCTTTCCGCTCCCGGGATTGGAATGACTCCTTACCCTCTCCCTTAAAACCCACATCCTTTCATTTTTCCCTCTCCTTCCCTCTTTCCTGACGAAGCAACTGCCAGTTGCGAAAGCTCGTAATTCTGTGTGTGTGTGTTTGTGTGTTTTGTTCATGTGCCTGTCTGCCGGCGCTTTCCCGCTTGGTAAGTCTTGGAATCTTTGTTTTTAATATATATATATAGCAATTGCCATAAACCACTTGTCATGTGAATCACATCTCCTCTTGGAGCTATGCAGATATTTAAAAGAGAGATTCCTTTCTTGGATTTTGTGTCAGCCTTTAGTAGAGTGACGGGAGAGTTACTGATTTTCCTTATACGTGACAGGTCAGATTGCACACTAAACATGATATCTATCATAATTTCTTCATATGTTCTTTGTTTTACAGGCAAAAGAGAAAAAAGAGAAAGGTGTTGGTTTAATGCGTCGTCTGACTAGCATGAAAAAGTCAAAATCACCACCTCCAACTACATATTCAATGGATAACCCTGTGTTTGAAGATGGTACGGTGGCAGCAAGTCCGTCACATCCGGTTCACGTCAGGTAAGGACATTAGTCTTGTGGCTTGCTTTTGCAACATTCCTTGCTGCTGAAATTATGAACTAGTTTTTTCTGCTAGAGTATTCTGTAAGGCTAGATTTAATTTCATTAAATAAATTTCAAAATTTTAACAAATATGTTTTCGATACCAAAGGATGCTGCTGCTGCTGCTGCCGCTCACTGTATGCAAGGACATCATGTGCTCTAGTAGACAGGTTTTTTGCATTTCTTTTTTCCTCACAACATTTGGATTTCCATGTCAAAATAAATACAGAGGAATGTAATCTGATGATTATTTATAAATTTAATGATGTACAATGTACACAATACTCCATATTCACTTAAGGCATAAAAACAAGACAGAACTTTACAAACTCTCCCACCCCTCTGGCTGTATTGGTTATTTATGCCCATTTATGAGCAGTATGGTAAGTTTGTTATTTTTGTGCATAGTAATGCTGCAGTGGTAACAAATTCCCATCAGGCATCCAGATTTAGCTTTCCTTTGACTTCGATTAATCACTTAACCCAAATTTTCTCTCTCTCTCTCTTTCTCTCTCTCTCTCGCTCTCTCTCTCTCTCGTGGCTGTTTGGTGTGTGTGTTGTGTGTTTCCTTGTTCACCTCATTAACAAAATCTTCTCATTTACTTTAAAATATCCAGTGCCCTGAAATTAATAACCTAGATCAGGGCCACTCACCAAGGCTGATTGTCTAGCATGTAGTCGTCTTTACGTAAACAGAACGATGAGTGAGAGAGCGGCAGTAAGAGCCACAGGACATCTTGCTTGCTGGCTTCAGTTGTCAGATGGCAAAACTTTAACAATAACTGTTTTTAGTGCTACCAGGTGGTTATAATTAAACTGATGATGTTTTGAGTGCTGCAGTGCGGGCTTGTATATCACAGGGTATGCTGGAAAAAATTAGTGTTCCACTTCCTGCAACAAGGTGAAAATAATATGGCCCTGTAAGCAGTTAATGTGTTGTTGTTTTAGGAAGAGGTGAAGAACAATGAAACACATGACAAAAAAAAAGTTCTGATGTGCTTATTAGGATTTGGTCACAAGTTACTACATGTGTTTAATATGGTCTCCCGACTCAGGAATGTCAACAGTTACTCACAAGCATATCCATTATAAGCAGAGTGATATGTTGTTGTTGCTTTCCTTCTGATCAGGAAGAGTCCATTTACAGTCCTGATACAGTCTTTCAGATACCCAAACAACCAGAAGTCATGGATTTAGGTCAGAGGATGTGGAAGGCCCACATCTTGAAATTGCGTAGAGATGATGGAGTCATTGCCACAGATTTCTTGAAGTAAATTTTCCACCTGGTGAGAGAGATGTAATGTCACCCCATCTTGCATAAAAAAATAGTAGTGTGGCCACAGTTGCATTCTTGCAAAACTGGAATCACCTATTGCAGAGCTAGGTACTCATAATATACAAATGTCGCTGTCACCGAACAGGCCCGCGAGGTGTCATCTCCTCAAAGAAAAACCATCAGTGGATGAAGGAGCTTGTGAAAGATTAGATTAGATTAGATTAGATTAATACTTGTTCCATAGATCATGAATACGATACTTCGTAATGATGTGGAACGTCTCAGGTTAATGAAAGATGTCTGTACAAGATGTTACATTACACAAAATATTGCATGGCACTAATGTTTAAGCTAGGTTTTTTTCCCCTTAATTTATATCTAAAAATTCTGCCAGTGAGTAGAAGGAGTTGTCATCTAGAAATTCTTTTAATTTATTTTTAAATGTTGGTTGACTATCTGTCAGGCTTTTGATGCTGTTTGGTAGGTGCCCAAAGACTTTTGTGGCAGCATAATTTACCCCTTTCTGTGCCAAAGTCAGATTTAACCCTGCATAGTGAAGATCATCCTTTATCCTGGTGTTATAGCTATGCACACTGCTATTACTTTTGAACTGGGTAGGATTATTAACAACAAATTTCATAAGTGAATATATATACTGTGAGGTTACCGTGAGGATCCCTAGATCCTTAAATAGATGTCTGCAAGATGACCGTGGGTGGAGTCCAGCAATTATTCTGATTACACGTTTTTGAGCAATGAATACTTTCTTACTCAAAGAAGAATTACCCCAGTATATGATACCATACGAAAGCAGTGAATGAAAGTAGGCATAGTAAGCTAATTTACTGAGATTCTTATCACAAAAATTTGCAATAACCCTAATAGCATACGTAGCCGAACTCAGACATTTCAATGTGTTGCTTCCAGTTTAACCTCTCATCAATGGACACACCTAAAAATTTTGAAAATTCTACCTTAGCTACAAACTTCTGTTCAAAGTCCATATTTATTACTGGAGTTGTGCCATTTACTGTACGGAACTGTATATACAGTGTTTTATCCAAATTTAAAGAGAGTCTGTTTACTGAGAACCACTTAATAATTTTGTGAAAACATCATTTACAATTACATCACTTAGTTCTTGGTTTTTGGATGTCATTTCTATACTTGTATCGTCAGCAAAAAGAACTAACTTTGCATCTTCATCAATATGGAATGGTAAGTCATTAATGTATATCAAGAAATTAAAGGACCTAAGACCGAACCCTGTGGGACCCCGTGCTTGATAGGCCCCCAGTTTGAGGAATCAGCTGTTGTATTAACATTACATGAACCACTTATTTCAACTTTCTGCATTCTTCCAGTTAAGTATGAATTAACCATTTGTGCTCTGCCGCCCTCAAACCATAATGATTTAGCTTATCTAAAAGAATTCCATGATTTACACAGTCAAAGGCCTTTGAGAGATCACAAAAAATACCAATGGGTGATGTCTGGTTATTCAGAGCATTTAATATTTGATCAGTAAAAGCGTATATAGCATTTTCTGTTGAAAAGCCTTTCTGAAAACCAAACTGACATTTTGTTAGTACTTTATTTTTACATATATGGGAGGCTACTCTTGAATACATTACTTTCTCAAAAAATTTTGATAGAGCTGTCAGAAGAGAGATTGGGCGATAGTTGTTGACATCCGACGTATCCCCCTTTTTATGCAATGGTTTTACAATGGCACATTTCAGTCTGTCGGGGAAAACACCCTGCTCCAAAGAGGTATTACATACGTGGCTGAGAATCCTACTTATCTGTGGGGAACAAGCTTTAAGTATCTTGCTGGAAATGCCATCAATTCCGTAAGAGCTTTTAATTTTCAGTGAGTTTATTATTTTACTGATTTCAGAGGGAGAGGTTCGTGAAAATACAGTTGCTTCAAACTGCACAGGTATGGCCTCTTCTTTTAGAAGCCTTGCCTCTTCTAGTGAAGATCTAGATCCTACTTTCTCCACAACATTTAAAAAGTGATTATTGAAAATATTTCCAATTTCAGATTGTTTGTTAGTACACTTGTCATTCAGTTTTATGGCACTAAAGTCTTCCTGTGCTCTTGATTGCCCTGTTTCCCTTTCAATAATATTCCAAATTGCTTTCATTTTATGATCAGAGTTACTGATCTCAGACATGATACACATGCTTCGAGACTTTTTAATAACTTTCCTTACTACCACACAATAGTTTTTATAATATTGAACAATTTCGGGGTCAGTACTCCCTCTTGCTGTTAGATACAGTTCTCTTTTACGGTTGCAAGATATTATTATTCCTTTAGTTAGCCAAGGTTTTTTATGTTGTCTTGGAATTATGTTTCACTGTTTTCTTGGGAAAACAATTTTCAAAAATACCCTTAAAAATGTATCGTGAAATAAGTTATATTTCAAGTTTGCATCGGGTTCCATATACACTGCATCCCAGTTTAGCTCCTTTAGTCTTTCCCTAAAGTTTGCAGTATTTATATTGTTAATTGAACGCACTGCTTTGAAATTCTGATTTGATATGCTGCTGGAGCTATGTCATGTACTGTAACTAACTGTGCACCATGATCTGAAAGACCATTCTCAACAGGATAACTATTTATGTCCTTAAATTTATCTTGGTATATAAAAAAAGTTATCTATCAATGTCCTGCTGTTCTTTAAGTGAGTAGGAAAATCAATGATGGAGCTTAAATTGAAAGAACTGAGTAATACTACAAGGTCATTCTTCCTATCACACTCTTTCAGGGAATCAACATTGAAATCCCCACAAATGATAATTTGCCCCCCCCCCCCCCCCCTGTCTGACAGATAGCACAACAAAGCATCCAAGTTTTCTAGAAATAGCTGGAAATTCCCTTAGGGGGACCTATACACTGTTACAATTATGAAAGTGCCACCATTTAGTTTTAGTTCAGTGGCACATGCTTCCATATGTTGCTCTACACAAATTTTTTTAGTTTCTAAATGTTTTGCGCTGTGGAAGCTTTTGACATATATGGCAACTCCTCCTCTCATCATATTATCTCTATTTACATGTGCAGCTAATTTGTACCCATTGATGCTAACCTTTTGCATATCAGTGACAATGTGATGCTCAGACAGGCATAGTACATCTATTACATTCTCAGTTTCTATATCTTCTAAACAGCGCAGAAGCTCATCAATTTTATTCTTCAATCCCCCAATATTTTGATGAAATATACTAACATTTTTCATTTTAATTTTGTGAGTATCTTGAACTTTTTTAACATCTTTAGTACTTGCCTGGTTGAGTTTCCCAATGGACACTGATCTTACACTAAAAAAGAGTTACCACTATGAGATGTAGTTCCTCCCCCCTTTAAATTTCCTGCTATCAGCCCAGCCAGTTTACCCTTCCCCTTCTTGTTGAGGTGTAGGCCATGTCTAGTATAGTCTCACCTACAGAGTGAATCAACAGGAACCACACCAATATGTGACCCCGCATCAGATCCAAGTAGCCGTTCCAACTCCAAATTAACTCTCCTGACAGAAGAGCTCAAATGAGGCCGATCATGGCGCTCCAGAACCGACACAAACCCAACACTGGTATGACTCGATGCCGATGCAATATTTGCCAGGTCACACTCTATGCTGTACCCCGGATCTCTGTCAATACTGTTGCCCAGCCCACCCATAATAACCATGGTATCTTCCTTAGTAAAGCCTCTACATAGTGAACCTAAATCCTCTGTAACCTGCCCTAGTCCAGCACTAGGTTTGAAAAAACTTGTGACCTGGTATTCTGACACTAATTCATCCTGCAGAAGTTGGCCCACACCCCTAGCATGCGAACTACCTAGCAACAAGACTTTCTTTCTCTTTGCACACTTCCCTACCTTCTTATTCAATTTGCTGCTGAAAGCTTATTGAGCCCTGTCTACATCTACTTCTGTGAGAGGCTCATCAGTTTGCGGCTGAGGCAACAGGTCAAACCTATTTTGTACATTAATAACAAGGCTGTCAGAAGAATTTCTTGACCTGTTCCTTATGCCTGTTGCCACTTCCCACCCCTGTTTACCCTTCTCCCCCCTTAACCTGCACAGTTCTCGTCTAGCCTCATCTACCTCAGCCTGAAGGGCAGCAATTTTCCCCTCCTGTTCCACAATCTTTCTATCTCTACTGCATAGCCTACAGAACCACTGATGAGTCTCGCTCATTTTCCCAATTCCCATGCCACTACATTCTCCCCAATGAAAAAAGTTACTACATCCATCACACCAGACCCCGGAGCTAACGATTCTCCGACACGTCAGGCACTTTACACTCATGGTACAAATCGATTTAGTGACATAAAGACAATTAAGTTCCCGGAAAACAATGAAAATACGTGTACAAAAAATTAGGCCTACTCGCAACAATGTAAACAATGGTTCAGAAGTTTCTTACTGGAAATTACTTAAGAGATGACGATACTCTACAGATATAAAGGGGCAGCAAACGTATTTGGCACACTAAACTATCAGTAAACGCACTTAAAATTGCGGTATGAAGTTTAATCTGAAAGCTCAAAAGTTCGGCCTGGCCCCAATATGTAAACAAAACGAACATTGCTCGATTACTGTGAAAATACGCGAGTAAGACAAAAACTTTTAATGGTACGCTTGAAGAGCACTATAATTAACGCAATAAAATAGTTTAAAGTGTTAGAAACAGTTTATTACTACTAAAATTACTTATCTTGTACGGGAGCTGTGACTCAAACATCCGTATAGCAGGCGCAGGGCTACCAACCACACCACAATCACATAAGATGAGTGCAGCAGATGTTCCTGCACAACATGTGGTGCAGTAGAACCCCAGATGTGGCATTTCTATGCATTCATGGCACTGTGCCGAGTAAATTGTCCCGTGCATCCAGAGAATATTCCCTGGCCACATGTCATCCATTCCCAGGTGTGGAAAAAAAAAGGGCAAAGTCATGCCTTTATAGCCTGTCTTGGGCTTCATTTGTTGCACGTTCTTAATCTTGCAGGGATACCAGCGTAAAATGCACTGCAAAATCTTCTGAACTGTTGACCAGGAAGAGATCATTCGCATGTCACAGCATGAGCACTGGTTGCAGAATTTAAGGCATGTGCTGCATGGTTGGCTATAGCTACAGAAACTTAATCAGCAACTGCCATGGAAATGGGTCACCTCCGTCTCCCTCCTTACACCATTTATTGGTATGGGGCCTCTTTGCAGCTTTATCTGTCAGCAATATTCCTGGGATGCAGCGCCACTATTGCTGCAACTTTGATAAAACGACTTTACCAGTTGTTGTGATCCTCAGTCCTGAGACCGGTTTGATGCAGCTCTCCATGCTGCTCTATCCTGCGCAAGCTTCATCATCTCCCAGTACCTACTGCAACCTACATCCTCCTGAATCTGCTTAGTGTATTCATCTCTTGGTCTCCCTCTACGATTTTACCCTCCACGCTGCCCTCCAATACTAAATTGGTGATCCCTTGATGCCTCAGAACATGTCCTACCAACCAATCCCTTCTTCTAGTCAAGTTGTGCCACAAACTACTCCTCTCCCCAATCCTATTCAACATCTCCTCATTTGTTATGTGATCTACCTATCTAATCTTCAGCATTCTTCTGTAGCACCACAGTTCGTAAGCTTCTATTCTCTTCTTGTCTAAACTATTTATCGTCCATGTTTCACTTCCATACATGGCTACACTCCATACAAATACTTTCAGAAAAGACTTCCTGACACCTAAATCTATACTATATGTTAACAAATTTCTCTTCTTCAGAAACGCTTTCCTTCCCATTGCCAGTCTACATTTTACATCCTCTCTACTTCGACCATCATCAGATATTTTGCTCCCCAAATAGCAAAACTCCTTTACTACTTTAAGTAACTCATTTCCTAATCTAATACCCTCAGCATCACTCGACTCGTTTTGACTACATTCCATTATCCTCGTTTTGCTGTTGTTGATGTTCATCTTATATCCTCCTTTCAAGACACTATCCATTCCGTTCACGTGCTATTCCAAGTCCTTTGCTGTCTATGACAGAATTACAATGGCATCGGCAAACCTCAAAGTTTTTATTACTTTTCCATGGCTTTTAATACCTACTCCAAATTTTTCTTTTGTTTCCTTCACTGCTTGCTCAATATACAGATTGAATAACATCTGGGAGAGGCTACAACCCTGTCTCACTCCCTTCCCAACCATTGCTTCCCTTTCATGCCCCTCAACTCTTATAACTGCCATCTGGTTTCTGTACAAATTTTAAATAGCCTTTCGCTCCCTGTATTTTACCCCTGCCACCTTCAGAATTTGAAAGAGAGTATTCCAGTCAACATTGTCAAAAGCTTTCTCTAAGTCTACAAATGCTGGAAATGTAGGTTTGCCTTTCCTTAAAATAGCTTCTAAGACAAGTCGTAGGGTCAGTATTGCCTTACGTGTTCCAATATTTCTACGGAATCCAAACTGATCTTCGCCGAGGTCGGCTTCTACTAGTTTTTCCATACATCTGTAAAGAATTCGCGTTAGTATTTTGCAGCCGTGACTTATTAAACTGATAGTTCGGTAATTTTCACATCTGTCAACACCTGCTTTCTTTGCGATTGGAATTATTATATTCTTCTTGAAGTCTGGGGTATTTCGCCTGTTTGGTACATCTTGCTCACCAGATGGTAGAGTTTTGTCAGGACTGGCTCTCGCAAAGCCGTCAGTAGTTCTAATGGAATGTTGTCTACTCCCGAGGCCTTGTTTCGACTCAGGTCTTTCAGTGCTCTGCCAAACTCTTCACGCAGTATCGTATCTCCCATTTTATCTTCATCTACATCCTCAACCATTTCCCTAATATTGTCCTCAAGTACATCGCCCTTGTATAGACCCTCTATATACTCCTTCCACCTTTCCCTTCTTTGCTTAGAACTGGGTTTCCATCTGAGCTCTTGATGTTCATACAAGTGGTTCTCTTATCTCCAAATGTCTCTTTAATTTTCCTGTAGGCATTATCTATCTTACCCCAAGTGAGATATACCTCTGCATCCTTACATTTGTCCTCCAGCCTTCCCTGCTTAGCCATTTTTTCTCCTTTCATCAATTAAATTTAATATTTCTTCTGTTACCCAAGGATTTCTACTAGCCCTCGTATTTTTGCATACTTGATCCTCTGCTGCCTTCACTACTTCATCCCTCAATGCTACCCATTCTTCTACTGTATTTCTTTCCCCCATTCTTGCCATTTGTTCCCTTATGCTCTCCGTGAAACTCTGTACAACCTCTGGTTTAGTCATTTTATCCAGGTCCCATCCCCTTGAATTCCCACCTTTTTGCAGTTTCTTCAGTTTTAATCTACAGTTCATAACCAATAGATTGTGGTCAGAGTCCACATCTGACCCGGGAAATGTCTTACAATTTAAAACCTGGTTCCTAAATCTCTGTCTTACCATTATATAATCTATCTGAAATCTGTCAGTATCTCCAGGCTTCTTCCATGTATACAACCTTCTTTTATGATTCTTAAACCAATTGTTAGCTATGATTAAGTTGTGCTCTGTGCAAAATTCTACTAGGCGGCTTCCTCTTTCATTTCTTAGGCCCAATCCATATTCACCTACTACGTTTCCTTCTCTCCCTTTTCCTACTACCGAATTCCAGTCACCCATGACTATTAAATTTTCGTCACTCTTCACTATCTGAATAATTTCTTTTATTTCATCATACATTTCTTCAATTTTATCGTCATCTGCAGAGCTAGTTGGCATATAAACTTGTACTACTGTAGTAGGTGTGGGCTTCGTATCAATCTTGGCCACAATAAAGCATTCACTATGCTGTTGGTAGTAGCTTACCCACACTCCAATTTTTTAATTCATTATTAAACCTACTCCTGCATTATTCCTATTTGACTTTGTATTTATAACCCTGTATTCGCCTGACCAAAAGTCTTGTTCCTCCTGTCACCGAACTTCACTAATTCCCACTATATCTAACTTTAACCTATCCATTTCCCTTTTTAAATTTTCTAATCTACCTGCCCAGTTAAGGGATCTGACATTCCACGCTTCGATCCGTAGAACGCCAGTTTTCTTTCTCCTGATACGACATCCTCTTGAGTAGTCCCTGCCCGGAGATCCGAATGGGGGACTATTTTACCTCCGGAATATTTTATGCAAGAGGACGCCATCATCATTAACCATACAGTAAAGCTCCATGCCCTCGGGAAAAATTAAGGCTGTAGTTTCACTTTACCAGTAGTGCACGGTATTTGTGCTCAGTAGGCCTAGTCATTGTGTATGCCACAGAGAACTTCAACCTTTTTAAGCCTTTACACCAACAGTCACTTCACAAGATATCAACATGTGGCACCAAGTGACAAACAGCATACTCATGTCAAAACAGGAAACATTTCACATTCTGACTGCCTACAGTGCCATATTTTCACCTGGTGGCAGAAAGTGGAACTACTTTTCCTTCAGCATACTCAATGTGCACACTAATTAATGAACATACCTGCAGTGTTTCAGCATCCTGCATGTATATACTCTGGACTGCAGCACTCAAAACATCATTAGTTTAATTATAATCATCCGGTCCATGGGAGTCAGTATCTTTTTACCAATTTTGATAAATATGCAAATTGTCATAAAGTGCTAAGTCCTATTGAGTAATTCAGTTTGCTGTGGCATTATGACATAAATCACATGACACTTACATGACAAGTGTGAGGCAGTAATCCATGACCTGAAAGCCAGTCTGTAGTATTCACCACTTAATTAAAAAATTGTATTTTTTTTCAGTGTAATGACAAAAGCATTAAATAGATCCATCTTCACTTAAGCAGCAATTGCGATGGTAGTTTTTAGCTCCAATAACAGACATGTTGTGGAGTAGTTGTCCCATTATTTGCAGCCAGGAGATCATATAGGAAGAGAATCTGCAGAGAGAATCAGCTGGAAACTTTCTTGTATGATATTTAATGATCTGAAACCATTTTCTACATAGCAGCAGGAGAATAGTATCTACAACTAGTGCCCAACATGGAGAGTCCAATGCCAGAAAAAACAAAGATATTGAGAAGGAAATAATAGAAAATTATTTTGTACTGATTTCGCGTGACTTCATTTTGTTTTGGTTTCTCACTGTTCTGTAGGTGTTAGCTGATTGCTAGATATTGTGATCAGTGATTAACTTACTCATTTATGTTTGCAAATCGGGAAGTCTTTGCACCCCCCCCCCCCCCTTTTTTAATCCAAATTACAGTTGTAAATGCAGAGTCAACATATCTGTTTGGCCCAGGCCTTATCTGGCAGTATCACGGCGGCATAGTGCTGCTGTCAATTGTTGAAGATGGTGATTGTGCTTGACATGTTGACAGTGTAGGAGCAGTGAAGTCTTGATTCATTTTCTCTCCCACAAAGAATGAGTACCCATTGAAATCCACAGGGAAATACAGTTCCTGTCTGAGGAACAGTGTTTTGCTGTGAGAAGTGTGAGATGGTGGTGTTGCAATGTCGAAAAAGGCTGTGAAAACTTGCATTACAATAAGTGTTCGGGGACACCACGCTTGTCACAGGATGACGTCATATCCAACATGAATGCAATGTTGAAATTGGATTTTCATGTACACCTCAAGACATTTCTCAGGAGCTTGGCATTTTTTATCTGGTAGTGTTTAAGACCTTGTTCATGGGTCCTTAGGGTGCTGGAAGGTTTCATGTCGGAGGATGCCTAAACAGTTGAATGATACGATAAATGGCAAGAGAATGAGTGCTTCTCTGAGTCACCTGCGAGGATGATGACAGTTTTCTGGACTGTTGTTACTGACAATGAAGTGTGGATACTGCATTTCATGCTGGAATTGAAGGGGGAGCACGGTGTGGAAACATCCAGATTCACTTGAGACAAAAAATTCTGTTCAGTGCCATCTGTTGGGAAAGTGATGTTAATGGTCTTCTGGGGTGGTTGTGGATCTCTCCTGCCAACCCGAGCAGGGAATATCAGCACCCAGGCAGGAAAGGGGAGGAAGAGTGTAGTTCATCTGTCACTAGGTGCAGCCATCAGTGCAGATGATTACTGTTTCACACTGTCATGGCTACAGGCTGTCATCAACAAGAACTGCTGAAGGATCCTCGGTGTGGGCAATGTGATTACCCCCGTGGCAGCGCAAGGCCAGTTGCGGTGACCAGAACTGCCAAGATCCGGTCGTTTCACTGGAAGAGTCTGAGCTACCCAGCGTACAGTCCACACCTTTCCCCTATTTATTTGTGCATTCTCAATCCACTGAAGAAGTTACTAGCAGGACAGCGATTCATGTGCAACTATGAAGCCAAGGCAACATCTGATGGTGGTTCCACAGTCAGCCGGACGAATTTTATCATAGGGTTGTCTCAGATTTAGTGCTGTGGTGGAACGAATGTCTGAAATGGTGCGAGGACTACAAGGAAAAATAGTCGGGCACATAGAATAGTACATATAATAATAAGTACCTGTAGTTGTATTTACCTTATTTTGGTTAGTAAAAAATAGGGGCAAAGACTTTCTGATTTGTCCTCGTAGTTTATAGTTACTTTTAGTCTGTGGCGTTTATTTGCTTGCAGGTCTTTCCCTTACATTATAAAGTGTATGTTATTAAGTTCACTGCAACATTTTTTTACTGATTAACAGTTACATGTGTTTAATCAATATTTCTGAGATTTTTCTTCAGGTTCCCCTATTTCGAATAGGTCTTCAGAACATTTGCTTGTTTATGACTAAGAAAAACGGCAACTGCTGTATTTTATTTGTGAGACTATTACTTCTGATAGATTGAGATTGGGGCCACTGTGCACCACATGACGCATTCTACGATGCACCTGTCACTCTATGGTACTACTTTTTTCGGTGGTCACTCTCACTCCTAGGGCCTGTGCTCCATGGAGCAAGTGCCAGTCTCATTGCTGCGTAGAACACTAGCATGAACAGTCTTGATTTAGACTAATTTATCATGGTTAAAGTACAGGTAGCTAAAGTTTATCTGTTACTTGTGCAGAAACATAGGTTTTCTGATGACATTGTAATTTTGTCAGAGACAGCATAGGTTTTGGAAGAATGGTGTCATGGAAAGAGGTTACAAGATGAACATCAACAAAAGTAAGACAAGGGTAATAGGATGCAGTCAAATTAATCAGACAGTACTTATATAATTAGAGGATTAGATTAGGAAATGAGACATGGAAAACAGTATCCAAATTTTGGTATTCAGACACCAAAATAATAGATGATGGCAGTGACAATATTTTACAAATGAATAAAGATATTCAGGAAGTAAAAACAGCAAATTAAATATAAAATTGAGGTGGCTGTCAGAGCTCTAATACTGCCAGTAGTTCCAGAGCTACATGAAACTAACAAAAATGCTCCATTACTGTACTTAGAAATTAATTAATGCTGTTAACAAAATTGATAAAACTCTCAGGAAGATGCCAACAGATGCTGATGAGAAGCGAATCAGGGTAGTGTCAGTTGGAGGGTGCTAATGGGAGATAAAGGGTGTAAATTCCGAGATCTGCATGTGGAGAGGGGACAACTGTACGAGACACATTTGCGAGACAGCTGTGACAGTTTGGGTTGCAAGTTAGCCACATTGATAAAGTATTTGTCATGAGAAGTGCTAAATTCAGGACTGTAAATTCTGGATGGGCTTTATGTTTGGCACATAATGAGCAGCACTGAGTACTTTAACTTTTGATGGAGCTTTGCATCCACAGTGATGCTAGGCTTTCGATGCTGAAAGTTGTTGGGGCTTAACGATAGTTAGTCGATGATTCAGTGTCTTCGGAGGGACATGTATAATTTAGCATTAGTAAGTCCGGTTTGCCATACTGGTTCTATGATTCACGACACTCTGCACATTTGTCTGAGGATAATAAACCATTTACGGAACTTTAGTTCTCACATGTGTTGATTAATTTTAAATCAGCGCTACATTTTAATTTTAAGGAATATGTATAGGCGATTTCAATGATAAATGTTCACAGGAACAAAATGTGAGGGTGCAAAACCCCTTTGATATGGATGAGCTACTAACATTAAATGGTTATCCATCCAGTGCCTTCCACTGCCAGGATAAAATCGTTGATATTACGAAAGAACTTTATATTATTTTAAAACCACAGTTAGGAGCAAAGGTCAAAGGTTCACCAGATGTGGGTCACAATAGTTAAGCAGAGACTTGCACAGGATAGACTAGCATGGAGAACTGCATCAAATCAGCCTTTGGGCTAAATACCACAACAACACTACCATTTGTAAATACAAAAAAGGCATTTGGACTCGGAAACATACTTCACAGGGATTGTTTAGAAAATACTGAGCCATGAGTACATCCTTGGACAATAACTTACAGTGATTCTGATCTTACCTAGGGCTTCAAAATAAAGTTTATATGAATGTTAATGGTTTTATCCCTGCATGGTGTATGTGATGCATAGATAACTGAAATATCATGGCTAATGTGAACAATGTAAAACATCAGTGTGCCATTCTTACAGTCTAAGAGCTGTCATTTCTTCGAGAGTGGACAGCTGACATCGTTCTCAATGGCTGGGTTTTTCTCTCCACCAGCCAAGAAATGTGTCTGTCAGCAAGACCCTTGATGTCCAGTGCATGCTGACTCACTCCTCTTAAATAAGCTAACCACCACATGGCTGCTATCTCTCATTGTGCTGTCATACTGTGCATGTATACCATCACATTGTCTGACAGGGATATCATCTCGTTTTGTCACTAACTACACTGTAGTTCATAGAAATTGTAAACAGTGAAGAACTGTGGGGTCAAGGAGATTTGAATTCTTGTCCGACTACATGGTCCACTGGAGCTGTGAAGGACACACTAAGTACCATATTTTCTTGGTCCAAAGAGTGTGGGAAACAACAGAAGTTGAATAAATGAGTATGTGATGATCTCACTGAACAGCTAGTACGTGATCATATCACTGAACAGCAAATGTCATATGTTCTGAAGTATATTTGTCAATTGTCTTTTGGAAAAATGCTTAATTTTTGTATAGAGCAGCACTGAGACAGAAAAAAATAGGTAAAATATGATAACTGGTATTGCTGTTCAATGGTAAGATGCTTCTATTCTTGTATTGGACTAAATCCATTTTGACTACTGCTGCTCTTGACAACGAGTGAAACAATTAGGAAAAACACAGTTATCACTTATCTGACACAGACTGGGCTGTATGAGAGCACAAGTGCTCTTCAACCTGTATTTACAGATTGTTTAATTGTTCTGCTAATTTATTATTTTTCTGTTGATAATTATGGTCAACAGTGCCATATTTGAGTGATTATTTTAAGGAAACACTATTGAAAGCTGAATAACATGGATAAATTTATTTACTTGTTTAAATTTGCTGTATACTATAAATTCATTGGATATTCCAAGAGTGACATTATCATCACAGTAGTTGTCACAGGGAAGAATTTCAGTGGTAAGAGTTTATTTTGGCTGAGGTCCGCATGCTGTTCTTCTATGATGTATAGAAAGGATGGTGGATAAAAAAGGGTGTTTTGAAAGAGGTGACAGTTTTCCAGGTGTTACAGAAGAAAATACTATGAAAAATATCACAAATCCTTTTAATTCAATATAATGTTGGAGAATTAATTCTCAAACAACTACTAATCACTCCCTAGCCACAGTTCCCATGCAATCCACACCACAATAAATAAATCTATCCTGATATGGATGGTATCAAAATTTTGTTCCTCAGGTAAGTGGCTCATTACGCTTTCTTTTGTTTTAAATTGAAATTTTTTTTCCAGCTTCACAGAAAAATTTTCTATAATGGAAAACACAGAAATTCAATTTCGTATGAAGATTTGGATCAAAGTAGTCACTGGCTCAAATATAGAATTCCTCTAAATATGTGAAAAATATGTCTGCTGTTGATTGCTTACACTTGTTCTCTTTAAGAGTGTACATTGTCTTGTATGAGCTAAGTTGCGTTTTGTAACTGCATGTGCATGTTATACAATTTATAGATTCATGCCTTTCAAAGCACAAGCGGTTTGTGTTTAAACCTTCTCACTGTAAGCTTTGTCATATTTGCATGCTGTGTTTATTTTTGTGTGACTTGATGCTTATGGACTCAGTTCTGCAGGTTGATCAGTAAATTGAACATGTTGTAGAAATACATGTAGAAAATATGTACTTAAAGGAATGCGAGCAACATTAGTGTGATTAAACTGAAGTAGAATTGTTGTGTGCTGTGGTCTTCATTCCAGAGACTGGTTTGATGCAGCTCTCTATGCTACTCTATCCTGTGAAGGCTTCATCATCTCAGACTAAATGCTGCTACCTACATCCTTCTGAATTTGCTTAGTGTATTCATCTCTTTGTCTCCCTCTACGATTTTTACACTGTCCTCCAATACTAAAGTAGTGATTCTTTTATGCCTCAGAACATGTCCTACCAACTAATCCCTTCTTCTAGTCAAGTTGTGCCACAAATTTCTCTTCTCCCCAATTCTATTCAGTACCTCCTCACTAGTTATGCGATCTACCCATCTAATCTTCAGCATTCTTCTGTAGCACCACATTTCGAAAGCTTCTATTCTCTTTTTGTCTAAACTATTTATCGTCCATGTTTCACTTCCATTTGTGTCTACACTCCATACAAATACTTTAGGAAAAGACTTCCTGGCCCTTAAATCTACACTCGATGTTAACAAATTTCTCTTCTTCAAAAACGCTTTCCTTGACATTGCCAGTCTACATTGGGTATCCTCTCTACTTCGACCATCGTCAGTTATTTTGCACCCCAAATAGCAAAACTTTTTGCCTGCTTCATTTACTGCATTTTTATAGTTTCTCCTTTCATCAATTAAATTAAATATTTCTTCTGTTACCCAAGGATTTCTACAAGCCCTTGTCTTTTTACCTACTTGATCCTCTGCGACCTTCACTATTTTCTCTCTCAAAGCTATCCATTCTTCTTCTACTGTATTTCTTTCCCCCGTATTTGTCAGTTGTTCCCTAATGTTCTTCCTGACACTCTCTTCAACCTCTGTTTCGTTTAGTTTATCCAGGTCCCATCTCCTTTTTGCAGTTTCTTCAGTTTTAATCTACAGCTCATAACCAGCAGATTGTGTTCAGAGTCCACATCTGCCCCTGGAAATATCTTACAATTTAATACCTGGTTCCTAAATCTCTGTCTTACCATTATATAATCTATCTGATACCTTCTAGTATCTCCAGGATTCTTCCATGTGTACAACCTTCTTTTATGATTCTTGAACCAAGTGTTAGCTATGATTAAGTTATGCTCTTTCCAAAATTCTGCAAGTTGGCTTCATCTTTCATTCCTTATCTCCATTGCATATTCACCCACTGCTTTTCCTTCTCTTCCTTTTCCTGCTGTCGAATTACAGTCCTCCGTGACTATTAAATTTTCGTCTCCCTTCAGTGTCTGAATAATTTCCTTTACCTCATTGTACATTTCTTCAGTCTCTTTTGTCATCTGCAGAGCTAGTTGGCGTATAAACTTGTACTATTGTGTTAGTTGTGGGCTTCGTGCCTATCTTGACTACAACAATGCACTCACTGTGCTTTTCATAGTAGTATACCTGCCTTTCTATTTCTTTATTCATCATTAAACCTACTCCTGCATTACCGCTTTTTGATCTTGTATTAATAACCCTGTATTTACCTGACCTGAAGTCTTGTTCCCCCTGCCACTGAACTTCACTAATTCCCACTATATCTAACTTTTAACTTATCCATTTCCCTTTTTTAATTTTCTAACCTACCTGCCTGATTAAGGGATCTGACATTCCACACTCAAATCTGTAGAACGCCAGATTTCTGTTTCCTGATAACAAGGTGGTCCTCAGTAGTCCCCGCCTGGACATCCGAATGGGGGACTGATTTTCCTCCAGAATATTTTACCCAAGAGGACGCCATCATCATTTAACCGTACAGTAAAGCTGCATGCCCTTGGGAAAAATTACAACTGTAGTTTCCCCTTGCTTTCAGCCATTCGCAGTACCATCACAGCAAGACCGTTTTGCTTAATGTTACAAGGCCAGATCAGCCAATCATCCAGACCGTTGCCCCTGCAACTACTGAAAGGCTGCTGTCCCTCTTCAGGAACCACATTTGTCTGGCCTTTCAACAGATACCTCTCCATTGTGGTTGCACCTGCGGTACGGCTATCTGTGTCGCTGTGATATACAAGCCTCCCCACCAGCGGCAAGGTCCATGCTTCAAGGAGGGGGGGGGGGGGGGGGGGAGATTAAAAATCGAATAAAAAAAAGTCTTGATCGCATTTTCAGATTTTTAATTTGTCAGCAACCGGTTTTGGACCTTTCCTCAAACTATCTTCAGTCTTTTCCTCACCATTATAGCTGGTGGTGGTGGTGGCGAATGAAGTGAGATCTGTAGAAGTAAAGTTGTCACTTTCATGGATTTCACTTCGTCTGTTGTCATCAGCAGCCATAATAGTGGGGAAAAGCTCAAAGATGGTCTGGGGAAAGGGGTGCAACCGGTTGCTAACAAATAAAAAATCTGAAAATGCAATCGAGACTGTTTTTATTTGATTTTTAGTATTTTACTCTGATCACTGTGCCCCAATTACAGAATGCCTTCTAAAATTTTGAACTAGTCTTGCCCCTTCTTTTTTATTTTTATTTATTTATTTATTTTAAATAATCCAGTAGTACTAATCTGATTGGGAGCTAGTCAGCATATTGCTTGGTCCTGGCTGGTATGTTTACTCCTTATACAGCATCAGGCCATTGCAGTAGAATTCTGTATCAGCAAACTGATTGATGTGATAATTTAGAAGGTTAACTGGACGAAATTTGTCCATGCCTTTATTTTTCAACGGGGCTATCTAGCCACTGGTTCATGTTTCTCTAGTCGTGCATCAGTTTTCTAGTTTTTTACTGTTCATACAGTGTGTATGGTAGTAAAAAGTTACAAAGACCTTCAAAACCGAACACATGCAAGTGGAAAGTTTCAGTCAGCAGCCTATTGAAAGGATTACCATGACATTGCTCATGTATAATAAATCAGCTCACATGTGCTCACATTAATTATATACTATACGCGAGATGGATATTAATATAGCAAGTTATAGGCAGATAAAGCATCAAAGCAGGCAGTTTGCCCAAATCCCAATAAATGTCCAACAGCACTTTCTTTCTTTCTTTCTTTCTTTCTTTCTTTCTTTCTTTCTAAGCACTACATTACTTATCATTGAATGTTTGACAGGAGTCACAGTGTTTTCACGCATTACTGAGTTTTCTGGTATGGACATTTTTATCTACTGTAACTCAGTCTTTTGATATCTCTGAGGGCGAGAACTTTAGAGTTGTTTTCAGTGTCTCAGTATCTACAAAACTGTTGTTTTTTTTTCCCCTCTCTTTCGCAGGAGGAAGGAAACTTGCCAAAAATTTAGCATTACCAGTATAGAAGTTTGTTAATAAAGGATCTATGTATTTCATTGACTCATTGACTGTAATCTGACCCTGTATCAATGCAGCTGATTAATTATTGTTAGCCTCTGGTAAGAACGGCCAATCTGGTTTTTTTGGTTTTTATCTTGTTTACGCTGCTGGCAGAATCAGGTCATAATAAAGTATACTGATTGGCAGGAAAGTGTCATCACTTGCTTATGCAGCATTTGAAATTGCGTTTTGAAGTTATAATTATAGGCTAAAGCTGATCCTTTGCAATAATGGAGGGTAAGGGGCACTGAAGATTTGGAGCACAAGTTAGGAAATAAAACTGATGTTTTGGCTTCTAGCATTTTTATCGGGTTCTTCTTTCACAGCATTGGAACTGTTTTTTTATCTTGAATGCAGCCAGTGTAAAGTTACTTGAAGCTTAAATTACTAACCCGTCAGTATTATCAGTTTATTATGATACATTTGTGTTGTATTTAATTTGAATGTGCAATCTAAATTGTGTAAGTTTCATATGTTGCACTGAACAGTGTAAATGTTAGTGAGAAACAGCAATAACAGTGTTTCTCTCTCTAAATTTGCAAAAGTGATTGTTGTCATAAACAGGTTATTTGAAACACACGGTATCATTATTTTGCTTAAATGATATGTTTGTGTACATACGCATGAAATGCTAGAGAATATTCCATATTGGATATGCAGCCGACTACTACTACCTTCTCTGTTTCTTAGTTGAATTAAGTTCATTGTGTAGGAAGTAAGGAAAAATACTTTGTGTGCAGTAGATGTTTTTTACATTTTTTATTAAAAACACAGTTTAAGTTAGTATACTGTTGACAGATATTGCTTTAGTGTTTTCCTGTTCAGCTACTTTGTTTCCAAAGCACCACACAGTAAACAGTGTTGTCAACTCAACTGTAACTGTGGAGCAGGTGAATGCCTTAATTCATTTCTGCCACCTGCCTGTCACTCATCATTTACATTTTTATGTCCAGCAGTGGCACATAAAGCAATGTGAAGCATGTGTGTTTCTCTGAAAATTTGGTAGCATGTTCTGTTCTTTTTTCATTGCAAATCTTTTGGTTTAGTAATTATACAGCAGCGAAACCAGTAAAGATTTCTGTATTAGGTAATTCCAGTGCTGTTGTCCAGATTTGAACCCATAATTTGTAATGCAGTGATTTGTCAGTGTATCTTGTCTAAATGAAGTACTGAATATTGATTTGGAACTGCCTAATTGAGCAATGATTTCCCTATAGCCCAAAATTCTGTTGAAATTATTAATAACTAGGTAACTGTGTAATATTTAAGTTATTCCAGTGATGTAAAATAATGCTTCTCTTCATTAGGTGGTGTTTGTTCCATCCATTTCATTGCTTTCATGGCATGGTAGTTCAAAGACAAAAAATATTGTAAGCAGTTAGCATTTCCTTTCTAAAAAAAAGTAGTCTCTTAATTCAAAAAGAAAGAATTTTTTTCTAGTAATTGCTGGCATTGTTGTATGGTATAGTAAAAAGTTGATATTACCAACTTTTGAAGTTTTAGCATACTTTTTTCTTTCTTCCATTTAATGAGATTTGTGGTCCCATTTGTGTATGTTTCTTTCTGTTGGTGGCCATCTGCAACAGGTCACGTAGTGTTTTTCTATTTATGTCAGCAATGTCCTTTTGAAGGCATTTTTATAACAACTCTCCAGTTAATACCCACCACTGAAAGAGGATTTAGATTGAGACCTTTGTCTTACGGATCTGAAAATGTATTTGATTTTTCTTCTTTGCACAATAATTTAAAATTCCATTATCAGTTCAGTTTTTGAATTCTGTATTGTTTAGATCTTTATTTTAGGAAAGAAATGGTGTTATAGATTCATCATATGGTTGTCTTCAATTATACTTACTGCTCCAGAGTTTTAAAAGTCTGATTCTTAACAGTGCATATCTTTAGTGTTGTCAAAAGCAGTTTAATAAAGAGAATTCATAGCAGTCTCTACTTGGTCGTCACATGAAAATTACTCTCCTAATTTAGACCGTTTCTGCCATGACAGGGCCATTAGTTCCGAACATTTTGTCATTTATTCTTTCTATCCAAAATGAGATAGGCATATATTTTGTCAGTTACTGTGGATGTGTTCCGTTTAAGTTGTTTTTATTTTTAATTTATTTACCCGTGTGTAGTATTACCACTTTTTTTCATATGGTTACAGTTTTAACATGAATTACTTCATGTACCTTGCTTTGTAATTGAAATAGTCGTGCACCTAGGACATATTGTCAGTTGAAATTCAGTATCATTTCTCTTTATTATATGGGTCTGGCACTCTGAGCTCTATGAAAATGTCCATGACTAAATATGTGTAGCTGTCTCTCTTCATTGACCGTCTTGTGGAGGCAATAGATAATGAATGATGGTCTTCCCCGAACATCATGAACCTGAAAATTGTAAAGAACGAGCAGCATAGAGCGATTAGCGTAGGTGACTGGTACTGACCCACGAGTGTGCTGATCCCAGGAGCTACGCTGCGAAGTGTTTGACCATCCATGTTTTATAGTACTGTTCTTGCTCCCACTGATTTCAATCTTTTCTTACAAAGAGAAGAAATTCTTGGCTAGTTAACTTTTTTGCAGTGATGGGAAAGCACTGTAGGCTGTTGTGCGCTTGTTTCACTTCCATGAAACATACTTCTGAGACAAAGGAACAGAAAAGCTGACCATATAAAATGACAGGTAATATCAGTACAGTAGTAAATATGTTAATTCAGTGCTTGTTTGTCTATTCCAATAAACATTTTTCAGCATCTATGTATCTTTTTCTTTTTTAGTGATAGGGAAAGTCACTTTCTGTATAACCTTATATGCAACTACCTTGGATGGCAATTATTTAATAGAAATCATGAGAGTTTCCTTCAGAAACCTTGTTGCGTGCAAACGAGGTGCTTTCTTAGCTATCAGCAGTCACATTGAAAGTGTAGCTGCTTCCTTTTCCAGTGATGCTGCTGTCTATGTAAACTATATGTTTCGTCCTGTGCTTTCAAAATAATTCAGTTTGTAGTATTTATGCAGTGTTTTTTTTTGCAGTTCCCAGATTCTTTGACATTTTAGTGCCATTTTGAAGTTTCATTATTTCAAATAAATTTAACACCGTGTGTCATCTTTGCGGTTAACAGATTCGCTCTGCACAGTAAGGCAGTAGCATTATGTATCGAGAAAGTTTTGGATTTTGTATCTGAATCTACTTGTATTTTTCAAAAACATTTGCGTTATCTGTGTGTCTGTGTGTGTGTACAGTGTGCTGTACATTGTGTTGTGTACCAGGTCGGGATCCTGCCCCAGCCAGCTTCTCCAAGTTCTGCCCTTAGATGCTAACAGTGCACACCACCGCCTGTTTGGTTCCGGCTCCCAGAGAATGAAACACAAAGACCGACCCAATGTAGTCGTGGCTAACCTATCGCATTATGGAAGGTTTGTTGTCCCCATTACCTGCTTACCTTCGGCCATACATTCATAAACATGTCATCCTATACTGTTTTAATGCACCACTATTAAAGTCCTGTCTGTATTTGTGTTATCCTTTCCCTTCCTGCAATTTTAAGTTTCTCATTGCCTCATTGTTGAAGTCTGAGAGCCTGTAGCCATTACTTAACAAAAACAAACTGAAGTCTCAGCCATAGTAGGATATGATCTTAAGACAAGGTGCAGCCACATTTTTTTTCGAACTAGTGTATACTATTATCTTGCAATGCACACAGGACACTATGCTTGAAAAATAATTCACGGGGAGGTAAGACACAGTGCAAGATATTATCCTCATTACATTTTTATTGATAAATGGATGAAGATGATGGGATATGCTTGTAAAGTGTTGGATTTGTCAAATCCAGTGATTTCACAGTTACAAAACGAAGGGCACAATGAGTGCATTGATAACTTAGCATTTATTCAGAAGAAGAAGAAGAAGAAGAAGAAGAAGAAGAAGAAGAAGATGATGATGATATACAGGGCTACTAGGCAGCAATTATAACAGTACTATGTAGAGTTTGAGGAGATGCTGAATTTGAAATCTCTTCACAGATTTTGCTACTGAGAACTGAAATTGAAGGTATCTCATTAGTACACTCTGTGTGTGTGTGTGTGTGTGTGTGTGTGTGTGTGTGTGTGTGTGTGTGTGTGTGTGTTTGTTTGTTTGTTTGTTTTGACACTGTGGTTGGGACTTCAGTTTCCAGTATATGGCTACACTTAATTTTAAACGTCTGTCATCAAGAACAGTTCTTAGGGATATTGATTTTTAAATAGGACATATCTCTAAACAGAGAAGTTTGTTACGGAATATTACGTGATGTTAAACATCTGTTTTGTGTATGTCTTAACAATTAAACATTAAAGACCATGTTTGTAGGGACTCTGTTGCTGCAAACTGTGCTTTGCTACACTATCTAAATGACTTCATCTACCTGTATCCCAACCTTTTTCTCCAATGAAACCATCTTTATTGCATGTTTATCCTTTTGATTTATCTATACTATTATTTACTGCTTGCAGAAGTGTTTCACTCCTTCCAGTGTATGCTGTGTACTATAAGTAAACTAATGTGTAATGTACTGTGTCTGAAAATGTGAATTGAGCTTTGCATTGTGATTGATTTCTTTCAGTGTGCTTTTTCTTGTGGCATTGTGGCACTTGAACATAACTGCTTGTGTTGTGTGACTTGCTTTGGAGCTATTATGTCTATTGTTGGGTGTGTAAGGATGTAAAGACTTTGGCTGTGTGCACTTGTATTTGTATTCCATTGGATGTTCATTGACACTGCACTTCATTGCTATAAATGTTCTTTGAATCATTCAGGGAACTCTCATTAAGGCTGTTTTTGTTTTGCAGATTAATGTATAGTAAGGTAAACCAATAGTGAACTTATGTGAAACAGATATCAACAGGAAATAAGCAAAATTGTGTTCTATAGGCATTACATGTTGTGAAGAATGACAGTGTAAGAAGCGAGCTGCAGGATGAAGGTTTGTTGATTACTCAAGTGTTTGCACGGCATTGGAACTAATTGTCAAATCGTAAATCTTTCACATAGTAGGCAACTTCAGGGTCACATCTTGTCAATCCACGTTTCATTGCTAAATACTGAATGGTGAATGTAAAGGAATAAGAGACTGTCATACAAGAATTTGATATTGGGATGCAGTATTGAGGAAGTACAGCACAGTACTGGTAATACTTGCATTATAGAAGAACCAAAGTGAAGTTCATAATGAATGTCAGTGACAAAATTCCTGAACAAACTCCCTGTGGTGAAAGAAAGTGAAAGAAGAAAAATACCGCACAAATTTTTTAAGACATCATAGGATTAATAGTTGCTTGCTCCTGAAGATGTTTCTCAAAAGGAAAATCCACTTCACAAAAATATAAAATTACAAGGCAGAATAGCAAGCCAAAAATTTCAGCACTGCTGATACACACACACACACACACACACACACACACACACACACACACACAAATGAAAACATTAACAAATGAAAACATTAATCCTCTCTAAGGAGGTAGCAAATAGTTCCGGAAACTAAGACATGTTCTTGTATGTGTCTATCGACAGAGCTGGAATTTTTCCTCCTGAATGTAAGTACCCATTCTCTCTCTTCATAATTTTATGGTTTTCCAGAATAAATTTACAAATACAGATACTAACTGTATTTGGAAGGTAGTTGATACCATCTTTCTGTCTTTCTCCAGTGTATCTGGTTCCTTTGTAATTGAAAAAAGGAAATAATGCTGAAAACTGTGTTGTCTTTCATTTGAGTTTTTGATTTGTTTGGAAGCATGTACAATAAAATTTTCTGAGTATGTGTGTGTTCTTATTTAGGTGCAACATTTTTATGGGGTATATTTTTTTTTAAAATATAAGTAATGTTAGCTTTGGGAATTGTGGTCTCTTTTACAGGAGAATGCATGAAAGTAAGATTGTAACTTCTCATACAGTGATTCCAATCTACCATGGGAAAAGTAAGCTATAAAATAAAGATGAACAAATGATAAATGCACAGAATATGTCATAAGTAACTGTGCCAATTACATTAGATTGGGATAAACTACCTTGCTTTTATGGTTCTCTTGGTGATGAGCACCACCAGTGGAATATTAAAACATTCTAGCAGAGGCTCTTCAGTTAGACATGGCGATATGATATTCTGTGCCATTCATTTCCATTGATGCTCAGTGCCACCTTTAGTATATATTCAGTGCTTTCACTAGAGATTACATGATGTGACATAGTGTCCAGTGTGAATCATCTTTTTAAATCTGCTTAGGACATATGCAGTTTGAAGTGTATATTTATGATCAACATTTAAATAATAGATAGGAATATGAACAGTGATATAATGGGCAGGTAGGATCGTTGAGACACGAGGAATTGGGAGATTAAAGTGAACTGGGAAATGAGCTATTTGAGAGAAGATGAAAATAATGATTAAAGTGTTGAGATTGAGAACAAGGAAGAAATTATGATAGTACATGTGGCACAGGGGTGGCAATGTAATGTCACCAAACAAAGTCCCTACTTAATAACGTATTGCACCATAATTTGGAATTAGCACTAAAAACTTTAGGTCCCCTCTGTGCATGCTTATGTAACAAAGCCTAGTAAAGCATTGTGGTGCTTTACCATAGCTTTCTGAGACACTCGGAATAGAATGTAGATGCAAATTATTCTGCAGGTAAGATGAAAAATCACTGAATTGGTTATTACATTAGACTGTTTGCTGTTCTGTAGTAGATTGTATGATTGTGAAGGTGGCTTTGAACTAGTATCCATACTAAACAGCAGGTACATGCAACTCTAAAATTGATCATGAGGGATGCCAAATTCTAGGAGTGGCCCTAATATACAATCCTTGACATCATGTGCTTAATTCATTTATGGTTTCCTAAGAGGAATGGTTTATATTAAGGGATTTGATGGAAATGATCATGTGAAGCAAATAAGTTCAGTAACATGAGCTCTAAAATGCATACCTTAAGAGGTATAGGACTACTTTATGTTTGGTACTGTGAAAGACATCTCTTCTACTGAACAAGTGTCTAATAGCTCTTAAGGTATCTCCATGTTTGCTAGACTTTCTTGCAGCAGATGATCATTCCTGTCGTATTCCTAAGTACTGACTGTTCCTCATGGGACACCTTGTGTTCTGTGGTAACTGAAACTTTGCGTCAAGTGTAACTCCCTGGTTATCAAAAGTTGTCTTAATAAATTGATTGGGGCAACTGCTTGAAATAAGCGGATGATTGAGGTTTGCGTACCAGCCTGGAACAAATTTTCTCTCATCACAGAAAATGAATAATACTGTGATAACTGCATCAGTGAGCTGATTTCATGAATTTTTTATTTCGCTGTTTCTGTAGGTCAAGCATTTAAATGTGATTAGTGGGATCAGGAAGTTAATGATTTCCCACAAGAGATTAAGAAGAAATGCATTTAATTTAGGTTTTCAGAGCATAGGGGTAACAATATTGATAAATAAAAAGATGCAGTTATCAGTTTTGTATGATGATGGGCATGAATACTCAAAAGATTGAAGGGTTTAATGTCTTGTACAAATCTAATGTTGTTGAAATTGGTAGCAGAGAAGAGGCACAAAGCTGTTGGAATTATGATGCACTGGATGCAAAGAACAACATTCAGCAGTATCTGTGCTTAAAAAAGCCTTAGGCATAGTAGTGTTTTAAAAATCTGTAGAGAGTTGTGTATCACAGTAAAAGTGAACCAACTCAAATATTTGTCTTCAAAATCAAAATTCCCTCAGAATACTTTTTTTATGTAACATGCTTGTAGTGAGAAAAATGTTTCATGCATTGGTTCCAGAACCATACTTTGAAATTGTGTGTCAGTGTCATTTTTTAAATCTATAAACACATTATTGCAACATTTGGCGTTCCTTAGAGGCTCAGGCTTTCATTGTGCGTATTATTAAGACAATTACTTCAAGTAGAGATGAAATCTCATTGTTTATCCATATGTCACAGCTACAGTAAGGTGCGCACAATAAATATTCATCCTGAGAAATCACAGTGGACTAATGGAGAGGAACTAACAGTTCTATTATACAATTTTTCACAAGTGTTGGTAATGGACTATGTTTGAGGAATGTCTCCTGTGCATGAAGAAGACTATACAATTCACACAAACATATTCTAAAGGTTCTGAGAAATTGAGAGGTAATTTCAATTTTGAGAATGCTGCTTTCAATCTTCACCTGCCAACGAAGAGAGTATGTTGATGTATTAAAGCAACTAGTGAAGTAAAAGTGAAGTTTGGCAGGATCATGAAGGAGAATCTCACTTCAGATATACCTTCAATTTTGCCCAGAACTGTAGTTACATTGGAAATTGGAAATGAAATTATAGAGTCGTCAGATGTGTCTAATATTCTATAATAATCCCAGAATAACATCAGCTTATGTGGACACTAACATTTATTCCACATATTCTGTGTAAAACCAGAACTGCCTGAAGTCACGTTTGGAATTGATATATGGAATAACTATGTTCATATGGCACAAAACCTCCACCTCCAGAAATAACTGGGATTTATAACCCACCAACCCCAAATGAGAATAATCTCTGTGCCACTTAAATCTGCTGATATTCCAGAAAGGGTCATTGTATATATGAGGAATGGTATGTGAACTGTAAACCGTTTACCGGAGGTAAAATAGTTCCCCATTCGGATCTCCGGGAAGGGACTACTCAGGAGGATGTCGTTATCAGGAGAAAGAAAACTGGCGTTCTACGGATCGGAGCGTGGAATGTCAGATCCCTTAATCGGGCAGGTAGGTTAGAAAATTTAAAAAGGGAAATGGATAGGTTGAAGTTATATATAGTGGGAATTAGTGAAGTTCGGTGGCAGGAGGAACAAGACTTCTGGTCAGGTGATTACAGGGTTATAAACACAAAATCAAATAGGGGTAATGCAGGAGTAGGTTTAATAATGAATAGGAAAATAGGAATGCGGGTAAGCTACTACAAACAGCATAGTGAACGCATTATTGTGGCCAAGATAGATACGAAGCCCACACCTACTACAGTAGTACAAGTTTATATGCCAACTAGCTCTGCAGATGACGAAGAAATTGAAGAAATGTACGATGAAATAAAAGAAATTATTCAGATAGTGAAGGGAGACGAAAATTTAATAGTAATGGGTGACTGGAATTCGAGTGTAGGAAAAGGGAGAGAAGGAAACATAGTAGGTGAATATGGATTGGGGCTAAGAAATGAAAGAGGAAGCCGCCTAGTAGAATTTTGTACAGAGCACAACTTAGTCATAGGTAACACTTGGTTTAAGAATCATGAAAGAAGGTTGTATACGTGGAAGAACCCTGGAGATACTAAAAGGTATCAGATAGATTATATAATGGTAAGACAGAGATTTAGGAACCAGGTTTTGAGTTGTAAGACATTTCCAGGGGCAGATGTGGACTCTGACCACAATCTATTGGTTATGACCTGTAGATTAAAACTGAAGAAACTGCAAAAATGTGGGAAATTAAGGAGATGGGACCTGGATAAACTGAAAGAACCAGAGGTTGTACAGAGTTTCAGGGAGAGCATAAGGGAACAATTGACAGGAATAGGGGAAAGACATACAGTAGAAGAAGAATGGGTAGCTCTGAGGGATGAAGTAGTGAAGGCAGCAGAGGATAAAGTATGTAAAAAGACGAGGGCTGCTAGAAATCCTTGGGTAACAGAAGAAATATTGAATTTAATTGATGAAAGGAGAAAATATAAAAATGCAGTAAATGAAGCAGGCAAAAAGGAATACAAACGTCTCAAAAATGAGATCGAGAGGAAGTGCAAAATGGCTAAACAGGGATGGCTAGAGGATAAATGTAAGGATGTAGAGGCTTATCTCACTAGGGGTAAGATAGATACTGCCTACAGGAAAATTAAAGAGACCTTTGGAGAGAAGAGAACCACGTGTATGAATATCAAGAGCTCAGATGGCAACCCAGTTCTAAGCAAAGAAGGGAAGGCAGAAAGGTGGAAGGAGTATATAGAAGGTTTATACAAGGGTGATGTACTTGAGGACAATATTATGGAAATGGAAGAGGATGTAGATGAAGACGAAATGGGTGATACGATATTGCGTGAAGAGTTTGACAGAGCACTGAAAGACCTGAGTCGGAACAAGGCCCCCGGAGTAGACAACATTCCATTAGAACTACTGACGGCCTTGGGAGAGCCAGTCATGACAAAACTCTACCAGCTGGTGAGCAAGATGTACGAGACAGGCCAAATACCCTCAGACTTCAAGAAGAATATAATAATTCCAATCCCAAAGAAAGCAGGTGCTGACAGATGTGAAAATTACCGAACTATCAGTTTAATAAGTCACAGCTGCAAAATACTAACGCGAATTCTTTACAGACGAATGGAAAAACTGGTAGATGCGGACCTCGGGGAGGATCAGTTTGGATTCCGTCGAAATGTTGGAACACGTGAGGCAATACTGACCTTACGACTTATCTTAGAAGAAAGATTAAGAAAAGGCAAACCTACGTTTCTAGCATTTGTAGACTTAGAGAAAGCTTTTGGCAATGTTGACTGGAATACTCTTTTTCAAATTCTAAAGGTGGCAGGGGTAAAATACAGGGAGCGAAAGGCTATTTACAATTTGTACAGAAACCAGATGGCAGTCATAAGAGTCGAGGGGCATGAAAGGGAAGCAGTGGTTGGGAAAGGAGTGAGACAGGGTTGTAGCCTCTCCCCAATGTTATTCAATCTGTATATTGAGCAAGCAGTAAAGGAAACAAAAGAAAAATTTGGAGTAGGTATTAAAATTCATGGAGACGAAGTAAAAACTTTGAGGTTCGCCGATGACATCGTAATTCTGTCAGAGACGGCAAAGGACTTGGAAGAGCAGTTGAACGGAATGGACAGTGTCTTGAAAGGAGGATATAAGATGAACATCAACAAAAGCAAAACGAGGATAATGGAATGTAGTCCAATTAAATCGGGTGAGGCTGAGGGAATTAGATTAGGAAATGAGACACTTAAAGTAGTAAAGGAGTTTTGCTATTTAGGAAGTAAAATAACTGATGGTGGTCGAAGTAGAGAGGATATAAAATGTAGACTGGCAATGGCAAGGAAAGCGTTTCTGAAGAAGAGAGATTTTTTAACATCGAATATAGATTTAAGTGTCAGGAAGTCATTTCTGAAAATATTTGTTTGGAGTGTAGCCATGTATGGAAGTGAAACATGGACGATAACTAGTTTGGACAAGAAGAGAATAGAAGCTTTCGAAATGTGGTGCTACAGAAGAATACTGAAGATAAGGTGGATAGATCACGTAACTAATGAGGAGGTATTGAATAAGATTGGGGAGAAGAGAAGTTTGTGGCACAACTTGACTAGAAGAAGGGATCGGTTGGTAGGACATGTTTTGAGGCATCAAGTGATCACAAATTTAGCATTGGAGGGCAGTGTGGAGGGTAAAAATCGTAGAGGGAGACCGAGAGATGGGTACACTAAGCAGATTCAGAAGGATGTAGGTTGCAGTAGGTACTGGGAGATGAAGAAGCTTGCACAGGATAGAGTAGCATGGAGAGCTGCATCAAACCAGTCTCAGGACTGAAGACCACAACAACAACAACATGTGAACTGTAATGAAAGCATATATGCCTACTAGCTGTGAAGATGATATTCAAAAAAATGTGATGATGAGATTTAAAAAACAATTATTCAGCTCATTAGCAAAGACAGATATTTAATTGTGATGTGGGAATTCAGCAGTTGGGAAAGGAACAGAAGGAAAAATAGTCAGGAACATGGATTGCAGTAAAAAACCGAAAGTGGAAGCAGCTCGATAAAATTTTGGGCAGAATAAAATAGAAGATTGCTAGTACTTGGCTTAAGAATCATGAAATACAGTTGCACATGTAGAAGAGACTTGGAGACACTGGAGAGTTTCAGGTGGATCATACAATGGTAAAAATATTGTAAAGAAAGCTTTAGCAGAATGTAAATAATTTAGAAGTAAAAGTGATTTCTCATTGAATAGCAGAAGCGCTGCGAACAACACACACACACACACACACACACACACACACACACACACACACAGAGAGAGAGAGAGAGAGAGAGAGAGAGAGAGAGAGAGAGAGAGAGAGAGAGAACTTTGCTAGCTTTTGCCAGAGTTTAAAGTGGACAATACGACGAGGCCCAGTACAAATCTTAAGATAATGTGCGAGATTTAGATAACAAGTTGATTAAAGTGACAAAGGAGAAAATAGAAAAAAAGGAGTGAAGGAAGCAGGCAATGGAAAATGCAGATGTCTAAAATGAGACTTGACAGGAAGTGCAAAATGGCAGTGGAGGAATGGCTAGAGGAGAGATGCATAGCTGAAAAAGCACACAAACTGCCAGGAGGGAGACTTAATATTCTTGGAAAGATGTAAGAAAAAAATCGATTTTGACGCCATAATGGCATATGCCACCCAGGGGATAGTAGATGTACTGCTAATGGTTTCATTATCATCCACCAACAGATGGCATAGTGGTTTAGCTACCAGAGCACCATCTGTGATTACTCATTACTAGGTAATGCTCACAGCCAGAAGGCTCATTGTGCTGTAAAGCTTTCGAAGAAAGCAGGCAACCATGCCGTGGAGATGCACCCGTGCTGCCTACAGCCAACTGAGCAAGTTTGAAAGGGATCAAATTGTGATCCCCCCCTCCCCCCACCGAGTAGTGGGATGGTTCTTGTGGAGAATTGCCACCCAAGTTGGAAGGGCTGTGTCAGTTGTGCAACAATGATGATATTAGTGGTCATGTGAATATTCTCACACCAATAGGTGAGGTTCTGGATGTGTCCATTCAGCAGCAGTGGCAGATTCTACAGCTACCATAAGCACAGATAAGGCGGCTTGTGAACCCAGATGTGTCAACATGAACTCTTGAAAACTGGTTATTAGCCGTGGGACTAAGGACACATACCCTTCTAGTGTGTCTGCCAAGCCGGCCACAGAATGGATGTGCACAGCTGTACTGGTGCCATCAGAGTGTCACTTCGAAGGTGGAGTGGCGCACTTTGGTATTCAGCAATGAAAGCAGATTCTACCTGGACATAAGCAATGATCATCTGTGCATACGATGTAGATCTGGTGAGCACACAGGCCCCATACCATAAGGCCTGGGGTGTGATAAACTACAGCTCTCTTCACCTTTGGTGTTTCTTGATGGGATGCTAACCGGTGCTTAGTATGTGCAGAATGTTAGACCCTTTCTTTCTTTTGCCATTCTTGCAAAGGGAAGCTGATGTGTTGTTCCAACAGGATAATGCTCACTCCACATGCTCTGCAAGATACCCAGACTTGTCTCCAATCGAACACATGTGGGATATGATGGGGCAAGAAGTGACATGGGCGGCTCGTCAACCAAAAACTGTTACAGAACTACATGAATAGGTTGAGCCGGCATGGCATAACCTATTCCAGGACAGTATTTGTCATCTGTGTGATCGACTGGATGCCAAAGTCAGTGCTTGCATTACCGTCCATGAAAGCTGCACCACATACTAATACAGATTTTTAAGCATCGGGTGATACCTGATGCCTCAGAACCACTTGTGCTATTGAGCTGTAAATGAAATTATTTCATATCCTACGTATCCACTATTGCAACAATAAATCCCGAATGAATTGGAAACCTCTAAAAAAGTGTACAATTATTTTTTCCAGCAGCATATGACTTAGGGGAAGAGAGGCACCATGTACAGGAAAGTTAAGAAAGGCTCATGCCACATCAACTGAACCACCTTTAAGAATTACCATGACCGTCTCCAATTTGAATTAAATTTTCAGCTCATTCCTACTGAATAAAAAATAAGCTGTGAAAAATTTGAGCTCAAGATTCAAAAAATTCTATATGTTTGGAAGTTTATGACTGAAGGCTGCAAAATGTTCTGCAATCTCTACAATAGTTTTGGCCAAATTTAAGACTGCTTAAAATCGATACCAGTCGTGATATAGGCCTGGTGTTTGGATTAGATGCACAATGTTTTGTGCTCTTCAGTTGTTCATTGTCTTTAAGGTACAGGAAGTCAATGTTCATAAAGAATGAATGATGGTGCACTGCCTATTGAATAAATGAAGCATCCAGAAGTGAGGCAGGAAACAAAATGAAATTTCACGAGTTGAGGTGGTAACCGATTTCAAAATCGAGCAAAATTTACAAAGAACTTGACAGTATGAGCCCACTCATCAGTATGAGGGTTTGTCTCCTCTAGTCTGGATGCATGAACTGATTTGGTTGGGAATGGTTTTGTGAAGCTGTTTTGTCCTGTCCAGAGACAAGATGAGAGAACCTTTCATAAATGGTCCTTGATATCATGGATACAGACACTTGGATGCAGTTTACATCCAAGGTCGTCCAATACATGTTCTATTGGGGACAGATCTGGGGATCTTGCTGACCACAGGAGTACCTCAGTATAACACACATGAATCATAGAGACAAGTATCACGTATGGACGAGCATTGTCCTGTTGAGAAATAACATGATACTGCCGCATGAGAGGAACACACGAAAATGCAGGATGTCCATGACTTACTGTTGTGCCATTAGAGTTCCCTCGATCACTGCCAGCTGTAATATGAAGCCATACCCAATGGTTTGCCTCACCGTGATGCCAGGAGTAACACTGTTGTACCTCTCCATAACAGTGAAGAATAGGACCTCTCCCTAGGTCTGCCGTCACCATACTTGCTGACGATAGTTGCACATGACAGTGCAGAACAATGTTTCATTGCTGAGCACAGTGTGCCATTCATCTTCAGTCCATGCTTTGCAGTCATGGCATCACTCCCAATGAAGTCACATGTGTTGTGGTGTTAACGGCAGCCTGGTCTTTCAGAGAAGTGGATAACATGGAAGGCTGTAAACAAACTACACTCCAGTACAACAAGATGCAAGGCTAACCTCAAGTGGCACCTTCCTGTGGCATCACTTTTTTTTTTTAAAATTGCGCTCTGCAGACTAACAACCATCTATTACAGTTCTCTTCATCTCCAGACATAAGAGATTTGATGAGGTCGACACCAAAGGCACTTGATGTGGTCAGTTTCTTGTCAACCAATGTAGAAATTGATGTCAACAATTGATCTCCTTTTTCTGATTATGTATTTCATACTTGACATGATAATAAACAAACGTCGACTGCTTACACATGGGATCGTAATTCTCTAGGACAGCTGCTGCTAGCATTTGACCAATGGTGCAGGGTCACACAGAATGTTACAGGTAGTCCTTTACTTGTAATCAGATGGTAGTCGCTGATTTGATGAGGCAAAAATGTGCTCAATGCACAATATTGCGATCATCCCTGGTGGAGGTTGGACATGTTCATTTGAAACACTGACGAGGAGTATGCCTTCTTTAGTATTCTCATGCATTTCAGCATTTGGCCACTGTTATGTCCAAAGGCTCTACAAATCTTGACATTGCACAGTTCAACCAGTCAGCCAAAGTGAAACGCAAAATGAGGGCCCTTTCAAACTCTGTCAGCTGCTGATAATGCTATCTCATACGAGTACTTGAGATCTCTGCATCATTCACAATGATCATTCAACATCTGATGTTGTTCATGCCCATTTTATGCCTAACCAGGCATGGTAACAACACTAAACATGAACAAAACTAATGTCCTCAGGTGGCTATAGTAATTTTCATACATAATTTCAGCTCTAAGTATTTATGTAGCTGTTGATGGTGTGTGTGTTTACACAGTTGCAGTGGACTTGTGCCCATGTCATCTGTTTCATTCACTTTTTTTTTTTTTTTTTTTTTTTTTGCCCCCCCCCCCCCCCCAGCCAGTGTAACTGTTTCTCCATTTTGTGACTGAAATAATTTTTGGTCAAGAAATTATACTAAATGTCCTTTAGTGGTTCCACAGAAAAGTTGTGTGCTGCCATTTCTACCAATTTTGAATGTTGTAGAAGTTATTAGTACATAAACAGGCCATTGTTTTTTTAATCGAATTTCTACCTAATACAATACTGTACTGCTAAATATTATAACCTCTATTTTGTGAATGTAGGTTCTCCCGGCATATATTGTCGTTGAAAAGCTCTCAGGTTCCCAGCCGAGTAGCAGTATTAAAATACCATGATGTTTTGATGAATGTCATACTCATCACCTCCTGCCAAAGTGTCAAGATATGCAGACACTGTAATATTTATACTATTGGAGTGTGGCCCTCCACTGGGCTACAGGTGGCCTTGATCTGTCCAGCTGGTGGGCTGCAGTGGTAGGGGTACGAGGTGCTCCGTTCGCATCTCTGTGTGGGCATTCCATCATGTCTTGTGAGTTGGACGGTGCTTGTCATGCTATTATCATCTTGCTACTAACACTAGCTACCATGCTGCAGTTAGTTGATATCCTTTGTCTGTTGACCAGATTTTTTTGTACTGCTGTCTCAATATCCGGCTGCTCAGCGTAGCATCTTGGTGTTCTGGAAGTCAAAGGTGTGGTCTTCTTTGATGCTATGCTGTGCTATTGCTGACTTTTCTGTCTGTCCTAGTCACAGGTCTGATGTACTCCTTGCAGTGTTTCGAAATATAGAACTGTATTTGACCAATGTACTATTGGCCATATTCATAGGTGATCCTGTATATTCCCAGTACTTCATTTGAAGTGGGTCTGTTGCTGAGCAGTGGCTGGAAGACAGTTTTTACATTGGGTTTTTCTAGTACGCTCACAATTTTGGCTTAGGGCAGTCCCAGGTACAGAAGGAAAGCAAGTCTCTTTTTCTTCCTGTTCCCAGTTTCCAGCATATTGTCTCCTCTTGAATGCCCTACGCAGGGCGCTGCACTGGTCGACATTATCCTGCCAAGTCAGGAAAAGTCCTTCAAAAACTAGTTCAGAGTCTAAGAAAGTCACAGTTAAACTTTTGGAATGATGATCTATGAGGTGGGGTATTTACTCTTGAGGATATGGATTTTCACTCGGAGGAATCTGAATGCTGGACACCAGCTGACATTCCCCCCCTGACCTCCTGATAAATCACCGCCTCCGAGTGAGAGAGACAAGACAAACCATCACTAATCAATGGCTCCCACAGAAATTTCTGTGTTGCAGTGGAATTGAAATGGATACCGATCACATTTGGAAGAATTACAGCTCCTGATCCAGATGAAACCATCCTGCATCTACTTAAGACTCATTTTAAAGTCACTGACACACCTGCATTAAGGGGTTACCACCCCTACAGGAAGGATGATATTACTGGAGACAGGCTAAAGGTGGAGTGACTGTTTTTATTGATGACAGATACCACTCCTCTCCGGTCCCTCTTACCATGGCCATACAAGTAGTGGCTGTGAAAGTTCTAGCACCATTCCCACACCCATTCCTCCTTGTGGGGAACTTCGTGCTGTGGGACTCGGCTACCACTTGCTCCGGGGGGTTGAATTACTTTGAGAATATCTGCCTTTTGAACTTGGGTCAGATGACACTTCTCCACAGCTACAGGGGCTTTTTCAGCCATTGACCTTTGTTTTTGCTCCCCAGCTAATGCAGACTCAGTTCAGTGGGAACTGGCTACAGATTTACATTCCAGTGACCACTTCTCAGTGTGTATCTGTCTGTCAACTCAACTCAGATGGTGGTCAACAGGAGACCATGAAGATGGATGATTTAAAGGACAAATTGGTTGCAGAGCAGTCGACGGACCATTTTTGAATGAAAGGATTGTGCATAGGAGACAGTGCCGTGTATCACTTATGAGATCCAACTGGCTTCCACAGATTCCATCTCTTGGTCTAGCAACTACGTCAAACGATGACCTGCACCCTGGTGGAATGACAACTGTTGTGTGGCAGAGCCAGACAAACAGCTCTGCTGAACTTCTAACACCATCCAACTGCAGAAAATCTTCATGCTTTCAGATCAGTGAGAGCACATTCAGGGCGAGTGATAAGAGAACGGAAGAGGTATTCCTGGAAGGAATTCACAACTTTTGTTAATTGGTCCACTTCCACTGTACAAATTTGGGAATCAATAAGACAGATCTCGGGCAAGGACAGTATGTCCCCCCTTACAGCCTTGTCAAGAAATGAGGTCTTGGTGGATGCGTCTAAAGATGTGGCTGAGGTTTTAGATGAACACTTTTTTACAGTCACTGCATCATCTAGACAAGCTCCTCCTCTTCAGATGTTCCATGGGACTGTGGAGACGATGAAGCTCAATTTCTTCTTGCATAATGAGGAAGTCTGCAACTTTCCATTCTCCATGTGTGAACTGGAATCCGCTCTATCCATGGCAGAGACACTGCTCCAGGACCTGGTAAGATTCATTATGCCATGCTTCATCATTTGTACTCTGAAGTGAAAGGACAGCTCCTGTCTTGTTTCTATCAGATCTGGTTTGATTGACAGTACCCTATGACTTGGATGGAGGAATTATTAGTACCAAAAGCCCTTACCAGTTGTGTGTGTAAGACTCTTGAATGCATGGTCAACTGCCACCTTGTCTGGTTACTCAAATCCTGAGGTCACTCGAGTCGCCCCCAGTGTGGTTTCAGGTGCTACTGTTCCCCCCTATGCAACTTAATTGTACTGGTTTGTGTGTTTCTTGACCTCGAGACAGCATATGACACTGCTTGGAGGTACAACATCCTTCGCCAACTTCATGAATGGGGACTACGTAGACATTTGCCGTTTCTTATAAAATCCTTCCTTGAGGACCCTTGCTTTCAATACTGCATCGGTGATGCATTGTTTGACACATTGTTTGCCATTGCTATCAATAGCATTTACTCCACTACTCTTCCTCCAATCTTAAAATGGCGACAAGGCAGCTACAGCTGACCATCAGGATTCCGGAAACGTGGACCAAGAGAACTGCTTTTTGATTCTCACCAGAGAAGAATACATGTGTCAATTTTAACCATGTTCATTGAAGTTTTAATGAACCAGTGTTTACAATGGTGTACAGTTTTTATGTCTTCTGGAAACTGTGCACTTTTTGGATTTTTTATATTCTTGAAATTAACTTGGTTCTCACATGTGAAAGACTATGAACAAAGGGCTTCCAGTCATTGAATATTTTGAAATGCCTTAGAAGACAAGTATGGGGAGCTGATACGTCCCACTTCCTGCAGTTTTATAGGACATTTGTTTGCTCACTTTTGGAGTATGGCAGTGTGGTCTATGGATCAGCCCGTATTTCATACCACAAGATCTTAGCTGCTGTGCACCATGAGGACATTCAGATATCAGATGGAGTCTTTAGGACCACTCCAGTTCAGTATCTGTGTGCAGAGGCTGGTGAACCACCCCACTGGATTCAGTGACATATCCTTTTGGCTCAACAGCCAATGAAAATATCAGTGTCACCTGAGTCATTGGCATTTAGTGCAGTGGTCTAACTCAATTTCAAAGGGCTGTTCAGGACTCAGACCCATGTGACCAAGCCATTCGGGATACTTGCTACTGGCTGTCTCCAGGATGTGGAGCCATCTTTAGAATTTTATTATGTACCACATTTTATCATTGTTTATACAGATGGATCCCAGCAAGAGAATTTCTTCTGTTGTCCGTTTTCCCTGAAAGGGTTTCCAAACTGCATCTTCTGGAACGATTTACAAATTATGTTGCGGTGTTATATGGCATTGTGATGGCATTGGGTACAGACATCACTATACAAGGTTTACTGTGTTTCAACTTGCCTAGTCCACTACAAGCCCTTTACCAAATGTATCAAGTAGACTAGTTAATTCAGCTATCCATGAATCCTTACACCGATTCAAACACTGTGGCAAGGAGGTGATCTTTTGCTGTGTACCTGTCCACATTGGGACACAGGGAAATGACATGGTCGATAAAGCAGTCATGGGAGTGTGTCAGGATGGTGCTGTCTATCAGTGTCCCATCACATTGACGCCATCACTCATTTTATGACAGATGCACCATGCGTCAATGGAAGACTGCATAGTTGACAGAAAACAAACTGTGGTTGCTCAAATTGGCCACACAGGCATAGCCGACTTCCGGTTAGCCTCACCGCTCAAAGGAGGTCCTGCTTACCAGGCTGCGCATCGGACGTAGCCATTTAACACATGGCTTCCTCCTCCGGTGAGAGAATCCCCCACTCTTTGAGGTTTGTGGCATGCCCCTTTCAGTTCAGCAAATTGTGGCAGCTTGTGTCTTATATAGTGATAGTAGGGCAGCCATCAGTTTTGATGGAGATCTGCCCACTATACTCACTGATACTGATTTCACTATTACAAGAGTGGTGGAATTTTGTGGACTATGAGGCCTCATCCCAAAATTGGTGTGGAAGGGAGGCAGACTTTCATGCATTATAAACAACTCTACATGTGGCTACAGCTTTTGGGGTCCCCACCTATGAGGTTGGCATGCTGACTTTGTCAGGGTACTGATGACCATGATTTTGAGTGCCCCTCACCTAATAATAATAATAATAATAATAATAATAATAATAATCTTTTTATTAACATGTCTTTAAGTATTTTCATGAAATCGGCAGAGTTCTTAACATGATGACTACGTATTGCACAAGGGGATTTAGAAGTGTCACCAGATATTAGGCTGTGCATAATTGTGTGAATTGATGGTCTGAGTATTGGCTGCAGAGGCACTCGTTCCTTATATATCGTTGGCAGTCATACTGGTGTGGTGTCACTGGCACCCTGGGATACAGCTGCTGCGTCTTTGCCTCTGATCAGAGTTCTGCAGCACAGGCACAGTTTTCCTGGTCATCATCACAGTTTGATCCTTCTTTAGCTTCCTGTAGAGATGGTCCAGCTGCAGCAAGCCAATTTTGTGATGGTAGTTGTCGATGCATATCAACACAGTTGCACTATTTTTGTCTGCTGGAATAGCCATATTGTCAGCTTCATCTCTCAGTGCTCGGGTGGCCTCCCATTCTGCTGCAGTGATGTTCACTTTCAGAAGTCACAACCCTGCAGGTTTCCCAGTGGATCTCCTCTGCTTTTTCCTTTCTCAGGCCTCGGTTTGCTACCTCCGTGCCCTTAACAGTGTCCTGTTCCATTAAGATTCTCGAGACTGGTGTGAAGTTCAGTCCTTTCGCTGGGACCGAAATTGTACCTGAATCCTGTACTTCATCTGTCAAATGCACTATAGCCTTGGTGTCGTTTGCTTCTTTGACAGTGTGTAAGACATAGTGTCAGTATCCAGATTGCGTCCACCGCATGCGCTCCAGCAGCACACTTGACACCTCGTAGTTTGTGGTGTTAGCTGCTACAGTTACTATTATGTTGGTGGCACACACATACACAAGTGTGTCGGGTTCCAGATCCAATATTTTCCTGGATAACAATTGTGAGAGGCATCGTCTGTTGCTTGACATAGGCCCACAGTAACATATTTTAATCTGTTAAGTGATGACAGTTTGTGATTTTAACACAGACTGCACATTCACCATTGATGATCAGTTTTGTCAGTTGAAGAAGGCTGAAAACTTTGCCTAGCCATGCCAACCATTACTCTGTAGCGATCTGTTATAACACTCTGTTGTATGACACAGCATTATATACACCAGAAGGTACAACTAAAAAGTTGTGTAACCAGTTTTGAGAGTCTCTAATCAACTCAAATAAATACACCTGAAGCAAACTATTGTACTTTTAATTCAGTTTTATATTTTAATAGTTTTAACACCTGTTGTACCGCGTGGCCAGAGATGTGAACTGAGCACCTGCAACCCTCACCACTGCAGCCTCACCCTCATTCCTGCTGGCAGCCAGACAGTACACAGCCATTCTTAGCCTGCTAGAGGGGCTGCCCCTCCACTAGTACAAATATTGCAGCATCCGTTTATCTCGACACTTCACCAGAAGACGAATGTGATGTGTGTTGAAATGTAACAGTATTTCAACACTACCACCCAGATGGGAACCTCATAGATTTTTACAAACCTCCTGTTTTCTTTATTTTTGTTTCATTAGCAAGAACAGGTGTTTCTGTTGTAGAAAGTTTCGTTTATTTTGAAGACCACCTAGGAACGGTTAAAAAAATGAAATTGAAAATACTACTGCCAAACATTTTAAAACTGTTATGTTTTGTGTTTGATAAGATCTTCATTATTTGTAAGCACTGTTATTTCATATATTTGCTACTAGATTTTCTATATCTAATCATAACTAAAAACTTGTTATGACAGTGGCACTCCAGGCTGCAAATAATTAAAAATGAAGTCTGCCACTCACTTCTAAATGATTTTACTTCATGTGCTAGACTCACCAAATACATTTGTTTCCAGACTCTCACTGCTTCATATGCAGTTTGAATTGATGATTATTGTTTCTGGCAGCCAATAACAACTAAAAACTTAGCACATAGTCAGTATATGTTTCAGGAAACGACTATATTTAGATGCATCTGGTACTTGAAAAAGCATGTATGTGGAAATCATCTGTATATGAGTGGTAGTCTGTTCTCCTTTCTTAATTAAGAGCAAGAAATTTGTCACTCTTGAGTCCATGGGCAAACTGAAAATTTGGTTGCAAACTTCATTTTCAAGAAGACTTATTTTGTTTACTTAGGAGTTTTGAAGTGTTGTTGCACAAGTGTTTATTTAAAATTATTTTGCATAGGGTAGATGGATACAAATGTTAGCTTTTACTTGCCACTGTGCACAATTGGTTGTTTGGACAATTTAAAGTGCCATTCGGCCTCTCTTTGTAACTAGAAAAATAACTTTTTACTATTTGAGTCCCAGTTACCATAGTAATTAGGACAGTGAAACAAATTCAGTGATCTGCTTCTGTTATGAACTTTGCTTCTCATTCATTTTGAGTTCTTCCAAAATCACTGCTGTGGTCTGTTTGCAGGAACTAGTCATGCTGCTGAAAAGGACTTGATAACATAAAAACATTAGCAGAAAATAAATGTGTGGTGTAATGACTGGCAGTTATCTCTCAATATTAGTAAGTGTAACCTACTGCGTATAACAAGACGAAAACCCCCATTAATGTAAGAGTACAAAATAAATGCTCAGTCTTTGGAGGCGGTGACATCCGCCAAGTACCCGGGCGTGACTATTCGAAATGATCTCAAATAGAATGATCAGATTACACAAGTAACGGGCAAGGCGAACTGTAGATTGAAGTTTATTGGTAGAATCCTAAAGTGATGCAGTCCTTCAGTAAAGGAAATTGCTTACAATATGTTAGTTCGTCCAGTCTTAGGGTATTGTTCATCTGTATGGGACCGTTACCAGTTGGGTCTGATTCAAGAGACTGAGAAGGTCTAAAGAAGAGTGGCAAGATCATGACTGGTACGTTAAGCCATCACGAGAGTGTTACAAATCTCATAGAAAGTTTGAAGTGGGACACACTTGCAGATACACAACATGCTGAACAGAAGGGGCTGTTCACTAAATTCCAAAATTCGTTCTTCGCCGAGGATGTAGAGCAGCATGTATTATTACCACCAACTTTCAAATCGCGCAATGATCACCATTGAAAGGTAAGGGAAATTAAAGGTCATACTGCGCCATTCAGTCAGTCGCTAGTCCCTTGCGCGATCTGCGAGTAGAACAGAGGGGGGGGGGGATATATGACTTTGGCACGAATTGTGCCCTCTGTCACACACTGCTTGGTGGCTAGCAAAGTATATATGTAGATATAGATGTAGGTGTACAGCTTTGCTTCTGCTGTTTGCCTACTGGTGGCAACAATGGTAAGTAGCTGTTGAAAGAAACAGATTGCAGACATCGGGCAGTTAGGTTTGACCTCGGTCAACATAACCTCATTCAAACATTAGTCGATTTGCGTTTGCATCATAAAGTTGTTCTCGATTGAATATTTCACTTTACGAGCCTAATTCATGTCATTTGCGGGATGTGTTACTGTGTTGTTTCAGTATGAAGAAAACAGCGTCTGAGTCTCATCGACTGCTGTCGAGTACGAATGGTAAGGATGCTGTTAGTGAAAGAACATGTCGTGAGTGGTTTCAACGCTTCCATAATGGTGATTTTAATGTCATAGACCGGCATAGTGGTGGAAGAGAGAATGTTTTTGAAGATGCAGAATTGGAGACATTACTGAGTGAAGACTCGCATCAAACTCAAGAAGAATTGGCATGATTATAGGGAGCGACACAGCAAGCCATTTAAAAACACATCAAGGCTATGGACATGATTCAGAAAGAAGGAACTTGGGTCTCGTGTGAGCTGAAACCAAGAGATGTTGAACAGTGTTTGTGAACAGTTGCTTCAGAGGCAAAAATGGAAGGGATTTTTGCATCGCATTGTGACCGGGGACAAAAATGGGTTCATTATAATAACCCCAAATGCAAAAAATCATGGGGATATCCCGACCATGCTTCCACGTCGAAGGCCAAACTGGATATTGACAGCTCCAAGACCATGCTCTGCATTTGGTGGGACCAACTCAGCGTCTTGTACCATGAAGTGCTAAAACCAAGTGAAACAATCACAGGTGCTCATTAGCAAATGCAATTAATGTGTTTGAGCAGAGCATTAAAAGACAAATAGCAGCAATACAGCAAGAGGCATGATAAAGTGATTTGGCAGCACAACAATGCTCAACCCTGTGTTGCAAAAGAGGTGAAAACATACTTGGAAACGTTAAAATGAGAAGTCCTACCCCACCCGCTGTATTCTCCAGACATTGCTCCCTCTGACTATCACCTCTTTAGATCAATGGCACATGGCCTGGCTGACCAACACTTCCGATCTCATAAAGAAGTCACAAATTGGATCAATTCGTAGATCGATTCAAAAGATGAGCAATTTTTTTCGACACGGGATTTGTACACTGCCCGAAAGATGGGAGAAAGTAGTGGCCAGCGATGGAAAATACATTGAATGATACATGTGTAACCAATTTGTTTCATTAAAGCCTCAAATTTTGGGGAAAAAACAGTGGAAGGAAAGTTGTCCACATCGTAGGAGCAGCTGACTTCCACGAAATCTCACAAAAATTGTGCCCAGTATAACTGAATGTGGTGAAGAAGAAACTTGTTGCTCTGTTATCTTCTTCAAAGCCTCAAAGTGCTGATCATTATGGAAGAAAAGGAACCTGAAGAAAGAATCAACACCAGTTCGTCAAATCTTGACCATTCTCCACTAAAATGTCAGTCTCAAAATGAGATTCACAAGGCTACATGAAGCAAACTGCTGCTTCTCTCTCCCTCCCCTCCTCCTCCTCCTCCTCCTCCTCCTCCTCCTCCTCCTCCTTCTTTTCGTCCTCCTCCTTCAAGGAAAACTAATTTAACTAGAATGAAAAAGTGTTACGTGGAAAGTTATAAAAACTATTTTTGCAATAATTTTACTTTACTGTCATATTGAAGTCTGTAAATAATATTCAGGTATATTCTGGCTCCAGCTGCCAGAGATGGTGTGTGTGTGTGTGTGTGTGTGTGTGTGTGTGTGTGTGTGTGTGTGTGTAGGTTCAAATGGATGTAGGGTGTAGTAGCAACAATATTATGAAAAGGAAAGTTGCTACTCACCATACAGCAGAGATGCTGAGTCGCAGTGAGTCGCAACAAAACTATTTGTTATGGTCTTTTTGTTGTGCCTGTAAGCATCTCCACTAGATGGTGACCAGCAACTTTCCTTTTAATCCTGAATTTTCCATTGCTTGGGTGTAGTAGTGATTCAGATATGAAAAGACATGCAAAAGATATATCAAGGAGAGCAGACTGATGACTACTCTGATAACAAAGTGGACTGATGATTACGACAAGAAGGAAAATTTACTCAAGAAAATTATGAAATAATGACTAAAACTCCCTGACATCACTTACATTCAGGAGGTGATTATTGGCATTTCAGCATTTTTAATGTTATTTCTTCCCACTAGTGAGAAAGATCAGAGGTGTTGAGACAGTGCATGGAAGTTCTGATAAAAGCAGCAGATAAAGGACAGCACGTCTTGTAGACTAGATTTCTTCAGTTACCTTCTGAAAGAACACTTAACATTTTGGTCTCTTATTGCGAACAAACAATTTTATGCTTGTGCAATACTTCAGTCGCACTGTTCCATATAACAGTGACAGTTCGAGGACCTTATCATGGAAGTGAAATATTGTGACTTTACGTCAAAAGGCACTTATACTACATAGTGATATTTTTGGACATTTTCATCTGTTGTTGCAGTTGTGGGATACCCCTTCATGTTTCATCTGCAAAACTTTGGAGATCTACATCTACACTCTGCAAACCACCGTGAGGTGCATGGCAAAGGATACATCCCATTGTATCGGTTATTCTGGTTTCTTCCTGTCCCATTCATGTATGCAGTGCGGGAAGAATGATTGTTTGAATGCCTCTGTACGTACAGTAATTATTCTAATTTATCCTTGTGATCCCTATGTGAGCGATACAAAGGGGTTGTAGTATATTCTGAGAGTAATCATTTAAAGCCAGTTCTTGAAACTTTATTGATAGACTTTGTCAGGATACTTTAAGTCTGTCTTCAACAGTCTTCCTGTTCAGTATCTCTGTGACACTTTCCCATGGATTAAACAAACCTGTAACCATTTGTGCTGCCCTTCTCTGTGTGTGTTCAATATCTCCTGTTAGTCATATTTGGTACAGGTCCACAAACTTGAGCAATATTCTAGAACCAGTCGCAAGAGTGATTTGCAAGCAATCTCCTTTGTAGACTGACTGCACTTCCCCAGTATCCTACCAATACACTGAAGTCTACCACCTGCTTTACCACGACTCAACCTATGTGATTATTCCATTTCACATTCCTACAAAGTGTTATACCCAGATATTTGTATGAGTCGGTCAATTCCAACAGTGACTCATTGATATTATAGTCATAAGATACTATGTTTTTTTTGTTTTGTGAAATGCAAAATTTTATATTTCTAAACATTTAGAGCAAGTGGTCAGTCTCTGCACCACATTGAAAACTTATCAGGATCTGATTCAACATTTATGCAGCTTCTTTCAAATATTACATTTCTTCATTATACATAACTGCATCGTCTGCAAAAACTCTGATTTTACTATTAATATTATCTACAAGGGCATTAATATACAATATGAACAGCAAGGATCCCAATACACTTCCCTGGGGCACACCCGAAGTTACTTCTACATCTGATGATGACTCTTCATCTGAGATAACAAGCTGTGTCCTCTCTACCAAAAAGTTCTCAGTCCAGTCACAAATTTCACCTGTAAGTCAAATGCTGTTTGGAAATCTAGAAATACTGCATTTACCTAGCCACCTCGATCCAAAGCTTTCAGTGTGTTCAGCGAGAAAAGTGCAAGTTGGGTTCCACATGATTGATGTTTTCGAAATCCGTGCTGGTTAGTGTTGAGAAGATCATTCTGTTAAAGATATATCATTATGTCAGAGCTCAGAATGTGTTCTAAGACTCTGCAACAAACCAATGTCAAGGATAATGAATGGTAGATTTGTGGATCACTTCTACAAGGAGTGCCCTTTTCCAAGAACTGGGCACGGTTTTTTGTTTGAGGGATCTAAGGTAGATTATAATTAGAAGAGGGGCTAACTTGGCCACAAATTCAGTATAGAATCTGAGGAGAATTCCATTGAGGCCTGGAGCTTTGTTCAATCTCAACAATTTCAGCTGCTTCTCAACACCACTGACACTAATACTTATTTCATTCATCTTTTCAATGGTATGGGGATTAAATTGGGGCAATTCTCCTTGGTTTTCGTTGGCAGAGGATGTCTGCCTGCAAAAACAACTCTGAGGCATGTAGGTAAAACGAAAGCAATTTTAGTTTCACAACTTAGACATCATACAGTTGTTGGAATATTGCCTAATGATACTGCTTGGCAAATTAAAACTATGTGTTGGACCAGGACTTGAACATGGGACCTTTGTCTTTAGTGGGCAAAGTGCTCTACTGATTGTGCTATTCAAGCACGACTCACAAACTGCCCTCACAGCTTTACTTGAGTCAGTACCTCAACTTCTACTTTAAAAAAATTCATAAAGTTCTCCTGCATTCAATGTGGACCTATGGCTTAGCATTAGCTTGTAGGATTGTTTCCAGGATGTAATTTGTGTAATATTTTATCTTTTTTGTTAATGGTGTTACTCCCTGGTAATAGTTTTGCACATAAATTGAAGATAAGTTGACAGAGCTTATTTTGCAGCAAGACCAGATGTCTTTGGACATCATTGTGTGAAAATTTGAGTTTAAAGAAATGATTCTCTTGGAAAATAATGCTGTGCTATGGAAAAAGCTAACAGTTTTAGTAGCCACTATCAAGGATCAGTTGACCAACTTTTCAGTAGGCACTTGAGGTTAGGTATGCTACCCTATGAATAGGTGTCTGGCTTCCATGAGTCTAAAATTTGAAAAGTACTGGTATAGTGAGATTTGTTGTTAGGTATGCAAAATAAATTTAAAAAAAAAATGTGTAGACTATTGCTGATAAATTTCATGTTGGTGGATGGTACTGCTGGAGTTTTAACATGAGGAGAAAGACCCTTCATGTTGAAGAATTCTCATCAGTAATGACAAACAATTGCTGCATTTGGCTGTCAGATTCATGTTAAACGTTTGATACGAGCTTGTAAATGACGTATGTGAACAGTTTCTGCATTTCTTGTGTACCATTGTTCTTCAAGCATTTGTAAATCACCCACAGTACAGAGAGCATTTTGCAAGGTGTATTCCTTATGTGTTCATGAAAAAAAATAGGCATATGTGGATGTGGTGTGGTGCTGTATTTTTTGGAGCATTTTGCTGATAGAGGAAGCACATTCCTGACACACTGTTACTAGTGGGAATAGTTGGGTTTCTTCTATCACACTCAGTCAAATGCTAGTCAAGAAAGTGGTGCACACACACACACACACACACACACACACACACACACACACACACGCACACCATGCAAATCAACACAGGAGGCCCAACTCAATATCTATTAATGGAATTTCCATTTTTATTCAGAAGATGTATTGTATGAAACTCTTAAGAAAATTGCAGCAGAGAATTTAGAGTCTGAAGCAACTATATTTTGTCCTGACATCTTACTACCCCTTGTGTAAAAGGAAAATGGAGAAATGTAAATCGTCGCAGAGAAAGAAAATAAGTGTGAAAGAAGAATGGAATGAGAGGAACTTTTCGAACTTTGTATATAAGTAAAAAATTAATAGGTCTATTGTTTCGTTTGTTTTGCTTAACAGTTCACATTATTTCTAGTATTAAAATGTATTTGTCATATTTTTATTTCCCTCTTATAAATAAATTTTTGTTTCTAACACAGATAATTCTCTTATCAAATGTATGGGCTACATTTAAAAAAGAAGACTGATTGGATAGGAAAGATCATAAGATTTCTTATATTGTCATAGTCCTGATGTTTCTGTGTGCCTATCAGTAATTTCCTAACGATTTTAGTTCAATGGAATTAATATTTGTAAACTTAGCTTGGAATGCACATATGTGAGTATGCATTTTTGTGATTTAAAACAGTTGCAGGGTCACTGCTTCTCACTGTGTGGTTCTGAATGTCGTGTCTGTTTTAAAAGTGTTTGATGGTGCACCTCAGATGTTGTCAATGTTCCCAACACCAGCATTTCTTTATTTACATGCTCAGTAAGATTTACTGACTGATCACTATTCCTGACACTCTTCTCTTCATCATGCACATTTGTATATCCTTTTATAAATGGACAACACTATTGTAGTACTTTTTCTTTGTTCGTTGTTGAAGGCCAATAAATACTGACTTTTGACGGATTTCAGTGGTGTTGTACCATTTTCCATTGAGAAAGTGAATTGCTGACAGTAAGGTACATGCAGTTTGTTTGTTTATTTTTAACTTTCTTCACAGCCTCACAGAGAGAATGAACAGTACTGTAAGAAACTTCAGGTCTTAGGACAGGGAGTTACTGTGTTAGTACAAATTGGCCGCTATAGTCAGTGACTTGATTTAGCCAATCAGACCTATAGTATGAGATGCACAGTATAAAATGTAAACACATTATTTTCTTAACAAAAATAGCCGGAGTGTCTGGTCTGGTCCTGCTGAGGAATGTGCAGTCAGCTCAGTTTTAAGAGTCCATCTCGTTACCACAAAGCAATCAACATTTAGTGTTAACTCAGAAATACAGAAGTTACATTTCCGTCTCTGCTAATGGATTAATTTTCAAATAGCATTTGAAATTATGACCAGCAAATTATACCTTTGTGTATCACATACTATGATTTGCCTCCAATCTCACAACATGAGATTTTCAGAGGAGTATGTTTCATAGGGCATACTGTTTCTATCCAGGATAATGGTGTGATGACATGTGTTAGTGACTTTTATTTTAAAAAAAGGAAAGAATAATGATTATTAGTATCCTTATTGTTGTTGTCTTGGCATTTCTTGCGGATTTGTGAGCGCTTTAAGTTTTAGAACAACACTGCAAAACATGGTTTACATTGTTATTTTCCTGTTATTAGGGTGAGTGATCCTGGAACATCTAGTGGAGGTGGCAGCAGTGCTGCCCAGCATCGCAAATCCAACTCGCTTGACGCTGACAGTTGCGATCTCAGCAGGAAAAATAAACAGTTAATGCCACCTGTTAGAGAAAGGTAATATTAAATATTGAATATCTCTTCCAAATTGAGCACCTGCATGTCTGTCATTGTTCTACAATCCTAAGGAATTTAACAGATGGAATCTGTTATTAATAAATTATGAATAGAATTTCTGACTGGCATTTACCTTCAGGATGTTTAATGTGTAGTACTTCTGAGACAAGCTTATAAAAGTGAAAAGGACATACTGCCTAGTTCACAGAACTGATACCGAGCGAGGTGGCGCAGTGGTTAGCACACTGGACTCGCAGTCGGGAGGACGACGGTTCAATCCCTTCTCCGGCCATCCTGATTTAGGTTTTCCGTGATTTCCCTAAATCGTTTCAGGTAACTGCTGGGATGGTTCCTTTGAAAGGGCACAGCCGATTTCCTTCCCAATCTTTCCATAACTCAAGCTTGCGCTCCGTCTCTAATGACCACGTTGTCGACGGGACGTTAAACACTAACAACCACCACCACCACCACCACAGTTCCTTCATTGGGGAGGAAAGAGGGATGTTGTGGAAAGTTATAAAGGAGGGGTAGGTCACTCAGACTCCAGGATGATAGAAATCCATCTGTAGTGAGGATGAGGGTACAAAAAGATGAAGGGGGATGTGTCACTGGAAGAATGTCAGAGATGGTACATTCATAAGCACTGTGCCATTGTAATTTCAGAGATGAGAAGAGTGAGATGTAAAGAAAGATTAAGGGGAAGAGAGTTGTATTGCATAATTATTTGCAACAGACAAATTGGCAGATTGTAAACAAAGGCATTGTGTAGAATTCCTGGAACTTCTTGAAAGGTGTTTAATTTAATTTTAATCATTTTAATGTAATAAATTTCTGGCAAAATGTGTAAATGTGTAGGTGTTTTATAAAATGCAAAATGAACACACAAAAAGTATTAAATTACAACAAAATAATTAAATTAGAAGAAATCAACAGTTTTACTACTATGCCGTTTGTGCAACCCTGCTGGCATGGTTCACAGATCTGTGTGAAAAGCTTTGTATCATGAAGAGTAGTATTATTATATCTAGCAGACAACTCCTTTTTCATCCTGTTTCCGCCACTTTCGCTATTAAAAGAATGGATCTCATACAGTACATCAGAAAAACTCACCATCTGGTACGATAAATTTGATTGCACCACACATTTCTTTCAGTGGTTGTAGCTATCTCTGTATTCCCTGGACATTAATTACATGGTACTTATTAACTAATGTTGATGAGGTTGCTTATTTCTCAGTCTTAGCCATATTCACATGTCTTATTATTTCCTTATAGCACCATATGTTAGAAAAACACTGTGTCTTGAAGAATAACTCCTCATTATCTGTGACTATATAAATCTTTGTTTCATTGCTTATGCCTGATCAACCACAAAATATTTACAGTCATCACGTGTAGCCTCCATTTTAGTGAAAGTGACACTCTGACACTACTTAACTCTAACTGAAATGAACAGGATCTGTTACAGAAATTATGTCTGTGAATCTTGTAACTATCAAAATATTTAAATTATCTTCTTTTCATATTTTGTCTCAGCGTGACCAGAATTCTACTAAATACTTGAACAAAGTATTAAATAAAATCCATCTCATATCCTGCCTAAAGATTGTTAGTATTCTACAGGGTGAACCATCTAAAACTCGCAGTGCAGATATTGCAGAAATGGAAAGTCCTGTTGATAGACATTCAAAAGATTGTTTAGAAAGTGTATTTTTTGTGCAAACATACACTTTTTTAAATGGAACAATGCCTGTTGACATTAACAAACCAAAAATAGGATAAATTAGAAGTTAGTGGTGTTTGTTACAGAATTCTATATGAGCGTTTTAGTATATATTGTATTTTGAAAAGTTACCACCCTGACACTTGTACTTATGGTTGCACACATTAAAGAAAAACAAATTGTATACACAAGTTACATGGATTCTGACCAGTAATGAGACAATTGACCATCATAGGTTGTGTTCAAAATTATCACCTGCAGTGGCACTACATACTTCCAGTTTGGTGTGGAACGACTACTATACACATGCTAGCATTTCAGTTCAGATGTTTGAGCAGGCTGCAGTAATACATCATTACCTACCATCAGGTACGGCTGTTATGTCCTTGCACACAGCACCTTTCAGCTCTTCCCACAGATAAAAGTCTGCAGGTGTCAAATCGGGGGAGCGGGCTGGCCAAGGTACAATTCCTCTGCATCCAATCCAATGATTTGGAAACAATTCATGAAGACATGCTATAGTACTTCGTGCACTGTGGGCTGGAGAGTCATCATGCTAGTACCACAGGTTCTTCCTAGTCCGCAGAGGAATGTCTCCTAGCATCCATGGAAGATTCTGTTAGGAGGTTGTGATACTTGGGCACGTTCAGTGTTCTGTCTGTGAAAAATGGGCCTATGTGCTGGTGGTTCAGTATTCTGCACCACATGTTTACACTCCATGGGGTATCATCAACAGATCAGTAGTTCATGTTTCGACATTGTGCCTGGCCATGATTGGTAAATGTGACTTCATAATTAAATAAGACATGTGATGCATCCTGTGTTAATGCCATGCAGTTCTTAATGGAGAGAGATGTGATATGGATGGAATCTATGTTGATAGAGAATGCATAGGACATTTGCCTGACGTATGCCACTTCCTCGTGGATGATGTATGAGCAAACCTGTGGATCAACTGCAACAGCAACAAGAACATTAATTTTTGCTCTGTCGTCAGTTGTTACCTTCTGTTGCGTTGTCTAGATGTTACACTACCACTTTCATGTAAATGGTTGAAAATGTTGATAAATAATTTCCAAGATTGATTACTTGACATTTATTGTGATATGTTTTTGCATGTGCAGTACAAGAATTAACTGCATTCTTCCTACACTGCTCATACAAGAGCAGCATTGGTAAATCCCATTGTCCACTTATGACCTGCTGCTTGGGGCTGTCACACACACACACACACACACACACACACACACACACACACACACACACTGACTAGCACATCACAGTGCAGTCAAGGAACACATGGGCACTCTGTAAGCAAACATATCATCATCATGCATAGCATCTACGCAGGTTGAATGGCATAAACAAGTATCAATGTGGCAACTTTTCAAAATATGATATCTCATAAATGACTTGCACTAGAATCCTGTAACGAACACCACTGACATTCTAAGTTGCCCTACTTTTACTTTATTAATGCCAATAGGTATTGTCCCATTCAAAAAAATTGTTTGCTCAAACAATACTCTTTATAAGTATTATTGCAGCCTGTTTCTAGGCTAACAATACAAACCCCTGACTACCAGTCCTTTCTGCCAAAACTGCACATCAATAGCACTTCCCATTTCCACAGTATTTGCAGAGCAAGTTTTAGGCGATTCACTTTGTATATACATGGTGTCTCGGCTAGGGTTACACAAAAACATAGGTTTATATTTCAATATATGTTAATAAAATAGAAAGAAACTTCCACATGGGAAAAATATATTAAAAACAAAGATTCCAAGACTTACCAAGCGGGAAAGCGCCGGCAGACAGGCACATGAACAAAACACACAAACACACACACAGAATTTCTAGCTTTCGCAACCGATGGTTGCTTCTTCAGGAAGGAGAGGGAAAGACGAAAGGATGTGGGTTTTAAGGGAGAGGGTAAGGAGTCATTCCAATCCCGGGAGCGGAAAGACTTCCCTTAGGGAAAAAAAAGGACAGGTGTACACTCGCGCGCACACACACACACACACACACACACACACACACACACACACACACACACACACACATATATATATATATCCATGTATGTGCGGATGGATGTGTGTGTGTGTGTGTGTGTGTGTGTGTGTGTGTGTGTGTGTGTGTGTGTGTGTACACACCTGTCCTTTTTTTCCCCTAAGGGAAGTCTTTCCGCTCCCGGGATTGGAATGACTCCTTACCCTCTCCCTTAAAACCCACATCCTTTCGTCTTTCCCTCTCCTTCCTGAAGAAGCAACCATCGGTTGCGAAAGCTAGTAATTCTGTGTGTGTGTTTGTGTGTTTTGTTCATGTGCCTGTCTGCCGGCGCTTTCCCGCTTGGTAAGTCTTGGAATCTTTGTTTTCAATAAATGCTAAGATTTATTCCGTATGTGTCCAACATTGTAAACAGAAGCTCAAATATTTTAATGCATGTTAGTACAGTTCAGTATGAGCATCATTTGTGGTTTCAGCTTTTGAAACGTTCTTAAGGTGGGTGGGTGTTATCTACAGGAATACTTTGCAAATCACATTTAAGTGCCTGGAAGAGGGTTCATTGAATCACCTTCACAATAATTCTCTATTATTCCAATCTCATACAACACACAGAAAAAATGAGCAGGTATATGTTTCTGTGTGAGTTCTGATTTCCCTTATTTTATTACGGTGCTCTTTTCTGCATATGTAGGTCAGCTTCAACAAAATATTTTCACATTCGAAGGAGAAAGTTGGTGATTGAAATTTCGTGAGAAGATTCCACTGCAGTGAAAAATGTCTTTGTTTTAATGATGTCAACTCCAAATCCTGTTCATTTCAGTGACACTCTCTCCTCTGTTTCACAGTAATGCAAAATGTGCTACCCTTCTTTGAACTTTCTCACTATACTCTGTTAATCCTATTTGGTTAAGATCCCACACTGTGTAGCAGTATTCTGAAAGAGGACAGACAAGCATAGTGTAGATAGTCTCTCTAGTAGATCTGTTACATTTCTAAGTGTTCCACCAATAAAACAGTCTTTGGTTAGCCTTCCTCACAACATTTTCTATGTGTTTCTTCTAATTTAAGTTGTTTGTAATAGTAATTCCTAGGCATTTAATTGAATTTACAGCCTTTATGTTTGACTGAGTTATTCTTAACCAAAGTTTAACAGATTCCTTTTAGCTTTCATGTGGATGACCTCACACTTCTCGTTGTTTAGGGTCAATTGCCAATTTTTGCACCATACAGATATCTTTTCTAAATCGTTTTGCGATTTGTTTTGATCTCCTGATGACTTTACTAGCTAATAAATGGCAGCATCATCTGCAAACAGCCTGAGATGGCTGCTTAGATGGCTGCTTAGATTGTCTGCTAAATCGTTTATATAGATAAGGAACAGCAAAGGGCCTGTAACACTACCTTGTTGAATGCCAGAAATCACGTCTGTTTTACTCGATAACTTTTTGTCTGTTTCTGCAAACAGTGATCTCTCTGACGGGGAATCGTGAATCAAGTGGTATAACTGAGACGATATTCCACAAGTAAGCAATTTCACTACAAGCCTCTTGTGTGGTATAGTGTCTGGACATTTAGAAATATGGAATCAGTTTGAAATCCCTTGTCAATAGCACTCAACACTTCGTGTGAGTAAAGAGCTAGTTATGTTTCACAAGAACAATGTTTTCGAAATCTGTGTTGACTGTGTGTCAGTAGATCATTTTCTTTGAGGTAATTCATAATGTTCTAACACAATGTAAATTGCAGACTCCTGCTGCGTATCATTGTTAATGATATGGGCCTGTAATTTAATGGATTACTTCTACTACCTTTCTTGAATATTGGTGTGACCTGTGCAACTTTCCAGTCTTTGGCTACGGATATTTCGTCAAGCGAACGTGTTACTTGTGTTTGCAGCTGTTCTCTATTCAAATTCTGGAATATTCAACTTTGTCTTCTTTTGTGAAGGCATTTCGGGAGGCTGTGTTTAGTAACTCTGCTTTGGCAAGCACTTTCTTCGATAGTATCTGCATTGCTATCGCTCAGAGAGGGCACGATTGTGTCTTGCCACAAGCATACTTCACATTCAACAACAATCCATTTGGATTTTCTGCCAGGTTTTGAGACAGTTTTATTGTGTAAACTATTATAAGCATCTCTCACTGAAGTTATGGCCTCTACTGTGGCATAGATCCATTGTCGCGAATGTATCAGATCATGAGCCCTTGTTACGATAAACCTCCATGCACTGAAATGCAGCAGAGTCAAGGCTGAGGGTGCCAGGCAGTGGGACCCCCATTCGATCAAACTCTCATGAAATGTCCCATGGAGAAATGTTGTAAGATCTCCATGATAGTTGGTTGAGTGATCATCCTGCCGGAATGTGCCTGTGGAATTGTGTATTTACCTAACAGTGTAAAATGTTGAACTCTTTCATTACAAGGACTTGTTTGTGTGTACCTCTAGCCCAGACACCATGTATCTCGTAGGCATTCCATAAAATGCCAGATTTCACCGTTTTCCAGTAACGTATATGAAATAAAAAGTATGATGAACAAGATGTGTGTGAGTGGAGCGGAGTGGGCAGTGTTCTCAGAGATGAAATTCAGGAGGTTTTTGGGGTGTAAACAAGTGTTGGATGCTAAGGTCCCATCTATGGAGTTCACAGAATCTAAAATCAGGTAGAAGGATGCAAGTAGTATAGGACCCTTCTATGCCCATTCATGTGCTCAGTCAGTTTATGGGTAGTAACACCTACATTGATCAGCCAAACCATAAGACCACTGCCCACCCCAACGTTCCCCCCGGGGGGCTCACCGCTCTTTGGTGAGTACATGCTTCGCGACTATGGATCCCCAGCCCTCACGGCACCTCTTCTCTTTCTGTGCTGCTTGTCTCCTCTTCTCCTGTCCTTCTCCCCTCTCTTGGGGAGATGTCTCTTGCCTTCATGGGCTCTTGAAGCTCATTTGCATTGGTTTTCTTGTAGGAATATTGTCTCTTGTACCGCTCCCTCCGTGCGCAGCTCCCTCCGTGCGCAGCCCTTTTCCGTGGTCTGCTCTGTTTTTCCTCTACTGCGGCATTTGAGACCATTCTTTCTTTTCCTCCTTCTTATCTTTTCGTCTCCACCCTGTGTGTGCACCTGATGGCCAACCACACATTTGATACGTAGCAGGAGACTGGGTAACAGGACGGGTAATTCCCAGCCCCAGGTTGGCATATAGGGCCCGCATGTACCCCCTGATACAGACCAGGCCCAGGGTCGGGTGATTGCCTGAGCTTTTACCTTCCTCCTCTGCCGATTGGTCCCTCCGTCTGTTGTTCGGGAAGTGTGACCTAAGGTGAGGACAATTACCTAAGGTGGGGGGGCTTCCCTTTGGAGGGCCCCTGGCTGGAAGGAGCATGCCATTGGAGTTGCTTGGCAATCATGGGGGACTTCTTCCCAATGACTGACTTTCTCTTTCTCAGAGTTTTTCCCATAAAAGGAAGTGGAATGAGGCTCCTGCCTCAATGTCTCTTCCTGTTGCACCTCAATATCTAGTAGTCTCACGTTTAGACGACAACCAGATTTTTGTTACTGTTAACCCCTTTGTTATACAGAAAGGCGTGGTTTGCATTGTTGGCCCTGTGAAGGCATGCTCTCATCTCCGCAATGGTACTCTGCTTTCAGAAATTGATAGTGCTCTCCAGGCCCAGAAACTTCTCAAGGCCCAAATCCTCCACGAATATCCTGTAAAAGTGGAGGCTCACAGGACACTTAAATCATCCCAAGGTGTTTACACACCCGGCTGTTGGATGGTTTGACGGAAGATGAAATAACTAATTATCTATCTGATCAGGGTGTTACTGCTGTTCATAGAGTTATGAAGAAGGAAGCTGATTGTTTGGTGCCCACTTGCTCATTGCTCCTGACTTTCGATCGGTTAACGCTTCCTACCAAGATAAAGGCGGGCTATAAAGTCATCTCTGTGTGCCCTTACATTCCCAATGCATTGCGGTGTTATAAATGCCACCAGTTTAATCATACCAGCACATCATGTAAAAACGCAGCCAAATGTGTCACTTGTTGCAGGGATACACACGAGACCACTTGTCAACCCCCCCCCCCCCCTCCCCACATTAATTGTCATGGAGACCATGCTGCTGCTTCTCGTTCTTGTCCCATCTATCAAGACGAGCAGGCTGTGCAGGAGATATTGGGTGAAGGAGAAGGTACCTTCTCCTGTTGCCCAGAAACTGTTGGCGATCTGTAAACCGAATGTTCCTTCATCTGGAAGCTACAGCACCGTGTTGCCTTTCTCCGTCCCACGAAAAATATGGCTACACAAACTTGGAACTTACGGTTCAGTTCGATGGTGGCAAAGTCGCCTCACTTTCAAGCTGACAATCCATCTCCCACTTCCTGGGCTGTAGATTTTGCTACCCGTTCTTCACCCTCACCGGCGAAGGCGGTTGAAAACGTATTATTCCCGGGAAGATGTCTTGCGCACCTTGAGTTTGCAGCCATCTGGCTCCTCTGCCAATCGCCAAAAGCCAAAACAATCATTCAAAGGCAAACAGTCTTCCCCCTCTCTGACTCGTCGGTCCTCTTCGACTCATCAGTGCTTTTCAACTGACTGATACTGGGGAAGCTCCATTGATCCCACTGAGTTGATGGACGAAGATCCTCCACCTGTGGATTCCAGTGGCCGTCCTTCCTCGACGATACACCCTAAGTGGCCATCGAAGTTAGTGTTTCTTCTTCATTCCTTGGTGTTCCTAAATTTTATGGCCCTTTTACAATGGAATATCTGTGGCCTTCGGTCTAGCAGGGAGGACATCCAGTTGCTCCTGCAATCGCACTGTCTGCTTGTAGTCTGTCTGCAAGAAACCAACCTACATCCTCAAGACTCTTTCCCATTTTACTTCGCTACGGACGGACCTTCCCCTTATGGCAGGTATTCCTGTTCATGGTGGGGACATGCTGCTTCTACGAGATGATGTTTGTTATCATCTTATCCTCTTGCACACCCACCTGCAAGCAGTTGCTGCCCATGTTTACCTTCCCGAATTTACCTTTTCCCTTTGCACCATTTATATCCCTTCATCTTCTGCTGTCACTAGGGTGGACCTGATGCTGCTTGTTGCTTAGCTTCATCCACGCATTCTGCTCCTCTGTGACACCAGTGCCCATCATCATCTTTGGGGCTCGCCTGTCGCCTGCCCGAGAGGTTCTCTTTTGGCGGATCTTCTTAATCGTCTTAATCTTGTGTGCCTTAATACCAGCGAAACCACGTTTCTTCTGATTCCATGCACAGTCCCTCAATGTCCTTCGTGTATGGAGTGGCACCTCTGGGGAGCTGACCTGACTGTCCTCCTCCGCCTCTATCGATCTCTTGTCTGCTCAACGTTGGATTATGGATGCATTGTCTACTCCTGTGCACAGCCATCTATCTTACGCTGTCTAAATACAATACACCATTTGAGGATCCGTCTCACCACTGGTGCCTTCTGTTAAGAGTCTCTACATAGAATCCGGTGAACTACCACTGTCATACCGCCGTGACATCCTACTTAGTAGGTATGCGTGTCAGCTTTCTTCCATGCCAGACCACCCAACCTTTGACCCTTTTTTTGATGACATTCTTGACTGCAAACACGAGATATATATTTCTTCTCTGTGGTCTCCTGGCATCCGCTTTCGTCAGCTGCTTCAGCAGCTGCAGTTCACACTTCCTGCCAGTTTCCAAATGGGGGAGAGCCCTTCACCACTTTGGCTTCAGACACAGGTTTGTGTTCGTTTTGACCTCAGCTAGTTCCCAAAGGATTTGACCCATGAGCTGACCTATCACTGTAAATTTCTCGAACTTCGCTCACAACTTGCCGATAGTACATTTTTGTACACTGATGGTTCCAAGTCCGCCCACAGTGTCGGCTGTTCTTTTATCGTCGGGGCTGATAAGTTTCAATACCGACTTCTTGACCAGTACACAGTTTTTACAGCAGAGCTTATTGCCCTCTATCAGGCTGTTCACTATGTCCAGAGGCATCAGCTTACTCGATGTGCGATATGCCCTGACTCCCTCAGTGCCCGTCAGTGTCTGGATGATCCCGATCCAATCCACCCCATCATTCGAGGTGTCCAGGACTGCCTCAATTTGTTCCCAGATGGGGGAGCCCAAGTGATGTTCATGTGGGTTCCTGGCCATGTTGGTGTGCCTGGGAATGACTCAACTGATGCTGCAGCCAAGGCCGCCGTCCATCTCGGTTGGCCCACCTTTTACTCTGTTCCCTCCAAAGATATTTATACTTTTCTCTATCGGCGTATCATATCACTTTGGCATGACCATTGGTGCCCCCTTCATGGGAACAAACTCAGATAAGTCAAACCTCTCCCAACAGCTTGGGCCGGCCGCAGTAGCCGAGAGGTTCTAGGCGCTTCAGTCTGGAACCGCGCGACCGCTACAGTCGTAGGTTCGAATCCTGCCTCGGGCATGGATTTGTGTGATATTCTTAGGTTAGTTGAGTTTAAGTAGTTCTAAGTTATAACTGGAATACTCTCTTTCAAATTCTGAAGGTGGCAGGGGTAAAATACAGGGAGCGAGAGGCTTTTTACAATTTGTGCAGAAACCAGATGGCAGTTATAAGAGTCGAGGGGCGTGAAATGGAAGCAGTGGTTGGGAAGGGAGTAAGACAGGGTTGTAGCCTCTCCCCCATGCTATTCAATCTGTATATTGAGCAAGCAGTAAAGGAAACAAAAGAAAAATTTGGAGTAGGTATTAAAATCCAGGGAGAATAAATAAAAACTTTGAGGTTCGCCGATGACATTGTAATTCTGTCGGAGACAGCAAAGGACTTGGAAGAGCAATTGAATGGAATGGACAGTGTCTTGAAAGGAGGTTATAAGATGAACATCGACAAGAGCAAAACGAGGATAATGGAATGTAATTGAATTAGGTCAGGTGTTGCTGAGGGAATTAGATTAGGAAATGAGACACTTAAAGTAGTGAATGCGTTTTGCTATATGGGAAGCAAAATAACTGATGATGGTCGAAGTAGAGATGATCTAAAATGTAGAGTGGCAATGGCAAGGAAAGAGTTTCTGAAGAAGAGAAATTTTTTAACACAGAGTATAGATTTAAGTGTCAGGAAGTCGTTTCTGAAAGCATTTGTATGGAGTGTAGCCATGTATGGAAGTGAAACATGGACTATAAATAGTTTAGATAAGAAGAGAATAGAAGCTTTCGAAATGTGGTGCTACAGAAGAATGCTGAAGATTAGATGGGTAGATCACATAACTAATGAGGAAGTATTGAATAGGATTGGGGAGAAGAGAAGTTTCTGGCACAACTTGACTAGAAGAAGGGATCGGTTGGTAGGACACGTTCTGAGGCATCAAGGGATCACAAATTTAACATTGGAGGGCAGTGTGGAGGGTAAAAATCGTAGAGGGAGACCAAGAGATGAATACACTAAGCAGATTCAGGAGGATGTAGGTTGCAGTAGTTACTGGGAGATGAAGGAGTTTGCACAGGATAGATTAGCATGGAGAGCTGCATCAAACCAGTCTCAGGACTGAAGACAACAACAACAACAACAACAAGTTCTAGGGACTGATGACCTCAGACGTTAAGTCCCAAAGTGCTCAGAGCCACTTGAGCCAACAGCCTGGTCGACTTCCTCCCAGCCGTCTTGCCGTGAGGAAGTAATGTTAACTCAGTTGCGAATAGGGCACTACTGCTTTAGTCACTGCCACTTGTTGAGTGGCAACACTGCACCCAGCTGTCCTTTCTGTAGCCAGCCATTAACAGTCAGACATTTCCTGATCGTCTGCCCCTATTTTAGCCACTTACATCTCAAGGTCGGGCTGCCGCCTGCTTTGCCGGACATTTTAGCGGATGACGTGCGAGCTGTGGCTCACATTTTAAGTTTTTTTTTAAAAAAGCAGTAATATGACAAAAGAGATTTGATTTCTACGTTGTGACTCCAGTGTCTTGTCGATGTCTTTTAGATACTCATCCGCAATGTCTTCACTTTTTAGATTTGTTTTTTCTTCTTTTCTGTATTGGACCTTGCCACGATTTTTTTTACCCTCACGGTTCCAGCGTTCTATGGTTCTATACTGGGCCCTTATTACCTTATGTTTTGCGCCGTAACCCCCCCCCCCCCCCCCCCCTCACACACACACACACACACACACACACACACACACACACACACACACACACACACACACACACACACCAAAACAAAACAAAACAAAAAACACTATGTTGGATGCTTCCTGGTGCATTGTGGGCACATGAAGAGGTAACAAAATTATTTAAGTAGAGTAGACACAGACAGGGGACCACCCTAGCAAAGATATGGGCTGCAAATGGAGAAATCCATTGAGATGAGCAAATCTGATGAAGGGCATATTATTATTACGCAGGGCTTGTGAACAAGTATCTCAAAAATGGCAAAGCTGGTTGCATGTTCACATGCTTCTGTCATGAGAATCTGTGGAAAGAGGTAGGAGGACAGTGAAACTACCATTAGGTGCTAAATGGTTGGACATCTATGACTCTTCACAGAATGTGGGGTTCGGAGGCTTGTCTGCTTTGTGAAGGAGGATAGATGGTGATCCGTGATCTCTCTGCCAAAAGAGCACAATGCTGATGAACAAGTGTTTCGGAGTACACTGTTTGTCGTACATTGTTGAACATTAAGATCCGCAGCACACAACCTCTGTGTGTTCACATTTTGACCCATCGACATCATCAGTTACAATTGCAATGGGCATAGGACCATCGAGATTTGACTATGGATCAATGGAAACGTGTCGCCCCTTCAGGTGAATCCAATTTTTGCTACACTTGGTCGATGGCTGCCTTCACAAATGCCGTCATCAATGTGAATGGCAGCTCGAAACGTGGAGCACACCACAGATGCAAGCTGATGGGAGCAGTATTATGTTATGGGAGACATTCTCCTGAGCTTGCATGGGACGTATGACATAATCAAAGACACACTGACAGCTGCGAACCACCAGCATCCCTTCATGCTTGATGTCTTTCCCAATGGCAATGTCTTCTTTTAATTGTCCATGTCTTAAGAGCCAGAACTGCGCTACAGTAGTTTGAGGAGTATTATACTGAACTCACATTGATGTCTCAGTGACCAAATTTGCCTTATGTAAATGCTATGGAACCCATCTTGGTCACTATCAGGTGCCGTCACTGCATACGCAAATCAGTGGCCCATTATTATCTGAATTACATGACCTGTGCTTATACGTCTAATGCCACATACCTCCACAAACCTACCAACAGACTGTCTGATCCCTGATACACAGAATCAATTATTTATTTTATTTCAAAGATGGACAAACAAGCTATTAAACGGATGGTCATAATGTTTTGGCTCATCAGTGTACATAATTTGCTGTGCAGTGAACATAAGTCAGTTTTTGCTTAACAATTTACTCTGCCCTTGATATTGAGTAAACTGATCAGGTTTTACAGCATGGACAGTTGCACAGGTAGGAACCTTGGTGGTAGGAATAATGGTTCGTGAATGTCATAAGATTTGACTAGAATTTTGCCTGGGTTGGAAGGGTGACAGAAGGTGACAATGGATAGTACAAGGAGGATATGTGTCCCCCCCCCCCCCTCCTCTCCTGCGGATCCGGAGTTAAAATAGGCCCGAGGTATTCCTGCCTGCCGTAAGAGGTGACTAAAAGGAGTCTCACACGTTTTGGCCTTTAAGTGATGGTCCCCTGTAGGGTTTGATCTCCATTTTTCCAAATTTTCACAAAGAGCAAGTCACTTGGGGAAGGGCACCTTACATGGTGCATTGTGCCCATCGTGCACTGAGACCTTTCACATCCTTTATCATTGTGGCTTCGCAGTTCCACTCATTCTCCATTTCTTAGATGAGGACAGCTTCCTAGATGCTTTTTTCTCCATCCACTATGCAGTGTCATTTTCTGCGCCGACGATTACCATGGCCTTCTTTGCGCCACATATCCAGCACGGTAGCCAGCCCATTGTGGTGGGGCTGACATGTACCCTGTTGGTTGTAGTCCCGTGACCACACAGGGATTGTTCTGCTGATGCCTGCACTGTTAATTCCCCACGTTTGCCTAGGAGTAGATGCCCGTCACCCTCGGGCATCAGGACTCCTAGCAATGGCCATCCTGCCAGGTGGCCTTTACTGTGGATGGGTGACACCTGTGGGGAGGGCCCCTGGTCGGAGTTCGTGGCATCAGGGCGGATGACATCTCATGAAGCGTAGTACATCATATCTTGCTGGTGGTCAACCACCAGCTGTCTCTAAACATTCAAGGGCTCAATTTAGTGCACAGAAGTACATCTCACAGTTGTTGCCCTCCCTGGTCACACCATGGGAGGAATGCCAGGCTAAAGATGGCAGCAAATCTTATTCGGCCCGATACCTAGTATGTACAAGAGCTGATGGGGAATCCTTTGTGTCAATGAACCCTCAGTTTTTTGTAGATCCTTTAGAGGACAAGTTTGGGGAGGTGGAGGGATTGTCTAAAATACGGTCAGGGTCAGTCTTGATGAAAACAGCATGCTCTGCCCAGTCATGGACATTACTTGCTGGTGACAAGTTGGCGGATGTTTCTGTTACTGTCACACCCCATAAGAGCTTAAATATGGTCCAGGGTATTATATTCCACAGGGACCTTCTTTTGCAGTCTTGACGACAAGCTGTGTGTCAATTTAGAACAGTGAAGTATTCATTTCGTCCGGCGCATCCATTGGGGTCTGAGGGATAGTCAGGTTGCCACTGATGCCTTCATCTTGACCTTAGAGGGTGACACATTACCCGAGAAGGTCAACGTGATAGTCCACCGCTGTGATGTCAAGCCATATATCTCTCTCCTGATGCAGTGCTTGTGGACATCCTTCACATCCCAATACTCCATGTGCCCTGCCTCCCATCTGTGTCAGCCGCGGAGAGCATCATTCACCTTGCTTGCCAGATTGTAGGGTTTTACAGAAAGAGAGGAAAATAAAGGATTACAAGACCCTGAACCGACTGACCTACATTGACACTAAGAGGAAATTTGAACGCCTACATCCTGTGTGTATGACAACCTCTTAAGCTGTCACTATAACAGTTCTGGCCCCATCAGTTCTGTCAACTCCAGTTACCTCTCACAGCTGGAAGGATATACCTGCCCCCTTGATGGTGGGGGGCACTTCCCTCCCTTATTGCTTCCGCACCAACTACCTCGGGAGCACTGACCCACCACCACCACCAACCATCGGGGACACCAGTCCTCACTTCTCAGCTGGAGAAGTGTCTGTCTTCTTCAGCTCCTCTCACTATCAGGTGTCCCTTGGGTCCCTGGGAAAGATGACACCTGCCATTGGATGAAGTGCCCAAAAGCAGCTGCTCATAGGGCTTCACGATCCTCCTCAGTCCCAGAGACTGAATCAGTGAAGGCCTCCCAGCCAGAGAAACCCAAGGAGCAGCAAGAGAAATCCAAAAAGTAGACCCCCCCAGACCAAGGGACTTGCGGTACCACCCACACCACTACTGCCTACAACCTGTGCATCTACATGTACATCTACAGCCATACTCCGCAAGCCACCTGTCGGTGTGTGGCGGAGGGTACCCTGAGTACCTCTATCGGTTCTCCCTTCTATTCCAGTCTCGTATTGTGCGTGGAAAGGAGGATTGTCAGTATGCTTCTGTGTGGGCTCTAATCTCTCTGATTTTATCCTCTTGGTCTCTTCACGAGATATACACAGGAGGGAGCAATATACTGCTTGACCCTTCGGTGAAGGTATGTTCTCGAAACTTTAACAAAAGCCCGAGCTACTGAGCGTCTCTCCTGCACAGTCTTCCACTGGAGTTTATCTATCAATTCCGTAACTCTTTCGCGATTACTAAATGATCCTGTAACGAAGCGCGCTGCTCTCCGTTGGATCTTCTCTATCTCTTCTATCAACCCTATCTGGTGCGGACCCCAAACTGCTGAGCAGTATTCAAGCAGTGGGCAAACAAGCGTACTGTAACCTACTTCCTTTGTTGTCGGATTGCATTTCCTTAGGATTCTTCCAATGAATCTCAGTCTGGCATCTGCTTTACCGACGATCAACTTTATATGATCATTCCATTTTAAATCACTCCTAATGAGTACTCCCAGATAATTTATGGAATTAACTGCTTCCAGTTGCTGACCTGCTATTTTGTAGCTAAATGATAAGGGACCTATCTTTCTGTGTATTTGCATCACATTACACTTGTCTACATTGAGATTCAATTGCCATTCCGTGCACCATGCGTCAATTCGCTGCAGATCCTCCTGCATTTCAGTACAATTTTCCATTGTTGCAACCTCTCGATACGCCACAGCATCATCTGCAAAAAGCCTCAGTGAACTCCCGATGTCATCCACCAGGTCATTTATGTATATTGTGAATAGCAACGGTCCTATGACACTCCCCTGCGGCACACCTGAAATCACTCTTACTTCGGAAGACTTCTCTCCATTGAGAATGACATGCTGCGTTCTGTTATCTAGGAACTCCTCAATCCAATCACACAATTGATCTGATAGTCTGTATGCTCTTACTTTGTTCATTAAACGACTGTGGGGAACTGTGTCAGACGCCTTGCGGAAGTCAAGAAACACGGCATCTACCTGTGAACCCGTGTCTAAGGCCCTCTGAGTCTCATGGACGAATAGTGCGAGCTGGGTTTCACACGACCGTCTTTTTCGAAACCCATGCTGCTTCCTACAGAGTAGATTTCTAGTCTCCAGAAAAGACATTATACTCGAACATGATACGTGTTCCAAAATTCTACAACTGATCGACGTTAGAGATAAAGGTCTATAGTTCTGCACATCTGTTCAACGTCCCTTCTTGAAAACGGGGATGACCTGTGCCCTTTTCCAATCCTTTGGAACGCTTCGCTCTTCTAGAGACCTACGGTACACCGTTGCAAGAAGGGGGGCAAGTTCCTTCGCGTACTCTGTGTAAAATTGAACTGGTATCCCATCAGGACCAGCGGTCTTTCCCCTTTTGAGCGATTTTAATTGTTTCTCTATCCCTCTGTCGTCTATTTCGTTATCAACCATTTTGTCAACTGTGCGACAATCTAGAGAAGGAACTACAGTGCAGTCTTCCTCTGTGAAACAGCTTTGGAAAAAGACATTTAGTATTTCGGCCTTTAGGCTGTCATCCTCTGTTTCAGTATCATTTTGGTCACAGAGTGTCTGGACATTACGTTTTGATCCACCTACCGCTTTGACATAGGACCAAAATTTCTTAGGATTTTCTGCCAAGTCAGTACATAGAACTTTACTTTCGAATTCATTGAAAGCCTCTCGCATAGCCCTCCTCACACTACATTTCGATTCGCGTAATTTTTGTTTGTCTGCAAGGCTTTGGCTATGTTTATGTTTGCTGTGAAGTTCCCTTTGCTTCCGCAGCAGTTTTCTAACTCGGTTGTTGTACCACGGTGGCTCTTTCCCATCTCTTACGATCTTGCTTGGCGCATACTCATCTAACGCATATTGTACGATGGTTTTGAACTTTGTCCACTGATCCTCAACACTATCTGTACTTGAGACAAAACTTTTGTGTTGAGCCGTCAGGTACTCTGTAATCTGCTTTTTGTCACTTTTGCTAAACAGAAAAATCTTCCTACCTTTTTTAATATTTCTATTTACGGCTGAAATCATCGATGCAGTAACCGCTTTATGATCGCTGATTCCCTGTTCTGCATTAACTGATTCAAATAGTTCGGGTCTGTTTGTCACCAGAAGATCTAATATGTTATCGCCACGAATCGGTTCTCTGTTTAACTGCTCAAGGTAGTTTTCGATAAAGCACTTAAAAATATTTCACTGGATTCTTTGTCCCTGCCACCCGTTATGAACATTTGAGTCTCCCAGTCTATATCCGGCAAATTAAAATCTCCACCCAGAACTATAACGTGGTGGGGAAATCTACTCGAAATATTTTCCAAATTATTCTTCAGGTGCTGAGCCACAACAGCTGTTGAGCCCGGTGGCCTATAGAGACATCCAATTACCATGTCTGAGCCTGCTTTAACCGTGACCTTCACCCAAATCATCTCCGTCAATTTCCTTCGATACTATTGCACTTCTTATCGCTATAAACACGCCTCCCCCTTCACTGTCCAGCCTGTCTCTGTGGTATACATTCCAATCTGAGTTTAGGATGTCATTACTGTTTACATGTGGTTTCAGCCAACTTTCTGTCCCTAGTACTATATGGGCGTTGTGACCGTTTAATAATGAGAGCAGTTCTGGGACCTTTCTATAGACGCTCCTGCAGTTTACTATTAGCACATTAATATTGTTATTCCCTGTTGCATTTTGCTTACTCCTGCCTTGCCGCGTCTCAGGAGGCGTCTTGTCGGGCCTAGGGAGGGAATTCTGTAACCTAAAAAAAACCTATGTGCACTCCACACATACTCCGCTACCCTCGTAGCCACTTCCGGCGTGTAGTGCACGCTTGACCTATTTAGGGGGACCCTACATTTCTCCGCCCGATAGCGGAGGTCGAGAAATTTGCACCCCAGCTCTCCGCAGAATCGTCTGAGCCTCTGGTTTAAGCCTTCCACTCGGCTCCAAACCAGAGGACCGCGATCGGTTCTGGGAACGATACTACAAATAGTTAGCTCTGATTCCACCCCGCGAGCAAGGCTTTCCGCCTTCACCAACTCCGCCAACCGCCTGTACGAACTGAGGATGACCTCTGAACCCAGACGGCAGGAGTCATTGGTGCCGACATGAGCAACAGTTTGCAGTCGGGTGCACCCAGTGCTCTCTATCGCCGCCGGTAGGGCCTCCTCCACATCTCAGATGAGACCCCCTGGCAAGCAGACAGAGTGAACACTGGCCTTCTTCCCCGACCTTTCTGCTATTTCCCCAAGGGGCTCCATCGCCCGCCTAACGTTGGAGCTCCCAATAACTAATAAACCCCTCCCCCCGTGTGCCTGCTCGGACCTTGCTGAAGGAGCAGCCACATGTCCACTCACAGGCAGAGCGGGCGATGCCACATGGCCAGCCTCCACATTGACCCTCCGCCTCGTGCGCCGCGAACACCACTGAACCCGCCACTTCCCTTTGGGAGAGGGTGACCCAACCGCGCCCGGTACCCGCGAAGATGTCTCGACAGCAGGGACAGTGGGTGAAGCATGTAACACCTGGGGTGTACCTTGCGACGCACCAGACTCCCCACTGCTGCTACACTCCGAGGCAGCAGCCTGAAGACGGCTGACCGCGGCCATCAATGCGCTCAGCTGTTCGCGAAGAGTGGCCAGCTCCTCCTGCGTCCGTACACAGCAGTCACACATCCTATCCATCCTAAGGAATCAATTTACTGAAGAGACTTAATCAACTTTTAACTAGAGTGGTAATTCACTAAAGGCGGCTGATTGTTGACTAAACTGTGGTTACTAGACACTTCTTGTAGAAAACAATGAAAATAGCACTACCTGTCTCTGGACTGTATTCAAAACAAACACTAGCACTACTGGCACTATGATTGACTAAAGGGATTCTCTCTGACTGTATTCAAAACACACGAAATCTATGGAACACTATTACTAGCACTCGACGATTAAAGCTTCCTAAAAGCAAAAACACACGGAAGAAGTAGTGACAAGTAAGAAAAATACTGTTAATACTTAAATTAAGGTAGCTCGCTGCACAGCAGACGTGAAGCAGACGGCGGTTAGGGCGACACTGCATCTGAGGATGAGGTGTATATTCTGGCATCTGCCGAGGACCTAGATCTTGCAGGACCCTCAGACACAATGGATACAGACTGCTCAGGAACTAAATCAGTGGCAGCAGGTGACCATGAGGCTTACATTGCCTCCGGGAGCATTCATGCCTTCCCAGCCTCACGATCACTTCATCCTCCAGTGGAATTGCTGCAGTTTTTTTCACCACCTGGCTGAGCTAAGGCAACTGTTAAGCTTTATACATGCTTTCTGCATTGCCCTTCAGGAAACTTGGTTCCCAGCAATGCGGACCCCTGCCCTTATTGGGGATATTACAAGAACCCTAGCGACTATAATAAAGTGTCAGGTGGAGTCTGTGTCTGTCCTGAACTTGGTATGTAGTGAACTTGTGCCCTTCAAACCCCTCTTGAAGCTGTTTCTGTCAGGATGTCGATGAAGCAAGAAATAACTGTCTGCATTGTATATCTTACTGTAGATGGTGTGATACCCCCTGAATGTCTCGGCTGCACTGATTCGTCAACTCTGTAAACCTTTCCTACTTTTGGGAGATTTTAATACACGTAACCCCTTGTGGGGTGGTAGCACACTTTCTGGTCAAGGTAGACAGGTTGAAAATTTACTGTTTCAGCTCAACCTCTGTCTCCTGAATACTGGGGCTCCCACACATTTCAGTGTGGTTCGCAGCACTTATTTGGCCATTGATTTATCACTTTGTAGCCCAGGAATTCTCCCACCTCTCCACTGGTGAGTCCACGATTACTTGTGCGGTAATGACCACTTCCCCATCTACTTGTCACTTCCCCGGTGTCATGCCCATGGATGCCTACCCAGATGGGCTTTAAACAAGGCATACTGGGAAGGTTTGACTTGTTCTGTCACCATTGAATCTGCCCCACTTGGTAACATCAATGTGGTGGTTGAGCGGGTCACTAGAATGATCATTTCTATGGCGGAAAATGTGATTTCTTGTTCCATAGGGTGCCCCGGCGAAAAACAGTACCTTGGTGGTCACTGGAAATTGCTGAGGCAGTTAAAGAGGGTAGGCAGGCTCTACAGTTACATAAGCAGCACCCATCTCTGGAACACCCAATAGCTTTTAAATGCTGCGTGCCCACATTTGCCAGCTTATAAAAAGATGGAAACAGGAATATTGGGAGAGGTATGTCTCAACCATTGGGTGGCATATATCACCATCCCAAGTCGGGATGATTATCAGACGCGTTTTTGGGTACCAGACCCCAACAGGAGACCCTGGTATTAACATTGATGGTGTGGTGTCTAACGATTCAAACACGATTGTGAGCACTTTGCTTAGCACTATGCTAGACCCTCTATGTCGGAGAATTACTCCCCAGCCTTTCTCACTCTCAAATGGTGGCTGGAAGGGAAAATCCTCTCGTTCACTACACGCCACAGTGAACCCTGTAATGCCCCAACACAGCTCCTGGGCCAGATTGGATCCACAGTCAGATGCTTAAACGTCTCTTGTCTGACTACAAGCGATATCTCCTTGTCATCTTCAACCAGATCTGGTGCAATGGTGTCTTTCCATTGCATTGGTGGGAGAGCACCATCATACCAGTGCTCAAACCAGATAAAAACCCAGTTGATGTGGATAGCTATTGGCCCATCAGACTTGCCAATGTTTTTTGTAAGCTGCTAGAATGTATGGTGTGTCGGCAGTTGGGTTGGGTGCTGCAGTCACATGGCCTACTGGCTCCATGCCAGGGTCGCTCTACCACTGATAATCTTGTGTCCCTCAAGCCTGCCATCCAGACAGCCTTTTCCAGATGCCAACATCTTGTTGCCATCTTTTTTGATTTACAAAAAGCTTACAGCACAACCTGGTCACATCGTATCATAGCCACATTGTATGAGTGGGGTCTCCAGGGCCCACTCCTGATTTTCATCCAAAAATTCTTGTCACTCCATACTTTCCATGTTAAGGTTGGTGCCTCCCATAGCTCACCCATATCCAGGAGAATGGAGTCCCGCAGGGCTCTGTATTGAACGTATTTCTACTTTTAGGGATCATTAATGATCTAGCAGCAGCTGTAGGGCCCTCCATCTCACCTGCTCTGTATGCAGACGCCTTCGGCATTTAATACTGCTACTTCAGTACTGGTGTTGCTGAGCAGCGACTACAGGGAGCCATCCACAAGGTGCAGTCATGGGCTCTAGCCCATGGTTTCCAGATTTCAGCCGCAAAGTCATCTGTTATGCACTTCTGTCGGTGTCGTAATGTTCATCTGGAACCAGAACTTTACCTTAACAACGATCCACTCACTGTAGTGGAGACATATTGATTCTTAGGACTGGTTTTTGATGCCCGATTGTCTTGGCTTCCTCACCTTCGTCAGCTTAAACTGAAGTGCTGGCAGCACCTCAATGCCCTCTGCTGCTTGAGCAACACCAACCAGGGTGCAGATCGCTCTGCACTACTGCAGCTCTATAGAACGCTTGCTCAGTCCTGCCTTGACTATGGGAGTCTGGTTTATTGTTCTGCTGCACCCTCAGCATTGTGTGTACTCAACCCAGTGCACCACTGTGGCATGCGACTAGCGACGGGAACTTTTAGGATGAGTCCGGTTACCAGCATCCTGCTGGAGGCCGGAGTCGCTCCATTGAAGGTTAGACATGCACAACTGCTTGCCAGTTACATTGCACACATTCATAGTTCTCCTGTGCATCCAAATTACAGTCTCCTTTTCCTACCCACGGTGGTTCATCTCCCTTATCGGCAGCCCAGGTCAGCTCTTACGTTGGTGGTTCATGTCCGATCGCTTCTGTCTGAACTGCAGTCCTTCCCTTTACCACCTCTACTCAAGATCCATTCATGTACACCTCCATGGTGTAAACCCTGGCCAAAGCTTTGCCTGGACCTTTCATATGGCCCTAAGGATTCATTTACTCCTGCGGCTCTCCACTGCCGCTTCTCCATTCTTGATGTGTTCAGGGGCCTGGAAGTGGTTTACACCGATGGCTTGATGGCTGATGGTCACATTGGCTTTGCATATGTTCATGGAGAACACCCTGAACAGCAATCATTGCGAGATAACTGCAGTGTTTTCACTGCAGAGCTGGCGGCCATATTTCGTGCTCTTGAGCACATCTGCTCATACCTTGGTGTCTTTTCTCCTGTGTACTGACTCCTTAAGCAGCGTACAAGCTATCGATCAGTACTACCCTCACCATCCTTTGCAGGAGTCCCATCAATGACCCGGAACAGTCCAGTTATTCAGTGGTGTTTGTCTCGGTCCCAGGTCACTTCGGAACCCCAAGAAATGAACTTGCCGACAGGCTGGTAACCGCTTCTGGAGGTTGCCATCCCCGTAACTGACCTGCATTCATTCTCACACTGTAAGGTTTTTCAGCTTTGGGAGATGGAATGGCATAATCTCAGTACCCCCAACAAACTGCGTGCCATTAAGGAATCTACGAATGTGTGGGAGTCCTCGATGAGGACCTCTCGCAGGGACTCTGTGGTTCTCTGCCGGCTCCACATTGGCCACACCTGGGTGACCCACAGCTACCGCCTGCACCTTGAAGACCCGCCTCAATGTCAGTGTGGCACCCAGTTGACAGTGGCCCATATTCTGGTGCACTGTCCTACTATGACTCCCCTGTGACAAAATCTTAGGTTACCGGACTTTTTGCCACTAATTTTGTCTGACAACGCCTCATTGGCTGATTTAGTTTTAAGTTGTATTTGTGAGGGTGGGTTTTATATTTTGATAATTGGAAAGAACACATAGAAAATGTTGTGGGGAAGGCTAACCAAAGGCTGCATTTTATGGGCAGGACACTTAGAAAATGTAACAGACCTACAAAGGAGACTGCCTACACTACACTTGTCCGTCCTCTTTAGAATACTGCTGTGCAGTGTGGGATCCTTACCAGGTAGGACTGGCAGAGTATATAAAAAAAGTTCAAAGAAAGGCAGAATGTTTTGTATTATCGCAAAATATGGGAGAGAGTGTCACAGAAATGATACAGGATTTGGGCTGGAAATCATTAAAAGAAAGCCGTTTTTTGTTGTGACAGAATTTTCTCACGAATTTCCAATCACCAACTTTCTCCTCCGAATGCGAAAATATTTTGTTGATGCCAACCTACATAGGGCGGAATGATCACCAAGATAAAATAAGGGAAATCAGAGCTAGTATGGAAAGATATAGGTGGTCATTCTTTCCACGCACTATAAGAAATTGGAATAATAGAGAATTGGCTAATGGTTCAAATGGCTCTGAGTACTATGTGAGTTAACTTCTGAGGTCATAAGTCACCTAGAACTTACAACTAATTAAACCTAACTAACCTAAGGACAGCACACACATCCATGCCCCAGGCAGGATTCGAACCTGTGATCGTAGCAGTCGCTCGCCTCCAGGCTGCAGCGCCTAGAACCGCACGGCCACTCCGGCCAGCAGTAGAGAATTGTGGAGGTGGTTTGATGAACCCTCTGCCAGGCAGTTAAATGTGATTTGCAGAGTATCTATGTAGATGTAGATGATCTAAATTTTAGGACATGTCCTCTGTTCCTGGGTGTTCTCCACCCTTGTGCTTTCAGGTGGAAGTTTTAATGTGTTGCAGAGTTTATTCTCATGGTCAGCCAGCCGTGGTAATCTGCTTTCATGTTCTAATCTCTTCTACCTGTTTCTTGCGTCTCGTGTGGTTTTTCTTGTCCTCTTTTGTTCCTTATAGTGTTTGTTGCCTTTGTGTCATTTTTCCTTCCTTGTGGTATTTTGCTCTATGTCTCGTTTGTTTTATTCTTTCCCTTGTATGATTGTTTTAACAGGAAAAAGGGACCAGTGACCAAGCAGTTCTGTCCCCTCCCCTCCCCTCTTTTTAAACCAACTAACCAACCAAGGAGGATGTCAGACCAAGAGGATATCATTTAGGGCTTGACACTGAGAAAGTAAAGGTAAAACAGAGCAAAGTATTCAGGTGTACAATGTCTGTGTGGTACTGGGTGACAGGGGGAAACCTTAAGAATTTTTGGAGGTGGAAACCGAAATAGGAGGAGAGTGGGAGGATGATGTTACCTGGGAGATGTGGTTTGGATTAAGAACTGTTGGTTAGTTGTTGGAGAGAAAACCCTAAGAGAGATTGTTAGTGTAGATGTTAACGGGTTTGTTTTGCAGCAAAAACATGTGTTGTGGGTGCATAGGCTGCAGGAAAGTGAGCGTTTTATGTGAAAGGGGAGGCAGCTGCCAAAGTGAATATATTGTTCTTATTTATTGCTTTTATATGAACTGAGGTTTGAATGTGCAGTTCAGTGTGGTGCAGGTCAACATAAAGAATGGTCAGATTGGATTGGATTTGGCAAAAGTTACTTGTTGCAGGAAGCAGAGTAATTGTTATTGACAATGAGCCTGGTCACAAAGATATCTTGTTACTTAGTCTCTTATCCCCAACCAAAGAACAAAGAGGATGTAGACAAATCTGCATGGGGCGAAAGGGCCCAGTTTCTGGGTCTTGAGGAAAGCCTTTTCCATTCTATCCATGAAAAGGTTAGTGTAAGATGAGGTTGTCCTGCTGCCATAGCAATCCCCCTGATATGTCTGTAGGTCTGGTCCTCAAAAATTAAATAATTATGGTTAAGGTAGAGTTGGCTAGAGTGGCAGTAAACAAGGTTTTAGAGAGATTATCAGGTGGCTGTTGGGAGAGGTAGTGTTCTGTGGCTGAGGGGCTGTGTGTGAGATGTTTGCGTAAATTGAGGTCACATTGAAAATGATTAGTGATAAAGAGGACCCAAGATTATCAGAGCCGATGGCCAAGATGACTGTATTTGTGTATTTTGGGAAATAGGTGTAAGTGGACATGCACGAATCAGGACTTCCTACAGCAATCAGGATGGACAGAACGGGTTCATCACCAACAATTTTGCATGTTGAGATGTCTAAGAGCCAGTCCCTTGCAGTGAAGTATTCCAGTTGTTGAGCCTTTACCCACAGGAAATATAATGAAAGAGTCATCTGCTGTCAGGTCACTAATATTTAAGAGACTCAGTTCGTAAGTTTTGAGGCGTTGCTTATGCTTTTCAAGGAGGGTTGACAGCCAGTATTGGAAGTGAGGAATTCCTGGAATGCTTGGCGAGCTTTGTTTTTGAAAAAAAGTTGAACATACATTTTGGATTGTGGTTGGAACTATTCTGGTCAGGATTCAGTGCTCGCTCTGGTGGGAGTTTGTGACTGAGTGGTGAAGTTGTATTTTCTGTTGAAATTACAGATGAATGAGAACAACAACTAGGGCATTGCGCTTTAATTTTGATGTGGAGCTGAAGGTTAGGGCTTTGGAAAGAACGGATGTCATAGTATGAGAGAGAGATCTGGATGAGAGTTTAAGGACAGAATGGCGGCCATTCTTGTGAGGTGTTGAAATTTGATTAACGCTTTCGCTGCTACAGATGTGCACTTTACGTTCCATGCTGAGACAGCTTTTGTTATGGCTGTAATGCTTGCGAAATACTAGCACCTGTGCGGAGAGGTGTCATTCTGGCTGATATGAATTGTTTGTCATCTGAGTTTTCAAAAACTGTTTGGTGAAAAGATTTGATTTTTTTCCAAGTCTTAGAATCTGATATTTTCGCTCAATAAGGAACTGAATTTCTTTTTATTATCCATCCTATTTAATGTGCTGCATCAAATTGAGTAAAAAACGGCACAAAGTTTTAAAGAATTTTGCAGATGTAAAAACGCTTTGTGTTAACTTTGCTCAGGGTTGATTTTAGCTTGTACACAGCAGCGAATGAAACATAGATAAGGTAACAAAATTTTATTTAAAATTGAGAAGAGAATGATATCCCATTTTGTTCTTGAGTTATTGGGTTTTATATCCAAAGGATGGTTGTGCACAACACACCCATTCACAGCCTTGTGCATCACGAATCATGTGTCGTAAAAACTGTCATATCTCATAAATCATTGAAGATATTGACATGTGTTTTTTTTGCAAATGATAGCATGCGATAAGATACATATGTTGTATGATAAATACTTGAAATTTTTTTATTCACCGAGATACAGGTGTAACGTGACCACAGCTGTAGGAAGTCGGCAGACTGTGATATATGCAGACATCCATAGCACCATAGAAAAATCCAGGCAGCATGTGTATACATGTCCACAACACTGGGGGAACTGCATAACAGGATGTGTATACACACCTAGAGCAGCAAAAGCTGGTAACAATACCTCAATTCAAATTACAAGTCTGGCATGGTAATTAAATGTTCAGACATTGCGTAAGATGGGATACCAGCACACTCACATTCTGGTGCAAAGAATTTTCTCACAATTTCTATGAAATTTTTTGAAAGTAAAATAAAACACCCAGGTCGTGGTTGTCACTTAGGGCTTCCACAACCTATAAAAATTAAAATACCATGTAATAAATCAAAGTACTAAACATTATCACTAAAGGTTTTGAAAACTGAATAAAATAGATAAAAGTGAGAAATTATAACAGTAAAAGTGAGAACATATGGTTATAAAAGTGAGACACAGTAGCCCAGAAGAATTACTTAAGCTAAGTGCAGTTGGTGTTGTATGTAGATACGAATTGGTATATACATAGAAGTTTCAATAAAACTGCAAAACATCCAGATAAATAACAGTGCATAGCAAAAATTACTGTGAACTGACATGTTTTCTCATGTTGTACCAGACATCATCTGTTTTATGTCTTTGACTTCTGTGAATAAACTTGTCTTGGATAAAAGAACCATTGAAATAGAAAAATACACATGAATATGTTCCATTGCCATTTGTTTCTTGTGGCATGTGTGACACATTGGCCACTGCACACTTACACCTAAGGCATATACATGCACTCTTCTGCAGATGGAGCATGGTCACTGTACCAATAGATCATTTGTGCGGCCTTGTCCCTCTATGGATTGTATTTGATTATCATGTATGTGGAAAGAAACAGAAAATGTGTACATTTACACCTGTGTTCCCTCAGTAGTATTATTCTATACTAAATGTGATAAGCCGGTGGCAGTAGTCTTACAGTATACTGAAATACTTAAAATAGAATCTAGTTATGAATTGGTAGAAAAAAACATTGTAAACATGGAAACTATAGCTGAGAGTTTCTCCTCTGCAGTTGGGATCCACCCTGCTAGGGAAACATGAGGGGAAGAGAGAAAATTCTTAAACGAGAACAGTATTATCACATAGTAATATGGAAACTTTAATACCTTTAAACTTGTCTTTATCTGGAAAAATACCTTTGTTTGGGCTATTCTTCATCTCAGATAATTGGTCTTCTGTTTCAACGTGGCATCATCTTGTGGAGTTTCCCACCTCCATTGCCTTTTATCGAGGTGGCTATTGATTGTTGTTTGCCAGCTCGTTAAAGCTGCTTCTGATTCTTCTGTAAAGTAAAGTGATGGTTCCTCATCTTCCATCCTTGTGGTTACAGTACCCTGGAATGGTACACTAAGAATATTAACTTTTGTTTTTATTGTTACGCTATTTGTTGTGTAATCAATGTGGACTGCATGCTTCTTCAATTATTACCCCTCAGGATTAACATACACTCAGGCAAGGCACCACTTAGGCAGAGATTTCAAATTTTTTCCCGACTATTACTGTATCTATAAGGATCTGCTCATTCATTGTTCATTTGGGAATTTGAACAACAACAGGTATTTATATGCCTGTCACTGCAAGGCTTTGTATATTCTCTCCCTTTTTTACCCATTTATGGCAGGTGCCTCATGTCCATGCTAGCAATAATGAATAACTCAGGTGCCAATGCTTCAAATCAAATTATGAGTGTCAACACACTACTTAAACGTTCAAAGAGTGTGTGAAGTGGGATGACTGTATGCTCACACCACTTGAATCTCAATGTGAGTGAGTAAACATAGAAGTTGAACTGTGTCTTGTTGATTAATATTATAGCTTTAGAATTGTAGTCTGCATTTTGTAATCTTTTTTGTGATTGTCTCCGTATGTTTGTATAGTTCTTCTGTAGGTTTCCTGATCCATACTCTCTTGCTGTTAGTTGCGCCAAATATTTTCCATTCTACTTTTTCTAGTTGTCTGATACGTGTATGCCCTAGGATGAGTGTGGTCTCTGCAGCATACAGTGCTTTGGGGAGCACCACCATGTCGTAGTGGTGTAATTTGGCTTTTGTGAGATGTACTTCTTGTTGTAATGATTCCACACAACTTTGTATGACATGTCCAGTATATTTTTTCTTTTTTCGTTTGAGTCTCTGTTATGTCCGCTCATTTGTGGTGTTTCACTGAGGTATTTGAAGTTTGCTATTTTGTAAATCATGCCGTACTTTGACTTAAGGGATGAGAGTTTATTTGTGCTCATAAACTGTCTCTTTTCATAAGTTTTCGAAGCAATTTCGTGTAGTTTTTCAATAGCTTCTTTTGTTTCGTTTTTATCTTTTGTGATAATCGCCAAATTGTGTGCAAAAGCCAGGCATTTAATCTGTAGGTTTCTTAAGGTTATCCCATGTTGTGATATTTGCCATTCGTTTATTTCCGTATCTAACACTAGATTGAAAATGAGAGGTGAGAGGCCATCGCCTTGTTGGACACCTGTGCGAATTTCAGAGGGCTCTGATAGTTCCCCATGTAACTTTACTTTGGAGGTCGTGCTGGTCAAAGTTTGCTCTATGACAGTCCGTGTTTTGTTGTCTACTTTGTATTCAGATGGAATTTTGAAGAGAGTTTTATGGTCGATAGTCATACGCATTTTTGAAGTCAACAAAGGTAATGATCAGGTTCTGTTTGTGTTGTAAAATCATTTTCAGGTTCCAAATTTGTTCCACACAAGACCGCCCTTTATGGAAGCATGCTTGGTATTCCCCAATCAAGTGGTAGGTTGGGCATTCTAATCTGTTTAGTGAAGCTTTAGAGAGGATCTTTACGTGACCAGTGGTAGGGAAATTTCTCTGTAGTTGTCACCTTTTTTGTGTAGTGGGTGTATCAGGGCAGTTTCCCAGTCATCAGGAATTTTCATGGTCTCCCAGATATCTTCCAAGATCCTGTGGATGTCTTTGGTGAGTTCTGGGTCTTGTAACTTCCAGATTTCTGTGAAGATGCCGTCTTCTCCTGGTGCTGTACTATTCTTGACTGACTGGATTGTTTCGTTAACTTCTTCTAGAGATGGAGGTTCACTCTCTGTATTGTACATACTCATTTCTGTCATTGGTTCTTCCATAGGGGGATCCGTGTTAAGGAGTTTTTCAAAGTACTTTGCCAGAATGACACAATTGTTTTTTGTATTGGTTTCTTCTGTTCCATCTGGTCTTCTGAAGCACAAGTTTGGTGGTTGTTATCCAGTCATATTTTCTCTGAACATTCTGTAGAAGTTTCTTGTATTGTTTTTCATGAAGTCAGATTCAATGTCCATAACTCACCATTTATCATACTGTTATTTTTCGCTGCTAATGATTTTGCTTGATTGTTTCTGTGTTTTCAGGAAGTTCATCCAGTTTATGACTACTAAATTTTTTTTCCATGTGCTGATTCGTTGGTCACTAGCTTGGTCATATGTGCGGTTCCACCAACGGTGTTTCCTTGTGCATTGTGCTTGTGCTAGTTTTATGGCCTCTCTGATTGTTCCTGAAAGTTGTGTCCAGTCTGTCATTTTCTCAATTTTAATTTTGTCTAATATTTGTGTCTGGTTTAAAGTAAGGTATTCTGGATCTGGTCTAACAATTTTGTTCTTCTGGAGCTTTTTCTTGGGCAAAAGGCAAATCCTGATCTGCAGTAGGTTGGTGGTCTGAGGTGAAATAGCCTTTACATGTGTCTATGTTCAAAATTTCTTTTTGTGAATCTTTCTAGACTATTACATGGTTGATTGTAGTTCTTGCTTTCTGGTGGGGAATTTCCATGTGGTAAGTTTCCGTGTTGGTTTCTTGAATTTTGTTGACATAATGGCAAGATCGTGGCTTTTGCAAAAGTCTATCAGGTGTTTTCCATTTTTGTTTGTGTCCTTCTGTGGAGTACAATTTCATGTGGTATGTGTGCATTCATTTTCTTTTCCAAGTTTAGTGTTGAAGCCTCCCAGTATTATTTTGACTCTATGTGCAGGAATTTTTGATAGTTTCTTCCATTGTTGGCCAGAAGTCATCAGTTTCGTCTGGGTTTGTCCTGTTGTAGTCATTAGTCGGTGCATTTGCGTTGATTGTTGTGTAGGATTTGTTGGCTGTTTTCACTGTGATGGTGCTGATTCTTTAGTTTGGTGATGAAAAGTCGATTATGCTGTCCTTGATGGACCTGTGTACTGCAAATCCTGTGCCAAAAAGCTGTAGGTTTTTCAGTTGTCTCGATGGTTTTAGTTTGTATATTCTAAAGTTCTCCGTGTTAAAATCGTCTTTGTCTGTGAATCGTGTTTCTTGCAGTGCACATTTTTTATTTGAAATTTTTCGTGAGTATCTGTGAATTGTTTCATCTTTCCTGTCTTCACCAGTGTGTTCGCATTGAGTGTGCCAATGTAATGTTTGCGTTTGGTCTTGAGGGAGTTTGAGAAGCTCCAATTCTTCTTATGATGTCAGTGAGCCCCACATACGTGTGTGTGTGTGTGTGTGTGTGTGTGTGTGTGTGTGTGTGTGTGTGTGTGTGTGTGTGTACCTGTCCTTGTCCTTTTTTGCCCTTAAGGTAAGTCTTTCCGTTCCCGGGATTAGAATGACCCCTTACCCTCTCCCTTAAAACCCACATCCTTTCGTCTTTCCCTCTCCTTCCCCCTTTCCTGATGAAACAACCTTGGGTTGCGAAAGCTTGAAATTTGTGTGTGTGTGTTTGTGTTTTTTATTGTCTCTCTCAACATACCAACACTTTCATTTCGTAAGTTAGAGCATCTTTGTTTTTAGATATATTTTTCCCACATGGAATGTTTCCCTCTATTATATTCATATTATTTATTTATTGCACTAGCCACTATGTTAGAAGCCCATGTTAACATTAAAAATAATTTTTAAGTGAGACAGTATTACACTCCCCTCCGTGCCTTTTCATATTCCCTTTCAAGCCAGTCTTTTGCTTAATAAATTGTTGTAAACTTTTACTACAAAGTTGGCATTTTTTTTAATGTTGTTCTTGGAAAATTTTGATACCTTTCATAAAATTACATATTCTCAATTCTACAAATTAATTGCAGTTTATTCTGATTTTCAGATTCCGCTGTATTGTGCCTTATCCTCCGAACAGTGAATTTGAACTGGAGTTACAAGTGGGTGACATAATTTATGTCCACAAGAAGAGAGATGATGGATGGTACAAAGGCACCCAGCAACGTACAGGGCGAACTGGCCTCTTTCCTGCAAGCTTTGTCGAGAGCTTCTGAGAACCCCCTTCGTGCGTGCTAGAGACGTGTGTGTAAAGCATATAAGGAAGTGTGTGTATTCAGACAGTGAAAGATCTGCTGAATTTTATCAAGGCAGAATGACAATTTGCTTTGCCTTTGATTGATTTTACTTACATGTGCCCATTCTTCCATAAGTGTTCTGTTTTTTCTAATTTTTTTTTCTTTCTACTTTTTTATTTATTCGTCGAAAGCACGCACAGGGGATGTTACGGTGTGTCATATTGTGAGATTTTCACAGACTCTTAGTTAAATAGAAGTAATGACGCACAATGTTATTTTTATAGATGTGTTCACATTTGTGTGGTGCAGAAAGTGACTACCTCTGAATAAGAGACTTGCCTTTTATGTTTGAATGTACTCATTCTAAGGAGACGGAATGGGTGGCCAGTACTTACCATCAGGAAGTGAGATTCCAGGCACTGCTGATAGAAACACTTTAAAGCAGAAGAAAACTATTCCTAGCTTTTGGAACTTGTATGTTTCTTGCTCAGGGAGAAGAGGATTGGGGGAGGTTGGAAAAAGGAAGAATTCACTCTAACCCCAAATTGAGAGGGACCCATCAGGCTACTTTCATGCTAAATGTTATTTAAACATTGTTCTAGCAATGAACATTTGATTTCTAGAGACATAGTGAAAGATTAAACTACACAGACCTCTCAAGAGACAGTAAAAGTTGTTCCACAACTTCAATATTATATAATATAGTTACTCAATCTTTCATGTTTGGTAACATGTGTTATCAATCATTTGTACCTTCTGTGATAAATTAGTTACGGATATCCATTTCTGCTAGTATTGTACAGATAACTGGGCATTATTTTCACATTTATTTTGGCATATTTTTCAGACACCCCTATAATTATATAAGAATGAAAGGAAAGAACTAATTTTCCCTTGGACTGAACACATAATATAAACTGTTCACTAATTACAGTCAGTTTATTTTATACTTATATCTTATAATCTGAACTCTCACATGGAAGGTGACTGACATGAAACCCATTTTGGCTATTTAAAAAATGAACTGAGTTTCTCTCATTGACTCGTCTAATTAAGTACATATTTCAACAGCTGTTAAGCTATATCTGGAATAAAGACTTTTACTCTGAGATTCCAGTATTGTCTGCCAAAAGAATTAGTATGAAGTAATGTGTTTTGGAAAAATTCATCACAACTACAACTTTGTCCAGTGTATGCTAATTATTAACTACTTACCATAAAAATCTCATTCTCTGTAAACAAAGTAATGTAACATGGTTTTCACATATGATGATCTTCTGTAAATATTTATTTCCAATAATTAACTCTAAAATTATAAACAGTATTATTTAAATGATCATGAAGACCTAATTGTTATAAGCTTTGCCAAAATATTACGATTGAAAATATATGTGTCCTCCTCCTATGGCTCCACAGTCTGTTGTGGACCTTTGTCTCTTCCACAATTTTCTGTTAGATGTCCCATTTTTGCACTAGTGCTTCTCAATTCCTGTGTACTATTCTCTGAATGTCCACTTCAACAATATCCACATGTTATTGGGTTGGCCATGCCATTGTCATCCTCCAAGATTTCCAATTTGTGCCACATACCCGGTCCATCTCAGTCTTGCTGATATTCTTGTTTGTATCCAAAGAACAATTCACATGACAGAACAGTAAAATTACAAGAAGACCTTTGCTTACCTTCAGAGGGAAAAATTCTGAGTGCTGCTGATAGACATGCATAAAAGTAGAAGAGTGTCTCCTGGTCTTCAGAATTGTTAACTCCTTTCTCGTGGAAGTATAGGTATGATATACTGAAGTCTGGGAAGGAGGGGCAGGTAAAAGTTGCGAGGTTGAGTGGGACACACCTCTGTGAGGACACACACTTTTGTCTCTCATCATCCTTTCAACCTGGGGTTTGAGTGACTTGCTCCTCCATTATAACCTTCCCTTACCTCTCTCTCATTCCCACCTGAGGAAGGAAATAAGAGTTCTAGAAGTTAGGACAGGTTTTTACTTTTATTTATGTTTATAGGCAATACTTGGAACAATGGAGCAGCCATTGTGACTTTTTGTGATTCATCATATATGGCAGAAAGTTAATTGTTGTATGGTCTTCTCCACCTTCTTCCCTCACAGCAAGGATGTTTTGTTCTGTGAAGTATCTTCCTCTCAGAGGTATGAAACATGCTAGTATCAGTTACTGTTAATGGCAGTTTCTGAAGTGTTTTATGTATGATTAACTTTGTGGTGTGAGACAGGAGCTTTGAAACAAGGAATTTTGTTACAGCAAAATAAGCTCTATTAGCTGCTGCCAGACAATTAATTTCCTATGTAAGTATCACTGTAGTGTGTTGTGGCCAATTGCTGTTATTCAAACTGCTCAGCCTTTTCAAATTTACAGTTAAATCTGGTCACTAATTTCTGCATCTTTCCAGTGTGTGCCCTTATACAAGCAATGCATTCAATCTTAGACTCATTGATAGTCAAACCCACAAGGACTAATTTTAATACAGTAAATTACTCCTTCCTTGCCCTCTGTTGAGGTCCTGTGGGTGTGTATATCACTGATGCCGGCCAATGTTTACATTATTTTGTCTTAGATGATTCCACTGCACAGCAGGTTAGCCTCTTCTATCAAGTTTTCCAGCAGTACATTAAAAAGAAGAAACATAAGTGCCATCACCCAGGTTTATGCTGTTGTGGATATCCACTGGCTGTAATGGCATTCTTTGTAGACATACTCTGCTTCTTAAAATGCTCTGTGAAGTCTACATCAGTCTCAGAAGCTTCTGAGTTTCCATTTCCTGCAATGTGGACCTTCTTTATATATATCTCTCTCTCTTTCTCGACAGTTGAGAGGAGGTGGTCAAACAGATCAGAAAGCACATTTTGTATTTCAAGTTTGGAAGCATTATTCATAAGTAATTTTCACACTCTATTTGGTCTACTCCTTTGTTGTGTGCATATGACTCCTTTGTTGCACTGTTATGGCTTTTAGGCTTCCTATACCAACAAACTAATTTTTTGGAAGTGACTCTGCATGTCAATCTTGAGATGAGTAGATTTTCTAAGTGACCATTCCTAAAGCCACTCTAGTTTCTTTCATTGGTAAATTCTTCATCAGTTCTTCTTTTCTTTTTGTAATACTGCTTTAATTTTCTGGTACAGTTCCTTTGTACCATCCTCTTGTATGGCTTGTTCTTTTCTTCGGTTGCTCTCCCACACTGTGTCAAATGGCCAGTTTTTCTGTTTGTTTTCCATTACTACCACTTAATTTACTGCCTTTTCGTTAACAGCTCAATGATTTCTGGTGCTTCTTCAATACCATTGTGTTTGACACTTCCCTGTAGAGTTTCTTGATTTTTATTTTTTATTTCAGTTATGTTCTGAGCAGTTGCATTGTATTTTGAGGATTTGTTCTAGTTCCTTTTTATAGTGATATGTAATTGCTGTGACTCTGATCAATACCAAATAGTGATCAGGGCTATTTTGGGGTTCCCGAAGGCTTGTCATGTAAAGGTTGTGTGATTTGTCCCTTGCTTTTTGTCAATACATGACCTGTGTTCATTATGTTGCCGTCAGGGAAGTTCCATGTTCCCTTGTGTTTTTGTATGAGAGGGCAGACCAAGCAGTCATGTTTCAGGGCATGATAAATATAAAACTTTTTTTAAAACTATGTACTACTTTTTTCCTAGTCAATTGACATGAAAACATGCCTTGCACTATGCAGCACAGTAACTACTTTGATGATTAATTTTCTCATTTGATAAGAGCGTGTCAGAAGAATGAATACATGTAAAGCACAGCTTTCATTACAACAAGCTTAATATTTAATCTGATCTGGGAAATATTTATATTTAATTGAAGCTGTTTTCCCTGGAGAGTAAGATATTGCCAAGTAATGTACCATTTAAGTAAGAGGAAAAATATTGAGTGTAAAATTAAAACAGTGCTTCAAAAGGAAAATGCAGTCGAGAAAACTGTTAACTGACAAGGAGAGACTGTCTGGCCCGTACTTACTTTCAAAAAGTGAAATTCCAAGTACCACTGAAAGAAACAGATAAAATTAGGGGGAAAAAATTTGTAGCTTTCAGAATTTGTATGTTCCTTTCTCAGTGAGAAAAGAGGGAGAGGTTGAGGAAGGTTAGAAAGGTAGGACAGGCCACTCAGACTCCAGGTTGAATGGAACCCACCTTGTGGGTATGGTTGTTTCAGATTATTTTCAGAAGTTACTTTCCTGGTGATGTTGTAGCTGGAATAGTCGCTCAAAGATATCCAAATTTCCTGTCAATTGCTAAATTCTAATGCAACAATAACTATTTAGTTTTGTGGTTGCAAGGGATGAAGATTTGGTTTTGGTGGAGTATTGCTGAGCAGCAGTTGAGATGTTAAAGCAAAAGGTTATATGCATCATAAAGATGTGCATGTTATGAGAAAGATCTGAAAAGTGACATAGAAGGCATACAGTATTCATATATCATGATTACTCTACTATTAAGAGAGAAATGAAAGCACTCTTTACATAGCTACTTGCTAGCAATTAAAAAATGTGTGACAAAATTAACTCTACAAGAGGATGATTAATTTGCTTTCTGCTCCCTTCAGAGCTATTATACAAGTGATTCTAATTTCTCATATTGTTATAGTATGGGGGTTGAAAATTTTTTAAAAGCTTTAAGCTAGGTTTAGGTTTCTGTGTTTTGCCAGCTGTTCCAACACAAGAAATTGTGAATCTTCTGAGTGTCTGCTATTAATTGAAATGTTGCTAGAACTTGTTTTTCAAAAATTTATTTATTTGAATTTGAGTTGTGTTCATAAATAACTCGATGATTAGAACTTTAAATGTTAAAACAGTGCCCGAGGACAGAGCGTGTGAAATTTTGCAAGAAGTCTCTTCTAGAAAATATTAATGTAGCCTACGTTTTCATTGGGTTTATGTAAATCATTTAAACTCTGTGTGCTTTGTGTGCTTATTGTTTGTCACCAGCTACAATAGCATGAATTTTTTAAATCCCATTATGAAAAATCTTCATACCTTTCAAAATGCCAATCGTGTGTGATAACTTGAAGACATCTATCATTATTAAATGGGCTTATGTCAGAAGTAAGTCAGCTTTGTGGGAGGGAGTATTTCTAAAAAAAAAATAATTTAGTTTCAAATAATGAAGTCTTTGAATATTGGCACCCTATTCTCAATTTATAAGTAATGAGATGATAAAGGAGAACACGTTGTATGAATGACACTGATACATTTTCACTTATGTGTTCATAAACAAAATTTATTCATATTGAATATGTCCTGTGAATGGTCCCTATCTGAAAGAAATGTGCAATGTAATATCTCTTTCTGTATTATGAATGAGTGTTAGTATGTATAAATTATGCTGTAGGTAGTAGAAAAACCAGAACAAGCTTGTGTGACTGACTAAGTTATTTGTCACTTAGCAAACAGCTTGTTGTGACCTGTGTAATAGATTGTTGCCAGAGATTAATTTATTGTTTTCTTTAGTCATGTTATACATGACTACTTGTACTTGAATATTTCACTTTTCTGCTGAGTACATTGTTGAGGAGTGTTACCGTTGTATGTTTTTGCATGCAGATATATCATTTATGAAACCAATTTCATTGTTCTATATGTTGAAAACCTTTCATTAAAATATTGTATAATCAGAATGTGCCATATTACAGATCTGCTGTTACTGATTTCCATCATAGATGTATGTTGCTATGTTAAATGGTGTAGCTCTGGTAATTTGCATTCTATGTGAAGTGTGCTAGTAATTGTATCATGAGTAACAGTGTAATTTCAGAAGTTAAGGACATTCACTATATATGTTCAGTGTCTCTTGTCTGTACAAAATGTTATATAAAGTTTCTTACTATGTGGATGCTATATCCAGCACAAATTTCAATTTAGCAAGGGTCTTGCCCAGTACTTCATCATTTGAATGTCTCATAAATGCCACAAGAAGTCATTAGATTATTCATGGAAATGTTAGAAATAAAGAAAGAGATAATTATCACTCCTACCAAACATAAGTGTGTGTGTGTGTGTGTGTGTGTGTGTGTGTGTGTGTGTGTGTGTGTGTGTGATGAATGAGCACATGTCTGCATGCACGAGTTGAAAATTATTTAAATATTTGTTTACATATCACAACTCATACCGAAGTTTTTTAGAATTGTTACTAAAAGCTCTCTGTGAATATCTTGTCACACATTTCAGTTGTATTTATTTCTGTTATTAAAGGATTTAGATTATGTGAAGTATTGACCAGCTGTTAAAAATTACATTTTTCTGTACATGTCTTGTTGTATCGATGTTATGTTCATCAAATAACAAGATCTGTCAAATAGATTTTGTCATTATTCTTTCTGTTATTTGATACGTCAGAGTATTGTATGAGTCATCTCACCCTATTTGTCCATTTTGTTCCGCTACAGTTATGTCCATTGTCCTCCTCCTCCTCTATCATCTCTTGCTCTTCCTTTTCCTCCTTACAAACAGTACCTCCTCCACTGTGAGCTATTTTATGTGTCAGATAGCTTTTTATAATTTCATCAGCCTTCTTAAAAACTTGATTTTTCTGGTAACCCCAAAGCTTAAGTGAATGTATATCATTCTTCAGTTAGTAATAATAGCCAGTAATTGGGAATTTTAAAGTAGTGTGGAAAAAGATAATATTTTCTTTAAATAAAACGCACACTGATGTTGCTTGGCTTCCTGATATGTTTTACACCAGTCGTAAGAGTGAGATGAAAGATCCTAACTTCGAACACAGATGGGTTTGATATAAATAATATTTTGTTATGTTAGCATATGTTACAAACTGATCTGAGGTATAGTTTGCTGTATACAGTTTATGATATATTGATTCCGGCTTCTATTCAATAACTATACAAATGCTAAGCTGCCAGAGATTGAGATGAGGGATCGTATATTTCCTATTGCACGACCATTTAACAATGGAAATGCACCTGTACTGGATGAGATATCTTTGGTACTTTACAGAGATTATTCAAACAAACTTGCTCCCTTTCTAGTAGTAGCTTTATGCCTGTTATTGGAGCCTTGAAGGTTACTAAGGGACTGGAAAAGAAACATAGGTCAAGGATCAATGGACAGATATAGGTGGCTATAAACCTATACTTTTTATGTTTATGTGTAGCAGAATTTTGGAACATCTTTTACTTTTGGGGCATTATGACAGTTTTGGAGAAGGAAACTATAAAGTACATAGATTCTGGGAAAAGAGATTTTTCAAAACACAGCTCTCTGTTCGTTCGTGAAATCCAGACTGTCATAGACTAGGGCATCCAGGTTGGCCCTGTGTTTTTTTCCTTCTGGAAGGCATTCATTGTAGCTCTACACTGTTGTTTGGAAGCAAATTAGGAGCTTATTGAGTGACAGACCAAATATATGACTGGATTCAGAACTTCGTAGCAGGCAGAGCTCGACGTATTGTTCTTGAGGCTGAACTGGCCATTGTAAGGTAACTTTTGCAGAACCATAAGGGAGTATTATAGTGTTGTTAATGTTTGCAGTATAAGATAATGACCTAGTGCAGGTTGTTCCAGTTCGACTGTGCTCCTACAGACAGCCATGCGCCTGAGGGCAAAGATGTGCAAACAGCTGACATCCAGGCTGTAGCTCGCATTACTAAAATGCCTTGACTCTTTGCATCTGCAGGGAACGGTAGCCTAATGGTTCACCATGTGCAGAATGCATGCAGTAAGGCTATGTGATGAATAGCCTATAGTAGCCGCACCTGCCCATGAGTGGGCTGCATGGGACAGCGTTAGAAAAGTCTAGTCTTCAGGATACTGTTGGAAGCTCTATGAGGATGTTTGTAGTCAATGATATTGTCTACATGGCAATGCCAGAAGACTTCAGGGGGAAAAAAAAGGTAGAAAGATCTTCGGAAGGTGCAGGGACAGGCAGATTGCATTGCACATAAAAATGTGAAGAGATTCATCATAGTTTGACCACATTAATGGCAATAAATCACTGGAAACAATAAGAACTTTAATATACCTAGCAGTAACCATCTGGAGCAACCTACGGTGGGAGTGACCACTCATAACTAATTGTAAGGAAAGCAGATGCCATCTGATATTCATTGGGATGATATGGGGGAAATGTAAGCCACTTCTTTTGTGGATGACTTGCAAAACATTGTAAAACGAGATTATACAATCTGGGATCTATACCAAGTTATATTCAAAGAAGAAGTAATATTCCCTGTTATGTTTGTCTTGCAAAGTGACCACAACAAGAAAATCGGTGAAATTACAGCTTATGCGGAATTTTGCCAGAAATCATTTTTGCTACACATCATCTGCAAATAGAACAAAAACGGGGGTGGTGGCATGTTGGTGGTACAGACCTACCTTCTGGCACACATTGTAAAAAGTAGCTTATGGGAAATGGGCGTAGGTATGCATGTGTGTATGTTTCATGCAAATGGATAAGCTGGTATACTGTGCCATAATAGAATTCGTGGCCAGTTCTACATCTACATCTACATCCGTACTCCGCAAGCCACCTGACGGTGTGTGGCGGAGGGTACCCTGAGTACCTCTATCGGTTCTCCCTTCTATTCCAGTCTCGTATTGTACGTGGAAAGAAGGATTGTCGGTATGCTTCTGTGTGGGCTCTAATCTCTCTGATTTTATCCTCGTGGTCTCTTCGCGAGATATACGTAGGAGGGAGCAATATACTGCTTGACTCTTCGGTGAAGGTATGTTCTCGAAACTTCAACAAAAGCCCGTACCGAGCTACTGAGCGTCTCTCCTGCAGAGTCTTCCACTGGAGTTTATCTATCATCTCCGTAACGCTTTCGCAATTACTAAATGATCCTGTAACGAAGCGCGCTGCTCTCCGTTGGATCTTCTCTATCTCTTCTATCAACCCTACCTGGTGCGGATCCCACACTGCTGAGCAGTATTCAAGCATTGGGCGAACAAGCGTACTGTAACCTACTTCCTTTGTTGTCGGATTGCATTTCCTTAGGATTCTTCCAATGAATCTCAGTCTGGCATCTGCTTTACCGACGATCAACTTTATATGATCATTCCATTTTAAATCACTCCTAATGCATACTCCCAGATAATTTATGGAATTAACTGCTTCCAGTTGCTGACCTGCTATTTTGTAGCTAAATGATAAGGGACCTATCTTTCTATGTATTCGCATCACATTACACTTCGCTACATTGAGATTCAATTGCCATTCCGTGCACCATGCGTCAATTCGCTGCAGATCCTCCTGCATTTCAGTACAATTTTCCATTGTTGCAACCTCTCGATACACCACAGCATCATCTGCAAAAAGCCTCAGTGAACTTCCGATGTCATCCACCAGGTCATTTATGTATATTGTGAATAGCAACGGTCCTATGACACTCCCCTGCAGCACACCTGAAATCACTCTTACTTCGGAAGACTTCTCTCCATTGAGAATGACGTGCTGCGTTCTGTTATCTAGGAACTCCTCAATCCAATCACACAATTGATCTGATAGTCCGTATGCTCTTACTTTGTTCATTAAACGACTATGGGGAACTGTGTCAAACGCCTTGCGGAAGTCAAGAAACACGGCATCTACCTGTGAACCCGTGTCTAAGGCCCTCTGAGTCTCGTGGACGAATAGCGCGAGCTGGGTTTCACACGATCGTCTTTTTCGAAACCCATGCTGATTCCTACAGAGTAGATTTCTAGTCTCCAGAAAAGACATTATACTCGAACATAATACGTGTTCCAAAATTCTACAACTGATCGACGTTAGAGATATAGGTCTATAGTTCTGCACATCTGTTCGACGTCCCTTCTTGAGAACGGGGATGACCTGTGCCCTTTTCCAATCCTTTGGAACGCTTCGCTCTTCTAGAGACCTACGGTACACCGCTGCAAGAAGGGGGGCAAGTTCCTTCGCGTACTCTGTGTAAAATCGAACTAGTATCCCATCAGGACCAGCGGCCTTTCCTCTTTTGAGCGATTTTAATTGTTTCTCTATCCCTCTGTCGTCTACTTCGATATCTACCATTTTGTCAACTGTGCGACAATCTAGAGAAGGAAGCACAGTGCAGTCTTCCTCTGTGAAACAGCTTTGGAAGAAGACATTTAGTAATTCGGCCTTTAGTCTGTCATCCTCTGTTTCAGTACCATTTTGGTCACAGAGTGTCTGGACATTTTGTTTTGATCCACCTACCGCTTTGACATAGGACCAAAATTTCTTAGGATTTTCTGCCAAGTCAGTACATAGAACGTTACTTTCGAATTCATTGAAAGCCTCTCGCATAGCCCTCCTCACACTACATTTCGCTTCGCGTAATTTTTGTTTGTCTGCAAGGCTTTGGCTATGTTTATGTTTGCTGTGAAGTTCCCTTTGCTTCCGCAGCAGTTTTCTAACTCTGTTGTTGTACCACGGTGGCTCTTTTCCATCTCTTACGATCTTGCTTGGCACATACTCATCTAACGCATATTGTACCATGGTTTTGAACTTTGTCCACTGATCCTCAACACTATCTGCACTTGAGACAAAACTTTTGTGTTGAGCCGTCAGGTACTCTGTAATCTGCTTTTTGTCACTTTTGCTAAACAGAAAAATCTTCCTACCTTTTTTAATATTTCTATTTACGGCTGAAATCATCGACGCAGTAACCGCTTTATGATCGCTGATTCCCTGTTCTGCATTAACTGATTCAAATAGTTCGGGTCTGTTTGTCACCAGAAGGTCTAATATATTATCGCCACGAGTCGGTTTTCTGTTTAACTGCTCAAGGTAGTTTTCAGATAAAGCACTTAAAAATATTTCACTGGATTCTTTGTCCCTGCCACCCGTTATGAACGTTTGAGTCTCCCAGTCTATATCCGGCAAATTAAAATCTCCACCCAGAACTATAACATGGTGGGGAAATCTACTCGAAATATTTTCCAAATTATTCTTCAGGTGCTGAGCCACAACAGCTGCTGAGCCCGGGGGCCTATAGAGACATCCAATTACCATGTCTGAGCCTGCTTTAACCGTGACCTTCACCCAAATCATTTCACAATTCGAATCTCCGTCAATTTCCTTCGATACTATTGCACTTCTTATCGCTATAAACACGCCTCCCCCTTCACTGTCCAGCCTATCTCTGCGGTATACATTCCAATCAGAGTTTAGGATTTCATTACTGTTTACGTCTGGTTTCAGCCAACTTTCTGTTCCTAGTACTATTTATTGGTAACAAATCCATTCAAAGTTGGGCAAGGCATCTAAGGAGTGTCTTCCTCAGTTTTCAACTGTTGAGAATTATTGGACTGAATTTAAATATAACAGCTGTAGTTATTGGACAACATTATGAAAAGGATAGGTTGCTATTCACCTTGTAGCAGAGATGTTGAGTCACAAATAGGTACATCAAAAAGCCTACTAAACGTGTAAGCTTTCAGCCAGAAGGCCTCCTTCCAAAATGGACCACACACACGGGAAAGAAATCATCTTTTAATAAGACAGTGAAATGTATTTTGTCAGTGGTTGAATAATGAATGATTGGAACACCTATTCTATTCTACAGATTTCGCCCTCTGACTCCCACCTATTTTCACATCTAATGAAATTTGGGGTTCTAGCAGCAGTAGATGGATATTTTTAGTCTTCCAAAAGAACACCTCAGGTATTGAATTAAAAAATAGGCCTTATACTACAAAATTTGGCACTATCCACTGTTTAAATGATAAATTTCATATTTTAACTAATTAATGGAAAATCTCATATAAAGATGTGAAACAATTACTAACAAAGAGATAGAGGGGCTGGCCAGTACTTACCTTGTCTGACAACCATGCCTCCATCCTTGCTACCTTCCCTGTTTTCCTTTCCCTGTTGCTTCATAACCTGGGTTGTGAGTAACTAAATCCACTTTCCCTTCTTCCCTTTCTTTCCCCTCTCTCCTCCCTGATGAAGGAACATTTATTCCGAAAGCTAGGAGCTTAAATTTTCGGTTGTTTTTTGTGTCTCTATCGGCTGTACTGAGCTGAGGTAAGTACTAAATTTCATATTTTTAATAACCATATAATATATTTAGTTTCAGTCTGGTCAATATCTACATATTTAAAGGGCATCCACAAACCCAAAGGATTAAAAAATATTTATAAGTATTGTGTTAAAAATAACGCAAATAAGCCTAAATATAAAACTGACTGAAAAACCAGATCCAAATAAGGAATGTGTGTTAAACTTTCAACTTGTACAAAATGATTGCGACAGAATAAGTAGTGTTATTACAGAGTGTAATTACTCGCACAACAATATTGCTATGAGCAATGGTGCCAGTGAGAACTGTAGGGAGTCAAAAAGCCATTATCACAAGGATGTAGCCAATGTAGCATGGATCTGATAAAAAGGACTGCAAGCAGCATCATAAGGAACAAGAAGTGAAATAGTCAGAAAAATTACTTGTTTGTTCTTGGTAAATGGTGTTGTGTGAACAAAGATGGTCGGTTTACTAGATGGAGGATGGGGAAGGGGGTGTGGCAATAATGGTCACTTTACGTGGTGACCAACACGACTTGGGGAAAGGGGTGGCAATAACAGTCAATTTACCAGGTGACCGTGATTGCCCCTGGCAGACAATGATGGTCAATTTACATGGTGATCTCCATTATCCATAATGGGCAGCAATGACGAAGTCAGCAACTTGATCTTAATTAGTATTCTAACACTAGTAACTGGTATTGTATATGTAATGGGGCCGTGTAGCTATTGGGGGTGTAAGCTACTGGAGGTATTAGTTGCTTGGAGTGTTTGCGGCTGGAGGTGTTAGCTGCAGGGAGGGGAGGGAGGTGTCCCCCAGTGGTAATGGTCATCACCTTGTAAATTGACCATTATTGCCACCCTCCCCCTCCTCCCCCCTGGGGGTAATGGTGATCACCTGGAATATTGAACTTCATTGGTGGTCACCCTATAAGTTGATCATTTCCTCCAGGGGTAATGGTGGTCACTTTGTAAATTGACAATCTCTTCCCCACTGGCCAATTTGTTACATTTTTGTTGTAACATTGGGATATGTGGTGCAGTCTGTTACAATTTTACTGACTGACAATGATGTATGTGGCAGTTTTAGGACAATTTGCTGTATAATGCCTATGTATGAGGGAAGTGTCGTGTTGTGTGCACTGTGCGATAGCAGAAAATGGCATACATTTTGTACTATGACATAAAGTTAATACCATAGCGTGGGGTCATTATAATGTTTGGTTGACTTTATCATTTTCCCCAAACTGAGACAAGTTTTTGTCAATAAAATTACTGTGTTTAGGAGCAATAATAGAGTTTCTTAGCAAGGCAGTTCAGCCTCAACCTATTGATGCTGTAATTGAACCCGAAGTCTTAGTTAGAGAAGTGAAGTGCTTTAATAAATGATGATGAACTTACTCATTTAAGCTGGATCTTTTACTAACAAGTTGCTGATTGAACAAGACCGTGTGAGATGATGCTGGGAAACATGAATTAACAGCTCCCCCTTCTGAGACACTTCTGGTATGAATAATTGCCATTTGCTGTATCAGCAAAAAGTATTTTCTGGTGGTAGGCATTTTGATCATATTTGTGATGCTAAGTGTATTCCAGGCGTGGGAAGATGTATGGATGAATGTGTAGCTAGCTGAGATTGCTTTCTGTGAACATTAGATGTTATCAGTGCCATAACATTTTTTACTTTGGTGGTTCTTATTGACAAGTGCACTTTCACTGAAAGTTCCATCAGCAGTAGTGCCCATGTGTGTTTTGTAACATTATAGAGCAACTATTCATATATTTTGACTTCTTCAGTGCTAGGTACGAAGATAATTATGCTCATTGTCTAACTTATAATTTATTTCTAACAAAGAGATAGAGGGGCTGGCCAGTACTTACCTCAGCTCAGTACAGCCGATAGATACACAAAACAGAACAGAAAATTTACGTTCCTAACTTTTGGAAGTTCGTTCCTTCGTCAGGGAGGAGAGAGGGAAAAGAAAGGGAAGAAGGGAAAGTGGATTCAGCAGTTACTCACAACCCAGGTTATGAAGCAAAAGGGAAAGGTAAACAGGGAGGGTAGCAAGGATGGAGGCATGGTTGTCAGAGGGAAGCCAAAGATATTCTACTGTAAGTACTGTGCCAGATTCAAAACAGAGAGGATGCATACAGAAGTAAAGAGGTATATAGTATAAAGATAAACACAACTATGTAGGATGAAAAGATGTGTGGATGGCTAAAGAGGAAAGGGAAAGAGGAGAAGACTGAAGAGTAAATGGGAGTGAGGTTGGTCAATGTAGGTTCAGTCCAGGGGGATGGCGGGATGAAAGGATGTGTTGGAGTGCAAGTTCCCATCTCCGCAATTCAGAGGGACTGGTGTTGGGTGGGGAGAAGCCAAATGGCACGTATGGTGTAGCAGGTTCCTAGGTCCCTAGAATTATGCTGGAGGGCATGCTCTGCTACACATACCAGTATAATTTATTTCTGCAGTGCCAGTAAGTGAGCTGTCTGTATTTTGATACATAATACAGGTGATTCAGATGTGTAAAAATTAAATTTGATGGTCCCTCTTGCCTGAAAAGTGTGCTGCCGATATCAAACTTTGGTCATCAGCAAGTGCTGCTTTTCCTGTAAGCTTTATCAATAGTACCAATATGCAGGTCACATTTTTCTAAATCGTATACAACAATTAAGTTAAGACAACAGTGCCATACGTGTTTTGTGCTTTAAGCCTTTAATTATTTTTGGTAATAATACTAACTTGGTTATAGGACTACAATCTTTGAATGTTTTAGAGAACTTTGTCATCATAGTTATGATCAGTAGATGTTGTAGCCTTACCTGAAAGATGTGTTTTTACTAATCTTGAGTAGGGTTAAATCTTTCGTAATAATAATCAATAATTGCGAATAAATTATATTTTTCTAATGTGGAAACTAAATTGGTGCTTGGTAGAGTGAAGCCTTACTGAAAAACTCATAAAAATATCAGGTGATGTCAGTTCATTCTACAAATCACCAATACCATATCCTCAAATTGAAATGCCAACACCGTTTACATATTTTGAAGCACATTTTAATGAGCACAGCCAAGATGGCTGCTGTAGTGAATGGCTGTTTCATTTTAATGGCCACTAAACTATTAGGCTGTCATTGCCTGTTTTGTTTTAAAGTTGGGGGTTGGGATAGGAGGGAAAGGGCTTACAAGGCACAACTGGGCTAATTCTGCCATCTTGGATTTTTTAAAATTTCCCACCATCTTGCACATTTGAATTTCCCACCAGGGTCATATTGCACTTTTAAGTTTCACATGAGCACCAACATGAATTTTTGAATTTCCCACCATGCATCCTTTTGGATTTTTGAATTTCTTGTCACCACCAGTGACTGCTAGTGTCAACTAGTGGCAGGAACTTGAACTGTGTGTGAAAGTCATCATAGCCACACTACATATAAATAATGGTGTCAAAGGGATGAAGGAAATGTCTGAATTCTATGACACAGAAAATCTTGTGATAGAATATTGTGTGCTTTATAGTGACACATTTACTGTGAAGATAAAGTCAAGTGTTCACCTTTGGGAAACTACATTTTTTCCTCATGTTGAAAGGATTCTTCTGAATTAGATGACAATTCCTCCAGCAACGTATGTTGCTGAAACCTCATGTAGCACATATACCTCAAGTTAAGACTTAGCTGAGGAGTGCAATTTGTCAGATGCATCTATCGCATTTCTGCTTATAAAATGCTCAGAGAGCAACAATAAAAAGAGATGAATTTGGAATATTTAATCATAGGTAAGTTTTCTAACAAGCAAAAACTTATGTCTACATTTTATGAAATTACTGGGTATCATAATGTAATCGTTGTTTCCTATCACAGTGATTTCTAAGACTTGATTATGTCTAAAATTTTAGTCTGGTTGTAGCTTCTAGATCAACAAAGGAAACTGACACAAGTTTTAGTTGATTCAGGTCAATTCATGGTACTGCCAGCGATTTTTCCGTAGAGGGAGACCTTTTACATGGCGCACTCAGTATCATGAGAACAACTGATTAGGTACTTGACCAATTACTAGTGGTTCCCAGTTCAATAAACCTGACAGTGACTGGGAGAGCAGTGTGCTGACCATACGCCCCTTCCAACTGCATCCAATGGTGCTGTTAGCAGAGTGTTACATGGCCATTGGTTGGATCCAATAGTCTCATGTAGGGCAAGAACACAGAACTTCAACATAACTTTGTTATTAACTACAGAATGTGTTTATACTTCTGTATTTTCTAGGAATAAACATGCCAAGCACAGCAAAAATTTAAATTTTTTATTTAATACATACATTATAACATGAGGTGGTACCCAAAAGTTACCAAAGTATATTAAGTAAAATTATTATGTTTTTCTTAGACCTTATTCTTCACCATAAACTTCAAAACAGTCCCCGTGCTAGTGAATACACATTACTACATCTCTTGAAATGCATCCTAAATGTCTTTCTTTGTTAGAATGTTTGGTACCCTCTGTAGTTCCACATGAATTTCCTCCACCATATCAAATCTTCATTCCTTCAACTTGAGTTTTGTCTCAGGGAATAGGAAGAAGTCACACGGAACTGTCTGGTGAGTACTGTGGGCAAGAAATAACTGTCATCTTATTTTTAATCAACAATTCCTGAATAATGTAGGCTGTATGCTGTTGAATATTGTCACAGATAAGTACTCAGTCATTTTTATGCTACTTCTGTGGATGTTTTCTCCTCAATTCCTCCCTCGGAAGCCTTAGATCATTGTGACAGGTCTCTCTCTATTGACTGTATGCTACTCCTGACTTATTGAGCTTCATTTGAGTGAGGTGAATGTTTAGCTTCGGGGTCATAGAAATAAGATTTATTCACTAGTGACAACCTTTGAAAAAAAGTTCAGATCTTCACGAAGCTGTTGTTTCAGTTCCCTTCAGTCTGCTATATGATGTTGCATCTGATCATCATGAAGAAGTCATTGCTCAAAGTAGTCACAATACTTCTCATATTCAGTTCTTCTGACAGAATACTTTCAGATGCACAATAGCTTATTTCCAAGCTGTTGTAGGGTTTTGGATGGTTTGCCTATGATCTTTCTGTCTCAGATACCACATGTACTGAGCATTTCTGGTATTATGCCAACTGACAGAATACTTTCAGATGCACAATAGCTTATTTCCAAGCTGTTGTAGGGTTTTGGATGGTTTGCCTATGACCTTGCAGTCTCAGATACCACATGTACTGAGCATTTCTGGTATTATGCCAATTGATGGTTAACTGGAATGGTAATCATCAGCTGATGTTTACCAAATTTTGAAATGCTTATACGTGTCCGAAGTCTACATATGGCTTACAATATAATCTCCTTAGGCTTTCTTCAACATTTGGCATATTTCTGTGCTGGTTTGCCCAAGTTTTAAACAAAACTTTACACAGACATGCTGCTCTTTCAGAGTCTGCAAAGCTGTAAACTTACGGAAATGGAAATAGTCTCGCCAACAACTGCCCAAACCACTCAGCTCGCATCCACTGACCACTTTGATTCAATAATGGGGAGACTCCTACTGGTATTTGTATTCAATACATTTTACAGAGAATTTGTAGAACTTTGGTTATTGGTTACTTAATTATCAAGTTTGTATACATTTTTGTAAATTTCAGCATTTTGTACATTACATCATTGAACACATTGAAGATTCGTCTTAGCCCCTTTCCCTAAATTAATCATATGAGTGCTCATGGTGGTATTCCCTTTCATTCCTTTCCCCCAGTCCATGTTCTCCTACTATTTTTCTTTCTCTTCCTTTTCCCACTGTAGAATTCCAGTCCTCCCCATCAGAAATGTATTTTCAACTCCTTAATATTCTGAATGATTTCTTTTTTCAAACACTTTATCATCTGTAGAGCTAGTATGCAGATATACTTGTAGTACTATGGTGGTTCATGATTTTTGAGATGATGTTGGCCGTTCTTAATAGATTATCCACATTGCTATTGTTTTGTTCAGTATTAGACCTACTGTTGCATTACTCCTATTTAATTTTGTGTCAATAATCCTGTATTCGCATGAACAGAAATCCTGCCATCGCAGTTCACTAATCCCCACTACATTTGTCTTCAACCTATCAATTTGTCTTTTCCTGCTCTCCACCTTATCTCCTTGATTAATACAGTCAACATTTGATGCTCTGGTGTAGGGAATGTCACATTTGTTTTTCCTGATGAGCGCATCCTCATGAGTACTTTCTGCTCAGAGAGCTGAATGGGGGCGTATTTTACCTCTAGAATACTTTATTTAGGAAACTGTCATCATCATTAAATCATACAGTAGAACTCAATGTCATCAGGAAATACATTTATAATGGCTGTAGTTTCCCCTTGCTTTCAGTACTGTTGCAGTACCAACATTATATGGTCATGTTGTGTAACATAAGAAGACTGCATCAGTCACTCACAGTCACTCATCCAGGCTGTAGGCTCTGTTAACTACTGAAAAGGCTCTACTCCTTTTCAGGAGTCATATGTTAATCTGGTGTCTGTGGAAACGTTCCATCGTGGGGTTGTATCTACAGTATTGTTACCTGTATTTTGAGGCATGCAAGCCAACACACTATGGCAAGGTCAACGGTACGTGGGACGGGATTGGGGGGGGGGGGGGGGGGGGGGCAGCATACGAACTAACTTATGTAAACATTAGTTTCAGAAGGAAAGTAATCATATGTTTAAGCTATTGACACTTGTGCATAACAATTTTCTTTAGTCATCGATAAAAGTGTAGATGAATGCATCTTGCATTTCATTATCCACTTCTTGCATATTTCTCTCAAATTGAGTTTTTTTCTTATTTTATTCAGATATTAAGTACAGAAGGAAATTAAAATTTCTCAGCATTGCATCGTGCTTCAGCTTTCTCCCCACACCAGTTTTAGTAACAAATCTCTCAAAGCCTCAGTGCTAAAACTCTCAGATTAAATGTGACTATATGTGTTCATGTGATTGTTTGCTTCAACTGCATTCCCTGTCAAGAAAATAGGTTACTGGTACTTACTTAGTGTGGAAATCCTTCGCAGTATTGCTGTTACGCAGTTCGTATCGTTGTCAGAGAGAACAAGGTCAATGTAATTAATGTTTCATAAATTTCTGCATGAACTCTTGTAGAGACAGTTACATGATGACATTCGTAAGTGAATTTATAGTGGTATACAGAAACAAAGATTCTAAAATTGAAGACCATTCACATTTGATTGGTAAGGGTATTATTCCTTAGCTTTGGCCTACAGCTGAATGATTTGATCTTGAAAAATGTATTAACAAGATTTTGGTAACTTTAAGCAACTTTACCTTGGCATTAGACCATGCGCTAAGGCATATTTCTCTGCCTAAAGCTTAGTCCTCCTATGCTGAATCCATCATCAAGGGCTGTGAGTCAGAAAGCAGTTACAGCATTACTCAAGCTCAGCAAGCCATATGTTCATATATATGCACGCACAGATCGGTGCATCATGTCATCAGACTGTTGCCTAAGATTGTGATGTTGTGCTGATGTAGTGGGGAAGACCTGGTTCTGTTTGCTATATCTAGCACTAAAGTGTACAACTTGTCAAATTTCATTCCTCCTCCTTTTCTGTTGTTTTTTTACTTTTGAATTTCTAAGGTCTCTCTGTATATACTAGCATAGTAATGACTGGATCTTGATGAAATTGGAGAAACAAATTTGGTGGTTTACTGGACCCAGTACATGATTTATCTGTGTTGAAGCAAGAACAACTCTGTGCAAGTATATGAACACTGGAAAGACATACACCCTCTGCTTACCATAGCAGGAGTGTGTAAAATCCCTGGCACATGTGGTCAGTGTACAAGAAGCTACAAAAAGAAGCATAACCTTGAGGAACAGAAGTGCAACTGTCATCTGGGCAGCATGGATAAATCTGCAGTAGTTGATCATGCTTTGGGACTGTCTTTTCTCTGATACTGTAATTTTATCGAGACCCAATCATTACTAGGCTAGGACCTGCAGAGAGAACATAGAAATTCAAAGGCTCAAAAACACTTTGACAGAAAAGGAGGAGGACTGGTGGGCCTTAGTGTTAAATAGAGGAAACAGTGCCAACTCTGCTCCACTTCAAGTTCCATAACTACAACTATGAGTGGTGTCTGTTCTGTTGGACATGTCTTTGAGTAGGGGACTAATGGGCAGGGGTCACTGCAGTGTGGGAATTGGGTCCGACAGATATCATGTCCAGATGGCCGAGGCAGTTAAGGCAACCATTCTAGAGAAGCGGAGCATCTGTGTTCGAGTCCCAGTCTAGCACAAATTTTCAACTTTCGCTGTTGCATTGCCGCAATGCTCTGTGCGGCTGGAAGACATTACTTTCTTTCTATCTCATTCCCACCCTATTTCCTTTCCGTTCCTTCCACCCCAGTTATTCAAGTTCCAAGGCACACATCTGCACAACTCTGTGATTTCAGGCGTGGTCTGATAACTTAGATTGACAGTTGAATGAATACATATAAACAGTTCGCCTGTTTGAAACTGTGATTGCTTTCTGAGTTGTTATAGACTTTGATTCTGTCTCTAGCATTGACAAATGAAACATTAGGCAGAGAAATATGCCTTGACCTAATGCCAATAAAACAAAACTCATCAAGGGCACAAATAGTGGCAGCAAAAGCTGCACTGTATGATTATCACTAGGGCTCAGATTTTAATGACAAGTCTCTTTTTTTCTTGAACTTCAGGGAAAATTCTACAACAATTTACATACAAATCCGGGTAATGTGGTATGCATGTAAAGTCATATTTTCAGCCTTTTCAGTAACAGGTCATATTATAGGCAACTTTTGCCATATTAAGTCATATTTCGAGAAACTTGTGCCAAAAATGCATATATATTTCATAACTATACAAGAGAGATGAGCTTGAAAGCAGTGTTATAGAAAGGGAAGAGTAGATAGATGAAGATGGGGTGGGAGATATGATACTGTGAGAAAATTTCGCAGCACTGAAAGACCCAAGTCAAAACAAGGCTTCTGGACTAGACAAGATTCAGTCGTAACTACTGATAGCAGTGACAAAACTCTTCCATATGGTGTGCAGGATGTATGACAGATGAAATACCCTTGTACATCAAAAAGAATGTAACAATTCCAAAGAAAGCTGGTTCTGTCATGGTTGCAAAATACTAACACAACTTCTTTAAAGAAGAATGGAAAGACTGGTAGAAGCCAACCTTGAGGAAGATCAATTTGTATTCCGAAGAAATGTAGGAACATGCGAGGTAATACTGACCCTGTGACTTCTCCTAGAAGGTGGGTTAAGCAGAGACAACCCTATGTTTATAGCATTTGTGGACTTGGAGAAAGTTTTTAACAATGTAGATTGGAATCCTCTCCTTGAAATTCTGAAGTTCTGAGGGGTAAAGTGTAGGGAGTGCAAGGCTAATTACAAGTTGTAGAGAAATGAGATGGCTGTTATAAGAGCCGAGGAGGGTGAAAGGGAAGCAGTGGTTGAGAAGGAAGTGAGATAGGGTTGTAGCTTATCCTTGATGTTACTCAATCGGTACATGGAGCAAACAGTAAAGAAAACCAAAGATAAATTTGGAGTAGGAATTAAAGTCCAGAGGGAATATATAAAAACTTTGAAGTTTGCCAATGACATTTTAATTCTGTCAGAGACAGCAAAGGACTTGGAAGAACAGTTGAACAGACTGGGCAGCATCTTGGAAGGAAGATATAAGATGAATGTCAACAAAGGATAACGGAATGGAGTCAATCTAAATAAGGTACTTCTGAATAAATTAGATTATAAAACAAGACACTAAAAGTAGTAGATGAGTTCTGCTATTTGGGAAGCGAAGAAACTGATGATGGCCAGAGAAGAGAGGATATGAAATGTAGACTGGCAATGGCAAGAAAGGCGTTTCTGAAAAAGGGAAACTTGTTAACATTAAATATGTGTTAGGCAGTGTTTCCTGAAGGTATTTGTCTGTCTTCAAAGTTGTCTTCAAACAGCACCAGTATATCCCCACAAGCTTCCATCCTCACCTTCCAGTGAGATATTTGTTTCCATATAATAACCTGTGTGCTGCCTACGTCATCAATGGTGTGAGGATAGTGCCAGCAACATCGTGCTGCACATAGGCACTTCTCTGCTACGAAACATAAAAACAGTTTATGAAGATGTGCGTCATATCCCATACTGGGTCGAGCTGTATCACCTGAAAGTTTCATTCCTGACCATCGAATTATCATCTCTATTCAAGTCTATAATTAAATTACAAGTATGATAAATTAGAAATATTAAAAAGAACAATTATAAGGAAAATATTAGGTCTTCAGAAAAATACAGCACTTTGGAAATTGATAAAATTTACCAGAACACAGAAAAAATATTACAGACAATAAGGAAACTAAGCTTACTATTTTTTTGAATATATTTACAGAATGGATGACAATCAACTCACCAACAAATGATTCAAATATCTTTGGGAACAGAAATTGACAACCACCTGGATTGGAAAGGAACTTAAGAGAAGTAGTAGTACAGGAAAAAGATATTTTTATGGAAAAGCTTTAAATCTGGAAAGATTCCAAAGCAGGACGGAAAAAAATAGGTAAAAAATGGTCTGAAAACAGGAAAAGAAACACAGTGAAACAATGAAAGAATACTGGAAGAAAAAGAAACACCCACAAAGTATTAAGAACTGAAACTGGAACATGGTCCCTTGAAGCCCTGAATGCAAGAAGAAGGGGAAGAACAACAACTTTAGAACTGTCTACAATCAGCATAATTTGAACCCTTAAGATCTGGAACTCAGTTTATAATGTATTTTCCAGGCATGGTAAGTACTCTGTCTTATCCAGAACTGGTCTGAAATGATAATGGTATAATATAGGATGATTGTAGCTTTTATGTACCGTAATTGTGAGTAGAATTCAGGCATTAGCATTATTGCCACTTTTTTAACGGCTCTTGCAGTCCTATAATGAGACTAGATGTTGCAGTCATCTTACCTCCCCCTGCTGAAAGGATACCTCGATTCAAAACTTTGGCTACCTGTCAGTAATTCAGCATCTACATCTATGTACCCTGAGGTGAAAAAAAGTCATGGGATAGCCATATGCACATATACAAATGGTGGTAGTATTGCTTACACAAGGTATAAAGAGGCAGTGCATTGGGGCAAGCTGTCATTTGTACTCGGGGGATTCATGTGAAAAGATGTCCAAAGTGTTATGGCCACCGTGGACACCTGAGTAGCCAATGGCCTCCAATTAATGATCAAGAGCAGTGGTTTTGTGTAGACTTGTGAGTGATAACAGACGAGCAACCAAGCGTGAAATAACCACAGGAATCAATGCGGGCATACTGCGAACATATCAGTTACGACAGTGCAGAGAAATTTAGTGTGAATGGGCTATGGGAGCAGACAACTGACACGAGTACCTTCGTAACGGCACGTCGACACCTGCAGCACCTTTCCTGGGCTGTATTGGTTGCATCCTACATTACTGGAAAACCATGACTTGGTCGATGAGTTCAGATTTCAGTTGGGAAGAGCTGATGGTAGGATTTGAGTGTGGTGTGACCCTCACAGAACCATGGATCCAAGTTGTCTCAAAGACACTGTGCAAGCTGGTGGTGGCTTCGTAATGATGTGGGCTGTGTTCACATTGAATGGATTGGGTTGTCTGTCCTAACAGAACCAATTGTTGATTGGAAATGGTTATGTCCAGCTACTTGGGGACAATTTGCATTCATTAATTCCCAAACAACGATGGAATTTTTATAGATGACAATGTGCCATGTTACTGGGTCACAATTGTTCACTTTTGGTTTGAGAAACATTCTGGACAATCCGAACAAATGATTTGGCCACGTGACACAAATTCCATTGAACAATTATTGGACAAAATCGAGAGGTTAATTTGTGCACAAAATCATGCACTGGTAATACTTTCACAATTATGACAGGCTGTAGAGGCAGCAAGACTCAAAATTTCTGCAGGCAGCTGCCAGCAACTTGAAGATAGCACAAAAAGTGTTGAAACATGTGTGGGTAAAACAAAACTGAAAAGATGTCTTGCATAAGGTGGAATTCCATGCCCTATTTTCATAGCAAGCACGGACATAAGAAGAACTCCAACACCACAAGATGAACATTGTCTTGCTGAAAAATAGCACCACGATAGTGTCGCATGAACAGCATCACTTGAGGGCACAGGATATCTGTGATGTGCTGTTGTGCCATCAGAGAAGCCTCAATCACTTAGAGCTGTGACCTGAAGTTTATTTATTTATTTGCTATTTCCTTTTCCTATGTTATTTAGATACAAGAAATACCAAATGTTGCTCATAAATTGGAATGAATATAGCACATATTTTAAAATAATTTCAATTATGTTAGTATAACTCAGGATTATGGTATTTAACTGGGGGGAGGGGGGGGGATCTACATATGGAAAAAATATCATAATTCTGCATGCTACCCTTTCGCCAACTGGTGCACAGATATTTGATTGTGCAGAATCCAGAAGGTACGTGATCCTTTTATAGTGTATTATGCTGCATTGTTGGACCACAAATTTTGTAACATACAATTCTGTGTTGCACCATTACACAACACTGCACTGGACTACTACACTTGTTATCAAAACCGAGCTAAATTTCTCAATTGTCTGGATAGTTAGCCCCTGGCATGCTAAGGAACAACTCAGGATTCTCAAGGTGTAGAGATTGGGAAATTATTGTCAAGGTCTCAGGAAATCCGTCCTGGTCCACCCCAGGGCTCATCTTCTCACTGCTTCCAGAAGGTTGCTGTAGGTGGACGTCCTGCCGTGATACGTGATGCGTGATGGGTGATGTGTGGCCTCTTGTTGCTCCTCCCTCAGCCATGTAGGCTTGCAGTTCATAAACTGATATTTTAGCTACAGGTGAGCTCAGCTTACACCACATTTCCTCATTCCTTATAACATTATAGACCATTGTATCACCAAATACGTTACTATCCTGGTTTGTAAAATCTTGTCTAACGGTATATTCCAAGATGATATGGTCTGAATACTGACAGCTTCACATTACGTCAAAACTAAATTACAAATACCATACTGAAAATTTAAATGTTTATCTTATACATTGTTGAAAATCAATGGGTTGGAATGACCTACTTGGTGTCCTCAAGTATCTATTCATGTCGAACATGCTAATGTAACTCTGAGCAGCTGACATTGTAATTTGTTTTTTACAAGATGTTTACTTTCTAGAGATTTGGTCTAAACATTGTTTCGCTTATCACTCCACAAATTGTTCATCCGGGAAAACACTAATTCTGCATGTACATTGCTGACACGTATAGAAAGGACAAGAATTAGGACAATGTTGATTCTGGCAAACTCTGCATTGTTGCCAGATGTACCGAAGATGGTGGCGATGACGCCGTCCGAGATAGCAGCCATGATGTCAGCTGATTACGCAAGTATTGTTATCCAAGATGGCAGCCTTTGGCGGGAAATTGCTACACCCTCTCCCCAACCCCAGATAAATGGTGGGAAGTTCAAATTCCAACAGGATAATGCATCACACCTAAGAAAATGGCGGGAAAGAAAGGTCAATTTGGCAACCTCCACTAACCTAAGTCACCCGACTGCCACCTCCTCTTAAGGATTCGTGGGAAAAGGACTCGACCAGTGCTGGACATAAGTCTTTATTTTGCATGCCCTATTTTATTTAAACAGTTAGAGGCACTACCACCATCCAGTGTGATTGCCAAGGGGTCTGCACTCCAACTGACCTAGTATACAGTACTGCCACCGGAGGGCACTATGTAACCCTAGATGACAGTCTGGCCTGGGGGAAAATGGTGGTAAAAGCACTCTGCCTGTGCTGGATGTGAGTATTTTGCAGGCAGTGTCTCCACTACGAGCTCTAGAGTCCAACTGACCTAGTACACATTACTGCCACCAGAGAGTGCTGTCATCCCTCCTGTGATGTAATCCAAGATAGTGGTATGGAGGGGGAAAATGGCACAAAAATGACTCAACCTGCGCTGGGCTGCTGGAGAGAGTAAGGAAGGAGTGAACAATTTATTTAGGGATGGAGTATATTTATCACACTGATACAAAACACATGCTTGGGGTCACAATACACAGTCTGCAGACCTGTAAACTACTCCTAAACAACGCTCTGCAGACACGCAACCAACTCCTAACTTACCAAAATAATTTCAGTACAGACCTGCAAGCTGATCCTAAATAATGCAGCACAGTGATGTGTAGACACGCTCAGTACTCACAAACTGTCCAAATAGCGCATAGCACATCCTACAGACCCACTCGGAAAATAATGCAATAGACACCGCCCGCCGCCCCCCTGTCCATTGGACTGCACATATCCCAAAGTCAGGATGCATTGACAGCCCCGTGAAGTGACATGGCCGTCAGCTGTCAAACCACACACAGGCACCCGTTTGGGTCCCACACGCATAGGTGGAGGCATCCCTTTCATACCCAACACCTGAGAAATTCCTATCAAAATACGTGTTCACCTAGGCGCCATTGATGACGTGACTGGATGGGAGTGAAGACCTATATACAAAGTGCAGACGCTTCAAGATGGGCCGCACGTGCATATTAACCGATGGTATCATGAACCCTCCCTCTACCTGCAGACCGGTGAAGAGCTTATTGCCAACTGACGCTACAAAAAACCGTTCCAGAATAGCACAAGCTGCTTTCTCCCTAGCGATTGTAACAGACCATGCGTGACGTGTGGCTGATGCATCGCTGCACGTAGCTACATACCATCGCAAGTACATCTAGCAACGTTCTCAATGTTATACTGAAGCCACATAGCTATCTAAAATAATAACCAAGCCGAACTCTAGTAAATTGCATAGTGTCCCAGAATTATTTAATTTGCGCTTTTGTAGGAGTTTTCATGATGTCTCAGCTTGTGTGCACGGAAATTCTCTCCCTAACAGAACCTGTTTACGAAAATAGAGCAGAATAAAATCGAATGCACCCTTCCCAGCGGTCCTAACGTGATACCCTTCCTGCTCTCAACATACTCAAACTTTCTCACCGCTATGTAGATACTCCTATATCCAAGCACAAAGGATGTCTTATGAATGAATCGAGCATTATGATTGGCTCTTACCTAATCTATCCGCCGAAGTACTGATGCCACCAGTATCGAAGCACCATCCACCTTTTCTTTCTTTCTGCAGACGAGACCTTAAGCTGTAAAATTATTGTGCACAGATCGCTAAATTGCATTGACAGTTAAACCCACAAAGTTGTCTACAGATCATCAAATACATGCTAGACTCACAAGAATATTGGAAGCCAGGAACATATTTACCAGTGTAACTAAAATTAAATATTACGGTTGCTGCTACGGTCTGACACTGATTGATGTACAAGTAGTGTCCCCTCATGATGGCTGTGCTTGTGGAACGAATCTCAGTGTCTATGGCGCACATAATTTTCCATGTAAAAAATCTGTCTCATACCCTTGACACTATCGATGTGCTGACTCTATACATCCCTCAAGATAGCCCATGCAGTCATCTTCTCTTGTCATGCCACAACATAAACCACAGTAACTTTACAATGCAATATATACACAGTGTACACAAACAGTGCAGTCATCTTTTATATCTGTACAGCACCCAAAAAAATTATGGTATGCTTACACTCACACCGGCTATATGTCACGATTCTCCTCAGTCCTAGGGAAGCACCGTCCACCTTTTCTTTCTTTCTACAGACGTGACTTTCAGTGGCAAAAAAGCTATTTTACACTGATCGCCATATTGCACTGACAACTAAACCTCGCAAAGTGCCATACATATCGTCAAATACGGATAGACTCTTACTCCATTACACTGCTTTCTCAGTGAGGACAGGAGATTGAATATTAGAGCATGAAACCGATCTCCAACCCAGCAATATATCACTGCATACTGTGTCAATGTAGTAAACGTACGATTCATATCCTCACCATACAAAATCATCCCTTTTACATCAGAAAGCCGTAAGTGGATCGAAATCACTCTCAGAACTGTTGTGCAAAGACTGGCCCGTTTCCCCCTAGACACAAAACGTGTTACTTTTTTTGGTCCAGACCTGCTTCCCTGCTTGCTTTTTTTCTACACCCATCTCTAGACTCTGGGATTACAAGAACTAATATATTTTCGCATGGTTTGCACACAGCAACATAATTCCGAAGATGCGGACTGGGAATTATTTCTCTACAAACCTGAAACTTTAGCTATGTGGAGCATGCTCTAGACCATTGAATAACTAGAAACTTATCCCATCTGCGATGACCTTGACTCGGCAACTCAAAACACATAGAGAAAACCGATATTTCCACTCTTGAATACTGATGTCAGTGATGTAGTAGATTCCAAATCATCCCTATAATTTACAAGGTCAACTAAAGTGTTTCTCATGTCTAGAGAACTGGCAAACGTGTCTTCCACATGCTAGATGCACACACCACAATCAATCTTCTCTCAGCTAAATAAAGGCACGAAATGTGCAGAAACAGTCAACCGAACAAATGACATGGGCGGGAATAACGATCCAGTGCAAATGCACCTCCACATCCATTCTCAAATTTCCACGCGATCATGAAAGCTATCCGACACATACTAAGTATTAGTTCGCTATTTGGTTGTCTAGAGGACAACACGGTTAATTCATATACATTTCTACACTCCAACAGGCATCTCCAGTCTGACAGCTCCTACCGTTAACGGGAAATGTGAATCACCCTAGCACAGGTCACCGGCGGTGCAGGCCGAGCACGTACAAGTAGAATGTTTATCCGAAAAAAATGGTCACATATATATTTTATCCCTGTACTTACAACTAAATGTTACGGTCGTAGTCTCAGCTGAACAACATTTGACAATGAGCGAAGTATTGGAAATACACTCTGTTCACGTCTGTGGCTCTGGAAATAGAAATATCAGCATCATTCTTATGACTTGACATACTCTTCCCATGCTATCACAGTACTCCACGTCAAATTCATACATTCGTTATGGCTGGATATAGTCATTTCCTTTATACATGTCGGAACACAAACACATACTTTATAAGCCTGATGTTCAAATGCGGACATATCATTCAGCTCCTACTACTAACAGTAAGTGTAATACTTCGTCAATAACAACATATTACCTATGATATAAAATAATACTGAGAGAAAATCAACCATGGGTGGACATGCCTCATAAGTTTTTCTTGCAAGTTGCATCACCGTGTTCTATAAAGAGAGGTTTAACCGCCATATGTTAAAAAAAACCTCGATCCCAACAGCTACGGTATGTTACTGTCACAAGCGGTCATTGTTCTACAGGTGCATTCAAGTATCCATGTTAAAGCTATACTGGCTTCATAAATTGAGGTACGACATTACCTCTGAATGAAGTGGTTTTTCGTCTGCACAAATACCATGACAGTGATTGAATGAGTATATAGTAGCAGACCAGCACTCCGATTACACGTCGCCTATGGTGCAACCTCATAATAAAATCGCTGAATTTTGAAAGTGATTCGGCTAAGGAAAGTGGTATGTAAGAGGTATTTGCGACTCCCTAACGCCGCCCCAGCTAGATATTTCTATAGTACTTGTAACGTTTTCTGTCTCGTTACAATGTCGTCAGAGGTTCGGTGAGTTATCCACTGAGTTGTAGGGGATGATTGATTGAGAAGGATCATGAACACTAATAGTGGATGATGTGCTGATTGAGGTTGTAAGAAAATGTACACTAGCTTCTCTGATCTCTAGTGGTACGCTATCCACTAGAAACGATATCCATGATTTGGAATTAGGTCTTTCCGTTCAAGCACATACCTGCGTTGGATCCTATTGACAATTTATTTAAGGATTACAACCACTACTCAGTCATATTTCTGGCACTGTCATATCACAAAACGAGTCACCTTTCTCGAACCTCGCTGTCACAGTAAAATTCCAACGTGGTTTTAGTCAACCCCTACTAATCTTGCCACTGCTCCCATTTCTACAGCTTTCCGCGTAGGGTCATTCCAATTTAAGTCGGAACTGAGCATAAGTCAGAGAAAGACATATCCACCACCTTCTACAACCCGTGTAGAAACAGAACGACTTGAGTTAGTGCAACAGGATCGTGTTTTGACCATTCGGTGGAAATGTGCGCAATGCAGTGCGTCCCCAAACTACACTCCTGGAAATTGAAATAAGAACACCGTGAATTCATTGTCCAAGGAAGGGGAAACTTTATTGACACATTCCTGGGGTCAGATAAATCACATGATCACACTGACAGAACCACAGGCACATAGACACAAGCAACAGAGCATGCACAATGTCGGCACTAGTACAGTGTATATCCACCTTTCGCAGCAATGCAGGCTGCTATTCTCCCATGGAGACGATCGTAGAGATGCTGGATGTAGTCCTGTGGAACGGCTTGCCATGCCATTTCCACCTGGCGCCTCAGTTGGACCAGCGTTCGTGCTGGACGTGTAGACCGCGTGAGACGACGCTTCATCCAGTCCCAAACATGCACAATGGGGGACAGATCCGGAGATATTGCTGGCCAGGGTAGTTGACTTACACCTTCTAGAGCACGTTGGGTGGCACGGGATACATGCGGACGTGCATTGTCCTGTTGGAACAGCTAGTTCCCTTGCCGGTCTAGGAATGGTAGAACGATGGGTTCGATGACGGTTTGGATGTACCGTGCACTACTCAGTGTCCCCTCGACGATCACCAGAGGTGTACGGCCAGCGTAGGAGATCGCTCCCCACACCATGATGCCGGGTGTTGGCCCTGTGTGCCTTGGTCGTATGCAGTCCTGATTGTGGCGCTCACCTGCACGGCGCCAAACACGCATACGACCATCATTGGCACCAAGGCAGAAGCGACTCTCATCGCTGAAGACGACACGTCTCCATTCGTCCCTCCATTCACGCCTGTCGCGACACCACTGGAGGCGGGCTGCACGATGTTGGGGCGTGAGCAGAAGACGGTCTAACGGTGTGCGGGACCGTAGCCCAGCTTCATGGAGACGGTTGCGAATGGTCCTCGCCGATACCCCAGGAGCAACAGTGTCCCTAATTTGCTGGGAAGTGGCGGTGCGGTCCCCTACGGCACTGCTTAGGATCCTACGGTCTTGGCGTGCATCCGTGCGTCGCTGCGGTCCGGTCCCAGGTCGACGGGCACGTGCACCTTCCGCCCACCACTGGCGACAACATCGATGTACTGTGGAGACCTCACGCCCCACGTGTTGAGCAATTCGGCGGTACGTCCACCCGGCCTCCCGCATGCCCAGTAAGCGCCCTCGCTCAAAGTCCGTCAACTGCACATACGATTCACGTCCACGCTGTCGCGGCATGCTACCAGTGTTAAAGACTGCGATGGAGCTCCGTATGCCACGGCAAACTAGCTGACACTGACGGCGGCGGTGCACAAATGCTGCGCAGCTAGCGCCATTCGACGGCCAACACCGCGGTTCCTGGTGTGTCCGCTGTGCCGTGCGTGTGATCATTGCTTGTACAGCCCTCTCGCAGTGTCCGGAGCAAGTATGGTGGGTCTGACACACCGGTGTCAATGTGTTCTTTTTTCCATCTCCAGGAGTGTAGATACAGATCCTATAATCCAAAGCAGATCCGCGTCCATTCAAATCTATCAGCCAAACATGCCATCATCGTTATTCTCTACCCCCCAACAGAGAAAAATTAAGAATTATAGAAGCTCCACTAACCTCATCTGATATAGAACACACCAAGGCACTGTCGCTCACGCGATGACGCATAGCTGCGATGCGGTCCAGTGCGGAGCGGGAGATTTCGCGATGCTCCCCAGAATAACATTCCTAACAGGACACGCCGTCCATCATAGAATTTACCAGTCAAACTGCTGCTGCTTCCTACGCAGAACGATCCTATTAAATATAGAGCTTCTGATCCAGTGCAGAGGGCAGTTTAAGGGTTCATCACCCATACTGTAGGATGATGACCGTGTCCCACAGGCTAGACAGTAAGTTGCAAGAGACGCTCCCTATAACCCCGTGTCATTGTTTGAAACATTGTTTTCTAACATGCTTTGTACACTCCCATACATTTTGTTTTTCTGTTACGACTTCGAAGTCTATGTCAGGTCCTAAACTGACATTAAGATGCTCTGATACATGGCCTCTCGCAGAAAACGCACACTGTAAGTCATTTTGTTATGGCAGCTACCATAACACGCCACACACTGGACGGTTTAAATAAAAAACAGTTACAACATAATCAAACTAGTAGAGTTTGGCTGCGTTGTGGAGAGTTTCCAGTCCGAAAGTGATAGGCGACCTCTACATTTAAACTTATCTGTCACAGTGACGTAATAGATGATGGCTCTGTGTTCCATTTCGACTGATTCTTCATATTGCACTCATGTACGTGATCAATGTTTCGGTACTGTCCACCCCAGAAGGTGCTGTCCATCCACCAAAGCTCTTTCCCCAAAGCCGGCCGCGATGGCCTCGCGGTTCTAGGAGCGCAGTCCGGAACCGTGCGACTGCTACGGTCGCAGGTTCGAATCCTGCCTCGGGCATGGATGTGTGTGATGTCCTTAGGTTTAAGTAGTTCTAAGTTCTAGGGGACTGATGACCACAGCAGTTGAGTTCCATAGTGCTCAGAGCCATTTGAACCATCTTTCCCCAACTCAAACAAGCGCTGTCAGTCAATCATTATGTGGCAACCAACAGCATGCCAGTGCACGGGTGGGACAGAAAAGACACCATCGATGTACTCTAATAATAAGCTTCACAGTAGATAGTGCGAACAATTTTACAGTAATTTCAACACCGGCCAGTGATGTGACAGCACGTTTCCCCCAGTTTCAGTATCATAGCTAAACCGCCCCTTCTCTATTTTACGAGCATCATTGCGAATGCAGATAGATGAATGTGCAGTACATCCATTCAGTGTTAATTCTCAAACACACAAATCATCAAAGTATACCAGACAGCGCTCTATCTACATATTTCTAACACCTCGAGCACAGTGCTTAATTTACGATCTATCTCTCTGTGTATGAGAGCCGCAGAGCATTCTCGCTGTCTTAGGGTAAAATTAGAGAGTAAGAGACTCTCCTCACACTGTCATTGACCAAACCAGCCTGAAGCACCGTTATCGAATCAATCTGTAACCGATCAGAAGCAGACCACTGCACTCCATATCTCGTGCATGAATGGAGCTTTCCGAGTCGTTACCCATCCAGGGGCACAAGATTCCTCGAGATGCGTCCATGTCGAGCAGCTTAGCACTCCTTTTCGATGTGTAGTAACAGATTTCAAAGTGTCATGATGTAATAGCAGACGGTTAAGAAGAACAAGAAACGAATGATTTTTATGCGCGATTTAGCTCCAGACAGATGGAGTTAGACGCATTTTTACGTAAATCAACCAACCTATCAACTCTAAAGTATTGTTCTAGAGTCTAGGATCGGTACCTGGAAGGTATTGGTAAGAGAACATAAACACACGCACTCCTAAGGCTACAACGTTCTGCACTTAAAACGGACTATAATGTTAGATCGCCTGCGTTTCCAACCTGTCAGTCGTATGGAATGTAGTGCTGTTAATATTCGAAGGTAAGAAATATATTTCCTTCTTCCCGGTTTCTCTGCGATAAACCATGTTATCCAATGTAAAACGAAAAACTACTTCCGTAAAACATTTAATCCGTGTGATACGAGCACAATATAGCTTTCCAGAGACGTATAGTGTCCACTTTTCACATCCGATCATCGTTTAGAAATTGTACGATGCTTATATCAGGCCTATATAAAATGATGGTTAGTAGCGGGGGATACCTCTTACAAGGAAAAAGATAAACGCATAGCAGCAGCGTCCGACATGTGAAAACTACAAGTCATTCCGTCACTAACTCTGTAAACAGCACATCTGTCAGGCAAATGTGTACACGGGGATTGCAGCGCCTCACAGGCACCTATCGATAACTCAGTTATGACTCTGAAATCTCGATTTTACACCCAAGATGCGACAGGGGGGATGGAGTACATCACATAAATCAAAGTTCGTCTAGAGGAATGTCTCAAGTTTCATAACACACGAGATGGAAGTCCTCTGATGACCAACAGGTTTATCGTTAACGATCGCAAGTAGACAGTGTTTTAAACCACATACAGAACACGTGGCTATATACCAGTAGAACGCAGGCTATGTCACGCGAGTGATGCATCCGGACAGAACAGTGGACAAATTGACCTGCAGCAACTTCTCCTTCTCTAGAATGCATCACTCAACATTAAATCTTACCTCGTTACAGCTCCATCTCAATCGATCACCCCGTCCACTCTCTCTTATCCTTTAACGCAGATGCAAGTAAGTTTAGAGGCGAATGGTTTTCTGTCTTCCTGAAAAGCATCAAATACAGTAGTCAACTCGCGTATATCACTGGCACATCAACAGACATGCAGTATAATGCTGCTTCGACGGAAAAAAATTGACTGCCTCCCTGTTTCCCTTCGTTCCGATGTCGACGTTTTCTCGGATTCCTCTTGTTGCCATATACATGTTCCCATGTACAAATTGTACGGCGCGAACCAGAAGATACGCAAGTACTTCCTCAATTTCCCAGCATTTCGGTGTATATTCGGTCAATTTATACCTATTCCCTCGTCATTTTTCGCAATTATATCGACTTTGTCAGATCTATCCATGCGATCATGACAACCTCTCGTTCTGTGTTCTAAAATTGCTTGTAAATGTAGCACAGCTGCCAACACCTAGCCCAAATGCACTGATCAGGAGGCGTAATATAGAACTGTACTCGACTGTTTAAAGTTCCTCCACATTCGGAGAGCGTTTGCACTGTTTTCCGTATGTCTGCGTATATGCATGCCTCGCTGACGGCTCCCAGGACCCGCAGTAGACCCTAGTAAGCGTTCGAATCTGGATCCGCCGCTGAGGTATGAGGACTGCGGCTTTGGCAGTGGCGTCAGCAGCCTCATTTCCTGGCAGACCGACATGACCAGGAACCCACATAAACATCACACTGACTCCACCAGGAGTGAGCAGGTGACAGTTTTCCTGGACCCAATGCACTTTTGAGATGGGCAGTGTACAGCGCACGTAGACTTTGAAGGGGACTGAGCGAGTCTGTGCAGAGGACACAAGTGAAAAGTCTGTGTCGCCAGATGTACTCCGTGGCCTGATTCAGGGCGAAGAGCTCGGCTGTAGGTACTGAGGAGTGTGCTTGAAGCCGATATTGAAAGACACCGGTGCCAATGACGAAGGCACACCTGACTCTACGGTCAGTCCAAGAGCCATCAGTGTATACAAAGGTACAATCGCGAATATCCATGGGAAGGTCGTGAAACTGAAGGCGATACACCGAGGCTGGAGTAGTGTCCTTAGGAAGCGAATGAAGGCCAAGGTTAAGATGGGCTGCTTCACGAAACAGAGATGGCGAAGGGTTCACACCCAACGGGAAAGTTGCAGGTACTGAGAAGTTAAGCCGCTGTAGCAAGTGCTGGAAGCAGACTACCGGAGGTAACAGAGAAGACGGACCAGCCCCGTACTGACGATAAAAGGAATCATCAAAAAAGGAGGCATATGAGGGGTGGCCACACATGGCAGCAATGCTGAGGAGAATGTCACGGCGGTAGACAGTGGTAGGTCAGCAGCTTCAGCTCTCAAGGCACCCGTGGCCAAACGGTTGCCACAATGGGGGATAGTGTTGAGACGGCGTAGGAGGAACATGCGTACAGAGTCATAAACAAAGCACCCACAGTCGAGTTTCGAACGGACAAGGGACCAGTACAAATGGAGGAGTGTGGTTCGATCGGCACCCCAGGAAGTACCATTGAGGACACGTAGGACATTGAGGGACTGCATACAGCAGGCTGCCTGGTAAGGTACATGGGAGGACCAAGAAAGTTTCCTATCGAGCATGAGCCCCAGGAATTTCGTAATTTCAATAAACAGAAAGGCAACAGGCCCAAGATGGAGAGATGGTGGGATAAACCATTTGCCCTGCCAGAAATTCATACAGACAGTTTTGTCAGTGGGAAAGCGAAATCCATCGTCGATGCTCCGGGAGTAAAGGTGATCAAGACAGCGCTGAAGTCGCCGCTCAATGAGACATGTCCGTGGAGAACTGCAATAGATGGCAAAATCGTCAACAAAAAGGGACCTGGAGATGCCCGGCAGGAGACAGGCCATTATAGGGTTAATGGTGATACCAAAGAGGACGACGCTCCGGACGGAGCCCTGAGGTACAGCATTTTCCTGGATAAAGGTGTCCGATACGGCAGGACCCACACACACCTTGAAAACTCTGTTGTGTAAAAATGTCCAAAGAAAACAGGCCAGGCGCCCATGGAAGCCCCTTACGTGTAAAGAGTACGGAAGATACCAGTTCTCCAGAAGATGTCATAGGCCTTCTCTAAATCGAAAAACACGGTCGAAGTCTGGGATTTCCGCCGAAAATCATTAATGACAAGGATGGACAAAGTAACGAGATGGTCAACTGCAGAACGCCACGCTCGAAATCCACACTGTGTATTCGTTAGTAAATGGCGAGACTCGAGCCACCGCACGAGCCAGACATGAATCATATGTTCCATCACCTTGCAAATGCAGCTTGTAAGAGAGATGGGGTGGTAGCTATAAGGAAGCTTTTTGTCCTTTTGTCCTTACCAGGCTCAGGTATGGGTATGACGGTGACTTCACGCCAGCGTCCAGGAAATGTGCCCTCTGCCCAGATGCGGTTGTATGTGTTGAGCAGAAAGTCCTTGCCCAAAAGAGAAAGGTGCTGTAACATCTGAATGTGGATCGCTTCTGGCCCTGGGGCAGAGGATCGGGATGAACTGTGAGCATGATCTAGCTCCCTCATAGTAAAGGCGGCATTATAGCACTCACGATTCGGAGAAGAGAAGGGTATCGCCCGAGCCTCCTCCGCTCGTTTCCCATGGATGAAGGCAGGGTGATAGTGGGAAGAGCTCGAAACAGCCGCGAAATGGCGGCCTAAGGTGTTGGAGACAGCAATAGGGGCCAAAATGAAATTGTCAGCAACTGTCAAATCGGAAATTGGGAATAGATCTTGGTTCCAGAGAGCCATCGGAGGTTCGCCCACACGACAGAGGAAAGGGTGGAACCGTTAAAAGAATGAAATCCATCTAGCTCTTTTGCTATCCCGAAGAAAGCGACCACACTTTGCACGCATCTGTTTGTAATGAATGCACTTCGCCTGCGTAGGGTGGCGGTTAAAAACGCGGAGAGCACGTCTCCATGAGCGAATTGCGTCGCGGCATGCCTCAGTCCACCAAGGGACTGAGACACGACGTGGTAAACAGGAAGTGCGGGGGATGGAACATTCTGCAGCAGTAAGGATAATGTTTGTGTGATATTCCACCTGGTCGTCACAACTGGGGAAACTTCGTTCTTCGATGGTCGCCAGGGAGGAGGAAAGCTGCCAGTGAGCCTTAGGAAGCTGCCATTTAGGCGTGCACATGGATGGGTCAGGAGTGAGCAAACAGACAGCGCACGAGAAATAGTCCCTCGAGTTGGCGTCAGAAAGAACGGACCACTCTAGATGAGGGGCAAGCTGGGCAGGGCAGAAAGATAGGTCCAAATGGGAAAAGGTGTGCGAGGAGTCGGAAAGGAAAGTGCTGCTGAGGCAGAAGAGATTAAGTTGGCTAAGAACGTCAGCAAAGAGGACACCTCTCTGACAGGTCCTGGGAGAACCCCAAAGGGCATGATGCGCATTGAAGTCACCAAGTAGCAAAAAAGGGGTGAGGTAGCTCCAAAATAAACTGAAGGAAGTCTGTCCTGGTGACAGCAAATGATGGAGGGACATATATGGTACAGAGGGAAAAAATCAGGTGTGGAAGGAAAAGGCGAACTGCAACAGCTTGAAGAGTGGTAGTCAGGGGATGAGTTTACTGTGAACGTCATCCTGTATGAGCAGTATGACGCACCCATGAGACTGAATGCCGACCTCAGGGGAAATATCAAAACGAATTGGGAAGAAATGTGAAGGCTCAAAGCAGTTGTGAGGGCGCAACTTCGTTTCCTAAAGGCAGAATACAAGGGGACGCTGCGACGCTAATAGCAGCTGTAAATCCTCTTTGTGGGACTGAAGGCCGTGAAGGTTCCGTTGGAGGAGTGTCATGATGATGAAGAGATGTAGGGGTGTCGCCTCGGCGGCTGCCGAGTGACAGCTGGGGAAGAGGCGCACAGAAGCACGAGGATCCTGCTCCACAGAAGCATCAGCTTGCTTGTGAGGTCGGTCTGTGGAGTCCAGTGCTCAAAAACGGTTGGTGGTGTGCACCGGCAATAAGGAGACCGGCCGGGCTAAGGTACCACGTGGTGAAACCAGCGAAAAGGATCTTCAAGGTGGTGAAGGAGAAGACCAGACTCGGGTGTTGTTTGGCTGGAGGGACAGAGGAAGTCTTCACAGGAGTACTCCTTCTGTCCTTTCTGGCCTACCAGTTGTGTAGCTGGTGGCTTGCCCCTTGAGGTGAGAGTTTGAGGGCTTGTTGCACACAGCTGGATGGGGGGGGGGGGGGGGACGTTGCCACCTTGACACTGGGCTATTTCACTACCTCAGAGCTGAATTGAAGGTTGCATGCCCGCGTGGTTATGTCCTTCATGGAGCGTGGGGTAACAAGAGCAGAACTATAGGTACCTGAGGAGAGAACGCAGGGTTTGCAACTAGCCAGTAACTTGCGAGAGAATGGATGAGGCACCTTTTCCTTCACCCAGATCTCTTGAGCATCTCGCTCATCAAGATACATTGGACAATCCCGAGAGGAGACGGCATGGCCGCCGTTGCAGTTGATACAGTGGGGAGAAGGACGTGGACAAACGCCATTGTGCGCATCCCTACCAAAGGTTACACATGTGGCTGTGTGTCGACAACATGTTCTAGTGTGGTTAAACGATGACACTGATAGCAGCGCATTGGATCCGAATGTACGGCCAATTTCATAGCCTGCTTTGAACTTGGACAGAAGCACCAATCTGTCAAAGGTGAGAAAGAGAGTGCAGGTGGGCATTAAGGAGGAATCTACCGTTTTCATTGCATGATGGACAGCAATTACACCCCTATCAGAGAGGTAAGACTGGATTTTGGCCTCGGTTAGACCGTCGAGCAGCCTGGTGTAAATTACACTATAGGAAGAATTCAAAGTTCTATGGGCCTCAACAGAACAGGGTAACCAATGCGGAGCAGCAAGCGGTTGCTGTGATTGGGAATGAGAAGTGGTCTCCAAAAGCAAAATGCCATTACGTAACCAAAAACAGGATTTCACAGGCCCAGCAATTGCATTCCACTTTTGTGAATAATAAACGGATTTACCGTGGTGAAGGACTGACCGACTTCATTACGTGAGACTACGAGGAACCTTGGTGCAGCGGGAAGGGTCTTCGAATCATTAGCTTCATTACGTTTACGTTTCATAAAAGTTGAGTGGGAAGATGATTGACTCATCGCGAGGAAATCCCCCATGATTACCAGTGTCTATGATGGAGCACTCCTTCCAACTGGGGGCCCCCTTCACAAGGGGGCACACCGGCCTTAGGTGATTGTTCATGCGGTGTCACTGCCAGACACCACACCTGCTAGGTGGTAGCCTTTAAATCGGCCGCGGTCCGTTAGCATACGTCGGACCCGCGTGTCGCCACTATCAGTGATTGCAGACCGAGCGCCGCCACACGGCACATCTAGAGAGGCTTCCTAGCACTCGCCCAGTTGTACAGCCGACTTTGCTAGCGATGGTTCACTGACTACATACGCTCTCATTTGCCGCGACGATAGTTAGCATAGCCTTCAGCTACGTTATTTGCTACGATCTAGCAAGGCGCCATTATCCGTTACTGTTGATATTGTGAAATATGTACCGTCCAGACCGACGTTCGCCATTAATGGATTAAAGTTAAGTATTCCACCAGCTACGTCCGTTGTTTCTAAATTCTAATTTCCTTGCCCTGTTCCAGACCTCACGGCAGCCTGCGTGAGCTAAATCGCGTGCCTTTCGCCCTCCTCTAGTAACACGGTGTTGGCTCTCCTGCCAACCACAACATTGGCGACGAGGCAAAACCGCGTTCTTATCGATATTGCCCTGATTTCCTTGTGTAATGGCTTCGCCACAATCTCCAGATGTACTGTCCGAATTTTATCGCTTACAGAATCAGCAGACGCAGGCCTTACTGGATGCCCTTGGACAGCTCGTCCAGGGTCAACGTGCGATGCAAAACGATGCGGCAGCAGCCGCTTCACCGCTAGCGCAGCCACAACACGCTGTTGCACCCACTTTTCGACCTTTTGATGCTGCTCTGGAAAGCTGGACGGAGTGGTCACGCCAATTTGGATTCCATATCGCCGCCTACAGAATTCAAGGTAACGAGCGGCAGCCTTTTTTGTTATCTTCGGTAGGCGTCCATACGTACCGTGTGATAGTGAATTACTCCCCCGACGCGACGTAGCAACTCTGTCCTACGAAGAAATTTTGTCTGCATTAGATGCATATTTCAAAGAATCAGTCAATGTAGTTGCGAAACGGTATACCTTCTTTCGTACAAAACGTACGGCAGGTCAGACTTATCGGGAGTGGGTTGCAACCTTGCAAGGCCTTACTAGGGATTGTGCTTTTGAGTGTCAATGTGGACTCCCTTATTCAGATACTATGGTACGTGATGCAATTGCACAGAACATTTCTGATGTTCGTATAAGGGAACAGATTTTGAAACTAGTAAATCCTTCCCTTCAACAAGTGATGGACATATTGGATCGTCAGGACACACTTGACTTTGCTCAGGAATCATTTGAAACTTCGCCAGCAGTGTGTCAGGTTAACCGGCCCGCCGGGCGAGCTGCACGGAGCTGCAAACAGCCAGCCCTTGCGCCCGGCCGCGCCGCTGCCGCCAGCTCTCAGCCACTTGTACCGCGCCGGCAAGCAAATGCAGTGATCAAATCATGCCCGTGCTGTGCTACTAAACATTCGCGTGAGAATTGCCCATCAAGCCAAGCTATTTGCTTTTATTGTAATAAAAAAGGACAAGTTCAGAGTGTTTGCCAGACAAAGCTCAGATCGGAAGCTCAATACCGTTCCAGGCCTTTTGCTTCGCTCCGAAATCGGAATTGAACCAAGGCTACTCAGGCTCGCCAAACTTCGCCCATGGAAATTCATGTAGTTCATTCCACTCAGCCCAGTGCCACTCTCTCTAACAGTGACTGTGTTCGTCCCAAAAATAGTGTGCGTCGACATCGCCGGAACTCCCGTCAAGTCGCAAGTGATTATGTAACAGTGTCAGTTCACGTTGCACGAGACAGTCGCTCTTGTCGTCAGCAGGACAATAAACTTTTTGTAGACTTGGACATTAACGGCAAAGTGATACCATTCCAGCTCGATACCGGAGCTGCAGTTTCACTTATCAATAACGCCACTTACAAACTGCTGGGCACACTTCCGTTGCGTGCCGCAAATGTTAAGTTAACTAGCTACTCAGGTCAAGATATCCCTGTGTTAGGACAGTGCAGCCTTCTTGCAACATACAACGGACAAACAAAACGTGTCTCATTTTACGTCCTTCGTTCTTCTTCTGCAGTGAACTTGTTTGGTTTAGATTTATTTCAGTTGTTTAACTTGTCTGTAGTAAATCAGGTCCTATCAGTGAACCAGACTGTGCCTTCAGAAAGTGTTTCTCGTCTATGTGAAGAATTTGCAGCCATTTTTGCACCGGGCCTCGGCGCTAAGAACTATAAAGCACATTTGGAACTGAAAGTAAACGCGCAACCGAAGTTTTTCAGAGCGCGCAATGTTCCCCACGCATTGCGTGATGAGGTCGCAAAAACATTACACGATTTGGAATCACACGGTGTAATTGAACGTGTGCAGGCTTCTCTCTGGGTATCACCCTTAGTAATTTTGCCAAAACCTTCTGGAAAGTTGAGACTTTGTGTGGACTTCAAGGCAACAGTGAATCCACAACTAGTGATTGCAACTTTTCCTTTACCCCGCCCGGAAGATCTTTTTGACAAACTGTGCCTGGGTAAATATTTTTCGAAGTTGGACCTAGCAGATGCGTACTTCCAAATACCGGTGGACGAAGAATCCCAGCCGGCCGCGGTGGTCTCGCGGTTCTAGGCGCGCAGTCCGGAACCGTGCGACTGCTACGGTCGCAGGTTCGAATCCTGCCTCGGGCATGGATGTGTGTGATGTCCTTAGGTTAGTTAGGTTTAAGTAGTTCTAAGTTCTAGGGGACTGATGACCACAGCAGTTGAGTCCCATAGTGCTCAGAGCCATTTGAACCATTTTTGAAGAATCCCAGCGCGTTTTGGTGGTTAACACGCATCTTGGTTTGTATCGATTCAAACGACTGCCATTCGGGTGTGCATCCGCCCCTGCATTGTTTCAGCGATATCTACAAACTGTTTGCGCGTCGGTCCCCACTGCAGCAAATTATCTGGGCGATATTGTGATCTCCGGAAAGACGGAAGAAGAACATTTGCCAATCTCAGAACATTATTTCAGGTCTTGCGACAAAATGGTCTTCGCTTGCGGAAGGACAAATGTGTGTTTTTTGCTCGGGACTTGCCATACTTCGGCCATGTACTCAATGCCCAAGGCATACATCCCAGTCCCACGCACCTTCGTGCCATACAAGACTTGCCTTCGCCGCAGAATTTGAAGCAGCTACAGAGTGTGCTGGAAAAAATTACGTATTATAACCGCTGTGTTCCGCATGCCTGTTCCATTTCAGCTCCGCTTCATCGCTTACGCCGTAAGGGTGTTCCGTTCGTCTGGACGACGGAATGCGAACGCGCCTTCCGCCAGTTGAAATCGGCGTTGCTTTCCAATACTTGTCTTACGCCATTCGATCCCCAGAAGCCCCTTTTGTTGATGGTGGATGCATCGGATTTCGGGATCGGTGCTGTGCTTGCGCACAAAGATGGATCGCACGATCGCCCTATTGCCTTTGCGTCCAAATTGCTCTCGTCTGCTCAAAGAAATTATTCACAGATCGAGAAAGAAGCATTGGCTCTCGTATTTGGTGTTACAAAGTTTCATGATTTATTGTATGGTCGTCACTTTACTATAATCACAGATCACAAACCTTTGACATCGCTTTTTCATCCGACCAAGCCTGTACCTCCACGTACAGCGCAGAAATTCATTCGCTGGTCTCTTTTCCTCACGCAGTCCCGCTACCTCCCGAGCGTTTGACTCGGTGTGGCACGACGGTCTCGAGTTCAAACTCTTTGAGCAAGGGATACCGACGTCTCACATGACGTTGCTGCGGTCGTACCTGTCCGAACGAACCTTCCACGTGAGGGCTGACGACGGTACGTCCACAGACCGGCAGATACGTGCAGGAGTGCCGCAGGCGTCGGTTCTCGGCCCCTCGCTGTACTCCCTGTACACTGCAGACGCGCCGAAAGTGGCAGGAGTCGAACTGGCGCTGTATGCTGATGATACAGCCCTGTTCACGCGCAGCATGAATGCCCAGGTGCTGAGAAACCGCCTCCAACGCGGGTGTGACGCCTTGGGCTCATGGGCAACAAAGTGGCGGTTGAAATTCAACGCCACAAAGAGCCAGGCAGTCGTCTTCACTCGAAGACTTCTGCCGCCAGGGCTTACGCCGCTCGAAATCCTGGGAGAACCCATCCCATGGAGTGGGACGGCAAAATACCTAGGGGTTAACCTAGACCGCAGGCTCACCTGGAAGCATCACATCCTTGATGTGAAAGGGAGAGCAGTTGGACGCCTCCGCGCCCTGTATCCACTGCTAAACCCGCAGTCAACTTTGCCACCGCAACACGGCATCACGCTTTACCTAACATTGGTTCGCCCACTGTTAGAGTATGCGGCCGTGGTCTGGGGGAAAGCCGCAGATGCTCACATTGTGACTCTGCAACGGATACAGAACCGCGCCCTGAAGACTGCTATGCATCTTCCAAGGCGCTTTTCGACGCGCCAACTCCACGAGGACACCGGAATCCTGCCTCTTCGAGAAAGGTTCCGCGCCATCGCCAGGAAATTCTACGAGAGGACGGAACACTCCCGTAACCGGCTCATCCGTGGACTGGGCCAACAACCACATCACAGGCCAAGCACGCGCTGGCCTGACCTGCTGAGGGATTAAGTTTTACTAATCCCCCAGCAGAGTGTGTTACTTTTTCTCTTACAGGTCACACCAGCATGGAAAAATCGACAAGTGTGTTAATATATTTTTCTTTTCTCTTCCACAGGAACCGCAGGAATGACAAATCTGTCTAGACTGCACCATTCTCGAGCCAAGGATCGGCTCGTCTTTACAGCGTCAGCGTCAGCAGTCCCGCTACAATATCTTGTACCGGTCCACTGCTAAGCACGGAAACGCCGATGCGTTGCCCCGCTTGCCTGTGGCTGAGGATAGGGCATTCTATTCCTCCGAATTTGCTTGCATGTTCATTGATGCGGAAACCGATGACGTGGTCGAATCGTTTCCGATTGATTTTTCGTCGTGTAGCTACAGCCACAGCTGCCGACCCTGTGCTTGCTCCCGTTCTGCGCTTTGTTGCTACGCAATGGCTCTTGTCAAAGTCACAGATCTGGGACCCGTTGGTTCGCCGATTTTTTGCTCACAAGGAGAGACTTTTTGTACGACGTGGTGTTTTTCTGTTGCGTTCTGATAATGATCAGTCCAAGGTCGTGGTCCCACGTTCGTTACAGTCCTCTGCTTACAGCTTCTCCACCAAGGACAATGGGGTATAGTGAGAACGAAACAACTTGCTCGTCAGCACTGTACTTGCCGCGATTACGAATATGTGCTCTTCTTGCATTGTGTGTGTCGAACAACAATCAGCACCACCGCGGAAATTCTTTGCATGGCCAAAAGCCACTTCCCCTTGGCAACGCTTACACATCGATTTTGCTGGTCCATTCTGGAATGCTCGATGGTTGGTTGTGGTAGATTCATTCAGTAATTTTCCTTTTGTTGTCCGGATGTCTTCCACGACGTCATCTGCCACCATCCAAGCGTTATCCGCTATCTTTTGCACTGAAGGTCATCCACAGACTATTGTTTCCGACAATGGCCCACAAGAATTTGGGCAGAATTTCAGTCATTCTGCAAGACCAATGGTATTCAACATCTGACGTCCGCGCCGTTTTCGCCACAGTCAGACGGTGCCGCTGAACGATTGATCAGGACTTTCAAGTCACAGATGTTGAAGTTAAAAGAGTCGCATTCTCGGGAGGACGCGTTATTGCTCTTTTTGTTCTCGTATCGCTCTCAGCCCCGAGATGGTCGCTTGCCAGCTGAGTTGCTCCACGGTCGCCCTCATCGAACCTTGATGTCTTTGCTACATCCACCGCATCAGGTTCCTGTGCAGCAGCAGACACCTACTTTTGCTACAGGCGACGTTGTCTACTATCGCCACTACCGAGGTTCACGGCGTTGGCTCGAAGGACGCATTCTTCGCTGCCTCGGACGTGCTATGTATCTGGTTTTGGGGGCCTCTGGTGAGGTGCGTCGGCATCTCAATCAGCTGTGCCTCTGTCGTCTCACGGGATCTGCCGCTCGCCGTCTGCTTTCAGCGACGGTGCCGTCCGGTCGGCGCCCCGGGGACCCATCTACTGGCTCACCTCAGCCCCAGGTGTTACGACGCTGCCTTCCATTTTGCCCCATGGCGACGCGCCGCCTCCACCGCCGCCGCCTGTTCTCCCGTCGTCGACGCCCGCAGTGGACGCGTCGCTGCAACCGCCGGGCGCCTCCCTGGGTCACGCGCCGCCGATCGCTTCCCGTGACCAGTTGTCCGACATGGAACTCTTCCCCGCTCCGGACCATATGTCGTCTTCGCCCGTCGGGTGCCCCGGCCCGATGGAGGTCGACCCTTCGGCCCCTCCTGTCTCTCTACAGACGCATACACCGCATGTTGGCGTGCACCCTGGAGCACGTTTTCAGGCGTTTCCTAGCTCCCCGCGGTCCGAATGGCAGAGTGCGGGTGGCACAGCCTCGCCTGTTGTTAGGCTCCCCACCTCGTCGCATACGTCAACATGGGGTCCTCCCCACGGCGGGCGGAAGCCTTATGCCACAACCGTCCGCCGATTTGCGGGAGAAGAATGTGGTGTCACCGACAGACACCACACTTGCTAGGTGGTAGCCTTTTAATCGGCCGCGGTCCGTTAGTATACGTCGGACCCGCGTGTCGCCACTATCAGTGATTGCAGACCGAGCGCCGCCACACGGCTCATCTAGAGAGACTTCCTAGCACTCGCCCAGTTGTACAGCCGACTTTGCTAACGATGGTTCACTGACTACATACGCTCTCATTTGCCAAGACGATAGTTAGCATAGCCTTCAGCTAGGTTATTTGCTACGACCTAGCAAGGCGCCATTATCCGTTACTATTGATATTGTGAAATATGTACCGCCCAGACCGACGTTCGTCATTAATGGATTAAAGTTAAGTATTCCACCAGCTACGTCCGTTGACTCTAAATTCTAATTTCCTTGCCCTGTTCGAGACCTCACGGCAGCCTGCGTGAGCTAAATCGAGTGACTTTCGGCCTCCTCTAGTAACACGGTGTTGGCTCTCCTGCCAACCACAACAGTTCACACCTCAGGTTACACCTCCCGAATACCTGACAGAGGGACCAATCGGCAGTTTGGGAAGGTTACAGCACAGGCAAGCACCCCTCCCTAGGCCTGGCCTGTACCAGGGGGGTCGTGCAAACCCTACCTGTCGACCCAGGGCTGGGAATTACGCGTTACCCATTCACCTGTTACACGTCAGACGCACGGCCTGGCCTCCAGGAGCGCACAGGGAGCAAGAAGAGAAAAGAGGAGCCTCGAACGCCGGAGCAGAGAAATGAGAGGAGAAGGGAAACAAAGAAAGGAAAAAGGAGTGGAAAACAAAGAATGGAGAACATTCCCAATAATACCCCAGGCATGTTCCACAAGGGAATGGAAAAAGAATAGCAAGAGAATAGACACGCAGCACGGAAGGGAAAATATGCTGCAAAGACTGGGACCCCATGGTAGCCAAGCACGAACCCGCCAAAGAGTGGCGAGCCCCCTGGGAGGGGGGGGGGGGGTTATGCTTATCTGATATATGTTAGCAGCATTTGTTCTAAATTTGTCCTGGTCTGATTTGCTCAAGTGACAAAAATCATTCAGTTGTGTATGAACTGCATATGAAAAAAGGGTAGTGACCATTCATCTTCTTCATCCACACCTTCCACGGAAGTCAATATTAAAGGATTGATCTCTTCTTCCCCTTGAAAGAGAAAGTGCGAGAGAATAGCTTTCCGGCATCTCAGTATACACTGAACGCTCAGCAGCAACGTGAACCCTGTACAGGAATTTCTTGTACAATTGTTGAATATACTTGTTCAACACTATCAAATATAATTTTCTTACTATAAGATGAGAAATCGTTGTAGACTTTCAGTGGTAGTCTCATAAACTTAAGTTTTCCCGAAAGTGGCATCAGCTGTTTCATTGCTATCTTCTCAGAAGCTAGTGATTTATCCTTCACCCTAGCTATCTCAGGTGAATATTTTATAGACACAGGAAAGCATTTAACATTACTTTTATTGGATGCATCTGTCAAAACAGATACAAATGTGGCATCTTTTAATTCATTTTCTATGTGTTCTATCGAATGCAGAGCCTAGACATTTTGTACCAGTTTCTCATATTTTATTCACCCACAATGAAGTTTAGGGCTTGCCTGAGTCTTTGAAAACTGTACTTCTTACAAGGAAACCTCCCCATCGCACCCCCCTCAGATTTAATTATAATTGGCACAGTGGATAGGCCTTGAAACATTGAACACAGATCAATCGGGGAAACAGGAAGAAGTTGTGTGAGACTATGAAAAAAATAAGCAATATACAAACTGAGTAGTCCATAGGCAAGATAGGCAAGATTAAGGATACTGCGAGCTCAGGAGCGCCGTTCCTGTGGTTAGTGTGAGCAACTGTGGAACGAGAGGTCCTTGGTTCAAGTCTTCCCTCGAGTGAGAAGTTTACTTTCTTTATTTTCACAAAGTTATGATCCGTCCGTTCGTTCACTGACGTCTCTGTTCACTGTAATAAGTTTAGTGTCTGTGTTTTGCGACCGCACCGCAAAACAGTGCGATTAGTAGACGAAAGGACGTGCCTCTCCAATGGGAACCGAAAACATTTGATTGGAAGGTCATAGGTCAACCGATTCCTCGACAGGAAAACACGTCTGATATATTCTATACGACACTGCTGGACGGCATGTGCGTCACATGACAGGAATATGTTGTCGACCCACCTAACTTGTACACTTGGCGAATGGGTAAAGAGATTCTTCTACCTTGCCCGATTTAGGTTTTCTTGTGGATGTGATAATCACTCCCAAAAAAGTGATGAAAACATAAGAGTTTGTCACATAAACTGCAACAAATGAATGCAACAGTTTCACAGTCGCACAGTTTTCTCTGTGCTCTGTCAAATTTTTCCGTGTGTAGACCGTCAAATCCTGCATATGTCCAAGCAAATCTGAACATGTCCTGGAATTTTGGAGAGCGAAGTTGATTATGTTTGAGTGCCTGAACTTTGATAGTTGTCTGAAAATAGCAAAGTAAAACCCTTTACTCGAGGGAAGACTTGAACCAAGGACTTCTCGATCCGCAGCTGCTCACGCTAACCACGGGACCACGACGCTCCTGAGCTCACAGTATCCTTAATGTTACCTATCTTGCGCATGGACTACTCAGTTTGTATATTTTGTTTATTTTTTTCATAGTTCCACATAACTTCTTCCTGTTCTCTCGATTGACCTGTGTTCATTTTTTCAAGGCCTATCCACTGTGCCAACTTATAACTAAATCTGAGGGGAGTGCGATGGGGAGGTTCCCTTGTTAGCGGGGGTACTGGCTCTCTGGATGTTCCAGTGTTTGTGCACCCCCTCAGAATTTTGTTGGGGTGCACCCACTTAAGATGGGAAGGAAAGAAATCGAATAAATACAAAACAGCATAAAAATGGCGAAAAAAACAAAGCTGTCAGTTATACCAATTTTGATGTAGCACTGTCTCTTTCGCACATGCAACATCGGCCTAGCACTTCTCAGCCTCCAGAAACAACTGAATTGAACTGACAAATGCTGAGTGCTACTCTCGTGGAAACAAACGTCACGAAGTTTTCGAACGGCAGAGATGTGAACTGCCTGCTTTCCGTCGATACATATTCACTCTCTGTAGAGCAGTAAGTTTCAGTTTACATTTTTTATTCCGTAACACAGTATCATTTACAACTAAAATTTATTTTGTTTATTTCTTTGTTGTAGCTGGTTTTTCTAATGGATAAATTCATTGATTCCTCGTCAATGAAGAAAAGTAATTAGGCTGCATCAGATGAAGGTATTGCTTCAGGTAACTACGATTCAACTGGTGTATCGAAAGAAACAAAGAAAACTAGTTATGTTGGTGGTGTCCGTTCTTTTCAAAAACAGCGCAAAGACAAAAATCAATGAATACTATACGATGCGAAGTGCGCTGAAGTGTTTTGTTATGTATGTAAGAAAATGAGTTCCTCTAGAGAGGCTTTTACGAAGTAAACTAAATAAGACGAAGATGTGATGAAAGTATTCGTTCAAGTCTTGTTTTCATACTGGGACAAAGAGTTAGAAAAGTTTGCTTGTCATTAAAAGTCGAATTACCATAAGTCTTGAAGTAGTAGGAAAGAGCAGTTGATAAAAGTGTTATAAAGTGCAGTTTAATGCATGGTCGTGAAGCCGTTTTGTTCAAAAACCAGTACTAACATTCTGGGGCGGCACCCCGGCCTCATATGTACCGATCTTATTATTAACTGGTAACCTACATAAATTGATGTGTTATGAGCCCACAATAGATTAGTTTTAGTAAGGGCGAGATAAGTTTGTCGCTGACACCCAAGTACTGGCCGTTAAAATCGGCACCAATCGAAACACAAAAAATGGTTCAAATGGCTCTGAGCACTATGGGACTTAACTTCTGAGGTCATCAGTCCCATAGAACTTAGAACTACTTAAACCTAACTAACCTAAGGACATCACACACATTCATGTCCGAGGCAGGACTCGAACCTGCGACCGTAGCGGTCGCGCGGATCCAGACTGTAGCGCCTAGAACCGCTCGGCCACTTCGGCCGGCCCAACCGAAACACTTCCTATCGGTTGTTCCCTGTTTCAGGTTGCTGCCAACCTCTGCGATACCAAAGTTATGACAATGTAAGTGCCTATCGAAGTGTTGTGTTGTCTGTGCGAGGGGATGATAATAACACTGATTGTACTTACATTTAAATGCACTGTGCGGTACAGGGTAGGGTCACAAATGTTTGCGAAATGTTTTGAATTTCATTTTTTTCTTCTGCTCATTGCGTTGTGTTACAACCACCTTAATTTAATTTCATGCTCATTGATATAAACATGTACCACATTTGAAATGACTACGAGCCCATACTACTTCTGACTGAAATTTATACCATAGCAGCTGGTCGGTACCTCTTACTGTCAGATGATATTTCTTTGATTTGGCTGCTAGTTCCTAGGTACACGTTACTATAGAATAGGGCTGAGAACCGCAGGCCGAACTAATACTCGATTCGGGGCAAATGGGGCCCATGGATCACGGTTTGAGTGGTCTGAGGATAAGGAGGGAGCAATGAAATCTGCAAGAGTAGCTCTGTTGAGAATGTCCTCTTCACTCATGATGCAGAGGTTAACAATTCGTTGTCATACAGATAAAAATTCTAAATAAATGGAGTAGTTAAAACAGCATCTCCATTTATACAACATAATTATGGTCAGAGGCTCGATGCGAACACAGCTTAGCTCAGTACTTCGCCTAAGCAAGAAGAATTTCAACAGTTGCTGCTTCAGCTATGTTTAAAATCTTGAAATGCAAGAAACGAGGGTTTGTCTTTTCTTAATCTAGCTTCTAAGATAAGCCGTAGGGTCAGTATTGCCTCAGGTGTTCCAACATTTCTACGGAATCCGAACTGATCTTCCCCGAGGTCGGCTTCTACCAGTTTTCCCATTCGTCTATAAAGGATTCGCGTTAGTATTGTGCAGCTGCGACTTACTACACTGATGGTTCGGTAATTTTCACATCTCTCAACACCTGCTTTCTTTGGGATTTGAATTATTACATTGTTATAGAAATGGAAGAGAATGCAGATGAAGGTGGGATGGGAAGTGTGATACTGAGAGAAGAATTTGGTAGAGCCATTGAAAGAGCCAAGTTGAAACAAGACCCCCGGGAGTAGACATATTCCATCAGAACTTCTCTGCCTCGTGATGACTGGATGTTGTGTGATGTCCTTAGGTTAGTTAGGTTTAAGCAGTTCTAAGTTCTAGGGGGCTGATGACCATAGATGTTAAGTCCCATAGTGCTCAGAGCCATTTGAACCATTTGAACCATCGGAACTAATGACGGTCTTGGGAGAGGCAGGCATGACAAAAAAAACTGTTCAAACGTGTGGATTTCTAATAGACCAAACTGCTGAGATTATCGGACCCTAGACTTACAACTACTTAAACTAACTTACGCTAAGAACAACACACACACACACACATGCCCTAGCGAGGACTCGAACCTCCGGCGGGAGGGGCAGCGCACTCCGTGACATGGCGCCTCTAACCATACGGCCACTCCACACTGGCGGGCATGACAAAACTCTTCGATCAACAGCGTAAGATGTATGACACAGGCGAAACACCATCAGACTTCAAGAATAATGTGATAATTCGGATTCCAAAGAAAGCAGTTGCTAAAAGGTGTGAAAATTACCAAATTATCAGTTTAATGGGTCATGGCTGCAAAATTCTAACACTAATTCTTTAAAGAAGAAGGGAAAAACTGGTAGAATCCGACTACAGGGAAGATCAGTTTTGCTTCCAGGGAAATGCAGGAACGCGTGAGCCAATACTGACCTTATAACGTATCTTGTTCAAAATGTGTGTGAAATCTTATGGGACTTAACTGCTAAGGTCATCAGTCCCTAATCTTACATACTACTTAACCTAAATTATCCTAAAGACAAACACACACACCCATGCCCGAGGCAGGATTCGAACCTCCGCCGGGATCAGCCCTACAGTCCACGACTGCAGCGCCTAAGACCGCTCGGTTAATCCCGCGCGGCTATAACGTATCTTAGAAGGTAGTTTAAGGAAGAGTAAACCTATGTTTATAGCATTTGTAGAAATAGAGAAAGTTTTGAAAATGTTGACTGGAATGCTCTCATTGAAATTTCGACGATAGCATGGGTAAAATACAGGGAGAAAAAAAGCTATTTACAACTTGTACAGAAGCCAGGCGACAGTTAAAGAGTTTACAATCATGAAAGAGAAGCAGTGGTTGAGAGGGGAGGGAGACAAGGCTGTAGCTTATTCCCAATGTTATTTAATCATTACATTGAGCTAACAGTAAAAGAAACCAAAGAAAAAATTGGAGTAAGAATTAAAATCCAGGGAGAAGAAATAAATACTTTGAGGTTTGCTGATGACATTGTAATTCTGTCAGAGGCAACAAAGGACTTGAAAGAGCAGTTGAACAGGATGGAGTGTGTCTTGAAAAGAGGATATAAGACGAATATCAACAAAATCAAAACGAGGATAATGAAATGAAATCAAATTAAATCGGATGAAGCAGCGGGAAATAGATTAGGAAATAAGACACTTAAAGTAGTAGATAAGTTTTGCTATTTGGGCAGTAAAATAACTGATGATGGTCGAAGTAGGGAGGATATAAAATGTAGACCGGCAATGACAAGAAAAGCGTATTTGATGAAGAGAAATTTGTTACCATCGAGTACAGATTTAAGTGTCAGGAGGTCGTTTCTGGAAGTATTTGTATGGAGTTTAGCCACAAATGGAAGTGAAACATCGACGATAAACAGTTTGGACAAGAAGAGAATAGAAGCTTTTGAAATGTGGTGCTACAGAAGAATTCTGAAGATTAGATGGGTAGAACAGATAACTAATGAGGAGGTACTGAATAGAAGAAAAGAAATTTTTAGCACAAACTGACTAAAAGAAGGAATAGATTGATAGGACATATTCTGAGACATGAAGGGATCACAAACTTAGTATTGGATAGAAGTGGGGGAATTCTAAGAGGGAGTCCAAGAGGTGAATACAGCAAGCAGATTCAGAGGGGTGTAGGCTGTAGCAGTTATTCGGAGATAAAGAGGCTTGTACAGCGTGGAGAGCTGCATCAAACCGGTCGTCGGACTGAAGATCACAAAACAACGTGGATCACTTTTTGTATTTATTAATTAGTGTAGAAAAAACCTAATAAACCACAGTTTGTTTGCATTTGTCAAGTGTTGCTCATTCGAAGATATCTGAAATTGTATTTGCAGGAGGGATGGGTTTCAACATTTCTGAACTGTCATTTAGGACACCCACACTGATTTCCAAAATCCAGTGTCCCTGTTTCCTAGCCTAGTAACACAGTCAATAGAAACATATCTACGGTTAAGCATAACTCCATAATATACAAGTGACAGTTTGGGTGCTGACCCTTCATTGTCAATAGACGAATGTTTTACGCTGAAAAGAATTTCAGTCGATTCGCTTTTCGAAGTTAATGCAAGGCAAAGTTTATGTTTCTCACATGATGAACGCTTCCTCTGAGCCTCGATACCCTCCCTTTTTATTGACAACGCTTTGGCAACACTTCATCGCCACCTTTAGCTAACCAAATTTTGAACAGTTTACCCTTCAGCCCCACATTACGAAATGAGCACGCTCTTTCCACTTTTTTCTTTCGTGTTTTATTCTGAGTGTCATAATTTTCATATCACTACTCTCACTACCACTGCTGTTTATATTTCCACTTAATCTACTGAGCATTTTAAATATGAATCGGACTTCGGAAAACTCTAAAATCACCGTAACATCAATAACGTTTTCCTCTGACGGAACAGCGAAAGAAGGAAACTCCTTCACTCGGTCACTCCGTAAATAACAATGCCTTCAACACTAACTATTGTGAATACGAGGTGGCAAAACTGACTTTCATCCCATTGCTTTCTTACTCTCTTGTGCTTTCCTCATATATTGGCTTTCGCTAAAAAGAATAAGATGATGACTTTCAAACCCATTGCTTTTTTACTCTCTTGTGCTTTCCTCACATATTAGCTTTCTCTAAAAAGAATAAGATGATATACTTAATAATATGAAGTTAAAATTTACGCAACGTGATATAAAAAAAGATAGAATTGTAAAAATAGACCAATAAAGTAGGGACATAGGGGCATGGGGGCAGTCATAGAAAAGTAGGGACGGTCCCTATAAAATCGGGACAGTTGGTAACACTAGTCACGACGTCGCGAAATGCAGGAAGATCTACTGAGGATCGACGCTTGGTGCAGAATGTGGCTATTGACCCTCAACATATAGACAAATGCAGCGTGATGCGTATGCATAGAAAGACCCATTATTTTATGATCACACGATTGCGGAACAATGACTGGAAACAGTTACACTATGTGATCAAAAGTATCCGAACACCTGGCTGAAAATGACTTACAAGTTCGTGGCGCCCTCCATCGCTAATTCTTGAATTCAGTATGGTGTTGGTCCACCCTTAGCCCTGACGACAGCTTCCACTCTCGCAAGCATACTTTCAGTTAGGTGCTGGAAGGTTTCTTGGGGAATGGCAGCCCATTCTTCACGGAGTGCAGCACTGAGGAGAGGTATCGATGTCGGTCGGTGACGCCTGGCACGAAGTCGGCGTTCCAAAACATCCCACAGGTGTTCTGTAGGATTCAGGTCAGGACTCTGTGCAGGCCAGTTCATTACAGGAATGTTACAGTGGTGTAGCCACTCCGCCACATCGCGTGCATTATGAACAGGTGCTCGATCGTTCTGAAAGATGCAATCGCCATCCCCGAAGTTCTCTTCAACAATGGGGAGCAAGAAGGTGCTTAAAACATCAATATAGGCCTGTGCTGTGATAATGACATGCAAAACAACAAGGGGTGAAATCCCCTTCCACGAAAAACACGACCACACCATAACACCACCGCCTCCGATTTTTACTGTTGGCACTATATACGCTGGCAGATTACATTTACCGGGCAGTCGCCATACCGACACCCTGCCATCGGATCGCCACATTGTGTATCACGATTCGTCACTCCACACTACGTTTTTCCACTGTTCCGTCGTCCAATGTTTACGCTCCTTACACCAAGCCATTTACCGGCATGATGTGTGGCTTATGAGCAGCCGCTCAACCATGAAATCCAGGTTTTCTCATCTCCCGCCTAACTGTCATAGTACTTGCAGTGGTTTCTGATGCAGTTTGATTTTCCTGTGTGATGGTCTGGATAAATGTGTGCCTATTACACATTACGACCCTCTTCAACTGTCGGTAGTGTCTGTGTCAACAGACGAGGTCGGCTTTTGTGGTGTACGCCTGCCTTCACGTTTACACTTAACTATCACATCGGAAACGGTGGACCTAGGGATGTTCAGGAGTGTGAAAACTCTGTGTACAGATGTGTGACACAAGTGACACCCAATCATGCCACCACGTTCGAAGACTGTGAGTTCTGTGGAACGCCCTATTCTGCTCTCTTACGATATCTAATGATTAATGAGGTCGCTGATATGGAGTACCTGGCTATAGGTGGCAGCACAATGCACGTAATATGAAAAACGTATGTTTTTAGGTGTGTCCAGATGCTTTTGATCACGTAAGTGTATATCTAGAAGCATGCGTACGGAGTGACTTAAAGAGGAAGCACCATTGTAGAATTTTCAAAGAAACTTTTTTTATTGGTTTACAAGAAGTTTTGAACCTTCTAAAATAGAAGGCAAAAAGTCTAATCCTGGGAAACAAATTGTTCTATGGAATTCCGAACTCCTCCTTCAACCTCTCGGATAACGTGAAATGGCGTACCTGCGCCAACTCGATACACCTGTTGTGTCTGGGTGCAGTTAGAAGCATTTCACAACAATAATACATTAGTTGGGCGTCAACAATGTTCAATAAATATAGGAGAAAGATAATTCTTTCGCTTCGAGTCTTGATTTTTATGTGCAGCATTGACTTTTGATATTGTATTTGTGATCTTATAGTATACAGTTTTGTGTGTCAGGTAAGAATGAGCGGTAAGAGAATGTACTCGAACAGAAAACGTACGAAAACATCGTATCTAACGCTGCGTCGAAGCAGTATGTCATCAAGGCGTCCAAAGAATAGGCGGAAAGCAGTTCGAAAGGAGTCAGTGGCGCTGCTAAGAAACTGAAAGACAGTGACCAGCCCTTCGATTTAAATTATAGGATTATACATTTTCTTGCTGTTTTCTGTGGTATTTCTCAGCACGTGAAATGCAAAACGTGCAATGCAGACATCGCATTGCAAGAATGATGTCCTCGAGGCTTTTCAATACTTATTGCTCATCCGACTGCCCAGGAATTTTTATACCAGTTTATACAGAATGCGCATGAAATCAGCCGTCGAATCGTCCTCCAACGCTACAGCTTGGAGCACGGCTAGATGAAACTAAACTTCCACGGCCGATATTTCAGTCGTTCTACGATAAACTAGTGGATATGATTTCGATCGCAACGGCAATAGTACTACAGGTCAATCTTGTGATAGCAGATTAATGGTAAGAATTTTCTAATAGTAGAAATTTTGCATTTGTTCATGTCTATAACACATTTCAGAACTTTAGACCCGTTTTTCTCGGAATATTATGATATTTCAAAATGGCACGCCTTGTAACTCCAGCTATATCCAATCTTTTTATTTGAAAATTTAACCACGACTTTGAAATAATATTTAGAAACGAATCACGTAGGTAATTTTTGATTAGTTCATCATCAGCATCATCATCATCATCATCATTTAAGACTGATTATGCCGTTCAGCGTTCAGTCTGGAGCATAGTCCCCTTTATAAGATTCCTTCATGATCCCCTATTCCGTGCTAACATTGGTGCCTCTTCTGATGTTAAACCTATTACTTCAAAATCATTCTTAACCGAATCCAGGTACCTTCTCCTTGGTCTGCCCCGACTCCTCCTACTCTCTACTGCTGAACCCCTGAGTCTCTTGGGTAACTTCGCTTCTCCCACTTGTGTAATATGACCCCACCATCTAAGCCTGTTCGCCCTGACTGCTACATCTATAGAGTTCATTCCCAGTTTTTCTTTGATTTCTTCGTTGTGGACACCCTCCTGCCATTGTTCCCATTTACTAGTGCCTGCAATCATCCTAGCTACTTTCATATCCATAACCTCAACCTTGTTGATAAGGTAACCTGAATCCACCCAGCTTTCGCTCCCATTCAACAAAGTTGGCCGAAAGATTGAACGGTGTACAGATAACTTAGTCTCGGTACTGACTTCCTTCTTGCAGAAGAGAGTAGATCGTAGCTGAGCACTCACTGCATTAGCTTTGCTACACCTCGCTTCCAGTTCTTTCACTATGTTGCTATCCTGTGAGAATATGCATCCTAAGTACTTGAAACTGTCCACCTGTTCTAACTTTCTTCCTCCTATTTGGCACTCAATCCGTTTATATCTCTTTCCCACAGACATAACTTTCGTTTTGGAGATGCTAATCTTCATACCATAGTCCTTACATTTCTGATCTATTACTTTGCAAACTTTCAATCGAATCTGCCATCACAACTAAGTCATCCGCATATGCAAGACTGCTTATTTTGTGTTCACACATCTTATTCTCGCCCAGCCAGTCTATTGTTTTCAACATATGATCCATATATAATATGAACAACAGTGGAGACAGGTTGAAGCCTTGTCTTACCCCTGAAACTACTCTGAACCATGAACTCAATTTACCGTCAACTCTAACTGCTGCCTGACTATCCATGTAAAGACCTTTAATTGCTTGCAAAAGTTTGCCTCCTATTCCATAATTTCGTAGAACAGATAATAACTTCCTCCTAGGAACCCGGACATATGCCTTTTCTAGATCTATAAAGCATAGATACAATTCCCTGTTCCATTCATAGCACTTCTCCATTATTTGCCATAAGCGAAAGATCTGGACCTGTCAACCTCTAAGAGGCCTAAACCCACACTGACTTTCCTCCAGTTGGTCCTCAACTAATACTCGCACTTTCCTTTCAACAATACCTGAGAAGATTTTACCCACAACGCTGATTAAAGAGATACCTCTATAGTTGTTACAATCTTTTCTGTTTCCATGTTTAAAGATTGGTGTGATTACTGCTTTTGTCCAGTCTGATGGAACCTGTCCCGACTCCCAGGCAATTTCAATTATCCTGTGTAGCCATTTAAGACCTGACATTCCATTGTATTTGATGAGTTCCGACTTAATTTCATCCACCCCAGCTGCTTTATTGCACTGCAATCTATTGACCATTTTCACCACTTCCTCAAATGCGATCCTATTTCCATCCTCATTCCTATCCCATTGTACATCGAAATCTGAAACATTACTGATCGTATTTTCACCTACATTGAGCAACTCTTCAAAATATTCCCTCCATCTGAACAAGGAATCCACAGGATTCACAAGCAGTTTTCCTGGCCTGTCCAAAATACTTGTCATTTCCTTCTTACCTTGAAACGTCCCCTTTGAAAAATTATACACGACTGTGCTTAAACTGACACACAATAGTCTTTAGCGCAACGCAATCTGACTTCCAAAGATCCCTACGAAAGAATGGCCCTGACTAACATTAACCTATACGTTTCACAAATCACTTACCTCACAAAAATCTTCGTTACTCAAGCTACTGCAATACAGCGAGCGCCACTACTGCCAGCTAAATAAAAGATTCAAACTACTGAAGGCACTAACTACTGATAGGCATAGTTAGCAAATGAAAGATTTTAATACAGAACAAACAATGTACTTACCTTAATAGTCATAATATATATATATCAGTTCGTGACACCAATTCTTACAAATTTCAAAACTCCGTCATCTCTCTCCCCACGTCCACCACTGCTGGTAGCTCACCTCCAACTGCCCAACGCTACGCGCTGTTAGCATCCAGCTGCAGCTGCCCGACACTACAATGGCAGACAACAATGCAAACTAGCCACAGACTGCACACAGCACAGCCAGTGATTTTTCATATAGAGCGCTATGTGGTGTTACCAATAAGAAAACCTAAACAACCTACTTACATAGCCCCCATGCTCCCAACAAAAAATTTTTCAAATTGTTTTGGGCAGTGGCCAATAATGATTTGATAAAATTTTTCATAATTACTATAACAAAGATATCAAATGCACACACTTATTGATACCATGTTGGTCAGAAGCTAACATTTTCTCACAGTCCATAAAGACAGTCCTGATCGTTCATCACAGTAAACTGGCAGTGTTTTTTTTTTTCAAAGTCTGAGCAATAAAAGAAATTGCACTTGGAAGTAGTGGATTTCTAAGCAGTCTTGAAGAAGTAGTGTTGTCCTTCCAACGAAAGACAGTGCTGACTCTTGACATGCAGAGAGGTAATGGGCCACAGCAGAGGCAGTCGGCGTTGAAGACTATCGGTAGGTAGGTCATCACAGAGCAGACCCACTGTAGTCCTGGTAGAGATTACTATTGGTGGGCCACCAGAGGTGCAGACCCACTGCAGTCCTTGTAGAAATAATGGTATTGGTGGGTCCTCAAAGGCGCAGACCCACTACAGTCCTTGTAGAAATAATGGTATTGGTGGGTCCTCAAAGGCGCAGACCCACTACAGTCCTTGTAGAAATAATGGTATTGGTGGGTCATCAAAGGTGCAGACCCACTTCAGTCCTTGTAGAGATAGCCAGCAGCCATCTGTTGCGACTGTGCAGGTGCACAATCACCATCGAAGAGTCTTGCGGAGAATATAGCAAGTCCATCAACCACCACTTGTGCATGCACAAAGTTTTTGGTATTGTCCTTACAACCAGCAATGCTGTTACCCAGTCCTTTACTGAATTATTAACACACATGCAAACACTATCAGTCCCTACTTCTCACATATTGTCCATATACTATAACCAACAGAAATGTGTGGAGTGAAATGTAATTTACAAGTTACTTAATTTGATGAACTGGTGTCAATTACAATTTTATAACATGAGAATACAATAACAAAGGTAGAAAATATATCATTAAAGAACATAATAGTACAGATAACATTTGCAGTAATACAGGCTTTACAAAAGAATCGAAATAACAAATACATTAGTGTTACAAAAATTATGACATAAGTACATACATAAAAGATCAGAATAACTTTTGAAACATCAACTTCACACATGAGCATTAGAACAAAACAGAATAAATAATGTGTAAACATCTTTACGAAGTAAATAACATGTTATTAATGCAAATTATATTTGAGGATAACAGTATTCCTCATCATAGTGAATGTAGCTTAGTATTAGAAGAGAAAAAATTCTATGAAACAGTACCCAGAGGCAGGAAGAAAATAAATACACAAGAGTACACAAACACATAGTGGGATAACACAAAAGGAAAGGACAGGGTTTGTTTTCAGGGTAACATTTGGTACTGCAGTCCAACCCAAAACTTCATTCCATAGATCGTCCCTCTTATTTCAACATTTGCTCCAGCAAAAAAAAAAAAAAAAAAAAAAAAAAAAAAAAAAAAAAAAAAAAAATCCTATCCAAGCATGCTTTCTGTATTCTGTTCACATCCTCTTAAAAAATAGTTTTTCTCCACTGTACACTACGTTTTTGGCCAAACCATTTTCTTATAGCTTCTCATTGCTTTTCTTCCAATTCATCATAGTTAGTTTCTCATATAGTCTACCCCATCTTAAGCTAACTTAAACCTACTGAGCTCAGATGCTAAACTAAGGGACGACGCAATGCAGCAGCACAAAACAATTAACACAAACAGCAATGACAAAAAATGCAAGTAACCAAAGCAAGCAGCAACAAATGTAACAACTTATACTTAAACATGACAAACCCACAAGCAGAAAAAATAGTACACTAAAGACAACAACACAGATAAGGGAAAAGTATATTCACATCTTAATGTCTATATAATTAAAGTGGTGCACCACAAAAAAACTAATTTTACAAAAGATATTACCAACAAGTTGAAAAGAAAATTAAGTATGCATTAACTGTTATTAATTCCTTCTTATTGTTCTTTCCTTTCCAAGTGCTCCTTTTCCGAAGAACGTGGATCATAAAATGATTATTTAATAGATCTGTTGACAGAAAGTTTTCACATTAGCAAATGCATTTAATTTTATTTTATAAACCAATGCTGTAACACAGCTCGAAAACAGATATCAAATGAAATAAGCAATTATGCAAAGTAAAGAATAAAAACATCATTCAATAGCTATGTGGCATTTCATAAGTCAGTAGAAGTTCTCTCAACTCTCGCAGAAAGACGCCTGTCATAATCAGGTGTGCAGATGTAAGAATGTTTCCAAGTAATGAGCGTGTCGTATTTGCGGTGCTTTCTACAAAGGAATGTCAATAGCGAGGATAATGGCCTCTTTTTTTTCTCCACCTGTGCCTCTGAAAGGCACACACTAATGACTTTTTCTCAAGGCGGCTGGCACACCTGGACGCTCACAAGGCATTACGTCACGGTCACTTACCTTTCATACCAAAATATTTACGACAGCAGTTCCCACTACAGTGACAGTCTCATATAAAAATATTTTCACAGGTTGAGAATTTGCGTTACAAATGTGTAGAAAACAAAATCCTATAAATATAACAGTGTCCAAAAAATTTTCGTCGGCATTGTAGCATATAAATACATTTCATAACTCTTAAAGTTCGATTCTTGGTTTCCAACAACCTTTTTCACAAACCAGAGTCCCTAACCACTACTCATTGTTCCTTACCTTACTACTCATATACATATTCGTCGACACTTCTTCAATATTTCATCATAACAAATAAGTAGCATAATCAAATTCCTCATATGGCATTAGCTTAAACATACCTCAGCAGCATAATTCACATCGTCGTCATAATAATAACATCATAAGACCTCAGTCAACTCTCAAAATCGTCGTAGCTTCCTCAAATAATTTCAAAATCTAAAAAAATTCTCTGCTGATGTCAAAAGTGTCATCTACCTCAAACGTACTTTAAAAATCATGATCTCATACCAAATATGTCATTCAAAGCTCTCATAGTGTCACAATGGTTCCGAAAAAGTATGAACAGTTCACAAAGTACAGACAAAATACAATTTCGTAAGTGTGAAGTTATTCAACTGTGTAATTACGTAAACATCTGTCACTGAAGTAGTATAATAAATGTTTGTCTCTCCCAGTTAAATGATCAGATACTTGTGTAATAATATGTTAGAGAAATATGGTACCGATGCGTAAAGTTGTATAAGCAAATACCATATTAGCTAGGGCTCCTTGTGCTTGCCAAACACATGGTACACAAAGTAAGCGTGTACCCCCCTGAGGATTAATGTAATTATATCCTCAGGTATTACAGATTACAGCAATGGAATGAAATGTATAACGGAAAACTTTCTTTGTAATTCAAATATGTTGAAAAATAAATGGTTTAAGTACAAACTTAATCACTCAAATGCGTGTCCTGTAGCGCTAAATGTGCGTCTTACTGTAAGACAATCTCTGTGGAAGTGTCGTAGTTATTGTCCTCCGAAAGCTAAGTTCTGCAGAAGTCAATGTACTTATCTCATGATAAACGAAAGTGAAATGCTTTGCATATAGATATCTTAGTTATTACGCTTATTGCCGTGATGAAGAAAGTACTGTACTGTACGTATTGTTGTGCTACAGAAAAGTCCGTCTCATTGTAGCTATGCCACATACGTTACTACTAAAACATGTTTTACTTTCCAGAATAATATAGAAAAACTGTGCAGATATAAAACACATACAGTGCAAAAGCAACATTGTAAATTGTCACTCATTAGTAGCGTCGTGATAAAATCGTGTAGGTGTCACATAAACTAACCACTGAGTCATCTGGTATCTCACAGAAAGTACTTTAAATCCAGAATGTATTTTCAAGTAAACCAAAATGTTGCATTAAAATCTCATTAGCAGTACTGGTAAATATTATAGTCGTTACGTAATCGTGTAACTAACAAGCAAGAATGTACACGCACAATAACACTGTGACATCTGTTCACTATAACAATGCATTTGTAATTTCTGTTTAAATAAGTTCTCTTGGTCCTTGACTGGATATTTAACTTCAAACATGGTTGCATGTTAACAGATTCTAAGTCTGACAAATTGTACTAGCAGCGTGAAGTGAAAAATTTTATGGCAAAGACTAAGTTAAAAAGCAGATTATCTCTCAATAAACGGTTTTACATGTGAAATATGGTGAAATCCTTGGCTCTTCATAGTACTCAGACTTTCAACTTGAACGCAATTATCATGCTGTATATGTCGGTAAAGAATACTGGAGTTTTTCTCAAGGTTAGCGCCTATGTTATTTTTCTCTGAGCCAGCCGGCGCACGTGGCTGCCTGCGGTGCGAGTCATTGTCTGCTATCTGTTTGTTGGCGTGCGTCGTTATTGGGATTAGGAGACCTAACTTCTACAAATTCACCTTGCCGAGAGGGCCCAGCTCTGTTTGAATCCCGCCAGTTCTGACGAAATTCCGGTCTGTCGTTATGATTATATCGTCTGTCGTCATGTCAGTAGTTCCTGTAGTTTCTTTCTTGTCGGTTAAGTGGTGGAGAATTTCCCCCTGAATTACTGCGCGGTGGACCCTTGCGTCTGAAATTATTCTGCCTCCCCTGATAATAATAGTTCTGGTTGCCATATTGTCTGTTTCTATGATTGTCTCTGATATATTCATTACTACGGAAATGCGATCTTTTTCTGTAACTATTACTCTGCCAGTGGTTGTCATATGGGTGGTGTCTGTTTTGGTCACGATTTGTATTACGAGAATAGCCTTGTCGTGTCCAGTTATTATTTCTTTCATCGCGGAATTGCGACGGATGTGACCTGTAATTGCTGCGTTCCTGTTTTCACGTTCCGCGATTGTCAGTGTCAATTTCTAATTCTTGTAAGAGCCCCTGAAAAGCTTCAATGTCGTCTTTGCAACGTCCTGCCAAAATAATATGCCGTAAATGTTACGGTAATTTGATTAAGCAAATGCGGGTGAGTTCTGAGGGGCTGTATGGGTTTGACAGGTACTGATTCTTGTGCAACATGTCTTCAAAATATTTCACAAGACTGGAAAACTCAGATTGTTCGAAATGTTTCATCATTATGATGCCATGTTTTACTCGGTCTTGTGTAGCTTGAGACCAATATGCTGAGAGGAAGGAATGATAAAATTCTCCTTCACTGTGGCAATCGTGAATGACCGATCGCATTCTTATAGCTGGTTCATCCTCCAAGCAGCCACACTTAAATTCTAATCTGTGCTCTAATGACCAGTTGGGAGGAAAACAATGAGAGAATTGATGAAGCCACGCTTGTGAATGAATGTCTTTGCCAGAATTCTTAAATGTTTTGAATTTACGTGTAGTAATGAACAACTTATAGTCAAAATCATCGTGTCGGCGGGTCGCATGTCGGTCAATGTTACGTCGTTTCGGCGGTTCCATCTCAAAATTCGGTGTACTTTGCCAATTTCTTTCATAATCTCCAAAGTGCCCTGTGTTATTATTTTGTGGCAGTTCCGTATTTTTATGTCCCTCTTCCCGTATTGGAGTGCGAGTGTCCTCTGAAATACGTAATTCTTGTATTACCTGTGTCAGCTGATCTTATACTTCCCGGATTTCTCTTTGGTGTTGCGTATTAATTTGATTCTGATTTTGTTTGAATTTCCTAATTTCTTCGAACTCTTCTGTGTCATTAAAAACTACCGGTTTTGTGTCATTTAGATTATCATCTACCTTCGTAGATAAGTTAGTGAACTGATCTGAAAGTTCGGCTACTTTATCAGATAGTGAAATTGTTTCCTCTGTGTGTTTTTCTGAACCAAGTTTCAGAGTGTCCATTTGTGTTGAAATCGTATCTACTGTGTCCTTTAGGTTTTCCTGAGTTTTTGCAAGTTGCGTAACCGAATCGGTAGATGCAACTGAGTCAATTTTAGCTTGCAAGGTCTCATGATTTTCATGAACAATAGTTTGCAGTTCTTTTATGGCTGCTTCGTGATTCTGTAATGCATTTTCATGCCGCGAAAAAATAGGTTGGAAATGCTCACAAATTTGTGTTTTTACGTCATTACAGACTTTTTGACATTTCGATTCGATTTTATGTAATTCAGTAGTTAAATCTTCACGTGTTTGGTCAAGCGTATGTTCCACTGAGTCTAACCTTTGAAGCTTTTGTTCCATTGTGTCTCACTTTTGAAGATTTTGTTCCATTGTGTCTAACTTTTGAAGCTTTTGTTCCATTGTGTCTAACTTTTGAAGATTTTGTTCCATTGTGTCTAACTTTTGAAGAATTTGTCCCATTTGTTTCTGATTTTGTTCAAGTGTTGTGTCTAACTTTTGAAGATTTTTCTGTGTTTGTCTCTGATTTTGTTCCATTGTGTCTAACTTTTGAAGATTTTGCCCCATTTGTTTCTGATTTTGTTCCATTTGTTGCATTAATTGCAATAATAATGTATTAGTGTCTGGAAACTGTTTTTCTATGCTTTTTGGCAGTGCATTTTCACCGGCAACATTTACATTTTGACAGGCAGAAAATGTGTCTTGACTCATTTGAGAAAACGGTGAGGACCCATAACCTAAGTCTACAGTATTTGCAATATTGTGTTCTGTCATTTCGGATTCCTGAGGCGAGCTGTTGTCGACTGATCGATCGATAATTGTTCCCTGTTCACTACTTGTTTCATTGTCTACACCATTATTTGCCGCCCGCTCCATTTGCCTATGCACAATTACCAAATTACTACTTCGAATGTCTGTTAATTCACTACACAGTGGTGCTGATAAGCGACGCTCGTTTTTTTCAGTTTACTTTGGAGCCTAGTGTTACGTTTTTCACACGCCATTATTGTCACAATATTTCACACGATAACACATAAAAGCACAATTTGAAGAGCAAAAATAAGAGAACACATTAACATAGCACTGAAAATAATATCTAGTTAATTGCAAGCGAAGCTGCGAAATACTTGGTGCAAATCTACACGCATGCCACAACTGTTTTACTGTACAACAATGAAAGACTGCAACTACAAAGGCAATCCTCTCTATGATTACGCGCTAGCAATAAACAAAGGGTACACTAACTACACAAACTACAAGAAAAAATCAGAAGATTCCAGTGAGGTATCCTTGGCTAAGGGTCGACATATGAAACGTCCCCTTTGAAAAATTATACACGATTGTGCTTAAACTGACACACATAGTTTTTAGCGCAACGCAATCTGACTTCCAAAAATCCCTACGAAAGAATGGCCCTGACTAACATTAACCTATACGTTTCACAAATCACTTACCCCACAAAAATCTTCGTTACTCAAGCTACTGCAATACAGCAAGCGCCACTACTGCCAGCTAAATAAAAGATTCAAACTACTGAAGGCACTAACTACTGATAGGCATAGTTAGCAAATGAAAGATTTTAATACAGAACAAACAATGTATTTACCTTAATAGTCATAATATATATATCAGTTCGTGACACCAATTCTTACAAATTTCAAAACTCCGCCAACTCTCTCCCCACGTCCACCACTGCTGGCGGCTCACCGCCAACTGCCCAACGCTACGCGCTGTTAGCATCCAGCTGCCGCTGCCCGACACTACAATGGCAGACAACAATGCAAACTAGCCACAGACTGCACACAGCACAGCCAGTGATTTTTCATACAGAGCGCTATGTGCCGTTACCAATAAGAAAACCTTAACAGCCTACTTACAACCTCCTTTCGAAGACTGCTAATTACACTCCAGAATGGGTTTCCAGCAGCTTGACCCAAAGTCTCCAACCTGTTTCCAAAGTCTTCCCAAGATTTCTTCTTGGATGCTGCAATTATCTGTTTGGCTTTGTTTCTTTCTTCAACATAACTTTCTCTGTCTACCTGAGTTCTAGTATGTAGCCATTTTTGATACGCCTTCTTCCTTTTACAGGTTGCCTTGACTGTGTCATTCCACCAAGCTGTTTGCTTCATCCTACCTTTACACACTACTGTTCCAAGACATTCTTTAGCCACTTCTAGTCTGTGTCCCTGTACCTTGTTCATTCCTTTTCCAATGACTGTAACTGACTACATTCAACTAACTGGTACCATTCTGAGATCATTGTTATGTGCTTGTGCCTGATTTCCGTATCCTGAAGTTTCTCCACTCTTATCCTCCTACATATGGACCTGACCTCCTGCACTTTCGGCCTCACAATACCAATTTCGCTACAGATTAAATAATGATCAGTGTCATCAAAGAATCCCCTGAATGCACGTGTGTCCCTCACAGCCTTCCTGAAATCCTGATCTGTTATTATATAGTCAATGACAGATCTGGTTCGCCTGCCTTCCCAATTATACCGGTGAATGTTCTTATGTTAAAAAAGGAGTTTGTGATTACTAAGCCCATACTGGCACAAAAATCCAAGAGTTGTTTCCCGTTCCTGTTGGCCCCCATATCCTCTCCAAATTTACCTATAACCTTTTCATACCCTTCTGTTCGATTTCCAATCCTGGCATTAAAATCACCCATCAGCAGAACACTGTCCTTGTCCTTTACTATAACAACTACATCACTGAGTGCATCATAAAAACTATCCATCTTATCTTGATCTGTCTCTTCACAATGCGAATATATCGACACAATCCTATTTTTCTTGCTAGACACTGCCAAATCTATCCACATCAGTCGTTCGTTTAAATACCTTATTGCAACTACGCTGGGTTCCATTTCTTTCCTGATGTAAAGCCCTACATTCCATTGTGCTATTCCTGCTTTGACTCCTGACAGGTAGACCTTGTATTTTCCCACTTCCTCTTCTTTCTCACTCCTTACCCGAATGTCACTAACAGCTAAAACATCCAGCCCCATCTTACTTGCAGCCTCTGCCAGCTCTACCTTCTTCCCAGAGTAGCCCCCATTGATATTAATAGCTCCCCATCTCATTACTATTTGTTTGCCGAGTCGTATCTTAGGAGTCCCTGGTTTGTCAGTTAGAGGTGGGACTCCGTCACCTCCAAAGGTCCGAGGCATTTTGCTCTGATTGTTGCCAGAATCATATTTAAAGTACCAGGGAAGCAGGTTGCTAGCCTTACTTGCACCGAGTCCCATTGAGTTTTACCCCTAACGGTTGAGGGACTAACCGGTGGATTTGGTAGCCTTTGCCGTATGAGCACAAAGGTGACCACAACTCAGAATATGTCCGAGATGCACAGCCTTATTCCAAAGTAACTGGTATCCCGACTGTCGGGACCACTTACTTGGCCACTCATACGTTGCCCGTGGTTCATGAACTAGGACATAACTACAGGAACCCACACCATGAACCACTTTAGTTAATTTAATTTAATATAGTTAATTTAAAAAATAATTATTAACAAAAAACTGTCCTTTTTTGGTGCAAATTTATTCAAAAATCAATTGAATGTTGCTCGTTAGTATGGGGTCCATACCAGATATGATTGATAGGGGAAACAGAGAGGATACGAAGAAAGCAGTGCGTTGCGCTACAGGTTCATTTAGTAAGCACGGAAGCGTCACGGACATGCTGAGCCATCTCTAATGGCAGGCGCTGCAACAAAGGCGTGCTGCATCACAGTCTTGGGTTCGTTAGACAGAGTTAGACGTGACTGGAAATATGAAGACTACATCCGTTAGAAAGGGAGTAAGAGTTGGTTGCGCACTATCGCAGTACTTGCTCTCTGAGGAGGCCATATCCAAATTTAAACAAAAGACCAAAGACATAAAAATCAACTGGAAAGAAATCAATTGGGCACGGTGTGCTGACGACATTGCATTAACTGCAGATTCGGAGAAGGAACTAAGCAAAACGCTGCGAGTATTATCACCAGACTAAACAGAGTGAAATTGGAATAGAATACTTCAAAAGCCAAGGTAGCAACTGTCAAAAAAAGAAAAATTTAATGAAGAGACATAAACAAACATCAAACATCAAAATACTTTAGATATACAGTAGATACAACCGCGCAATCACTCAGGACAATAGGTACATCACGGAAATCAGGAGAACTGCTGTCTCTAATCAGGCTTTCAGTAACAAGAAACAGCTTCTGATAACCAGGCACATGCGTAGTAAAACCAGGAAAGAATTCATCAAAACGCTTGGCTAGAGTGTTTTTTATATAGTTATTAAAACATGGGTCCTCATGAAACAGGATGCACAATGACTGGAAGAAATGGAAATGTGGATGTGCAGAAAGATGCCGAAAATAATCTGGAGAGAGAGAAATCGAACGAGTTTGCCCCCAAGGAAGTAGATGAAAGAAAGCAATTGATCACTCCCATAGAAAAGCGGCCAACAAAACTCACTGTCGTCGCAATGCGTCAGAACGATATGTTGACAACCGCAATGGAAGCAAAGGTTTTAGGAGCAAAAGGAAGGGAAGACGGTGGAGAATCGTCTGGATTCTGTGACAGCCGGACTTCAGTTCAAACGTTACGCTGAATTGAAACGCTCGGCAGAGCAGGGGCAAATACGGCCGCAGCGGTAAGCCCCAGCCTTTAGAAGTAATGACAGGATAAACGACTGGTTTTAAAAACCAACGGGCTAGTCGACTGTTTTTTTTTTCGTTCAATCGGTTTTTTCAATCGAATGAAACGACTGAATGAAATCAGTCCCTGCAGTCACGTCAGCTATATTAATATTTCTCACACACTCTTTAGGTTTGATTGGTTGCGCTTAATGTGAGATAACCGACAGATACAAGTCCTTGAAGTTTATGTCAGTTATACAAATGTTTTCACTCAGTCTCCGATTTGAGTGCTTTTACTTACATGCTTCTTCAGTATTTTCGGTTATAGTGGTGGTGGTGGTTAGTGTTTAACGTCCCGTCGACAACGAGGTCATTAGAGACGGAGCACAAGCTCGGGTTAGGGAAGGATTGGGAAGGAAATCAGCCGTGCCCTTTTTTAAAGGAACCATCCCGGCATTTGCCTGAAACGATTTAGGGAAATCACAGAAAACCTAAATGAGGATGGCCGGAGACGGGATTGAACCGTCGTCCTCCCGAATGCGAGTCCAGTGTGCTAACCACTGCGCCACCTCGCTCGGTATTTTCGGTTATACACGTCGGCAACACCTATACAGGGTGTTACAAAAAGGTACGGCCAAACTTTCAGTAAACATTCCTCACACACAAATAAAGAAAAGATGTTATGTGGACATGTGTCCGGAAACGCTTAATTTTCATGTTAGAGCTCATTTTAGTTTCATCAGTATGTACCATACTTCCTCGATTCACCGCCAGTTGGCCTAATTGAAGGAAGGTAATGTTGACATGCGACTCATTGCTCTACAGTACTAGCATCAAGCACATCAGTACGTAGCATCAACAGGTTAGTGTTCATCACGAACATGGTTTTGCAGTCAGGGCAGTGTTTACAAATGCGGAGTTGGTAGATCCCCATTTGATGTATGGATTAGCACGGGGCAATAGCCGTGGCGCGGTACGTTTGTATCGAGACAGATTTCCAGAACGAAGGTGTCCCTACAGGAAGACGTTCGAAGCAATTGATCGGCGTCTTAGGGAGCACGGAACATTCCAGCCTATGACTCGTGACTGGGGAAGACCTAGAACGACGAGGACACCTGCAATGGACGAGGCAATTCTTCGTGCAGTTGACGATAACCCTAACGTCAGCGTCAGAGAAGTTTCTGCTGTACAATGTAACGTTGACCACGTCACTGTATGGAGAGTGCTACGGGAGAACCAGTTGTTTCCGTACTGTGTACAGCGTGTGCAGGCACTATCAGCAGCTGATTGGGCTCCACCGGTACACTACTGCGAATGGTTCATCCAACAATATGTCAATCCTCATTTCAGTGAAAATGTTTTCTTTACGGATGAGGCTTCATTCCAACGTGATCAAATTGTAAATTTTCAAAATCAACATGTGTGGGTTGACGAGAATCCACAAGCAATTGTGCAATCACGTCATCAACACAGATTTTCTGTGAACGTTTGGGCAGGCATTGTTGGTGATGTCTTGATTGGGCCCCATGTTATTCCACCTACGCTCAATGGAGCACGTTATCATGATTTCATACGGGATACTCTACCTATGCTGCTACAACATGTGCCTTTACAAGTGCGACACAACATATGGTTCATGCACGATGGAGCTGCTGCACATTTCAGTCGAAGTGTTCATACGCTCCTCAACAGCAGATTCGGTGACCGATGGATTGGTAGAGGCGGACCAATTCCATGGCCTCCACGCTCTCTCCTGATCTCAACCCTCTTGACTTTCATGTATAGGGGCATTTGAAATCTCTTGTCTACGCAGCCCCGGTACCAAATGTAGAGACTCTTCGTGCTCGTATTGTGTACGGCTGTGATATGTGATACAATACGCCATTCTCCAGGGCTGCATCAGCGCCTCAGGGATTCCATGCGACGGAGGGTGGATGCATGTATCCTCGCTAACGGAGGACATTTTGAACATTTCCTGTAACAAAGTGTTTGAAGTCACACTGGTACGTTCTGTTACTGTGTGTTTCCATTCAATGATTAATGTGATTTGAAGAGAAGTAATAAAATGAGTTCTAACATGGAAAGTAAGCGTTTCCGGACACATGTCCACATAACATATTTCCTTTCTTTGTGTGTGAGGAATGTTTCCTGAAAGTTTGGCCGTACCTTTTTGTACCACCCTGTATAAGACAAAAAGTGTCTGGAACAGTTGTTAGATCGATTACTGCTGCTACACTGGCAGGTTATCAGCTTTAAGTGAGCTTGAACGTGGAGTTAATTCGGCGCACGAGCGATGGCACACAGCATCTCTGAGGCAGCGATGAGTGGGAATTGTCCCGTAGGACCATTTCACGAGTGTACCGTGAATATCAGGAATCCGGTAAAACATTAAATCTTCGACATCTCTGCAACCGGAAAAAGATGCTGCAAGAACGCAACCAACGACGACTGAAGAGAATCGTTCAACGTGACAGAAGTGCACCCTTTCCACAAATTGCTGCAGATTTCCGTAATGGGCCATCAACAAGTGTCAGCGTGCAAACCATTCGATGAAACATCATCGATATGGGCTTTCGGAGCCGAAGGTCGGCTCGTGTTCCCTTGATGAATGCACGACACAAAGCTTTACGCCGCGCCTGGCCAGTCAACGCCAACATTCCACTGCTGATGACTGGAAACATGTTGCCTGGTCGGACGAGACTCGTTTCAAATTACATCGAGCGGATGGACGTGTACGGGTATGGAGACAATCTCATGAATCCATGGAGCTTGCATGTCACCAGGGGACTGTTCAAGCTGGTGGAGGCTCTGTAATGGTGCGGTATGTGTGCAATTGGAGTGATATGGGACCCCTGATACGTCTAGATACGATTCTGACAGATTGTACGTACGTAAGCATCCTGTCTTATCACCTGTATCCATTCATGTTCATTGTGCATTCCGACGGGCTTGGACAATTCCTGCAGGCCAATGCGACACTGCACACATCTAGAATTGCTACATAGTGGCTCGAGGAACACTCTTCTGAGTTTAAACAGTTGTTGGCCACCAAAGTCCCCAGACATGAACATCATTGAGCATATCTGAGATGCCTTGCAACATGCTATTTAGGAGAGATTTCCACCCCCTCGCACTCTTACGGGTTTGTGGACAGCCCTGCAGGATTCATGGTGTCAATTGCTTCCAGCACTACATCAGGCATTAGTCGAGTCCGTGTCACGTCGTGTTGCGGCACTTCTGCGTGCTCGCGGGGGCACTACGTGATATTAGGCAGTTGTACCAGTTTCTTCGGCTCTTCAGTGTGGATGAACCACGACTAAGGTTGCCTACTTTTTACTGGCAAGTAACGTAAGTTGTTTCAGGGAGAGGTAAATAAAAATGTGCACGATGATGCATGGGAGACAGACGGTTTTTAAATAAAGACTACTCGGCACTTACCGGTATTACCGGTATTAAATCAAAGTTAGTTACTTTCCATTTAATGTATGCGAGACTTATTTGGGAAAAATAATGTCGTCGAGGTGATGCGCATCATTTCGAATGCACTATTCACGTCTCTTCTCCATATCTCCCATCACATGGACCATCTCTGCTAGGATGGCAGCAATTTCTAGAATGATTGCATTCTTCAACTGCTCCAAATTTCGCCGTTTATTATTTAATTATAGACACGGATCTTGAGGTATCCTCACAGATAAAAGTGGCGCACTGGAGATATGGGATGCCAAGGAACGTCGCCAAAACATGGGATATCCTGTCCAGGAAATACACGTCAAAGACCTGTCACCGAAGTGTTCACGGTGTGTGATGTATCGTCATCCTGCCGGAACCAAACGTCTTTTAAAGAGATTCTTCATCTTATCAGTTATGATTTCAACTACGTTTCAAGCATATGAATGTGTAGAGCCAAATCAACACTGACCTCGGGCCCATTTTCTTCGAAAAGATGCGGCCCAACAACGCCGAAAGAGTCAAGAGCACACCATACTGTGATTTTTTCAGAGTGTACAGGACGCTCGTCAATGAAGTGCTCAGGACCCTATAACGCAGATTTTGCTTATCGACGATCCTGTATAAATGAAACCGAGTTTCGTCGCTCATCAATAAAATCACATGATCACTAAAAGTCACTTGTATTCTACACGCAAAGCTTTTGCTTACAGCAAAATTAGTTAACTTAAGTTGTTGCACAATAAGTTTATACGGATGGAATTGTAATTTACTTGTATGCAAAATTCGTCTAACCGAGTCAAGACTGGCCGCTAGCTCACTTCTGGGTATTACTCCCCTTAGACTTGCAACATTTTCTGGCGCTGTAACGCTGCGTCTCGGGCTTTTTTGACAGTGAATTTTTAATTTTGAAAAGGATAAATCAAAAAATTTACATTAAATTTTGCTTGGAAAATGGAATAAAGTGCAGCAGCACTGCATTTTTGCCAAATATATTACGAATAAACTAATAATTTACAAGTGGTATAAACATTTCAAAGACGTTCGAGAAGACGACGACCGCCCTGGACACCCTAGCGAGTCAGTTAGTGATGACAAAGTGGAAGAAGTAAGGAAGTGGTTCTGGAAAATTGCCGAATTACCATCTGAGTGGTTGCTGATGATGGCAGCATATCCTTTATCTCATGCCAAGTGAGTTTTCGGATGTTTTGGGTGTGAATTGTGTAGAAGCAAAGTTTTTCCTGAAATCATCAAATTTCAGCAAAACACAGTTTTGCATAGATATTGCTCAGGAACTGCTGAACGAAGTCAACAGTGATCCAGAACTTCTAAAGAAGGGTATAACAGGTGACAAAGCATGGGTATATGGGTATGATGTCAAAACCAAAGCCCAGTTGTCCCAATGGAAACAGCCTGAAGGGCCAAGCCCAAAAATATTTGACAAGTTCCATCACATGTTAAGGTCATTCTCACTGTTTTCTTCGATTACAATGGTATAGTGCATCATGGATTCCTACCTAATGGTTGTGTGGTTAATATGGACCAATACACGGAAGTTATGTGGGGTTGTATGAAGCAATCCGAAGAAAATCTTTGAATTGTAGCAAACTCATGGAAATTGTTTCTGGATAATGCTCCCACTCACACCTCAGAGCTTGTTTGTGATTTTTTTTTTCAAAACACAAAACTGTTTTGTTGCTTCACCCATTGTATTCACTGGACATGGTCCCTTGCAACTTCTTTCTATTCCTGAGGCTGAGGAGGAATGTGAAAGGCTGTCATTTGGCCACCATTGATGAGATAGGAATGATCATCAAAATAAAATAAGAGAAATCAGAGCTCGAACAGAAAGGTTTAGGTGTTCGTTTTTCCCGCTCGCTGTTCGGGAGTGGAATAGTAGAGAGATAGTATGATTGTGGTTCGATGAACCCTCTGCCAAGCACTTAAATGTGAATTGCAGAGTAGTCATGTAGATGTAGAAAGCAGAATCACTGCAGGAGGTGAACACCATAACAAAAAAATCAGTTCTAGAAGAATTTCCAAGATTGGAACTACGTTGCCCGTTGGTCTGAAGTATGCCACCCATCTGAGGATTATGTTTCGACTCAAACCAAATCCGCGTCAACCGATATTAAATTCTACTTTCGCTGCATAGCTGTAATAAGACTCACCACTTCTAAAGTAACTGTCATAGACGAACAAACGGTGTTGCAAGTCCCGCTGTTCCGTTGTAACTAAAGTAGCGTCTTGTGTAGAGAAGAACTACCCCATCACAATCTCCTCCCACTACCACTTTTAGTGGTTGTTTTCAATTATTATTTATTTTATTTTTATTATTATTTAATTTTATATCATTTTGGCTTTTAAAATGATTGAACTGAAATGCAAATCTAATCTAATTAAAATTGTCTTTGGCTAATTGAGTCTTCAATTAAATCAAGAAAAATTACGTACTTGAAAAATCATGTAAAATATTTTTTAAATATTGAAATTGGAATTTAATTACCACCACAATGGTTCATATTTTCTTAGTTAGGCTCCTCTAGCGGGATTGTCTGTTGGCGAGTATAATTTTGGGACGTGATTTACGCCTTACCGGACTTCGTTTTGTGAAAAGTGTAATTTTTGATGCAGGTTCTGAGGAGGAGGAGGAGGAGGAAATTAGTGTTTAACGTCCCGTCGACAACGAGGTCATTAGAGACGGAGCACAAGCTCGGATTAGGGAAGGATGGAGAAGGAAATTGGCCGTGCCCTTTCAAAGGGACCATCCCGGCATTTGCCTGAAGTGATCTAGGGTTCAAATGGCTCTGAGCACTACGGGACTTAACATCTGTGGTCATCAGTCCCCTAGAACTTAGAACTACTTAAACCTAACTAACCTAAGGACATCACACACATCCATGCCCGAGGCAGGATTCGAACCTGCGACCGTAGCAGTCGCGCGGTTCCGGACTGAGCGCCTGAACCGCTAGACCACTGCGGCCGGCGTGATCTAGGGAAATCACGGGAAACCTAAATGAGGATGGCCGGACGCGGGATTGTACCGTCGTCCTCCCAATGCGAGTCCAGTGTGCTAACGACTGCGACACCTCGCTCGGTGTAGGTTCTAAGAGCAAACCAAACGTATTATATTGATTGGTGCCGATAATACGTGATTATTCACTAACAGACGTCCCCAAACAAAGGAAGCCACATTTAATTACAAATTCATGAAAAAAGCTGACGAAAAAAGGTATGATTAGTCCTAATAACAAACACAATGAAATAAAATAGTTATTATTATGCAAAATAGCACAAATAACAAAATCTCTACGTAACATAGACCAAGCAATATATTTTATGACCGTACCAGGCAATGACAGACCCGGAAGAGAGAGAGAGAGGAAAAAAAAGTTGCGACTCCTTGTTCGCTAAAATTACACAGATAAACGCAGTGTCTTTTGTCAGCTATAAAATCGTCTCAGCGCTACTGTACGAAAACACAGTCACGAAATCCGCTAACACTTGGGGAAACACTATCTCAGTAGTACGCAGTTCAAACAGTCCATCTTCCGCGTGTCATGCCGTATATTTCTGTAAATGAAGTATTTTAAAAAGTTTTGTATTTATCTTTTCGTACTCCCGGCAAAAAAATGTCAATTTTTGTTTATGTTTAAAAGTTCGGTAACTGGTGCTGCATTGTATTTTGTGTTTAGATAAATGAACAATTACTTTTATACTTTAAATACGACGAAGTTCTGTCTCTCTGTATTCCCGCCGGTTTGCACGTATCACCGATAATTCTCTACCGGTATATGTTGAGGGGAGGTGAACAGAAAGCATGTAGGATGCAATTTATTTTAATTGTTTTGTGGCTTATTCACTTGCGTGTAAACGTATACGGACACTTTCCGGACATATTTTTCGTGAAAAATATTCGTCATCATTTGTTAATACTATTTGGATGGATTATCACGGGACCTGGAAAGCCATCTATAACGGCGCCGAGGTGGATACCGTGTTTATCGACTTCCGTAAGGCACTTGATACAATTCCGAACTGCCACCAAATCAACAAAATACGAGCGTACGGAATATTAGACCAACGGGGTGACTGCATTGTTACTAGTTCCTAGTAAACAGAACACAACATCTCATTCTCAATGGAGAGAAATTTTCAGACGGAAAACTTACTTCGGGAGTACACTAAGGGGGTGTTACACAGGTGCATCACTTTCCACAATATACGTACATCTACATCTATACTCTACAAACACCGTGGTGGATGGCCGAGCTACTTCTTGTTCCATTGACGCATGGGCGCGGGAAGAATGGTCGTTTGACTGCCTCTGTGCGTGCATTAAGTATTCTAGTCTTATCCTCACGATCCCTATGTGAACGATAACGCAGAGGGTTGGATATATCTAGAGCACTCATTTAAAGCCGGCTCTTGATAGACTTTCTAGCGATAACTTACGTCTATCTTCAAGAGTCTTCCATTTCAGTTCCTTCGGTTGTTCTGTGATACTCCCCCACCGACCAAACAAACTTGAGACGAATCGTGCTGCCCTTCTCTGTACATGTTCAATATCCCCTGTCAATCCTATTTGGTACGGGTCCGACACACTTGAGCGATATTCTAGAACCGATCGCACGTGTAATTTGTAAGCAATCTCCTTTGTACATTGATTGCAATTCCCCGGAATTCTACCAATAAACCAAAGTCTACCACCTGCTTTTCCCACGACTGAACCTATGTGGTCATCCCATTTCGTATGCCTGCAAAGTGTTACACCAGGTATTTGTATGAGTTGGCCGATTCCCGCAGTGACTCATTGATATTATAATCATAGGAGCCGGCCGGGGTGGCCGAGCGGTTCTAGGCGCTACAGTCTGGAACCGCGAGACCATGCCTCGGGCATGGATGTGTGTGATGTCCTTAGGTTAGTTAGGTTTAAGTAGTTCTGAGTTCTAAGGGACTGATGACCACAGCAGTTATGTCCCATAGTGCTCAGAGCCATTTGAACCATTTTTTTTATAATCATAGGATACTACATTTTTTCCGTTTTGTGAAGTGCAAAATTTTACATTTCCAAATATTTAGAGCAAGTTGCCAGTCTCTGCACCACGTAGAAATCTTATCAAGTTCTGACTGAAAACTTCTTTCAGATATTACTTCATTATAGATAACTTCATCATCTGCAAAAGGCCTGATTTTACTATTAATATTGTCTGCAAGGTCATTATAGACATACAATTATCAAGAGCAAGGGTTCCAACACACTTCCCAGGGGCACACAAGAAGTTAATTCCACATTTGACGAACACTCTCCGTTCAAGATAACATGCTGTGTCCTCCCTACCAAAAAGCCCTCATTCCAGTCACAAATGTCACTTCATACCCCATGTAATCGCATTTTTGATATACATGACATAGTAGACAACTTCGAAAGTTACACGAGGCTTTTCGCGGATGAGGCTGTTGTATATACACTACTGGCCATTAAAATTGCTACACCACGAAGATGACGTGCTACAGAGGCGAAATTTAACCGACAGGAAGAAGAGGCTGTGATATGCAAATGCTTAGCTTTTCAGATTATTCACACAAGGTTGGCGCCGGTGGCGACACCTACAACGTGCTGACACGAGGAAAGTTTCCAACCGATTTCTCATACACAAATAGCAGTTGACCGGCATTGCCTGGTGAAACGTTGTTGTGATGCCTCGTGTAAAGAGGAGAAATGCGTACCATCACGTTTCCGACTTTGATAAAGGTCGGATTGTAGCTTATCGCGATTGCGGTCTAACGTATCGCGACATTGCTGCTCGCGTTGGTCGAGACCCAATAACTATTAGCAGAATATGGAATCGGTGGGTTCAGAAGGGTAATACGGAACGCCGTGCTGGATCCCAACGGCCTCGTATCCCTAGCAGTCGAGATGACAGGCATCTTATCCGCATGGCTGTAACGGATCGTGCAGCCACGTCTCGATCCCTGAGTCAACAGATGGGGACGTTTGCAAGACAACAACCATCTGCACGAACAGTTAGACGACGTTTGCAGCAGCATGGACTATCAGCTCGGAGGCCATGGCTGCGGTTACCACTGACGCTGCATCACAGGCAGGAGCGCCTGCGATGGTGTACTCAGCGATAAACCTGGGTGCACGAATGGTAAAACGTCATTTTTTCGGATGAATCCAGTTTCTGTTTACAGCATCGTGATGGTCGCATCCGTGTTTGGTGACATCGCACTGAACGCACACTAGAAGCGTGTATTCGTCATCACCATACTGGCGTATCACCCGGCATGATGGTACGGGGTGCCATTGGTTACACGACTCGGTAACCTCTTGTTCGCATTGACGGCACTTTGAACAGTGGACGTCACATTTCAGATGTGCTACGACCCGTGGCTCTACCCTTCATTCGATCCCTGCGAAACCCTACATTTCAGCAGGAAAATGCACGACCCCATATTGCAGGTCCTGTACGGGCCTTTCTGGATAAAGAAAATGTTCGACTGCTGCCCTGGTCAGCACATTCTCCAGATCTCTCACCAACTGAAAACGTCTGGTCAATGGTGGCCGTGCAACTGGCTCGTCACAATACATCAGTCACTACTCTTGATGAACTGTGGTATCGTGTTGAAGCTGCATGGGCAGCTGTACCTGTACACGCCACCCAAGCTCTGTTTGACTTCATGCCCAGGCGTATCAAGGCCGTTATTACGGCTAGAGGTGGTTGTCCTGGGTACTGATTTCTCAGTATCTATACACCCAAAATGCGTGAAAATGTAATCACATGTCAGTTCTAGTATAATATATTTGTCCAATGAATACCCGTTTATCATCTGCATTTCTTCTTGATGTACAATTTTAATGGCCAGTAGTGTAGATAAGTCGCAATGCGAATTGCAGGAAGGCCTGCACAGTATCGACAGTTGGTGAAGGATTGCCAGTTGGCTGTCGGCATAAACAAATGTAACGTATTGTGTTTACATAGAAGGAAAGACGCAATTCTGTATGCTTACATGATTGCAGAACAATCATTGGCAGCAGTTACTTCCATTAAATGTCGCGAAGTGTATCTACTGAGCAATTTAAAATGGATCATGTAACTGATCGCAGAGAATGCAGATTCCACACTCAGACTCGTTGTAAAACTATCGGTCGATGAATATCTGACTGCTCGTCAGAATGGGATCCATACCAGGTAGAACTGATGCAGTAAACAGAGAAGATACAAAGAAGAGCATCGCGTTGCGTTACAGGTTCATTTAGTAAACACGAAAGCATCACAAAGATGATCACTCAGCTCCAGTGACACATGCTACAAGAGAAGCCTTCTATGTGTCGCTGTGGTTTACTCTTAAAATTCCGAGAGTGTACCTTCCTACAAGAGTCAACCAATATACTGTTTCCTCCCATAAACATCTCGCAAAACACCATGAAGATGATATCAGAGTTCCGAGCTCACACGGAAGCTTACCGGCAACCGTTCATCCCCCGATCCATTCGGACGGGAAAAGGAGAAGGTCGTAACACCGAAAATGCAGATAAAATACTTTCTGCGCCAGCCAAAAATATTCACCGTTTAATATCTGTCGATATTAATATCTGTACTTACGGTTCTGAAGCTGTAGGCTGTCTTACAGAAATTATATTTAATAAGAAACTTCCTGGCGGATTAAAACTGTGTGCCGGACCGAGATCCGAACTCGGGACTTTTGCCTTTCGCGGGCAAGTGCTCTACCGACTGAGCTACCCAAGCACGACTCACGCCTCTTCCTCAGAGCTTTACTTCAGCCAGTACCTCGTCTCCAACCTTCCAAACTTTACTGAAGCTCTCCTTGTAAACCTTGCAGAACTAACACTCCTGAAAGAAAGGATATTGCAGAGACATGGCTTAGCTACAGCCTGGGGTCTAAACATTCATGGTGGTGTCTGTCTGTTCTATATCGTGGCTCCCTACCACTTTCGCGCAACGACGCTCTGAGTGTGTTTTTTAGGGAATTAACTAGTTTGAACCTGAGACCTGTTGCTGGTGAGGAGACGCCAGACCACACATGACATGTAGAATTCAGAAGAGTTCAGTGAGACTATCGATGATATAACCAAATACGTAATGATCTCAGCATCAGCTCCACTGCACTCCCTGTAAAAGAATCTTAATACTAACTAAATTTAGTGGAAAGGGTTCAAGGCTTTCCTATTTTTAATTAGCTGGTAAAATAACGTCGAAAAAGCAGTTAAGTTTACCACTGGAAATTTTATTCTACTCACAAAACATCGTTTATAAATTGCACTATTGATAAAAGGAAATGTTTTAATACAGGATGGTAAAAACCAACTGCGTTCAACAAAAATGTGAACGAATATTCCCTGAATGGGTTTCCAAGTTCTACAATCGATCGAAGGATGACCTATGCCATATCACATCTATAATCTAGGTTAAATTTAAGTTTCACAAAAGAGAAAACTATCAAAATGGTCTACAGTGACCCTCAATTATCTTTAATTACTTATCTAACTTGTCGTAAATTACAGTGGCTGATGTGGCTTCTCAATAACTATATAACAGAAAAATCATCGCGTTTCAGATCTGTTCTTCAAGTGGCAAATGTGAACACCATGAGTTGTAATTAACGATCGACACTAGTATTACGCAAAAAAGGGGTGTAACAGATGAGTCTTCTGCAGTTCTGAGTGAAGCCTTATGCGCTCAAAAATGCGGCATCGCGTGCGTTCATTACCTTGTCGGTGTTTAGGCAGCGTCAGGGTGACAGCGGCCGGCGCACCAGCCATCCAGCTCGCCGTCTCGGAACTAACTCTCCTAACTTCTCCTTACTACAATTTTCCGAAGCTGGTTTAATAAAAACTATCTGGCTGTGTTTTCATCTGACCAATCAGGGTCTCAATGATAACCTTAAGCTCCGCCTACAAAAATGCTGTCTATCCAATGAGAAACGTTATACTTTTCGTGGTGGGACAATGTTTTTAAAGTTTGCAACGTAACAGAGACGCTAAAAAGTCTCATGCTAAAACCTGCAGCTAGTGTGGTCCTTTTAGCATTATCGTAAGATCTATACTGTTCTTCTGGAGGGCTCTATCTTTTAACATGGGCTGGGGGGTGGTCCTTGACGTACCTGAGACACGAAAAAGTCTCACGCTAAAACTTGCGGGTGGTAGTGGCCCTTTTTGTGTTATCGTAAGATCTATACTGTTTTTCTGGAGGGCTCTACCTTTTGACATGTGCTGGTGGGTGGTCCTTGACGTAACAGGCAGGTGGTGTGGACCTAGTGGTTAGCTGGCGACGTGGGTGTCCAGTCCGTCCCTTATCGCAGGGCTTCTAGCTTAACACGGTTCTGCTCTCGGCTTCTGTCCTCGTTTCTCCCCTCGGAACTGCGTCTGCCTCACGGTGGGAAGATACGACATGCATTTAGGCATTCTTGTGTTAGTCTGTGGTATTCCATTTGCTCACTCGTTACTCGTATTACTTTGGTTAATTTAATGTCACGATTTATTCGGAGCTATGTGACATACTACTGGATTTGCTTATCATGTCAGGGTTTTCATGGAAGGTGTTGGATTTACCTGACACCTTACAGGGGGATGTTTCCAGAATGAGATTTTTAGTCTGCAGCGGAGTGTGCGCTGATATGAAACTTCCTGGCACATGAAAACTGTGTGCCGGACCGAGACTCGAACTCGGGACCTTTGCCTTTCGCGGTCAAGTGCTCTACCATCTGAGCTACTCACGCACCGTCCCCACAGTGAAAATCTCATTCTGGAAACATCCCCCAGGCTGTGGCTAAGCCATGTCTCCGCAATATCCTTTCTTTCAGGAGTGCTAGTTCTGCAAGGTTCGCAGGAGAGCTTCTGTAAAGTTTGGAAGGTAGGAGACGAGGTACTGGCGGAAGTAAAGCTGTGGGGACAGTGCGTGAGTCGTGCTTGCGTAGCTCAGTCGTTAGTGCACTTGCCCGCGAAAGGCAAAGGTCCCGAGTTCGGGTCTCGGTCCGGCACACTGTTTCAATCCGCCAGGAAGTTTCATATGAGCGCACACTCCGCTGCAGAGTGAAAATCTCATTATGAATATATTTAATAAGTAATCCATATAACAGTGTGTTTATTTCTGACTGTATGTAATTGATTGAAATGGTAATGAAAATATTGTAAAGTTCTGGGTAACAGCCAAGGGAACTTCATTATTTAATGTATCGATAGCTAACACTTGGTTCAAGAATCATAAAAGAAGGTTGTATACATGGAAGAATCCTGAAGATACTACAAGGTATCAGACAGATTATATAATGGTAAGACAGAGATTTAAGAACCAGGTTTTAAATTGTAAGACATTTCCAGGGGCAAATGTGGACTCTTACCACAATCTTTTGGTTATGAACTGTAGATTAAAACTGAAGAAACTGCAAAAAGGTGGGAATTTAAGGAGATGGTACCTTGATAAACTGACTAAACCAGAGGTTGTACAGAGTTTCAGGGAGAGCATAAGGGAACAACTGACATGAATGGGGGAAAGGAATACAGTAGAAGAAGAATGGGTAGCTCTGAGGGATGAAGTAGAGAAGGCAACAGAGGATCAAATAGGTAAAAAGACGAGGACTAGTAGAAATCCTTGGGTAACAGAAAAAAATATTGAATTTAATTGATGAAAGGAGAAAATATAAAAATGCAGTAAATGAAGCAGGCAGAAAGGAATACAAACGTCTCAAAAATGAGATCGACAGGAAGTGCAAAATGGCTGATCAGCGATGGCTAGAGGACAAATGTAAGGATGTAGAGGCTTATCTCACTAAGGGTATGATAAATACTGCCTACATGAAAATCAGAGACCATTGGAGAAAGGAGAACCACTTACATGAATATATAGAGCTCAGATGGAAAACCAGTTCTAAGCAAAGAAGGAAAAGGAAAAGGGTGGAAGGAGCATATAGAGGGTCTATACAAGGACGATGTACTTGAGGGCAATATTATGGAAATGGAAGAGGACGTAGATGAAGATGAATTGGGAGACATGATACGGCGTGAAGAATTTGACAGAGCACTGAAAAACCTGAATCGAAACAAGGCCCCGGGAGTAGACAACATTCAATTAGAACTACTGACGGCCTTGGGAGAGCCAGTTCTGACAAAGCTCTACCATCTGGTGAGCAAGATGTGTGAGACAGGCGAAATACCCTAAGACTTCAAGAAGAATATAATAATTCCAATCCCAAAGGAAGCAGGTGTTGACACATGTGAAAATTACCGAACTATCAGTTTAATAAATCACAGCTGCAAAATATTAACGCGAATTCTTTACAGACGAATGGAAAAACTGGTAGATGCGGACCTCGGGGAGGATCAGTTTGGATTCCGTAGAAATGTTGGAACACGTGAGGCAATACTGACCTTACGACTTATCTTAGAATAAGATTAAAGAAAGGCAAACCTACGTTTCTAGCGTTTGTAGACCTAGAGATAGCTTTTGACAATGTTGACTGGAATACTCTCTTTCAAATTCTAAAGGTAGCAAGGGTAAAATACAGGGAGCGAAAGGCTATTTACAATTTTTACAGAAACCAGATGGTAGCTAAAAGAGTCGAGGGGCATGAAAGGGAAGCAGTGGTTGGGAAAGGAGTGAGACAGGGTTGTAGCCTCTCCCCGATGTTATTCAATCTGTATATTGAGCAAGCAGTAAAGGAAACAATAGAAAGATTCGGAGTAGGTATTAAAATCCATGGAGAAGAAATAAAAACTCTGAGGCTCGCCGATGACATGGTAATTCTGGCAGAAACAGCAAAGGACTTGGAAGAGCAGTTGAACGGAATGGAAATTGTCTTGAAAGGAGGATATAAGATGAGCATTAACAAAAGCAAAACGAGGATAGTGGAATGTAGTCGAATTAAGTCGGGTGATGCTGAGGGAATTAGATTAGGAAATGAGACACTTGAAGTAGTAAATGCGTTCTGCTATTTGGGGAGCAAAATTACATGATGATGGTCTAAGTAGAGAGGTTATAAAACGTAGAGTGGCAATGGCAAGGAAAGCATTTCTGAAGAAGAGAAATTTGTTAACATCGAGTATAGATTTAAATGTCAGGAAGTCGTTTCTGAAAGTATTTGTATGGAGTGTAGCCATGTGTGGAAGTGAAACATGGACGATAAATATATTGGACAAGAAGAGAATAGAAGCTTTCGGAATGTGGTGCTACAGAAGAATGCTGAAGATTAGATGGGTAGATCACATAACTAATGAGGAAGTATTGAACAGAATTGGGGAGAAGACGAATTTGTGGCATAACTTGACTAGAAGAAGGGATCGGTTGGTAGGACATATTCTGAGGCATCAAGGGATCACCAATTTAGTAATGGAGGGCAGCGTGGAGGGTAAAAATGGTAGAGGGAGACCAAGTGATGAATATACTAAGCAGATTCAGAAGGATGTAGGTTGCAGTAGGTACTGGGAGATGAAGAAGCTTGCACAGGATAGAGCAGCATGGAGAGCTGCATCAAACCAGTCTCAGTACTGAAGACCACAACAAGAACATCGATAGCAACGACGAAAGGGCAGTAACTGTGCCGTCGTTTATCTTTGCGTATGCAGACACTCTGTCGCGTTGCGAGCAGAGAGGAAGCGTAGCAGCTTGAATCATGGAAGAGTGCGGAAGTATGTGTTGGGCGCTCCGGTCGCCGCGGTGTGCAGCTATGCTGGCGCCAGGGTAGACGCGCCTGGTTCGTTAACCTGGGACTATTGAGAGCACGGCAGGAGTGGACAGGTGGAGGAAGCTGCAGTTCTAGCTACTGCCTGTCCCGTAATTATTCGTGGCTCTGGACACAACTCGGGGTTCTCAAACAGCAACAGCTCAGCACTGTCGTTGGCTACATTCTCAGTCGTCCGCTCACTTACAACATCGTAAGACTGTCGAGTGACAGATATAATAATGTAGAGGCTTTAGCCAGTTGATTTGCTTTCGCAAAGTATGACTAACTTGAATAATAACTTGCAACAGTTAAAACTTGTAGGGCACGTATGTTGTCGCCGGCCGATGTGGCCGAGCGGTTCCAGGCGCTTCAGTCTGGAACCGCGCTACTGCTACGGTCTCAGGTTCGAATCCTGCCTGGGGCATGGATGTGTGCGATGTCCTTAGGTTAGTTAGGTTTAAGTAGTTCTAACTTCTAGGGGACTGATGACCTTAGAAGTTACGTCCCACAGCGCTCCGAGCCATTTGAACCATTTGAACCTATGTTGTCATTGTCCTCAGACATTATAACCAAGCAGGGTCCCTTTTCCTTTTCACGAAATCACCGAGTGTCGTAAGAATATAAAAACTGATTTACTATTTACTGCCAGTTTTGTGTATTTGCTGATGACCAGCTTCAGTCTTAATTTTCTGACTCTGTAACTGTACATTCTTGTATTGCATAACAGAGGCTTAACTTGCAATTTTGCGTATTGACTTCATTCACTTAAGTAACGTAAAATTTCACCGGCAAAAGTAACAACTAAAGATACAGCAGAAATTAGGAGTGCGCAATTTCATTTATTGTGTATTTAGCTTAGTGCGTGATTTCTACCGGTTTGGTATGTATTTTATTGTTGTTATTCTAAAAGTAAAATCAGTTGCTCATTTGCTTAAAGTAAATTCAGTTCAATCTTTCAATAATCAAAAGTAATGTGCTTGCCTTTTTCTAAATTTTGCATTACGTTACATCGAGGATACTGAACGTCATTTTTGTATGTAACAAAGTTTAAGTTAAGCCAGTCATTTTTTTAACCAGTAAATTAATTTTACTTTCAAAATATAGTATTTCAGAATAAGTGACTGCAAACTCAGTCCTTTCTAATTCACTTATTTTCTCGTGAACTGTTGTGATGCGGAAAAGCGTGACAACCTTCTGTTGCCACGCCAAATTTCTTTGCCATTACCTTTCTTAAGATGCTGGAGATTCATTGCTCTATCGGGCTGGCAATCGTTTAATTATCCCGTTATCTTTGTATTATCAACAATTTTTGCAATAAATATTACGTGTTACCCTCTTTCCCTCGTTGCGGCTCGTGAGCGACTGCACTAGATTCCACCCATTTCAAAATTATCACCAGTATTTAGCTTAAGTTTGGAATAGATTCTTTCTTCAGAAGAGTCTGTTGTACACTTTTCTCCATCTGACCTGTGTTATTTTCCTTCGGTAACGATAGCCTTACCCACTGAAAAATTTCATGAGGCATATGCGATCACGGTCAGTTATATCGTAATGCAGCAGGCCGGTTAGGATGGGGGAGGACACAAGGTGACAGTGATATAGAAAGTACCCTCCCCCTCCCACCGCAAGGTGACTTTCGCTGTGTAGATGTGGATTTAGATGTAGCACTGCTCCAGTATTTGGCTGGATGATTCAGGGAAAATCGCGTAAATACCTCACTCAGACAGCCAGCAGACTGGTTTCAATTGAAAAGAAAGAATACATAATTCCGTCAGTATGCAGACTGTTTTCATCTGGCTGCTCCCCGAGACTGGTTCTCCAACAGACTAAATCGAATGTTTTCCATCATTATTTAGAAGATTATGATGATAATCGTTGAAAAGCGCCGGTGTGGCCGTGCGGTTCTAGGCACTTCAGTCTGGAACCGCGTGACCACTACGGTCGCAGGTTCGAATCCTGCCTCGGGCATGGATGCGTATGATGTCCTTAGGTTGGTTAGGTTTAAGTAGTTGTAAGTTCTAGGGGACTGATGACCATAGATGTTATGCCCCATAGTGCTCAGAGCCAGTTCTTCTACCAACTGCTGTAATGGAAGCCATCAAAACTATATTCAGGTACCTTGCAAATGAAAACTTATTGAAGAAATGTCTTCATGGCGGTACCCAAAACCCAAATGAAGTTTCCACCAATGTGTATGGGAAAGATAGTCAAAAACCATTTTAGTGGGAATAAATGTACTAGTTATTGGTGTTTATCACGCATTTTCATGTTTTAATGATGGTGTGCAAAGCAGGAAATAAGTTTTAGAGAAAATGGGAGTTATCAGAGCTTTGTATGCGATAGAGAGGGAGCGTGTGTGGTGATAAAATCAAGAAGAGTGCTTCATAAGAATGTGAAAAGGAAGAAAACTGAATTATAAAATGAAAAAAAAACTGCTTATGGTACTGGACAGTTCTAAAAGAATGCTAAATACAGCATACACTGTAACGGCCACTTTCCGCAAAACACAAATTTCTGTACTTACGTACATGTAACATCCAAAATAAATATCCTATTACTTTCAAACTTGGTATGCTTATTAAACACAAACCCCTTAATGCAAAACTCTAGAATTTTCCAAATATATTAAGAAGATTGGTAAAAATTGAGATAATTAACTATAAAATTGAGTTTTTTTTAAACATGAAGTTTAAAATGTAACAGCTCATTCATTTTTTCATAAAGTAAATAAATTATAGAGTTTCATACACCTGTAAGTATGGTTTGTATGCTGTGTAAAATTCATCTAAGAATCTCTGTCATTTATTAGGAAAAGTGTACAGGGTGATTTTAATTAAACTTTCAATACGCTGTAGAAATAACACCAGTGTTCAGAATGACGTTAAATCTCAACGGGATGTTATCGGAGAAGGGGGAAAACCTACGGCAGAAGAAAAAAAAATCGTGTGAAAATTGATCAATAGATGGCGCTGTATGTGCGAGAATACGTAAATGAAAACATCTGTCATGCGCACTATCCATTGAAACATGAAAGATATACGGCTATTCCTCCTTTCTCCTCTGCGACGTTCGCCATGACTGTCTCAAAGCAGGATCGCGCTCTGCTTCTAAAGCTGTACTACAAGAATGATGATCTTGCACACATCGCTCTGCAGAAGTTCCGGACGCTGAAGGGTTTGAAAAAAGATGTCGGTCCGATGACTGCCGTAGGTCTGGAGAAAATGATTCCTAAATTTGAAAAGACGGGTAGAAGACCTGGTAGAAGGAAAAACGAATTGACTCGACGCCAATGGAAGGAGTGGCCACGCCAGTGGAGGAGGAGACGAGTAGTGGCGTGCAAACGTGTAGTGCAGGAAGAATTGCCCGAACATTGGACACACCCGTGAGCACGGTGCATAAAATCCTACGAAACATCCTTTTTTGCTATCCATTCAAAATTACCCACGTGCACGAGTTGCTTCCTGTCGACCTGCCAACAAGAGAGACCTTTGCTTTAGAAGTTTTCTCGCATGGAAGTGGAAAATGGTTCGCTGCGGAAGATTTTGTGGTCAGACGAAGTCCACTTTCAACTGACAGGATATGTCAGTACACAGAATTGTCGAATACGGGCAACGGAAAATCCACACGCAAATCAACCAGTACCATTTAATCCTGGGAAAGGTCACTGTGTTGTGCGGGTTTACGCCACCATTTATCGTAGGGCAATATTTTTCCGAAGAGACAGGTGCTTCCGGTCCTGTTACCTGTACCGTCACTGATAAGCGCTATGACTGTCTTTTGCGAAACCACGTCATTCTCGCTCTCCATCAGCGTGGATGTGTGGATGACATCATTTTTATGCAAGATGGTGCATCTCCGCACACTGCAAATCCAGTTAAGCTGCAGCTGAAGCGCCATTTCGGAAATGCTGGAATTATCAGCCGCCATTCCCCTACAGTCTGGCCGTCACGATCACCTGTTCTTAATCCGTGTGTCGTTTGGCTGTGGAGCGACCTGAATTATGTTGTGTTCAGTGTTCCTATTGCAAACTTAGCTGCATTGAAGCCACGCATTGCGCAACACATTCTGAACGTGACCCCGGTAACAATTCGATCAGTTGTGGAACATGCTGTTTCTCGATTTCAACGTGTTACAGAAAACGGTGGACAGCATATTGAACATGTTTTGCGCCCTCAGGACAATTAAAAGCCGATTTTTCCCATCCGATGTGATATGACCTTGCCGTGGAGGATAGGCTCACGTAACTAACAGTATCTTACCTGTACACCCACGCACACTGACAAGGAGAGGCCATGACATTTGGAACGCAGATTTACAGCAAAACTTCGTACACTCGTAGTAGCCGGCCGGAGTGGTCGTGCGGTTCTAGGCGCTACAGTTTGGAGCCGCTACAGTCGCAGGTTCGAATCCTGCCTCGGGCATGGATATGTGTGATGTCCTTAGGTTAGTTAGGTTTAAGTAGTTCTAAGTTCTAGGGGACTGATGACCACAGCAGTTAAGTCCCATAGTGCTCAGAGCCATTTAAACCACTTTTGAACACTCGTAGTACTCCATTAGGACAACAAATGTGTAAGCAATAGCGCATATTTCTCAAGCATTATTGAGAAAATCGCAAAAAACTGAGTTAATGGAGCAATGACGAATTCAAACGCGTGTCTTGCAACGTCCGCCCCGAGCACATGCAACGAACGAAAACGAAAAGCTCAGCGTGTTCGGTCAGAGGATTAGCTGCCCTCTGTAATAAAAAAACTGAGTTAATCGATCAACGACGAACTTAAACGGTCCTCGTACGACGTCCGCCGCGAGCACCTGCAACGAACAAAAGCGAACAAAATGAGATTAAAAAAAAAAAAAAAAGTGGTTAGCGTTCAAGTCCCTTAATCGCTAGGTTGGTGGATCGAGTCCCACTAGTCAGTTTTTTTTTAAATTTCTAACAGTCATTTTCTTTACTATTTATATTACAATTGATGTAATGGGAAAATACGTGTAATCGGATGAACTTTTATTAAATTTACAATGTTATTTGCCAATCTACAAATTTTTATTATCACAAATAATGTAATATTCGTAACTATCGGCCAGTAAACGACCAAACGCACAAACTGATACTGAAAATGTATGCTTGTCCGTGTCTTCAAAATTGTTCGTATTTAATCGAAAGAGAACGAGAAATTGCTTCTCGTGAAGACGCTTTTAAAATACACCCGATACTGCATGACCAATGACCAGCGCCGATATTTAAGGAAATGCTACGTTATGCATGGTTTGCTTCCAAATTATCGGCTGAAACAGAGGTTTTTGAAAATGTTAACAAGGTTTGTTTTTCCACGGAAAACCTCAAAACACCTTGCGTGTGCGGAAACATAGCATTTATTCAATGCAGCTGGTGCCGTTTAACTTTGTTTTTCACGTTTTTACGAAAAATACCATCCCGCAACTTATAATCGTAATGTCGAAAGCGACGATTAATTTTACGTCTTTCCAAAGCCGTCTGTGGCGGTCAAACTTAGAGGTAACAAGTCGTTTCGGGCTCCTTCCAAGTATAAGGGATTTCTCAAATCACGGACAATCATACATTTTCAGTATCAGTTTATGCGTTTGGCCATTTATTAGTCGGTAGATATGAATATTATATTATTTGTGATAATAAAAATTTGTAGACTGCCAAATAACATTGTAAATTTAATAAAAGTCCATCCGATTACAGGTATTTTTCACACTACAACAACTCAACAACTGTAATATAAATAGCAAAGAAAATGACTGTTAGAAAGAAAAAGAAACTGACGAGCGGAACTCGATCTAGCGACCCAGTGATTACGGGGCTTGAACGCTAACCACTTTTTTTTTTTGTAATCTCATTTTGTTCGTTTTTTGTTCCTTGCATCTGCTCGGGGCGGATATCACGAGGCACCCGTTTCAGTTAGTCGTTGATCCGTTAACTCAGTTTTCTTATTACAGAGGGCAGCTAACCCTCGGACCGAACAACCCCTCGGCTGCCGGCGCTTCCTGGTAAAAACGGCCACGCACAGGTGTATACAGGGTGCTACAAAAAGGTACGGCCAATCTTTCAGGAAACATTCCTCACACACAAATACAGAAAATATGTTATGTGGACATGTGTCCGGAAATTCTTAATTTCCATGTTAGAGCTCATTTTAGTTTCATCAGTATGTACTGTACTTCCTCGATTCACCGCCAGTTGGCCCAATTGAAGGAAGGTAATGTTGACTTCGGTGCTTGTGTTGACATGCGTTTCATTGCTCTACAGTACTAGCATCAAGCATATCAGTACGTAGCATCAACAGGTAGGTGTTCATCACGAACGGGGTTGCAGTAGCCGGCCGCAGTGGTCTAGCCGTTCTAGGCGCTCAGTCCGGAACCGCGCGACTGCCACGGTCGCAGGTTCGAATCCTGCCTCGGGCATGGATGTGTGTGATGTCCTTAGGTTAGTTAGGTTTAAGTAGTTCTACGTTCTAGGAGATTGATGACCTAAGATGTTAAGTCCCATAGTGCTCAGAGCCATTTGAACCATTTTTTTGTGGTTGCAGTCAAGCAATGTTTACAAACGCGGCGTTGGCAGATGCCCATTTGATGAATGGATTAGCACGGGGCAATAGCCGTGGCCCGGTACGTTTGTATCGAAACGGATTTCCAGAACGAAGGTGTCCCGACAGGAAGACGTTCGAAGCAATTGATCGGCATCTTAGGGAGCACGGAACATTTCAGCCTATGACTCGCGACTGGGGAAGACCTAGAACGACGAGGACACCTGCAATGGATGAGGGAATTCTTCGTGCAGTTGACGATAACCCTAATGTCAGCGTCAGAGAAGTTGCTGCTGTACAAGGTAACGTTGACGTGGGTCACTGTATGGAGAGTGCTACGGGAGAACCAGTTGTTTTCGTACCATGTACAGCGTGTGCAAGCACTATCAGCAGCTGATTGGCCTCCACGGATACACTTCTGCGAATGGTTCATCCAACAATATGTCAATCCTCATTTCAATGCAAATGTTCTCTTTACGAATGAGGCTTCATTCCAACGTGATCAAATTGTAAATTTTCACAATCAACATGTATGGATTGACGAGAATCCGCACGCAATTGTGCAATCACGTCATCAACACAGATTTTCTGTGAACGTTTGGGCAGGAATTGTTAGTAATGTCTTGATTGGGCCCATGTTCTTCCATCTAGGCTCAATGGAGCACGTTACCATCATTTCATACGGGATACTCTACCTATGCTGCTAGAACATGTACCTTTACAAGTGCGACACAACATGTGGTTCATGCACGATGGAGCTCCTGCACATTTCAGTCGAAGTGTTCATACGCTCCTCAACAGCAGATTCGGTGACCTATGGATTGGTAGAGGCGGACCAATTCCATGGCCTCCACGCTCTCCTGATCTCAACCCTCTTGACTTTCATGTATAGGGGCATTTGAAATCTCTTGTCTACGCAACCCCGGTACCAAATGTAGAGACTCTTCGTGGTCGTATTGTGGACGGCTGTGATACAATACGCTATTCTCCAGGGCTGCATCAGCGCCTCAGAGATTCCGTGCGATGGAGGGTGGATGCATGTATCCTCGCTAACGGAGGACATTTTGAACATTTCCTGTAACAAAGTGTTTGAAGTCACGCTGGTACGTTCTCTTACTGTGTGTTTCCAATCCAAGATTAATGTGATTTGAAGAGAAGTAATAAAATGAGCTCTAACATGGAAAGTAAGCGTTTCCGGACACATGTACACATAACATATTTTCTTTCTTTGTGTGTGACGAGTGTTTCCTGAAAGTTTGGCCGTACCTTTTTGTAACACCCTGTATATTTGACAATCGAAATTATCTTGTGATTTTCTCAATAACGCTTGAGAAGTACGCGCTACTGCTTACACTTTTTGTTGTCCTAATGGAGTACAAAGAGTGTACGAAGTTTGCATTAAATTCGCGTTCCAAACGTAGTGGCTTCCCCTTATGAGTAGTACAGGTTGTTTAACGCCAAACATAAACGTTAGGTACTGTATGATTCATTTGTCATTTGTAGCCGACCACTATTAAACTATGATACTTACAGGGCCATCTATCGCTACATTTTGTATCTATTTATTTTTCTTTTGCCATATGTTTTCCCCCTTCTCCCATAATATTCCGTTGCGATTTGAGGTCATCCTGACCAGTGGTGTTATTTCTACAGCGGTTTGAAAGTTTAAGATTAACTGTAATCACCCCGTACACATAGCAACAAATGCAGTTAATAGTAAGAGAAAAAATGATGAAATTTCACATGTAAAAAGAATTATTCTGTTATGTTTTTGAACTTGCACTGGTTCGAGTGTGAATCCTGAATCCTTCCTGGTCATACTGACAAAGTTTTATGAATTTGCCGGCCGGTGTGGCCAAGCGCTTTTAGGTGCTACAGCCTGGAACCGCGCGACCGCTACGGTCGCAGGTTCGAATCCAGCCTCGGGAATGGATGTGTGTAATGTCCTTAGGTTAGTTAGGTTTAAGTAGTTCTAAGTCCTAGGGGACTGATGACCTCAGATGTTAAGTACCATAGTGCTCATCTACATCTACATGATTACTCTGCAATTCACATTTAAGTGCTTGGCAGAGGGTTCATCGAACCACAATCATACTATCTCTCTACCATTCCACTCTCGAACAGCGCGCGGGAAAAACGAACACCTAAACCTTTCTGTTCGAGCTCTGATTTCTCTTATTTTATTTTGATGATCATTCCTACCTAGGTAGGTTGGGCTCAACGAATGATTTTCGCATTCGGAAGAGAAAGTTGGTGACTGAAATTTCGTAAATAGGTCTCGCCGCGACGAAAAAGTCTTTGCTGTAATGACTTTTATCCCAACTCGCGTATCATATCTGCCACACTCTCTCCCTTATTACGTGATAATACAAAACGAGCTGCCCTCTTTGCACTCTTTCGATGTCCTCCGTCAATCCCACCTGGTAAGGATCCCACACCGCGCAGCAATATTCTAACAGAGGACGAACGAGTGTAGTGTAAGCTGTCTCTTTAGTGGACTAGTTGCATCTTCTAAGTGTCCTGCCAATGAAACGCAACCTTTGGCTCGCCTTCCCGACAATATTATCTATGTGGTCCTTCTAACTGAAGTTGTTCGTAATTTTAACACCCAGGTACTTAGTTGAATTGACAGCCTTGAAAATTGTACTATTTATCGAGTAATCGAATTCCAACGGATTTCTTTTGAAACTCGTGTGGATCATCTCACACTTTTCGTTATTTAGCGTCAACTGCCACCTGCCACACCATACAGCAATCTTTTCTAAATCGTTTTGTAACTGATATTGGTCTTTGGATGACCTTACTAGACGTTAAATTACAGCATCATCTGCGAACAAACTAAGAGAACTGCTCAGATTGTCACCCAGGTGATTTATATAGATAAGGAACAGTAGAGGTCCCAGGACGCTTCCCTGGGGAACACCCGATATCACTTCAGTTTTACTCGATGATTTGCCGTCTATTACTACGAACTGCGACCTTCCTGACAGGAAATCACGAATCCAGTCGCACACCTGAGACGATACCCCATACGCCCGCAGCTTGATTAGAAGTCGCTTCTGAGGAACGGTGTCAAAAGCTTTCCGGAAATCTAGAAATATGGAATCAACTTGAGAGCCATTTGAACCATTTTCTAATGAATTTATTTGTAAAGGTATAGACAGCGGAACTGAAATGTGCTGCGGCGCCTCTCCTATCCCGCGCTCTGCTGGCGTGGTCAGCTGGCGGCGTGTCCTGCTGCGGAAGTGCGCGACGAGACGCCGCTACTGTGCCGCGCCAGCACTGCGCTGGCCGCTAGCCCAGCCCGGCCCGCGTCTCGCGTCTCAGCTGCGCGCCGCCAGTCGCCGACGCTTCGCCATGGTGGCAGAACTGCTGAGCCCGCTCTCCAGCTGGATACAGCTCACCCTGCACGACAGTGAGTACACCATGCACTCGCTATCTGCTCTTCGTTTCTTTTGTATCGGCTTCAGGAAAAGCTCATTTCACCTGTGGTGTCACCGCCAGACACCACACTTGTTAGGTGTTAGCCTTTAAATCGGCTGCGATCCGGTAGTATACGTCGGACCCGCGTGTCGCCACTATCAGTGATTGCAGACCGAGCGCCGCCACACGGGGGGTCTAGTCTAGACTCCCTAGCACTCGCCCCAGTTGTACAGCCGACTTTGCTAGCAATGGTTCACCATATACAGACGCACTCAATTGCAGAGACGACAGTTTAGCATAGCCTTCAGCTACGTCATTTGCTATGACGTAGCAAGGCACCATATTCAGTTACTATAATCTGAACAGATAATATTGTGAATCATGTACCGTCAAGAGCGACGTTCATTGTTAATGGATTAAAGTTAAGTATCAAACTAATTACGTCCGCTTTCTGAATTCTAATTCCAAATGTAACAGGGCGTTGGCTCTTCTGCCAACACTACATCACAATTTAAAAATATGTGACACTCGTCGATTTTCGCTACCGAAACAAAAGAAGTGGTGAAAAGTCGCAGGAAGGGTTGGCTCATTTGAAAAGTGGAAATGTCGAACTTTCTAAATGCCAGATCTCAGATTTGTCAGGAGAATCAAACAACAATCCATCTCTTTCTGTACATAGCATACTTGTATCCAAAACATTGAGAAGGTGATCTTATACTACAGAATTAATTTGCTCACCTCATTACTGTAAAAAAAAGAGAATAATTAGAAAATGAATACTTTATTAGGACGTTTTTTCAAGTGTCATACATGTAAGTGACTGATTCTAAGCGTGCGCTTTTTCTTTAAAAAAAATAAAGGTTTCGTGATAATCTCACTCTAGATATAATGCACGACAATTATTGAAGCTTCCAGTACAGTTGATTACTTATTTGACTTTAAAACTACATTGAAATTGACAATCTGAGTAGTCCTCTTAGGTTGTTCGCAGATGATGCTGTAATTTACCGTCTAGTAAGGTCATCCGAAGACCAGTATCAGTTGCAAAGCGATTTAGAAATGATTGCTGTATGGTGTGGCAGGTGGCAGTTGACGCTAAATAACGAAAAGTGTGCGGTGATCCACATGAGTTCCAAAAGAAATCCGTTGGAATTCGATTACTCGATAAATAGTACAATTCTCGAGGCTGTCAATTCAACTAAGTACCTGGGTGTTAAAATTACGAACAACTTCAGTTGGAAAGACCACATAGATAATATTGTGGGGAAGGCGAGCCAAAGGTTGCGTCTCATTGCCAGGACCCTTAGAAGATGCAACAAGTCCACTAAAGAGACAGCTTACACTACACTCGTTCGTCCTATGTTACAATATTGCTGCGCGGATCCTTTGCTACGGTCGCAGGTTCGCATCCTGCTTCGGGCATGGATGTGTGTGATGTCCTTAGGCTAGCTAGGTTTAAGTACTTCTACGTTCTGGGGGGACTGATGACCACAGATGTTAGTCCCATAGTACTCAGAGCCATTTGAACCATTTTTGGGATCCTTACCAGGTGGGATTGACGGAGGACATCGAAAAGGTGCAATAAAGGGCAGCTCGTTTTGCATTATCACGTAATATGGGAGAGAGTGTGGCAGATATGATACGCGAGTTGGGATTAAAGTCATTAAAGCAAAGACTTTTTCGTCGCGGCGAGACCTATTTACGAAATTTCAGTCACCAACTTTCTCTTCCGAATGCGAAAATATTTTGTTGAGCCCAACCTACATAGGTAGGAATGATCATCAAAATAAAATAAGAGAAATCAGAGCTCGAACAGAAAGGTTTAGGTGTTCGTTTTTCCCGCGCGCTGTTCGGGAGTGGAATGGTAGAGAGATAGTATGATTGTGGTTCGATGAACCCTCTGCCAAGCACTTAAATGTGAATTGCAGAGTAATCATGTAGATGTAGCGTTAACTACCATTATAACAGTTTCCAAATTTACCTAGTACAAGCATTCCCCAAAGTCTTCTTTTAAGCACAAAATAATATTTGGGGCAGCAGCTAGGTGAGCCAAACTTACTCCACGTGTGACTAAATTTTTTTCCGTAATCACCTAAAGGTGACACAGATACGATAACCTAAAATTGTCCAAAGTTCACACATTGTGTATTTGCTTCTACACCCAGATTAGCTGCCTTTTTGCAAATTATGCAACCAAGTTTTTTGTGTGAAACAATTAACCTGTCTTTTTTTTCACAAAATGCGAATTCTTGAATGCGATTTCGTGATCAGCAGTCCAATATTCTAAACGATTATTTGGCTCGCTATCGTACACACATTCGTTCACCGTATTTTGAAACTTGGGTTCGGTGTTCACGTTTACATTTTCAATTTTATCCCCCACCGACGAGGTCTAATTCCCGAGTTTTCAGTAGCACAAGAATTATTAGTAAGTTTTAGCACCACAGATGCAGGAGAACAAGTAAAGTAGTTTGTTATTTTGTTGCTCGTCTTACCTGACCCTCTAAGCTAACTTGCAACGAAAGGCAGTGCACACCGTACAGTCACGAATACGGCTAACAAGTAGGGGACATCGTAAGTGAATAACCACACACATCTACACTTATACTCCACTAGTAGAAGCCGACCTCGGGGAAGATCAGTTTGGATTCCGTAGAAATACCGGAACACGTGAGGCAATACTGACCTTACGACTTATCTTACAAGAAAGATTAAAGAAAGGCAAACCTACGTTTCTAGCATTTGTAGACCTAGAGACAGCTTTTGACAATGTTGACTGGAATACTCTCTTTCAAATTCTAAAGGTGGCAGGGGTAAAATACAGGGAGCGAAAGGCTATTCACAATTTGTTCAGAAACCAGATGGCAGTTATAAAAGTCGAGGGACATGAAAGAGAAGCAGTGGTTGGGAAGGGAGTAAGACAGGGTTGTAGCCTCTCCCCGATGTTATTCAATCTGTATATTGAGCAAGCAGTAAAGGAAACAAAAGAAAAGTTCGGAGTAGGTATTAAAATCCATGGAGAAGAAATAAAAATTTTGAAGCTTGCCGATGACATGGTAATTCTGTCAGAGACAGCAAAGGACTTGGAAGAGCAATTGAATGGAATGGACAGTGTCTTGAAAGGAGGATATAAGATGAACATTAACAAAAGCAAAACGAGGATAATGGAATGTAGTCGAATTAAGTAGGGTGATGCTGAGGGAATTAGATTAGGAAATGAGACACTTGAAGTAGTAAATGCGTTCTGCTATTTGGGGAGTAAAATTACATGATGATGGTCGAAGTAGAGAGGTTATAAAACGTAGAGTGGCAATGGCAAGGAAAGCATTTCTGAAGAAGAGAAATTTGTTAACATCGAGTATAGATTTAAATGTCAGGAAGTCGTTTCTGAAAGTATTTGTATGGAGTGTAGCCATGTGTGGAAGTGAAACATGGACGATAAATATCTTGGACAAGAAGAGAATAGAAGCTTTCTGAATGTGGTGCTACAGAAGAATGCTGAAGATTAGATGGGTAGATCACGTAACTAATGAGGAAGTATTGAATAGGATTGGGGAGAAGAGAAGTTTCTGGCACAACTTGACTAGAAGAAGGGATCGGTTGGTAGGACATGTTCTGAGGCATCAAGGCATCACCAATTTAGTATTGGAGGGTAGTGTGGAGGGTAAAAATCATAGAGGGAGACGAAGAGATGAATACAGTAAGCAGATTCAGAAGGATGTAGGTTGCAGCAGGTACTGGGAGATGAAGAAGCTTGCGCAGGATAGAGTAGCATGGAGAGCTGCATCAAACCAGTCTCAGGACTGAAGACCACAACAACAACAACAACAACAACAACAACAACAACTCCGCAAGCCATCCAACGGTGTTTGGCGGAGTATACTATGTCCCGTGTGCCGGCTCATTCACAGAAGTGACACAGTAACTACATGCCAACGATTCAGTTGCCGAGAACGGTTGCCTCTTCCTTAGAAACGTTACAAACGGTTCGATATGTAGCATTTCCCACCACAGCATGGACTGACATCGTTCATATTGTGATTACCAACATGAAACAATCAGATAAATCCGATTTACGTACTTGAAATAAATCACTGGCAAACTTTTAAGTTCGCCAACACAGTAAAGAAGTTACTTTGCGAACAGAAAAGTGTAGTGGTACTCGTCCCTCAGCATTCCCCCAGAAAAATAGCATTGATTAGTCTGAGTACCAATAAGAAAGTTTTTATTTGAGGTGCATTAATACTGAAGCGCCATATTTTATTTGTGATAATATAAGTAGAGAAATACAGCAGTAATGTTTCAATCAGTAAAACTTTAGTAAACGAAGACCGTTTCTACCATCTTTTAATTTTTTAAAAGAGAATATCAAAATTAAATTCAATACAAATCTCTTAGTATTGACTCCTGTTTCTTGAAGTGCGTTTGGCAAAAAAATGGTTCAAGTGGCTCTGAGCACTACGAGACTTAACAGCTGGGGTCATAAGTCCCCTAGAACTTAGAACTACTTAAACCTAACTACCCTAAGGACATAACACACATCCATGCCCGAGGCAGGATTGGAACCTGCGACCGTAGCGGTCGCTCGGCTCCAGACTGTAGCGCTTAGAACCGTGCAGCCACTCCGGCCGGCTAGGACAGATAAGAAAAATCTCTTAGTATTGACTCATGTTTCTTGAAGTGCGTTTAGCAATTCATCATAGTTCGGTGGAGCAAGCAATAGAAGAAGCTGCATGTCATATCCGTTTTCAAAATGGGTCGTAGGACAGATGTACATAACTATAGGATAGGCCTATATCGTCGGCGTCAGTCTGTTGTAGAGTTATGGAATGTGTTTTGTGCTCAGATATTATGACATTTTACGAGAACGAAAATCTCTATAAAAATCACATGGATTCCGCAGACACAGATCTTGTGAAACTCTGTTAGGTCTGTTTCTCCATTTGCCACCATCCTGCACTGCCATTTAGAGAAAAAAATACGAGCTTACCTAATATCGGACCCTATTTGCAACTGGGTTCAGGACTTCCTTGCATACAGAGCTCAACATGTCGCTCTTTACGGAACAAAATATACAGATGTAAAGGTAATTTCCGGAGTACCCCAAGGAAGTGTGATAGGACCGTTACTGTTTACACGTGTGAAAATCATTTAGTAGAAAGTGTCAGAAGCTCTTTAAGACTGTTCACAGATGTTACGGCTGTTATAAGAAAAAAGCAATTTTAAACACAGTGTTGCGCTGGTAACCTCGGCACTGAGCGCCCGTAAGCTCTTTTGAAAACAGTGTCGAGTTGTAAAATGCCCCACAGATGACAGATGAATGGTGCAGTCTCTAGCAGTTGACCCTGAACGTAAATAAGTACAATATACTGCGCTTACACAGGAAAAGAAATCAACTACTGCACAACTACTGGTAACAGTGCATACCGTAAAATAGTAGGATAAACTATTCATGGCGACTTTAAGTGGAATAACCACATTAAACAAATATGAAAAACATATGCCAGACTGAGTTTCATAGGAGATATCTTAAGGAAAGAAGTGGCTTACAATGCTCTTGTTCTATCGATTCCTGAATACTGTTCATCAGTCGGGGAGCAGTGGGACTAAGTTCGTACCAGCGCATTATGTAAGTGCGGATTGCCTACATCAGGGGCAAGTATGCACTCAGCGGCAAACCTATTGCTCTTCTTTGATTGACAGGTACTTAACCTATTGTTCTGCTAAATGGATCCTTACTTTTGATTGACTGGTACTTTACCTATTGTTCTGCTAAAAGGATCGCGGGACTGCTACGGTCGCAGGTTCGAATCCTGCCTCGGGCATGGGTGTGTGTGATGTCCTTAGGTTAGTTAGGTTTAAGTAGTTCTAAGTTCTAGGGGACTTATGACCTAAGATCTTGAGTCCCATAGTGCTCAGAGCCATTTGAACCATTTTTTTTGCTAAAAGGATCCTTCCTTTTGATTGGCAGGTCCTTAACCTATTGTTCTGCTAAAAAACGATCCTTCCTTGTCATTGACAGGCACTTAACTTACTCTTCCCCCCCTCCCCCTCCCTCCCCTGTCGGTGTTATAGGTACACTTTCAGGTCTGAGTTATTGGAATACCCCTCTCACTCCTATCAATTTGATTGAATACCTAATTAAATTCATCAGTTAATTAACCTCTCCTCCTCTGGTAAACGCCCCTCCCCTCCACCCCCTCTCCCAGAAATTGGCGGGAAAAAGACTCAGTTGATCAATCAGTTGGAGGGAATTCGATTGTAGGGTATGGAATATTGTTTAAACAATTCAGACATTGTGTGCAATATTGTTTATTTAAACTATTTAAATGATTCGAGGTAATGAATGGAATATATGGAAATTGTTGGAGAGGAAGGATCTTATAACAGGAAATTCAAGAGTATATTGTTTATTTATAAAGGATTCAGTTTTTGGGGTTCGATTTGTCTTGCTCATCATTGTCTGCTGTTTGGAATCATGTAGGTCTTGTAAGAATCAATTACATGGGGCAAACATGTTGCATAACCTAATGTTCAGCACTACACTGGGTGTCTTAACCTAATGTTTGGGCCTTTATCAGCACTTAACCTATTATTCTGTTAAGCGGTTTACCATGTCACCCCCATTTCCTTAAACTATTGTACCGCCTTTGATACCAAATTAAGTAATTAGTTATGTCCTCCCACCATTTTTTGGTATACTTTTCGAATTTTACATGCTTTTTAACGCCATTTCTGGCGCATTCTTGTCTGTCACCCAACTTCTTAAACTACTGTACTGTGTTTTACATAAAAATTATGGAAATTAACCAATTGTTCTGCACTTAACCTGCTGTTTTGCTCCATGTCACCCACTCACGCACACCCTCCCCTTAAATATTGTACCGCCAACACCACGCCGATATAAAAGATTTATGCAAATCAATTAAATCGGTATTCTTCACATGTATGGGGTTGTTGTTGTTGTCGACTTCAGTCCTGAGACTGGTTTGATGCAGCTCTCCATGCTACTCTATCCTGCGCAAGCTTCTTCATCTCCCAGTACTTACTGCAACCTACGTCCTTCTGAATCTGCTTACTGTATTCATCTCTTGGTCTTCCTCTATGATTTTTACCCTCCACACTGCCCTCCAAAGCTAAACTTGTGATCCCTTGATTCCTCAGAACATGTCCTACCAACCGGTCCCTTCTTCTTGTCAAGTTGTACCACAAACTCCTCTTCTCCCCAATTCTATTCAATACCTCCTCATTTGTTATGTGATCTACCCATCTAATCTTCAGCATTCTTCTGTAGCACCATATTTCGAAAACTTCTATTCTCTTCTTGTCCAAACTATTTATCGTCATGTTTCACTTTCATACATGCCTACACTCCATACAAATACTTTCTGAAACGACTTCCTGACACTTAAATCAATACAGGATGTTAACAAATTTCTGCAAATTTCTCTTCTTCAGAAACGCTTTTCTTACCATTGCCAGTCTGCATTTTATATCCTCTCTACTTCGACCATCATCAGTTATTTTGTTCCCCAAATAGCAAAACTACTTTACTACTTTAAGTGTCTCATTTCCTAATCTAATTCCCTCAGCACACCCGACTTAATTCGACTACATTCCATTATCCTCGTTTTGCTTTTGTTGATGTTCATCTTATATCCTACTTTCAAGATACTGTCCATTCCATTCAACTGCTCTTCCAAGTCCTTTGCTGTTTCTGCCAGAATTACCATGTCATCGGCGAGCCTCAGAGTTTTTATTTCTTCTCCATGGATTTTAATACCTACTCCGAATTTTTCTTTTGTTTTCTTCTACGAAAATTTTATTGCACCCTACGCAAGCAGTCATCTTAACCGTTAGGCTACCTGAATACAGCTCGAACGTTGGCGGTCCCTGATGATGCCACCGTGGTCTTCTCCTATGCTGTATCCTGGAACAGTACCACTGGGCGAACGCAACAAGTGGAGGATCGCGGTTTACCCTGGCACAAAGGTTATATAGGATATAAATTGAAGTTTATATAGGATATAAATTCAATTCACTGATATGCAGTGAATGGCTCGATGGGGATGGGGATGCAGTGACATGGCTTGATGGTCCAGATATGCTCAACCTAGAATTCAATGAATGTGTCATGACAAAAGAAAAATCTGATATCATCTGATGTCTTTGGGTCTCCAACAATTTCATTGCCACCAGACCGCTCATTGTAGTTCTACATCTACATCTACATACATACTCCGCTAGCTACCAAGCGGTGTGTGGCGGAGGGCACAATTCGCTCCAAAGTCATATTTCCTCCCCCTCTGTTCCACTCGCGGATCAGTACGAGCTCTAATTTCCCTTATCTTTGAACGGTGATAATTGCGCGATTTGTAAGTTTGTGATAATAATATATGCTCTACGTCCTCGGCGAAGATCGGATTTCGGAATTAAGTGAGCAGTCGCTTCCGTTATCGCGTCGCCTATCTGCAAGTGTATCCCACTTCAAACTTTCTATGAGATTTGTAACGCCCTCGCGATGGCTAAATGTACCAGTCACGAATCTTGCCGTTCTTCTTTGGACCTTCTCAATGTCTTGAATGAGACCCAACTGGTAAGGATCCCATACAGACGAACAATACGCTAAGACTGCACGAACTAACGTATTGTAAGCAATTTCCTTTGTTGAAGAACTGCATCGCTTCAGGATTCTACCAATAAACCACAATCTAGAGTTCGCCTTACCCGTTACGTGTGTAATCTGATCATTCTATTTGAGACCATTTCGAATAGTCACACCCAGATACTTGACTGATGTTACCGCTTCCAAAGGCTGATCATTTATTTTGTACTGGTGCATTAATGGGGATTTTCTCCTTGTTATACGCAGTAGGTTACACTTACTAGTATTGAGAGATAACTGCCAGTCTTTACACCACGCATTAATTTTCTGAAATCCTCATTGAGTTGTTCACAACTTTCGTGTGATACTACTTTCCTGTAGACTACAGCATCATCGGCAAACAGTCTAAGGCCGCTGTCAATACCACCAACCAGATCGTTTATGCAAATCGTAAAAAGCAGAGGACCTACTACGCTGCCCTGCGGCACACCTGAAGTCACTTTTGTTTCTGTTGAAGTTACCCCGTTCAGGACGACATACTGCTCCCTGTCTGTTAGAAAACCTTCCATCCAACCGCATATGTCATTGGATAGACCGTAAGCGAGCACTTTTTGTAGCAAGGGACAGTGCGGAACTGAGTCGAACGCCTTTCGAAAGTCGAGAAATATGGCAACAACTTGGGAGCCAGTATCTAGAGCCTGTTGTGTATCATGTACAAAGAGGGTCAGCTGTGTGTCGCATGACGGCTGTTTCCCAAAACCGTGCTGGTTTCTGCAGATGAGCTTCTCAGAGTCTAGAAATATGTTCCATAATTGTCCAACAAATCGATGTCAGTGAAATTGGCCGGTAATTATGTGCATCCGATTTTCTACCCTTGTTATAGGTTGCTATGACCTGGGCCTTCTTCCAGTCCCGTGGAACTTACCGTCGTTCCAGTGATCTCTGATAGTTGACGGATAAGTATGGCATAGTCAGACATGTCTCCGCAGTATCCTTTCTTTCAGGAGTGCTATTTCTGCAAGTTTCGCAGAAGAGCTTCTGTAAAGTTTGGAAGGTAGGAGACGGATACTGGCAGAAGTAAAGCTGTGAGTACCGGACGTGAGTCGTGCTTCGGTAGATCAGTTGGTAGAGCACTTGCCCGCGAAAGGCAAAGGTCCCGAGTTCGAGTCTCGGTCGGGCACACAGTTTTAATCTGCCAGGAAGTTTCATAAAAGTTTGTATTTCGTTATCCTGAGCTGTTTTCCCCTTTCCGTATTTCTCCTAAGCATCCTTTACTCTCTGAACTGCGTACAGGTTGAATAACATGGCGGCTAAGCTACAACCTGGTCCCAATCTCTCCTCCCTTTCATGCCCATCGACTTATTTAACTGCGGGTCTATGCAAGTTGCAGATTGTGCTGAAAACTACCAATGATTGATTTTCACTTTTTCCGTTAGGGTGTCTACGATTACTCTGAATCGCTCAAGGCAAATGTCAGATGGTTCCTTTGAAAAGTACACAGCCGATGTCCTTCCTTATCCTTCCACAGTCCGAGTTTGTGTTCCGTGTCTAATGAACTTTGTTATCGAGACGCTAAAACCTGATCTTCCTGTTATTTTCGATTATGTCTGTGTGTCATCCCTCGAGTCCTTCCATCCCTTGCCACTACCAGGAGTGTTTGAGGAGTCATAGTCCCACAGTTTGTTTGACGATAGTATGTTGTGTGAGTACCAAGATTGATTGAAACAGTCGTAAGCATTCCAGAAATATAATTTGATGCCAGTTAGGGGTATCAGATGATGCTTGGACGGATACAAAAAATGGCAGCAGGAATGGTCACAGGTTTGTTTGACTCAAGGGAGAACGTTGCGGAAATGTTGAAAAATCTCAAATGGCACACAATTGGAGATAGATGCAAACTATCTTGTGATGGCCTACTTAGAAAGTTTCAAAAACCAGCACTGGGTGCTGGAATTTACCGCAGCCTCCTCCTTAGGGCTCCCACAGAGCTCCCGAAGACGGGATTAAACTGCGGGAGTGGAAAGGTTTTCAGAGTATAGTTGTTGTTACAGAGACATTTCCATCATGGCGATTTCCCCAGTTCATTCTGCCGCATAGGAGTCAGTGAACGCCAGATGGTTTCTGTTACATAACATCTGAAGCCATTCTTTTCATGTGAGCAGTGTCACAAGTTATTTTATACAATAGGGTAAGTTGTGGGGTACTCCAATTTTGCACTAGGGTCGTCACTATGCTTGCTTAAAAAACTGTACCAACTTACAGAATGGACATGGACTTTTACGATGTTGTAACCTGAATGTATAATTCAGTCCCCATTCTCACGGAGAACTTCTGTATCACATAGTGGAAAGCCTGTCAGGGGATAGTGATGGTTAAAACTACACATTGACCAACAATCCAAGTATTTCACCCATCGTATAGCCAGATGATAGCATCGCTACATCAGTCCACAACGAATCAGTGTACTTGTACATTTCCTTAGCTGAAAGAATTATATTTTATACATGTTACTGTGATGTGTTATTAAGGTCTCTTATCAGCTATTTTGTGCTTTGTTTGCACTTGTCAACGTTCACGTCCCACTAATATAGTTCAAGACACTGATTTAACTTCGGTATAATAAGTTGGTGCATTTCTGAGGTTTGTGGCCTACAGTACAGCTCCTCATCACAGCGGTGTGACAGTAATGTTAAATTACGAAATTCCAAACCTGTTTCATTTTTATCTCGATGATAGAATACGCAATAAACTTAACACTAACATATTTAGCTTCGATTTATTTAATAATCGGCAAGACAAACGCACACGGTCTGTCCGTCATACAGTCTTCACGTAACGAATGTCCCTTGGCCTCTGACGCGTATATATTTTTATCGGATTAACAATTACATCATAAATTTACATTACTGAATGTTCAGTTATAACTGTGTTTTGTTTTATACATTGATATTATATATTTTATTACAGAAAAGGTAATTGGTTGATTTCTTTTATCTTCATTTATCTCTGAATATTTTTACAATACAGTATTCATATTACCAAAAACCGGTGTTAGATACGTTGGTTTCAATCATTGGTATGTCATTAATTATTCTGCCAATATCGAGCTTCAACACTAGCCCATGCGTATGCAATTATTTATCATGTACGGTAACTAAAATCGTAAGTAATATAGTTTTCAACAAAAAGAACAAATTATACAGAGTCTGAAAATTTATGTTGCCTAAACAGTAACATACCTAGCACCTGTGTGTTTCACCTTACATTATTAACTTGTTCATTTACGAAAAAGAATTTCAAAATAAAGCAATACCCCCTTTTTAGTATTTAAAAATGTTATCCCATTCATTCGCCTCTATGACGGCTTGAAATCTGATAATGGGGACACTTTCAGTGAAATTTTGGAATGTCTGTTGACGAATGGCAGCCCATCACTCCTAAAGAACGGAAACCAGAGAATGTAGCGATGTTGGACGCTGGGGTCTGGAGTAAAGTCGACGTTCTAACTCGTCCCAAACGTGTTTTAGTGGATTCGGAGGGTAGGCCAGTCAACTTCAGTATTGTTATTGTCCTCAAACCATTGCCTCAAAGATGTTGCTTTATGACAAGGTGCATTGGTACAAACTGTTCCTCTACTGTACGCAGTACACAATGCCGTACAATTTGTTCAAATCGTTCCGCATTTATTGTTTTCTTAAGTGCAATACGGGGACCACATCCCAAGCACGAGAAATACCCCCCTACTGTAACACTGCCACTTCCGTACTGTGATGCTGGCACGTAACGTTCTCCAGGGTATAGAGTGGTTCTTCACTCCATATCACTCGTTCCAGTCATCCACTGCCCACTCGCGTCGCTCTTTACACCACTTAGCATCGACGGTAAAAATTTGTAAACGTCTTACTAAGAGAGACGATAACATTTTTATCTATCAGTTGCAACTCGCAAGTAAGCACTTCCTTGACGGATTTAAACCGCTGCTAGGGTCACATAATACATGTTTACCGATCTCCGCTAATATCGGTGAATGTGTTTTTTTCCTCAAAATATTGTTTCTCTACTGTTAAGCTGTTGACATTTCATACCAATAAGTTTCACACTTCGTGGCCTTATCAACATGGTATTAGTACATTTAAGCAGAAGCTTCTCGTTTTTATATTGTAATGTAACTTTCTTCTGTCCTCCATCCTTTTTGGTAACAGAAGTAGTTTTTTGTAATAGTTGTCTTCTGCACACTAAGGCTACGTGTAGCATCACTTTGCTACATAAATGTTTTACAGATATTGAATGTGTAGCTCTAAAATTATTGCATTTAGTGACCTTCTGTAGGAGACTGTCATACTGATTTAATGTAAAATTATGCTAGTTAACACCAGCAACACGCAGTGCTTATGCGCATGTACACTGAAGAGCCAAAGGAACTGGTACATCTGCCTAAAATCTTGTACCGCCCCCGCGAACACGTAGAAATCTGCAGCACGACGTGGTGATGGAGGGAACTGAAACCATGAATCCTGCGGGGTTGCCCATAACTCCATAAGAGTACGAGGGGGTGGAGATCTCTTCTGAACAGCACGTTGAAAGGCATCCCAGATATGCTCAATAATGTTCATGTCTGAGGAGTTTGGTGGCCAGCAGAAGAGTTTAACTTCACAAGACTGTTCCTCGAGCCACTCTGTAGCAATTTGCACGTGTGGGGTGTCGCATAGCCCTGCTGGAATTGCCCAAGTCCGTCGGAATGCGCAGTGGACATGATGGATGCAGATGATCAGACAGGATCCCTGTCACGGGGCCCATATGACTCCAAATGCGCACACCTATACCACTACAGAACGTCCACCAGCTGCAAGAGTTCCTCGCTGACACGCAGGGTCCATGGGTTCGTGAGGTTGTCTCCCTACCTATACGCGTCCAATCGCTCGATAAAATTTCAAACGAGACTCGTCCGACCAGGCAACATGTTTCCAGTCATCAACAGTCCAATGTTGGTGTTGACGGGACCAGGCGAGGCTTAAAGCTTTGTGTCGTGCAGTCATCAAGCTTACGCGAATGGGCTTTCACCTCCGAAAGCCCATATTGATGGTTCGCTCGTTCGCACGCTGACACTTGTTGATGGCCCAGCACTGAAATCTGCAGCAATTTGCGGAAGTGTTGCACTTAAGTCACGTTGAACGATTGTGCTCACTCGCCGTTGGTCCCGTTCTTGCAGGATATTTCCACAAATATTTTGCTAATAATATTTTGTTCTGCATATAAAAATAATTTTTGTAACTGGTTATACAGGGTGTTACAAAAAGGTAAGGCCAAACTTTCAGGAAACATTCCTCACACACAAATAAAGAAAAGATGTTACGTGGAAATGTGGCCGGAAACGCTTAATTTCCATGTAAGAGCTCATTTTAGTTTCGTCCACCTACGCTCAATGGAGCACGTTATCATGATTTCATACGGGATACTCTACCTGTGCTGCTAGAACATGTGCCTTTACAAATACGACACAACATGTGGTTCATGCACGATGGAGATCCTGCACATTTCAGTCGAAGTGTTCGTACGCTTCTCAACAACAGATTCGGTGACCGATGGATTGATAGAGGCGGACCAATTCCATGGCCTCCACGCTCTCCTGACCTCAACCCTCTTGACTTTCATTTATGGGGGCATTTGAAAGCTCTTGTCTACGCAACGCCGGTACCAAATGTAGAGACTCTTCGTGCTCGTATTGTGGACGGCTGTGATACAATACGCCATTCTCCAGGGCTGCATCAGCACATCAGGGATTCCATGCTACGGAGGGTGGATGCATGTTTCCTCGCTAGCGGAGGAGTTTTTGAACCTTTTCCTGTAACAAAGATTTCGAACTCACGCTGGTACGTTCTGTTGCTGTGTGTTTCCATTCCATGATTAATGTGATTTGAAGAGAAGTAGTAAAATGAACTCTAACATGGAAAGTAAGCGTTTCCGGACGCATGTCTTTATAACATATTTTCTTTCTTTGTGTGTGAGGAATGTTTCCTGAAAGTTTGGCAGTACCTTTTTGTAACACCCTGTATAATCTGGCTGCTATCTAAAACCGTGGCTTAGGATAATTTGTGTTTTTGTCAATTTTATGTGTGATAAAGCCGCTCAGCTTCAGCTATTCTAATGTACCATCATTGATGCAAGCGAGTACTCTAACATCACAAATATTTTGCTAATAATATTTCGTTACGTTTGTAAAAATAATTTTTGTAATTGGTTATATACGCTTTAGGGTCGCTTCTTCTGAAGATACTTTTAGAAAAATCGAAACCTAGACCAAGTGCTAATAAACCTTCGTTTTGCAACTGGTTGACTGGTTTTTTCAAGCTCTTCAGGTGTACACAGTTTTGAGTCTCGGCTGATCCATTGCCAGCTTAGGAAGGGTTGAAATGTCGCTAAAAGATATCGTTCGCAGGTAATGTCCAATGACTAGTCCACTTTCTTGATGACTACTTCTGCTGATACTGTTTCACTACTGACAACACAGTCCTCCTCAACTCGTTTTATACGATGGGTCCGCCATTCGTGACACGTAGTGCTCAACTCCGTACTACGTCGGGGTGCCGGAATACTTTTGATCAGATAGTGTAGTGGCGAGGTGGACTGGGAGGCAGCGGCGATGACAGACGTGAAAGTCGCTCTCGTGTGCATACAAGGGCGCGTCGTACCGCACGAAGCAGACACCTGAGCGCGAGAGTCGGACAGGGCCATTTGGCATTCTGCAGCCTCTGCCCTGGGGCTGCTTTCCCTGTCTGGCACAGAGCGGTACCACCTGTTCTGCTACGCAGGTGCTCGTCTTATCCGAACACTAGGCGGACACTTCTAACTTCACAGCTATCACCTTCATCCTCCTAGTACTTTTCCTCTTTAATATGGCCCCGTTTACTCGGATTTTGGGAACGCGACTTTTCCTTACGTGTTTCATCTTATGTACGGAAGCTGACGAACTTCATGTCACTGTTAATGACATCTTGCCATCTTCGGCTGGGTACGTTCCCTCACCATCACGCGCCAACCCTATTACAGGTCAAAAGTCACTTCCACGCCAGACCCAACTTTTGTATTCTACCTGGAAGACACCTTCGCCATTCTAATTGCCATCCAATGTCGATTACTCCTTGCATCGCCACACTGGACTCGCATTCGGGAGGACGACGGTTCAATCCCGCGTCCTGCCATCCTGCTTTAGGTTTTCCGTGATTTCCCTAGATCACTTCAGGTAAATGCCGGGATGGTTCCTTTGAAAGGGCACGGCCGATTTCCTTCCCTATCCTTCCCTAACCCGAGCTAGTGCTCCGTCTCTAATGACCTCGTTGTCGACGGGACGTTAAACACTAATCTCCTCCTCCTCCTTGCATCGAGATATCAATGACCGCAAAAAGCGTAGATCTCCCACCCACTGCACCAGACGTCCGGTGCTTACACAGCACTCCAGAAACAGGACTAAACACTCGAATAAAAACTGAAATTTACCCCTGAAATTCAGCGTAACTAAAGCGACATATCAAAATTTGTGCCGAAGTGGGACTCGAACCCGGATTTCCCGCTTATCGCGAGCGGTCTCCTTATCACTTAGGCTATCCGAAAGAACAGACGCCACAGACATGAAACTAGGACGAGACGGCCCAATAATCCCTTCAGCGCACGTATACAAACACGGTCGAACTCTTACGGGAATAAACGAATCGTTGCGAGTAACGAGGATGATGGGCGGGCTCACAACGTCAGTAGAGTGTTGGTAAGTTCGAAAGGGGAGTCGGTCAGCGGCCGTGTCCGGATGGCCTAGGTGGTCAAGGCGACTGTTCACAAGAAACGGAAAAATCAGGGTTCGTGTCCCGGTTCGGGGCCAATTTTCAGCTTTCTCAAGCGTTGTATTTCAGTGGCCACTAGCAGCCAATGTCGTTCTTTCCTTTGGACCGCACGGAAGTTTGGGTCGACCCGGGGAGCGTGCTCGGGTAGCCTAAATGGTAAGGCGGGAGATCCGGATTCATCTACATCCTTACTCCGCAAGGCACCTGACGGTGTGTGGCGGAGGACACCTTGAGTACCTCTATCGGTTCTCCCTTCTATTCCAGTCTCGTATTGTTCGTGGAAAGAAGGATTGTCGGTATGCCTCTGTGTGGGCTCTAATCTCTCTGATTTTATACTCATGGTCTCTTCGCGAGATATACGTAGGAGGGAGCAATATACTGCTTGACTCCTCGGTGAAGGTATGTTTTCGAAACTTCAAAAAAAGCCTGTACCTAGCTACAGAGCGTTTCTCCTGCAGAGTCTTCCACTGAAGTTTATCTATCATCTCCGTAACGCTTTCGCGATTACTAAATGATCCTGTAACGAAGCGCGATGCTCTCCGTTGGATCTTCTCTATCTCTTCTATCAACCCTATCTGGTACGGATCCCACACTGCTGAGCACTATTCAAGCAGTGGGCGAACAAGCGTACTGTAACCTACTCCCTTTGTTTTCGGATTGCATTTCCTTAGGATTCTTCCAATGGATCTCAGTCTGGCATCTGCTTTACGGACGATTAATTTTATATGGTTTTTCCATTTTAAATCACTCCTAATGCCTACTCCCAGATAATTTATAGAATTAACTGCTTCCAGTTGCTGACCTGCTATATTGTAGCTAAATGATATGGGATCTTTCTTTCTATGTATTCGCAGCACATTACACTTGTCTACACTGAGATTAAATTGCCATTCCCTGCACCATGCGTCAATTCGTTGCAGATCATCCAGCATTTCACTACGATTTTCTATTTTTAAAACCACAGCATCATCCGCAAAAAGCCTCAGTGAACTTCCGATGTCACCAACGTGGTCATTTATGTATATTGTGAATAGCAACGGTCCTACGACACTCCCCTGCGGCACAACTGAAATCACTCTTGAGTCGGAAGACTTCTCTCCATTGAGAATAACATGCTGCGTTCTGCTATCAAGGAACTCTTCAATCCAATCACACAATTGGTCTGATAGTCCATATGCTCTTACTTTGTTCATTAAACGACTGTGGGGAACTGTATCGAGCGCCTTGCGGAAGTCAAGAAACACGGCATCTACCTGGGAACCCGTGTCTATGGCCCTCTGAGTCTCGTGGACGAACAGCGCCAGCTGGGTTTCACACGATCCCCTTTTTCGAGACCCATGCTAATTCCTACAGAGTAGATTTCTAGAATCCAGAAAAGTCATTATACTCTAACATAATACGTGTTCCAAAATTCGACAACTGATCGACGTTAGAGATATAGGTCTATGGTTCTGCACATCTGTTCGATGTCCCTTCTTGAAAACGGGGATGACCTGTGCCCTTTTCCAATCCTTTGGAACGCTACGCTCTTCTAGAGACCTGCGGTACAACGCTGCAAGAAGGGGGGGCAAGTTCCTTCACGTACTCTGTGTAAAATCGAACTGGTATCCCATTAGGTCCAGCGGCCTTTCCTCTTTTGAGCGATTTTAATTGTTTCTCTATCCCTATGTCGTCTATTTCGATATCTACCATTTTGTCATCTGTGCGACAATCTAGAGAAGGAACTACAGTGAGTCTTCCTCTGTGAAACAGCTTTGGAAAAAGACATTTAGTATTTCGGCCTTTAGTCTGTCATCCTCTGTTTCAGTACCATTTTGGTCACAGAGTGTCTGGACATTTTGTTTTGATGCACCTACCGCTTTGACATAAGACCAAAATTTCTTAGGATTTTCTCCCAAGTCAGTACATAGAACTTTACTTTCGAATTCATTGAACGCCTTTCGCATGGCCTTCGGGTAGTTTTTGTTTATCTGCAAGGCGTTGGCTATGTTTATGTTTGCTGTGAAGTTCCCTTTGCTTCCGCAGCAGTTTTCTAACGCGGTTGTTGTACCACGGTGGCTCTTTTCCATCTCTTAAGATCTTGCTTGGCACATACACATCTAACGCATACTGTACGATGGATTCGAGTCCCAGTCTGGCACAGATTTTCATGTGTCGCTTTAGGTGGTACATCTACATCTATTACAATTAAGTAAAATCTCAGGAAACTATAACTCGCTATCAAAAATAAATGCTCAAAAACTGAAGACATAACAGACATTTGCTAAAAAGGAAAATATAGCTTCCAGTCCTGATTCTATAGCATTCTATCGCTTTAAAGGAAGTCCCATACTTCCGCGAAACCCCTACCATCCTAGAAGCACAATAGAAAACATGAGATGTCCCAATTTTCCTAAAGCTAGTTAGACCACCCTCTCGTAAATCCTATCACCCTTCCAGCCTCACATTTTCCAGTAAAATTCTTCAAATTATTCTTACCCGACGAATCCATCCACACTTACAGACACTCGTACCTGTTCCCGACACCCAATGCAGCTTCCGTCCTAACTACTATTTAGATTACCAACTTCGGAATCGACTCTTTGTATCTTCCATCAACTAAGTAAAAGCAAATCCGTCATTTTTTGTTTCTTTTGACGTCCAAGAAGTGTTTGCTTGGGTATGGTATTCCGGTCTGTTCTTCAAACTACAGACTTTGACCTCCATTTTACCTACGTTCGCTTAACACATAGCATCATGTTAAAAAAACAAAAAAAAAAAAAAAATGTTCAAATGTGTGTGAAATCTTATGGGACTTAACTGCTAAGGTCATCAGTCCCTAAGCTTACATACTACTTAACCTAAATTATCCTAAGGACAAACACACACACCCATGCTCGAGGGAGGACTCGAGCCTCCTCCGGGATCAGCCGCACAGTCCATGAATGCAGCGCCTTAAACCGCTCGGATACTCCCGCGCGGCCATAGCATCATATCTCCATCGGCGTCCTTTGTGTGTTACAATCAGTCACACACATTCCTGCATTTATTTCACCCAGCTGCTGGTGAGCTTCAAGGGTTTGTCCTGTTCTCCCTCCTATAGGGACCTGGGACCTGTTTCGTATACGAGTAGCAGTCGTAATGGTTTATTATCACCTCGAAAAAAATAGTTATATAATTAATTTTGTTGTTGTTTGCAGATACAGGGGCTGGAAAAATGTACGGGAACACCGCGAAAAATGCGTGCTTGAACATAAATGTAGATGCTTGCCGAGCTTGCAGGATGCACCATGGCATTTAAGCACGAACGGCACCTGCGAAATGTCGCCAATACGTTCCAAGAGTCAGCCGTGGTCAGAACAGCGTTCTGTGTATTGTTTGTGCGTTAAGTCGGAGGGAAGTTCATTCCAACGTGGGAAAATTGTCAACGCCCGTGTGGTGGATGCTTCTGTAACCAAGGTTATCGAAGTGTTTGGTGTTTCAAGAGGGACCGTATCAAAGATTATGCCGCATACAGGTGAAACCTTCCCGTTTCCTCTATACCTCTTTTGTTAATGATAACCTTCCCTTTTACAATAAACTATGAAACCCTTCCTTAGGATTTCTATCTCTTGCTTAATAACAACAAATGAAATCTTCCCTATGAAATTTATTCGCTTTCTCTATGTTCGCATACAAATTTAATTGCTGCTTATTAAAAGTGATTTTCTGATTATTTCATCGAAACATAGAATGTGTCGTCGTCGTGGCCCTCAGTCGTTATCTGCAATAACCCAAAACTGTTCCTTACCTTTTTTACTGTTACTGGCCGCCATCTGACTGCTACATCGAACTGGGACATGAATATACTTACTCTGTTTTATTATACTCTATTAGCTGCTGGTGGGCTTTCATAATAAGTGGCTGTATTTATTACCAAAGCTGACGTTATTCTTCAATAGCAAAGCTGACGTTATTCTTTAATTAATTTGACTGAAGTTACGTAATTCATAATTAAACTTTTTCTTGACAACAATAAAATTTTGCAAAGTTTTATGTTGATGGTTTTTGGGATGGATTATAATGCTGGCAAAAATTAATTATATTCTGAAAACGCTTCAAATATTTACTGTTGGTAATGAAATTATTTTACAAACGTTGAGATGGGACTTATTTTTTACAATAATCTTACAACTAGCATTGCGCAAACATACTTTCAGTAGTCTTGAGTTTCGCAAAGAAAATAATTCAATAATATTAGTTCCTCTTATGATAATAGTTAGTTTATCTCTCTCTTGTAAATCATAGCTGGTGGCTGGCAGGCACACTACTCCTCTCACTCTCTCGCTTCAGACCTGCTACCAACTCGCTTCACGTCTGGCTTACTACTGACATCCTACGAACGCTAAAGTGCGGTCTCTCCTGCCAACAATGCTTTCTGGTGGAGACAATACCTGCTACCATTACAAAATGTATCAATGCGCGGTCTCTCCCGCCCTTCTTAAAATTATATCAATTTGGGGTCTCTCTGGTCAACAATACTTTGGTGCAGGCATTCCGTGCTACCACAATTATTTCCAACATGACAAATATTAATTATTCCTACTTAATCCCATTAATAAAATATAAACATCTTTCATACATTGTGATTTGACAATAAACAATAGAAATATACACGTCTTACACAGGTAAGGTGTAAAAATATGTTGAATGATCGTGACAGATGGTCATTGAAGAATGTTGTGACGAAAAATAAAAGGACGACAGCTCCAAAAGTCACCGAGCGAGGTGGCGCAGTGGTTGGCACACTGGACTCTCATTCGGGAGGGCGACGGTTCAATTCCACGTCCGGCCATCCAGATTTAGGTTTTCGGTGATTTCCCTAAATCACTTCAGGCATATGCCGGGATGGTTCCTTTGAAAGGTCACGGCCGACTTCCTTCCCAATCCTTCCCTAATCCAATGAGACCGATGCCCTCGCAGTTTGGTCTCCTCCCCCCAAATCAACTCAACCTCAAAAGTCGCTGCAGAAACGAAAGTCGCACTCGCGAGGCCTGTTAGCATCAAACTAACACGAAGGGAGCTCCGTACGCAGGAAACTGCAGTCCGAGCTGGAATTACACAACCACTCCTCAGCGATGCAAATGCCTGTAACACGCAGAAGTAATAAAACCTGAACTATAGAGCAATGGAAGGAAGCCATGTGATCGGATGAGTCTACTTCCACACTATTTCCTCCAAGGAATATTGTCGAACGTGATCGTTTGGTGGTCCAGCTGTTATGGTGCGGGCGTACTGCTCTCCAAATTTTGTACACGGCAGACTCATTGGTCAACGTTATTGTGACACCCTGCTTCCCCATTTACGTCTATTCAGCGTCGTCCATATCAGTAAGGTGAAGCAATAGAAATAGATGCATCTGAAAATACGCCACTTTTATCTGGGGCAGCTGAAACAGCAGTTGATGGTGCGACCTTAAGCACCTGGTTATCTACAGGTCAAATATCTGGAGCTTCTTCCGTAAAAACACGTTCTCGAGCTTCCTTCAATCGTACCCAACGTCGTGTTCTTTAGCAATGGCATCAGCTCCACTTCGTGGTGCGTTTATATTTATAGGATTTACAGGTCCCTAATCACTACCAGGTAATGTTAATCCTTTATTTTTTACTCTTTCAACTAATTTTGTTTACACAGCTTTAGCAGGTGCAGGAGTAGCGTACGGAGCTACAAAATTAGTTGAAAGAGTAAAAAATAAAGGATTAACATTACCTGGTAGTGATTAGGGACCTGTAAATCCTATAAATATAAACGCACCACGAAGTGGAGCTGATGGCATTGCTAAAGAACACGACGTTGGGTACGATCGTTTATTGAAGGAAGCTCGAGAACGTGTTTTTACGGAAGAAGAATTTAGACATCAAGTGAAGCAGTTGGATGCTAAAGCCATTGTAAACTTTGCTATTGATTGGAGTCATACACGCAATTGGCAATCTTTTGCAGGAAAGTACGGATTGAAATTGAAAACATTTGTGGAAAAGAAACTTGACAAAGTGTTATACCCGAAAAAACGTGATGCCAAACAACAAGGTATGTACATTTATTTATGTTTTACATATATAATGTATATATCATATTCAGATAATAGTAACAATAACGTTGCTTGCCTTCTCCAGAATTACGATTGGCCTCCTCGGGAACGTCCAAATTGGAACGAAATGCATGAAGGCCAGAAACGTTATGCTTATAAACAGTGGCTAATGTCGCGTGTACGTCGTGGTTGGCCTGTAGATCAGGAGCGGCCATCAACGTCAGTAACATCAACGAGAGACGGTGGAACGGATCACGACGACGACGACATCGAATATTCCGAAGACAAACCAGAAGATCACAATCCAGGCGTTCCATTAGTTCCATATTCTGACTCTGATACAAATATGAGAGCTATGGATTTAGATTCAGGAAAACGTGCAGGATGAGAGTATGCGTCAGCACCGAACAACGAAATAGAGCAGGTGCTTGAACAGACGGGCCTGTCCGTTGCCCCGGCTTAAATCGGGATGTTCGGTTTCCATTCGGCTGCCGCCTGTACAACTACACTGAACTGACAAAAGTCATAACTCCTAATATCGTGTTGCCCGGCTTAGTGCATCAACTCAAAGACGCATGCACTCAACAAGTGATTGGGGGCCCCTGCAGAAATACCCAGCCACACTGCCTCCAGGCCGGCCGGTGTGGCCGTGCGGTTCTAGACGCTTCAGTCTGGAACCGCGTGACCGCTACGGTCGCAAGTTCGAATCCTGCCTCGGGGATGGATGTGTGTGATGTCCTTAGGTTTAAGTAGTTCTAAGTTCTAGGGGACTGATGACCACAGAAGTTAAATCCCATAGTGCTCATAGCCATTTGAACCATTTGATTTTGTTCATCAAACTAATTGTGAACAACTGTGGCTCAGTGACATGATGCATTGCCATCCATACTAATTCCACCGTTGCTTGGGAATATGAAGTCCAAGAATGGCCGCAAATGGTCTCCATGTAGCCGAATATTACCATTTCCAGTCAATGATCCATGTAAACACAGATCACATCATTTAATAGGAGCCATCTACATCTACATCTACATCTACATGACTACTCTGCAATTCACATTTAAGTGCTTGGCAGAGGGTTCATCGAACCACAATCATACTATCTCTCTACTATTCCACTCCCGAACAGCGAGCGGAAAAAACGAACACGTAAACCTTTCAGTTCGAGCTCTGATTTCTCTTATTTTATTTTGATGATCATTCCTACCTATGTAGGTTGGGGTCAACAAAATATTTTCGCATTCGGAAGAGAAAGTTGGTGACTGAAATTTCGTAAAAAGGTCTCGCCGCGACGAAAAACGTCTATGCTGTAATGACTTCCATCCCAAATCGTGTATCATATCTGCCACACTCTCTCCCCTATAACGCGATAATACAAAACGAGCTGCCCTTCTTTGCACCCTCTCGATGTCCTCCGTCAATCCCACCTGGTAAGGATCCCACACCGCGCAGCAATATTCTAACAGAGGACGAACGAGTGTAGTGTAGCTGTAATATTTATCGAGTAATCGAATTCCAACGGTTTTCTTTTGGAACTCATGTGGATCATCTCACACTTTTCGTTATTTAGCGTCAACTGCCACCTGACACACCATACAGCAATCTTTTCTAAATCGCTTTGCAGCTGATACTGGTCTTCGGATGACCTTACTAGACGGTAAATTACAGTATCATCCGCGAGCAGTCTAAGAGAACTGCTCAGATTGTCACCCAGGTCATTTATATAGGTCAGGAACAGTAGAGGTCCCAGGACGCTTCCCTGGGGAACACCTGATATCACTTCAGTTTTACTCGATGATTTGCCGTCTATTACTACGAACTGCGACCTTCCTGACAGGAAATCACGAATCCAGTCGCACAACTGAGACGATACCTCATAGCTCCGCAGCTTGATTAGAAGTCGCTTGTGAGGAACGGTGTCAAAAGCTTTCCGGAAATCTAGAAATACGGAATCAACTTGAGATCCCCTGTCGATAGCGGCCATTACTTCGTGCGAATATAGAGCTAGCTGCGTTGCACAAGAGCCATGTTTTCTGAAGCCATGCTGATTACGTGTCAATAGATCGTTCATAGCATAGTGTCTCGTTGACACCTTGAGTCCGTGGCTTTGTGGGGTCTGCGCCACACTTGAACCCTATCATCAGCTCTTACTAACTGAAATCTGGACCCATCTGAACAGGTCAAGATTTTCTAGCAGTCTAGGGTCCAACCGAATGGTCACGAGCTCAGGAGATGCGCTGCATACAATGTGCTGTACACTTGTCGGCCCATTAACGCCCAACTTCGCCGCATTGTCGTAGCGGATACGTTCCACATTGATTTCTGCGGTTATTTTAGGCAGTATTGGTTGTCTGTTAGCACTGATAACTTTACGTAAACGTCGCTGCTCTCGATCGACCATTGCGATGTCCGTGGAGAGGAATGACTGAAATTTCTCGGCATACTGCGTCTCTCGGAATATTGAATTTCCTAACGATTTACGAAATGGAATGTCCCATGCTACACTACCATTCCGCATTCGAAATCTGTCAATTCCTTTCGCGCGGCTATAGTCACGTTGGAACCTTTCGCATAAATTACCTGTGTACAAATAATAGCTCCGCCAACGAAGTGCTCTTTCATACATTGTATTCGTGTTACTACCGCCACCTGTGTCGCTATCTCATTACTTCTGTCGCCTCAGTGTAGTACATTCAGGAAGGATTGATGGCAGACATATGAGGCGTAGCGCATTCGCATCGCTCCTGTTACTTGTTAGGACGATATCGTTATAGGCATGAGTCATCGACAGATGTCACCAGCTGACATGGACCGGAGCTGCACGTAGTTGTACTAGTAGACGGCAGAGGTCAGCAGTTGACGGACAGTGCTAGCAGTCGTAGCCAAAACAATGTTGTAAAGCTATGTTTGACTAATATTTAATGTATTTGCATAATTATAATTGTTTTATATGTGTAGTAATTAGCAGTGTGAGTGTTGTATGAGTGAAGAAGAACAGGAGTAAATGGAAATTGTTTTGTTTATTCACGAAATACCAGTTAAACTATACGGGGGATTTACTATAATTAAATGTGCAGTCAGTTTATGGTACTAATAAATCGTGAGTAGAACACAAATTAATCGGTAATTTCAGAAGGAGTAATTTTATATTTGATACTTTTCTAAATTGATTTATTTAGCAATTGCCATAGAAAGAAATGTTTTACTGTGATTGGTAATTGAAGGAAAGCGCGGGTTGGCGCGGGATAATACTTCAACCTGATTTGCTGTTTGTGATATAAGTCAATCAGAAAAATCTATGCTGGGCTGAGGGTTCGAACTAGTAACATCTCATTGAAAGCACCACCGACGAAAGTAGTGTAAAATCGCGGAAATATGCTAATTACGAGTTCGCGAAGTAGTACAAAGTGTATTTAAGTGAAAGATATAGTGGAAGTCGTGTGGAATTTCGGACGGAATATCAAAATTATTGCTTTTAACTGTTAGTTAAAACCGCGTGGCGTGTTGTGCGATCTAAGACTGGAACAGGTATTACGTGTAGAGCAGAGTGCACAACATTTGAGCGAGCATTCTCATAACTAAACGATCCAGTGAACTCTATTAATTTCGATAACGGGTGTAAATACCATAAACTGGGTGTGTGTGTGATTGTGGTGTGCGTGGGAGCTTTACATTGTGTAGGCACTTAGTACGGACTTGGCAGTATTAACTGTGATCTTTATCGTAAAAATACGCCTGAGAATTTACATTGCCAAGTTATAACTTTTATTTCAGTACTAGCCACATCCCGTTTACCGGATAATTCTATGTATGTTGCGACTTGCAGTACAGTAGTGGTCTAGTATTTTCTACTACAGCTTTTAGCTAGACAAATGAACATTGCTGGACATTGGCAGGGCGGTAAAAAGGAAACGTGCCGCGCGGCACGTGGTCCTGGATGTAAAACGTGATCCTACCTGGAGAATTTAAGCCAGTGGTTTGGACTGAACACAGGACAGCTGTCCAGAAAACCTATGGACAAACAACAGACCGTGCTACTGCTCGACAAAGTTCTTGGAGGACGAGGCACTCAAAGAAGAAAGAAGTAGAACTTGTCGGACGGTCCCTAGGGAGAAACTGTTGGGGCGAACCGCACGAAGGCGTGGCGCGAGGTGTCGTCGGACCGCTACACATTGCGCCTTCGCGGGCACCAAACCGCTACGCCCGTGAGTCGCCTAGCAAAGCGACGGAGGTCACCCGGCCCCGAAACGGAGAGGCTATCGGTATTCACAACCCTGCTCCTCGCGTCCACTTCCTTACCGTCGCTTTCCGACCGAGAGCCGGCGAAAGGGTATGGTAATGCTTTTCCTAAGTTTCCCAAAGCAGTGGTTGGGAAGGGAGTAAGACAGGGTTGTAGCCTATCCCCGATGTTATTCAATCTGTATATTGAGCAAGCAATAAAGGAAACAAAAGAAAAGTTCGGAGTAGGTATTAAAATCCACGGAGAAGAAATAAAAACTTTGAGGTTCGCCGATGACATTGTAATTCTGTCAGTGGAAGCAAAGGACTTGGAAGAGCAGTTGAACGGTATGGACAGTGTCTTGAAAGGAGGATATAAGATGAACATCAACAAAAGCAAAACGAGGATAATTGAATGTAGTCGAATTAAGTTGGGTGATGCTGAGGGAATTAGACTAGGAAATGAGGCACTTAAAGTAGTAAAGGAGTTTTGCTATTTGGGGAGCAAAATAACTGATGATGGTCGAAGTAGAGAGGATATAAAATGTAGACTGGCAATGGCAAGGAAAGTCTTTCTGAAGAAGAGAAATTTGTTAACATTGAGTATAGATTTAAGTGTCAGGAAGTCATTTCTGAAAGTATTTGTATGGAGTGTAGCCATGCATAGAAGTGAAACGTGGACGATAAATAGTTTGGAGAAGAAGAGAATAGCAGCTTTCGAAATGTGGTGCCACAGAAGAATGCTGAAGATTAGATGGGTAGATCACATAACTAATGAGGTGGTATTGAATAGAATTGGGGAGAAGAGGAGCTTGTGGCACAGCTTGACAAGAAGTAGGGACCGGTTGGTAGGACATGTTCTAAGGCATCAAGGGATCACAAATTTAGCATTGGAGGGCAGCGTGGAGGGTAAAATCGTAGAGGGAGACCAAGAGATGAGTACACTAAGCAGATTCAGAAGGGTGTAGGTTGCAGTAGGTACTGGGAGATGAAGAAGCTTGCACAGGATAGAGTAGCATGGAGAGTTGCATCAAACCAGTCTCATGACAGAAGTCCACAACAACAACAAAAAGTTTCCCAAAGGCATTCTACTACAATTCACAATCCTGTCGACTGTCAAAGAATACTGATAAACTCTTGCGCGATAAATGGTTCCGCATGTCAGGAAAGGAAGCCATATAAAGGACTGGATGCACGGTTGTATTAGAGGTAGTAGTTTTATTCCTCCATAGATCACTTTTGCAAGGATCAAGAACATATACACAGACATATATACAGGCATTCACATACTTACAGATCTAGTTTGACAAAGATGCGGCAGATGGTGGCCTTATACGAGGGCTGTTTGGAAGGTAATGTCCGATCGGTCACGAAATGGAAACCACTGTGAAAATAAAAAACGATTTATTTGCAAGAGTTAGCTACACCTTCTAGCTTCTTGTCTACATAGTCACTCATCCGACTTATGCGTTTGTCGTAGCGTTGTGCCAACTTTCCAACACTCTCGTCATAGAAGGCATCCGCCTGTGATTTACGCCAGTTCTCTACGCTGGCGTACAGCTCGTTGTCTGTGCCAAAATGTTGTCTTCATAGCCAGCGGTTCATGTGAGCAGAGGTGAAACTCAAGGGGAGCCAATTACGGGCGATCAAGCACTTCTCATTGAAAACGCTGCAGGAGCATCTTCATTGTCTCTGCGGAGTGCGGCAGAGAATTGTCATGAAGAAGAAAATATATGACAGTTATGTGATGTGGACTGCATGTCATCATGCAAGGTTTCTCACCAGGTCCTCGTACTTGGCGGGAGACGCTACTTTATAGGTATCTGTACGTGCTCACTTTGCGCTCAGAACTGAAAAGAGTGACTTGATGCGATCGAGGGGCATACTAGAGAAACTGCCCAACACGTTTGTGCAAAGCTTCATCGGATATTCACTGTTGTTTCCATGTCGCATCCGATCGGACCTTACCTTCCGAATTGCCATAGTACTAGGAATCATCCCGGCACTTTCCTGAAATAATTCACAAAAATCACCGAGAAAGGAAGAGAAGGAAAAGTAGTAGTTGAACATGGACTGGGGGTAAGCGATGCAAGAGGAAGCCGCCTGGTAGAATTCTGCGCAGAGCATAACTTAATCATAGCTGACACTTGCTTTAAGAATCATGAAAGAAGGTTACATACGTGGAAGAGGCCTGGAGACACTGGAAGATTTAATATTGATTATGTAATGGTAAGACAGTGATTTAGGAACCTGGTTTAAAAATGTAAGACATTTCCAGGGGCAGATGTAGATCCTGACCGCAATTTACTGGTTATGAACTGTAGATCAAAACTGAAGAAAGTGCAAAAAGGTAAGAATTTAAGCAGGTGGGACCTGGATAAACTGAAAGAACCAGAGGTTGTATAGAGTTTCAGATAGAGCATTAGGGAACGATTCACAAATACAGGGGAAATAAATACAGCAGAATCAAAAACGAGTAGCTGCGAGAGATGAAATAGTGAAGGATCAAGTAGGAAAAAAGACGAGGGCTAGTAGAAATCCTTGGGTAACAGAAGAGAGATTGAATTTAGTTGGTGAAAGGAGAAAATATAAAAATGCAGTAAATGAAGCAGGCGAAAAGAACTACAAACGTCTCAAAAATGAGATCGACAGGAAGTGCAAAATTCCTAAGCAAATGTTGGAACACGCGAGGCAATACTGACCTTACGACTTATCTTAGGAGACAGATTAAGGAAAGACAATCCTACGTTTCTAGCATTTGTAGATTGGAGGAAGTTCTTGATAATGTTGACTGGAATACTCCCTTTAAAATTCTGAAGGTGGCAGGGGTAAAATACAGGGAGCGAAAGGCTATTTACAATTTGTACAGAAACCAGATGGCAGTTATAAGAGTCGAGGGGCATGAAATAGAAGCAGTGGTTGGGAAGGGAGTGAGACAGGGTTTTAGCCTCTCCCCGATGTTATTCAATCTGTATATTGAGCAAGCAGTAAAGGAAACAAAAGCAAAATTTGGAATAGGATCTAAAATCCATGGAAAAGAAATAAAAACGTTGAGGTAATTCTGTCAGAGACAGCAAAGGACTTGGAAGAGCAGTTGAATTTAATGGACAGTGTCTTGAAGGGAGGGTATAAGATGAACATCAACAAAAGCAAAACGAGGATAATGGAATGTAGACGAATTAAGCCCGGTGATGCTGAGGGAATTAGACTAAGAAATGAGACACTTAAAAGTAGTAAAGGAGTTTTGCTATTTGGGGAGCAAAATAACTGATGATGGTCGAAGTAGAGAGGATATAAAATGTAGACTGGAAACAGTTTCTGAAGAGGAGAAATTTGTTAACATCGAGTATAGATTTAAATGTCAGTAAGTCGTTTCTGAATGTATTTATATGGAGTGTAGCCATGTATGGAAGTGTAACATGGGCGATAAATAGTTCAGACAAGAACAGAATAGAAGCTTTCGAAATGTGGTGCTACAGAAGAATGCCCACGATTGGATAGGGAGATCACATAACTAATGAGGAGGTACTGAATAGAACTGGGGTGAAGAGGAAATTATACATGCTGTGCATTCACACTGAAAGAAAGGACGGTTGGTGGTTGTCACTTTACTTATACACAGGATGTAACAGGTATAAGTGCAGATATTTGTGTTTGTGGTACCGAAATATGTACAGCGATCAGTGTATTGGTTGTTTTTTCTCTGCGTCCAATATTCTTCCCACCAACACGTCACAAACTTTATGACGTGACATTCGTGCACGGTTCTAACTGCACTATGTCCATCAATATAGACTAACCGTTTCGTGTACACGTGTCCTCACTTACCTGCTGCTCAGGGGAAAATAAGCATTAAGGGTTCACCCTTGGCACATGTACTTTGGGGTACTAACCAACCTAAAAATATACGACTATGGCTATAGTTATTATCCTGCAAATGACTGCAGATGCTGATGTAATGTTGTACAGTACACCGTCCTCAATCACCGACGGAAATATCTACACTTATACCGTCTACACCCTGTATATATCAGTGCAGACACCCATGATGTCTGATCGATCTCTTGTGGGAATCAGTGATTGGGGGTAAGGGGTTCGTGGGAAGGTGCTGCTTCGCCAGTAGCGAATAACGGGCTGGGGATTTGGGTGAGAAGGAAAACGTGCTCGGTTGTCCGAGGCCATTAAGACGACCACTCGCATAAAGCCGGAAATTCGCGTTTGAGTCCCAGTCCTGTACAAATTTTTAGCTGTTACCACTGACTCATTTCATTGCCCAAATTCGATGAATGACAAGTTGTACGGCCGCTGGATCGATCAAGGTGTCTGTCAGCTGTTGATGATGTGATTGCAAAGTGCTAACATGAAGGAACAGCGACAGTTCAACCAAGTCCAGCCAGACTTCGTGTTACCGGTGGACGGCACTATCGAGACTATGCCGACGACGGTTGTAAAAACTGCACGAAATCAGTGGAAGAAATGATTTGTGATTTCCAAAGAGCTACCAGCAGTCCAGCTAGCACAATACCTGTGCCTGGGCAGTTAAAACGAATGGTCGAGCAGCTCCTCATAAGCCACACATTTCCATAATCAGTGCTAAGCGTTGTTTGAGATGGTGTAAAGTGCCATGCTACTTCGCAATGGGTGGCTGGAAACTGGAGTCACGAATCACGCTGTATCCTGTGGAAATCCGATGGAAAGGTTAGGGTTTGGTGAATGCCTGGAGAACGTTACCTACTGGCGTTGGACAAATGTATGAAAGCACCACAAATACCATACAGCACCGTGCCTAATACGGTTTAGGAAAAGCGTTGGCATTGAAAACAGCTTCCCGTAGTCTCGAATAGATGAATACAGGTGCCGCATGGTTATCGAGGCCATCTTATAGCATTCTTCCTGCAAAGTAGTGACAACCGAAATGGGGTGGATAGCGATCACGCAACCAGCTCTCCAAAACAGATAACAAGGACTGAATAATACTGAACAGAACAGAAGTCGTGTGACTAGACCCTCCCGTAGGGTAGACCGTTCGCCGGATGCAAGTCTTTTGAGCTGACGCCACTTCGGCGACTTGCGCGTCGATGGGGATGAAATGGTGATGATTAGGACAACACATGACTTAGTCCCTGATAGGGGAAAATCACCGACCCAGCCAGGAATCGAACCCGGGCCCTTAGGGTTGACATTCCGTCGCGCTGACCACTCAGCTATCCGGGGCAGGCTAAATAATACTGAGACCTGGTGACAGTCGTGATCAGGAGAGATGAGACAATTCATCGTCGTCATCAACAAATAAGTCCAGGCCGATGCGAACTGTGTGAGCAAAGGTCCTGTTGTTTTGGAACACACACTGTACCACGGGATGCACCTCATTCACCCAAAATGATCACATAATCGTTGGTAGTAATGCGACTTCGCAGAGCAAGCATGAGGCCTATGGAATACCGAGACACAGCTGCCCCGAAGCGCAACTACGTTTCATTTTTGGATCGTAAACTCCGTTGAAGTTGGACACCGTGTGACACAAGATTCATCTGACCGAATCAGTTTCTTCCACTGCTGCATAGTGAAGGTTTTATGGTTTCAGGACCACGTGACCATGTTTCCTGTTACGAGCATTTGCATCACTGGTGAGTCGTTTTGAAATTCCAACTCGCCCTGCAATTCTCTGCATACGGAGCTCCCTTGGTGTTGTTTTGGTGCTGACAAGCTTCGTGAGTGCGGCGTGCAGTTCTGAGGTGACTTTTGCGGCTGGCCTCCTCTTACTTTTCGTCATAATCCTCTTCAAAGACCGTCTGTCACAGGTCGCGTTCTGGATTAGCGAATGATGTTTTCCGGCATTCCCTGCATGCGGTATAAATCTTCGATACGGTGCCTCTTGAACCACCAAACACCTTGGCTCCCTTGTTACTGGAGGACCCATCGTACGAGCACGAACAGTTTGCCCACACTCGAATTCACTTAGTTCTGACATAGTGCACTTACAACTGAACAAAATTCTCTCTTCAACGTCACTGGCACTTGCAAGTTATTGAGGACACTGCACAGGTGCTGTTAATGGTCAAATAGGACAGCGCCACCTGAATGCTTGGCTAGCGTCTGCATATACACTCCTGGAAATTGAAATAAGAACACCGTCAATTCATTGTCCCAGGAAGGGGAAACTTTATTGACACATTCCTGGGGTCAGATACATCACATGATCACACTGACAGAACCACAGGCACATAGACACGGGCAACAGAGCATGCACAATGTCGGCACTAGTACAGTGTATATCCACCTTTCGCAGCAATGCAGGCTGCTATTCTCCCATGGAGACGATCGTAGAGATGCTGGATGTTGTCCTGTGGAACGGCTTGCCATGCCATTTCCACCTGGAGCCTCAGTTGGACCAGCGTTCGTGCTGGACGTGCAGACCGCGTGAGACGACGCTTCATCCAGTCCCAAACATGCTCAATGGGGGACAGATCCGGAGATCTTGCTGGCGAGGGTAGTTGACTTACACCTTCTAGAGCAAGTTGGGTGGCACGGGATATATGCGGACGTGCATTGTCCTGTTGGAACAGTTAGTTCGCTTGCCGGTCTAGAAATGGTAGAACGATGGGTTCGATGACGGTTTGGATGTACCGTGCACTATTCAGTGTCCCCTCGAGGATCACCAGAGGTGTACGGCCAGTGTAGGAGATCGCTCCCCACACCATGATGCCGGGTGTTGGCCCTGTGTGCCTCGGTCGTATGCAGTCCTGATTGTGGCGCTCACCTGCACGGCGCCAAACACGCATACGACCATTATTGGCACCAAGGCAGAAGCGACTCTCATCGCTGAAGACGACACGTCTCCATTCGTCCCTCCATTCACGCCTGTCGCGACACCACTGGAGGTGGGCTGCACGATGTTGGGGCGTGAGCGGAAGACGGCCTAACGGTGTGCGGGACCGTAGCCCAGCTTCATGGAGACGGTTGCGAACGGTCCTCGCCGATACCCCAGGAGCAACAGTGTCCCTAATTTGCTGGGAAGTGGCGGTGCGGTCCCCTACGGCACTGCGTAGGATCCTACGGTCTTGGCGTGCATCCGTGCGTCGCTGCGGTCCGGTCCCAGGTCGACGGGCACGTGCACCTTCCGCCGACCACTGGCGACAACATCGATGTACTGTGGAGACCTCACGCCCCACGTGTTGAGCAATTCGGCGGTACGTCCACCCGGCCTCCCGCATGCCCACTATACGCCCTCGCTCAAAGTCCGTCAACTGCACATACGGTTCACGTCCACGCTGTCGCGGCATGCTACCAGTGTTAAAGACTGCGATGGAGCTCCGTATGCCACGGCAAACTGGTTGACACTGACGGCGGCGGTGCACAAATGCTGCGCAGCTAGCGCCATTCGACGGCCTACACCGCGGTTCCTGGTGTGTCCGCTGTGCCGTGCGTGTGATCATTGCTTGTACAGCCCTCTCGCAGTGTCCGGAGCAAGTATGGTGGGTCTGACACACCGGTGTCAATGTGTTCTTTTTTCCATTTCCAGGAGTGTATATACAAGCGTGCCTTTCTCGCTGTATTTCCATATTTTTGTCCAACCCTTGCATTTATCGCTAAGTGACCACGTCGAGAAAAGCACAGGAATAAGAGCTGATATAGCGGCTTACCTACAGTCTTTCTTCCTCTCACTGATCGAGAAATCAAATTGTCCAATAGGGAAAGCGTACATGAATTAGAAACTGAGACCAGTGAGCGTGCGCGTAACTCTGATTTCTCGTTTTGCGATCTTCTAGGCGAATATTGTGTTTTAAATAGTGACTACGTGCACGATTGGCAAAGACTTCGTATCAAGTCGTGCAGGCATTAACTAGCTGACGTTATTAATTGAAAGAGGTGCACTTGGCGGGCAGCCAATAAAACACATCTGTTCCCGTAAAAACTGTGTGATATTTTTGAGCGACTTTTTGATCTATTGACTTTAAACCGTTATACCGTCTTATCATTGTGGATGTTATCGACGGAAACTGCCAGGAACCAGATACAGACGGTGTACTGACCGTCAGTGTGGCGCATTTTCCAACCCAGTGATCGGATATCGAAGTCTTTATGTTTGCAGTTAGACAGCTACAAGGCATTAATCACTTATTGTGGAGCACTGAGGGTCAAAGCGTGGCTGGCGACCCTTAAGAGGACTATTTTGCAAGTGCAACGGTGTCGAATATTGATTTCCTGTTCCGCCAATAATCATTTTCTACTTAGCCATCGGAGTAGCACATCACGTACATTATTGGCCATTAAAATTGCTACACCACGAAGATAATGTGCTACAGACGCGAAATTTCACCGACAGGAAGAAGATTCTGTGATATGCGAATCATTAACTTTTCAGAGCATTCACACAAGGTTGGCGCCGGTGGCAACACCTACAACGTGCTGACATGAGGAAAGTTTCCAACCGATTTCTCATACAAAAACAGCAGTTGACCGGCGTTGCCTGGTGAAACGTTGTTGTGATGCCTCATGTAAGGAGGAGAAATGTGTACCATTATGTTTCCGACTTTGATAAAGGTCGGACTGTAGCCTATCGCGATTTTTGTTTATTGTATCGCAACAATGCTGACAGCATTGGTCGAGATCCAATGATTGTTAGCAGAATATGGAATCAGTGGGTTCAGGAGGGTAATACGGAATGCCGTGTTGGATCCCAACGGCCTCTTATCACTAGCAGTCGAGATGACAGGCATATTATCCGCATGGCTGTAATGAATCGTGCAGCCATGTCTCGATCCCTGAGTCAACAGATGGGGACGTTTGCAAGACAACAATCATTTGCACGAACAGTTCAACAACGTTTGCAGTAGCATGGACTATCAGTTCGGAGACCATGGCTGCGGTTACACTTGACGCTGCATCACAGACAGGAGTGCCTGCGATGGTGTACTCGACGACGAACCTGGGTGCACGAATGACAAAACGTCATTTTTTTGGATGAATCCAGGTTCTGTTTGCAGCATCATGATGGTCGCATCCGCGTTTGGCGACATCACGCTGAATGCACATTGGAAGCGTGTGTTCGTCATCGCCATACTACCGGATCACGCAGCGTGATGGTATGGGGTGCCACTGGTTACACGTCTCGGTCACCTCTTGTTCACATTGACGGCACTTTGAACAGTGGACGTTACATTTAAGACGTGTTACGACCTGTGGCTCTACCCTTCATTTGATCCCTGCGAAACCCTACATTTCAGCAGGAAAATGCACGACCGCATATTGCAGGTCCTGTACGGGCCTTTCTGGATACAGAAAATGTTCGATTGCTGCCCTGGCCAGCACATACTCCAGATCTCTCACTAATCTAAAACGTCTGGTCAATGGTGGCCGTGCAACTGGCTCGTCACAATACGCCAGTCACTACTCTTGATGAACTGTGGTATCGTGTTGAAGCTGCATGGGCAGCTGTACCTGTACACGCCATCCCAGCTCTGTTTGACTCAATGCCCAGGCATATCAAGGCCGTTATTACGGCAAGAGGTGGTTGTTCTGGGTACTGATTTCTCAGTATCTATGCATCCAAATTGCGTGAAAATGTAATCACATGTCAGTTCTAGTATAATATATTTATCCAATGAATGTCCGTTTATCATTTGCATTTCCTCTTGGTGTAGCAACTTTAATGGCCAATAGTGTAATTTTTCTCCAGTCGCGGCAACCCCTCGACATCTTTATTGAAGGCACAGAGAAATCACTCGAAGTTCTGACGCAAATGAGGAAATGAAGCTGGTACGAGGAGTACCTTCCATCACACATCGTAAGATGCTTGTGGAGTATAGAATGGCAGTCAAGTCCAGAGAGATTTGGTTGCTCAGTCTATCTCCGTTTCATCGCGAAGCTTGATGTGTAGCCGTGATGGCTGCCTCGATACTCGTCCTCAACTTCTCCTGGGACAAAGAGAGCGCCAAGTGGCGATCAAACAGCAGCGGTGCCGTCGCTGAGCGCGGATGACTCCGGGGGCATGCTTTCGCCAGGAGAGAGTACTGCACGGCCATGGCGCAGTCTGCTTTTCACACACACTCCACACTCGCTGTGAGTAGGGGCCAGGCCAAGTCAAACCAAACCGTTTCTACTCGTCTTCTGGGTCTTGTTGCACACGTTACTGGTCCTTACGATCCCTCATTTTCATTTCAATTACATCAATCGTGTTGCATAGTTCCCGCAGAGGGGTGCTTCTGGGCTGTGGAAGAAGTGAATGATGTACGTGTTACTATTTACCCTTCGTATGTTTACAATTTTGCTAGCATTAAATACAAGCCGTTACTGACCATTCCCCACCATAACGTGCAATCGTCCTCTTAGGTGTTGGGGATGCTAGAGCCGACATCCAGCATCATTTGAAAGGGGAATTTGTCCAGTATAGAGCTGACGAGTCGGTCTTTCTGTAATCTGTCGAAAGTAGGCTGTGGTCGGTGCGTACTGTGCCGGCTGAAGCGCTAGTTACTTTACCACGATGACGGGCGTTTTACAGTATCTGCAGAAGGGAAACTTTTCAAAAGTCTTGACAGGATGCACCACTTCCCACACGAGTTCTGCTACGGGGTGCAGCAAATGACCAACTCATATGCCTTAATCTACTTCTGAGGGTGGTCGATTGAAAGGGCTCGATGTTTGTACAATTTTATCGGTTGTTGGGAGCTCGCAAAATAGAATTCAGCTGTAGTAAGCAGGTTGTTATCACTAAGTCATTTACATACTTTCCGAAAAAAAAGTCGCAGCACAAAGAAATTAGCCGTAAGGGACGGAAATCTGTAGATGTGTTGTACATGTCCAGACAAACAAATTGTTACAGTTTCAGAAAAAATTTGATGATTTATTCGAGAGAAGGAGGTTCAATAATGCGTTGGTGCGCCTCTGGTCCTTTCGCAAGTAGCTGTGCGGCCTCACCTCGATTGATAGTTGTCGGGAGTCCTCCTGAGGGATATCGTGCCAAATTCTGTCCAACTGGGGCGTTAGATCGTCCAAATCACATATGCTCGGAGGGTCATACCATTAATACTCCAATCATTCTCAATTGGGGAGAAATTCGGCAAATTTGCTGGTCAAGGGACGGCTTGGTAAACGCGAAGAAAAAAATTCAAATGGCTCTGAGCACTATGGGACTCAACTTCTGAGGTCATCAGTCCACTAGAACTTAGAACTGCTTAAACCTAACTAACCTAAGGACATCACACACATCCATGCCCGAGGCAAGATTCGAACCTGCGATCGTAGCGGTCTCGCGGTTCCAGACTGTAGCGCCTAGAACCGCACGGCCACTCCGGCCGGCCGCGAAGAAAAGCAGTAGAAACTATAGCAATATCTTGCTGAAATATAGGCCCGAGAAGGCTTGCCGTGAAGGACAACAAATTTATCGACGTACCGCTTTGGTGTAAGGGTGCCGCAGATAAAAACCAAAGGAGTCACGGTATGAAAGGAAACGGCACTCCAGGCATCCACTCCTGGTTGTCGGGCAGTACGGCGAACTAGGGTCAGGTTGGTATGGCACAGCTGGCCAGGACGTCTTCGCTGGTCGTCTGATCTCAGTTCTAAGCGAGACTCACCAGTGAAGATATCTGTTCTCCATTCAACGAGGTTCCAGGCCGGAGACGTGTCTGGAGTCGCCCCAGACAGCGGTGGGATACCAACCTCATCCTCGCCGCCGTACGGCCCGACAAGCAGGGGTGACTCTCTGGGGCAGTGGCGGATACCGGAAAACCTCAACGAGGGTGCGCTAAGGATATCTGTAGCTACCTTTACTTTTACCGTAATAAAAAGTTGTAAGTGTACTGTCATATCACTGGTTTAGTTGTGGAGTATCTTTGCGAGCAGCTGCGTCTAGAGAGTCGAGCGCGGGACACCGAACTGTTATGTCGTGTTGTGGATAGCTCTGGATGTAAGAAGCATTGTTAGTATGGAAGTTGAAGTGTTGCTATAAGGGCTATTATCGTAAGGTGATGAAATATGGAAATGGTTCAGAGGAAAGAGCGTAAAGAAGTAATTTAAAAATGTGCATTGCTGATAACGTATTTGTGTTTCCTATCTTTGCGTGTCGTACCGTACTGTATCAATGATACGCGCCGTGTTCGGTCTCCCAGAATGAACTGATGTGAATCAGTAAAAACAATTATTTACCATAAGGAGCCCAGTCAAGTGCCAGTGATTTGTGGCGAGCTAAGGACGTGCGTTCGATCATCGTTTCCGCATTATCAACAATCACCCGCGTCGTGTCGGTTACGCATACGCTCGTCTGAATGATATTTTCGACTGTTAATCATCAAGATTGTTAATTGGGATAAAGATTTACGATTTAGAGTGTAAAAAGTGCAACCTGTGGTTTCCATATCGTCTCAGAATATAGATGTTCATACCAGACATAGGACAGTGTCGTGTTTTAACGTTGAGTGGCTCCCCTAAACCCGCTTGCGTAATTCGATAGATAATTTCAGACAAGCCAACAGCAGTGTAGAGCAGAACAATACGACCGCTGCGGGATGAGCAGGTACCTGGTGTAGACGGGGCGCACGACCAAGGAACGACAAACAGTTTAAAAGTACTCCACCCATTAGTACTCCCGGGCGTGTTACACGCACAATTTAAGAAATTTTCATTTAAACTGGTTATACACATACACAATGCCTCCTTATGATATAAAAAAGTTACAATTGTGGTTCTCTTCCTTAAATGTGAATTCTATGCGCCTATTCTTCCAGGCAAACTGCTTAATTACATCGTCGATAGGACAATCGATGTGAGAGTAAGTGTTCAACAGAGCTAAGCCATTAAGTTGATCCTCCTTCATTGTCGACCTCAGCCATATCTTTGTACACCGCAATGTTGAAAAACTTCTTTCTACTGTGGCAGTAGATGCAGGTAGACAAGCAGATATTTTGTACAGCATGTGCAAAGTAGGATAGTCAGATTTAGGACAAACAGACAACGCTTGCATAACAGAATCACGATCATTAAGGGCGTTTATGCTCGTTTGCTTGTATTGAAAAATCTCTCTCATTAGCCTCTTTTTAATCACGAAGAGTTATTCTTCTTTAGAGAACGGTAGTTCGGTTAAGCATTGATCCAATTTATGTTGTTCAAATGTGTGTGAAATCTTATGGGACTTAACTGCTAAGGTCATGAGTCCCTAACCTTACACACTACTTAACCTAAATTATCCTAAGGACAAACACACACACCCATGCCCGAGGGAGGACTCGAACCTCCGCCGGGACCAGCCGCACCGTCCATGACTGAAGCGCCTGAGACCGCTCGGCTAATCCCGCGCGGCTCCAATTTATATGCCAGATCATTACCGTCATGTTTCAGTAGTTGTGAGAGCAAAAGTGTGTTGAATTTTAAATGATAATGCTTCATAGGAAAATACAACTCCTCGATTCAGACGAGTCGACTGACGAAAGAATAGCGGGCTGAGTGGCGGGGGCGGCGCGGGTGGCAATGCGCCCCCCCCCCCCCCCGGATGTATCCACCAGTGGTCTGGGGTGTTACTTTTTTTCGCAGCAGGATCCCTTTGGTTGTCATCCGCGTCACCCTTACAGCAGAGCAGAACGTCGACGATATTCTACGCCCTGTTTTGCTGCCCTTCGTGAAGATCCATCCTGGGCTTATATACTACTGGCCGTTAAAATTGCTACAGCAAGAAGAAATGCAGATGATAAACGGGTATTCATTGGACAAATACATTATACTAGAACTGACATTTGATTACCTTTTTCACGCAATTCGGCTGCATAGATTCTGAGAAACAGTACCCAGAATAACCACCTCTGGCATTGAGTCAAACAGAGCTTGGATGATGTGTACAGGTACAACTGCCCATGCAGCTTCAACACGATACCACAGTTCATCAAGAGTAATGACTGGCGTATTGTGGCAAGCCAGTTGCTCGGTCACCATTGATCAGACGTTTTCAATTGGTGAGAGATCTGGAGAATGTGCTGGCCAGGGCAGCATTCGAACTTTTTCTGTACCCAGAAAGGCCCGTACAGGACCTGCAACATGCGGTCGTGCAGTATCCTGCTGAAATGTAGGGGTTCGCAGGGATCGAATGAAGGGTAGAGCCACGGGTCGGAACACATCTGAAATGTAACGTCCACTGTTCAAAGTGCCGTCAATGCGAACAATAGGAGACCCAGACGTGTAACCAATGGCACCCCATGCCAACACGCCGGATGATACGCCAGTATGGCGATGACGAATACACGCTTCCAATGTGCGTTCGCCGCGATGTCGCCAAGCACCGATGCTACCATCATGAAGCTGTAAAATGAACTTGGGTTCATCCGAAGAAATGACGTTCGTCGTCGAGTGCACCATCGCAGGCGCTCCTGTCTGTGATGCAGCGTCAAGGGTAACCGCAGCCACAGTCTCCGAGCTGATAGTCCATGCTGCTGCAAACGTCGTCGAACTGTTCGTGCAGATGGTTGTTGTCTTGCAAACGTCCCCATTTGTTGACTCAGAGATCGAGACGTGGCTGCACGATCCGTTACAGCCATGCGGCTAAGATGCCTGTCGTCTCGACTGCTAGTGATACGAGGCCGCTGGGATCCAGCACGGCGTTCCGTATTACCCTCCTTAACCCACCGATTCCGTATTCTGCTAACAGTCATTGGATCTCGACCAACGCGCGCAGCAATGTCGCGACACGACAAACCGCAATCGCGACAGTCTACAATCCGACCTTTATCAAAGTCGGAAACGTGATGGTACGCATTTCTCCTCCTTACACGAGGCATTACAACAACGTTTCACCAGGCAGCGCCGGTCAACTGCTGTTTGTGTATGAGAAATCGGTTGGAAACTTTCCTTATGTCAGCACGTTGTAGGTATCGCCACCGGCGCCAACCTTGTGTGAATGCTCTGAAAAGCTAATCATTTGCATATCACAGCATCTTCTTCCTGTCGATTAAATTTCGCGTCTGTAGCAGTCATCTTCGTGATGTAGCAATTTTAATGGCCAGTAGTGTATTTTAGCAAGATAATCACCGCCCAAACACGGTGAAAATTTGTACTGCTTGCCTTCCTGCTTGCCAAACCCTACCTTGGCCAGCGAGGTAGCGTTTGGAGCGTTATAGGCAGGGACTTCCAAGCATCTAGTCATTTTTACGATCTAACGCGCCAATTGGACTGAATTTGGCACAGTATCCCTCGGGAGGACACCCATCAAGTCTATGAATCGGTGCTAAGCTTACGTAAGGGACTGAGGTGGACCAACGCATTACTGACTTGCTCAGTTTGTGAAGCTCTTTTTCTCGAATCAGTTCCCATTTCTTTTTCTGAAACTGTAATAACTGTTTGTATGTGCATGTACATCACATATACAGTTTTCCGTACTATTTGGATAATTCCTTCGTGCAGCGTCGTGTTTTTTTTATTATCGTCTTACAATGTATATTATAAACAGAAATAGCCCTCATATAAGTACGTAGGCTTCCGCGACTGGTATCAAGATGATTAAAATTCTACAGTGTTGTAGCACGTCACTGTATAAAATGCTTTAAAATATTAACGATTAAGCCGACGTTCCAGCCGTACTAAAACGTCCTTCCTCAGTGCAAGAATTTCTGAATGCTGACGCAAATCTCTTCAGATACTCAGTATAATGTCGTATATTGTTCGTTGAACTACAATGCAGAACTGTACTGACTGGTTTGAATAAGTGAAGGAACACATCAACCCGGCCACTACTGTCTATGGGTTGCTGATCTCGTGACCAAATAAAGCGAGCTGAGTATCACAAGGTTTCAGTGTGTAGAATCAATGTGGATTCCTACAGAGGATATTTTCATACTCCAGGAAGATCTTAAGTGGCGAGCATATAACCTGTACCATAATTCTACAACAGATCGATGTCGGTGTTATGGACTTCTAAATAAGTGCTTCTATCTGACGACCCTTTCCCAAATTGGAATATCTTTCATAGCGTCCATATCGTAATACCTGTATGGTTTGGCAAATGTATTTTAGTTTAATTTGTGGCCGGATGCCATACTCTTCTCCTACACAGTCTGAAACGTCCCCTTAGAACAATTATTCATGACTGTGCTTAAACTGACACACAATATTTTTAGCGCAACGCAATCTGACTTTCAAAAATCCCTACAAAAGAATGGCCCTGATTAACATTAACCTATATCTTTCACAAATCACTTACCTCACCAAAAATCTTGGTTACTCGAACTACTGCAGTACAGCGAGCACCACTACTTCCAGCTAAATAAAAGATTCAAACTACGGAAGGCACTAACTACTGACTGATAGGTATAGTTAGCAAATGAAAGATTTTAATAGAGAACAAACAATGTCTTTACCTTAATAGTCATAATATATATAGCAGTTCATGACATCCATTCTTACAAATTTCAAAACTCCGCCATCTCTCTCCCCACATCCACCACTGCTGGCGGCTCACCTCCAACTGCACAACGCTACGCGCCGCTAACATCCATCTGACCAACACTACAATGGCAGACAACAATGCAAACTAGCCACAGGCTGCGCACAGCACAGCCAGTGATTCTCATACAGAGCGCTATGTGGCGTTACCAATAAGAAAACCTAAACAGCCTACTTACAATCTTCAGTTATCCAAGAGAGGGAAGTTGTGTGCACGTGCTGTTTGCGTCTCGAACTTTATGCGGCAGAGATCTTCTCACAACTCAGCGTTTACCTGAACGAGGATAGAAAACGGCGCGCAGATTAGTTGGTGTCCCAGTGCAACGGTCGTTAAATTGCAGCGCGGATTCTATCCGGATACGGCTACACGCCCTGTCTCACAAGTTAAGGCGTTACGCTGGACGAGCAGTTTTTATGAAAACGGAAATGGCCTGTGATCTTTCTGTGACGGTTTGTTGCCCTTCGTTGCTCCAGCGACGTGTGACAAACGACTGCTAGAAGAGGAGATAGCACTTTCGTACAATCTTTACGTAACCAGTAAACTCTCTGTTCTGTGAAGAGTCATACTCCCATGTATAAAACGGCTTCAGACTTATGATTACCTTACAAATGAGTTAATGTGTTAATTACTTGACGTTTAGCATGTAAACGAGAAAAAGTTTAGAAAAGATTTGAAATTAAGTTTAAAGTTTATTGGCAATAGGTAAGTGCTGTCTTTATCAAACACTGGAAGACTATGGTCTTCATTCTAACACCCAAACATGCAGATGTCAGACACTCAGATCTGTACCAAACGTTGTATTTCGACAGAGTATCAAATAAAACTTCGATTGCTGTCGGTCCAGCAAAACGGGTGTAAACGTTAACCAAAAGCAACACGAGAACTACGGAGCACATCGGGTCCTGGGTTCATATCCCGATGATGACAACTTTTTTTTTGGGGGTGGGGGGGGGGGGTGACGATGCCCTCATGGCTACCTACTCACCACGCGAGATCTACAAAACTATAATCACAAATACGCTTTTCCTGTGGTGGTGGTAAGTTCCTATGGGACCAAACTGCTGACGTCATCGGTCCCTAGGCTTACACACCACCTAACTTAAACTAACTTACGCTAAGGACAACACACGCACCCAGGCCCGAGGAAGACTCGAACCTCCGGCGGGGGGAGCCGCGCGAACCGCGGCAATGCGCCTCAGAACACGCGGCACTTTCCTGTGCTCCGTACTTCTGGTGTTACTTTTAATTAACGTTTACGCCCATCTGCGGGACGACAGCACATAGCACGAACTACAATGGTGTCCAAAATTAAAGCAACAAAAGTAAATTTTGAAAGGTTGCGTTTATTTTGCCACAAAACAATATAAACAGCTGACAGCAGAGTAAAAACAATATAAAGAATAAAGAACGGCTGCAACATACGTAACCATAGACGGAAATGTTCTTCGTTTTTCCAAGTTAAAAAATGTGCTCACACATTCCGACTACTGGTTACTGTGCTCGCTATGGGGTGACCACCTCTCGCAGCAATGCAGACCTGACAACGACGGAACATGCTGTGAATAACGTCACCAATGTCATGTTGATGCAGTAACACCCAGTCTTCCTGCAGAGATTCTCGCAACTCTTGGAGACTGACGTGATGCAACCTGTCTAGTGCATCCCAGACATGCTCTATGGCAGGGCTTCCCAACCTTTTCAGCTGGCGGACCCCTTCTTAAGTCGAAAATCCATGGCGGACCCCTAATCAGTCAAGACCACAGTAACTTTAACTTTCATAGCGAAACCCATGGGAACTGAAAGCTTCTTAACGCAAGGGCCATGTTCCAAATGACTGCCCCCCTCCCTCCCCAAATTATGAATAATCTTTGGTTTAGAGATGATGATAACAACTTGAAATTAACGATCCAATTTGAATTCCCACTGTATCCAGACACTTGCTAGCGGATTTACTCCCTTTTTTCAACACAATATAGCTTCATTAAAATTACTTTGTAATTGACATTTCACATGTTGGAGCTGCCTTCCTCCAAGAGCAATCAACGTCACGTTCGAACTGTTCGCCGATTGGTCGACAAAGCTCGCTCCGCGCATGCGTAAAAGGTTTCAGCGCATCTAGCGCCGTGAGCCAGCGCACAAACGAACCCCGTACTGCCGTGAAACAGTCGATCAGAGAAGCCGCATTCTCCGGCACTAAACCGTGTATGCGTTCTCGCTTAAGAACCGCAAAGGATGCTTGGGAATACGACCTCAAGTAAAAGTAAACATGTTTTTTACACGAAAAAAATAGTGATAAATTTGATTTTCACATCTTTATTCAATAATTTTACTCATTATTTTACACGATTTGGTGAAAGGTGGCCGCGGGCCCCCTAGAAAGAGCCGGCGGACCCCTAAGTGGTCCGCAGACCACACGTTGGGAAGCCCTGCTCTATGGGATTCAAATGGGGAAAACGAGAAGGCCACGCCATTAGTGCGGTATCTTCCGTTTCCGATAAAACACCAACCGTTCGTGCTTTATGAAGTCGAGTACTGTCGTGCATCAATACGAAGTCTTGGCGCACGGCACATCCAACAACCATACAGGAGACGCGGAACGGGTCTCTACTCACCCACGGACGGTCTCGGTAGTCTGGTCGCACAGATACGCATTTCTGTTATCCGCAGTGCTGGTGTTACTTTCAGTCACAGTTTACGCATGTTATACTGGACGGCACCACACAGTACGAACTAAATTGGTGCATTGGTTGATACTGCAACGATACACAGTGTCTGGTACCGATTTCAGAGTCTGACATCAGGAGATTTGGGTCTCAGTTGCATCTCATAGTGACATCCATCTAGCAAATAACAGCCGAATCCAAAAAGGTCAACAACGTTAAGAGATTCTTAAGAGGATAGTTTTTCTACTCAGGAAGAAACAAAAATACTGAAACGGATACCAATATTTTAAAATGTGATTAATTTTTGACTGTTGTTGTTGTGGTCTTCAATCCAGAGACTGGTTTGATGCAGCTTTCCATGCTAATCTATCCTGTGCAAGCTTATTCACCTCCCAGTACCTACTGCAACCTACATCCTTCTGAATCTGTATAGTGTAGTCATCTCTTGGTCTCCCTCTACGATTTTTACCCTCCACGCTGCTCTCCAATACAAAATTGGTGATCCCATGATGCCTCAGAATATGTCCTACCAACCGATCCCTTCTTCTTGTCAAGTTGTGCCACAAATTTCTCTTCTCCCCAATTCTGTTCAATACCTCCTCATTACTTATGTGATCTACCTATCTAATCTTCAGCATTCTTCTGTAGCACCACATTTCGAAAGCTTCTATTCTCTTCTTGTCTAAACTACTTATGGTCCACGTTTCACTTCCATACATGGCTACACTCCATACAAATACTTTCAGAAACGATATCCTGACACTTAAATCTATACTCGATGTTAACAAATTTTTCTTCTTCAGTAACGCTTTCCTTGCAATTGCCAGTCTACATTTTGCATCCTCTCTACTTCGACCATCGTGAGTAATTTGCTCCCAAAGTAACAAAACTCATTTACTACTTTAAGCGACTCATTTCCTAATCTAATTCCCTCAGCACCATCCGATTTAATTCGGCTACATTCCATTATCTTCGTTTTGCTTTTGTTGATGTTCATCTTATATCCTCCTTTCAAGACACTGTCCATTCCGTTCAACTGCTCTTCCAGGTCCTTTGCTGTCTCTGACAGAATTACAATGTCATCGGCGAACCTCAAAGTTTTTATTTCTTCTCCATGGATTTTAATTCCTACTCCAAATTTTTCTTTTGTTTTCTTTACTGCTTGCTCAATACACAGATTGAATAACATCGGGGATAGGCTACAACCCTGTCTCACTCCCTTCCCGACCACAGTTTCCCTTTCATGCCCTCGATTCTTATAACTGCCATCTGATTTCTGTACAAATCGCAAATAGTCTTTCGCTCCCTGTACTTTACCCCTGTTATCTTCAGGGTATGATAGAGAGTATTCCAATCAACATTGTCAAAACTTTCTGTAAGTCTACAAATGCTAGAAATGTAGGCTTGCATTTCGTTAATCTATTCTCTAAGATAAGTCGTAGGGTCAGTATTGCCTCACGTGTTCCAACATTTCTACGGAATCCAAACTGATCTTCCCCGAGGTCGGCTTCTACCAGTTTTTCCATTCGTCTGTAAAGAATTCGCGTTAGTATTTTGCAACTGTTACTTATTAAACTGATAGTTCGGTAATTTTCACATCTGTCAACACCTGTTTTCTTTGGGATTGGAATTATTATATTCTTCTTGAAGTCTGAGGGTATTTCACCTGTCATATACATCTTGCTCACCAGATGATAGACTTTTGTCAGGACTGGCTCTCCCAAGGCTGTCAGTAGTTCCAATGGAATGTTGTCTACTCCCGGGGCCTTGTTTCGACTCAGGTCTTTCAGTGCTCTGTCAAACTCTTCACGCAGTATCATATCTCCCATTTCATCTTCATCTACATCCTCTTCCATTTCCATAATATTGTCCTCAAGTACATCGCCCTTGTATAGATCCTCTATATACTCCTTCCACCTTTCTGCTTTCCCTTCTTTGCTATGAACTTGGTTTCCACTGAGCTCTTGATATTCATACAAGTGGTTCTCTTTTCTCCAAAGGTCTCTTTAATTTTCCTGTAGGCAGTATCTATCTTAACCCTAGTGAGATAAGCCTCTACATCCTTACATTTGTCCTCTAGCCATCCCTGATTAGCCATTTTGCACTTCCTGTCGATATCATTTTTGAGACGTTTGTATTCCTTTTTGTCTGCTTCATTTACTGCATTTTTATGTTTTCTCCTTTCATCAGTTAAATTCAATATTTCTTCTGTTACCCAAGGATTTCTATTGGCGCTCGTATTTTTACCTATTTGATCCTCTGCTGCCTTCACTATTTCATCCCTCAAAGCTACCCATTCTTCTTCTACTGTATTTCTTTCCCCCATTCCTGTCAATCGTTCGCTTATGCTCTCTCTGAAACTCTGTACAACCTCTGGTTCTTTCAGTTTATCTAGGCCCCATCGCCTTAATTTCCCCACCTTATTGCAATTTCTTCAGTTTTAATCTAACGCTCATAACCAACAGATTGTGGTCTGAGTCCACATCTGCCCCTGGAAATGTCTTACAGTTTAAAACCTGGTTCCTAAATCTCTGTCTTACCATTATATAATCTATCTGACACCTTCTAGTATCTCCAGGCTTCTTCCATGTATACAACCTTTTTTTTATGATTCTTGAACCAAGTGTTAGCTCTGAGAAAGATTATACCAGGCAGCTTCCTCTTTCATTCCTTAACCCCATTCCATATTCACCTACTACGTTTCCCTCTCTCCCTTTTCATACTATCGAATTCCAGTCACCCATGACTATTAAATTTTCGTCTCCCTTCACTATCTGAATAATTTCTTTTATCTCATCATACATTTCACTAGTCTCTTCATCATCTGCAAAGCTAGTTGGCATATAAACTTATACTGCTGTGGCAGGCATTGGGCTTCGTAACTGTCTTGGCCACAACAATGCGTTCACTATGCTGTTTGTAGTAGCTTACCCGCATTCCTTCTCTTTTATTGATTATTAAATCTACTCTTGGATTACCCCCATTTGAATTTGTATTTATAACCCTGTATTCCCCTGGCCAGAAGTCTTGCTCATCCTGCCACCGAACTTCACTAATTCCCACTGTAGCTAACTTCAACCTATCCATTTCCCTTTTTAAATTTTCTAACCTACCTGCCCCATTAAGGGATATGACATTCCACGCTCAGACCAGCAGAACGCCAGTTTTCTTTCTCCTGATAACAACGTCATCCTGACTAGTCCCTGCCCGGAGATCCGAATGGGGGACTGTTTTACCTCCGGAATATTGTACCCAAGAGGACGCCATCATGATTTAACCATACAGTAAAGCTGCATGGCTTCGGGAAAAATTACGGCTGTAGTTTCCCCTTGCTTTCAGCAGTTAGCAGTACCAGGACAGCAAGGCCGTTTTGGTTATTGTTACAAGGCCAGATCAGTCAATCACCAGACTGTTGGATCTGCAACTACTGAAAAGCCTGCTGCCCCTCTTCAGGAACCACACGTTTGTCTGGTCTCTAAATAGATACCCCCTCCGTTGTGGTTGCACCTACGGAACGGCTATCTGTATCGCTGAGGCACGCGAGCGTCCCCACCAACGGCAAGGTCCATCGGGGAGGAAAAATGCTTGTGAATCCGGCCCATACCTCAGAGGTAGAGCGGTAAGTAACGCGACCACTGAGGAGTTAAAAGACGTGAGGAGGAATATTTTATTTTTTCTCTTCCAGTAGTGACAATGCAGAGGCATGTGGGACTCGCACCGATCGTTTTCTGTGGTGTAAAGTTTGAAGCAGAAGTAACATAGATTCGTCAACGCGGATTCTGAGACGGTCATTTTCAAATGCGACACAGTTTTGTAGTAAGGAATTTGAAATTAAACTTAGACTGTTGTAATTCACTGAAGCTCAAAAGAAATTGGTATAGGCATGCGTATGCAAATACAAAGATATATAAACAGGCAGAATACGGCGCTGCGGTCGGCAACGTCCATTTCAGACAAGCATCTGGCGCAGTTGTTAGAGCAGTTACTGCTTCTACAATGGTAGGTTATCGAGATTTAAGTGAGTTTGAACGTCGTGTTACAGTCGGCGCACGAGCGATGGGACACTGCATCTCCGAGGTAGGGATGAAGCGGGGATTTTTCCGTACGACCATTTCACGAGGGCACCGTGAATGTCATGAATCCGGTAAAACATCATATCTCCTACGTCGCTGAAAATAAGTGCAACCCTTCTGGAAATTGCTGCAGATTTCAATGCTGGGTCATCAACAAGTGTCAGCGTGCGAACCATTCAATGAAACACCATCGATATGGGCTTTCGGAGCCGAAGACACAAACGTGTACCCTTGATGACTGCACGACACGAAGCTTTACGCCCCGCCTGAGCCTGTCAATACCGACATTGGACTGTTGATGTCCGGAAACATGTTGCCTGGCAGGACGAGTCTCGTTTTAAATTATATCGAGCGAATGGACGTCTACGGGTATGAAGACAGCCTCATGAGTCCATAGACTCTGCATGTCAGCAGCGGACTGTTCAAGTTGGTCGAGGCTGTGTAATGGTCTGGGGCATCTGCAGTTGGAGTGAAGTGGAACCCCTGAAACGTCTAGCTACGACTCTGGCAGGTGACACGTATGTATGCATCCTGTCTGATCACCTACATCCATTCATATCCACTGTGCATTCCGTCGTACTTGGGCAATTTCAGCAGGGCTATGCGACACCGCACACGCCCAGAATTGCTACAGAGCGGGTCCAGGGACACACCTCTGAGTTTGAACACTTCCGTTGGCCACCAAACTCCCCAGACACGAGCATTATAGAGAATATCTGTGATGCCTTGCAAAGTGCTGTTCAGAAGAGATTTCCCCTTCGTACTCTTACGGATTTATGGACAGCCTGCAGGATTCATGGTGTCAGTTCCCTCCAGACATTAGTCAAGTCCATGCCACGTCCTGTTGCGGCAATTCTGAGAGTCCTACACCATATTAGGCATGTGTACCAGTTTCTTTGGCTCTCCATTGTACTTTATCCTATTCATGGAAGGGCATGTATCACGTACGTGAAATATGGAGCTCAAAGTAAAGATGTGTGTGATCGCATTTATTGAGTAAACATTGGGCCGCGTACTGTGGGAAAGTATGCTGGGTCTACCTGCTGGAGAACATCTGTAATTTCCGTGAAGCAAGCAGGAACGAAGGAGCTGTGGTACCATGGAAGACCTCCAGCACCAAGGATGACGGATATGATGTATATAAGCGACTCTTGTTTTATACTATACAGAGATGTTAATGAGATGTCTTTGGGACAGCAATATTAATTGGTTCTGGGAGTAGTAACTTCCCATGTAACGTGCAACCGTTTATGAAAGTTTGTGACAATATACGCAGTTAACTGGGACCAATTTACGCTTTATTTACATAGAAAATGAGTGTTTTGCTTTATAGCCACTTCACTTATAAAAATCTTCGCGGTCGAAAGAAGTTCGATTCGAAGAAGAATAGGGCACAGCATCGATGGACCTTAAGATAAATCACAAGAGTTCCAAGGCTGAATCTTTACACCAGTCTAATAAGGGATCATGAAGGCGGCGGTGTTAGATGTAGCTGTACGGAGTAATAGGTCTAGAACATCTACATCTACATCTACATACATACTCCGCAATCCACCATACGGTGCGTGGCGGAGTGTACTTCGTACCACAACTAGCATCTTCTCTCCCTGTTCCACTCCCAAACAGAACGAGCGAAAAATGACTGCCTATATGCCCTTGTACGAGCCCTAATCTCTCTTATCTTATCTTTGTGGTCTTTCCGCGAAATGTAAGTTGGCGGCAGTAAAATTGTACTGCAGTCAACCCCAAATGCTGGTTCTCTAAATTTCACGAAAAAAACGCCTCCTTTCCTCTAGAGACTCCCACCCAAGTTCCTGAAGCATTTCCGTAACACTCGCGTGATGATCAAACCTACCAGTAACAAATCTAGCAGCCCGCCTCTCAATTCCTTCTATGTCCGCCCTCAATCTGACCTCTGAGGGATCCCAAACACTCGAGCAATACTCAAGAATAGGTCGTATTAGTGTTTTATAAGCGCTCTCCTTTACAGGTGAACCACATCTTCACAAACTTCTACCAGTGAACCGAAGACGACCATCCGCCTTCCCCACAACTGCCATTACATGCTTTTCCCACTTCATATCGCTCTGCAATGTTAACGCCCAAATATTTAATCGACGTGACTGTGTCAAGCGCTACACTACTAATGGAGTATTAAAATATTACAGGATTCTTTTTCCTCTTCATCTGCATTAATTTACATTTATCTATATTTAGAGTTAGCTGCCATTCTTTACACCAACCACAAATCCTGTCCAAGCCATCTTGTATCCTCCTACAGTCACTCAACGACGACACCTTCCCGTACACCACAGCATCATCAGCAAACAGCCGCACATTGCTATCCACCCTATCCAAAAGATCATTTATGTAGATAGAAAACAACAGCGGACCTACCACACTTCCCCGGGGCACTCCAGAAGATACCCTCGCCTCCGATGAACACTCACCATCGAGGACAACGTACTGGGTTCTATTACTCAAGAAGTCTTCGAGCTACTCACGTACTTGGGAACCAATCCCATATGCTCGTACCTTAGTTAAGAGTCTGCAGTGGGGCACCGAGTCAAACGCTTTCCGGAAGTCAAGGAATATGGCATTCGTCTGATATCCTTCATTCATGGTTCGCAAGATATAGTGTGAAAAGCGGGCGAGATGCGTTTCGCAGGAGCGATGCTTTCTAAAGCCGTGCTGATGCATGGACAGCAACTTCTCTGTCTCATGAAATTCATTACATTCGAACTGAGAATACGTTCGAGAATCGTGCAACAAACCGATGTTAAGGATATTCGTCAGTAATTTTGACGATCCGTCCTTCTACCCTTCTTATATAGAGCGTCACCTGCGCTTATTTCCAGTCGCTCGGAACGGGCAAGGGATTCGCGATAAATGCAAGCTAAGTAAGGAGCCAAAGCAGTAGAGTACTCTCTGTAAAACCGAATTGGAATCCCATCAGGACCTGGCGATTTATATATTTTTAATCCATTCAACTGCTTCACAACCCCAGGGATGTCTATCACTATGTCCTCCATACAGGAATCTGTACGAGACTCAAATGGCGGTATGTTTGTACGATCCTCCTGCGTGAAAGATTTCTCAAATGCTAAATTTAAAATTTCAGCTTTCGTTTTGCTGTCTTCCGTTGCCAGGCCAGACTGATCAGTGAGTGACTGGATGGAAGCCTTCGACCGGCTTACCGATTTTACCTAAGACCATAATTTTCTTGGGTTTTCAGCAAGATCTTTTGCTAAGGTATGACGGTGGTAGTGGTTGAATGCTCGGCGCATCGCTCTTTTTACAGCACCACGAATCTCTACTAACTTTTGCCTGTCCTCATTCTCCCGATCTTTCTTGTACCGCGAGTGCATCTGCCTTTGCTTCCTGAGCATTCTCCGAATTGCGCTGTTAAACCACGGTGGGTCTTTTCCGTCCGTAACCCACTTTTTCGGCATATACTTGTCCAATGCGTGATTTACAATGTTTTTAAAATTTGCCCATAATTCTTCCACGTCCATCGCACCGGAAGTAAATGAAGTCGATTCATTTACTAAGTGGGATGCTAACAACTACTTATCTGCTCTTTCTAGTAGTTGTTCAAGCAGTCAAAATATCGCCATATAAGCTTAGTACAGCAGTCATCAGCCATTAAAAAACACTCCAACATCGCAATGATTAGAAGAAAAATTACATTCAAAACATTTAGTAAAAATTTATGATCGTGTCTCGTATTGGATAATACATCTAAATATGATCACACATGTTGTTATTGATCAATTAATCATCCACTCGTACAGAGAACACAATAATACGCAATTACAGTGTCACAACTTTGGGGTTTTTGAGGGCAGCAGGAATCTGAAGCAGAGAACAGTCGACACTAGGTGTTCTGAATGGTGCCGTTTTAACGGTCAGTTCTTTGGGGCCGGTGGCCAACGTTTCGTACCGATACTAACGCTAGCCTATTTAAGGCCTCAAAACATACTACTTGGTGCAGGTTACTACGTAATAATACGATCAGCACATGCGCGGGCCGCGGTTCCGCCCCAGAATGTCGGTTCAAAAAATGGTTCAAATGGCTCTGATCACTATGGGACTTAAGTTCTGAGGTCACCAGTCCCCTAGAACTTAGAACTACTTAAACCTAACTAACCTAAGGACATAACACACATCCATGCCCGAGGCAGGATTCGAACCTGCGACCGTAGCAGTAGGAAGCTTATTCACAATATAAAACCACCAGATACAAGTCTTGATGCATCTGGCATCTACAAAATTAGCTGCAGCCAATGTAATAAATATTATATCGGCCAAACAGGCAGAAAATTCAGAATCCGATTCAAAGAACATTCGACTGCTACAAGCTTGATAAATGTAACAAATCAGCAGTAGCAACTCGCATTAAAGATACTGCTCACCCTTTGAAAATCGAAGACAACCTCGAAATTTTACACGAAATAGGAAAAAGTAAAAGAATGGATATCATGGAAGAAATGGAAATTTTCATGCATAACACAAAAGCGGAGATAACATTCTTCATGAAATAACCGAATTCAAAAACACAGAATTCTTCAACAGTCTTACGCCAGTTCTAACTCAATAGATTCAAGATATATCAATGTAAATAATTGACTACAAATCTGTCAGGACCAAGAATATCGATGAAAAATCTCGATAATCGATACAAACTGAAATGCTACAGTCCGCTATCTTGTGTTGTGCATATAACATCGAAGCAATTTGTGCAGTGAATTACGTTGGCAATAAGTGACAAAATATAATGTGCAACAGCTCCGCCATTATACCAGTGATGCAAGTGGAGCAGCAAGATGATGAAATTGTAAGTGATCAACTGTCATATAAAAGCCTTTCACACTATTTTCGTAACACATAACTGATGCAAATCTGTCTGCATCCTATACAGGCTCTGATATACATAGTCAACCTCAAGGAAGAAAACTAGCAGAAGACATTTCGATTTCTAGCCATACACTGCCCCCCTCATTCCCCCCATCCCCACCCCGAAATGCCACACCAGCAGCTAGAGTAAAAAACAATGGACAAAAGTTCTAGATTAATCTAGTTTAAGACTATTTATTTACAAGTAACATTTCTCTATATGTATGTATGTATGTATAAACGCCTGAAGATGAACAGAACATGTTTGAAACGCGTTGCATTATGTTGGATTAAGCATAAAATAAAAAATGACTGGTAGCAGAAACTTGAAATAAATAATTAAAGAATTTACTTTTATGGAATTTCCCCTCGAAGTGATTTCGCTATTAATCTTTAGCAAGTCCAGAGAATTTTGAATGTTTTCGTGAAAATATTAACCTTCCTGTAAAGGTAATCACAGGACTGACTAATCCGCTCCGTCAGTTTGGTAACTGTGAACCTTAGCCGCTGCGCCGCGCTCACTTGTTGTCAATAGAAAGAAAATTACGACCCTGGCAGGTACGAACAGGCTTCAACTTCGATCTTCTCGGAAACTAGGGTCGGTAGCATAAAACCTATTAACGACGCACTCAGGACAGGATTCTTTACAACATACCTAAGTCTCGTCAAAATCCGTGATTAACAGGTTTGACGGTCCCCATCTGAAGCAAGGGTTTGAAGCGAAAAGTGAACTGGAGAAGCGCCTCAACCGGAGAACCGCGTGACGACGAAGCGGACGGGGCCTAACGGATGCGCCGGGACCGCCGCCAGCATACCAAACCAGTGCATTCCGGGCCACGGGCACCAGTTGGCCGCTTGGGAGCGGCTCCGACGCAATGCATCAGCTGTCCATTCAAATTACGTTCGGTCTCAAATTACACTGTGTTTCGTATGAACGTCGGCTCCATCTTATTCGGTACACTACGGCGAACGACCACTTCAAATGGCTCTGAGCACTATGGTACTTAACTTCTGAGGTCATCAGTCGCCTAGAACTTAGAACTAATTAAACCTAACTAACCTAAGGACATCACACACATCCATGCCCGAGGTAGGTCGGCCAGAGTGGCCGTGCGATTCTAGGCGCTACAGTCTGGAGCCGGGCGACCGCTAAGTCGCAGGTTCGAATCCTACCTCGGGCATGGATGTGTGTGATGTCCTTAGGTTAGTTATGTTTAATTAGTTCTAAGTTCTAGGCAACTGATGACCTCAGAAGTTAAGTCGCATAGTGCTCAGAGTCATTTGAACCATTTTGCCCGAGGCAGGATTCGAACCTGCGACCGTAGCGGTCGCTCGGCTCCAGACTGTAGCGCCTAGAACCGCACGGCCACTCCGGCCGGCGACCACTTCAGCTACTGATCATTCTCACAAGGCGACCACGCTACTCCTTATCACCAATTTTGTCCACACTTATGCTGTAAGCAGGACTTTGCCATAGATAGAAGTGACAGAACTGGAAGTCTAGGTGGTCGAGAATTTAGAAAAAAAATAGTTTTTTCGGCGGGAGTCAGATAAGGCGTGAGCCATTTATGTTGTCATAGCTTCCAAGCGTCGGTGGGAGCAGCTAAAAGAGTACAGAGCGGTAATCCGAAGCTAGAGGTGTCGAGTCCTTATGAGGAACCTTTGCTTTGTTTTCAATTTTTAAGTTACTTTCGCTGCAAATAAATCGAAATAATGTCCAATATATTATTATTATTTTCGTAAAAGCCACGAAAAGTAAGGGCAAAGTACAAATTTTGGAGGATAAAAATGGTTCAAATGGCTTTGAGCAGTATGGGAATTAACTTCTGACGTCATTAGTCCCCTAGAACTTAGAACTACCTAAACCTAACTAACCTAAGGACCGAAACTTCCTGGCAGATTAAAACTGTGTGCCGGATAGAGACTCGATCTCGGGACTTTTGCCTTTCGCGGGCAAGTGCTCTACCACCTGAGCTACCCAAGCACGACTCACGCCCCGCCCTCACAGCTTTACTTCTGACACTATCTCGTCTCCTGCCTTCCAAACTTTACAGAAGCTCTCCTACTTTGGAAGGTAGGAGACGAGATACTGGCAGAAGTAAAGCTGAGGGTGGGGCATGAGTCGTGCTTGGGTAGCTCAGTTGGTAGAGCACTTGCCCGCAAAAGCCAAAGGTCCCGAGTTCGAGTCTCGATCCGGCACACAGTTTTAATCTGCCAGGAAGTTGCATATCAGCGCACACCTCCGCTGCAGAGTGGAAATCTCATTCTGGTAACATAAGGACATCACACACACATCCATGCCCGAGGCAGGATTCGAACCTGCGACCGTCGCGGTCGCGCGGCTCCAGACTGTAGCGCCTAGAACCGCTCGGCCAGCCCGGCCGGCTTTTGGAGGATGGACTGGGACTGCAAATAAATTTCGGAGAAACGATTGTACTAACAGTGTCGAGGAGGACTCTACTAATACCTTTCCAAGAAGAGATCCAATCAAAACAGTCAGGACTTTGTATTACTTTCGAGCAGCCCTCGGCAGTGCACGCAAACAAGTTCAGGGGTAGGTAAAACTGGGCCATCGACGATTTGAGCAACGCTACGTTCAGCTACGGAGCTCATTCGCTTACAAGCTTTGGACCGAGTAGCGTTAATTTTTCGAGAATATTGTGAGAACACAGTGAGAATATCTGAAATACATCTAAAGTGTGATAATATACACGAGCTCTCCACGCCAAGCAAATCCCAACTGGAAAATACGTACTCGTGAAAATGGGCAAAGCCGGAAACAAATAACTTTCGGCTTTGATGCAAAAGTGTTCACCGCAGCTACGTGGGACACGCCTCTGGGCCGACCCGTTTTCCCAGCTGGCGCCACCGTTTCCTCTGCTTTTCCCGCTCCTCCTCAGTTTACATAATAATCGTGTAATTGTAGAACTGTGCAGTTTTTAACGTGTGAAAGATACCGAGAAAATTACTGCTTCCCCTATTTTTACCACGAATATCATCCAAGCATGTGTAAATAATCAACTACAAGATAATAAAAATATCTGATTCTATATATACGAAGATCTCGTGTACACCTTACGATAGGGTGTCCATTCGTCCCGTTTTTTTCCGGGACAGTCCCGTTTTTTACCATAATGTCCCGCTGTCCCGAAAGTTTTTTTGGGGACGCTCAACAGTCCTTTTTTTATATTCCGCTTGTCTAGAGTATTTTACGCTACTGGTTGTTTAACTTGCTATTAACTGCGCAATTATTTACGCTAGGAAGCGTGTGATGACTTTCAGCATACCCCAAACATCTACCGAACTGTCAAAAATCGCAAGTAATTTTAAACGCACTATAGGCTATGAGTAACAACGAAGATTTTTCTCTTCTAAATCGATCTACTGAATCCGTCCTTTCGGTCCAGAGATACTCTACACCACTGATACTTGCTCTCTGGCTTTCGTCACCAGACTGTTAATGTTTTGCACTGCGCAATCACTGTTTCATTATGCCAAAACGAAAGTGTAATTTTAACAGCAATATAAAAAGTGAGTCTCTTATTATCACTGGTAGTGGAGAAATGGTAGAATGTACGTTGTGCAGATCAAAATTTGCTGTTGGTCATGGTGGAAGGTCTGACATTGTGAATCACATTAAGCCGAAGAAACATCGCATGAGTGATCAAACGAAAAGAGCAAATAAATGCGTGAGTGACTACTATGTAAACTTAAAATCACTAACAGAAATGGACAGGCAGTCGGCAGCACAAGGAGCTACGTCTGCATACCAGAGTGCAATGCATAGCCATAGCTTTATGTCAATGGACTGTACTACAGCAGTTGTTAAAAAAACTTTTCAATCCTAAATTCACATGTGGACACACAAAATGTAATGCAATGATTACAAATCTCATTGCACCGCATGCAGCTTTTAAATGAACTGAAAAGTGCTCGATTCATTTCTGTAATGATTCATACATCGAATCATCTGGATTTGAAGTTGGTTCCTCTCCTTATCAGATATTTTCACCCTGAAAATGGCATCACGGTGAAAGTGCTCGAATTGGTTAATTCAGCTGGAGAAACTTCAGATTTACTTCAGAATTATGTGCTGGAGCTTTTAAAGAAATATGATCTTGAGGGAAAGGTGATTGCAGTTTCTGCAGACAACACTAACACCAATTTTGGTGGTAAGCAGAGGAAAGGAAAAAACAATTTGTTCTATAAACTGCAACAGAACACAGTGAATAATATAGTAGTTGTTGGCTGTCCATCACATGTGGTGCTCAGTTCCTTACAAACTGGCTCAGATTGCCTACCCATCGACTGCCAATTAATTGTAAACAAAATCTACCAGCATTTCCACATATATACAGTAAAGGTTGAATCTCTAAAGTCATTCTGTTAGTTTACTGAAACTGAATACAAAACTGTACTTGGGCACAGCAAGACAAGGTGGCTATCTCTGCTACCAGCATTAGACAGAATTTTAGAGATATTTCCTGCTTCGAAATCATATTTTATTTCCCTTGATAAGTGTCCTGTTATCCTTAAACAATTCTTTGATAACCCTGTGTCTATTGTTCTTCTACATTTTATTGTTAGCCAGCTAAAACCTTTCTTCACAACAATTAAATGTATTGAGAAACGAGAAATTACAATAGTGGAAGTTTATCAACAAATAAACAAATTATGGGGCAAATTACAATGTAGAAAATCTGAAAGATTTCTCACATCCTTTCTACACGAGACTCTAAGACTCGAGACCTTTTAAAGCGTTTGGCTGGGTTAATACTGAGGAGGAGCAGCTACAGTGGAAGGATATTCAGGACTGTTGTGTTTTTGTTAAAAGTATTGTACCAAATTTTCCTGTTGATGAAGACGAACTATTCGAAGAAAGTGAAGAAGGAAACAAAGAAAGTGTTAGTGCAAAGTGGTGTAAAATATTTGCTTATTTCAAAAGTAAAAACATTAACATGAAAAACACGATTCATTTGGTCTAGTTTTGGCTGGCACTTCCTGGGTCAAATGCTGCTGTGGAACGTGTGTTTTTGTTAGTGAACTCTTCGTGGTCAGATGAAAAAAAAAACAAACCAGAATGAAAATTGAAATAGTGAGGGCCTTGCTCATTGTCAAAACACACTTAAATGGTGTATCGTGTACTGACTTTTATGATACAATTTCAAACGAAACTGCACTTCTTTATAAAGTACATAAAAATGAAAAGTACGGTGATAGTGTGGCAGAATAATTGTAAAAAGTGATTTGGGATCATCTGAGTGCACGTTGTAAAGGTAAACTCGATTGTGTATTAAATTTAGTCAATATAATATTTATGTCCCGTTTTTCTTCTTCATTGTCCCAGGTTTTTCTCTAATTTATTTTAAATGTCCCCTTTTTCAATGAAAATGAAATGGACATCCTACCTTACGATCACTTCCAGGAAATTTATATTAAATCCCAGGTTTTCCTATTTCTGTACTTTTCATGCCTATTACGAAAACATCAATAAATACAATATATTGAGCATTATTTCCGCTTATTTGCAGTGTAAATAACGTAAAAACTGAAAATAAGAAATAAGTTTCCGCCTAAGGAGTCGACGACACGACCTTTGACTTAACCGTTCTGTACCCTTTCCGCTGCACCAACCGTCACCTGGAACCTATGTTAATGTAAATGTCTCATACCTCGTACGACCCGCGCCAAAGAATGGTATTTCTAGGTTTCCGCACCTCACGGAACACTTACAGGATAACTCTGTTGTACGTCTATGTGTTTATCTGTCCGACTTCTGAGTCCCTGGGCGGCCACTGTGGCCGAGCGGTTCTAGGCGCTTCAGTCCGGAACCACGCTGCTGCTACGGTCGCTGGTTCGAATCCAGCATCGGGCATGGATGTGTGTGATGTGCTTAGGTTAGTTAAGTTTCAGTGGTTCTAAGTCTAGGGGTCTGATGACCTCAGATCTTAAGTCCCATAGGCCATAGTGCTTAGAGCCATTTGAACCATTTTCTGAGTCCCCCTTTCCTCAAATGCTCGCGCCGTTCCGGACTGAAGCGCCCAGAACCGCTCGGTCACAGCGGCCGGCACCCCTTTTCTCAAGAACGGGTAAAAGTATCGAGCTGAAATTTATGTTACTAACCGGTCTACGATCCCTTGGAAGTGAAAAAAATTAAGCTTTTGAGTGATGAAATCAACAGAAAGGGCCATTTATGACACCTATTTCGATACCTGAAAACTCATTCAACAAAATCTATAGTTACTTTTCGCTGACCTAGAATCATAAAATTTGGCTAGAAGCAATATTTCACAGCACAAGTAAAGGAAAGCAAATCCGAAAGTTGTTAATTTACAATTATCTCACATACAATTTGTCGTCCGTTTGTGTATGACCGACTGTTATCCTTTCTTTCCAGCTAAGGGGAGAGGTATCAAGTTGGAATTTATGTAACACGCTAAAGTTAACGTCGTTTGAATGTGAAAAAATTTAAGCTTTTAAGTCAATGAAGTCAAGAGATACGGCTGTCTGTAAAGGAACGGGTAGGCGTAACAAGTTGAAATTTATGTCAAATACTAAAGTCTACAGTTCCTTGGCGGCTTCTAAGTCTATGCGATCAAACCATACGGCCATGTAACACATATTTTGATACAAACTCACTCATCAAAACCTATAGATGGACTACCTACATACACGTTGGGCCTGGTGATTTAGCGGTGAAGTGCATGCCTGGAAACCGAAAGCGTTTATGATCGAACCTCGGCGGGACTACACATTTTTAAATCTTTTTTCAAACCCAGATGATTATGATGTTCGGTTTACGGGGTGCTCAACTGCGAGGTTATCAGCGACCGTACAAATTTCCAATCTTCACTCACCCCAATCTCGTCACTTTCATGAATGATGGCGAGATTATGAGGACAACACAAACACCAAGTACCCGGGCGGATAAAATCCTCAAGCCAGCCGGAAATCGAACCCGGGACTCCGTGATCCAGAGGCAGCAACGCTAGCCATTTAACCCACACTTCAGCTCTCAACGATGCGAGGAGTTGCCGGGAACAATACGTGGTTCGGATTCCAAGTTAAACTGTCGGCCCCCTTTCCCCGGCTGGGTAACTGGGACATGTTAGTCAACACGCAAGTCGTCGAAGTGGCGTCGAGTTTACTTGCACCAGGCCATCGAGCCAAGTAAAATAATAATAATAATAATCTACACACAGAATGAAGTTTGTACGGAACCCTCAGGGCGCGTATCATACCTACATTTCCTTCTTTCCAAACGATTGCCCATATGGACCTCCCACTTCTACCTCATGTTTTGGAAGCCCTGCATATACTACGAATCGGCGATGACGAGTAGGCACGATCCCCTTCCCGGAAGAACCGATAAATTTCCGTAGTTACCAACAACAATCGGTTTCCGAGCGGTTGAGCATTACTTCACGGAAGGTAGCACAGTATTGTTGAGTTAGATAATTAAAATATTGTTAGAAGCCAGGCCCGTCTATGCCCCACGGGGTATGAGTAACTGCTTAGGGGTCCCAAGACGAGAGGGCAAGGGCGCCGACTTTCAAAATTTCTGTGGTTGCATATCAATTGCAGAATATAGTATATGTTTTCTGGGGAAACACGATATTTTTTAAACTAATTATCCTTCATTTATAATCTTTTATGAATATTGCCTGTGTCAGGATGATCTATGCTGTGATAAAGTAAAATATGGCGGTACTATAAGCATACGTTGAAGCTGCCCTAGCTCATTCGGTAACAAAACTGACTTAAAAGCAGCAGAAAGGAGATGAAACTCGAATTCAAATGTACTTGTACCAACACGCAGATCCAGAGGCGTAACGTACGCGATACGGGCCCCGCCGGCAAAAATAAAATCCTGACCCATTAACATAAAATGTATAACCTACTATTAACCAATGTAACTTTAATTACAGCAGATAAAAATTTAATGGAGCCTGTTATAAAATCTTATGTAATATAAACAAAGAGATATGCGTAGAAGCAATTCTCAGTACTGTGTTTCAGCTTTCCTCACGCGTCCAGTAATCGCGCAACGTTTGAAAGCTGCGAAAACTTTTTCCCGGAGAAGGGCTTTTGCTCCACGCACTCTGTCAGTAGACCTTTACTTTGTGCTAGCTATTAATAAGGTCTACTGTATAGGACCTCGCGTCCTTCAAAGCCATTGTCTCAACAAACAAAACGATAACAGTCCAGATCAAGTGAAAACAATTTTATGAAAACTAGACATGATTGCTTAATGGGATTTCTGCGACCGTTCATTAAATAAAAATATGGCATTTCAGTCTTTGATCGCTATTTTTTAGTTTCATTGAAAATAAAAAACTGCGATCAAAGACTGAAATGCCATATTTTTATTTATGAAAACAATTTCACTGTATGTTTAAAATAAAATAACTATTGAGGTAATTTGTAACAATCGGCTTCCTTGTGTCTCGGATTATTCTTCATTATTGCTGAATATTGGGAAGCAGATATTTTAAACAATTGTTGAGGAATGGAGTGGGCGTATTATAGCTTGTCACTTGTACTGAAGATGGGATTCCAATCACAATATAGTACGACTGTTATTCTGGGGAATGCCTTTGACTTTGCCAAAGAAAGACAGGGAACGGGGGAGTGTGTTGCTTGGTTGCCTCTGCGCAAAGCCATCTGAAACAAACGTATGTATGTAGAGCTCAGAAAGTTTAACTTCTATCTTAGTGTTTTAATAGTTCATTACTTTCTGATAAAGGCTGGTGAGAAATATTTATTTTAATTTGTTTTTATCAAACTAAAAATTTTGTTGGTGCGGTGCACCCACAGTATTATGTATGTGGGTGGACGAGCCCTGGCACACCCAACCACTCGGCGTGCATGTGAGAGGAACGCCAAAGGCGTAATTGCAACATTTGTACATATGGTGTAGCAAAATAAGTAGTGAAAACTGACACGGGTGGACATGTACGATAAGAGAATAAAAGATGTTCCAATAAACGTAGGTCCACAAACGAGGCCGGCCGGGGTGGCTGAGCGGTTCTAGGTGCTACAGTCTGGAACTGCGCGACCGCTACGGTCGCAGGTTAGAAGCCTGCCTCGGGCATGGATGTGTATGATGTCCTTAGGTTAGTTAGGTTTAAGTAGTTCTAAGTTCTAGGGCCTAGGGAGCGACTGGTGACCTTAGAAGTTAAGTCCCATAGTGCTCAGAGCCATTTTTTGAATCACAAACGAGCCGAGTGCGAAGTGATTACGAATGTGTTGTTAAGAGTCACCGCTGGTCTCCACGTCAAACATTGTCGTATTTAATACTGGGGTGGTTTAAATAAAGAACAGCTACTCACAGAGATCCACTGTGAGCTGTAATTAACGTATGGCAGCGAAACGTAGTCGATATTCTAATGCGTTAACATTGAACCGATTAACTGGAAAGAAGTTAGTTCCAGGTTTGGTCACCAGGTGCAACTGGCGCTCAGAATGGAAGAAAGTCGTATAGAAATGTTTCCATATGCATTGTGATAGGAACGGGACGAGGGCAGGTCAAACAAGTGAGAAAGACATAATGTTGATTTTATTGTGAAACGCATCTCACACAGTTTGTTCAACATGTGCACCGGAGAGGTGTTAGATTTACACCTGAGGGCCAAAATCGGAATTCTTTTTTTTTTTTTTCAGCGGAAATCAATTCCCACTAGCATATCTACCAAGTTTCGCTACCATAAGTTAGTTACAACCCATGTTGGACATAGCTGTACTTTAATTACAACCATCTGGTACAAACGTACTTGAAATATGAGCTCTCCGATTTAATCGCCAACTAATTGGGCTGCGATTTCGCTCAAGGCCTACCTTAACAAGAAACAGAATACTGTTTTAGCCCGTTACATCAAACAACTTGCATTTGGAGTCTGTTGCGGGTATTTTCGTTTCGTTTTTCGCGAGTTTTAACCTTGCTTTGTATTTCTGTGAAGTGTCGCTGCAGTATGTGTGAAGTTAGAAGATGATAGGCATTGTGCACAAATCTTTTATGCAGTTCAGTAATTGTAATATATATCCTTGCGATGTTTCGATTCTTCCAGTATGACTAACCCATTTCTGACACATTGTAGCAGGAAATGCCCGCAGAATTTTCGGAGTGAGAACTTTATCGTATACTGCGATGTCTTCTCCTACAGCACGCAGTGCTTGAATACGACGGTTACATTCCAGGAATGCTCTGTTCATCTTTTCCGGTGTCGCTGACTGTACGGGCTTTGGCGCATCGAAATAATCGTTGTGCCCCTATCGTTATGCGACTGCTAACTACGAAGCAATTCAATAAAATTGTGTTAGTTTCCTCGAACGTGTTAGCTGTTATAGATATTCCATGTACCAACAATTTCGGTTCGCCTGGTAGGTACCCTCGTAGTAAAACGTGTTTGTTTGCTGTAGAAAACGATGGGTCTTTGGCAGTGGTCAATTAGAACAAAAAAATTGGTTCAAATGGGTCTGAGCACTATGGGACTTAACTTCAGAGGTCATCAGTCCCCCAAAACTTAGAACTACTTAAACCTAACTAAACTAAGGACAACACACACATCCATGTCCGAGGCAGGATTCGAACCTGCGACCGTAGCGGTCGCGCGTTTCCAGACTGTAGAACCGCTCGGCCACCCCGGCCGGCTCAATTAGAACTATTCGCATAAACAGGACCACATTTCGACATCTCTACAAAATGGCTCAAGCTTAATCGCTGCTAGCTTAACAGAGTGGGTTACACTGTAGGTGACGTGATATTCATCTGCGACGTTAAGGTTGAAAGCTTGTAATAAATTTCCTTTTTAGCCATCTGTATAAAGAATTTAATTTTGTCGATATACTCCTCCGAGCTGGGCAATTCTGCGTCGTATTCAGAGTCACAAAGCGCCATGTAATGAAACGAGCTTCTCCAACGTCTCTTGAAGACATTCCCTGCAGTGTTCGAAATCGTCAAACGGTTTGTATATAGTATAAGTCCTCAACAGCCTTACACAACTGCCTCTCCGTAACGCGCTTTCTTTTGAAATATACTGGCTGTCTTTTTCTAATTCGTTCAGCATTATGTTTTACTAAGGACAGCTATTGCAAAATTGTGAGTGCGCTTGTGTGTAGCTTAGACGTCTGACAAAGAGCGCACGCACCAACATAAATTTTTTTTTCTATACGTTGCTTTTAGATACGGTATCGGTACACTCTGGACGAACATTTTTTTACTCTAGTAATTGCAACACAAAGCGAAGTTTCTGAATGATGCAGCAAACGATGTTTTGAAGCAAGCAATTCATACTATGGTATTATACTGGAATGGACTTATCTTGTGATGCGGTCCGAAGTCGTCTCTTGTTTCCTGGAGCATGAAGTGAGCCGTTAATTGTTGAGATCACACAGGATATCGTAATTTCTACCAAGTTTCGGAATCATAATATTGCGGACGCACGCACTGTGATTCCAATATAACATTAATTTATTTCTCACAAAGGAATGTATACCACAGAACATACAACAGATAAAGTCATGGATAATCAATATTGTCAGAGTGTTTATAACTAAAAGAATCTACATACCACAGAGTCAATACTGTATTGCATTCGTCTCTGAGGAGCGTTATGAATTCTTTCAGATATCCCCAGATCTTCTCGTAAATATTGATAAAAGTATTCCACTTCTCCAACACACCAAGGGTTGTAAATATGCTCAACAACAGTACGATTTTCTTAACAGAATATTTCTCTTTCTTTTCCCACACACATTTGTATTTAATTTTCAGTTGCGTACATAAAAATATGACAATATTTAGCAATTTTCAACTATTTTCACAGCAAATTTCAAAAAATTAATTACGTACTATTGAGTTTTCTTCACGTGTAACCTACTCATACAACATACGCTGTGAAGCAGTGTCTTATGAATAACAAGTCAGCATAAAATTAGATATTTTTTGTTTTTCTCTCCCATGTTGAAATGAATTGTATTTCCGCTAATATTTAGTAGTGAATAACATTCGCAACTTTATTTCTGACACAGAGAAATGTCTAGGCAGCACTTTTTTTTAAAGAAACAATTTACGTGATCACTAGATTTAGAGTTATTTTTAAGTCTTTAAGCAAGAGCTCAACGAAATGCAGTTAATGCCTCAGGGAGGGATGAGGAGACTCCAAAGGATATGTCACTTGTTTTGAAAATGTTCTCGAGCTGGCTCTGGCGAGAAATTACTTGATTCTAGGTCGACGAAGGAAAATTAAGTAAAAATTGGTATTAGGTATATTTCCGTAGGTATATCGTGTTTATAACGTTAGCTCTTTGTGACTAAATTTCATATATTTACGAGCAACTGATACCGTTTCACTTTGTGCATTCATAGTTCCATCATTGAAAAACTATTACAGCGCCATCTATCAAAAATTGAAAAAAGTAGTCCACCTAAAACATTCATATTTCTTTACGTACTGCACGAATATGTAATAAAAATGGGGATTCCTAATTTAAAAAAACGCAGTTGATATCCGTTTGACCTATGGCAGCGCCATCTAGTGGGCCAACCATAGCGCCATCTGGTTTCCCCCTTCAAGCTAGACAAGTTTCGTTCTTTGCAGCTTTTTCGTTTGACGCTTATTTCGTGAGATATTTGGCCCGGTCACGATCAATGACCACCCTGTATATGTTTTCACTGGTCAGATATTAAATGCTCTGAATAACTTAACATCACTCATTCGGATATTTTGTGATCTCTCAAAGACTTCTGACTGTGTCAATCATGAAATTCTTCTAGATAAGCTTAAGTATTGTGGTGTGATCGGGACAGTACACAAATGGCTCAATCCACATTTATCGGGAAGAATGCTGAGGGTTGAAATTGACAGTACAAATAGTCTGCAAAATCAGCAGAGTCCTCTGACTGGGGAGGTATCAAGAATGGTGTTTCACAGGGTTCAGTCTTGGGTCCCCTAATTGTTCTAGACATATATTAATGACATTCCACTCTATACTAATGAAGATGCAAAGTGAATTCTTTTTGTTGATGATACAAATATAGTAATCATACCCAACAAACAAGAATTAGCAGAGGAGACTGTAAATAATGTATTTCAGGACATTATTAGGTGGTTCTCTGCAAATGGACTTTCACTAAATTTTGAGAAAACACAGTGTATACAAATCTGAACATTAGATGGCATAAAACCACTGATAAATACAGACTTTGAGCATAGACCTGTTGCTAAGGCAGAATATTCAAAATTTCTGCGTGTGCACATTGATGAGAAATTGAATTAGAAGAAAAACATTGATGATCTGCTGAAACGGTTTGGTTCAGCGACTTATGCTATTAGGGTTATTGTAAATTTTGGTGATAAATGTATCAGTAAATTAGTCAACTATGTCTGTTTTCATTCACTGCTCAAATATAGTATCATATTTTGCGATAATTCATCATTAAGGGAAAAAGGATTCATCGCACAAAAGTGAGTAATCAGAATAATAACTGGAGCATATCACCTTGCAGACATTTATTTAAGGAACTTTGGGTGTTTGTAGTACCTTTGCAATAGATATATTCGCTTATGAAATTTGTTATTAATAACCCATCCCAATTTAAAAATAATACCGAAGTGCATAGCTACAACACTAGATGAAAAGGATGATCTTCATTATTCTGTGATGAATCTGACATTGGCACAGAAAGGGGTGAATTATGCAGCCACAGAAAACTTCGGTCGTTTGCCGAACAGCATTACAAATTTGACAGGTAGCCAGACAGCATTTAAAAACAAATAAAAAGAATTTTTGAATGACACCTCCTTCTACTCAATAGATAAATTGCAGTAACTGTAAAAAAAAATATATTGTGTAGTGAAAACCTATGTTAAACTGACACAGTCCACATTATTATGAAATGTCGTATTCATTGCCTATGGAACAAGTGTTAACGTAATGTAATAAAGTGAGCTGTGGCTGGCTCGTGTCATGCTTTGCATTAAACTTTGGTTGCTATTGTGTGATTAGTCTCCCACAGTTATCTCGATTATGCTGTTATCCTCCCTCTCCGCGAGTGGCAGCAGCAGTGTGTATCGATATTCGCACCCTTGTACTATCTTTGGCCTCGCGCTGTGCCGTGTGCGGGCAATTGGTTGGTTGGCGTGAAGCAGCGCGGAAGCCTCTGTGGTGTGTGTCTGGCCGGTGCCCCTGGCAGCGTCCACGTGCGGTCGGAGTGTGAGGCGCTGTTCCCATTGGTAACAGGTCCGTGGCTCACCGATCCCAAACACGGAAGTTGAGCCTTTGCTTAATCTACAAGCCAGCCCCAACTGTTCACATTGTGTCCTTTAAATTTCGTTGTGGGCTGTTGGGACATTCCCACGAGCAACAACGTGTGTTTTCAAGTTGGCGAAATTCTAGCCGAACTTCTGTGGAGCTTAACTTGATTATTTTTGAATTAAAGTGCACCAGCGGAATATTCTGTCCTGTGGCCGTTAACGTTCCAGTCACCTGCCCTGGCCGTCCACGTAAATTCGGGCAATATATTTTCCTCGTTGTGTTGTGGCTGTCCAGCACAGCATGTAGTTTGGCATCTGAATGTGTAATTCGTTGTGGGCGCTGATACCTTTTGAGTTTTTCCATTGAACTCCCTGTTGTGTGGTGGTCGGGTGGAGCGGAAGTTATCCTGTGGCTTGGTCCGTTGACTGTCTGTCAGTTGGGTTGTCATGGGATTGAGAATTGTTGGGCCGACTGCGTGTCTCACCTAAGTGAGCTTCGGTATTTAAATTCTAGGCCACCCTTGGAAAGTTCTGAGCACCATTTGATGTGCTGCCTTTTCTTATTTGTCCTTGTTATGTATGGCTCCTAGCCGATTTTAAACTAAAGTTGTTTCGCCCTTAAGGTGTGAGATTGTTTGGGCCTTCAGCCTGATTTAAAGAAATTTTAGGTTAAGGCCATCTGCCTTTTAAAATTCAAATTCCTGTTTGAGCCATACGTTATTAGCCTTCAGCCGATTTTAAGTTAAAGTTGTTTTGCCTTGGGCCTTCAGCCTAATTTAGAGAAATGTTTTAAGATGAGGCCTTCTGCCCTTTTAAAATACAAATTCTCATTTTCGTGTCTTAAATAATTGGCATTCAGCTGGTTTTAAATTAAAGGTGTTTTGCCATGGGGGCGTGAGATTGAATGGCGCATTTAGCCGGGAATTAAGTTCTGAAACTAATGTTTGGCTTGCTCTGCTTTTAATGTTTTCTTTACTCTTGTAATGTTTGTCAAATAATAAAGTAGTATGTTCGAGTGCAAATGACAGCCACTCGTTTTGCCCCCTTTCCAGAAATTAAACTATCTGTCCTGTCCTGCGGGTATAGCAGGGGATCTCATAAAGATTGTGCTGGCAGGAAACTTTAAAAAAATTATTTTCATCTATTACAAATGAAGCAGACAATTACTGCAGCTTTTCCCTCAAAAAACTACATAAGCTTCTTCATCAGCACTGGCATCATGTCCAAAAACATTTCCAAACGATCTCATTATTTTTATCAAAATAACAAACACACACACATCTTTATGTGAAATATTTAGCCTTGACACTAAAATTCATTGCTTTTATGCTTTACTCTTTCAATGAGCATTTTAATTGTGTGTAGTATCTTTTCACACAGGTTAGCTCAAGTGTTTCAAAATGGTCAACATTATAATGTGTCACGTGAACGAGCAACATCCTATTAAACTGAAGGAACTGACAAATGAAAAAGTTTATGTATCACTTATTTTATTGTCCACATATAAATTAGTTAAAAATCCCATTCATTGTTTTTTCACTTATCTCTTTATACTGACACAAAAAAATCAACCATCATCTTTCAGGTAGAAGTGGCCCCAAGCAAAGGAATACATTTTATTTTGAAGTATACAATGTTTATCATCTTGTGCTGTTAAACTGACTGGTTTATAGAGACATCAAGCATTGTTTCGTGAAGCATCAGTTACATCATTAACCCACATCCTATAGTATAGGTAGTATGATTGTTGATCGGAATAAATAGTGGAACACTATAAAACACCGAAAAAAAATTTTGGCTCCTTTTGAACATAGTGTCAATTCACATCAGTTTACAAAGTGGGGCGTAATTGACAAGACGATTGCCATTACTCCTGCATAAGCTTGCATACTGTTAGGTGAGTCCGCAGCTCATTGTCTTGCGGTAGCAGGTTCGATTCCCGGTGGGGTCACGGTTTTCCACATGCCTAGAGATGATTGGGTGTTGTTGTGTCGTCTTCATCATCATCATTCATCCCCATTACGGTCCGAGGAAGGCAACGGCAAATCACCTGCACTAGGACCTTGCCTAGTACTGCGGTGCGGGTTTCCCGCATCGTTCCCCTATGCTTTGTCAGGAAGTATGGGACTTCGTCATCATCACTGTTAGGCGGGGCTAAGATGGTCAGTTTACAGGGCTGGGCAATGATTGGTAATGAGCAAAGTGAGTGCCGTTAACCCACATGCGTAAGGGGAGGGAGGGGGAGACGGCAATGATGGTCAGTTTACAGGGCAACTGCCGTTATCTCACATGCTTTTGGGTGGGAGAATGATGGTCAGTTTACTGGGTGGGGCAATGGTGATCCATTTACAGAGTAAAATGCCAATATCTCACATACTTTTGGATGGGGCAAAGGTGGTCAGTTTACAGGGTGGGCTATGATGGTCAGTTTACAGTGTGACTGCCATAATCTCCCATACTGTTGGTTGCGGCTGTGATAGTTTACAGGGCGGCATGCATTATATGTCAGTCATCGTCACTGAATGCAACTATGTGGTACAAAGTTAGGCTCACACTGTTGCTGTGTAATCATTAGGCTGTCGGCAGGAGCAGTGGAACAGGCAATCAATTACGATCCTTGCACAAAATTAGCTTTGGCTAATACCTTTGCACATAGCATTTTTAGATGGCAGCTGCATGTATTAAGTAATGTTATAGGCCAATTTCGACCATGTATGTGCAGTATGTTACATCTATTTACCCTCAGGGTCGACTGAAGATCATCACAGCCTTTTGATCTTACTAACTTGCTACTGATAATATTTTCAGAACATCAAGGAAGTGTATATGAAGTCTTCATGGGTTGTCAGCTGAGTAGCATCGTCTTCTCGTAGCACGAGAGAAGACGATGCTACTCGGCTGACAACCTGTGAAGACCTCATATATGAAATTCGCTGAGAAAGCCTGAACTCGCATATATCAAGGCAGTGTTTCCTTTTTCCCGTTATTATCAGATACAATCACAGTATTACATACGAAATGTACCATTATTTTAAGTGAAGGGGCAGATGTAGATGCTTTCTCACCAATATAGAAGATGGATTTTTTGAGGCCCAAAGGAAATGATAAACAATAGCAAATGGAACGCCCAAATAATGTCAAGTTACAAGGGAAAGTCTAGAGGCAGTCATTATCCAGCAGTGAGAGTAAAACGGCTCTGACGATGTTGGCTTTATAACAGATCCAGAATTTTAAAATTTAAATAAAAAAGGATCCTTCGTTAACCCTAGTAATGTGCACCAGGGTCAATCAGACTCTGTAAGGTTCCTTTTTTTCCTAATTGTGCAAAAATCGTCTCACGCACATGTGCAACTCCTACCAACGAAAATTAAATCTAGACTGACATCACGTCGAGAATGGAAGTTCGCCAGTCTTAAGTCATTTACTGTTATTAATTCGATAGACACAATTGCCGAAAGGTCATTGTCACATTGGTGTATATATTATGCAACTTTAAAATGTCAGTGGTTGGTTTCCTTGAGAATTTGAAGCATAGTACACGCAGCATTATTAGTTGAACTCAGTCGCGCGAATGAATGTGGGTTAAGTGATTCTGTTGATGAAATCTACTCTGAGATTGATACTCTGGCAGGAGCTACTGGTTACACCGAAACTGAGGAATCTTGAAACAACACTGAAACAGAAAGCATGGTATGATTTGTCGTCCAAGGAAATCAGTCATCGTTTACAGAGAGATAGGACTGCCGCTGATCACAGTGCGATTCTTCGTAAACCACTCGTGGAGATACCCCCACATAATTATCTGAACCAGTCTGCACATCTAAGCACAAGATATGTTCCTACACACATTTAAATCTCTCTTTAAATTACAACAAATATCTTACATGGTGTTCTCTCTATGTTGGCGTTTTAACGACTCACCAAAAGTTTCTTTGTAATTAGCTGACATCCCCAGAAGGAGAACTATCTCTGTTATCAGTGTAAAAAAGCTTCCACAATAGAAGTTTTATTGGCCAGGTTGCAGTTGATACAAATCCTAATTACTAGTTTGAGCAAAGTTACATTCCCATCTTCAGATCTGTAAGTGTTACAAGCATGTTACACGGTTTATAATTGTCATACGAAAGTAGTACAGAGCCGATTATCAACATACACACATCTGACAGCAGCCATGTGCTCTAATTGACGTACGTGACACCACTATCCCATGCTCATTTAGTTATGGCTTTTATTTTATTGTACTCAATGTTGCGTGGGAGTGTCCTTTCTCGCAGATAAACATTATTTTACTGTAGGACGTTGGAGTCACCATACATTTTTTAACCCTTCCTTTTACGTAGCATTTTTAATTTCCCATTTTACCTCCATGTTTTCAGCGGTCAGATGTCAATGTGTCTTATGTGGTGGCTTTATAACTCATGTATCTTATGGTGTGTAAGACTTAATTAATAGTTTTTTTGAAATTACGGATGACAATTACAAAACTTGTAACATATTTGCAACATTCAAAGATCTCATGATGGCAATATAATTTTGCATGAATCTAGTAATGAGGGTATGTATCAACTGCGATGTGAGCAATGAAACTTCTACTGAAAAGATTTTTTACAAGAGTTCCTTTATTTTCATAAAACAATAACTGGTCGCTATTATCTTGGTGTACATTCTGTGTACTATGGGGTGTACTATGCTAGAGTTAAGAAAGAAGGAACGCAACGCTAAGGAATGCTAGCGCGTCAATTACTCAGCAAATAGGAAGACCATATTCCTTTTGAAAATGGTTTTTAGTGACTGTGTTATGATAAAAATTTGTGTGTATGCACAGAAAATGTTTATAGATTATTAATTTAATAACATTAATTTATTTGTGTTGGGAAGGGGTCTTGCTCTTCTTCAGGCATAAAGGGATAAAAAACAATGACTGTCAACTGAATTATGGCTGATCGATTGCCTAGCTGTCACGGCATCCATGAGTTTCAGATCATATGCCTTTCTACACAGGAATGGAAACTATACAGAGTAGTTCAAAAGAAATAACATAGGACAACCAGAGTGACCAGAACTGCACCAACAAACTATCAGTATGGTAGTATGGACGATAACAAGAAAAAAAGAAAAAAACAATAACGCGCACTTAACCACCCACAAACCAAACACCATCATCACCAAGAATAAAAAGTAAACATGGACTCTAAAATGCATACCTTACGAACTATGAGCACTTGTTCATCTTCGCTGCTGTGAAACACATCTCCCCTAGTGAAGAAGTGCTCACAGCTCTACGGTATGCTTTTTACAGTCCTTGTTTATTTTTCTTGTTTGGTCCATACTACTACTTTTGAAAGTCTGCTTGTACAATTCAGGTTCACCCTATTTGTCCTACGGGTCATGACTTTTGATCGTCCTATATATGATACATTTCGTGTCACAAAGACGTGTTAATACGTAAATATTTTTTTGGAGGTATGTTATTGGTTACTTACTGCAGTTATGCCCTTTGGCTTTTGCGAAGATCGAGCATGTCTTCATTTTTTGCAGTATTTCTACACTGATTTTCAGTCATATTGCACTTTCCACTGTGTTTATTTGTAGGTTATAAAGGGTGTGCTATAATTAACGGCGAAAACGCCCCAGTAAACATGGTTCACATTTGAACTGATTGTGAGACAACTGCAAATGTTCGGGTCACGAGCTGCCACTGACTTCAATATGAAGTACTGTTCTAGTCAACACTAGTTTATTTGAATGTGATTCAGATCAAATATAATTGGATTCAAATTTCATCCATGCTCTATCTTCACAACAAATAAAACTTCAGCATGATGACTGTTATAATTTACTACTATACTATTGTATTTGTTAAACCAACATTTTGTCTCCGCATGTGGATACAATATTGCGCTCATCTCAGTAGTGAATTACGAATGCCTTCCAAAAAAACCCTTGTCATCTCGTGAATCTTTACAAGACTACAATTCACTGTTCCATTTCTTTAACTGCATCATGAGAGTATTGAACATTTCATTTTTGAAATGTCCCAGCTACAAACATTTTGAGGGTTTGAGGTCAGGAGATCTTGGAGATACAGTGACAGGCCCCGTTCAGCATACCGATTTGGCACATCAGATGTAACCTTTAATTGGCACCAGATTATACTTGAGCCCCATCATGCTGTTACACAACAAGATAGTAAGGAATGGCATTGCTCAGGCACATACAGGTATCAACAGAGCTAACTGCTAGATGTAAGCATTTCGACACAGTCAGTCACCAAGGTCACACTTCCGTGTGTGAGTGTACGTGAGCTTAGCAGGAAAGTGTAAGACAAGGGCAGATCAACCTGCCTCCATTACTCTCATAACGTTATGTAAGAAGCATGCGACAACACCTATCACTTGTTTAACGATGCAGTTATGATACTGAAACACATTGATTGAGTCAATACAAAAATCTGAAGACCGCTTACAGTTCATAATGAGAGAGACTGATTCGGTCATTAAAAATTATGTTGTGCAGCAAAGTCACTCTCCAGAGCCATAAATACTACAGCTCGCTAGCCTAGAGGCAGTCGATCAGTTGAATTTATGGCATTCATGTCGTCTGCACTCTGTTCTCTGATTATTATATTGTAACATCTTTTGTGAGACTGTTCCAGTATACTCTTGCTGCCTGATTTAGTGATCACCGATCCTTAGTCAAGGACAACTACAAAATAGCGTCCAGTAGTGAAGCCACCGCTGTTGGGTAGTACACAAGTCTACAAACACCATTCCAGTTCAGGACACCAGCTGCTCTCAGACTTTAGAGACATTCACGTCGGATGGCGTAGCAAACCGGTAGGTCAGCATTAGCATTCAGTATGCATCACAGTATGTGACATTGCGGTTCATCTGGTGGGACAATGCGGGCAGTGACCTCAGAGGGCGGAGTACTCTCAGGACGGCGTGCGACACACACACACACACACACACATACACACACCGCGGACTCAGCCTCTACTACAGCAGGCCAGCCGGGGGAAGCGCCTTCCGAAACCCCGGGCTGGCAACCCGCCACCCTCTGAGTCACACCTGACGCAGCAATTTTCAGCAGCCCAGAGTCTGCCTCTCAATTCAGCAGATTTCAGTCCGGCTTACAAAGCCAACACCCGCCACGGAACACACATGACAAGATGTATTCTGAGGACTAAAAGCAGTAAATTTAATCTTGTGCTATAAGAAAAGAGCGTGCGAAAGTGGTGCCGGAAATTCTCACGATCGAACAAAAAGAAGCTCATGAAAATGTTTATGCTGGCACTTTGAATACTATTGAAAATGATCCTAATTTCTCGGAAAGAGTGATAACATATAACAAATATTGGTTTTTCATTTATGGTCGAGAAACTACCGGCCAAGCCATGCATTGGAAGGGCCCAACTTCACCGGGAGGAAAAAAGCTCGAATGAGCAAATGGTTCAAAATGGTTCAAATGGCTCTGAGCACTATGGGACTTAACATCTGAGGTCATCAGTTCCCTAGAACCTAGAACTACTTAAACCTAACTAACCTAAGGACATCACACACATCTATGCCCGAGGGAGGATTCGAACCTGCGACCGTAGCGGTCACGCGGTTCCAGACTGAAACGCCCAGAACCGCTCGGCCACACCGGCCGGCACGAACAAATGAAGATTCAAAGAGATGACGACTTTTTTTCTATATTCGTGGATTTTGTATCTGAACTGGTTTCCCTATTAATCAAAATTAGTCCCTTCAGGTTCTTGCTCAACTCCATGAGAAAATAATATAAAAACTACCCGAATTGTGGAAGAAGAAGCCACGCGTTCTGCGTTCTGCATCACGACCACGCGCCAGCTCGTACCATAATGTCTGCTGAGACGTTTCTAGCGAAGTACAGCATTCCAGTGTTAGGCTCTCTACGTAACACCACGTGACTTTTATCTATTCCCCGAGTTCAAAACTACTTTAAAAGGAACAGGACTGCAGTCTATTGAAGCAGTGAAAGTTAACGTGGCATACTTCATCAAGCAGCTCAGAGAGATAGACTTCTAGGAGTGTTTCCATTAATGGAAAATTCGCATGCAGTGTTGTAGGGATGGAGGAGGGGACTGTATCGCGGCTGAAACTAATTGAATATCTATGTTTTCAAAATGTTACAACAATAGTTGCGTTATCGTACAGCCGCTCCTTGTATTTATTGACCCCTGAATATGAGCACCATTGGCACGAAACGCATTGCACTGTCATTAGTGTTGTAAAATTAACACTTCGTAAGCGTTGTGACTGACCGCTGTTTATAACACGTAACAGCCCTGTCACCGGAATTGGGGGTTAGGCCGGCGTAGTCCCCTAGCAGGCAGGCCGCACGCGCGCGGCAGGTGGGGGCGTAGCCCGCTGGCGTGCCTCGGCGGCGACCTTGCCCGCGCAAAGTGTGCCGGCCGGCTGCCTGCTGGCTATGTGGGCCGCACGTAACGGCCCCCGGCCCATCACCGCGGCGCCGGCACTGTGGAGCGCCAGCACCAGCCCCAGCCTTCCTCAGCCTTCCACGCAGCGTTGTCGGCTCCTCGTGAGGCCTATCCAGTTTAGCGCTTAAGCCGTCGGCACACGGACCGTGAATCCGAACGTTGAGCGTTGAGCGTGCCGAATTTCTGACGTCACACCATGGAATAGCACGCTCGGGAGTCTTTCCGAACGTGCAGAGCAATATCTGACATGTCAGATATTCTAATCGTGTTTCTGAGCGTTGACCAATGAAATGGCACAACGCAACCTGCGTCACAAGCACGCCGCCTCCCTTCAGTACAGAGTTGTGAGGCGCCATATTCGCATTCATTTCAAGCCTATATGTATATATGCCGTTCCGAGCACCACCAAATTTTAAATCACTGCAAATCCGTTCTTAAAGCGGAGTTATTGAACGCAGTTTTCCGAAATTCCTTCACCAAGGGAGACGAATGGAATATTCTAGAATTTGAAACACGAACATCTGCTAGCATGAGTTTCTTAGAAGTAGATATCTTAGGGGTTGCGAAGCAACTCAAATCGCTTGATACGGGCAAGTCTTCAGTTCCAGATTGTATACCGATTAGGTTCCTTTCAGATTACGCTGATACTATAGCTCACTACTTAGCACTCATATACAACCGCTCGCTCACCGATAGATCTGTACCTACAGATTGGAAAATTGCGCAGGTCGCACCAGTGTTCAAGAAGGGTAGTAGGAGTAATCCATTTAACTACAGACCTATATCATTGACGTCGGTTTGCAGTAGGGTTTTGGAGCATATACTGTATTCAAACATTATGAATCACCTCGAAGGGAACGATCTGTTGTTGTTGTTGTTGTCTTCAGTCCTGAGACTGGTTTGATGCAGCTCTCCATGCTACTCTATCCTGTGCAAGCTGCTTCATCTCCCAGTACCTACTGCAACCTACATCCTTCTGAATCTGCTTAGTGTACTCATCTCTCGGTCTCCCTCTACGATTTTTACCCTCCACGCTGCCCTCCAATGCTAAGTTTGTGATCCCTTGATGCCTCAAAACATGTCCTACCAACCGATCCCTTCTTCTAGTCAAGTTGTGCCACAAACTTCTCTTCTCCCCAATCCTATTCAATACCTCCTCATTAGTTACGTGATCTATCCACCTTATCTTCAGTATTCTTCTGTAGCACCACATTTCGAAAGCTTCTATTCTCTTCTTGTCCAAACTAGTTATCATCCATGTTTCACTTCCATACATGGCTACACTCCAAACAAATACTTTCAGAAACGACTTCCTGATACATAAATCTATATTCGATGTTAACAAATTTCTCTTCTTCAGAAACGCTTTCCTTGCCATTGCCAGTCTACATTTTATATCCTCTCTACTTCTACCATCATCAGTTATTTTACTTCCTAAATATCAAAACTCCTTTACTACTATTGACACGTAATCAGCATGGCTTCAGAAAACATCGCTCTTGCGCAACGCAGCTAGCTCTTTATTCGCACGAAGTAATGGCTGCTATCGACAGGGGATCTCAAGTTGATTCCGTATTTCTAGATTTCCGGAAAGCTTTTGACACCGTTCCTCACAAGCGACTTCTAATCAAGCTGCGGAGCTATGGGGTATCGTCTCAGTTGTGCGACTGGATTCGTGATTTCCTGTCAGGAAGGTCGCAGTTCGTAGTAATAGACGGCAAATCATCGAGTAAAACTGAAGTGATATCAGGTGTTCCCCAGGGAAGCGTCCTGGGACCTCTACTGTTCCTGATCTATATAAATGACCTGGGTGACAATCTGAGCAGTTCTCTTAGACTGTTCGCAGATGATGCTGTAATTTACCGTCTAGTAAGGTCATCCGAAGACCAGTATCAGCTGCAAAGCGATTTAGAAAAGATTGCTGTATGGTGTGTCAGATGGCAGTTGACGCTAAATAACGAAAAGTGTGAGATGATCCACATGAGTTCCAAAAGAAATCCGTTGGAATTCGATTACTCCATAAATAGTACAATTCTCAAGGCTGTCAATTCAACTAAGTACCTGGGTGTTAAAATTACGAACAACTTCAGTTGGAAGGACCACATAGATAATATTGTCGGGAAGGCGAGCCAAAGGTTGCGTTTCATTGGCAGGACACTTAGAAGATGCAACAAGTCCACTAAAGAGACAGCTTACACTACACTCGTTCGTCCTCTGTTAGAATATTGCTGCGCGGTGTGGGATCCTTACCAGGTGGGATTGACGGAGGACATCGAAAGGGTGCAAAAAAGGGCAGCTCGTTTTGTATTATCGCGTTATAGGGGAGAGAGTGTGGCAGATATGATACTCGAGTTGGGATGGAAGTCATTACAGCATAGACGTTTTTCGTCGCGGCGAGACCTTTTTACGAAATTTCAGTCACCAACTTTCTCTTCCGAATGCGAAAATATTTTGTTGAGCCCAACCTACGTAGGTAGGAATGATCATCAAAATAAAATAAGAGAAATCAGAGCTCGAACTGAAAGGTTTAGGTGTTCGTTTTTCCCGCTCGCTGTTCGGGAGTGGAATAGTAGAGAGATAGTATGATTGTGGTTCGATGAACCCTCTGCCAAGCACTTAAATGTGAATTGCAGAGTAGTTATGTAGATGTAGATGTAGATGTAGATGAACTGTGTGATTCGTCCCAATAAAATAGAGAAACATCATATTCGTGGCAAAAGAATTATTGTAACTTGCGTATTATGAGAGTAGGCTATTTGAAGGCAGCTACACACTGAAGATCCACCCAAAACATATTCTTCTTGGTACAATGTGTTATAATTAAATTTCAGTTAGTAACATAACTACAATTGAGGTTTTTAGCGAGAGGTAACATACTGTAAGTCACTACAGCTCTGATGTTGAATTAGCGTAATCGCCGGCATGGTAGCTCAGCGTGTTTGGGCAGAGAGCCGGTTGGACTCTGTAATAAAAAACTGACTGGAAGGATCAACCACCGGACTTGAACAGGATGTCTTGCGACGTCCGCAACGACCAAACACAACGATCAATAACGAACAAAATGGCAAAAAAAAACATAATGAATAGCGTCACAGTCTAATTACGAGATTTTGTGTTGGGGCGGTGGTTCGCGTGCTGACACAACCAATTTTTTTCCCTAACATTCGCGTTTGTATTAGGTTCTGACACTTTATTATTAGTTTACTATAAGTATAGACTATAATATTTCATGTTATAGAAATACAAGTTCCCCTTTTTTGAGGGGTGACTTTGTTCGATTGGCTTAACCTAAAGGACAGCTTGACCTAGTTGTATAAAGACATTTTGCTCCTTCTCGCACATGTTGCAAGGATTCTGCTGCTGGATAGGAATAGTGATCAAGTAAGACTTCCCTTGGGATTTTACTAAAATATGGGAATGATGAAATAATGTTTATCTTATGCGGAAAAGTTTCGAAATTTGTAACGCACTATTTGTAAGCCTGTGTCCTTATTGATTGGACATGGTACTTCCCTTTTCGTGGACGATGGAAGAAATCTGCGTTTTAATAGAGATAACGTGGGAATTTTACGCGCACCCGTTGAGTAAACAGTGTGATTAACAAACTAGAAACATCCCTCAATTGTTGCTGGAGTGCGTTGCTATCGCGTATACCACGTTGGGGCCCACGTACCGTATGCACAAGTCGCATCGTTCCTGAGCGTTCAGCAGCACGTTGAACTTGGGACACTTAACGTTAACGTTCGACAGCACGGCCGGTGTGCCGACGGCTTTAGGCACTGCGCGGCTCCTGCTAATACATGTGTGCCCGGTGCAGTCTGCATTGATCAGGTGGACTCAGATGGGGCAAGTGCCATGACTGAGCACATTCTGCCTCAGGGTTGGTGTGCTTTTTTTATTATTCACTATCCCTCTCCTACTCCCCTCTCCCTTTGTCCTTCTCCTCTTCCCCCCCCCCCCCCTCTATCTCCGTTCATCACTTTCTCTGCACTCCCTGTACATCTCTTATCCCACACTCTTCCATCCATCTCCTCCTTCCTCATCTCTATGTCCATCTCCTCCTCCTCCTCCTCCGCCATCTATCTGACCTTATTATTATTGCAAACGGAACCTGGATTGGGGACAGGAGTCAAAATGAATGGGTAGATTGTATCTGTGAGGGCAGTAGCTTTAATGATAGTATTTCGCATGGTCTTAATCTACGAACAGGTAAGACTATAAAGTTAGCCATGAACGCCACTTTTCTATTTTATGTTAAAAACGACTGGGGAAAGGAAAACGAAACCATTATTTTTCACAACACAGCTTAACACGTTATTTCTCGCAGTCGGTTTAGTAGAAGATATTTACTGTGTAATTCTGACTCGGTTTCCCCCCAAACGCTGTCTACGCTCTTCGTCAGTCTCATTGATTCGACAACCATGTAGTTAGCTTGCGTTGTGCGTACACCTGCCAATATTTCGACGCCTCACTGGTGTCCTTTTCGTCTGTAGAAATAAACCACGAACTGAAATCAACTGACTGTTTCCAACACACCAAATTGCCACGAACTAAAATCAATTCAATCTTTGCAACACACCAAACATATGACCACATTGCGTTCAATTAGATTCTATTTTGCAAATTATCAACATTCAATGCGACAACAGAACTGTCCAACTGAACATCATTTTTTTTATTAGAACACGTGACAGCAGAACTGTCAAACTGACTGTCACTGAAATTTTCATACAAGAATACCATACAAATTTCTGACCAGTGGATTTTCGAAAAATTTTCTTTTATACGACAGTTACGATTACAACTAAAAAATCGGTCGAGCCGTTCTAAAGTTATGATCTTCGCATAAGTGGCAATTGATTTTTACTTATACACTTTTATTGATATTGACTTCAGGCAGTGATCATATAAACAGCAATAATTATAACAGTACAGAGATATCTCAAAACCTTGAGTTGAATTAAAATAGCATCGTAAGGTTAACTTTGGAGATGACCAATGTACTAAGGAGATTACATTACACACAAGTCTATTCTTACAATGGTATCGTATGGAGTATTTTATTCAAGATCATTTGCGTCTATGTACATCTATATCAGTTCGTAATTAGAAAATTATACTAAGGAACAATAGTTTGATTCTTCAAAAAGAAATATAAGTTCTGACTCCATAAGAGTACTTCAGACGAATGAAAGTATGGTAGGAAGTTTATATTTGTGTATGAGATTGATTCAAAATGGCTCTGAACACTATGGAACTGATCTTCTAAGGTCATCATTCCCCTAGAACTTAGAACTACTTAAACCTAACTAACCTAAGGACATCACACACATCCGTGCCCGAGGCAGGATTCGAACCTGCGACCGTAGAGGTCTCGCGGTTCCATACTATAGCACCTAGAACCGCTCGGCCACCCCGGCCGGCTTGTATGAGATTCTTTGAAGTATTCTGCTATCAAATCTGAACTGTAGGGTAAAGAGGTAACACTCGTAGGCAGTGGAAAACCCTTACGAGTCAGTTTCTGTATAGTAAGTCTTGTATTTCCTTATACTTAGTGCATTTCAGTATTAGTTCTACACGACTCAGACCTGTCACGTCAACTTGATCCTCATGACAATGTCCAGAAACTGGAATTTTTATTCAACGTAAATGTATGGGACGACATCCGTGTCCCAACCTCATACTTGGCATTTACTTAGCTTCACATATTCGAAGCGCAGTCGGGAAGAGATGTGCAGTTGTATAACAGCCGGGTGTCACCCTTACGTTGCTGAGACACATTTCAATCACATTTCCAGTCATGGTGAGCAGCTGTCTTGATCGTAGATTTGAAATCAATATGCGGGATTGGTGTTAGACCGATCTGTCCTTCCTTTATGTCCTCTTCGGTTGGTGGTCGACAGTTTAGTTATGTAAACTTCCTTGATGCCCTTTTCTCCTTAGGTAGTGGACATGTACGTTATTTTCCTCTGGTGTTCGCACACCATTCCGGGAGAAAAATGTGGTCAGTACTGTGGAAGGAGACCGCCGTGTCAGTATCAAGCAGTCGGTCCGCCAGTACAGAGTAAGCCAGGCGACCATGTGGAACATTCTCCGTGACAGCTGCTACTACCCTTATCGCTTACAGCGTGTGCAGGGCTTACTAGCGACAGACTTTCCACATCTGGAGCAATTTTGTCACTGGTTTCTTTACCAGGAAATCCCTATTCCCGGACCTGTGTCACCCATCCTATGCCGGCGGTTCTAGGCTCTTTAGTCTGGAACAGCACGACCGCTACGGTCGCAGGTTCGAATCCTGCCTCGGGCATGGACGTGTGTGGTGTCCTTAGGTTAGTAGGGTTTAAGTAGTTCTAAGTTCTAAGGGACTGATGACCTCAGATGTTAAGTCCCTTATTGCTCAGCCATTTGAACCATTTGAACCATTTGAACCCATTCACAGATGAGGCCACCTGTACGCGGAGAGGTATCTTCAACTTTCGTAACAGTCATCTGCAGCATAGTATGGAGAACCTCCGTGATACGGTGACAGCGAATCATCATCATCGGCACAGCCGGAGTGCGGGATACTTGGCTACCGTATTTTGGGACCAGTCTTCATTCTACGTCGCCTTACTGGCCGGAACTATCGGCGTTTCTTGCCGGGGACTTTGCCTCTGTTGCTGGAATGCTGGAAGAAGTGCCATTGATGATTCGAAGGGTTATGTGGCTGCCACATGATGGTGCTCCCGCTCACTTCGCCGTTAACGCCCGGACGCATATCAATCGTGTCTTCCCCGGTCAATGGATCGGACGAGGGGGTCCAGTTGAACGGCCTGCTCATTCACCGGATCTCAACCCATGAGATTTATGATTATGGGTCCACCTGAAAAGTATTGTTTGCAGAGCCCATTCCGATTATGGAGACACTGGAGCGGCGTATTCATGCTGCCTTTGGCACTGTTCGGATTGTGAGTGTACATGTTGTGGCAGGATGGGGCGGCAGTTTCGAGCCGCAGAGCACGTGGCTGGCCGTTACTGCGGGGCAGTGGCGTTGGAAATAGCCGAGTGGACGCTTGGTAGGGGTACGTATGACCGTGTTGGCGCTCTTGGAGAAATCTATATGCCACGGAAAATTGATAAAAGCAGAATTAAGAGTGAAACAGAGGTGCGAGTTGGCAATCATGGACATAAAAATATGTAAAACTAAATTATCTAGACGCGCGACAAAAATCTGTAATTGTTCAAAAGTTATTGTCGTATGAAAAATTGTAAATTTATGAGAGTTCAAAAGGTAATATTTCGGCAATGCTTTGGTCGATTAATATGAACAAAGTCTTTACGGGTGGTGCTAGTAAGACTGCATCGAGCAATCGTAGCCGGTTTATCATAGCGTGAACCATTTTTGAATGAGAGTTCGGAATATGGAATTCGACTGAGAGAAACCGAGTTTTTGGTAATAAATTAATTTAAAGAGACGAAACCAGAGGCAAAATTCTAAAGTTTAAAGTGATATATCAGTAATTAAGTGTGGTGTCACCGCCAGACACCACACTTGCTAGGTGGTAGCCTTTAAATCGGCCGCGGTCCGGTAGTATACGTCGGACCCGCGTGTCGCCACTATCAGTGACTGCAGACCGAGCGCCGCCACACGGGGGGTCTAGTCTAGACTCCCTAGCACTCGCCCCAGTTGTACAGCCGACTTTGCTAGCGATGGTTCACTGTCTACAGACGCTCTCGTTTGCAGAGACGACAGTTTAGCATAGCCTTCAGCTACGTCATTTGCTACACCTAGAAAGGCGCCATATTCAATTACTATAAACTGAACAGATAATATTGTGAATCGTGTACCGTCAAGAGCGACGTTCATCATAAATGGATTAAAGTTATCAACTAGCTACGTCCGCTTTCTGAATTCTGATTCCTTGTCATGTTCCAGACCTCACGTCAGTATAGTCCTTCGCTCCTCACGCCAGTCTGCGTGAGTTAAACGCGTGCATTTCGGCCTCCAATAGTAACACGGTGTTAGCACTTCTGTCATCTCTACATTAACCCATTACTGGCCACTGTCCCTTTTTTTGGACGCATTTATTTTACTTATTTCTACGTAAGCAATAGAGCTTTTAGCCTTTATTGTTGCACCTGTAGGTTCAACTAACTGCTACAATGCCTGTAAATGTAAAATAAATAACTTTTTTCTAAGTACTTCACGCCAGGAAAATTATGAACTTGCCGATTTTTTGTTCTCGCACTTGGCAGCACTATATGTCTGCTGGTAGTTCTTGGACGACAATGAGCTGTGATTCAGTTGTCTGGGCGTGTTTGTTATGAACATATGGATGTCCATGTAAGATTAAGTATACTTCAGATTTTTCAAGTAAGTGCAATATCGATATATTTTATGCGTCCCAATAATGGGACAATGGCATGTTACACTATCATTTATTGTTGATGTGCCCTATTCTTGTATACACGTACTATTTTTACGTTCTTTATATCAGCTTTTTGAATTTTAAGATTCCAACAGGATAAAAACATGCCGCGTGGACTTACACTTGAAGAAATTCTAGCAGAAGTAGCGAACTATCAAGAGAGTGACGATAAAGATGATGACGTAGAATTGGCGATTATTCCACCCGATGCAGATGTAATAACAGATGAAGAAGACATTGACAAAAATGTACTGAACAATGAGTCTGTTGTACAAGATGTAGACGGTACTTTAGAGAGAAGTTCTCACTTTTCGATGTCCGACAGAGAATAGCGATGTTTTACCTATCAAAGAAAACAGGATCAGTACCAAAACGCAGAGGACCACAAGGAAGCAAATTGATGGGAGGACGGGTGAGCACAGATGTACGACTAGATCCAGGAAATCATTTCATTGTGTCAAGTAAAACACAGAAGAGAGTAAAACACAGAAGAGACGTGCTTACTGCAAGAAAAAAAAAATGTCATAGGTGCAACATTGGTGTACACGACAAATGTTTTGCTTCATTTCAGACTGAATAGACATTAAATAATATTAAAACATTCTTTATTTATTGTTTGTGTTGTTTCTTACAATATTATACATGGAGAATAAGGTTGTGAATCTGGACAGCGCATTTGGCCAATGTCCTAAAAATGGGACGGTCTGTAATTTTTGTTCTGATAAAGTGAAAATTTTCAGAACAACTTTTTGTTCAATTAACCAATCAGTGTAACGTATTTATGTATAAAAGTTTGCAAAAAATGATCCGAGAGAGTTTTGGCCAGTAATGGGTTAACAATGTATTTTTATTTGTTTATTAATGTTTAGTATAAAAAATCCGGGAAAAGCAATATCTCTCCACAAGAACATTATTTGTGAAAAAATGGTGGCAGATGCAAAAAATTTAACTTTAAATTCTTATTGCCCGGAAAATTTCCATATTTTTCAAAATATCATATATGTTTTTGAGTTTATTTGTAGAATATTCGTAATATTTGTCAAACATTGTTTTGAGTTAGGAAGTCGTTTCGAGGTGAATAGGGCGGCCATCGTTGAGGACAGCTGGTTCTGAGCGAGGCTAAGAGCCGGACGTGGCGCCGGTCTGGAGGCAGTAGGGGATGGGTTGGTGGCCACGTTCGGGGACGATCAAGTGGAGAGCTACATAGTCGTTTAGGACAGTTATCGTGGCATATGAGTTTTATAGTGAGCTGTTGTAGCATCAGTTATCAACGGCCGGCCTTACGTAAAAGCCCCTCAGACTGCATTTTAAATGTTAAGTGAATATACTGAAGAAAAATAAACTACTTGCTCCAATACTAAATCAATGTGAGTGACTCAATATTTGAAATTTCACGGCAATACCTGCCTGCATTGTTTTCTTATTTTATTTCAGCTTAAAAATTGTATTTACGACAGGTGTGAGCTGCCACCCTATGACGAAAAACGTAGCCAAACATTGAGGGCAGCCACATCTCTGGGACACTCAGTTAAGCTCCATAGCACGTGTGGGCTCGAGCCAAACCGTTCAAACTTCAGTGTGTAGTGCCCAGTACCGTCGTAGGATGCAGCGTGGCCGACGTGAACGTCTGTGCTACGGCGCGTAAACGCATGCGTTGACGCACATGGAAATCATTTTCGACACATACTGTAACTGTGGTTGCAGAGTGCTGCACGTGTTAGACCGCAGTCTCTGTAACAATGTATAATTGAATACATGTCGTGTAGCATGGGAACCATGCATTTCTGGACATAAGTTGACTGGACCTTTTTGTTCCGTATTCTCTCGTGAATCAATCCCAAGATTTAGTAAACAGCAAAAATAATCACCCTGTATAAAAGCGCTCTGTGACTAATATGGTTAAATAAGCTGCTCCATTTCGTGATTGGTGCCCTTTCCTTTTCTTAAATCGCGTGACAGGTCTGACACTGGGCTTCCTCAAAGAAAGAAGGAAAAAAGTGTGACTGGAAACGAGCACGAAGTGGACCTCACGCAGACAGTCTGAAACCCCGGGATTTAGGGTGAGACATAAAGTACGGCGCTCGAGAACATCGGTGTGACTGCAGTCTCGTAATGCAAGGAGATGAGCAGTCATTTCTGCATGTCAGCGCGTACAGATTGGAAAAAACCGGCTGGTTAAAACCGATACCGGTATTTTTTAGTTCTGGAGGTTATTACAGGTATATTTATTTTTTGCTGATAACTGAGTATAAAACCGATATAATTTTGCCGTAGCAGTGGTGCTAAATCTTTAGGTTTTTAATTTTTTTAACGAATTTGGTAGGAAGTTCTGTGCCTATAGTAAGATTCGATGGCCAATGTACTAATTCAATGCTGAAACTGTAACTGCTATCACGTAATTCTTCGTGGTAAATGCTATATTTTGTCTGTCTAAACAGTTCATTTGAAATTTTTGAAATAACATTTACGGTTTTGTCAACGAAAAATCAATTATATTCGAATTTCCACTACAAAGTAAAGATATATTTAACTAAAAAAGAGTTTTTCATTCAAAATAATTATAGAAAGTAACGCTAAAAATTTTACACAAAATCTTGTTATTGTCTGTCATTTCTATACAATAATAAAAGAGAAAGGAAGATATAGCAACAGTTATGAATCAGAAACTTAAGCATCCATTCATAGTTTACAATAAAAATAGAAAGTAATCTTCTGTCTGTGTCTACATAAAATGCCTTCATCTGTAAGCCTAGGAAACGAACAACTCAACACAAAAAATAGAGTCCTCCAACCGCAGTTTTCACTTTTTAGCATTGACTATTCGTAATTCCAAATTAGTGGTACCACCCACTATTACAACAAGATTTTTGAAGAGAGTTTTAAAAATTTTGGGTCAGTAGGAGAATACTAATGAATTAAATGTACCGTTCAGCCCCTTATTAATTTTCTAAAACACAAATGAACAGTGGACAGATTAAGTGTTCTTTTATTTAGTTACTTTGTTTGGTATTTTGATTCTGTGTGTCTTGGAATGTATAAATGAAAAATCTGAGAGCGTTGTTTTTCAATATTTCTTCGTCTACTTTTAGTGCTAGAAATAATAACAATAAAAACCGAACATAGGTTATTTCAGAAACCAGTTATTTAAAGCAGTTTAAACAGTCCGGTTATACTGGAGATGAAAAAGCAGGTATAACCGTAAACCGGTAGTTACCGTGAAACCGCCATCCTTACAGCGCCTTTGGACGTATACTACATGAATGTGGCAATGCGTGGCTTGTAGTATTCTCGCTCATGCTATTGTTACGCTCTCTCCTGCACCAGTCAACAGTACTCAATGCGATCATGATGGATTCCCTTTCCTGCACCAAGACTTTGTGATGGAGTGCTTATGGAAACTGAGATCCGAAGATGATATAAATAAAAACTTAGACCGAGGGTTATAATAAGTTGGTTTTTTTTTGCAAACCCAAAGTGAATCGTGACACTGCTGGAAACACGATAAAAAATACAGACCTTATCTGGCTCATTTTGAAAGGAGCTGATGAACGATTGTGATAATAAACGAAGAGACATATCTCTCGATGATAATCATGTACAATCGTTGTGGCTCTACGGTTTTCTATTATTTACCGGGGATGAAGAGCTTCCAAATGAGAGCTGTTCTTATATATATGCTTCCTTGGGTGTGAATAAAGATCTCGCTGGCTGTGAGGACGACGAAAATGGTACTGATCGAGAAGACAACGAGATAGTCCTCAATGGCATCCAACAATGTGTCAAAAACTTCACTGTCCATTCGTAAATGTTCGATAGTCATCTGGGTTATTGTCTCGCATTCTCTTTAATCAAAGTAGTATGATTCTGACGGTAGCTGTAAGTCTTAACCAAGTATAACATTTGCTTTGGTATATGTTCATATTGATATCTGCAGTAATTGCTGCTGTAGTAGCAATAGTACGATACCGGTTCGATTCGTGTCCATACGAAACTTGACTGCAACTAACGCACGTGACGTAATGAGTAGCGCAACATATTTATTTCTCGGCCAATTTCGATTGAAAAAATGCAGAATTTGTTGTGCGATATCAGGCAAAATTCCGGCTTCAGCGCCTATAGTTTGTTGAAGTTCCGGTAGGTAGCGGCGCTGTATGTGCCCTTCAAAATGACGTCTGTTACGAAGATGCGTTCAAAAGAGAGTGCTGTCACTGAGTTTCTTTTGGCGGAAAACCAGAGCTTTGCAGTTTTCATAGGGGCTTTTAGAAAGTCTACGGAGGCCGGGCAGTGAACAAAAGCTCGGAGAGCCGTTGGAAGAGGCATCTGTCATCGTCGCAACAAAGTCTCGCAAAACTGTCCCATCTCCCGCCACACCAAGCAGTGACTCTTTCAACGCTGGAACGTGCAGACAGCGTGTTCGTCGCCACAACAGTTCAAACCGAAGTCTCTGTTGTGTTGGCTGAAGAGCCAACACCGTGTTACGAGAGGAGGCCGAAATGCACGCGTTTTAGCTCACGCAGGCTGGCGTGAGGAGGGAAGAACTATTCTGACGTGAGGTCTGGAACATGACAAGGAATCAGAAATCAGAAAGCGGACGTAGCTAGTTGATAACTTTAATCCATTTAAGACGAACGTCGCTCTTGACGGTACATGATTCACAATATTATCTGTTCAGAATAGTAACTGAATATGGCGCCTTGTTAGGTCGCAGCAAATGACGAAGCTGAAGGCTATGCTAAACTGTCGTCTCTGCAAATGAGAGAGGATGTAGTCAGTGAACCATCGCTAGCAAAGCCAGCTGTACAACTGGGGCGAGTGCTGGGGAGTCTCTCTAGACCTGCTGTGTGGCGGCGCTCGGTCTGCAATCACTGATAGTGGCGACACGCGGGTCCGACGTATACTAACGGACCGCGGCCGATTTAAAGGCTACCACCTAGCAAGTGTGGTGTCTGGCTGTGACACCACAGTCTCTACAACACAAGGCCTCACACAAATTTGCGCACCCGACAGGAGCTCAACAAAAGTTCATTGGACTGTTCTTCTTCATGCACGTTCTTCCTCATCCATCGGACAGCCCAGATCTCGCACCTTCCGACTCCCATTTATTTGGCTCAATGGAGAACGCACTTCACGGGATGAAGAACGGAGATCATGTTGAGAGACTGGGTTTCATAGGCAAAAATGGAAGAATGGAAATGAGCGTACGGCATTGTGAGCCGAGAGTCCCCCATTTGGGGAAGTTCGGCCGCCGAGGGCAAGTACTTATTGCATTGGACGCCACATTGGGCGACTTGCGCGTCGGAGATGGGGATGAAATGAAGGCAAGAGTGGCGAAGAATACGGTGTATTGGAAGCCAGAATAAAGCTAACCTTCGGAAACTTACTAAACGCCCCTAGTGCATTAGTATGACTGCTACAATAACAATACAAGCCATGAAATTTGTCATAAAATCCCATTATATCCACACAAAATGAAACATTATAGGTGGTCTCAAAATAAGGTTCCAGAGATCCTAGTTCTGCGGCAGGTGCCACGCAGTCGCTGTGTTGCCAGCGAGAACGGCCCCCGACACTGCAACATACCAGTGATTCGGTTATTGTATTTCGGCCGTACTCACAGGGGCCCACCGCCACGCACCTGCTCGGCAACTTCCGCCCCAACTCCGAGTGGTGACGAGTGAAGTGCAGCTACCCACAGAGGTCCTTTGTGGGCTGTAATTATTGACTAAAGTGCGCGTCATTTACGACGGCGGCCGAGTTTAGGTTCGTTCTGCGCATCTGACGTCACAAAACACAGTCAGCTAATGAACAGAGAACGATGTTGCCAGAGCTCAACTGCAGTGCAGAGCACGGACGAGTGTCTTCAGTTTTAGAAACATTCAGTCATAAATAAAGCAATTGAACAAAAGCAATATCTTGATAGCAGACTTTGTTTTATAGAAAGTTTGGAAAAAGCATTCTGTATACAAATTGCTTCATATTCTATTAATTAATTAAGCCAAACAAGCAATAAGCCTCCTAATTCAGGCGATAGCAAGGAAAGGTGTTTGTATCATTCTCACTAACCGCTTTTTCACAATAAAGAGCAGCGATAATTGTTTATTTCCTATTGTACTTCGACGAAAAGTGAGTAATTCATAGTCATACCAACAGAGTTTGTCGGTATTTTGCATTATATTTTAAAGTCCTCCTTGAGTTCTGTTGGAAGACGAGCTGTGTTAGCGTAATGGACGCCGGCACGGTAGCTCAGCGTGTTCGTTCAGAGGGTTAGCTGCCCTCTGTAACAAAAAAAAAAAAAAAAAAAAAAAAAAAAAAAAAAAAAAAAAACTGGGTTAATAGGTCAATAACGAACTCAAAAGGGTGTCTTACGACGTCCGCCCTACTCAGATTCAATGAACAAAACCGAACAAAAAAAAAAAAAAAAAATGAAGCCGGCAGCGTGTTCGGTCAGAAAGTTAGCTCCCCTCTGCAGTTAAAAAACCTGAGTTAATCAACGACGAACTGACGAACTGAAACGTGTCTTATAATGTCCGCTCCGAGCAGGTGTAACGAACTAAAACGAACAAATTAAGATTTAAAAGAAAGTGGTTAAAGTGTATGGCTGCTAAGCGGATGGTTCTGAGTTCAAACCTTGTTCGGTGCTAAATATTTTCTTTATTTAAAAACAATATCAAAGTGTCTTACTTCATGAATTTTATTCGTTTGAATGTAATGTTTTGAAATTTCTAGTGGCAACTAAAATCGACCATAAGGAAAGTATGAAAGTATATGCTATGGACTTTTACCTCTGCAAACTCTTTTGCGCAATGGTTTACTATATCTAATGCTGCACAATAACTGCGTTGAACATCGAAACAAAATTAAATTCAAATGGCTCTGAGCACTATGTAACTTAACTTCTGAGGTCATCAGTCGCCTAGAACTTAGAACTAATTAAACCTAACTAACCTAAGGACATCACACACATCCATGCCAGAGGCAGGATTCGAACCTGCTACCGTAGCGGCAGCTCAGCTCTAGAATGTCGCGCCTAGAACCGCACGGCCACTCTGGCCGGCTAATAAAATTAAGTCATTTATGGGGGGAAGCTGTCAGTCAAGAAGATGCGTGAAAATCAAATTTTTCGGCCAAATAGTTTCTGTGAAATCGAATGATAAATTGTGTCAAAGCAGTCGAAACACCATGTGTCTGCACAGGCGAGCAGTGCAGTGATGACAAAATCGCGCACAGCACGAAATGCGGGGAGCACGTCTCTGTAGCAGCGAAAGGGTTAATGCGGCAGTGGTCGCTTTACTTCATAAATTGCGCGCTCCCCCTTAAACGTAAGTTTGGGAACTATACTATGGCGCTGCTTCTCTTGGTGCGTACAACTGGCAACGCAGCAGTCTCCTGCGTCTGGGCGAGCATGCGCGAACTGCCAAGATAAAAGAATTGAACTATAGCATCGAAACTTGGTAGATATTCTACTGCTTTAATGCGGAACGGATTTACGATGGAAAAAATTAGTTGCAATTTTGTCCATCAGCTGCAAATCTGGAGCTGTATACTGCTTCTATGGCGGTATCACATCGGCGCTGTCATTTGACGAGCCATAACATCAGTGAATAGTATTGCTATCTGGAAGAGAGAATGAAACTGTTTTATAAGAACAGCACCAGTTACAGAGCTGCATTGCTAGAGTATCGCCGGCTGACAGGTCTGAGGGCGCGCCCAGAATCATTGAGTGGTTTAGAGAAGATGATAATGAAGTGTGTGGTGTTACAAAGGGTACGGCCAAACTTTCAGGAAACATTCCTCACACACAAAGAAAGAAAATATGTTATGTGGGCATGTGTCCGGAAACGCTTACTTTCCATGTTAGAGCTCATTTTATTACTTCTCTTCAAATCACATTAATCATGGAATGGAAACACACAGCAACAGATCGTACCAGCGTGACTTCAAACACTTTGTTACAGGAAATGTTCAAAATGTCCTCCGTTAGCGAGGATACATGCATCCAGCCTCCGTCGCATGGAATGCCTGATGCGCTGATGCAGCCCTGGAGAATGGCGTGTTGTATCACAGCCGTCCACAATACGAGCACGAAGAGTCTGTACATTTGGTACCGGGGTTGCGTAGACAAGAGCTTCAAAATGCCCCCATAAATGAAAGTCAAGAGGGTTAAAGTCAGGAGAGCGTGCAGCCCATGGAACTGGTCCACCTCTACCAATCCATCGGTCACCGGATCTGTTGTTGAGTAGCGCACGAACGCTTCGACTGAAATGTGCAGGAGCTCCATCGTGCATGAACCACATGTTGTGTCGTACTTGTAAAGGCACATGTTCTACCAGCACAGGTAGAGTATCCCGTATGAAATCATGATAACGTTCTCCAATGAGCGTAGGTGGACGAAACTAAAATGAGCTCTAACATGGAAATTAAGCGTTTCGCACACATGTCCACATAACATCTCTTCTTCATTTATGTGTGAGGAATGTTTCCTGAAAGTTTGGCCGTACCTTTTTGTAACCCCCTGTATAACGTTTACCAGGGACATGTTCTGTCTCTACAGGATCTGAAGGCCAACGCACACGAATATGTTGCTCAGATTCCACCGCAACTGCCGTGAACAACTGTCTTTCACTCCGTTTTACAGAGGCAGCATCTTGGCGATGTCTCTGGTGGTCATGTTGAACAAAATGTGTTCGCGGTGGTTAATAATAACCACACTATACCTTTCTCACTTGTTTGCCCTTTTCTGCTCCCGTTCCCTTCCTAATCTATAACATATGGAAATCATTCTGTGGGGTTAGCATTCACAGCGCCAGATTTGCGTCTTGTGGCAAAAATTAGAACTTTTCTTTTTCGAGTCTAAATAAGTTCCACATTAACGCATTAGAATATCTACCAAGTTTCACTGCCACACGACAATTACAGCTTACCCTAAACATCTATGAGTAGCTGAACTTTCATTATAACCACCCCAGTACTTCTTGCGCGATCTATGACAGGCCGTAAACTTCCCACTTAACCCCTCCAGGACAGAGAAGACGATTCACGCAGCGGAACCCTGTGAAGAGTCCTTGTCTTCTGATGTAATTGTGTCGGAAAGCCTTTGCGTAATAGCAAATAGAGGAGCTTTTGACGTTAATCACCATTTGGGATTAGCAGCTATCCAGCCGAGTGGACAGCTAATGTACCTGGTTGGAGAGTTAGAGATGTGACGGAGCTTATTGCGGTAACGCTGTAATGACTGGGTCGTTAATTGCTGTGGATTTCAAGCCCGGTACATGACCATTGTGTTGTCAGTAGGTTTACATGCGCTGCTTGACAAAAGCCGCCTCTAGCTTTGTCGATCCATTACGATCTTCAGATATAAACTGCATTTGTTCCCGCAAATTTTCTACAACCATTTATCCAAATAGAAGAACAAAATATCAGCTATCGAGTACCGAACCAGATTGGGTCAGGAGTTTCTTATTATAGTTACGATAATGATGCTTCATCTTTATGTAAGTACAGATATATTTTCGACAAATGCTGCCTTACCATTTACAATTGTCCCACTTGCATCTGTTTAGTCACCAGCAAATAATTTTTTTGTATTTTTACAGTGATCTCCAGCAATATAAACATGTACATGAATGTATAAACACCTGAGGATGGACGCAAGTCCAAAACCGGTCGTGTGACAAATAAATAAGCTTTTACTGTGACTGGTAGCGGAAATTGTTTTACACCCTAACTTAGAAATCGATATCCTCGGTGTAGCGAAGCAGCTTAAGACGCTTAATAAAGGCAAGGCCTCCGGTGCAGATTGCATACCAGTCAGGTTCCTTTCAGGGTATACTGACACAATAGCTCTACACTTAGGAACCAAACACAATCGCTCGCTCGTAGAAATATCTGTACTCAAAGACTGGAAAGTTGCACAAGTCGAATCAATACCTTTGAAACGAAATAGGAGTAATCCGCTGAATTACAGACGTATATCACTAACATCGATTTGCGGTACGCTTTTGGAACAAATACCGTGTTCTAACACTGTGAATTACCCTGGATAAACCGATTTATTGACAAACAGCCAACACGGATTCAGAAGATATCGCTCTTATGAAACACAACTAGCTCCTTATTCTCAGGAAGTAAAAAAGTACTATCGGCAGGGGACGTCAAACTGATTCCACGTATTTAGATTTCGAGAAGGCTCTTGACACCGTTCCTCATAAGCGACTTCAAATCAAATTGCGTGCCTAAGGAGTACCGCCTCAATTGTGTGAGTGGAGTTGTGATTTCCTGTCAGTAAGGTCACAGTTCGTAATAACTAACGAAAACTCATCGAGTTAAACAGTAGTAACATGTGTCATTCCCCAAGGAAGTGTTACAGGCCCTCTCTACGTAACCGATTTAGGAGACAATGTAGGCAGCCGTCTTAGATTATTTGCAGATGATGCTGTCATTTATCGTCCTGTAAAGTCAGCAGATAATCAAAATGAATTGCAAAATGATTTAGTAAATATGTCTGTATGGTGCAAAAAGTGGCAAATGACTCTAAATAACGAAAAGTGTTAAGCCATCTGCATGAGTACTAAAAGAAATCCACTAAATTTTGGTTACACGATAAATCACCCGAATCCAAAGTCTATAAACTCAAATAAATACTTAAATTGGAACTATCACGTGAATGACGTTGTGTGGAATACGAATCAAAATTGTGATTTATTGGCAGAACACTTAGGAAATGCAACAGGTCTACTAAGGAGACTGCCTACATTAGGCTTTTCCGCGATCTGCTGGAGTATTACTGTGCGGTGCAGAATCCGCATCAGGTAGGACTGACGGAGGACATCGAAAAAACTCAGAAAGGGCAGCTCGTTTTGCATTCTTACGAAATAGAGGAGAGAGTGCCACGGATATGATACACGAATTTATAGTGGAAATCATTAACACGGCGTTTTTCGTTGTGACAAGATCGTCTCATGAAATCTCAATCATTAACTTTCTTCTCAGAGTCTGAAATATTTTGTAGGTTCCCACTTACATAGGTAGGAATGATCATCATAATAAAATCATAGTGCGCACGGAAAGATTTAAGTTGGTTCATTGGTTGAATTGGGGAAGGGGACCAAACAGCAAGGACATCGGTCCCGTCGGATCAGGGAAGGATGCGGATGGAAGTCGGCCGAGCCCTTTCGAAGAAACCATCCCGGCACTTCCCTGAAGCGATTTACGAAAATCACGGAAAACCTAAATCAGGATGGCCAGACGCGTGTCTGAACCATTCCGAATGCGAGTCCATAAATGTAAGTGCTCGTTTCTCCTGCGCGCCTTTCGAGAGTGCAACGGTAGAGAAATAGTTTGGTGGTTCGATGAACCCTAGTTGTGAATTTGAGAGTAATCACGTAGATGTGGATACAGATGTAGATACGTATTAAGATTTAGTTGTTAATGCTGAGTCCCGCGTGAGCCTATTCGCGCACGACGCTTTTATCAAAAGATGGCTCTGAGCACTACGGGACTTAACTTCTAAGGTCATCAGTCCCCTAGAACTTAGAACTACGTAAATCTAGCTAACCTAAGGAAATCACACACGTCCATGTCCGAGGCAGGATTCGAACCTGCGACCGTAGCAGTCGCGCGGTTCCGGACTGAAGAGCCTAGAACCGCACGGTCACCGCGGCTGGCTGTATTTCTTCACCCTGGTCCTTCTGGGCTGATCTGGAGTGAAGGTGTGTTTTGGTCGTGTGCGATGTGGTGTGCTAACGAGTGTGGCTGCGTTAATATAAACTGAGAAAACGAGACAGTGGCAATGGGCTTTTATTAACGAAGTGATAGTGACAAGCATATACAGCTCCCCTCTATGCGTCTGTTCTGCAATTAAAGGTGCTACTTTCCACATTTATCCGTTTGACTAGCTGCAGTAGAACAGCGCTGTTGCTTGGGCAGTGATGTTGAATGGGTAGCGGAGTGGCGCTCGTTTTTATGACCAGTGTGGGGTAGACCCCTATTGCTATACGTGTTGTTTCTCATTCGTGATCGGCTTTAGCGAGACCATGTCTCAGATTTAGCATTTAATATGTTATTTGTTTCAAAACCATAGTCTGGATCTGGCCTTTTTATGATCGTGCTGAGAGCACGACGTAAATCAAGCTATAGTAATCTAATAGTTGTGTGTAGAATCCTTGCGCTTTTTGGGATGAAATAATAGTGCTGAAGTCAAAAATAAATTTCATGCTTTTATTGCTATTTTATTTCTTGCAATATAATTAAAAATTAGTCAACAACTTTTTTAAGACAGTAGCGGTGAACAATCACGAAGCTTGACTTGATGACGCATCCAGACGTAATTACAGAACTGTAATCGTGTTTTAACTCGATCGATTGCTAATTGGAACCACTTCTACTACGAGCAATTTATTCTTAGCATCAGTAAATTATTCTGAGATCATGGAAGGAAAGCTTGCCCCTAGACTTCGACTGTAACTGTTTCGTCATATCCTTATTGTGTTCTGGGACGATGTTATGTTAACAGGTCAGAATAATCTATAGTAGATCATTTCAGATGCTAAGGCAATTTCCGTTCCGTTATGTACACATATCTGTGATGAATTATTCCTGACCATGCTCAGATCACGTAATATCATATCCTTGGTATTTTATACGTTTGTGAAGAGGGCGTCTCCGTTCCCGTGGAACTCTGATGTCCACTGATCCTAGCGATAGCTGATCCTATTTAACAGGGACCACAGAAAATCCCTGTCTCACTGCATTCAGTCGAAACTGGTAATAGATAGCAATTATAAGCTTACCTTTACGAACACGTCATAACCATAATTTTGAAACTTTTAAATACTTTAATAAAAGCACTATATGCCATTGTTAATATTTATTTCTACTCCTGGCCCTTCGCTCATTGTATCCAAATACATTTACATAGACATTCCGCAAACCACAATATGGTGCATAGCAGAGGGTCCCTTATACTGGTCCTCTCTCGAAAATGGAGATAGGGAAAAACAGCTGTTTACACGTCTACGTACTAGCTCTAATTTCTCTCGTCTTGTCTTCACGGCTCTTGTGCGAAAGGTAAGTAGGCGGCAGAAAATTGTCCTGCAGTCAGCCACAAATGCCGATTCCCTACATTTTCTCAATAGTATTTTGCGGAAAGATTGTCGCCTGCACTGTTGGTAATCCAAAACACTTGAGCAGTACTCAAGAAAGGGTCGCACTAGCGTTCTGTACGCTGACTCCATTATAGATGAGCTACACTTTCCTAGAATTCTCTCCATAAACGAAGTCGACTATTCGCCTGCGCTACAGCCGCCCTTACGTTGTCGTTCCGTTTCATACCGCTCTGCAGCGTCACGCACAGATACTTAATCGACGTGACTGTGTCCAACAGCACACGCTAAACACTGTATTCGAACGTTACATGATTGTTTTCCCTAATCTGCACTGACTTACATATTTATACATTTAGAACAAGCTGCCATTTATCGCAGCAACTAGAAATTCTGTGGCGAGCGTTATCCTGTTGGAACACACCTCCCTCAATGCTGTTCACGAATGACAACAGGTCCAGCCACCGGACTGACGTACATATTTTCAGTCAGGATGAGGGGATAACCACGAGAGTGGTCCCGGTGTCACACGAAATGCACCCCAGACACACTCCAGTGTGTGTCTAGCACGCAGATGGGTTGCAGGGCCTCAACTGGCTTCCTTCTAATCAACACATGGCCATCACTGGCGCCGAGGCAGAACCAGTTTTCATCAGAAAAGGCAACAGACCTCCACCCCGACCTCCATTGAGCTCTCTCTTGACACCACTAAAGTCGCAAATGGTGGTGGTTTAGGGTCAGTGGAAGACACGCTACAGGGAGTCTGGCTCTGAGCTACCCTTGAAGTAACCGACTTGTAACAGCTGTTTATACAACTGCAGATGCAGTGTGGCGCACCAGCGCATGCGTCGAGCACGATGATCCTCCCTCTGAGTAGTGCCACGTGGCCACCCACAGCCTGACTCCTTGCGACCGTGCACTCTCGTGTGCGCCACTGCCAGTCATCAGGTACAATAGCTACATTCATGCCAAGTCTTGCTGCAGTATCCCAGAAGGAACATCCAGTTTCTAGTAGCCCTATTACACATGCTCGTCCAAACTCAGTGAAGTATTGATTATGGCGTCTTTGCATTCTTGGCTTAACTCACCACACCCCGCCTCAAAGGTACCCAACTCTCACGATCACCGCCGGCCGAAGTGGCCGAGCGGTTCTAGGCGCTACAGTCTGGACCCGCGCGACCGTTACGGTCCCAGGTTCGAATCCTGCCGCAGGCATGGATGTGTGTGATGTCCTTAGGTTAGTTAGGTTTAAGTAGTTCTAAGTCATAGGGGACTGATGACCTTAGAAGTTAAGTCTCATAGTGCTCAGAGCCATTTGAAGCATTTTGAACACTGACCAGTTCAGACGCCTGTCAACAACGAACTGCACTCTGTACATTGAGGGAATTCTTCATTCGCTCCTTGGAATAATCAAGTTCTAGGGGACTGATGACCTCAGAAGTCCCTTAGTGCTCAGAGCCTTTTGAACTATTTTCTCACGATTATCACAGCGAGTATTTTTAATAGAAAACCTGGTTTGCATCATCCTACCTGGTTTGCATCATCCTACCTGGTTTGCATCATCCTACCTGGTTTGCATCATCCTACCTGGTTTGCATCATCCTACCTGGTTTGCATCATCCTACCTGGTTTGCATCATCCTACCTGGTTTGCATCATCCTCATAGAGGCGCAACTAGCGCTACTCTTAAGCGACAGATGCGCAATTTAAAATGACATCATCTCTCAGATGCAGAATACTTTCATTCATGCCGAACAACTGCTTCTCGGAGTTGGGATTTTTTCCATCAGCGTATCTGAAGTCTGTTTGCCTCCGCCATAACTGCAACCACAAACGATTTCTTACCTTTTTGGGAGAAATGTAGGGTCCCCCTGAATAGGTCAGGCGTGCACTACACGCCGGAAGCGGCTACGAGGGTAGCGGAGTACGTGTGGAGTGCACATGGGGTTTTTTTAGGTTAGAGAATTCCCTCCCTAGGCCCGACAAGACGCCTCCTAAGACGCGGCAAGGCAGGAGTAGGCAAAATGCAACAAGGAATAACAATATTAATGTGCTAATAGTAAACTGCAGGAGCGTCTATAGAAAGGTCCCAGAACTGCTCTCATTAATAAACGGTCACAACGCCCATATAGTACTAGGAACAGAAAGTTGGCTGAAACCAGACGTAAACAGTAATGAAATCCTAAACTCGGATTGGAATGTATACCGCAGAGATAGGCTGGACAGTGAAGGGGGAGGCGTGTTTATAGCGATACGATGTGCAATAGTATCGAAGGAAATTGACGGAGATTCGAATTGTGAAATGATTTGGGTGAAGGTCACGGTTAAAGCAGGCTCAGACATGGCAATTGGATGTCTCTATAGGCCCCCGGGCTCAGCAGCTGTTGTGGCTCAGCACCTGAAGAATAATTTGGGAAATATTTCGAGTAGATTTCCCCGCCATGTTATAGTTCTGGGTGGAGATTTTAATTTGACGGGTATAGACTGGGAGACTCAAACGTTCATAACGGGTGGCAGGGACAAAGAATCCAGTGAAATATTTTTAAGTGCTTTATCTGAAAACTACCTTGGGCAGTTAAACAGAAAACCGACTCGTGGCGATAACATATTAGACCTTCTGGTGACAAAAAGACCCGAACTATTTGAATCAGTTAATGCAGAACAGGGAATCAGCGATCATAAAGCGGTTACTGCATCGATGATTTCAGCCGTAAATAGAAATATTAAAAAATAGGAAGATTTTTCTGTTTAGCAAAAGTGACAAAAAGCAGATTACAGAGTACCTGACGGCTCAACACAAAAGTTTTGTCTCAAGTGCAGATAGTGTTGAGGATCAGTGGAAAAAGTTCAAAACCATCGTACAATATGCGTTAGATGAGTATGTGCCAAGCAAAATCGTAAGAGATGGGAAAGAGCCACCGTGGTACAACAACCGAGTTAGAAAACTGCTGCGGAAGCAAAGGGAACTTCACAGCAAACATAAACATAGCCAAAGCCTTGCAGACAAACAAAAATTACGCGAAGCGAAATGCAGTGTGAGGAGGGCTATGCGAGAGGCTTTCAATGAATTCGAAAGTAAAGTTCTATGTACTGACTTGGCAGAAAATCCTAAGAAATTTTGGTCCTATGTCAAAGCGGTAGGTGGATCAAAACAAAATGTCCAGACACTCTGCGACCAAAATGGTACTGAAACAGAGGATGACAGACTAAAAGCCGAAATACTAAATGTCTTCTTCCAAAGCTGTTTCACAGAGGAAGACTGCACTGTGCTTCCTTCTCTAGATTGTCGCACAGTTGACAAAATGGTAGATATCGAAACAGACGACAGAGGGATAGAGAAACAATTAAAATCGCTCAAAAGAGGAAAGGCCGCTGGTCCTGATGGAATACCAGTTCGATTTTACACAGAGTACGCGAAGGAACTTGCCCCCCTTCTTGCAGCTGTGTACCGTAGGTCTCTAGAAGAGCGAAGCGTTCCAAAGGATTGGAAAAGGGCACAGGTTATCCCCGTTTTCAAGAAGGGACGTCGAACAGATGTGCAGAACTATAGACCTATATCTCTAACGTCGATCAGTTGTAGAATTTTGGAACACGTATTATGTTCGAGTATAATGTCTTTTCTGGAGACTAGAAATCTACTCTGTAGGAATCAGCATGGGTTTCGAAAAAGACGGTCGTGTGAAACCCAGCTCGCGCTATTCGTCCACGAGACTCAGAGGGCCTTAGACACGGGTTCACAGGTAGATGCCGTGTTTCTTGACTTCCGCAAGGCGTTTGACACAGTTCCCCACAGTCGTTTAATGAACAAAGTAAGAGCATACGGACTATCAGATCAATTGTGTGATTGGATTGAGTTCCTAGATAACAGAACGCAGCATGTCATTCTCAATGGAGAGAAGTCTTCCGAAGTAAGAGTGATTTCAGGTGTGCCGCAGGGGAGTGTCATAGGACCGTTGCTATTCACAATATACATAAATGACCTGGTGGATGACATCGGAAGTTCACTGAGGCTTTTTGCAGATGATTCTGTGGTGTATCGAGAGGTTGCAACAATGGAAAATTGTACTGAAATGCAGGAGGATCTGCAGCGAATTGACGCATGGTGCACGGAATGGCAATTGAATCTCAATGTAGACAAGTGTAATGTGATGCGAATACATAGAAAGATAGGTCCCTTATCATTTAGCTACAAAATAGCAGGTCAGCAACTGGAAGCAGTTAATTCCATAAATTATCTGGGAGTACGCATTAGGAGTGATTTAAAATGGAATGATCATATAAAGTTGATCGTCGGTAAAGCAGATGCCAGACTGAGATTCATTGGAAGAATCCTAAGGAAATGCAATCCGACAACAAAGGAAGTAGGTTACAGTACGCTTGTTCGCCCAATGCTTGAATACTGCTCAGCAGTGTGGGATCCGCACCAGGTAGGGTTGATAGAAGAGATAGAGAAGATCCAAAGGAGAACAGCGCGCTTCGTTACAGGATCATTTAGTAATTGCGAAAGCGTTACGGAGATGATAGATAAACTCCAGTGGAAGACTCTGCAGGAGAGACGCTCAGTAGCTCGGTACGGGCTTTTGTTAAAGTTTCGAGAACATACCTTCACCGAAGAGTCAAGCAGTATATTGCTCCCTCCTACGTATATCTAGCGAAGAGACCATGAGGATAAAATCAGAGAGATTAGAGCCCACACAGAAGCATACCGACAGTCCTTCTTTCCACGTACAATACGAGACTGGAATAGAAGGGAGAACCGATAGAGGTACTCAGGGTACCCTCCGTCAGGTGGCTTGCGGAGTATGGATGTAGATGTAGATACGCTTGAATAATAGTAACTATTGTCGCCTGTATGGCGTCCGATAGGTTACGTCACGTATGCCGCTGTGGGGACCCTCTTCTTGAGTGCCTTTGTCCATTATTCCCAACCTAGAAGACCACTGGGGAATGTCAAGCTGATTCCGTATTTCTAGATTTCCGGAAAGCTTTTGACACCGTTCCTCACAAGCGACTTCTAATCAAGCTGCGGGCCTATGAGGTATCGTCTCAGTTGTGCGACTAGATTCGTGATTTCCTGTCATGAAGGTCGCAGTTCGTAGTAATAGACGGCAAATCATCGAGTAAAACTGAAGTGATATCAGGTGTTCCCCAGGGAAGCGTCCTGGGACCCCTGCTGTTCCTGATCTATATAAATGACCTGGGTGACAATCTGAGCAGTTGTCTTAGGTTGTTCGCAGATGATGCTGTAATTTACCGTCGAGTAAGGTCATCCGAAGACCAGTATCAGTTGCAAAGCGATTTAGAAAAGATTGCTGTATGGTGTGGCAGGTGGCAGTTGACGCTAAATAACGAAGTGTGAGATGATCCACACGAGTTCCAAAAGAAATCCGTTGGAATTCGATTAATCGATAAATAGTACATTTATCATGGCTGTCAATTCAATTAAGTACCTGGGTGTAAAAATTACGAACAACTTCATTTGGAAAAACCACATAGACAATATCGTGGGGAAGGCGAGCCAAAGGTTGCGCTTCATTGGCAGGACACTTAGAAGATGCAACAAGTCCACTAAAGAGACAGCTTTCACTACACTCGTTCGCCCTCTGTTAGAATATTGCTGAGCGGTGTGGGTTCCTCACCACGTGGGATTGACGGAGGACATCGAAAGGGTGCAAAAAAGGGGAGCTCGTTTTGTATTATCACGTTATAGGGGAGAGAGTGTGGCAGATATAATACGCGAGTTGGGATGGAAGTCGTTAATGCAAAGACTTTTTCGTCGTGGCAAGATCTATTTACGAAATTTCAGTCAGTAACTTTCTCTTCAGAATGCGAAAATATTTTGTTGAGCCCAGCCTACATAGATAGGAATGATCATCACCATATAAAATAAGAGAAATGAGAGCTCGAAGAGAAAGGTTTAGGTGTTCGTTTTTCCCGCGCGCTGTTCGGGAGTGGAATGCTAGAGAGATAGTATGATTGTGGTTCGATGAACCCTCTGCCAAGCATTTAAATGTGAGTAATCATGTAGATGTAGATGTAGATGGCTTAGGAGATTGCATGAATGGAATCTAGCTACCACGTGTTCGAGAAGGCCTGATGTGAGAGGCTTACTGGAAACCACGACGTGAGCAGCGGAGTCCCATCGTTCCAGTCAGGTGTCAGCTATCTTGAGATGCTCCGACCGGACATGCCATGTGTGCGTGTGCGGGCGCTCGCGCGCTCGCGCGCGCGCACCTGTGTTTGTGTGTGTTTGTGTGTGTGTGTGTGTGTGTGTGTGTGTGTTACCTGTATGAGTTGGCGTTTCTGGTTTCGTCTCTGTTTCTCCCGTATTAACACTGGCGTCTGTAGGCGCAGATCGCGACGTAATGTCCCCACAAAAGCCACACACTTGGTGCTCGTTTTTCAGAAGACATCCGGAACCGGGCGTGCTCAATACCCGGACCCGCAGAGCCGTGCCAACGTGTGAGTGCAGCAATGTGGGAGTAAGTTGTCAGCTATCGACACAGAAGAAGAGTGGGTAGGTGGAAGGGACGGAGGATGAGGGGGCAGAGAGGGGCGGTGTGCGTGACCCGGGTCTCACGCCGCGCCAGCCACCTGTCGCTTCGTGGCCCACTCTCACTGCGACGTCCTCCGACCACTGCGCGCCGAGTCACCCCGGGGCTGAGTACAAAAACAGCCTGTGCTGCCACTCTCTTTCGGCGGCGACATCTTTCACGTCTGGTTTACACCAGAACGAAATGGCTCTGAGCACTATGGAACTTAACATCTGAGGTCATCAGTCCCCTAGATCTCAGAACTACTTAAACCTAACTAACCTAAGGACATATCACACATCCATGCTCGAGGCATGATTCGAACCTGCGAACGCAGCGGTCGCGCGGTCCCAGACTGTAGCGCCTAGATCCGCTCTGCCACTCCGGCCGACTTTACACCAGATCGAACGAGCATCAGTTTCCAGAATGGCTATTTTTATTCTGCAGCGGAGTTTGTGCTGGTATCAGAGACTTGCAAGATTCGCAGGAGAATTTCTGTGAAGTATGGAAGGTTGAAGACGAGGTACTGACGGGAGTAAAGCTGTAAGGACAGGGAGTGAGTCGTGCTTGGGTAGCTCCGTCGGTAGAATACTTAACCGCGAAAGGCAAAGGTCTCGAGTTTCGAGTACGGGTACGGCACACGGTTTTAATCTGCCAGAAAGTTCCGAGCATCAGTTTGTTTGTTGGGTCTCTAGAACACAAAACACAGAATCGTAAGCATCCAAAGCGTGACTTAAAAATGGGCCTCTTCTGCGGAAAGCGCTCTGTGTTTCTTGTAGTTGTTCGCACATAGCAATGCTAAACGATTTTACCAGATAGGCAAAACTATGACAGACCTTTAAAAAAGCAGCTACACGTTATCATAGTGGACCAAGTAATTCGTATTGAATGATGCAATATACTTCAGAGTGACACTGATATATGGCACTATTGTTCAACAGTCACCAAGTGTCTGAAAAGTATGGCCAGGACGTTCTGTTAATAGTTCAATTGCTCGACGATAGCAGCCCGCTGTTTGGTCACGAAGCCATCCGAGAAAAGCTGTATGAACGTCCTCACCATTGGAGTCTCTCTCCTCCCCCGCCCCCCCCACCCCCTCGCCGGTGTTCACTAAGCTCACACAGGCTGGAACCCCGAGACCGCTACGGTCGCAGGTTCGAATCCTGCCTCGGGCATGGATGTGTGTGATGTCCTTAGGTTGGACAGGTTTAAGTAGTTCTAAGTTTTAGGGGACTGATGGTCTCAGTAGTTAAGTCCCATAGTGCTCAGAGTCATTTGAACCATTTTAACCTAAGCTCACTGAAAAGAAAAAAAGGATGGTGAAAGATTTGGACTTCCCGGTCAAACTGCAGCCACAATGAAGTTAAAATCTTCTGGAATGTTTAGGCCGCGTCATATTTCGTCTGAAATAATCGATATTTCGACCCCTCTGCTGCCTCTCTCTGCTTCCACATTCTCCGTCTCTCCCAACTACCCACTCTTCTTCTGTCTCTATGTCTGACAACTTACTGACACATAACTGCAACCACACGTTGGCACGGCTCTACAGGTCTGGGTATTGAGCACCCCAGGTTCCGGATGCCTTATTCAGGATCTTCCGGTGTCCACTATTGCTAGAACACTCTAGTGTTCTAGCAGTAGTGGACACCGGAAGATCCTGAAGAAAATCCCGGGAGTGGGGTCGAAACGTCGATTATTTTAGACGAAATATGACGTGGCCTAACACCCCAGAATATTTTAACTTTATTGACAACGGCTACGAAAGTCTGCAGTCTTGCATGTAGGCACAATGTTACTATGGCTGGACTGGACATGGCATTTGGTCCATATAGAGGAGGCATTTCACGATGAAGACGTTTTAATCACAAGAATTGTACTGTCCCGCTTGCTTAAACTTAGGAGTACGTTTTCAGATCCACAGCCATTTCAGCGGTACACTGTGATGTACTTGTTAACCGTAGCACAGCAGAACTGTGTGCGCAGGAAACGAGGAGCATGTAAGTTACTCTCTTTCAGACGATGTGACACTCTTGTTGCTTAATGGTCTTATCTTGGGACGATGTTTGTAACATACTTTTTGAAGTACCTACTTATAATGAGTAATGATAATAAACAAAGACCTTTAATTGAAAAGCTCAAATATAGTGGCAAAGCAAAATGAACACCTACAGCAACCTTCCTTTTATTAAAAGATCGTTCGGTAAAAGTTTCCAGGACTAGCAGCGTACACGATCGGAAATCAAATCTCGTTCGCCATGTGACTGTGACTGGTAAACAGTAAAACTCCTTCTATAGCGTGTGCTGTGTATGTTAAAATGTCAGATAGCTCAGACGACCAACACACTTTCAAACGTAAGGGATTTTTAAAAAAATGACACTGGGTTAGAAATTGGCGCTGTGTGAGGGAATTCCTACAGTGAGAACAAGATGATGCAGCGTCGTCGCTTGACGGACGACGGTGGCCGAAAATTCAGTAGCCTACAAACGAAGTCTAGCTAAAATTATCTCCTCGTGACAGAACTGGCCGGAGAAAGTTACCCCAGCCATAATAAGCGTTTCAGTCCTCGTGAGCTTGTTCCTACGGAGAGGCCACGAGCCTTCTTGCCAGCGTGGTGGAGCGAGCGTTCCTGCGCACAGCGACGGCGGGAATCTCCGAGGGCACAGAAGTGCTGAGAAGGCGTGGGCGGTGGAGTAGCAGCCTTGGCAGCAGCGTCAGCAGTCTCCTTCTCTCCCTTGTCGTCATATCTCCCCTCCAACAGACCACACAGCACGTTTTGTCACGCAACCTACTATGTATATTTTACATTGAATTAATCGTCCTTTATAGACATTACCTTTCTTTAAGTAGTCTGATAAAATCGGCAAGTGCTTCGCATGTGCCAGTATAGACGTCAGGAGTACCTAAAACGTAGCAGCTACTGAGAATGAAATAACTACCAGGTTTTATTTTATCCATTATGGTTGGAGAACACCGTAACTGCTTTGGTAACAGTATTTCCTACAGTGTACAGTTGTTAAAGCCCCCCTGGTGGAAATACTTTCCTCGGGTGATATTCCTCGCCCGTAATTAATGTCCTTCTTTCAAATTTCCACCCCAATTGCAGTGAGAAATCGGCGAAGCCGGCCGCGGTAGCCGAGTGGTTCTAGGCGCTTCAGTCCGGAACCGCGCAACTGCTACGGTCGGAGGTTCGAATCCTGCCTCGGGCATGGATGTGTGTGATGTCCTTAGGTTAGTTAGGTTTAAGTAGTCCTAAGTTCTAGGGGACTGATGACCTCAGATGTTAAGTCCCATAGTGCTCAGAGCCATTTGAACCATTTGAAATCAGCGAAAATCACCTACATACATACATGCAACAGTCCTTGGAATAAGGCTAAAGAAACTTAGAGTTGCAACTCAATGCTCGGCGCACTTCCAGCACTCTTTTCAACTTAAGTAAAAACTTACTTTTTTCCGACGCTGCTTAACTTGCCCCGTCACCAACAGCATGCTCGCCGCCTGAAATGATCCTACCCGAAAATCAGTGTTTTGCATTGCGACAATGATTAGAGTTAAAGCGAAATGAGAACTGAGTTACGATAACTTTTGAAAAAAAAAAAGAGAAAAAACCGCAGCCTTCATAGAACTGCGACGCATATGCTCGTTGTCTTGCGTTCCTTCCTGTGTAAACACTAGTTGACACGTACAACCGAATGATGGTGAATGCCCGCGCACTGTCTTGCATTCTCTTGATCTCGCGTGTCAATGAGGCTTCATAGGAAACCTCAGAACGCATTCGAGTAATGTTTTTGCCTTGGGAGTGGATTGCGAGTGGGATATTTCCTCCTCTGACTCGTCTAATGCGGCGCTCCGCGACTTTCTCTCCTGTGCCAACTTCTTCAACTGGGAATAGCACTTGCACTCTGCACACTCAATTACTTGTTAGATGTATTACAGTCTTCTCCAACAGCTTTTGCTCTCAGTCGCACCCTCTAGTACCACGAAAATTATTCCGTGTTGTCTTAACACAGCACCTATCAGCCTGTCCTTTCCTCTGTTCCTCCATACATTCCTCTTCTCCACCGCTCTGCGAAGAATCTCCACATTCCGTATTTTATCAGTCCACTTAGCTTTTAGCACCCTCGACTGCTCCCGGCGGAGGTTCGAGTCCTCCCTCGTGCATGCGTGTGTGTGTTTGCCGTTAGGATAATTTAGGTTGAGTGGTTTGTAAGCTTATAGACTGATGACCTTACCAATTAAGTCCCATAAGATTTCACACACATTTAAACATTTTTAGCAGCCTTCTGCATCACCATATCTCAAACGCTTCTGTTTTTTTAAAATTATTTTCCTGTTTTCCAAACAGCCCAACAAAGCCGAAAACTATGACTTCCACACTAATATCGGTAGTTTTCTGTTATTTTTACATATCACCACCTTTTCCCTCTTGTGCCACCCCAATACATAGGTATCGTAGGTGCAGATTTTTTTCCAGATATAAAATGTGTACAAAGTGCGAATAAATTCCTCCAGTCGTTGCAGAGCTATGCTTTACAAGTCATTACTTCCTCCCTACCCCCCACCCACTTTTGATTTCTAATGAGACCACCTTATTTTCAGCATTGTTCGGTAACATCACAGCTTAAATGTCTCGACTCCCTTATCTTTCGATTTTCCTGCAAACCATATTTTAGTTCCGAACAAAGCTGTGCTCCGAACGTATATTCTCAATAGTTACTTTCTCAAATGGAGGCCTATGTTTGATTTTAGTTATCTTCTTTTAACGGGGAAAGCTTTGTGGTAGTGTGCTTCTCATGCCCTCGTTGCTTCGTCTATTAGATGTAATTTCGGTTCCAAGGTAGTAGAATCCCTTCACTTCATGTATTGTGTGTCTTAAATATTGATGTTATGTTTGTCATAATCTTTTTCCTCTTCATCAGTACTTTTATCTGGCTTTCGTTTATTCTCAGTTCATATTCTGTTACTTTCAGAAGGTTCATTCCGTTCAACAGATACTATAATTCCACCTCACTTTCACACAGAACAGAGATATCACCATCGAATCTTAACATTGGTGCAGACCAATAATAAGGGGTCTAGGATAAGTGATTAGGTCCGCAGTTATAAGCTAAAAGAATTGCTGAAACTGCTATCATACCATCAAGTGGATTCTGTTTTAAGGTGTGGGAACCAGAGCCATAACTACAATGCAACGGATGTAGCACACCCTCGCACGAGACCCTAAAATCTGCAACGTATTTCTCATATTGGCACACTTCAAATCATTTGTCATATGAAAGCCCAGGGAACCTCATGGAGTGCCTGCTAAATTTTACATTGGATATTCAGAGGTTCTCGAGCCCTGACCGGAGTGCGTTTTACCGAACAATCAGTTTAATAGGTCATGGTTGCAAAATTCTAACACGAATTATTTACAGAAGAATGGAACGCTAGTAGAAACCGACCCGTGGGAAGGTCAATTTGAGAGCCGAGATCGATAATAATTACAGTTTAAGACTTTTTGCAAGGGCGAACAGAAACTTCCTTTAACTGACACATTCAGCGAAAATTATGTGGCTTCATGTTGGTAGACGTAGCACAAAACAGAATTTGTAAGATTACAACGCAGTGTCTCGCATTGTTTTCGGCTACTTGATTTCGTGAGTTTAAAACCATTTTTGTAAGTATACGTATTTATGAATTTTATCAGTAATTAGTGTTTACGAAAATGTAATGTATGCTGAAAGAATAAGTAAGAAATAATTATGTCATATCGTTGTAGTAAACGCGTTGGTAGTTTCAAAGAAATTTATATTTTACGAAACATGTAGGATATCTTATAATTAAATTTTACCAGAGATATTTAAGTCTCATCTTTATCTACAATAATTCATTTCTTCTGCTTCCATCATTATCGTAGATAAAGGATATCGTCCATGTAATGATAACATCGTTGGCGCAAGCCAGCGATGGCGCTTATTGCTGAAACAACTGGTTTTCGGTTGTATCAGTTTTTCCACGTCTGTTTAGACTGATGTTAAAACCGCTCAGTTTATGAAATAACCGATTTCTGGTTTTTTATTCTTGTAATAAACGTAGAAATCGAATATAGACTGAAAAAGTTTAACTCTCTCGGTTTCAACTTACACATATCAGAATTAGATACTAAAATGGAAGAGCAAGAGAGATGTCGTGATGGTCAGCACGTCCAATGGCGATACTTTTCAGGTAGGAAATTCAAAGATGCATCGTGCAAAAGCCAAATATTGTCACGGATTATAACAAGAATGTGGGAGACATAGGTATGGAAGCTTCTCGCTTGCAAGTCTGCTAAACCGCCAGGAGAAGACCGAAAAAAAAAATCGTCTGAAGATTTCGTGCTATGGTGCTTCAATGCACAAGTTTTATGCAAAAAACACGGCAGCCTAAAAAGCAAATTGGAATTGATAAACAGTTGGCGTTATCCTCTCATCAAGGGTAGTCAACTAACCGACGCGGGAAGCGAGAACGCTACCGGAAAACCACGAGCTGCGGACATTAAACAAGTAATTGGCAATCAAAGAGCTCAATAGCTTACGAAAAACCTCATAGTGTCGGTTTGCAGTAACATAAAAGAAGAAATTTCACGTTTATTTTCATACTAGGAAGCTCTTGTTTCGCTAGCTGTCGACAACTCTTAAAAAATTAGTCGCTGGAGTGAAATAAATAAAAAAGGAAGTGTAAGTTGCGGTTGGTCGCGGCGGAGGTTTGAGTCCTCTCTCGGGCATGGGTGTGTGTTTGTCCTTAGAATAATTTAGGTTAAGCAGTGTGTAAGCTTAGGGACTGATGACCTTAGCAGTTAAGTCCCATAAGATTTCACGCACATTTGAATGTTTTGAAGTGTAAGTACCGATATATCGCCATAGATAAGAAAGCTCTGTGTGTTAAGAATTGGCAAAACACCCTCCTCCTTGTGTGCTATCATACGCCAAACTTTCGTTTCGATGTCTCGAGTGGTTTAGGAGATATGAGAGATGTTGCAAGTATTCATTCTCGCAGGCGTGAGGTCGGAAGTGAGCGCGCTACATGGGATCCATTTTCTCGAGATCGGAGGCAGATAGAGACCTCCTCCCAAGTCTAAACAAAAATTCAGCATGTTAGCTAAATTTCATACGCAGCAACAAATGGTGTAATACGCAACAAACGCAAAATCATAGCGACCTCTAATTTTCGTTGCAAGCTTTTTGAGTTTTGCGTAGTGTCTTGCTAAAATGTGTACATCACAATAAGAACAGTCACTAGCGAGGTGATGGGCACGAAGCTGACATATAACGCTACAAGTAAGGCAAAAATCATATATTTTCAGTGAGTAGTTTATGTAAAAACGTTTGAGTAAGATAACAGGTTGCGCGCGCTTCAGTTCTGTCAGCGCAGAGCGTCGCCAGTCGGCGCGTACGAAGTATTGTGTACGCGTCGCAATATGCGCTGGACCCGCGCGAATCGTGCGGCACGTGCGTGTCGAGCTGTAGTGTCGTGTCACGTCACACGTGCTATACGCGTCTCAATTTACGCCTAGCCTTAAGTAACGGGAGTTACCATCCAGTGAAGGAAACATTGGGTATAACACCAGCTGACGTGAAAGTAGACATTCCCGTTAGCTACAAGGCTCAGAATGCTGTGGACGGATACGTCCATCGAATCCACTGAAAACTTCCACGCCACGGATGGATATATCCGTCATAGCCACTTAAGGGTTAGTCCAACCGACGACAGCCAGCGCGGCAGATTGTTATCATTGGAAAAAGTTATCAGTGGTCCCCATTACAGTCGCATAACTTGGCTGTACACTGTTGTGCCATCAGCGGCTGTGCTATGTCGGTCTGGCGACCCTGAGCCAGTAATGAACGTGGGTGGAGAGCGGCTGGCGCCCCACGTAGTGGCCTCCGACACGCACAGGTCGTTTCCGGCCGCCTCATAGGGTGAGCCGTCCTAGCCTACTCCACTTGTCCACTTTCTTCCTCTGCACACCACCCGCCGCCCCGTGGCTCGGGCGACGCAGTCGACCACCGCACCTCCACCAGTCGCCACCAACTCGTGTCAGCGCCGCGACATGACAGCCAACCCTGGTAAGTCCACCACTGCACTCTGCCTCTCGTCACCGTCGGCTATCACTCGGTAACGAGCACGATGCCACCCTCTGGAACGTCAGAACTCGTTGGTTATTGGTCCTCTGGGGATCGTATAGACAAACTGTGGGTTACCCCTCTCTCCCAAAGACCCCCTTTATTGGTATTTTCAGTTATTGTATGTTATACGAGGCACGTTTTTGGCCAAATGTGTGAAAATAACAAAAACAAAACCCTCTAGAAATTACACAATACATTAATTAATTAATTGATGGTAAAAAAATTTCGAATTTTCATTGGCAATTGAAGAGAAGAAAATACAAAAATTAGGTATCAAAGTAATCAAGGCAATTAAGAACAATTAGTGATTTTAGAGAAAATTGAAATATTTTACGAACAGCTATGTAAATGAAGTAGCAAAAAGTTCATGTTTTGAAGGCCTAGCTGCTTTGCGCATAAAAAGTTAAATTAGTGTAGAAATCGTGGAATTCTTTGTTTCGTGTCGAAAAAATAAAATAAATATCAAATTAAAGTATGAATTGAAATCTTTCTGTTTTCTCCCGATCTGTATGCTCTTCACAATAACAGAGTGCCGATCGATATTCAGGCGTATTATATTTCACGCTTTCTGAACAAAACTTGAAAATAAAAAAATAATAAAAAACTGAAAAAGAAACTTGGTCAGTTTTGTGAACTGATTTGTCTGCAAATAAGAAATAAAGCAGATTAGAGAAACATTTAATGTGTCTCATTAGCTGTGCCAGATTTCCAGTATCATTCAAAGACACGTCAAATATTTCTCTAAACAATTTTATTTCTGACTTGTAGACAAAACATTTGACCATTGTTCTTTTTCAAATTTTTTTCAGTGCAAATACGTTGGATCTTTGGGTTAACCGTACTGGGCATGGCTCACAGAGTGCCTTCAGCTGTTAGGTATCCCTTAAACCCATCACGGTAGTTTTCCGCTGCATGAACGTTTGTTTATTAATATATTTTTAAAATGCCTCCGACTGTGAAGTACGCACATTTATTCGCATATTAAATGCAAAATCCATCTGCAGATTAGTAAAGTGCATGGAGAAAATACTGTGAACACTGGAATGGTTGGGGAACGGTACAGATCATTTAAAGGTCGCCGCGACAAGTGTTTACTCAGAAACGAAATGGCTGACCGGCCGCCATTATTGACACCATGGAGCAGAAAGTTGATGAGAAAGTTCGATAAGACAGACGCTACATGACTTCATCGTTAATTCATGCCTATCCTCACGCTTCTAGAAGCCTTTTGTATGAAACTGTGACAGAACGCTTACGGTATGAGAAGTATCCAGAATGATATTTTCACTGTGCAGCGGAGTGTGCGCTGTTATGAAACTTCCTGACAGATTAAAAATAGAATCAGAAGCTGTGTGTACTCTGGGTGTTGTACAGAACCGATTGTTTAGCTAGCGCGATGACATTCCTCCACAGGTGATCTGTCGAAGGGACTACGCTTTTTTAGCTATGTTGTCACTGGCGACCCTACACCGGAATCAGAACAACGGTCCTTGGAATGGAGACAGCCAACATCGCAGCAAACAGTTCCAGCCCGAAAAATCTTGTGAACTGTGTTTTGGTATAAATCAAATGGTTCAGATGGCTCTGAGCACTATGGGACTTAACTTCTGAGGTCATCAGTCCCCTAGAACATAGAACTACTTAAACCTAACTAGCCTAAGGACATCACACATATACATGCCGAGGCGGGATTTGAACTTGCGACCGTAGCGGACGTGCGGTTCCCGACTGTAGTCCCTAGAACTGCTCGGTCACCCCGGCCGGCTGTTTTGGTATAGGGAGCGTGTTTTGCTTGTCGGTGGTTCTACCTCAAGGTAGCATAGACAAAGGACACAGTTGTTGTGAGATCTTAAGAGAAACGTGCCATACAATCCAAAACAAGGCGTGAAATGTTCAGTAAAGGGACCGTGTGCAAATTCTAGTTTTTGAATATTTTCGTTCCACCCTCCCGAGAGTCAAGCAAACCTGTGACCATCTGTGTTACCCTTCATTGTGCACGTTCAAGATCCCCTGTTAGTCCTATGTGGTCCGGGTTCCAAACACTTGATCAGTATTCTAAGATGGGACGCAAAAGTGATTTGTAGGCAGCCTCCTTTGTAGACTGACTGTCACACCCCGGTATTTGTACTAGTCCACTGATTACAGTTGTGACTCAGTATTGTGAAGCAAATTCTTAGTATGTAAATAAGACTGTTATGCTAGAGTTGGGATTCAGTATAGTGAAGAAAGTTCTTAATATTTATAAAAGACTTTTATGATAATTTGCAAAGCGTAAAATATGGCTCAATAAAGTAAAACCACAACGATTGAATACCATAATGGTTCAACAGTTTTTGTTGATGGACTGTTATTTCCAGTGCCGCGCAGTCATACGTACGTAACACTAATCACCGTTATTATTTATAATTCAGAACTGTTGACAGTTAATTTTTTCGTGTAATCTGAGCACCTTTGCATGTGCTGCACGGATAAACCGCCCCTGTGCTATGTGTTCTTTCTTCGAGTAGTTATTCGGTCCTTCTTTGCTTGTCTGCCGCTTATAAACTGCACCTTCTCAAAGCTCTCATCTTTAAGTTGAGCATACTGGATTTGCTTAGAGAGACAAGAGTTTAGTACATGGAAAACATGGGCAGTCTGCCGAAACAGATGTTTATTACCTGTCAACTCGATGCTAGTGGTATTTGCTTTAAGGGCATTAGGCTTACAGAACAGTGCCACTTTGTTTCACGGTTTTTCCTCAGACAGCACTGAATATCTGGGCGCAATGAACCTGTTCCGCTGTTCTGCTTTGTCCAGTGAGGTCCCCATCGAAACTAATTTTATTTACTTTTTGATATTTTTCTGAAGGTTGTGTTGTGAGTAATTTATCTGTAACGTAGCCCGAGGCCTTGTTTACGCTGGAAGACAATAGTCTGGCTGTGAGTTGGTGATGTCAACGAATGCGTCATAATAATATTCCATTTATTTTTATACAGTGAGAATTTCTTAGTCACTTTTAGGATCCCCACTGAAAAAAATGTATTTTCTGCCTGTGGTCCAACATTTTAAAATTTTGGATATGTTTGAACACACGCACCCAGATACCCTGTACTTCCGTTGAGATCCCGATACCCTTCTTCTTGTTGTGGTCTTCAGTCCTGAGACAGGTTTGACGCAGCTTTCCATGCTACTCTATCCCGTGCAAGCTTCTTCATCTCCCAGTACCTACTGCAACCTACATCCTTCTGAATCTGCTTAGTGTATTCATCTCTTGGTCTCCCTCTACGATTTTTACCCTCCACGCTGCCCTCCAATGCTAAATTTGTGATCCCTCGATGCTTTAGAACATGTTCTACCAACCGATCCCTTCTTCTAGTCAAATTGTGCCACAAACTTCTCTTCTCCCCAATTCTATTCAATACCTCCTCATTAGTTATGTGGATAACCCATCTAATCTTCAGCATTCTTCTATAGCACCACATTTCGAAAGCTTCTATTCTCTTCTTGTCCAAGCTATTTATCGTCCACGTTTCACTTCCATACATGGCTACACTCCATACAAATACTTTCAGAAACGACTTCCTGACACTTAAATCTATACTCGATGTTAACAAATTTCTCTTCTTCATAAACGCTTTCCTTGCCATTGCCAGTCTACATTTTGTATCCTCTCTACTTCGACCATCATCAGTTATTTTGCTCCCCAAATAGCAAAACTCCTTTACTACTTTAAGTGTCTCATTTCCTAATCTAATTCCCTCAGCATCACCTGACTTAATTCGACTACATTCCATTATCTTCGTTTTGCTTTTGTTGATGTTCATCTTATACCCTCCTTTCAAGACACTGTCCATTCCTTTCTACTGCTCTTCCAAGTCCTTTGCTGTCTCTGACAGAATTACAATACCATCGGTGAACCTCAAAGTTTTTATTTTTGCTCCATGGATTTTAATACCTACTCCGAACTTTTCTTTTGTTTCCTTTATTGCTTGCTCAATATACATATTGAATAACATCGGGGATAGACTGTCTCATTCCCTTCCCAACCACTGCTTCCCTTTCATACCCCTCGACTCTTATAACTGCCATCTGCTTTCTGTACAAATTGTAAATAGCCTTTCGCTCTCTGTATTTTATCCCTGCCACCTTCAGAATTTGAAAGAGAGATACCCTGAGAGAGGAAAAAAAAAACCGGTCACTTACTTTGAAGTCGATTTACTGATTCTCAATTCATCTTGAATGATAACCACTAAGAAGCCACATCATTAGGTTAAATATGATGAATCATGACATTGAAGTTGAAACATGAACGGTACCGAACACTCCTTGTCTATGGATAAATGACGCAATTAGCACGTCGCCAGGTAAGCGGAAAGTATGGGTCGACTGTTAGTGTGCTGCGGCTGGGCAATTTCCCGCCTGCACCTTGATGCATTGCGGTCTGCTGAATTTATAGCCCCTTGGATGGACTGTCGCCTATATACAATGGTTAACTGGTTATGTTCGGCCTGGTGTCGTCGGTTCCTGAGTGATGGCACGTTTGAACGGATGTCTGCTTGTGACTGTGGTTGTCCGTCATACAAGACAGTGTCATTCTGAACTGCTGACGAAAAATTACCTCGCTAATAGCACTACTAGTCGAAGGTGACGGGTTGTATCGCATTCTTCACTATTTCTGCAGCGACGATGCGAACATTTACGTTGGATCGCCAATAAGATACTCTACAACGAGATGCGAAAAAGTTCAAGAACAGTAATGCATAAAAGAATGGCAGTACCGAGTCTGATCTTTGGATGTGGGATCTGTAAGATTTGCATCACAGTTTACTCTACGCTGGCCAGTATAAAAAATCATGAAGTAGAACAGAATTAAATGTTGCTAAAGTGGGAGGAAATGTAAATTTGCTAAAATCTGCCATGAGAAGCAGCGAGCTCATCACTTTTTGCAGTTAAATGCTTGCGCTAATTCTTTAATTGGTGAGCTCATATTACAAGCATAGTAGAAGCTTCACTGCATTTTCCTACGCTACCATCGGTCAAGAAGTATCTACGGCGTATTGACAAGTATTTATCACTGGAAACCAGTTTTTTCAACCAACCACTTTACGTAAGGACTTGGCTGCAATAAATTTTACTCTTAAAAGAAATGGGAAAGTTTTACCAACAGAGTAGAAAAGAGAAGACAATTGGAATTCAGTAAAGAAGAGCATATAGAGAGGACTAAAAGACGACGAAATACCGCAGAAGGGGTGGGAGCGACTCCTTGGGTGAAGCCGAAAATGGCACTTTCACCTTTATAGCGAAGTGAAGACGACTGTACGGTTTTCAGTAGGATAAAGTACACTTTCCAGTTGTATTCGCGAGATTGTGTAAATAAGCAGATATGTATAAACTTCTTCTGTAGTGGTCAGTACAAAGATTGTTTTGCAACAGCTACAATGGCAGCATGTCTCCATTCTGTGCGTATTTCAGCTTTTTTTCTTCATTCCTTTATAGGTGTTACATCCCACATCTTTCACGATTTGATCCATGTACCTCAGTTGGGGTCTTCCTCTTGGTCTTTTTCCCCCGACATATCCCTATATGATTGTGTTCAGGAGTCATTCATGTCTGAAAAGATGGTCTGTAAATTGCACTCTTGTTTTAACAATGAAACTCCAGAAGCTTCTCTTCCCACCTGCTTTTCCCAGAACTACTTCGTTTGTGACCTTGTCGATACATTTCATTTTGAGCATGCGTCTATAGCACCACATTTCAAAAGAATTTAGCTTCTGGTCTTCCTCTGTCCCGAGAGTCCATGTTTCACACCCACTCTCCACACATATGATTTCAAAAATCTTTTCCTGGTTTCAAGGCTGATGTTCTTAGATGTTAATATGTTTTTCCTTCTTGTTAAAAGAAGCCTTTGCTTGAGCAATTCTACTTCTCACTTCTGCCTTGCTCCTTCCATCCCTGGTAATATTACTGCCCAGATAACTAAATTTATGAACTTGTTGAAGCAGTTCGTTGCCTACATGAACTTGGACTTGATCGTTTTTGTCGCATGCCATTACTTTTGTTTTTGCTTTATTAATTCTCATATTATATTCTTCCCCCATAACTTTATCCATTCTATTCAGTATTCTATATAATAGTCGTCGATATTTACAGGGAAACCTCTTGCAAAAAAAAGGTTGAAATAAAAAGAAAGAAGTACCTAAATTCTCCTAGTGTACTGTGGGACAGTCTTTTAGTTGGCTTAGTGCATGAACTCGACGAGGCATGGTCTCAACAAGAAGTTGGAACTCCTCTGCTGGAATACTGAGCCACGCTGCAGCTGTAGCCCTCCACAACTGCGGAAGTGTTGCCGGTGCAGGATGTTGTGCACCAACTGATCTCTCAGTTATGTCCCATAAATGTTCGATGGTATTCATGTTGGGCGATGTGAGTGGCAAAATCAATCGTTCTAATAGCCCAGAATGTTCTTCAAAGCAATTGTGAGCAATTGTGGCCCAATGACATGACATCGTTGTTTGGGAACATGACCTCCCTGAAAAGCTGAAAATGCTCTCCAGGTAACCGAAAGTAACAATTTGCCTCTAATGGTCGGTTCAGCTGGACCAGAGGACCCAGTCAATTCCAGGCAAACACAGCCCACACCATTATGTGGCCACCATCAGCTTGCACAGTGCCTTGTTGACAACTTGGGTCCGCGGTCTTCGTAGGATTCTCCGCCTCACTCGAACCCTACCAACTGAAATCTGGACTCATCTGACCAGGACGCGGTTTTCCAGTCACCTAGGGTCTAAGCGATATGGTCACGGGCCCAGGAGAGGCGCTCCAGGCGATATCATGCTGTTGTCAAAGGCTCTCGTGTCGCTGCCTAGCCCATTAATGCCAAATTTCGTCGTACGTCCCACATTCATTTCTGAGGTTACTTTATGCAATGTGGTTTGTCCGCTAACTCTGACATCTCTAAAGAAACGCCGCTGCCCTCGGTCGTTAAATGAAGGTCATCGGCCACTACGTTGTCCGTGATGAGAGGTAATGCTTGAAATTTGGCATTCTCGGCACACTCTTGACACTGTGAATAACAGAATATTGAATTACCCAACGATTTCCGAAATGGAATGTCCCATACGTCTAACTCTAACTACCATTCCGCGATCGAAATCTGTTAATTCCTTCGTGCGGCCATAGTCACTTCGGAAACCTCTTCACGTGAATCATCTGAGTACAAATGACAGCTCCACCAATACACCGCCCTTTTGTACCTCGTCAGCGCGACACTACCGCCATTTTTATAGGTGATTATTGCTATCCTGTGACTCCTGTCACCTCAGTGTATGTAAATTATAGTATTTGATGAAGGGCAGAGTAGTCTTAATATGACGACGCGAAGACATAGCCAGATTAAATGATGGAACACTATTTATGGTGACTATCGAACTTGCTGCCCTAAATGCGACTCCTCCCTCTATATAAAGATAAATGATGACTTACTTGAAGATCTTCCTTGACCGTCGCAACATAGAAGATCGAACCAGCACCTGGCGTTTCAGCGAGAAAATATTGTACAGTAAGCGACATGGGGAAGGCTATAAACTAGTACAAGAGAGGCAGAAACTTAGTTTCTTTTTTATTTAGATATTGAAGCATTAAAAAGACGAGTCAAATTCTAGACAGCCTTTGCAGAATGTGACAGCACCAATCCACAACACCAGATTTTCCGTGGGAAAATGATATTTGAACGAAAGGGTGACATATGCGCCAAATATTGTTCAAGTAGCAGTCGGCTACGTGCGCGCGTAATTTTGGCCATTGTGGTAGCAGAGCATCCTCTCGTGACTCGAAATATGAAACACACCCGACTCCAAGATGATGGAGACCAGCACATATTAAGCAAGTATGTGCTGACAGTGCCACTAAAGCAGGGTTATTAAACAAGGTTTTCCGAAACCTCTTCACCAAAGAAGACGAAGTAAATATTCTTGAATTTCAATCGAGAACAACTGCCAAGATGAGAAACATAGAAGTAGATATCCTCAATGTAACAAAGCGGCTTAAATCACTCAATAAAGGCAAAGCCTCCGGTCCAGATTGTATACCAGCTAGGTTCCTCTAAGAGTATACTGATAAAATAGCTCCATGTTTAGCAATTATATACAACCGCTCGCTCACAGAAAGATCCGTACCTAAAGACTGGAAAATTGCTCAAGTTATAGCAATACCCGAAAGGGAAGTAGGAGTAATCCGTTGAATATATCACTAACGTCGATTTGCAGTAGGGTTTTGAAACGTATACTGTTTTCGAACATATGGTTCCAGACTGAAGCGCCTAGAACAGCTCGGCCACACTGGCCGGCTAAATGGTGCAATGTATGCTGATTTCCTACGTAATATTCTACCGATATTACTACAAGATGTTTCACTGCATGACAGAATGGCGATGTACTTCCAACATGATGGATGTCCGGCACATAGCTCGCGTGCGGTTGAAGCGGTATTGAATAGCATATTTCATGATAGGTGGATTGGTTGTCGAAGCTCCATATACCATGGCCCGCACGTTCACCGGATCTGACGTCCCCGGATTTTGTTCTGTGGGGAAAGTTGAAGGATATTTGCTATCGTGATACACCGACAACGCCTGACAACATGCGTCAGCGCATTGTCGATGCATGTGCGAACATTACGAAAGGCGAACTACTCGCTGTTACACGTATTGCCAAATGCATTGAGGTTGACGGACATCATTTTGAGCATTTATTGCATTAATATGGTATTCACAGGTAATCACGCTGTAACAGCATGCGTTCTCAGAAATGATAAGTTCACAAAGGAACATGTATCACATTGGAACAAACGAAATAAAATGTTCAAACGTACCTACGTTCTGTATTTTAATTTAAAAAACCTACATGTTACCAACTGTTCGTCTAAAATTGTGAGCCATATGTTTGTGACTATTTTACAGCGCCATCTATCACAAAGCGAAAAAAGTGGTCCAACTAACACATTCATATTTCTTTACGTTCTACACGATTAGGTAATAAAAAAGGGGAGTTCCTAGTTTAATAAACGCAGTTGATATCCGTTTGACCTATGGCAGCGCCATCTAGCAGGCGAACCATAGCAATCTGGTTTTACCTACAAGCTATACAAGTTTCGTTCTTTGTAGTTTTTTCGTTTGACGCTTATTTCGTGAGATATTTGACCCGGTCACGACCAATGGACCATCCTGTATATAAAAACAACTGACTAGTGATTGCGATCATCGGATTTGTAATTTCCCTTCCTGGTGAATCTGTGACCGGATTTTGTATTAAACGAATAAGGTGGTACTCTTCCTTATTAACAGGAAGACAAAACTGTCGTTAAAACCAGTCCTCTTGTGTGGAAAACGTGAAGGAAAAGTCTCGGGTTTACAAGCTGCTTCAATATGTATATTTTGGAGTGTTTCAGACAATGTAACAAAGGAGTTCAATACATCTAAACACTTATAAACAAAGCAATCACTTTGTGGTGTATTTCTTCGCCGAGTCCTGCTAGATAAAGTGACTGTTGTGCATATTATGCAGTCTTTACATATACATTTCTATAATCCCTTTCACTACCATTTTTTTCCAAGTTGAAGACATACGTATGGTTATTTTAATTAATGTCATTGACAGAAATAACAATATTAAGAAATTATTTCCCTCCGTTTAGATTTGCACTGTGGTGAGGGGTGAGACATACAGGATTATTCACAAGTACCTCTGGGGTTTCAGACGAGAACTGCGTAAACCTATACGACATGCAGAGAACAGATGCAATCACTGGATAGAGAATCTCTCAAAGCTTTTAACTCACATTACATGTGCTCCGTACTGGCTCTGTTTCTGATGTGGCAAACGTTAATACATGCGTGCAGTTCACTAACACCAACTGTCCGGGAAGGTGCGACAGCAGCCCGCTTTGCAAATCTGTTCGTTGGTTTGCCTACGTCCAGGCGCAAACTAATTTGATGCGGAAGTACGGATCGGGTGATTCGTCCAATGTCCCGACGTGCCTCCTCTTACTGCAACTACGCCACGCAACGCATATCCACTTGAAGCTTGGAGAGATTCCCCATCTACTGATGTGTGTCATTTTCCTCTATATCTTGCAGTTTTCACGTAGTCAACTTATGAAACCCTGGACGTAATTCTATGTATTCCAAGGGTATTTTCACGTGGTGTTTGTATGTCCCAGTGATAATGAAATAAATAGTCTTTCTGTTTCTTCATTTGTGATACATATTTTCCGAAAAGCGCTTTGATCATGTATATGTTACAATAAATTGACATTCTTGTGGATTATTGCAAATGACAAGCTCTTCATCATTATAGGCAAATTCGAATACCTCATGTGGAAGTCACATCGATCCCCCTACTCGTGATGTGGTGCGAAACAGTTTTTGGACAAACAACTTCGACACGTGGCACATAAATTCTTTGTTGTAGTTTGCTTCTTCTCTTGCGACATCGTATGCGCCTTTTTGTTTCACCTTCAGGTGATACGTGTACGCCAGCATTCACCATAGATTCGTTCCTAGTATTTGGGCGTGCAGCAGCTCTCTCCGTTTCGACAATCGCGTCTTTCTTTCCTGATGTCATCATTTGCTCTTCTGTCAGGATAAACAATCAATGGCATTTTTTAAGCCGGGGCATCTAGAGGGCAGAGGGTTAGAAGGGGACACTGCTACATAGAAGGGGTATTTTATTATCAGCGTCCAGTCAGTTGCGAAATGGAACCTACAGTGAAAATAAGACATGTATTAGTTGCAACATTTAGCTAAATCTTCCAGCTATTTCTTTACACAGTCATCACTCGGACTTACACATTTGTTGTAACGTTATACCAGCCTTCCAATAACCTCGTCATAGAAGGCAGCCACCTGTAGTTTACGCCAGTTCTCTACGCTATCTGCAGCTCGTTGTCTGTGCAAAAACACTGTCCTCATAACCAGCGGTTCATGTGAGCAAATAGATGGAGCCAAATCCTGGATGTACGGTGGCTGATAAAACATATCCCATCGAGAACGCTGCAGGAGCGTCTTTGTTGCAGCTGCAATTTGCGGCCGAGCGTTGTCGTGAAGGACGATGCCTGATGACAACATTCCTCTTCGCTTGATGTGGGCCGCTCTTTATAGACGATTTTCTCGAATCGCTTGATCCATTCACTGAACAAGATCATCGGTCGACACCCGCTTCCTTCTCTGACCCCTTGCAAGCTGAACGTGTGCACGTTCAACTTCAAAGTTCCTGCACCACTGAAGCACTTTCGTGTCGGGGATGACAGTTACGTCATGCAGGCGCATGAAATCAGGTGGAACTCTCAGCACAAAGAAATGGAATGCCGGTAAGCACTTCACACTTGGTGTGAGGCTATATTGAACTAGGCATATTTACGTGCTCGCTGTGCGCTCAGAATTGAAAAGTGCGACACGTCGCGATCAACGGGCGTATTACAGACACTGCGCAACCTATTCACGCTAACCTACATTGGATCTTGACGGAAGTTTTAATTTCGCGACCGATCGCAACTTGGCAAAAAAAAAAGATCACCTACCAATACCATGCAACACTTTCCCACTCGTTCTCTGATAACTTCTCGTGACGCACATGCGTTGTAATGGAGTGAAACGTTTAATATGTAGGTGACCTGAAGATGATCGCTTGACCGAAAATGGGTAACGTTAAACTGTCTCCGTGATGCAGTTCTATTAATGCACTGAAGCTTTGCAGAACTGTTTACAGAAAGTATTCTAGATTATTAAAAATCAAGCGCATTGTCATGTAGGTGATCCGCGCTATGTATCGAGAAATTTCACGATTTCGAGATGCCACGTGGACGACGTCACAGTGTTTATGTCGCTCGCTGGCGAGTGAGTAGGTCACTTAAATGCGGAACTGCGGGCCAGAAGTCGGTCGCGGGACCGGCGTGTGGATCACAGCGTAAGCGGAAGCTGAGGGGTAACTGCCGCTAATCCAGCGAGCGAGCCAGGCACCTGCGAGGGTATCCATCTTGGATGAACTTACTATCCACTGGCACTCGCGACTCGTAAACCTGCACCGTGGCTACGGCCTTTAAGCACACTGCGGTCTTGCATCCAACGCGTACCGCGACTATTAACGCTAAATGTTCTTTTTGTTGTCCTTCTTTGTAGCACGCTTAACGCTAGCAGAGATCAACCCTTTACGCTCCAATGTCGCACGACGTCCGAGATGCTATTTTTTAAACTTTTTACACCCTGGGGTAGAGCAGTTGTAAACCCCCTCCCAGTCAGCCTTCTTCTTTGCTTCTTGAATAATAATGTTCTCTCATACTTGATGCAGTCGGACGAATGGAAACTTGTTCGTTACATGAGACGGGCAGGTGCCCATGGAAGTGACTGCGCACTGCATCTTATTATTATCATGATTCCTCTTTAGGAGGACGTGTGAACTTGAGGCAAACAGAGCTTCACTTCGTTTTCTTCATTAATTCGCAGTATTTTTTTCTCCCTTTCGACTGTCCAATTTTTCCCTTTTGTATCTTTCGTTGAGACTTGTTTAGTTCTCATAATTTTTAATTTTATTTCTGAATTGTTTTCTGCCCACAAGCGCTTCTTCTGAAATTTTCAATCGTTCCATGTCTTCTTGTTTTTCTTTCGTCCAACTGGTCTTTAATTTGCTTGCATTAACGATGTTAAAATTTTTCTTAGTGAATGTCTTATCACCTATCCTGCGGAGGTCTACGTATAACTGTTGGCGTCTTTTCCTAAATTTGTCTAAATGTTATCCGTGTAGGTCATCTGATCCAACAGTATCGTCGATTTTCTAAGTATTTTTCGTTCTTGTTTCTCTCTGTCATGAATTTTCGTCATCCCTCCAATTGCTACGGTTTTTGCCGCAACTAGCCTTCTGCTAGAACAACCGTCTTGTAGTGTCGTAGTTTTTCATAACGAGATATTACTTTTGGGTTGTAGCGACTAGTCAGTTCGTACGCCTTTCGCAGCTTGAATATTCTTTCCGTGTTGGAGATTGTGTTCAGTCCATCTGTTGGATCGTTTGCCCTAAGTACTTGAAATGAGTGACCTGTGAGATTTTTCCATGCTGTGTTATCGTGTTGATTTGGTGTCCATATACTGAGTTTTTTGTGGGAAATTTGGAATCCGATTTTACAGGAGACTTCATGGGAGTTTGCCTTCATCTTTATACTTCGTTAATATAGCTAGGTCATCGTTAATATAGTTAGGCCATCTGCAAAGGCCAAACATTTCTCATTGACTCCTACCCCTTCCTCTTTTCCAATGTGGATATGTTTGATGTACTTTTTCCATTCTCTGATTTTCTTTTTCCAATACGATGTTAAACAAGAGTGGCGATAACCCATCTCCTTGTTGGACTCCAGTGTGAATTTCCGATGAGTTTCAGATTTCCCCAGTGAATTTCACTTTTGAGGTGGCCCGTGATAAAGTTTCTTGGATAAATAATACATCCTATACTTATAGAGGACTGTGTATAACGAGTGCTCCGAAAGGATAGTCGTTAGTTTTCATTTCACATGGCTCAAGTTTATGGGCCCTGATTAGTCCCTATTAGTCCAACGTCAGGCATTCTGCTTAACAGCGTAAGTCAGTTTCATACATTTAGTTTCCTCTCAGAACACTTCAATTATTTAGTTTAAGACTTTTTCTTACATCCAACATAAAGAAATTAGTTTGCCATTTCCTACTAATGGCTGCCATACACGTATTATTTTGCGATCTTCAAACTGTTCATAACTCAAGACTCAACATTCATTTTCTATCACGACTCAAATAATTCTACTTACCACTTTCAAATCATCTATTCTCCAAAACTAATCCATTGTCCAGACTTCCGGTCCGCAAACCGATTGTCACACTAGACCACTAACAGCGAGAGAGGTTGCGGAGTAGTTAGCACACTGCACTCTCATTCGGGAAGACAAAGACTCACATCCGCGTCCAGCTACCCAGATTTAGGTTTTCTGTGATTTTGCTAAATCGCACCAGGCAGATGCCGGTATGGTTGTTTCGGAAGGACGCTGTAGATTTTCTTCCACGCCCTTAAGGTTTTTCGTTCAGAAATGGTACAAATGGCTGTGAGCACTATGGGACTTAACTTCTGAGGTCATCAGTCCCCTAGAACTTAGAACTACTTAAACCTAACTAAGGACATCACACACATCCATGCCCGAGGTAGGATTCGAACCTGCCACCGTAGCGGTCGCGCGGTTCCAGGCTGTAGCGCCTAGAACCGATCGGCCACTGCGGCCGGCGAGGTTTATCGTGATTTCGCTAAATCGCACCAGGCAGATGCCGGTATGGTTCCTTCGGAAGGGCGCGGTCGATTTCCTTCCGCACCCTTAAAACAAACCGAGCTTGGTTTCTAATGACCTCGATGACGACGAGATGTTAGAGACCACTAGCCAGCTTATTGGAAGTTCATGCAGTTTACGTGGAATTCCATGACCGCTGGCGTGAAACTGTGTCGTCCAGAACATTCGAGCACATCAGCAATATCTCAGCTCAGTTCTTAATGTCTCTCTTTAATAAGGCTACCCATTCGCAGTTCAGCAAGTTTTGTTATGTATTATCCATTCTGATCATCAAATAGCTCTGTTGTGGGAGGTATGCTGAGATGAATGTATGAGACCTTCTTCTTTACGCTCTTTGTTTGCTTCCGTGTGGCCGGCCGTTGTGGCCGAGCGGTTCTAGGCGCTTCAGCCCGGAACCTCGCTGCTTCTACGGTCGCAGGTTCGAATCCTGCCTGGGGCGTGGATATGTGTGCTGTCCTTAGGTTAGTTAGGGGACTGATGACCTCAGTCGTTAAGTCCCTTAGTGCTCAGAGCGATTTTTTTATTTTTATTTTATTTTATTTTAATTTTTTTTTTTGAAACGAATGGCAGGAAACGTATAGTTGACTATGATATTGTGAAGTTGCTTTCGGGGGATGCTGAGGACGAAGGACAGTTAACTGACGAAAGCGTGCAACAAAAATCTCTTCCTATTTACTTACTTACATGGAAGTTTCATGGAAGTTTTATCTTGTAGGTGACCTTATCATACTCCCTTACTAACTTCGACAAGAGGGATTCATGTTTCCTCTAAGTGCTCCACAAACTATGAACTATGGAACTCAAATATTTCCGGCTCTCTTTTACGAACAACTTTATTCGCTCGCGAAATTGTGCTCACAAAAAATGTATGAACCACATTGACCAAGTCATGCAACTCAACGAATATTCCTGATGCCTGGCCGAAATTCGCCTACCGTATAGTTTGTGTGCACAGAATAGTTTGTGCACCCAGAATCGGAGGAACGTTGTAGCAAAGGCTACTCTGTCCTGCATTACATGCCGGTATACAGCAACGTCCAGCCTGCCCCAGAAGGGACGCAAACGGATGCCGTTGCGATGTCTCGCTGGCCAGCGAACGCCATTACTTCATTATGGCATTCGGTACCACCAACGCCGCAATGCAGGCCCCAAATTACACCGCTCTCCCGCCTTCCAGCTGTCCGACTTGACTCAAAGATTACAGTTGTCTAGAATCACCAACAAATTTAAGGTTGTAGTTAATAAGACAGGAGTATCTCCTAAGAATAGCCAGGCTCATTTTCTCTCGCGTTTCTTCTGCTATGGCGTTGTAGCAGCGCTACTCAGTCTTTTCCAAAACTCTGTTTATTTTTCTTTATTGTGATTTCAATAAAACATAAACGATATAGCTGACGTGGTGTCTACAAGTTTTTATCGTGAAACTGCTGTTGAAAACAACACTGAAAAGGCTATAAATAGATATTACTAAAAGCAGGGTGTTGCTGATACGGTGAAGTAGACTTTGTGTGATGAGCGGCTTGTTGGTGGTGATTTGCTTCGTGGCCAGCTCCAGCTAATGAGTGGCTATGATGAGATCATAGAGGATGAGCACATGAAGCTGACACTGGAGTTGTAGTTATCGGTCGTGGTGATTTGAGGGATCTAGCTGTGCTGTGGAATTGGGTTCGGTGCAGTGGGATTGGATATTCTGCACGAGGGAGACTTTGAAAATATTAGCCAAGGATGTCTAGTTGGTGGGAATAAGTGACATTTAAATGGAACACGTCTCAGGTAGCCAATGTGACTTGATGGAAGACATGGGGGCACTCATGTGCGAGGGTATTTTGAATGACAATGATATTGAAGCAGATGATGTCCAGTGGCGGAAGCAGGAAGTGCGGAGCTGTTTGCTGAGTGGAGCGATGTGTGGGTAGCATGAATGGGGACAACGATTCATAGTGTGGAAAGGCTTAAGCTTTGCATTTGTAGGAGCAGTTGCGTGGCGACTGGATGTTGGGAGAGTGTTGGCTTTCCAGTGGAGACATATGAATGGGTTTTTCAGTCAGTAGTTAAATGGTCATTGTAGACGAAGAATTTTTGTAAACGGTAGGCTTGGGATTGCGATAAGGAAGGTAATATTTTGTGTTCTGGGTGATATATGTAGGCTCCATTCTGAATGAGGTAGTCTATGGCGGACGGGTAATCGGAGAAGATGCGGATGAGGAATATGGGAGGACTTTTCGCATTTTGGAGTCTGGATTAGAATCTACTTCCATTTCTACTTCTTCCGTTGCGATCTCTAGGTCAACCTCTCTGATAATAGTTCTGGAAGTCGGTAGGTGGCAGGTGGCTTGGGGTTGTATGGATACTGGTAGGCTTAAAGAGAGCAAACAGGTCTGAAGACCGAGGGTTACGGCAGAAAGTTTGGGCAATAGTTCGGAATCGAAATTGCCGAAAGGACTTGATGACTAATAAACCCCTGTGCAGGGTAAGTCTAACCATGTTTTTTCCCATTGCTTGCCGCCAGATGCAGTTCGTAATTGGCTGAAGTCATCTCACGTGACACTTTCGGTTACCTTCGTCGTGTAAAAGGTATTATGTACTTTCTGAAGTTTCTAGCGAAATAACGCTTTAGAATTGTGCTTCAATCAACATTTTACGAGGGAAGAAGGGGCTAGGGAGTGGGGGAGGGGACGATAGGGTTCCTGTTCAAGGAAGAGCTGCAATAAAAAGTTTCATGTATTAGAATAAATCACCTTAAGATTTAAGTTTCGCCGACGAGTATACCATGTAAGAAAAAATTGCAGTGTTTCAGCTAGAACACATTCATGATAAAAGTTGCTGTGTAAAGATGATAGGTTATATGCTTGACGTATCGATATTCTTTCTTTCTCTGTAGAGACCTGAAACACTGAAGCAAAGATCACGTATAACTGAGTCGACATATCTGATTATGGTTTCAATTCATTTTGTAGTTAATGTTAAATTCTTAAAGCGTGTTCATGTTTTTCTGATTCGCTTACTTCATTTTAATATATCGTTACATCAAAAAGATAAGAAAGATAAAAAACATAAAGGACATGCAAATGTAATGCGAACAGTAAAGCCAATAATTTTTAATCCTCGGTATTTTACAGCCGTTTCTATGTTGGACTAAGCAATTTCAGACGCAAATACTAGGTACAATATGCGCATGTATATTATTGCAGAAAGTTCAGAATCTAAATACAATGGCCTGTACGCGATTTATGTATCAATAACATATGCATATGCGGTCTCTTAGGTATGAAACAGGGGTATTGTAAATCTTCCATGCTTTTGTGAGACGTCTGTAATGATAATTTTTCTTGCATAGCCATTATCTCCAAGGCGTTAATGTTTAGTTCAGAACTTTCAAAAAATGTTCAAATGCGTCTGAAATCTTAAGGGACTTAACTGTGAAGGTCATCAGTCCCTAAGCGTACACACTACTGAACCTAAATTATCCTAACGGCAAACAAACACACCCATGCCCGAGGGAGGACTCAAATCTCGGCGGGACCAGCCGCACAGTCCATGACTGCAGTCCCTAGACCGCTCGGCTAACCCCGCGCGGCGTACAATACTTTTCTTGATGAAAATACAACAATATTCCTGTACACGTAGTATCCAACCTACTACACTACTGGACATTAAAATTGCTACACCAAGAAGAAATGCAGATGATAAACGGGTATTCGTTGGACAAATATATTATACTAGAACTGACATGTGATTACATTTTCACGCAATTTGGGTGCATAGATCCTGAGAAATCAGTACCCAGAACAACCACACCTGGCCGTAATACCGGCCTTGATACGCCCGGGCATTGAGTCAAACAGAGTTTGGATGGCGTGTACAGGTACAGCTGTCCATGGAACTTCAACACAATACCACAGTTCATCAAGAGTAGTGACTGGAGTACTGTGACGAGCCAGTTGCTCGGCCACCATTGACCAGACGTTTTCAATTGGTGAGAGATCTGGAGAATGTACTGCCCAGGGCAGCAGTCGAACATTTTCTGTATCCAGAAAGGCCCGTACAGAACTTGCAACATGTGGTCGTGCATTATCCTGCTGAAATGTAGGGTTTCGCAGGGATCGTATGAGGGGTAGAACCACGGGTCGTAACACATCTGAAATGTAACGTTCACTGTTCAAAGTGCCGTCAATGCGAACAAGAGGTGACCGAGACGTGTAACCAATTGCACCCCATACCATGACGCCGGGTGATACGCTAGTATGGCGATGATGATTACACGCTTCCAATGTGCGTTCACCGCGATGTCGCCAAACACAGATGCGACCATCATGATGCTGTAAAGAGAACTTGGATTCATCAAAAAAATGACGTTTTGCCATTCGGGCATCCAGGTTCTTCGTTGAGTACACCATTGCAGGCCTCCTGTCTGTGATACAGCGTCAAGGGTAACCGCAGCCATGGTGTCTGGGCTGATAGTCCATGCTGCTGCAAACTTCGTCAAACTGTTCGTGCAGATGTTCTTTGTGTTGCAAATGTCTCCTTCTGTTGACTCAGGGATCGAGACGTGCCTGCACGATCCGTTACAGCCATGCACATAAGATGCCGGTCATCTCGACTGCTAGTGAGGCCGTTGGGATCCAGCACGGCGTTCCGTATTACCCCCCTGAACCCACCGATTTCATATTCTGTTAACAGTCACTGGATCTCGACCAACGCGAGTAGCAATACCGTGATACGATAAATCGCAATCGCGATAGGCTGCAATACGGAAACGTGATGGTACGCATTTCTCCTCCTTACACAACAACGTTTCACCAGGCAACGCCGGTCAACTGCTGTTTGTATATGAGAAATCGGTTGGAAACTTTCCTCATGTCAGCATGTTGTAGGTGTCGCCACCGGCGCAAACCTTGTGTGAATGCTCTCAAAAGCTGATCATTTGGATATCACAGATCTTCTCCAGTCTGTTAAATTTCGCGTCTGTAGCACGTCATCTTCGTGGTGTCGCAACTTTAATGGCCAGTAGTGTATAAAAGTACTGCAATAAGAAACACTGCACGAAAAAACTTTTAACTTATCTATTAAATAAACACTGCTGCCAGAGAAGCGTGCTTTCTGTAATAGGACAGGCTGTTTCATTTAGTTTCTCTTAAAATGTTCGACGAAAACTGCTCCAGAATGCTGGTATTTGCCTCCTAGCTTTGACGGCTACAGGAGGTACATCCGGCCACTCTGTGCCACTAACATGCCAAATACAGATTGATAGGCCGACCCTGTTTACGTAGGGAGAAAAAAACCAATGCGAATTCCATTTTAAGAAACGTCGCGTTTGTAACTACAAACTAACCTCCATTTTCCATTGACAAGAACACGTAAGCGATTTATTTGTGTGTGCTGACCTTATCTGTCCACTGCAAAATTGAAGTTACAAGTATTTGTCGAAATACCAGAAAACCGCGCTTGACGCCTCTGAGGACAGACAGTCAGTATACGACTGTTAAAGGATGTCTCAGCATTTGGACGCGGATACTGCAATCGTCTCTGCAGTGCGTTACGTTTTCTTTCAAACAGCCCCGGACCATCTCGTAAATCTTGACAAGAATTTGCATCTCGTGGATCCAGTTTGTGAACTGTATCAAGGGATGTGCTGTACACAATAATTTTGAGGTGATCTCAGACGGTCAAATCTAGAGGACTGAGGACACTTGATATTAGTGACCAAGGTACAAGTTCGGCTCTGCTTATCCATATTGGACCGTATTGGCGCATTATATGTCGTCTTACAACAGCAACAAAACATACATGTGCCTCATCACGCACCTGCAACATTCCCAGCTATGGGTGTAAGGTGTCAGGCAAATCCAACACCTTCCATGAAATCCCTGACATGATAGCAGATCCGCCAATATGTCACCTAGATCCGAATAAATCCTGACATTAAATTAACCAAAGTAATAGGATCAACGAGTGAGCAAATGGAATACCACAGACTAACACAAGAACGTCTAAATGCATGTCATACCTTCCCACCGTGAAACAGATTCAGTTTCGAGGGGAGAAACGAGAACAGAAGCCGAGAGCAGAGCCGTGTAGGCTAGTAGGCCCTACAATAAGAGCGGGACAATGGGACACCCGCCATGCCGGCCAGCCGCCAAGAGGTCCATCCCCCAGCCCATGTTAAAAGAATAGAACAGTATAGATCTTACGATAACACTAAAAGGGCCACACCAGCTGCAAGTTTTAGCGTGAGACTGTACGCGTCTCTGTTATGTAGCAAACATTAAAAACATTGTCCCACCATGACAAGTACAACGTTTCTCATTGGACAGACAGAATTTTTATAGGCGGAGCTTAAGGTTAACATTGAGATGCTGATTGGTCAGTTGAAAACACAGCCAGATACATTTTTATTAAACCAACTTCGGTAAACAGTAGTAAGGATTAATTCGAGAGAGTTGCTACCGAGACGGCGAGGTGCATGGAGCAGCGCCGCCAGCTGCCACTGACGCTGCCTAACCACTGCCAAGGTAATGAACACACGTGATGCCACATAAGAGCGCATACGGCTTCACTCAGAACTGCAGAAGTCTCATCTGCTACATCCCCTTTTTACGTGATACTAGTGTCGATGGTGAATTAAACTTCGTGGGATTCACATTTGCTACTTGAAGTTAAAATCTGAAACGCGATGATTTTTCTGTTATATAATTATTGAGAAGCCACATCAGCCACTGTAATTTACGACGAATTAAATAAGTAATTAAAGATAATTGAGGGTCACTGTAAACCATTTTTGATAGTTTTCTCTTTTATGAAACATAATTTAAACCTAGATTATATATGTGATATGGCATAGGTCATCCTTCGATCCATTATAGAACTTGGAAACCCATTCAGGAAATATTCGTTCACATTTTTGTTGAACTCAGTTGGTTTTTATCATCCTGTATTAAAATATTTCCTTTTATCGCTAGTACAATTTATAAACAATGTTTTGTGAGTAGAATAAAAATTCCAATGGTAAACTTAACTGCTTTTTCGACGTTATTTTACCAGCTAACTAAAGATAGGAAAGCCTTGAACCCCTTCCACTAAATTTAGTTAGTATTAAGATTTTTTTTACAGGGAGTGCAGTGGACCTGACGCTGAAATCATTAAGTATTTGACTATATCATCGCTAGCCCCTCTGAACTCTTCTGAACTCTACATATAATGTGTGGTCTGGCGTCTCCTTACCAGCAACAGGTCCCAGGTTCAAACTAGTCAATTCCATAAAAAACACGCTCAGAGCGTCGTTGCGCGAAAGTGGTAGGGAGAGACGACTTAGAACAAACAGACACCACGCAGGATGTTAGACGGGCCATGGATGAAGTCCATTTATATGTGGACAAGCCACCTTCATATACATTTATATTAAATAGGACAATATATCATAGTGAATTCATTTGCGGCTCGTTGTCTCAAAACCACATTATCTCGCGTCGGCTCCTTTGCAAACCCATAATGATAATAGCATTTTTGCTTCTGTCAGAGCATTCTTTCATTCGTGTCGTTTTCTCCTCCTGTTGATTGTGATAAAACTTTTATTAACTGTTCAAATGACTTGCATATTTTGTATTTTCTTTATCGGAAACCTCTCCCTCAGTGCTCTTCTGGCCGCAGAAAATCGCCACTGCTACTGACTGGCGTAGTAGAGGCAAAAGTAAACCCGCCTTCTCAGTGCTATTCGCCACAGGGCGCTGTGTCGCAGTCGTCTCGTCTGTATTATTTAGACTGTAAGCATGCCTCGAAGGGTCGTTTCTACATCTACGTCTACACACCGCAAGCCACGTTGCGGTGTGTGGCAGAGGGTGCTTTGTGTACCGCTCTCACTTCCTCCTCTTCCTGTTGCAGTCGTGAGTGGTTCGAGACAAGAACGATTGCTGTTAAGCCTACATGTGAGTACGAATCTCTCTCGTTTTGCTTTCGTGGTCTTTTCGCGAGATATACATAGAAGGAAGCAATATGTTGGTTGACATCTAGAAATGTACGCTCTCGGAGATTTAGTAGTAAATGACACCGTGATGCCGAATTCCCCTCTTGCAGCGTCTGCCAATGGAATGTGCTGAGCAAACTGTCAGGCTTTGGCGCTCGCTGAATGAACCTACAACGAAGGACATCACACAAATCCATGCCCGAAGCAGGATTCGAACCTGGGACCGTAGCGATCGCAAGATTACAGACTGAAGAGTCTAGAACCGCTCGGCCACTGCGGCCGGCTTGTTAACAAGAAACGACAGTGAAGAATATATATATCGAGAGGCCAATGTCAAAATACCCAGACTCGTGAACAGGGGTCGAGAAGAGGTTCTTGAACCTACACCACTTATTGCGCGAACTGCCTGTTTCTGAGCCAAAAATATCCTTTTAAAATGGGAAGAGTTACTCCAGAAATATAATACCATACGACATAAGCCAATGAAAATAAGCAAAGTAGACTAATTTGTGTGTCGAACGAACACTCACTTCAGATACCGTTCCAATAATAAATATGGCAGCATTAAGTCTTTGAACAAGATCCTGAATGTTGTCTTTCCACGATAGTTTACTATCTATCTGAACACCTAGAAATTTGAACTGTACAGTTTCATTAATCACATGCCCATTCCGTGAAACTAAAACCTCAGGTTTGTGCGTTAGAAACATCAAACACTGAGTCTTACTATGATTTAGCATTAGTTTATTTTCTACAAACCATGAACTTACGTCATGAATTGCACTGTTTGAAACCAAGCCAATGTTGCACACAACATCCTTCACTACCAAGCAAACGGAACTATTTTGGAGTTACCTGTAATACTAGAGGGCCTATCATTTATTTAAATAAGGAACAGCTGTGGCCCCAACACTGATCCCTGGGGCACCTCCACTTGACCATACTCCACTTAGACCCCATATCACAGCCATTCTCAACATTGTGAATAATGACCTTTTGCGGTCTGTTGCTAAAGTAAGAGGTGAACCAATTGAGACCTACTCCCCGTACTCCTTAATGGTCCAACTGCTGGAGCAATATTTTGTGATCAGCACACTCAAACGCCTTAGTTAAATCAAAAAATACGCCTAGCTTTTGAAACCTTTTGTTCAACCCACCCCTCACAGAGAAAAGAGAATATGGCGTTTTTAGTTGTTAAACGACTTCTAAAGCCGAACTGTACATTCGATAGCAAATCGTGTTATATAAAACGATCAATTATCCTTAAATACACAGCCATTTCGCCGGCCGGAGTGGCCGTGCAGTTCTAGGCGCTACAGTCTGGAACCGAGCGACCGCTACGGGCGCAGGTTCCATTCCTGCGTCGGGCATGGATGTGTGTTATGTCCTTAGGTTAGTTAGGTTTAATTAGTTATAACTTCTAGGCGACTGATCACCTCAGAAGTTAAGTCGCATAGTGCTCAGAACCATTTGAACAGCCTTTTCAATAATTTTATCAGACACTGATGCCATAGAAATAGGTCTAAAATTATGTACATTACTCTTTTCTCCCTTTTTATAAAGCGGATTTACTACTGAGTTCTCAATCGTTCAGGAAACTGACCATTCATAAAGGAAAAATTACAAATATGGCTAAATACAGGGCTAACATGTGCAGCACAGTACTTTAATCTACTGCTATGCACTCCATCATACAGATGAGAGTCCTTTTCATTCAATGATTAATTTATTGACTCAATCTCCCCCTTGTCTGTATCACAAAGGAGTATTCCCGATATCAGTCTCAGAAAGCATTTGCTAAGAAATTTATATGATTTCCTGTAGAAATTAAATTTTTATTTAATTCACCAGAAATGCTCAGACAATGATTGTTAAATACTGTACATATATCTGATTTATCAGTAACAGAAACATTTTTACTATGAACTGACTCTATAGCATCGACCTTGTGCTGCTGGTCATACACTTCCTTCACAACTGACCATATGGTTTTAATTTTATCCTGTGAAGTAGCTATTTTATTTGCATACCACATACTCTTTGCTTTCCTAATACCATTTTAAGCACCTTACAATACTGTTTGTAATGGGCTACTGAAGCGTGATTGTGACTACTTCAAACATTTTGATTTCCCACTTTGTTCTACATGATATCCTTATCACACTAGTCAGCCACCTGGGCTGCCTTTTACTGCTAGTGCTCCGTTTAGAACGTTCTAATGGAAAGCAACTCTCAAAGAGCATGAGAAATGTGGTAAGGAAAGCACTATATTTATTATCTGCCACTCTTTTTCTTTGACAAGGTTTAAGAAACTCTTTATTGCTGTTGGATTAACTTTCCTACATAGTTTGAAATTATATGTGACATTTGACTGAGTACAAAAGCCTTTTAGTGTTAAAATTTGTGAATCACAGTCTGAAAGGCCACTCACCCTTTTACTAACAGAATGCCCATGTTGTAATGAAGAATGAATAAAAATAGTGTCTATGGCTGTGCTACTGTTCCCCTGCACCTTATCTGGAAAAGCACAGTACACATCTGATCATATGAATTTAAGAGATCCGTCAACATCATTTTTCTTGCATCATCATACACAAAATTTATAATGAAGTCACCACATAAAACTAATTTCTGGTTCTTCCTACAAAGTGAATCAAGAACCCTCTCTAGCTTGAGCACAAATGCTCTGAAGTCGGAGTTAGGGTACCTATAAACAACAATTAGAATTCTAGTTTCACTAAATTAAACTGCCCCGCCAAAACATTCAAATATCTGTTCAGTGCATTGCCGTGATACGTCTATGGACTCAAATGGAATACTGTTTTTTATGCACATAGCCAGTCCCCTACCCCACACGGAACTCCTTGAAAATGAGCCAGCTATTGTGTACCCTGGTAAAAGAAGCCTCTGAATTGTCAAATTCTTTAAGTGGAGCTCCGATACACCAATAATTTCAAAGTCAACATCTATAATCAGTTCACTAATTTTATCTCTAATACCTCTTATATTTTGATGAAATATGTTAATTCCTTCTCTACTGGGAAGTGACTTCCTCTGAAGGTGAGCCCTTAGTTAAAGGGACTTTCTTTAAGCAGGTATACCTATCAGCTGACTTCAATCTAAAAAAGGTGCACCAACTACTACAGGAATTTTTCCATGAGTGACACCAACACCACCACCCACTACACTGTCACCTATAAGCTTTGCCAGCTACCCCTTCACATACCTACTGAGGTGTAGGCCACGTCTAGTGAAACCCGATCTTCTGATAGGCCCAAAGGGTACCATTGAAATGTGACCCCACGCCCTCTGTCATCAGTGCCCTGCCCAGCCCCGCGTCAACGCGCCTAACAGCCGCATTAAGATGAGGCCGATCATGACGCTGAAACACTTGCACGAAATGCACATTAGTGTCCCCAGTTTGAGTAGCTATCTTTACCAGGTCACCACCTACATCATATTCTCCGTCCCTATCAACGCTATTTCCTGCTCCACCCACTATCTCTACCTGATCCTGCTCCGTAAAATTCCTACATAACTCCCCTATGCTGTCAGTCATCTGAGCCAACCCTGCACTAGGCTTCACAATGCTGGTGACCTGGTACTTACTCCCCAATGCTTCCTGCAACTGCTGGCACACACCGTGCGAACTAACAGCGGAACCTTCTTCCTTCTGTTAGATTTTGCAGCTACCCTAGGCCTCCTAATTGCTGAGGACTGCTGCACGTTCGCTACATCTACGGCTACAAGAGGCTCCTCTCCACTCAGTTCTGACAGTTGCTCATATCTTTTGCATATAAGCAAAGTATAGCTGTCTGAATACCTTCTCCTCCTAGCTTCCTTCTTGCCGACTGCCAGTTCCCATTCGCCACCACCCTTCACCCTCCTCAACCTATCCAGTTCCTCCTTTGCGCGTTGTAACTGCACCTGAAGGGCACAGATTTTGACACCCCTGCTCCTCTATCAAAAAAATGGCTCTGAGCACTATGGGACTCACAGCTGTGGTCATTAGTCCCCTAGAACTTAGAACTACTTAAACCTAACTAACCTAAGAACATCACACACATCCATGCCCGAGGCAGGATTCGAACCTGCGACCGTAGCAGTCTCACGGTTCTGGACTGCGCGCCTAGAACCGCGAGACCACCGCGGCCGGCGCTCCTCTATCAACTTATTTCTAGTACAGATTCCGCATTCCCAGGAGAGGATCTCGCTAGAATGCCAACTTGCTTCCCCACTGCATTCCCCCACAATGAAAATACTTTGAACAAATCCCACACCATACCCAGTACTCACAAACCTACGACAGAGCCCACACTTCTAACTCATGGTAAAATTTTACAATTACTGAAAAAAAACTATACGTCTACGTTACTTAAGTTCAGTTACACCAGTAGAACTATTTATAGAACTAACAATAGCTGTTTAGAAATTCTCTGTCTACTGAGAAAGCAACTACTCGTATTAATAATATTACACTACAACTAAAACCAATATCAACAAAACCTCGCAAATTTTTTAGCAAAAACCAAAAATTCACGCGCCACTGGAACACTCAACGAAGTTAACACTGAATAAAAAAAATTCTGAATTATTTCACTAGAAACAATAAGAAACGTCAGCTGAAAACTAAAGCACGAAATTTACTAAAAGACTTCAGCGCACAGAAAAATCTAAAAATCACAGCGAGCGAGTTGAATATCATATAGATTCATGTGGTCGTTCTCACATGTACAAAGCAAGAAGTTATCTTCTATAAATTCACGTGGGAAAACGTGTAACTTTGTGAACTGAAATATGCTTGCGTAGGATGACAATTCTTGCTCTCTCATGATTCTTGATCAGACTGCTGTTTGAAGCTGAACTGAAGTGAATTACAATTTTGTGCGAGGTCTGACCGGAAGGAAACCTGCTTTCTCGTGGCGTGCACCACCCGTCCAAAAAATTAAGCGACGTCAGGGCAGTAACTACGCTAACAGATCTTACTAACTACTGTAAACAATAGACGTGAATTCAACCAGCCGGTTGTGAGCAGGCCGTGTTAAGTAACGTAGCGTTTCAACGTTGTTGTCACAAATCGCAGTGGACGAACAGCTCTAAATCAAGTGTTCAAGACATTTTCTACTACTGTTTGTTGAAGAGAAAAGTCTGTGGAAGTTTTTCCAGCACACCTTGGCTTCTGAACAAAAGCAACTTCGCGTGGACAACTGCTGCGATTTGACTCAAATGGAAATCGCGGACAATTCTGTCCTGGAAAAAAATCGTTACGGGTGGCGAGACTTAGTGTTGCCAATACAAAGCTGTCTCAGAACGACAAAGTGCAGAAATTCACATGAAGCTTCAACACTTTGCCGACATAGCAAACATTCAAGCAAATGTGATGCACGAGTTGAACAATATCCCAAAGAAGGTGTTTTCTGAAGGATTCACATTGTTGTGTTGACGTTCTGTATGTTGCACGTAAGTGAGGGGAGACAATGTGGAACATCTGAATCTCTAAAACCGCCATCTCGGCTTTTCTCTATTTTTATCAACCCAGTCCCGAAACTTTTTGTACTGATGGGCTAGACTACCCCGCTCAGTGTTTCCTCTTCCTCTGCATATAAGGAACTATAATTAATGACTTTCTTGAAATAAAAGCGTCTCAGTCAAATACAGTTTACAAGTCCTCATCACATTGCCACAACAGAACAACGCTCAGCTCACTTAGCCACATATATGGATTACCTTCCACAATCTGACTTTCACTTAACAAATTACTTTGAAACATTCTTTTATTAATTTATATTGGAATACATTGAATGGATACCTGAACTGGGAATGCATATAAAACTGGAGTTATCGTGTAGCGTGTTGTAACTGAGAGTGGTGTACTTAGCCTGTGTTATTGTTAGCAAAAACTTTACACGAACTGATTGGGCAATGTACCTCCCAATACCAGCGAATAAATACAGTCGCTGCAAAATACATTCAGTCCCTTAGGTAGTGAATCCTCTGGCCGTGTTCAAAACTGACAACTTTGGTCCCTGTGCACATAACAAATAAATAAAATTGTCTTACTTCTAAAGCAGCAACGGTGGGTCGCGATATAATCTCGACTCTCGTGAATAAGAATAAAATATACTAGCTACAGGTTCAGAGGTGTGCAACGCTGGTCGTAACACTTTGAAATGTATATGAAATTCTTCTGGCTGATAAAACATTTAAGAAAAATTCAATATCTTTGAAAAACATATGAGCTGGACAGCGAGGCGATAGTGATTTGGGTCAATTACTAACACAGACTTTTTCAATAGTGAAATTGTATCCGAAGTTTGGATTTCCAAAACATCTGACAACTGAAACTACATATCTTTGAAAAATTACATCCTTTCTACTAATTGAGTCACAAAAAAGCATGATGACAAATCATCAAATTACGTGTACCAATGTTAACAAATATTAGAAACATCAAAAAAGGGAAATATCTAACTAGCCTATACATCAAACCTGTTTACGTGCATTCTGGGTTTACTCGACATCGAAGTCACTCTTACCAGTTATCAGGCAGCTCGTTTACACTATCGCGCTGGCAAAACAAAAGTCTTAAAAATTTAACTACTTCACCTTGCTTTCGAGAAGACTTCAGATCCACATTTATATTTCCAATAATGTCCGCCTCGACAGCTGAATAGTCACCGCGACAGAATGCCGTGCAGAGGGGTCCGGCTTCGATTTCAGGCTGGGTCGGAGATTTTCTCCGCTCAGGGACTGGGTGTTGTGCTGTCTTCGCATCATATCGTCCCTATCGACTCGCAAGTCGGCGAAATGGCGTCAACTGAGAAAACGATAAAAAAAATGGTTCAAATGGCTCTGAGCAGTATGGGACTTAACATCTGTGGTCATCAGTCCCCTAGAACTTTGAACTACTTAAACCTAACTAACCTAAGGACATCACACACATCCATGCCCGAGGCGGGATTCGAACCTGCGACTGTAGCGGTCATGCGGTTCCAGACAGAAGCGCCTAGAACCGCACGGCCACACCGGCCGGCAAGAAAACGACATTTCATTTCCAGTAATACACGTAGTCGTAATTCCTACATTATAAACACGTGGGATCGCCTCTCCTCGCCTACTGCATCCTGTTTCGCTAAGAGACAGATACCCACTGTTGGGCGCTAAGCGCTCTCTCCTGAAACACTGCTATGTCAGACCAGAAGCAGTATCTTTGGCGCTGCGATCGTGCACAGTCACCGATCCGCTTTATAGAGCCCATCAGAGATATTCATCGATTATAATACAATAGTTTCATTTTAGTTTACAGTAGTATCATTGCAGTATTCGGGTGCCAGATACTGTATAATTCCTTTCAACTTCTTTGAATGTTTAATCGCGAACTCAGCTTTCACACCTTGTATTTTCACTTTTAGACTCAGTTCATTTTGGGATTAATTTTCATTCGTACCTCTGAGTCCCAGAACAGCCACCCACATTAGCCACTCTGACGATGCAAAAGAGAGGGCAATCTACCTGGTTTTCCCTAGGACGCCAACGATACTCCAAGAAATGAGCTGCAGCTATCGATATTTTGAGTAGTGCATTGATAATAGTACCCTTACATCACGTGACCGTCCGGTCTCAGTTCTACGGCGTTCGAAAGCGATCAATGTGCTGTTTTATGGGAAGTGGCTAATGTTTCGTCCAGTGGGCTCGTGTTAAGCTGTGGAACGCTGCTCCAGCGGAAGATCAGAACTGCCACGCCTCGCTAGTCCGGAAAGCAATGTCTGCGGAGCCGGTCGGAGTAAGTAGGCCAGCGAAACGGAGTCGCGAAGAGACGCCGCGCCGCGCCGCCGGAGTGTACCAGACGAGCAGCGGCAACCGGTTCCCCAGCGACGTGCGCGGCCGCCGTTGCTCAGTGAGTGCCGCGTCGGAGCAGACGCAACACGTGGGACCGCCTCTCCTCTCCTCGCCGCTTCGAGTCTCCAGTGTTCTGCCGCGGACGCCGAACACCGCCAACATTGGTAACTCCAAAGCTACTCTACCTTACAATGTCGTACGCTGCCTCGACAACACGGCTGCAGTGCGTCGCTCGACACCAGTTTCCTCTCTCGTTTAACCCGCTGTGGATGCTGCTGACCTTTGCTCTGTTACGCCGTGCTCGTGAAGCACGTCTATGACGCTGTGACTTGTGAGAAACACTGTGAAGTGCCCACGTGTCATATCCGATAGCTGAGTGTGTGGGTGGTGTGGTGTCACCGCCAGACACCACACTTGCTACGTGGTAGCCTTTAAATCGGCCGCGGTCCTTTAGTATACGTCGGACCCGCGTGTCGCCACTATCAGTGATTGCAGACCGAGTGCCGCACACGACAGGTCTAGTCTAGAGCAGGGGTCTCCAAACTTTTTAGTCCGCGGGCCACATTGACTTCTCCACGAAGTCATAAGGGCCAAGATCTACCTAGTGGGATTAAAGCACTCTAGCACACCATGATCACCGTAATGTAAGGCTAAATCATCATCATCATTATCATTTAAGACTTCAGCGTTCAGTCTGGAGCATAGTCCCCCTTATAAAATTCCTCCATGATTCCCTATTTAGTGCTAACATTGGTGCCTCTTCTGATGTTAAACCTATTACTTCAAAATCATTCTTAACCGAATCTAGGTACCTTCTCCTCGGTCTGCCCCGACTCCTCCTACCCTCTATTGCTGAACCCACGAGTCTCTAGGGTAACCAAGCTTCTCCCATGCGTGTAACATGACCCCACCATCTAAGCCTGTTCGCCCTGACTGCTACATCTATAGAGTTCATTCCCAGGTTTTCTTTGATTTCCTCATTGTGGACACCCTCCTGCCATTGTTCCCATCTACTAGTACCTGTAATCATCCTAGCTACTTTCATACCCGTAACCTCAACCTTGTTGATAAGGTAACCTGAAACCACCCAGCTTTCGCTCCCATATAACAAAGTTGGTCGAAAGATTGAACGGTGCACAGATAACTTAGTCTTGGTACTGACTTCCTTCTTGCAGCAGAGAGTAGATCGTAGCTGAGCGCTTACTGCATTAGATTTGCTACACCTCGCTTCCAATTCTTTCACTATGTTGCCATCCTGTGAGAATATGCATCCTAAGTACTTGAAACCGTCCACCTGTTCTAACTTTGTTCCTCCTATTAGGCACTCAATCGGTTTATATTTCTTTCCCACTGACATTACTTTCGTTTTGGAGATGCTAATCTTCATTCCATAGTCCTTACATTTCTGATCTAGCTCTGAAATATTACTTTGCAAACTTTCAATCGAATTTGCCATCACAACTAAGTCATCCGCATATGCAAATCTGCTTATTTTGTGTTCACATATCTTAATCTCACCCAACCAGTCTAAATTTTTCAACATATGATCCATAAATAATATGAACAACAGCGGAGACAGGTTGAAGCCTTGTCTTACCCCTGACACTACTCTGAACCATGAACTCAATTTACCGTCCACTATAACTGCTGCCTGACTATCCATGTAAAGACCTTTAATTGCTTGCAAAAGTTTGCCTCCTATTCCATAATCTCGTAGAACAGACAATAACTTTCTCCTAGGAACCCGGTCATATGCCTTTTCTAGATCTATAAAGCATAGATACAATTCCCTGTTCCACTCATAACACTTCTCCATTATTTGCCGTAAGCTAAAGATCTGGTCCTGACAACCTCTAAGAGGCCTAAACCCACACTGATTTTCATCCAATTGGTCCTCAACTAATACTCGCACTTTCCTTTCAACAATACCTGAGAAGATTTTACCCACAACGCTGATTAAAGAGATAACTCTGTAGTTGTTACAATCTTTCCTGTTTCCATGTTTAAAGATTGGTGTGATAACTGTTTTTGTCCAGTCTGATGGAACCTGTCCCGACTCCCAGGCCAATTCAATTATCCTGTGTAGCCATTTAAGACCTGATATTCCACTGTATTTGATGAGTTCCGACTTAATTTCATCCACCCCAGCTGCTTTATTGCACTGCAATAGATGTAAGGTTGAAGGAAAGATGAAATCGCAAAAATCTAAGATTGCGGGAATAGCTAACATTGAAACGAACTACGATATTTATTCAATTACGTAATTTTGATTGGTGGGCGTACCTGACCAAAATTCTGGCGTATTTTATTCTGGCGAATTTCACCGACAAAAAGTATGTCACTGCACATTCTGCACGAAAGCGTCCTGCAGAGTTAACGAAATCTCAAAATCATTGTTAGAAACACTATTACTGCAAGACGTGGAGGTAGAGAATGTCAACGGATTGTTATTTCAAGCGGCGCCACAATAAAGCATTGTTACTTCAAGCGCCGCAACAATAAGTTTAGTTATGTAGTTTTGTAGCGAGTAGAAGAGACAGAGCATATATTTGACAGTTCTGTTGCGTGATTGTGTCCGATAATGTCGCGGTGTATTGGTCGCTATAGGCCTCGAAACTCAATTGTTGGCAATATAGGTACCACCTCAAATATTTTGCGGGCCGGATACCGGGAATGTCTGGCCAGCTAACGCGGGCCGGTTTGCCGGCCCTCGCGTGGCGGTTTCGGCTCGCGGGCCGAAGTTTGGAGACCCCTGGTCTGGAGAGACACCCTTGCACTAGCCCCAGTTGTACAGCCGACTTTGCTAGCGATGGTTCACTGACTACATACGCTCTCATTTGCAGAGACGACAGTTTAGCATAGCCCTCAGCTACGTCATTTGCTACGACCCAGCAAGGCGCCATATTCAGTTACTATTGATATTGATATTGTGAATCATGTATCGTCAAGAGGGACATTCATCATTAATGGATTAAAGTTAAGTATCAAACTACTTACCTCCGCTTTCTGATTTCTAATTCCTTGTGATGTTCCAGACCTCACGTCCTTCCCTCCTCACGCCAGCCTGAGTGAGCTAAGACGCGTGCATTTCGGCCTCTTCTAGTGACACGGTGTTGGCTCTTCAGCCAAGCCAACAGGTGGTGTTTACCTTTGAGTTTAAGCATTTCGTAGTTTCTTCTTTCAAAAACAAGGACGGCCAAAGAAGGAATCGAATTTCGACGACTGGAGCAAACTGATCTTGCGAAATTCCTTGCTCGATCTCTCTGTTCGCCCACGAGATTCAGAGCGCCGTGGACAGCTGTGTCTAAGTTGCTGTCGTGTCCCTTGACTGCCGGAAAGCTTTCCATACAGCTTTGCCCTGTCGATTAACGAACAACATACCAATGCTATTGATCTAGACTTGTGACTGGTTTCGGGACTTCCTATCGCACAGAGCCTAACAACACGTAGTTGACAATTGTACGCGAAAATTCGGGAGTTCTCGAAAAGAGAATTATGTTGCAGTTTCTGTTTACAACATAGGAAAATACCAGACTGTCGATCCAAAGGTCTCAGGTTAGATTCTGGTCTGTTCTAGGAATTTTATCTCTCACTTGTAACTGCTCCCACCTCTGACAGTGGTCGTTGATGTCAAAAATTCTGAGCAACGCCGTATTTCGGAGTCCACGTTGAGTGTAGGTTCCCCTGTAACTGGCTGGGCAAATCACAGGGCTGCACAAACGACCCACGCGTTTGAACGGCCTGGAGATTTCCAGACACGCCGCAGCATTCGATACAGCAACGAGCATGTTAGAACAGTCACTTGACATTTGAATCACGCAGCGCGAGTGCAAAGGAAACGCAAGAAACTATGAACTAGCCACAACAACAAGCTATGGCTCTGCTTAACATCTGAAAATTTCGGAAAACGCTACTCAAAATACCATTGTATTTGAACAAATTTACGAGTTCTCCTACAGTACCGCTGTGTATTGATATACAAAAATTTATGCTGCTATTTATTAAGGTAACAAAGACGAAAATTTTGTCCTCCAAAAACTACTACTTGACTGAACCCAGTGTCACGTTTTATTTGTTTATAAGAGGCGGAATGACTTACCAAGTATCTTGCAGATGAGAAATTCATTCTCTGTTCAGATATTACAATAACAAATAAACACGTTACCAGATTTTAATAGGTTTGAAAACAAGACTGCATCATTCAGAGTAAACAATCAACACACTTAATCTAAAATTAAGAAACAAAATATAATGAAGAGCCAAAGAAACTGGTACACGTGCATAATATCGTTCAGGCACGCAGAAGTGCCGCAGCACGAGGTGACACGACCTCGACTAATGTCCGAAGCAGTGCTGGAGAGAATCGACACCATGAATCCGGTAAAACTGCCCATATATTCGTAAGAGGACGAGGGCGTGGAGATCTTTTCTGAAACAGCACGTTGCAAGGCATCCCAGATATGCTCAATAATGTTAATGTCTGGGAAGTTTGGTAAGCGGAAGTGCTTAAACTCAGAAGAGTGTTCCTGGAGCCACTCTGTAGCAATTCTGGACGTGTGGGGTGTCGTATTGTCCTGCTTGAATCGCTCAAGTGCGTCAGAATGCACAATGGACTCGAATGGATGCATGTGATGAGACAGGATGCTTACGAACGTGTCACCTGTCAGAGTTGTATCTAGACGTATCAGGGGTCCCATATCACTCCAACTGCAGATGCCCCACAGAGACTCAATCAGCTTGAACAGTGCCCTGATGACATGCAGGGTCCATGGATTTATGCTGTTGTCTTCATATCCGTACACATCCATCCGCTCGATACGGTTTGAAATGACACATGTTCGACCAGGCAACATGTTTCCGGTCATCAACAATCCAATGCTGGTGTTGACAGTTCAAGGCGAGGCGTAAAGATTTTTGTCATCTAGTCATCAAGACTACACGAGTGGACCTACGGCTCTGAAAGCCCATATCGATGATGTTTCGTTGAATGTTTCACATACTGATACTTGTTGATGGCCCAGCATTGAAATGTGCAGAACTTTGCGGAAGAGTTGCACTTCTGTCACGTTGAACGATTCTCTGCCGTCATCGTTGGTGCCGTTCTTGCAGGATTTTTTGCGATGTCGGAGATTTCATGTTCTATCGGATTATTGATGTTAATGGTACACTCGTGAAATGGTCGTACGGGAAAATCTTCACTTCATCGCTATCTCGGAGATGGTGTGTTCCACCGTTCGTGATCCGACTATAACACTACGTCCAAACCAATTTAAATCTTGATAAACTACCCTTGTAGCAAGAGTAACCGATCTTACAACTGCGCCAGACACTTGTTGTCTTATATAGGCGTTGCCGACTGGAGCGCTGTATTTTGCCTGTTTACGTATCTCTGTATTTGAATACGTATGCCTATACCTGTTTCTGCGGCGCTTCAGTGTATATCATAACAAAGTAGTTGTAAGTGAACTACAGCGCCAAAGTCCGTCTTGCAGATAGTACCATCAGATGTACCCAGATCTCGGGACGAGAGTAATTTCGAGAACTGGAGAGAATGATGATTGCAATCTTTTATTTATTCATTAGTTGCTGTTAGATTCTACGCTAGAAGATATTTCAGTCTGTGTTCCACAGTTATTTTTACTATTCGAATTCTCAGTGCATTAAAAACTCTAAGACAGTTTGATAGGATAGTAGCAACAAAATTCACTAGATCGCAGTTCGAACAGAACCCGAGGTTTCCGAACTGTGTGGTAAACTGATCGGACAGTTAGAGTCGTATTCAAACAGAGCCCTAGTCAGCACGAAGATCAGAAGAGGCAATGGCATATCAACTCCAACATGACAATGCCTAGTAAAACACTGAGATTTGTCATAACAATCTTCGAATTGATCACTGCTTTGACTTTTTTGTATAAATCATGTAACATGTAACGTTGGTAGATCTGTGAAGCTGTTAGCAGACAATGCTGTTGACGGAAGTGAGGTTCCGACATCATAAGATTACAGGGATTTGCAGGACGACCTGTAGAGGGTCCAGGCTCTGATAGTTGATTTAAATAATGAAACTCTGCACCAGTTAAGAACTTTTCCGTGCTACTGGTTTCGAGAATTTGTTCTTATCGTCAAGTGCACGTACTGATATAGATATTTTATGTAATGTTTGTGTGTGCGTTGCGTCGCTTCTATTGCCCTGAAGTAATGGTTCTGTGGTTGTACTACAACTGGAAAATCGCACAAAATAAATCTTGGAATTTTTTTTTACATGCTAATGTTCCAAAATAGTATTTTCGTCCGTCACCTTACAATTACTGTGCCACCTTCATAATACAGAAATCCACGCACATGCAAAACAATTTTTCTTTAAATCACAAGTACTTTTTCCAGTTGCTATAAAGCCACGAAAAGTCGACTGCAAGAGAAGAGAGGCTGAACAAAGCACATGCAAACGTTCTAAGTTCTAAGCAGGTATGCCCTAAACATTTAAATTAAGATGTCCACTTAACATTACATCATTGTTTTTATGAGTCAAAACTGCTTCTAGTTGTCCTACGAATATCTCAAAATCTACATTTACATCCATATTCCGCAAGCAACCTGACGATGTGTGGCGGAGGGTACCTTGAAACCTCTCTCGGTTCTCCCTTCTATTCTAGTCTTGTATTTTTCGTGGAAAGAAAGATTGTTGGTATGCCTCTGTGTGGGCTCTAATCTCTCTGATTTTATGCTCATGGTCTCTGCGTGAGATATACGTAGGAGGGAGCAATATACTGCCCGACTCCTCTGTGAAGGTATGTTCTCTAAAACTCAACAAACGCCCGTACCGTGCTACTGAGCGTCTCTCTTGCAGAGTCTTCCACTGGAGTTTGTCTATCATCTCCGTAACGCTTTCGCGATTACTAAATGATCCTGTAACGAAGTGCGCTGCTCTCCGTTGGATCTTCTCTATCTGTTCTATCAACCCTATCTGGTACGGATCCCACACCAGTGAGCAGTATTCAAGCAGTGGGCGAACAAGCGTGCTGTAACTACTTCCTTTGTTTTCCGACTGCATTTCCTTAGGATTCTTCAAATGAATCTCAGTCTGGCATCTGCTTTACCCACGATTAATTTTATATGGTCATTCCATTTTAAATCACTCCTAATCCCTACTGCCAGATAATTTATGGAATTAACTGCTTCCAGTTGCTGACCTGCTATATTGTAGCTAAATTATAAAGGATCTTTCTTTCTATGTAATCGCAGCACATTACACTTGTCTACATTGAGATTCAATTGCCATTCCCTGCACCATGCGTCAATTCGTTGCAGGTTCTCCTGCATTTCAGTACAATTTTCCATTGTGAGAACCTCTCATTTGTACTACAGCATCATCCGCAAAAAGCCACAGTAAACTTCCGATGTTATCCGCAAGGTCTTTTACATGTATTGTGAATAGGACACTCCCCTGCGGCACACCTGAAACATTCTTACTTCGGAAGACTTCACTCCATTGAGAAAGACATCCTGCTTCCTGTTATCTAGGAGCTCTTCAATCCAATCACACAATTGGTCTGTAGTCCATATGCTCTTACTTTGTTCATTAAACGACTGTGGGGAACTGTATCGAACACCTTGCGGAAGTCAAGAAACACGGCACCTACCTGGTAACACGTGTCTTTGGCCTCTGAGTTACGTGGACGAATAGCGCAAGCTGGGCTTCACAAGATCGTCTTTTTCGAAACCCATGCTGATTCCTACAGAGTAGATTTCTAGTCTCCAGAAAAGTCATTATACTCTAACATAATACGTGTTCCAAAATTCTACAACTGATCGACGTTAGAGATATAGGTCTATAGTTCTGCAAAAAAAATGGCTCTGAGCACTATGGGACTCAACTGCTGTGGTCATTAGTCCCCTAGAACTTAGAACTACTTAAACCTAACTAACCTAAGGACATCACACACATCCATGCCCGAGGCAGGATTCGAACCTGCGACCGTAGCAGTCGCACGGTTCCGGACTGCGCGCCTAGAACCGCGAGACCACCGCGGCCGGCTATATAGTTCTGCACATCTGTTCGATGTCCCTTCTTGAAAACGGGGATGACCTTTGCCCTTTTCCAATCCTTTGGAACGCTACGCTCTTCTAGAGACCTACGGTACCCGGCTGCAAGAAGGGGGGGGGGGGGGGGGGGACGGCAAGTTCCTTGGCGTACTCTGTGTAAAATCGAACTGGTATCCCATTATGACCAGCGGCCTTTCCTCTTTTGACCGATTTTAATTGTTTCTCTATCCCTCTGTCATCTATTTTGATATCTACCATTTTGAAATTTGTGCGACAATCTAGAGAAGGAACTACAGTGCAGTCTTCCTCTGTGAAACAGCTTTGGAAAAAGACATTTAGTATTTCGGCCTTTAGTCTGTCATCCTCTGTTACGGTACGATTTTGGTCACAGTGTGTTTGGACATTTTGATTTGATCCACCTACCGCTTTGACATAAGACCAAAATTTCTTAGGATTTTCTCCCAAGTCTGTACATAGAAGTTTACTTTCAAATTCGTTGAACGCCTCTCGCATAGCCCTCCTCACCCTACATTTCGCTACTTGTAACTTTTGTTTGTCTGCACGGCTTTGGCTATGTTTATGTTTGCTGTAAAGTTCCCTTTGCTTCCGTAGCAGTTTTCTAACTCACAATCTGGAACCCAGAACGTTGTCCATATTACTGCGACGTTTCCGTGAATTTCTACTTATACATCAGAACCAGCAAAACGTTGTGCACAGCAAGTCTAAGAGTATCAAGGTTTTTAGTTCTTTATTTCTGTCGAGGGACATGAAAGGGAAGCAGTGATTGGGAATGGATTGAGACAGGGTTGTAGCCTATCCCCGATGCTATTCAATCTGTATATTGAGCAAGCAGTAAAGAAAACAAAAGAAAAGTTCGGAGTAGGTATTAAAATCCATGGAGAAGAAATAAAAACTTTAAGGTTCGCCGATGACATTGTAATTCTGTCAGACAGCAAAGGACTTGGACGAGCAGTTGAACGTAATGGATAGTGTCTTGAAAGGAGGATATAAGATGAACAACAACCAAAGCAAACGAGGATAATGGAATGTAGTCGAATTAGGTCAGGTGATGCTGAGGGAATTAGATTAGGAAATGAGATCCTTAGAGTAGTAAAGGAGATTTGCTATTTGGGGAGCAAAATAACTGATGATGGTCGAAGTAGACTGGCAATGGCAAGGAAAGCGTTTCTGAAGAAGAGAAATTTGTTGACATTAATTATAGATTTAAGTGTCAGGAAGTCGTTTCTGAACGTATTTGTATGGAGTGTAGCCATGTATGGAAGTGAAACGTGGACGATACATAGTTTAGACAAGGAGAGAATAGAAGCTTTCGAAATGTGGTGCTACAAAAGAATGCTGAAGATTAGATGGGTAGATCACATAACTAATGATGAGGTGTTGCATAGAATTGGGGAGAAGAGGAGTTTGTGGCACAACTTGACTAGAAGAAGGGATCGGTTGGTAGGACATGTTGTGAGGCATCAAGGGATCACCAATTTAGTACTGGAAGGCAGCGTGGAGGGTAAAAATCGTAGAGGGAGACCAAGAGATGAATACACTAAGCAGATTCAGAAGGATGTAGGCTGCAGTAAGTACTGGGAGATGAAGAAGCTTGCACAGGATAGAGTAGCATGGAGAGCTGCATCAAACCAGTCTCAGGACTGAAGACCACAGCAACAACAATAATTTATTAATACAAGGGGAAATTTCAGCTTAAAATTCAGTTTTCAGATTGGTTTGTATTCCGAGAATAACTTCCAGCAAAAGGTCCACCTGGACATAGTGAAACGAAACAAAACTACACAAACACGGTAAATAACTTGAAGAACGAGTCTCCGCCATAATGCCACAAACAGCCGATTCATCGCGTGTGATTCGTCAGACTGCAGAGAAATTCCGAGCTATCAGCGATCGATCGCTGCGGTCTTCAGTTTGCGCATACATGTCCGATCTGCGGGCAAATGACGCAACGTGGAAGAATGGTCTGGTGCCATCCGTACCTTCCGTGTGACGGCCCTTCGCATTCGCTCCCCGTAGGCTGCGCAGCCTGTCAGGATGGTCCTCACTGCCAATAAGAACTCCCCGATGACGCTTCAGCTGGACGCTGGCGCACTTGCTCTGAGCGCGCGGACTTCCAGACGAAAGGCCCCCATAAACTTCGCGACAGACAGCAGACCCGTAGCCGGCTGTGGCGCGTGACGTCACAGCGCCGCTTCTCGGCCCGCTCCACATGTAGGCCAGGAGCTTCCCGGTCCCATCTGACGAGCTGCGCCCTGCTGTAGAGTGCGCGCGCTAGCCGGGAAATTCGCTGCGGCCCCGTTTCGGGAGCCGTCCCACAATTATCCTCAGTAATACGGGACTGGCAGGCGGGGAACTGAACCACGAGCCACCAGTACTGCGCCAGTGCATCGCGTCGCTTTCATTTTCCGGTAGAAAGTCTCCCGATCCGGATCTCGCTCTCGCGATCCACTGATCGCGATCATTTTCGCCGCGGGAACCACTCTCCTCGTCGGAATGTCGAGTTTCCTCCATTTAAAATTCACGTTAGTGATCGGTGGTCGGCCACCGCAGTTCATTGGTGAGCGTGTGCCAGTGCAATGCAGAGGATCTGGGTTCGACTCTCGCTATTGCCAGGGATTTTTCCTCGGCGGGACGCGGTGCGCTCAGGCTCGTGATGCCAACTGAGGGGCTACGTGGGTGAGAAGTGGCGGCTGCGATGTCTGAGAAGCCGACGACGGCCGTGACAGGCGGTGTGCGTCTAGTGACGCCAGAGGCAGATGGCACGGTGGTCGCTCCGTCCCGATAGCCCTCTTAGGGCCAAAACGCGCAGCTTTGCTTTGATAGTGGTTCGTACCGCTCTGTTTGGAATTCGACAGTTAACATCCGTGCATCGTGGTAATAGTGACGTCGTACTACTATGCAATACACACTGAGATGAGAAAAGTTACTGGATACTTCTTAATATATATATATATATATATCCTTGCTACCCTCCCTGTTTTTCTTTCCCTTTTGCTTCATAACCTGGGTTGTGAGTAACTGAATCCACGTTCCATTCTTCCCTTTCTTTCCCCTCTCTCCTCCCTGATGAAGAAACATTTGTTCCGAAAGCTAGGAACGTAAATTTTCGGTTCTGTTTTTTGTGTATCTATCGGCTGTAATGAGCTGAGGTAAGTACTGGCCAGCCCCTCTGTCTCTTTGTTAGTATTTGTTTCACATCTTTATATGAGATTTTCGATTAATCATATATATATATCTTGCAGGAGCTAGACGTGGCATAGACTCAACAAGTAGTTAAAAGTCCTGTGCAGAAATAATTTGTCGTACTGTCTCTGTAGGGTGTATTCACTATTTGTTCTGGTACCGAGCTTTAGCAATATCAGAAACTGCCGGCATTTGCTTTGTTTACGCTACACTCACGAGTGAAAGTGTGTTAAGTTCAAGGTTACGGCCGAAAGCCGCTGTCCGAGCCGGCGGCCGCTTTCACAGGAGCTGGAGCTGAAGAACACGCCTGCCGTCCCACCACGCCGAAATAGTTGCACTATTAATGGCTGTCGCACATGCTTCGGGAACTGAAGTGGGAATCCCTGGGTGCAAGGCGACATTCTTTTCTAGAAACACTCCTGAGAAAATTTAGAGAACCAGCATTTGAAGCTGACTGCCAAACGATTCCACTACCGTCAACATACAATCCGCGTAAGGACCGCGAATATGTCGCGAAAACATTCCCAACGTGCAGGATTTTGTGCACAAACTGACCTGTCGAACTATAAATGTTCGATGGGATTTATGTCGGGCGATCTGGGAGGCCAAATTTTTCGGCCAGAATGTTTTTCAAACCAATCTCGAACAATCGTGGCCCGCTGGCGAATTTTCATCCATAAAAAGCCCGACGTTCCCTGGGAACATGATTTCTACGAATGGCTGAAAATGGTCTCGTCAATTAGCCGAACATGCAGCGACCCAGTCCACTCCATGTAAACACAGCGCACACCAATACAGAGCCACCACCAGCTTGTAAAATGGTTCAAATGGCTCTGAGCACTATGCGACTTAACTTCTGAGGTCATCAGTCGACTAGAACTTAGAACTAATTAAACCTGACTAACCTAAGGACATCACACACATCCAAGCCCGAGGCAGGATTCGAACCTGCGACCGTAGCGGTCCCTCGGTTCCAGACTGTAGCTCCTAGAACCGCACGGCCACTCCGGCCGACACCAGCTTGCGGAAATAATTTCGTGCGACTATGTATTCTTTTGTCTACTGGGCGTTGATGAAGGAGAACATCCTTTCGATATTGGTATTGTGACCTGGAACAGCAAAGTAATTTTCTGCTAATTTCAGTAATTACTAATAAAATTCTTCATTATGCTGTGGCCAGAAACAATCTGTGCTCTTTTTATGCGCCAAAAGCTGTTTAAAGATAGAGTCGTCGTATTTTGTCGCCAGAATTTCATGAAATTTTGCCACTCATCAAAGAATTTACCGTCACTCTACTTCACGTTTCCCAATACAAAATGCTACAGTTTCTACTGTTTGTTTCCAGGTTGGAACATCAGCTAATGACTCCCCCTGAAAGTGGTTTAGTTGAGTACTGAACCCACAGTTCTTGAAATAGTGTGTTAGCCTCGTTCGGCCTATGAAGAAAAACATACGACACAGGCATAAGAATATGACTTCCTGATATAACTATTATTCTTCTGTTATATCTCATTCCTCGCGCTTACGTCATTAATTTAGAACGAGCCTTAGTTACGCGTTCTCCTCTTCAACGCTAAAAAGTCTAACGAAAGACGGACACAGGCTTGACTTTTATATATTTGGTCGGAGACTGCGCAATACGCGAGACCAATGACTTTATCTACGCCTACATTCATAGCCTACAAACCACTGTGAAGAGCGTGGTACTTAACATTGGACCACATTTATTGTTAATTCCCGATCCAATCGCAGCAAGAAATAGCGTTTAAATGCTCCGGTGCGCGCTATGCTTAGTCTAATGTTATATTTAAACTTTACATTGCGGGAACACAAACGTACAGTAAATTCAGAGTAAGAATTAATTTGTCTCATAGTGCAAATAAATTATCTCCAATCGTATTTTAACATGACCGACTTCAAGGCTTCAATCTTTATTTCCGGATGTACTTGTGAACAGTTCTCGTATTTTGGGAAGGTCTATACAGGCTCATTCAGTGAAGCTGCCAACCAAAAAAATATGTCCGGAACCGTTTAAAATATAATATTGTTTTCATCCAGATAAACTGTGAGAAAGTCCTCATTAAACAATCTATAGTACGTTTTCATAGCCTTAGTGATTACAGAGAAATTGGTATCAACTTTGCTATTATAAATACAATAGTTAGAACTTTGCTAACTCACGCTGTACGTATATTTCACCAGGCTATAGGAATGCTTCACAGATGCATCTGAGGATCAGGCTGGAGGCCTTGAAATCAGTAATATGAAAAAAATTGAAGGTCATTTAATTGCACTTTCAGGTATATCCATTCTTACTCTCAGTTAGTCCAGTTTGTCTTCGCTGCGGCGCCCTGTCGAGTGGTTTCTTCTGACTCTTCTACTGGAGGATTCCGTCTGTATGGAAGACGGTAGGAATGACGTGAAGCAGCGAAAGAAGCCATAAATGGGAAGCCGGAGAGAGAGCAATTCCGGGTGGAGCGTGTCGCCTGGATGCTGGCGATTTTTGCCCAGCTGGAAACCGTGAGAAACTCGCGACAATAGAGCAGTAAAGACGGGAGAGTGTATGGAAACGACGAAAAGTGCTCCTGCTGTTGTGTTTCGTGCATGTTTTCGCCGATGTGGTTGAGCTGTAAGATTCTATAAACGTCAGACTATATTCAGCATTTGTTCTTGTACCGAGCTTTAGCCATATCAGAAACAGCCGGCATTTGCTTTGTTTACGCTACACTCACGAGTGAAAGTGTGTTAAGTTCAAGGTTACGGCCGAAAGCCGCTGTCCGAGCCGGCGGCCGCTTTCACAGGAGCGGGAGCTGAAGAACACGCCTGCCGTCCCAGCACAAAGACAATGACCTCCACGCCGAGATCGTTGCACTATTAATGGCTGTCGCACATGCTTCGGGAACTCAAGTGGGAATCCCTGGGTGCAAGGCGACATTCTTTTCTAGAGACACTACTGAGAAAATTTAGAGAACCAGCATTTGAAGCTGACTGCCAAACGATTCTACTACCGTCAACATACACTGCGCGTAAGGACCGCGAATATACGAGAATTTGGGCTCACACGGAGGCATACATACAATCGTTTTTCCCTTGCTCTGTTTCCGACTGGAACAGGAAAGGAAACAACTGGTATTGGTACGGGGTACCCTCCGCCACGCACCGTACGGTGGCTTTCGGAGTATGTATGTAGATGTAGATAAAGACTGCAAGACAGCAAGCAGCGCAAACACACTTGGCCGTCTGCAGAGTAATTTTGCACAAGGAATGTTTGCAGTTCTAGGCGCTGATGAATTAGCCAGCTAATGCCAATCAGTCGATCCCGTCTTCTTTCGTTTTGCCTCTTCCTAACTTTATGCCATGGTCTGTCATGCCCAGCACCGTGCGCCATTCTCATGTGACTGTCTGTAAAAGCAGGTTAAAGAATGCTGGCAACAGGGAGTCCCCCTGTCGCACACCAGTCTTGATATCTCTCGCACGGATTTCACTTTGGACTGTCGATGGGTGTTTTCTTGACTGTCTTGTTATTACAAAATGATTCAAATGGCTCTGAGCACTATGGGACTTAACATCTGAGGTCATCAGTCCCCTAGAACTTAGAACTACTTAAACCTAACTAACCTAAGGACATCACACACATCCATGCCCGAGGCAGGTTTCGAACCTGCGACCGTAGCAGTCGCACGGTTCCGAACTGAAGCGCCTAGAACCGCTCGGCCACCGCTGACGGCTCTTGTTATTATATCAAAAGTTTAATTTATTTTACTGTATTATTACCAAAATGTTGCACGCTAAAAATGAGCATGACGGCAAATTATATTGGGGTGGAGGAGGGGGAGAGAGAGGAGGGAGAGGAGAGGAGGACGGAGAGAGAGAGCCAACTCTGGACGTGAGTCAGAGAAAGAGGTAGGTGAAGCAGCTGCCCCTACCCCCTGCCCGAAAAAAAAAATCTTCGCTTACCGAATTTGCATTCTGCTTCGTCAAACAGACGGATCTGACAACTCGGTATCAGTTTGAAGAGAATTGTAATATGTAACCGATGCTGAGTGGTAGCAGGAACACTGGCACAAAAAACCGGATTGCAGATGTATGACCAGCGCAAGTGCTATCTATCATCCTTTGCACTGAACTTGCCTGCATCAAACCGGCTCCGAAATTTCAGCATCTCGGTGATATCATTTCGGAGAACATCTCAGACTCATACTGTTAAATTGAAACAGCGCACAGGACTATCAGTTAATTCTACAATAAGAAAGCGGTCTGGGGCGCTGCAGTCATGGACTGTGCGGCTGGTCCCGGCGGAGCTTCGAGTCCTCCCTCGGGCATGGGTGTGTGTCTTTGTCCTTAGGATAATTTAGGTTACGTAGCGTGTACGCTTAGGGTCTGATGACCTTAGCAGATAAGTCCCATAAGATTTCACAGACTTTTTTTATAATAAGAAAAATATAAGCAAAAATACCAAAATTCGTCACTGCAGTACAGAAATTAGGCGACTGGAACTTTATGCTGCAGACACACATCCGATCAGAAAGACCTACTGAACGTATTGGAACACAGAGAACGCATAGTTATCAAAAAGATATCAGGACCTAGGAAGAACAATGATGGCGAGTGGGAAATCAGGAATAAGGAGGAGGAGGAGGAGGAGGAGGAGATTAGTGTTTAACGTCCCGTCGACAACGAGGTCATTAGAGACGGAGCGCAAGCTCGGGTTAGGGAAGGATGGGGAAGGAAATCGGCCGTGCCCTTTCAAAGGAACCATCCCGGCATTTGCCTGAAGCGATTTAGGGAAATCACGGAAAACCTAAATCAGGATGGCCGGAGACGGGATTGAACCGTCGTCCAGTGGGCTAACCCCTCGCGACCTCGCTCGATATCAGGAATAATATGGAAGTGCATCAACACACAGCAGCCCTGAGTGATGTCATAAGGAAACGACCCCTGAAGTTCTAAGGCCATATGAAACACACGAATTCAAGGAGAATGACAAAGAAGATACTGATGTGCTATGAGAAAATCAGTCTCAACCATGAATATAGAAGACACACTGAGAAAATTCAGAGAAGACCTAACCTAGTCTGGCAATACACTGGATGTCACTTATGTCTACGTCAGGTGAATGGGGTGGATGAGGATCCAGTTCAAAGCTCAATTCATGCACTGCCACCATTGAGTCAAATTGTGTGTTATCCTAGTGAAAGAGCACTTTTTGCGTTTCAAACAATTCATCAAAGGAGCATAATAGGGCCCAATTATAGGTCCTCCTTTATCCCAAATAATCTATTAGGATTTTTCCTGAGGAATCCCAAAAAAACAATGGTCATTACCTTACCAGCTGACAAAATGGCCCTTGCCATCTTCGGTGCACTTTCACCGAACTTCGTCCATTGTTTTGACTGCCGTTTTGACTCTGGTGTGTAATGATGGATCCACTTTTCATCAACAGCCACAAATCAGAGCATAAAGTCTTGCGGGTTGCGATTATGTGCCTTCAGACATTGTGTTGAAATGTGCCGGATGCGCGTTTTGTGGGCTGTGAGCAATCGCGGCACCCACCTCACACACAGCTTCTTCATAGCCAATTCTCCGTGCAGAATATTATGCGCTCGCTCAGTTGAGATGCCTGAAGTCTCAGGAATATCACGAATTTTTATTCGGCGGTCTTGCATCATCATCATCATCATCATGTCCGGCGACAGCGACTCCATCAGTCCTTTAGTCCGCGTTCGTGGCGGGCTCGGATGTGGCTTGCAAAACCGGGCTTTGCTTTGAAGGTCCGGTCGCACGAAGTGCGATACAGTTGCCCAGTGGAGTTGTACGTATAGATGTAATTAGGCTTGGGCTTAGATTTGCGGAGCTTTCGTTCAGAGTCCAGGTTATTCAGGCGGGTATGCTCGAATTGTTCCACACACTTGTGTACAGTTGAGCACCACTCTGATCGGTGCAATGCAAGCTCCTCCCAACGTTTGCTCGGAAGGCCACAGGCTGTGAGGTGGCGTTTGATGGTGTCTTTACATCGCAGGTGTTGGCCACCTTGCCGCCGCTTTCCACACGAGAGCTTTGAGTAGAACACCGCTTTGGGAAGTCTACTGTCGTTCCTGCGTATGATATGGCCAATCCATCTCAGTTGGTGTTTAGTTAATAGAGGTTCAATGCCAGGCAGTTTCACGCGACGCAAAATCTCCGTGTTTGGAACACGGTCTTCCCATTTCATGCGGAGAATTGATCTCAGACAGCGAAGATGAAAGGTGTCTGGCCACCTAATGGCAGCTTTATAACAGCACGAAGTTTCTGAAGCGTAGAGTAAAGTGGGTAATATTATTGCTTTGTAGACCGCAATTTTAGTTTGTAGTCTGAGATCATGTGATTTCCATGCTCGGTGATTAAGTTTGCCGAAAACTGAGGCTGCATTGGCTATACGATCTGCAATTTCTGTTCTCAGGCTGTTGTCGCTTCTAATTTGGCTACGTAGATATTTAAACGTTTTCCAAATGTTTCTTGTCCAACTTAATACTGCAGCCGTCTGTGTTGGAACCCCTAAGTGGTTGTTGAAGGATTTGCGTCTTGGTGATGCTTCTGCAGGAGTCATTTAGCAGGTTCATTTATGTTTGGAGAGATTCAGGAAAATTAGCCATCATGCATACGTCGTCTGTGTAAAGAATTTTGTAAGATAGTTATTTTATTTCGCGACTTTTTGTTCTGAGGCGAGAGATTTTGAAGACACTTTTGTCTGTTCTCGAGTCAAGACCCATTTGACCACTGAAGGCCTTGGTCACGTCTCTCATAATAGTTGCGAAATAAAGTGAGAAGGGTGTGGGTGCCAGTACACAGCCTTGTTTTACACCGCATGTCACGAGAAACTGGTCTGAAAGCTCGTTTTCATGGCGAATTTTTGCCATCATGTTGTCATGAAACTATCTAATCAAGTTAATAATTTTGTAAGGGCATCCGGTTTTCTTTAATATAATCCAGAGAGTTTCCCGTGGAACTCGGTCGAATGCATTTTCCAGGGCTACAAAGCCCATGAACAGAGGGTGATATTGATCTAAGCATTACCATACCACTGATACTGACAATGGTTTCCTTTGTGGTGACTTCAATTGGACGGGCGGAGCGCACTTCGTCTACGGTGTTTGTTCGACCGCGTTTAAATTCATTAATCTAAAAATAAATGGTCTTCAGTGATGGTGCAGAGTCCACATGAACTTCATCCAGTTCTGTTTTGATTTATGCGATAGTTCAAACCTTAAAATGAAAATGTTTAACAACAGCACGAAACACGGTTTTCTTTATTTTCAATTACGCTCGACACACTGACCAGTTCAGCCGGGCGGGGTGACCGAGCGGTTCTAGGCGCTACAGTCTGGAACCGCGCGACCGCTACGGTCGCAGGTTCGAATCCTGCCTCGGGCATGGATGTGTGTGATGTCCTTAGGTTAGTTGGGTTTAAGTAGTTCTAAGTCATAGGGGACTGATGACCTTAGAAGTTAAGTCCCATAGTGCTCAGAGCCATTTGAAGCATTTTGAACACTGACCAGTTCAGACGCCTGTCAACAACGAACTGCACTCTGTACATTAAGGGAATTTTTCATTCGCTCCTTGGAATAATCAAGCGTACCAACCATGAAAGTACAACAAAAATGTTACATCGTTTCATGGAAATTTATCAAACATGTCAAACCACCGGCATTTAAATTTTAGGGAGTCTTTTCTGAAAGTATTTGTTTGGAGTGTATCCTTGTAAGTGCGGGAAACGTGGATGACAAGCTTTTGGGACAAGGTTTGAAATATGGTCCTATAGAAGAATGTTGAATATTAGATGGATAGATCGATTAAGTACTGAGGGGGTAGTGAACTGAAATGAGGAAAAAATAGATTTGTGCCACAACTTGACTCAAAGGAGGGATTGTTGTATAGGACACGTCCTGAAGCAACAAGGGATCGTAAATTTTGTAACGGAAGGGAGTGTGTCGTGTAAAAATTGTTGACGGAGGCGAAGGCTTGAACTCACAAGGGAACCTCACCATCGCACCCCCATCATATTTAGTTATAAGTTGGAACAGTGGATAGGCCTTGAAAAACTGAACACAGATAAAAATGAGGAAAATACACAAACTGAGTAGTCCATGTGCAAGATAAGCAACATCAAGGGTAGTGTGATCTTAGGAGCGCCGTTGTCATGTGGTTTGCGTGAGCAGCTACGGTATGAGAAGTTTTGGGTTCGAGTCTTCCCTGTACTGAAAATTTTAATTTTTTGTTTTGAGACAATTATTTTGCGAAGTTGCACAGGTACACTGAGCAGTATTGTTTACGTTATCGTGTGTCAATTACCAAAGTTCAGATACTCACACATAATCAATTGCGCTCTCCAAAATTCCAGGACATGTTCAGATTTTCTTGGACATATGCAGGATTTGACGGTCTACACAAGGAAAAATTTGAAAACGTTAAAAACATATGTTTTGACAGAGCAAGGGGAAACTGTGCGACTGTGAAACTGTTGCATTCATTTGTTGCAGTTTATGTAACAAACTCTCATGTTTTAATCACTTTTCTGGGAGTGATTATCACATCCAAAAGAGAACCTAAATTGGGCAAGATTTACCCATTCGCCAAGTGCACAAGTTAGGTGGGTCGACAACATATTCCTCCCATGTGACGCACATGCCATCACCAGTGTCGTATAGAATACATCAGACGTGTTTTCCTGTGGAGGAATCGGTTGACCCATCACCTTGCGATCAAATGTTTTCGGTTCCCACTGGAGAGGCACGTCCTTCCGTCTACTAATCGCACGGTTTTGCCGTACGGTCGCAAAACACAGACACTAAACTTATTACAGTGAAGAGAGACGTCAATGAACGAACGGACAGATCATAACTTTGCGAAAATAAAGAAATTAAACTTTTCACTCGAGGGAGGACTTGAACCAAAGACCACTCGTTCCGCAGCTGCTCGCGCTAACCACGGGACCATGGCGCTCCTGAGATCACACTGTCCTGATTTTGCTTATCTTGCGCATGGACTGCTCAGTTTGTATATTTTGCTTATTTCTTTCATAGTTCCAACAACTTCTTCCTGTTTTCTCTATTGATCTGTGTTCAGTTTTTCAAGGCCTATCCACTGTGCCAGCTTATAACTAAATCTGAGGGGGGTGCGATGGAGAGGTTCCCTTGTCAGTAAGTAGTGACGTAGTGCTGAGGACGCCTGCACAGGAGAGACGCATCGAACCAGTCTCCGGACTAGAGAAAAAAAAAAAAAAAAAAAAAAAAACGACACGAAAGGGAATGATCACATAGGCTCATTCGTAGGTACGGCATGAGCTTTGGCAAAACACAGGGAAAATACTGTCAGTCGATAAAGGAGAATGCTTACAAATCACTTGTGCGTCTCATCTTAGGATATTCTTCGGGACTCATACCAAATAGAAGTAATAGGGACACTGACCGAACTTAAAGATTATTTACATGTTTGTTTTAGCCACGGGAGAGCAGTACGGAAATACTGCAAGCGGACTGAAGCGACGAATGAAAACTTTAAATACTGCAGAGATTCGAACCCAGGTCTCCTACTCACTAAGCAAATGTCATAACCACCAACCTGGCACAGCAGCTTTGCACAAATGCACGAACTGCCCTGGCACGCCACCCTCCTTAATCTGAATTCCCGTTCACGCCTCAGTCCACACGGTATTCGCCCTAAAAGCGAAGAGCACTGCAGAGGCTCTTGAACTGTTTTGAAATAGCACCTCAGCATCGAACGAAAGGGAGGATCGTGCCTGAATCCCAGACACAGATGCTTTAATCACATGATACTATATGTTTCCGGGGACTTTTCAAGTTTCAAACATGTGTGATGAATACATGCCGACTGAAACAACTAACGAAACGTTGTACCAAGGTCGCGATTCGACTCTGGGTCTCCTGCTCACCAGGCTCCGTCACAGTTGGGAGGGGAGGGGCTCTGCACAGCTGGAGGAATGCCAAGCGGGCTGAGGTGCAAGTGGGAATTTGGAGCGAGGTGTGCTGGGGTAGTCCGTGCAAGTATGCGAGGGTAGCACAGTCGTTAGCGCATCTGCCTAGGGAGCAGCACACACGAGTTCGAATCTTTCTCCTGGTAAAGATTTTCATATGTCGCTTTAGTTTCATTTTAGTATTGAAAAGCCAGAATTTCCACACTCTTTGGGATAGACGCCAATTGCACCACGAAAGCCTACTTAAGGGGTTTCAAGACACAGTTTTAAATGGGGAATCTAGGGTTACAGTACAGCTCCCTACGTCTCAGTCCCGTGTTGCCGTGGAAGACGAGATTGGCGTGATTATATTGTGCATATAAACCGTGATTTTTCTCTGACTCCTTATGTGAACGGTTTGCGAAGAAAACCTAATAACTCCTATAATGGAAAGTACCCTCTGCCAGGCGCCTACCAGTAGTTTGTAGAGCACAATTGTCGGTCGAGAAAAGTTGCTGGTTATTGTCATAAAAGTTCTCGGATCTCAAAAGTGTATTAACTTCCACCTGTTTCCAGCTGCCACGTACTCCGGGAATCTAAGCAACAGCTTTCGATTGCTCACTATACACACAAAAACGAACGTTGCATTGAATTATGTATGAAAAAAAGCAATATTGGATATGAAAACATGCATGCATACATAGTTGGTACATCTCCGTAATGGTCTGCGCCAACTAAAAGATCTGTGGCGGAGCGTTGGATCTTATTTTTCTGCTGTATTCATCCAACTTGGTACGTGTTTCATGTTGATGAAAAATACTTAAAAATCGGTCGACCAAGTGTTTTGGAATCCACTGCCAATTCTTTCGCGAATGAATTACATTTCCTTAAAAGTCTTCCAATGAATGACAGCTCTGAGCACTATGGGACTCAACTGCTGTGGTCATCAATCCCCTAGAACTTAGAACTACTTAAACCTAACTAACCTAAGGACATCACCCACATCCATGCCCGAGGCAGGATTCGAACCTGCGACCGTAGCAGTCGCACAGTTCCGGACTGCGCGCCTAGAACCGCGAGACCACCGCGGCCGGCGATCCACTCGCAATCCTTCAACCAATAATCGATCCACTGCAGGTCTTCCAGCACTTCGCTTCTCTCCTCTGGCGTTGCTACCCTCTTATAGACTATCGCATCATCTGAGAACAGCCCCTTGTTGGATCCTGCAGTGTTATCCACCGATTCATGTAAGTACAGAGTGTAAAAGGTATAAGAGCAGATATTTTTATATGTGGTACCTCAGTACGTACACAAATCAGTGTGTTGGCTGTTTTTTTCTCTGCATCGAACATTCTTCCCACACACACGTCGTAATCTTTACGACCTCGATTTTGCTCTGTTAAGAGCGAGCTACTGAGTTCTGTCTTTCATAAAGTGCTGAATCCAGTCACAAATCTGGTCCACTACTCGGTTAGCTCGTATTTTGCTCATTAAAAGATTATGCGAGAGTATATCGAATGCCTTCCTGAAGTCAAGGAACACGGCATCTACCTAGGCGCCGATGTCTGCTGCGCCCTGTATCTCGCGATCGAGCTCAGTTTTGCAGTATTTCTTTGCAGAATCCATGTGGATTTTTATAGAAATATCACAATACGTGTTCCACAATTCTACAACAGATTTACGTCATCGATGCAGGCCTATAATTATGTTTATGGAAGTCACAAACCTTGTCGAAAACGGGAATGACCTGCGCTTTTTTCCATTCGCTAGTATCCTTCGCTGCTTCAGCGACTTTACGAACTTCTGCTAGAATGGGAGTAACTTCTTTCGCGTAATCTCTGTAGAATCTCGCAAGAATCTCGTGTGGTCCAGTAGCGTCTCCGCTGCTGAGGAGTTTCAGTTGACTTCCAGTTTCACGATAGCTTACCTCAATATCTGCAACTCGCACGATGACTGCAAGGAAGAACCATATTACGATCTTCTATGATGAAACAATTTCGAGAGCAGTATGGTATATCAGCGATAATTTCCATTGGATTTCATAGTTCCAAAACTTCTTACATCTTTTAAGCACAATTTTTCCAAAATTTGAGTTTGGAATTCAAAGAACACTTCCCGAATTTCTCCTTGTGTCAGGCCTACACCGGAGTGAATACAAGCGATCGAGCATCAGCGAACGAGAATTGTCATCAGTATTAACAGTAGGCGAGCGAACTGCATTCCGTCGTGTTCGGTTCGCATACGCCAGCGTTCGCTCGTGTTCCGCTAGTTGTCGGTCTTTTAGCGAACCATTGTAGGATGTTCGCGTTCTCTCCGTTTCGACAGTAGCACACAGCACTTACCTCTATTTTGTTTACTTTCCTTCTTGACCATGTTCATGTAACGTGGAACAGCGGAGGAGTGGTCCGAAGGTAATGTAACATTGCTGACAGAAGATTATAGATATCACAGTGTTTCTGGGACCAAAGATATTCACCGCACAAATGCCGAAGGAAATGAAATATGATAGGTTTGATTGATTGATTGATTGATTTCTTTATTAATCCATGTAACAATTTACATTGTGTGGATTCCGTCAGCAAGATCATATACAATACAATAAACCTACAATATATACACATAAAATTAATATTTACACACATTTTTAAAGTATCTTACATTAGTTTTATATCCTTATGTAATTTTCTTATAGTACTGTACAATTCTGGATTTCATATTATAATTATTTCCTCATGTATTACAATGCAAGCTACTTTAATTACACTACATGTTTTAATTCAGATAGTCCGTTACTGCATAATACCTTTTATTTAATAAAACTTTTTTAGTTTTGTTTTGAACTGTCCAATTGTGTCAATATTTTTTATATTTTGGGGTAATTTACTATATAATTTAATGGCATTGTACAACAAGCTCTGCTGAGTTTTAACATTATTTTTCCTCTCTACATGCAGATTGTATTGGTTCCCAGTCTCATAGCTGTGTACTAAAGAATTTTTAACGTAGCAGTCAACATTTTTTTTACGTACAGGGGACAGTTAGGATTTCTAGCTTTTGGAAATGTCGAAGGCAGTGAGCCCTACTGCCGCTCTTGGTTATTATACGAACTGCTCTTTTCCGTAATTTGAAAACTGTTTGAATATTTTTACTGTTGACTCCCCAAAATATTATTCCATAGGTAACAACAGAGTGGGTATAAGAAAAATATACAGATCTGACACATGTAGTATCACACACTGCAGTCAGATTTCTAGGTAGAAAATTGCCGAAGCACCTCTCTTTGGTTCTAGTTGCTTATATTCATGGTGTCTACAATTACATAGCTGATTTATCCCTATTAAGTGTAGAGACTTTTTGGGTTGGTGTATAAGTTCGTAGCGTTTTTGCGTAAGTTTAATAAACACAGCAGATGCAGGTGACAGTGGCTTCAGTCATCAATAATATGTTCTCCCTCACTATTTACAACAGTCTGCAAACGCTGGGCTAACTTTACGATTCCGCGACTATAGTAATCACGTGATTTTGAACGAAGAACTCGTCGAGTGAAGTTGTGAGCCCATTTCCATCCGGAAAGGAAGTAACTTGAGGCCTGTTCGATAGTGAAGGGAAAAGGTGAAAATCTGAGAGGGCAAAAATCAGGTGAATGCGGAATGGCTTCCCAATCCAACGCCTCTATAGTGTTTTTGGTCAGTCTGGCAGAAAGCAGGAGGGAGTAACGGCACTTCATGCAACCCTCTTCGTCGTTGTTCTTGGACTGCGTCCGTAAAACGTCTCACAAGGGAATGGTCAGACTTGTCATGTCGAAACCTGTGTTGCTTTTTTTACCACTATGAGTTAACATTGCAAGAAGTCTGTATGCAGAATTTTAGCTGCTGACATGGCCTGGAAGTTCGTAAACAATTTTATGAAGTAAGACATTATTGTCGCATGGTTTCCGCGCTTATAACTGCCTCTTGTACAACCCTGATCTCTCTCGCTACGTTAATACCAACGCCATCTAGGGACAAGGTGGCGTTAGCTACGCGCCACTCTCTTGTCGCAGCAGTGAGAGAGCTGATTCCCCCAGTGAAAGCGAACGTATGATAATTAAACAGTCGTTGAAAAATATGGCTGGTATGTTATCTACAACATTCTTTACAAATAGCTATGAAATAGACACAAATAAATATACGGTTTAGAACACGTCCAAATTTTATTTCTTGTAATCACCGCAAAAATGCGAAATATTGATACAATGTTCAAAACATAGGTTTTTTTGTCCACCAAGAACATACAAGCAAAGACGACATATAACAGCCCTGCGAATCACAGACGTTGTTGCATGTCCGTAGACAAAACTGGGCTGGTGTTAGGAATGAATCAGACCTAGTATCGTATATTGCGAGGAGTGCCACGCATATTTAATCACATTCTGAAACCGTGGGGAGGGAAATTGATAATGTACTACTGATTGCAGCTTGAGAATATTGTCACGGTGATAGACAGGAAATTGCAGTGATCTGCACTCAATAATTTTCTCTGTTAGTTTTCTGTAGAACGCCTTCCACTGACGGAAAAAATTCTCTGTCTATAGGTTATGTTCGTCGTGCCGGGTGGAATCTGAAATATCTCTACTTCTTTGTCAGGGTGGGCTCGAAATACAGCTTTTAATGAATCAGACCTTTTATGACCTGACTACGAATCTAGAAGGAGAAGACACTTGTTCCCGCAGAACGGAAGAAAAGCATGACGCATGGAAAGTGTAACGTTTTCATTTCCCATTTTTCCAGACTTCGATGCGTCTACCACACGATTGTTTGCGTAGAACATTGTTCTTTTGATGCGTGGTACAAAACGTCTAGTTGGTTCTTGAAGACACACATATAGTTTAGGCAGCAATGAACCATCCAGACCAATTATGGGCATTACAGTGTATGAATGGATGAATACAGTCGTGGACTGCGCAATCGCCTCAATATGTTTTTACCCTTTGAATGACAGTGTTCTTTTCGCACGCATTTCTTTTTGAAAACCTGACTGATCTGCATTGTACACGTACGATTCACTAAAACTAGCGATCTTATTTGTTCCATTCGTAAGAAAAACTTCTATCGTTTCGATTTGTGTCACTTCATTTTCCGACCTGTTTCTCGATTCAAATTTTGTTACTTTTCTTGCCACAGTTTTGTGTGTTCTTTTGAAGCGACTACTCCAACTTTGAGAAGTTGTAAATTATTTAGCGACTATCGCGTTGGCAATCTCTAACGCCCAATCACGCAAAGTTGTATCGCTGACACTAAATGACTGTTGTCTGGCATCGGTAAATAGCTCAAAAAGTCGCGCATTCATCTCCGTCGCAATTTCCAGTCGACTCTTACGTCGTCCAGCGACTTCCTTTTTCCATCCACATAATTCACGTTCAGAACGGACAAAGCGATACTTATTTTGAACAGTACTGACAAGTAGGCGTTTGTTACCACTTTTGTTCTACATCTACATGACTACTCTGCAATTCACATTTAAGTGCTTGGCAGAGGGTTCATCGAACCACAATCATACTATCTCTCTACTATTCCACTCCCGAACAGCGAGCGGGAAAAACGAACACCTAAACCTTTCTGTTCGAGCTCTGATTTCTCTTATTTTATTTTGATGATCATTCCTACCTATGTAAGTTGGGCTCAACAAAATATTTTCGCATTCGGAAGAGAAAGTTGGTGACTGAAATTTCGTAAAAAGGTCTCGCCGCGACGAAAAACGTCTATGCTGTAATGACTTCCATTCCAACTCGTGTATCATATCTGCCACACTCTCTCCCCTATAACGCGATAATACAAAACGAGCTGCCCTTCTTTGCACCCTCTCGATGTCCTCCGTCAATCCCACCTGGTAAGGATCCCACACCGCGCAGCAATATTCTAACAGAGGACGAACGAGTGTAGTGTAAGCTGTCTCTTTAGTGGACTTGTTGCATCTTCTAAGTGTCCTGCCAATGAAACGCAACCTTTGGCTCGCCTTCCCGACAATATTGTCTATGTGGTCCTTCCAACTGAAGTTGTTTGTAATTTTAACACCCAGGTACTTAGTTGAATTGACAGCCTTGAGAATTGTAATATTTATCGAGTAATCGAATTCCAACGGATTTCTTTTGGAACTCATGTGGATCATCTCACACTTTTCGTTATTTAGCGTCAACTGCCACCTGACACACCATACAGCAATCTTTTCTAAATCGCTTTGCATTTGATACTGGTCTTCGGATGACCTTACTAGACGGTAAATTACAGCATCATCTGCGAACAACCTAAGAGAACTGCTCAGATTGTCACCCAGGTCATTTATATAGATCAACCAATACGTCATCGCGTTTTCTTTGTCTGATAAGGTAATTGTAGTTGCTGGTGTTACTTTCGGAGAGAATTGATGATTGGCACTATCACTCGAAGAGTCTTCATGAGTGCAACTTTCGTCGGTGTCTTCGCCGTCTGTAGCTTCACAGTCTGCAATATCGAGCGTTTCAGTTGATTCTAGCCACATGTCTGCGCCATTTACATGCTCGTCTAGAAATTTAACAACCATGTCGCACAACATATAGTCGTCACGCGTGTTTTCTGTTGATTGCTTCATTTGGCGTCTGTGGTATATCTCCATGGCAAGCAGCAAAACATTTACAGGGTTCGCCATCACCTGTGAGGGGAGATTGAATGTTCACCGTAAAGTGGCTTGCGGAGTATAGATGAACTTGTACAGAACATCTTTCACATCTCTAACCAGTTTCAGGACGGTATGTTTCTAAATACGTACCAGAAATTAAAAGGACGTGCATGCCACAGAAACGCATATTCGTTTCCCCTTTCCACCAAAACCGTGCAGCGATATTCCTCTTCAGTGAACGCCGGACAAGACGGCCGCACTTCCCGGCCATGCGCACAACGCTCGCGACTCGCCATTTCCAGGGGTGGCCAGCCGTCACTGCAAGCGCCAAGCAGGAAACACACCCATGTTTGTGATTATTTTTTTTAGGTGACTTCCAGTTCATGTCAGCAGCTACAATTGTGCATACGGACCTTTTGCACTGTTAAATAACAGTGCTAAAAAAATCAAAACATGTTTCGGCATGACAAGTCTGACCATTCCCTAGTCAGTTGATGACAATGAATGTGAGCAATCAATTTGTAGTACACTACACGGCCGCTGTTCCAGCAGAAACAGCATTTCTCGTCGCCAGTATCGATACAGGACAGGAATGGTCGGTGTTGTTCCCGAGCCAGTTGAGGATGAGCAAGTAGAGATGCACGTCTGAACACCCGGTCAGTTTCGTGCTTTCGACTTACAGCATGCGCTACCCTTACACCCGATTTTTGAAGCTTGCCCATTGCGTGGAAATGTCGCACGATGCTGGAATGATCACAGTTCATCACGTCTGCAGCTCTGGAATTCACTGACGTTGATCGTTCTGGATTACAGGGTTTAAACGATCTTCCTGAACATGGAGAGTCACTAATGTCAAAACGATCTTTCTTAAAACGAGAAAATCATTTTCTTCTGTGTTCGCCCACCGGCGTTATCCCCACACACGGCTCTAATGTTTCTGGCTACCTCCACTGCTGTCACACGTCTGTTGAACTCAAACAGCAGAGTGTGTCGGAAAGGTGCGATTTCTCCACTTAGCACTCCATTTTATAGCGTCCACAGCTCCACTCTTTATTTCCAGAACATAAAATGACAATATGTAAACTCAAATAGCAACAATGAGCTGCAAATAATAAATGACGATCGATAAATAAGTCCGTAGCAACCAGAATACCAATTGCAAACGTCTGGTCCCGGCGGAGGTTTGAGTCCTCCCTCGGGCATGGGTGTGTGTGTTTGTCCTTAGGATAATTTAGGTTAAGTAGTGTGTAAGCTTAGGGACTGATGACCTTGGCAGTTATGTCCCATAAGATTTCACACACACCAATTGCAAAACAAGGCCGCTACGAACGTATGCACCTACCTAATAAAAATGGTTTACCCAGGATTACTCTGTCTGCCCTCTTCCAAACTGTACAGTAGATTTCCTTAAGTAGTCTATGTAACTGGCCCTATATAGATTTCGCATTTCATTTGCAGGACTACACTGGTCTTGCACTATGATTTGAAAGGCTACAGGCGACTATTAGTTTAGGCCCAAATGGCAATAAATCTAACTAGTAAGACTTCCACTTGTCTCCCTGGCCCATGCAGCTGCTAAACTGATTTTGCCCTTTGACAGTGGTTGTTGTTTTTATGCTGCATTAGAGATTATCTCATTTATCAGAATCTGTATGAACTTGGGTTCTGAAATAATTTAATGAACTGGTGGCGCTTTCATAATTATAGTCAATTATTGGTGGGTGATTAATCAATCAACACACGATTGTTCTTTTATAAAAAATTACGACAAAATTTTATTGATGATTATTCAGGACAGACAACACAAGTACACTATCGGCCATTAAAATTACTTCACCAAGAAGAAATGCAAATGATAAACGGGTATTCATTGGACAAATATATTGTACTAGAACTGACATGTGATTACATTTTCACGCAGTTTGGGTGCATAGATCCTGAGAAATCAGTACCCAGAACAACCGTAATAACGGCCTCGATGCGCCTGGGCATTCAAGAGTAGTGACTGGCGTATTGAGACGAGACAGTTGTTCGGCCACCATTGACCAGACGTTTTCAATTGGTGAGAGATCTGGAGAATGTGCTGGCCAGGGCAGCAGTCGAACATTTTCTGTATCCAGAAAGACCCGTACAGGACCTGTAACATGCGGTCGTCCATTATGCTGCTGAAATGTAGGGTTTCGCAGGGATCGAATGAAGGGTAGAGCCACGGCTCGTAACACGTCTGAAATGTAACGTCCACTGTTCAAAGTGCCGTGAATGGGAACAAGAGGTGACCGATACGTGTAACCAATGGCACCCCATACCATCACGGCGGGTGATACGCCAGTATGGCGATGATGATTACACGCTTACAATGTGCGGTCACCGCGATGTCGCCAAACACGGATGCGACCATCATGATGCTGTAAACAGAACCTGGATTCATCTTAAAAAATTGCGTTTTGCCATTCGTACACCCAGGTTCGTCGCTGAGTACACCATCGCAGGCGCTCCTGTCTGTGATGCAGCGTCAACGGTAACCGCAGCCATGGTCTCCGAGGTGATAGTCCATGCTGCTACAAACGTCGTCGAACAGTTCGTGCAGATAGTTGTTGTCTTGTAAAGGTCCCCATCTGTTGACTGAGGGATCGAGACGTGGCTGTACGACCGTTATAGCCATGCGGATAAGATGCCTGTTATCTCGACAGCTAGTGATATGAGGCCGTTGGGATCCAGCACGGCCTTCCGTATTACCCTCCTGAACCCACTGATTCCATATTCTGCTAGCTGTCATTGGATCTCGACCAACGCGAGCAGCAATGTCGCGATACGATAAACCGCAATCGCGATAGGCTACAATCCGACCTTTATCAAAGTCGGAAACGTGATGGTACGCATGTCTCCTCCTTAGACGAGACATCACAATAACGTTTCACCAGGCAACGCCGGTCAACTGCTGTTTGTGTATGAGAAATCGGTTGGAAACTTTCCTCATGTCGGCACGTTGTAGGTGTCGCCACCGGTGCCAACCTGGTGAGAATACTCTGAAATGCTGATCATTAGCATATCGCAGCATCTTCATCGTGTCGGTTAAATTTCACGTCTGTAGAACGTCATCTTCGTTGTGTAGCAATTTTAATGGCCAGTAGTGTAAGATGGCAAGTAAATCATAAAGTCCAGAATTAAATTTTCACTCTACAGTGGGGTGTACGCTGATATGAAACTTCCTGGCAGGTCAAAACTGTGTGCCAGTCCGCGACTCGAACTCGGGACCTCTGCCTTTCGCGGGCAAGTGCTTTTCCAACTGAGCTACCCAAGCACGACTCACACCTCGTCCTCACAGTTTTACTGCCGCCAGTACCTCGTCCCCCACCTTCGAAACTTCCCAGATGCTCTCCTATCAGGTAGTTTCAAATCACGAACTGTTGGAAATACAAATAGACGTAACAAATAGTTAACACTACGCTGGGTGGCGACTGATTGGCAAGGACTAAGGTTTGTCTGATTAAACCGTTTCCTCTGACTCAAAACATGGATAACGCAATCTGAAATTGTCTGACGCTGAATAAACCTTGATGGATTCATTCCACACGCAAGTTATACTACGTTGGTGCAGATGAGAACAAATGGGGAGGCTGTGATTCCGCTTTCCCTAACAAGGCGGACCAGCAGTACTGTACCCCCTCACCCCTCTCTCTAGGCGCAGCGGTGCCTCAGGGGACAGGCGTGGAGCAGGCATCTGCAGAGTAGCAATGTGCATAGTCACAGCTGGCGCTCTGTTTGGTGGCTCACAGTTACTGTGTAATGGAGCTCTGAAATCTCAGCAGATTCCAGCATGTGACGCTCCTTTCGTCCAGTCATGCCATGTGTAAGTAGATTGTTTAGGTTTTTATGTTGGTAACGCCACGTAGCGCTCTGTATGAAAACCACTGGCTGTGCTGTGTGCAGTCTGTGGCTGGTGGGCATTGTTGAAATAGTCGCTATTGTAGTGTTGGGAAGTTGGTTGTTAACAGCGCGTAGCGTTGTGCAGTTGGAGGTGAGCCGCCAGCAGTGGTGGATGTGGGGAGAGAAATGGCGGAGTTTTGAGAGCGGATGATCTGGACGTGTGTCCATCAGAGACAGTAAATTTGTAAGACTGGATGCCATGAACTGATATATATATATATATATATATATATATATATATATATATATATATATATATATATATATATATATCTTTCCTGGAAAAGCAGCCAGTCCTTGAGTCGTAAATTTATAAGACGTTGTGCTCCTGGCTTGTTTCTTCCCACGGCCACTTTAAAAACCATGATCTGAGTTTCTGTTTACAGATAAAGTGAACAACACATTTATCACAGAAATCGTTATCTGGACGGCCGAATGTTACACTGTGTCTGATCAAAGGCCTCAGCTAAACTAAAAGAAGTGCTATTGTGTCCCAACATAGACCATTTCAGAGATGCCCTAAATATCGTGTTCAATCCTAAAATTCTTTCAAAGTACTGAGGCCTCCCAAAAACCTCGGAAAGCAGAGGGAAGACACCATTGCCCGCATCTCGTGGTCGTGCGGTAACGTTCTCGCTTCCAACGCCCGGGTTCCCGGGTTCGATTCCCAGCGGGGTCAGGGATTTTCTCTGCCTCGTGATGGCTGGGTGTTGTGTGATGTCCTTAGGTTAGTTGGGTTTAAGTAGTTCTAAGTTCTAGGGGCCTGATGACCATAGATGTTAAGTCCCATAGTGCTCAGAGCCAGGGAAGACACCACCTGTCGGTTCCACTGACAGCATCTGGTCCATGGTGAACACTGAAACTCTCGAATTTTTTTGGCCACTGTCCCTGTTTACAAAGAGCGTTTACAACACTGTCGAAACACCGTGGCTGGGCAACCTACATTTCTGCTGCACCTCTGCACCTGCCGTGGTAGACGCAACTAACTGGTAGACCCATGTCCCTCTGTCCGAAACACTGTCTGCAGACCGGTCCGAGAAATCCTTAGGACTAGTGTTCTGTCCCCGGTAAGAGCTTCGAGATCGTTTCCCTAATAGCTGCACATGGCTTCCAAACGTCCACTGCAAGATTTACTGTTAAATGACCAAAATGCCTGCTCGTTCTCAACTCCAGGAAATACTGTTCGAATGAGAGGCACCATTAAGATCCTTCATGTATGAACAACGTACATGCTCCCATTAATTCCTATTCATGTTTAAATCTTACTGTTGTCTGACAAAAATGTCTTATGTGTAAAATCAACATTAAACAGTAGCCTTGAATACGAAAAAATAGTGAGAGAGTGACTCATCCTCTCTCACATTAATCATATTTTATTCACATTGTCTTTCCTATATGTGCTTTAATAAAATCCTTGAAATGCTTCACATATATCACTCAAGACATCAGGCAATAACTGAGAGACAGCAGCTTTTAAAATGCGAAACAATCACTGAAGTAAATGTCTCCTGTTCTAATACTCAGGTTGTAAATGCTAGCATTTCTTCACTTTATGTTGATTGTGCAGTAACTAGTGTTCTGCTTTGAAATTTCCTTCTTAATTTTAATGAGAAGTCAGCAAAAAGCACCAACCGACATACGTGCAAAATTTTCGAATAACGCTAAGGAAAGGTGGACCTACATTTCTCGCTTAAGTACAAATATAGACCCCAAATCATCTTTTCCTATGCTTTTAGCATACTTCACCGAAAACGAAGAGAATCATCTTCGAATATCAAAGCGGCTCTAAATAGATAGTTTTGTATCCTGTGTACCGATTGTTAGCGCCACAAAACAAAAATACAGTGTTCATAATCTTTAACACAATGCAGCTCTTCAGCAATTGTGAATCGTTCAGAAACTAATAAAGTCAGGTTTCAGTTGCAAGGTAAAAAAAATGCAAAATTTACCTTGCAACTGAAGGCTGATTTTCTTAATTTCTGAACAATGTTCATCGGCTATCACGTAGTCCCGCGTTATCTTTCGTACCCTCTAGTGTAAGCACTTGCTTACAGATGCAAGCGAATGGTAGCGACCACTGGGAAAAGGTCTGAGAATGCTTGTGCGCTAGTGCTGGCTCCCATCCACTCCGGAGTAAACCAGGCTTCACGCTCATTCCCATTTCGTTCAGCTTTTTGTTTGCCAAGTAGGCTTTGACTTGGCGTGAGTTGGAGATGAAGCTCTCTTTGCTTACGTAACAACTTTCTAAGACGCTAATTGAACCACTGTCCGTCTTTTCCATCCTTCACAACCTTTTTCGACATTGCTTCTCCACGAATTATTTACAATACCTTTGTGTTTTATCCATTTCTGTTAAACATTTCGTCCTCAGAGCTGAATATTCGATACTGACTGCTAGTCTGTCCTTGCGATATACATTCCAGTCTGAATTGAGAAACTGCTGCTTATCTCACAAGAAATCTACTGCATTGGAACGATCACATAGTTAATGTTGCGGTAAAAGCAATCCAAAGACTGCGATTTATTGCCAGAACACTTAGAAAATGCAACAGGGCTACTAAAGAGACTGGTACACTACGCTTGTGCGCCCACTGCTGGTGTATTGCTGTGCGCTGTGGGGTTCACATGATATAGGATTGACAGAGGACATCGAAAAAGTTCAAAGAAGGGCTGCCTGTTTTGTATTATCTCGAAATAGGGAGAAAGTGGCCCGGGTATGATAGCCTACGCGAGTTGGAGTGGCACTCATATAAACGTCGTTTTTCGTTGCAGCAGGATCTTCTCATGAAATTTCTATCACCGACTTTCTCCTCAGAGTGCGAAATGTTTTGTTGGCGCCCATCTACAAAGGATGGAATGATTGTCATAATAAAATAAGAGAAAGTAGAGCTCGCTTGGGAGGAGTTAAGTGTTCGTTTTTCCAGCGCGTTATTCGAGAACGGAACGGTAGAGAAATAGTTTGAAGATAGTTCGATGAACTCTCTGCCAGGCACTTAACTGTGAATTGCAGAGTAATCATGGAGATGTAGAAGACATCTACGAAATATCCTTTACTTTATTACATTATCTGCACTTTTCTTTCAGTGTAACAGAATTTTTAGAATCATTGGCTCTATGACTCCGTTGATAAGTGCCAGACGACAAATTCAGAGGTCGTGTGTTATATTCCCAGTAAGGCCTCGAATGTTTTCTGTCACCTGTTCCGTCTTTCCCCTCAGGCAATGATTTGATAATGTGAAAAATTACAGTTTGATGCGTTGCTCAAAATGCGTACTAAGCTGTATTATGGGTCGCCTATAACGCTGGGTAAGTTAGTGCAGGGATCGGTGGAAGAGAAGGCGCGAGCGTGCGATCTCTAGTTGAACCGTGTCTATTGAAACATTTAAATTCAACCCAGTCTTCGGACTCTGGACAGCTGTACTAAATAATATACCACCATATATAGCTAAACTCCCGATCGTGTTACTGTATTGTAACACGATAAAATCTTGTGGCCAGTGACTCTGATTCTGTGGTAACTTTCTGACAGCTACAAGAACTGCGTATTTCACAATAGCAACCGTGCCCTAGTGGTTACCAAGGCGCTGTCTCCAGTACGCACCGACGTCCCTGCGTGGGTGTAGTATACATTTAGCTTTCGAAACGGCTAAGAGAGTCACGGCATCATCCAGCTTCTGGAGTCTATGGTTGAGCAATCTTTCCCGTCCTACCTATTCGTGTCGCAGAGCAGAACCACATGTGACCCAGAAGCGCTGCAAACAATGAAAACAACAGAATTGTCTCTGTCCACTCCTGGAACATGTCGTACTGAAACTGCGCCGTATCACTTTTCTTTACTTTGGTTTCATCTGCAGGTCACAGAGGGCTAGCTGAGGCCGCGTGTTATGAGTCCACAATTGTCCCATGATTTGGGCTGTAAATAAAACTACAAAAGCCGGTCAGTAAGTATTATGAGTTTCTGCTACGAAGTGCAAAAGAGATATTTGGTACGTGGGAACAGCACCAATCCTTCGGACAACATTCTCTTTTCATTCTTTCAGATGAGACAAAACGCAGAGAAATGACATCATACACTACTAGACATTAAAAATGCTACACCAAGAAGAAATGTAGATGATAAACGGGTATTTATTGGACAAACATATTATACTAGAACTGACATGTGATTAATTTGGGTCCATACATCCTGAGAAATCAGTACCCAGAACAACCACCTCTGGCCGTAATAACGGCCTCGATACGCCTGGGCATTGAGTCAAACAGAGATTGAATGGCGTGTACAGTACAGCTGCCCATGCAGCTTCAACACGATACCACAGTTCATCAAGAGTAGTGACTGGCGTATTGTGACGAGCCAGTTGCTCGGCCACCATTGATCAGACATTTTCAGTTGGTGAGAGATCTGGAAAATGTGCTGGCCAGGGCAGCAGTCGAACATTTTTTGTATCCAGAAAGGCCCATACAGGACCTGCGACATGCGGCCGTGCATTATCCTGCTGAAATGTAGCGTTTCGCAGGGATCGAATGCAGGGTATAGCCACGGGTCAGCCGGCCGCGGTGGTCTCGCGGTTCTAGGCGCGCAGTCCGGAACCGTGCGACTGCTACGGTCGCAGGTTCGAATCCTGCCTCGGGCATGTATGTGTGTGATGTCCTTAGGTTAGTTAGGTTTAAGTAGTTCTAACTTCTAGGGGACTGATGACCACAGCAGTTGAGTCCCATAGTGCTCAGAGCCATTTGAACCATTTTGAACCACGGGTCGTAACACATCTGAAGTGTAACATCTACCGTTCAAAGTGCCGTCAATGCGAACAAGAGGTGACCGAGACGTGTAACCAATGGAACCCCATACCATGACGCCGAGTGATACGCCAGCATGATGATAAATACACGCTTCCAATGTGCGTTCACGGCGATGTCGCCAAACACGGATGCGACCATCATGATGCTGTAAACAGAACCTGGATTCATCCGAAAAAATGGCTTTTTGCCATTCGTGCACCCAGGTTCGTCGTTGAGTACACCATGGCAGGCGCTCCTGTCTGTGATGCAGCGTCAAGGGTAACCGCAGCCATGGTCTGCGAGCTGATAGTCCATGCTGCTGCAAACGTCGTCGAACTGTTTGTGCAGATGGTTGTTGTCTTGCAGACGTCCCCATCTGTTGACTCAGGGATCGAGACAAGGCTGCACGATCCGTTACAGCTATGTGGATAAGATGCCTGTCATCTCGACTGCTAGTGATACGAGGCCGTTGGGATCCAGCACGGCGTTACGTATTACCCTCCTGAACCCACCGATTCCATATTCTGCTAACAGTCATTGGATCTCGACCAACGCGAGCAGGAATGTCGCGATACGATAAACCGCAATTGCGATAGGCTACAATCCGACCTTTATCAAAGTCGGAAACTTGCTGGTACGCATTTCTTCTGCTTACACGAGGCATCAAAACAACGTTTCACTAGGCAACGCCGGTGAACTACTGTTTGTGTATGAGAAATAGGTTGGAAACTTTCCTCATGTCAGCACGTTGTAGGTGTCGTCACCGGCGCCAACCTTGTGTGAATGCTCTGAAAAGCTAATCTTTTGTATATCACAGCATCTTCTTCCTGTCGGTTAAATTTCGCGTCTGTAGCACGTCATCTTCGTGGTGTAGCAATTTTAATGGCCAGTTGTGTACTTTGTTAGCTATTGTTGACTGAATTTTTCCTCTTATTCGGGTTATCTTCAGGTTCATAAAACCCCGTCAACTGGTTGTCATTTTCTCTCCTCTCTTTACGCTGTATAAGTTTCATCACAGTTTATCATCCCTTGAAGTTTGACAAGCATTTCAATACAGTTCAATACAAGCATATTATGGAGCCTCAAGGATCGTCGAAAATTCAGTGAACATATCGGGAGGACAGTGCTGTACAAGCAACTCCAGAAAATTGTAGCAAAGTCTAGCAAGTTTTGGAGACAATCGACGCTTGTTGCAAAGACTGGAGGTTGACAATCAACATAAATACCTTTACATCCGCGTCCATACTCTACAGCAGTTGCCGGCAGAGACACAAGCAGCTACAGGTAAGTAACCGATTTTGTGACTTTTACGAGTTCCTAAACAGGAGCGAATTTTGTAATCTGTGTGCTATAATAGTTTAGTTTCTTGAGTTTATGCGTGTCAATTCAATATCTAATAGCTATAGTTCTCGCTTTTACGTTTGCGTCGGAAAGTAAACCGATTTTGTGACGTATCAGGGGCGAGTTATTTAGTTTCACCTGAGTGTTTCGGTAGTTATGTTTTTGAATCTCTGTGTATTAATCTAATTTATTAGACACAGTTCGTGCGTTTTCATCTTGTTCTACAGCAGAGTTGCGCAGCACGTGCCGATAGTCCGTTTATCTGCACAGTTTAGTTTGTCACGGTCTTTAGCATGGACAGGGACTGCGATTGTTGTGTGGATGTTATTGGACAGACTGTAAATAAATATAACGAGAATCTAACCAAGTATAGGTCTCTGAAAGATCTACTACTTCCGTAGATCTCAGAGTACCAGAACTTGGTCAGCTGTCTGGTACGATGTTCATTCTGTTGAGATGTTGGATGTAGACCAATCACTGTAATTCGCTTTAATGCTGTATTTCAACAGATTTTGCAGAAGCAATGAATGGTCGACAAGATAAAATGCTTTTGTGAGGTCCAAAAGTATCCCAAACCGCCCGACTGACTAACCCAGAAGATATGATCGATCGTCAATCTGACTTCGTACACGTGTAGACCATAGGTGGGTAATTAAAGGACAAAGTTACAGTGTTCTGTGATAGATAGAAAGGCCACCAGAGTGAATAAGTGTTGTTCGTGTTTAGCGTTGTTAGCAAGCCTGGTAGAGTATGCAGTAAAACGAACGTGAACAGCGCCAGATGTTGAGTGATCACTACAATAGGGTAATCGTTTGAGACAGCGTCATCAGCACCTGACCGTTTGAAATAGGCCTCGTTGTGGGTCTCCATGTATTCAGCTGGTCAAATCGTGAAAAATTCGGGTTTTTGTTGCATTCGGGTGTGGCAGTGCCCCGGTGTGGGACTGCGTGGGAGCGCGAGGGAGGCCTACTCGGCGTCAAGGTTCTGACCGATCGCGTCCGACCACCACTAATCAGGACCTCCGTATTGTGCACCAGGCACACCGCAGCCCCCTTCACAACGCTCATCTACCACCCGAGAACAAGTAATGGCGTCACTGCAGCTTTTTGTCTCTACATCTACATCTACATTTATACTCCGCAAGCCATCCAACGGTGTGTGGCGGAGGGCACTTTACATGCCTCTGTCATTACCTCCCTTTTCTGTTCCAGTCGCGTATGGTTCGCAGGAAGAACGACTGTCTGAAAGGCTCCGTGCGCGCTCGAATTTCTCTAATTTTACATTCTTGAGGTATAAGTAGGGGGAAGCAATATATTCGATACCTCATCAAGAAACGCACCCTCTCGAAACCTGGCGAGCAAGCTACACCGCGATGCAGAGCGCCTCTCTTACAGAGTCTGCCACTTGAGTTTGCTAAACATCTCCATAACCCTATCACGGTTACCGAATAACCCTGTGACGAAACGCGCCGCTCTTCTTTGGATCTTCTCTATCTCCTCCGTCAACCCGATCTGGTACGGATTCCACACTGATGAGCAATACTCAAGTATAGGTCGAACGAGTGTTTTGTAAGACACCTCCTCTGTTGATGGACTACATTTTCTAAGGACTCTTCCAATGAATCTCAACCTGGTACCCGCCTTACCAGCAATTAATTTTATGTGATTATTCCACTTCAAATCGTTCCGCACGCATACTCCCAGATATTTTACAGAAGTAACTGCTACCAGTGTTTGTTCCACTATCATATAATAATACAATAAAGGATCTTTCTTTCTACGTATTCGCAATACATTACATTTGTCTTTGTTAAGGGTCAGTTGCCACTCCCTGCACCAAGTGCCTATCCGCTGCAGATCTTCCTGCATTTCGCTACAATTTTCTAATGCTGCAACTTCTCTGTATATTACAGCATCATCCGCGAAAAGCCGCATGGAACTTCCGACACTATCTACTAGGTCATTTATATATATTGTGAAAAGCAATGGTCCCATAACACTCCCCTGGGGCACGCCAGAGGTTACCTCAACGTCTGTAGGCGTCTCTCCATTGATAAAAACTTACTGTGTTCTGTTTGCTAAAAACTCTTCAATCCAGCCACACAGCTGGTCTGATATTCCGTAGGCTCTTACTTTGTTTATCAGGCGACAGTGCGGAACTGTATCGAACGCCTTCCGGAAGTCAAGGAAAATAGATCTACCTGGGAGCCTCTATCTAATATTTTCTGGGTCTCATGAACAAATAAAGCGAGTTGGGTCTCACACGATCGCTGTTTCCGGAATCCATGTTGATTCCTACAGAGTAGATTCTGGGTTTCCAAAAACGACATGATACTCGATCAAAAAACATGTTCTAAAATTCTACAACAGACCGACGTCAGAGATATAGGTCTATAGTTTTGCGCATCTGCTCGACGACCCTTCTTGAAGACTGGGATTACCTGTGTTCTTTTCCAATCATTTGGAACCTTCCGTTCCTCTAGAGACTTGCGGTACACGGCTATTAGAAAGGGGGCAAGTTCTTTCGCGTACCCTGTGTAGAATCGAATTGGTATCCCGTCAGGTCCAGTGGACTTTCCTCTGTTGAGTGATTCCAGTTGATTTTCTATTCCTTGGACACTCATTTCGATGTCAGCCATTTTTTCGATTGTGCGAGTATTTAGAGATGGAACTGCAGTGCGGTCTTCCTCTGTGAAACAGCTTTGGAAAAAGGTGTTTAGTATTTCAGTTTTACGCGTGTCATCCTCTGTTTCAATGCCATCATCATCCCGGAGTGTCTGGATATGCTATCCACACCATTGGTCGAAATTTAGCAGTAACAGGACTAGGAAAATTGGAAATTTGTGGTAAGTTACTATGGGATCAGACTGCTGAGGGCATCGGTCCCTAGACTTACACACTGATTAATGTAACTTAACTAACTTGCGCTAAGAACAACACACACAACCATGTCCGAGGGAGCACTCGTTCCTCCGCCGGGGTTAGCTGCGTCGACCGTGCAAAGCGCCTAAGACCGCGCGGCCACCACGCGCGGCCCGGACTAGGGAATTACCAGACGGCTGCGTTTGGATTGGTGGCGTGACTAGGAAGCACGGACTGGTTACGGATTGTGTTCAGTCACGAATCGTGGCGTCACTGCACTGCTTCTGAGGACTATCGTCTATGAGAATGGCGTCCACCTGGGTAGGGGTCGCAAACTTCCATTTTTGCAGAGGCACAGCGATGTTACTCGTAGTGTCATGGTGTATGAAGAGGTAATTCCTCACTGTGATTGAGGGAACTCTGCCGACACAACGCAACGTGACTACCATCCTGTGTTCTCATGCGTTACCTCTCACGGGAGGACATCGTGGAGTCATTTTCCAGCGCGACAACTCTCATGCACAAGTGTCACGTGCGTGTATGAACTGTCTGCGTGGTGTTGAGTTTCTTCCGTGGGTAGCTAGATCTCCAGATCTGTTCCCGTTACAACACGTGCAGGGCCAGTGTCAGCGTGCCAGTATCCATGACACCAAGGACCAGTTGCGACAGTTATGGGAAAGCCGGCTTGCCTTGAGGGAGGGTACAACGCCATATTGATTAGAGGTCGCTTACTGCCAAGTTCTTTGTCAATTTCGCTATCAATGATGTGCGTCGCTTGGATTCTGAGGCTCCCCGGCTCCTTTCGGCCGATGGCTGATATGGTGAAGGCAACTAGCATCGCACGCGGGGTGCAGGCTAAGCTGTCTATTTGTAGCATCGGTCCCAGGGTTGTACGTTGTCCTCTGGTTTAGAGCACACTGAAAGATCTAAACCAGAGGCCCAGACGATTCTGTGACGGCATCGGATGCGAATTTCTTGACCTCCGCTATCGGCTACAGAATTCCAGGGTTCTCCTTAATAGGTCAACCGTGCACTACACACAGGAAGCGGCTACTACGGTAGCGGAGTACGTGTACCGTGCACCTGCGACATTTTTAGGTTGAGAGCAAGGACGATTTGCGTGATAAATGAGCCACAGTGTCCACTGAGTACATTCGTCGTCGCAAGTCGGTGTTAGAAAAGGTTAATACACACATTACAAAAAGTTTTGCACCACCTCGGTTCCGAGATTTCCGGAATCTGTACAGAAAATTGGAATAGAGATGAACATATACGTGATTTTAGCACTTTTTATTGCTCATGAAAACCACACGTTGCATGTTGTACAAACATACAGCGATACTTTCAGAGGTGGTGGTCCAGATTGCTGTACGGACCGGTACCTCTATTACCCAACAGCACATCCTCTTGCATTGATGCATGAGTGTACTCTTCGTGGCATACTATCCACAAGTTCATCAAGACGGTTGTCTCACTCCTCAACGGCGATTCGGCGTAGATCCCTCAGAGTGGTTAGTGAGTCACGTAGTCCAAAACAGCCCTTTTCAATCTATCCCAGGCATGTGCGATACCGTTCATGTCTGGAGAACATGCTGGCCACTCTAGTCGAGCGATGTCGTCATCATGAAGGAAGTCATTTACAAGATATGCACGATCGGGGCGCAAGATATCGTCCATGAAGACGGTTGCCTCTCCAATATGCTGCCGATATGGTTGCGCCAACAGTCGGAGGATGGCATTCACTTATCGTACAGCCTTTACGACGCCTTCCATCACCACCAGCGGCATACGTCGATCCCCATAATGTCACCGCAAAACATCAGGGAACCTACACCTTGCTACGCTCGCTGGACAGTGTGTCTAAGGCGCTCAGCCTGACCTGATTGCATCCAAATACGTCTCCGACTATTGTCTGGTTGAAGGCATATGCGACACTCGTCGATGAAGAGAACGTGATGCCAATCCTGACTGGTCGATTCGGCACGTTGTTGGACCCATCTGTACCACGCTGCATGGGGTCGTGGTTGCAATGGACGTCAGGAGTGAAGTTGCGCATCATGCAGCCTATTGCGCACAGTTTGAGTCGTAACACGACATCCTGTGGCTGCAGGAAAATCATTATTCAACACGGTGGCTTGCTGTCAGGATTCCTCCGAGCCATAAACCGTAGGTAGCAGTCATTCACTGCAGTAGTAGCCCTTGGGCGGCCTGAGCGAGGAATGTCGTCGACAGTTCCTGACTCTCTGTATCTCCTCCATGTCCGAACAACATCGTCTTGTTTCACTCCGAGTCGCCTGGACACATCCTTTGTTGAGAGCCCTTCCTGGCACAGAGTTACAATGCGGACGCGATCGAACCACGTTCTTGATCGTCTAGGCATGGCTGAACTACAGACGACACGAGCCTTGTACCTCCTTCCTTGTGGAATGACTGGAACTGACTGTCGGATCCCCTCCAACTAATGGGCGCTGCTCATGCATGGTTCTTTACATCTTTGGCCGGGTTTAGTGGCTTCCCTGATCAGTCTAATGGACTGTGTTTGTGATACAATATCCACAGTCAATGTCTGTCTTCAGGATTTCTGGGAACCGGGGTGATGCAAAACTTTTTTTTTGATGTGTATATGATTTTACTAAACTCCAGGAGAATCCGAGGTTAGATCCCAGAATTAGTATCGCTTACCGAACGTTGTAAAGGACTGATAGTATTGGGAACAGAAACTTGGTTGTAACAGGGCGTTAATGACAACGAAATCCTAAGTTCAGATTGGAATATTTATCGTAAGGATAGGTTAGTCGCCAATGGTGGCGGCCTGTTTATAGCAGTAAAGAACTCTAGCAAGGTTATCAGGAATTCCGATTGTGAATTAATCTCGGTGAAGTTAAGTATAAAAGATAGGCCAAAATGTTAATCGGATGCCTTTATAGACCGCCTGGGTTCACGTCGACATAACAAATCGACAAATGTAATTTCCAGCGTACGCCGAGGAAGTGTGATAGGAAAAAGTGCAAAGCGTCGGATGCTCCCTAAGCTGTCCGCAGATGATGCGGTTGCCTCTGACAAAGTAGCAATGCCTGAAGAGAGTCACGATTTGCAGAATGATCTCCAGAGAATTGATGAATGTTGCACGCTCTGGCAGTTGACCCTGAACGTGTATAAATGTAACAAAGAAAAGAAATCCAGTGATGTACAGCTACACTATTGATGACAAACCACTAGAAACAGTATCTGTGGTAAAATATCGAAGAGTAACTATCCGGAGCGATCTTACCTGGAATAGCTATATAAAACAAATAATAGGAGAAAAGATGCCAGACTCAGATTCATAAGAAGAATCTTACGGAAATCTAACTCATCAATGAAGGAAGTGGCTTATAAGGCGCTTGATCGATCAATTCTTAAGTATTGTTTATCTATGTGGGATCTGGGATAAATCGCCAGGTCCTGATGGGATTCCAATTTGGTTTTACAGAGAGTACTCTACTGCACTGGCTCCTTACTTAGCTTGCATTTATCGCGAATCTCTTGCCCTACGTAAAGTCCCGAGCGAATGAAAAAAAAAAAAAAAAGCGCAGGTAACGCCTGTATATACGAAGGGTAGAAGGACAGATCATCCAAATTACAGACCAATATCCTTAACATCGGTTTGTTGCAGGATTCTCGAACATATTCTCAGTTCGAATATAATGAATTTCCTTGAGACAGAGAAGTTGCTGTCCATGTACCAGCACGGCTTTAGAAAGCATCGCTCCTTCGAAACGCAACTCGCCCTTTTTTCACATGATATCTTGCGAAACATGGACGAAGGGTATCAGACGGATGCCATATTCCTTGACTTCCGGAAAGCGTTTGACTCGGTGCCCCCCACTGCAGACTCGTAACTAAGGTACGAGCATATGGTATTGGTTCCCAAATACGTGAGTGGCTCGAAGACTTCTTAAGTAATAGAACCCAGTACGTTGTCCTCGATGGTGAGTGTTCATCGGAGGTGAGGGTATCATCTGGAGTGCCCCAGGGAAGTGTGGCAGGTCCGCTGTTTTTTTTTCTATCTACACAAATGATCTTTTGGATAGGGTGGATAGTAATGTGCGGCTGTTTGCTGATGATGCTGTGGTGTAGGGGAAGGTGTCGTCGTTGAGTGACTGTAGGAGGATACAAGATGACTTGAACAGGATTTGTGGTAAGTGTAAAGAATGGCGGCTAACTCTAAATATAGATAAATGTAAATTAATGCAGATGAATAGGAAAAAGAATCTCGTAATGTTTGAATACTCCATTAATAGTGTAGCGCTTGACACAGTCACGTCGATTAAATATTTGGGCTTTAACATTGCAGAGCGATATGAAGTGGGAAAAGCAGGTAATGGCAGTTGTGGGGAAGGTGGATAGTCGTCTTCGGTTCATTGGTAGAATTTTGGGAAGATGCGGTTCATCTGTAAAGGAGACCGGTTACAAAACACTAATACGACATATTCTTGAGTACTGCTCGAGCGTTTGGGATCCCTATCAGGTCGGATTGAGGGAGGACATAGAAGCATTTCAGAGGCGGGGTGCTAGATCTATCACTGGTAGGTTTGATCATCACGCGAGTGTTACGGAAATGCTTCAGGAACTCGGGTGGCAAAGGAGGCGTTCTTTTCGTGAATCGCTACTGAGGAAATTTAGAGAACCAGCATTTGAGGCTGACTGCAGTACAATTTTACTTCCGCCAACTTACATTTCGCGGAAAGACCACAAAGATAAGAGAGATTAGGGCTCGTAAGAGGAATATAGGCAGTCACTTTTCCCTCGTTCTGTTTGGGAGTGGAACAGGGAGAGAAGATTCTAGTTGTGGTACGAGGTACCCTCCGCCACGCACCGTATGGTGGATTGCGGAGTGTGTATGTAGATGTAGATGTAGATCCTCATTAGATAGAACTTATAGAAGAGGTACGGAAGACCCAACGTACCGCGGCACGTTCTTTTACGGGATCGTTTAGCTGGCGCGAGAACGTTAGGTACATGCTCAATAAACTCCATTGGCAGACATCACAAGAGAGGCGTTGTGCATCACAGAGAGATCTATTTTCGAAATTTCGAGGGAACGCTGTCTGGAAAGAATTGGACAAGATATTAATCCCCATCTACACACGTCTCTCTTAGTGGCCATGAGGAGAAAATGAGAGAAATTAGAGCCAGTACAGTGGCTTACCGACAATCATTCTTCCCACACTCTATTCGCGTATGGAGAAGGGTTGGAGAGCTTGGTTAGTTGTACAAAGAGGGCCACCATTAGCTGGCTTGCGGAGTATGGTGTAGATGTAGACGTAGAATTTGACTCGATTTTGTAATCATCGGAATAACATCACGCTCCCTCTCAACCTGTGAAGTTCTGATCCCTCTTCGCCTTCTGTGTGCATCACTCTTAGTCAGAGATTAGTTTTCGATTTACTTGTAGCTCCAAAGCAAACGCGGGGTAACTGTTGCTAAGACGCCGTACGTCAAACGCGGAAGCAGTTCTGTGGTCCCGGAGCATCGATTTTCCGGGCTGTAAGAGCAAGAACGGCAGGAAGCGGAAGGTGGCCGACCGGGACATTAGAGAGGTACAGAGCGCAGACGTACGCTAGGCAGTAATCTCGCGGCGCTGCCGGAGCGAGCGGGCGCAGAGGTGCGGGGCGTGCAGAGCCGCTTCGACGCGCCTTTCGCCGCCGGTTTTCCCCCTGGCTGTGCGCCCCGCCTGCTAGGCTGGGCCAGCGCAGTGCCTCTCTGACGGCGCAGCCGCCCCACACCGGCTCCTTCCAGACATGGCCAGCGGCGACCAGCAGCACGCAGCGGCGCAGGCCCCGGCTCCAGCGAGGGAGCCCTCCAGCACGCCTCTGCCGGACGGTAAGGGAACTGCCCTGCTCGCCAACATACGCACAGCCGATTCGTAAGTCAGGAAATGTATTCGCAGATGCGAATACCAACACCGTCCAAAAAGGTACGGCCAAACTTTCAGGAAACATTCCTCACACACAAATAAAGAAAAGATGTTATGTGGACATGTGTCCGGAAACGCTTAATTTCCATGTTAGAGCTCATTTTAGTTTCGTCAGTATGTACTGTACTTCCTCGATTCAGCGCCAGTTGGCCCAATTGAAGGAAGGTAATGTTGACTTCGGTGCTTGTGTTGACATGCGACTCATTGCTCTACAGTACTAGCATCAAGCACATCAGTACGTAGCATCAACAGGTTAGAGTTCAGCACGAACGTGGTTTTGCAGTCAGTGCAATGTTTACAAATGCGGAGTTGGCAGATGCCCATTTGATGTCTGGATTAGCACGGGCGCGGTACGTTAGTATCGAGACAGATTTCCAGAACGAAGGTGTCCCGACAGGAAGACGTTCGAAGCAATTGATTGACGTCTCAGGGAGCACGGAACATTCCAGCCTATGACTCGCGACTGGGGAAGACGTAGACCGACGAGAACACCTGCAATGCACGAGGCAATTCTTCGTGCTCTTGACGATAACCCTAATGTCAGTGTCAGAGAAGTTGCTGCTGTACAAGGTAACGTTGACCACGCCACTGTATGGAGAGTGCTACGGAAGAACCAGTTGTTTCCGTACCATGTAGAGCGTGTGCAGGCACTATCGGCAGCTGATTGGCCTCCACGGGTACATTTCTGCGAATGGTTCATCCAACAATGTGCCAATCCTCATTTCAGTGCAGATGTTCTCTTTACGGATGACGCTTCATTCCAACGTGATCAAATTGTAAATTTTCACAATCAACATGTGTGGGCTGACGAGAATCCGCACGCAATTGTGCAATCACGTCATCAACACAGATTTTTGTGACAGTTTGGGTAGGCATTGTTGGTGATGTCTTGATTGGGCCCCACGTTCTTCCACCTACGCTCAATTGAGCATGTTATCGTGATTTCATACGGGATACTCTACCTGTGCTGCTAGAACATGTGCCTTTGCAAGTACGCCACAACATGTGGTTAATGCACGACGGAACTCCTGCACATTTCACTCGAAGTGTTCGCACGCTTGTCAACAACAGATTCGGTGACCGATGGATTGGTAGAGGCGGACCAATTCCGTGGCCTCGACGCTCTCCTGACTTCAACCCTCTTGACTTTCATTTATGGGGGCATTTGAAAGCTCTTGTCTACGCAACCACGGTACCAAATGTAGGGACTCTTCGTGCTGGTATTGTGGACGGCTGTGATACAATACGCCATTCTCCAGGGCTGCATCAGCGCATCAGGAATTCCATGCGACGGAGGGTGGATGCATGTATCCTCGCTAACGGAGGACATTTTGAACATTTCCTGTAACAAAGTGTTTGAAGTCACGCTGGTACGTTTTGTTGCTGGGTGTTTCCATTCGATGATTAATATGATTTGAAGAGAAGTAATAAAATGAGCTCTAATATGGAAAGTAAGCGCTTCCGGACACATGTCAACATAACGTATTTTCTTTCTTTGTGTGTGCACAATGCTTCCTGAAAGTTTGGCCGTACCTTTTTGTGACGCCCTGTAGAATGGAATGGCGACACTGAAAATTTCTGCCAGACTGAGGCTCGAACCTGAATTTCTCGCATGTCGCGATCGCTCACCTTAATAGTTTCTGCCATTCGTGGACGATTCACGGCCAGACCCAAACTTGCATACGCCGTCACCCAGGGGTCATTAACCTGCATTCGTACATTTACTGTAAATCCCGTGCAGAGGGTCATTTAATCGACAGTCTGTAGCCTCGTCTCGACGGATAAAAACGGTATTTCAGTGCTTGTAGTCTGAGGGAACATTGCATGGTACTTCTCACAAATGCGTGCACTTCACTATCGTATTTATCCGCCGATACCACTAATAATGTATGTGAAATCTTATGGGACTTAACTGCTAAGATCATCAGCCCCTAAGCTTACACAGTACCTAACCTAAAGGACAAACACACACACCCACGCCCGAAGGAGGACTCGAACCTCCGCCGTGACCAGCCGCACAATCCATGACAGCAGCGCCTCAAACCGCTCGGCTAATACCGCGCTGCGCCGATACCACGATAGAGACTTTCAATTAAATGCCTCCCCTGTACGCGAATTACAGTAAGTGTACGACTGTTGGTTAATGATCCATGGTCGACGACATATGCTAGTCTGGCAGTAAATTGTGCACGGATAGCCGAAACTGTCAATGCGACCGCCCGCGACAAGCGCTGAATTCGGGCTCAAGTCCCAGACCGGCATTAACTGTCACTGTCCATATTCCCTTGTGCAGTTCTAGGTTGCCCGTATCCGCAAATGTGAATACATTTCCTGTATTTCATAACGGCTGTAGTCGTCGCAGTGCGTGTTCCTTCAGACATGAATATATGTCCGAAGGAACATTCATCGTTCTTTTTACAAACATAGGCACTTTAATACCGTATCGGATAAATTAGTCGTCATCTTCAGCCAGAGGCTCATGCAGGTGGCTCAGAACGAGATGAACCGGTATACCACTGCTTGAGAAGTGTAGACAAGCGTTCAACCAGTACACACCTTCACCGCTGGTTTTTAAATGATCGAACTCCCACGTACAAAACGTCATAGCTACCGATAAATGTCTCGTACAACGATATAATTTGGCAGGTTCATTCAGCGATGGATGTGGATACTGTTTGCAAAAAACGTTATATATCCCGAAGTATGCCTCGTACAATGATATAAATGGTTCAAATGTCTCGAGCACTATGGGACTAAACTTCTGAGGTCATCAGTCCCCTAGAACTTAGAACTACTTAAACCTAACTAACCTAAGGACATCACACACATCCACGCCCCAGGCAGGATTCGAACCTGCGACTGTCGTAGGCTCGCGGTTCCGGACTCAAGCGCCTAGAACCGCTCGGCCACGGAGGCCGGCTACAACGATATAATTTGGCAGGTTCACTCAAGGTGGATGTGGATACTGTTTGCAAAATGTGTTGTGCATAGAGTTGGGAGAGAAGAAGTAATAAATTAATAAGTCATGCCGGCATGTAGCTATTAACATGGTCTGTTATTTAAAGACATTGCTTTTACTGATGTGACAAGCCCTTGATCCTAGGGTCTTTAACTTTTACTGATCGATGTACAGACCGATTGTATTGTTTGAGGGCGCAAAAACGACTTAGGTCATACTGGCCCATGTCAGAACCTTATGACACTAATACGAAAATGAAGTACAGAACGTTGTCAACACATTTCATGTGGAGATAGCTTTACTGACTGATTTAAATCCTTTGAAACCATGCTAAAGGTTAATAGAAAATAACCGGTTATTGCAGCTTTTTTTTCTTTCATTATTTTGTGGAGGCTGTCAGCGAGAAGACGTTTCGTAACGGTTTGAAATTACACTCCTGGAAATGGAAAAAAGAACACATTGACACCGGTGTGTCAGACCCACCATACTTGCTCCGGACACTGCGAGACGGCTGTACAAGCAATGATCACACGCACGGCACAGCGGACACACCAGGAACCGCGATGTTGGCCGTCGAATGGCGCTAGCTGCGCAGCATTTGTGCACCGCCGCCGTCAGTGTCAGCCAGTTTGCCGTGGCATACGGAGCTCCATCGCAGTCTTTAACACTGGTAGCATGCCGCGACAGCGTGGACGTGAACCGTATGTGCAGTTGACGGACTTTGAGCGAGGGCGTATAGTGGGCATGCGGGAAGCCGGGTGGACGTACTGCCGAATTGCTCAACACGTGGGGCGTGAGGTCTCCACAGTACATCGATGTTATCGCCATAGGTCGGCGGAAGGTGCACGTGCCCGTCGACCTGGGACCGGACCGCAGCGACGTACGGATGCACGCCAAGACCGTAGGATCCTACGCAGTGCCGTAGGGGACCGCACCGCCACTTCCCAGCAAATTAGGGACACTGTTGTCCTGGGGTATCGGCGAGGACCATTCGCAACAGTCTCCATGAAGCTGGGCTACGGTCCCGCACACCGTTAGGCCGTCTCCCGCTCACGCCCCAACATCGTGCAGCCCGCCTCCAGTGGTGTCGCGACAGGCGTGAATGGAGGGACGAATGGAGACGTGTCGTCTTCAGCGATGAGAGTCGCTTCTGCCTTGGTGCCAATGATGGTCGTATGCGTGTTTGGCGCCGTGCAGGTGAGCACCACAATCAGGACTGCATACGACCGAGGCACACAGGACCAACACCCGGCATCATGGTGTGGGGAGCGATCTCCTACATTGGCCGTACACCTCTGGTGATCGTCAGGGGACACTGAATAGTGCACGGTACATCCAAACCGTCATGAAACCCATCGTTCTACCATTCCTAGACCGGCAAGGGAACTTGCTGTTCCAACAGGACAATGCACGTCCGCATGTATCCCGTGCCACCCAACGTGCTCTAGAAGGTGTAAGTCAACTACCCTGGCCAGCAAGATCTCCGGATCGGTCCGCCATTGAGCATGTTTAGGACTGGATGAAGCGTCGTCTCACGCGGTCTGCACGTCCAGCACGAACGCTGGTCCAACTGAGGCGCCAGGTAGAAATGGCATGGCAAGCCGTTCCACAGGACTACATCCAGCATCTCTACGATCGTCTCCATGAGAGAATAGCAGCCTGCATTGCTGCGAAAGGTGGATATACACTGTACTAGTGCTGACATTGTGCATGCTCTGTTGCCTGTGTCTATGTGCCTGTGGTTCTGTCAGTGTGATCATGTGATGTATCTGACCCCAGGAATGTGTCAATAAAGTTTCCCCTTCCTGGGACAATGAATTCACGGTGTTCTTATTTCAATTTCCAGGTGTGTATATGTAAAGTCCGTTGGAAGTCGCAAGTGGTCTCATTCTCAGATATTCCATGAATGTAGGCTGGGTAACTGTCTGGGTGACTTACGCTTCGTGCAGAACACAGGACACCACGTTTATCACGTTTTTTAACACTCCCACCTGGTGAGACAAGAGCGTACTGTTAGAATGCTCTTATTCACATTCTCTCCCACTCACCGATTGCCTTTCTAGCCCCGGCAACAGGCAGTAACAAAATTAATCTTTGACATATGCACCAATTTCGCGAAGCTGTCCTAAATATTAAAAAATCGTTCACTCGAAACATTCTTCTATTTACTTTGCATTCGAATATTAAATAAAAAAGGCCCATTTTCTTCAAATATTTAAGAAAAAATAGAAAATCAGCATTTGCACAGACTACACACATGAAGATCTTTAGTTTTATTCGCCACCACGAGCGTTCACCAAGAGGGGTGGGGGAGGGAGAAGCGAGAGTTGGCGCTCCCCTCCCCCCCTCCACCTAGGCATCTGAATGCAGGCTTTTATTGATAACAGAGTTCTCACGAATTTATGGCAATGGTTGTCTGTGATTCTACTAAACCTCTCAAATGAATCACCTGAGTGCAAACGACAGCTCCGCCAATGCAACTACCTTTTTATACCTTGCGTAAGCGATACTGCCGCAATATTTACATGTGGATGTCGCTATCCTTCAGTGTGTCTTGGGATTTTGGTTGTTTCCACGGGTAATTTTGCTGATTTCTGGGTACAATGTCGGTTCAGAATTCAAAATAGCTGCGAAACTTAACAGAAACGTGCATTTATAGTGTTTTAATCTCTTTTGTCACTATTTTATAGGTTGTTATTGTTTCTCATTACTCCGAAATTCACACCTAATTTCCGCGAGATGGCTCTATACCGCCGGCCGGAGTGGCCGTGCAGTTCTAGGCGGTACAGTCTGGAACCGAGCGACCGCTACGGTCGCAGGTTCGAATACTGCCTCGGGCATGGATGTGTGTGATGTCCTTAGGTTAGTTAGGTTTAACTAGTTCTAAGTTCTAGAAGACTGATGACCTCAGAAGTTAAGTCGCATAGTGCTCGAGCCATTTGAACCATTTTTTGGCTCTACACCGTTGCATTATCGAAGACACGCGGGAAAAACGAACACTTACATCTTTCTATGTGAGCTCTTATTTCTCTTACTTTATTTTGACGATCATTTATTCCTATGTTGGTGGGTGCTAAAAGAATACCTTCGCTTTCGTAGAAGAAAATTGTCGATATAAATTTTCGAGAAGGTCCTGCCGCAACGAAAAACACCTTTGTTTTAATGATTGCCACCCAAATCCGCATATCATATATGTGGCACGCTCTGATATTTCGCAATAGTACGAAGTGAGCTGCCCTTATTGTAATTTATCCATGTCCTCCGTCAATTCCATCTGGTGTGGATCCTATACCGTGCAGGATTACTCTAGAACAAGACAGACAAGCGCAATTTAGGCAGTCTCCTCAGTAGACCTGTTGCATTTTCTAAGCGTACCGCCAATACATCGCAGTCTTTGATTCGCTTTTCCCACAAAATTATCTATGTGATCGTTTCAGTATAGGTTATTCCTAAATGTAATCCCTAAGTATTTCGTCGAGTTAACGGCCTTTAGATTTGTGTTGTTTATCGTATAACCGAAATTCAGCGTAATCCTTTTAGTACTCACGTGGATGACTTCTAACCTTTTCTTTACAGTTTTAGAATTAGTTCCATCTTGCCTAAATAATATGGAATTGCTTTTGATCGTCTGAAGACTTTACAAGACGTTAAATGACAGCATCATCTGCAAACAATATGAGGGCTGCTCAGATTGGGTCCTAAACCATTTATGTAGACCAAAGACAGCAGAGAGACTATAAAACTTCCTTGGGAAATGCCAGATATTGTATTGTATTGAACCGGGGACCTAGAAACGACGGAGACGCTTCGTCCCGCCGTAGCCCTCGGTGGTTCACAACCCCACAACAGGCCACAGCAAGCCACCCACCTCACCGACGCCCCACACCGATCTCAGGGTTATTGTGCGGTTCGGCCCGCAGTGGACCCCACCCGGGAACGTCTCATACCAGATGAGTTTAACCCCAAATATTTGAGTGGTAGAGTAACGATGGTGTGGGTGTACGTGGAAACAGTGTTCACGCAGCAATCACATACACAGTGTAACTGAGGCGGAATAAGGAGAACCAGCCCGCATTCGCCGAGGCAGATGGAAAACCGCCTAAAAAACATCCACAGGCTGGCCAGGTCACCGGACCTCGACACTAATCCGCCGGGCGGATCACTGCTTCCCGCCCGGAAAGCAGTGCGTTAGACCGCACGGCTAACCGGGCAGGCTGCCAGATATTACTTCTGTTTTACTTGATGACTTTACATCAGTTATTAAGAGCTGTGATCTTTCTTACAGGAATTCACGAATCCAGTTGGACAGCTGAGACAATACTTCATAGCCAACCAATTTGATTAGATGTCGCTTATGAGGAACCGTGTCAAAAGTCTTCTGGAAATACACTGAAGCGCTAAAGAAACTGGTATAGGCATGCGTATTCAAATACATAGATAAGTAAACAGGCAGATTACGGCGCTGCGGTCGGCAACGCCTATATAAGACAACACGGGTCTGCTGCAGTTGTGAGAGGTGTCGAGGTGGCGATGAAGTGGGGATTTTTCCGTACGACCATTTTACGAATGTACCATGGATTGCAGGAATCCGGTAAAACATCATATATCCGACATCACTGCGGCCGGGAAAACATCCTGCAAGAACGGGACCAACGACGACTAAAGAGAATCGTTCACCGTGTCAGAAGAGAATTCTCAGCAGCAATTTGCTGGAGATTTCAATGTTGGGCCATCAACAAGTGTCAGCGTGTGAAGCATTCGACGAAACATCATCGAAATGGGCTTTCGGAGCCGAAGGTTCACTCATGTACCCTTGAAGACTGAACGACACAAACCCTTACGCCTCGCCTGCCCCAGATAACACCGACATTGGACTGTAAATAACTGGAAACATGTTGCCTGGTCGGACGAGCCTCGTTTCAAGTTGTATCCATCGGATGGACATGTACGGGTAGGGAGACAAGCTCGTTAATCCATTGATCCTGCATGTCAGCAGAGGTTTGTTCTAGCTGGTGGAGGCTCTGTAATGGGGGTGGGAGGTGTACAGTTGGAGTGATATGGGACTCCTGATACGTCTGGATACGACTCTGATCAACTGCATCCCTTCATGTTCATTGTGCATTCCGACTGGCTTGGGCAATTCTAGCAGGACAATGCGACACCCCACACGTCCAGAATTGATACAGAGTGGCTTCAGGAACTCTCTTCTGAGTTTAAACACTTCCACTGGCCACCAAACATCCCAGATATGAACATTATTGAGCATATCTCGGATGCCTAGCACCGTGCTGCCCAGAAGACATCTCCACCCCTTCGTACTCTTACGGATTTACGGACAGCCCTGCAGGATTCATGATCTAAGTTCCCTCCAGCACTATCTCAGTCTTCAGTCGAGTCCATTCCACGTCGTATTGCGGCACTTTTTCGTGCTCATCGGGGCCCTACACGATATTATGCATGTGTACCAGTTTCTTTGGCTCTTCAGTGTATAAAAATATGGAATCAGTTTGACGTGCACTGTCGAGAGCACTCGTTAGACTCGTGATAATTAAGAGCTAACTGTGTTTCACTACAACGATATTTTCTGAATCCGTGTTATCTGTTAGTTAATAAATCATTTTCTTCGGGCTAGTCCATAATGTGCGAATACAGTTGTTGTTGTTGTTGCTGTTGTGGTCTTCAGTCCTGAGACTGGTTTGATGCAGCTCTCCATGCTACTCTATCCTGTGCAAGCTTCTTCATCTCCCAGTACCGACTGCAGCCTACATCCTTCTGAACCTGCTTAGTGTATTCATGTCTTGGTCTCCCTCTACGATTTTTACCCTCCATGCTGCCCTCCAGTACCAAATTGCTGATACCTTGATGCCTCAGAACATGTCCTACCAACCGATCCCTTCTTTTTGTCAAGTTGTGCCACAAACTTCTCTTCTCCCCAATCCTATTCAATACCTCCCCATTAGTTATGTGATCTACCCATCGAATCTTCAGCATTCTTCTGTAGCACCACACTTCGAAAGCTTCTATTCTCTTCTTGTCTAAACTATTTATCGTCCATGTTTCACTTCCATACATGGCTACACTCCATACAAGTACTTTCAGAAACGACTACCTGACACTTAAATCTATACTCGAACAAATTTCTCTTCTTCAGAAACGCTTTTCTTGCTCTTGCCAGTCTACATTTTATATCCTCTCTACTTCGACCGTCATCAGTTATTTTGCTCTCCAAATAGCAAAACTCCTTTACTACTAATACAGTATATGTTCCAAACCCTGCTACAAATCGACTTCGGTGATAAGGGTCTGTAATACAGTGAATTACTCCTACTTAATTTTTTTGAATGTTAGTTTGACTTTCCAATCTGTAGAAACGTGTCTTTCGGTGAGTGAATATCTGGAACAGTCGTCTACAGTAACACCTTGTCGGCACTGGAGTTGGGTTTATCACGCCGCAGTTGTCAGTGAGTTGCCCTGCCTACAGCAAGCACCCAGCCTGCACTGCACGGCCACCGCTCACCCCTCATCGCCCCCTGTTTTTGTGTTGCAGAGGCGGACAGCCTGGAGGCGGGCGCTGGCAAGCAGCCGCCACTCTCCAAGCCGGCTGCCATGGCCCGCAGGTGAGTCCTCTTTCTATTCATGTATTTACTTATTTTAATATATATATATACGTCTAGTTCCATAGGACCAGATTGAAGAGCCAATTTCTATAGTCATGGAACGTAAATACAAATAAATTAAATTATTATGAATCCAAAAAAAAGAGAAGCTATAAATTTATATAACGCAGTCAGCAATGTAACACAGGAATCAGCTCAATTTTGTGAGGAATTTCTCGACAGAATAGAAGAAGTGACCCATGAGGAAACTCTTCAGTTTTGATTTGAAAGCACGTGGATTAGTTAGATTTTTTAACTGTTGTGATAGCTTACTGAAAAGGATGCAGCGGTATATTAACTACATTTCTGCACAAGAGTCAAGGATTTGCGATTCAAATGTAGATTGGAGCCGCGCGGGATTAGCCGAGCAGTCGGGGCGCTGCAGTCATGGACTGTGCGGCTGGTCCCGGCGGAGGATCGAGTCCTCCCTCGGGCATGTGTGTGTGTGTGTGTGTGTGTGTGTGTGTGTGTGTGTGTGTGTGTATTTGTCCTTAGGATAATTTAGGTTAAGTAGTGTGTAACCTTAGGGACTGATGACCTTAGTAGTTAAGTCCCGTAAGATTACACACCCATTTGAACATTTTGTAGACTGGATTTCTGCCTAGTATTAACTGAGTGAAAGCTGCTAAATATTGGGAATAAGTTGATATTGTTAAGATGAAACGACAGTAAAGAATATACAGGGTGTTACAAAAAGGTACGGAAAAACTTTCAGGAAACATTCCTTACACACAAATAAAGAAAAGATGTTATGTAGACATGTGTCCGGAAACGCTTAATTTTCATGTTAGAGCTCATTTTAGTTTCGTCAGTATGGAGCACGTTATCATGATTTCATACGGGATACTCTCTCTACCTGTGCTGGTAGAACATGTGCCTTTACAAGTACGACACAACATGTGGTTCATGCACGATGGAGCTCCTGCACATTTCAGTCGAAGTGTTCGTGCGCTTCTCAACAACAGATTCGGTGGCCGATGGATTGGTAGAGGCGGACCAATTTCATGGGCTGCACGTTCTCCTGACTTCAACCCTCTTGACTTTCATTTATGGGGGCATTTGAAAGCTCTTGTCTACGCAACCCCGGCACCAAATGTAGAGACTCTTCGTGCTCGTATTGTGGATAGCTGTGATACAATACGCCATTCTCCAGGGCTGCATCAGCGCATCAGGAATTACATGTGACGGAGGGTGGATGCATGTATCCTCGCTAACGGAGGACATTTTGAACATTTCCTGTAACAAAGTGTTTGAAGTCACGCTGGTACGTTTTGTTGCTGTGTGTTTCCATTCCATGATTAATGTGATTTGAAGAGAAGTAATAAAATGAGCTCTAACATGGTAAGTAAGCGTTTCCGGACACATGTCCACATAACATATTTTCTTTCTTTGTGTGTGAGGAATGTTTCCTGAAAGTTTGGCCGCACCTCTTTGTAACACCCTGTCTGTATTGAGAGGCCGATGTCAGAGTACCCGGACTAGTGAACAAGGGTCGACAAGCGGTTGCCGAACTTACACCAGTTATTGCCCGAACTGTCCGTTTCTGAGCCAAAAATATCCTTTGAGAATGGAAAGAGTTTGCCCGAAATATAATACCATGCGACATAACCGAATTAAAATAATCAAAGTAGACTACTTTTCGTGCCGAACGGTCACTTACTTTAGATAACGTTCGAATCGTAAAAATGGCAGCATTAAGTCTTTGAACAAGACCCTAAATGTGGGCTTTCTACGACAGTTTACTATCTATCTGAACACCTGGAAATTGGAACTGTCCAGTTTCACTAATCATATGCCCATTCTGTGAAATTAAATCGTCGGGTTTTGTTGGAATGGGTGTTAGAAACTTTAAAAACTGCGTCTTGCTGTGATCTAGCGTTGGTTTGTTTTCTACAAGCCATGAACGTATGTCACGAACTGGACTATTTGAAAGAGAGCCAATGTTGCACACAACATCCTTTACTACCAAGCTAGAGTCATCAGCAAACAGCAGTATTTTAGAACTACCTGTAATACCAGGGGCACATCATTTCTCAACCTGTACCTCGTATATAGCCAATACCACTTTCTGCTTCTCATTCTGGCAGGTTTCATCCCCCACTCAAGGAGTTGCAGAGGAAGTCAAAAAGTCAGAGCCAGTCCCACACCGACAAGGAGCGTTGTTAGCGCTCCAAGGGGAAGACGTGCTAAATAAAGGCTCTACGATTTACGCTGTTTTGAGTGTGACAAATAGACGCTGCAGAAACGAATAAGAATAAACCTACGTCGCGAGATGTAAATCACAGTGAAACGAAAAAAATTTATTTGCGTTATTTTGCTACACCTTCCAGCTACTTCTCTGAAACTCCGTGACTTCTTTTTCTCGGGATAGTGTACGTCTATCTTTAAGAATCTCACACTTCAGTTTCTTTAGCATACCTGTGACACTCTTCCATGTGTCAAACAGACCTGTGACTGTTTGTGCTGCCCCTCTCCGTACACGTTCATTATCCCCTTTAGTCCTATTTGGCATGGGTCGCGCAGACTTGAGCAGTATTCCAGATTGGATTGCACGAGTGATTTTTAAGCAACGACCTTTGTAGATTAATTGCATTTTCCCAGTATTCTACGAATAATCCGAAGTCTACCATCCGCTTTACCCACGACTCAGCATATGTGATTATTCCATTTCATATTGCTACATAGTGTTACATCCAGGTATTTGTAGGAGTTAGCCGATTCCAGTTGTGACTTGTTGATATTATGGTCATAGGATACTATTGTTTTTGTTCTGTGAAGTTCGCAGTAATGAGATATCTCCAACAGAATGACCTCCTCCATGTGGATCAGCATGAATTCTGAAAACATCAAAGATTGGTAAGCCAACTTGCGCTTATCTCACTTCTTGAATTTCTAAAAGTATCTGACTTGGTACCACGACGACGATTATTAACAAAAGTAAGATTATATTCGGTCTCAAACAAAGTTTGTGACTAGACTAATGATTTATTGGTAGGGAGGATGCAGTATGTTATCTTAGATGGAGAGTCATCGGGAGATGTAGAAGTAACCTCGGGGAAGTGTGTAGGAACTCGTGTTGTTCATGTTGTATATTAATGACCTGGCAAGCAATATTAATAGTAACTTCAGTCGTTCTGCACATGATGCAGTTATCGTGAATGAAGTACTATCGGAAAAAGCTGTCCAAATATACTGTCCGATCCTGATAACGTATCAAAGTGGTTCAAAGATGGCAATTTGCTTAATTGTTCAGAAATGTTAAATTGTACACTTCACAAAACACGGAAAACTAGTATCCTATGATTACAACATCAGTGAGTCACAGTTGTATTCAAGATATGAACTGGAAACGTCACATATACTTGGAGGTAACACCGGTGGCAGATTTGTTGACTGGTAGGTTAGTAGAAAAGTGCAGTCACTCTAAAAAGACGAGTGGTTATAAATTACTTATGCATCCTGACTTACAATACTGCTGACTTGTGTGCGGCCCATAACGGATAAGAGTAACAGGCGACTCTGAACGCTTTTAAAGAAAGACGGCTGGAAGGGTCACAGATTTGTTTGACTTACAGGAGAGTGTCAAGGGTATGTTGAGAAACCTGGACTGATAGACGCTTGAAGACGAACGCCAGTTATCGCACGAGAGCCTACTTACAAAGCTGTGAGATCCAGTATTAGGTGAAGACTTTGGCGCAAAATGGTGCAAATGGCTCTGAGCACTATGGGACTCAACTTCTGAGGTCATTAGTCCCCTAGAACTTAGAACTAGTTAAACCTAACTAACCTAAGGACATCACACACATCCATGCCCGAGGCAGGATTCGAACCTGCGACCGTAGCGGCCTCGCGGTTCGAGGCTGCAGTGCCTACAACCGCACGGCCACTTCGGCCGGCTGAAGACTCTGGAGATATTCTTTATCCCCCGTGTCGATCCCATAGGGACTATGAAGAAGAGATTAGACTAATTACAGCACGAACCGAGGCATTTGGACAGTCATTTTTCCCGCTCTCTAGACACGATAGGAACGGGAAGAAACCTAAATATGTGCTACAACGCTAAGTACTCTCTGCCGTGTACTTCACAGTGATTTTCAGAGAATAATAGATAAAAGTCTTTTACACAAATATGTGGATCGAAATATTGTAGCACTTTTGCAACCTCATTATTGAGACTTGGAAACTTTGCTTGAAGAAAGCAATGTTGATATCCTGGACAGTTTTAATGTAAAAAGATTTGTCTTTAAAATTGGGATTACCTTCTATGTCAATCAGTTACATCTGACATGTACAAGAGCGCTTCCAACATAAATGCAAACGGTCTTGAAAACAGGCTGGAAAGAGATGTAGGATTTACAGTGTTCTCAAAACCTTCATAAAACTATCGTAATTCTTTCAAGGTCACAATGAATTCTTTAAACCTTGTGTTCTCCTTAACGCCAGTGAACTTATGGAACTGGATTCTCTTTGTCATAGTGTGTCCCTTCTACAACGTGATTTTCTTTTCAAACACATCCGCATCAAATCAGAAAGAAGTTACCTTGCAGTGTCTTTTCTGCAGTGTGCAGTCAAGTCCACTTAAAATGTGAAGTCTGCAATCCATTCCGGAAGTTCTAATTTTCGTTCCTGCACTCATTTTTCCTTCACAAATTCAACAATAGTGAGTTTTAAATCGAAAAGTCGTTCCAGGCATGCCTATTTACCTGACCAACGTACTCTGCAGTAAAACGCCAAGTCTCCATACTCTTCCTTCACTTCCATTGGAAACTACTGCAACTGAAAATGGAATAATGGATGCAACATCTGAAATTTCACTATTCTTAGCATCAATTTCTTCACGTGCTCCATGTCTGCAAATTTAGTATAAAGTGATTGTTGATATCCAGAGAAATGATTCCTGTCTGTGGATTGTTGTAATCGTTTGCTCTTCCGTTGTCAACGAAATCCTTAAATTCTTTCTGTACGGTACTGTGATGTTTCTCTGCAAATACGCAGTACCCGTCGCTTATGCGAATTGTGAAATCTCATCCGAATGTTCAGTCATTCCCATTTATCTTAAAGGATTGTGACTATAGATCGCTACGCAGCTTCTTTTTGTGCAAACTGCCGCTGGACCTGTGAACGTCCTTCGCACTACGAACAAATGGCGGAGTGTTATCAGCGCTGACACCACGATTCTTCCGAACTCGGGGAGTTGTGCTGACCAAAGATGTCGCACCGCACTACCAAATGAAATGTCGAGCTGCGCTGAGCAGTTCCGAGAAGAACCGAGCACAGCCGAGCGACAGGCCAGACCGCACACACTGCACGCTGTCCGCACATGCTGCACGCTGTGAAGGTTGGCAGAAGGTTCAGTGACGATGTAGTGATTCTAAAGGCAGTAAAAAATCTCATCCTTTAGTTACTAAGTTGCTCACCAAAGTTTATGTACTCCTCTTCATTGTCTGCTATCAACTCAATCTCTTCCTCATCCTGTCCAGGTTCTATGACAAAAAGTGCGAATCGCAGCCAGCGGAACTGTGTACGAATATACCGTAGTAACAAATTTTGAACGTTGAAGTTTAAGATTACACTCATTACACAATGGATCTTTTGTGTTCGTGGAGCTTCACGTAATGAGCATCAGATAGCTTTGGAACGAATGTTATTCCTTTGTTAACTCATTCATTGGCTGAAATTGTTAATAACAGTCGTTCAAACTGAAAATTTCTTTCATTATATTTTCGTTTGCCGAAACTCGTACCGAAAATAAAATAAAAGAACTTCTGAATTTGCACCGCCGTTTGGCGAATTTCTTTATTAAAAATCTTTTGTGTAGATTGACATGGGCTGAACCTTCTGGATGGCGATTGCGTGGCCAAGACCCTTTGCCACAGTCAAAATGAATGAGGAACATGTGGCCACACCGAAAGAGGGGGCGCAGCGGTTAATACACTGGACTCGCATTCAGGAGCACGACGGTTCAATCCCCATTCCGGCCATCCTGATTTAGCTTTTCCGTGATTTCCCTAAATCGCTCCAGGCCGGGATGGTTCCTTCGAAAGGGCACGGCCGACTTCCATTCCCATCCTTCCCCAATCCGAGGGGACCGATGACCTAGCTGTTTGGTCCCCCCCCCCCCCCCCCCCAAATCAGCCAACCAACCAAGCAACATGTAGCCACACCTCCACCTCAACCTGCGTCTCAGCTGGCAGTCTATCAACCGCCGTGCACTGCAGCTGTCCAATAAACAAAACCTCGACGCCATTTAACCATGACCACCATCCTTTTCCTTCTCATAAAACTATCTGCCGTCCTTCTAACAAACATTAAGTAATTTACGACGCACAGAGGACACGACCGGACTGATTATAGTGGATTGTCAGGAGTACTTTTCTCCAAGTTACTTCTGTTGTGATTTTTACTTATTTGTTGGAAATCATTGTACCGTCTGGTTATAATTAAAAGGCATCTACTCACGGCGGTCCAGTCTGGGCTCTGTTATATGGCAGCGAAGCTTAATAAATATTCTAATGCTTTAATGCAGAACCGATTTACTATGGAAAAAAATTATTTCGAATTTGGCCACCAGGTGCAAATCTGGCGCTGTGAACGCAAGAAAAACGTCTACAAATGTTTCCATGTAACGTATTGCAGAAATGTTTCCATGTAACATATTGTAAAAATGTTTCCATGTAACGCATCGTTACGACGGGGACGGGGGCAGAAACGAAAAACAAGAGATAATTGCATAATGTTGATTTTATTATCAACCACCGAGCACACAATTTGGTCAATATGAGCACAGGAGACGTAGACGAGATTTTGCGTCCGTAAAACGACGTGATCAACAATGGCTCGCAGCAGTTTCGGTGAAAACTGAGCAGCGTGTTCTTGTGAATTGGTCTTCAGATCAGGTAGAGACCGAAGCGTCTCTGGTAAACACATTCTTTGGGACATCCCCGGAGTCAAAAGTCACATGGTTTCAGATCAGGTGAGTTTGCAGCTCATGTATCTGGAGATCCTCTGGAGATAACACATTGGCGGAAGGTTGCATTAAGCAGGTCTTTCACAGGGCGAGCGACATGAGGTGTGGCCACCTTGCATGAAAAGAACGGTTTCCACACAGTTGCGCTCTTACAAAGCTGTATAATTAGGTCTCGATAACGTGCAAACTTCACGGTACACCAGACGTGCCCTTTGGATCTTTTCTTTTCAAAGTTAATGGACCGAGAGTAAAGGTGCTTGTGAACCCGAACCACACAATCACGTATGTCCGCAGCTCGTGGTCTAGTGGCTAGTGTTGCTGCCTCGGGATCACGGGGTCCCGAGTTCGATTCCCAGCCGGGGTGTTTACATTGTCCTCATCATTTCATCACCATCATCATCATTTGAGACAGCGGCTAATTGGACTGTGTAAAAATTGGACTATGTCAAAACTGGGACTTTGTACGGGCGCTGCTGACCCCGCAGTGGAGCGCCCCGCAAACCAAACATCACAATCAGATACAGCGACTACAGTGGCTATTCGTACCCAATATTCGGTTCAACTGTACCCCAAAGTTCTGTGTATTCAATGCATCCTGTAGTATAAAATACGCCTCGTCTCTCCATAGAATTATGGCACGCCAGAAACCGAAGAGCAACTTCAGAACGTTGCTGCGAATCATGAGGTTCCAGTTGCTGCACTGTCTGGATCTTGTACGGGTACCGGTGTAAGATAGACCGCAAAACTTTCAGTACTGTCGACCATGGGATAGACAGGTCTCATCACTCTGCATGAGCGCTAGCAGTAACCGTTGGTCGTGCTGGATGATCAGTTAAGGCAACAGCAGCCTCCTCAGTAACTTGTACGGGGACAGGACGCCTTCCTCTCCCAGGTGACATACCAAGCTCAGGTGTGTTTTAGAATTTCATTATCATCTTCTTTAAACCATTTAATGACACCTGGACTCTCCTCAAACCTTTCAGTCTGCGATACTCTCCCAACGCAGCACTGTAACTGCTGCCGTTCACATAAAACAGTTTCACTGACAGCGCACGGTCTCTCTTCTCGATAACCGTGCTGTTCACTCACGTTATAGTTCGTCACATGAAAGCCTGGATGTCACGTCGTCATACAAGCAGAATTTTATAGGAGTTTCGGGATGCTGTTGTTTTTTACACCGATGGCACTAAATCTGCTGATCGTGTGGGATATGACTTCACGTCCTCTGTTGGCACGGAAAAATCATCTGCTGCCACCTACATGTGGAGTGTTTACTGCGGAATTGATGGCAATTTCCCGGGTCCTTACCTTTATTAAACAGTCCCAACACAATCGCGTTTTGTTATGTACGGACTCAATGAGTGGAGTTCTGCCTACTGACCGGTGTTTTTCGCGCCATCCCTTGGTCTCGGCCATCCATGACCATAACCATCCATGACCAAGTAGAAATTTTTTTCAGTTTCGATCGCTACCGTATTAAAATATTAGCGTATCTTCCAAGTATCGCTGCCATACCATATATATACCCCACACTGGACCACTGTAAGTAGATGAGGTTTAATTATAACCACTGGATATATGGAATGGGTATTGTTCTTCAATTTGCAGAACAAATGTTTTGCTGAAGTGCGTGAGAATTGGGCGCACAGTTCCACTTCCTCATAAACACAAATAAAAGCAGAGGCTTTGACAGCAAAATTGCCTCATTAAATGAATTGAAGCTCTGCTGTGTACTGAGACTGGACTGACGTATCAAATCGCCACACTCTCTAACATGCACGAAAAAGATTTATGTACACAGAAAGCACAGGATGGTTTGTTTATACTCTCCTACGTGTTCGTTTTCTCCGACCAAGCTTTGTTATACTGGCATTTGCAGATGCAGATTCCGGCCGTTTTACAGTCACACGATCACCAGTCCTACGCTTCGAATTCATTTAGGAAGGCCGAGGTCGCCAGCGTGACGCGGTCTTCTCCTGCAGTAGCGATGTTGCCACTGTTTTTCGTCGAGGACTTTCACTTTATAGCATAGCACTCAAGTTTTTTTCTCTTCAAAATGCCAACTCCGGCCAGTGCGTGAGAAATCAAGCTTCTTGATTGCAGGAGTGTGTAACAGCTGAGAACGTCTGCAAGCCGCCGTCTCCTGCTACTCTTGGCCCCCCATTATCCTTTCACTTTGCCAGTTCGGCGACCCTGATGCCGACGTGGTGGGCACTACATCATCAGTAACCCAGAACGAATTGTCACTCTGCAGCGGAGTCTGCGCTGATTTTAAGCTTACTAGCATATTAAAACGGTGTACTGATTCTGGAATCGAACCCAGAACCTTTGCCTTTTGCAGGCGAATCCTCTACAGAGTGAGCTAACTAAACGTTATTCAAGAACCAGCGTCACAACTTCCTCCAGTGCCTATCTTCTACTCTCCAAGCTTCACAACGGTTGTGCATAGCTTGCGGGACTAGTGATCTGGGGAGAGAGGATATTGCGGAGAAATGGCTTAGCCACAGCCTGGGGCAGCGGCCGGGAATGTTTGGAATTTGGCGATTTTTCTGTCGGTTATTGTCTGTGGTTGTCAGAGAGTTTACGTGCAACTTTGCAACTTCTGCCAGCTTATGCGGTATGCCAATGCGTGGCGCTGCAGTAATCATTAGGCAGGGAATAGTTCATCGTTGTTATCGTCGTTTTGTTGTGTGTTAAGTTATATGGCGTTTGATGTGAACAAAGCTTGCAACCCTACGGCAGTCTGTCGCATAATGTTCCGCCTCCCGTTCAAAATGGTTCAAATGGCTCTGAGCACTATGGGACTTAACATCTGAGGTCATGAGTCCCCTAGAACTTAGAACTACTTAAACCTAACTAACATAAGGACATCACACACATCCATTCCCGAGGCAGGATTCGAACCTGCGACCGTAGCGGTCGCACAGTTCCAGACTGAAGCGCCTAGAACCGCTCGGCCACAACGGCCGGCTTTCCGCCTCCCGTCCCCGTCCCCCAACCGCAGGGTTAGTTAAGAAGTGAACATTCTATCGTGGTACATTCAGGTTACTGGAAATGTCAAGCGGTACGCAGTGGCAAAAAGTCTGGGAATTCCTGGACTAGGGAATCGTTTCCTTTCTTCCAGGAGAGCTAGTCCTGCAAGGTAAACAGAAGAATAAATGTTTCAAATGGCTCTGAGCAATTGGGACTTAACATGTGAGGTCATCAGTCTCCTAGACTTAGAACTACGTAAACCTAACTGATCTAAGGACATCACACACATGAATGCCCGAGGCAGGATCCGAACCTGCGACCGTAGCAGGCGCGCCGTTCCGGACTGAAGAGCCTAGAACCGCCTTGCCACAGCCACCGGCAAACAGAAGAACAACTGTCAACTTCTTACGGTAGTTGTTGGCGAAGATGGCGCTTTGAAGGCGGTTCGTGAGTCGTGCTTGGACAGCTCAGTAGGTAACATCACTGGTTCAAATTCCGATCCGATACATAATTCCAATCTGCAAGGAAGTATCGGTAGACAAGAATGCTTTCAAGATGGCGACAACATGAATTGAGCAACACATCGTTGAACTTCAACAAAACAAACAACATAATTGTTCTGACGCGGTCAGTATCATCATGGTCTGCCTGCAACACCCTCCCCCACCTCTCTCCAATCTTAACACGATCGTACTTACGGATTTGAACAGATGTAACAGGCTACCCAATTTGATAGCGCGACTCAATAGCAGAATTCGATTTAAATCCCACGACATTATAGCATTAACGGTACCGATGTCAGCAGGTCACTTTGCGCGAGAGATTAAGCTAGCTGAAACATCAATTTCCCGTTAGTACCACCACTATCTTCTCATCAGAAAATTCTGCTAACAGAATCGTTACGCACTTTTTAACAGACTGTAACCTCTACACAAAATTCAATGTCCAGTCCTGGTGGGAGCTTGTGTACTACACCATGTCTGTCAGATGTTGCTGTCACACTTACCTTTTGTTTAGTATATACGTTATGTACCTGCTCCAGTAACAGTGGTGCTCAACTCGGAGGCAGACATTTCGGACCTTGGCGACGGAATAAATATTCACCGGAAAATTTTACTGGCAAGAGGAGCAGACGTGCCAATGTAAGATTTCCGATAGCAACACTTTTCCCTACTCTTCTGGACTAAATTCCAGGCTTCCCCACAGTGTCTCGTGGAGTGTGGGTGTTCGCCACTGTCGATGGTGAACGGACCGCTGGGTGGGGATGTTAAGCCCGGAAGGCTCCCTGGTGCTATTCTAAAGGAATAAACTCTGTATCACCTCCAAGTTCCACCCCCTCTCTTATGTCGTCATCGTACAACACACATGACTTCACTTTCTACGTGCACTTACCCATCTTAGCTACACTCAGCAGACATGTTTAACACAACTCGGTCCCCAGCAGGCGTGGTACCCATACAAACCCAACGACTGAAAATGGGCAGACGAGAGAAAGTAAGAGAAATTATTCAGAAAAAAATGGAAAATATACACCAGCTATAGAACTGACAGGCGAATGCGTGATAGAGAAAATAGGAGGTATATACTCGTACATTCTTCCCCCTGTCAGGGAGTGACTTAGGATCAAATATGTCGATCTCTAGGTAAGACATACCCATTTCCTCACTGTGTATGGACCACTTATACCACTCACTTATGTCGCGTGAGTTTCAGGCAGGATGCTGTATGCACTTGCAGGGAAATACGCTCCTGAGAGCTAGTGACACGCTATCGAACGAAAAGTAGCGAAGCCTTCGTAACGAGTAATATCACAAGAAAAATGTCTTACTTACAAGGGTTGCCCAGAAAGTAATGCACCGCATTTTTTTCTCGGTCGAAAGCAATGCTAAGAGTGCGAAACGTTTCGTATGTATTATTTCAAGTCTCCTGAGTGAGCGCGCCAAGTTTCCGTCACTCCCGACAGATACGTAGCGGCAGGACAGTTTCAAAGTAGCGTCTGTAGGTGGCGTACGTTACAAGCAACGTGACGTCATTGAATTTCTCACTGGAGAGAAAGAGCCTGTGGGGAATATTCAAAAACGCCTGTGCAAAGTCTTTGGAGCATCTGCTGTCGACAGAAATGCAGTTAGTCGCTGGGCACGGACGGTAAGATCATCAGAAGGGTTGGGTTGTTTGGAGGAAGAGACCAAACATCGAGGTTATCGGTCGCATCAGATTAGGGAAGGACGGGGAAGGAAGTCGGCCGTGCCCTTTCAGAGGAACCAACCCGGCATTTGCCTGGAGCTATTTAGGGAAATCACGGAAAACCTAAATCAGGATGGCCGGACGCGGGATTGAACCGTCGTCCTCCCGAATGCGTCATCAGAAGGCATCCACGGCCGTCGCACCTGACATGTTGCCGCAAGCTGATGTCGTTCGGGAGGACAGACGCATTACGACTCGGCAGTTGGCGCTGCGTCTGTCAATCAGCAAAGGAAGTGTGGATTCAATTAGCCGCACTCTTGGACACTCAAAAGTGTGTGCAAGATGGGTCCCGCGGTGTCTAACGGTGGATCACAAGTCGCACAGAAAAAAACATTTTTTCTCGATTTGTTGCAACGTTCTGAAGTTGAGGAGGAGGCCATCTTGTCCCGGATTGTGACAGATGATAAAACCTAGATTCACCATTTTGAACCCGAAACAAGACGACAGTCGATGGAATAGCGCCATTCCCAATCCTCACAGAAGAAAAAATTCAAAGAAATTGCTTCATCCGGTAAGGTCATGAACACCGTGTTCTGGGATACATTAATTCAGAAGCATAGGTCAACACATTAACAAAACTCAAGACGCGCTTTCGGCGACTTCGACGCCACAGCAACTCAGGAGATGCTTTGCTGCAACACCATAACGATCGGTCCCGCACGAGTCTCAGGACTGCTGAACACATCGCAAAACAGAATTGGACAGTGTTACCCCATCCATCCTACAGCCCTGGCCTTAACCCCTGGGACTTCCACTTGTCTGGGCCATTAAAGGATGCCGTTCGTGGAAGACGTTTTGAGGACGAGGAGGAGGTGATTCACACATTGAAGCACAGGCTCCGCCACCAGGACAAGGATTGGTACAGACAGGGCATACACGCCCTTGTTTCGCGCTGGAGGAAGGCCATAGAACAGGATGGAGATTACGTGAAAAATGAGGTGTGTAGACGGAACATCATTCTTTCGTGTCTGTAATTCTAATTATGTTCAATAAAGAACTGTTGGAGAAAAAATGCAGTGCATTACTTTCTCCGCAACCTTCGTACAAAAGTATCTAAAGAAAAGTATCCATACTCATCTTTGATGCTATAATCCGGTCCACGAATTAAGGCGGTTCACGATGTCGAATCGCGGACGGGAACTGCGTTATTGCCAGTTCCAAGCGACAACTGTGGTACGCTCGTACAAGAACATGTGCCTTGTACTTGGCGGAAGCGTGTATGCTTCGAATTATGTCCCTCGCATCCTTGTGCAGAATTTGTCGCTTAGCACCACAATCGGTGACGACAACCGTTATAAATGGAATAAAAATTCACTAAAGAACTCTCTACGATGACATTTAATGTTCGCTTTGGCTACGACATTCAGAACAGAGCGCTCAGACACTAATGACAGCTCTTTGGCTGTCGGAGAACGCGTGACGTAGGTGCGCAGAACGATCCTAATCTCAAACGCCATCGTTCGTGACTCCAACTATAGTGCTGGAATCGGTACTCTCTGTCGACCGTAATCTCTCCAAGCCCTTTTTTTAAAAATGTGTGTGTGTGTGTGTGTGTGTGTGTGTCTGTGTGTGTGTGTGTGTGTGTGTGTGTGTGTGTGTGTGTCTGTGTATTATATGTGTGTGTCTGTGTGTGTGTGTGTGTGTGTGTGTGTGTGTGTGAGAGAGAGAGAGAGAGAGAGAGAGAGAGAGAGAGAGAGAGAGAGATAGTCGGCTTTCAGATGTTTTAAACGGAATAACACGAGCGTTGAATCAAACAACTTTTTCATTTTAATTACAGATCAAGGTTTTCAAATTATTTTAAATATTTGGTACCTGAAATATGGAATTACAGAACATATTATCAGAAAACTGCTGAACAGTATCTAAAACATGGTTTTAAGATATACTCCCTAGTTCCATTCATGTCGTCATGCATTTATGGTTCAAATGGCTCTGAGCACTATGGGAGTTAACTGCTGTGTTCGTCAGTTCCCTAGAACTTAGAAGTATTTAAACCTAACTAACCTAAGGACATCACACACATCCATGCCCGAGGCAGGATTCGAACCTGCAACCGTAGCGGTCGCGCGGTTCCAGAATGTAGCGCCTAGAACCGCTCACTCGCTCCGGCCGATCATGCCTTTATACCAAGAAATATGTAATGCTCTATTTTCTCTTTTGTGTGCTGTAAAGTAAATAATTTTACCTTATTGTTGTGGTAAGGTTTTTGCTTAGACCCTTTTTTCATGCTTGGGGTATTTCTCAAAGACCTAACATTTTTTAAAAAAGTTTTAGATATCAGTCACTATTACCAAAGGTTATCAAAACAGGGACACGTTTCAATTCTTGTTGGCGCCAGTGTATCCGCTGATTCATTAGTTCACGAAGTTACATTGTTTTAAACAACGATACAAAGTCGAACAAGTAAGTCGAGTCGTGAAAAGAAAGGCATTCCAAATGAACCAGCTGTGGAATGAATGTTGGTGAAAGCGTCGGAAATGTTTCCATACGCGCTCTCTGTCGCTAGCACGCACGTCGTTTGTTCAATTATTGGTCTGCTGGTGCTCCCTTGTTCAGATGTTGACAGTGATGGAACTGAGGTATGCAGCCAAAACTTTTGTAAATAATAAAAATCATTACATGGATCACTCTATATGATACTTACTGATGTGAGTGAAAGTATCATCTGAAAAGTTAGAGTAAAAGAAGAAACGACATCTAGATGAAATAAGTCGATGTATTCCATGTGTAGTTATACAGGGTGTTTCAAAAATGACCGGTATGTTTGAAACGGCAATAAAAACTAAACGAGCAGCGCTAGAAATACACCGTTTGTTGCAATATGCTTGGGACAACACTACATTTTCAGGCAGACAAACTTTCGAAATTACAGTAGTTACAATTGTCAACAACAGATGGCGCTGCGGTCTGGGAAACTCTATAGTACGATGTTTTCCACATATCCACCATGCGTAGCAATAATATGGCGTAGTCTCTGAATGAAATTACCCGAAACCTTTGACAACGTGTCTGGCGGAATGGCTTCACATGCAGATGAGATGTACTGTGTCAGCTGTTAAATTGTTTCTGGATTCTGTCGGTACACCTGGTCTTTCAAGTGTCACCACCGAAAGAGGTCACAGGGGTTCATGTCTGGCGAATAGGGAGGCCAATCCACGCCGCCTCCTGTATGTTTCGGATAGCCCAAAGCAATCACACGATCATCGAAATATTCATTCAGGAAATTAAAGACGTCGGCCGTGCGATGTGGCGGGCACCATCCTGCATAAACCACGAGGTGTTCGCAGTGTCGTCTAAGGCAGTTTGTACCTCCACAAATTCACGAAGAATGTCCAGATAGCGTGATGCAGTAATCGTTTCGGATCTGAAAAATGGGCCAATGATTCCTTTGGAAGAAATGGCGGCCCAGACCAGTACTTTTTGAGGATGCAGGGACGATGGGACTGCAATATGGGGCTTTTCGGTTCCCCATATGCACCAGTTCTGTTTATTGACGAAGCCGTCCAGGTAAAAACAAGCTTCGTCAGTAAACCAAATGCTGCCCACATGCATATCGCCGTCATCAATCCTGTGCACTATATCGTTAGCGAATGTCTCTCGTGCAGCAATGGTAGCGGCGCTGACGGGTTGCCGCGTTTGAATTTTGTATGCAGAGAGGTGTGAACTGTGGCGCATGAGACGATACGTGGACGTTGGCGTCATTTGGACCGCAGCTGCAACACGGCGAACGGAAACCCGAGGCCGCTGTTGGATCACCTGCTGCACTAGCTGCGCATTGCCCTCTGTGGTTGCCGTACGCGGTCGCCCTACCTTTCCAGCACGTTCATCCGTCACGTTCCCAGTCCGTTGAAATTTTTCAAACAGATCCTTTATTGTATCGCTTTTCGGTCCTTTGGTTACATTAAACCTCCGTTGAAAACTTCGTCTTGTTGCAACAACACTGTGTTCTAGGCGGTGGAATTCCAACAGCAGAAAAATCCTCTGTTCTAAGGAATAAGCCATGTTGTCCACAGCACACTTGCACGTTGTGAACAGCACACGCTTACAGCAGAAAGACGACGTACAGAATGGCGCACCCACAGACTGCGTTGTCTTCTATATCTTTCACATAACTTGCAGCGCCATCTGTTGTTGAAAATTGTAACTACTGTAATTTCGAAAGTTTGTCCGCCTGAAAATGTACTGTTGTCCCAAGCATATTGCAACAAACGGTGTGTTTCTATCGCTGTTCGTTTAGTTTTTATTGCCATTTCAAATATACCGGTCATTTTTGAAACACCCTGTATAACTACACATGGAATACATCATCATTACAGATATAACTAGTACGAACACATACATATGATTCACAATAGAATATTTAAACACTTAGATTAACATAGAAATGAACACGTCGAATGTACACTTAAGAGACAAAAAAGTATGGGAACCGCTTACAGTGAGTCTGAATCCCATGTGGAGGAGTTTCTGGCACTTGACGCGGTGAGGAAAATACACTCTGAGGAAAAAAGTATATGCACAAATAAACAAATGACTGCAATTTCAGAGAAACTGTATGACTTATTCAAGAAACAGACTTCACAATTTGAACAAACTGAGCAGTTATTCGGCTTAGCTTGATTGATAGAGCTGTTGGATGTCCTCCTAAGGGATATCGTGCCAGATTCTGTCCAATCAGCGCGTTCGATTGTCAAAATCCCGAGCTCTGCCCATAAAGATGCAAACGTTCTCTGTTGAGGAGAGTTCCGGAGACTTTGCTGGCCGAGATAGGGTTTGGCAAACACGACGACAAGGAGTATAAACTCTCACCGTGTGCGGGCGGTCATTATCTTGCTGAACTGTAAGCCCAGGATGGCTTGCCATGAAGAGCAACAAACGGGGCTTAGAATGTCGTCGACGCACCACTATGCTCTAAGGGCGCCGCGGATGGCAATCAAAGGGTTCCACGTATGAAATGAAATGGCACCCAGACCATCACTCCTGGTTGTCGGGCTGCATGGCAGATCACAATCAGGATGGTATCCCACGGCTATCGAGGGCGTCTCCAGACACATCTTCAGCCTGGAATCTCACTGACTGGAGTAGATTTGTCGTCAGTGATGATTCCAGCTTAGAATTGAGCCCCAGTGGCCAGCTAGACTAGGCATGTCGCCTGATCCCAATAGATAACGTTTGGAGCATCATGCGCAGGACCCTCCAACCAGGTCGCAATTTTGACTATCTAACGCGCTGATTGGACAGAATCTGGCACGATATCCCTTAGGAGGACGTCCAAGCACTCTGTCAACCAATGTTAAGCCGAATAACTGCTTGGATAATGGCCAGAGGTGCACCAACGCGTTATTGACTTCCTCAGTTTCTGAAGATCTTTCTCTTGAATAGATTATCAGATTTTTCTGAAATTGTACACCACATCTGCCAATTTCCGTCCCATTCGGATAATCATTTTGTGGTGAGTCGTTTTTTGCCTTAAGAGTGTATATAAAGAGAATATACGAATAGGGAACACTTCTACCTACGGCATGGGTATCAAATGGAAAGAACCACTCACTTATGGACTTCAAAATAGGGCGAATTGTTGTGGTTGGTACGGTGAACGACCATCTCGGAAACGGCGAATCTAAACGGATGATGGCTTGCTGCTGTTTAGCATCTATGGGAAGTAGATATCTTTTTTTAAAAAAATCTTATGGGGCTTAACTGCTAAGGTCATCAGTCCATAAGCTTACACACTACTTAACCTAAATTACTCCAAGGACAAACACACAGACCCATGCCCGACTGTGTATGTTATTACTAGCCGTACCCGACCACAGATCACTGTGGCTCTGTCTGCCTAAATGAAAAAAGAAGAAAGAAAAGAGAAAGCACATTTTCTAATATGAGTGGGAATTGGCTATATATCCTAATCTCCTTCTCTCCCTTGCCTCTGTCCATCTCCCCCTCCCCCTCTCCCTTTGGCCATCGCCTCCTTCATTCTCTCTCTTTCTCTGCCCATCACCTTCTTCCCCTCTGTATCTTCCCGTTTTCTCCTTACCCCCTCTCCATCTCCTCATGTCCCTCTCTGTCCATCTCCTCCTTCACATTGTCTGTGTCCATTCCCCCCCCCCCTTCTGTCCATCTCCTCTTCCCCCCCCCCCCCCGCATATCTGACCTTGAGTCTTGTTTATTGTTATTGGAAATTCAGATACTGTAGTAGTATTGTAATCTCAAAGCAGTAAGCTATAAATACAGCTTTCCTTGATAACAACGTTTCACTGTTGTATATTTTATATACATATTTATACATTAAAAAGTGTATTTTGTCTATAATATTACAGTAACGTGTAAAAATGTGAAGTAAATCGGAAACGACCATTTTGAGATTTTTGGTACCAATGTTTTCCCTTTTTATATCACACACACACACACACACACACACACACACATATATATATATATATATATATATATGGTGTTACAAAAAGGTACGGCCAAACTTTCAGGAAACATTCCTCACACACAAATAAAGAAAAGATGTTATGTGGACATGTGTCCGGAAACGCTTAATTTCCATGTTAGAGCTCATTTTAGTTTCTTCCACCTACGCTCAATGGAGCACGTTATCATGATTTCATACGGGATACTCTACCTGTGCTGTTAGAACATGTGCCTTTACAAGTACGACACAACATGTGGTTCATGCACGATGGAGCTCCTGCACATTTCAGTCGAAGTGTTCGTACGCTTCTCAACAACAGATTAGGTGACCGATGGATTGGTAGAGGCGGACCAATTCCATGGCCTCCGCGCTCTCCTCACCTCAACCCTCTTGACTTTCATTTATAGGGGCATTTGAAAGCTCTTGTCTACGCAACCCCGGTACCAAATGTAGAGACTCTTCGTGCTCGTATTGTGGACGGCGGTGTCCAAATTTAAAGCAACAATCAGAAATTTTGCAAAGTCGCGTTTATTTTGCTACAAAACAGTACAAACAGCTTATAGTAAAGTAGAAACAATGTAAAGAATAGGGAACGTAAACAACTGAAACATGCATAATGTTCGACAAATATGGTCTTCGTTTTTTCCAGTTTAACGGATTTAGACATGCATTCAGACAACTGGTTAATGGTCTCAGTATTGGGTCTGACCAGCTCTGGCAGCAATACAGGCCTGGCAACGTCGGGGAAGGCTGTGAATGATGTCATCCCTCTCATGTTGAGGCAATAACGCCCATTCTTCCTGCAGCACTGCTCGCAAGTGTTGGAGAGTGATTGGTTGATGCTAACGTGATGCAATTCGTGTCGCTAGAGCATTCCAGACTTTCCCTATGGGACCCAAATCGGGAGACCACACCATCCGTCCAAATTCTTCCGTTTCCAAGAAAATGTCAACCACCTGTGTTCTATGCGATCGAGCATTATCGTCCATCAGCACGAAGTCTGGGCTCACAGCACCTCACAACAACCCCAGATGAGGTACCAAGATTCGTCACAATTGCTGAGGGCAGTTAAACGTTGCCGTTCCAATTGTACAAGTTCATGAAGAGGTGTTCGATTGTTCAACATATTCCCTAAATATCCAAATGTGTGTGAAATCTTATGGGACTTAACTGCTCAGGTCATCAGTCCCTAAGCTTACACACTACTTAACCTAAATTATCCTAGGGACAAACACACACACCCATGCCCGATGGAGGTACCTCCGCCGGTACCAGCCGCACTGTCCATGACTGCAGCGCCCTGACCGCTCGGCTAATCCCGCGCGGCCAACATACTCCCTGTTCACACCATTAGGGAGACTCCCGAAATCGTGTTCCACATTTCTTCCAGATGCCAATCCGTCGAAAATCACTCTCCAGACCATAATGCCACTTATCTGTGAACAGAATGTGGCCCGCTGTTCGACCGTCCAGCTGGTGTGTTGACAACTCCACTCTAGACGTTCCCTTCTGTGAAGTCACGTCAGTGGAAGACGTACGGGAAGTCTCCGGCTATAAAGGACACTCTGCTGAAGCCTTCTGTACACCGTTTGCCTCCATGCAAAACGTCCAGTGGATGCTGCGAGGTCAAATGCCAGTTGCCATGCAGTACTAAGGTGGTACCGTCGTTCCCTTACGGCCAAATAACGGAACTCTTTTTTTCTGATATCACATCTGGTTGGCAATGCTCTGGTCTTCGGGATACAATTCCAGTCTCAATTAACTGTAGCCACATTAAAAAAACAGAAGGATTCACGTTAACCCATCGGGCAATATCAGTTTACGAATGTCCTGCTTCCATTCTTCCTATGTCCCTTCACCGCAGAGTGTCTGGTAAGCGTACTCACAATGCAATACAGCACCGTCTGTGTACACAGCAGTTGTGGATTTGGGCTACCCGGCAAACACTACCCCGTTTTATAGATGCCCTGACATCATCCTTGGTGAGGTTGTTGGTTGACCAGAATGCTACCTTTCCGTTGACAATGTATACGATTATGTCATGAATTAGACACAGGAGGGGGGAATAGTGGTTGGTTGCCTTAATTTTGGACACCAGTGTATATAGTATTTGTTTAGCTTGTACCTATGTGGTCAGACTGTGTACGCTAGCAGTTGTGTAACGCGTGTGTTGCAGCTGTAACAGCTGCAGCGGGCTGTGGCAGACGGTGGGCCAGGTGTACGCACAGCTGCTGCTGGCGCTGGCCGCCGCTTCCAGTCTGCAGCAGCCGGGACCGGCCGGGAGCGCCGGGGCTCACCTCCAGGTACCGTACTGCCGGCGCACCCCACACCAGCTGCTAGCTGCTCCTCAGCCTCTAGTCTCGCTTGGCTGCACCGTCGTTGCGTCCACACCTCTCCCCCCCCCTCCCCCCCATCAGTGTATTACTTTTGGACACTGTCGCTGTAGCCGAGGGGGTTAGTGCTCGTCTATGCGGTGGCCCTCACTGTACGGTAGATGGAGCTAACTGTAATACCTCCAACGCATCTCAGTGTTGAAAAAACAGAAACAGCTCCCAAATTATCTCCCATGTCCTTAAAATATCAATTCATAAAATGATCCAAGTCCCTCCACAAGTAGTAATTACGAAAAATAAATAAAAAACAAATAGAGGGAAATATCTAGTATAGAAAGCAAAAGAATAGAAAAGGAAAATTTAATTTTAAATTTTAGAAACATGGGAAGGGGGAAAAACCGTAGGAAATATTAAAATATTAGTTATTCCAATACATAAGAAAATCAATATTATAGTCACAGAACGTAGATCAAGGACACAAAAGATAGTGTTTATTAAAGTATAAATAGCTATACGTTGTAATTAGTCTGTTCTAGTTCGGAATAATCATTTTGGTATTGAAGCTCTTTTTTTCCGTGTTTGCTTTAACAATATATATGTTTTTGGATAGGGTCCGCCTTTAGCAAAGCACAGTTTTGTTTTATAACCCAAACATGTTTCACTGCAGTTGCAGTTATTTAGGACGTACAGCTTTAGAGAACAACAATTGGGACTTTATTAAACGGGGATCAAGAATAGATCGTGACGAGATTGTTTTTACGGATTGTCAATTCAAAACTTTAATTTGGACATTTATCAGATTAGATTAACGGGAAGGTGCATAGAAATCTCTTTGGCTTTAATGTCAATTCGTGTGAATATTTAAATGCTTTACTGAATCGAGAATTTTAACTGGATTACGTCTTTGAATTGTGATAGTGGGAAACTTTGAAAAATATGAAATGTCGTGTGACGAGGGCCTCCCGTCGGGTAGACTGTTCGCCTGGTGCAAGTCTTTCGATTTGACGCCACTTCGGCGACTTGCGCGTCGATGGGGATGAAATGATGATGATTAGTACAACACAACACTCAGCTACCGGGGCGGACAATGGGAAACTTTAACTTCACACGACTAGTGATCATAGTTAATGACAGTCTGCGGATATTAAATAGATATAACTTATTTACCGAAAGTGACAGGATATTATCTAACATCTCTGATGCTAGCGGGAATCCTACTTAGACATCTAATTAAAAAACTTCTTTGAATGAGATCGTATGAGTCAACCTATTTATTACTAATTCTTATCAATAAACTGAGGTTGTTAATTTGAAACATAATACAAGTCTTCAACATTAATTTAACTTAGATTAATAAACGTCAAGGTTACGTGATCTATGCCAAGAACAAACTAGAGATTCGAAACTAAAACAATTGAACGAAAGGTTAAAGTATCGTCGTCTGTAAACATTGGTAGTAAAGCTATTAAAGATTTTTTCTCTCAGAGTTGGAAAGACTATACGTGTAGTGACCCACGTTTAACATTGGGTTTTAAAAGTAATCAAACTGATACTTAGTCGGGACAATATTAAACACAAGTAAAACCCTTCAATGACAGTCAATGTGTAAAAAATAAAATCAAACTTTCACCTATTAGACGAAAAAGCGAAAACAGAAAAAGGGTTGCTACACAACCCAGAAGCGAATGAAATTGTGGGTCAGGAGAAATTTACTATACTTCCGTCGGCATTGAAAAGTGATATAATGATAGTGGCTGCTATGACCTCACTTCTTGGTGCGTATTTTGAATTCCATTGTTTGATAGTGTTATTCGATCTCTCATTGTTGTCGGTTTCGAGTGAAACTAAATACTGTCGCCGGCCCGGTTACCGCGCTGTTTCCGGGAGGCGAAGGCATGCCGGTCCAAGGCATGCATCCGCCCGGCGGATTAGTGTCGAGGTCTGGTACGCCGGCCAGCCTGTGGATGGTTTTTAAGGCGGTATTCCATCTGCCTCGGCGAATGCGGGCTGGTTCCCCTTACTCTGCCTCAGTTATACACTACTGACCATTAAAATTGCTACACAACGAAGATGACGCGCTACGGACGCGAAATTTAACCGACAGGAAGAAGATGCTGTGATATGCAAATGATTAGCTTTTCAGAGCATTCACACAAGGCTGCCCCTACAACGTGCTGACATGAGGAAAGTTTACAACCGATTTTTCATACACAAACAGCAGTTGACCGGCATTGGCTGGTGAAATGTTGTTGTGATGCCTCGTGATAAGAGGAGAAATGCGTACCATCACGTTTCCGACTTTGATAAAGGTCGGATTGTGGCCTATAGCGATTGCGGTTTATCGTATCCCGACATTGCTGCTCGCCTTGGTCGAGATCCAATGACTGTTAGCAGAATATGGGATCGGTGGGTTTAGTAGGGTAATACGGAACGCCGTGCTGGATTCCAACGGCCTCGTATTACTAGCAGTCGAGATGACAGACATCTTATCCGCACGGCTGTAAGGGATCGTGCAGCCACGCCTCGATTCCTGACTCAACAGATGGGGACGTTTGCAAGACAACAACCATCTGCACGAACAGTTCGACGACGTTTGCAGCAGCATGGACTATCAGGTTGGAGACCATGGCTGCGGTTATCTGTCTCGCGTGTGTACAGACAGGAGTGCCTGCGATGGTGTCCTCAACGACGAACCTAGGTGCACGAATGGCAAAACGTCATTTTTTCGGATGAATCCAGGTTCTGTTTACAGCATCATGATGGTCGCATCCGCGTTTGGTGACATCGCGGTGAACGCATATTGGAAGCGTGTATTCGTCATCACCATACTGGCGTATCACCTGGCGTGATGGTATGGGGTGCCATTGGTTACACGTCTCGGTCACCTCTTGTTGGCATTGACGGCACTTTGAACAGAGACGTTACACTTGCATATGTGTTACGACCCGTGGCTGTACCCTTCATTCGATCCCTGCGAAACCCTACATTTCAGCAGGATAATGCACGACCGCATGTTTCAGGTCCTGTACGAGCCTTTCTGGATACAGAAAACATTCGACTGCTGCGCTGGCCAGCACATTCTCCTGACCTCTCACCAATTGAAAACGTCTGGTCAATGGTGGGCGAGCAACTGGCTCGTCACAATACGCCAGTCACTACTCTTGATGAACTGTGGTATCGTGTTGAAGCTGCATGGGCAGCTGTACCTCAACACGCCATCCAAGCTCTGTTTGACTCAATGCCCAGGCGTATCAAGGCCGTTATTACGGCCAGAGGTGGTTGTTCTGGTTACTGATTTCTCAGGATCTATGCACCAAAATTGCGTGAAAATGTGATCACATTTCACTTATAGTAAAATATATTTGTCCAATGAATTCCCGTTTATCAGATGCATTTCTTCTTCGTGTAGCAATTTTAATGGCCAGTAGTGTATTATGTCGGCATTTGCTGGGCAAACACTGTCTCCACGTTCGCGTACACCATAATTACTCTACCACGCAAACATTTGGGGTTAAACTCGTCTCGTATGAGACATTCGCGCGGGGTGTGTTCGGTGTGGGGCGGCAGTGGGGTGAGTGGACTGCTGTGGCCTGTTGTGGGGTTGTCAACCACTGAGGGGTACGGCGGGACGAAGCTCAAATGGCTCTGAGCACTATGCGACTTAACATCTGTGGTCATCAGTCGCCTTGAACTTAGAACTAATTAAACCTAACTAACCTAAGGACATCACACACATCCATGCCCGAGGCAGGAATCGAACCTGCGACCGTAGCAGTCGCGCGGTTCCGGACTGAGCGCCTAGAACCGCGAGACCACCGCGGCCGGCGCGGAACGAAGCCTCTCCGTCTTTTCTAGGTCCCCTGTTCAATACACAATATACAGATATTGTCTCTGTTCGATACTGCAGTGTATGAAGGAACATTACATAGTATTTTGCAATAACAAAGACATTGCAATATCGTATTTATCCGCCGACACCGCACAAGCGAATTTCAAGTAAAATGTCTCCCCTGTAAGGGAATATACGTAATGGATGTATCAGTACAAATGGCAGACACACGGTTGACGACATTTGGAAGCTTCGGTCTGGTAGTGAGCCATGTTCCGATAGCCTAATGGCAAGGCGACCACTCACGATAAGCATGAAATTGGGTTCGAGCACCGGTTCGGCACAAATTTTCATTGTTTCATTCCATTATACAACTGATGGTTGTCCATATTAGCAACTCCGAATACATTTCATGCAAACACTTTCTCGTCTGTCGGAGCGTTCCTCAAACTGTTTTGACATCATTGAGGAGTGATGTGGTATGTACCCCGTCTCGCTGAAGGTACAGCATACATATGATCAGTAGGAGGTTTGTGCAAAGTTCATCAACTGCGGACGATGGCAGACGTACTGGAGGTTCCATCTCTTTACTTGTGGACGTCCCCCAGATGAAAATACTGCCACTACTTTCCTGAAAGTTTTACTATTACCAAGAGTGACACATTACTTGATGTGATTTGGACGAGCTAGTATCCCGCCATTGCCGTGCAAGGACTCTTTAGCGCGCGAGACGTTTTCCCATTCTTTGAGCTTCCAGTCGTGGTGCCCTTGTGTCCCTTTTAACTTCTCTTTCCTGTGACGCGCGATGAGTAGAGATACACGTGTGTGACGGAGATGGTTGTTCTGTCTCGTTTACCACAGGCAAAAAGAGTGCAACAGGCAGCGCGTTGTCGGCGCTCCTGTTCATCACTGTGATGAATGAAGTCATCAAGAGAGCGAAAGAAGAAGCTGATAAGTAATTCAAAGCATTTGCCGTTGCAGATGAAGTTCTGGTCTTGAGAAACGTAGAGCACAGAGTGTAACAAAAATTAAGCACGTGGAACCAAGACTTTAAACATTTGTGCCTAAAAGCCAGCCATAAAAAAACAGTTGTTATGTCAGTCAGCAGTCGAGGATTACGTATGAGTACAACCTGGATGGAGAGAAGCTAAAAAACTTTGACCTCCTTCAGTAACTTGGTAGTAAATCAAGACATCAGGTCTTCCACTGAAATCATTAACGGTATTAAAAAGGCTCGATTTTAACATTAAGTTTGGAGTCTTCTATAGTACAACCAAAGTCCCGAAGAGCCAAGAAAACACTTTGCCTGGCATATTTTTACCATGACTTGGAGACCTGCAGTATTGACAGCAGTGACAGTAACAGACTCCAATCTGCAGAAATGAACTTCCTGAGATAAGTGCTCCAGAAAACAAGAAAAGAAAGGACCGGAATCAGAAAATCTGTCAAGAATTACAAGCGAAGTAATTATTATACCAAAGTGTAAGAAAGTTGAATTTTATCTGGTTTCGACATGTAAAGGGGATGAATCAAACAAAAACAGCGAGAAAATGGGTTGAGAAGGAACTTGAAGGCAAGAGACCTATAGGGTGGCCCAGGAAATGGGAGAGCAGTCCAGTGAAACAGGATCTGAAAGGAAGAGGATTGGAGTGCACCTCGCTGAGAGGAAGGGAGTGTACGTGGACGCACGAAGATGGGAAGAGCTCTTATAACACACCCTGGCAACTGAAGATGGTTAAAGAATGATGACGATGGTGGTGGTCTGGACTGGTGTGGCTGCTCATCGGTTACTGAAGGGGCGAGTGATTTGCTGCAAAAGTTTACGAAGGGCATGAGCTGAAGTACGGCGTGACAGAGGGGAAATGTTGAAAATGTGTCATCACATGATGTTGGGACATCCAGTGGGAGCAGTCTTCGGTACCCAATAGCGAGCTCTAAACGAGGGTACATAAGCCATAAAATAAGAACTGCTAACATTCTGCCTTCGGACGTCTGTATCCCTGAAGATGAGGATTGCTAGTATTACATTCTACGATTGCCTCTAGCCGGCCGTAGTGGCCGAGCGGTTCTAGGCGCTACAGTCTGGAACCGCGCGACCGCTACGGTCGCAGGTTCGAATCCTGCCTCGGGCATGGATGTGTGTGATGTCCTTAGGTTAGTTAGGTTTAAGTAGTTCTAAGTTCTAGGGGACTGATGACCTCAGAAGTTAAGTCCCATACTGCTAAGAACCATTTGAACCATTTTTTACGATTGCCTCATAATACGTAGAGATTTTGCACTTCCTTGTTATCACAAAATGGTTATTAATTCATCGAAAAAGCGAAACCTTAGTTGCGGTGACAGTAATACGTCTACTAATAAACTCCTGTCGCAGACGCTATAGTAGATGCATTGCGGATCGCGGAGAGGAGGAAGGAAGGAATATTAGGGCTTAACGCCCCCGTCAGCATCGTCATTTAGAGACAGAGCACAAACTCGGATTGTTTTAGGGATGGGAAAGGAAATCTGCCGTACCCTTTCAAAGGAGCCATCCCGGCATCTGCCTGGAGCGATTTAGCGAAATCACGGAAAACCTAAATCTGAGTGGCCGGACGTGAGTTTGAACCGTCGTGATCCAGGACGCGAGTCCAGTGTGGTAACCACTGCGCCATTTCGGTCTGTTGATGGAGAGGTTTATCGTTGACATTCGGAGAGCGTGTGTTCTAGGAAGAGTTGGGAAACATATAACTTCCTTCCACATGCGTCTCACGAAATGACCACGACAAGAAAATCAGAGAAATTAGAGTCCATACGAGGCTTAGCGACGGTCGTTCTTCCCACGAGCCATTCGCGAATGAAACAGGTAAAGTACGAAAAGGTAGTGGTATTAGAAAATACCCTCCTTTACACACCGCTGGGTGGATTTCAGAGTAACATATTCGGAGACCTAGGTTAGCCTGGTCGGTGACAATTGGCGAAAACAGTGACTGTGAATGATAGAAAGAAATCATCTCGTCGTTATGTCACTGGATACTGAAAATCAGTCAATTAGTTCCTGCCAGCGTGGCGTAGGATGTTAACAAGACACGCTTCAAGATAACAGGGGGATCGGATTTGGTCGAAGAATACACGATCTCATAAAAAGTATCCGTACACCTGGTTAGTGGACATCAATATGGCGTGCGCCAAATCTTCATCTTTGAAACGGCTTGAGCCATACTGCGGACATTAAAAAATTTTTCCATTCCATTGTGGCACGTTGGTACAGTAACCGGTTTTGAATTACTTCAGAATAAAACCGGCCCTGGTTGCAAATTTATTTAATACCAATGACGCGTTTCACCCTTTTAGGGCGTCATCAGATTGAGTTAAAGTAGCTCGATATGTAACCCATCCGCCATAAAGTGGACGCAAAAGTAACTGGATATTTAACCCATATGTTTTTGTAACAGATGGGTTACATATCCTGTTACTTTTGCGTCCGTTATACATTTTATATGGCTTTGTGACGGATGGGTTCCCTATCAGGCTACTTATACTGAATCTGATGATGTTTCAAAGGGTTCACCGTGTTGATTATATTAAAAAAACTTTACAAACAAGATTGTTTTTATTCGAAAACTGCTGGGGACACTTTGAGGGAGGTGTCTGAATGTCTTTGGAGGAATGACAGGCCATTCTTCCCCAAGAGCCGAAACCAGAGCAGGTAGGGGTGTTCGACGCTGGTGTCTGCAGGGAAGTCGGCGTTCCTTCTCATCCCACAGGCGTTTAATTGGATTGTCGGGACTCCGGCCAGATCACTCTATTTCAAGAATGTTAATGTCCCGTCGACATCGGGGTCATTTAGAGACGGAGCACAAGCTCCAATTGTTTCAAGGATGGGAAAGGAAATCGGACGTGCCCTTTCAAGTGAACCATCCCGGCATCCGCCTGGCGCGATTTAGGGAAATCGCGGTAAACAGGATAGCCGGATGGGGGTTTGAACCATCGTCCTCCCGATGGGAATCCAATGTGCTGGCCACTGCACCACCTCTCACGGTTCACAGATAGGTTCACCGAACTCAGACTCTTCCACTGGACTGCAACTGAATACATCGTTATTCATTAGTCCAGATGATTCGTTTCCAGTCACACACTGTCCAATGTCGTCGCCCTTTTTACCACCACAAGCGACAGTGAAACTTTGAGTCCGACATGGAGGTGTGTTCAAATAGCCAATGATTAGGGCGACTTCTCGCGACAAACAATAACTCCAGGTGTGTCACACGTATTCAGATGTCACAAGACAATCATATTATGACGTTACAAGAGGCGGCCAATATTCAAATATAGACGATATATGATGCGCCGAGGGATAGAGGTTATCTCGAATCTGACAGGACGTAGGGGCTATGTTTATTGAATACTTGTCAATGAGGCAGAGATTCTAGGAATGATACAGGAAGACAGAATGGAGTGAGTTAGCAAATTATGTTTGGAACAATGGAACATGGTAAAACTCGACGGCAGGTTTAACAGAAGAGATTGGAGCGGGACATTTGAGAAGGATAGGATGGAAGTGCATTTTCTTAAGCGTAATTTTAATTCTCATGCTGTATAATAGAACTACAATGAATCGAGACAGACAATTTTATTCGTCTCGGTGAGAAAAATTTAGCGATTCTCTGAGACAGTCTGTCTGATAATTACTGTCGGCGAAAGGCGCAGCCACGAATCCATACAGCTACAGACACATTAGATGTCTCAAATGAAAGATAATGCCGTATACAAACTATTTTTGATTAAAATTCCGTGTCAATGTCGCTGGTTGCTCTGACACTACAGCTGTAATAGCGTACGGCAAATGAGCACATTGGACAAAAAATTAGTCTGTCTCACACCTTGCCTTCATAATACTCTGAATCTGGTGACGAAGAGAACCCGCAAGTCACTTCACGCACGTCGCATCCTGCTGATGGTTAGATCTTATGGAGATACAAGATCGCGAAATGTTGACTGCATTCATGTTGCCAGGTATTGCCATTCATCGTGACCTTCAGCACATAAAGTGCTTTGTAACTTTAATATTTGAACTTGCAGATTACACTGGTCCAGATCTCTATTAATTTGCAAAGGGTCGCTAAATAGGCGTTCATAACCCCAGTATTTCACATTCATCACGAGGCATTGTTTGTGCATGATCCTCCAACAGTTGCACACTCTATTCTTTTGTATTGATAGCATAGCAGACAATATTAATATAAAACTCAGACTTTTCGCAGATGACGCAGTTATACATAATGTAGTATTATCTGAAAGAAGCTGCACAAATGTCCTGTCAGATGTTGATAAGATTTGAAAATGATGTAAACACTGGCGATTTGCTTGAAATGGTTGAAAATATAAAATTTTACACGTCACAAAACGGAAGAAAGTAGTATCCTATCGCTCCAGTATTGATGAGTCACGGTGGGATTCGGTCAACAATTATAAATAACTGGATGTAACAATTTGTGAGGATATGAAATGAGAAGATTATATAATCTCATCCGTATGTAAGGCTGGTGGCTGATTTCGGTACATTGGTAGGACACTGAGAAAATGCAGTTGGTCTACAAAGCAGGTTGCTCACATGTTTGGGACCGGGAGCAAGTAGAACTATAAGGGTATGAGGAATGTTTGCAAAGAATCGCAGCACGTGCGTTCGACGGTTTGTTTGGCCTACGGGTGAGTGTCAAGGAGATGCTGAAAAAGTTGAAATGGCAGACGCTTCACCACAGACGTCAACTATTGCACGACAGCCTACTTAAACAATTTCAAGAAACTGCTATTGAGAAGCACATGTTCCGTGATACGTTATCAGAGAACCAGCAGAAATTTACTGTACGTTACTGGTATGTATGAATATCGCAGTGGTAAAGGAAAGCCTGGTAATGGTTTGGAGAATTATTATAATTACAGCTCGTTGTGCTGTCTTTAAGTACCCTCTGCTCCGCTCCACAATGCCGCATCGAATTAGTTTGCACCTGCAGATAGGCAACCGAATGAACTGATTTGCAAAGCGGGCTGCTGTCGTGCCTTGCCGGCAGTTGGAGGCAATCAGTAGAAATCACGTGTTGACGTTTCCTGTGTCACAGCCGGGCCCGTGCTGAGCACCTCCAATGTGAGTCACAGACTTGTAGAGATGCCCTGTCCACTGATGTGTTTTCTGTACGCGTTGTTGTTTCTGCTTAGACATCTTCTGGAACTCCAGAAGTACGAATGAATAACCCTGTATGTCCTCAAACTCGCTGGCAGATTAACACTGTGTGCCGGACCGAGACCCGAACTCGGGACCTTCGCCTTTCGCAGGCCGAGGCTCTGTCAACTGAGCTACCCAAGCACGACTCACGCCCCGTCGTCATAACGTTTCTTCTGCCAGTACCTCGTCTCCTACCTTCCAAACTTCACACAAGTTCCTCTGCGAAGGAGTGAGGACGAGCCGTGTGAGTCGTGCTTAGGTCGCTCAGATGGTAGAGCACTTCCCCGAAAAAGGCAGAGGTCCGGATTTCAAGTCTCATTCAGGCACACAGTTTTAATCTCCAAGAAATTTTGTAACAGCGCGCACTCCGCTGCAGCGTGAAAGTTTCATTATATATGTCTTGTTCGTCCCAACATTGGAAAGCAAAAGGTGGGAAACATTTTTTTCATATTGTTACTTCTTCCTACAATTAAAAGACCTATGCATTAATGTGTTTCACTCTGGAAAATTGGTAATGGAATACACCACAAGTCACTACCCATCACTCCATAACAGACGACGAAGACAAGATCAGACTAAGACCAGCGTGCGCAGAGGCACGTAAACTGTCGTTCTTCTCATGTTCCAGGCGCGAAAAGAACAGGAAGAAGGCGTAACAAATGCAGTATATGATCAAAAGTATCCGGACACTTGTACACTACTGGCCATTAAAATTGCTACACCACGAAGATGACGTAATACAGACACGAAATTTAACCGACAGGAAGAAGATGCTGTGATATGCAAATGATTTTTTCAGAGCATTCACACAAGGCTTGTTCCGGTGGCGACACCTACAACGTGCTGGCATGAGGAAAGTTTCCAACCGATTTCTCATACATAAACAACACTTGACCGGCGTTGCCTGGTGAAACGTTGTTGTGATGCCTCGTGTAAGGAGGAGAAATGTGTACCATCACGTTTCCGACTTTGACAAAGACCTGATTGTAGCCTATTGCAATTGCTGCTTATCGTATCGCTACATTGCTGCTCGCATTGGTCGAGATCCAATGATTGTTAGCAGAATATGGAATCGGTGGGTTCAGGATGGTTATAAGGAACACCGTGCTATATCCCAACGGCCTCGTATCACTAGCAGTCGAGATGACAGGCATCTTATCCACACGGCTGTAACGGATCGTGCAGCCACGTCTCGATCCCTGAGTCAACAGATTGGGCCATTTGCAAGACAACAACCATCTGCACGAACAGTTAGACGACGTTTGCAGCAGGACGGACTATCAGCTCGGCGACCATGGCTGCGGTTACCCTTGACTCTGCATCACAGACAGGAGAGCCTGCAATGGTGTATTCGATGACGAACGTGGGTGCACGAATGGCAAAACGTCATTTTTCCGGATGAATCCAGGTTCTGTTTACAGCATCATGATGGCGACATCGCGGTGAACGCACATTGGAAGCGTGTATTCGTCATCGCCATACTGGCCTATTATCCGGCGTTATGATATGGGGTGTCATTGGTAACACGTCTCGGTCACCTCTTGTTCACAATGACTGCACTCTGAACAGTGGACGTTACACATCAGATGAGTTATGACCCATGGCTGTACCCTTCATTCTATCTCTGCGAAACCCTACATTTCCTCAGGATAATGCACGACCGCATGTTGCAGGTCCTGTACGGGCCTTTCTGGATACAGAAAATGTTCGACTGCTGCCCTGGCCAGCACATTCTCCAGATCTCTCACCAATTGAAAACGTCTGGTCAATGGTGGCCGAGCAACTGGCTCGTTACAATACGCCAGTCACTACTCTTGATGAACTGTGATATCGTGTTGAAGCTGCATGGGCAGTTGTACCTGTGCACTCCATCCAAACTCTGTTTGACTCAATGCTGAGGCGTATCAAGGCCGTTATTACAGCCAGAGGTGGTTATTCTGATTTCTCAGATTTCTGATTTCTCAGAATCTATGCACCCAAATTGCGTGAAAATGTTATCGTATGTCAGTTCCAGTATAACATATTTGTCCCATGAATACCCGTTTGTCATATGCATTTCTTGCTTGTGTAGTAATTTTAATGGCGAGTAGTGTATCTAGTGCGGAATTGACTACTTGATGTCACCAAAGATGGACCTGCCAGCGTCAAACAAGGTGCGGGGTATTGTGTTGTCAAGCTACAAGTAGCAGCAGCAGAGTGTATTGGTGAAGAGAGCTCAGTGACTTCGTGGTCGTTGGACGTCACCTGAGTGACAGCTTCACCGGGGACATTGCACTCCTGTAGCTGCCCGAGCCCACTGCTGTTCATGTGATTGTGAAGTGTGAACAACCGCAAAAGCACGCAGACGTCATGCGCAGGCACGTAGGGGCCCTCGACATGGCGCAAAGTGGTTCTAAAAAAATCGCGTGAAATCAGCGAAAGGAATCGCTCGTGAACTGCACAGTGCTACTAGTTCTCTGGCTTGGACAACGGCTGTGCGTGGGTGGGTAGAAACAATGCTGTACAACTGTCGCTCAGCCCCTCATAAGCCATACTTTTCTGTTGAGAGTGGCGAGCGACGCTTGAGGTGACGTACAGGGCGATGCCTCTGGACAGTGGGAGGGTGGATTCGGGAGATTTGGAATGGTGAAGTACGCTGTACCGTACGGCAATCCGACATGAGGCGACTGGGTGGAGACGGACAGCTGCCGCCATGTGTAATGTCAACAGTAAAGTAGAGAGGAGGTGATGTTACAGTAGGGGCTGTTTCTCGCGGTTACACTGTGGCATCCTTATGGCGCTTAAAAAGACGTTTAACGGAGAAAGATACGATCATATTTTACATTACTGTGTACTGGATAGAGAATAGTCACAGTTCGGAGACGTTGAGGGAATCTTTTGTGGACAGTAACATTCCTGAAGTGGATAGGCTTACCCAAAGTCCCGACCTGAACCCAATGGAACACCTATAGGACGAGTGACAACGTCAACGTGGCTCCAGACCCCAGCCTTCGACATCATTACCTTCTCTGGATTCGGCTCTTGAGGAAGAATGGGCTGTCATTCCTTCACTGAAAATGTTCGCACCAGAATTCAAGCCATCGTATAGGTGAAGAGTGGACACACCCAATATTTATGTGCATTAATAGGTGTACAATGATATCATCTGCCATACACTCTACAATTGCTTCCAGAATATGCATGAAGATACAGATGCGAACTCAAAATTTGAGGCCGAAGAACTCATAGATAAACTTTAATTTTCGTGCCTAGTTGTCTGTAGATTCCGATAACATGACAGACGCGCCGGCCGCGGTGGTCTCGCGGTTCTAGGCGCGCAGTCCGGAACCGTGCGACTGCTACGGCCGCAGGTTCGAATCCTGCCTCGGGCATGGATGTGTGTGATGTCCTTAGGTTAGTTAGGTTTAAGTAGTTCTAAGTTCTAGGCGACTAATGACCACAGTAGTTAAGTCCCATAGTGCTCAGAGCCATTTGAACCATTTGAACCATGACAGACGCGAAGAATAGGATCAGATGGTTGAAATGGCTCTGAGCACTATGGGACTTAACTTCTGAGGTCATCAGTCCCCTAGAACTTAGAACTACTTAAACCTAACTAACCTAAGAACATCACACACATCCATGCCTGAGGCAGAATTCGAACCTGCGACCGTAGCGGTCGCGCGATTCCAGGCTGTAGCGCCTAGAACCGCTCGGCCACCCCGGCCGGCAGTATAGGATCCCAGTATCCTTTAGTTGTGTTGTAGCCTAGACGTTTGGTAATTTTAACTGGGTCCGCAGCTCGTAATCGTGCGGTAGCGTTCTCGCTTCCCACGCCCGAGTTCCCGGGTTCGATTCCCGGGAGGGTCAGGGATTTTCCTTCCTCGCGATGAGTGGGTGTTGTATGATGTCCTTAGGTTAGTTAGGTTTAAGTAGTTCTAAGTTCTAGGGGACTGATGACCATAGATGTTAAGTCCCATAGTGCTCAGTGCCAATTTTAGCTGGAAAGTTTTCCGGGAGTTTTAAAAATTGGTACTTTTTTATTGGTTTCGTCGTGCTCTTTTGGAATTTTTAATTTGGCACCTCCCATCTTTGGCGTGCGCGGCGCCATATTGGAAAAACGGCGCCCAAAAGCATTTCTTCTACTATATCTCTTTTCCGGCTCACTTTACGGAGAAAATATCTATGTAAGAAACTAAATTGGAGAAAATTTCCTGTAATTGATATTTTTAGCATACCAGCGCGTTTTGGTCGAAAAGCTCATTTCCATATCACCAATGACGCAGAGTAAATGGCGCGATCTTTTTTGTAGTATCCCCACTAGGTTTAATCCATTACGAAATTTTTCGAATTCTCTCTCTCTTTCCTATCCTTGATGGACCGGGTTTTGTGAGTTCAAGTCGTCTTTCGTACCGAGTCAAAAGTCATAAATAGAAATTTCTTCCACGCTGTCTGTGATAGGGTTAACAGCTTCGTTGTCATACATTTGCTCGAGAATAGAGTCTATGCCTTGCTCTTCATCCCTGTCTTGTAGCTGACCTTGCGGATTATCACAGGTACCACTGCAATTCGTGCAAATAACGGAGCACTTAATCCATCTTTTCTGACTTTAAATGCGAACATTTTTAGGTTAGGCTTTACCGTGACTGTTATTGACATTAAATGAAACAATAAGTTTACTGTTACCAGTCACTGTTTATTTGTTTCCACGACGCGTTTCAAAGGTTTAAACCTCCATCATCAGGTGGATATACATCAGTTAATATGGCATTTGTGTGTTTGTGTTGTGTTACGATTTCTTTGGAGGAAGTTGTGACACTGTCTAGTGGAGAAAACAAAACAGTATTTCAGAACTTGGTCTGTTTTGACAAAAAATGAACTTGTATCTAGCAGTAAACATAAATTAAGTAAGATAAAGTACCTCCAGTGGTCACAGGATCCTTTCACAGTCGTAACACATCACATGAACACTATCATATTGTATAAACAAATATGGCGTCGTAATCTATTAGGTGCATGGATCGTACAGCAAAAGAGAAAATGTTCTCACAAAGTCCAGAGAATATACGTCCTAACAACATTATTACAGAAAACTTTTTTGAATGATTTGGAGGTGTTGAATACATTTGTTGGAGTAAATACTTCAGGCAGTAAGTAAATACGATTTTGACAGCTTAAAATAGCATAAAGTTCATACTCATTTATACAATCAGGTGAGGTGTTAGAAACTTTAAGTACAATAATCATATTGGCTACAGTGATAAAATAAAATAAAATAATACACAATTGACCATTCTTATAGGGGTTCATAGGTAGATATGAAAGGCTGGAGGCAGAGGGGAAAGAATATAAAGAGAACATGAGAGGGAGGGAGAGGGTGGAGAGAGAGATTGTATGACAGCAAACTTTACAAGGCAAAGGATCTTAAGATTATGTCTGTTGCATGTATTAACTGTCTAAAGGTTGTGGTAATACATTGGTAAATGCTTAAAAAGTGCACATGGATGTGCATTTGTATCAGCAGTTGTATATTTGTATCAGCAGTTGTATACATAGTTTCAAGCTGACAAGGGGTACAAACTGTTGGTGTGATTGTATATCTGTAAATGAAGTCAATCTCCTGTACACTCAGGGCTGTTATGGTAACATAAATAAATATTAGTGGTAAATCTTAGGGTGTGTGTGTGTGTGTGTGTGTGTGTGTGTGTGTGTGTGTGTGCTTAGCAATTTTTAATGACGTAGGCAGTTGTTGAAAACGGAGATGATACTACTGTAAATATTGTCATTTTTGTCATTTAAGATGCATTCAGGTTGTTTAGTTTGATGTTTGTATATTTGGAGTGTTTCAAGGATGTCTAGTTTTCTGCCTTTTGGTTGGATGTGTAGGATGCTGATACTTGTGTTGTTAACATGGTGTTTTGTTTCATGCAGGTGTGTGGCAATAGCTGATGTGTGGTATTTTTTGTTTTTTAGTGCTGCCATGTGTTCTTTGAACCTAATCTCAAATGATCTCCCTGTCTGGCCTATGTAGAAGCAGTCACAGTCTAAACATTTAATTTTGTATACGCCTGTGTGATGCAGAGGGTTTTGTGTGCTGATGATGTGGGGTAATTTCTGTCCGATCCTGTTGTCTGTTGTGAAGGATATGCTTATGCCTTTTCGTTTGAAGACATTGGCTATCTGATAGGAAATCTTACCTAGAAAGGGGATTGTGTGGAAGATGATATTTTCTTTTTGTTTTTTGTGTTGTGATTTCTTTGCCATTATTGAGTGTTTTAGGGTGTCTACTATGGAGCTGTTATAACCATTTGCAATAGCTGTTTGTTTTATTATTTGAATTTCTTGATCACTTTTGTCTTCAGAGAGTGGTAGTTGGATAGCTCTATTGATCATGTACCGGAATGCTGCCATTTTGTGGGCTGTGGGGTGACAGGAGGAGTTGTGGATTGTCGTATGTGTTGTGGTAGGCTTCCGGTAAATTTCAAACTCATGTCTGTTATTCCTTATTCTAACTGTAAGGTCTAAGAAATTTATACTGTCATCTGTTTGGTGTTCAACTGTGAATTTTATGTTTTCATGGGAGCTGTTGAATAACTGGTTCAACTCACTGATGTCATCTTTAGTGCCTTTGATTAAAATGATGGTGTCATCCACATATCTGTAGTAGTAGATGATATTTTTGAGGAGGTGGTGATCAGAATTCAGGATTTTGTCTTCTAAGTTACTTATAAATATTTCAGCTAGCAACCCAGAAAGATTCGAGCCCATTGCCAGGCCATCTGTTTGTATGTAGATTTTATGGTTGAATTTAAAGTAGTTGTGTGAAAGTGTGAATTCGAGCAGGTCCATTAGCTCAGTAATGTGAGTTGAAGGGATTTTTTTATGTTTTTGTAGGTTGGCATTGATTATCTGTAGTGTGGGATCTATTGGCACAGAGGAATAAAGGTTTTGTATGTCAAATGAGGCAAGTGTGGCTCCGTCAGGTACTTCTATGTCTTTGACATGTTGTGTGAATTCTGTTGTGTTTTTAAGTGTTCTCTCATTATTGAATGTGTATGCTTCTTTGAGAATTTTGAAGAGCATTTTGTTGAGTTTGAATGTTGGGCTGTTCCTGCAGTTCACTATAGGTCTTATGGGGGTCCCATTTTTGTGTATCTTGGGTTGTGACCGAAGGCAAGGTGCTTGTGGGCTCATTGTTACAATATTTCTTGCTTCTTGGATGGTGAGTAGAAAGTTGATGTTGTTTGAGATGTGTTTAATCTCTTTTTGAATTCTGGCTGTTGGATCTTTATGTATCTCTGTTATGTGGTTGGTTTGGAAGAAGTCTAAAGTTTTTTCTACATATGTTGCTCTGTTCATTACAACAGTTGTGTTACCCTTGTCAGCTTTTACAATTATTGCATTATTCATGTTTAATTTAGTCTTAATGGTACGTGTAAGGATTTCTTCTCTTTTCTTGTATGCTGGGAATGGTTTTGCAATTTCCTTCTCAATAATTTCATTAATTTTGTGGCAGGCTGCTATTCTGTCATTTTGCTTCTTAAGGGCGATGGTTGAGATCTGTGTGGCACTAGTGATGAGCTTTTCTTGGTTCCTTGGGTCCAGTGGAGCTTGAACATTGTGTTTTAAACCTTTGCAGAGTAGTGTTTCTTCTTCTGCAGTGAATATTATTAATTAACCATCCTTTCTGCATCGAGCCTCCTCTACATCCCTTTTTACATTTGCAAGAAATAAGTTTTAGCGGTGTTTCCAGAGCTGCAGTCTCCAGTGTGGTGTAGCCCGGTCTTACTTTTTTCTTCATCCCCATCGCTCATCATTTCGTTCTGTCACTTTTGAATCTGGCGATACGTTCGGAATGAACGTTGTCCTGCTGCTACTTCTGTTGGTGGCAGCGACGCAATATAATTAATTGATGATTCACGCACACTATACACAATATTACGATCGCACAAGCGCGCCTGTTTTTGTTTCGCTACAAACTCTACTGTTGTCTCAACAGCGCACAAAAAGCAATGACCTCTGAATGGCAATGTTCGGTCAGTGGACCGCAGTCGTGGATAGGAAGGTGCGACATCGTTTTCTCTACTCGAAGATGCAGAGATTAATTTCTCATTATTACAGCGTTTTCGACACACGTAGTGAACCACAACCTATCTTAGTCCCTCCAAGAGTTCGCTGTTGTTGTTCTTTTGAAGATTTGACTTATGAAATGTCTCATCCTTTTTCCTTCACCCACTCACCTCACTTCCTTGTATTTTCGAAAATAAGAGTTCACTTCCTTAGAGCCATGGCTGTAACACTGCGAACGACACAATAGAACGATAATCTCGTACAGGTGATTGAGACAGAATAATTGAGCTCTGTCGGCAGAATAGAAGGAGGGGGGAAACGCTTAGGTGGCAGGTCCCTTCATCCATGCGGCGCGACCCTTTATACTTGAGCCAAAAAAACGTTTGTCTTATAAACTAAAGGAAATTTTCTGTAATTTATTATTACATAACTACCATTGCGGGAAAAAAAATAGTACGCCTGGAAAGCGATTCTGGTCCGATGGCGGCATATACAATCTGGGGGACAGCAGATCTACTGACAATGGTTTCAACGTCGTCCGCCAACAGCGAGCATAGTGGCCTAGCTGCCAGACCGCCATCCGTGTCTCCGTTTAATGGGGAATGCTCACAGCCACAAGCGGGCGACCTTGCCAAGAAGACGTACTCATGTCTCCTACAGCCAACTGAGTGAGTTTGAATGGGAAAATTGTGGGCTTCATAGTGGCGGGATGGTCCTTTAGCAGAATTGCTGCAAAAGTCGGGTGCTTGCTGCATCAGTTGCGCAACGATGATACCAGTGGTCATGTGAACATTCTCACACCAGCAGACGAGGTCGTGGACGTCCACGCAGCACAGTCACCAGCCAGGACCGTCGCATTGTAAGGGCGGCAGTGGCAGGTCGTGCAGCCGCCACAGCACAATGCGAGGGCTTGTGAGCCAGACGTGCTGCGAACCTGCTATTAGCAGAGGAACTACGGGGAAGCACACTCCAAGGCTCTAGGCCATCTTCCACTCACGCCACAGCACCGACTGGTGTCATTAGAGGATCACTTGGAAGGCTGTGGTCTTCAGCGATGAAAGCAGACTCTAGCTGCCCGCAGGTGAGGGTCGTTTGTGCGTAAGACCTAGCCGTGGTGAGCGCTGTCTCGTAGAGCACAATCCCTCCCCTTGTCGTTACGGTCTGGAAAGCTATAAGCTACAACTCTCGTTCACCTTTCCAGAATGGGATTTTCACTCTGCAACAGAGTGTGCGCTGATATGAAACTTCCTGGCAGATTAAAACTGTGTGCCAGACCAAAACTCGAACTCGGGACCTTTGCCTTCGCGGGCAAGTGCTCTACCGACTGAGCTAACCAAGCACGACTCACGCTCCGTCCTCACAGCTTTACTTCTGCCAGTACCTCGTCTCCTACCTTCCAAACTTTACAGAAGCTCTCCTGCGAAAGGTCCCGAGTTTGAGTCTCGGTCCTGCACACTTAATCTGCCAGGAAGTTTCGTCTCGTTCACCTTCATCTACGAGGAAGTTTCGTCTCGTTCACGTTTGCTTTTACTGGAGGGGAAGCTGACCAGCGCTTGGTACGTGCGAAATGATGTTAGACCTGTTCTTTTGTCGTTTTTGAAGCTAGAAGATGATGCGTTGTTCCAACAGGATAATGCTCGCCCACATACTGTCCAAGTGTTCAGCAAGACGTGCACCAATTTATCTGGCCAGCACGATCTCTGGACTTGTCTCCAGTGGGGCACGTGTGGGATATGATGAGAGGAAAAGGGATTCGTGCGACTAGTCGTCCAACAACTCTAGGAGAACCACGTGAACAGGTCGAGCAGGAGTGGCATAACGTATTCCAGGGCAGTATTCACTATACGTGTGATCCACTACATCACCACAAACTACTAATATGGGTGGTTGATACCTGGTGCCTCAGAAAGGCTTGTGCTGTTGATCTGCAAATATGACACTAGTCTGCATGGTATCAGATGACTGAAAACTAGTACGTGATTCCAAATCTGTTTTCAGTTTTTCCTATCACGTGCAGTTTTGCCGCTGTTTCACTCCAGAGATACACTGCTATACCAGTAGGTTATGCGTATTGTTGTATTCTCAATAAGGACCTGTATACCTTTAGGTTTTTAGCACCTGTTGATGCTAGTTGTAATCGTGTGACTCTGAAAGTGTTGCTTACCTCACAGGCTGGGATTACCAGTGCTGTATTGTGATTATTCTGTACATTTAGTAGTGTGGTATTCTGCCTTGCGGCAGGTCTTGTTATGGGTCAAGCCTCTTCCACTTCTGTGTGTCCATAGCCACTCTTTTCACTTCTGAATGTTTGTCTCCTTTTATATTGTCCAGGATTTGATATCTTCTTTTTCTTCTTCCCCGTTTTCCCTCCACCATTCCTTCTATTTCTTCCTTCAATAAACAGTCCCTTCTAAAATAATGTCCAACCCAGTTCCATTTTCTCTTTCTGATGACTTTCAGTATGTTACTTTTTTCTGAGACTCTCCTTAATACTTCTTCATTCCTTACTCGGTCTTCCCATTTCACTTTTTCCATTCTTCTTATATCCACATCTTTGGTGCCTCCAGTCTTCTTTCATCTTCCTTCCTCAGTGTCCAGGTCTCCGCACCATATAGTGCAACGCTCCAGGTGTAACATTTGGTAAGTCTTTTCCTCAGATATTTGTTTAGTGGTCCACAAAGTACACTGCTGGCCATTAAATTTGTTACACCCAGAAGAAATGTAGATGATAAACGGGTATTCATTGGACAAATATATTATACTAGAACTGACATGTGATTACATTTTCACGCAAATTTGGGCGCATAGATCCTGAGAAATCAGTAACCAGAACAACCACCTCTGGCCGTAATAACGGCCTTGATACGCCTGGGCATGGAGCCAAACACAGCTTGGATGGCGTGTACAGGTACAGCTGCCCACGCAGCTTCAACACGATACCACAGTTCATCAAGAGTAGTGACGAGTATTTTGACGAGCCGCCACTAACCAGACGTTTTCAATTGGTGTGAGATCTGGAGAATTTGCTGGCCAGCGCAGCAGTCGAACATTTTCTGTATCCAGAAAGGCCCGTACAGGACCTGCAACATGCGGTCGTGCATTATCCTGATGAAATGTAGGGTTTCGCAGGGATCGAAGGAAGGGTAGACCCACGGGTCGTAACACATCTGAAATGTAACGTCCACTGTTCAAAGTGCCGTCAATGCGAACAAGAGGTGACCGATACGTGTAACCAATGGCACCCCATACCATCACGCCGGGTGATACGCCAGTATGGCGATGACGAATACACGCTTCCAATGTGCGTTCACCGCGATGTCGCCAAACACGAATGCGACCCGCATGATGCTGTAAACAGAACCTAGATTCATCCGAAAAAATGACGTTTTGCCATTTGTGGATCCAGGTTCGTCGTTGAGTACACCATCGCAGGCGCTCCTGTCTGTGATGCAGCGTCAAGGGTCTCCGAGCTGATAGTCGATGCTGCTTCAAACGTCGTCGAACTGTTCGTGCAGATGGTTGTTGTCTTGCAAACGCCCCCATCTGTTGACTCACGGATCGAGACGTGGCTGCACGACCCATTACAGCCATGCGGATAAGATGCCTGTCATCTCGACTGGTAGTGATACGAGGCCGTTGGGATCCAGCACGGCGTTCCGTATTACCCTCCTGAACCCACCGATTCCATATTCTGCTAACAGTCATTGGATCTCGACCAAATGCGAGCACCAATGTCGCGATACGATAAACCGCAATCGCGATAGGCTACAATCCGACCTTTATCAAAGTCGGAAACATTATGGTACGCATTTATCCTCCTTACACGAGGCATCACAACAACGTTTCACCAGGCAACGCCGGTCAACTGTAGTTTGTGTATGAGAAATCGGTTGGAAGCTTTCCTCATGTCAGCACGTTGTAGGTGTCGCAACCAGCGCCAATCTTGTGTGAATACTCTGAAAAGCTAATCATTTGCATATCACAGCATCTTCTTCCTGTAGGTTAAATTTCGCGTCTGTAGTACGTCATTTTCGTGGTGTAGCAATTTTAATGGCCAGTAATGTAATTTCTGTTTCCTCTTGAATCCTTCTTTTGCCATTGCAATTCTTTTCCTAAGTTCTGTTGAGCAATACATTTCATCCATTATTACACTTCCCAAGTAATTGAAGTTATTCACTTGTTCTGTTTCCTCTCCCTTTATTTTCATACGGCATTTTCTCCCCTTTTCTCCAAGTACCCATGCTTTTCGTTTTCTTCTTGTTAATCTTCACTCCATATTCTTCTAATTTTGTGTTTAGATCATCTAACCTTTGTTCCATCTCACTTGCGCACTCTGCCATCACAACCATGTCGTCTGAAAATCTTATACACTCCACTCTCTGACCCCCTATACAAGCTCCTCTCCTTCCATCAAAACTTTCACTAATAATTTCCTCCAGATGTACATTGAACAGTGTTGGTGATAAACAGCAACCTTGTATTACACATATTCCCAATTCTATTTATTCACTCATCACACCTCCTATTCTTACTCTTGCTGTCTGGTTCAAATATATATTTATAATTAGCGGTCTATCCCTCCAGTCAACTCCTTGTTTCCTTAGGATTTCCATCAGTTTGTTGCATCTGACACAGTCAAAATGCTTTGCAAGATCAATGAACACAACATACACCTTCCTTTTCTTCTCCATGTTCCTCTCTCCCATCACTCCCAGTAGCCCAATGGCATCTCTATTTCCCACTCCTCGCCTGAAACCAAATTGTTCATATCCTATTACGCAATTCAGCTTTCCATATAGCCTTCTGTTGAGAGTCTTCAACAAGACTTTGGCTGCATGTGACATCAGGCTCACTGTCCTTTGTTCCTCACCTTTTTGAGTTCTTTTTCTTTTCTATAGGTATTAAGATACTTTCTGTGAAGTTCCTTGGCCATTTTCCTGTCATGTATATATCAACTCCCTTTTTCCTTCTTTCTCCAATGACTTTAACAGTTCCGTAGGAATCTCGTAAATTATCATTGCCTTTCCATTTTTCATCTCCTTCATAGATTATTCAATGTCACTAGTTAGTATTGCATTTCCTTTGTCATCATCTGCAACTTTATCATCTTCTTCTTCTATCCCAAGGTCTTCTACATTTGTTCGGCTGTCTGCAGCGTATAGACATTCTACATATTCTTCCCGTCTTCTCATTATTTCTTGTGGTTCACGGACCATTTTACTGTCTGCTGCCTCTACTTCCTTTAGTCCATTGTTGTTTCTCTTTTCCCTGAATGTCAAATCCATTGCTTCTTTGTTCATCAAATCATATTTTTCTTCTTTCTCTATCTTCTCAAACTTTTCTGTCAGCCATCTCTTCTTTACTTTTTCTGTCTCCCTTCGTAATTCATCATTTAACCTCCTGTAGTTGCGCTTACGTTCTTCTGTGTTTACAGTTTTTCATTTCCCGCGATCATCCATCTTGGTTATCATATCTGGTGTTACCCATTGTTTCTTTACTTTTTCCTCTCCTTGACTCCAAGCGTTTCCTTAGCTGTCTTTTTGATCCATTTTTTAGAAACGATCCCATCTTCCTTCTGTGCATTCCGTTTCCTGTCCTTACATGATCATTTTACAGTATGCATTCTCTTTCACAATTGTCTTTGTCTTTCAGCTTCTCAAAGTTAATGTGCTTCCTCTTCTGTCCTTTCCAGGTTCTTTTCGATTTATCTGGAACCTCAGCTATTACTAATATATAATCTGAATAAATATCTGCTCCTTGATAGCTTTTAACACTCTTTAAGCAATTTCCGTATCTTTTTTGTGTCATAATGTAATCAATTTGCTATCTTTTGTTGTCAAATCGAGGTATTCAAGTATACCGTCGTCTTTTGTGGTTATTAAATAGAGTATTTCCAACTACCATGAAATTTTCATTTCAGTATTCCAACAATCTTTGCCCTCTCTCATTTCTTTCTCCGAGTCGAAATTTTCCCAGAGCTTTTCCTTCTGGTCTTTCGCCAACTGCTGCGTTCCAATCATCCATTATAACAATACATGCATTTCTTTTCTCTCTCTCTGCTAAGTTTTCTATCGTCTCATAACATTCTTCTGCCTCTTCATCTGAATGATTACGTGTTGGCATGTAGACCTGGATGATAATTAAGTCTTTCTTTTTCCCTTTCAGTCTTATCATTATTATTCTTCCACAAACATTTTCAACCATGATAACCTTGTCCTTCAGTATTTTACCTATCATAATTCCAACCCCATACATTACATTTTTTGCCTTCACCTGCACAGTAAAATCGGAATTCGTCACTTTCTAGTTCACCGCTACCACGCCATCTCACCTCACACATTCCGAGTACATCCAATTTGTTTCTTGTCATTTCACGGTTGGCGTTTTCTAATTTCCCTTCACATCTACATCTACATGACTACTCTGTAATTCACATTTAAGTGCTTGGCAGAGGGTTCATCTAACCACAATCATACTATCTCTCTACTATTCCACTCCCGAACAGCGCGCGGGAGAAACGAACACCTAAACCTTTCTGTTCGAGCTCTGATTTCTCTTATTTTATTTTGATGATCATTCCTACCTATGTAGGTTGGGCTCAACAAAATATTTTCGCATTCGGAAGAGAAAATTCGTGACTGAAATTTCGTAAATAGGTCTCGCCGCGACGAAAAACGTCTTTGCTGCAATGACTTCCATCCCAACTCGCGTATCATATCTGCCACACTCTCTCCCCTATTACGTGATAATACAAAACGATCTGCCCTTTTTTGCACCCTTTCGATGTCCTCCGTCAATCCAACCTGGTAAGGACCCCACACCGCGCAGCAATATTCTAACAGAGGACGAACGAGTGTAGTGTAAGCTGTCTCTTTAGTGGACTTGTTGCATCTTCTAAGTGTCCTGCCAATGAAACGCAACCTTTGGCTCGCCTTCCCCACAATATTACCTATGTGGTCTTTCCAACTAAAGTTGTTCGTAATTTTAACACCCAGGTACTTAGTTGAATTGACAGCCTTGAGAATTGTACTATTTATCGACTAATCGAATTCCAACGGATTTCTTTTGGAACTCATGTGGATCATCTCACACTTTTCGTTATTTAGCGTCAACTGCCACCTGCCACACCATACAGAAATCTTTTCTAAATCGCTTTGCAACTGATACTGGTCTACGGATGACCTTACTAGACGGTAAATTACAGCATCATCTGCTCAGATTGTCATCCAGGTCATTTATATAGATCAGGAGCAGCAGAGGTCCCAGGACGCTTCCCTGGGGAACACTTGATATCACTTCAGTTTTACTCGATGATTTGCCGTCTATTACTACGAACTGCGACCTTTCTGACTGGAAATCACGAATCCAGTCGCACAACTGAGACGATACCCCATAGGTCCGCAGCTTGTTTAGAAGTCGCTTGTGAGGAACGGTGTCAAAAGCTTTCCGGAAATCTAGAAATACGGAATCAACTTGAGATCCCCTGTCGATAGCGGCCATTACTTCGTGCGAATAAAGAGCTAGCTGCGTTGCACAAGAGCGATGTTTTCTGAAGCCATGCTGATTACGTGTCAATAGATCGTTCCCTTCGAGGTGATTCATAATGTTTGAATACAGTATATGCTCCAAACCCCTACTGCAAACCGACGTCAATGATATAGGTCTGTAGTTAGATGGATTACTCCTACTACCCTTCTTAAACACTGTTGCGACCTGTGCAATTTTCCAATCAGTAGGTACAGATCTATCGGTGAGCGAGCGGTTGTATATGAGTGCTAAGTAGGGAGCTATAGTATCAGCGTAATCTGAAAGGAACCTAATCGGTATACAATCTGTACCTGAAGACTTGCCTGTATCAAGCGATTTGAGTTGCTTCGCAACCCCTAAGGCATCTACTTCTAAGACACTCATGCTAGCAGATGTTCGTGTTTCAAATTCTGGGATATTCCATTCGTCTTCCCTGGTGAAGGAATTTCGAAAAACTGCGTTCTATAACTCCGCTTTAGTGGCACAGTCGTCGGTGACAGTGCCATCGGCACTGCGCAGCGCTTGTGTACTTTACATACGACCAGAATTTCTTCGGATTTTCTACCAAATTTCGAGACAATGTTTCGTTGTAGAACTTATTAAGGGCATCTCGCATCGAAGTCCGTGCCAAATTTTGCGCGTCTGTAAATTTTAGCCAATCTTCGGGATTTCGCGTTCTTCTGAACTTCGCATGCTTTTTCCGTTGCCTCTGCAACTGCGTTCGGACCTTTTTTGTGTACCACGGGGGATCCGTTCCATCTCTTACCAATTTATAAGGTATGAATCTCTCAACCTCTCAATTGCTGTTGCTACTATATCTTTGAATTTGAGCCTCATCTCGTCTACATTTGCATAGTCAGTTCGGAAGGAATGGAGATTGTCTTTTAGGAAGGCTTCTCGTGACACTTTATCCGCTTTTTTTAAATAAAATTATTTTGCGTTTGTTTCTGATGGATTTAGAAGAAACTGTATTGAACCTAGCTACAACGACCTTGTGATCACTAATCCCTGTATCAGTCATGATGCTCTCTATCAGCTCTGTATTGTTTGTGGCTAAGAGGTCAAGTGTGTTTTCGCAACCATTTACAATTCGCGTGGGTTCGTGGACTAAGTGCTCGAAATAATTTTCGGAGAAAGCATTTAGGACAATCTCGGAAGATGTTTTCTGCCAATCTTCCTGGAAAAGAGTTAAAACATTCCAAGTCCCAATCCTCAATAAGTCTTCCTTCTTCTCCTCCTTCCTTGCTTTTCCATTTGCCCTAATCTCTGGAGTCCTCGTTGTATTCCCCTCCCGGAGATCCGACTGAGGGGAAGCTTTACCTCCTGAATATTGTACAAAGAGGTCCATTCCATGAACTTCTAGGGAAGTAATTCCAGTGGTGGTTTCCCGTTGCCTTCCACTGTCCTCCACATCCTGTCAGCTCTCTGACCCAGTTTTCCGTGGGGTTGGTTACCCAACCTTCCACTAGGTTGCTCAGCTTAACGGGGACACCACATATAGGTAGGATTGTGGAGAATTGAGACATTAATGAAACACTTTGCCTACTGTTGATATTTACTACAATGTCGACAGGCAAGTGTGTGAAGAACCTACATCTTTCATTTTTAGGAATTATACATTGGTTAAGTAGACTTTGTGTAGGAAGCTTACCATGCTTATTTTAAAATGAAACTTGGAGTCCAGCACAAGGGATGGGCGCCAGAGACAGTTTGCCGCTGTTATGTGGAAAGGTTAAGATTGTGGACAAAAGGGAAAAAAAAGCATGTCATTTGTGGTTCCAAATGTGTGGAGGGACCGAAAAAATCACCTTAATGACTGTTAGTTCTGCTTAGTTAGTGTTCAGGGTTGCATTTTGAAGAACAAGAGACAAGTTGTGTGTCCAAATATCGAGTCAGCCATTAGGCCAGTTTGCACACCGAGAAGATCTGATTGCTCCTCCAGCTGTTGTAGAGAACGTGGAAGAAGGTGATGAAGAAAATGAAGCTTATACAATTACCGAAGACGATACTGTTGTCCACCAGCCTGAATGCGAATTTACTGCGTAACTGTTGTCTCAGCGTGAACTTAATGCTCTCGTACGACGTTTGAGGTTGCCTAAAGCTTCTGCGGAACTACTTGGCTCCCGATTCAAAAGTGAGACTCTTCTGGATCTAGCAGCACATTATTCATGCTACAGACACAGAGAAGAAGAATTAGTTCATTTATTCTCATAGAACGAGTCCTTGGCTTACTGCAGTAACGTAAACGAGTTAATGCACTTCTGTGGCATTGCACATGATCCTACACAGTGGAGACTTTTCTAGACTCGTCAATGAGGAGCCTGAAAGGCTTGTTACTGCAGGACGGAAACGTGTGAGAGTCCACTCTTGAGGCCCATTCAGTTCATATGAAAGCGATGTATGAGAACATGGAGAAACTATTAATAAGTATGCAGTACACACTTGGCTTGTCTGCGGCGAGTTCAAAATTATCGGACAATAAGCTGGGTTCACAAAAATGCCATGCTTTCTATCCGAATGGGACAGTCGGTTAAGGTAGAGAGGTGGAGTGTGAGAGTTTGGTCAGAGAGGAGGAATTTAGTGCCTGTAACTAAAAGTATCCGGCACGAACCGCTTGTAGAGGAAAAACAAGTGTTGCTTCCACCTCTACAGATAAAACTGGGCTTGATGATGTATTTTATAAAGACTCTACCACAGGATGGACCCTACATCAAGTACCCTTACAACAAATTTCCCTTCGCCACATGATTAATTGAAAGCTGGAATTCTTTTTTAGTCCTCAAATTAAGAAACTGATGAAGGATGAAGATTCTGAGACGGCAATGAAGAAAAGAGAACACGGTGTATGACTTCCTTCCGATCACTTACTGAGCACTTTCTATGGAATATTTAACATCGTAATTACAACACCATTGGTTGAAAATGGTTCAAATGGCTGTGCGCACTATGGGACCTAACTACTGAGGTCATCCGTCCCCTAGAACTTAGAGAACTACTTAAACCTAACCAACCTAAGCACATCACACACATTCACCCCCGAGGCAGGATTCGAATCTGTGACCGTACCGGTCGCGCCGTTCCAGACTGTAGCGCCTAAAACCGCTCAGCCACTCCGGCCGGCCAAGACCATTGGTGAAAAATGTTGCAGGAAGATGGGTTGTTAAATGAGTGTGAAAGTGCACTTTCTATACGCACATATCGACTACTTTCCGGAAATTTGGGACATTATATTGAAGAGCAGAGTGGACGTTTCCACCGACATATTAAGAGGAGTTACCCGCAGCACTGGAGAGCCGCTGTGTTGGCTGACTGCTGTTGGATGTTGAAGAGGCACTGCCATCATGGTATACGAGCATCTACAAGGAAGTCAAAGAAGAGTAATTTTAAGTAGTTATGGAACACTACTAACACAAGGTAAATGCGAAACAAATTAGGGGACTTCTGAGGAGTATTTTTAAATGTATTACATTTTTTAATTGGTGTTAGAATATATTTGTGGGCTTATAAGTGAAAATTATCAAAATATTACTTCTTATTTTGTGTAAAAACCTGACGTGATAGACAAAAACGGTAATTATTTCTAAAATCAGTGAAAAAATTGATTCAAGAACATCTACTTTCAAGAAATCATCTGACAAAAAGTTTTTAAATACAGACTCGTGTGATCATTTCATGTTTCGTATGCACTATTTCGACAATAACTCATGAGTTAACTGGAAACATCTACAAGGGTGTTGTAATATTCCTTTCTGGTAATTTTCACCATAAAGTGAGTCGGAAAGGAGACGTTGTGAAAATGTTTTGGGCGCCATTTTTCCATCAAAGTAACAAGGTGAATAACAGAAGAAATACTGAATTTAATTGATGAATGGAGACAATAAAAAATACAGTAAATGAAGCAGGCAAAAAGGAATACAAACGTCTCAAAAATGAGATCGACAGGAAGTGCAAAATGGCTAAGCAGGCATTGCTAGAGGACAAATGTAAGGATGAAGAGGCTTATCTCATTAGGGGTAAGATAGATACTGCCTACAGGAAAATTAAAGAGACCTTTGGAGAAAAGAAAACCACTTGCATGAATATCAAGAGCTCAAATGTAAACCCACTTCTAAGCAAAGAAGGGAAAGTAGAAACGTGGAAGGAGTATATAGACGGTCTATACAGGGGCGATGTTCTTGAGGACAATATGATGGAAATGGAAGAGGATGTAGATGAAGATGAAATGGGAGATATGAAGAGTTTGACAGAGCACTGAAAGACCTAAGTCGAAACAAGGCCCCGGGAGTAGACAACATTCCATTAGAACTACTGACAGCCTTGGTAGACCCAGGCCTAACAAAGCTCTACCATCTGGAGAGCAAGATGTATGAGACAGGCGAAATTCCCTCAGACTTCAAGAAGAATATAGTAATTCCAATCCCAAAGAAAGCAGATGTTGACAGACCTGTAAATTACCGAACTATCAGTTTAATAAGCCACGGCTGCAAAATACTAACACGAATTTTTTACAGACGAATGGAAAAACTGTTAGAAGCCGACCTCAGAGAAGATCAGTTTGGATACCGTAGAAATGTTGGAACACGTGAGGCGATACTGCCCCTTCGACTTATCTCAGAAGAAAGATTAAGGAAAGGCAAACCTACGTTTCTAGCATTTGTAGACTTGAACAAAGCTTTTGACAATGTTGACTGGAATACTCTCTTTCAATTTATGAAGGTGGCAGGGGTAAAATACAGGGAGCGAAAGGCTGTTTACAATCTCTACAGAAACCAGATGGCAGTTATAAGAGTCGAGGGGCATGAAAGGGAAGCAGTGGTTGGGAAGGGAGTGAGACAGGGTTGTAGCCTCTCCCCGATGCTATTCCATCCGTATATTGAGCAAGCAATAAAGGAAACAAAAGAAAAGTTCGGAGTAGGTATTAAAATCCACGGGGAAGAAATAAAAACTATGAGGTTTGCCGATGACATTGTAATTCTGTCAGAGACAGCAAAGGACTTGGAAGAGCAGTTGAACGGAATGGAGAGTATCTTGAAAGGAGGGTATAAGATGAACATCAACAAAAGCAAAATGAGGATAATGGAATGTAGTCGAATTAAGTCGGCGGATGCTGAGGGAATTAGATTAGGAAATGAGAATCTTAAAGTAGTAAAGGCGTTTTGCTATTTGGGGAGCAAAATTACATGATGATGGTCGAAGTAGAGAGGTTATAAAACGTAGAGTGGCAATGGCAAGGAAAGCATTTCTGAAGAAGAGAAATTTGTTAACATCGAGTATAGACTTAAATGTCAGGAAGTCGTTTCTGAAAGTATTTGTATGGAGTGTAGCTATGTATGGAAGTGAAACGTGGACGATAAATAGTTTAGACAAGAAGAGAATAGAAGCTTTCGAAGTGTGGTGCTACAGAAGAATGCTGAAGATTAGATGGGTAGATGACATAACTAATGAGGAGGTATTGAATAGAATTGGGGAGAAGAGGAGTTTGTGGCACAACTTGACAAAAAGAAGGGATCGGTTGGTAGGACATGTTCTGAGGCATCCAGGTATCAGCAATTTGGTACTGGAGGGCAGCGTGGAGGGTAAAAATCGTAGAGGGAGACCAAGAGATGAATACACTAAGCAGATTCAGAAGGATGTAGGTTGCAGTAGGTACTGGGAGATGAAGCAGCTTGCACAGGATAGAGTAGCATGGAGAGCTGCATCAAACTAGTCTCAGGACTGAAGACCAAAAGAACAACAACAACAGGGTGGCAAAGACGCAACTGCCGGCCGGCTGTCCAGGTAGCCGTCTCCTGGGTGCCAGACGAGTGCAGGTGTGGTGTGGTGTGTGTTGCAGTGGTACGTGCTGGTGTGGTGCCACGCGGGCGGCGCCGCCGTCATCACCTGCTGCTACGTGCGGCTCGTCGCGTCGGGCGCTCCGGCAGACAAGCTGGGCTCCCTGCGGAGGGCGCACACGGCCGCCGGCCAGCACGCCTTCCTCAGGGCCGCCGCCGCAGGTCAGTTCCGCAGCGCGCAGTACAGCCGGCTCCTTTTTGTTTCTCCATCAGGGCTCTGACTGGGGCCCTAATCTGCATCGTTCATACCGATCGGTGTAGTAGGTTAGTCTCGGTAGTGACGTCATTTTCTTTATCGAAACATCCTATTCTGTAAGCTTCTGAGACTTGTCACCGAACGGTCCTCCCACCGATTTTACGACAGTTGTACCGAGACGTTTTGGATTTCGGTCTGGCCGTGTCGATCGGTGAGCTGTGGTTTATGTACACATATAATTTGACATTTTAAACATATTTAGCGGTTTTAGCTTTGGATTTAGTGATTGTGTTACTAAAGAATCACCAGAGGACGCATCCTGTTGGAAAGTGACTTCTTAGTAGACTATTTTCCTTTGTTAGAAATATGATTAGGTTTGGTTGTTACTGTAAATGATTACATCAAAGAAAAAACGTTTTCGTTCAATATTCTCTCAAAATACTTGTTATTTTTATACAAATAAGAGTTTAATGATCATTAAATATCAAGACATATGCTCTGCTTACGTATGTTACACGAGTGTGGACTAACGTTAGTAGTGACTTTGTGTATTTTTTCCCACAAATCATTTAGTTAGTAATTATCGAAACGTGTTTACAACTTTCAAGTAACAATGGAAAGCAATTATGTGACGCCTGATATTCCTCAGGGCCGCCGCCGCAGGTCAGTACCCGGCTGCCACCGCAGCGTGCAGTACAGTCAGCTCCTTTTTGTTTTTCCATCGGGGTTCTGGCTGGGCACTATTCTGTATCGTTCATACCGATCGGTGTAGTAGGTTAGTCTCGGTAGTGACGTCATTTTCTTTATCGAAACATCCTATTCTGTAAGCTTCTGAGACTTGTCACCGAACGGTCCTCCCACCGATTTTACGACAATTGTAACGAGAGGTTTTGCATTTCGGTTTGGCCCTGTCGATCGGTGAGCTGTGGCTTATGTACAGGCGAGGATGAAACGAGCGAGACCCCTCGCTGTTCCGTTATACTGATCCGCACAGCTTTAAAGTCGGCAATACAGCATAACAGGCAAGGCGACGAAGTACTACCAACATACTGTGCACAGGTGTGAAATTGACAAACCATCCGAACTCTGTCAGACTGTTTTCAATCATGTGTAACACTATATTATTGCTGATTAGTGTGTTAAACACAACACGTAATTGTAAGATATAAATGAAGGAAGAAACGCGTGGTAATTCACATCCCAGTATTAATGCCACCGCGTTTTAGAAGTGCGAGCATTCCCATTGCTAGCTAGCTTAAGAAACACTTCGGCTAATGAACATTTTCTGGCTGTGGCGAGTCTAGAGGAGAATTCTAAACATTGTAGAAGACGTTTGGCAGCTATATAGCCTTTATCTCCTGGGGTAATGCAGAATTATTCTACTAAATTTAATCGCTAATAACAGTATTCTGTTATTTCGATAGCCGGCCAGAGTGGCTGAGCGGTTCTAGGCGCTACAGTCTGGAACCGCGCGACCGCTGCGGTCGCAGGCTCGAATCCTGCCTCGGGCATGGATGTGTGTGATGTCCTTAGATGGGTTAGATTTAAGTAGTTCTAAGTTCTACGGGACTTAGGACCTCAGCAGTTGAGTCCCATTGTGCTCAGAGTTATTTGAACCTTTTTTTTTTAATTCGATAAACATCCCGAATGATTGTCACATAAACGGTGACATAAAGGTCGAAAATTCATAGTTTAGAGTCCAGAAAGCTCTATGCAACAGAAACTGCAGATCATATTGCCATTTTCATTGGAAAATTGCCGGCTTATTCATGTCTGGGCTAATAATAGAGGACTGTTTGCCTGTGTTGTCAGATAGCGTAGTGAGAGGTGTTTGCTACTGCAAGGGAGTTCTGGTTTCTTTTCGGTTCTAATCTCGATGGTGACCGATAGACTGTCAGTAAAGCAATTTTAAGAAATTCTCGCGCCCTCACTACGTTTTCTTGCTGTATTTATTCGGTACTGGCTCCCTGTAAATGCCAATATGAAACTCTTGTAGAATTTCATACTTGTTACTGCCTACTTTTTCTGCATCTGTCAATAACTGAATTGACTTATGTGTGGCACTGAATGATTTTTAACTGATTTTCGCTATGAATCTTCACGCATTGCTAAATTTGCACACTTTCATGGTAGGTCAGCAACGGTAATCCAGTATGACCGGTCTGAACGTTGACACAGACCGTATCACGGCCGAATGCGCAAAATATTTTGCTAATTCGTAACGATCTGGGGTACTTTGTCTTACTAAAACACTTACATTATCTCGATAACCTGAAATTCATTTTTATTGGCACAGTTGATACTAATTAGCGTTTCTTCTTTCATTTGTTTCTTATATTTACGGTTGTGTTTAACACACTAATCAGCATTAATGTAGTCTTACACATGACTGAAAACTGTCTGACAAAGTTCGGGTACTTTGTCAATTTCACGCCTGTTCGAAGTACGTTGGTAGCACTTCGTCGCCTTACCTGTTATGCTGTGTAGCAGTCATTAAAGCTGTGCGGACAGCATAAAGAAAAGGCGAGGGGTCTCTCTCGTTTTGTCCACGACTGTAAACCTATATTTTGATATTTTAAACATATTTAGCGGTTTTAGCATTGGATTTAGCGATTGTGTTACTAAAGAATCACCAAAGGACGCATCCGGTTGGAAAGTGAGTTGATAGTAGACTATTTTCCTTCGTTAGAAATATGGCTAGGTTAGGTTGTTACTGTGAATAATTACATCAAAGGAAAAACGTTTTTGGTCAATATTCTCTCAAAATACTTGTTATTTTTATACTAATAAGAGTTTAAAGATCATTAAATATCAAGACATCGGCTCTGCTTACGTATGTTACATGAGTGTGAACTGACGTTACTACTGACTGTGTATTTTTTCCCACAGATGGTTTGGTTAGTAATAATCGAAACGTGTTTACAACTTTCAAGTAACAATGGAAAGCAATTGTGTGACGCCTAATGTTGTAAATCTTCCAACCTATCACGCATTTATGTCTTACGCAGCACCGTTTGGCAACCAAGCCACCGTAGGTTCCTCTACATAATAATACAAGAATTGAGGTGCACGTTACCGTTGTTCAAGGTGCCGCAGTGATGCCGGCACTGTAGCTCAGCGTGTTTGGTCAGAGGGCTGTGTGATGTCTGTAATAAAAAAATTGAGTCAAAGAATCAACGATCAACTTGGACACATGTCATGTGACGTCCGCCCACACCAAACGCAACAAACAAAATCGAAATAAATGAAAAAAAAAAAGTGGTTAGCACGCGAGAATACGATACGAGAAGTGATTGGTTCGCGCATGGGTGGATGCAAGAAATTTGTTTTTCCTCTTCATATATGCAACTCGTTCTGAGACATTGTTATTGGTGCAAGTTAAGATTTTTCTGCAATATTTGTTATTCCTTACATGTAAGAGTGCACTTCCACTGCAACGATTTCGTCATTTCTGTGTGTTTAAAATACGAACTATGAAGTTGTTGGAGATGAAATTGCTGTGAGTGAAACAACCGAGCCGGCCGGAGTGGCCGAGCGGTTCTAGGTGCTACAGTCTGGAACCGCGCGACCGCTGCGGTCGCAGGTTCGAATCCTGCCTCGGGCATGGGTGTGTGTGATGACCTTAGGTTAGTTAGGTTTAAGTAGTTCTAAGTTCTAGGGGACTGACTACCTCAGAAGTTAAGTCCCATAGTGCTCAGAGCCATTTGAACCATTTGAAACAACCGACAGTGCCCTTTATATTTTTTCTTTTCAGAAATTCACCATTTTTTCCGAATATGTAGCGATTTCCGAGTATGCGGTTAGACAGGAATCCAAGAGCACAACTTAAATTACTGGGAATGTAACTAAGAGATCATCTTCATAACCTTCTTCCCACAAGCATTTATCTGCGATCGAATCCTCAACCACAGTAGACAGAGATGAAAGATCTCTGTCGTAATATTTTTAGAGTGTAGCATCATATACGAAACATTTTCATTCATGAGATGCATGTTATAAACTTCGACGAACTGCACCGGCTCTCGAAAACGCAGTTTTTCTTTCAATTTTGTTTTTAAGATCCAAATCGTTGACGTACCATATAGGGAAGTGGGCTACTTAATCATATGGATCTCTAGGAGCGAGTTATAACCTAATTATGTTTGTCTTCTTATTCTTTGAAACTCTCAGAATCAATGTTTCGAGTGTTTTTATAGATGTATTAGTACAATGTGGTACTACACATTATCCCTAATTCATTTTCCGAAACGTAAAATCCAAAAAAGATGTCAGTGTGAATGAGAATAAGATGACATAATGCGGCGTTTACGACAATCTGCAGAATACAGTCAAATACGCTATCGTTATTATGCATGTATGCAAACATGCGGTCAGAGAAACTGTAAAAATTTTTATGCATTTCAGCTGAGAATCATGCAAATGGATATACTGCGCCTGATATTCTTAAGGAGGAGGCAAGGGCGATGAGAGCGGGCACGTCAGGTCGGTGGAATGCGGCGTCATACATTATGACAACGTAAACGCAATCTTCGTTACTTGGAAGAATAGCGAGCCTGTGTCGTCTGCTGGCCGCTTTGTGTTCGTGGCGCTGTGCGCGCTGCAGTGCGCATGCGCGGATCTGCGGCTGCTTGCTTTTGATTGGTTTGCGCGACGCGAACCGACAACTGCTCTTCGGTTCTCTAGACCCGAATGGTATAGCTGCCGAAATGCAAACAGAAGAATGCAGGGACTCTAATTCAAGTACTAGACCGTTCGGTGCTCTTGAGTACCGAAACGATCGGCACAATGGCGGAAAGATACAGAATAGGCACCCTGGTTTGATGCGGCCTGCCACGAATTCCTCTCCTCTGTCGAACTCTTCATCGCAGAGTAGTACTTCAGCCTATGTCCTCAGTTATTTTCTAGATTTATTCAAATCTCTGTCTTCCTATACAGTTTTTCCCCTGTACAGCTCCCTCTAGCACCCTGATGTCATAACACATGTCCTATCATCCTGTCCCTTCTCCTTATGTGTTTTCCACATAATCCTTTACTATTGTGCGCAGAACCTCCTCATTCCCTACCTCATCTGTTCACTTAGTTTTCAACATTCATCTGTAACACCACATCTCGAATGCTTCAGTTCTCTTCTGTTCCGGTTTTCTCACTCTGCATGTTTCACTACCATACAATGCTGTGCTCCAAACGTACCTTCTCAGAAATTTCTTCCTCAAATTAAGGCCTATGTTTGATACTAGTAGACTTCTCTCAGCGAGGAATGCCCTTTTGCTAGTGCTAGTCTGCTTTTGATGTCCTCCTTGCTCAGTCCGTCATTGGTTATTTTGCTGCCTAGGTAGCATATTTCCGTAACTTCATTTCCTTCGTAACCATCAATCCTGATGTTAAGTTTCTCGATGTTCTCACTTCTGCCACTTCTCGTCTTTATTCGATTTGCTCTCCATCGAAATTCAGTACTCATAAGACTATTTATTCCACTCAACAAAACACGTAATTCTTCTTCACTTTCAATCAGGACAGAAATATCATAAGCGAATCGTATCATTGATATCCTTTTGCCTTGAATTTTAATTCCTCTTTCTTTTACTTTCATCATTACTTCCTCGATGTATAGATTAAACAGTAGGGGCGAAAGTCTACAGTTAGTACCACGTCTACATTCAGTTGGACGTATGCTGTTTCCTCAGGCATGAAACATGGTTTCAGTCTCCCTACATATTCTTCAGATCGATGTACACTAATCAGGCAGAACCTCATGACCACGTACCTAGTAGCCAGTATGTTCAACTTTGCCACGGACAACTGCGGCGACGTATCGTATCGTCGAAGCAATGAAGCCTTGGTAGGTCGCTGGAGGGAGTTAGCACCACATCTGCAAACACAAGTCACTTAATTCCCTTAAATTTCGGTGAGGGGGCAATGAGCTCTGACGACTCGTTCAATCACGTCCCAGATGTGTTCGATCAGATATGGTGAGTTGCAGGGCCAGAATATCAACTGGAATTCGCCACTGTGCTCCTCGAACCACTCCACAACACTCCTGGCCTTGTGGCACGGCGCTATAGGTTGTTGAAAAATGCCACTGCCATCAGGAACATTACCGTCACGAAGGGGTGTACGTGGTCTGCAACCAGCGTACCATACTCCTTGTCCGTCATGGTGTCTTGCACGAGCTCCACTGCGCCCATGGATGCCCAGAGCATAATTGAGCAGCCGCCAGCTCGTCTCCGTTCTGCAGTGCAGATGTCAAGGAGCTGCTCCCCTGGGACCCAACAGATCCGCGCCCTCCCATCGGCACGGTGAAGGACGTACCGTCCAGTGGCGATGGTCACGTGCCTACTCCAGTCGCAGTTGGCGATGTCCAGGTGTTAGCATTGGCACACGCGCGGAGGTCCATCGTTACCAGTGTTCTGAGCACTGTGTTTTCACACAGGCCTGTACTCTGCCCAGCATTAAAGTCTGATGTTACACTACTGGCCATTACAATTGCTACACCAAGAACAAATGCAGATGATAAACGGGTATTCGTTGGACAAATATATTGTACTAGAACTGACATGTGATTACATTTTCACGCAATTTGGGTGCATAGATCCTGAGAAATCGGTTCCCAGAGCAACCACCTCTGGCCGTAATAACGGCCTCGATACGCCTGGGCATTGAGTCAAACAGAGCTTGGATGGCGTGTATAGGTACAGCTTCCCATTGGCTTCAACACGATACCACAGTACATCAAGAGCAATGACTGGCGTATTGTGACGTGCCAGTTGCTCGCCCACCATAGACCAGACGTTTTCAGTTGGTGTGAGACCTGGACAATGTGCTGGCCAGGGCAGCAGTCGAACGTTTTCTGTATTCAGAAAGGCCCGTACAGGACCTGCAACTTGCGGTCGTGCATTATCCTCCTGAAATGTAGGGTTTCGCAAGGATCGAATGAAGGGTAGAGCCACGGGTCGCAACTCATCTGAAGTGTAATCGTCCACTGTTCAGAGTGCCGTCAATGTCAACAAGAGGTGACCGAAACGTGTTACCAATGACACCAAATACCATCACGTCGTATGATAGGCCAGTATGGCGATGACGAATACACGCTTCCAATGTGCGTTGACTGCTATTTCGCCAAACACGGATGTGACCATCATGATGCTGTAAACAGAAACTGGATTCATCCAAAAAAATGGTTTTTTTTGCCGTCATTCGTGCACCCAGGTTCGTCGTTCAGTACACCGTCGCAGGCGCTACTGTCTGTGATGCAACGTAAAGGGTAACCGCAGCCGTGGTCTCCGAGCTGACAGTCCACGCTGCTGCGAACGTCGTCGAACTGTTCGCGCACATGGTTGTTGTCTCGCAAACGTCCCCATCTGTTGACTCAGGGATCGAGACGTGGTTTCACGATCGGTTACAGCCATGCGGATAAGATGCCTGTCATCGCGACTGCTAGTGATAGGAGGCCGTTGGGGTCCAGCACGGCGTTCCGTAGTACCCTCCTGAACCCACCGAATCCATATTCTGCTAGCAGTCATTGGATCTCGACCAACGCGAGCAGCAATGTCGCGATACGATAAACCGCAATCGCGATAGGCTACATACCGCCCTTTATCAAAGTCGGATGGTACGCATTTCTCCTCCTTACACGAGGCATCACAACAACGTTTCTCCAGGGAACGCCGGTCAGCTGCTGTTTATGTATGAGAAATCGGTCGGAAGCTTTCCTCGTGTCAGCACGTTGTAGGTGTCGCCACCAGCGCCAATCTTGTGTGAATGCTCTGAAAAGCCAATCATTTGCATATCAAAGCATGTTCTTCCTGTCGGTTAAATTTCGCGTCTGTAGCACGTCATCTCTGTGGTGCAGCAATTTTAATGGCCAGTACTGTAGTTCCACCAACCTACGACGTCCGATATCTGTAATGAGATTTGGCCGCTCAACCGCAAGACGTCTGGACGTGGTTTCACTCTGCATATGTTTAAGACACTCACCATAGCACACCTCGAACACACGACGAGTCATGCAGTTTCCAAAATGCTCGTGCTGAGCCTCCGAGCCATCACAATCTGCCCTAGGTCAAACTCAGATAGATCGCGCGCTTTCACCGTTCTAAACACGGACAGCACGTTCATCGCCGGCCGGAGTGGCCGAGCGGTTCTAGGCGCTGCAGTCTGGAACCGCGTGACCGCTACGGTCGCAGGTTCGAATCCTGCCTCGGGCATGGATGTGTGTGATGTCCTTAGGTTAGTTAGGTTTAAGTAGTTCTAAGTTCTAGGGGACTGATGACCACAGCAGTTGAGTCCCATAGTGCTCAGAGCCATTTTTTACCACGTTCATCGATACTACGCCGTGCGCGTGTGTGACTAGCAGTGATTCAGCCGAGGTGACGCTGCTGTCGCCTGGACGGGTTTATATCGATAACAGATCGGTGTTCATAGTTTTTTGGTTGATCACAGTAGTTGCGTAAGCAACACGTTGCGTCTGCTCCGCAAAAATATGACGACAGTGTGAAGTCCAGCTCGATTGGTTCGTCCTTGAGACGTACAAAGCAGTAGACATGGGCACACAAGTAGATTAAGTTTTTTCTTTCATTTCCGGAAGGCGTTCTCCACAGTTCCGCGTTGCCGCCAAATGAACAAAACACCAGCGTACGGAATATCAGATCAGCTCTCTGACTGGAGTGAAGAGTTTCCGGCAAACAGAACACAAAATGTCATTTTCAACGGAGGGAAATCTTCAGATCTGAAAGTAGCTTAGGGAGTACCCCAAGGTAGTGTTACAGGTCCGTTACTTTTTACGGTTTATACAGGGTGTTTCCGTGATGATATTATAAACTTTCAGGGACGATGGAGAAGGGTAAAGTATCAATTTTAGGTACGGGGCGCTGATCCGGAAATGATCTACCCGTAAGGTATAAGCGATAGTGGAAACCATGTAGCGACACTGTTATTGCTGAGACTGTACGGATGAATAATGCCTGGGTAATTTCGACTCCGTTTTAAGCAAAAGCTAGACTTCACGCATCTCAATGGTTATGACGTCATATCTCCTCAACTATGAGTCACAATACAATTTTGGAAGTACATTTAGTGGTATATGTCGATACTTCTTGCAAAATCTGTAGAAGATAGAGTTAGTAATGAAGAAGTAATAGAAGTCTTTAGATACCTTCCTGATACTGAAGATGTACTGCATTAAGAGCGAAAATGTACTAAGTGATAAACTTTTTTCCTTTGAACATTGTGGGCCGGGGGGAGGGAATGTCAGCGAGAAAGTTCTCAAATTACACGTAACTTTTGTGTGAACTCGTTAAGTCTTATCATTCTCAAATACTGGATAAATATAAAATCTGCATCTACATCTACATCTAAATCTACATCCATACTCCGCAAGCCACCTGACGGTGTATGGCGGAGGGTACCCTGAGTACCTCTATCGGTTCTCCCTTCTATTCCAGTCTCGTATTGTACGTGGAAAGAAGGATTGTCGGTATGCTTCTGTGTGGACTCTAATCTCTCTGATTTTATCCTCATGGTCTCTTCGCGAGATATACGTAGGAGAGAGCAATATACTGCTTGACTCGTCGGTGAAGGTATGTTCTCGAAACTTTAACAAAAGCCCGTAAAGGGCTACTGAGCGTCTCTCCTGCAGAGTCTTCCACTGGAGTTTATCTATCATCTCCGTAACGCTTTCGCGATTACTAAATGATCCTGTAACGAAGCGCGCTGCTCTCCGTTGGATCTTCTCTATCTCTTCTATCAACCCTATCTGGTACGTATCCCACACTGCTGAGCAGTATTCAAGCAGTGGGCAAACAAGCGTACTGTAACCTACTTCCTTTGTTGTCGGATTGCATTTTCTTAGGATTCATCTAATGAATCTCAGTCTGGCATCTGCTTTACCGACGATCAACTTTATATGATCATTCCATTTTAAATCACTCCTAACGCGTACTCCCAGATAATTTATGGAATTAACTGCTTCCAGTTGCTGACCTGCTATTTTGTAGCTAAATGGTAAGGGACCTATCTTTCTATGTATTCGCATCACATTACACTTGTCTATATTGAGATTCAATTGCCATTCCCTGCACCATGAGTCAATTCGCTGCAGATCTTCCTGCATTTCAGTACAATTTTCCATTGTTGCAACCTCTCGATACACCACAGCATCATCTGCAAAAAGCCTCAGTGAACTTCCGATGTCATCCACCAGGTCATTTATGTATATTGTGAATAGCAACGGTCCTATGATACTCCCCTGCGGCACACCTGAAATCACTCTTACTTCGGAAGACTTCTCTCCATTGAGAATGACATGCTGCGTTCTGTTATCTAAGAACTCCTCAATCCAATCAAACAATTGATCTGATAGTCCGTATGCTCTTACTTTGTTCATTAAACGACTGTGGGGAACTGTATCAAACGCCTTGCGGAAGTCAAGAAACACGGCATCTACCTGTGAACCCGTGTCTAAGGCCCTCTGAGTCTCGTGGACGAATAGCGCGAGCTGGGTTTTACATGACCGTCTTTTTCGAAACCCATGCTGCTTCCTACAGAGTAGATTTCTAGTCTCCAGAAAAGACATTAAACTCGAACATAATACTATGAAATGTCCCCTTAGAACAATTATATAAGACTGGTCTATGTGAAACGTCCTCTTTGAACAATTATACACGACTGTGCTTAAACTGACACACAATATCTTTAGCGCAACGCAATCTGACTTCCAAAAATCCCTACGAAAGAACGGCCCTGACTAGCATTAACCTATACGTTTCACAAATCACTTACCTCACAAAAATCTTCGTTACTCAAGCTACTGCAATACAGCGAGCGCCACTACTGCCAGCTAAATAAAAGATTCAAACTACTGAAGGCACTAACTACTGATAGGCATAGTTAGCAAATGAAAGATTTTAATAGAGAACAAACAATGTATTTACATCACTAGTCATAATATATATAGCAGTTCATGACACCAATTCTTACAAATTTCAAAACTCCGCCATCTCTCTCCCCACGTCCACTACTGCTGGCGGCTCACCTCCAACTGCGCAACGCTACGCGCTGTTAGCATCCAGCTGCCGCTGCCCAACACTACAATGGCGAGTATTACAACAATGCCAACCAGCCACAGACTGCACACGGCACAGCCAGTGATTTTCATACAGAGCGCTACGTGGCGGCGGCGTTACCAATAAAAAAACCTAAACAGCCTACTTACAATACGTGTTCCAAAATTCTACAACTGATCGACGTTAGAGATATAGGTCTATAGTTCTGCACATCTGTTCGACGTCTCTTCTTGAAAACGGGGATGACCTGTGCCCTTTTCCAATCCTTTGGAACGCTTCGCTCTTCTAGAGACCTACGGTACACCACTGCAAGAAGGGGGGAAGTTCCTTCGCGTACTCTGTGTAAAATCGAACTGGTATCCCATCAGGACCAGCGGCCTTTCCTCTTATGAGCGATTTTAATTGTTTCTCTATCCCTCTGTCGTCTATTTCGATATCTACCATTTTGTCAACTGCCCGACAATCTAGAGAAGGAAGCACAGTGCAGTCTTCCTCTGTGAAACAGCTTTGGAAGAAGACATTTAGTATTTCGGCCTTTAGTCTGTCATCCTCTGTTTCAGTACCATTTTGGTCACAGAGTGTCTGGACATTTTGTTTTGATCCACCTACCGCTTTGACATAGGACCAAAATTTCTTAGGATTTTCTGCCAAGTCAGTACATAGACCTTTACTTTCGAATTCATTGAAAGCCTCTCGCATAGCCCTCCTCACCCTACATTTCGCTTCGCGTAATTTTTGTTTGTCTGCACGGCTTTGGCTATGTTTATGTTTGCTGTGAAGTTCCCTTTGCTTCCGCAGCAGTTTTCTAACTCGGTTGTTGTACCACGGTGGCTCTTTCCCATCTCTTACGATCTTGCTTGGCACATACTCACCTAACACATATTGTACGATGGTTTTGAACTTTGTCCACTGATCCTCAACACTATCTGTACTTGAGACAAAACTTTTGTGTTGAGCTATCAGGTACTAAGAAATCTGCATAATTTCCACACCGTGATTATGCTGCCCCAACACATATACACAATTTTTAATTGTAATCCGTGTGTTACTGTGTTAAAACTTTAACGTAACATTATAGCTCTTAACGAGCAGGTTATCATAGCATTTTAATTTTTTAGAATTGTTCAAAAATTACATGTTATATTCAAATGGTTCAAATGGCTCTGAGCACTGTGGGACTTAACTGCTGTGGTCATCAGTCCCCTAGAACTTAGAACTACTTAAACCTTACTAACCTAAGGACAACACACGCATCCAAGCCCTAGGCAGGATTCGAACCTGCGATCGTAGTGGTCGCGCGGTTCCAGGCTGTTATATTCAAAATCAAAATTTTGTTCCTTCTGGAGGACGTTAGCTAGGCGACGTAGAATTGGACCTGTGCACCGTACATCGGTTTAGCTGTTCCGTAATAAAGGCAGTTCGATACAGACACGGTGAGTTGCTTACCCCATTACACACTTCTTAAGAGATCGAAACCAGTCAAACTGTAAAAAAATGTCCAACTGGAACTGAAAAATAAACGAAAATCATTCGCTGACTGCGAATTCTTGGACATCAGCTGTATTAGGTATAGATGTACTACCTATTAGTGACATATGCAATAAACGGGAAAACATATTTTTAAAAAAATCAACATAGCTGGCGATTTCTCTCACTGCGAAAACGTCAGCTATAGTAAAGACAAAACGAAAGGAACAGGAGCCTCAGCAATCTTACATGTAAAATAAATTTCTTTACGGATGTATAACTCAAGAAAGCTTCAGGCTCAACAAAAAAATAAATAGCTTTCTTAGACCTCAAGAAAGCGTCCATACCATCGATGGGAACAAACCGATGCAAATACTGAAAATGATTAAACTACACTATGGAGACAGAATAATAAGTAAACATCCTTGCACAGAACAAACTGCGTTATTAGAGATACGAAACATACAAAAATAAGCTAGAATTCTTAAAGGAGTCACACAAGGATGTAATCTGTCCCTATCCCTGTTCATCATGTACATAGAACATGCAATAAATGAGGGCAAAGAATATTGTACGGAATGGTTCAAATGGCTCTGAGCACTATGGGACTTAACAGCTGAAGTCATTAGCCCCCTAGAACTTAAAACTACTTAAACCTAACTAACCCAAGGACATCACACACATCCATGCCCGAGGCAGGATTCGAACCTGCGACCTTAGTGGTCGCGCGGTTCCAGACTGAAGGGCGTAGAACCGCTCGGCCAAAACAGCCGGCTAATACTAAATAGGTACCAAGAAAACAGAGAAGGAAAATAGATGCTTAGGTTTTCGGATGGCATAGCTGTGGTAGCTCTAGATAAAAGAAATCTCGCCAGAATCTCAGAAGCTACAGATACAGTAATAAGGTAGAGTAAAGATGGAAAAGGAGAGAAATAGTCGTGTTGTCCACAGAACCGGAAGAAATAAAAATCAAATTTAGCGGAAAGGAAATGAAAAAACAAGATCATACAATATTTAAAAAGTAAGATAACTGAAGACGGAAGAAGGGAAGAAGACGCAAAACAAAGAATTAGGGAAACAAAAGCAATGTTCACGAATAACAAACAAAAACTTTGTTAAAAAAACATAAATACAAAAACGAGGAAAGAAGGACGTGAGAGATATATTTGGAGCGTAGTATTCTATGGCGGTGAAACATCGTCAATAGGCAACAATGAAGTGAATATTTTTTGAAGCACATGGGGTATGCTGCTGAAGACGCCTATTAAATATAAAGTGGACGTAAATACCACCAACCGGGAAGCCCTGTAAAGAAATGAAGAAAGGTCGTTTAGGAGCACAATACGGCGGCGAAGACACGACTGGACTCGCTACATAATACGACACAACTAGATTGGTGTGAGTGTTCATCAAGGAACACTACAAGGAAAGATATACCTGGAAGACTGCGACTGGCATTTTTAAAACAAGCTATATATAACGCAGGAGTCTCTAATTACACAGGAATGAAGACGTTTGCTCAGGATAGGTCCCGGAAGACAGCTGCCAACCAGTCGAAAGACTGAAGAAGAGGAAAGAAGGAAGAAGGAAGGAGAAGAACTCACTTATCACCCATATGTTGTTTAGTTAATGGGAAAGTTCGTGTTACCAACACAGTTCACTTTACCATCATTAATGGACACATTGAGCAATAAACCATTGCTCATAACTGTGTAACAGGCAGCCCTTGGGAGATGATTACGATTTTGTAACACTAGGCTCACACCGTCCGATTTGTTTACGACCAAGACGTAAGGTTTTTCACACTCACTGAGCTTGGTTTCAAGTTGTTCTAAATTATGGAATAATATCCCTTCAACCATTTTCTCTTGTGTGTCTACGTTTCCCTGAATATCAGTTTGGAGGGCAGCATCTTCTTAACACTCCTTGCGGCTTTCGGGGTGCTCACCTGTTGATGCTTGCTTGATACCTACGCAAGTATGGTGGGCTTCCGGGCAATTTCGATGGAATATTCACCTACTATGTTTCCTTCTCTCCCTTTTCCTACTCTCGAATACCAGTCACAATGGCTATTAAATTTTCGTCTCCCTTCACTACCTGAATAACTTCTTTTATCTGATCATATATTTCATCAATTTCTTCGGCATTTGCAGAGCTAGTTCGCATATAAACTTGTACTAGTGTAGTAGGCGTGGGCTTCGTGTCTGTCTTGGTCACAATAATGTGTTCACTATGCTGTTTGTAGTAGCTTACCCGTAATCCTATTTTTTAATTCATTATTAAACCTACTCCTGCATTACCCCTATTTGATTTTGTATTTATAAACCGGTATTCACCTGACCAAAAGTCTTGTTCCTTCTGCCACCTACTGGCCGGCGTGGCCGAGCGGTTCTAGGAGCTACAGTCTGGAACCGCTCGACCTGCCTCAGGGATGGATATGTGTGATGTCCTTATGTAAGTTAGGTTTAAGTAGTTCTAAGTTCTAGGGGACTCATGACATCAGATGTTAAGTCCCTTAGTGCTCAGAGCCAGCCTCCTGCCACCGAATTTCACTAATTCCCACTATATCTAACTTTAACCTGTCCATTTCCCTTTTCATATTTTCTAACCTACCTGCCCGATTAAGGGATCTGACATTGCACGCTCCGATCCGTAGAACGCCAGTTTTCTTTCTCCTGATGACGACGTCCTCATGAGTACTCCCGTCCCGGAGATCCGAATGCGGGACTATTTTACCTCCGGAATATTTTACCCAAGAGGACACCATCACCATTTAACCATACAGTAAAGCTGCATGCCCTCGGGAAAAATTACGGCTGTAGTTTCCCCTTGCTTTCAACATTACTTCACATAAAATGAGCCGACAAGGGAACACAGAAGTGAACAAAGGCTTACTATATTTCTACCCGTAAATATATTAGGCCAGGGAAAACACAGTAAACACAAGGCAACTATAAAGTGACGTTCCGAGCTCTCAGCCAATCAGCGTCAATATCACAATTGCACCTCTCTGTCTCTCTCTCTCTCTCTCTCTCTCTCTCTCTCTCTCTCTCTCTCTCTCTCTCTCTCTCTGTTTGAGCTCTCTACATCAAATGCGACAGGTGACGTCTGCCCATGCACGCTTATTCTTCATACAGTTGATATATCTTTGTCACTATTAAGCTCTTATCCAGCGTCACAATGTCGTGTATTGGATGACGTGCTGATGCTATCATCTGCGCTCCACCTGACATGTGGGATAATGTCTCATTTCAGGAATATAGTTCCTACATACACAACACATGTAGGTCTATCGTGTGTAAAACTTTTCTGAGTTCTTACAGCTCCATGTCATTGCGCACCGCATCTACCTGACCGATTTTAATCATTTTTCTAAGTTTTATTTTCATTAGGGTGTGAGTTGACATATTATTTTATGAGAGGCGAGCTATTATGAGTGAAATCAACTGATCCACATTTTTAAAAAATCGAACCTTAATATTACCTGATGTCACTCTGCCGGCCAACAAAGTCGTATCATAAATGCGACTAGCTTCTGCTACGAACATGTACATCTACATGATTACTCTGCACTTCACATTTAACTGCTTGGCACAGGGTTCATCGAACTACAATCATACTATCTCTCTACTATTCCACTCCCGAACAGCGCGCGGGAAAAGCGAACACCTAAACCTTTCTGTTCGAGCTCTGACTTCTCTTATTTTATTTTGATGATCATTGCTACCTATGTAGGTTGGGCTCAACAAAATATTTTCGCATTCGGAAGAGAAATTTGGTGATTGATATTTCGTAAATAGATCTCACTGCGACGAAAACGTCTTTGCTTTAATGACTTCCATCCCAACTAGCGTATCATATCTGCCACACTCTCTCCCCTATTACGTGATAATACAAAACGAACTGCCCTTTTTTGCACCCTTTCGATGTCCTCCGTCAATCCCACCTGGTAAGGATCCCACACCGCGCAGCAGTATTCTAACAGAGGACGAACGAGTGTAGTGTAAGCTGTCTCTTTAGTGGACTTGTTGCATCTTCTAAGTGTCCTGTCAATGAAACGCAACCTTTGGCTCGCCTTCCCCACAATATTATCTATGTGGTCTTTCCAACTGAAGTTGTTCGTAATTTTAACACCCAGGTACTTAGTTGAATTGACAGCCTTGAGAATTGTACTATTTATCGAGTAATCGAATGCCAACTGATTTTTTTGGAACTCATGTAGATCACCTAACACTTTTCGTTATTTAGCGTCAACTGCCACGTGCCACACCATACAGCAATCTTTTCTAAATCGCTTTGCAACTGATACTGGTCTTCGGATGACCTTACTAGGCGGTAAATTACAGCATCATCTGCGAACAAACTAAGAGAACTGTTCAGATTGTCACCCAGGTCATTTATATAGGTCAGGAACAGCAGAGGTTCCAGGACGCTTCCCTGGGGAACACCCGATATCACTTCAGTTTAACTCGATGATTTGCCGTCTATTACTACGAACTGCGACCTACCTGACAGGAAATCACGAATCCAGTCGCACAACTGAGACGATACCTCATAGGCCCGCAGCTTGATTAGAAGTCGCTTGTGAGGAACGGTTTCAAAAGCTTTCCGGAAATCTAGAAATACGGAATCAACTTGAGATCCCCTGTCGATAGCAGCCATTACTTCGTGCGAATAAAGAGCGATGACTGTTACCCTGACGGAGTTCCATTGCTCCCTGATGAGGTTTTTGAGAAGACCGGTTGCCTTTTGGGAGCCAGCGACCTGGCCACACGATCGGCGAGCACTATACGCCTTACTCGGAGGATGTGACTGAGCAGACCAGACTGCCGAGGTAGCTGAGGTGACAGCGGTCCCCGCTGGTTCTGCAGCCTCCAGTCGGCTGCTTTCGCCCTGTTAGTGGTCTACTCCCTCGCTGCACTTTCCCCGCCGCCGAGTGGACTCTGTTCTACTTCTCCGTGCGCGGGCGGCAAGTGCCCTGCGGCCGCAGCGAAAAGCATCGCCTCGACTCTCTGTTACAGCTCTCCTGCTTTCTCCTCGGTTATCTTATCCTGCTGCCTCTAGAGGAAAGCAACATTCCGCTGCGTCAGCTGAAGTAACGAGGAACGAGTGTTAATTAAGGCTCATGTAAGAAGTTAAACGCCCGATATAACTCGGAGCATCTACGGCAGCGCAGACTGCAGCAGCGGTGTGACCATTCTTAGTGAACAACGAATAATGAACCACGCTCCTCATATACAGGGTATCCAGAAAAGGACTCCCTGATTTCAAAATTAAATATCTAGAAAACAAAGGGTGTCAGGGAAGGGGTGATCATCATGGAGAAGAGGATAGTAGATGGAGGGTTTAGTTCCGGTAAGGCGACGGAAGGCTGACCAGAACTTGTACGAGTTTATAGGTAGGGTAGCATTTAAATGGGTGCATGTCTGTCGCCAGTCCCGGCGTTTCTTAGCCGTGAGCGAATTTCGAATGTGTCACTGGAGTTGCCGGTGGTTTTGGAGTGTGTCCGGGTCACGCGTGTGGAGGAAGGCATGGTAAAGACGGCGGGATTCACGGAGGAGGAGGACAGCCTGTGGGGGTAAGGTAGGACGGTGGGGGCGGATGGCGACAGTAGGGACGTGGGCCACCACGGCCTCAGACAAGGTCTGCTGGAGAAAGGAGGCGGCATAGGTAACATCGTCATGGTGGCGGTAGGTGAAGGGGTGGCTATCGACCTGGGTGGAGAGGGTATCCCGGTAGGCATTCCAGGTGGCATGGGAATAGTTATTTACGTACTTTGGGGGAGGGTCATTACGAGGGTCAGGGCGGGGGCGATGACTGTCTGAAACGGTGAGGAGGCTCCAGGACATCCACCGTTAGCGGCCAAGGAGGTTAGGGGAGGAAAGGATAACATCGGGAGTGGAGTTGGATTTGGGACGGGTGTGTTGGGGGATGGGGATGAGGTTGCCTTGAAGGGAGGAGGGGAACCGATGAGACCGCCGTAACTGGGCGGCGGAACGACTATGGATGTTGAGGTCGGCGGCGATCACGTAGGAGGAGAAGGTACGGTCAATGTGGGAGAGGAAGTCGAAGGGAATAGGGGCGTTTGGGTGGACATTGATGGTGGCGCAGGTGACGGTAAGGCCGGGGAAGAATAGACTGAGGATCAGGTGTTCGGTGGGGTCAGGAAGGAGAGGCTGGAGCCGAACTGGGATCTGGCGGTGGTGACCAATGGCAACTCCGCCACGCACAATGGGGAGGGGATTATCGGAGCGGTGAAGGAGGTAGGGCGACGTATTGAAGGTGTGGTGGGGGTGGAGGAAAGTTTCACTGAGGAGGAAGGCACCCACGTGGTGGGTGGCAAGGGTGTGCAGGAAGAGGTTCTTGTTGGCGGGAAGGGAGCGGATGTTGTTGAAAAGGATACAGTGCTGTCGCGCCATGACAGGGATTTAAGGGTGTCAAGACGGGAGGAGGTGAAATGGGCCTGGTTGTTGGAGTAGGTGGCATACATTTTTAAGTGGAAAATGGAACAGGCGGCGAGGGAGACCTGTTGGAGGGTGTGAGAGCGCTGGAAAGGGTGGACGTTTTGTAGGACAATGGTGAGGAACCTGATGATGTCCTCAGCGCGGGGGGGGGGGGGGGGGGGAGGGACGAAGGGAATTGCCAGGAGGGGTGGGGACGTCCAGAGGACGTACTTGGCTTACATTAGAAAAGTATGAAACTTTTAAGCCAAGAATAAATTTTAACACAAATTAGAGACCTTTTGCATTACAGAAGCATGATAACGACGACTGGTACTTACAATTTTACACTCCTAAGGACTAATGTACCATCGCCGTTTTTACAGTTGTCAGCATAGATCCATGTGTCAAAAATAAAATATAGCCCTAGAATTAGGGTTTGTCACGTAAATATAACGTAGCTCATGGATCTTGCAGAGCTCACAACCGACTGAGTGTAATCGGCGAGCGTAGTTACTCTGAAAACAGGGCAAGTGGCGCTCGTGCCGAGAAACATGTGCCAATTGGCGTACAAAGGCAACGTATACATTATCAGTATTAATAACGTTCTAAGGTAAAGTAACAATAAAAAAGGAAGGAAACTAACACTCCCGTTAAAACAGTATGGGAGCATTGGTACAAATAATGTAGTTATACATCAAGAAAGCAGGAGGCGCTTACGCCGAGAAACTTACGCCCAGTGGCATATACAGCCAAATTATAAAAAAAATTCCATACTATATTAGTGAAGCCCGCAAATGGTATACATGTCAGAACTTTAAAATTGACAATAATGGCTCTTGTCAAGAAAGAATTACGAACACTGGTACACCATCCAGTTAATACACATTTACAGGGAAAACCGATATTTTAGAGCCTGGCAAAATCACATAAGGGCCGATGTAGTAGCAAACATACATGGTGACAAAACCACCATTACATAAGGGGTAGTGAGGTAGGGGAACTGAAGGTGCATCACAACTTCATGAGGAAATAAACCACTAAGGTTTCCAGCATTAATGTTATACCGTAAACAGTACAGGTTTAAATCTTTCGAAAAATTGTCTGCAAGCAAAGTTCAACTGATCGTTTAGTATATTACCGTCCTTAAGCTCAAGATGTTTGAAAATTTGCAACTCTTCCCACAGATCTAATCTACGCCCTTTGTCTTCTCTGTGTAGGATAACACTGTCTTTTAAATGTTTTGGTGTATGACTGGCTATCAGGAGGGTGTTCAGCAAAAGTAGAATTGTGTATATTCGTTCCTTTTTTACTTAATAGGTGTTCTTTATATCTTGTTTTCACAGCTCTGCCTGTTTGACCAATATACACTCCTGGAAACTGAAATAAGAACACCGTGAATTCATTGTCCCAGGAAGGGGAAACTTAATTGACACATTCCTGGGGTCAGATACATCACATGATCACACTGACAGAACCACAGGCACATAGACACAGGCAACAGAGCATGCACAATGTCGGCACTAGTACAGTGTATATCCACCTTTCGCAGCAATGCAGGGTGCTATTTCCCATGGAGACGATCGTACAGATGCTGGATGTAGTCCTGTGGAACGGCTTGCCATGCCATTTCCACCTGGCGCCTCAGTTGGACCAGCGTTCGTGCTGGACGTGCAGACCGCGTGAGACGACGCTTCATCCAGTCCCAAACATGCTCAATGGGGGACAGATCCGGAGATCTTGCTGGCCAGCGTAGTTGACTTACACCTTTTAGAGCACGTTGGGTGGCACGGGATACATGCGGACGTGCATTGTCCTGTTGGAACAGCAAGTTCCCTTGCCGGTCTAGGAATGGTAGAACGATGGGTTCGATGACGGTTTGGATGTACCGTGCACTATTCAGTGTCCCCTCGACTATCACCAGAGGTGTACGGCCAGTGTAGGAGATCGCTCCCCACACCATGATGCCGAGTGTTGGCCCTGTGTGCTAATGTACCATCGCCGTTTTTACAGTTGTCAGCATAGATCCATGTGTCAAAAATAAAATATAGCCCTAGAATTAGGGTTTGTCACGTAAATATAACGTAGCTCATGGATCTTGCAGAGCTCACAACCGACTGAGTGTAATCGGCGAGCGTAGTTACTCTGAAAACAGGGCAAGTGGCGCTCGTGCCGAGAAACATGTGCCAATTGGCGTACAAAGGCAACGTATACATTATCAGTATTAATAACGTTCTAAGGTAAAGTAACAATAAAAAAGGAAGGAAACTAACACTCCCGTTAAAACAGTATGGGAGCATTGGTACAAATAATGTAGTTATACATCAAGAAAGCAGGAGGCGCTTACGCCGAGAAACTTACGCCCAGTGGCATATACAGCCAAATTATAAAAAAAATTCCATACTATATTAGTGAAGCCCGCAAACGGTATACATGTCAGAACTTTAAAATTGACAATAATGGCTCTTGTCAAGAAAGAATTACGAACACTGGTACACCATCCAGTTAATACACATTTACAGGGAAAACCGATATTTTAGAGCCTGGCAAAATCACATAAGGGCCGATGTAGTAGCAAACATACATGGTGACAAAACCACCATTACATAAGGGGTAGTGAGGTAGGGGAACTGAAGGTGCATCACAACTTCATGAGGAAATAAACCACTAAGGTTTCCAGCATTAATGTTATACCGTAAACAGTACAGGTTTAAATCTTTCGAAAAATTGTCTGCAAGCAAAGTTCAACTGATCGTTTAGTATATTACCGTCCTTAAGCTCAAGATGTTTGAAAATTTGCAACTCTTCCCACAGATCTAATCTACGCCCTTTGTCTTCTCTGTGTAGGATAACACTGTCTTTTAAATGTTTTGGTGTATGACTGGCTATCAGGAGGGTGTTCAGCAAAAGTAGAATTGTGTATATTCGTTCCTTTTTTACTTAATAGGTGTTCTTTATATCTTGTTTTCACAGCTCTGCCTGTTTGACCAATATACACTCCTGGAAACTGAAATAAGAACACCGTGAATTCATTGTCCCAGGAAGGGGAAACTTAATTGACACATTCCTGGGGTCAGATACATCACATGATCACACTGACAGAACCACAGGCACATAGACACAGGCAACAGAGCATGCACAATGTCGGCACTAGTACAGTGTATATCCACCTTTCGCAGCAATGCAGGGTGCTATTTCCCATGGAGACGATCGTAGAGATGCTGGATGTAGTCCTGTGGAACGGCTTGCCATGCCATTTCCACCTGGCGCCTCAGTTGGACCAGCGTTCGTGCTGGACGTGCAGACCGCGTGAGACGACGCTTCATCCAGTCCCAAACATGCTCAATGGGGGACAGATCCGGAGATCTTGCTGGCCAGCGTAGTTGACTTACACCTTTTAGAGCACGTTGGGTGGCACGGGATACATGCGGACGTGCATTGTCCTGTTGGAACAGCAAGTTCCCTTGCCGGTCTAGGAATGGTAGAACGATGGGTTCGATGACGGTTTGGATGTACCGTGCACTATTCAGTGTCCCCTCGACTATCACCAGAGGTGTACGGCCAGTGTAGGAGATCGCTCCCCACACCATGATGCCGAGTGTTGGCCCTGTGTGCCTCGGTCGTATGCAGTCCTGATTGTGGTGCTCATCTGCACGGCGCCAAACACGCATACGACCATCATTGGCACCAAGGCAGAAGCGATTCTCATCGCTGAAGACGACACGTCTCCATTCGTCCCTGCATTCACGCCTGTCGCGACACCACTGGAGGCGGGCTGCACGATGTTGGGGCGTGAGCGGAAGACGGCCTAACGGTGAGCGGGACCGTAGCCCAGCTTCATGGAGACGGTTGCGAATGGTCCTCGCCGATACCCAAGGAGCAACAGTGTCCCTAATTTGCTGGGAAGTGGCGGTGCGGTCCCCTACGGCACTGCGTAGGATCCTACGGTCTTGGCGTGCATCCGTGCGTCGCTGCGGTCCGGTCCCAGGTCGACGGGCACGTGCACCTTCCGCCGACCACTGGCGACAACACCGATGTACTGTGGAGACCTCACGCCCCACGTGTTGAGCAATTCGGCGGTACGTCCACCCGGCTTCCCGCATGCCCACTATACGCCCTAGCTTGAAGTCCGTCAACTGCACATACGGTTCACGTCCACGCTGTCGCGGCATGCTACCGGTGTTAAAGACTGCGATGGAGCTCCGTATGTCACGGCAAACTGGCTGACACTGACGGCGGCGGTGCACAAATGCTGCGCAGCTAGCGCCATTCGACGGTCAACACCGCGGTTCCTGGTGTGTCCGCTGTGCCGTGCGTGTGATCATTGCTTGTACAGCCATCTCGCAGTGTTCGGAGCAAGTATGGTGGGTCTGATACACCGGTGTCAATGTGTTCTTTTTTCCATTTCCAGGAGTGTATTTTCAGGCACGTAACTTGCGGAAGAAAACAGTCCCATGCCGCCTGCACCTCCTCTTGTCGATTGGAATGCTGTTAGTCGGCGAGAGTTGTGTCTGTAGTGGTGTCATCCTGAGTTCCCGGCGATAAATGGAGCCGTCGTTATCATTGTCGTTGGACTAGCTTGCTACCTGGAAACTGCTGTGGACGTAATTGGCCTACAGACGCCTGTGCAGGAAGTGGATGCCGCCTGACGGCAGACCACCCGCATTACGCAGATGTGCCTGGAGTTGCTCTCCGCAAGGAGAATAGCTGCGAGTACCACAACTATTGAGAAAATGCTTTAATTTTCACTACCGACTGCATTCATCGAACATCAACAAGTGATATGTACTTGAGGTCTTGTGTGTGGCCTTCAAAATACCACTGTAACGTAATAAGTACCAAAGAACTTAAGGTAGCAGCCTCTGGGCACTTAACAACAGCGCGGGATTAGCCGAGCGGTCTGGGCGCTGCATTCATGGACTGTGCGGGTGGTCCCGGCGGAGGTTCGAGACCTCCCTCGGGCATAGGTGTGTGTGTTTGTTCTTAGGATCATTTAGGTTAAATAGTGTGTAAGCTTAGGGACTGATGACCTTAGGAGTTATGTCCTATAAGATTTCACAGACATTTGAACATTTTTGAACTTAATAACATACAATAAATACAACTGGTAATGAAATTTAAAACGACGTCGTGATGATTTATATATAGCTTGAAGTATCCAGAACTGTGGCAACAGAATGAAGAAATCTTGTATTCATGATTGCTGCCTGTGTTTACTGATAACACTATTTGACACGCTATAATGGTACTGTACACGATCGTGGAAACTGAGTGTGGTCTTGAGCGGAAACTTTGAACTTTGTTTTTCTTATTACTTGTTAAGTGATAATTTCTCCACTGTTGTGCACCCTTGATACACATCTGTCTTTATCAGTGTATACTTGAGAATAACTGGGAAGGGGCTCGAGGAGGAACGGGCGTGCAGTTGCAGCGTTTTCCTTACGAAAAGGAAACATTCCGAAAACTTCAGTCGGAGCTGGAATATTGGTCGTGTCTTTAATTTGTTTTTGAGGCAATGTGTGTGTGTGTGTGTGTGTGTGTGTGTGTGTGTGTGTGTGTGTGTGTGTGTGTGTGTGTGATGAAATCAGTGACTAGCTTGGTGTGTAAGGCATTTCAGTTGCGTCAAAGACTAGGAGAGAGTTTTCTTTTAATTACAACTTAGCTGGTCATACACCGTCATCCCATTACTTATTTATTCCGGTCTTATATTAGATACGAAAAAGACCGAATTCTCCTTATTTCCTAGAAACTCCACATACACATTCGACACAAATATTCGCCTTTTAGATTATTTCATGTAATCTTCTTCCCCCATCCACCTTACCAAACAGCTACTGTGGGGCAGTCATAACTCTTCAGCTGTTACCCGAAAAAAAATCAGGCTGCAGCCTTGAAACTTGGTGCCGGTGCTAGGCCTTCTGGCCCTTCAATGCGCCTCTTTTTTCCAATCATTTCGTTGTTACTCTGGAAATGTCTGCCACGCAATTGTTTCTTCATTCATGAAGAAAGGAAGAAGTCACTGGGTGTCATGACAGGAAGAAACAGGAGGTGAGGGAGAAACTGAAAGCCCAAAGAAGCATAACTTGTGACAGCGTCCCGTGAAGAACAAACTGGAGCCACGTCATAGAGAAAAAAAAACAGCCCCTTGGACAGTATCCTACGACTCCTCGTCTTGAAACCCTCCTGTAAATTTGTGAGGAGATTTCAGTAGCATGTTCCAGCGATAGTCTGGCTGTGCATAATCTGTTAGCACCACACAATGGCAGTCCCCAAAAACCCTTACCATTACCTCGCTCGATGATAGTTGTGTCCTCACCTTTTTCGGCAATGGTGAATCCAAATTTGCTTTGCCCTGTAGTGTTGGGTGATTGTGACACATCCGCATTCTTCCTTGGTGATCATGTGGCTAAACAAGTAATGACGATTGGTGCGACACAGCTACGACATTTCCACTGCTACCTCAGTTTGGCGGGATTTGTAATGACAGTGAACAGTTCTGTAATCGAGCGTCCGGCCACAACCATGTTCAAAATAGCATGCAACATGTTTAAAACTGATCCATGACTCATTTAACATTTTCAATTGTCACCTCAATTATGACAAAACTGTTTTCGAGCACCAGGGCACACACTTCGTGGCTCTTTACAAAAGAAGCTACACTATGTGATAGAAAGTACCCGGTCACTCAAAAAAAAAAAAAAAAAAAAAAAAAAAAAAGTTTTCATATTATGTGCACTGTGCTGCCACCTACTGCCAGGTACTCCATATCAGCGACCTGAGTAGTCATTAGACATCACCAGAGAGCAGAATCGGGCGCTCCGCGAAACTCAGGTCAGGTGATTGGGTGTCACCTGTGTCATACGTCTGTACGCGCGATTCCCACACTCTTAAACATCCCTAGATCCACTGTTTGGACGCGTACAGCACAAAAGCGTACAGGCCGACCTCATCTGTTGACTGAAAGAGACCACCGACAATTGAAGAGGGTCTTAATGTGTAATATTCATACATCTATCCAGACCATAACACAGGAATTCCAGACTGCATCAGGATCCACCGCAAGTTCTACGACAGGTGGGAGGTGAGAAAACTTGGATTTCATGGTCGAGCGGCTGCTCATAAGCCACAGATCACGCCGTTAAATGCCAAATGACTCCTCGCTTAGTGTAAGGAGTGTAAACAATGGACGATTGAAGATTGTGGAGTGAAGAATCACGGTACACTATGTGGCGATCCGATGGCAGGTTGTGGGTATGGCGAATGCTCGGTGCACGTCATCTGCCAGCGTGGTAGTGTCAAACAGTAAAATTCGGAGGTGGTGTTGTTATGGTGTGGCCGTGTTTTTCATGGAGGGGACTTCCACCCCTTGCGTGACACTATCGCAGCACAGGCCTGCGTATGCTGCCATTCCCCAAGAAACCTTCCAGTACCTGATTGAACGTATGCCTGCGAGAGTGGAAGCTGTCATCAAGGCTAAGAGTGGGCCACCAACATATTGAATTCCAGCAAGGTGTCCGGATACTTTTGATCAGATAGTGTATATTGTTGCAGTGAACTTGGAAAAGTCACTGGAACCGTATAACTTCACTTGATTAACTCACTTATGCCTGGGTTTCAGGCAACATCCTCCGTTTCGTTCGATGCTGTGGCGCTATGCCAATACAGCTGCAGTCACTGCAATATTTTTCCAGTTTAGGGGGAATACGAAGAGAGCTGAGGCGTGAACGGGAACTCGGACTGAGGAGGAGCGCTTGCTGGGTAGTCCGTGCAGTGGTGCGTAGCCACTGTGTTAGGGAGCTGAAGTGGTCAGCGCATCTGCCTACTGAGCAGGAGAACCGGGTTCGAATCGATGGCTCGGTACGAATTTTCATTCCTCGCTTCAGTCTGCATACGCACATCTTCACAGACAGACGATTAGTCACTCCTTTCTCCATCTTTCAGAAACGGTTGTCACACTGGAGGCTTTGCACCACCTAACCTCTGTCTTGCACAATGGTGCGCTGCTGCGGTACGCTGCAACCTGCTCAGCACGGCTTGTTGTAGCGTTGTTTCCCCTCAAATGCAGGAAACGAACTGACGCACTATACTGAACTTTGTCACTGGGTTGGGCCAGTTCGTTCTGGCGCATATAGCGACATGCTACGGCACTGTAGTCCGGGGATTCCGTTGTGCGTCAGGACTGCAGATATCAAAAGTACCCCGACGCCTATCGGTGGACATCAATTTGGAGATTGTCGATCGTTCTTCTTTATGACTGCTTGAACTCTGCTGGTGACACTTTCAATGTGCCTGAATGTCTGGAGAGGAATTGCAGTCCATTCTTCCTTACGATCCGAAACCAGAGAAGATACTGATGATGGACGCTGGAGCGAAGTCCACACTCATCCCAAAAGTGCATTATTTTGTGTTCACGTCGTGATTCTGAGCGGGCCAATCCATTTCAGGAACGCTGTTGTCAACAAACAGTTGCCTCACGGTTACTGTTTTACGACAGGTCCCATTGCCAAGCTCATATAGTCATCGCCTCCAAACTGTTGCTCTACCCTACGCAGTACGCAATGCTGTAAAAGGTTTTCATATCTTTCCGCAATATAGGGATCCTTAAGAGCAACAACTGTAACCACGAAAAATACCTCCATACCATAACTCGACCTCCTCTCTACTTTACTGTTGGCACTAATCATGATGGCAAGTAATGTCCTACAGGCGTTTGTTGAACTCGAATCGTTTCACTGCATTGCAGCAGGGTACAGCGTAATTCGTCACTCCAGATCATTCGTTCCTACCACACATTGCCCACTGGCGTCCCTCTTTACACCACCAGAAGCGTCGGTTACCGGAGACTGTAGATCTGTATGGCCTATGAGGAGCTCCTCGACCACCGTACCCCGTCCTTTTTAGCTCCCTACACACAATCATTATTGTTTCCAGAATGAGATTTTCACTCTGCAGCGGAGTGTACGCTGATATGAAACTTCCTGGCAGATTAAAACTGTGTGCCGGACCGAGACTCGAACTCACGACATTTGCCTTTCGCGGGCAAGTGCTCTACCGACTGAGCTATCCAACCACGACTCACGCCCTGTCCTCACAGCTTTACTTCTGCCAGTACCCCCCCCCCCCCCCTCTCCGCAATATCCTTTCTTTCAGGAGTGCTAGTTCTGCAAGGTTCGCGGGAGAGCTTCTGTAATGTTTGGAAGGTAGGAGGCGAGGTACTGTCAGAAGTAAAGCTGTGAGGACGGGGCGTGAGTCGTGCTTCGGTAGCTCAGTTGGCAGTCTGCGTTCGGCAGGGCAGCAGTGCGCACCGCGCTCGGCCGTCCACGCCGCTGCGGGCGGAGTGTTTGTTTACTTCCTCGTCACCGCGCTTCTCAGTCGACCACGCTCTAATGGCCAACTCTTACAGGAAGAACACTCTTAAGTTCACCTTCTCAAATGAATACGCACGACCCAAAGCACTGGCCGTCGAACGCTTCCTACGCGAAGACGTGAAGATCCCCCATGACTAACTCGTCGGCATACACCTATCGATCATTAGCAGCGTCGTTTATGTTACGATGACTTCCGACGCTGCCTGCAATGAGATTATTCAAAGGACGCGACATGGACTAAAATTTCGGCACTCCGACGGAAACGTCGGGCCTGTGGATGTCGACCATGCAGGACTTGGCCTTCGGACGATCCGTGTATTCGAACTGCCTTTCGAGGTGAATGAGGATGAAGTCATCGCGGCGCTAAGCCCGTTCGGAAAAGTCCAGAGCCACGTAGCCGAGAAATGGGCACAGTTTACGACGTATCCGGTGCTTAATGGTGTGAGACAAGTCCGAATCGATCTCAAACGGCACGTTCCGTCGTACATTTCTATCGGCGGCTGCAGTGCGGTGGTCATTTACGACGGACAACCTACAACATGTTACAGTTGTGGCAAAGAAGGCCACGTCCGTAATGAATGCCTGCAACGCCGCATCACACAACTAAGGCCCGACGATACGAACACCGACAGAACCACGACCACCCTTCCAGTCACCTATGCGGCGACACTGCACGTCCAGCCCACACAAGACGCCGTTCATGAGCGTCTCTCTGGTCCGATACACCCGGAGGCGTCCCAGCACCTTGACACCGGCGATGCCGCCCGTGAACATGTCCAACAACCGGACACACCCACGCTAGAAGTTCACAAGGATACCAATGAGAGTGTTCTGGGGAATGACGACCGCATCATAGCACCCGCGGCTTTTGTACCGGAACGACGTGAATCTCTTCCTTCCTCAGACATCGAAACTCATTGCCGAAAGCAGAAGTCGCCCAAACGACGAAAAAAACGCCGCAAGACATCAGAATCGACCATTGAGCCCCCTCCGCAGGACGAAGAGATGGCACATCACTCTGACGGAGAACACGATAACACTTTCTCCTCTGCCACGGAGACGCGTCATCCAAAAGACGGTGAACCGTCCAACAGAGAGCGTGCGCAAGCCCCGCGCCCAGAAGCCATGGAACATAGCACGCCTGTTGTCACCGACGCAACTGAGCCGACTCGGCCGTCGCTGCCACCTCTCGCCGATGTCAAATCTGTCGGACATTTTTCATCAGCGGATGACACGGATTTCCCACCTCCATCTGATGCGGAAATGAGATCTGTTCCTCCGTTAGACCAACATTAAAATGGGGGAAGTTTCTAGGCGACTCCTGCGACTTCTATGGACTTCCAGCATCCATCACAACAATCTTCACCAGCTACGAACCTATCGGCAGCACGGATCTCCCATCAGGAGTACCGAATAGCTACTATCAATACTAATAATATCGGCTCCCACGCTAAACTTCAACTGCTCCGTGACACGCTAAGAGCAGCGGACATCGACATCACCCTGTTACAAGAACTGAGAACAGTAACTTGGGCTGGGTGTTATGGATATGAGACGTACGCCGCCTCTGCAGCTATGGAACACACAGGAGCAGCCATCCTCCTCCGAGAAGGGATTGCAGTTTCCGATGTCTCATACCTCCCAACAGCGCGAGGAGTGGCCATAACAGTTGAAGGACTCAAAATCATAAATCTCTACGCCCCGTCGGGCACTGATAAACGGAGGGATCGCTCCCAGTTCTACGCAGAAGATATCACACCTTTATTCCTCGGCCGATACGATCACCTCATCGTAGGTGGAGATTTCAACTGTGTTCTCGAGCGCACAGACCAATACCCCCATTTCACCACATGTCCGGAACTTCGCTTCCTCGTCCGCCGCCTTCGTCTCCTCGACACTTGGCGAGTGGTACACGGCGACCGCCCGGGGTATACACACATTACGAGCCACTGCGCCAGCCGACTTGATAGAATATACATCTCTAACGCTCTAAAATCAGTTCTCCTCGACGCGGAACGTTGGCCGTCTGCCTTCTCAGATCATGACATCAACATCTGTACCATGAACCTACGTCGACAATCTATATGGTGCAGTTCAGGACCTTGGAAACTCAGTGTCGTGCAACAGGTCACCGACACGTGGCACACCTGTGTTCAACGAATTATGCGTTACGAGACCACACTGCAGTGGTGGTTGCTGTGCGCCAAACCGACCATCCGACGCACATTGACACACTATGGCAGAGCCAAAGCCAGGTGGAATCACCATACAACTGATTTCTACTATAGCGCTCTACGTGAACTCATGGATCAACCTCCATCCCCGGATCGTCTAAAAGAAGCTCAACGCATTAAGGCAAAGATTTTAACCTTGACCAGATGCCGTCAAGAGGGAGCTATTGTACGAGCACGCAGCCAAGATAGGATTAACGGTGAAGAACCTTGTTTGCATCATATTATTCAAAATGTTCGTCGACGCCAAAAGGCTTTAATGACAACTTTAGACTTACCTGATGGACGCCGGCTGACTTCGCAGGCTAACATTGCGGATGCATTCACAACGCACTATAGACTTTTCTATCAAGAAGTACCTGCCGGTGCAGAGGCCATTGCTGAGGTTGCCCAGGAGACACTTGGTACTCTAAACGCAGCAGCTGCAACCGTCCTGACTTCTGAAGTGACCACCGACGACGTCCAAGGCGCTGTGGCCAAAGGGTCTCTGAATCGATCTCCCGGCCCGGATGGTTTACCTCTCGAATTTTACAGAACCTTCCAAGATTTGATGATGTCACGATGGAGGGACATGTACTGGGAACGTCTGTCCGACGCGGCGAACCAGCCACCAATGTTCACGGAAGGCTTACTTGTACCAGTCCCGAAACCCGCAGGACGAACACGACTCGACAGTTATCGGCCGATCACGTTACTCAATTCCGACTTCAAGATTTTCACACGCCTTCTAGCACTGCGACTCAAACATGTCTTACGAGACATTGTTTCCCACGAACAAACATCTTTAGGCGGCGATCGTAATATACAGATAGCCCTCAGTGAATATCGAGATGTGATCGCTGTGGCAACACACTCGCGACTGCCAGGCGCTTTAATCTCCATCGACTTCAAACAAGCGTTTGACCGCGTCAATCATGCATTCCTAAACGCAGTGATGAACCGAATGGCAACTCCCCCGACGTTCACGCAAGTGATTATGCGGCTCCTTCGTGGAGCAACGTCCAGACTTCTCGTCAACGGTAGACTTACAGAACCTATATGGATTGAACATTCAGTACGGCAGGGTTGCCCCTTGTCGACGGTGCTTTATGCCATTGCGATGGAACCACTCATTTGCGGATTACGGCGACGTTTGACATTCATTCCACTCCGGGATCATATGTTCCGCTGCCGAGCTTACGCGGACGACTTGGCCCTCGTCGTACGTTCAGCGGCCGACGTACAAGTTGCGATGCAGTGGATTACCCGTTACAGTGCAGGGGCAAAATCATGCGCCATGAAGATCGGCCGCGGCCTTCCCGCAGACAGCGTCGTCCCATTTCAACTGGTGGACACTCTTCGCTGTCTCGGGTTGGTGTACACGCGAGACATTCGCCGCACCTCGGCGATCAATTATCGGGCGCTGCTGCAACGCATCCGGGCCAACATACAAAATCACATTCTACACCCGCTGAATATGTGCCAGAGAGTCACCTTCGTCAATACCCATCTGGCAGCCCGGATACCCCATATAGCGCAGATTCTGCCCATCACTGCGACAATGGCGGCCAGATTACAAGCGGCTTTCGGCTATTTCATTTGTTCTGGACACATCTTCAAAGTCCAGTATGAAGCTCTCACCTTACCGAAGCGGGATGGTGGCCTCGACCTGGTTAATGTGAGAGCCAGGACTACGGCACTTTACACCAATACTGTGCTCCGGTTATGGGAAAGCCAAAATGCTAGTTTTACTGGAATGTTGACCACCAAACTCGCACCTGTTTCGAGACGCCCACCGACGTCTTTGCCACACGTCCCACCTCCGATGTCATATATCGGCCGTTTCTTTTTGGAGTACAGCTACATATGCACCGAGCTCTCCAGGACCAGGAAGACGACCACCCACGACATCTACCGCCTTCTCCGAAAGTCTCCACCCCGCAACCCCGTCGAAACACGCCCCCCCAGGTTTCATGGCCTACAGTTTGGTAAACGATCCACCAACCATATCCCACCACTGACACCACCTCTATATGGTACCTTCTCGTCAACGGCAAGTATACTACAAGACAGAAAGTCCATCGTATCGCACTGGTGGACTCACCCCTGTGCCTCAAATGCAATGTCGAAGATACAGATTTACATCGTTTTGAGTGTGGGCCAGCAGCAGCTGTCTGGACCCTAGCACAGAAAATTGTGGCTTCCTACCTCCGAGTACCACCACATCACGTTTCTCCTACTATGATGATATATCCCGACACGACCTACTTTCCACCGGCTAAGTGGCACGCCAACACATGGATCAGTGGCATGGCTGTCAACTTCCTCTTCCGGGACGACATCGTCGATCCGGCGGACTTTTGTGCACGCCTCCAAGTACATCACCACACCCTTCACCGACATCGACACTATCGGGCCACTTTCGCGAACTATTTACAGAGTATTTTCACCAACCCGCCTCAAAGCTGGAATCTCAACGAACAGTGCCAGCCAAGACTGGACGATCCCACGTTTCCCTTCAATGGTCAATGATAGAATGCATGTTGTTCTGATGGCGCGCCAAAGTGGAGCATGGCGCGGAAAGTATTCCTATTTTATTTCACTTCTCTTTTCTCCTCCTCTTCTAAGTTTTTTTCTCCTTATACATGTTTCTCCCTTTCACAAATAGCTCTCTATCTGCAGCCTATTTGCCTTCTTTCTCCTGTGCTCCTACAAAAAAAAAAAAAAAAAAAAGTTTGCTGCAGATGGTGAGACTGTATACTCATTTATGTTAACAAAAAAATAAAAAAAAATAAAAATAGAAGGCCGTTGCGGAAATATAGCTATCTTTTATGTTTTCCGTTTTCAAAGGATATTGTGTTATTTTATTAAGAACGTCGTCTTTTATTTTTATGCACAAGAGGTTTTTATTTGTTTTCTTATAAGCTGCAAAATAAAAAAAAGACGGTAGAGCAAAAAAAAAGTCGGTAGAGCACTTGCCCGCGAACGGCAAATGTCCCGAGTTCGAGTCTCGGTCCAGCACACAGTTTTAATCTACCAGGAAGTTTCATTATTGTGCTAGTTGGACTGCTGGCAGAATTTCGTAACTCAGAAGTGATTCCTTACGGTGATTTCGTGCGATTTTTTGCAGTCACGCTCCGCCTTGCTCGACGGTCCTTATCTGTCACTACATGAGCTCTGCCTGGTCTATGTTCAGCTACGGCTGCTTCTTCACGTATCCACTTCACAATCACATTACCAACAGTTAGCTTTATCAGCGTTGAAATCCCCAGATGGATTTGTTACTTCAGATGAGATCTGACGACTAGTCCACGTTCGAAGTTTCTGAGCTCACCTGACCGACCAACTCTGCTAACAACGCAAAACTCCACACCTTCTTTTATACCAACGGGCTTGCCTGTCGCGACATCTGGTGGTCAGTTCTGCCATACATAGGAGTGTCCTCGTACTTCTGATCAGATAGCACATGTACCTCCAAAACTTATCGCTTATAGGAGCTGCTAATCATGTAATTAGCTTTTTTAGGAGCGATAATTAAAACTGCACGCCTACTTGTAGATGTAGTGAGTGCGATGCTGAAGCTGCTGGTGTGTTTGCAGTGCTGGGGTTGGCAGCACTGGCGGAGGGCGCCCTGGAGGCGGTGGTGCACGCGGGCTGCGGCGGTGACGCGCGCTTCACACTCGCCGTGCTGAGAGCGCTCTTCACCTTCCTGCAGATGCACTTCCTCTTCATAGACTCCCAGGTGAGTGAGCTACACTGTCAAACATATTCTACTCTACACATGCTACCCATGGCGTATGAAAAATGTCGTACACTCTCCTAGAGAATTCCACTAAAATTATAATGTCTACTGATGTTTAAAAGTACACGTTAATAGTGCTCACGTCGATTCAGAAATCGACCTTGGTGATTCGATTGTCTTGGCCAACAAGAAAAAGTCGTAATTAGTGGACACAGTGAAAATACAAACAGACGAATGTATGCTACACATGTGCCTTAATCGTATTAACAAAATGGTGCATCTTCAGTAGATGACTGCCTGATTGTTGCTGTTGTGGTCTTTAGTCCTGAGACTGGTTTGTTGCAGCTCTCCATGCTACCCTATCCTGTGCAAGCTTCTTCATCTTCCAGTACCTACTGAAGCCTACATCCTTCTGTATCTGCTTAGTGTATTCATCTCTTGCTCTTCCTCTACGATTTTTACCCTCCACGCTGCCCTCCAATACTAAATTGGTGATCCCTCGATGTCTCAGAATATGTCCTATCAACCTATCCCTTCTTCTCGTCAAGTTGTGCCACAAGCTCCTCTTCTCCCCAATTCTATTCAATACCTCCTCATTAGTTGTGTGATTTACCCATCTAATCTTCAGCATTCTTCTGTAGCATTACATTTCGAAAGCTTCTATTCTCTTCTTGTCTAAACTATTTATCGTCCATGTTTCATTTCCATACATGGCTACACTCCATACAAATACTTTCAGAAACGACTTCCTGACATTTAAATCTATACTTGATGTTAACTAATTTTTCTTCTTCAGAAACTCTTCCTTGCCATTGCCAGTCTACATTTTCTATCCTCTCTACTTCGACCATCATCAGTTATTTTGCTCCGCAAATAGCAAAACTCCTTTACTACTTTAAGTGTCTCATTTCCTAATCTAATTTCCTCAGCATCACCCGACTTAATTCGACTACATTCCATTATGCTTGTTTTGCTTTTGTTGATCTTCATCTTGTATCCTCCTTTCAAGAGACTGGCCATTCGGTTCAACTGCTCTTCCAAGTCCTTTGCTGTCTCTGACAGAATTACAATGTCATCGGCGAACCTCAAAGTTTTTATTTCTTCCCTATGGATTTTAGTATCTACTCCAAATTTTTGTTTTGTTTCCTTTACTGCTTGCTCAATATACAGATTGAATAACATCGGGGAGAGGCTACAACCCTGTCTCACTCCTTCCCAACCACTGCTTCCCTTTCACACCCCTCGACTCTTATAACTGCTATCTGCTTTCTGTACAAATTGTAAATAGCCTTTCGCTCCCTGTATTTTACCCCTGCCACCTTCAGAATTTAAAGAGTGTATTCCAGGCAAAATTGTCAAAAGCTTTCTCTAAGTCTTTAAATGCGAGGTTTGCCTCCCCTTAATCTTTCTTCTAAGATAAGTCGTAGGGTCAGTATTGCCTGACGTGTTCCAACATTTCTACGGAATCCAAAATGATCTTCCCCGAGGTCGGCTTCTATCAGTTTTTCCATTCGTCTGTAAAGAATTCGCGTCACTACTTTGCAGCTGTGACTTATTAAACTGATAGTTCGGTAATTTTCACATCTGGATTGCCTGATACTTAGCAGTATAGTGGAGTCGTCATCTCCAGCCAGTTGTCCGCACGTACCTGCAGACGACATGTCTAACATGACGATGGAGAGTGCTGGACTCTGACGGTAGCGTCACTGTTGGTATTTCTGTACAGGCTCTGGTGATATTTCTCCTGCAGGTCAACTAATCTTGCTGGTGTAAAATGTAGAGTTGAGGTTCGCCTGAAGGAGAAAGTCCAGTGGAGTGAGATCTGGCGACCTAGGTAGCCGTTCCACTGGACCCTGCCCACCAATCCAGTGCCCAGGAAGTACATCACTGAGGAGTCGGCGGACGTTTCTTCCAAAGTGTACAGGTGTGCCATCGTGTTGCAAGAAAACCTTTCATGTTTTTTCAAGATGATGTCTGTTGCATGCTGCATTGGGTATCCATTACAAAATATGGGAGCAGTGAGTATATCCTCACATATGCCACACCATACATTTAACTCCGGTTTGTCTCAGTGTACGCCTCGACAGTGACATGGGGATTGTCATTTACCCAGTGGACAGTGTTACGTCTATTCATCGTCCAGTTCAAAAATGGTTCAAATGGCTCTGAGCACTATGGGACTTGACTTCTGATGTCATCAGTCCCCTAGAACTTAGAACTACTTGAACCTAACTAACCAAAGGAGATCACACACATCCATGCTCGAGGCAGGATTCTAACCTGCGACCGTAGCTGTCGCGCGGTTCCAGGCTGTAGCGCCTAGAACCGCTCGGCCACTCCGGCCGGCCACCGTCCAGTTCAAATGGAAATTAGCTTCATTGCTGAAGAAAATATCAGCTTCAGATCATTCACAGAATTGCACTTGCCTGTCAATTACATCACCGTAGAGTTCTCGCACAAAGTGGATTCGATAGAAATGGAAATTATTAGAGGACAATATCGCGGACACAGGTGCTTGGCTGATGCCGTATTTCTGTGCGGCCTTCCTTCTTTACAGAGTTGAACTAAGTGTCTCTTTACCTAGTGAGGCTCGTTGCTTGAACGGTCGTCATGAATGTCTTTGTCGTGAACACAGCCTGCAGACTTGACCCGTTGTGGTTAGGCTTGCGCTGGTTTGGATGTCACCTGTAGTAGCCTGCTGTTGACTCATGCCCGGCGCACCGATGACAACCATTTCCGCCTTCACCTGACGTATGTTCATTGCTGGGCCAGTCATTACACTACAGAATAGCACTAAAGTACTGTCGCCCCTTTAATATCCATCAGTCAGGCAGGGCAATAGTCAAAGGTTACTCAGCTACAGCCTACATGTGTGAGCTACGCATATCGATATTTACGTAAGAAACAGAATTTACAGAGTGACCAAAATAGCATACATACCTGACGGATTTGCACGTGCTGGCCGAACAGCCCTCTTGCGTGCTATACGATCATTTCATTTCAGTTTTGATCATCCACTACTACATTGTGTATGCACAGTACCGAAATTTTGCTGTTCGCTATCCTTCCTGATGCTGCAATTTTAGTGCCAAGCATAGTATTTGTAATCTAAGGCTACAGTCACAATGGCACGGACATCAGGGGTTTCCACTGATAACCGACATCACCCGCCGATGATCGACATCACCCAAAGACAGCCTATTTTTTTTAAAATCAGTACACCAGTACATTCGTGGTCTTAGGGCAACCAATTTCACCCCCGAACGCAGAGAGTTTTCTTCAGGCGAATCAGCTTGAACGTTATGTTATACTATGTTATGTATGTTCTCTGGCTGTTTAGTCATTTCAGCCTCATATCATTACTCAGTGTAACATGTCATCTGCAGCACAGGCAAAATCTGAACTAGAAATTTTAAGCCTGTATTATAACCTCCAAAAACAATATATTCAAGTGAGGAGGGTGGCGTATATCGCTTTTGACGACTAAAGATTCTGTAGAGGATCATTTCTGTGTCGTGGTACGTGGTCATTAATTGTCTACGAATTATTATTATTGCTTACTGGTGTTTTTATGCCAGTAGGATGGTAATTCCGCCATGTGATGTGGTTTTGAAATATGGTGTAGGCAATGTGTTTCTGCTTTTGAGTGCTTCAGGTGTTCAGGGTATCTTATTCTAAAATTTATGTTTGTGTTTCGCACATATGCTGACTGACAGTCACTGGCGGGTAACTGACATATCACTGTTTTGCTGAATTTATTTGAAATTGCTTGTAATCTTGCTTTTCAGTGTCACCTAAAATCATCTCGACTATGTAACAGAATGTGTGCCTCTTCATCTCATACATTCGAAATACTAACCTGGGTATTCCAGTAATGAAGGAAAGAATATACAGTACTCACCAAGTGTTTCTCGAGACAGATATACACTGAAGAGCCAAAGAAACTGGTACACCTGCCTAATTCGTGTAGGGCCCCGCGAGCACGCAGAAGTGCCGCAACACAACGTGGCATGGACTCGACTAATGTCTGAGGTAGTGATGGTGGGAACTGACACCGTGAATCATGCAGAGCTGTCAATCAATCCGTAAGAGTGCGAGGGGGTTGAGATCTCATCTTACCAGCACGTTGCAAGGCATGCCAGTTTTGGTCAGTAATGTTCATGTCTGGGGAGTGGCCAGCGAAAGTGCTTAAACTTAGAAGAGTGTTCCTGGAGAGACTCTGTAGCAATTCTGGACATGTGGGGTGTCGCAGTGTCCTGCTGGAATTGCCCAAGTCCGTCAGAATGCACAGGTGATCAGACAGGATGCTTACGTACGTGTCACCTGTCAAGAGTCGTATCTAGACGTATCAGGGATCCCATGTCACTCCAACTGCAGACGCCCCAAACCATGACAGAGCCTCCACCACCTTGAACAATCCACTGCTGACATGCAGGGTCCATGGACTCATTAGGTTGTCTCCTTACCCGTACACGTCCATCCTCTCGACATAATTTGAAATGAGACTCGTCCGATTAGGCAACAACGTTGATGTTGACGGCCCCAGGCTTCGTGTCGTGCAGTCATCAACAGTACACAAGTAGGCCTTCGGCTCCGAAAGCCTATATCGATGATGTTTCGTTGAATGGTTAGCACGCTGACATTTGTTGATGGCCCAGCATTGAAATCTGTAGCAATTTGCGGAAGGGTTGCACTTCTGTCGCATTGAACGATTCTCTTCAGCCGTCGTTGGTCCCGTTGTTGCAGGATCTTTTTACGCCAGCAGCGGTGTCGGAGACTTGATATTTACGATAAACTCGTGAAATGGTCGTATGGGAAAATCCCCACTTCATCGCTACCTCAGAGATGCTGTGCCCCGTTGTTCGTGGGCCAACTATAACACCACGTTGAAACTCACTTAAATCTTGATAACCTGCCATTGTAGCAGCAGTAACCGATCTAACAACTGTACCAGACACTTGTCTTATATAGACGTTGGCGATCGCAGCGCCGTAACTTGCCTAGTTGCATATTTCTGTATTCGGATACGCATGCCTATACCATTATCTTTGGGGTGTCAGTGTAGCTCAGCCACATGCATTCGATGTCTTCTTAATGGCAGAAGCCATAACGCAGCACTCGTCTGCGAACACACAGGCGTCATGGCCCACATCCCACAACAGGGGGTGGAAGTAACTTCTGAAAATAAAGGAAACGAACGTTACAAGCAAAATAACTTTATTGGCCTTCAAAGTAATCACCATCAGCTACAATACGCTTCCAATATTGATTGTAAGGCTGTTGAAAACTGTCAGAAAACGCTTCTTGTGGAATCATTCGAAGCGCCGTGGTTACACGTTTTTGGATATCCGCTTCATTACAGGATAGGGGACCCGGTTCTACCAAAACAATCCGGAGACTAAGCGATAGGCAATGGGAGGTTGTTCATCATCTTCCCCGCCTCCCAAAATAAGTAGGCTGACAAAATACGAGAGGGGCTTGATCTATCATGAATTTGTACTCCCAGGAGGCGGGGAGGACGATGAACACGATGGCATTGGTTGTGCCTAGGTCTCAGCATAGTACTGGCAGCACCAGGGCTTATCTCCTGCAATGATGCGAATTTTCGACAGTATGTGACCACGGCACTTCGAGCGATTACGCAAGAAGCACTTGCTGACAGTTTCCAAAAGGCTTATAGCCAATTCCAGAAGTGTGTTGTAGCAAATGGCGGTCAATTTAAAGACCAGTAAAGATATTTCGTTTGTAACGCTAGCTTCCTTTATTTTCTGAGAGCATTCACCGAACGTTTCAGGCGTACCCTGTAGAGTCTAACGTAGCCCAGTTTAGCGTCCTTGATTCCGGAAAAAGCTGGCGGAGGTCGGATGCACTGTGAACGTGTTGTCGCCGAAAAACAACAATATGGAAATTGTGAGTCCGCCTTGATGCCAAACACTTCCTGTTATTTGTTTAATTATTTATTCCGAAACTAGTTTCAACGGCAAATATCGCCATCATTAGTGGGTTCTTTAAATCTAAAACATGCAGGAAACAGCATAGTTACACAAACACTTTACACATTATTACATTTTCAAATTTTTTTTTTTGAATATAGTTTTCTGTGGATATTGCCGTAATACCTTATTTTTTGTACGTTATAACGTGTTTTTAAGAATTGTTGTCGCTGTTTGTGGCATATTTTCTGTACATTTTCTGTTGCCGTTTTTCTCGGCATACATCATGTCATCTGCAACTGTGTGAGCGGCTGTTAGTAAACAAATACTGAGAGATGAACTTACGTATGCCACCGTTACACACTTGGGAATGCGGCAGTAATGTGGGTACAGTTTCGGTGTGTAATAGGCTGCTACTTAGTTTGTCCTGTACTCACGTTCGTTGGACGGCATGTAGCTAATTTTATACACAGAAAAGCAAAATTTGCGCACTTTTTTTATGATCCAAAACATTACGGCATCTTGCCGTTCACGTGCGTCGAGAGAAGTGTATCGCATGTTGCGAGAAGGCTACGAAAACTGTAGCGGGAGCTCTGACGACTTCTGTTTATAAATTATGTCTCTGTGTGTCATCGGGAAGTGGTTCTTTTGCCGGTGTGTGTGTTTTCTGTCTATGTCCTGGTTCAGTTCCCTCAGAGTGGTAAAGAGTGTTTTTTTTACCGTTTATAACGTTTTTCCCATCCACTGTAGCCTTTTGTGTGTAATAATTTTCTTCTATTGTTGGCTGTCAGTATAGAGTGTTGCTGTGTCTCAGGATATGGTTTTTGTTCTGCGAACGTTGAATGTGTGCTGTCACTGTTTAGAGCTCTCACGTACTCTGTGTACCACGTTCGGAAATTTCTGCTTGTTTCTCGCATGTACTGGGCCTGACAGGAGCTGCATGTAAGTTGCTATATTCCAGCATTGCTGAATTTGTCTGAGTTCTTTTGTCTAGTCTTAGCCCTTTTTGAACTGTGTTGTTTGTTCTGAATGTTACTGGGATCCTTTGCTTTTTCAGAATGTTTCCAGTTCTATGTGATATCTTGTTATTGTATGTAAGTCTGTGCCATCTGTCTCTTTTTTCTGAAGTGGTGTGATCTGCTGTGTTGTCTGTGTGTTCTGTATCTGGGTTTTCAGATCCTTTGGTTGTGCTCTCTAGTGAGTGGCCGCCATTTTTATGTCTCATTTTTACCTTGTTGTTGAATTTCTTTGTGATGTATCTAGAATGAAATTTTCACTCTACAGCGGAGTGTGCGCTGATATGAAACTTCCTGGCAGATTAAAACTGTGTGCCGGACCGAGACTTGAACTCGGGACCTTTGCCTTTCGTGGGCAAGTGCTCTACCAACTGAGGAACCCAAGCACGACTCACGCCCCGTCCTCACAGCTTTACTTCTGCCAGTACCTCGTCTCATACCTTCCAAACTTCACAGAAGCTCTCCTGCGTACCTTGCAGAACGAGCACTCCTGAAGAAAGGATATTGCGGAGACATGGCTTAGCCACAGCCTGGGGGATGTTTCTAGAATGAAATTTTCACTTTACAGGAGAGCTTCTGAAAGCTTGGTAGGTAGGAGACGAGGTACTGGCAGAAGTAAAGCTGTGAGGACGGGGCGTGAGTCGTGCTTGAGTAGCTCAGTTGGTAGAGCACTTGCCCGCGAAAGGCAAAGGTCGAGAGTTCGAGTCTCGGTCCGGCACACAGTATTAATCTGCCAGGAAGTTTCATATTTGTGATGTATGTTTTGTTGTTGTTTTCAACAGCAATTTGTTTGATTCTATTTAGTTCCTGTGTGTCGTGTTCTGGTTTAAGAGGTTTTATCTTTATCCTGTGGATAAACTTATATTCACTTTTGAAATTTGTTATTAATAACCCATCCCAGTTCAAAAATAACAGAGAAGTGCATAGCTACAACACTAGAAGAAAGGATGGTCTTCGGTATTGTGAAATTTCGCTTTGGCACAGAAAGGGGTGAATTAGGCTGCCACAAAAATCGTTGGTCATTTGCCAAATAGCGTCAAAAGTCTGACAGATAGCCAACCAACATTTAAACGCTAATTAAAAGAATTTCTGAATGACACCTCCTTCTAATCAGTAGATGAATTTTTACATATGAAGTATTAACTGTAAAAAAATTATTAGTTAATTATTTTGTGTAAATAAAACTGACGTTGAAGTGACACGTCCCACATCCTTACGAAATGTCGCATTCGTGATCTACGGAACAGGAATTAATTAAGTATGTATGTAGGTAGGTGTGATGTAGGTGGCGACATCTGGCAGCCGATGTCGGTGCCACTGTCAGCGCAGCCTACGGGTCGGCCCGGATGATCCGCTTGCTTCCAGGTGCGCAGACGTCAGTTTTTGCCGTGCCCGGCCAGTGACGCGACGCTTTGCTTTGTGTTTGCAGCAGGTGGTGGTCGGCGGGGCAGGCGCGCTGGCGCGGCTCGGCTCCGCCCACCTCGTGGCGGCCAACCTCGCCCCTTGCCTGCTGGCTGCCCTCAACGCGGCGGTGGCCGCCGTCGCCGCACCGGAGCCCGCCTCGCAGGCGCAGGGTAAGGCAAACCGTGGGTGGCGCCTCTAGCTGCGAAAATCCCTGGTGTACCTTCAGTTTTTTTTCCTCTGCGTAAAGAGGTCTCCTTTCCCTCGTCAAGTATGAGCGTTGTGTCTTAAACGTGTGTATCGAATCTTGCGACGGGGCGGTAAATAAGGAAGTGCGGTTGCAGTGTTCTCACGGGAATGTTCATATACAAATGTTGGTTAAAGAATGTTATTGCAAATTTTGGGTCTCACGTAAGTCTCAGGGGATGATTTCCACACTTGGCACATTAGTACACTGTTGCACACCCTCGCATTAGTTAGTTTTTGAATTAATTATTCACTCAGACATGGGTACACTTTATACTAAGGAACAAGAACTAGACGATTATTATATTAAAATCAGTTTTTCACGACACAATTTGTAACACCTCCGTTTTTATCCCTACCTGATCTGATCGAATAGCAGCCCAATATTTATTATTAACATGACCGTGAACCTAATGAGGCTGGTAATCGGAATTGACTGCTACGGATGTTGTTACTTTCCAGTTTGTTCAATACTACACCCCTAGAAATTGAAATAAGAACACCTTGAATTCATTGTCCCAGGAAGGGGAAACTTTATTGACACATTCCTGGGGTCAGATACATCACATGATCACACTGACAGAACCACAGGCACATAGACAGAGGCAACAGAGCATGCACAATGTCGGCACTAGTACAGTGTATATCCACCTTTCGCAGCAATGCAGGCTGCTATTCTCCCATGGAGACGATCGTAGAGATGCTGGATGTAGTCCTGTGGAACGGCTTGCCATGCCATTTCCACCTGGCGCCTCAGTTGGACCAGTGTTCGTGCTGGACGTGCAGACCGCGTGAGACGACACTTCATCCAGTCCTAAACATGATCACTGCGGGAAAGATCCGGAGATCTTGCTGGCCAGGGTAGTTGACTTACACCTTCTAGAGCACGTTGGGTGACACGGGATACATGCGGACGTGCATTGTCCTGTTGGAGCAGCAAGTTCCCTTGCCGGTCTAGGAATGGTAGAACGATGGGTTCGATGACGGTTTGGATGTACTGTGCGCTATTCAGTGTCCCCTCGACGATCACCAGAGGTGTACGGCCAGTGTAGGAGATCACTCCCCACACTATGATGCCGGGTGTTGGCCCTGTGTGCCTCGGCCGTATGCAGTCCTGATTGTGGAGCTCCCCTGCACCGCGCCAAACACGCATACGACCATAATTGGCACCAAGGCAGAAGCGACTCTCATCGCTGAAGACAACACGTCTCCATTCGTCCCTCCATTCACGCCTGTCGCGACACCACTGGAGGCGGGCTGCACGATGTTGGGGCGTGAGCGGAAGACGGCCTAACGGTGTGCGGGACCGTAGCCCAGCTTCATGGAGACGGTTGCGAATGGTCCTCGCCGATACCCCAGGAGCAACAGTGTCCCTAATTTGCTGGGAAGTGGCGGTGCGGTCCCCTACGGCACTGCGTAGGGTCCTACGGTCTTGGTGTGCATCCGTGCGTCGCTGCGGTCCGGTCCCAGGTCGACGGGCACGTGCACCTTCCGCCGACCACTGGCGACAATATCGATGTACTGTGGAGACCTCACGCCCCACGTGTTGAGCAATTCGGCGGTACGTCCACCCGGCCTCCCGCATGTTCACTATACGCCCTCGCTCAAAGTCCGTCAACTGCACATACGGTTCACGTCCACGCTGTCGCGGCATGCTACCAGTGTTAAAGACTGCGATGGAGCTCCGTATGCTACGGCAAACTGGCTGACACTGACGGCGGCGGTGCACAAATGCTGCGCAGCTAGCGCAATTCGACGGCCAACACCGCGGTTCCTGGTGTGTCCGCTGTGCCGTGCGTGTGATCATTGCTTGTACAGCTCTCTCGCAGTGTCCGGAGCAAGTATGATGGGTGTGACACACCGGTGTCAATGTGTTCTTTTTTCCATTTCCAGGAGTGTATAATACTGAGTGTACGGTAATAAGGAACACCAACACAGTTTTACTAATTACGAACTTACATTCTTCTCAAAGCACAAAAAGGAGACAGCCACTGCCTTCGTCATACATATCTAATTACGGCTAATCTCACCACAGGCTTTCTTCATTTGCCATTATCGTCACACGCCAATCCATCACTGCATCCAACACTGCAATTCAAGGTTAGGCTGGCGCGGTAGACGCGAAACTAAATATCGGCACTAGTAACGTCACTGATCTCTTTTATAAAGATACTTCATCACTTTCCCGGTATTTATTTATTATTTAGGGGTCTAACCACGGTGATGGTGACACACTTGTCGGTTAAAAACCCTGTATTCCAATAATGGTCTCCACACACACACACACACACACACACACACCATTCCCGCCAACCACTCTGGAGCATCTCGACACTCGCTCTCGCAACACGTCACAATCGATTGTTCGCCCTATCGACCTGTGCCGAGTGCAAAGCTATAGTAAGAGCCTACGAACCCCTTAAAAATTCAGTCACTATTTATTGGCGTTGTCTTTTTCTTTCACACAATGAAATTATCACTGGTGAGACGGTTTACACTTTTACTTTAATAGTAATTTCACTCCGAGCCCCCAACAGGAGTAATGTAGGCTGCTATAATCGAAAGTTATTCAATCAGTTCGAACAAAACCACGAGTCCCACTGCCCTCTTTGTTCTAACAGTTTTGGCGCCAAATCACAGTTCGCCACATGTTCACTTACTACGATGTATACCTCGTAAATCGTAATCACACAAATAATCGTAGCACTTCCAGTTCACCAATTATATGCTTGCGCACTTGCAGTATTATACAATACTCTTTGTCGAAATAAATCAGCGCGAAAAAGAATTCTCAAACGACCACATGGGCCACCCTCGTGTGGGGCTTGCTCGCCACCCACCCTCCAAAATGACTGACCAACGACTGACCCCTGACCTTTTTTTTACGCAAGAGGTTGAGCCCCACCACGCCCACACCGGCATGATGGCCAACACAATAGGTCTACTGCCATATCTGCATAAGGGTTAGTATTCACTAAAGTGAGGTGTCGCAGGATGTGGGTACTGCGGTGTTTCCCTGACCAAGATGGCCGCTCGCTTATATAGGCTCGGACGTCAACCCCCCTGGTTATGCAAGTACCAATCTCATCAGTTTATGTTACAAATTTTGATGCATACATCCCTTGACAGAAATAAGTACACCATCGGAACCGCGCTATAAAGTACATCTTATTTATCATGTTACATTAATTTCTAGGATTAGTCTGTCGCCCGTAAATCAAGTTTCAGTTTTTGTAAAATTTCGCCACTTAGCGTAAATTTGATTGTTGACATCTATGCTGCACATTTTTAACATAGAATTGCATATAGCACCGTTTTTAGACGTAATCTATAGCGATCCACACATTGCGCTGCTCAAAATCTTCATACCTATAATAATTAATTATGGGCGATAAAATTTGCAAACAACGAAAACTATTACAAGTTAAGTGTATAGTATATCTTAACTAGTTTAAAATACGTCTCATGCCACCCAAAATATTATATAGCGCCGTTCTTTACGTCATGAATTTTCTATTGAACTTTATAAACAATTGTCCTTCATACTTTGTTTATTGCTCTTCACGGGCTTAATTATTTATGAATCTTAACAGAACACTATGGCAGTCGATCCGCTATGACGAAACGTTTTTAATGAGTGCTCGCTCATCCCTGTAAGCTGTTATTTACTATTTTTATTAATCTTTCAGTATTCGTGGTATTAAACAATTTTCGAGTTACTCTAACTTTTGTGTCTCGTCACTTGAAATAAAGATCGATCTTTCAGAAGGTGCATATTGCTGACCATAACCCACTGCCGCATCGCTCTTCACCGTAAGTTACATAGTTTTCGCGTAATGCGCGAAAAACCGAACAATCCCCCAAGCTGCGGGCCGCGTGGACATATCCCACCGACCGTTGCAAATCTCGCGCGGGCGCTTCACGCGCTTCCGCGAATCACGCACCATGTAGCGCGCTAGTTCTCCACACAGTAATCCTTGCATACTAGAAATAACCATCTAGTAACGGGCGTTTGTACAGTCACAATCTACAGGATGTCCCAGAAGTGTTGCGACAAACTTCGATGCGCTCTAGAGGGTGTCTCGAGGAACAAATCGAGGATAGGAACGCCTGCCGAGAAACGTCATCCAGCAACACTACAGAAAGTCGAAGTAAACTGGTGTTCTAAATTAAAGCAACAAAAGGATATATTGCCAGGTTGCTCTTATTTTGCCACAACACAGTGTAAAATCAGGTCCTAGTATAGCAGAAACAACGTAAATAATACCGACTGTAATGAACTGCAAATGCATAATGGTAGGCTAAAATGCTTTTCGTTTTCCCCAACATAACGGATTCGCACACCCATTCCAGCAACTGGTTAATCTACTGAGTACGGAGTGTGACCGGCTCTGGCAGCAGCACAGCCCTGACAATGACGGAGTATGCACCAAATGATGGCATCAGTCTCTTGTTGAGGCAGTAACGCCCATTCTCCTCGCAGCGCTGTCCGCAAGTCTTGGAGAGTGGTTGGTGGATGCTGACGTGAAGCATCTCGTCTCCCTACTGCATCCCGGACATACTCTACAGGATTCAAATCGGGAGATGGAGCAGGCCACACCACGCGTGCAGTATCTTCCGTTTCCAAGAAAACATCACTCACCCTTGTGTATGAGATCGAGCATTATCGTTCATCAGTAACAAGTGTGCGCCCTCAGCACCTTGCAACAACCGCACATTGGATCCCAAGATCTCTTCACGATACCAGATAGCAGTTAAACCTTGCCGATTCACACAAACAATTTCGTGAAGAGATATTCCAGTGGTCAACATAATCCCTGCCCACACCGTTAGAGATCCTCCTCGATATCGGTCTCTTTCCAGAAAGTTTGGATCCCGAAATCGTGCTCCACGTTCCCTCCAGATGCGAATGCGTCGAGGATCACCCTCCAGGTCAAATCTGGCCCCATCTGTGAAAAGGACATCGGCCCACTTTTGGACCGTTAGGTGTCATGTTGACGACTCCGCTCTAGATGTTCCCTCCTGTGAAGACATGTCACAGGTACACATATAGCAGGTCTCCGACAGTAAAGGCCACTCTGTACACCGTTAGTCTCGGTAAAACACGTTCAGTGGATGCTGGGCGGTCAGATGCCAGTTGCCGTGCACTACCAAGGCGGTACAGTCGTATCCTTACGGCCAAATAACGGATCTCTTTTCCTGATACCACATCTGGCTGGCCATGCTCTGGTCTTCGGGATACAGTTCTAGGCTCTATGAACTGGGCATCACGAGGCTGAGTGCACCCTGAAAAATGGCAACAGCGCATGGCCACCCATCCGAGTGGCCACCACGCACGACAGCGCTTAACTTCGGTGATCTCACGGGAACCGGTGTAGCCACTGCGGCAAGGCCGTTGCCCGTCAACTATATGCGCTTACGCCATTATGATGGTTGTTGTTGTTGTTCTTGTTGTGGTCTTGAGTCCAGAGACTGGTTTGATGCAGCTCTCCATGCTACTCTATCCTGTGCAGACTTCTTCGTCTCCTCAGTAACTACTGCAACCTACAACCTTCTGAATCTGTTTAGTGTATTCATGCCTTGTTCTACCTGTACGATTTTTACCCTCTGCGCTTCCCTCCAGTACTAAATCGTATTTCCCTTGATGCTCAGAACATCTCCTGCAGGTACCTGTATTTTATTATTCGTGTTTTAGCATAATCTACGTCAAATACTCTCTTTCAAATTATGAAGGAGGCAGGAATAAAATACAGAGAGCGAAAGGCTATTTACAATTTGTACAGAAACCAGATGCCAGTTATAAGAGTCGAGGGGTATGAAAGGGAAGCAGAGTTTGGGAAGGGAGTGCGACAGGGTTGTAGCCTATCCCCGATGTTATTCAATATGTATATTGAGCAAGCAGTAAAGGAAACAAAACAAAAATTCGGAGTAGGTATTAAAATCCATGGAGAAGAAATAAAAACTTTGAAGTTCGCCGATGAAATTGTAATTCTGTCAGAGACAGCAGAGGACTTGGAAGAGCAGTTGAACGGAATGTACAGTGTCTTGAAAGGAGGGTGTAAGATGAACATCAACAAAAGCAAAACGAGGATAATGGAATGTAGTCGAATTAAGTCGGCAGATGCTGAGGGAATTAGATTAGGAAATGAGACACTTAAAGTAGTGAATGAGTTTTGCTATTAGGGGAGCAAAATAACTGATGATGGTCGAAGTAGATTAACATCGATTATAGACTTAAGTGTAAGGAAGTCGTTTCTGAAAGTATTTGTATGGAGTGTAGCCATATATGAAAGTGAAACATGGACGATAAATAGTTTGGAAAAGAAGAGAATAGAAGCTTTCGAAATGTGGTGCTACAGAAGAAAGCTGAAGATTAGATGGGTAGATCATATAACTAATGAGCAGGTATTGAACAGAATTGGGGAGAAGAGGAGCTTGTTGCACAACTTAACTAGAAGAAGGGATCGGTTGGTAGGACATGTTCTGAGACATCGAGGGATCACAAATTTAGTATTGGAGGGCCACGTGGACGGTAAAAATCGTAGAGGGAGACCAAGAGATGAATACAATAAGCAGATTCAGAACGATGCAGGCTGCAGTAGGTACTGGGAGATGAAGAAGCTTGCACAGGATAGGGTAGCATGGAGGGCTGCATCAAACTAGTCTCAGGACTGAAGACCACCACAACAACAACGTCTAATATGCTGAAATGACGTTATTTATATCCTATGATACTCTTTGCAATCGTAGTAAATACTAAATAAAAATTATCGAGCAATCAGCAATTTATTTGGCTGAATATGATGATCTACAAATTATCATCGTATTAATAATAAGTCCACAAAGCTGCTTTTTGCAAACTATTCTGCACGTTTATTGTGGTAGATCGACACCTCATAAGGCGCGTGTGTTTGCAGGAGCAGACAGCGAGGAGTGCGTTCTGAGCAGCGTCTGGGGCCGCCTGTGGCATGACGCCAGCCCCTTCCTGCAGCCCATCGCCGTGCAGTTCAGGTGAGTCTTGTCTGCGCCACCCCAGCTGTCCCTGCCACAAGGCCAGAGCCGTGCCACTGTAGTTTTACTACTACGATCGTAAATTCGCATTTATATCCCGCTTGATCTGAACCCAATGAAACTCATATGGGACTCTATCGGATGCCAGCCCAACGTCCCAAAAAGGCGGCCCTGCATTTATGGAAGTCGAGTGACGTAACTGTGGACATCTGACGTCATATAAGTGCAGATTATACGTTGTGTCTGTTCTTTCGGACATCTCACACTACATACACTACTTTCCATTAAAATTGCTACGACACGAAGATGACGTGCTACAGACGCGAAATTTAACCTACGGGGAGAACATGCTGTGATGTGCAAATGATTAGCTTTTCAGAGCATTCACACAAGGTTGGCGCCAGTGGCGACACCTACAACGTGCTGACATGAGAAAATTTTCCAACCGATTTCTCATACACAAGCAGTAGTTTACCGGCGTTGCCCGGTGAAACGTTGTTGAGATACCTCGTGTTAGGAGGAGAAATGCGTACCATTACGTTTCCGACTTTGATAAAGGTCAGATTGTAGCCAATCGCGATTGCTGTTTATCGTATCGCGACATTGCTGCCCGCATTGGTCGAGATCCAATGACTGTTAACAGAATATGGAATCGGTGGGTTTAGGAGGGTAATACGGAACACCGTGTTGGATCCCAACGGCCTCCTATCACTAGCAGTCGAGATGACAGGCATCTTATCCGCATAGCTGTAACGGATCGTGCAGCCACGTCTCGATCCCTGAGTCAACAGATGGGGACCTTTACAAGAGAACAACTATCTGCGCGAACGGTTCGACGACATTAGCAGTTGCATGGACTATCACCTCGGAGACCGTGGCTGCGCTTACCCTCGACGCTGCATCACAGACAGGAGCGCCTTCAATGGTGTACTCAACGACGAACCTGGGTGCACAAATAGCAAAACGTCATTTTTTCGGATGAATCCAGGTTCTGTTTACAGCATCATGATGGTCGCATCCGCGTTTGGTGACATCGCGGTGAACGCACATTGGAAGCGTCTATTCGTCATCACCATATTGGCGTATCATCCGGCGTGATGGTATGGGGTGCCACTGGTTACACGTCTTGGTCACCTCTTGTTCGCATTGACGGCACTTTGAACAGTGGACGTTACATTTCAGATGTGTTACGACCCGTGGCTGTACCCTTCATTCGATCCCTGCGAAACCCTACATTTCAGCAGGATGATGCACGACCATATGTTGCAGGTCCCTGTACGGGCCTTTCTGGATACAGAAAATATTCGACTGCTGCCCTGGCCAGCACATTCTCCAGATCTCTCACCAATTGAAAACGTCTGGTCAATGGTGGCCGAGCAATTGGCTCGTCACAATACGCCTGTCACTACTCTTGATGAACTGTGGTATCGTGTTGAAGCTGCATGGGCAGCTCTACCTGTACACGCCATCCAAGCTCTGTTTGACTCAATGCCCAGGCGTATCAAGGCCGTTATTACGGCCAGATGTGGTTGTTCTGGGTACTGATTTGTCATGATCTATGCACCGAAACTGCGTGAAAATGTAATCACATGTCAGTTCTGGTATAATATATTTGTCTAGTGAATACCCGTTTATCATCTGCATTTCTTCTTGGTGTAGCAATTTTAATGGCCAGTAGTGTATATATTTAGGGCCATGACGGCCAGTGATCCATTCAATGCAGACGCACAGCCAGCTCGGTTCTTACTGGATTCGGCGAGATGATGCGAGTAATGAGGCTAAAGAGCAGTGCCACTACATCAGCGGTGCGTGGTATAAGCTGAGAATATGGGTCCGACGGAGATGTGCTCGGGTAGTCCGTGTGGTTGTGGCGACCACTGTGTCCCGAAGGCTTAGCGGTCACCGCATTATCTAGTAAGCAGAAGACCCGGATTCGAATCTCGGTCCGGTACAAATTTTCAACTTGCCCCGTCGATATAAATCACTGCCAACTGGCAGCTAATGTCTTTCACTCCTTCGTGTTTTGATACCACCAGAAGCCTACTAAGGACCTGTCGCTTTCATGCCACACAGAATGTGATGTATTTCGTTCCAAAGGTGAAGCGGCACTGTGTCGAACAGGTATTCAGTGTTCTGACTCATCAGTGTATACGAATACTATACAGGGTAGGGCCACTATTCACGTATTCCTGCCTCGGTTTCCACTGGCATACATGCAGTGTTACAGAGCCTCGTGCTGTGAATTTGACCGCATAAATAATGATGTCGAGCTTTCGTGACAAAACGTCAGCTTAAGGAAGGAAAGAAAGGTTGAGACAGAGGTCAAGTATCGCCTGTACGAGTACAGGGAAAAAATAATGAAACACGATCTTCAGAGTCTATGCTGGAGACTTCACTACGTTGTCTTGGGAAACCACGGAAAACCCGAATATCCAACCTGAACCCTAATTCTATGAATGCGAGTCCGGTGTCTTGGCTTGTTGACCTTTCATACTGTAAAACGAAAGAACGTTTCGATCTCAAATGCAAATGGCCTCCATCTAGATAAGTTGGGTAAGGCATCCTGATAAATACTGGACTGGTACGTTGGTTCGCCTTACATTGTGACACAACCACAGACGCAGATGAATCACATGGGAAGCTGGCCAGAGATAGGGTTCTTCGTGGCGTATTTTGACATCAGGGACCGGTCGTCAGCTAATCAAAAAAATCATTCTAACTCAGTAAAAAGCCACTTTTTACTGAGTTAGAATGATTTTTTAATTAGTTACCTCATTTATATTGTAGCTGCTGTACGTTGTACTTGCAATAGAATCAGAATTCATAATAAATTTAATGAATGGGATCAGTTTGTCTCGCTGGCAATTAGTGTTAGTATTAAACGATGTTTATATATATATATATTTTTTGCTTCAGTACAAAATAGTTTCAGCTGTGTAGCCTTCTCACGTGCTGCAATAAATATTAGATATAAGATAATTGAAGTACAAAGAATAAAGTAACCATTGAGTGTTTAGTCGACAGAATAAAAAGAGAACACACAGAATATAACATGTTAAACGCACATACAGGGCCTACAGTCAGTGTACCTGTCTCTGCCACGCCATTTTAAAAGGAAAGCGTGATTGGCTTGACATATAATAAATACAAATTAAGTGAAGTTAAACATGTAACTATGCAGAAAGTGAGAAAACCGGCGTGACCCGAGTATTTATTTATTCCAGTCTTCTGCTAGCCCATCTCGTCCTCCCTCAATTCTCTGTTCATCTCCTCCCTCCCCCCCCCCCCACTTCCCGTCCATTTGCGTTTCCCCCTCTACATCCCTCTAGTCTGCCCCTTCTCTTTATCAGTCACCATCTCCCCCTCTCTCCTCCTCCCCTCTCTGTTCTGTATCTCCACCTCTCTCTCCCCTCCTCCTTCTCTTTCCTTTCTATGTCCATTTTCCCCCTCCCCTCTTTGTGTCTATCCCCAAGTCCTCCTATCTGTGCCATTCTCCTCTTTCCCTTCGCTTTCTGACACACTGCTACTAACACGTGTACCAAATTTGATTGAAATTGTTCCAGGAATTTAGAATGTGCATTTTACCCGTGGCTTTGCTCGCATACAAAAATCATGACCATTGGCGACTTCCACAACATACCCAACATACCAAAAAGGCTTCGAATGGTCCACAATGTTCTAGAACATTCCACAACAAGTGAGAGTCTTCTGAAATGTTCCACAATGATCTGGGATGTTCCAGAGCATTATGGAATCTTTCTGAATGTTCCAGACTATTTCCTGGATCATTGTGGAACATTCCGCAACCTTCTGGAATATTGTTGATTGTTCTGGAATACTCTCGACTGTTCTGTAATACTCTCGAAAGTTCTAGAAATTTCTAAGGGGCGAAACTTCCCGGCGCTTATACCTTCAAAAGCACGCCTTTAAGGTAAAAATGGGAACGTTCTTCATGGATGGGGGTTAGAGGGCTATCACACCATATAAACCCCTTGGTCGTACCGGGACTCGTTCCTGGGGTTTAGCGGTACCAACATTGTACTCTTACTTTTGTAATATATATTGATTAGTTTGTGCAAAAGCACTTATATTTGCAAAAGAAGACATTATTAAGTATAAAATATTTTATGTTAATTTTTGTACAGTAGAGAGTTGGGGTATATTAGCACTGAGGTGAGGCGTTACATGTGGTTCATTCACGATATGTCTATTGACTGTGGTTCTAAATGCGTATATAGATTTGTCTACATGCCCAACATGAAGCTAACAGTTGTGTATGTTGATATATTTAATCTACGATACAATTTACTGCTCGTCATCTCCAAACAACACAGCATAGTCACTTACAAATGTACAGAGGAATGAACTGTAGCAGCGAACTCATGGCTTACTGGTTCATTACCAAACTGATATACGATGTAGCGCCAAAGAAAGTGGTACAGGCATGCGTATTCATATATAAGACAAGAAGTCTCCAGAATGAGATTTTCACTCTTCAGCGGAGTGTGCGCTGACAGATTAAAACTGTGTGCCGGACCGAGATTCGAACTCGGGACCTCTACCTATCGCGGGCAAGTGGTCTACCAACTGAGCTACCCAAGCACGACTCACGACTAGTCCTCACAGGTTCAATTTTGCCAGTACCTCGCATCCTACCTTCCAAACTTTACAGAAGCTCTCCAGCGAATCTTGCAGAACTAGCACTCCAGAAAGAAAGGATATTGCGGAGACATGGCTTAGCCACAGCCTGGGGGATGTTTCCAGAATGAGATTTTCACTCTGCAGCGGAGTGTGCGCTGATATGAAACTTCCTGAGAGATTAAAACTGTGTGCCGGACCGAGACTCGAACTCGGGACCTCTACCTTTCGCAGGCAAGTGGTCTACCAACTGAGCTACCCAAGCACGACTCACGCCCCATCCTCACATCTTCAATTCTGCCAGTACCTCGTCTCCTACCTTCCAAACTTCACAGAAGCTCTTCTGCGAACCGTACAGAGCTCCCCTCTTACTGGGATACCGTTCTTGCGGTACTTGCTATCTACGCTTACATCACGTACGATAAATTACACTGACGGAAAAAAGTCGCAACACCAAGAAGTTGTGCGACATAAAGATGGCAGGCGTGTTTCTACATCCGAGAGTCGCATAAAACAGACGCAAGTAGTGCGACGATGAGGACGCAGATCAGGCTTGCTTTAAATACACGCTCTAGCGGCCTTGGGTGTTACTTACCTTTGAGACCGGACGTGGTGAGCCGATGTTAGCCACGAATGCCTTTAACGCGACATAGGAGCTATTATCAACACTGAGTTTGGGCAAGATCGTGTAATAGGGCTGCGGGAAGCTGGTGTTCCTTCTGCGATACTGCAGAAAGATTGTTAAGTAGGCTGTTTAGGTTTTTATATTGGTAACGCCACGTAGCGCTCTGTATGATAATCACTGGCTGTGCCGTCTGCAGTATGTGGCTGGGTGGCATTGTTGTAATGTTCACTATTGTAGTGTTGGGCTGTTGGCTGTTAACAGCGCGTAGCGTTGCGCAGTTGGAGGTGAGCCGCCAGCAGTGGTGGATGTGGGAAAGTGAGATGGCGGATTTTTGAGAATGAATAATCTGTATGTGTGTCCATCAGAAACAGTACATTTGTAAGAATGGATGTCATGAACTGCTATATATATTATGACTTTTGAACACTATTAAGATAAATACATTGTTTGTTCTCTGTCGAAATCTTTCATTTGCTAACTGTGCGTATCAGTAGTTACTGCCTTCAGTAGTTTGAATCTTTTATTTAGCTGGCAGTAGTGGCGCTCACTGGGTTGCAGTAGTTCGAGTAGCGAAGATTTTTGTGAGGTAAGTGATTTGTGAAAGGTATACGTTAATGTTGGTCAGGGCCATTCTTTTGTAGGGTTCAAATGGCTCTGAGCACTATGGGACTTAACAGCTATGGTCATCAGTCCCCTAGAACCTAGAACTGCTTTAACCTAACTAACCTAAGGACATCACACAACACCCAGTCATCACGAGGCAGAGAAAATCCCTGACCCCGCCGGGGTAGGGATTATTGAAAGTCAGATTGCGTTGCCCTAAAAATATTGTGTGTCAGTTTAGTGTTGATCAGAATAGGTAAAAAGCGAAATGTCTGAGTATGTTAAGTTTTGCTCAGCTGTTTGAAAATCATATAACGTAAGAGGTTTATCAGCACAGTAATTCACTAATTTTTCTAAGGGGACTTTACATATGTCGACCCTTAGCTGAGGATACCTCACTGCAATCTTCTGATTTTTTTCTTGTAGTTTGTGTAATTAGTGAGGCTATTGTTTGTTGCTAGCGCGTAATCATAGAGAGAATTTCCTTTGTAGTTGTAGTTTTTCATTGTTGTACAGTAAAACAGTTGTGGCATGCATGTAGATTTGCACCAAGTATTTCGCAGCTGCGCTTGCAATTAACTAGATATTATTTTCAGTGCTACGTTAATGTGTTTTCTTATTTTACTCTTACAATTGTGTTTTTCTGTGTTATCGTGTGAAACATTGTGATAATAATGGCGTGTGAAAATCGTAACACTAGGCTCCAAAGTAAACTGAGAAATAATAGTGACGACGAGCGTAGCTTATCAGCACCACTGTGTAATGAATTAACAGCCAACAGCCCAACACTACAATAGCGAATATTACAACAATGCCACCCAGCCACAGACTGCGCACAGCACAGTCAGTGATTTTCATACAGAGCGTTACGTGGTGTTACCAATATAAAAACCGAAACAGCCTACTTACAAGACTTACAGGAATGTAGCCGCTGAATTTGATTGCTGGAAGCGGTGGTCACAAGAATGTACGGTCGCAAGAAGACCGAGCTCCAGGTGGCCTCGTGGTACTACCGATTTGTTCAAATGGCTCTGCGCGGTATGGGACTTAACTTCTGAGGTCATCAGTCCCCTAGAACTTAGAACTACTTAAACCTAACTAACCTAAGGACATCACACACTTCCAAGCCCGAGGCAGAATTCGAACCTGCGACCGTAGCGGTCGCGCGGTTCCAGACTGTAGCGCCTAGAACCACTCGGCCTCTCCGGCCGGCGGCACTACCGCGAGGGGAGACCATCGTGTTCGGCGTATGGATCTGGCGCGTCGTACTGCATCTGCAGCAGCGACCTGAGCACCTGGTGGTACCACAGTGAGACGACGAACAATTGCTAATCGGTTAATTCAAGGTCAGCTGTAGCGTGCATTCCAGTGTCCACAAACCATCGTCATCTGCGACTTCATACGAGGGCTGGGCGGAGGTCTGTTGTGTTTTACGACGCAAGTTAGTTCTGCCTCGGTGCCAGTGATGGCCGTTTGTTCGTTAGGAAGTCAGCCGAGGTCCTCCAACCAACCTGTCTGCGTGTTACACACTGGACCTACACCTGGAGCTATGTTCTGGGGTGTGATTTCGTGTGACAGCAGAGACACACACGTGGTTATCCCACGCACCATGACTCCAAATTTGTGCGTCAGTTTGGTGATTCGACCTATTGTGCTGCCATTCGTGACAGCACTCTAGGATAACACTCGTCCACAATCCGCTGTTGTAACCCAGCATGCCCTGTATAGTGTCGACATATTGCCTTCGCCTGCTCGATCGCCAGATTTGCCTCCAAATCCAGCACATATGGGACATCATCGAGCGGCAACTCCTGCTTCATCCGCAAACAGCATTAGCTGTCCCTGTATTGACTGACCAAGAGCAAAAGGCATGGAATTAGATCCCACAAACTGACATCCGGCACCTGTACAACACATTGCATGCATGTTTGCATGTTTGTGTTCAACATTCTTTGTTACACCGGTTATTAATGCACCAGCATTTCTCATCGACCATGACTTATCTCGCGCTTACATTAACCTGTGATGTTACAATGTTAATCAACTTAATACGTTACCTAGATAAATGTATTCCTAAAATTTAATTACTCTACATTAATTATTTTTTGGGTTTGCGATTTTTTTCCATCAGTGTAGTTCTGTACTAATACAGCACCTGTTGTCAAAAGGACAGTGCATATTTGTGCTACAGATTCTTCTAAAATGACATGCCAATTTAACTGCATTTGTATAATTTTTGGGAGCTGTTATTTTCAATAATACTGATACGAAGTGTGCAAGGTCCTTTGGGACAAGTGCGATCTGGAGACAGTGTAAGGATGTACGAAATACACAGAAAGAAGAGTTCAACAAAGATGACGTCTTTTGTCATCAGCTGCGTGCAGATCCCTTAGTGTAGATTTTTTTGTTCTCTGTGATTACTAAACGTGTTTTATTTTTCAACTTAATGGATTTTTTCGTCAAAAACAGAATTAAAATACGCAGTACACACCTATTTTTTCCTGCTTCCTGACGCTACTACATTGCCCTGACGCTGCGACATCGTTCTTGCAGTAGTTGCTGCTCTGCGCTTGTTTCCTGTACGATAAATTATAAAGCAAGGCGGAGAGACTAGGGCTTAACGTCCGTTAAACGACTAGATCATCAAGAGGTGAAACGCAGGACAGTGACGAGGAACGATTCGGTCATCTCTTTAAAAAATCGGTATTCATCCTCACAGATACATGAAAACTTCAGAAAAAAACTTAAAGCCGTATAGTAGAACAGGGATCCGACCATATGATGATCCAGTATCACAACTTTGCTCCCCAGCTCAGTAATAAAGTATAAAGTCTGAAACTATATTGACAGTATACGAGGGCTCTTCGCGCGAAATGGACACCACAATGAGAATCCGATGACGCTTTGCAGAGACGTTTTGGGCAGTGTCCGTACTGTGCCCGTCGGTTGCGTCACATCAGTCTTTTCAGTTCTGAGCACACAGTGGGCACGTAAAGATGCCTAGAAAACACTGCCTCCCCCAAGTATGACTGCCTGGTGAGAGATTTCGCCTGATGTCATGCAACCCACATAGCCTAACTGTCGTGTGTTTCCTTCTTCATGACAATTCCCTGCCACACTCTGTAGGGGCAATAAAGATGATCCTGCAGCGTTTTCTGTAGGAAGTGTTTTGTCACCTACAATACAGCCCGTAATTGTCTCTGCCTGAGTTTCATCTCTGCTCACACAGACCACTGGCTACAAAGTCAACATTTTGGCAGAGGCAACGGGCTATAGCCGAGCGTAGAGAATTGCCAGAAATCACAGGCGGCTCCCTACTATGGTGAGGGTATTGGAAAGATGGCACAACGTTACAATAAGTGAAGTAAGTCGAAGCGGCGACTATGTAGAGAAGTAGCCGGAAGGTGTAGCTAACTGTTAAAAATAAAACATTTTTGATTTTCGCAGTAGTTTCCATTTCGAGACTGGTCGGAATTTACTTTCAGAATAGTCGTCGTATACACGGACTAAAGCCACAAAAGAAAATTTGTAGCAGGGCCAGTATTCGAATAACGGCCTCAGTAAAACTTTTCATCCGTCGCTTGAGTCTGATAATATACAATGGTCGTTCAATAAGTAATGCCCCACATTTTTTTCTCAGAACATATTTACTGCCAAGAGTCATAATTTGGTGACAAAATACATCAACATGTCTTGTGCATGTCCTATTCTTCTACGTAGTCTCCATCACGTTCTATGGCCGTACGCCAACGTTGTAGAAGAGTACGTATTCCCTGCTGGTAAAAGCTCTTGTTCTGTAGGTGTAGTCATGATTTCACTGCATGACTGACACTCTTGTCATCTCCTAAGTGTCTTCCCCGTATTTTAAGCAGCCCAAAGAGATAGAATGGCATCTGCACGAAGAGATAGAATGGCATCTGCACGATTCAGCACGTCTGGATCAGTGGCTGTGACAGGACGTCCCGAGCGTGGCTGATCATGGAGTTCTGTTTCTGCATTTGTTGAGGCTGTAACTTTCTTTACACATCGCCCAACTGTACTCCTATAAACTCCAGCATCGCCATACACATGGATGTTCACCATGGTTTCTTTTTCCGCACACAAGAATTCAATAACAACACGCTGCTTGTAACTTGAGTCATACGTAGACGCCATTTTGACGCTGTACTACGGCAGTGCCATCTGCCAGAACGATTCGAAACTTCACCAGTGCAGAGAAAAAACATCAAATGTGGAGCATCAACAACAGCGTTTGTCTATGTGTATTAATGGCATTTTAAAATATGTAGGGCATTACTTATTGAACGACCCTCGTATGTCATAGATGTCTGAGACTTGATGACATCTCTGGAAAATTATAATTTCATTATATTGACAACTGTAACCTTGAATCCTGAAGTAGAACCCACCACTTACGAGGGGCTTTCGGTAACTTATGCAACACATCTTTTCTCGGGCAGTTTCGTTTGAAAAAAAATACAGCTTTTGTTGTGGAACACCGTGAAATATTCCCGCTTCAGCCCCTATAGCTACATGAAGTTCTGATAGATGGCGGCGCTATACGAACCCTTCAAAATGGCGTGTCTAACGGAAGTGCGTTCCAAGTAGAGAGCAGTCAATGAGTTTCTTTTGGCGGAAATCCACAACATCGCAGATATTCATGGGTGCTTGCAGAATGTCTACGGAGACCTGGCAGTGAACAAAAGCACGGTGAGCCGTTGGGTGAGGCGTCTGTCATCGTCACAACAAGGTCGCGCACACCCGTCCGACCTCCTGTGTGTCGGCCAGTCGCACAAGCTATGTTACCCTCAGGTAATTAAAGAAGTGACTTCAGCGTGTTCGTCGCCACAAAAATACAAACTGACTTTTCCTTCTACATGACAACACAAGGCCTCACGCAAGTCTGTGCACCCGAGAGAACTCACAAAACTTCATTGAACTGTTTTTCCTCGCCCTAGAGCCCGAATCTCGCACCATTCGATCCCCATCTGTTTGGTCGAATACGATGGACTCCGCGAGAAGCAGTATGTGGATAAAGGGGAGGTCACTGATACAGCGAGACGTTGTCTCCGACGTCCACCAGTTGGCGATTGGAGGGAGGGTTGGAGGGATCAGATAGTGATACCTTCCGCCACACACCATTAGATGGCTTGCGGAGTATGACGTAGAGTGCTACCGCGCGGGCATTCAGGCCCTCCTAGTAAGGCCGTCGCATTGAACAGAGATTATGTTCAATAAAATTCTTCTGGGTTTGAGGCCGAATTGTCATATGTAAAATTCCTACGTTTCGGCGACTGTTGCAAGGTGCCTTCCTCAGGGTGTGTTGCTAACTGCTGAATGAGTACTAGTTTGGATACTTGTATACTATGGAGCAGCGCTGTCATTGGATGTGAGGGTGAGGAGGATGGGTATTAGGAGTTCATTTTATTGGTCTTTGCATTGCGTGTTGTCATTGGCGGAAATGGGCGTTTTCCATTGGAGTTTCCTTTACTGCTTGAAATTGGTGGAAATGGGCGAGTAGGAGACTGAGCGGCGACTACAGCGCAGCGTTGTTCACTAACTACCCGGTATCGAGCAGCACTATGAGTACCCTCCACCACTGTGGCCTACCGCGCTCCTGTTACTCTGCGAGAGCTGTCCTTCCACAAAGCTGTCACTGCTGGCAGCCGAGACGCCGAGAGTCGGTACCCGTCTTCTCTATTCATATTGTCGGGTCGGTTGGCTATTTCTATAGCCTCTCTAATGTTCCTCCTCAAACTAAACGGCTGTTTCGCCAGTACGCAGGCCTCTCGAAACTCGATCTTCATCCTGCACTGTTTCTGATGTTCTGCCACCGCTGATTTGTTGTTTTGTTTCTCTCGTGTTCAGTTAAGCTTGTGTTTATCGGACGCGCAGTCTCACCTTCATACACCAATCCACAGTCGCACCCGATTTCATAAACTCCGGCGGCATTAAACTTGTCAATTGTATCTTTTGTCGAGCCCAGAATGTCTTTTATTTTGTTGTTGCTACGAAAAATCGGATTAATGCCTGCCCGACGGAGAATTTTGCCCAGACGTTCAGTAACCCCTTGTACATATGGTAGCACGACAGTGTTCTGTGCGTCGTTCTGCATTTCCCTGCCGGCCGGAGTGGCCGAGTGGTTCTAGGTGCAACAGTCTGGAACCGCGTGACCACTACGGTCTCAGGTTCGAATCCTGCCTCGGGCATGGATATGTGTGATGTCCTTAGGTTAGTTATGTTTAAGTAGTTCTAAGTTCTAGGGGACTGATGACCTCAGATGTTAAGTCCCATAGTGCTCAGAACCATTTGAAACTTTTTTTTTTTTTTTTTTTGCGTTTCCCTGTTGCCCTCCTCCTTCAGCGCCATGGTTTTGTGTATCATCCTCATGTCATAGCCATTAGCTCCAAAAATGGACCTGAGGTTCTGTAGTTCAGCTTTCACGTTGTATTCATCACTGATACTGTAGGCTCTCTTAGTTAAAGTTTGCAGGGCCGAATTCTTTTGCGTAGGATTGTGGTGGGAAGATGCGTGCAAAAAGGCTCTGAGCACTATGGGACTTTACTTCTAAGGTCATTAGTCCCCAAGAACTTAGAACTACTTGAACCTAACTAACCTAAGGACAGCACACACATCCATGCCCGAGGCAGGTTTCGAACCTGCGACCGTAGCGGTCGCGCTGTTCCAGACTGTAGCGCCTAGAGCCGCTCGGCCACTACGGCTGGCAGATGCGTGCAGATACCTGTCCGTGTTGGTAGGCTTCCTATAACTCTGTGTCTAAGCTTCCCCTCTGTCTTACGGTAAACTTGCACGTCGAGAAAAGGCAATACCCCGTTCTTTTCTATCTCCATGGTGAAGTGAATTTTGCTGTGCTGCTGTTGAGATGTTCGAGAAAGTTCTGAAGCTCTTCTTCTCCGTGTGGCCAGATAATAAAGGTGTCATCAACATATCGTAGCCAGCATTGTGGGCGTAATGGAGCGGACTGGAGTGCTGTTTCTTCGAACTCTTGCATACAAATGTCTCCTGCGGCCGGAGAAAGAGGGGGGGCGAACCCATAGCTACACCGTCCGTCTGCTCATAAAAGTCCCCTTTCCACCTGAAACGGGTGGTCGTCAAACAGTGGCGCACTAGCTCGCAGATATCAGGTGCCACACATTCAAGGTGTCCGTTACGGGTACATTCGTGAACAAAGACTTCACGTCAAAACTGACCATCAGATCCGCATCCGATACACATTTTTCTTTCAAAAGTGCTATAAAATGGGTGGAGTCTTTGACGTATGAATCTGTATGGCTCACTAAATGAACTCCTAATACCCTTCCTCCTCACCCTCACATCCAATGACACCACGCCTCAATGGCATATAAGTATCCAAAGTAGTGCTCATTGAGCAGTTAGCAATATACCCTGAGGAAGGCGCCTTGCAACAGTCGTTCAAATGTCGGATTCTTAAAGATGACAATGTTCCTAAAACCCAGAAGAATTTTATTGACTGTGACAACGGCCGCGGAAGCATATGTTTACAGAGATTATGTTGAAAAACAGGGTTTTGCAGCCAAAACAGTGGGAAATAATGTAGTGTATTGGAATCCTTACTAAAAACAGCTTGCTTTCAGTAAAAAAAAAAGTGCTGTGTTACTTATTCAACGCCCCTAGTATAATCACAAACAAGATCTGCAGCTGTAGAGGAATAAACAGTTTAGAGCAGAATGCCACAAAGGCTCGACATGCATTTTTCACTTAGGCAAACGATTCTGAAACATGAATTTCGATATTTAATCGAAAAAAGTCCATAAACGGAGTCGCGATCGACAGCGAAAATTTTGCTTGGGAACTGGTCACTTCCCCGCGGGTTCAGCAAACTACAAATTATTTTATGAATGATTTTATTTTATTCGTAGTGGCTTTTATTGAAGCCATCACCAATTTGCTTTCGTAAAATACAAAAAAGAAAAACTTTGGCCATGAGTGTATTTCGAATTCTGGAGAGTCATATTAAGGTTGTTAACATATTAGTTCGTCATTATTTGAACAGGGCAGTCCTGACCGGTCCTATGAAATAAACACAGTTCAGTACTTTGACGAAAGCGGGTGTGATTTTAATCAGTATTTGAGCAAAACTCTTAGTCGCACTTATGTTAATCCCTAAATTAATCTATATTTGTGTAATAGGACAAGGGGAAAGTGCTCTCTACAAATAACTGTTTCTGATGGACACACCTCCAGATTATTCATTCTCAAAAATCCGCCATCTCACTTCCCCACATCCACCATTGCTGGCGGCTCACCTCCATCTGCGCAACGCTACGCGCTGTTAACAGCCAACAGCCCAACACTACAATAGCAAATTCTGACAATGTCACCAAGCCACAGACTGCACACAGCACAGCCAGTGATTTTAATACAGAGCGCTAGGTGGCAGTGGCGTTACCAATATAAGAACCTAAACAGCCTACTTACATAGCCCCCATGCTCCCCACAAAAAATCTTACAAATTGTTTTGGGCAGTGGCCAATACAGATTTGAAAAAAATTTCATAATTACAGTAACAAAGAAATCAAATGCACACACTAATTGATACAATGTTGGTCAAAAGCTAAAATTTTCTCACAGTCCATAAAGACAGTCCTGATCATTCATCACAGTAAAATTGCAGTGTTTTTGTAAAAGTCTGAGCAGTAACAGAAAATGCACACAGAAGTAGTGGATTTCCATGCAGCCTTGCAGAAGTAATGTTGTCCTTCCAACAGAAAGACAGTGATGACTCTTGACATGCAGACAGGTAATGGGCCACAACAGAGCAAACCCACAGCAGAGTCAGTCGAAGTTTTGAAGAATGTTGGTAGGTAGGTCATCTCAGAGCAGAGCCACTGTAGTCCTGGTAGATAGTATGGTATTGGTGGGCCACCAGAGGTGCAGACCCATTGCAGTCCTTGTAGAAATAATGGTATTGGTGGGTCATCAAAGGCGCAGACCTACTGCAGTGTTTGTAGAAATAATGATATTGGTGGATCATCAAAGGTGCAGACCCACTGTAGTCCTTGTAGAGACGGCCAGCAGCCATCTATTGCGACTGTGCAGGTGCACAATCACCATCAAAGAGTCTTGCGGAGAATATAGCAAGTCCATAAACAACCACTTGTGCACTCACAAATTTTTTTTTTGAAATGTCCTTAGAAACAGCAATGCTGTTATCCAGGCCCTTTCTGAATTATTAACACACGTGCAAACACTAACAGTCTCTACTTCTCACATATTGTGCATATACTATGACCAACAGAAATATGTGCAGTGAAATGAATGCTTACAAGTTACTTAATTTGATGAAGTGGTGTCAATTACAATTTTATAACATGAGCATACAATTACAAAGGTATAGAATACATCATTAAAACATAATAATACAGATAACATTTGTAGCAATACCAGCTTTACAAAAGAATAGAAATAAACATGTACATCAGTGTTACAGGAATTATGACATAAATAAATAAATAAAATAATGAGAATAGTTTTTGAAACATTAATTTCACACATGAGAATTGAAACAGAACAGAATTAATAATGTGTAAACATCTTTACAAAGAAAATGACATATTATTAATGCAAATTATATTTGAGGATAACAGTATTCCTCATAGTGAATGTAACTGAGTATTAGAAAAATTCTACAACACAAGTCTTATCAAGTGAACACATAAAGACAGGAAGAAGACAAATACACAAGGATACATAAACATAAATACAAAAGGAAAGGGCAGGGCTTGTTTTACTGCAGTATTTTGCAAACAAAATTTTCTTTACTTCTTGGAGTCTCCCTTCATTCATCATTATTCCCAAAAAGTCCTATCTATACCTGCTTTCTGTACTTTTTTTTGTAAAACTTCTCAATGCATTTCTTCCAATTCATCGCAACTCACTCTCTTATATAGCCTATCCCCTCTTAAGCTAACTTACATCTACTGAGCTCAGATGCATAAACTAAGGGGCGAGACAATGCAGCAGCACAAACCAATTAATACAAGCAGCAATGACAAAAAATGCAAATTGGCTAAGCAGCAGCAAACGCAATAACTTATATATAATTATGACAAAGCTCAAGCATAAAAAGTATTACAGTAAAAATGGCCATGTTTAATACCTATGTCACATCTTAACACTAGAGTGATGCATCACCTTTATGTACTGTACCAACAATTTACCAAGTCGTTGACAAAAATTATCTATGCAATTCCTGTGAAGGGAAATGTCTTTTTGTGCTCCCTCGTTTTTTTTTTTTTTTTTTGGAAGTAGATCATAAAGTTATTTTTTCTGGATCTGTAGGCATAAAATAACTATATTAGTACATCTATTAAATTTTATTTTAATCAATGCTGCAGTGCAGCTAGAAACTAGATATTAAACAAAATAGGCAAAGCAAGGCGTGGAATGTCATTCGATAGCCATAAGGCATTTCATAATGCAGAAAACAATCTTACAACTAGCAAGACAATAGACATGAAATGTTTCTCATCATTTCATTTCAGTAAATATCATAAATTAAGAACTCTACAGTGTAATAATGTTTTCAAGTTTGAGGGTATCGTATTTGCGATGCTTTCTAAAAAGAACTGTCAATAGCTAGGATAATGGCCTCCTTTTTTTTCTCCACCTAATGGATTTCTGTTGTCAGATGACGATCTCTCAGCTGGGCGCCCAAAACGCATTATGTCAAGGTCACTTACCTTTCTTACTGAAATATTTACGATAGCAGTTTCCACTACAGTGACAGTCTCATATAAAAATTTACACAGGTCGAAAATTTGAGTTACAAATGTGTAGAAACAAAATCCTATAAATATAACAGTGTGCAAAAAATTTTCGGCGGCATTGTGATACATTCACGCGTTTACACACACGTACGATTCTTGGTTTCCAACATCCTTTTTCACAAGTCAGAGTCCGTAACCACTACTCATTATTCCTTACCCTATTACACATATACATATTTGTCGACACTTCTTCAATATTTCATCGTAATAAATACATAGCATAATCAAATTCCTCATATAGCATCGGCTTATTGATCATAAACATACCTCAACAGCAAAATACACATGGTCGTCGTAATAATAACATCTCAGTCAAATCCCAAAAACGTCATAGCTCTCTGCAAAGATTTCAAAACCTAAAAAAATTCTCTGCTCATTTCAATAGTGTCATCTACCTCAAATATACTTTAAAAATCATGATCCCATACCAAATACGTCATTCAAAGCTCTCATAGTACCACAATGGTTCCGAAAAAAATATGAACAGTTCAAAAAGTACAGACAAAATACAATTTCATAAGTGTGAAGTTATCGAGCTGTGTAATTAAGTAAACATCCGTCACTGATGTAGTAAAAAAAATGTTTGTCTCTCTCAGTTAAATGATCAAATAGCTGTGTAATTCTGTCTTACAGAAATATGGTACCGATGTGTAAAGTTGTATAACCAAATACCATATTAGGTAGGACTCCTTATGATTGCCAAACACATGGTACACAAAGTAAGCGTGTACCTCCTGAGGATTACTGTAATTATACCCTCAGGTGTTACAGATTACAGCAATGGAATGAAATGTATCATGGAAAACTTTCTTTCTAATTCAAAAATCTTGAAAAATAAATGGCTTAAGTACAAAATTAGTCTCTCAAATGCGTGTCCTGTAGCGCTAAATGTGCGTCTTGCTGTAAGATAATTCTGTGGAAGTGTCGTAGATATCGTCCTCTGTAAGAAAAGTTCTGCTGAAGTCAATGTACTTACCTCATCATAAACGAAAGTGAAATGCTTTGCGTATAGATATCGTAGTTATTATGCTTATTGCCATGATGAAGAAAGTACTGTACCGTAATGTATTGTTGTGCTACGGAAAAGGCTGTCTCATTGTAGATATGCCATAAAAGTTACTACTAAAACATGTTTTACTTTCCAGAATAATACAAAAAACTGTGCAGATATAAAACAGATACACCGCAAAAACAACAATGTAAATTGTGTCACACATTAGTAGCGTAGTGATATAATCATGTAGCTGTCAAAGAAACCAAATACTAAGCCATCTTTAATCTCACATAAATTACTTTAAATCCAGAATGTATTTTCATGTAAACCAAAATGTTGCATTAAAATCTCATTAGCAGTACTGGTAAATGTTCTAAGTGTGTGGGCCTAGTGTTACATTTTTCACACCTCATTATTGTCACAACATTTCACACGATAACACAGAAAAGCACAATTTGAAGAGCAAAATAAGAAAACACATTAACATAGCACTGAAAATAATATTTAGTTAATTGCAAGCGCAGCTGCGAAATACTTGGTGCAAATCTAAGTGCATGCCACAACTGCTTTACTGTACAAGAATGAAAAACTAAAACTACAAAGGAAATTCTCTCTACAATTAGGCACTAGCAATAAACAAAGGCTGCACTAAGTGCACAAACTACAAGAAAAAATCAAAAGATTCAAGTGAGGTATCCTCGCCTAAGGGTCGACATATGAAACGTCCCCTTTGAACAATTATACAACACTGTGCTTAAACTGACACACAATATTTTTTTAGCGCAACGCAATCTGACTTTCAATAATTCCTACAAAAGAATGGCCCTGACTAACATTAACCTATACCTTTCACAAATCACTTACCTCACCAAAAATCTTCGTTACTCGAACTACTGCAACACAGTGAGCGCCACTACTGCCAGCTAAATAAAAGATTCAAACTACGGAAGGCACTAACTACTGATAGGCATAGTTAGCAAATGAAAGATTTTAATAGAGAACAAACAATGTATTTACCTTAATAGTCATATAGCAGTACATGACATCCATTCTTACAAATGTACTGTTTCTGATGGACACACCTCCAGATTATTCATTCTCAAAAATCCGCCATCTCACTTCCCCACATCCACCATTGCTGGCGGCTCACCTCCATCTGCGCAACGCTACGCGCTGTTAACAGCCAACAGCCCAACACTACAATAGCAAATTCCGACAATGTCACCCAGCCACAGACTGCACACAGCACAGCCAGTGATTTTCATACAGAGCGCTAGGGGGCGGTGGCGTTACCAATATAAGAACCTAAACAGCTTACTTACAGATGTATTTTATTTACAATTTATGTTCTCTATCTTTGCGTGTGGAACTACGAATTTCTGTATGGTGTTAGCGATATATTGGTAATTTCCATACCATACCCAATTGATATCGCTCTAGGAAAGCTCTGTGACGAAACTAGGCTTCAGACGGACCAGTATTCCAGCTTCGTAACCCTCCGGAAGACAAAAACTAATTATTGTTGTCGAGGGAAAAAATACAGATCAGTAAAGGAGGTGAAGTTTTTAACGAGCAGAAATTGGTCAGCATAGAATTTAGGCCAACCAGCATCGAGGTCGAACGTTGACAGCCGAGAGAAGCGGCACACGGAAGATATATCGATAACTCGTTGGTTGCCATCGCGAGCAATTTCGAGGTCAGCACTCAGGACGAGGCGAGGGATCCACGTGCGCGCAGTCTCAAGTGGAACGCCGTTTACTGCTTCAATTTATGGCTGGTTCCACTCACCACAGACGCTCAGCACAGACGCGCCTTTCTCCGTGCAGAGAGAGCGAAGCTGTACTGCCTTTTACGCAAATTGAGTCGCTTGTTCCAATCGACTTCTCGTGGCAAGCGGGTCTCGCCTATCACAAGCTGTCGTTTCCAAGTCAGCGCCAGATCTGTTTGTGTTGTGAGAGCTGCCAGCTGTGCAGTTTGGCGCCTGACTGGCGAAAGTGAGGTTTTGAGAAACCGCTCTTTACAAGAAAAAAATAGAAATATAGTAACAGTATGTAGGACCAAGCAGAGTTTAATAACGCTAAAGCAAAATTCGTAGTGGGTATTCGTGAGAAAGGTCGTAAGATACATTTTTCACACTCTTAAGAAACGTGTCCTCCAAACATTTCAACCATCTACATTTATCTGCTTGAGAAAATATTATTTACAGACCCGTCGAGCAATATTTGTTGTTGTTGTGGTGGTCTTCAGTTCTGAGACTGGTTTGATGCAGCTCTCCATGCTACTCTAACCTGCGCAAGTTTCTTCATCTCCCAGTACTTACTGCAACCTACATCCTTCTGAATCTGCTTAATGTATTCATCTCTTGGTCTCCCTCTACGATTTTTACCCTCTATGCTGCCCTCCAATACTAAATTGGTGACTCTTTGATGCCTCAGAACATGTACTACCAACCGATCCCTTCTTCTAGTCAAGTTGTACCACAAACTCCTCTTCTCCCCAATTCTATTCAATACCTCCTCATTAGTTATGTGATCTACCAATCTAATCATCAGCATTCTTCTGTAGCACCACATTTCGAAAGCTTCTATTCTCTCCTTGTCTAAACTATTTATCGTCCATGTTTCACTTCCATACAAGGCTACACTCCATACAAATACTTTCAGAAACGACCTCCTGACACTTAAATTTATACTCGATGTTAACAAATTTCATCAGGAACATTTCCTTGCCATCGCCACTCTACATTTTAGATCATCTCTACTTCGACCATCATCAGTTATTTTGCTCCCCAAATAGCAAAACTCATTCACTACTTTAAGTGTCTCATTTCCTAATCTAATTCCCTCAGCAACAGCCGATCTAATTCGACTACATTCCATTATCCTCGTTCTGCTTTTGTTGATGTTCATCTTATATCCTCCTTTCAAGACAGTTTCCATTCCGTTCAATTGCTGTTCCAAGTCCTTTGCTGTCTCTGACAGAATTACAATGTCATCGACAATATTTACAGGCAGTACATAGCGCCTTTTTTACTGTAACCTTTGTATCTTGTTTTCTCTCTAAGCGAATTATTTTTATTATTAAACAGATCTGACATTTTCACTGTAAAAACAATTTTCATAAAAAATGTTTATTTATTTACGTTCTTATTTACGCACAATTTAAGCTTTTTGTTTGTGCTGATGCTGTAAAACGTCGATACCTTTTTGCTTTCGGATATTTGGTCTCTCTTGTGCGAACTTTGTACTGACGAGGAGAACACAGCATGTGTCATAGTATCATAGCCCGATTTCCCAGAAACTTCGCTCGTGGAAGAGATGTTAAAATATGCAAACACGTATCTCGGCTTATTCGTAGGTTCTCGACAGTTTCTGACAAAATAACGACCGAAGGTTTCGGGGTACTTTGCGTTACTTTCAGCGAGCTCATAATTCAGCCGAAGCGATGTCACCGTAGCTGGCGCTGCAGCATCACACTTTTGCGCTCCATTTTCCAAACCCGAATATTCTTTTAATTTTTGTATTTCATTTATTTACGCATGTCCGTAGAAAATTACTATACGAAAGTTTTCCTATGTATGTCGAAATAACACTACATTTATTCATCTAAAAATTCTACGTCTGGTGACTGAATTAAAAGATAACAGTAAATGAATAGAAAAATTATTTGAAATTGTTTCCAGTGGAATTCCTGTAGCGTATCTTGATTCGTAATCAACTGCACACGCCAGTTTTCGGAAAAGTCATCCGCACAGCGTGCTGTGCAACGAAATTATAGCCAACGCCTAAAATGTTCAGTAATGTTAACGATGTTTCTTTCCCGAGTGAGAAAAAAAGCACGTTGCAAGGCATCCCAGATGCACTCAATAATGTTGATGTCTGGGGAGTTTGGTGGGCGGCGGAAGCGTTTAAACTCAGGAGTGTTCCTGCAGCCACTCTTTAGAAATTCTGCACGTTTGCTGTGTCGTATTGTCCTGCTGGATTTGCCCAAGTCCGTCGAAATGCTCAATGGACACGAATGGACGCAGGTGATTAGACAGGATGCTTACGTACGTGTCACCAGTCAGAGTCGTATCTAGATGTATCAGGGGTCCTATATCACTCCAACTGCACACGCCCCGTACTATTACAGAACCTCTTCCAGCTTGAACAGACCCCTGCTGATATATGCTGGGCTCATGGATTGGTGAGGTTGTCTCCATAACCGTACATGTCCATCCTCTCGATTCAATTTGAAACGAGACTCGTCCGAGCAGGCAAAATGTTTCCAGTCATCAAGAGTCTAAAGGCAGTAAAGATTTGCGTCGTGCAGTCATCAAGCGTACACGATTGGGCCTTCGGCTCCTAAAGCCCATATCGGTGATGTTCCGCTGAATGTTTCGCGCGCTTACACTTGTTGACGGGCCAGCACTGAAATCTGCAGCAATTTGAGGAAGGTTTGTACTTCTGTCGCGTTGAACGATGCTCTTCAGTCGCCGTTGGCCCCATCTCGCAGGATTTTTTTGCGGCCGCAGCGGTGTTGGATATTAGATGTTTTACCGGATTCATGGTATTCACGGTACACTTTTGAAATGGTCGTACGGGAAAACCCCCGTTTTATCGCTACGTCGGAGATGCTGTGTCCCATCGGGTTGTGCGCCGACTATAACACCAAGTTGAAACTCACTTAAATCTTGATAATCTGCCATTGTAGTTGCAGTAACCGATCTGACAACTGCGCCAGAAACTTGTCTTAGCGAGGGGTTGGCGACTGCAACGCCATATTTGAATACGCATATCTGTACCAGTTTCTTTGGCGCTTCAGTGTATTTCATCCTTATATCACTCCTTAATTTCTATATTTTATTTTTATGTTTTTTTCTTCAGGAAGATTGGATACATTCCCTTCGATGATACCGATCGTAGAAACATTCGAAACATAGAAATACCGAACACAACGAGCATTTGAGGAAGGCAGATTTTCCCCAGTGGCATTTCTTCGTACGCAAAACGCTGTCCTGGCCACGGCTGACGCTTGCAACGTGTTGAGGACATTCTGCTCGGCTGCCGTACAACAGCAGCCCCTGCAGACTTTGGCTAGCACCTGCAGCCACGCTCGAGAATGAATTTCTTGCATTGTTTCCATATTTTTGTACGAACAGAGACTTCTGCAAGGTTTCCGATTATCAGCTTCACACAATATTCTCATTGCAGGCTTCTGCGGAATAAATACTCCTGTATCTTAGTTCCATTGTACCAGAATATTACGCCGTAAGAGGGTAACGAGTGAGTTTGCAACAGTCTGATGTTGGCAGGTCCTGAACATTCTTGCTAGCCATTGCCTTCCAAATCGTTTAATGCCCTCTCCGCGGTCTGGGGACTTCAGTTGTCCCAGCAAGACCTGGCGCTCGTCCCAACTTGCACTTTCGAGGGCACTAACTTTCCCGGAAGAGTTTTCGATACGCACCCGTAAGCTGATGGGCGTTTAGCCAAAGCACGAAACCCTGAAGCAGGCGGAGCGCAGGAGAAAACTGGCGATGGCTGCAGCGGTCTCGGAGCGGTGGTCTTTGCCTCACGACAAACGGGAGGGGGAGGAGGGGGGGGGGGGGCAAGTTGCCTCATTTGCCAGTTTAGAGGAGTCAGGTAAGATGAGTCCATTTCTCCAACAGTATGTTCTGCACATCAGTTGATTGATGAAAGGAGGAAGTACAAACATGTTCCGGGAAAATCAGGAATACAGAAATACAAGTCGCTAAGGAATGAAATAAATAGGAAGTGCAGGGAAGCTAAGACGAAATGGCTGCAAGAAAAATGTGAAGACATAGAAAAAGATATGATTGTCGGAAGGACAGACTCAGCATAAAGGAAAGTCAAAACAACCTTTGGTGACATTAAAAGCAACGGTGGTAATATTAAGAGTGCAACGGGAATTCCACTGTTAAATGCAGAGGAGAGAGCAGATAGGTGGAAAGAATACATTGAAAGCCTCTATGAGGGTGAAGATTTGTCTGATGTAATAGAAGAAGAAACAGGAGTCGATTTAGAAGAGATAGGGGATCCAGTATTAGAATCGGAATTTAAAAGAGCTTTGGAGGACTTACGGTCAAATAAGGCAGAAGGGATAGATAACATTCCATCAGAATTTCTAAAATCATTAGGGGAAGTGGCAACAAAACGACTATTCACGTTGGTGTGTAGAATATATGAGTCTGGCGACATACCATCTCACTTTCGGAAAAGCATCATCCACACAATTCCGAAGACGGCAAGAGCTGACAAGTGCGAGAATTATCGCACAATCAGCTTAACAGCTCATGCATCGAAGCTGCTTACAAGAATAATATACAGAAGAATGGAAAAGAAAATTGAGAATGCGCTAGGTGACGATCAGTTTGGCTTTAGGAAAAGTAAAGGCACGAGAGAGGCAATTCTGACGTTACGGCTAATAATGGAAGCAAGGCTAAAGAAAAATCAAGACACGTTCATAGGATTTGTCGACCTGGAAAAAGCGTTCGATAATATAAAATGGTGCAAGCTGTTCAAGATTCTAAAAAAAGTAGGGGTAAGCTATAGGGAGAGACGGGTCATATACAATATGTACAACAACCAAGATGGAATAATAAGAGTGGACGATCAAGAACGAAGTGCTCGTATTGAGAAGGGAGTAAGACAAGGCTGTAGCCTTTCGCCCCTACTCTTCAATCTGTACACCGAGGAAGCAATGATAGAAATAAAAGAAAGGTTCAGGAGTGGAATTAAAATACAAGGTGAAAGGATATCAATGATACGATTCGCTGATGACATTGTTATTCTGAGTGAAAGTGAAGAAGATTTAAATGATCTGCGGAACGGAATGAACAGCCTAATGAGTACACTGTATGGTTTGAGAGTAAATCGGAGAAGGACGAAGGTAATGAGAAGTAGTAGAAATGAGAACAGCGAGAAACTTAACATCAGGATTGATGGTCACGAAGTCAGTGAAGTTAAGGAATTCTGCTATCTAGGCAGTAAAATAACCAATGACCGACGGAGCAAGGAGGACATCAAAAGCAGACTCGGTATTGCAAAAAAGGCATTTCTGGCCAAGAGAAGTCTACTAATATCAAATACCGGCCTTAATTTGAGGAAGAAATTTCTGAGGATGTACGTCTGGAGTACAGCATTGTATGGTAGTGAAACATGGACTGTAAGAAAACCGGAACAGAAGAGAATCGAAGCATTTGAGATGTGGTGCTATAGACGAATGTTGAAAATTAGGTGGACTGATAAAGTAAGGAATGAGGAGGTTCTACACAGAATGGGAGAGGAAAGGTATATCTGGAAAACACTGATCAGGAGAAGGGACAGGATGATAGGACATCTGCTAAGACATGAGGGAATGACTTCCATGGTACTAAAAGGAGCTGTAGAGGGCAAAAACTGTAGAGGAAGAAAGAGATTGGCATACGTCAAGCAAATAATTGAGGACGTAGGTTGCAAGTGCTATTCTGAGATGAAGAGGTGAGCACAGGAAAGGAATTCGTCGTGGGCCGCATCAAACCAGTCAGTAGACTGATTATTAAAAAAAAAAAAAAAACGTTCTGCACACTGGAGTCGTATTCGGGAGGACGACGTTTCAAACCCACATTCGGCGGCCGTCCTGATTAAGGTTTTCCATGATTTCCCTAAATACGACGGGTGGAACTTTACTACTGGCAACTATTTATTTGCAGCTAGTACAAAATAGATACGCGTTTCAAAGTTTTACTAACCTTCATCACTTCTGTCTCTATGCTGTTCATTTTTGGAACACAGCCTACGACCAGCTTAGAGACAGAAGTGATGACACTTTCTGCAGGACCTGACCATCATTTTGCAGGACAATGCTCAAGCACGTACAATGCAAAGTGTTACTGATTTGTTTGACTGATGCTAAGTGCTATACCACCTACTGCACTCCCCTGACTTAAACCCTCGTGAGTTCAACTCGATTTCTAAACTGAAGGAACCACTTCATTGCATTCGATTCACAATTGCTACAAATTCGTCGGGCAATAGACCGCGCAGCTCGAACTGTCAACAATCTGGCACTGCTAAGAGTATCCTACGACTTCCACATCGCTGGCAAGGGCTATATACAATGCTGGTGACTACTTTGAAGGTCAGTAAAACTTTGAACCACGAATCTGTTTTGTATAAGCTGTAAATGAATAGTTGCCACTAGTAAAGTTCCAACCCTCATAGCCTAAGGGAAACGCCTTCGAAAGGACACGGCCTCTTTCCTTTCCCACCCTTCACTAATCCGAGCTTGTGCTCCATCTCTAATGACATCGTTGCGAACTGGACGTTAAACACTAATCTCATCTCCTCTTCGATATTTTCTGCAGCCTTCGAATCATTAAGCTATCTGGAAAAAAAGATCTGGATGAACTGGTCTTGTCTGAATTACCTTCGATTTGCAGATGACTTTGTTTTGTTTGCTTATGGTCCAGTGGAACTTTAGCGAAGACTTGAGAAACTGAGCTAGTATGACAATAGGCCTGTAGATTAATTACGGTATGATCAAAATAACGTACAGCGAATATGCCGACAGCACAGAAGCAGAGACTGATAATTACGTAATTTCCAACATGTCCTAAACAGAAAGTGTATAAGCAGCACGTACTGCTAGTACCAAATCACAAAAACGTAACATGGACGTGAAATACTCAAATAGTTTAAAAAGTGAGGATTGCCCAACGAGAAATCGAGATACATACTGCGCATAACAACACTGGCATGACAATATTTAATAAAAAAAAAATGGCAAAAACGTACATGTTTGTGAAATCATTGTCTGAAAGTAAGAAATCAAATAAATTTAAAAAATTATTGACGCGCATTTGAATGATGTTCGAAATTATGTAAGCAAATGAGGTGCCGATTGACAATTTAAAATTCAACAACTAAGCATCTGACTTCCCGTACCATCTCAACTAGTAAAATACACTCCTGGAAATTGAAATAAGAACACCGTGAATTCATTGTCCCAGGAAGGGGAAACTTTATTGACACATTCCTGGGGTCAGATACATCACATGATCACACTGACAGAACCACAGGCACATAGACACAGGCAACAGAACATGCACAATGTCGGCACTAGTACAATGTATATCCACCTTTCGCAGCAATGCAGGCTGCTATTCTCCCATGGAGACGATCGTAGAGATGCTGGATGTAGTCCTGTGGAACGGCTTGCCATGCCATTTCCACCTGGCGCCTCAGTTGGACCAGCGTTCGTGCTGGACGTGCAGACCGCGTGAGACGACGCTTCATCCAGTCACAAACATGCTCAATGGGGGACAGATCCGGAGATCTTGCTGGCCAGGGTAGTTGACTTACACCTTCTAGAGCACGTTGGGTGGCACGGGATACATGCGGACGTGCATTGTCCTGTTGGAACAGCAAGTTCCCTTGCCGGTCTAGGAATGGTAGAACGATGGGTTCGATGACGGTTTGGATGTACCGTGCACTATTCAGTGTCCCCTCGACGATCACCAGAGGTGTACGGCCAGTGTAGGAGAACGCTCCCCACACCATGATGCCGGCTGTTGGCCCTGTGTGCCTCGGTCGTATGCAGTCCTGATTGTGGCGCTCACCTGCACGGCGCCAAACACGCATACGACCATCATTGGCACCAAGGCAGAAGCGACTCTCATCGCTGAAGAAGACACGTCTCCATTCGTCCCTCCATTCACGCCTGTCGCGACACCACTGGAGGCGGGCTGCACGATGTTGGGGCGTGAGCGGAATACGGCCTAACGGTGTGCGGAACCGAAGCCCACCTTCATGGAGACGGTTGCGAATGGTCCTCGCCGATACCCCAGGAGCAACAGTGTCCCTAATTTGCTGGGAAGTGGCGGTGCGGTCCCCTACGGCACTGCGTAGGATCCTACGGTCTTGGCGTGCATCCGTGCGTCGCTGCGGTCCGGTCCCAGGTCGACGGGCACGTGCACCTTCCGCCGACCACTGGCGACAACATCGATGTACTGTGGAGACCTCACGCCCCACGTGTTGAGCAATTCGGCGGTACGTCCACCCGGCCTCCCACATGCCCACTATACGCCCTCGCTCAAAGTCCGTCAACTGCACATACGGTTCACGTCCACGCTGTCGCGGCATGCTACCAGTGTTAAAGACTGCGATGGAGCTCCGTATGCCACGGCAAACTGGCTGACACTGACGGCGGCGGTGCACAAATTCTGCGCAGCTAGCGCCATTCGACGGCCAACACCGCGGTTCCTGGTGTGTCCGCTGTGCCGTGCGTGTGATCATTGCTTGTACAGCCCTCTCGCAGTGTCCGGAGCAAGTATTGTGGGTCTGACACACCGGTGTCAATGTGTTCTTTTTTCCATTTCCAGGAGTGTATTTTACAGCTTGACTCCAAATAGCAGCACTATCTCAAGCCCACAAAGCAGCAGATTCGACAGTCTATATAGAAATGAGCGGAATCAGTGATTTGAGGGAAAGTTCCTCAATTTGAGAGACTATTGCTATGTGAAGTCAAGCGGTAAAATACTATACCAGCTGAGATACCACTGGTTTGCAAAGTCAAGCGGTTAAATATTGAACTTTAAATTCTCGATGGGCACCTTATTTGCTTTACATGATTTCGATCATCATTCAAATGATCTTTTGAAAACAATTTAGTTTCTTGACTGAAACAGAATCGAATCGTTTAGTTTTTATCCGTGAATTTCATTTCACTCCTCAGGCAGAATGACCGCACGGTGTTAGGACGACTGCTGCAGCCGCTCTGTGGCGTCCCTGAGCAAAGAGCACTGCCCGTAATTCAGCCAGCAGCTCCGCGAGAGAGCGGGTAGGCGGACAAAATTAAACTGCCTGATTCCCTTCTCAAATGTTTTACTCCCCTTAAGGTCTTCTTGTTGAAACTCACTATCAGTCTGTCGGGATAGGTAGTGTACAGGTGCCGCGCACCTGGTCAGTAGACGCTGCCACTTCAGTGAAGCCTCGTTCTCCCAGGGCCGGCGAATTGACGAAAAGACGTCTGCCGTCTCCGGGAAGATGTTCCTAACAAAAGATGTTCCTCGTGACGCGATATACAAGTTTGATGCAAAGACTTTGAAATGAGATCGGATATAAAGAATGAAAGGCATTTGGAAGGGAGCCCACTCCGTCGTTCTCCTTCATCCTTTGCTCCATTTCTTTTTTCTTTCTAACTGGCAAACAACAAGGGAAAAAGCTATATTTGTCTCCCTCAATGGAGCTGACTGTTTCCCTGTTGAGGCAATTTTCAGTTTATTAACGAACAGGTACTGTAAAACGTCTTTCGTTGGAGAACACTCGAAAGAAAAGTATGAAGTCTTCACAGAAACTTGGCACTGCATCAAGAAATCCCAGCAAGCAAAAACGTAAGGGTGGAGAGAACACATAAGCACGACATCCACTACTACAACACGAGAGAAAGCGCAGAGACTACGTAAAGTTCCGATGTTAGCAGATGACACCAACATCATACCAGTAACCGCCCGGTGCTATTCCGCATGCGGGAATCAGCCCTGTATATTTGCATAGTTTCTGTTTCTGAATTTGATCAGTGATGCGTTGTGTTCCTACAGTAATATCCTATAGTGTGGATCTCATTGCAACAGGCTGTAAGTAGTTTGTTGCAAAACATCCTAGCAGATTAAAACAGTGTGCTGGACCCCGTTTCGAACCCAGAACCTTGCTTTCTGCGAGCAATGCTCATAAGTACTGATCTACGCAACCGCGACACACAACCCACTCTTTTGCTGCAGCACTACAGATAATAAATTTCAAAACAGGACACACACAGCTGCAGACTAAAGTATCCGTTTTTTGATTTTGTTTAGTCTCAAGATGTAATCACGGCTTAACTTAATGGTTTAATTACTGCAGTTTCCATCAAGACAGTTGTTTGCTGACAACCTGTAGAGTGCTTTCTATCCACATGTAGTGGGTAAAAGCTTGCCAACTGCTCTCTGCAGCAGCAGTATCGAAGTGGCCTCTGTTTAGAGGCATCTGATAATCTGCTTCAGTTTCTTTTATCCTGTGATGTTAAGTACAAATTATAATTACCTGTCACCATCTTCTTGATTTCTTCCTCTGTACAACCACAATGGCATGCCATTTTTTCAGTAAAAAACAAAGATGAAAACTTTAACACAAATTAAAATCACAGCAGCAGATGCACACAGGTCAAACGTTGCACATAGGTCAAATGTGCTACTGAGCACAAAGCACAGGAATGCAGCTATTCAGCTGTTCTACCTGGCTGCTAAGTGCCTTGTGCATTAATGCATCTGGAGCACACAGAAATCTGAGTGGTCACCCATCTTAATACATAGGGAGCAGACCGGCAGTAGCAAGCGGCCACATACACACACCACCAGAGCACCTGATGGAAGAATTAAAGGTGCAGATAAAAGGGTTTAGGGATAGGGGATAGTAACAGTGATATGTGTAACACGTCTAAACCAATCAAATAGTTAATATACGTATATACACATATGGGATCCAGGTAACAATTTTCTAGCTAGAATTTATAGGGAGTTGTCATTTTTTCACGTTTTTTAACTATCACCTATTTAATGGTAAAGTGCCAGCTTACAAATCCTAAATTCTCAGGTTCGATCAGTCCTATGATTTTTATCTCTCACTTATCATTTCTTTAACCTCTTGTAATGATTGTTGATGTGAAACCTGTCAAAGTGCACTGTGGTTTGCAATCCATGTTGAACTGTAGAACCACCTGTAACTGTTTGCGTCTTAATGTTTGACAATGTTTTTGGGATTAATACGGTGTACTGGTACAAATATGGAGCCTGTTGTTCTAGAATGGCTTTAGTTTTTATTAGATACAGTGTGTTGAAGTTAATATTTTTACTGAAACACTAATACCCATGAACCATGGACCTTGCCGTCGGTGGGGAGGCTTGCGTGCCTCGGCGATACAGATGGCCGTACCGTAGGTGCAATCACAACGGAAGGGTATCTGTTGAGAGGTCAGACAAACGTGTGGATCCTGAAGAGGGGCAGCAGCCTTTTCAGTAGTTGCAGGGGCAACAGTCTGGATGATTGACTGATCTGGCCTTGTAACACTAACCAAAACGGCCTAGCTGTGCTGGTACTGCGAACGGCTGAAAGCAAGGGGAAATTACAGCCGTAATTTTTCCCGAGGGCCTGCAGCTTTACTGCATCAAAACAGTCTCAGGACTAAAGACCACAACAACAATAATAACTTAAGTTTCAGTGCCACATAACAGTACACACATGACGTTTCTATGTGACTGTTCTCGCAACAGATTAAAACGCAGAGCACACCATTGGCTGCAGCGTGCAAAAATACGCTAAAAAAAGAACGATGCATTATGAAGAAGTTATCCAAAAGGGACGGAAATCGGTATATGTGATGTACACATACAGACAAACAAATGATAACAATTTCAGAAAAACTGGATGATTTATTGGACAGAAAGAGCTTCACAAACGGCGCAAGTCAGTAACGTGTTGGTCCACTCCGGCGCTTACGCAAGCAGTTATTCGGTTTGGCGTTAATTGAAAAAGTTATTGGATGTCCTGCTGAGGGATATCATGCCTTGCTGGCCAAGGTAGGATATGGCAAGCACGAAGGCAACCAGCAGAAACTCTGGCCGTGTGCGGGCGAGCGTTATCTTGCTGAAACGTGAGCCCTGGATGGCTCGCCACGAAGGACAACAAAACGGGGCGTAGAGTATCGTCGAGGGGTGCCGCTGATGGTAGCCGAAGGACCCCGCTGTCGAGTGAAGTGGTACCCCCGACCGTCACTTCCGACTGTTGGGCTGTATGGTTGAAAATGGCTCTGAGAACTGTGGGACTTAACATCTGAGGTCATCAGTTCCCTAGACTTAGAACTACTTAAACCTAACTAACCTAAGGACATCACACACATCCATGCCAGAGGCAGCATTCGAACCTGCGACCGTAGCACCAGCACGGTTCCGGACTGAAGCGCCTAGAACCGCTCGACCTGGCCGTATGGCGGTCGGGCGTCGGGTCGGTATGCCGCCGCTGTCTGCGGCGTCTCCAGACTCTTCTTCTCTATACAGGGTGCTACAAAAAGGTACGGCCAAACTTTCAGGAAACATTCCTCACACACAAATAAAGAAAATATGTTATGTGGACATGTGTCCAGAAACGCTTAATTTCCATGTTAGAGCTCATTTTAGTTTCGTCAGTATATACTGTATTTCCTCGATTCACCGCCAGTTGGCCCAATTGAAGGAAGGTAATGTTGACTTTGGTGCTTGTGTTGACATGCGACTCATTGCTCTACAGTACTAGCATCAAGCACATCAGTACGTAGCATCAACAGGTTAGTGTTCAGCACGAACGTGGTTTTGCAGTCAGTGCAATGTTTACAAATGCGGAGTTGGCAGATGCCCATTTGATGTCTGGATTAGCACGGGCGCGGTACGTTAGTATCGAGACAGATTTCCAGAACGAAGGTGTCCCGACGGGAAGACATTCGAAGCAATTGATTGACGTCTCAGGGAGCACGGAACATTCCAGCCTATGACTCGCGACTGGGGAAGACGTAGACCGACGAGGACACCTGCAATGCACGAGGCAATTCTTCGTGCTGTTGACGATAACCCTAATGTCAGTGTCAGAGAAGTTGCTGCTGTACAAGGTAACGTTGACCACGCCACTGTATGGAGAGTGCTACGGGAGAACCAGTTGTTTCCGTACCGTGTACAGCGTGTGCAGGCACTATCGGCAGCTGATTGGCCTCCACGGGTACATTTCTGCGAATGGTTCATCCAACAATGTTCCAATCCTCATTTCAGTGCAGATGTTCTCTTTACGGATGACGCTTCATTCCAACGTGATCAAATTGTAAATTGTCACAATCAACATGTGTGGGCTGACGAGAATCCGCACGCAATTGTGCAATCACGTCATCAACACATATTTTTTGTGACAGTTTGGGTAGGCATTGTTGGTGATGTCTTGATTGGGCCCCACGTTCTTCCACCTACGCTCAATTGAGCATGTTATCATGATTTCATACGGGATACTCTACCTGTGCTGCTAGAACATGTGCCTTTACAAGTACGACAACATGTGGTTCATGCAGGATGGAGCTGCTGCACATTTCAGTCGAAGTGTTCGTACGCCTCTCAACAACAGATTTGGTGACCGATGGATTGGTAGAGGCGGACCAATTCCATGGCCTCCACGTTCTCCTGACCTCAACCCTCTTGACTTTCATTTATGGGGGCATTTGAAAGCTCTTGTCTACGCAACCCCGGCACCAAATGTAGGGACTCTTCGTGCTCGTATTGTGGACGGCTGTGATACAATACGACATTCTCCAGGGCTGCATCAGCGCATCAGGGATTCCATGCGACGGAGGGTGGATGCATGTATCCTCGCTAACGGAGGACATTTTGAACATTTTCTGTAACAAAGTGTTTGAAGTCACGCTGGTACGTTCTGTTGCTGTGTGTTTCCATTCCATGATTAATGTGATTTGAAGAGAAGTAATAAAATGAGCTCTAACATGGAAAGTAAGCGTTTCTGGACACATGTCCACATAACAGATCGAGGGAGAAACGATTGCCTACGCGCTTAGGTACGATTCCTATTTCTCGTATATTATGTCCACGGTTCTTAAGCGCAACGTATGTTGACGGCGTTAGAATCATTCGGCAGTCAGTTCCAAATGCCTGTTCTCTAAATTTTCCGAATAGTGTTCTTCGAAAAGATCATCGCCTTCCCTCCTGGGATTCCGACTCGAGTTCCCGAAGTATCTCCCGTACACTTTCGTGTTGTTTGAACCTGCCGGTAACAAATCTAGCAGCCCTCCTGTGAGTAGCTTCGATCCCCTCCTGGTACAGATCCCAAACACTGGAGCAGTATGCAAAAATAGGTCGCAGCAGCGTCCTATATGCGGTCTTTGCTGGTCACCGGGGCTCAGTTCGAGATTGGAATCGTCGCTGAAGACAACTCTATGCCAGTCAATGAAATTCCAGGCCGAATGTGCCGGACCACTTCAGTGGGGCTCGTCGGTGTACAGAGGTCAACGGTAGTCGGCGGTATGGAAGCCTCGAGCTCAGTCACCGCCTGTTAACCAATGGTCCCTGTCGTCACTCAAGCACCAGTTGCACATCTCATCAATTATGACCATTACTCGGTCCTACCGTTCCGTTGTCACTCCAGGCTGACCGCATCCTTCTTGACGCTGCGTTCGGCCACGTTTCACCGGACGTCTTCGAATGGTAGCATCGCTCCAATGTCGAGCGGACTGCCGATTACTCCGACCGGCTTCTTTGAGCCCAACTGCCTCCTTCAATTCCTGACATCTGCTTATATTCTTCGAGCGGCTGTCTGCGAAGCATATTGCTGTCCACCTGAGTAATCGCAATGAGATTCTCAAAGACTTTGTGCTCTGGTATCGGCATGTCCGCTGTTTACTATCCTTGCCAACTGCGCGATGAAATTGCACTGCAGCGCTACACATTCGTCAATCCGTCGCCGAAGTTTGCAATTTTGCATTTCCCGTCGATTGCTGTGTGAATACCACTTTGTGACCAATTTGAGCAACTCCATTGTGGTGCGTCGTTCCTTCTTGGTTTTGTCTTAGAGCGTACAAACGTTTGAACACTGTATCCACCTTCAAATACGGCCTGGACAAATAAGGTGAAGCAACCAGAAGCGGAGGACGAAACTAAATAAAGCATCGGTCCTTGAGGCCGTATGTGACGTTGTTTCAGTGATTACAATATCGAATCAGATTTAAAGAGAACTTGACAGTCGGAGCCCACTTATCACACGTTGCACACCCTCTCCCCTGAATACGTGCACTCATTCCGTTGGGAAGGTTGCACAAAGCCGTCGTATCCTCTCCTCAGGCAAGCTGGCCGTCGTATCCTCTCCTCAGGCAAGCTGGCCCATAACTGACGTACACTCCTGGAAATTGAAATAAGAACACCGTGAATTCATTGTCCCAGGAAGGGGAAACTTTATTGACACATTCCTGGGGTCAGATACATCACATGATCACACTGACAGAACCACAGGCACATAGACACAGGCAACAGAGCATGCACAATGTCGGCACTAGTACAGTGTATATCCACCTTTCGCAGCAATGCAGGCTGCTATTCTCCCATGGAGACGATCGTAGAGATGCTGGATGTAGTCCTGTGGAACGGCTTGCCATGCCATTTCCACCTGGCGCCTCAGTTGGACCAGCGTTCGTGCTGGACGTGCAGACCGCGTGAGACGACGCTTCATCCAGTCCCAAACATGCTCACTGGGGGACAGATCCGGAGATCTTGCTGGCCAGGGTAGTTGACTTACAACTTCTAGAGCACGTTGGGTGGCACGGGATACATGCGTTACGTGCATTGTCCTGTTGGAACAGCAAGTTGCCTTGCCGCTCTAGGAATGGTAGAACGGTGGGTTCGATGACGGTTTGGATGTACCGTGCACTATTCAGTGTCCCCTCGACGATCACCAGAGGTGTACGGCCAGTGTAGGAGATCGCTCGCCACACCATGATGCCGGGTGTTGGCCCTGTGTGCCTCGGTCGTATGCAGTCCTGATTGTGGCGCTCACCTGCACGGCGCCAAACACGCATACGACCATCATTGGCACCAAGGCAGAAGCGACTCTCATCGCTGAAGACGACACGTCTCCATTCGTCCCTCCATTCACGCCTGTCGCGACACCACTGGAGGCGGGCTGCACGATGTTGGGGCGTGAGCGGAAGACGGCCTAACGGTGTGCGGGACCGTAGCCCAGCTTCATGGAGACGGTTGCGAATGGTCCTCGCCGATACCCCAGGAGCAACAGTGTCCCTAATTTGCTGGGAAGTGGCGGTGCGGTCCCCTACGGCACTGCGTAGGATCCTACGGTCTTGGCGTGCATCCGTGCGTCGCTGCGGTCCGGTCCCAGGTCGACGGGCACGTGCACGTTCCGCCGACCACTGGCGACAACATCGATGTACTGTGGAGACCTCACGCCCCACGTGTTGAGCAATTCGGCGGTACGTCCACCCAGCCTCCCGCATGTCCACTATACGCCCTCGCTCAAAGTCCGTCAACTGCACATACGGTTCACGTCCACGCTGTCGCGGCATGCTACCAGTGTTACAGACTGCGATGGAGCTCCGTATGCCACGGCAAACTGGCTGACACTGACGGCGGCGGTGCACAAATGCTGCGCAGCTAGCGCCATTCGACGGCCAACACCGTGTTTCCTGGTGTGTCCGCTGTGCCGTGCGTGTGATCATTGCTTGTACAGCCCTCTCGCAATGTCCGGAGCAAGTATGGTGGGTCTGACACACCGGTGTCAATGTGTTCTTTTTTCCATTTCCAGGAGTGTATATGGCCCTCGATATCCTGGATACCGGCATTAGGACAGTGTCGACGTCCGAGCTGCTTCCACCCAGATTTGGGAATTAAGCTGGATTCGGGAATGCCTCACCATCGTGCAGATAGCTCACAGAAACACGTGCCATGTCTGCACAAGCGTTGTGCTACTGACGAACTGTCCCAGGAGAAGTACCACACGAGGACGCGGGATGTGCGTGACGTACCACTGTATTATCAGAGTTTCCGCAATGTCTACCAGCAGTAACCAGAACTCGTACCCAATGGCTCCCCGCACCACGACTCCAAGAATAACACAACTGTGCCGTCCGAACCACTTGAAGAACTGACCTCTCCCCAAGTCGCAGCCCTATTCGTCGACGTTTGTCGTACGGGTAGTGTGGAACTGTCATTCGTCGCTGAACACAGTGCGACGCCATTCGTCAGCAGTCCGTGCTTCCTGGCCGCGGCATCACTCCAGATACCCGACACTCTTGTCGTGGTGTTGACGGCAGCCTGCGCTTGAGGATTGGTTCAAATGGCTCTTGAGCACTATGCGAATTAACTTCTGAGGTCATCAGTCGCCTAGAACTTAGAACTAGTTAAACCTAACTAACCTAAGGACATCACACACATCCATGCCCGAGGCAGGATTCGAACCTGCGACCGTAGCGGTCAAGAGGTTCCAGACTGTAGCGCCTGGAAGCGCTCGGCCACTCGGCCGGCTGCGCACGAGACGGTGGCTCCCTTGCTGCTCTGCTGCTAGTGCGGGATGTTGCAGGGAATCCGTTGCTTGTTCTCGGACGGCAGCTGCAGATGTGAAGAGGTTACGATGTGCCTGGCATACAATATGGCGATCCTCCGTTCTGGTAATTAGATATGCTCGACTGGGATCTTGACGACATATGTGGCTGCCCTCACGTTCCCATGCATTCCAACATAGGCCACCGTCCTCGCATATCTAGATACTGAACGAGTCGAATATCCACCCAAACAGAGACCCACCCTTCCAAATTCTGCCAGGTGCTGACAACGCTGTCTCACAGGTGTACGCAGCATCACCGTGTCGTTCACAATGATCATTCGACATATCACACTCTTCACCCCTGTTCTGTCCCCTACCAGGCCTGGTAACGACACTAAACACGAACAACACTAGTGCACTCTGCTCGCCGTTCCACCAATCGCACACGATCGTAACTCTAATAATGTACACACCCGTCGGTTGTGTGAAGTGACTGTGACACGCAACCAGATATTCTGAGTGCTTCACTTTTTATGTCAGGCAGTGTACGTTTTAATTTGTCTTTTTTAATTTATATTTCATTTACAGTGACGCATCGCTTTGAATTACTGGGTGATCAAAAAATCAGTATAAATTTGAAAAATTAATTAAACCACGGAATAATGTAGATAGAGAGGTAAAAATTGACACACATGCTTGGAATGACATGAGGTTTCATTAGAACAAAAAAAAAACACCCCATATTGCTAGACGCGCGAAAGATCTCTTGCGCGCGTCTTTTGGTGATGATCGTGTGCTCGGCCGCCACTTTCGTCGTGCTTGGCCTTCCAGGTCCCCAGACCTCAGTCCGTGCGATTACTGGCTTTGAGGTTACCTGAAGTCGCAAATGTATCGTGGTCGACCGACATCTCTAGGGATGCTGAAAGGCAACATGCGACGCCAATGTCTCACCATTACTACGGACATGCTTTACAATGCTGTTCACAACATTATTCCTCGACTATAGCTGTTGTTGTTGTTGAGGAATGATGGTGGACATATTGAGCATTTCCTGTAAAGAACATCTTCTTTGCTTTGTCTTACTTTGTTATGCTAGTTATTGCTATTCTGATCAGATGAAGCGCCATCTGTCGGACATTTTTTGAACGTTTGTATTTTTTTGGTTCTAATGAAACCCCATGTCATTCCAAGCATGTGTGTCAATTTGTACCTCTCTATCTACATTATTCCGTGATTTATTCAGTTTTCAAATTTATATAGACTTTTTGATCATCCGGTATATTCGAGGGAAACTTGCTCGATAGCTTAGTATACCTCTCTGGACCACGGTGAGAGTCTGTCATACCGTGAAATGTGTCACTGCTCCGAACCGTAACATAACCTCTGTTGGTAACTGGAGTAATGCCCGTCACACAAATGTGCTGGGGTTTCATCATAATGGACGCTGAAAGCAGACGGTGCTGTGCAAGGAACTGTCACGTCCGCCGCCTTGCTCATTACTTTTGGTGCGATGTATTATCACAACGTCTGCTGTTACTTTGTAACCAGGCAAAGCGAGCGCTCTGTTCCTTAATCTGCACAGTTCCTTAAATATTCTAGGACCAAAGTGGTTTTATAAAGCTGAGAACACTATTTTATCTCTCTTCTTCTGTTGTCTACCTGTATCAGTCACACAGTGATTCCCCTTCTGCCGGCCGAGCGGTTCTAGGCCCTTCAGTCCGGAACCGCGCGACTGCTACGGTCGCAGGTTCGAATCCCGCCTCGGGCTTGGATGTGTGTCATGCCCTTAGGTTAGTTAGGTTTAAGTAGTTCTAAGTTCTAGGGGACTCATGACCTCAGATGTTAAGTCCCATAGTGCTCAGAGCCATTTGATCCATTTGAACTCCCCTTGTCAACTAGTCCCTTCCGCCCCAGTTAAATTTGCTTTTGTGCTTAAATCACGTCTTCTGCCGCTTACTTGCTGCAAACGTTCATTCCCACGACAGTTCAAGAAGCTTTTATCGCATAACTGAATTTGTTTTGGAATTCGTCAAAACGACTAACTGTTTAGAGATGCAGTTGTTCAGTTCATTTGCACTTCGTGAAGCAGTGGTCGGAAGAAAGTCTGCAGCAGAACTGAGGCACAAATCTGCCCTCCAGCAGCCTGGACATCCATCTGATGTGGAATCTTAGAACATACTCCGAGCTCAAATGTAATGAGGTATCTCGAACAGGCTGCCATCCTGCTTAGATTCGGAAAACATCGATCATGCGAAAACCAGCTCGTGCTTTTCTCACATGACATCGTGAAACACATGGATCAAGGCGAGCAGGTCGATGCGGTAGTTCTTCGCTTCCGAGAAGTATTTCGCTCTGAACTACACATACACTTATTATCGAAAATACTATCGGGTATCAAGTCGAGGTTTTGAAACAATTGAGGATTCCTTGCTCGGAAGGACGCAGAATGTTACCTTGAACAAAGAGTCATCGACAGACATAGAAGTAACTTCGGGCCTGCCCACGGAAGTGTTGGAACCCATGCTTATAATATGCCTATATGAACGACCTTGCACACGATATTAATACACACATCAAAAAAACTTTTGCATCACCCCGGTTCCCAGAAATCCTGAAAATAGACGTTGACTGTGGATATTGTATGACAGACACAGTCCCTTTGACTGTTCAGAGATGTCACTAAACCCGCCCAAAGATGTAAACAACCATGCATGAGCAGCACCTATTAGACGGAGAGGATCCGACAGCCGATCAGTTCCAGTCATTTCACCAGAAATGAGGTACACGGCTCGTGTTGTCTGTAGTTCAACCATGCCTAGACGGTCAATACCGCGGTTCGATCGCGTCCGCATTGTTACTTTGTGCCAGGAAGGACTCTCAACAAGGGAACTGCCCTGGCGTCTCGGAGTGAACCAAAGTGATGTTGTTCGGACATGGAGGAGATACAGAGAGAGACAGGAACTGCCGATGACATGTTTCGCTCAGGCCGCCCAAGGGCTACTACTGCGGTAGATGACCGCTACCTACGGATTATGGCTCGGAGGAACCCTGACAGCAACGCCATGTTGAATAATGCGTTTCGTGCAGCCACAGGACGTCGTGTTACGACTCAAACGGTGCGCAATAGGCTCCATGATGCGCAACTTCGAACCGACATCCATGGTGAGGTCCATCTTTGCAACCACACGATGCAGCGCGGTACAGATGGACCCAACAACATGCCGAATGGACCGCACATGATTGGCATCACGTTCTCTTCACCGATGAATGACGCGTATGTCTTCAACCACACAGTCGTCGGAGACGTGTTTGGAGAGAACCCGGTTAGGCTGAACGACTTAGACACACTGTCCAGCAAGTGCAGCAAGATGAAGGTTCCCTGCCGTTTTGGTGTGGCATTATCTGGGGCTGGTGGTGATGGAAGGCGCCGTAACGGCTATACGATACATGAATGCCATCCTCCGACCGATAGTGCAGCTACATGGGCAGCATATTGGCGAGGCATTCGTCTTCATGGACGATAATTCGCGATCCCATTGTGCACATCTTGTGAATGACTTCTTTCAGGATAACGACATCGTTCGACTAGAGTGGCCAGCTGTTTGGCGGTACAACATGCAATGTGTGGTTTTCATGAGTAATAAAAAGGACGGAAATGATGTTTATGTTGATCTCTATTCCAATTTTCTGTACAATGACGGAACTCTCGGAACCGAGGTGATTCAAATCTATTTTCAATGTATGTAGTAATAACAAAATTTCCGCAGATGATTCGGTTACCTATAATGAAATAATGTCTGGAAAAGGTACACAAACATTCGGTCAGATCTTCGTAAGATTTCAAAGTGATGCATAGCTAGAAAACTTGTTTTAAATGTTCATAAATGTAAAAATTTTCACTCCGCAAAACGATGAACATAGCATATTACGACTACGATATTAATGAGTCGCAGTTGGAATCGGTCAAATGATACAAGTACCTGGGTGTAACAGTTTGTACCGGTATCTACATCTACATTTATACTCCGCAAGCCACCCAACCGTGTGTGGCCGAGGGCACTTTATATGCCACTGTCATTACCTCCCTTTCCTGTTCCAGTAGCGTATGGTTCGCGGGAAGAACGACTGCCTGAAAGCCTCCGTGCGCGCTCGAATCTCTTTAATTTTACATTCGTGATCCCCTCGGGAGGTATAAGTAGGGGGAAGAAATATATTCGATACCTCATCCAGAAACGCACCCTCTCGAAACCTGGCGAGCAAGCTACACCGCTATGCAGAGCGCCTCTCTTGCAGAGTCTGCCACTTGAGTTTGTTAAACATCTCCGTAACGCTATCACGGTTTCCAAATAGCCCTGTGACGAAACGCGCCGCTCTTCTTTGGATCTTCTCTATCTCCTCCGTCAACCAGATCTGGTACGGATCCCACACTGATGAGCAATACTCAAGTATAGGTCGAACGAGTGTTTTGTAAGCCACCTCCTTTGTTGATGGACTACATTTTCTAAGGACTCTCCCAATGAATCTCAACCTGGTACCCGCCTTACCAACAATTAATTTGATATGATCATTCCACTTCAAATCGTTCCGCACGCATACTCCCAGATATTTTACAGAAGTAACTGCTACCAGTGTTTGTTACGCTGTCATATAATCATACAATAAAGGATCCTTCTTTCTATGTATTCGTAATACATTACATTTGTCTATGTTAAGGTCAGTTGCCACTCCCTGCACCAAGTGCCTATCCGCTGCAGATCTTCCTGCATTTCGCTACAATTTTCTAATGCTGCAATTTCTCTGTATACTGCAGCATCATCCGCGAAAAGCCGCATGGAACTTCCGACACTATCTACTAGGTCATTTATATATATTGTGAAGGCAAAGCACGTGGCACACTTTGGTTCATTCCTAGAATAGTGGGAAATGTAGTCAGTCTACAAAGGAGATCGCTTACGAAATACTCGTGCGACCTATCTTGGAATATTGCTCAAATGTGTGGGACCAGGACCACAAAGGGGCTACTGAACGTATATAGAGAAGGGCAGCACGAATGTTCACACGTTTGTTTGACCCATGGGAGAGTGTAACGGAGATTCTGAAAGAAGTGAATTAGAAAACACCTAAACATAGACGAAAGCTACCCCTTGAACACCAATTTATTAAGTTTCTAGAACCGACATTAAGTGGTGAATAGTATAGTATAACCTCCTACATGTCGCTCCCGTAGGGATCGCGAAGACAGGAATAGAGTGAGGAGTTTAATCAGGCACTGTTTCCGCGCTTCATGAGTGAATGGAACGGGAAGAAGACTTTAATAACAGTTACGCTTTCCCATGATCTTCACAGTGGTTTGGAAAGTATGGATGTAGATGTAGATTGCTTGTAGCTGGCAGAACGTGTTACGTCTCAAACACGTATTCCTTAGCACTTTGACTATGTAACTTTTCACAGTAGTTGGTTCATTTCTAATTCGGCCACGGTACAGAAACTTCCTGTACACCACTTCCAGGAAAGAACCTAACTTCTGCCCAGGTGGGTAAACTGCAGAGCAATGAGGTCACACACGCTAGAAAATTATTTTCAATGCAGTGCCGTTACTACAAGATTTGAACGACTTGAAAACAACACAATACAAAATTACAAATTACAGAGTGAATAAAAAGTTAAATTTACTTGCTAAAGAGATATCTGTTCCTTTCTCTGCATACAACTTGTATAAAATTCAAAATTCGTTTGTTAGTGAGTTTAAGTTTTCATCAACACATCCAATAAAATAGTGAAAATACATGAAAATTGGCAGTTTGTACGAAAAGTCACGAAGTTTGGCATTTCCTCCGTTCCCTTGTAAAAATGTCGTAAATCTGCGGGTTGCTATTTACTAATATTGATAGCTGCCAGTTATTTATTATTCGTATAGTACGGTGCCTTTTTTTCTCAAGACGGATATTTGGCTTTAACTTTAAAACGACGCTCTTTTCCCGAGTGAAGAACTGATACCCTAGATACGAGACCAAATGAAAATGGTCTACTGCCAACGAATTGCATTCTAGTACCAGTTTTATTCGCAGACACCTAATTTACAGACACTTTTGTACAACAAACCCTTTCAAAAATTTTCAAAACGAATTTTCACTTTGCAGTGGAGCGCGCAGTGATTTGAAACTTCCTGGCAGATTGAAACGGTGTAAAGGATCGAGGCTCGAAGCTGGAACCTTTGTTTTTCAGGGGAAAGTGCTCTACTGATTGAGCTATCCAAGTACGACTCACAACCCATTCTCAAAGATTTTCTTCCGGCAGTACCTCATCCTCTGCCCTCACAGAAGTTGTTCTACATTGACTGCAGGACTGACGCTCCTGGAAGAAGGTTGTGTGTGTGTGTGTGTGTGTGTGGACAGAATCGAATGGATGAGGAGTTGGTGTCAAGCTGTGAGAGGAATTCTGCCTTATGCAACACACCACTTTATGGCGTTGTTCTCAGACATGTTTCAGTACTTTTTGTGCTATCTTCAGTGGATTTATTTCTTTATTTCCTTCTGCAAAACTGTTGTTACATGTTAACTTCTAAAGAAACTTTTGATACAAAATATTTACATCTGTAAAATGAGCGATTAGTGCAACATTCACAAGATGATTACGTGGGTGAGGTGTTGCTGAGTAGTGATGTTTGCAATCTTCATTAGATGCATTAGGTGAATGAAGGATATTCATGACTGTATGGATTCTAGAGATGGTTAGGAATCCGACAGGGGGAGGGGCAAGGAGATGATTTCTGTTGCCGCGTCATCAGAGCTGAGAAAGTGGGATGTAGGAGTGAATATACACCGAAGCCCCAAAGAAACTGGTATAGGCATTCGTATTCAAATACAGAGATATGTAAACAGGCAGCATATGGCGCTGCGATAGGCAACGCCTATATAAGACAACAAGTGTCTGGCGCAGTTGTTAGGTCGGTTACTGCTGCTACAATCGCAGGTTATCAACAGCTAAGTGAGTCTGAACGTGGTGTTATAGTCGGCGCACGAGCGATGGGACACACTGCATCTCCGAGGTAGGGTTGAAGTGGGGATTTTCCCGTACGACCATTTCACGAGTGTACCGTGAATATAAGGAATGCCATAAAACATCAAATCTCAGACGTCGCTGCGGCCGGAAAGAATGGGATCAATGACGACTGAAGAGGACCGTTAAAAGTGACAGAAGTGCAATCCTTCCACAAATTGCTGCAGATTTCAGTGTTGGGCCAATGAACAAGCGTCAGCGTGCGAACCATCATCGAAAGCCCACTCATGTACCCTTGATGACTGCACGACACAAAGCTTCAGGACTCGCCTAAGGTCGTCCACACCGACAGGGACTGTTGCTGACTGGAAACATGTTGCCTGATCGGATGAGTCTCATTTCAAATTGTGTCGAGCGGACGGACGTGTCCGGGTATGGAGACAACGTCATAATCCATGGACCCTGCATGTCAGCAGGGGACTGTTGAAGCCGATGGAGGCTCTGTAATGGCGTGGGGCGTGTTCAGATGGAGTGACGTAACACCGCTGATACGTCTACATACGACTCTGACAGGTGACAGGTACGTAAGCATTCTGTCTGACCACCTGCATCCATTCGTGTCCATTGTGCATTCCGACGGACTTGAGGAATTTCAGCAGGGTAATGCGACATCCCACTTGTTCAGAATTGCTACAGTGTCTCCAGGAACACTCTTCTGAGTTTAAACCCTTCCGCTGGCCACCAAACCCCCCCCCCCCCCCCCCCCCCCAGATATGAACATTATTCAGCATATCTGGGATACCTTGCAAAGTGCTGTACAAAAAAGAGATCTCCACCCCCTCGTACGCTTACGAATTTATGAACACCCCTGCAGGATTGTGTGAATTCTCTCCAGCAGTACTTCATACATGAGTCGAGTCAATGCCACGTTGTACTGCGGGAGTTCTGCGTGCTCGCGGGGGCCATACACGTCATTAGGCAGGTGTAGCAGTTTCTTTGGCTCTTTAATTTATAGAGTTAGGACGGATAGGCGGTAGAAGATAAAATGGGCCTAGTTGTGGGAGCTGGTGGTTGTTACCTGGAGGTGGAAGACGGATAGGGCAGTTACAGAAATTTCTTGGCGTATGTGAGGATGTTGGAAAACATGGAAGCTATACGGGATATTGTGTCGAGTCAGATTATTTCTTCGTCTATGGAAAGGAATGGCGGGAGTTGGGCTGGATTGGGCTCTCGACTAGTCAGATGGACACGATGAGTTCAAGAACTGTTAAGGGATAGTTGGCTTTGTACTTGTGGCAACATGTGAGCATTGGACGGCTGTCTTCAAAGGGCACTTTGGGCGTGTGCTTGACGCAAACTGTCTAGCCTTAGCAGGGAGCGGCGCCGCCGCCACATCTGGTGAAGCTCAGTGACCGAATGTCATCGACCGCATAGGAGGACGCAGCAGGAAAGTAAGGCAGATTTCGTTGTACAAGTGCGATTGCAGTTTGCTGAGCGCGGCGTGAGTAGTGCTGTCAACGTGAATTTAGAAAACATTGCTGGTGTGAAACTGAGTTCACCTTTCCCCGCAGAAAAATGGATGGAGGATAACAAGCATATTCCATACTCCTAGAATTTCGGAAAGCTTTTGACACAATCACACATGACAGACAGAGCATACGGAATAATCTCGAAGACTTTTTAATCAACAGAACCGGGATACTTCGTCCTGAACGGCGAGCGTTCAAGATATCGTCAGGAATGCCCCTGTGGAGATTGTCAGGACCGCTTTGTTCTCTATGTACACAAACGATCTGACTGATGGATGACCGTAAACCTGCGACTGTTTGCTGAGGACGCTGTAGTGGAAAAGAAAGCGTCGTTTCTGAATGGCTGGAGGAGGGTACAGGACGACTTGGGCGGAATTTCCGTCCGCTGCCATGAATGGCGGCTTATTCTGAATGTGGAAAAATGTTGAGTTATACAGATTAATAGGAAAAATATCCTGTATTATTCAAATACAGTATTAGTGGTGTGCCGAGGGCACAGTCTCGTCGATTAAATATCTGGGCTTAACATTACAAAGCGATATGAAATGGAACGAGATCGTAAGCGATGGGGAATGGTCAGCTTCGGTTTATTCAGAGAATTCTAGTGAAGTGTAGCTTGTCTATAACTGAGACTCCGTATAGAGTGCGACCCCATGCTCCACTGCCGGACTAAAGGAAGACGTGGAAGCGATTCAGAGTCGTGCTACTGGATTTGTCACCAGTATCTTCGATCAACACGCGAGTGTTATGGAGATGCTACTTGAACTCGTATGGAAATCCCTGCAGGAAGGACCACGTTCTTTTCACGAAACTCTGTTGAGAACAATGGCGAGTCTGTATATAAAATATTTCTTCTTATTGTAATATATAAGCACAGAATGGTGACTTGGAGTAAAAACTTAAGCTTTTCTTGTAGTCCACTTATGAGAAAAACACACATATTACACAGAATCACTTTGTAACACGCTATATACTGTGTTTCCTGCGGTTTATTTAATGGTGAGCTCTTGCTTCCCTTGTTTATGTCGCTTTAAAGCACTTGTTTCATTTTCTGTTGTCATTTCTTGCAGTTACAAATGCATCTGATTTTTTTATTTTTAAGAGTGGTGCGCGATCTCAAACTATTATTGACGTTTGGGGTGTTTAGCGCGCGCGTTCAGTGAGAGAGAGAGAGAGAGAAGAGGCAGGTACAGAGAGAGAACGTTTTGATGGCTGGTGATTCTGAGCTCTTAGATCAGCAAATATTGAGTGGAAACTATTCCTTTTAAGTGCTCTGAGATGTCCTCTACGTCTGGTTCTAAAATTCCTGCATGTATGGCCCACATATACAGATTCACAGCAATTACAAGTTTACTGGTAGTACACGATTGGCTATACTTTTCATTGCTGGTGGTTTGTATGCCAAGTTTGTTCTGTATTGTATTGTTAATCTGGTACGCAATGTTGAGTCATTTTCTCTTCAGTAAGATGCCCACCTTCTGTTTGACTTAGTTTTACGTCATTATGCGTCATTTGTGGGTTAGTGTCTTATGATCTGTTGTGTGTGTGTGTGTGTGTGTGTGTGTGTGTGTGTGTGTGTGTGTGTGTGTTTCTTTATTATTTGTTTCTGTTTGTGTATTTTGTTGTTAGTTTTATCCACTGTTGTCTTTGCATCATAGCCATTCTGCTATAGATAAAATTCAGAGAATCAGCATCTGTGACACAGTGCAGAACGATCGTATTGCCACCAACATGTATCTCGCACTAGGACCACAAAGATAAGATGAGAGAAATTACATCTCATACAGAAGTATGTTGTTGTTGTTGTTGTGGTCTTCAGTCTTGAGACTGGTTTGATGCAGCTCTCCATGCTACTCTATCCTGTGCAAGCTTCTTAATCTCCCAGTACCTACTGCAGCCTACATCCTTCGGAATCTGCTTAGTGTATTCATATCTTGGTCTCCCTCTTCGATTTTTACCCTCCATGCTGCCCTCCAATACTAAATTGGTGATCCCTTGATGCCTCAGAACATCTCCTACCAACCGATCCCTTCTTCTGGTCAAGTTGTGCCACAAACTCCTCTTCTCCCCAATCCTATCCAACACCTCCTCATTAGTTATGTGCTCTACCTATCTAATCTTCAGCTTTCTTCTGTAGCACCACATTTCGAAAGCTTATATTCTCTTCTTGTCTAAACTATTTATCGTCCATGTTTCACTTCCATACATGGCTACACTCCATACAAATACTTTCAGAAACGACTTCCTGACACTTAAATCAATACTCGAATTTCTCTTCTTCAGAAACGGTTTCCTTCCCATTACCAGTCTACATTTTATATCCTCTCTACTTCGACCATCATCAGTTATTTTGCTCCCCAAATAGCAAAACTCCTTTGCTACTTTAAGTGTCTCATTTCCTAATCTAATTCCCTCGGCATCACCCGACTTAATTCGACTACATCCATTATCCTCGTTTTGCTTTTGTTGATGTTCATCTAACATCCTCCTTTCAAGACACTGTCCATTCCGTTCAACTGCTCTTCCAAGTCCTTTGCTGTCTCTGACAGAATTACAATGTCATCGGCAAACCTCAAAGTTTTTATTTCTTCTCCATGGATTTTAATACCTACTCCGAACTTAGATGTAATAGATATAGATAATAATAGTCTTTCCCTCACTCAAGTTGCGAGTGGATCTGGAAAGGGAATGACAACTGATGGCTTGTGGAGTATGTATGTATGTATGTATGACAACATTATGAAAAAGATAGACTGCTATTCACCATATCACCATACAGCGGAGAAACTAAGTCGCAAACAGGCACAACAAAAAGACTACTAGACACGTAAGCTTTCGGCCAGAAGGCATTATTGTGAAATAAACAACACACACACAGACACACACATACACGCACACACACACACACACACACACACACACACACACAACACACGAGGCCGGATTGTGAGCGGCTGCGCATGATGGAAGAAGCAACCTGGGTGGAAGGAGGGAACTCTCGCTGCAATTTATCGTACTTTCCCGTAACCCTCCCGGCCTCAACCTTCGCTAGTTATTGTCCTTCGCCCACTTATCCCCTCCCTGTTGCCACTTCGCAGCTTTCTGTTCCACAAGCACATCCACAGTCTTTTTACTTTTCTCCTTTTCCGCACCCGTGCCGCCCTCTGTCTAACCTCCTGACTGCGCCTGCCTGTCCTACTCTATCTGCACCTCGTCCCTGTCTGTTCCCTCAAGCAGCACTTTACTGCCCCACACCTCTACTCTGCTCTGCCTGACCCTCTCCACCCCAGCCTCCTGCTTACTCCCACCACCCAGCCTGCTTCTCCCGTCATGCGTAGTTGCTCGCAGTCTGGTCTCGCCAGCCAGAGACATCAGTCATACGTGTGTAAGCTGCATTTTGCATGACTGTGTGTGTGTTAAAACACATTCCTTTGTTCCAATTAAGTGGTCACATCCACACTCTCACTCTGTTGCAATGGCAAAGACCACAAGCAACACGAGTTTCGCCCCTCACCACTTGCACTGCTTCCGCCACATTCCGACACACAAAGTAGTCCGTCCAAAATAACACAGATCTATAAAACTTTCCGACATTCTGGGATTTTTGAACTGTTTTCTATGGTAAATGTCGCTGTTCTTGAGCAATTATAGCTATTGTATTTTATATATGAAGACAGTAACTGTTCTCAAAAGAACAGAGTACTGTTGATGACTGTGCAGCTTTTCCCTGCAATAAATGACGAGTAACTGAAACCCTCACCTGCCGACAGGTGTTGTTGATATACCTCGATGTGGACAGCTGAATATGTGTGCCACAACTGGGACTCGAACCCGGGATCTCCTGCTTACATGGCAGACGCTCTATCCATCTGAGCTACCGAGGACGCAGATGAATAGCGCGACTGCAGGGACTTATCCCTTGCACGTTTCCCGTGAGGCTCACATTCCCAACTGTCCACAATTCTACATATGAAATGTACCTTATAGACATTTGCCCATTCACTCATTACTGGCGCACGCTTTGCCCAAACTCTTACGGGAATCGCCAAAGCGTGCGCGAGTAATGAGTGAATGGGCAAATGTCTATAAGGTACATTTCATATGTAGAAGTGTGGACAGTTGGGAATGTGAGGATAGAGCGTCTGCCATATCAGCAGGAGATCCCAGGTTCGAGTCCCGGTCGGGGCACAAAATGGTTCATATGGCTCTGAGCACTATGGGACTTAACTTCTGAGGTGATGAGTCCCCTAGAACTTAGAACTACTTAAACCTAACTAACCTAAGGACATCACACACATCCATGCCCGAGGCAGGGTTCGAACCTGCGACCGCAGCGTTCGCGCGGTTCCAGACTGTAGCGCCTAGAACCGCTCAGCCACTCCGCCCGGCGTCGGGGCACACATTTTCAGCTGTCCACATCGAGGTATATCAACAACACCTGTCGGCAGCTGAGGGTTTCAGTTACTCATCATTTATTGTATTTTAATTCTACGGAAAATTCTTATAAGACATATGGCGCACGGATGCACTATGTAAGATTACTGATTTCCTGCGAAAATAATCAACATGTGCAAAATATAATCTTTGCATTATTCTATGATGTCGTCTGCCACTGCCCATCGATGTTATTGTAATATTGCAGTGAGTGTGTGTGTGTGTGTGTGGGGGGGGGGGGGGGGGGGTGTTGTCATTGCAGAAGAAGGCCTGGCCGAAAGCTTGCGTGTTCAGTAGCTTTTCGTTGTGTCTGTCTGAGACTGTTTTCTCCAGTGTATGGTGAGCAGCAGTCTATCTCAGATTTTCCACACGTACGTATGTAGCTTAATGCTGACGTTCGCGCTGTGGCCCGCAGCGTGGTGGCGGCGCTGACGACGTACGCGAGCGCCCGTCCCGCGCCTCGCCGGCCCGCGGGTTCCGCGCTGGACGCGGCCGCCCCCGCCGCCCCCGCCGCCCCCACCTCCTCGTCGAGCGCGCCGCGGCTGCCGGTGCCCCTGCGCGGGGGCGGCCGCTGGTGCTGCTGCGGCGGCGGCGCGGCGCGCGGCCTGTGGGCCGGCCTGCCGCTGCTGTGCGCGGCCGGCGCCGCCTGCGCGCTGCGCCTCCAGCCCGCCTCCACCGCCCCCGCGTCGGCGCCGCCCCCGGCGCTGCTGTCGGAGGGCGCGCGCGCCGCCGCGCTGTCCGCCGCCCTCGTGGCCACCGTGCTGGCCGCCACGGCGCTGCGAGGCGCCCCCGTCTCCAGGCTTCACCGCCGCCTCTCCAGGTCAGCCCTGCCGCCTCGCTTAACGTGCCCTACCGCCGCGTTCCAGCTCTGTTGGCGGGCTGTGCCGTAATATACGAAGGGCGTTCAATAAGTAATGCGACCCTTTTTTTCTGAAAACAAGTACGTTTTGTTCGAGATCCTGGTGCACCGTACTATTCCCACTCCTCTGGCTACAAGACCCGACCTCTCTTCAATGCGACGATATTACGCCCCCTCACTCCGAGGACGTGTTCTAACATTCTGTGTGGTGTCTGTTTGTTCTAAGTCATGTCTCCCTACCACTTTCGCGCAACGACGCTCTGAGCGCGTTTTTTAGGGAATTTTTAGGAAAAAACGTATCACAGCGTAGCATTCACATCAATATGACGTTACTAAAAACGTAACACAAAACTGACTGACTCTCTCCTCTAGTAGCACACAGCGCAAATAACCTGGGACAACGTAAGTCCTCCAGTTGCTATAGTTGACAGTAAACAAATGGGGAAAACGAGGAAAACGCACAATTTTAATTCAGTCAACCTTTTCACTTGAAGGTTTCCCTAAGTACAATGTACACCAGTGAAGAGAGACTAGAAATGCTACTCATCCACGGAGAATATAACTTATCAGAACAGTAACTGCAATACTGTTTTCTTGTCAGGCCATCGCTTTCGGTAGAGTTTCTCTGCCTGAGTAGCATTATACATACATTCACCCAGAACAAATAAATACAAAGATGGTGCAGTCTCTAATCAAGCACTGCTTTACTTCTAACATTCTGGTGGTGACTGTTTGTCCTAAGTCGTGTCTCCCTACCACTTTCGCGCAACGACGCTCTGAGCGCGTTTTTTAGGGAATTGTCTAGTTTGAACCTGGGACCTGTCGCTGGTAAGGAGACGCCAGACCACACATGACATATAGAGTTCGGAAGAGTTCAGTGAGACTAGCGATGATATAACCTAATACTTAATGATTTCAGCGTCAGCTCCACTGCACTCCCTGTAAAAGAATCTTAATACTAACTATATTAAGTGGAAGGGGTTCGAGGCTTTCCTATTTTTATTTAGCTGGTAAAATAACGTCGAAAAAGCAGTTAAGTTTACCATTGGAATTTTTATTCTACTCACAAAACATTGTTTATAAATTGCACTATTGATAAAAGAAAATGTTTTAATACAGGATGATAAAAGCCAACTGCGCTCAACAAAAATGTGAACGAATATTCCCTGAATGGGTTCCCAAGTTCTACAATGGATCGAAGGATGACCTGTGCCATATCACATCTATAATCTAGGTTAAATTTAAGTTTCACAAAAGAGAAAACTATCAAAATGGTCTACAGTGACCCTCAATTATCTTCAATTACTTATTTAACTTGTCGTAAATTACAGTGGCTGATGTGGCTTCTCAATAATTATATAACAGATAAATCATCGCGTTTCAGATTTTAACTTCTAGTAGCAAATGTGAATACCACGAAGTTTAATTGACGATCGACACTAGTATTACGTAAAAAGGGGATGTAACAGACGAGATTTCTGCAGTTCTGAGTGAAGCCTTATGCACCCTTATGTGGCATCGCGTGCGTTCATTACCTTGTTCGGTGTTAAGGCAGCGTCAGGGGGCGGCGGGCGATGCAGCTCCACGCACCTTGCCATCTCGGAAGCAACTCTCTCCTCGCTTCTCCTTACTGTCGATCTCATTATTCCTTTTTGCCTGCTTCATTTGTTGCATTTTTATATTTTCTCCTTTAATCAGTTAAATTCAGTATTTCTTCTGTTACTCAAGAATTTCTACCAGCCCTCGTCTTTCTACCTACTTGATCCTCTGCTGCCTTCACTACTTCATCCATCAAAACTACCCATTCTTCTTCTACTGTATTTCTTTCCCCCATTCTCCATTACAAACGCCATTTGGAAGGCTACATGTAGTACCGCCACTTGTCAGAACTTCATGAAACTTTACGCGCGAAAGGGAGAATATTCCACGATATCCTACAACAAATTCCGCATTTTTTCAACTGCAGTTGGCCGAGGAAAAAAAGTGATTACTGATTGAATTCCCCTTGCAATTCTCAAAGTACGGAACTTGTTCCATGGCGCTGTGTAATTTGACGAGTAATAAGTCACTACGTTTTCAGATCAGTAAAGAAGGCAGTGGCATAGTGAATCATTTACTGATCACCCTAAAGCGGATAATATGGTGACTACCCCTTCACAGTCCTATCACCCGTGCCCGCTGGTAGTTACACGAACCAGTGAGTTTAGTGCAGTATTCTTCATTAATTTGTATTTATTCACTAAGGCGGCGCAGATGTACAATAAATCGGGTACAGTATCGCGCTCAACACTTAAACATGTTTTCTAGCAGCTTGGCAAGGTATCGAAAGAGCGAGCGGCCGCCGGTGGGCACACGGCGTCGGCGTGGACATCTGTCGCGTCCACCGCTGGCCCTGCGGCACTGACGTGTTAAAACTATGAGGGTGAGTCAATAAATATACTGAAGTGCCAAAGAAACGGGTCTAGGCTTGCGTATTCAAATACAAAGATACGTAAACAGGCAGAACATTGCAGTGCGGTTGGCACCGCCTGTATAAGACAAGTGTCTGGCGCAGTTGTTACATTGGTTACTGTTGCTACAATGGCAAGTTATCAAGATTTAACTGAATTTGAACGTGGTGATATAGTCGGCGCACGAGCGATGGGACACAGCATCTCCGAGGTAACGATGAAGTGACGATTTTGCTGTATGGTCGGAAGAGTCTCGTTTCAAACAGTATCCAGCGAATGGACGTGTACGGGTACGGAGACAACACTATTAGGGAACTGGCGGCGTGAGGACACTTTTGATAGCAAACTGATATGCAAATTAATTAAATTGGTTAATTAATCACCCATACCCCAGCCCACTCCCGCCACCGACACGCCCTCTCCCACCCCCCAGATGACGTCACGTGTTTTCTCAACTGCACCTGCGCCCCAGCCCCTCCTTCTCTTCCCACCTGCCTGCCGCTGTGGCCGAGCGGTTCTAGGCGCTTCAGTCTCGAACCGCGCAACCGCTACTGTCGAACCTGCCTCGGACATGGATGTGTGTGATGTCCTTAGGCTAGTTAAATGTAAGTAGTTCTAAGTTCTATGGGACTGATGACCCCAGATGTTAAGTCCCATAGTGCTCAGAGCCATTTGAATCATTTTTTGAACCTTCCCTCCTCCCCCCTCCACCAACCTACTCTATTGACGAGAATTTCGAATTTTGGCGGGAATTTCTTTGTCCCAGGGCTGTGCTGACATCTCACCCCATCCCCTACCCGGAAATTGGCGGAAAATTAAAATTGGCAGAACTCTTTCCGGGACTCGAATCCTGGCCGTCCTGGGTGGAAAGACCATGTGTACCTCTCTAACACAATTAAACTACCACATGCACTTGTAACTGATGGGAAATTAAAAGTGGCGGTATCCTTTCTGGGACACGAATTCTGGTCCTCCTGAGCAGAAAGCCCAACTGCGCCCCATAGCACATGGAAGCTGTCCAGATGCGGGAGAGGAAGGTTAGGTTAGTGTACTTTCTTTATTTTTGTCGGGAAACTGACGCAAAGATCGATTCTAATTACGTAATTAATCACAACGATGGCATAAAAGCGCAATAAAGCTCAAAAACTGATGATATCATAAACTGGTGTTACCCTGCTGGGAAAAACTTATGCAATCCCACTTGAAACTAGCGGCAGTCACACTCAGACTCTACCCTACACCTACAAGCTGGCAGGAAAAAGGCAGGGGTGTAAGGTACTATCTTTATTCTTTTTGGCAGGAACAATGTTGAACTGAGGTGATGCTGGTGTCGGACAGACAGGACTTTAAAAAGTGTATTGCAGTAGAACCCCTCTAATCCGTCACATTCGGGACCGGGACCATGGTCGGAACGAAAAAAGGTCGGATTATCCGAAAAAGCTAATATTTATTGCAAAAAATACATAAAGACATTTAGTACAAAAAATTAAACGATTTAAGAACTAAAAAACGTCTACAGCAATATAAAAAGATGTTTTTTTTTACACAGTGTTAAACAATATATTATCTAAAAAAACTTCTACACACACTAGAAAATGTAATGGTTTTAAAAGGAACAACGACAAACAAATTACAGTACTGTACTTAATAACGGATAAACGATATATTCTGTAACCTAAAAAATGTTTATAGCACTGTATATAAAAAGAAATTTTTTACACAGAAATAAACTACTGTATGTAAAACTAAGAAATGATTATACTGTATGCATTGTTTTTACAGTAAAAACGAAAACAAATTACTTGGAAAAAAAAGTCAGTGATACATTTTTGTTTAGCAGATGTTGTTCTAAATTTAGCTGCAGTGTCCCTCCATTTTTTACCCACAAAACGTCCATTGGAGTTGAAGTTGTGCTCGATGTATTGAAAGGCGATGTCAAAAGCGTTTTTTGCATCATTGTGTGAAATCCGAGTGGGGGTTTCGTCTTCGCCATAGCAGTAGAGCACGAACAGGCAGATTTTTTTGCTTCAAGTCTTTTTCGACCGATGGCACAAATTCGTCGAAAAACCAGGATTTAAAAAGGTTGTAGTCCATCCAAGCAGATTTTTGATTGCAGTAATAACCGGCAAGGAAGATAAGTTTGTATTTTTGAATGCACCGCGCTTCTTAGATTTGCCATCGACGAACAAGTGGAGCTTTTGGGTACAAACTCTGTTGCTACAAGGAATGGCTGTTATTCTATCTTTTATAAATTTCATTCCTACCACGGATTCATTTGAAGCTGCGAGCGTTTTTGTTGCAAGATTTTAAAGTTCAGCCCTGTCTCGTTGATGTTATACACTTGGCAAGGTAACAGTTCATTTTATTCTAGAATTTATTGAAACTTAATTGAAAACTCCTTAGCAGCTGCGGCATCGGAAGATAGCTTTTCACCGTAAATAGAAACAATTTGGACACCATAACGAGTTTTCCAACGATCAACCGAGCCTTCACTGGCAGCAAATTTACTTTCGGCTTCCAGTTTTTTGTGCATTAACCATCGCTTTTACTTTGAGAACTGGCCCGGATTTTGGAGTTTCTTTCCTTCTTTCTTGACAAAACCACATACACAATGCGCTATCAAGCAGTTCAGGTTTAGCTTTTTTAATGTTTTGCGATTCTTCAGAGTGTTTTCACCATCAATCGTAACTGCACAGGATCCAATGTCTTTCCGATTCTTCTTCCGATTCTTAATTGTCGCAACATCTACATTCAGTTCCTTTGCAATTTTTTGGGGCGATTCTCCTTCGTCCAGTCTTTGTAGCACTGCTAATTTTTCATTTAGTGAAAGAGTAACGTGTTTACGTTTGAATCCAGACATGCTGAAACTCAGACAACTGTACACACAATGAATCTTCAGTAATAAGTACTGTAGAGGACACGTTTTTTAATCCCAACAAAGGATAAAACTGCACAATAACGTACACTATAATAATATGAACAGCGATAGACACCTTAACAATGGCCCAACAGGCGTCCAGTCAGTGACAAGTCGGCACAGGCACGCGAGCGTCAGCATGGTCGGACTAGCCGCAGTGACGGATCATCCAAGGTCGGATGAGAGGGGTTCTACTGTACCTGTAAGCATACAGTATCTATCGCTATTTGATATCAGAGTTCTCTACAGATGCCTGCTCAAAAGCCATCTTGCAGCCCAGGTAATCGAGGCCAAATGACGGAAAAAAATTCGTCACAGTTCTAATTACACTTCGATATTGCCGTGAAAAAACCAGCACTCGTATTGAACGGGTCATAATGCACCACATGTGCTGGGCAAAAATCATCGTCCTAAATGACTGCAAAGGGGGTAGTAATTGAATGTGCATTGTTCTCGATGTACAATCAGAAACTGCCAAAAAAGGCCTTCTCACCTCCCCTCACACTTCCCCCTCGCCTTCCCCCCTCCCTCCATACATTTACGGGGAGGACAGACGCTTCTTGGAAGGGCCCGATGCTCCTCCGAGCATCTCGCACCTCAAGCCTACCTTCTGCTGTTTGTCTGCCAACCTGTCTACGGCTGCAGGCCCCAGCAGGGTCTCAGCGGTCACTTGCGATATGTGGCATGCCATCAGGCGATGGTCTTAGACAACGCAAAAGGGAAATTATGCAGCACAGCCCCGCCCATCCGGAGAACGGTGAGATGCTCCGCTGAGCGCTGTATCCCCCCGATACCACCCTCTGAGGCTGTTGCCCCACTCGGCTTTCCACCATTTGGCCGCCACCTTGGGGCGACGCTTCTACGACAGCACAGTAGCTTGCATAGTTAACTAAACAACAGGAGATAAAAGGACGACCACCTCAACTGCGACTTTTTCATATGAAATATAGCGACAGAGCCCCAACACGCCGCCTCCCGGACAGCAACCGAGTTAGAAAATTGCTGCGGAAGCAAAGGGAACTTCACAGCGAACATAAACATAGCCAATGCCTTGCAGACAAATAAAAATTACGCGAAGCAAATTATAGTGTGAGGAGGGCTATGCGAGAGGCGTTCAATGAATTCGAAAGTAAAGTTCTATGTACTGACTTGGCAGAAAACCGTAAGAAATTTTGGTCTTATGTCAAAGCGGTAGGTGGATCAAAACAAAATGTCCAGACTCTCTGTGACGAAAATGGTACTGAAACAGAGAATGACAGACTAAAGGCCGAAATACTAAATGTATTTTTCCAAAGCTGTTTCACAGAGGAAGACTGCACTGTAGTTCCTTTTCTACATTGTCGCACAGATGACAAAATGGTAGATATCGAAATAGACGACAGAGGGACAGAGAAACAAAATCGCTCAAAAGAGGAAATGGCGCTGGTCCTGATGGGATACCAGTTCGATTTTACACAGAGTACGCGAAGGAACTTGCCCCCCTTCTTGCAGCAGTGTACCGTAGGTCTCTAGAAGACCGAAGCGTTCCAAAGGATTGGAAAAGGGCACAGGTCATCCCCGTTTTCAAGAAGGGGCGTCGAACAGATGTGCAGAACTATAGACCTATATCTCTAACGTCGATCAGTTGTAGAATTTTGGAACACGTATTATGTTCGAGTTTAATGGCTTTTCTGGAGACTAGAAATCTACTTTGTAGGAATGAGCACGGGTTTTGAAACCCAGCTCGCTCTATTCGTCCACGAGACTCAGAGCGCCATAGACACGGCTTCACAGGTAGATGCCGTGTTTCTTGACTTCCGCAAGGCGTTCGATACAGTACCCCACAGTCGTTTAATGAACAAAGTAAGAGCATATAGACTATCAGACCAATTTTGTGATTGGATTGAAGAGTTCCTAGATAACAGAACCCAGCATGCCATTCTCAATGGAGAGAAGTCTTACTTAGTAAGAGTGATTTCAAGTGTGCCGCAGGGGAGTGTCGTGGGACCGTTGCTATTCACAATATACATAAATGACCTCGTGGATGACATCGGAAGTTTACTGAGGTTTTTTGCGGGTGATACTGTGGTATATCGAGAGGTTGTAACAATGGAAAATTGTTCTAAAATGCAGGAAGATCTGCAGCGAATTGGCTCATGGTGCAGGGAATGGCAATTGAATCTCAATGTAGACAAGTGTAATGTGCTGCGAATACATAGAAAGAAAGATCTCTTATCATTTAGTTACAATATAGCAAGTTGGTAACTGGAAGCAGTTAATTCCATAAATTACGTGGGAGTACGGATTAGGAGTGATTTAAAATGGAATGATCATATAAAGTTGATCGTCGGTAAAGCAGATGCCAGACAGATTCATTGAAGTAATCCTAAGGAAATGCAATCCGAAAACAAAGGAAGTAGGTTACAGTACGCTTGTTCGCCTACTGCTTGAATACTGCTCAGCAGTGTGGGATCCGTACCAGATAGGGTTGATAGAAGAGATAGAGAAGATCCAACGGAGAGCAGCACGCTTCGTTACAGGATCATTTAGTAACCGCGAAAGCGTTACGGAGGTGATAGATAAACTTCAGTGGAAGACTCTGCAGGAGAGACGCTCAGTACTTCGGTACCTAAAATCCAGTGGAAGACTCTGCAGGAGAGACGCTTAGTAGGTCGGTACGGGCTTTTGTTGAAGTTTCGAGAACATACCTTCACCGAGAGCCCACACAGAGGCATACCGACAATCCTTCTTTCCACGAACAATACGAGACTGAAATAGAAGGCAGACCCGATAGAGGTACTCATGGTACCCTCCGCCACACACCGTCAGGTGACTTGCGGAGTATGGATGTAGATGTAGATGTGTCCGGTGACTACCATAGCAGACCCCTCCCTTCCCCCCCTCCCCTTTGCCCCTCCCCTTTGCCCGCAGCAGGCCGCCGTTCTTCGATGGAGAACAATTGTATTTGACATCAATGCGTCTATAATAAAGCATCTATTTAAAAAAACTAAAACATTTGCGACCCTAATAAATGTTCACTTTCCACCAAAATAGGTAAAGTTTTAGTTTTATGAGCAAAATCGGTATAGTCTTTACGTCTGAATGCCGTTCTTGTGCAGCACTATGCATATAGTCGTGTAATTAGGACCGATTTTTGTGATTAATTACGCAATTAGGATCGATCTTTACGTCATTTTCCGACCAAAAATAAATAAAGTACACTAACCTAACCTTCCTCCCTCACATCTGGACAGTTTCCATGTATTGGGGGTGCACTTGTGTTTTCCACACAAGAGGAACAGGATTCGAGTCCCAGAAAGTATACCGCCATTTTTAATTTCCCATCAATTCCAAGCGCATGTGGTAGTTTAACTGTGTTAGAGGGGTGCACTTGGTCTTTCCACCCAGGAGGACCAGGATTCGAGTCCCGTAAATAGTTCTGCCAATTTTAATTTCCCGCTAATTCCCGGATGGGGGATGGGGCAGGATGTCAGCACAGCCTTAGGACAAAGAAATTCCCGCCAAAATTCGAAATTCCCGCCAAAATTTGAAATTCCCGCCAAAATCCGAAATTCCCACCAATAGGGTAGGTTTGGTGAGGGGGGAGGGGGAGGAGGGGGCTGGAGCACATGTCCAGCTGAGGGAAACACGTGGCGTCATCCGAGGGCGGAGGCGGGGGTGGGCGTGGTCCGAAGCGGGGGTGGTCGGGGGTGAGCGGGGGCAGGGGTGATTAATTGATCAATTTAATTAATCTGCCTATAAATTTGATTTCAAAAGTGTCCTGACGCCCTCAACTCCCTACTACTGACAATCTCAGCAGGGGACTGTTCAAGCTGATGCAGTGGGGCGTGTGCAGTTGGAGTGATATGTGGCCCCTGATTCGTATAGATACAACTCTGACGGGTGACACCTTCGTAAGCATCCTGTCTGATCACCTGCATCCATTCATGTCCATTGTGCAATCCGACGGACTTGGGCAATTCCAATAGTACAACATGACACCCGACACGTCCATAATTGGTACAGAGTGGTCATCAAACTCCCGAGACATGAACATCATTGAGCAGATGTGGAATGCCTTGCACGTGCTGTTCGCAAGACATCTCCACTCCCTCGTACTTTTACTGATTTATGGCTGGTCCTGCAGGATTCATGATATCAGTTCCCTCCAAATGGACTTCAGATATTAGTCGAGTCCTTACCACGTCGTGTTGCGGCACTTCTGCTTGCTCGCGGGGACCCTACACGATATTAGGCAGGTGTACCAGTTTCTTTGGGTCTTCAGTTTAAGTCGCAAATGACAGAATACCTGATGTCTTTTAAATTTCGAGCGTATACGTGTCTAGAAGGTGGCGGCACATGTCACGTGAAAAGTAGCCGATACACAGTATTGGCGTAATGATCTGCAGCCACACCAAGATGGCAGGTGTGCTGTAAGTGTGTGCCCGGCTATAACAACGTGATTTTTGTGGATCGAGAGACATTCCGTCGAGCAGGCCCTTAGCGAAATTTGTCCCATATATGGTTAGAACTTTATTTCAGGACAAGTTGTGCTCAGCGGAATAGAGGAATTCAGGAAAGAGCAAGAAAGAGTCAGAAACACGAAGTGTCCAGTAATGGCACAGTGTTTCGCCGTGTAGAGGTATTTCGCTACCCCAACGGCACATGGATCTAGTGGGTTGCAGCAATTTAAGGAGCCAAATAAACTTCTTGTATCCCGATTGATCACTCACTCGTTAGATGCGAATGCTGCCGCAAGAATTCTAAGCTGCAAGCTTTTGACGCCCTGTCGGACGATGGAATGTTTCAGTTTACAAGGGGAGTAAGATGAAAGAAATTAATAAATAAATTGTAGACTGGTACAAGCAGATCTGATGGCTCTATTCCAGTTTGCGACTTATATATTGCCTCACCCTCGCATATTGTCTTAAGACTGCTTAAAGAACTGAACCTGAGAAATAATATGCTTGAATATGAACTGAAAAGATAAACTGTGCACACCAACGTCGTGTGCCTGGGTCATGAACTGTCTGTCACATGCATATGGCGAATACTGTCGGACCACAATTCTCGACCTCACACGCTCAATAGTTACTGATGATACTGACGACATTTTTGGGGCCATCAGTACTGCTCGTCAATATTTCCAGTACTAACAACTGCAGTACGGCGCTCGGACGATTGTAGAATATTATTATACCTGTGAGGCTCCCGCAACATTTCTAGTTTGTAAAATTATTTCGCAGTGTGCCGCTTTGTCAAACAAAGACTGTGTTTAAAGTATTTGAGAGAAGTTTTGACCGGGGCATACTTGACGAGATGACGGACTTGGTGCTAATATTTCGCCACGCATGTTTAACGAGAAATCTGTCTCACTATGCCGTGAGTATCCACAGTTGTGGAAAATACGATAAAAAGAGTATATGGATAGAAACAAAAGAGCAGTGGTAGTTACTAAAACGGTAAAGGTATTACGTCTTTGCAAACTATACAGGGTGTCCCAGGAGAAATGGTCACTATTGAGGGAGGGCCATTCGAAGTAAAAAAAAGTTTAGGAAACATGCGCTCTGAAATGCATACGTTAAGAGCTATAATCACTAGTTCATCTTTGCTACGATAGGACACATCTCTTCTACTGAACAAGTGCACATAGCTCTTAAGGTAGGCGTTTTAGAGCTCATGTTTCCTAGACTTTTTTTTGTTTCGAATGATGGCTCCCGCTGTCTCCCTAAATACTGACGATTCCTCCCGGAACACCCTGAATATTACGCAGGAAGAAGTTAAGAAGAGAATCAATATTTTACGCGCACAAACAAGCGGGAGTGCAATAAAATAAAAATAAAAAAATCGAAGCGCCTCTGTTGTTCCAAGGACGACGGATATGTTTCCACGTTGTGGTCTTTTACTGTACTTCGATTAGATTTTCATGGTTGTATTTGCCACTCAGTTTCAACCATTCCCGGGACCCTTTTCTTATTTTCTTTTTATTCCTTCTCCACAGTACCAATTCAACGCTAGCACAGCGTTGTCTGCAGTGGTAGCGATTCCCAAGTCGTTAAAATGCGTTCGTTACAGCTGGCGTTCGGCTGAAATCTGTCGATTTGGACCCATCTGCAGCGTAGCCCGACAGCTAAGTTACATTGAAAGGTGACAATGTTGTTGCGGGTATGCGATGTCAACGAACCTAAATGACAGATAAAGATAATCAAAATATCCACGGGTGTACTGCCGGTCTATAGTGTCCAACGGGCACAATATTTCGGCGATCAAACATGTCGCCATCATCAGGTGAACTGACGGACTGAGCTCCTGTGAACGTGCCGGCACGGAGATCCGTACGCTATGGCTGCTCAGGGGGAACTGGGTTCGGTCGCGGCGGCGGCCGATTTAAATACCCTCCGCCCGCGGCGCGCTCCCTCCGCCGTCCGCGCCCCGCGCCACGGTCTCGCGGTGGAACAGATTGCGACGGCGTCTGAGATGACGTCGGTGTGATGGCTCTGTCCGCCGTGGTCGTCACAACTATGCGTTTGCTCGATTTACTCTTGATTAGCCCAATCGCTGGTTCCCAAGCCTTGCTAAGATTATAGCCACAGTCACGGTTTATGAGGTCGTCATTGGTGCGAATTTCGATGGCCTCTCTAACAACGCTGTCCCAGTATCTCGACGTCTGTATCAGAATCCTCGTGCGGTCATACTCCATAGCGTGATTTTCCGACAAACAATGTTCAGCGACCGCCGGCTTGTTCTGTTCCACCGCGAGACCGTGGCGCGGGGCGCGGACGGCGGAGGGAGCGCGCCGCGGGCGGAGGGTATTTAAATCGGCCGCCGCCGCGACCGAACCCAGTTCCCCCTGAGCAGCCATAGCGTACGGATCTCCGTGCCGGCACGTTCACAGGAGCTCAGTCCGTCAGTTCACCTGATGATGGCGACATGTTTGATCGCCGAAATATTGTGCCCGTTGGACACTATAGACCGGCAGTACACCCGTGGATATTTTGATTATCAAATATGCCGGGAGAAACTCAAGAATCACGACAGATAAAGACTTACGTTACGAATTGACCTATAGTGTATCATCTACATCTACATGATTACTCTGCAATTCACATTTAACTGCTTGGCAGAAGGTTCATCGAACCACAATCATACTATCTCCCTACCATTCCACTCCCAAACAGAGCGCAAAAAACGAACACCCAAACCTTTCTGTTCGAGCTCTGATTTCTCTTATTTTATTTTGATGATCATTCCTACCTATGTAGTTTGGGCTCAACAAAATATTTTCGCATTCGGAAGAGAAAGTTGGTGACTGAAATTTCGTAAATAGATCTCGCCGCTACGAAAAACGTCTTTGCTTCAATGACTTCCATCCCAACTCGCGTATAATACAAAACGAGCTGCCCTTTTTTGCACCCTTTCGATGTCCTCCGTCAATCCCACCTGGTAAGGATCCCAAACCGCGCAGCAATATTCTAACAGAGGACGAACGAGTGTAGTGTATGCTGTCTTAATTCTTACGTTCGCATCATTTTTAATCGGTCGATTTCAGCCGATCGCCAGTGCATCATAGTCAGTTTAGTTGCCCGTCATGTACGGAAGCAGCCTACTCATGCTTCATAAAATTCACATCAGCCTAGTCCGCTGTAACTAGCTCTGACGTCTTAAATATTGCGCAGTGCCTTAAAATGAAGTAAATTACTTGAAACGTTTCTAGCATGTCAGGAGTAATACAAATTCAATATGTGTTGGGTATCAGTTCAATAACTTTAACCACTATCGAAATTTAGATGTTTTTCTGTAAAAATCATTGGCGCAACAGAAAAGAGCTAGAAACTTAAAAATTTATATTTAGATTCCTTTTGCATAATAATTTAGTAGAAACAGTATTCTGGATCTCACAAATTAAAATTTTAGTTGAAATTCATTATTTTCTGGTTTTTGTCTTAGAAATTAAGGAAGCAAGATAGATTAAGTAGGCGAATAAATAATGCTAGGATGTTTAAATTTAAGTAGAAGGGAGATCCGTTATAATCATAAAAATGTGAGAAGTTTCAACAGAATAACTATAAAGCTGTAGCTATGGCGTATCTCCAAAGAGCAAGTTCAAAGCTCGTGTACTGCATGTAGTGTAATTAAATTAATTCTCTCGCCCAAAATATTTGATTTAGCCACCTCAGACTTTTATTATGATTACTTACTTGCGTGCTGATTGCACAATTAAATTGAAAGCTTCATCGGCCATCAGCAAAGGAAGCAATGATTTATTCGATAGCTTAAAGTGGTGCATTACTAGCCCAGCGGCTAGTCAGGAGAGCAGATTTGATCAGGCGTTCCCTTAGCCGTCCACACCGCGGCTTTATACGTAAGAACGCTGCGCGAGAAGAGGAGCCCCAGAAGGTACGCCTGCAGTCGCTGAGATGTGCAGCCGCGAGAAGGACAGCCCTGCTCGAAGGGTGTGGCAGATCGCCGTCCGGCCGCGCTTGCGCCGTCGGCGGCCCCATCTGGCCCCCCCCCGCTTATGACGACCAGTGCTATGGCTATGGATTTGATGGACACAGCTCCGGAAACTTTGAACACAGCGCTGTCTGCTCCGCTCCCCGATTCTGAAGATGAGAGCTCCACCGCCCCTCAGCCACGCGGACGAAGCGGGAAACAGAAGAGTAGGGCAACAGCAGCGACGTCCGCTGTTCGCAGCTCGCCGATCGAGAAGAGGGCCAGGCAAGATTTCGCCCCTGACGCTGATGGTTTGGTCCCGGCCCGGCGCACTGCAAGACGCATGCAGTCATCGACGACGCTTCCAACTGCCGTCGCCAACTCATTCGACGCGCTCGCTGACGCGCCGGACCAGCTGCCGCGCGATCCTGCGCCGAATAAAGACTCCCATCTTCCACCGGTGGTCCTCCAGTTTCGGCCGCCCTATGGGGAACTGCAGAAGTTGTTGCGCAGCTGGACAACGGCCGTGTACACCGTGAAGCCTGCCGGACGAGACCTGTACAGGGTCACACTCCGCACTGCTGAGGATTATTGCCGGGTCACTCAGGAGGCTTCTGAGCGTGGTATCCCTTTCTATACCCACACTTCCGCACCTGACAAGGTCTTGAAGATTGTAATCCGGGACCTCCCATTCAACATGGAAGCCGATCACCTGCATCGCGAACTCGCTGACCTGGGCTTCTACATACGGGCAGTCGTGAAGATGAAGTCGCCTAAATCGCGCGATGATATGTCGCTCTTCCTGGTCGTCTGCTCCGACACCGTGGAGAACCGCAAACTATACCAATTGACGTGGGTCGCCGACGTTCCGGTTCAGACCGAAGATCTTCGCTCCCGGAGAGGCCCTGTGCAGTGCTTTCGCTGCCAGGGGATCAATCACGTCGCGCGCCACTGCTCTATGCCGGACAGATGTGTGCCTGGCGCCCACGCAGGAAGTGAGTGCCCCTGTCCGCCCACCGTGAAGCCGACATGTGCACTCTGTGGCGGTGCTCACGTGGTCAGCTATCGTGGGTGTGAGGTGTGGAAGCGTGCCATCGCTCGCCAACGTGGCCAAACACCAGCGCCGCGTCCGAAGAAGCCAGCAACGAGACGGCCCGGCTCTCTTTCGCGGCGGCAACGTCAGGGGCGCAATCCGCCGTCCCGGCTGCGTCGGCTGCTCCTGCTCCTGCCGCGTCCGATGCTGTGCCGACACCTGAGGCTCCTGCGCCTCCACCACAGCTGCTAGTGGCGGACCCGGGTACTGCCTCTCCCGGGACATTGGCCGGACCGCGCCCCGCCAATCTTCGGCGCGGGGGTCAGCGCCCCGTGGGTACCCAGAGCTCAGCACCGTCAGTCGAGCAGCCCCAGGTGGACTCTCACAGCGAGTCAGCCACGCCTCCCCCTTCCAGCGACGGGGCCGCGCCGGCTGCCTCCACCGCCGACCTGGCCAACCTCGTCGCGCAGCTCACTGCCTTGTTGACCAGTGCTACGAAGTTGATTGAAGTCCTGTCGCAGCAACTCACCGCTGAAGTGCCGATGGCCTCTCCAGCCCCGACCGCTGTCAACACTCACCAGCTGCACCATGGGCAGCGTTAGAGGGCTCACGGTCGTCGCGTGGAATGCCAACGGCGTTCGCACTCGAGCTGGCGGACTTCGCCAATTTCTTCGAGATGAAGCTGTCGACGTCTGCCTTATCAACGAAACCCACCTGAAGCCTGCGGTCGACGTCAGGGCGGCCAACTACTCCAGCAATCGCTCCTATCGACTGACGGAAGGTGGTGGGATAGCCGTTTGCGTCCGCAATGGCATTCGTCATCACGTGATACGACTTCGACCACTGGCAACCCTGGAGGCCACTGGTGTCGTCGTTCACACCTCGGCGGACGCCATCACGTTCGTCGCTACCTATCGACCGCCGTCTCGTCCACTGGACCCTACTGACATCTATGCTCTGCTCTCCTTGAGGGGGCAGGTGTTCGTCACCGGGGACTTCAATAGTAAACATGTCTCCTGGAACTCCAGGATCACCAATGCCGCTGGCCGCTGTCTGCTCCGGGTAGCGGAACGTCACCATGCGCTTGTGGTGGGGCCGTACGACCCGACAATCTTCCTTGCCCGTGGCCTCCCTGATATAATCCACATCGCGGTCGTCAAGGGCATCCCTCATCAGATCACCGCCACGACGAGGACGGCACTGTCTTCTGATCATGTCCCAGTGGTTTCTGATATCGACTTAGACGCCCTCCAACAGCCCAGGCGAGACATCTCACTTGCTGGCATCGACTGGGGCAGGTTCCAAGCAGCCGTGACGGACTCACTCGCCGCCGCGCCGCCCCTTGCCGACGGTGGAGCAGACGCAGCACTTCTGCACTTTGCGGCAACCACGCTGCCACTATAGCAACCTATAGCAACGCCGCCCCGACCTCGCACTCCGCCTGACTACTCCCGCCAGCTGCCGCCGGTCATCCTTGCGGTCGAAACATCCGGGTCGACATTGACAACCATCGCAATCGCGACTGGAATAACAAGGTCGCCACCCTTTGTCTTGACGTCGGCACGGCCTGGCAGACGACGAAGCGTTTCCTACGCCGCACGCAACGTATCCCTCCACTGCTGGTCAATGGTCAGGCTGTCTGCGAACCAACAGCGAAGGCTGATGCCCTCGCAGACGTCTTTGAGGCTACGTTTATGCCGATCGAAGACCCGACCGACGCTGTCCACGACGACCTGGTTGCTGACCGGCTCCCACGCTACTTGGAGGCTCGCGACGACGATGACGTCATTGAAGAGATGACGGCGGAGGAGGTGTCGCCCATCCTGCGTGCCTTGAACCCCAGGAAAGCTGTGGGCCCAGACGAAGTTTCCAACGCCCTAATCCAGAAGTTGCCGCCGGTGGCTGTCACTCATCTCGGCGACGTCTTTAATGTAATCATCCGGTCCTGCAGTTTTCCTCAGTCCTGGAAGCATGCAGAGATCGTGGCGATTCCGAAGATGGGGATCTGCGTCAGCCCGCGAACTACAGACCTATTAGTTTACTGCCGGCCGTCTCCAAGGTCTTTGAAAGGGTGTACATCAGGCGGCTGCAGCGCCACGTTGACGAGGAAGGCCTCCTGCCCGAAGAGCAGTTCGGCTTTCGCAGGGGCCACTCGGCAGTTCACCAACTCCTACGGCTAGTGGAAGATGCGTTAGTCGCCCTCGAGCAGCGCGAGTTCTTCGGCGCAGTGTTCCTTGAGGTGTCGCGTGCTTTCGACTGTGTGGCACCGTGGCCTCTTGTTCAAACTTCTTGTTCAAACTTTTTGAACTTGGGGTCCCGACGTCGCACGTCCGTCTCATCCATTCCTATCTTGCCGATAGGACCTTCCATGTGCGGGCCGCGCATGGCTTGTCCTCCGACCGCCGCATCAACGCCGGTGTGCCACAGGGCTCGGTCTTGGGACCACTCCTGTACTCGCTGTACACTTCTGATGCGCCGAAGATCGACCGTGTGCGGCTCGTCCTGTACGTGGACGACACGGCTCTATATACGAGGAGCCTCAATGCCGCCGTCACGGGCCGCCGTCTGCAGCTCGCCATTGACACCCTGGCAGCCTGGGCCGTCAAGTGGCGTCTACAATTCAATGGGGCCAAGACGCAGTTCCTGATCGTCACCAGGCGACTGTTCCTGCAGGTCTGCAACCGCTCACCGTCGGTGGCAGACCTGTCCCGTGGCGTCCAACGGCGCATTACCTCGGCGTCACCATCGACCGCCGACTCACGTGGGTTCCGCACATCCGCGAAGTGAAGGCCAAAGTGCGGAACAGGCACCGCATCCTGTACCCGGTGCTGAACCCCGGCTCCCAACTACCACCGCTGCTGGGCATCACTCTCTACAAGGCGCTGCTCCGCCCTGTACTCCAATACGCCGCCGTCGTCTGGGGGAACGCCGCCGACACGAACCTGAAGAAGCTGTAGACACTGCAGAATCGCATCCTTCGGCTGGCCTTGCACCTGCCTTACGATTTTCCCACCGCTCATCTTCACGACATCGCGGAAGTACCTCTGCTCCGTAACCTCTTCCAGGCGGCCGCCTGCACCTTTTACGAACGTGCTGGCCGGTCACACAACGCCCAATCCCGGACGCTGGGCCTCAAACAGCCGCGCAGAGTCGCCACCCGCTGGCCACACCTGCTCGCTGCATAGCTAGCACTGCAGAACTGTGCTGAGGAGACACCCAAGAAGACCATCCACATGTGAAGACGCATTACATCGGCATGCATGGGAGGCAAAGCACTAACTGCTGCGAACTCCATCACACATCGGAGGAAAAGTTATCTCCGTGCAGATCCACGCGAGAAGAGGAAGGCCCCAGCTCTCTCCAGACGCTGATTAGCGCACCACCTATTCTGGGAGTCGCGTCGCGTCGGTATCGTTGATATAAACAGCCTCCGATGCAGTAATAAATTACTCGGGATACGCGTAACCATGAAACCGTTTTCGAGTGAAGTGTTAATTTTGGGATGACGTTCATGATCTATCTTTAGTTCGCGTATGTCGTATTTTCACGTGCCGCCACAGGACAGACATTCTACCATTATTAGCGTGGCGTTTGGTGAACATCATCATCAAATTATGGAGAGCATTCACTGAAACATTTAATTTGAACAGTTATAGTTGCATCAGCGAATTAGACTCTGAACTGCTCTGGTAGTTGGATTGTGTGGATTCTTTTTGGTCTGTGACTTTCAGAATATAGTGAACATTTTAGAGAGATGGTTTTTGATTATGAATCCCAGACAATCTCCTAATTCCTCAGAGATATAAACTGTAGCTATAAATGTATTTCTCAGATGAAGTGGGCACTAGGAATTCTAATTACAGACTTCACGTTTTGCTAATCACTTTCTGGTTGCCAATATTGTAGTTAGAGAGCCAGTGTTGAGAACGGCAAACAACAGCATTAAATAAATAATAGGAACATTAACAATTATTTCCACCTGCCGCCCCACAGTCATTTCCACTAGGTTGAAATTCTCGATGACAGACGATTCGCGGTGGCCAAGCGGTTCTAGGCGCTTCAGTCTGGAACGGCGCCGCCGCAGGTTCGAATCTTCCCTCGGGCATGGATGTGAGTGATGTCCTTAGGTTAGTTAAGTTGAAGTAGTTCTAAGTTCTAGGGGACTGATGGCCTCAGATGTCGAGTCCCATAGTGCTCTGAGCAATTCGAACCATTTGAACAGATGATTCAAAAGTGAGATTAAACTTGACAAACACTGTTCGTACGTATGTGCGCTTGTTTGACAAACCTGTGGGTCGGAAACAGACGAGTTTGATCGTTTCCAGACTACACTGTAGGCTCGCCTCAGTGCAGACTCTCAACGTGTCGTCGGTTGCAGGCTGGACGCTTCGCTGCTGTCGGCGGGGCAGGCGGGCCTGCAGGTGCGCAGCGCGGGGGCGGCGCTGTGGGGGGCGGCCCGCCTCGCGTCGGGGGCGGCGCCGGCGGCGGCGTCGCTGGCGCTGCTGACGGCGGCGGCCGTGGCCGACGTGGCGCAGGCGTGGGCGCAGCACGCCGTGCTGGCGCTCGGGGGCGGCGCCGCGCTGGGGGCGGGCGGCGCGCGGGGGCGGGCGGCGGCGGCCGCGCTGCTCTGCTGCAACGCGGCGCTCTGGGTCGTCGCCGCCGCCGCCCCCGTCGCACAGGTCGAAGACACAGGTGTGTGCTCGGCCAGACGGCGCCCTGCCTACTCACTTTTATCGACCGTACAATGAAGGCTTCCGCAACCGGATGGTACTGTTGTTAATAATTCTTCCGGTTTATATAGCCGTGGCCCACGGAATTTTTCTATTCCTAACGTTTCGTCCAATACTGCGTTGGATATCTTCAGAGGTTGGCTGGTCCTGCTGAGTCCTGCCGACTGACGAGTCGGGCGTCGGAGAGCGGCCTAAATACCGAGGGAAGGGGGCGTGGTCTACCTTGCACATAGTAGCAGAGAGAAAACTAGTCAAGGATAAAATGTAACTATCGATAATAGTCCGTCACAGATAAAAATTATTTATCGATGCTGTAACGCCGCTGTCCATATCTTCGTTAATTTCAAGGCCTCTTCTTTTCTATTAAAATTAATGTTTATAAATTTCAATAGCCTCCCTATACAGTCGTGGATAATAGTTCGTGGTAGTACTTAAAACTGTAATTTCAGAAAACTTAACAACATGGGCCCCTGACTGAAGTGCATGTTCCGCAATGTATTTTTCTCAGTCGGCAAAGACTTTTATGCTCCTTTACCCTCGTATTCACACTTCCTTTCCTGATGAAAGGTAAAGACAGTATTCTTCCATTGCTGTGTACCACCCTTGTCCTTGTATGCCGAAACATCTGGATACGGAACTGAATCATGTGAACCAGGCCCTCGAAAAGAATGGGTACTCAAACAAAGAAATTAATAGCGTTTTAAGCCAAAATTACAGCAGGCCAAAGGACAAGGATGGTACAGAACAATGGAAAAATACGGTGTCTTTACCTTTCATCAGTAAGGTTACAGATCGAATCGGCAAAATTTTGTTGAAACATAAAGTGAAACCCGTATTCAAACCTACCAGAAAAATAGGACAAGTACTTTGTTCGGTAAAGACATAAGGCCACCACTATCATCTAGCGGAGTGTATAAAATTCCGTGTACATGTGGCAAGGTCTATATTGGTACTATGAAAAGAAGTGTGAATATGAGGGTAAAGGAGCATAAAAGTCTTTGCCTACTGGGAGAAATAGATAAATCGGCTGTTGCGGAACATGCACTTCAGTCAGGTGCCCATGTAGTTACGTTTTCTGAAATTACAGTTTTAAGTACTACCACGAACTATTATCCATGACTGTATAGGGAGGCTATTGAAATTTATAAACATGAAGATAATTTTAATAGAAAAGAAGAGGCCTTGAAATTAAGCGAGATATGGTCAGTGGCGTTACAGAATCGATAAGTAATTTTTATCTATGATGGACTATTATCGATAGTTACATTTTATCTTTGACTAGTTTTCTCGTTTGTACTATGTGCAAGCTAGACCACGCCCACTTTTTTCGGTATTTAGGCCCCTCTCCGACGCTCGACTCGTCAGTCGGCAGGACTCAGCAGGACCAGCAATACCTCTGAAGATGTCCAACATAGTATTGGACGAAACGTTAGGAATAGAAGAAATCCATGGACCATGGCCATATAACCCGGAAGATTTATCAACCGTATTTGGACATATCTTCGTGCTAGCCGTGTGCCCTGGAACAGGCTGGCAGGAGAATTCAATAACCACATTGAGCCTTTTTCTACAGCTTACATTACCAAATCTGGTGTGTTAAATGCTGCTTACACCACTAACCCTGCTCACTAAACACATCCTGCAGAGCAGAAGTACGCTTTGGAAATGTCCACTAGGAATGGGACCTACAATAGATTAGATTAGATTTACTTTCATTCCAATTGATCCGTAGTGAGGAGACCCTCCAGGATGTGGAACATGTCAGCAAAACAACAATACATCACAAATATTTACAACACAAACAAATAAGCTAATGTACCATTTCACAGAGAAGAGAAGTTTGTGGCACAACTTGACTAGAAGAAGGGGTCGGTTGGTAGGATGCACAGGATAGAGTAGCATGGAGAGCTGCATCAAACCAGTCTCAGGACTGAAGACCACCACAACAACAACCATTCCACAGGTCCCAAGTGGCATGGTCGTCATTTTTTAATGAACACTATATGAAGGAATCATTTTACAAATACTAATGAATTGAATTTAAAATAAAAAAGTTTTTTATTTATTTAAAGGGTACCAAACGTGTACTACAACTACTACATACTTACAATGAACAGATTACTGCACTGAACTGGTGCAGAAGTTTGATTGTACTTACACACACACACACACTTATTTACAATGAACACATTACTCCACTGAAATTGTGCAGAAGTTATATTGTACTTATATATACACACAAAAATCAGTTGGTTTTACTGAGAAATTCATCAATGGAGTAGGAGCTGGCCACCAATAAATCCTTTAGGCTTCTCTTAAACTGACTTTCATTGGCTGTCAAGCATTTTATGGCTGCCAACAAGTTATTGAAAATGTGTGTTCCTGAATAATGCACACCTTATTGTACAAGACTAAGTGACTTTAAATCCTTGTGAAAATTATTCTTATTTCTAGTGCTGATTCCATGAATTGAGCTATTGGTTTGAAAAAGTGATATATTTTTAATTACTAATTTCATTAAGGAATAAATATATTGGGAAGCAGTAGTTAGTATCCCTAGTTCCCTAAACAGGCTTCTACAAGATGTTCTTGAGTTCACACCACATATAACTCTTACTGCATACAATATCCTCAAAAATACGAAGGGCATTCAGTAAGTAATGCAACAACTTTTTCTCTGAAAGCAAGTTGGTTTTATCGAGGATTCCAATACACCATTTTATTCCCCACTCTTTTGGCTACAAAACACTATTTTTCAACATAATCTCCGTTGAATGTAACGGTATTACGCCACCCTACTGGGCGGGCCTGTATTAGATTAGATTTAGATTAGATTAGATTAGTACTTGTTCCATAGATCATGAATACAACATTTCGTAATGATGTGGAACGTGTCAGGTTAATAAAGGTGTCTATACAAGATATTATATTACTCAAAATATTATATGACACTTAATATTTTAAATTTTTTGTGGGGGTTTGGGAAATTACCCACTTACTATATTCAAAAATTCATCCAAAGAGTAGAAGGAGTTGCCATTAATAAATTCTTTTAATTTCCTTCTAAATGCTATATGGCTATCTGTCAGACTCTTGATGCTATTAGGTAACTGACCAAAGACTTTCGTGGCAGCATAATTTACCCCCTTCTGAGCCAAAGTTAGATTTAACCTTGAGTAGTGAAGATCATCCTTTCTCCTAGTGTTGTAGCCATGTACACTGCTATTACTTTTGAATTCGTTCGGATTGTTAATAACAATTTTCATAAGTGAATACATATATTGTGAGGCTACAGTGAAGATCTCTGGCTCTTTAAATAAGTGTCTGCAGGATGATCTTGGATGAGCTCCAGCAATTATTCTGATTACACACTTTTGTGCAATGAACACTCTTTTACTCAAGGATGAGTTAGCCCAGAATATGATGCCATACGAAAGCAGAGAATGAAAATAGGCGTGGTAAGCTAATTTACTCAGATGTATATCGCCAAAATTTGCAATGACCCTAATAGCATAAGTAGCTGAACTCAAACGTTTCAGCAGATCCTCAGTGTGTTTTTTTCCAGTTCAACGCCTTATCAATGCATACACCTAGATATTTTGAATATTCTACCTTAGCTACCGATTTCTGATCGAAGTCTATATTTATTAATGGTGTCATTCCATTTACTGTATGGAACTGTATATACTGTGTTTTGTCAAAGTTTAATGAGAGCCCATTTGCAGAGAACCACTTAATGATTTTCTGAAAAACATCTTTTACAATTTCACCAGTTGATTCTTGTCTGTCATGTGTGATAGCTATACTTGCATCATCGGCAAAAAGTACCAGCTTTGCATCTTCGTGAATATAGAATGGCAAGTCAATAATGTATATTAAGAACAGCAGAGGACCCACACGATTCCACTCTGCTGGTCAATGTCGGATCCAGCGTCTTGCTACAAAATAAACTCCCCATCGTCCACATACTGCTGCCTGTGGAGGACATCATTCACTGGTAATTGTGCACAGATGGTCCTTCACTGCTCTTTACAGTCGTCTGTTAGATGAAAAGCAACCTGGCAGGCACACATCTTTGTGTACCCCAACTGGTGGTCGAGTGTGCAATCACTACGGACAGAGACGTCCAGTTTAGCTACGATGTGTTCGATTGTGATCCGTCAGTCATCTCAGATGAGAGTGTCTGCACGTTTGTACATTGAAGGAGTCACGGACGTGTGCAGTCAGCCGGCACGTGGTAGATTTGACAGGTTTTTATGACCTTGTTGCAATGAAGACAAACAGCTCTCTCGACGACGCACTGTGCTTTTGTTCACTGCCAGGTCTCCATAGGCAATCTGCAAGTGCCTACGAAAGCTCAATGACAGCTTTCTGCTCGGAACACACCTCCATTACAGATGCCATTTTCAAGGCTACGTATAGTGCTGCAACCCGTCGGAACTTTATGAAACTATAATGACTGAAGGGGGAATATTCCATGATGTCCCACAACAAATTCCGCAATTCTAGACAAACTGGCTGAGAAAAAGGTGTTTTATTGCTTACTGAACATCACTCATATTTTGCCAAACATTTGTTTAGCCTTTTATCATCTGGACCCAAGCCAAACATAATACACAGTGATTCTGTGGATCAGCGCTGAACAGCAACAGGTTCATTCCACACAATGCAGCAACAACTGTAGAAACAGAAATATACACAATAAATACAGTTTAAACACAGTACTTAATTGTATGTTTGGAACTGCAGAATAATTTAAGTACTCGAGGCAGATGAACTAATTTTAAAATGGTTAAGGATCAAATAATGAGACTGGGGACTTCTATACGAATACAGTATTTGTTGTTCTTCAATCTGACTGCAACTGTGGTTTCTTGGTAATGTGAGTTGGCCCTGAAGGAAGCTACAGGTAACATTGCCGACCTGGATAAATGCAAGCTCCTGTGATTACAACAAGCCAGTCTCCACACAAGCTGGCACGTTTGCCGGGTTTTAGGAATGCGTGATAAAGAGGTCTCCAGTCACCAGGTTACTTAAGAGCTGCCATGTCATCTTGCAAGTCTGACTTCTGAATACAACAAGAAATGTAGCTAAAAAAAGTTCAAAAGTGGTTTTAGTCTTTCGTTTACTTCTTGAACAACACTTCATCATTGAACAACAATTTTAGTAGCATGTTCGATGCTCCTAAATGAGTTCTATAAAAAATCTGTTTTCTAGAACAACATTTGTGTTCTCTCTCTTAATGTTCCTGTGAGTTCTTGAGCATGACATTTCAGTGGACACAATCTTAAATACTGCACCAGTGGAAAAACGTATCACCCCATGTGGAAACTATTACTAGTCCACAAGTGCAATAGTGGTGGTATGCGTGTGCAAGCTTTCATTGCCTGTGAAAATGTAGCTTTATGTCTTCTTGTTTTGTGACATGTTCTATACCCTTGAGGGTCTCTTCACTATGAATCTATGGAACAAAAAAACAGTATATTTAATCTAATCCAAAGCAGGGGCATACTACCTCCAATAGGGACATATCTCATAAAGCACTGTGGAGTCCAAATCTCCCAGCTTTACTTAATGTACCACAAGTTTTATATTTGATCCTTTGTATGTTCATTGCTTTACTGCACGATATAAAGGCAAATGTGGAGCTGTACACGTGAGGTGCCTCGTTCTGTTGCAGATGTGTGGTGGGAGTGCCTGGAGCGTGCAGCAAGTCCTCTGTGGGCGCTATTCCGACTTCACAGTGCCGTGCTACTTCTGGCTGCCCTCGCCAGGGGACAGGGCGTGTCCGCCTGCTGCTGTTTCTGCTGCTGAGGGACAGAATATAACTTTCTGTATTCCCTACGACATTAGCTTATGATGAGTGACTACTGACGAGAGAAACTTTTGACAACTGACTTGAATTTCTTGGAGGGAATATTCACCACTGTACACTGTCAACTCCTTCCTGACATTTCGCCCACTAAAGCAATTAATGTTAAAAATAGGTCCATTCACAAACTAGTGAGCCCACCATTTCTTCTAAAATGACTGGGTTTCAAACCGAGAAGCAACACAATAGTTACCTGACATTAGAATAGTGACCTATTAATCTCAGATAAATATGAAACGTTGCTCGGTCTTCTCAGAATATTGACACACTTTAATTACATTCATGCTGTAGGTGAACTGAAGTAGTAGTTCTGTGCAATTTGCAGCTGCCTGCCCAAATAAAATATTACATCTGTGTACAGTTGTCTGTATCATCATCATCAGGATTGAAACTACAGACTGTTGTAGTTGGCACTGTGTTATACATGTGAGATAGAAGGTCTGGAATCTCCCTCAAGTAGGCATGAAGTGATGCAAGCTCAACACTTATAGGGAGGCAGAAGGAACAGTATCAGATGTAGCACTCGACCCTCATTCCACCTGACTCTGCCGTAACATCAGCAAGCTGTCTGCCAGCAGTCTAAATGGAGGCTGAGATTTCTGTAGCACTCTGTCATGTAAGTGTTACTGATACGTGTTGCTCAAATGTTAAGAGGAAGTTGTGTGGAGGATACTGAGTAAAATTGAAAACCAAATGCCTGAATAACTCAAACTGAGTTACTCTTAGACATTGCTGAGACAGACTGCAATGCAATACATGTAAACAGAAGACAGAATACTTGGCAAAGTGGGAAATGACTTGTAGTGAAGTTACAACTGTTTATTGACATGATTCACAAAGACAAAATAAGTCTTTCTTCAATGTCTGTATTTTAGATGTGAAGTGACAGACATTACACTCTCTTTTATCATGTTTAATTTAAATTAGATGTTTGACTCAAATATTATAAAAATTACAATTTCTGTTTTTACATGTATTAAGAAGTAACTATTGTATTGTACTAATTTAAGACTTTGTACATTGAATATAAAGAATTTGAAGTTTTTATTACACTTGTCTACAATCATTCACACATACCATTCAAAATAACATCAGAACAATGGAAAAAACAAGGTAAGCAGTATTCAAATAATCAAATTCTTATCAGCCAGAAGAATGAAGCAGAATTAATCTTCATGCAATTGACTGGTCTCTTGAATAAATCTTTCCAGTGTATTATTGCACAAGAGAAACTTTGATATACTCAGTGCTTCCTTGGATTTTATATGATAAGTGGCAGATAATGATTTTAAATTTTCATTAGAGTACATATAAAATTGAGTATACTGGTAGAGGCAGCCCTACCCAATAGTCCACCACACTCACATGTCAGCCCCAAAGGGTCACTAAACCTACCTTCAACATCAACTGGGAGCACCAAGGTAGTGTTTGCGTCCTGGCGACGGATAGGCACACACACAACCCACTCACACGAGTAGGGCAGGTACCCACTGACATTTACTGCTCCCACACACTGAATCAGATTTCAGTTCTCAAGAGATCACAGTTTAGGGAACGTTTTACATATGTTTTATTATCAGCATCTATGCTTTTTTCTTTTTTTAAAAAAAAGACACACACATTGTCTACACTTCTTTTTTATTGTAGGGTTTCCTGGTTCTACCTGCACATTCATGAGCCATGTTGGACTTGTCACTGGGAGCAGGTACAGTCAACCTGTAAATGGACACCTTTATATCTGGAGGGAATGTTTCCTACTGTCAATGAGACCACAAGTCCATTCACGTGGGTTAGCCCCCAGCCACACAACTTTAAAAGTTCCTGTGTTAGGTGTAGCTTGTACTTTGTTGTCACTTTTGAGACCTGTATATTTCATGTCACTTTATTCTCCATAAGTTAACAGAAGCGTTTGGGAACTGACACACGGGTCATGACTTCTTCGATACCACCTTGTATGCACATGTGACTGCTGAGAATTACACACACATTCGGAGAGGGGGGGGGGGGGGGGTAGGTCTCCAATTACATTTGCTGCTAGGTTCTCTTCGTGATATAAAATGCACTGCACTAGAATAAGACAGCCACAAAACTGCCACTGGAGAAGGACGCCATGCACTGGCAAAGTGTGCACTGTGGAGATAAGAGAATGTGGCTTCATTCTGTCCTTGTGACCCGGAGGGATGGCAGCTCTCAGCACCAGCAGATTCTTGTCTCCCACTTTGCACCCTGGTGTGCCATTGGCTGTGGGCAGAGGGGGAAGACATTTCCTTATGGCCAAGTAAGGAAGACAGCTTCTCACATATTTTTACTGGTGCCCTGATAGTGAGCCTTCTAGACTCACGTACTGCAGTGCAGGGTTTCACTGTGCTGACGAAAAGGCTCAAATTCTGCAATATGTACGTGCTTGTGGATCATTGCAAAATGCTCTGGTGGTGTTCTCTTTCCAATAAAAATATAGTGATTAGGTGATTTTAAGTGCTTCAGTTAGGAAACTATTTATTATGGAAGAGCAATCAAAGCAAAACTACCGTGTCCAAAGAAACAAAATTTCCTTGGAGGTAACTGAAAAAGCACTTTCTCAGACACAACTGTGTGTGGTATCAAAGCTGAGAGACCTAAACAGACATAAATATTGCTGAGAATATACTTTCCTAGACGTGCTTCTACTAACAGTATTATGGCGCACACAGCTTTCGTGCTTATAACATGTATTCTGCTATGCATATCCTACCTTCAACAATTTGTATACTATTTGCAACACAACACAGCACAGCACAACACGGACATGAAGCACTAGTACAATGAAGACTTACCTGAGAAGTGTGGCAAGTTGCTGCGCTGCACACCATCTTCATCACCAATGGATGCTGCTGAATCAGTGGCTGGATCCTTCAATGGCATTTGAGCTGCCCTCAGTGTAACACACCGTGTCAACACAACACAGTAACAGCAGAACTTCTCTTGAGCTCATCATAGCATAAGCTCATTAGTGTGCTTGACTGCCTAACATGTCATTTTCTTGCTAAGCACTGTCACACAGATACTTCTGCCGAATGCTCCATCGCAGTGCCTTCTCCTTGACACAAAGGATGGCATATTTATTTATAACCTATGTTGATTGTTCATCAGCTACAATTTTTTTTAAAATATTTAGCCACAATATACTCTTGGAACTTAATACAGGTCATTAAGGCACCTGTTCTAGAAGCTTCTAGACCTGAACACAGTCCAGCCCAGAGCCTACCTATTGCATCAGCCAGAGACCTAGCCACGTACGCCTCTCTAGCAAGAAGTTCCATGAAGTTGGCCATATTTACTAACAATGCTTTAGTTCCTATGCACCTTTCAAGTTTGCATTAGCTCATAAAAGCAGTTACATACCCAGAATTACCCAATAAAAATTTACTGCTACATCACTCTGCATTTTCTCTATTAGTACAAGTAATTAGATTATTATGCAAGAAGTAACATAAAGGTGGAATGAGGCAGAATGGAACAAAGACACCAAGAAAGCACCATACTACAACATTTCCTCTCTTTCATAGTGGCTGGCATAACCTTCTGGCTCAGTCATCCTTACAGTTCCAGACAATTTACTCTGCTGGGCACATTTGTTGTAAGGGAATTGGAGAAGACCACACATGTGGCACTAACATAGAGGGATTAAAATAGAATTTCTTTTACAACTGGAAGGGAGAGTGAACAGTGTTACCAAACTTAGTATCCTAATATTCTCAAGAGCGCACCTCTGTAGTAGAAGCTACACAGCTAGCACATAAAACCAAAGAAATAAATGTAGTCTGCCTTCACTGCTCAACTCACAAGTCTGAATAGCAGAACTGCATTAATTGATCAGTACTCAGAATGTCCAAAGTCTTATAATATTGTGGTTCATTGAATTCTCCTTTCTATGCAGTTACCTCAGATTACACTTTTTTTCTATTATTTGTGCACTGGTGCCATAGACTTTGCGATCTAGTTATGGCCTGTAACACAGTGTGGAAGGAGTAAGTTGTACAATAATGTTAGTGTAAAGCAGGGTCGGTAATCTATCGCAAAATACTTTCAAAGGAATATTTTTAGCAAAGTATTCTTCATTATTTAGGAAGGACTTAAAATAATTGTGATCCAACAAATACGCCGGCACTATGCTGTTGTTTGTTTACAGTATTTTCACAACAAACAGAATTTGTTGAACACACAAAACAGCAGTAACTTTTACTAAGCAATGTGAATGTTGGTAATCATGACTTATTAACAACTTTATACTTATATGGATATGGTGTCTGTTCTTTTGGACATGTCCGAAAGAGCAGACACCATATCCATACAAGTATATAGGTCTGGCAATACCAGCCATGACTACTTTCTTCTTCTGTACAGATGCACACATATAACTCAAACTCTTATGGGACTTGGTAAGAATATCTTCCATGAGCAATGAATGTGTTGGGTGGGGCTGGCGGTTCTAGGCACTTCAGTCTGGGACCGCGTCAACGCTACGGTCGCAGGTTCCAATCCTGCCTCGGGCATGGATGTGTGTGATGTCCTTAGGTTAGTTAGGTTTACGTAGTTCTAAGTTCTAGGGGACTGATGACCTCAGATGTTAAGTCTCATAGTGCTCAGAGCCATTTTGTTGGGTAGGGACACTACGAATGTAGTGTGTGGACATATGAGTTGTGAATGTGGGTCTCACAGGAGGCGTGCAAGAGATATTCCCTGCAGTCGCACTGTCCTCTGCACCCTCGGTGGCTCAATGGATAGAGCATCTGCTGTGTAAGCTGCAGATCCTGTGTTCGGGTCCCAGTCGGGGAACACATTTTCACCTGTCCCTGTTGATATACATCAAGGCCTGTCAGCAGCTGAATGTATTAATATATAATTCTAATTTCATTTTAACAACTTTGTTCAAACTTCCAAATATCTTAAATATATATTTGTTAGTTGTTAGCCATTGTAAGCAATTAGTGTTCTATGTTTTGAAGAAATGGGGAAGACCAGTACAGAGCAGTGCAGAAACATAAAAAGAGGTAAACTGTGAGCCAGAGACCCAGACGCAAACAGAACTGATGGAAGGGAGATTATGACTTAACATCCTATTGCTGATGCTATCATTACAGACTTTGGGGAGAATTAGGCTGATGTTTTGGACACCAACCCTAAGTTTTCTTGAAACATTTCTCCAGTTCTGTCACTTGCTGACTGCCTTTTTTATTTCGACATTACAACTGCATCACACTTCTTTTTCCATTAGTCTGCCTTATATACTCATATCTAGCGCTGTCTCTTCCTTCATACCTTATCTGTGCATTTGATTCATTATATTCTTCATCAAGCATTGTTAGTAGTGTTTGCACTTTCATGGTGTGTTGTATAAAGTGTGCATGGAAGCAAGATGTGATGTGCAAAGCCGTGTGTGTGTGTGTGTGTGTGTGTGTGTGTGTGTGTGTGTGTGTGTGTGTTTGTGTGTGCGAGAGAGAGAGAGAGAGAGAGAGAGAGAGAGAGAGAGAGAGAGAGAGAAGAAGTTTGAATTCCCACATGGAATGCAATGTGTCACATGCATCACCAATGCTATGCATCACAAAATTTGGCCAAGGCTGGCCACTTATGTGAAATACATACGTGGTGCAATAAAGGCAATTTGCATAATAAAATTTACAGCCTACAGTGGTTTTTAAAATGGTTTAATCCTTTAGAAGTTACACTGAGGCTGTGCACATGTGCATGAAGAAATAAATGAAAAAGAGATTAGAAGAAACTTTTAAATCTTTGTTGCTGAAATAAATGTAACTTAGGTGTAGTTGTATTAGTGAATGTCTTGGTGTTGAGTTAACTAAGGCAAAACAAGGTGATAAGTACAGTACTTGTTTTGTCTTGCCCTGACAGACTTATGTCTGAACAGAAAGGAATGATGCATGGAGCCCTCAGATTCTTTCACAGTCTGCCCATGCAATGAAAACATCTGGCAAATTGTAGAAGTGTGTTAAAATACCAATTAAAATTCTTTGTTGTGTTGTCTTTGTGTGAGGGATCTCTTCTTTTTTGTGCTGTCTTTTGATTTTGGTATCTGATGTTGAGCGGTTGATAGTTAGAAATGACGGTTCAGATAGCATCATGTGAAAAAGAATGGTTCAAGTTATATTACTAGTGGGGTCACAAACAGTATTTCCCACGTAAACTTTTGTGAAATAAATCTGGAAGCCGTTCCTCACAGTAATCTTTGAAGCACCAGAAACTTTGAGCATATTTCGACAACAGTTGATGGATGCCACAATATGTATCAGAGATGAAGATATTAGGTTTGACTTTTCACCTTGAATATAACCAAAATTTCAGTTATGCAAATTAGTCAATAAAACCCGATCCAAACATACACCAAGGATGTTACACACAACAACTAAGTTACATACCCAGACGTAACGAGTACGGTAACGAGAACGGAAAAACAAACGATTTAAAAGAAAATTTTCGAAACAACAGGAGTAATTTCAATGGCCGAGTGAGTTACAATCCACCATCACAAGCCCCTACGTCGAACATGAGCAGAAACTGTCAGCCACAGCATTGGCAACAATGCCATGCCTTACGCTGTACCGCAGCCGACCTCTGGGCAGCAAAATAACGGGACAGCAGCTGACGACACAAACTGGCGAAGTACTCACACAGTGCAACTCACTGAAATTTCTCCAGGTAATGAACTAAGTCACACTACGCCGTCGGAAAACAGCAAACGGTCGTAGTTAAGCCCCAGACCACACGCCGAAAAAGAAACTTGCTAATATCACACGATATCAACAAAAGCAGTCAGCATCAGCAAGCAAGGAAAGTAAAGTCACGGAACTAATTTCGCGCGCTTTGTCCTCTAATCACTTATGAAACTCTCGCTAGATGGCAGTACTGTTGTTACGGTTAGAGAGCCTGTAGTTACCAAAGAGGTATATAAACTACATAGAGTGGCTATATGTGAGATAACAGCGCTCCCAGCGGCAGCAAAAAGCAACACCGGCCGCGATTTTTTGAAACGTCTACATGTCAGTATATTTACATTTGGTGTATAGTACTGGCGTTAGAAAATCACTGTTTTCCGGTTGTAATTTGTTTTTAAAGTCTTATTGAGCGAACGCGAATCATGCCCAGTATATGTGCAGCGTACAATTGCGATAATAGAAGTGATAAAACAACTGGAATAACATATTTCAAGTGAGTATCTAAATGCATGTTGTACTTAGCGTGTTGTGCATCATGTTGGTGTTTAAGCTGTATACAAAATGTAAATAAGCTACTGTTTGCACGTCTCTTAATTTTAGATTTCCTCTGAAAAAGAAAGAGCTGTTAAATCGGTGGGCAGCCAATATGAGGCGAGATAAGTGGCAGCCAACTCAATATACCTACATATGCTCGTTTCACTTTGAAGACAGATACATGTATTGTACAAACGAGAAAAGGCGACTTCTGACAAACGCAGTACCGACAATATTTACGTTTCCTGGCCATCTGTAGAGAACAACTATAGTATAGAGAGAACCAATGAAACGGCCTGTCAGTGAAGAATCAGCTTCCTTATCAAATGAACCAGGTAAAATAGTTTTCCTGTTATTTATTTGCTATATGGGTTATGTGTGAATTTTACTATTAATGTTTGTTTAAAGAAAAATAAAGTTTAATGGTAATACTTCATTTTTGTAGGTGAGAGAGTCAATCAGAATGATCATACGGATCATTCTTATTGTTTGCCTAGCCCCAAAAAATTGAAACAGTGTTATGAGGCACTACAGAAAAGGACCAAGGAGCTGAGGAAGCAAGCGAAACATGCAAGGCAAAGTGTTTCAAGAAAGAAGTAACAAATTGTGACATATAAAGCAGTGGTTGTAGGCCTAAATAAGAGTTTTATTACTGCTCCAAAGGCTGTATTCAAATTGTTAACAGGGGCAGAAAGGGTTTTCAGGGACTGTCAAACCTTAATATACAAGAAGAACTTCCTTCTGTAGATGTGTGTGGAATTGTTCAGAATGTTGGGTGAAAGGGCGAATTTATTTACTCGATTTTGACCATCTAATGGTGCCAGCTGAATTTGGAGAAGAGTCACATTACTCTTTTCTAGTCATGATGCTGTTAAAATATTATTTTAATTGTCGGTTACACCCTTTGTGCAAAAACTGGGCCAATGGAAGAAAGAGGGAAACATATTCGGCAAATATATACTAACTTATATTGTTTAAGAGACACTGAGAGGTCCTGAGCTCTCAGTTGATCGTTTTTGGACCTACTGAACTATTTAAAATTGTTCTTGACCTAATCTATATGGCATTGCAGCGAAATGAACTGCAACATTTCGTAATAAACTTTTCAATTAATCGATGTCAGAATTGTGTGTCATTTCTATTAGCCTTCATCACTATATGTTTTACAGTAGAGAAATCAGATTGTCAGTGCAGATTGGCTTTTTTTATGCTATGCGAGTAAGCAATAACAACATTCAGTATTAGCAGACGACGTGTAGGCTGTACCTTGGCGTTACAAGACATGGCGGTTCAGTTTTCAAGTTGGTTCAAAGATGGCGGTGCCATAGCCAGTCTATGTTGTTTGTATCGGTCGCTGGTAGTTATGGTAGTTTAGTGCACTCTGGCTGGATATTTGCAAACTTATTCTACATGTGGTTCACATAGCCAATTGTAGAAACAAAACAACTATGTAAAACATTATCAAAACAATAATACTAAACGTCGATTAGAGGGCAAAAACTGTAGAGGAAGACAGAGATTGAAATACGTCAAGCAATTGAGGATGTAGGTTGCAAGTGCTACTCTGAGATGAAGAGGTTAGCACGGGAAAGGAATTCGTGGCGGGCCGCATCAAACCAGTCAGTAGACTGACGACCAGGAAAAAAAAAAAAAAATGACGCATCGAAGCGTGGTAGAGATGTGCAGAGACAGAGATTGGATAGCGAAGTTTCGGCCACTCTGCATTCCTTTATTACATAGATAGTGGAACGTGAAAAACGTGTGGTGGTTGGTATGACACCCTTAGGCTGCAAGCTCTCAGCCTTCGGGTCGCCCAAAAGAGCGGTACTTAGGTAGAAGCCACGCCTCCAAACCGCTACTACATGCGGCTTACGGACGTTCCAAGGCGCAGCCTAAACACTACTAACCGTTCGGGAAACATCTATCGATACAAACACTTCCAAAAACGTTGACAATCGCTATTTTAATCGGAATGGGAAATGTGCGAAATTCATCCTGATAATTTAAATTTTGTAATATGTTCTTGCGAAATTTACTTTAACATATATTTTGGGGCGGCTCCGCCTCAGAGCCTTTAATTAAGAGCCGTGCCTGCCCCAGACTATTGACCTCTCTGGGAGTTGGGGCAAAGCAAAACCACAGACATGTTTTATAAGGTTTGACAAACAAAGTGACATCAAGGATGATTTATATCAGCATGAGTTAGATACAATAGATACAATCCAGGATGAACAAATACAAGCAATCATTAAGATGAAAATACTTAATATTGACACACATTTAATTTTAGATACAGGTTCAACTACCAACCTAATATCAAATGCATTTTTCTGTGAATCGAATAAGAGAGGCAAATTCCCATCGTTTCCTGTCCAAAATTGCAAGGTGCAAACTGCTACAGGCAGTCAGACTAAACTGGTTAAACATCAGGCATTTATTCCATTACACATCGAACATTTAACAGTGAAGTGCAATTTTCTTATAAACGACAAACTTACAATTAATTGCCTTATTGGCATGGACACATTTAGAACATACAAAACACAGATTGACGTAGGTAATGGTAAATGCCACTTTTATGTAAAGGATCAGAATTTTTTCTATTGATTTAGGCAAAACACCTGATGAAAGTATGGCGTCGATAGGTCATATCGACCACAGACAACATTAATCTTTGGGACTCAGGTCGCTCATCCGAACTGCCATGTTAATTGAATCTGTTCTCATACCTTGTACTGTGTGCAGATGAATGATAATTGTCGAAATATATGTATGTACAGATATTAGTGGGTACAGTTTATTCCGTATACTGCTATTCATATCCTGTTCCCATACTGGTGACCCCAAAGTTTCCACGACCTCCGCGCCGGGTGTTGTAAATCAACAGGTTATGCGCACGCGCCATGGTCACCTCACTCAATGCTTTGTTCGAAGATTTGGAAGCCGAGCTATGACCACCGGGCCCCTTCAATCCTTCGCCAATGGCCGGCTGTCCATTACTCCATATTGATTCGCAGTCTCCAACCACGTTAACCTCAAACTTGCTGTTCTACAATAGCCGAGTGCTACACTATTAACTCAAACAATGGACTTGGGTTTCATGTCGCCGGCCTGTTCTCGCCAACATGTGAAGTGGGTAATATCAGGAACCGTGTACCCACCGATCAATCGTATAATGTTCAAAGCAATCTACATTTGCACACGTACTTTGACTCTCAATGGGCCACAACAAAAGTTACTGTCGTGCCGTGTGCAATGCAACCATTTGTACAAAACGCACCTGGCCACTATCAAACGCGACCTGTTCCGTTTTTGCCTCATTTACAGACTAACGATGGACATTTTCGTGCGCAAAATTCTCCTTGCTCACCCCCACAGATCTGTTGCTCAACTTTTCGACCGTGTGGATTCGAGTACATCTTTCGGCCTTTTGCCTTCCAGGGGCGTCTTACCACACCGCAGTGATCTTCCGCAAATTGCACCGGTAATTTATAGTAAGATCCCATGGGGCGTGGTTTCAACGTGTGCGGAGAACTCACACTTTTGTCACGTGAGTGACCCCCCCCCCCCCCCCCTCACTCGCAGGGAGCCCCGGTTCCGACCGCTCAGCCGCTCGCCTCCCCCACAGCTCCACCTGTGTCTGCCGGCCGGCCTTCCGCGTTATTTCCGAGGTGGGCAAATTCAAATTAGTACCTGTAACCTACGGTCCAGTTCATGGGACCCCAACATGTGTTGCACAACCGCGCGTTCCCACGGTACAGACCGTGCCAGCCGCATCGTGTTTTCACGACACGTCAAGCAAAAAGCAACCCGCCGTTGCTACGGACGTCCTTGCCAGTAGCACACCCACGTCTACTGTGCCAGCCTGCTGTACGGCCTCTCCTGCCACAGACCAGCCGGTTTTCCAAGGGACACTAAAGCTGCCTTCGTCCCCTCCCTCAGATCATCTGCTGAAGCTGCCGCCTTTACACGAAGACAATCTTGTATCACGGTTTTCACTCGTCGACCATCTTTTCGAGTTTCATCACGTGTCCGATGACAACTCTAAACTCCTGTGTCTCGTCAAGCACCTCCGTGATCACTTAATTTGCGACATACTCCTCTTGCCACCGCCTCCACCAAAGTACGAGTTCGTAAAGAAAATCATTGTGGAACGATTCGCCTCCTCACCACAAGAATTAATCATCAAGATCTTGTACGAGGAACACCTAGGGGACAGAACATCATCACAACCCTGACGCTGCTTTCAGTTACTAGTGAGTGAGCATATCGTGCCGGCCGTCACTCTGTGGGCAGTGCGGTCTGCCAAATTGCCTACCGACGTACAGATCCACCTGCTACCACACTCCTTCAAGTCAATCGGCTCTCATCTCCACATCGCATACCAACTGTATTCATTGCTAAGACAACACCAACCAGCTCACCATTCACTGATAGTTGGCACAACTGCTCCTCTTTACCGGCCATCTGCTGGCAGAGGCAGGGCTCACACCACCTCCGCACCTTCTACATCGCCTGACAGTATCCCTTCGCTCTCTCTACCGTCCAACCACTCTAGGATCGCTCACACACCATACATGCCGGTACACATGTCGGAAAAAATCAATGAGGACAAGCCTCCTCTGCTGACACAGACACCGGCTCATCTGTACTGCTGGTACCACAAACAATATTGTCGGTGATAATGCCAAGAAGTGCTGATTACCTTGCCAGCACCCAAAAGCCGACTGCAGGACCTAAAAGATGCCGAGTCCTGCAGGGAAGCTCACAAGCGTCCTCTTACATTGCACTCAGTCCACTCGTCCGCCCAGCTGAGTGGTCGTTTGTACGTGACTGGCATTTCGTCACGGTTTGTTTTCCTAGTCAACACTGGTGCTGACGTGTCTATTGTACCTACATCGACTGCTCCCTCCATCTTTTCACCGACGAAGTCACTTCTACGAGCTGTCAATGCATCAACGTTACAAACCTCAGGCTCTGTCAAACTTACGGTGCACATATCTCCTTCTCTGTGTTTTCTGTGGACCAGAGCATTTCCGACATTGATGAACCAATTCTCGGGTATGGATTTTTTGTCCCATTACAAACTCTCTCCGAACGTAGCTCAGAGCTCAGTGCTACACCATCACACTAACACTCAGATACTGGCCCTGTGTGCCTCGGTCGTATGCAGTCCTCATTGTGGCGCTCACCTGCACGGCGCCAAACACGCATACGACCATCATTGGCACCAAGGCAGAAGCGTCTCTCATCGCTGAAGACGACACGTCTCCATTCGTCCCTCCATTCACGCCTGTCACGACACCACTGGAGGCGGGCTGCATGATGTTGGGGCGTGAGCGGAAGACGGCCTAACGGTGTGCGGGACCGTAGCCCAGCTTCATGGAGACGGTTGCGAATGGTCCTCGCCGATACCCCAGGAGCAACAGTGTCCCTAATTTGCTGGGAAGTGGCGGTGCGGTCCCCTACGGCACTGCGTAGGATCCTACGGTCTTGGCGTGCATCCGTGCGTAGCTGCGGTCCAGTCCCAGGTCGACGGGCACGTGCATCTTCCGCCGACCACTGGCGACAACATCGATGTACTGTGGAGACCTCACGCCCCACGTGTTGAGCAATTCGGCGGTACGTCGACCCGGACTCCCGCATGCCCACTATACGCCCTCGCTCAAAGTCCGTCAACTGCACATACGGTTCACGTCCATGCTGTCGCGGCATGCTACCAGTGTTAAAGACTGCGATGGAGCTCCGTATGCCACGGCAAACTGGCTGACACTGACGGCGGCGGTGCACAAATGCTGCGCAGCTAGCGCCATTCGACGGCCAACACCGTGGTTCCTGGTGTGTCCGCTGTGCCGTGCGTGTGATCATTGCTTGTACAGCCCTCTCACAGTCTCCGGAGCAAGTATGGTGGGTCTGAGACACCGGTGTCAATGTGTTCTTTTTTCCATTTCCAGGAGTGTACATCTTATCGGTCCTCTTCCACCATCGGAGGGCCATAGATACATTCTGTCCACAATTGACTACTCATCCCGCTGGGTTGAGGCAGTCCCCTTACCGATCATCACTGCCGAGACTGTGGCGAAGGTTTTTATCTCCTCATGGATTACTAGGCTCAATTGTCTGACCACCATTACCTACAACTAGGGTCAGCAGTTTGAGTATTCCCTGTTCACCATTTTATGTAACGTCTGCGGCATAAAGAAAATTCACACCATAGCCTACCACCCACAAAGCAATGGGTTAGTGGAACAGTGGCAACGTACTCTAAAAACGGCGCTCAGGTGCCACAACTGCCTATGGTCCAAAGCACTTCCATGGATACTGCTCGGCGTCCATTCAACATTGAATCCTGACTTACATTGAATTATCTCAGAATTTGTTTTCGGGGAGACCGACTCAAATCAGCATTCATGGACCCTGACGTCCCTCTTCTGGCTCAGTCTGATTTTCCTAATGACTCTCCCACCAGTCTCCCTCCCACCATGGAGTCCGACAATGTTTCTCCTCAGGTCACCACGCTTCCCCATCGCATTTCATGGATTTCTCAAACATGTCACCCTTCACCCTGTGTGCAGGTTTTGCTGCTACCTCATTGACTATGGAGACACCCTCTCCCATAGTCACCGTGCTCTGCAACGTACCCCCCCCCTCCCCCCACTGCGTGGACGACATTTCAATCGTCACTCTCGATGACTGAGTTCTCATTCTAGTCACAGACACCGTGGCCCCGCCGCCCAATGACCAGTTGAATGTCAGTGTTGTGCATAGCCTCACCCTCCCTTGTAAGTGTGACCCGACGACAATTCGCGCCTTCAATTAGCATCCAGGCTTTCCACACCCACACTCTGCCATCTGCCGTTCAACCGGTCTACTCTTGGGCTGGCCACTGCATCATCTATCCTCACTGGCTCAACGACAGATTAGCCGAGTGGTCTAAGGTGTTGCAGTCATGGACTGTGCGGCTGAGGTTCGAGTCCTCCCTCAGGCATGGGTGTGTGTGTTCGTCCTTAGGATAATTTATGTTAAGTAGTGTGTAAGCTCAGGGACTGATGACCTTAGCAGTTAAGTCCCAAACGATTTCACACACACAGCAACTTCGAGGTGGACCTGCCTCCAGTCGCTCCACCCCCGTACCCTGCCCCAGTTGGGGTTGAGGTCCTAGTCATGCATCTACCAGCTAATACGACGACCAACAGCGTCAATGCCCATATGGTCTTCACTCAAGACTCACATGCGGTACTCCTTACTATGGAGGGGGGGGGGGGGGGTCTGTGTGGCATCGATAAGTCATATCAACTATAGACAACGTTAATCTTTGGGACTCAGGTCGCTCATCTGAACCGCCATGTTAATTCAGTCTATTCTTATACCTTGTACTGTGTGCACGTGTATGATAATTGTCAAAATATATGTACGTGCAGATATTAGTGGGGACAGTCTATTCCACATACCGCTATTCATATCCTGTTCCCATTAAAGTAATAACAACAAACCAGAGTCAAATGTAATCACAACAGTCCTTGCTGCATATCTTCCGATCAAGTTTTTGGATTCAAAAGCTGCTTTCAACATTTACAAAGTTGTTAGCATATAAATAGTGCCCATAACTGATTTGTGTGACTTGACCTTATGGAAGTATTCTCTACCAGGTGACAGGAATTGTTCCAATAACAAAGTGGTTAATTGCACATATGTTTTATGCACATAATGGGATACATTAGCATGTCGACAATGTATCAAAGCTCAGAATGCACTTAAGTCCTTGACTCACCCACAGATGTGCCTCTCATCTCTCACCAGTTATGCAGGCGACAGTCAATATCCACACAAAGGCCCCTTCTCGCATTCCTCATAGTGCGGATCGCTGAAGAGAAGATATGAATTGTATCATCGTTTGGCTGGACAGATGTGTGTGTATGGCAAAGCTGGACCATGTCTCGAAGTCATGTCATGTGTGGCACTGGTGCTATAAAGCTGGGAGACGAGCAGGTGGTGCGGAATTCTCCTGGCATGTCTGAACCAGGAGTCTGGTGGGGTGTTCGAGAGGGCGGGATGGAGGGGGGGGGGGGGGAGGAAGAAATGGCATTGGTGTGGTTGCCTCTGCAGGAAGATGTACCACAGCCTGAGGCGAGGATTGCACTAATGTGGGCCGGCCGGAGTGGCCGAGCGGTTCTAGGCGGTACAGTCTGGAACCGCCAGACCACTACAGTCGCAGGTTCGAATCCTACCTCGGGCATGGATGTATATGATGTCCGTAGGTTAGTTGGGTTTAAGTAGTTCTAAGAGACTGATGACCTCAGAAGTTAAGTCCCATAGTGCTTGGAGCCTTTTGAACCATTAATGTGGTATTTACAGGTAATCACGCTGTAACAGCGTGCGTTCTCAGATATGATAAGTTCACAAAGGTATATGTATCACATTGGAACAACCGAAATAAAATGTTCAAACGTACCTACGTTCTGTATTTTAAACCTACCGGTTACAAACTGTTCGTCTAAAATTGTGAACCAAATGTTTGTGACTATTACAGTGCCATATATCACAAAGCGAAAAAAGTGGTCCAACTAAAACACTCATATTTCTGTACGTACTACAAGAATGTTTTTGTTGTGGTCTTCAGTCTTGAGACTGGTTTGATGCAGCTCTCTTGCCAATCTATCCTGTGCAAGCTTCTTCGTCTCCCAGTACCTACTGCAGCCTACATCCTTCTGAATCTGCTTAGTGTATTCATCTCTTGGTGTCCCTCTACGATTTTTACCCTCCACGCTGCCCTCCAATGCTAAATTTGTGATCCCTTGATGCCTCAGGACATGTCCTACCAACCGATCCCTTCTTCTAGTCAAGTTGTGCCACAAACTTCTCTATTCCCCAATCCTATTCAATACCTCCTCATTAGTTACGTGATCTACCCATCTAATCTTCAGCATTCTTCTGTAGCACCACATTTCAAAAGCTTCTATTCTCTTCTTGTCCAAACTATTTATTGTCCATGTTTCACTTCCACACAAGGCTACACTCCATTCAAATACTTTCAGAAACGACTTCCTGACACTTAAATCTATACTCGATGTTAACAAAGTTCTCTTCTTCAGAAACGCGTTCCTTGCCATTGCCAGTCTACATTTTATATCCTCTCTACTCCGACTGTCATCAGTTATTTTGCTCCCCAAATAGCAAAACTCCTTTACTACTTTAAGTGTCTCATTTCCTAATCTAATTCCTTCAGCATCACCCGACTTAATTCGACTAAATTCCATTATCCTTGTCTTGCTTTTGTTGATCTTCATCTTATATCCTCCTTTCGAGACACTGTCCATTCCATTCAACTGCTCTTCCACGTCCTTTGCTGTTTCTGACAGAATTACAATGTCATCGGCGAACTTCAAAGTTTGTAAGTAGTTCGAGTAACGAAGATTTTTTGTGAGGTAAGTGATTTGTGAAAGGTATAGGTTAATGTTAGTCAGGGCCATTCTTTTGTAGGGATTATTGAAAGTCAGATTGCGTTGCGCTAAAAACTATTGTTTGTCAGTTTAAGCACAGTCGTGTATAAATTTTCAAAGGGGACGTTTCATATGTCGACCCTTAGCCAAGGATACCTCACTGGAATCTTCTGATTTTTTCTTGTAGTTTGTGTAATTAATGTAGATTTTGTTTATTGCTAGCGCGTAATTGTAGAGAGAACCTCCTTTGTAGTTGTAGTCTTTCATTGTTGTACAGTACAACAGTTGTAGCGTGCATGTAGAGTTGCACCAAGTATTTCGCAGCTGCGCTTGCAATTAACTAGATATTATTTTCTATGTTAATGTATTCTCTTATTTTTGCTCTTCAAATTGTTTTTTTTTTCTGTGTTGTCGTGTGAAATATTGTGACAATAATCGCGTGTGAAAAAACTTATACTAGGCTCCAAAGTAAACTGAGAAATGACAGTGAAGACGAAAGCAGTGTGTTAGCGCCACCGAGTAATGAATTAACTAATGTTCAAAGTAGTAATTTGGTAATTGTACATAGGGAAATGGAGCGGGCTGCAAACAATGGTGTAGACAGTGAAATAAGTAGTGAACAGGGAACAATTATCGATCGATCAGTCGGCAACAGCTCGCCTCAGGATTCCGAAATGACAGGACACATTCTTGCAAATACTGTAGATTCAGGTTTTGCGTCCTCACCGCTTTCTCAAATAAGTCAAGACACATTTTCTGTTTTTCAAACTGCGAATATTGCCGGTTCAAATGCATTGCCGAATAGCACTAAGGAACATGTTTCAGACACCAGTGCATTGTTATTACAATTAATGCAACAAATGGGACAAAAGCTTCAAAAGCTAGACACAATGGAACAAACACAGCAAAAGCTTCAAAAGTTAGACACAATGGTGTATTTGTTTTCTTCCTGTCTCTGTGTACTGTTTCATAGAATTTTTTCTCTTATAATACTAAGCTACATTCACTATGATGAGGAATACTGTTATCCTCAAATATAATTTGCATTAATAACATGTTATTTACTTCGTAAAGATGTTTACACATTATTTATTCTGTTTTGTTCTAATGCTCATGTGTGAAGTTGATGTTTCAAAAGTTATTCTGATCTTTTATGTATGTACTTATAAATTTTGTAACACTGATGTATGTGCTATTTCGATTCTTTTGTAAAGCCTGTACTACTGCAAATGTTATCTGTATTGTTATGTTCTTTAAAGATGTATTTTGTACCTTTGTTATTGTATTCTTATGTTATAAAATTGTAATTGACACCAGTTCATCAAATTAAGTAACTTGTAAATTACATTTCACTGCACACGTTTCTGTTGCTCATAGTATATGGACAATATGTGAGAAGTAGGGACTAATAGTGTTTGCACGTGTGTTAATAATTCAGTAAGGGACTGGATAACAGCATTGCTGGTTGTAAGAGCATTTCAAAAACAATTTTTGTGAGTGCACAAGTGGTGGTTATGGACTTGCTATATTATCCGCAAGACTCTTCAATGGTGATTGTGCACCTGCACAGTCAAACAGATGGCTGCTGGCCATCTCTACAAGGACTACAGTGGGTCTACACCTTTGACGACCCACCGATACCATTATTTCTACAAGGACTGCAGTGGGTCTGCACCTCTGGTGGCCCACCAATACCGTAATCTCTACCAGGACTACAATGGGTCTACGCTGTGTTCACCTACCTACCAATATTCTTCAAAACTTCGACTGACTCTGCTGTGGGTTTGCTCTGTTGTGGCCCATTGCCTGTCTGCATGTCAAGAGTCAGCACTGTCTTTCCGTTGGAAGGACAGCACTACTTCTCCAAGACTGCTTAGAAATCCACTACTTCCAGACTCAGACTTTGAGAAAAACACTGCAATTTTACTTTGATGAATGATCAGGACTGTCTTTATGGACTGTGAGAAAATTTTAGCTTTTAACCAATACTGTATCGATAAGTGTGTGCATTTCATTTCTTTGTAACTGAAAATATGAAAAAAAATTTCAAATCTGTATTGTCCACTGACCAAAACAATTTGTAATTTTTTTTGTGGGGAGCATGGGGGCTATGTAAGTAGGCTGTTTAGGTTTTCGTATTGGTAACGCCGCTTAGCGCTCGGTATGAAAAATCACTGGCTGTGCTGTGCGCAGTGTGTGTTTAGTTTGCATTGTTGTCTGCCATTGTAGTGTTGAGCAGAGGCAGCTGGATGCTAACAGCGCGTAGCGTTGCGCAGTTGGAGGTGAGCCGCCAGCAGTGGTGGACGTGGGGAGAGAGATGGCGGAGTTTTGAAACTTGTAAGAATTGGTGTCGTGAACTGATATATATACTCTCCTGGAAATTGAAATAAGAACACCGTGAATTCATTGTCCCAGGAAGGGGAAACTTTATTGACACATTCCTGGGATCAGATACATCATATGATCACACTGACAGAACCACAGGAACATAGACACAGGCAACAGAGCATGCACAATGTCGGCACTAGTACACTGTATATCCACCTTTCGCAGCAATGCAGGCTGCTATTCTCCCATGGAGATGATCGTAGAGATTCTGGATGTAGTCCTGTGGAACGGCTTGTCATGCCATTTCCACCTGGCGCCTCAGTTGGACCAGCGTTCGTGCTGGACGTGCAGACCACGTGAGACGACGCTTCATCCAGTCCCAAACATGCTCAATGGGGGACAGATCCGGAGATCTTGCTGGCTAGGGTAGTTGACTTACACCTTCTAGAGCACGTTGGGTGGCACGGGATACATGCGGACGTGCATTGTCCTGTTGGAACAGCAAGTTCCCTTGACGGTCTAGGAATGGTAGAACGATGGGTTCGATGACGGTTTGGATGTACTGTGCACTATTCAGTGTCCCCTCGACGATCACCAGAGGTGTACGGCCAGTGTAGGAGATCGCTCCCCACACCATGATGCCGGGTGTTGGCCCTGTGTGCCTCGGTCGTATGCAGTCCTCATTGTGGCGCTCACCTGCACGGCGCCAAACACGCATACGACCATCATTGGCACCAAGGCAGAAGCGACTCTCATCGCTGAAGACGACACGTCTCCATTCGTCCCTCCATTCACGCCTGTCGCGACACCACTGGAGGCGATCTGCACGATGTTGGGGCGTGAGCGGAAGACGGCCTAACGGTGTGCGGGACCGTAGCCGAGCTTCATGGAGACGGTTGCGAATGGTCCTCGTCGATACCCCAGGAGCAACAGTGTCCCTAATTTGCTGGGAAGTGGCGGTGCGGTCCCCTACGGCACTGCGTAGGATCCTACGGTCTTGGCTTGCATCCGTGCGTCGCTGCGGTCCGGTGCCAGATCGACGGGCACGTGCACCTTCCGCCGACCACTGGCGACAACATCGATGTACTGTGGAGACCTCACGCCCCACGTGTTGAGCAATTCGGCGGTACGTCGACCCGGACTCCCGCATGCCCACTATACGCCCTCGCTCAAAGTCCGTCAACTGCACATACGGTTCACGTCCACGCTGTCGCGGCATGCTACCAGTGTTAAAGACTGCGATGGAGCTCCGTATGCCACGGCAAACTGGCTGACACTGACGGCGGCGGTGCACAAATGCTGCGCAGCTAGCGCCATTCGACGGCCAACACCGCGGTTCCTGGTGTGTCCGCTGTGCCGTGCAAGTGATCATTGCTCGTACAGCCATCTCGCAGTGTCCGGAGCAAGTATGGGGGGTCTGACACACCGGTGTCAATGTGTTCTTTTTTCCATTTCCAGGAGTGTATTATGACTATTAAGGTAAATACATTGTTTGTACTCTATTAAAATCTTTCATTCGCTAACTATGCCTATCAGTAGTTAGTGCCTTCAGTAGTTTGAATCTTTTATTTAGCTGGCAGTATTGGCGCTCGCTGTATTGCAGTAGTTCGAGTACCGAAGATTTTTTGTGAGGTAAGTGATTTGTGAAAGGTATAGGTTAATGTTAGTCAGGGCCATTCTTTTGTAAGGATTATTGAAAGTCAGATTGCGTTGCGCTAAAAACTATTGTGTGTCAGTTTAAGCACAGTCGGGTACAATTTTTCTAAGGGGACGTTTCAAGTTTTTATTTCTTCTCCCTGGATTTTAATACCTACTCCAAATTTTACTTTTGTTTCCTTTACTGCTTGCTCAATATACAGATTGAATAACATCGGGGAGAGGCTACAACCCTGTCTCACTCCTTTCCCAACCACTGCTTCCCTTTCATGCCCCTCGACTCTTATAACTGCCATCCGGTTTCTGTAAAATTGTAAATAGCCTTTCGCTACCTGTATTTTACCCCTGCCACCTTTAGAATTTGAAAGAGAGTATTCCAGTCAACATTGTCAAAAGCTTTCTCTAAGTCTACTAATGCTAGAAACATAGGTTTGCCTTTCCTTAATCTTTCTTCTAACGTAAGTCGTAAGGTCAGTATTGCCTCAGGTCTTCCAACATTTCTACAGAATCCATACTGATCTTCCCCGAGGTTTGGCTTCTACCAGTTTTTCCCAATTCGTGTTAGCATTTTGCAGCTGTGAATTATTAAACTGATAGTTCGGTAATTTTCACATCTGTCAACACCTGCTTTCTTTGGGATTGGAATTATTATATTCTTCTCGAAGTCTGAGGGTATTTCGTCCGTCTCGTACATCTTGCTCACCAGATGGTAGAGTTTTGCCAGGACTGGCTCTCCCAAGGCCGTCAGTAGTTCTAATGGAATGTTGTCTACTCCTGGGGCCTTGTTTCGACACAGGTCTTTCAGTGCTCTGTCAAACTCTTCACGCAGTATCGCATCTTCAATTTCATCTTCATCTACATCCTCTTTCATTTCTATAATATTGTCCTCAAATACATCGCCCTTGTATAGACCCTCTATATACTCCTTCCACCTTTCTGCTTTCTCCTCTTTGCTTAGAACTGGTTTTCCATCTGAGCTCTTGATATTCATACAAGTGGTTCTCTTTTCTCCAAAGGTCTCTTTAATTTTCCTGTAGGCTGTATCTATCTTACCCCTAGTGAGATAAGCCTCCACATCTTTACATTTGTCCTCTAGCCATGTCTGCTTAGCCATTTTGCACTTCCTGTCGATCTCATTTTTGAGACGTTTGTATTCCTTTTTGCCTGCTTCATTTACTGCAGTTTTATATTTTCTCCTTTCATCAATTAAATTCAATATTTCTTCTGTTACCCAAGGATTTCTACTAGCCCTCGTCTTTTTACCTACTTGATCCTCTGCTGCCTTCACTACTTCATCCCTCAAAGCTACCCATTCGTTTTCTACTGTATTTCTTTCCCCCCATTACTGTCTATTGTTCCCTTATGCTCTCCCTGAAACTCTGTACAACCTCTGGTTTAGTCAGTTTGTCCAGGTCCCATCTCCTTAAATTCCCACCGCTTTGCAGTTTCTTCAGTTTCAATCTACGGTTCATAACCAATATATTGAGGTCAGAGTCCACATCTGCCTCTGTAAATGTGCTACAATTTAAAACCTGGTTCCCAAATCTCTGTCTTACCATTATATAATCTATCTGATACTTTTTAGTATCTCCAGGATTCTTCCATGTATCCAACCTTCTTTTATGATTCTTGAACCAAGTGTTAGCTATGATTAAGTTATGATCTGTGCAAAATTCTAACAGATGGCTTCCTCTTTCATTTCTTAGCCCCAGTCCATATTCACCTACTACGTTTACTTCTCTCCCTTTTCCTACTGTCGAATTCCAGTCACCCATAACTATTAAATTTTCGTCTCCCTTCACTATCCGAATAATTTCTTTTATCTCATCATACATTTCTTCAATTTCTTCGTCATCAGCAGAGCTAGTTGGCATATAAACTTGTACTACTGTAGTAGGCGTGGGCTTCGTGTCTATCTTAGCCATAATAATACGTTCACTATGCTGTTTGTAGTAGCTTACTCGCACTCCTATTTTTTATTCATTATTAAACTTACTCCTGCATTACCCCTATTTGATATTGTATTTATAACCCTGTAGTCACCTGACCAGAAGTCTTGTTCCTCCTGCCACCGAACTTCACTAATTCCCACTATATCTAATTTTAACCTATAAATTTCCCTTTTTAAATTTTATAACCTGCCTGCCCGATTAAGGGATCTGACATTCCATGCTCCGATCCGTAGAATGCCAGTTTTCTTTCTCCTGATAACGACGTCCTCTTGAGTAGTCCCTGTCCAGAGATCCGAATGGGGGACTATTTTACCTCCGGAATATTCTACCCATGAGGACGCCATCATCATTTAACCATACAGTAAAGCTGCATGCCATCGGGTAAAATTACGGCTGTAGTTTCCCCTTGCTTTCAGTCGTTCACAGTACGACAACAGTAAGGCCGTTTTGGTTAATGTTACATGGCCAGATCAGTCAATCATCCAGACTATAGCCCCTGCAACTACTGAAAAGACTGCTTCTCTTCTTCAGGAACCACACGTTTGTCTGGTCTCTCAACAGATACCCCTCCGTTGTGGTTGCACCTACGGTATGGCTATCTGTATCGTTGAGGCACGCAAGCCTCCCCACCACTGGCAAGGTCCATGGTTCATGGGGGGAGGACTACAAGAATATGTAATAAAAATGGGGGTTGCTATTTTAAAAAAACGCAGTTGATATCCGTTTTACCTCTGGCAGCGCCATCTAGCGGGCCAACTGTAGTGCCATCTGGTTTCCCCCTTCAACCTAGATGAGTTGCGTTCTTTGTAGTTCTTTCGTTTGATGATTATTTCGTGACATATTTGGCCCTGTCACTATCAATGGACCACCCTGTATACTTGAGCGCTGAAAAATCTGCAGTTGAGATACCAGAAATATTCAAATATATATACTTGAATATTTCTGGTATCTCAACTGCAGATTTTTCAGCGCTCATTTAACTTTAGGAATCTGTATCTCAGAATGAACAAAAGTGGACTTGTACCACTATTGAAATAAGCCCTTCAATTAATGGCGTAAACGCATACAGTTGAAAGTACACGATACTAGAAGCAAATATGTCTCAGTAAACATACGGCCGAAAATGCATATCTTAAGAGCTAAGGTCAATTTTTCATCTTCGATACTGTGAAACAAATCTCTTCGACTGCAAGTTCTTTGCTTTCCATATTTTGGCCACTGGTTAGTGTGGACCAAAACAAGGAAACATGTGCTCCAAAATGCATTCCTTATGAGCTATGAGCACTTGTTCATCTTTGCTACTTTGAAACACAACTCTTCTAATGATCAAGTGCTTTTAAGGTATGCGTTTTAGAGCACGTTTGCTGGACATTTTTTTCTTATTTTGGTCCACACAACCCTTCCAAAAATATGGAATGCAAAGAACTTGCAGTAGAAGAGATTTGTTTCACAGTATGAAAAATTGATCTTAGCTCTTAAGATTTGCGTTTTCGACCCTACGTTGACTGAGGCTTTTTTGCGTCTAGTATTATGTATTTTCAACTGTATGCATTTACGCCATTAATTATTATTATACACCCTGTATAGTATTTCAGCTTGTAGGCCATTCTTGAAGGGATTTCAGATGCCTAGTAGTATCCACAGCAAAGTTCGTCATCAGTCTGCAGTGGTACACAAGGGCAGCTTTGAGAGTCATGTGCCACCATTCAAATAACCCGATACTCTGGGGGCGATAGGCTGTAGTGCAGTCACATTTGATTGCACAGAGGTTACACGGAGTGCCAAAGAACGCTAACTTGAACTGGAAGTCTCGATCGGTTGTTATCGTGTCTGGTGAGCTGAAATGGGCTACACGTGTTTCTAGGAAGCCATGGGTGGTGGACTCTGCTGTGATGTGGCTTCCAACCTTCAGGAAGTTCTGTCTGTCATTGGTAGTCAATACTTGAAATCCCATGATTCTGGTATAGGGCAATGGAGATCAATGTACACGTGACAGGGAATGGCTTTTGGAATTTCAAACATGTCTGTCTGTGATTGTGTATGTCTTCCAACTTTACTGTATTGGTACTGTATGCACGCCTGTGCCCAGGTGTGGCAGACCCACTTGATGCTCAGCCACATGAAGTGTCCATAACAAGGTGTACTGTGTTTCTGACACATGGGTCGGGCAGCCTGTGGAGTTATTCAAAAATCACATGGTTCTTTATTCATGCCAGTAAGGGACAAATCCTGTTAAAGGACACATCACAAAGGATCAATGATTCAGTCTCTGGGACAACGCACCATTCAGTTCATAGGCACTAATTATGGTCGCACATCAACTCCAAGATGCTAATGTCATTGCGCTGGTCGGTGGCTTGATTTTCACAACCAAGCTAGAGAGAGATGATGCTGACCCACGATAAGTAGTCAGAGATGAGATTGTCACTTACATACAAGTGCTCTATATTCATACTGTACTGGGTGATAAGATCCAATTGTTGATGATGTTAGGGGTTGACATCCTTTGGCCAATGCAATCTGGTATCGACTAGCAATTTGTAGTCTGTAAACACTACAATGTGACATCCTTCAACATTTTCATGGAAGTATTTCACTGCTTTTGTAAATGGCAAGGGGTTCTCTGTTAAAGGCCAACCAACTCACTTGAGAGAACATAAGTATCCATGAGAAGGGTCAGAAGGGCTGTGCCTCCCTGGCCACTAGTTGTCACAGTACAGTGCCAATTGTGGTGTTGCTTGCATCCATGGTAACTATGAGCTGTACGTCTAGAATGGAGTGGGTCAATGTGATTGGATGTGCAAAGAAGTCTTCAGCAAGTTCGAAAGCATCCTTCATCTCCACAGTCCACTCAGTCTTCTTTTACCCTTGTAAGGAGTGAAATAGGGTGATTTCATCTCAAATAATACAGATTATGTCAACTTGCAGTTATGAATATCTCTGGAAAATATATATATTAGACCCCTATATCATAAGTGTTAAGAAATTAAGTATTTTCATTTCATCTCAATTTTTGTAAATGGTATGGTCCTTTCAAAAATGTATATTTTGTAAATAATTCTTAAAACAGTAGAGAACACAAAATATAACTAATAAACCAAAAGTAGTGGAGACCTGGCAAATGTTTTTCATTAAAGCTCCCTGTTAGTGTGTTTAAATTTAGTTGTGAGCTCCACACTTATGGACTTCCTTTAACTTACAAAGTAAAATTTAAGTTATTTTTCCATTTTTTTTATATAATTTGGAAAGTCACACAACGCTATCTTTTCTGTCATATTGTCAGACACAACTGATGCAGTTATAAACAGTATCTTCTCTGCTCCACCTATCTGTATTATGTAAATATTGATTACTAAAAATGTAAAAAATCGCATTTTAGGACTTTTTATGAATTATTTACTCGAAAACCTCGAAAACCCCCATCTGAAAACTTCTGAGAATTACACAATATTGTTTGGTTAATATGTTAGTAGTCATTTCAAACACAGTGGGCAATATTTTTCTGTGTAAAGTGTTAAAAAATTTTCAACATTCTGCATATTTCACATCAGTGAATCTCTAGTGTAAAATATGCATGTTGGCAACACTATTTCCACGAATGAGAACTTACACATAAACCATTCTGCATTGAATTTTGTGTTTGGTTTGAGCTTTTTGTTAGATACAGTGTCAGTGAGGAAATCCAGTAGTGAAGGGTGAGGTGCATCGACTATGAAAAAAGGCAGAAGAAAATGGTGTTTAAGAAAAATGGAAAACACTTCACAGTTGTTGCAAATCTGTCAGAGGCCTTGCAGAAATATCATAGTCCTCAAGTAATGGTATTAGCACCATATCGATTGTGCAGGAATTCCTACTCTCACAACAAGAAGCAATTTAGTGACAACCCACCTGAATGATCACCATCACTCAAATGTGAAACTGGAGCAGACAGTGCAGATGTTTATATTTCTGGGTGTGAAGTTGAATGTTAACATTGCTGCTGTAGCCCCTACTATATCACCCCCTTAAACGTCCTGAAAAGGTGAGAAGCACAAGAAGAACCAAGAATGTAAAAAGAAAAGTGGAAGAAATTGAAACAAGTTTTACACAAGGAACATCTTCGAAACTTTGTGAAGCCTGCAATGTAGATGCACATTGTGGAGAACCTGAAGATAGTGAAATGTGAACGAAATGTGATGTGTCATTAGAAAACATAAATGCCACTATCTCAGCAGCCACCTATACTGAAAAGGTGCAGTTACTGACACAGATACCAGGTAGCTAGTCTAAGCTGTTGATACTGGAACAAGTACCCAATCCCTCACATTATTTGATTTCAAAAGATTGTAAAGTAAAGAACGAGAAAGGTACTTGGACGTGACCAGATTCTTACTGTGGGCATCTGTTGCAAGATGATATGTTTTATGTTGCCCTGGAATACTAGTGATGACAAAGACTGCAGCAGGCAAAGTCCTAACCAGGTCGATGTTACCTCTTTTAGTGAAACTTTTGAAAAAGATATGTGGCAAGATCAATAAGAGAAGCATATCTCCTAATGAAAAAGGAAAACCCGAATTTAAAAACTGGTCTCTGAAAATTCTAGTCCTAACAACCAAAATGGGTAAAAGACCAGACAGCAAAGAAGTACACACGTGTATTTACTGCACTAATCTGAAGCTTGTGTGTTTCACCATAATTAGTGTCACAGGGAAGAAGTACACAGAGAGGGACCTGATGAGATGATTTTGTGTATATGTCAAGAGCCATGAGGTAAATGTTGATTGCAAGAGTGTGCAATGTGTCCTGGTGCTGAAGTGATGACTGCTGAAGCATAACACCTTCAGGATACTGATAATGGCAACTTATGCATTGTTGGAGGGAGAAGAGTTAGTGAAGAAGACAGTAGAGCCAGGGAAGTTTGTTCAGAGGTTAGACACTGGGTCACAAAAGGAATAGCTCACCATCATATCTGGAGGATTCAGAGACAGGCCATAGCAGAGGTAAAATCAGCCACATCCCAGAATACTGACACATTAATTCTTCATTTCGACGTTACTGAGAACTGGTCTGTTGCTTAGCAGAACAAAATTCAAAGTTACTACTGGCACAAATTACAGGTCTTGATATCCACATGTATTGCTCACTTGAAGCATCACACTGTTTTGCTATTGTCAGTGACGATCTCATTTATCACAGTGCACATGTATGCTACACTGTCAGCATTATAATTGATGACATAGAATCTAGTGGCCATGCATTTCTTAAACATGTGTATGTGCCTGATGGTGCAGCATCACATCTTAAAAACCACTACAGCTTTATGAGCCTGGTCAACACTGTAGTACAGGAATTAAGACAAAATGGATATTTTCAGCAACAGATCGTGAAAAAAGTGCATCTAATGGGGTAGGAGGTCTCTGTAAACACCTTGCAACAAGTTTTAATCTCCAGCATGAAGCTGTTGATGCTATAAGAGATGCTACTGGATTTGTACATGTCATATCAACATTAGTAACAAATATGAAACTCTTCATTCTAAATGAAAGTACACTAAGGGAATTCCATTTAAAAAAGATAGAAGAGCGGTCTGCTGTGAAGCCTGTGGTAGAATTCAATCAAGTCACTACTTGGTTGAATCCCAGAGTGGCATATACATTGCAAGAACAGTTCTCCACAAAATGCAGCCTGTTACTGTGTGTGAAATGCAGAGACCACAGTATATACAAGAAGACTTTGTAGTGAGCCACTTCATTTCTTGTATGTATGACAATCAGTGATGGGTGGTAAAGATAATATGTGAGCATCCAAGATATAACCATCTCCTTTATGACACCACATGGTCCTGCTACTGGTTTCAAATGGCCATCGTCAAAAAACCACTGTGCAGTCCCCATTTCCCAAATACTGCCATTGTTGGAGCATCTGTGGGGATCGAGATGTTACATACGGTAATATCGAAACCAACATTAAGTATTCGCTCGTTTATAATGAATTAACTTTATTTTGAGCATGTAGGTACAAACACATCCGCTCGAATACAGAGTTTGGAACACACTGCGATCAACAGTTTTCAAAGAAGTTCGTTCTCAAAGATGAGGAGGTCGACTCTTGCAGTCGATAACCGCCACAGAACCCCCGCCAGTAGTGCGGAGCACGCTAAGCACGATGAGAGGCGTGTGTGCACCCGGCCAGCTGATGGCGCAGGTGCGCGTGACCGATCGTGTCGTGGCAGGCGTTAGTGCGAGGCGCGATCGGACTGTTTCTCGATGTCTCGGTAGGCACGAGCAGCGGAGGGAAGGAGGCATCCACAGGTTGAGTGTGCCATGCTGCTGATGGCACGGTGGAAGCAGAAGGGGGCGGCGTGTCGTTGAGGAGAACATAGTCGTTCCGAGGCCGTGCGGCGCAGCGTGGTTTTCAACCGATCGAAAGCGCGGAGTGCGTCGAGGATGCGATGCGATGTATTGCCAAAGTATTTGCCGGCAAGTGTTGCGGTAAGTGCAACGTGTCCGGTAACAGTTTGTTATTGGCCATATGACATAAAAGAGCAAGCATGCTGTGAGTTAACAGGTTGCATAAGAGATGCCGGATGAGCGACACTTGTGGTAATGATGGAGTTATAGAGGTGCTTGATGTTGCAACAGGGGAGAAAACAGCAAGCTGCACACGACTGACCTTGGCGGTGGATGACTTTGGTGTAGACTGAAGTGTCACCTCAGAATCCGTGGATAGTGAGTGTGTTACAGCGGTAGATGGCAGGATGTTCCGAGCAGAGTTGTCACTGTCGGTGTTTCGATGTGCGGAACAGCCGTGATCGAAGGTTGGGGGGCGTGGCCGTGAGCCCTGTGCACGAGGCATGGCGACAGCGAGAGGTGGTGGAAAGCGGATGTGATCAGCGGAACTGTGGTCGGAGCAGGAAGGCGATGAGACGTAATGTGAACGTGAAGACGTCGAATCGGTGGATGAACTACTGCTCCATAATGGAGAGGCGACACAGTTCGATGGAACTGGAGCTGCGTGTGTGCTGTCGCTGTCAGCGCTGCGATCGAGTCGTAAGGCTGCAAGCTGCTCACGTGAAACTGCTGCACGGTCGTGTGTCGGAGCGGAAAGATGCTCACTCGTCGAAGCAGAAACGGCAGATGTGTCGGTCGTACATTGGGAAGGTAGTGAAAAGGGCGGCTAAGCAAGCAGCACTGGAATGCGGCTGGTTATGCCGTGGTACAGAAACGAAGTATCTGGAACTACCAAGGAAAGGTGGCAGTGGCGTAAATAAGTTGCTTGTATCACATCAGTAACGTAGAATTTCCACTTGAGGTGGCGTGATGATGACAGTTGTGACATCTGGGACATAGATCCATGTAGCGTGATCGTCAGGGTTTTAGTTGTAGCTGGTAGTGACGGTGAATGATCGTCAGCAGTCGCAGGCGGAACAATGACAGGAGCATTTTGTTGCATGTCGTGCTCGGTCGGTGTCGGCTGCAGCATGTGTAACTGATCTTGTACCAACAAGTTGTATGTCGCGATTTGCTCACATAGATGTCCCAGTTGTTCAGGCGAAAATGTACGTCGTGAAGCAGTCTGCTGTGTATCGCTGAGTAAGATGGGGTTGAAATCAGAATCTGTCTCTATCAAAGGATAACCTGGCATACAAGACAAGGTCGGCGGCGCAATATTGACGTAAGAGTTCGAGCAGAAGAGATCGAGTGTGCGATCGCGAATGTGAAACTCAGTACTCGGCGGAGTGAGAACACGTTCACTGCTGTATAAGCACTGATGCGGCTGAGAACGTCTTCTGGGTGAACAAGTTGCGGGCGCGATCCAGTAGTGAACTGCCGGGCGGTAAGCGTGCATAGTGTCTGCGAGTTGTTGACAAGATGCGGGTGCGGTAGCCGTGGCGGGATCGTATGTCGCGCAGCAGTTTGTTTTGACTGGGTCGAGGTCAGTGAGCCAGCAAGGGGTGGCCGTGACGTCGCTGTCGGTAGCGGTCGGGCAAAGTCGGTGCGGCTCGGGTGCTGTGTAGAGGGGGGCGTGGCACGTCCAGTGTTGCACTGAGAAACAGCCGGCACTGTCGTCGGTGTAACTGGTGCATTGTCGTTGATGGGTAGGATGTCCTTGATGAAATTGTTCCTGAGAATTCGACCAGGCATGCGATTTAGCCGTAATTCGGAGGTGGTGCGAACTGGGATTTGCAACATAGTCCCGTTTTGTTGCAGTCCATTGTTTGGCATCATTGTCTGGTATCGAAGCACTGCATAAAGTTAGTTCATTACACAAAAGCAAGTCAAAATAGTCCAAATTAATCGCCGAAGGAGCACTGCACTGTCCAGAAGTGAAATTACCGACGCGTTGAGCGGGTTTCGACGGACGACGTGTGCGCCTCAGTCGCATTGTCGATGTGTGAGAAGGTGGCGAAAGTTACCAAAGAGCACGATTCACACAAGAGTCGGGAACTTACACACTAATTACACTTCCTGTAAACTGCATCCAGAAGCGGCGCGAAGCGAAGTCGATGGACGTAGAAATCCGACAAAGGGTTGCTGCATTGTTTTCCCATGGCAATGTTCCAGTACACATTTCTGGCGTCGTAAGCAGCGTTCGTGAGCGTCGGGGTAACCAGTGTGGAGGTCGAGATGCTACGTACGGTAATATCGAAACCAACATTAAGTATTCGCTCGTTTATAATGAATTAACTTTATTTTGATCATGTTGGTACAAACACATACGCTCGAATACAGAGTTCAGAACACACTGCGATCAACAGTTTTCAAAGAAGTTCGTTCTCAAAGATGACTCTTGCAGTCGATAACCGCCACACATCCTTCTCCGTTTGCAAGTTCAGCTTGGTTATACAAATTCACTGAGAAGCAGATGAAAAAGAGAAATGAAGTCTTTTCAACAGTGCAGTGTTGATTATCAAATTGTAGGCAATTTTAATTCATGGAAAGTCACAAAGAAGTAAAATCACGTCAGAGGATAACAATAATTCGTGAATCATATCATAAAAAGAAAAATGGATATAAATATTCTAGACCTCATTTTTGCTATAAAATTAAGATTTGTTTTCCCACTGACTTATAATGTTGTCAAGCATTTATTTTGATTCAGAAATACAAGTTTTGTGTGACATTTACTTAAAGTCAGCGATCAATTTAAATATTTAACTGTCCATGATTTTTGACCTTGAGAGTAGAGCTAGGTCCACCTGAAAACTTTCTCACATTTTGTACAGACAAGTATTGCCCACTCTTGTTGTACATTCCCTAACTACAATGACCAACTAATGTACCATGAAATAATTAGAACATTTAGGGTGGGGGTTATGGAGAAAATAACTTCTAAATAACTAAAAGATTACAGATTCTTTCATCTTTATGTATAAATATTTTGACAGTTTAAGAATTTCATGCTTTAATGTCATAGCTGACAGTTAGCAGTTCTTCCACTTTATCATTTTACAAGACAGTTAATATCCTCTGACGATTCATATTTTCAAAAAGTAATTTAGAAATAATTTCATATTTTCAAAAAGTAATTTAGAAATAATTTCATAGTTCATATTTCAAATAAAAGAGGAAAAGGAAAAATCTCAGAAGTTTGTATGTATTAATCATGTATCATAGTATTGGGCACAAAGTATTTATTGCAAATAAATTCAAATCTCAACTTTTGTTTGCTTTATCACAATTTTTCAATTTTCCCTTCCGTTACAACATTTTCACAAACACTCTCATTTACATAGGTCTGCAGCAAATATTGTAGTTTTGGAGAGGTATCACGTGTAACTTCAATGCACATTCTTTTTCAGCGGACTTTGAAATAGTGATGTGACCTGTATGATTCGAGATGAAACTGCCCAATACAGCAATTCTTAGTAACTGAAGTGCAGGCAGAGTGTGGGGGTGGAAGTTGTTAAGTGAGCAGCATGTTGTGTAATGGCAGAAAGCCACCCATAATGTGTATCGTCAAATGAGTGTGCCACGACACTGTGAGTTGACCTTCAGCAATTTACCGATCATCACAAAGGAGTTTATTTCAAAGTGTTTAAGTATCTACACTGCACCATGATAGTCCACTTTGCATCCACTGCACTGGCTACGTACAATTGGATTGCAGAGAGGACTGTGATTTGTTCGTGCTAATTAATGCTATTGCATATGAAGATATCAAAGAGTGACCTGTGATGAGTGTAACTATCATTAAGTTGGAAGGCAAAGGAAGAACTGCTTCACATTTGTGTAAAATCAAGAATATAGCACTTAATTAAAGCTGAACACCCTATTGATTATTTTCACACTAGTTTTTGTTGTTGTTGTAGCCCAAAGACTGGTTTGATCCTATTCTCGATGCTACTCTATCCTGTGCAGGCATCTTGATCTCTGAGTAGCTACTGCAACCTACCTCCTTCTGAATCTGCTTAGTGTTTTCATCTCTTGATCTCCCTCTATGATTTTTACCTTCCACACTTTACTCCAGTACTAAATTGGTAATTCCTTGCTATCTGAGAATGTGTCTTACCAACCGATCCCTTCCTCTAGTCAAGTTGTGCCACAAATTCCTTTTCTCCCCAGTTCTCTTCAGCACCTCCTGTTAGTTACATGATCTACCCATCTAATCTTCAGCATTCTTCTGTAGCACCACATTTCGAAAGCTTTTTTTCTCTTCTTGTCTAAACTATTCATCGTCCATGTTTCACTTCCATACAGGGCTACACGCCATACAAATACTTTCAGAAAAGACTTCCTGGTACTTAAATCTATACTCGATATTAACAGATTTTTCTTCTTCAAAAATGCTTTCCTGGCTGTCGCAGGTCTATGTTTCATATCCTCTCTACTTAGACCACCATCAGTTATTTTGCTCCCCAAATAGCAAAACTCTTCTTCTACTTTCAGTGTTTCATTTCCTAATCCAATTCCCTCAGCACCACCTCATTTAATTCAATTACATTCCATTATTCTCGTTTTGTTATGTTCCTTGTACATTCTCCTTTCAAGACATTTTCTTTTTCATTCAACTGTTGTTGCAAGTCCTTTGCCACCTGTGACAGAATTACGATGTCATCAGCAAACCTCAAGGTTTTTTTAGTCCATCTTTCAGCATTAACATGCAATCGATGTCATCAGAAGAAATTACAGTTATTTGTACATTATGTTTTACATAACAAAATATTACATGGTAAAAATATAGCAGTGTTGCACCCTCTTAGCTTGTAACTGCCTCTACAACCATATCTATACATAACATAACCCTTAATTTATCGGCATTAACATGCAATCGTCGTCCTCAGAAGAATTATAACTATTTGTACATTATGTTTCATATAAGAAAATATTACATGGTGAAAAATATACCCCCTCTTAGCTTATAGCTGCCACTACATCCATATCTATACATAACAGTACGCCTTATTTTAACAATAAATTAGGTCATTTTTACAACTATTCTGAAGTTCTTCTATACTATAGAAAGTATTTTCCTTCATCCACACTTTGGTTTTAGTTTTGAAAATATCCAGTGAAACCAACTGATCCTGTATGGGTAAAGTGTTGAATAATTTTATGCCTGTGTATTCATAGCTAGATGGGGTTTCCTTAAGCCTGATTGTGGGTATATCAGTCATATCTGTTTGTTGAGTATTGTGTTGATGAACAGATTTCCTTATAGGTAGTGGTTTAAGCTTTCTTTTACATTTAATAGGCAACAATATATGTAAAGAGATGGGAGTGTGAGAATTTTTAAGTCTTTCAAATAAGGTGTACATGCAGTCTTGTTGACAGTAATTCCGTAAATATGTCTAATTGCTTTTTTCTGCTAAGTGAACATTTTTTTGGCTCCGGGGGAGTTACCCCATAAAAGAATGCCATATTGTAGATGGCACCCCCTGAAAGAAGGCGAAGTACAAATGAAGTAGTAAATCTTGTGTAACATAAGTGTGTAGTATAGCTAGTAGGTAGATAACTCATGATAACTTTCAACATACATAATCTGTATGTGTCCCATGTTAATTTCAAGTAAACGTGTATTCCTAGTAGTTTAACATATGATAACTAAGTGTTAATGTTTCACAGACCGAAGATTATCTTGACAGTCTTTTCATGGTTCATGGTTAACTCATTAGCTTTAAACCATATGTTAGATATTTTGAGACATTCTTCACTTTCCTCCTTCAATTTGTTTATATCCTTTCTGGAATTAGATTATGTTGTGTCATCAGCATAGATGATTGATTTACAGGGTAAATTACTCGGAAAGTCATTTACAAACAATATAAATAGCAGAGAGCCAAGCACTGGGCTCTAAGCAACACCTTGTTTTATACTTAGACTCCGTGACTTTTGGCCATTATGCTTTACAATTTGTTTTCTATTGCTGAGGTATGATTCAATTAGTGAGAGTTCCAAGTGTTTCATTCCATAGCAACACAGTTTATCTAATAAAAATTTGTGGTTAACTGGGTCAGAAGCCTTACTCACTTTAATTTAAATGGCTTCAGCAGATAATTCTGACTCGAATGAGCTTAATACAAAAGAGATAAGGTTTTGAAGTGCTTTGACTGTTGATAAGTTTGACCTAAATCGATATAGAGAATCATTTAATATATTATCATCTGATAGGTGTATGCATATTTCCTGCAGTATGCAATATTCTATTATTTTTGAGAGAATAAGCACAAGTGCAATTGGTCTATAATTATTAATACAGGACTTGTCACCCTTTTTGTAAAATGGTATGACAACTGTCTTTTTGAGACATTCTGGAAAGTGACCACTAGACAACATCCAGTTTATCAATACGTAAAGAGGATATGCTATGAGATGTACAGTTTTTTTAATTACAAAATTTGACATGCCATAAACATATTCAGATCTGGAGTATCCGAATTTAGAGGTTGCTTTAATAATATCAATTACTTGTACTTCTCTCCAGTTACAAGCTGACTCTGTGTTTGTAATATTTTGTTGAAAATTTCTGCCAGATGTGGGGTGAGAAATAGGTGTATGTGTAGACTTGGAATTCTGGTTGCCTTGAGGTGAGAAGCTAAGTTCGGCAGAGTTGACAAAAAAGTGACTGAAATCATCAGCAGTTTTGTTAGCAGCATTTGTGTTGTCTTTATAGTTTATATCCATATCTACCTCTGCTTTTATCACTTTCCATGCACCTTCTCCACGGATTTTAATTCCTACTCCAAATTTTCCTTTCGTTTCTGTTACTGTTTGTTCAATGTAGAGATTGAATAACACTGGGGATAGGCTACAACCCCTGTTTCGCCCATTCTCAACCGTTACTTCCCTTTCGTGCCCTTGACTCTTACAATTGCCTTCTGGTTTCTGTACAAATTGTAAATAGCCTTTGGCTCCTTGTATTTCACCCACGCCACCTTCAGAATGGAAACAAAATATTCCAGGCAACATTGTAAAAAGCTTGCTCTAAGTCTACAAAGGCTATAAATTTAGGATTGCCTTTCCTTAACCTAGCTTCTAAGATAAGTCGTAGAGTCAGTATTGCCTCACATGTTCCTGCATTTCTATAGAATTCAAACCGATCTTCCCTGGAGTCGGCTTCTACCAGTTTTTACATTCATCTGTAAAGAATTTGTGTAGTATTTTGCAATGGTGACTTATTAAAGTGATAGTTCAGTGATTTTCACAGCTGTCACACCTGCTTTCTTTGGGACTGGAATTATTATATTCTTCTTTAAGTCTGAGGGTATTTCGCCTGTCCCATACATCTCGCCCACCAGATGGAAGAGTTTGGTCATGGCTGACTCTCCCAAGGCTATCAGTAGTTCTAATGGAATGTCGTCTACTCCAGGAGCCTTGTATTGACTTAGGTTTTTCAGTGCCCTGTCAAATTCTTCTCATAGTACTGTTATCATAGTTCTCATCTCTTCTTCATCTACGTCCTCTTCTATTTCCATAATATTGCCCTTGAGCACATCTCCCTAGTATAGAACCTATATGATCCTTCTACCTTCCTGCTTTCCCTTCTATGCTTAGTACTGGTTTACCATCACAGCTCGTGATATACAAAAAGGTGGTTCTCTTTTCTCCAAAGTCCTCTCGTTAATTTTTCTGTACATAGCATCTATCTTATCCCAAATGATATATGCTTCTACATCCTTACTTTTGTCCTCTAGCCATTCCCATTTAGCCATTTTACACTTCCTATCAATCACTTTTTTGAGATGTTTGTATTCCTTTTCACCTGCTTCATTTTCTTTGTTTTCTGTTTAGCAAGAGTAATAGAAGGCAGATTTCACACTACCTAACAGAACAAAATGAAAATTTCTGTTCCAACACTGACAATGTTTATGGAAAAAGGTTCAAGGCAATCGTAAAATGCGTTTTAGACAGGTACGTGCCGAGTAAACCTGTCAGGGACGGGAAAAATCCACCGTGGTTCAACAACAAAGTTAAGAAACTACTGCGAAACCAAAGAGAGCTTCACTGCAAGTTTAAACGCAGCCAAAACCTTTCAGATAAACAGAAGCTAAACGATGTCAAAGTTAGCGCAAGGAGGGCTATGCGTGAAGCGTTCAGTGAATTCGAAAGTAAAATTCTATGTGCCGACTTTACAGAAAATCCTAGGAAGTTCTGGTCTTACGTTAAATCAGTAAGTGGCTCGAAACAGCATATCCAGACACTCCAGGATGATGATGGCATTGAAACAGAGGATGACACGCGTAAAGCTGAAATACTAAACACCTTTTTCCAAAGCTGCCAAGATGCCTTACAGAAGATATCGCCGCCGTTCTAAACAAACAGTCTACAAGACCATCGAGAACATCGAATTTGCTACAACAGCTGGAGACAAGAAGAATCGTATTCCAGTTAAGTCTGTCGCTGCACAAGCTCTGCTGGATGGTCCTGCTGTTTTCGTCGGTTGTAGACTTAATTTTAGTTTAGATATAAACGATACATTTGGTCATGGTAACGGATGGTTTACTGTTGCCATTGTTCGACGAGGTACTGGAGTACCAAGTGTTGCTGGACTTGAAAGTTTTGTTGACATAGACATTATTGCCGTTCGCACTTACCATATTTCGGAATTGGCTAATAAGGATTTTGGTAAATCTGCATATGTTTCTCCTTCTTCCTTGTCATTGTATACTCGTAATAGGAGGAAAATATCTGTTAACGAATCTGTATTCATTTGGGTTAAAGGCAAAGGTGTATGTGAATATGTAAAATTTGTTGGTGATTGTACTGTATATTTCCATAAATAATTTTTTTTTTTTTTTGCAAACAAATCTGTAGCGTAGCTTAGAATCGGACATGGGTACATCTAGAACCGGGGGGCTCAAGGAGGCAACAGCATGTCACGCCACAAAGGCGGCTGACGCAATCCGCCGACCAACTTACGTAATCTTGGCAGCGCGCCTGGCTGGCGCACAAACGAAAAAATGGCTGACATCGAAATAAGTGTCCAAGGAATAGAAAAGCAACTGGAATCACTCAACAGAAGAAAATCCACTGGACCTGACGGGATACCAATTTGATTCTACACAGAGTACGTGAAAGAACTTGCCCCCCTTCTAACAGCCGTGTACCACAAGTCTATAGAGGAACGGAAGGTTCCAAATGACTGGAAAAGAGCACAGGTAGTCCCAGTATTCAAGAAGGGTCGTCGAGCAGATGCGCAAAACTATAGACCTATATCTCTGACGTCGATCTGTTGTAGAATTTTAGAACATGTTTTTAGCTCGCGTATCATGTCGTTTTTGGAAACCCTGAATCTACTCTGTAGGAATCAACATGGATTCCGGAAACAGCGATCATGTGAGACCCAACTCGCTTCATTTGTTCATGAGACCCAGAAAATATTAGGTACAGGTTCCCAGGTAGATGCTAGTTTCCTTGACTTCCGGAAGGTGTTCGATACAGTTCTGCACTGGCGCCTGATAAACAAAGTAAGAGCCTACGGAATATCAGACCAGCTGTGTGGCTGGATTGAAGAATTTTTAGCAAACAGAACACAGCATGTTGTTATCAATGGAGAGACGTCTACAGACGTTAAAGTAACCTATGGCGTGCCACAGGGGAGTGTTATGGGACCATTGCTTTTCAAAATATATATAAATGACCTAGTAGATAGTGTGGGAAGTTCCATGCGGCTTTTCGCGGATGATGCTGTAGTATACAGAGAAGTTGCAGCATTAGAAAATTGTAGCGAAATGCAGGAAGATTTGCAGCGGATAGGCACTTGTTGCAGGGAGTGGCAACTGACCCTTAGCATAGACAAATGTAGTGTATAGCGAATACATAGAAAGAAGAATCCTTTACTGTACGATTACATGATGGTGGAACAAACACTGGTAGCAGTTACTTCTGTAAAATATCTGGGAGTATGCTTATGGAACGATTTGAAGTGGAATGATCATATCAAATTAATTGTTGGTAAGGCGGGTACCAGGTTAAGATTCATTGGGAGAGTCCTTAGAAAATTTAGTCCATCAACAAAGGAGGTGGCTTACAAAACACTCGTTCGGCGTATACTTGAGTATTGCTCATCAGTGTGGGATCTTTACCAGATCTGGTTGACGAAGCAGATAGAGAAGATCCAAAGAAGAGCGGCGCGTTTCGTCACAGGGTTATTTGGCAACCGTGATAGCGTTATGGAGATATTTAGCAAACTCAGGTGGCAGACTCTGCAAGAGAGGCGCTCTGTATCGCGGTGTAGCTTGCTGTCCAAGTTTCGAGAGAGTGTGTTTCTGGATGAGATATCAAATATATTGCTTCCCCCTACTTATACCTCCCGAGGAGATCACGAATGTAAAATTAGAGAGATTCGAGCGCGCATGGAGGCTTTTAGACAGTCGTTCTTCCCGCGAACCGTACGCGACTGGAACAGAAATGGGAGGTAATGACAGTGGCACGTAAAGTGCCCTCCGCCACACACCGTTGGGTGGCTTACGGAGTATAAATGTAGATGTAGATGTAGAGGTACTGTATTCCTTTCCCCTGTTCTTTTCAATAATTGCCTAATGTTCCCTCCAAAAGTCTCTAGAATGTCTAGTTCTTTCAATTTATCCATACCCATCTCCTTTAATTCCTGAGTATCACAATAGAATCTTATTGATTGTGTTAAAGCATTAATCAGTAGCTGAAACTCTGATACAAAATGGCTCCCACAGCAGTATTAGCCGACCAGCCAATTATCCTTAGGACATGGTCAGTATAACTCATTTATTAGTCTGGTACTCGGTGATAAATACCGTCCAAAGCAACTGGGAGTGTTTCATCGTGGCCTCCCGTTAAAGGACAAACTACACTGTATGGTTAATGCAGCGAGTCCAAAATGGCATGTTGGTTAACAACATGGAAGTGAAAAAAGAAGGCATGCAGCACTAAAGACTTGTTTCAAAGCCAGAGTGGGCAAGGCCTGCCACCATTCCAAATAGCCCAAAACGTCAGGAGACTACTGTTTAGAATTGCTTCTTGTTCGTTATTTCTTTCTTGTGCACGCAACAACTGTTTTAAATACTAAATAATATAACTGCTGATGAAAAACATAGTGTTAGGAAGAGAATTTCGAACGTTTTTCTACTCTATAATGCGTATTTGCTCTAGTAATACGATACATTTGGCCTCGTTAACGTAGCTTGTTTTTTGCTGCTATATTTCATAAATCAGAGTGATGTGAAAAGCATGCTTCCACAATCCATTTAATTCCACTTTTATTATATTAGTATCGATAGCAAGTGAAGTTGGAACTACATGTTGTTTGCTTACTGATATCGGTATTGCTTCAAAAAAATGGTTCAAATGGCTCTGAGCACTATTTGACTTAACGTCTTAGGTCATCAGTCCCCTAGAACTTAGAACTACTTAAACCTAACTAACCTAAGGACATCACACACATCCATGCTCGAGGCAGGATTCGAACCTGCAACTGTAGCAGTCCCGTAGTTCAGGACTGAAACGCCTAGAACCGCATGGCCACCGCGGCCGGCAGGTATTGCTTCTTGTTGGTTACATTTTCAGCTGTGCACAACATTAATAGTATTCACATTTGCAGAAAAAAATTACCTATGTGTACTTTACTAGCCTGCAAATGCGCCCAGTCAGGAAAGAAGTGAGGCACACTATTGTGTCTTGTGTATGTCAACAAAGTAAGTGATCATTGAAATGTCAATGAAACAGAACTGTATGCTACCATGCAGAATAGAGTTCTTGTTTTGTTAGATTGTCAGTGCATTAGTCTCACTGTAGTTCACCCATCCACTTGGAAATCTTATCTATGATGCATCAAAGTGTGGCCAACAATAGCAATTTACAGGGTAAAAAAAAGGATATATTTTTAAACATCTTCCAGCATTGTGGACCGCTTTAAATGTGATTAAGGGCATGGTTTCAAACGCTTAGGACCCCTTAAAATTGCTTTAATATGTATGTAAGTAACTTTTTAGTCGAATAATACATATCATAACAAAAATGATTCATTATAGATGCCAGCGATGAAAAAAGGGGGAGAATAAAATACAGTGCAGATAGAGTAAGCGTTTTCTGTTTACAAAAGAAATATTTCTGTGTTTGCTGCGGAGGATGACCACGCAAACGAACTGGTTATAGCCTAAGCAATGTAACATGTAGGTCTACCTTTCCAGCAGCAGCCTATTTGCTTCTTTTCCCAAAATAGTTCTTGCCAGTAACCCCGTCTAGTTTTTGGGAATAACCAAACATCAAACAGTTGGAAAGTAGATCTACTTTGATCATCTGCTTGATTTTATGTTTGAATTTCATTTTGAGGTTTCAAATTATATAAGTCTATATATGCTTTGTGATATACCAGTCGTTAGTTACTTAGTTTCATGTTCTATGTATCATTTGCACTATAAATGCTGCAGAAGGATTAATCAGGAATAGGTTACACACATGGGTGATACTGTGTACAATTCCGTAGCAGCAGGACAAGGTACAGACAAATTATTTCATATATCAGCTGATCAAATACATTGTAAAAACCTGTGAACTATACAATCATGTCGCAGTACTTGATGGAAACAGATTCCTAAGAAGACGAGATTTCATATGGCAAGAATTGCATATAAACAAAAGAGGAAAACAAAGGAACTACACAGAGAATTAAAGTATGCAATTACAACCAAAAAGCAGACCGTAGTCATGGGAAGCAACATACCACTAACCATTATGCCAGAAGTAGAAAAATCTTCTATGGAATCAAAAAACCACGAAGATGGAAAAACTGGACCATGACAATCCAACAATGAGATTGACCACACTTAACCGAGAAAAACAGAAGCAGATACAGCGTTAACTGCAGTATTGCAGTATTGCGTCAGGTGGCTTGCGAAGTATGGATGTAGATGTAGATCATCATCCCAGTCAACAGCAGAACCACAACCACAATTGGCAAAAGCAGCAGAGCCACAGCCATCAGTGGCAGCAGCATCTGCAGAATCATTATCATCAGAAACACAGGCAACAAGAAAAGAATCAACACCAATAATGGAGAATGCGACAAATCAACACTGACAGAGGTAATAGGAGCTACTCATCTCTTTAACAAGACAACTTCACCACCATGCCATCTGAAGGAGCAGTCAACAGTGGAAAACCCATCAAATGGTCATACACTGAGGAAGAAGAAAACAGCAGTTCCATCCCATCTCAATGATTTTTTGCTGAAGGACTACAGGTAAACCACAGTAATATAAATACAAATATAATTTTCTTACATATTAATGTGCAGCCTCTTAATGACGAACTTAATGAACTTCAGTATTGCTTGGAAAACAAACTGCACTGTGATTTCAATAAATGAACACTGACTTAACAATGAGGAACTAAAATTAAGTGTAAGTGAATACGAATTGGCAACCAACTATTGTAGAACAAGTATTAAACATGGTGGTGTATCTGTATATGGTAAAAACAGTGTGGACCTAATAGATGTGAGTGGACTGTGCAAAGAACCAAAATTTGTAGCTGCAGCCATAATGTTGCCAAATGAGGAAATTATAATAGCTTCAGTATACTGCCCCCCAAAACACAATGAAGACATCTTTGTGGAACTTCTGGAGAAACTGACACTCTTGCTACTCAAATATAAACATTACAGAATACTAATATTTGGTGCTATCAATACATAAATTAGGTGTAAGAATAGAAAGATTGATCACTTGCTAAATACGTTAAGATACCGTAACTTCAGATGCGTAAATGAAACACCCACAAGACAGGAATCAACATAATTTGTAATTTTAAACTAAACAAAACAGAATTAAACACAATCAAGCTAGGCATTTCAGATCACGGCTCAGACAAACTCTTAACAGTGAAGCAACTGAAACTTCCACAGACTGTAGAAAAATTAACGAATCAAAGCTAAACAAGTTGATAAGTAAATTGAATTTAATAAGATAGGATAAATTAATAACCATTTCAGGTGCAAATGAATCTACCAGTAAATTTCTAGAACTACTAAGTCCTAAATTCTGCAAGAAAATATCAAAGCCAAATCGTTACACTAAACCACAAAATCCCTTCCCAGGGGACACTGCCTTATCGAAGGTACCTCCAGTGCTGAGCAGTAAGGTTTGTATGATCTGATGAAGGCAAGCTGTGTCGGCGGTAGCGTAGCTACTGGCAGGGTCACCCAAGCCAGAGTGGTCGTGACAAAGGAGCCAGAAAAAGTGTGTCCCACAACATAGGGCAGGGAGAGCTTTATAGGTGTAGTGAAGCCAGCTTCCCTAAAGGAGTAAACCTCATACAAATCCTAGTTATCGAAGTTGGGGGTTGGACAATCAGTTAACAACCCCTTCCTGTAAAAAAATAAAAAATTCTTCTTCAGGAACCTCAGAGCAAAAAAACCAGGTTACGACATGGCACTGTTATAGGCAAACGAAAACAAAAAAATATGTCTTTATTAGAACACGGAATGTACAATCGCTGTACAGGGTGGGGGCCCTCGAGTCACTGCTAAATCAACTCCCTACAGGAAATACGATGGACTGGACATGGAGTGCCTGATATGGGAAGCTGGATAATTTTCTACCATGGTTCAGAGAGCCACCATGAGTTTGGCACAGGGTTCGCAGTAAGACAAAAATTTAAACACCTAGTGAGTGGATTCACTGGAATAACATTTAGGATCTCACATACAAGATTGAAGACCCGAATCTCAAACTACTCACTGATCATGTATATGCACCCACAGAAGTATCAATGACCAGGATAAAGACACTTCTTTCAGAGCCTTGAGAGAACTTATGATGGATGTCCTGTGTATGACACTAAAATAATTATTGGAGATCTCAATGCACAAATGGGTAAAGAAGAACATTACCTCCCAGCAATAGGAAAGCGCAGCCTCCATGAATACACAAATGACAATGGCGACAGAGTCATTCAGTTTGCACTATCATATAACACGGCTGTAGGTAGCACTATGTTCCCACACAAAAGGGTTCACAGAGTAACAAGGTGTAGCCCTGATCAGTGTACCTTCAACCGAATTGATCGTCTAATTATTGATGGCAGGCATTCCTCAAACTTACTAGATGTACAAACTTACAGAGGAGTTAATGTAGATTCAGAACACTACCTTATATAAACTAAGGGCTCGAATATCCAATGCAAAAAAAAGTCAGAGGAACACCTCAAAGTAAGTATATGGTATCGAAGTTAAAAAAATGACGACATCTCTAAAATGTACTCTGAGAAGGTTGCTGAGCATCTTGCATTGTACACCCCTAGTGTAAGTGATAATCTGGATCAGGAATGGAACACTTACAGGGATGCAGTCATTAAAGCAGCAGAAGAAGTGCAAGGGAAAGAAGGAAAACAACTGAAGAATTCCTGGTTTGATGAAGAATGTAAGATAATAAGTCAGGAGAAAAATCTGGCATACAGGAAAGTGCTTGAGAAGTCATATACTAGTTTAGCAGTAAGAAATTATCAAAATAAAAGAGAAGAAAAGAAGAAATTACGTTGGAGAAAGAAAAGGGAATGGGAAAGACAGCAGACTGAAGAACTGGAGACAGCTGGAAAAACAAATTATGTTACAAAATTTTATCAGAAAATGAATAGTGAAAGAAGAGCATTTAAGCACCACATCAACCCGTGTAAAAGTAAAAATGGGGACACTACTAACTGATGAACAAGAGGTATTGGAGCATTGGGTAGAGTATTTCAGTGAACTGTTTGATGCTTCAGAGTCCCCTATTGAAGATATCCCAGTCGCTACAGAAGATAATGTCATAGTACCTCCCCCTTCCCAAGGAGAAGTGAACAAAGCAATTGCCCGACTGAAGAACAATAAAGTACCAGAGACTGACAACATAACATCTGAACTATTAAAAGCTGGAGGAGTTGAGCTAAATCGTAGGATCTACAGCATTGTGTGCCTCATCTAGGAAGAGTTACCAGAAGAATGGAATGTAGGGATAGTGTGTCTGGTGCATAAGAAAGGAGATCTATTTGAATGCAGCAACTACAGAGGCATAACACTTTTAAATATTATATATAAAGTACTGTCAAATATACTGTTTAATAAACTTTTACCTTTAGCAGAAGATATTATTGGAAGCTATCATTGCAGATTCCGACCAGGAAAGCCAACTGTAAACCAGGTATTTACTCTCCGACAAATAGTAGAAATGACCAATGAATTCAATGTTGGTGTGCACCATCTTTTCATTGACTTTAAATCTGCATATGACACAATAAACTGGGCCAAACTTTATGAGACAATGCGGGACTTCTGAGTGCCTGGAAAACTGGTGCATTCAATAGAGGTCACCCTAAAGTATCCCAGTGTACCGTAAGAGTGCAGTCAATGCTGCCACCTCAGTTTCCCACTAGAACTGGGAAAAGGCAAGGAGATGGGCTTTCCTGCCTACTATTCAACCTGGCGCGTGGAAAAGTGGTACATGAATCGGGTATCCAGACAAGAGGAACTATCTACTATAAGTCTGTTCAATTGCTGGGATATGCAGATGACTTGGATGTAATGATCAGAACACTTAGAAATCTACAAAGTGCATTTTCAGCTCTAAAACTGAGTGCAGAGAAGATCAACCTGACAATCAATGAAGGAGAGACGAAGTATACGTGTAAAGGCACTAACCAACCCTTACAGCCCACAATAACCCTTGATGGAATGACATTTGAGGGAATGGAATGTTTCACCTATCTGGTATCAAAGATAGAAACAAATGGCACCACCTTTACTGAAATTATAGCTCGCATAAGTGCTTCTAAGCGATGCTACTTTGGAATGTTACGACATTTTAAATCCAAACCTGTATCACGAGAGACTAAATAACGACTTTACAAAACGCTGATACGCCCAGTACTTACTTATGGCTCAGAAACATGGACAATTACGAAACAGGATGAAAACAAACTGAGATCACATGAAAGAAGTATTTTGAGGAGGATTTTTTGACCTGTATATGAAAATGGGATCCGGAGAAGGCTAAGAAATGACGAACTTTATGACTGCTACAAGGAGGATGACGTGGTAAAGTTCATAAAGCTGTGTAGACTGAGATGGGCTGGACATGTGATGCGACTCCATGAGACATATCCCACAAGGAAAGCGTGCTGCAGTGAACCTGGAGTAAGGAGAGCAAGAGGATGACCTAGGTTGAGAGAGATGACGTTCGAGATGACGCTGCCAGAGTCGGTTGCCATAACTGGAGGTCCACGGCGAAGTCCAGAGAAATTCGGCAGAAAATTATTGAGGAGGCCAACTCCCATCCCAGGATGTAGTGCCAATGGAATAAGAAGAACCACAAAATCTAAAAAGCTGGTACAGCCCACATCTAAGCAGAATAAGAATCATAATGCTATTGTACCATTATAGGCCCAAGCACAATAATACTGACAAGGAAATGTACATGAAAGTGAAAAAGATTTACAGGTTTGAAATCAAGGCAGCTAAGAGCAAAGCAAATGACACGTATATACTGAACTCAGTAACTAAGTGCAAAGCTGCATGGGAAATTATTAAAACAGAAACTAACTGTGATGATAAAGTATACCAGACACCAATTCCACCTGATATTCTAAATGCACATTTTGTCAGTCCTGAACCAGATAACAGCACAATGGAGAATGTGAGTAAGGCAGAGACACTGCTGCCAGAAATGAACAGTAAGAAGACAGGCAGCTTTACTGGACTTGTGTATCTGGGAAGATGGTCAATGAATCAATAGCTAAGCTCAGTAACGATAGAACAGAGGATTACTATGGTCTCTCAGATCATGTTATTAAATATATTAGAAATCAAATTGTAACACCACTGATTAAAATAATCAACAAAATTTTAAATGAAGGTAATTATCCAGAATGTTTAAAACTATCTGTAGTTAAACCAGTACATAAGAAAGGAGGTATAGCATCACCAGATAACTATTGATGAATATCACTTATACCCATAACATAAAAAGTAATGGAATATTGCATGCATAAACAAATGAGTCAATATTTTAAACATAATGATATACTTACCTCCTCACTGCTTTTCTACAGTCAAAGCACTTTAGAGTACAGTAGCAAAAATATACAATTGCTTTGAAAATAAAGACATTATCTGTGCAACACTGTTGGACCTCAGGAAAGCTTTTGATATGGTCTCCCACAATATTCTCATGAAAAAACTCTACCACTACAGAGTGAGAGAGAATGTTCTATGCCTAATGCAGTCATAATTGGACAACAGAAAACAGTTAGTTAAGGTAAATAACCAAATGTCAAAATGTCTCCCAGTTGTAAAGGGCGTACCTCAAGGCTCTGTCATTTGACCTTTCCTTTTCATTATTTATATGAATGATCTACCTGCAGTTGTATCATGTGATGCAGTGCAATATGCTGATGACACAACACTCATCACATGTGGTACCAATCTTGAAAATGTGCAACACAGCATGGCAGTGGCAATGGAGAGGTGCACTGTTTGGTTTGAGGCAAATGTACTGCAGAAGAATGATAGTAAAACTGAAGCTATTGTATTCAATCTGAATGCTCCCAGTCATGACAACAAAACAGTAAAATTACTAGGATTTCATATAGATCGAAAGCTCAGCTGGGATAGACACACAGGGAAGATATGCAGCAAATTGGCATGTGTCATAAATCTGCTCTACAAACTGAGGAGCAGTGTCAGTAAAGAACTTCTGTTGTATGCGTATTCTGCATTCTTCCATTCGCATCTGAGTTACGAAATACTATTATGGGACACTTCCGTAGGCTCAAAATCAGTATTCAAATGGCAAAATAAAGCCATAAGGTGTATAGCACAACTTAGCCCATATGAATCATGTCGAGATTATTTTAAGAAACTAAATATAATGACAGTGCCTGGCCTCTATATTTACAATTGCCTTGTCTTCGTTAAAGATAATCTGAGTAAACTTGACTTAAGGAGAACAGTTCAAGATCATAACAAAAGAAGTGGGCACAGAAAGAATAAGCAGTCTGCTAGGCTTGCAAAGACACATAACAGCTACAAATATCTTTGTCCTGTCTACTTCCACAAATTACCTGAAAATGCCTACACAGTGCCAGGAAATAAATTTAAAACTAATCTTTCGAGGTGGATCAAAAGTAAAATAATTTACTCTGCTCCAGAATTCCTTGAGTATGTGACAAGTGACCTACTTTCCTTGTGAGAATGAACTGTAAATTATCTGTGAACTATACATATGCCACACTGTACAACTATTTTATTACTGTTTCATGTACTTATTGTTAATTATCTGTTTGATTATTTATCTGTCGTTCGCTGAGCTATGTAATGCATTTATTTTGTAATTAATCTATTAGGAAACTTCTTGTTGTTATTGACATTTGCACAAATATGTATTGTCCCCATCTTGGATTATTATACTGTAGTTCATAACATTTGTCATGTCGAAGTTTATATAAGTATTATTGGTATTATTATTATTCTTATGTTAACACTGACCATACCAATTGCATGTAAATATGCTCAGCAGTGGAATAAAACATTTGTATTTGTATTTTATAAATCGTTGTGATATGAAACGAGTCATATACTGACCCTTTTTTTTTGTAAATGTGCCTCCCTGCTGATAATTAATTCGTTTTTTATGATTTTTTAAATTAAATACAGACAGATATCAGTCAGTAATTCCTACCCATTACCATTTAAACATTATATTAGATAATCGTCTGCAGAATAGGAGTTATCGAAGAGAAAAAATCTCAGTTTAGTTTCGAATTTTATTTTGCTGAGTGTTGGGCATTTTATATCAATTGATAGGTGATAACAGCTTTGGATGCAGCATTGTGAATGCCTGTTTATGCTATAGACAATCTTAATGTAGTGTTATGAATGACTTTCTTTTCTTCTGGTGTTATGTACATCATTGTTCCTACCTAAGTGCAGAGCACTATTTACAACTAACTTCATAAGGGAATAACCATGCTGTGAAACATGTAGATGGCCTATCACTCGCCGAGCACAAGGCAGGCATGGCGAAAATTGTTCACACAAATTTTCAGCTACAGCCTTGTTCAGAAAGGAAGCACAGCACAGATTCACATTTATACAATCATACAAACAAGACTCAAGCACACATGACCACTGTTTCCGCAGTTCCCGCCAAAATCTTTTTTAACAGGGAAGGAAATGTACACAGTTGCCCACATCTCATGGTCGTGCATAGCGTTCTTGTTTCCCGCGCCCGGGTTCCTGGGTTCAATTCCCGACGGGGTCCGGGATTTTCTCTGCCTCGTGATGGCTGGGTGTTGTGTGTTGTCCTTAGGTTAGTTAGGTTTAAGTAGTTCTAAGTTCTAGGGGACTGATGACCATAGATGTTAAGTCCCATAGTGCTCAGAGCCATTTGTAGTCAGTTAATAGTAATTTTCGACGAGAGGAATTTAGGGCATGAGATGATGCCGCAGCAGTCAGCAATGCTAGGCAGTAGAGTGTTGTGCGGGGCGAGACTGTTGATACAGTGGGGCTCAGCCACTCGGACTTCGGAGCATTGGCGATTTGGAAGGCAACGAAAAACACAAAAAAGCAGAGAAAGAACGGCCACAGGGTAAAGTAAGGCACATCTAAAGTTAAATGATAAAACTAAAATCAGTACAATGAAAAAAAAACAGTCTAGAAATAATTCATGTACACGAAGGAAAATATTGCTTTAATTGATACACTTAAAAAATAAACTTTGATACCTTTAAACTTTAGACTACTATCAGATCGATTAGTACACCCATAAACAAATAATTTTTGACGAAACAACACTGTTGCAACTGGATATAGGCATGTCAAAGTGATGTCATGGGAAAGTATCACAGAGAGTACTGTGAAGGTATGACAGCATTTATCTAACGTTTTGGGCTAGTTAAGATAGCGGACATAGGCTTCAAATTTGTGATATAATGCAGTTCCCTTCTTTTTTTACCTTTATGAGTAACAGCGAGGCTGCCGATCTCGAAATATCATAGTGAATCCACAGTCTAATAAATACAGTCACGACACTCTCTGGTGGAAAAATGTTACTATTTGACAGTTGGAGCAACACTAGCGCTCTAAGCGGTGAGAAAACAGGGGGTCACATGTATTGTAAGGATAATGTTTGTTTTTAATCAAATTCTACTCTATTAACGAAACAGTCATATTTTTGCGTTCCATGCGTTAGTAAGCTAACAACACACGTGAATAATCGTAAATTATATAAAAAAGAAGCTGAATCACACTGATACAGGAACATAAGCTTCAACTCAGTCATAAAGAAATACTTTCGAGTATTTATTTATTCCAAGTTTCTGCTACCAGTCACTTTTTATTTTATGCTTAATCTAATACAATGCAACGCGTTTCAATACGTTCTGTTCAACTTCTGGCGTTTATAGATACATACATATAGAGAAATGTTACTTAAAAATAAATAGTCTTAAACTAGATTAATCTAGAACTTTTTGTCCATTGTTTTTCACTGTAGCTGCTGGTGTGGCAATTGGGGGGAAGGAGGGGACAGTGTACGGCTAGAAATCGAAATCAGTGATGTCTTCTGCAGGTTTTCTTCCTTGTGGTTGACTGTGTATATCACAGCCTGTATAGGATGCAGATAGATTTGCATCAGTTATGTGTTACGAAAATGGTATGAATGGCTTTTATATGACAGTTGATCACTTACAATTTCATCATCTTGCTGCTTCACTTGCATCACTGGTGTAATGGCGGAGCTGTTGCACATTATATTTTGTCACTGACTGCCAACGTAATTCACTGCACAAATTGCTCCGATGTTATACACACAACACAAGATGGCGAACTGTACTCTGTAGCATTTGAGTCTGTATCGATTATTGAGGTTTTGTATCGATATTCTTGGTACTGACAGATCTGTAGTCAATTATTTACATTGACATACCTTGAATCTATTGAGTTAGAACTGTTGAATAATTCTGAATTTTTGAATTCAGTTATTTCATTAAGAATGTTATCTCCATATTTTGTGTTATGTATGAAAATTTCCATTTTTTCCATGATATCCATTCTGTTACTTTTTCCTATTTTGTGTAAAATTTCGAGGTTGTCTTCGATTTTCAAAGGGTGGCCTGTGTCTTTAATGTGAGTTGCTACTGCTGAATTCTACACTCGAATTCTTTGCAAACAACCACATACTGGAAGTCCAAGTTGACCCCACACCAAAGTTTCAAGTTAAAATAAGAAAATGCCTCAATAACATAAACTACCTTTTCATTAAGACTGAAGTATGAGACCTTATTGTGATAAGCCCAACAGCCCTCAAAGTCAGGGCACAACCAGAAGTCCATAAAACCAACACACCTATCAGGCCTATTGTGAACTCAATTAATAGACCAGTCTACAAATTAATGAGAGAACTAAATGACATACTTGTAGAAAAATACATTTGGAAAATCATATTCCATAAAGAACAGCTACGAGCTTATTAACAGTTTGAAAGATTTGACAGTACCACCTCAAGCCAAGCTTCTATCCCTAGATATTGCTAGCCTTTACAGCAATATACCTGTAGATGAAACAGTTGAGATAATAAGACTAAACCTATTGAGAAACAAGACAATGAGCACACAAGAAATCATAGAACTTGTAGATGTACTTAATCTAGTGCTCTCACATAATTACTTCTCTTTTAACAATAAAATTTACAAGCAGGGCCAAGGACTAGCAATGGCAAGCCCTCTCAGTGGCGAATTACCTGAAATATTTATCAACCATATAGAAAATAAAATTCTAACACTAAATGATAACATCACAAGCAAAGTTAAATTCTATAAGAGATATGTAGATGACACCCTCATTCTATGTGATGGCACAGAGGATGAAGTGACAAACCTTTTTAACTAATTAAATAGCCTACATAAAAATATTCAATTCACCCTTGAACAGGAAGAAAACAACACTATGACTTTTCTGGATATAAAAACCTTTTGGTAGCTTTCAATGTTTACAGAAAACATACTGGCACTGATACCACTATACCAAACTCCTCAACACATCCCTTCTCCCACATCTGCTTACAGATCAATGCTGTACAGAGCACACAAATTTCCACTTCAACATACAGAACTCCAACAAGAAATAGAAACCCCAGCAGTCAAATGTGTAAAAATGCCATATCTTGGAATAGTATCTGACAAATTAGCAAGACTATTCAAAAACACAGAAATAAAAATCAGCTTTAGCACCAACAACAACCTAAGTAGGAAGCTTATTCACAATATAGAACCACCAGATATTCACCTGGCATTTACAAAATTACCTGCAGCCAATGTAATAAACATTATATAGGCCAAACAGGTAGAAGTATCAGAACTCGATTCATAGAGCATTTAGACTGCTACAGGCTTGATAAATGCAAAAAATCAGCAGTAGCAACTTACATTAAAGACACAGGCCACCCTTTGAAAATCGAAGACAACCTCGAAATTTTACACAAAATAGGAAAAAGTAATAGAATGGATATCATGGAAAAAATGGAAATTTTCATACATAACACAAAACATGGAGATAACATTCTTAATGAAATAACCGAATTCAAAAACTCAAAATTCTTCAACAGTTCTAACTCAATAGATTCAAGGTATGTCAATGTAAATAATTGACTACAGATCTGTCAGTACCAAGAATATCGACACAAAACCTCAATAATCGATACAGAGTCAAATGCTACAGAGTACAGTCCGCCATCTTGTGTTGTGTGTATAGCATCGGAGCAATTTGTGCAGTGAATTATGTTGGCAATCAGTGACAAAATTTAATGTGCAACAGCTCCGCCATTACACCAGTGATGCAAGTGAAGCAGCAAGATGATGAAATTGTAAGTGATCAACTGTCATATAAAAGCCTTTCATGCTATTTTCGAAACACATAACTAATCCAAATCTGTCTGCATCCTATACAGGCTGTGATATACATAGTCAACCACAAGGAAGAAAACCTGCAGAAGACATCACTGATTTCAATTTCTAGCCATACACTGCCCCCTCCTTCCCCCCAATTGCCATACCAGAAACTACAGTAAAAAACAATGGACAAAACATTCTAGATTAATCTAGTTTAAGACTATTTATTTTTAAGTAACGTTTCCCTATATATATATATATATATATGTATGTATGTATAAACGCCTGAAGATTAAGAGAACATGTTCGAAACGCGTTGCATTATGTTAGATTAAGCATAAACTAAAAAGTGACTGGTAGCAGAAACTTGGAATAAATAATTATCCCACAGAGTCATGGTGGACAAACATAGCCATTGTGGCTGAAAATAATTACTTTGGTGTTTGTCCATATTTGCAGCTTATTCCGTTGAAAGCAAGAGAATGTAAACACCTTTAATGCGTGAGAAACATATATTTCTATTGTTGTCTGTTGTTATAGGTGCTTTCCTTGATACTTAAGAATTATTTATTTAGTCCAGTGATTCGCCCTCTCTCACACTTCACTTTCTAATATATGTAATTACATTTGCTTTAAAAAAAAAATAAGTTGAAGAGTCTTGCCATTTGTGGCTCAGATTTAGTAACAATAGTGGAATTGATTTCTCCTGCATTGGGAAGCAGTTTTATTGCTCTTGACGATTTACTGTCACGTTTGTGTGGTTTTTCCTTAAGTTACAGTTGTAGTGGCTTATTTGATACGTTAAATAACGTGGGTATTACGTTTCACATGGGTTCCCTACATTGCACATTCACTGATTTGGCTGAAAGTGTACCAAGTAAAACTCTGCTCTGTTGGATAGACATACCACGTCTTTCTATAAAAGCTCATGTCTTCTGGCTTTTACTAGCAATTTTTTATTATTAATGGAAGAAAATATTACTCAGTAAATGTCTGTACATTATAAGAGAACTGTAAGTTAACTGCCCTGTCATGTGTGGTTTCGTATCTCCCAGTGTTCTTAGGACACTAAAGAATCACAAATGTGATGTAATGTTTTACTTATTGCCGTTTTTTATGGCACTGCATACGCTCCCTAGTATAAGGTTTACGTTAGTATCCGATATCGTGTTCAGAAGTGTTGCTTGCTGGCCGCCTGAACGCTGTCATCGCTGGGGGTAACAAAGACGAGGTGAAGTGTCGCGACTGTCATGTTAGATTGTAGTGAATTTCTTTGGAACTGTTTAACGCAGCCCCAATTGGCCACCGACAAGCGGAGTACTATGAGGACAGCGTCACTCATCAGTAGGCTGCAGAACTGCAAGGAAAAGCCAGTGAATTGACACGGCCTCACAGCAGACTGCGATCAACAGTGACCGAGACCCTCCAACTGACAGTGTCACCAGTGGATTGTAAACACAGGAGCGCCAAGCATGAAGTATTACGACTTGTTCTAGTATCACGGGAGGAGTGGAGATGATCTGCTGGCGCAATATTAGACAATGTTACGCGGTCTTCAGGCTTATAAGTAACTTCATATCGTATTTTGAATTAATAAAGAAGACTGTAACGCTAATATTGACATTTGTTTTCGAGATTCTTGTTCAGAAGTGTAGTGTGCATGTGTATGCTGGTTTTCATCAATGTTATGGTTATTAATAGCTTCAATGCAGATGCTATAACTTTAGTTACTAATTATTGGTTTATATGTGTAGTAATTTGTGATGCATATACTATTTTGATGTTTTGTATAACCTGGTTAATATTGATGTTGATAATTGGCTTCAATAGTCTTGTGAGGTTTACTGTATTCAGTGGCGATAGACATTGTGTTAATTTGGATTAGCTGAGGTACTATAGTCAGTGTTTATTTATTTGATGATAATTAAGTTATCTGCGTTATTCAAGGATTATCATATCCTACTTGCCAGTGTATACTATGAACCAAAAAGTCTAGTGAGACTAAGTAAGAAGTTGAAGAGGTAAAATTTGGGAAGAAATAGGTAGTGCAGGAGGATAGAGAAGATTCAGGAATCAGTGTTTGTGGATTGTCAGTTAACAGCCCATTAGCTCATTCGAGCACTTATATTGAGACACAAATAAAATCAATGAAGAACAAGAGTTCTGGATGAAGAGAGACGAGAAAAGATGCAATTGATTATGGCAGCGATTTTGCAAAGCAATGAGGAGTGTGATCAGAAGAATTAATAAACATTCTAGAAAATGGACAATAAACATGAAGAAATGTTATGAGAAGTTTACCAGAAGAATGGAGAAAGATTTCAGATGGTATTACAACAACGAGACCTGAAGAAAGCATTACAAGAGTTTAAGGAAGAGATGAAGAGAGAGTTCGATGAAACAGATAATGAACTGCAGCAAAACCTGGAGAAACTCTGAGAAGATACGGACAAAATGGAAGAGTAAGTGACAAGTAAAATTGAGGATGATGTTAAGGAAGTCAAGGAAGAATTGGAGGGGAATATCCAAGAAGATGAAACACATTCTGGCTAACAGCTAGAAGAGTTGACATAGAAGCAATGAGAATGTGACACCACTGTTTAGGGAACAGGAACCAAGCAAATTGAACTGGCTGTAAATATAAAGAATGCAATATCACTGCAAAAAAGAGAAGATAATCAGAAGATTACAGAGGACATGCAGCACGTACAGGCAGAAATCTGACAACTAGAAATGAAAACGAATGAAAGTGATAATTAGATTGGTACTGCAGAGTTAGCAGTAGGGAAGGATAAGGTTATTAATATGGTAAATGGTGATAACAGGTGCACCCAGAATCATGTAGGACAAATATACAAACCTCAGGAAACTTTGCACCCAATGGTATTTCCAAAATGGTTAAAGGGCATTTTCCTTGCACATTACAAGGATAAAGACAAGATTCAGTTTGTCATAGATAGAATGGAGGTAAAGTTTTCACATGGTGTAAGGAAGAAAGAAGTTAACAGTTATGATCAATCTGAAGGAGAATTTATAAAGATGTGCAGGTTGAGGAGGCATCAGTCTGCAACTTTAGATGACTTACTTCATTGCTAGTCACTTAACAATTGGAGAGGTACTCTAAGCAAGTTTGCTAAACATTTGTGGGAACTGAATGAAACCTTAGAGTAACCGTTTAATGAGGATATAATGATATCTGCATTAAGAGAAGACTGAGCAGAAGAATGCAAGAGAACTTATCAGTAAGCCTGATCAAGGTTAGAGACACACTGATGGAGGTACTTGAGCAGTTAGAATCAACACATGTGCATGAAGATAGTCGGGTAAAAGAGCAAAACAGGCAGAGATAATTGCCACAAACTGGTAACCAACCATCCTGTCAAGGAAGAGGAGGTGTTCGTGTATACAGGAACCAAGGAAATGGTCGTTCATTTCACAATAGTTCCAGGAGAGGTGAGGATTTAATGAGTTATAAGACAGGGGATGGTAGAAAAACTAAACCTCACTCCAGATGAGATCCAATCAGGAATGAGACATAGGAGGGCCAATACTAACCTGTTTAGGCATGATGATAGTGATGACCTGAGAGGACACCTTGTGGATAAAAATTAAAAAAATCCAAAGAATCTGTATTACTTGTAACAAAGACAGATACATGTGGACTAAATGTTGATGCCCTTGTTGATACAGGAAGTGGAGTATGTGCTATATCTCTGAAGTTATATGAGTAAATACTGAATGCAAATGTCGTTCTACCTAATTTACATGTACGAGGAGCTTGGGTTGTAAATGCTGCAGGTGCTAAGTGCAAACCCATCAAGGATCAAGTGTTGATTAACTTTACAATACAGGGAGAAAATATGAAGCCACATTTCTGGTGGTACCAGGACTTATTATATCAGTCACGTTGGAGATCGATTGGTTGAAAGAGTGGAAGCAGTACTGAATTTTGATTAATAGGCTATGAGTGTGAAAGGGAGAAGAGGAGAGAAGAAAAGACTGATCTTTATAGAGAGTAAAGAGGTAGAAGAGGAAGAGGTATTTAAATGGGTGAACTTATGTAATAAAGAAGAGCCTACAGCAGAACAACAAGATACGGAACTAGACAAGGAGAGAAGAGGAGAGATATTTTATGAGGGTTTGGTATAAGATGATCAGCATGAGGAGGAAACAGGCAATACGTTGGAAGAAATGTGACACCTGGATCAAGATGTTTGGAGGAAATTACATAAACACTGCAAAGTCTTCTCTTGGTATGAAAGGAGTAGAATGTAGACTGAAAATAAAGGAACATAGGCCTTTTTAATATTAAACAATATCCAATTCCTCAATCTCAAAGGAAAGCAGTGGAACAAGAAATACAGAGACTGCTGGACCTTGGAGTTATTGACACAACCAATAGTCAGTGTAATAGTTGTCTGTTTGTTGTAGACAAGAAGGACGGAAAGGTATGGATAGTTTTGGATGCATGTACTGTGAACAAGATCATTGAATAAGAACAAGACAAGCCGGAAACCATACAAGAATTGATCCAAAAGTTTCGAGGGAAAAATTACTTAGTAGTATCAACCTGACTGCCAGTTACTGGCAGATACCCGTAGTCCCAGAATCTTGTCAACACACTGCCTTCAATTACACTGACATAAGTTATCATTTTAGAGTATCACCATTTGGACTTAATGTGTCAGTTTCCGAGTTTATTGCAGCATTGGATAAGATTTTGGGTGAAGAATTATTTGAAAAGGTTACTGGAAGGAATCTTGGAGGTATTTGAGAAAGCTGGTGTAACAGTAAACCTAGACAAATCAAAATTTGGTAAATACCAGATAAGGTTCCATGGGCATATAAACACAGAAGATGGCATTTTACCAGATCCTGGAAAATGGAAGTAATTAGACAATTCCTGATTCCAAACACTAAGGGACACCTCAGTTCTACAAAGGCCAAGATGACCTGGCGGTGTAGTGAGGAATGTCAGGAAGAGTTCGAAATGATTGAAGAAGCTCCATGATCTAATGTAACTCGATTTTCTTTAGGGCATTTGATTTCCAACTTCATGTACAATAATAATAGAAGCTGAAGAACTGAATTAAAATTTGCACCATGACCAGGACTTGAACTCAGGTCTCCTTGCTTTCTAGACAGGTGTGGTAGCCATATATACACTCCTGGAAATGGAAAAAAGAACACATTCACACCGGTGTGTCAGACCCACCATACTTGCTCCGGACACTGCGAGAGGGCTGTACAAGCAATGATCACACGCACGGCACAGCGGACACACCAGGAACCGCGGTGTTGGCCGTTGAATGGCGCTAGCTGCGCAGCATTTGTGCACCGCCGCCGTCAGTGTCAGCCAGTTTGCCGTGACATACGGAGCTCCATCGCAGTCTTTAACACTGGTAGCATGCTGCGACAGTGTGGACGTGAACCGTACGTGCAGTTGACGCACTTTGAGCGAGGGCGTATAGTGGGCATGTGGGAGGCCGGGTGAACGTACTGCCGAATTGCTCAACACGTGGGGCGTGAGGTCTCCACAGTACATCGATATTGTCGCCAGTGGTCGGCGGAAGGTGCACGTGCCCGTCGACCTGGGACCGGACCGCAGCGACGCACGGATGCACGCCAAGACCGTAGGATCCTACGCAGTGCCGTAGGGGACCGCACCGCCACTTCCCAGCAAATTAGGGACACTGTTGCTCCTGGGGTATCGGCGAGGACCATTCGCAACCATCTCCACGAAGCTGGGCTACGGTCCCGCACACCGTTAGGCCGTCTTCCGCTCACGCCCCAACATCGTGCAGCCCGCCTCCAGTGGTGTCGCGACAGGCGTGACTGGAGGGACGAATGGAGACGTGTCGTCTTCAGCGATGAGAGTCGCTTCTGCCTTGGTGCCAATGATGGTCGTATGCGTGTTTGGCGCCGTGCAGGTGAGTGCCACAATCAGGGCCAACACCCGGCATCATGGTGTGGGGAGCGATCTCCTACACTGGCCGTACACCTCTGGTGATCGTCGAGTTTACACTGAATAGTGCACGGTACATCCAAACCGTCATCGAACCCATCGTTCTACCATTCCTAGACCGGCAAGGGAACTTGCTGTTCCAACAGGACAATGCACGTCCGCATGTATCCCGTGCCACCCAACTTGCTCTAGAAGGTGTAAGTCAACTACCCTGGCCAGCAAGATCTCCGGATCTGTCCCCCATTGAGCATGTTTGGGACTGGATGAAGCGTCGTCTCACGCGGTCTGCACGTCCAGTACGCACGATGCTCCAACTGAGGCGCCAGGTGGAAATGGCATGGCAAGCCGTTCCACAGGACTACATCCAGCATCTCTACGATCGTCTCCATTGGAGAATAGCAGCCTGCATTGCTGCGAAAGGTGGATATACACTGTACTAGTGCCGACATTGTGCATGCTCTGTTGCCTGTGTCTATGTGCCTGTAGTTCTGTCAGTGTGATCATGTGATGTATCTGACCCCAGGAATGTGTCAATAAAGTTTCCCCTTCCTGGGACAATGAATTCACGGTGTTCTTATTTCAATTTCCAGGAGTGTAGATAACACAGTTTCATGGGCTACCCTAGTACAGTGCCCCCCTAACACAAACTTCAATTCATGTTTTCGGGGCACTGGACTTGGGTAGCCCATTCAGTTGTGTTACCTATACAGCTATGGTGGTGCAATGACTATCACACCTGCCTAGTAATGAGACCTGGGTTGAAGTCCCAGCTATGGCAGAAATTTTAATTCATTTCTTCTGCTTCTATCATTATCTTAGATAAATCTGAGACTCAAATTATATCAGATCTGTAGATCACCTACACGAGGTACAACCAGGATTTCCCTTTTACATCCAATACCGTGGTGCTATTCCAATTCTAGAGAGCCTCGGAAATAGTGTCAATTTAAAAAGGGGAAAATAAGCTGAAGACTTGAAGTTTGTGTTAGGAAGGGCATTGGACTAGGGTAGTCCATGCAACTTTTGATGTGTGCTGCATGGTGACCTGTTTTCAAGTTCTGGCTGTTGCGCAAATTTTAATTAATTTCTTCAGATCCTATCATTATCATAAATAACCAAACTTTGTGTAATGCTGATATATGACACCATCCAAATTTTTCTAAAGACTTTTAGTTGGGAATGCACAGCTCAGATTATGGATCAAGTATACACTTATACCAGGCAGAGAAGGATGGAGAAACTGAGGTAATAAAGATCTTAGCCTTTGGCAGTAGAATTTTGAATGTGTGGGAGAGAAGATACACTCCTGGAAATTGAAATAAGAACACCGTGAATTCATTGTCCCAGGAAGGGGAAACTTTATTGACACATTCCTGGGGTCAGATACATCACATGATCACACTGACAGAACCACAGGCACATAGACACAGGCAACAGAGCATGCACAATGTCGGCACTAGTACACTGTATATCCACCTTTCGCAGCAATGCAGGCTGCTATTCTCCCATGGAGACGATCGTAGAGATGCTGGATGTAGTCCTGTGGAACGGCTTGCCATGCCATTTCCACCTGGCGCCTCAGTTGGACCAGCGTTAGTGCTGGACGTGCAGACCACGTGAGACGACACTTCATCCAGTCCCAAACATGCTCAATGGGGGACAGATCTGGAGATCTTGCTGGCCAGGGTAGTTGACTTACACCTTCTAGAGCACGTTCGGTGGCACGGGATACATGCGGACGTGCATTGTCCTGTTGGAACAGCAAATTCCCTTGCCGGTCTAGGAATGGTAGAACGATGGGTTCGATGACGGTTTGGATGTACTGTGCACTATTCAGTGTCACCTCGACGATCACCAGAGGTGTACGGCCAGTGTAGGAGATCGCTCCCCACACCATGATGCCGGGTGTTGGCCCTGTGTGCCTCGGTCGTATGCAGTCCTGATTGTGGCGCTCACCTGCACGGCGCCAAACACGCATACGACCATCATTGGCACCAAGGCAGCAGCGACTCTCATCGCTGAAGACGACACGTCTCCATTCGTCCCTCCATTCACGCCTGTCGCGACACAACTGGAGGTGGGCTGCACGATGTTGGGGCGTGAGCGGAAGACGGCCTAACGGTGTGCGGGACCGTAGCCCAGCTTCATGGAGATGGTTGCGAATGGTCCTCGCCGATACCCCAGGAGCAACAGTGTCCCTAATTTGCTGGGATGTGGCAGTGCGGTCCCCTGCGGCACTGCGTAGGATCCTACGGTCTTGGCGTGCATCCGTGCGTCGCTGCGGTCCGGTCCCAGGTCGACGGGCACGTGCACCTTCCGCCGACCACTGGCGACAATAACGATGTACTGTGGAGACCTCACGCCCCACGTGTTGAGCAATTCGGCGGTACGTCCACCCGGCCTCCCGCATGCCCACTATAGGCCCTCGCTCAAAGTCTGTCAACTGCACATATGGTTCACGTCCACGCTGTCGCGGCACGCTACCAGTGTTAAAGACTGCGATGGAGCTCCGTATGCCACGGCAAACTGGCTGACACTGACGTCGGCGGTGCATAAATGCTGCGCAGCTAGCGCCATTCGACGGCCAACACCGCGGTTCCTGGTGTGTCCGCTGTGCCGTGCATGTGATCATTGCTTGTACTGCCCTCTCGCAGTGTCCGGAGCAAGAATGGTGGGTCTGACACACCAGTGTCAATGTGTTCTTTTTTCCATTTCCAGGAGTGTATTTCATTAGTGAATGGCTGGATATTGTGTGGGATTTCAAACATTTCAGGTATTATTTGGCAAGAAGGCTTGTGAAGGTGGTTACTGACCATAAAGCACTGGCATTTTTAAACACCAGTAAGTTGTGTTGTGTGATAAGGTGGGCTCTGGCACTTCAAGACTATGACTTTGGAGTGATACACAAATCTGGTAAAATCCATATACTACCAGATGCATTATCAAGGCTACCATTTGATGCATGGGGAATTGTAGTGAAGAGGCTCTGAGCACTGTGGCTCTGAGCACTTTGGGACGTAACTTCTGAGGTCATCAGTCCCCTAGAACTTAGAACTACTTAAACCTAACTAACTTAAGGACATCACAAACACCCATACCCGCGACAGGATTCGAACCTGCGACCATATCGGTCGCGCGGTTCCACACTGTAGCGCCTAGAACCACTCGGCCACTCCAGCCGGCCTAGGGAATAGGTTACCATAAGAAGAAATCAGAATAAATGTAATAAAAAGAGCACAACATCTGCATCTACGGTGTGTGACGGAGGGCACTTTACGTGCCACTGTCATTACCTCCCTTTCCTGTTCCAGTCGCATATGGTTTGCAGGAAGAACGATTGCTGGAGAGCCTCTGTGCGCACTCGAATCTCTCTAATTTTACATTCGTGATCTCCTCGGGAGGTGTGAGTAGGAGGAAGCAATATATTCGATACCTCATCCAGAAACACACCCTCTCGAAACCTGGACAGCAAGCTACACCGCGATACAGAGCGCCTCTCTTGCAGAGTCTGCCACCTGAGTTTGTTAAACATCTCCGTAACGCTATCACGGTTACCAAATAACCCTGCGACGAAACGCGCCGCTCTTCTTTGGATCTTCTCTATCTCCTCCGTCAACCAGATCTGGTACGGATCCCACACTGATGAGCAATACTCAAGTATAGGTCGAACGAGTGTTTTGTAAGCCACCTCCTTTGTTGATGGACTACATTTTCTAAGGACTCTGCCAATGAATCTCAACCTGGTACCCGCCTTACCAACAATTAATTTGATATGATCATTCCACTTCAAATCGTTCCATAAGCATACTCCCAGATATTTTACAGAAGTAACTGCTACCAGTGTTTGTTCCGCTATCATGTAATCATACAATAAAGGATCCTTCTTTCTATGTATTCGCTATACACTACATTTGTCTATGTTAAGTGTCAGTTGCCACTCCCTGCAACAAGTGCCTATCCGCTGCAGATCTTCCTGCATTTCGCTACAATTTTCTAATGCTGTAACTTCTCTGTATACTACAGCATCATCCGCGAAAAGTCGCATGGAACTTCCGACACTATCTACTAGGTCATTTATATATATTTTGAAAAGCAATGGTCCCATAACACTCCCCTGTGGTACGCCAGAGGTTACTTCAACGTCTGTAGACGTCTCTCCATTGATAACAAAATGCTGTGTTCTGTTTGCTAAAAATTCTTCATTCCAGCCACACAGCTGGTCTGATATTCCGTAGGCGACAGTGCGGAAGTGTATCGAACGCCTTCCGGAAGTCAAGGAAAATAGCATCTATCTGAGAACCTGTACCTAATATTTTCTGGGTCTCATGAACAAATGAAGCGAGTTGGGTCTCACACGATCGCTGTTTCCGGAATCCATGTTGATTCCTACAGAGTAGATTCAGGGTTTCCAAAAACGACATGATACGCGAGCTAAAAACATGTTCTAAAATTCTACAAATTCGACGTCAGAGATATAGGTCTATAGTTTTGCGCATCTGCTCGACGACCCTTCTTGAATACTGGGACTACCGGTGCTCTTTTCCAATCATTTGGAACCTTACGTTCCTCTATAGACTTGCGGTACACGGCTGTTAGAAGAGGGGCAAGTTCTTTCGCGTACTCTGTGTAGAATCGAATTGGTATCCCGTCAGGTCCAGTGGACTTCACTCTGTTGAGTGATTCCAGTTGCTTTTCTATTCCTTGGACACTTATTTCGATGTCTGCCATTTTTTCGTTTGTGCAAGGATTTAGAGAAGGAACTGCAGTGCGGTCTTCCTCTGTGAAACAGCTTTGGAAAAAGATGTTTAGTATTTCAGCTTTACGCGTGTCATCCTCTGTTTCAATGCCATCATCATCCTGGAGTGTCTGGATATGCTGTTTCGAGCCACTTACTGATTTAACGTAAGACCAGAACTTCCTAGGATCTTCTGTCAAGTCGACACATAGAATTTTACTTTCGAATTCACTGAACGCTTCACGCATAGCCCTCCTTGCGCTAACTTTGACAGCGTTTAGCTTCTGTTTATCTGAAAGGTTTTGGCTGCGTTTAAACTTGCAGTGAAGCTCTCTTTGGTTTCGCAGTAGTTTCCTAACTTTGTTGGTGAACCATGGTGGATTTTTCCCGTCCCTCACAGGTTTACTCGGCACGTACCTGTCTAAAAGACATTTTACGATTGCCTTGAAGTTTTTCCATAAACACTCAACATTGTCAGTGTTGGAACAGAAATTTTCGTTTTGATCTGTTAGGTAGTCTGAAATCTGCCTCCTATTACTCTTGCTAAACAGATAAACCTTCCTCCTTTTTTTTTATAATCCTATTTCCTTCCATATTCAGGGATGCTGCAACGGCTTTAGGATCACTGATTCCCTGTTCTGCGATTACAGAGTCGAAAAGTTCGGGTCTGTTTGTTATCAGTAGGTCCAAGACGTTATCTCCATGAGTTGGTTCTCTGTTTAATTGCTCGAGGTAATTTTCGGATAGTGCACTCAGTATAATGTCACTCGATGCTGTGTCCCTGCCACCCATCCTAATCATCTGAGTGTCCCAGTCTCTATCTGGTAAATTGAGATCTCCGCCTAAGACTATAACATGCTGAGGAAATTTATGTGAAATGTATTCCAGATTTTATCACAGTTGTTCTGCCACTAATGCTCCTGAGCCAGGAGGTCTGTAAAAGGAGCCAATTATTACCCTAGCTTGGTTGTTGAGTATAACCTCTACCCATAATAATTCACAGGAACTATCCACTTCTATTTCATTACAGGATAAACTACTACTAACAGCGACAAACACGCCACCACCAGTTGCATGCAATCTATTCTTTCTAAACACTGTCTGTGCCTTTGTAAAAATTTCGGCAGAATTTATCTCTGGCTTCAGCCAGCTTTCCATACCTATAACTATTTCAGCTTCGGTGCTTTCTATCAGCACTTGAAGTTCAGGTACTTCACCAACGCAGCTTCGACAGTTTACAATTACAATACCGAGTGCTGCTTGGTCCCCGCATGTCCTAACTTTGCCCCGCACCCTTTGAGGCTGTTGCCCTTTCTGTACTTGCCCGAGGCCATTTAACCTAAAAAAAAAAAAAAAAAAAAAAAAAGCCGCTCAGTCCACGCCACACAGCCCCTGCTACCCGTGTAGCCGCCTGCTGTGAGTAGTGGACTCCTGACCTATCCAGCGGAACCCGAAACCCCACCACCCTATGGCGCAAGTCGAGGAATCTGTGGCCCACATGGTCGCAGAACCGTCTCAGCCTATGATTCAGACCCTCCACTCGGCTCTGTACCAAAGGTCCGCAGTCAGTCCTGTCGACGATGCTGCAGATGGTGAGTTCTGCTTTCATCCCGCTAGCGAGACTGGCAGTCTTCACAAAATCAGATAGCCGCCGGAAACCAGAGAGAATTTCCTCCAATCCATAGCGACACAAATCATTGATGCCGACGTGAGCGACCACCTGCAGATGGGTACACCCCGTACCCTTCATGGCATCCAGAAGGACCCTTTCCACATCTGGAATGACTCCCCCCGGTATGCACATGGGAGTGCACATTGGTTTTCTTCCCCTCTCTTCCTCCCATATCCCTAAGGGGCCCATTAAGCACCTGACGTTGGAGCTCCCAACTACCAGTAAGCCCTCTCTCTGCGACCGCCCGAATCTTTCAGACTGAGGGGCAACATGAGGAATTTGTGGGGAGACTCTTAAGAAACGAAAAGTTGTAGCTAATTAAAAATAAATATTGCTGCACTGTTGAAGGGAAGATTCCGAAATATTATTATATCCATCAGTGGATACTACACAAAAGAAATAGAGAGAATGAAGAGAATTGGAAGCATGTGCCACAACAGATAACAGACAAATTATTTGATATATTCATTATAGACCTAAGAAGTGCCTGGAAAAGTTTCAGTTAGACAGTGCACTCAACAACAGGGGAAAATGCATACGCTGAGCACTTGTGATACTTGTCAGAAAACAAAGACAACCACCATCCAACATAAAAGTTACCTACACCCAGTTATACCAGAATCCATCAAACACATAGTAGTGATTGACCTGATCAGGCCATTGCCTGCACCCCGAGGAAATTACACCCAAATCCTGGTTGCAGAGGAATTAGTATCAAAGTTTATGAAGTTTTATCCATTACAGAAAGCTGGCAGCAAGGCCATTATTAGTAAATCTGAAAAGGACTTTTTTAGCAATGCTTGTAAACAAAAATGAATCTTAAGTGAAAATGGATCCCAGTTCCAATCCAAGGAGTCGAGGGAAACGCTCGAAAGAGATCAAATAGAACAGACTCTCATTTCCCACTATAGACCAGCCTCCAACCTGGCCGAACAGACGGTGAAAGAGTTGAATCAGTTTTGTAGGACGTACTGTCACCATAAGTGTGGTTCATGGAGGAAATACCTGGAAGAGTTTGAGCATATCTGAAACCACTTACCCCATGATTCAATGGGGTTTGAGGCATGTGAGATCTTAATTGGTTACCTGATAGTGTTTTCCTTAAGTTAGTTGAATACCCACCTGCAGATAACAAAACCTGGGAAAGGAAGCTGCATCTTGTAGAACAGAATATGAGGTAAAAGGCGAGGAGAAGACAACAGAGGTAAAACAAATTAGTGAAATCTACTGTATAACCTATCTAGTAGGAGGCTTAGTACTGGTGAAAGTACATGTTAAGTCAAAGGAAACATATTCATAGATACATAAATGTAATCATGCGTATATGACCATATAGAATTGTTAGGGTGCAGCATCCCAACACAGAGGGCTGAAGTATGCTCAAACCAAACAAATACATGGTAAGGAACATGTCCAGAACATAGAGATATTATCCACATGAAGACAGAGGTAACACAGATGAAAAGAAAGAGCAAAGCAGTTAAAGTGTAGGGAACAGGCAGCCCTTTTGTCTGTACACCAAGGGGCGACTGGTACACTCCTAGCTAGGTGAGACTTTTCTTCCTCTTTTCAAGTCTCATTCCTCTACCACCTTAACAGTCTAATACTAAATAAAAGTTAAGAAAATAACAGGGATTATTCATTATGTCAATAAATAGACTAACTAGTGGTTACTCAGACAACATCTAGAATGTAATAGGAGTTATAGTTTAAATTATCATATTGTCATGGTCGTTTTGGTTGTCCAGGCATTCCAATCAAAACCAATTAGTAATACCTATTGTATGTTTTATTACGATTATAGGAGATAAATATTAAGTATTGAAGAAGTCATGTCTTATGTAATTGTTTCGAACTTAAATTACAAAAACAGTAGTGCTAGACCTGAAGGTAAACATCAGTTTCAATATGGAAAAGATCTATTTAGTATCAGCAAGGAGTTTTATGTAATCGTGTAGTTTTTGTCTCATAAGTAGTGAATGAATAAGCAAACTGTAAGAAATTGTATCAGGCTGATGGGTATGAATGTGTATAGTGACGTATTGTCGCAGAACAAGCTGAGTAACAGAGTCACCATGGTGTGGTGGTTATGATACTAGACGGCTGCAATGAGGGTTGGGAGCTCAAAACTCACCGCAACTGCGAAATTTTAATTTCTATACCCGATTCCAGTACATTCTAGAAGTATCCATAAATGTCAAGAATCACTGTACAGGAATGTTCTGTAGCTGTATATATACCATATGTGTTCTGGCCAGAGGCAGTTCACTCCATGCTCTTGTATGTGCAAGTGCTTAATAAACCTTCGTTAAGTGAATTTAGTGTTCATCATTCATCTAATTACGCCTTCTTCTACGTGACATTACTCTGGTGGAGACGCTGGGTATTGGGACTTGTGATAGCGCACATTATCGATGACACAGTAGCTTCCATCAGGCCGGGATCACAATCTATCGGAGACACAAGAAGAAGAGGATGTTATGATAACAGCAATTGTGTGCCACCACATGAGACATCCTTCCGAGTTCTCTGGTGACGTTGGCCAAGATCTAAACATGTGGCGGAAGGTATATGAGCATACAGGCAAATTTAACAAATGGGGTGACACCTTGTGTTTAGCTAACGTATTTCTCTACTTGGAGGGCACTGCCAAGCCATGGTATGTGAACAATAAGGATAAGTTCACAAGCTGGGAAGTATTTCAGGCGAACTGCGCAAGTATTTCGGCGACACACAACTACAGAAGTGCAAGGCTGAAGATAAATTAAAGTGCATGGCACAGCGTCCAGGAGAAACTACAGCATCCTACATTCAAGACATCTTGGAGCTATGTGAAATAGTGGATCCTAGAATGAAGGAGGAAGATAAGGTTGCACATCTCATGAAGGGTGTTGCTGAGGACATGCATCAAGCCCTACTCCTGGAGGTTTCAACAGCAGACGACTTCATAAAATGGTGCCAGTATATTGAGACAATGCATCAAAAAAGAATTACACGCAAGACGTTTGAACGGCTTCCAAACGTTGTATCGATGTCTGTGATGGAGGAAGGAACTGATTTCACAAGTATTCTTCGTCAGATAGTGAAAGAGAAAGTTCAGAAGGCACTTGGATTGCACAGCCAAGATGCTTCAAGAGGACATAAGGGAGGAAGTGGACCAGACATTGAACCCAATCTCTCGTCCTTCATTTCCCCTTAAAATGGCGAAAAGGTCGAGACCCAGGCGAAGTTACATTCCTACAATGCTGCATGAGGTACCTCTTTGGGTACCAAGGAAGACTGACGTCTGGAGGACCCAGGATAACCAACCAGTATGTTTCCACTGCGAACTACAGGGACATATGGGGCGCTATTGTCAAGAAAGGCAATGGATATTTGATGACGCCCGCGCCAGAAGACAGCAGACCCATCTTAGCCAACACTAACTCCGGGACGACGAACATGAACAAGAAGATGTGGGTGCAGGACGACATAGGTCACCATTGCCGCAAGCTAGCTGCTGGAGAGGACGCTCCCCAACATGCCAATCAATATCTCCATCACCGTTTAGAAGCTCCAGCGGATCAACTAGTCGCCGCAACCTGGAAAACTAAAGGGTGCGACCTTCCTTGGATGTGAGGCCACTGAAGAGAAAAACCCTCTGCCGTCAATCACTACAAAAATGATAGAAAATTACGTCAATATCCTCATGGATGGACGACGAGCCCAAGCTCTTGTGGACTCTGGAGCATCATATTCACTCATTTTGGGAGAAGTACCATCGCCAGTTGCAGAAAACCGTATTCGTCAACAACAAAACATCTCTGCTGAAGGTACCTAATGGGAAATATGTAAAACCTACAGGAAGATGTGTCATTCGTGTGGGTATAAGTGGCCATACACAGTCCTTTGAATTCGTCTCACAAGAGTGTAGTCATGACGTCATTCTCGGATGGGACTTTTTGAAAGCATCTCTGGCAGTTATAGATTTTGGTCACTCGAAGATTATGCTAGACGAGATGAGATACTGTGGACAGGAAGATGCCCATCCGAGTATGGGGAGACTAAGTGTGCTGGATGAAGTGATCATTCCTGCAGTCAGCGCTGGAAAGGTAACTGTCATGTGTCATACCATGCATAAATCCATGGATCTTGTAGTGGAATGTAAGAGAAGCATACCACTGAGGAATCACTTGGTCATCCCAGCCTCTGTCGTCTCGTTTAAGAAAGGATATGGTGAATTGTGGATAGTTAACTGTCGACGAGAAGCGCAGATCCTTCCAAGACGCATGTGCGTAGCAAACGCTAAGCCATTCATTTCCGAACAGCTGAGCATCATACAAACCTCCCATGCCGAGTCTGTGGGAGAAATTGGCGCTACCACTAAAAGACAATATCTTCTAGCTCGACTATCACCAGATCTCACTAAGGAACAACAGAAGAAGCTACTTGCCATTCTTCAATATTTCTCTCAATGCTTCAATCCACAGGTGAAGAGCAAATAAGACAAATCGACGGTGAAGCACTCGAGTAGCACTGGAGACCATCAACCAATAAGCCAGAGAGCATACTGTGTGTCAGCAATGGAATGTCGAATAATTCGTGACGAGGTAGAGAAAATTATGAAGAATGAAATCATTCAGCCTTCGCAGAGCCCATGGTCATCACCAGTGGGTTTCGTCAGGAAGAAGGATGGCAGATGGTGCCTTAGTGTTGGTGGTTGTTGTTGTTGTTACTGTTGTTGTTGTTGCCTTCAGTCCTGAGACTGGTTTGATGCAGCTCTCCATGCTACTCTATCCTGTGCAAGCTTCTTCATCTCCCAGTACTTACTGCAACCTACATCCTTCTGAATCTGCTTGGTGTGGTCATCTCTTGGTCTCCCTCTACGATTTTTACCCTCCACGCTGCCCTCCAATACTAAATTGGTGATACCTTGAGGTCTCAGAATATGCCCTACCAGTCGAACCCTTCTTCTTGTCAAGTTGTGCCATGAACTTCTCTTCTCCCCAATCCTATTCAATACCCCCTCATTAGTTACCTGATCTACCCACCTAATCTTCAACATTCTTCTGTAGCACCACATTTCGAAAGCTTCTATTCTCTTCTTGTCCAAACTATTTATCGTCCATGTTTCACTTCCATACACTCCATACAAATACTTTCAGAAACGACTTCCTGACGCTTAAATCTATACTCGATGTTAACAAATTTCTCTTCTTCAGAAACGCTTTCCTTGCCATTGCCAGTCTACATTTTGTACCCTCTCTACTTCGACCATCATCAGTTATTTTGCTCCCCAAATAGCAAAATTCCTGTATTACTTTAAGTGTCTCATCTCCTAATCTAATTCCCTCAGCATCACCCGACTTAATTCGACTATATTTCATTATCCTCGTTTTGCTTTTGTTGATGTTCCATCTTATATCCTCCTTTCAAGGCACCATCCATTCCGTTCAACTGCTCTTCCAAGTCCTTTGCTGTCTCTAACAGAATTACAATGTCATCGGCGAACCTCAACGTTTTTATTTCTTCTCCATGGACTTTAATACCTCCTCCGAATTTTTCTTTTGTTTCCTTTACTGCTTGCTCAATATACAGATTGAATAACATCAGGGACAGGCTACAACCCTGTCTCACTCCCTTCCCAACCGCTGTTTCCCTTTCATGCCCCTCTACTCTTATACCCCCTTCCAGGAATTGACAATACACTAGATTGTCTGAAGGGGGCTAAGTTATTCTCAACCATGGAAATGTACTCAGAATGCTGGCAAATCGAAGTAGTTGAGGCTCATCGTGAGAAAACTGCATTCATCTCCCTTGAGGGCCTGTATGAGTTTAAGGTAATGCCATTTGTTTTGCGTAATGCACCAACAACTTTTGAACAGATGATGGGTAATCTTCTAAGTCACCTGAAGTGGACGATGTGTCTTTGTTATTTAAATGACGTTATAGTGTTCTCAGAGACATTTGATGAGCATATAAAAAGACTGAGGGCCGTTCTTAAGTGTCTCCAGCGAGGTGGACTGAAACTTAATCCAAGAAAGTGTCTCTTTGGAGCAAAAGGAATCAAAATACTTGGACACCTTGCGTCAAACAAGGTGTGCGGCCAGACCCGAAAAGGTGAGATCTCTAACGGAATTTGTTATTCCTAAAAGTATTAGAGATGTGAGAAGCTTCCTCAGATTATGTTCTTATTGCTGTTGTTTTATCAAAGACTTTTGTGTCAAAGCCAGGCCACTACAAGCGTTGTTAAAAGCCGATGTTAAGTTTATCTGGATTGGTGCTCAACAATATTCTTTCGATGTGCTGCGAAAAGCTGTGACGACTGACCCTGTACTTGGTCTGTATGATGAGAGAGCACCTACAGAACTACACACAGATGCCAGTGGGTATGGGATCGGTGTTGTTCTGGTGCAAATTTCGGATGGAAAAGAGAAGGTTATAGCCTATGCTTCTAGGACACTTTTAAATGCCGAGAGAAACTACTCAACTGAAGAAAGAGAATTTCTTACTCTGATCTGGGCCATGTGCAAATTTCGACTGTATCTCTATGGAAGGCCATTCACAGTTGTTACAGACCATCATTCACTTTATTGGTTGACAGGTCTTAAGGATCCAACAGGACGACTTGCCAGGTGGGCACTATGTCTTCAAGAGTATGACATTACCATAGTGTACAGAAGTGGAAGAAAACACCAAGATGCCAACTGTCTCTCAAGAAACCCTGCGCAAGACTTTGATGAAGATAGTGACTGTCTCGCTGCACTCCAGGATCTCTCTGCTGAGCAGGAGGAAGATGCCAAGATATCTCAAATTATGCTTGCCTTAAATCGGTCAAAAGATGTGAAAGGACAATTTAAGGTAGTTAATGGATTACTTTGCAAGGAAAACTTTGATCTGTTTAGAAAGAGGTGGCTACCAGTGATACCTAAACACATGCACTTAGATGTTCTACAGAAATTCCATGACACACCTGAGGCCGGACATTTAGGATTCAATAAGACATACGACAGGATCTGCAAGAGATTTTTCTGGCCTGGTTTATTTAGGAGTGTCAGTCGCTACGTGTCGCACTGTCGAGAGCGCCAGAGGAGAAACGCAGTTCCTTGGAAAGCACCTGGCTGACTCATACCAATTCCGCCAGCTGAAACGCCTTTACAGCGTGTTGCGATTGACCTCCTCAGACGATTTCCAATGTCTGCTAATGGCAACAGATGGATTATTGTTTGCGCTGATCATCTGAGGCAACAGCCAAAGCATTCGAGGTAGGCAAATTCATTGTGGAAGACATTGTATTAAAACACGGTGCCTCAAGGTCGTTAATTATCGATCGAGGGAAAGTTTTTCAATCGAATCTTGTGACAGAGAGAAACCGTCGGTGCAACATTACTTATCACATGACAACTGCCTACCATCTGCAAGCTAACGGGCTTACAGAGCGTCTTAATAAAACCTTGTCCGACATGCTATCATTGTTCGTCAATGTTGAGCTGAGCAACTGGGATGAGGTGCTACCTTTCATGACGTTTGCCAACAACACCGCCAAACAAGACGCAACAGGATTTACACCATTTTTCCTGGTGCATGGGCGTGAGGTGACGACAGTGATGGACACTGTGTATCCATTACATCCTGCAACCTAGGTTAAATTCGAAGCTCCAGTGACAGGCAACAAACAAAAGGTGACAAAGAGCATAGCAGCACAAAGGAAGTTCTAAGAAGATCACCACCAGGGCAAACATCAGTCATCAGGAGTCGGAGTATGCAGGACTGATGACTTGTTCCTGGACTACGAGGACATAACACCAAGACGCTGTTTTCTTAAGGAGGGAGCAATGTCACAGAAGAAGCTGAGTAGCATAGTCACTGTGGTGTAGTGGTTATGATACTAGACTGTTGCATCGAACGGTGAGCTCAAAACTCACCTGAACTGTAAAATTTTAGTTTCTATATCAGTTCAAGCACATTCTAGAAGTATCCACAAATGTCAAAAATCATTATACTGGAATGTTCTATAACTGTATATATACCGTATGTGTTCTGGTCAAAGGCAGTTCGTTCCGCACTCTTGTATGAGCAAGTGCTGAATAAACCTTCGTTAAGTGAAGTTAGTGTTTGTCATTCATCTAATTACACCTTCTTCTAGGTGAAAATATAATTGCCAAATAATGGTCTATGTGAATAATGTTGAGATATAGAGAGAAGTTAATGACATATAGAGTTAATGGGGCATTGTGGAGTTTTTGTGTATTCATGGAGTTTAAGGAAGATGTTTAGTTGATAGCCAAGGGATATGTATTTTAAGTGAAGGTGACATTGAATTGAGAAGTTGAGTTGAAGTAGATGTGTATATTTTCATGGAGATTTATATAAGACATATGGAATAGCATGAAAGAACTGACGTCTGACTGTCATTTATGTGTACACAAGTTATCCTATTTATATCAGTTGTAGTTACAGGTTGTAATGATGAAAGGCGTATGTTGATGGTAAGTAAGTAACTCCTGAGGAGTAGAGAAATAATGATTCAATCATCAAATTAGCTGTTGAGGTTGATAGTTTATGTTATAGGGCTGAGTGCTGGCAATATGTGGTAAACAATGAGAATTGATATTTCAAATATTGAATCTACATTACAAAAACTATTTATCATCTTATGTATGATGTTAGTAACAGCTGTTCAAATTCAATAAAAATTGCCTAGGGCAGAGTAATATAGCCATCTCTTTGGAAACTGATTCTGAGACTACCACATTAGTGATAGAGCCACAGATAAGCACAACAAAAAGACTGACAGTATTTTTGTTGTGCCTATCTACAACTCAGCATCTCCACTACATGGTGAGTAGGAACTATCCTTTTCATAATATTATTACATTCCATCCTGGATTTTCCAGTGTTCAACATTAGTGATAGACTTACATTTCAGGAATTTGGCAAGGAGTGAGGCACTGCCAATTATTTGTATTGCTTATTGTCTGTTGTGTAATATTTTTTGTGTTACTAGTGTGTTAGAGATAGAGAATAGACAATGATTAGAGGTATTTTGTCTCTTTGTATGGTGCTGAGTTGAGGTGATAGTGATAGCGTTTTCAGATGGCAAGCCCTGCTGAAAGAATGAAAACCAAAGGGGTAGCCAAAATTAAGTTAATAAGTGCTTTTGTGCTGTGCTGTATAATAGGTATCTAGCATTTTATGGAACACACAAACTGTTGAAAAGGGAGATTTATTGTACAGAATGTAAAGAATGTGTGTAAACTATTTCTTATTTTTTTCTGTAAGATATGTTGAATTTTTTGTGTAAGAGTTTCTATAGAGGCATTGTACGAGCAGGGCCAGAGGTAATTTACTCGATATTTTACAATTTCAATGTGTACTTGGATTCTTTTTGAATGTAAATAAACTTTTCCTGTGTTCTTTTTCACCTCCTGCTACAAGGAAACCGTTTTGCATGGAGATGTAAGGGGCTCACAGTCCCTTACACAAGGATAAATGTAGTTTTGCCTCACACAGGTCATGGTGGTCTAGATATCGATAGTCGAGCACCAGTGTTAGTAAATGGAATGAATACAGGCAATGTGCAGTGGCAGAAGTCACTAAATGAGCTTTAAGCAAGGAAGATGTGGTGTAATGGCAGAAGACCAACCATAATACTTATTGTCGACTGAGTGTGTCCCCGACACTGTGTGTTGACCATAAGCAATTTACCCGTCATGACAAAAGAGCTTATTCTGAAGTTTTTTATTAAGTATCTGCACCATACCATGATTACACTTTTCATGTCAACTGCATCGACCACCTACAATTGGATTACAGTAATGACAGTGATGTGTGTGTGCTAATTAATGCTGTAGGATTGTCTTCTCTATGGAAGTATTACCTACCAGGCGACAGGAGATGTCCCAATAACAGAGTCAAAATGGCTAATAGCACATATATTTTATACAAGAAGTCCACTGTGTTGGTACAATATGGGCAGACTGTCGTGCAACCATTATAACCTGCTTGTACTAAATACGGTAGAAACACACTACAGAAAAACTCCCTCGAACAATTAACATTAGTTTTACTGATCACAGCCACAGTAAACAGCAAAAAATACATGGCTTGTTCGATTGGTCAAAGCTTGCAAACGAAAAACTTAACTTGCAGGGAACAAAACATCAGAGTAATCACATAACTATGGACTAACCAACTACAAGCATGGAGGATACAGAAAATAATCAAAGAATAAGAAAACAAAAACACACACTTATGTATATAAAACACAATGCCCCTGGTGGCTGGTGTGAAGCATTCAACAGTCCGATTGTTTCTAATGCAATCTAGTTTAACATAATCTAGTTTCTCTCGAGTCTGCCATCTGAACAGCCTTTTCCAGATGCCAACACTTTGTTGCTGTCTTGTTTGATTTACATAAAGCTTATGAAACAACCTAGCCACATCATATCCTTGCCACATTATATGAGTGGGGTCTCCAGGGCCTGCTACCGATTTTTATACAAAATTTCCTGTCGCTCCGTACTTTCCATGTCTAAGTTGGTGCCTCCCATAGTTCCCCCATATCCAGGAGAATGGGTTCCCACAGGGCTCTGTATTGGGTGTATCTCTATTTTTAGTGGCCATTAATGGTCTAGCAGCAGCTGTCGGGCCATCTGTCTCACCTTCTCTGTATGCAGACAACTTCTGCGTTTCGTACTACTCCTCCAGTACTGGTGTTACTGAGCGGCACCTACAGGGAGCAATCCACAAGTCGCAGTCATGGGCTCTAGCCCACGGATTCCAGCTTTCAGCTGCAAAGTTGTGAGTCATTCACATCTGTCGGCACCATACCATTCTTCCGGGACCAGAACTTTACCTTAATGATGATCCACTCACTATAGTGGAGACATATCAATTCTTAGGACTGGTTTTCGATGCCCGATTGACGTGTCTTCCTCATCTTCGTCAGCTGAAGCGGAAGTGCTGGCAGCATCTCTGTGCCTCCTCTGCCTGAGCAACACCAACTGGGGTGCACATCGCTCTACGCTGCTAGCAGCTGTACAGAGCCCTTGTTCAATCCCGCCTTCACTACGGGAGTCTGGTTTGTGGTTCAGGGCTGTCCTCAGCGTGGTGTTTACTCGACCAAGTGCACCACTGCGGTGTTCGACTGGCAATGTGAGTTTTTATGACGAGTCCGTTGACCAGCGTCCTGGTGGAGCCCAGAGTCCCCCCATTGAAGGTTAGGTGTGCACAACTGCTTGCCAGTTACATTGCACACATTCATAGTTCTCCTGAGCATCTAAATTACCATCTCCATTTCCCACCCATAGCAGTTCATCTCCTGCATTGGAGGCCCAGGTCAGGGCTTACGATTGTAGTTCGCGTCCGATCTCTTCTGTCTGAAGTGGAGTCCTTGCTTTTACCACCTATACTTCAGGTCCATTCATGTACACCTCCATGGTGCACACCTAGGCTGAAGCTTCACCTGGACCTTTCACATGGCCCTAAGGACTCAGATGACTCCACAGCTCTCCACTTCACTTTCTTTCGATTCGCTTCCTGCCAGATGGCTGCAGTGTTTTCACTGCAGAGCTGGCGGCCATTCCTCGTGCTCTTGACCGCATTCAATCATGCCCTAGCGAGTTGTTTCTTCTGTGTGCTGACTCCTTGAGCAGCCTACAAGCTGTCGACCAATGCTACCCCCGCCATCATTTGGTAGCAACTATCCAGGAGTCCATCTATGCCCTGGAATGGTGCAGTCGTTCTGTGGTGTTTGTCGGAATCCCTGGAAATAAGCATGGCGACAGGCTGAGCAAACAGGCTACACAGAAACCATTTCTCAAGATCTCCATCCCTGTAACTGACCTGCAATCATTATTACGCCACAAGGTTTTTCAGAATGTCATAATCACACACAACAAACTGCATGCCATTAAGGAGACTACAAATGTGTGGAAGTCCTCTTGCAGGGACTCTGTGTTTCTGTGCGAGCTGTGCATTGGCCATAAGTGGCTAAGATATGGCTACCTCCTCCGCTGCGAGGACCCACCCCGGTTTCGCTTTGGTTCACATATGACTATCATCCACATCTTGCTGAACTGACAACTTTTAGTCCCTCTGCAGCGGACTTTGAACCTTCCCAGCACTCTACCTTCGGTGTTGGGTGGCAGTGACTCAACAGCAGATTTAATTTTACATTTTATTTGTGAGGGTTTTTTTTTTTAATTGTAGCATCTAAGGGCGGGCATTTGGCTTTCTCTTTGCAAAAAGGGGAGACGGTAGTCTTTTTCTATTTCCATAGTAAATTTGATATTAGCATGGATAGAATTCAAATGCTCAAGAAATCGGCCATACCACAAATGTGTCATCCATGTACCTCCAGAAAACCATTGGTTTAAAGCTTGCTGAGTCCAGTGCCTTGTCCTCTCAAAGTCTTCCACGATACAATTAGCTACCATTGGGGAGCGGGGGCTTCCCATAGCAATGCCATCCTCTGCTCATGAAATTCACCATTAAACTGAAAATGAGATGATAAAAGCACATGTTCAAGTAGGGCCGTAAAGTGATTATCCAAATATTGGCCAATAAGAGATAAAAAAGTCCTTTAAAGGCACCTTGGTGTATAATATATCTTGGATGGTTCTGAACGTCGTTTGGTCACGAAAACAGTAATTGTGGATCTCTCCCCAGCTTATGATACTTTGCAGAACAATATCATCTTGCATATACTACGTCAATTAACAAGTTATTATGACTTTACCAACTTCATAGGAACTCACCTTCAGTACCATAGATTCTATGTCGAGCTACATGGCAAGAAAAGTAGATGGAAAAAATAAAAAAGCAGTCTGCCCCCAAGTAACGTCCCAGCACCTACCTCGTTTAACATCTACAGTAACAATCAGCCCAATCTCTTAACATAAAAAGCTTCATCTATGCTGGCAATCTGGCGCTAATATTTCAAACCAAAGATTTCAGAACAGTAGAGAGGCATCTAACAAATAAGAGTTCACACTCTTGTGCCACATTACCAAAGAACTAACCGAAACTGAATCTGGTTAAAACTCAAGTACACAATTTTCAACTATGAAACAAAGGTGCCAACAGAAAATTTTAAGTTGTATGGAATGGCATAGAATTGGAGCACTGTGAATTTTTCTAATTCTGCCCCTTTTCCTAAACCTCTCCAGTCCTTTTCCTTCACCCCTCTTCCTTCCCCTTCAACCCTTCTGTCAGGAAGAGGAGCCACTGACTCTTAGCTTGCACAAATAAAACCCTTTTTATGTGTGTGTTCTCTTGCCACTGCTTGGTGAGTAGATTTTTTTATCTATCCAATTACATTATTTTGGGCACTTGGTATGACAGCCATTATAATAAACAGACAAACCATAGCCAAGTTATATGCTTGTTTACGATGTCTCCTGATGACAGGACAGTGGTCTGCGATGATGTTATCTTGATACTATTTGACCAAGTCCTATAAATGTTAGGCTGTTATTACCTTCTTTCAAACAGAAAAAAATATATAGTTCCATTAGGGTAAAAAAAGTCAGCATTGTAATTCAGTGGCTACAAACGATAAAACTTACTTGCCAATATCAGATAATACACTATAATACCCACTATAAATTGTTGACAACTGCAACTCGGTATATTAATTCATTCGGGATATATTTGGGGTAGCCTGCCTTAAACTGCCTTGCCTTGTATATTTAACTGTTAATACAACTTCACTTTACTACTTGTAATGATGTGAACATACAGAGCAGCGTCACAAAGGGAAATGTAAATGATAAATTCAGCACACCTGCCATTGTAAAACGCTGGAAAAAATTAGAAACAAACAGCTTAAAAGGATTTTCTTCTTAAGTTTCTTTACTGGTACAGTTTATTATTTGTAATACCTTGTTTATGTCAAGTACTTTGGAGTTTTTATGCTGCTCGTATCCAATTTTTTTTTTTTTTATATATGAATGTGTTTGATATTTCCCAGTCATACGTCCAATTACATCTACAAGACTGGAGTTTCCTAGTACACATTCATGTCTCTACAAAAACAATTTTTTTTCTTATTGTCAGGGATATTTGAACATATGCTGGGCATATTTGGTATGCTGAATCTGAAAACGGATTTCCCCAATTGGCTCTAGTTTCTTAGATACAGGCTCTCTCTGACATGTAGCATTTAATTTTTAAATTACAGTAAATCGGTTGTGAATTCCATAATTCTGTATGCCTATTCATTTCATATTTTGTGATTGCATATGTACAAATCTACTACCTTATATGTTACACGTTATAGAGGTGAAGGTGAGATTATGGGATGTGATAGTAATTTGACACACCCTATTGACTCACTCAAGGGAGTCAGTTAGTCACACTGCTACAATGAAGGTCAGGGTCCCCCACCTCTTTGTTTGTGCTCAGAGCGGCAGTCGAGTGAGGAACAAGTGTGTGAAAGAATGGCATGTGTGTAATAGCTGTTAAAACTTTTTGTTAGTGAAGAATTTCTTGTTCCTTGTATCAAGAAAAAGGTATCACTTTTAGTTGCTACATTGTTGTTAGTTAAATGTAAGTTATAGATCATATTATAATATATATTTTCTTATTAGTTCCACTTTATCATATTTATAAAAATATATTTTTGCAAATATAATTTTTATTTTATTTTATTCTTTTCATAGATAAACTTGAGCTCTTCGTGAAGAGGTTGTTTCAACTCTCCTGAGTGTTCTGCTATATTTGTGGAGAATACACTCTGCAAGAATAACGGAAGAACATTACTTTATAAAACAGGCCTATCTAGCATATTTTGGGATGAAACTGGGAGACAAAGTTAAACATTGGGCTCCTCAAAGTTTGAAAAAGCTGTGCCAAGTCTTTACAACTGTGGACTAACGGTAAATGGGTAAATGAAGGAGTTTATACTTTGGAGTGCCAATGGTGTGGCAAGAGCCAAAAAACCACCATAATGATTGTTATTTTTGCATTGTCAATGTAAAATATTTCAATCACTACAAGAAGCATTTAGAATCAGCAAGGCGACGTGTGCCATATAGCGATGACATACCTCTACCAGTGTTCAGCACTCTGCCAAAACTATTTCTTTCTGATGATGATGATTTGCAGGACCTGAACACTAGTAGTAGTGAATCTGAATATGAAGGAAGTTCCACAAGACATCAGCTCTTCAGTCAGGAAGAGCTAATGATTTGATAAGAGACCTCAGTCCTTCTAAACAGTCTTCTGAACTCTTGGCATCTATGCTAAATGAGAAGAAATTCCAACAACCAGGACCTAAAATCACAGGTTACCACACAAGAGGAGATCTGCTTCCATACTTCACTCAAGATGATGCACCTGTTTACTGCAGTGACATCCCTGGTTTACTACTAAAAGTGGGACTACCAAAATATCAACCTCAAGACCGGAGGCTTTTTATCGACTGCTCAACCAGAAGCCTAAAATGTGTGTTGCTGCATAATGGTAACTGCTATGCATCCATTCCAATTGGCCACTCAATGAAACTTCATGAGGAATACGAAAATATACAAATGATTCTCCAGAAACTTCATTATAGTCAACACCAATAGACTATTTGTGTTGATTTAAAAATGGTTAACTTTTTGCTTGTACAGCAAAGTCGATACACAAAATTCGCTTGCTTTATTTGCTTGTGGGACAGCACAACAAAGCATGACCACTGCAAAAAAGTTTCATGGCCATCAAGAGATAGCTTAACTGTAGGAGCAGCTAATATCCTAAAAGAACAATTAGTTTGCAGAAACAAAATCATTCTTCTACCACTTCATATCAAGCTTGGTCTAATGAAGCAATTTTTGAAAGCATTTGACAAAAATAGTGACTGTTTCAAATATATACACAAATCATTCCCTGAACTCCGTAATGAAAAATTAAAAGCTGATATATTTGATGGTCCACAAATTGTGAAGTTTATACATGATTTGGAATTCATTCAAGTTATGCATTGCATTGAAGCATCTGCCTGGAGCAGTTCTGTCTCTGCTGTCAAGAATTTCTTTGGTTATCACATACAACATAATTGTGAGGAACTTGTGCAAAACATGCTCAGAAACTTCAAAAGCTTGGGAGCTAATATGAGCATTAAGATTCACTACCACCACAGCCATCTTGATAGATTTCCAGACAGTCTTGATGACTACAGTTAGGAACAATGTGAAAGATTCCATCAAGGTTTACAGGTGACGGAGGAATGATATCAAGATAGACAGGACAAGCATATGATGACAGACTACTGCTGGAATCTTCAGCGTGACTATCCTGATGATCAACACGAGAAAATCACACAGGTGGAGTTTTTCCATATGCTAATTGTTATGTTTTTAGAAGACTGTTTTTTCCTTTCTTCTTCTATTACAAGCTGAATCAACAATGAAACTGCATTTTTGTGATCCTTTTCATATGTTTTTCTCATTTCCATTTGACTGTGTATACAATGTATCTCAATCAATATTTTGAATTTTTGTTTCTTTGTCTGTCTACATATTGTATGTTATCACAATAAATAGAGCCAGTCTAGCGAAACAAGTAACATATTTCAATTCGGGGCCATAAAGATACCTTAAATTGACTGTCGATTAATTGGCAACAAAATCACTGATGACCAGCATAATTTAATGGATGGAAAATGCAATGAGAAAACTGTAAAATTACAAGAAACAATGCTCAGTCAATACTTGTTCCCCAAAAATGAAATTCTATGTACTGCCAGTACACATTTAAAAGTAGAAAAACTCTATAACTAACTTTTGGAATTTTTTGTTCCTCCCTAAGGAAGTTACGTTTACTGCTGTTTCTTTCTACTTGTAAATGTGTCTGCAGGACTTCACCTGGAGGTGTGCATAGCTAAGCCTTTTGCCGCCTTGTATACTTCAAGCACAGTATAAGTAATAACGATATGACTGTAGGAAAAAATTTCTTACATAATCTAACCTAGCACATACATGTCACTTTCTCTTGAAGTTTTCCCAGCAGATCAAGTATCACATCTCCTGATGAGACGCTAGCAAGATTTTTAAAGCACCTTAAACTGCAGAGAAAATGTGCAAGCATCAAAGATGATAGAAAAAAATATTACACTTCTATGAGAGAAAAGAAACAAGTGCCGAGTCAGCAAATCCACGGTGCTTATAAAGTATTTGGATGATTATCGTGGATGGCATACATTGAAAAGTCAGGCAGTGACAGCCTATAACAATATTACTTTGAGAGTACAGAAATGAAATGAAGGGTTTCCTTGGTTTGTCGAGCTGGAAACCCTCGCCTCAGTTGAACAGCAGGTTATCTGCCAATTGTATTTCCACAATTTCATTCACCATTCAATCCCAGAAGAATGATGCTGTGTCCATTATCTTAAATTTCGTGAACTCTATGGAATGGCCATTGGAAATACAATGTGCAGATCAGCAAAACTGCAGTGCTTGAACATTTAAAAGAAAGCAAAGATAATGGCCACATACTCACCCTACTGGTATTCAGTGGTCAAGGAAGCTGTGGCAATACAATTATCAGACAACCTGCTCAACCGTGACTTGTGTTTCCAGCTCGATGAATCATGGAAATACCTCATTTCACATCTACATCCTTCAGGGAAACACTGTTCTAGGTGACTTCTGAAATTTTCCCGGCGTATTTGTTCTTCTAATAATTTCCGGGTATGATACCGCGACTGCACCTAGGCTCTTCAGTAGTTGTGTACTCACCTGATGATGGCCGGACGTCTCTGGGCCGAAATATCGTGGCAGAATGTCGACGGGATCCGGCTGCATACCCGGAAATTATTAGAAGGACTGTTCTAGGTATTTGCTGCCTGACATTCCAATATATGCCATTCATAATGATCACTCAAATACTTTGTAAGCACTGTGGATTCACTGACTCTTTGTTTTGCTCTTAGAGCCATACAGTTTTGTCTATGACTAATTCTCTTGTTAGTGAAAGTGTTATCTTTGATGCATGAGTGTTTATTCCATAGGGCTTTAAAAATCTTGCAAGCTACTCACCTCGAGAATGGCTGAAACATTGTCAATTGAAATATCAGCACAAGAGTTAATATCCAGGATTCACTCATGAAAACTTATGGAACATGTCAGATTGTCTACGACATATAATTATTTCAATAAACTTCTGTTACTGGAGAATTTTCTGTTGGTGCGACATCAAAGTCACCACAACAAAATACCTCATAATAGTATTCCCCACCTATCACCATACATTTGACTACTACCTTGGTGCAAAAGAAACAAGATTGTTCACATTAATAAGAAGCTGTTTGTCATGGCATAGTAGTGTGTGACCCTCACCCTGAGACAAGTTTCATCAAACTCGATGGCAGTGGAGAATAAGCTCCTACAGGTGTTTTCCAGTGCTCCACTGAAACATGTCGTGTACGAGATTTTACACCACAGCTACAAGAATGGTGCTGCAAATTTTTATACTTACCAAATATTTTGATTGTGATAATCATTTTGAACATAAGACTCGTTTGAGTCTACACTTATTGGCAGACAGTCCCTCCACTGGTCAAGCAGTTTCTGCATGGCTCTTTCCACAACACCCCTTTCACACTGCAATACTATGCTGCTAAATCAACATTCTTTTCTGCACATGGACATACACAGTGGTAGACAACCCTTCACTGTACTACAGCACTGGCCTAGTAGATCGTTATTGCTTAGTGTTTCAGAATGGAAACAAATATTCAAAAAACCTAAAAGTGAATAAAAGAATATTATGAATGATTCTATCCACCTGTAGGCGATAAAAGATTCACTTATGTTCCCATATTATGAAAAGTTTGAAGAGGTTGGCCTGATAACCATTCCCAGGAACGTATATCCATCAGTGTGCTACAGAAGATCCTTTGGCACCACAGCTGAATTTTTGGCAGTAGTATGCGTCTGCTGATCCATGCACACAACCTAAGGTTATATAATTGTGGTTTAAAAAGAATAAGACTAATGTAATCTACACTAGTGAATGAAGTGTGTGAGTGAACACTGCTGCACACTATGATGCAACTATACAATCATGTCTGATATGGCAGTAAAATGTTGATAATAAATTTAACATACCTTTATGAAGATACTGACGTAAAATGTTATGACCACCTGCTTACCCCTTGAGCAGGCACACCTCTATGTAATGTGTGCCAACCCCAAACAACATTGTTTTGCATCATTTCGTTCTGGGTTCACAATTCCGAGCCCATACCAATTCCTTCATTATTGCTTTGTTAACTCTGTGATAAACTGTGTGGTCATACATCAAAGTGAGCAGCAGTAACATAAAATAAACAGGGAGCTATGTAGGAGGGGGGGGGGGGGGGAGATTATGATCCATGCAAGAAAATAACCCAGGTTATGAGCTAGCTGCTTGGCGTGGGTCATTGCTGACGGGTAACACCTGTCCGCAGGAACAGAGTGATATAATGAAAGTTTATTTCATTATTGACAAATTAAACTGTGCTTTAGTTTGTTTATTTTAGTGTTGTCCAATTACATTAGGATTAAAATGTGATTTTGCTCATACTTGTTTACCTTTGTAACATTAATACAGCTATTATTTACAAGTGATGAAAAATGGCTTGCTCACTCGAGGGTTAATAACATTCTGGTCCTCCTCTGCATGGCCTGAACTCCACTAGTCTTAGAAGGTTTCCACATACATGTGGCATGAAATGTCTACACACAGGTCACACAACAACCAAAATTATGGGCCGGTTGTCTGGGGGCACGGAATTGGTGCTCAGTATCAACACATACACTCCTGGAAATTGAAATAAGAACACCGTGAATTCATTGTCCCGGGAAGGGGAAACTTTATTGACACATTCCTGGGGTCAGATACATCACATGATCACACTGACAGAACCACAGGCACATAGACACAGGCAACAGAGCATGCACAATGTTGGCACTAGTACAGTGTATATCCACCTTTCGCAGCAATGCAGGCTGCTACTCTCCCATGGAGACGATCGTAGAGATGCTGGATGTAGTCCTGTGGAACGGCTTGCCATGCCATTTCCACCTGGCGCCTCAGTTGGACCAGCGTTCGTGCTGGACGTGCAGACCACGTGAGACGACGCTTCATCCAGTCCCAAACATGCTCAATGGGGGACAGATCTGGAGATCTTGCTGGCTAGGGTAGTTGACTTACACCTTCTAGAGCACGTTGGGTGGCACGGGATACATGCGGACGTGCATTGTCCTGTTGGAACAGCAAGTTCCCTTGCCGGTCTAGGAATGGTAGAACGATGGGTTCGATGACGGTTTGGATGTACTATGCACTATTCAGTGTCCCCTCGACGATCACCAGAGGTGTACGGCCAGTGTAGGAGATCGTTCCCCACACCATGATGCCAGGTGTTGGCCGTGTGTGCCTCAGTCGTATGCAGTCCTGATTGTGGCGCTCACCTGCACGGCGCCAAACATGCATACGACCATCATTGGCACCAAGGCAGAAGCGACTCTCATCGCTGAAGACGACACGTCTCCATACGTCCCTCCATTCACGCCTGTCGCGACACCACTGGAGGTGGGCTGCACGATGTTGGGGCGTGAGCGGAAGACGGCCTAACGGTGTGCGGGACCGTAGCCCAGCTTCATAGAGATGGTTGCGAATGGTCCTCGCTGATACCCCAGGAGCAACAGTGTCCCTAATTTGCTGGGAAGTGGCAGTGCGGTCCCCTACGGCAGTGCGTAGGATCCTACGGTCTTGGCGTGCATCCGTGCGTCGCTGCGGTCCGGTCCCAGGTCGACGGGCACGTGCACCTTCCGCCGACCACTGGCGACAACATCGATGTACTGTGGAGACCTCACGCCCCACGTGTTGAGCAATTCGGCGGTATGTCCACCCGGCCTCCCGCATGCCCACTATACGCCCTCGCTCAAAGTCCGTCAACTGCACATACGGTTCACGTCCACACTGTCGCGGCATGCTACCAGTGTTAAAGACTGCGATGGAGCTCCGTATGTCACGGCAAACTGGCTGACACTGACGGTGGCGGTGCACAAATGCTGCGCAGCTAGCGCCATTCGACGGCCAATACCACGGTTCCTGGTGTGTCCGCTGTGCCGTGCGTGTCATCATTGCTTGTACAGCCCTCTCGCAGTGTCCGGAGCAAGTATGGTGGGTCTGACACACCGGTGTCAATGTGTTATTTTTTCCATTTACAGGAGTGTATGTTCCATCGAGCTAAGACTGGGTGAATTTAGTGAGAAAGACATCAGCCTGCGTTCACTGCCATGCTTCTCAGACCACTATAACACGATTCTGGTCTTGTGACATGGATGATTATGCTGCTGTACGAGATCAGATGTGCCACACATCAGGGCTGTTTACAGAGTGCTATAGCCCCATCTTCCACATTCTGTGACGAGGTGCAGACATTCAACACCGTGTTGCCTACTAGCGGTGTCAGTGACCTTTAACCACTTGCCATAGATGCTTGTTACAGCAACATGTAAAGAGTTGACCAGCTTTGTTGTTCTGAGATGCTCATTCCCATGCCTGAGAACACACAATCTGTCCTTTGTCGAAGTCACTTATTTCCAAATTTGTGGCCTGTATTGTAGTTGGAATGATTCACCACTGTTTCTGCTCTGCTTATATATTTTGCTTACTATATAACATGCTACAATGCCACCAGGCAGCACTTGATCTCATGGTGGGATGTGGTCACAATGTTGTGGCTCATTAGTGTACAATATTTTTATTTTTGTCAGTTTGCCCCCATCCCACAGCACCGACAGTGTATCATCAAAATTGAAAAACTACATAGTCAGAACGTGACTGAGAATAAATGATAAAATAATACCACTCCACAGAAAGATTTTTAGTTACCTATAACAACAGTTTAATACAGTAAAAAATGGCGAGGGACTGAATAATTGTTGAACACAATTTAGACAAGACTTATTGTGATAAATGGATTCTGTGCCTCTTGGCTGCAACTTTGCAGAATTATGTGCTGCTAACTTCTTTCTACTATTGGTATTGTGTCACCTTTTTCAACTTCCTCAACTTCTTTCCGTGATAAGAACGTTACTTCCAGGTAAAAGATTAATTTCTATGGTGAAACAAAAGTATCAATGTGCAGGAATAATAAAGAAAAGTAAAAGTTGTACAATTTTTTCAAATATATTTTCACCATAAACATGTACACATAAGCTCTGACACATGCTATAAAACAAATGCAAAAGCATAGGGATGTATTACTGGAAACACGATTACTAAAAATTATTTATCAATTTATTTGCCATAATGCATAGGCTCACAATCTTGAATAGGGAACACAGTAAACTCAGATCTATTTTTTTTTTTTCATTTTTGGTAATGCATGTGTTGAAATCATATTTTGGTAACACAATGACATGAAACATATCACTGTAAGTCTGAATGAGTCAAAATAATTTGAGCAATTTATCTCTCTCTATCTTCTGCAGAAAATATCAATATTAAAAATATAACAATCTCAGGCTTTCACGGCATGAACCTTTCCCAGATTTGCTCAGACTGTTAGGTGACCAAAGAGGGAAACGAGAAAACAATGTAGTGAAAATCTGACCCTTAACTACCATTAATCATTCGACTAGCAATAGTTTTGCAACAGACCAAACCTGTTTCACTTAAGAAATGTGTGGATCCATTTTCAAAGTGATAACAGGAACACACAATACTAAATAATTGTGCATTTGGCATTACTTCACTGAATTTTGTACATAAAGCTTCCTGCAAAGCTGGTGGCATCCAAACATCTGAATAACTACAGCTGACCAATTTTACCTGTGTGCCTTTCAGTCTTTAGGGTCCAAACAAATCAGAGAAAAAGTAATGCCATGTGAAGAATAAAAAATTGCACAATGTATATGTTTATGTAGCACAATGTATATGTGTCACAATTCACAAGAATGTTGACTCACTCAGCAACTATTACTAAGGTTTAAAAACATGTTAGTACTCATCCAATATAATAACAGTGCACTCTGGAAACAATGGCAGTATCAGTCTTGGCTACGAAACAATAGTATAGTATTTTGAATAAGATGCACACACTTTCAACATCTACAAACTACAGAACAATGCAGCCACCACAACAATGTCCATTTTCTTGAAATATTTGAAAGATGTAGCTGCCCAGTGTTCTTGGCACCATCTAAAAGCAATAGTGATATAAATAATTTCAAAATTTGTGTTAGCATTAAACACTGCAAAACATATGAAATTATGTGACAAGTTCAAAACAAATGAATGAAAATAATGTACATAAAATCATACATAACATAAAACGATGCCAGTAGTCAAACCAAGTACACAGACTGTCACATGAGGAACGGTCAGCATTCACGGATTTGACAGAACAGCCATTCAAAGCAAACAAGTCCAGTAAACATGGACTCCAAAAAGGATAACTCCAGAACCATGAGCACTACTTCATCTTCAGTACTGTTAAACAAATCTATTCCACTGCACGCTCCTTGAGAAGTGGTAGTGTGGACCAAATCAAGAAAAAAATGACCAGTAAACATGGGCTGCGACGTGCATGCCTAAGGAGCTTTGAGCCTTTGTTCATATTTATATTTCCTACAGAGTTCATATATTTCTTGTCTGCTCACCACACATGAAAACAATAACAAGCAGAAAGTATCTCTTCTACAATCACATCTACATCTTCTACATTTACATCTACATCAGTACTTCCCAAGCCACCTTGTGGTGTGTGGCAGGGGGTACTTTGTGTACCCCTGACATTTCCCCCTACTCCTGTTATAGTTGAAAACATGTTATAGTTGGAAACAGTTCATGGGATGAATGATTGCTGGTAAGCCTCTGTGTGAGCTCGAATTTCCCAATTTTCTTCATGGTCTTTCTGTGAGATATACATAAGAAGAAGCAATATATTTGTTTATTATTCTAGGAATGTATGATCTTGGAACTTAAAACAATGAATCTCTCTGTGATGCAGAACGCCTCTCTTGCAGCGTCTGCTGCTGGAGTTGGTTGAACATCTCCATTATGCTTTTGTGCTTACTAAATGAACCTGTAACAATAAGCACTGCTCTTCTTTGGGTCTTCTACATTTCCTCTATTAGTCCTATCTGGTACAAATCCCATTTTCATCATCATCATCATCATCATCATCATCATCATGATTTCCTTCCAGTGGGCCGGGTAGGAACTCGTTGAACGAGGATCCCGTACTGACGGGCAATATTCAAGCATTGGTTGAACGAGTGTTTTTTAAGTCACTTTCTTTGTTGATGGATTTCATTTCCTGAGGTTTCTTCCAATGAATCTCAGCTGGCATCTGCCACTTACTCATAATTAAATTTATGTGGGCGATCCACTTCACATCACTCTGTACTCATACTCCTAGGCATTTTATGGAGGTAGCTGCTTCTACTGAACATGTGCTTATAGATTTTAAGCTGGTTTTACAGGACACATCTATCGTTTACAAGTCTGTACCAGTACTCAAAGCATACAAGGCTGGAACTGCCAACATTTTCATTAATCGTATTACTCGATACCCCTAACATGTAAGTCTGCACCAGTGCCCCAAGCATAGATATTCAGAACCACAGGCTCATTTAAGTCAGTTGCATTGTTGAGTGTGAAAGTTAATACTTTTGTAACACTGCTATTTAATCATAAAGAAACTTCTGAGGTCTTGCTTCATATTTGTTATGCAGTTATTTTTTATTTTGTGCAGTTATACTGAAATTACTTTATGATTATACAGAATTATGGACTAAAGTGTTCATTTTATGTCATGTTGGTATAAACAAATGACTATCTATGTTCATGTTTCACAGCGTTTTAGACATGGAGGTTGAAATTATCTACGCATCATCTGCTGTGACAGTGCTGACTTAGTTGTTAGGAGAAGAACAGAACAATGACAATAATGCCAGGAATAGGAATTGGGTTTGACCCTGGCTGGGAAGAAGGAGTGAAGGCAGAGACATATACTCCCTGTTAATGAAGTAGTTTAGGCCCGAAGATGAACAATATTTAGAAACTTCATCAGAATGGATGCACCTTGTCAATCATTCAAGATGGGATTCATGGGTTGACACAATAATGAGGGAAGCTATTTCACAATAGTGTGACCCCAAAAATGTGAAACAGCTTTTACAGCCCTCAATGGTCATGGCTGGCACAACTACTCCTGACTCTTGTGGGTGTTTCCTCAACATTATCCTTCCTAGCATGCTAATATAATACAAATGATGCAATCAAATCAAGCACTTCCATTACTTTCACTAACTGACGAGGTATGTACACATCTCAAAAGTAAAATTATATGCACATTTACATGAAACATATAAACTCAAAATTAAACATTTATAGATGTATCTAATTGTGTGGCATGGTGTTTCTAGAAGACTATACAGACATCTTTCCTTTTTGTATGCCTCAATGAGCACACTTTTACTTTTTGGTTCCATTTTGATTTCTTCAACAACGAGCTATCATTAGATATAGAACTTTTCTCAACAACAACACAAAAAAGAAATTTTCATTTGTTTTATTGCTGTATTTATGAAACATTACTCACTGAAAAATGTACAGAATATCTTGCACAATAGCCAAAAAGAGTCCTCAATAGTTCATGTATTTCTCCTCTGCTTACCACACGTGAAAACAATAACAAGCAGAAAGCTTGTTCGAACAACTGCATTCTACACATGAGCACCTACAACTCTTCTACTGCATATGTGGGGGGTCAACAGCAAAAGAGAATGGTTCCTATTCCTCCCCAGTTGGAGAGATTTGTTTCACAATATTAAAGATGATGAAGTGCTCATAGCACTTAAGGTACACATTTTAAAACCCATGTTTACCAGACTTTTTTGCTTTGAATGATTGTTCCTGCCACATCCCTGAATGTTGGCTATTCCTCCTGAGACACCCTCTATTTTTTACAGCAACATAAAACTAAACCCTGAATCACTAACTGCTAAGAAAATTTGTGTTATAAATAATTTTTCGTTACATATGTAAATTGTACTTACAATGGATAATGTCATTGAAATTTTCTCAACTACCATGCTGGCACATTTGTTTGAAGTTCTTATTGAGATCATCCGGTTTAAAAATATTAGCTCTGCCTCCAACTAAAACATGGATGTCTCATTCTTTTAGTTCTGTGATCAACCAGCCAACTGAATGCCATCCACTGTTTTATTAATACTATTAACATATGATTAGACATATTGGAGATTGTATGTGTAACTTTTTATTACTGTGGCTGCATCTCCATTGCCTTTGCTTTTTGTTTTAATAAGAATAACTACTCATATCCCAGTAGAGTGCATGCAGAATAATGTGGCCAGTAGAGGCACAGTTGGTGGGGTTGATGATGTTGTTGTTGGGAAGTTTAAGGGGGACTAAACAGCTAAGGTCATCAGTCCCCCATTCCAAAAAACCGGCGAAACAAAATTTACGGAACAGGTAAAACCCCAAGGGGGGAGGAGACGCCCCTCCCCCCAGTCACTGAAAGAACACCAATGTGGCAGCGAACACTAGAGACAAGAAGAGTACAGACGAACACTGGACAGAAAGAAACGGAAGAAAATAAGAGGGTCGGATACTGGTTGACTGACCATGGGAACAAAAATTGGGAAAGAGTCAACCACCCGAATACACACATTAAAATCTGCGACCAATGGGACACTCGAGGACAAGATACACAGAAAGGGAAAGGGACAGGTCCCCCCTAAATGGAACCATAAAAAGGACTACCACGGATAAAATTTAAAACGTCGTCAGCCATGGAGGCATCGTCGCATAAAACTAAAGGCAACGTGCCCGGGAGATTAAAAGTCTGCCGGAGGGTGCGCAGGCGGGGACACTCCAACAAAATATGGGCGACCGTCAACCGGGACCCACACTGACACAGGGGGGGATCCTCCTGACGCAAAAGATGTCCGTGCGTCAGGTAGGTATGGCCGATGCGGAGCCGACACAGGATGACAGAGTCCCTGCGAGAAGCCCGCAGGGAGGACTGCCACACATCGGTCGTCTCCTTGACCGCCCGCAGTTTATTCGGAGAAGTCAGGCTACGCCACTCGTCACGCCACATCTGAAGCACCTTACGGCGCAACGCCAGCTGCAAATCACGAGCCGGGAGGCCGATCGCCAAAGTGGGGGCGTCGACCGCCCCTTTGGCCAGCCTGTCGACACGTTCATTCCCCGGGATGCCAACGTGACCTGGCGTCCAAACAAAGACCACCGAACGACCAGAGTGGGTAATGGCAAAAACAGACTCCTGAATAAAGGATACCAGAGGAGAAGAGGTATAGCAGCGGTCGATAGCCTGGAGGCTGCTCAGGGAGTCACTGCAGATGACGATGGACGTACCTGAGCAGGAACGCATATGCTCAAGAGCGCGCAATATGGCCACCTAAAAATACTGCAGCCAGCCGGCAAGGAGCGCTGTTCAACATGGGCAGCGTGAGCAAAAGCGTAGGCAGGACGACCATCCACCAGGGAACCATCAGTGTAGACAGGCTCACAGCCTGAAAATGAGGCGACGAGCGCAAGAAAACGGTGACGGAGGGCCACATGCGGAACCGAGTCCTTGGCCTTGGGTTCCCGTGCCAAGTCCAGGCGGACGGACGGACGGGTCATACACCAGGGAGGCGTGGGTGCACAGGCCCGGAAGGGCGGCAGAAGAGGGAACGACCCCAGTTCAGACAGCAGGGACTGGACGCGGACAGCAATGGAAAGCCCAGACCTAGGTCGCCGGTCAGGCAGAGGGAGAACCCTGGCAGGGAAAAGCAGGCAATGATTGGGATGGCCCGGTGAGCAATGCATGTGGACAGCATAGTCGGCGAGCAGTCGGTGGCAGCGAATCCGCAGCGGGGGAACCCCGGCCTCCACCAGCAGACTATTCACGGGGCTCGTACGGAAAGCGCCAGTTGCAAGCCGAACCCCACAGTGGTGTATGGGGTCCAACAACGTCAACACTGAGGGCGATGCAGACCCATAGGCCAGGCTCCCATAATCAAGCCTGGACTGCACAAGGGCTCTGTACAATCGCAACAGCGTGCTGCGATCTGCACCCCAAGACGCATGGCTCAGGCAGCGGAGGGCGTTGAGGTGCTGCCAGCACTTTTGCTTCAGCTGAGTAATATGAGGAACCCACGTGAGCCGGGCATCAAAGACGAGTCCTAAGAAGCGGCTAGTGTCCACCACTTCAAGTAGTTGACCGTCGAGGTAAAGTTCCGGATGAGGGTGGACCGTCCGACGCCTGCAGAAGTGCATAACTCGAGTCTTGGCCGCAGAGAACTGAAATCCATGAGTCAGAGCCCATGATGCCGCCTTGCGAACGGCTGCTTGCAGCCTGCGTTCGGCGACTCCCGTAGTCGTTGAGCTAAATGAGATGCAGAAGTCGTCGGCATACAAAGAAGGAGACACCGACGACCCCACGGCTGCAGCCAGACCATTAATGGCCACTAGAAATAAGGAAACGCTCAACACCGAGCCCTGCGGGACCCCATTTTCCTGTATATAATATGAACTAGAGGCGGCACCGACTTGCACCCGGAAAGAGCGGCGCAATAAAAAGTTTTGAAGAAAAGCTGGGAGCTGACCACGAAGACCCCACTCGCGCAACGTAGCAAGGATGTGATGCCTCCATGTTGTGTCATATGCCTTCCGCAGATCAAAAAATACAGCAACGAGATGCTGACGGCGGGAAAAGGTCGTACGGATAGCAGATTCCAGCCGCACCAAATTGTCCGCAGCAGACCGGCCCTGACGGAAGCCACCCTGGGATGGAGCGAGGAGACCGCGCGACTCAAGGACCCAACACAAACGCCGCCCCACCATACGTTCGAGCAATTTGCACAAAACGTTGGTTGGTGTAATGGGACGATAGCCGTCCACCGCCAGAGGGTCCGCACCGGGCTTCAAGATGGGAACGATAACACCCTCTCGCCATTGCGACGGGAACACGCCCTCGCTCCAAATGCGGTTAAAGATGGTAAGGATGTGTCTCTGGCAGTCCCTGGAGAGATGCTTCAGCATCTGCGCGTGGATGCAGTCCGGTCCTGGCGCTGTATCAGGGCAATTGGCGAGGGCAGCGAGGAATTCCCTCTCGCTGAAAGGAGCATTGTATTTTTCAGAACGACGTGTTTGGAACGATAACGGCGTCCGCTCGGCGCGCTCCTTTAGAGAGCGAAAGGCAGGAGGGTAAGTTGCAGTCGCAGAGCTCGTAGCAAAGTGCGTGGCAAGGTGGTCAGCAATGGTGGCAGCGTCCGTGCAGACAGCGCCGTCAAGGGAGATTCCAGGGACACCCATAGGGGTCTGGTATCCATAAATCCGCCGGATGCGGGACCACACGAGCGACGGGAAGACACGGGAGCCCAAGGATGAAATGTACCTCTCCCAGCATTCCTGCTTACGCCGTGCAATAAGACGACGGGCCAAGGCACGGAGCTTCTTAAAGGCGATGAGGGTCTCCAGAGACGGGTGCCGCTTATGACGCTGGAGAGCCCGCCTACGGTCGCGAATAGCCTCAGCAATCTCCGGCGACCACCAGGGGACAGACTTCCTCCGAGGGAGTCCAGAAGAGCGAGGGATGGCAGTCTCGGCCGCAGAAATAATTGACGAGGTCAAGACACGGACCACCTCGTCAATGTCACCCTGTGGGAGAGAAGCAATGGTGGCAGCAGAAGTAAAAGCCGGCCAGTCAGCCCTGTTGAGAGCCCAGTGGGGCAGGCGCCCAGAAGAATGACACTGGGGCAGTGACAAATAGATGGGAAAATGGTCACTACCACACAGATCAGGATGCACTCTCCAGTGAAGGGATGGGACAAGTCCGGGGCTGCAAAGAGAGAGATCGATGGCCGAGAACGAGCCATGGGCCACACTGAAATGCGTGGGAGCACTGGTGTTCAAGAGGCTAAGGTCGAGCTGAGCCAACACATGCTCCACAGCGCGACAGCGGTCATCGGAGACAGTCCCACCCCATAGAGAGTTGTGGGCATTGAAATCGCCCAGAAGCAGCAATGGCGGCGGGAGCTGAGCCAGCAGCGCAGCCAAGACATGTAGGGGGAGTTGCCCATACGGAGGAACGTAAACAGAGCAAACAGTAATAGCCGGCAAGAGCTCAATCCTGACAGCGACTGCCTCTAAAGGCGTCAGTAGGGGTACTGGTGAGCTACAGACAGAGTGGTGAACAAAGAGGCAAACTCCACCTGAAGCTCGTTGACAGTCAGCGCGGTTCTTATAGTATCCCCGATAACCGCGAAGGGCAGGGGTCCGCATTGCTGGAAACCAAGTTTCCTGAAGAGCAATGCACAGAACAGGGGAAACACTCAGAAGCATCCGGAGCTCAGGCAGGTGGCGGAAATAACCGCAGCAATTCCACTGGAGAATGGAAGCAGGAAGGGACTGGGAGGGCGTGAAGGCGACTAAGAGGCAGACGGCGCCGCAGAGTCAACGGCCGCCACTGAGCGAGAGTCAGCTGTGTCCATAGGAGAGGTCCCCGAGGGTTCCGTGAGGGCGAGATCCGCGGCAGAGGCGAGGATCTCCACCGCATCCCCAGAGCCAGAGCTATTGACAGCAGGCGGTACTGAAACTGCCGGAGCGTCCTTCTTCTTGGACACGTTCCGGTCCTTCTTCTCGCGTCTGTCCTTTGGCTTAGAGGGCTGGGAGAGTTTCTCTGAAGGAGTGTCGGAGGCTGACGACGACGCAGAAGCCCTACGACCAGCAGGTGGATGAACCTTCAGCCACTGGCTGACATCCGGCGGGGTAGCAGAAGAAACGGAAGAAGGGAGGGCCCCGAGGGACCCCTTCCGCGAGAGAGGAGCCCGCAGAGACGACGCCGGCGGAGACGACGCCGGCAGAGACGACACCGGCAAAGAAGGGGGAGGGGGAGGGGGAGGGAGAGGGGGAGGGATCGAGCCCCCTGGTTTTGGAGTAGATGTCACTCCTGAAGCATGTGCGGGGGGAGTGACAGAAGGGGGTTTGCCCCCAACTGCTAAGGGGGCAACAGAGGAAGGCTTGCCCCCAGACACGAGGGAGGCAGACAGAGATGGACGGCCCCGAGGGCCAACTGAAGGCGGCACAGAGGAGGCGACAACTGCCGCCCACGAGGGCGACGATAACATAGCTGCAGCATAAGAAGTTTGAAGAGGGACAGGATGCAACCTTTCAAATTTCAGTTTTGCCTCGCGATAAGTAAGCCGGTCCAGGGTCTTAAATTCCATAATCTTCCGCTCCTTATGAAGAACAGGGCAGTCCGGCGAGCATGGAGAGTGGTGTTCCCCACAGTTGACACAGACAGGCGGAGGCGCACATGGAGAATCGGGATGAGAGGGGCGTCCGCAATCTCGACATGTGGCGCTGGATGGGCAACGGGAGGACATATGCCCAAACTTCCAGCACTGGAAGCACCGCATCGGGGGAGGGACGTATGGCTTGACGTCACAATGGTAAACCATTACCTTGACCTTCTCAGGCAATGCAGCACCCTCGAAGGCCAAGATAAAGGCACCGGTGGCCACCCTGTTGGTCTTGGGTCCTCTGTGCACACGACGGACAAAATGCACACCACGTCGTTCCAAGTCAGCTCTCAGCTTGTCATCGGACTGTAACAAGAGGTCGCGATGGTAAATAATCCCCTGGACCATATTTAAGCTACCGTGGGGAGTGACGGTAACAGGGACGTCTCCCAGCTTATCACACAAGAGCAACGCCCGTGACTGGGCTGGGGAGGACGTCTTGAGGAGGATGGACCCATTCCTCATTTTAGACAAACCCGCCACTTCCCCAAACTTATCCTCCAGGTGTTCCACAAAAAACATAGGCTTTGTCGAAAGAAAGGAGTCACCATCAGTCCTGCTGCAGACAAGGTATTGTGGTACATAAGGCTCCTGCTTGGCACTAGATCTGCGTCCCTCCCATGGCGCAGCCAACGAGGGGAACGACTGAGAATCATATTGTGCAGCATCGAATTCAATTTTGCCTCGCTTAGAGACGCTGGTGGCAGTGCGACCACCAGCTTGGTGAGATTTATTGCGCTTCATTGCGCCACATCCGCCCAGATGCCACCTACTCCGAACGAGGGCTCTCCCCAAGGGCGCCACCCAGCCAAAGCAACGGGTACCTGGCTGATATCCCATTGCCCGGAGTCCCCGTGCCCCAGACAAGATGGGCACATACTCCTTGGCATGCATGGGGAGGAAACAGCTCTGGCATCTGTAGTGCGATCCCTGCGTGGTCAGGGGGCTACCACCAAGAGGGTACATGACGACCCCACCGCAACGGACTGGCTGCCGTGCTGGATTTTAGGTGTTGAAAGGGTCCACAGTTGCCGTGGGCGCTGAGAAGGGGATTGCGCACAAGACGAGGAGGCAACCCAGAAGACATGGGGTGTAAATCCCTCCACACGACAATAGATAGCATGCAAGATGGAGGTGCACGATGGACCAATAGAAAAACACCACGTAAGGCGTCCTTCCCCAAATGGCACGCACTGACAACGGAAATTTTGAAAATGACAGGTCAAACCCAAGTGGGGACCATCACATAAGGCCGAAACTTTGAAGACTCCTTTTAGTCGCCTCTTACGACAGGCAGGAATACCGCGGGCCTATTTGTACCCCCGAACCCGCAGGGGGGGGGGGGGGGGGGGGGGGGGGGGGGTTGGTGGGGAAACTGTGGGAAAAGCAGTAGTGATGGGGGTTGCAGACAGATGCTTGGAACATTGTAGAGGAAATGCCAAGCACTGGAGGGAAAGTGCCATTCTAAACTGAAGACTATGGTCATATTTTTGGTAAATATTCACACTTGCATGGTGACCATCCAAAAAGATTTACTATCACCTATGCTTTGGTTAGTACCTAAAAAAAATCCACTAAAAATAGAACAAAAGCATGAATCTGTTAACCATTTGTAGCTTTCAGAGATGTGTCATGAACTGTGGATTTTGAGTAAAAATTGTATTTTCCTTGTTGCCATGTTAAAATTTGCTTCTAATGCCAAAACACAGCACAGTTTACACAATGTCACCTCACTGACATGTTGTGCAGCCACAGCCACAGATGTCAGAGAATTCTGACACAGTGGTTCATTAAGTGAAGCACTAAGGACAAGTAAGGACGAGAGAAATCTGAAACAGTGGGTTATTAATGAAGCACTGAGGACAAGCAAGATCAATTGCTTATGAAGAAACACATCCTTGGTATAAAAATAAATGTGTAATGTCTTCTCAGTTGACCAGCTGTCAATGTGGCTTAAGAATTATATTCTTTCATCGAAAAAGTCTGAAGTTATTCCACTAACATGGTAGATAATAAAGTTTCATATAATAGCCATGGGGCAAAATTTGCTTGCTATCATTTGCCAAAACATTGTTTATAAGATATGAGGGATGTTATGGATTGTTCATTCTTGCTTTATTGCAATCGCAAGTGAGTGAGCTACAGAAGATCAGTTTTTTCAAGGTTGGTGACAAAGAAAAATTTCGATGTGGCAGTTAAATCTCATATGCTACAACATATTGTGTACTATATAATATGCACCAAACACAAAATCATAGCAATCTCTATTTTTCTCTGCAAACTTTTTCATATTTTGTGCCGTGACTGGCTTGAAATGGGCACTTCATCATGAAGCTGACATATAAAACTGTAATCAACGAAAAATGAATTTTTTTTTTTACCAAATAGTTTCTGTAAAACAATTTGAGAAAGACCTCAGGGTACGCGCCTCGTTTCTGTCATCACAGCTGGCCAAAAGCTAGCAAACAATGTTGGCCTCCCCTTCTGAACAAATGGATGAACTAACCCACCATTTTGAATGAAAACTTGTCACTGCACACCACTCACCATACCCTGCGCAGACTCTGCCCATAATCAATACGTCAGGGGGCAACAACCCCTCCACTCCCCCCCCCCCCCCTCTCTCTTTCTCCCCATTAAGTCTAAATGGCTACTTAAAATGCACTGTTGATAGGTGCAGTGTCAGCTGAAATCTAGGTCTGTAATGCATTAAAGAAGACCGATGACATTACAACCAATGCTGACCTCCTTTCTGTCCTGAATTACATCATGGTCATGGACAACAAACATTTCTATGGAATTGAACATGATGAACTGGTTGTGTTATGTGTGCAAATAGTGTCTAGGAACACATTTATAAAAAAGCTAATAGCACTCAAATATCTATCATATAAATCGAAATATCAAGCATGACATTTCCTGTCATGTTCACGCTCTGACTGTCCATTTAGCATGTCAATGGGATGGGAAATCAGTTGCCTTTCAAAAACCTAGTCTGTGATGCTTTTCTCATAAACTAATAATTATTTTCTTCCCTTACTACTAGGTGATAATGTGAAGTAATTCTAACACCGAGAAAACACGATGCCACCTTTAAAAATGAAGTTGTAGCTTTTACATGTTAAGCTTAGATTAAAAAAAAATAAAGTATTGTGACTGAAGATGGAATATTACTAGTAAAAATATCCCTAGGAACATTAATATTTAACTTTTGAATTTTGAGCAAGAAATATGCTTTACACCAGCACCTAAATGAAAATTTCCCAAATCTCACCAAGCTGCCACACCGTAACTATAATTATACCCACCTTTTCAGTCAAGACCCACATCGTCTCCAGAGGAGGAAGGTGGTGGGGGTGGTGTGGGACCGGCACCTGGAGGGAATCCTGCCCCGGGGAAAGGCATGCCTCCCATCCCTCCGAGGCCTGCACCTGAAAACTTGGCTGTCAGTTTCTCCATGGCAGCCACAACCTTTGGATTGTTCTGGTACTTAACCATGTTGGCAGGATTGGTTGAGATATCACGGAAAGCTGCTGCTAACTCAGGATCCTGAAAAGATAAGAAAGGATTTAACAAATACAATAATCAGCAAAGAACCTCAAACAACACAGATTATTGCATCAAGTGCTTCTGATGTGTTGTTTTGGTGTCTTATTAAATGAATAAGTGATTTGCACAATTTTTCAGTCAACTAAAAATGATTTGTTTTTATCAAAGAAGTTTTAAGTATATCTTGGAGTTGCTGTGCATCAGTGAGTCCTATGTTGAGACAATATAATCCATTTAACCATAAATTAGCCAGAAGATCTATTTAGAATGCCAATTTTCCACCTCATGATCTTTGTGAGACCTCTAGAGCTTTGGCAACTGATAAATGATTGTGTGGTGCCATTTATTTTTAATTGTAAATTTCACAGATGTTAAAGAGTGTAGGGTGACTGATAATATATCCTGCATCTCCACATGATGAGGGTACTTCATATTCCACTGCCACCTCTCCCCTTTTCTGTTCCAAATGCTAATGGTGCATGAGAAGAACAACTACTGGTAGGCTTCTGTATGCATTCAAACACCTAGAATTTTACTTTTACAGCATTTTCAAGAAACGTATGTACAAGGAAGCAGTATGCTGGTTGACTCTTGCAGAACATATGCTCTTGGCAGTAACAGTAAACCATACTGTGATTCACAATGCCTCTCTTGCAGCATCTCTCACTGGAATTGAATGAGCATCTACATGATGTTTTTGACATTATCAAATGATCCCATGACGAAATCTTTTGCTATTTTTGGCATCTTCTCTATTTTCTCTATCCTACCTGGGAAGGGGCCTAGACTGAGGAGTAATACGGGGTTACAAAAAGTCTCTCCGCAGTGCCATACGATTGTTAGCCGTGCGTGCCGTACGCCGCAGTGAATATACCAAAATGAAACTCAGTGAAATACAAGTTTTTAATTTGTTGAACATTCATTTTTACTGAGATAAATGAAACAGTGGAATGTTGGGAGAGTCCACTTGAAGGAAAGTAACCCAGGCAGGCAAACATTCATAAGGCAAGCACGGCTAACAATCGTATGGCACTGTGGAGAGACTTTTAGAACACCCTGTACTCAAAATACTCAAGTAAGGGTTGTAGTAATGTTTTGCACAATCTGTTTTGCATGAGATCAATAATATTTCCTGAGAATTGTCTAATTAATCTCCACCTAGCATCTGCCTTCTCTATGATTAATGTTATGTGGTAATTTCAGTTTCAGTAGCTCCATATGCATACTGAGATATTTATTGGATGTGACTGTGGCCAGGGTGGCCGAGCGGTTCTAGGCACTACAGTCTGGAACAGCGCGACCACTACGGTCACAGGTTCGAATCCTGCCTCGGGCATGGATGTGTGTGATGTTCTTAGGTTAATTAGGTTTAGTAAAGTTAAGTGTGCCCTAGGAAAAAGTGTTGGACCCCTGATGTTCACACTGCCTATTAATGACCTGGCAAACAATATTAATGATAACCTTGAACTTGATGCAGTTATTTGCAATGAAGTACTATCTGAAAAAGCTACACAAATATCAAGTCAAATCTTGAAAATATTTGAAAGTACCGCAAACATCGACAAGTTGCCTTAAATGTACAGAAAAATGAAACTGTATACTTCACAAAATAAAAGAACTTCGTATCCATGGCTACAAAATCAGTGATTCACGAATAGAATTGGTTCAACACGTACAAACAAATGTGTTAACAATTTTGAGGGGATATGAAATGGAACAAAAATGTAGGCTCAATTGTAGGTAAAGCAGGTCACAACTGTTAGTTCACTGGTAGGATACCAGGAAAATGCAATCAGTGTACAGGTGAGAATGCTTACAAAACTCTTGTGTGAATCATCCTACAATATCAGTGAAGTGTATTGGACCTTTACCATATAGGACTAGTGGGTGATACTGAACAATTACAAAGAAAATCACCGTGAGTGGTCACAGATTTGTTTGAGTCACAAGAGAGCATCATCAAAATGCTGAATGAACAAGCAGTATGTGAGGTATCCAGGAATATACTACAGCCTCTTTCATATCTCTCATGAAGAAACCCGAAGACAAGATTAGTCCAACCAGTGCATGTGAAATATCCTCTACTATTCACTTCATAGTGAGGTTATGAAAAGGATAGATTGCTACGCACCATACAGTGCAAATGTTGAGTCACAAATAGACACAACAAAGACTGTCAAACAAGTAAGCTTTGGCTAAAGGGCCTCCTCCTGAATTAGACAACATAATCATGCAAACACAATTCACATGCACATGACCATTGTCCCTGGCTGCCTTGACTATATGGTGAGGAGCAATCTATCCTCTTCACAATTTTGTCATTATTCCATCCTGAATTTTTCACTGTTTGATTCTCTACACATCAGTTCACAGAGTACAGATGTAGATGAAGATTTATGTAGTCTACTGTGTCATCATATTTGCTTAAAATAACTTATTGCTTGAAACTTTATGTGGCATAACTTATTTCCTCCAACCAGAGCTCTGTCAATGTCACACGCCAACTGTCCTCCACTGTCATCATTTGCTGTGTGGAGTAGTGCAATGTACAGCCCATGTGTATACCACTTTGTTCATTTATGTTGCTGTTTCTGGTAGATTTTTGTGTCTGTTGAAGTAAGAGGTTAAAAAGACAGACCCAAGATACAGAATAAGAAACAAAACAAAAAGCCCGAACAAAGAATTTTGCTTAAAGAACAACTGTGTCAATTCAATTCATGTGAGATACACAGGAACTTTGAGAGGAAAATCAGTAACCTCTCTAAGTTTCCAGTGCCGAGATTGGTGTAATCTGAATCACTCAGTGTCATACTTATGTGGAAAAATACAAGAAGGAATTAAGAGAAACACAATTTCTTGATTGTAACAGGAAAAAAGATTAATGTTCAAAAGTGCATAATAGCATTGTATCCTTCTGTAAAAGGCCCAATTTAATGTCATTTAAACAGTTATCGTCACAGAAACATGGAGGTCTACGGAAATTTAACCGAGAGAACAAGATACTAACATAGCCATTTCTCATATAACTGATCCGGTGTACCTTAGACAAAATGCAAGAACGACAGTCTTTAAAAAAAGTTTCAAAATTTGTCATTTTCATTCCCATGTAAAATTGTAAAAAATCAGGACTGTAGTTAACTGCTGTTATCAACTGATATTTATTAAACATAGAAATTCAATTTTGTCTTTTACACTGATATAGGATTTGTTAGTTGGCCACAAGAAACTTGAATGCCTGATCCCAGCAGTGTAGATACACTGAGGAATTTAGTGCAAAAGCAACTTTACACATCAGCAGAGTGTGCAGACACTGTCAAATATCTGCTGTTGTGCTGAAGGCAGTTTGTCTTCTGTGTTTAAATGTACAATCCAGATGGCTATCTTTCTTCTACAAAAGGAATAGAATAAAACAATTTTTTCCTGCGCTCTGCATGATGCCAATAAATAATGTAACTGATAGCTAAGTTCTGATTTTCAACACAACACAGTAAAACAATGAAATAAGAAGAAATAAAACATACAGTATTTGAAAATCATGTCATCAGAAACTAATGCCAAAATTGGCAAAATATAGCACCAAAATTTGTGGAAAATAACAAAAATGTTAAAGGAAATAACAGCAAAATTGGCAATAATAACACCTTAACTCTGCATAAAATAGAATGATATTTTTCGTTCCCTTCCTATTCGTAGAAATCATCTTAGTTTGCATAAGCCTTCTACCATAAGAAGTGAATCAGGACTTTTTCACTGCTGCAAGTTGTTCTCAAGAATCTCCATTTCAAATAAAAATTATTTCAATGTAATGAAAGTTTTTACCAGATGTAAAAGAACTTAATTTTGAGGACATAGTTTGAATTTCATTTAATACACAGCATATTTCATGGTTGTTCTCGGATAGAGCCACAAGAAGTTAGATTAATTTTCCAACCACCACAGCAAAGATTATTCATCTATCTGCAGCAGCTGCCGTTGGTTGCTGACACCAGTTTTTTCGAACAGCTGCTTAATTTGAGGTTACAGCCGGGTTAGTTCGAGGCACATTCAGAATGTTACTGTGACCATAATGGGCTGTGGTTTCCCCCCCCCCCCCCCACAGTTTGCAACACTAAGTGACCAGAGCAAGCATCATAGGAACAGAGTAGTATGTAAACTTATGTTGTAGTGTTCAGTTGCATGAAAGATGTCAGTAAGAAATCCCACCAAATGTGACCCACATGCTGTGAAGTGTTCCCCACTCACAGAAGGAATAACAGTTATTGAATCCTTTTCCAATTCAAAACGGTTTATGGTGAAGGTGTTATGAACAAAAAAAGTGCTTGTAAGTGGTGTAGGGAGTTTAGTAAAGGCAGAACAAATGTTCATGACAAACAGAGGAGTGAAAGATCTTCCATTTTGGCTAACAAACTGGTGCAAAAAACCAAGGAAACAGTTCCTAAGGATCAACGATTGACAGTGGATGTCTGAGACATTCACAGAAATGCTGGGAGACCAGAAAGTGTGCCCTTGATGGGTTCCAAACGGCAGACACAGCAGTACAAGAAAAATCAGGTCATTAGGGGAGGCAAAGATCTTGGTCAACTTAAAATGGAAGGTGACGATTTTCTGAGCTATACTGTGACAGGGGATGAAACTTGGGTGGCACATCACACACCTCAAAGAAAAAGAAAAACATCACAGTGACACCACTTCCTCAACAACAAAAAACATTCGAAACTACAATTATAGGGGGGAAAAGAATCATTGCCTCAGTATTCCGGGATTGAAAAGACATCAATTTTGTTTGAATTTCTGCCTCAGAGGGAGACCATCATTGCACAATATTGTGAAACCCTAAGAAAACTTAAAAGGAGCATTAAAAAAAGGAGAGGAAGGCTGACAACACAGTGTGGTTTTTACACGACAACGCTTGTCCTGACAAGGCCTTAGCCACCGAGGCACTCTTGAACTCATTTGGTTGGAATGTTTTGAACCACACACTGCATTCCCCTGACTTGGCACCTTCAGATTAAATAAGCTTGTGCCACGGCTAACCACATGTAGGTGGTGATTTGTGGAAAAATATTCAACAAGTGTATCAATAATATTCTGTAATTTTTTAAATACAGTTTTTCTAGAAAGATGTAACAATATAGTACACTTACTTTATGTAGCTTTATACTATGAGTATCTTTTAGATTAATTATCACAGAATATGTCCTCTGCCATTTTGTTTTCTCACAGACAGCAGATGTGGTTGTGCTGTAGCCATGTGATAAATACTATACAATAAATTATTTCAATCAAAGTATAGCAGTGTCTTAAAACAGAGCATTATTATTCTGTTCAGGCTTTCCCTGATGCAGAATAACAGAAAACTGCAAACTTCATCTTGGCTCTTTATTTGAAACAAACACCTAGAAATAATAAAGCCATGTTCTATTTGTTCTTATATATAGGGGTAATGCAGGAGTAGCTTTAATAATGAATAAAAAAAATAGGAGCATGGGTCAGCTACGACGAACAGCATAGTGACCGCATTATTGAAGCCAAGATAGACACGAAGCCCACACCTACCACAGCAGTACAAGTTCATAAGCCAACTAGCTCCGCAGATGACGAAGAGATTGAAGAAATATATGATGAGATAAAAGAAATTATTCAGATAGTGAAGGGAGATGAAAATTTAGTAGTCATGGAGGACTGGAATTTGACAGTAGGGAAAGAAAGAGAATGAATAGTAGTAGGTGAATATGGAATGGGGATAAGGAATGAAAGAGGAAGCCACCTGTTAGAATTTTGCACAGAGTATAACAGTTCATAGCTAACACTTGGTTTAAGAATCACGAAAGAAGGTTGTATACATGGAAGAGGCCTGGAGACACTGGAAGATTTCACATAGATTATATAATGGTACAACAGAGATTTAGGAACCAGGTTTTAAATTGTAAGACATTTCCAGGGGCACATGTGGACTCTGACCACACTCTATTAGTTATGAACTGTAGAGTAAAACTGAAGAAACTGAAAAAGAGGTGGGAATTTAAGAAGATGGGACTTGGATAAACCGAAAGAAGCAGAGGTTGTAGAGAGTTTCAGCGAGAGCATTAGGGAATGATTGACAGGAACAGTGGAAAGAAATACGGTAGAAGAAGAATTGGTAGCTTTGCGAGATGAAATAGTGAAGGCAGCAGAGGATCAAGTAGGCAAAACGCCAAGGACTAGTAGAAATACTTGGCTAACGGAAGTGAGATTCAATTTAATTGATGAAAGGAGAAAATATAAAAATGCAGTAAATGCATCAGGCAAAAAGGAACACAAACGCCTCAAAAATGAGATCGACAATAAGTGCAAAATGGCTAAGCATGTAGAGGCATATATCATTAGGAGTAAGATAGATACTGCCTCCAGGACCTTTGGAGAAAAGACAACCACTTGTATGAATATCAAGAGATCAGATGGAAAACCAGTTCTAAGCAAAGAAGTGAAAGCAGAAAGGTGGAAGGAGTATATAGAGGGTCTACACAAGGGCGATGTACTTGACGGCAATGTTATGGAAATGGAAGAGGGCGTAAGTGAAGATGAAATGGGAGATATGCTACTGCGTGAAGAGTTTGACAGAGCACTGAAAGACCTAAGTCACAACAAGGCCCCATGAGTAGACAACATTCCATTAGAACTACTGATAGCCTTGGGAGGGCTAGCTATGACAAAACTCTACCACCTGATGAGCAAGAAGTATGAGACGGACAAAATACCCTCAGACATCAAGAAGAATATAATAATTCCAATCCCAAAGAAAGCAGGTGTCGACAGGTGCGAAAATTACCGAACTATCAATTTAATAAGTCACAGCTGCAAAATACTTACACGAATTCTTTACAGATAAATGGAAAAACTGGCAGAGGCCAACCTCGGGGAAGATCAGTTTGGATTCCTTACTCTTCTAGCATTTGTAGACTTACAGAAATCGTTTGACAATGTTGAATAGAATACTCTTTTTCAAATTCTGAAGGTGGCAGGGGTCAAATACTGGGAGTGATAGGCAATTTACAATTTGTACAAGAACCAGATGGCAGTTACAAGAATCGAGGGGCATGAAAGGGAAGCAGCAGTTGGGAAGGGGGTGAGACAGCGTTGTAGCCTATCCCCGATGTTATCCAATCTGTATACTGAGCAAGCAGTAATGGAAACAAAAGAAAAATTTGGAGTAGGAAATGAAATCCATACAAACTTTGAGGTTTGCTGATGACATTATAATCCTGTCAGAGACAGCAAAGGACCTGAATAGCAGTTGAACAGAATGGACAGTGTCTTGAAAGGCAGATATAAGATGAACATCAACAAAAGCAAAATGAGGATAATGGAATGAAGTCTAATTAAACCAGGTGATGCTAAGGGAATTTGATTAGGAAATGAGACACTTAAAGTAGTACATGAGTTCTACTATTTGGGGAACAAAATAACTGATGATGGTCGAAGTAGAGAGGATATAAAATGTAGACTGGCAAAAAAAAAAAAAAAAAAAAAAAAAAAAAAAAAAAAAAAAAAAAAAAAAAAAAAAAAGTTTCTGAAGAAGAGAAATCTGCTAACATCAAGTATATATTTAAGTGTCAGGAAGTCTTTTCTAAAAGTATTTGTGTGAAGTGTAGCCACGTATGGAAGTGAAACGTGGACAACAACTAGTTTAGGCACAAATAGAATAGAAGCTTTCGAAATGTGGTGCTACAGAAGAATGCTGAACATTAGATGGGTAGATCACATAACTAATGAGGTGGTACTAAATAGATTTGGGGAGAAGAGGAATTTGTGGCACAACTTGACTACAAGCAGGTATTGGTTAGTAGGAAACAGTCTGCGGCATCAAGGGATCACCAATTTAGTGATGGAGGGAAGGGTGTGGGGTAAAAATCGTAGAGGGAGATCAAGCGATGAATACACAAAGCAGATTCAGAAGGATGTAGGTTGCAGTAGTTACTCAAAGATGAAGAAGCTTGCACAGAATAGAGTAGCAGGGAGAGCTGCATCAAACCAGTCTCTGGACTGAAGACCATAACAACAACATATATGGTAGTTCTGGTTACACACAATCCCACAGTTCAAGAACTACAATAATGAAACTAGTTTCTTCTATCACATTTTGAAAATAAATATCAACTTGTCATTCTGTAATTTTCCAATCTTTAAGATAAACTTGTCTTCTGATAAGATTGTACCTTCTGGACATACCCTTCTTGTCACAACAAACAACATATACCAACTTCAGGGTCAGGGAATGGGTTTAAACACAACCTGGAATGAAATGGACTTGACTGTTTTTACAATCTCATTGATTAAGCAATAGGAGACACTGAAGTTCCTACCACTAAGTAAACATAAGAAGAAAGTAGTTTCTCCTTGTCATCTGCTCGAAAACCTCTGAAATAAAGCAGGTGCGTGTGACTAAAGACCATTTTAGTTTCCTGCATTATCTACCTACCTTGAAAGCCTCAACAATATCAGGATCATTAAGGAGAGAGTAGAAGTCGAATCCAGGTGAGCCGCCACCTCCACCACCGCCTTGCTGCTGCTGTTGCTGCTGGGATGCAGCCGAGGCTTTGGCATGCTCCTCACGCGCTTGCTTGGCACGTCGCAGCCGCTCTTGCAGTTCACGTTCAGCACGTTTGCGTTCGTACTTGCGGCGATGTTCCTCCAACTTGCGTGCCTGCACAATAAAATACTCTAGTATAAATGACATTATAAGATGAAGGTTCTATTTGTCATTATACCACATAAATAAAAACATTATAAATGCTAAGAGGCTAGCAGTTTGTCAGCTTTAGGATTCTGGATGCATGTTATTAGTGCCCTTTCAAAATTAAATCCGACCACTCAATTACAAAAAACAAAATATCAACAAAACAGAACTAAAAACATTAGGCAATACAAATGCAAGAAATTGTTTTAACAATTCAGACACATTAAACCTCCCTATGAAAAATTCAGAATGTGATTTGCACCCTCACAGATATTTTTAACACTGGAAGCATCATTATCTAAAATGGAGTGCAAACTGCCATCTAGAAACACCTGATACTCTTTTTATGGCGTAAAAACCACACTCAACAAAAAAATAGTTTGTTGCAGACATCACAATCTGGTTGGTTTTTTGTTGTTGGTGAAGGAAGTCTCTCTCTCTCTCTCTCTCTCTCTCTCTCTCTCTCTCTCTCTCTCTCTGTGTGTGTGTGTGTGTGTGTGTGTGTGTGTGTGGTGTGTTTTTTTTTTTAAGAGATAAAATGGCACAACCCGTAAATGTGGAAAAGAATAGTATTAACACATATTCTCACAGGGACACTGATTTTTTGTGTATGCTGTCTTTGCTAGTAAATGAAAGACAGTTCAGCAGTTGTTATTCAATTTTTTGTACCTTTTTTAACAGAACATCAGCAGCAGTCTGTAGTACACATTCAATTTCTAATATACACTTGGCAGATTGGAACAAAATTTAGTGTTATTTTTTATTATTTCATTTAACCCTTAAAGACTACATCCAACCATTAATTGTCTTTAGTCCACTTCTGCTTCTCATCATCCCAAAAATACATCATCTCACTGTGAGACTATAATCTTTCTAGTGCCTATGGGTTTCTTTAGTTTCAGACTCCTTTCCCCATCAGATGTTTGGATGTGAACTTGTAAGAATCACACTTCTGTTTGTATGTAGTATGTGTAGTTTGCAGTCAGTCAACAGTGACTTCTGTGAAATCCTTTTCTTCAGACATGAAAACTTCTCTCAGTTACTTGTGAGCAATCCACTCACGTTATATAAATTTCGAATGTCTTATCTGTGCAGTGGAACTAAACATTCAGTCACAGAATACAGGTCATCTGAAAATTTCCACTTACAGAAACTATAAAGAATTTTGGGTCTGAATATTTCCCTCAGTGCCTGTCATACTATTTCCTTGATGGAATTCACATTGCTTCTTGGTGACAATGTCTCACTTGTGTAAAGAAATTCTGGGAGAATAACTGTGTGTCAGTGGTGAAATTTGACTTTAGTGGAAAGGGACTTCTGTTATACATGTCCCAGATAATTTTGTAGACTCTATGCAGTTTCAAGTTACTTATTTCCTCTCTAAAAGCCTTGAACAAATTCTGAGCACTGTTTTGCTTGAAGTTTCCTCCATTCTACTCAAATGGTAATTGTGCCTAATTCACCCGATTGTGATTGATGTTTGTTTCTGTACTTCTACTTCTTCAGTTCTACAGTTCTTTAGGCTTTGCCTGCTTGTATACTGAACTGCAGGACTCTGTCACATTCCAGAACACACCACTTGTATTCATGACTTTTGTGAATGTAGGGCAAGTCTTCTTGCTGATTCATAAGTGGTGTCAAAAATACATCACTTGTTTGTCTGCAGTTACTGTAAACTTCTGCACATTTTGAGCTGATTCATGGTATTTTAGATGGGACTGAAGTGGATAATGATTTGTAAGTAGTTATGGCTGGACTATATGTAACCCTTGTATACTCAAATAGATCATGTGTTCCAGACAGAATTTTCCAGTGATTACTACATGATTGAACTGTTTTTAAACTGGTGTTATTTCAATCTGCCTCATCATGCAAATTATAGGCAATGTTTTATAGTCTAATTTTTCAAATGTTCTTGTTTTTCACATTTGTCCAGCAGTGGAACTACTGGTAGTAATACTAATAGAGGGACCAGCCAACCATAAACAGCACAGCATAAACATGAATAAAAACCACAAAAAATCATATTAAAAAAATAAACTGAAACAAATCTGTAATCTTAAAGTTGTTTACAACAAGTGACAGGAGATAGAAAAACACAAACTAATGTAATATCTGATCAAACTGAAGTTGTTGTATATGAAATGCAATTTATTCATCTTGTTACATACAATTTGCAGATCAACTGCTTTACGTCAAGGGAGACGTCAAGATTTACCATGACTTTTTTATAAAAATAATACCACTTTTACATACATCATTATAATATTACTACACAATGCTCACAGTAGTTTCTGTCACACATGAAGTCACATGAATAATAGGACTTTTCCCTTAGAAAAATAAAGAGCAAACTTTTACACAAGCCAGGCTAGATTTTGAATACATTCCTGCATTTTGGGTTATAGTAGTTATTTTAACCAATATTCTCTGGTGCTTGGGCACAGGAAGTTTCAAATTCTCCCTATGTCAATTGCCATAACTGTGAGGTAGGTTTCAAGTGTGTGTGTGTGTGTGTGTGTGTGTGTGTGTGTGTGTGTGTGTGTGTTTTATACAGGGAAATCAAACCTCATAAATGTACAGGCAAGAAATAGATAGTATCACCTTTTTTTTAAATTTAATATTATTTTTGAAGTGAACAACATGATACTCTTTGGTGACACACTTGTTTGTAATATTACAGGAGTCGTCACTTTTGTTGAATTCACTCACATGGTTACGCCACAATGAACAACTGACTCAATGTAACAGTGACAACTATCTTACTGGTACCCATGTTCACTGCACTCGACAAAACACAAATTGCAAATGATAGGACAAAACACAAATTGCAAATGATAAGGACATTTCATTTATCTGCTAAGCGGTCTTGTGAACCTTCAAATTCAAATTTTTGGTATGATATTGGCTATAAGACTTAACATGGTTTGCTTCTGTGGTCTCCTGATCATTGCAAGTCATTTTTATGGCCTCTTCTGATAATTTAGTTACAAATTGTCATCATCTAGGTTTTAGTGGCATTCAGTTGTGGTTCATTTTCCTCTTCTTCTTCTTCTTCTTCTTTGGCCATCTGAGAACCACATTAATTCATACCAGCTTTGTTTCTTCTGGCCCCTATCTTTGTCCAGTATTTTTCACTGTCATACTTTGCAACCTTCGTTTCTCTTCTGTACGTGATGATTCTGTCCAGGATCTAGTTCTGTCCTGGAAACCCTTGAAAGCTTATTTTTTCCCTTTTTTTAATTTAAAAATCACCCTGTTGCATATTTTTGGTTCCTATATTCAAATTTTTTTCCAGATCACATTGTACCTCCTGGATTCAGCAGACTATGAGTCTCTTCTTCACAAGAAACTGTGTTGTTTACTGTGTTCACTTCACCTAGTTCATTCCAAGGATGTTTCACAATAAAACGGTCCTCCTCTTCCTGATGATTTCTGAGATTCTCACTATCTTGGTATACAGTTCTTGGTTCACTCGTCTTCTGCTCTTTGAAGTCCCAATATCCTCCTGAGAATATTTTATTCCAGCAGTCCTAGTCTCTTAAGCACTTCTGTTCTTACAAAGTTAAGACTTTTTGCTGCATAGAAGACCTCAGGACAGATCACTGTATGGTAATATCTCAATTTTGCTTTGAGCAAAATGTTCTCCTTAGTGCAAATGTTTATTGTTATTTTGTATGCTAAGTTCAATTAGTTTACTGGTGCACCCATTGCTTCTTTTTCTTTCTAACCAGTTTCCACACATTCTCCTAGGTATTTAAAATTCTTTGCCTTCTGAAGCTCTTCTCCTTCTATGTTATCCATCTAGGAGCTGTCGTACTCCCTGTGTCTTCCCGGTAAAGATCTGTAGATCTGCTTTAGCTGGTTGTCTCTGTAGATGCATTGTTTGGTTAAATGCCTCTTCTAATTAATCTGACAATATCATAATAATGTCTGCAAAAACTAGAAACTCTATCCATGTTTATTTTTCCTTATGCTCCAATCATATTCCACCCTCTCCTCTCATTTCTCGCTGACATTCCGTGCTCACCTTGTCAGGTACACAGTTAAAGAGCAAAGGTAAGTCTGTCCCCCTGTCTGATTCCAGTTTTGATCTTGAAAGCCTCTAAAAGCTATAGTTTGAACTTAACCATGTTGCTTAACATTTGGTTAGTCAGTTCACTGGATTTTCTACTCAAACTCACCTCCTCTAAAAATTTTGGAATAGTGTTTGACTGCCTACTGAATCATAAGCTTTCTTGAAAGTCTACAAATGTGAGCGCAAAGTTCTTGCTCCTCTGTTCTTGATATACGATTACTGGTCTCAGATTTAAGATTTGTTCTGCACTTGTTCTCCCCATTTCTGAAGCCTTATTTGGTGATGGAAGTAGAATTAAAGATTTCTTTAGTATTTTCCACTTTGGTGGAATTTTTTCAGAGGCGGGTATCTAACTTCGAATTTGAACTGATATTCCATATGCAAATAAGACTGAGTGTTCATCGGTAGTAGATTTCAAGTCAGTAACATGGAAGAGATTGAGTTGGGATCAAATATTGAATCCTTTAGGGCTCTCTACAAAACTTTGTCCAGTCAGAAGTATAACTGCTTATATTTGTTGCACTTTGCTTCTTATCATGATGCATTGTTCTTGATCTTGTTCATCCAGTCTGTTGCGAAATAAGGATTGGTTTACTGAACTGAATGCTTCTGTCTGAACATAGAAAATTCCTGTCACCATTTTACCTACATATAAAGACACACATTAACCCTAACAATACCCAGGCATTTTCCAAAGCAGAGATTACCTCCAAGGGGAGTAGGACTGTACTTTATTCTCATACAAAAAGACATTAGAAAAAACTAAATTCATTACTTGCTGTTGAATTATATTAACAACATACTTTGTAAAGATGTGCCTGTGCTTAAGTTGGATCCATAGCCTGAAAATACCATTTAGTACACACTCTTGGTGATATCAACGCCCTTTCAATAACATTTATTACCAACTTTTACAAAAAGTTTAAAATGAAAATTTCGTTCATTGTTTACTCTCAACCGACTTTTTAAAGAGATACTGATGTGTAAGTACGGTTCTGAACCTGGAAATATAGAATACTATATTCATTAGGGGAAAGTAACATCTACTACTGAGGATTACATTTTTAAGTTTAAATGAAAAATTTAAAACCTATATGGAATCTGGTAAAAGGAGGAATTTAAAAAGGTAATTATTTTTGATTTTATAATACAAAGTAATGCTGACTGGATTACAATATTTTCGAAAGTTGGTCGTAAAGATCGCCCCCGTTTTGGTATTGCAAAGGTTAAAAATCGAAGCCAGCCTTACAGTTATGTGAAGCTAATTCATAAAAAGGGCAAACTTTTTCCCCAAACTGCTAAAATAAGAAGAGAGCAAAAACTTTGGTTGGACAGAAATTATAACCGAATACTGGTACTAAAGAATCAACCATGAACAGTTACGTGAGCATAGTTTTGATCTTAGCGACGCCTGAGCGTCATTCCCGAACGCTTTCCGCGGACCCACAAGACTTTATATTGCGATTGACGGGTGCTGCCCCTAGCGGCCGTTAATTTAGGCGAGAGCCTGAATCTTCAGCGGCGACAGCGAGATGGCGTTAGAGCGCTGCTCTATGCCCACCCTTATAAGGGGCGGCCGGCCAGTTAAATATAGGCGGAAGTCGAGCTCCGCTCGGGGGTATTAATACTGGGTAGATGCTCACCGCCACAACCACTAGCGGGGGCTCGAAGCCCGGACGCCGGTTGTATTTGATGCGACGCCGCCCGCGCTTCCTTCGTAGTAAGAGCAACGACGGGAGGAAATATGAAAACAGTCATAACCGAATTTTCCAGTTTCCGTAGCTGAAAACTGAAAATGGAAAAACGTGAAATTACGATTTACTACTTCACTTGGTTCTATAACGCAGTACACGTCATTCAAGTGAAATCATTACGAAACAATGGCAGATAAATATGGCCGTACAGTTGTAAAAAAACTGCGACAAACTATCAAAATTGTATGATGTATCGCCAATTAAGATCTGTGCCATGTCGCTATCTCACAGTAGTTTCTCGTTTCTTGAATAAATAAAGTTTTTCTGTGTCACTAACCAATATTCATCAGGTTTCTCTGACATCATTTTGCGTCCTATATGACCTAAAATGAGAAATATGTAATCATCTGGCACAATATAGCTACCAAGATAATTTCGAGAGCACCTGTAGATTTTTTTTAAAAAGCTGCCATCACAAATCTGAGTCTTATTAGTTTCCGTTTTATATAAAACTGTAGTGGCACCTGCATGCGTTGGTACATTCTTTCTGTCATGTTTACGGTTTCATCGACCACAGAACACCTTGTAAAATTACTTGCAGTTTGCACAAAAGCGGCGTTCATTAGAATCTGCACAGCAGAATGAGAAATGATACGTACCCATTAATTTAACACAATAATATAATTACTGGTTTCTAACTATAAGATATCACATTCAGACAACAAGGTGTGAAAATCGGTGTATGTCGAGGGATTTAAATGTACACAGATATAAGCAGAAGAGCTTTATGCCACCTAAAATTTTGATACTGGTTACTTTTCCCCTTACGCGTATAAATCCATGAACAGAATCATATATGTACATACATAACAAAATGCTAATCTTCTGAATGATGTAAATTTGAGCCGGCCAGAGTGGCCGAGCGGTTCTAGGCGCTTCAGCCTGGAACCGCGCGACCGCTACGGTCGCAGTTTCGAATCCTGCCTCGGGCATGGATGTGTGTGATGTCCTTAGGTTAGTTAGGTTTAAATAGTTCTAAGTTCTAGGGGACTGATGACCTCAGACGTTAAGTCCCATAGTGCTCAGAGCCATTTGAACCATTCTGTAAATTTGAACGCTATCAATCTTAATGCAAAACACTAACATACTGAAAGCTTTGTGATAGATAAGTCTCAGTTTCGAAACTATGGGTGGCATTATTCTGTAGCAATGAATAAAATTATCAAATTGTTTTTTGTTTCTGTTCATATCTCGTATAAAAAGAGCACGTCTCCAACTGCCCCACAACAATTCTAAACCCTATGAATCAACGTGTGTATAATTCATGGGTTTCATGTAATGATAAAATCTATCGAAAAGATGCAATGGTTCACAGGGGTACCCCCTCCATTGGGTCATTTAGCCCTTTCCCCTCCTATTTCTCTGCCAATCGTGTTCTCTCATCTCTAATCTAAACATCATCTCCTAAAAGCCACTTTGCGGTATCATCACTTACTGCACACCGTCTGCCTGCCGTCTTCATACAACCACAAATCGGGCGAGAAGCATGCGATCATTTGCACAAGTCAGGGCTAGCTGCTTACTAGTATACAGAGCAGGCAACTTGCGCTGTCTGAGGGAGAGCCGGTTCTACAAGACGAAGAGTTGGAAACCATCTGCGACAGCAGACCAGGAGGGAAAAAGTAACAATACGACGTGTCAAACATTGCCCTGCATTGTGACCAAAGCGGAAAATAAGTTCTGCCGAACGACGCCCGTCATGGGAGCATGAGGGGTTAAGGCGTATGGCGACGTAGTTTCTAAGTTAAGCTTTTGAGTCTCTGAGGCATCAAGGGATCACCAATTTAGTATTTGAGGGCAGCGTCGAGGGTAAAAATCGTAGAGGGAGACCAAGAGATGAATACACTAAGCAGATTCAGAAGGATGTAGGCTGCAGTACGTACTGGGAATGAAGCAGCTTGCACAGGATAGAGCAGCATGGAGAGCTGCATCAAACTAGTCTCAAGTCTGAAGACCACCACCACCACCACCACCACCACCACAACAACAACAACAACAACACTCGCATGTCCATCAGCAAACAGACCTGCGTCGAGCTCCTAAGGGGCTTGCCGCCGACTGGACCTTTAACTAGTATCTTCAGTCCACACCGAACAAACATATATATCCAAGGGGTAGTCATAAATTTAAATTATAACCTCGAAAAAATGGATTTAGTAATTAAGTAATTGTTTGCAGGTACATATCTGCAGATCTGATACATATTGAAATTCCCGTCCCGCATTGCCACAACAGATTACTGGAGAATTAAAAAACAAACGGCGCACTCCGACTGCAAAGTGGAATATCGTGCGTAATTTCTTTTCTGCATCTGAAGAGCAGCATCGCTGCAATAATCCACTAGGGCGTCATTTTCCGCTTTCGTCTACAACTGTTTTAACTGTATTGAAATTTCGGCTTATCTCTCATTCGTCAAGTATAAGATTCGATATCATATTAAGTTTCGCAATACCATGGGGGGTTTCTTTATGTCCACCTTTTTTGAAATATAGAAATCTAGTCACGTACCTCATACTTTAAAATTTTGAAAATATAATTGTTTTCTGATGAGTTCTTCTAGCAGATACCGTAATTGTTTAATGTTTTCTAGTAAAACTTTAGCCAAAAATTTAAGTCTTAGCAATGATGTTTCGCAGCAAATGTCATTCATATTTTCCGGTTCTGGACCGTTCTTATACATGAATATATCTGTAAAAAGTATGTTGTGGATAGAAAAAGACGACTGTTAATTAAATCGGTATTTCTTTTAAATTCTGTGTCAGCAATAATTAAAACTTTACGACTGTCGGTCAATTTTTCCACGGCGGAACACAGGCAGGCCTGCATTTTGCAACGTAGCGCGGTAAGTACCACGAATACGGCACCTGGGCCGTGTATTCTGGGACACGTGAGGCGGGCAACATCCCACCTGTACACTTTACACTCGTTTTCGAATACAGTGGCTACAACAGCACTGGCAGAAGGGCCTGCAAAAGTACTAATTATACCTTCTGAAGCTGTATGTTGAACACAACCGTGCTCTGGCTCTTTCGCTCGCTTACACTACGGTTCCAATCAAAGTTATTTTACTTCAGACCACCCAGTGGCCCTATCTTAAATATCATTAATATCATTACTTGCAGGCTCTGGGGAATTTTCTTTGGTTTTGAGAGTACTGCATCATAAAGACATAAGAAACTACATTATGAGGGAATTTCGAGCCTTCTACGAAGTATTCAGGTCGATCGACGACGTTTTTCACTTTACTGGTTTAAAACGTGAGTTTTATTTATCATCACGAGACGAAAATGTTTCTATTAAACTGCAGAAATAACGAGTACAATGAACAGTTGCTTCAACTCCTCTATTGTGCGTTAAAGTTTATTAAATCTGTAACAGCGTTTCCTAACGCATGTAGATATAAAGTTTTCTTCTTATTTTTAAATGAGGAACTCTATCTTTAAGCTCTGGTAACATTTTCGATACGCCTTCTAAATATTGGAGTGTAAGTAAAACCAGAGATTAAAAGACAACTTTTTCAGGCTTGCAGATAATAGGCCAATTAAAGAAATACCCATAAATTAAATGAAAGAATCCATTATGTGACTGTCCCATACGTTCATTATTAGCAGTATACCGTCTTTTCGCTGAGCGGCAGTCAAGGGTTGAGCTTGCTCCTCTTACTCGCGCGCTGTCAGCCATAGGCCCCCGCTTGTACGGGTGACAAACCAGGAGTATCGCTGGCTTTGCTTTTATAAAAGCATTGACGGGAACTCATTGTCAGAGGTCTGCAGTAAGCATTTACGGCGGGCAGGTTATTTTATTTAGCGACGTCCGACAGCAGAATTGTCGTGTTCTTTTTCGTTTTGCGGAATGTCGAGCTTCAGAGGTGCCTTGGGGTCAAAGCGGCCAGCCGCTATTGACAAAGGTCGCGTCTTGTCGTTGCCGCGGGCCGCGTCGCCGGCCGGGTCGAGCGCACCAGCTGCCGCAGAGCTAGGCTCTGCTCCCCCCAATGTTAGGGAAATTGTGGGCCAGGACCTGGAAGCCGGCCGCGGGACCAAAGAGATGGTTTCCGCCGCCGCCAGCCAGTTATCCGCGTCCACTAGTACAGTAGGGCCAGCAATGCAGCCTAGAAACCTAACGGTGACAACGAAGGCTGTAACTGGCACCCCCCCGGCAGCAACCCCCGCCTCCGTTTCGGACATGGCAAAAAACACAGCGAATGCTATCTTACACAAAACGCCAACATCGTCATACATCGTCAGTACTTGCAATCCCACCCCTCCCTCCCTTCTCCTAAGTCCGCTCCTGCTTGCTCACGCCACCGCCAACCTCCCAGGCTTCATTTCATCCCTTAGCAAGCAGTCAACCCGTCAACCGACCAAAATCCTCCCCAAACCCACCACCTCGTCCCAGCACTCCACCCGATCCAAATTCCTTAAATCCCCCCCACACAAGCCCTCTACATCCAAACAGCGGCGTGTGAAAAAGGATAGGAAGGAGAATGACACAAAGGGGAAGAATCACCGCACCACCCCTGCCAAAACCACTCCTTCACCCTCTGAGGAACTTGCGCCCCCGACAGCACCTGTTGTCGCCCTGGGAGGGAACCAGAAAACAACTGCACTGGACGGGACCCACGTAACCGGGCAGGACTCGGACGGTTTCGTGCTGGCGAAGAAAACGTTTCGCCAGCCGAGGCTTCCGCCGGCTCGGGGAGTGGAACCCACCCCGAATAGGTTCCAGGCGGTGGCTGATGAGCCAGAGACACAAAACAACACAACACAAACACAGAAACCAGTCACGCAACAACTCCCTCCGATTGTCGCGGAGTTTCCTCGTAATTATGAGGAACTCTACGAGTTGTTAAAGACGGAAATCGGAGGAGGCAACTTCCAGGCAAAACCTGCCGGTGGTGACAAAATAAAGATAACACTGCGCACATTGGAAAACTACACAACAGTCAAAACACTCTTTAACGACAAAAACATACCTCACTACACGTTCCCCACAACAAAAACACGCAACAAAAACATTGTAATTAGAGACCTGCCTAGACGAGTATCCCTCCAGGCGATTAAAACAGACCTGACTGCCCAGGGTTACGTCGTCAAGGCGGTCCAGCAGATGGGCTACATCGAAAGCAAGTGGCCACTATATCAGGTGACACTCCCTGATATTCCCCAGAACAAAAGGGAAATTAAAACGGTCCTTGCTGTGCCTGTCACCATCGAACCGCTGCGCCGCAAAAGTAAGACGGTACAGTGCTTCAGGTGTCAGGGCATGAACCATATCGCGGCGTACTGTACAATGCCAATAAGGTGCAGAAAGTGCGCCGAGGCCCACGACACAAGAACTTGTACACTAAAACACAAGGACCCACAAATAAGGTGCGCGCTGTGTGGCAAAAACCACACAGCGGGTTACCAAGGTTGTGAGGTCCACAAACGACACACACATCAGGTTAAGGGTGCAAAGGCCGCCCCCCACACACGGAAGCAAAACACCACCAACACAAGTCACACAAAGAAACAAAACATGTCAACACACACAGACAAGGGCTGGGTAAAACCAAGACCGGACACACCGAGGGCAACATACGCTGAAGTGGTTTCTCCTTCGAGAGGTCATGGAAGCGTAGCCCAATCACCACAACATCAGACACAATCACAAGAACAACACCGGGAAACACACAACAACAACGACCAGGTCCACCAAGACAGAGGAAGCGCTAGGGAACCCCACACACAGTCCACACCCACAGATCAGTTGTTAGGCGTTATGGTGCAAACCATGAACCTCGTCATGGAAATGATGAAGGAATTCAGGGAAGCCCAGAAGCAGAACACGCAGGTCCTCGTTGCCCTTCAGGCAGCAGTCCAGCAGTCGCTCCCCTCTGCGACTTCTTCAGCAGTTTCGAAACCCCATCATGGATAGACGACCAAATATCCAAGGCCTGACAATGTGCGTCTTTAACGCAGACGGCATTGTTAATCAAGTGGTCGAGTTCAGAGAACTCATGAGGGAGTTCTCCATCGACATATGCATGATGGGGGAAACCCACCTAAAACCGGGAATAAAAGCGACAGTTCCCAACTATGTTAGCTACCGTAGAGATAGGCCAACGCACGGCGGAGGAGTGGCCATATTCGTAAAAAGAGGGATCCCCCATCACCAGGTATTCCTACCAGCTACCAATAAAATCGAAGCAGTGGCTGTGGAAGTAACCACTGCCACCGGACCCCTAACAGTTGTTGCAATCTACCGACCCCCACAAGACCAAATAGATGAGGGAGACATAGCTGCTCTAGGGCAAATTGAAGGCAAACTCATAATAGGGGGCGACTTCAATGCCAAACACCCTGATTGGAATTCTAGAGTAACCTCCAGAGCAGGCGCCAAACTGCAACAACTCGCGCGCACCCACCACTTCGAAACATGGGGTCCAGTCGAGCCCACACATTTTCCAAAAAATGGAGGCAGGCCCGACGTGTTAGACATAGCTCTCACTAGGAGGATTGCCGGGTCTGTTGCCGCGAGGACAATCAACAGAATGTCCTCCGACCACAACCCGGTGATTCTGGAGGTCGACGTGGGAGAATGGGTAGCACTCCCGCGGTACCCGACGTCTTACAAGCGTACAGACTGGGAGCGATACCGAGAAACTGTCGCCTCTGATATCGCTCGCGCTCCGCCACCTACTACCGAAACAGTAGAACAAGCGCTACAAGACCTAACAGGTACCATCTTACAGGCAGCAGAAGCGGCCACTCCTGCACAAAGGGATGGCCCGCCGCTGCAGATACAGCTCCCGGAACACTTGATAGCCCAAATTCGTCATAAGAACAGAGTGGCAAAAGAGTGGAAGATCACCAGAAATCAGGCCACTAGGAGGCTGCTCAATCGTCTGCAGAGAGAGCTGAAAGCAGCGCTCAATGAGCACAGAAACCAGCAATGGCAAAACCGCCTCACAGCCCTCAAAGTAGACGATCATACACTATGGCAAGCAACCAAACAATTCACCAAAAGACGCGCTAGGATGCCGCCACTGCATGGAGAAAGGGGTCTGGCCTACAGCAACGCTGAAAAGGCCAACGCCCTCGCCGACTCCTTCGAGAAGCAGTTTCAGGCGGCAGAACCCGAGGATGATGAACACGAAGAGGTGGTCCGTCGCCAACTGGCTGTCTTCCTCAATGCTGAGGAGGACCCAGAGGACGAACCCACAATATTTGCCCCCGAAGAAGTGGCAAAAGTAATCAGGTCCCTCCCCTTGAAAAAGGCGCCAGGACACGACAGTGTCACCAACCAGTTAGTTAAAAACCTCCCACCCACGGCAATCACACACCTCGCGAACGTCTTCAACGAGATTACTCGTTCCCGCGAGTTCCCAGCTTGCTGGAAACACGCGGAAGTGGTCGCGATACACAAACCAGGGAAAGACCCTCTATTCCCGCAGCACTACAGGCCGATTAGCCTCTTGCCGACACTCAGCAAGATCTATGAGCGCCTCCTGCTAAGACCTATACAGGAACACATTACCAGAGAGCAACTTCTGCCGGATTTCCAATTTGGTTTCCGGCAGAACCACTCTGCCCCACAACAGATCATGAGAGTGGTTGAAGCAGCCACAGAGGGTTTCAACCACAGAGGCTACTGCGGGATAGTGCTACTAGATGTAGCCAAAGCCTTCGACTCAGTATGGCATAGAGGGCTTCTCTACAAGTTATACACACAAGGGTTCCCCGGGAGCATAGTCAAGCAGATCAAAAGCTACCTCACGGATAGAACTTTCTCTGTCAAAGTAGAAACTGCCACCTCCACCAAAAGGCATATTCGTGCTGGGGTGCCACAGGGATCGGTCCTGGGGCCCGTTTTGTACAGTCTGTACACTGCGGACACGCCGACCGCCCCCCTGGTGCACACCGCACAGTATGCAGACGACACAGCCTTCTACACTAGAAATGCGAACAAGGACCTGGTCATTCGTAGGCTACAAAGGGTTCTAGATGACACAGAAACCTGGGCCCGACGCTGGCGCATTACCATCAACTCGGAAAAGACGCAGGCTATGCTGATTACCCGTAGGCTCGGAAGGCGCGAACCTCCTCAACATCCCCCCCTCCACCTTCACCTAAATGGATCCCAACTCCCCTGGCGCAAAACCGCCAAGTACCTTGGCGTAACCTTGGACTCTCGTCTTACGTGGAAACCCCACATAGACGAGATCCACAGGAAGGTCTGCGCCAGAATGTCCATCCTGTACCCAATCCTTAACACAACCAGCTCCCTCCCCTACGCAATAGGAGTAAACGTTTACCAGGCCCTGATCCGGCCAGTAATGGAATATGCGTGCCCTGTCTGGGGATACGCGGCGAAGGAGCACCTGGACAAACTCCAGAGGCTGCAGAACCGCGCCCTCAGGAGGGCACTGCACCTACCCATGGGATTCCCCACAGACGATCTGCACGCCGCTGCTGAAATACCACTCCTGAAAGAAAGATTCCAGGATCTGGCAAGGGCTTTCTACGAGAGCTCTTCCAGGTCTGAGAATAACCTTATCCACTCCTTAGGTCGGTATGACATGTCCCGCGATAAACACAAACGCCCCATGACGATCTTTGACGATTAAGTCAAAGATTAAATCCCAATATCCAATCCTCAATCCTGCTCCTTCCCAAGAAACACCAATATTCTCGCCAACCTCAGGCAAGTACCAGACACACACAGAACATTCATCACATATCACAGACAACCAAAAAAACTACAGCTAAAAATCACACACACAAGTACACAGGGGAGTAAAAGCCAAAAGGCTACAAACTCCCACACACACTTCCCCAAAGAGGGGAAAGTATAAGATGAAGCGAGCGAGCGAGCACCGCCACAACCACTAGCGGGGGCTCGAAGCCCGGACGCCGGTTGTATTTGATGCGACGCCGCCCGCGCTTCCTTCGTAGTAAGAGCAACGACGGGAGGAAATATGAAAACAGTCATAACCGAATTTTCCAGTTTCCGTAGCTGAAAACTGAAAATGGAAAAACGTGAAATTACGATTTACTACTTCACTTGGTTCTATAACGCAGTACACGTCATTCAAGTGAAATCATTACGAAACAATGGCAGATAAATATGGCCGTACAGTTGTAAAAAAACTGCGACAAACTATCAAAATTGTATGATGTATCGCCAATTAAGATCTGTGCCATGTCGCTATCTCACAGTAGTTTCTCGTTTCTTGAATAAATAAAGTTTTTCTGTGTCACTAACCAATATTCATCAGGTTTCTCTGACATCATTTTGCGTCCTATATGACCTAAAATGAGAAATATGTAATCATCTGGCACAATATAGCTACCAAGATAATTTCGAGAGCACCTGTAGATTTTTTTTAAAAAGCTGCCATCACAAATCTGAGTCTTATTAGTTTCCGTTTTATATAAAACTGTAGTGGCACCTGCATGCGTTGGTACATTCTTTCTGTCATGTTTACGGTTTCATCGACCACAGAACACCTTGTAAAATTACTTGCAGTTTGCACAAAAGCGGCGTTCATTAGAATCTGCACAGCAGAATGAGAAATGATACGTACCCATTAATTTAACACAATAATATAATTACTGGTTTCTAACTATAAGATATCACATTCAGACAACAAGGTGTGAAAATCGGTGTATGTCGAGGGATTTAAATGTACACAGATATAAGCAGAAGAGCTTTATGCCACCTAAAATTTTGATACTGGTTACTTTTCCCCTTACGCGTATAAATCCATGAACAGAATCATATATGTACATACATAACAAAATGCTAATCTTCTGAATGATGTAAATTTGAGCCGGCCAGAGTGGCCGAGCGGTTCTAGGCGCTTCAGCCTGGAACCGCGCGACCGCTACGGTCGCAGTTTCGAATCCTGCCTCGGGCATGGATGTGTGTGATGTCCTTAGGTTAGTTAGGTTTAAATAGTTCTAAGTTCTAGGGGACTGATGACCTCAGACGTTAAGTCCCATAGTGCTCAGAGCCATTTGAACCATTCTGTAAATTTGAACGCTATCAATCTTAATGCAAAACACTAACATACTGAAAGCTTTGTGATAGATAAGTCTCAGTTTCGAAACTATGGGTGGCATTATTCTGTAGCAATGAATAAAATTATCAAATTGTTTTTTGTTTCTGTTCATATCTCGTATAAAAAGAGCACGTCTCCAACTGCCCCACAACAATTCTAAACCCTATGAATCAACGTGTGTATAATTCATGGGTTTCATGTAATGATAAAATCTATCGAAAAGATGCAATGGTTCACAGGGGTACCCCCTCCATTGGGTCATTTAGCCCTTTCCCCTCCTATTTCTCTGCCAATCGTGTTCTCTCATCTCTAATCTAAACATCATCTCCTAAAAGCCACTTTGCGGTATCATCACTTACTGCACACCGTCTGCCTGCCGTCTTCATACAACCACAAATCGGGCGAGAAGCATGCGATCATTTGCACAAGTCAGGGCTAGCTGCTTACTAGTATACAGAGCAGGCAACTTGCGCTGTCTGAGGGAGAGCCGGTTCTACAAGACGAAGAGTTGGAAACCATCTGCGACAGCAGACCAGGAGGGAAAAAGTAACAATACGACGTGTCAAACATTGCCCTGCATTGTGACCAAAGCGGAAAATAAGTTCTGCCGAACGACGCCCGTCATGGGAGCATGAGGGGTTAAGGCGTATGGCGACGTAGTTTCTAAGTTAAGCTTTTGAGTCTCTGAGGCATCAAGGGATCACCAATTTAGTATTTGAGGGCAGCGTCGAGGGTAAAAATCGTAGAGGGAGACCAAGAGATGAATACACTAAGCAGATTCAGAAGGATGTAGGCTGCAGTACGTACTGGGAATGAAGCAGCTTGCACAGGATAGAGCAGCATGGAGAGCTGCATCAAACTAGTCTCAAGTCTGAAGACCACCACCACCACCACCACCACCACCACAACAACAACAACAACAACACTCGCATGTCCATCAGCAAACAGACCTGCGTCGAGCTCCTAAGGGGCTTGCCGCCGACTGGACCTTTAACTAGTATCTTCAGTCCACACCGAACAAACATATATATCCAAGGGGTAGTCATAAATTTAAATTATAACCTCGAAAAAATGGATTTAGTAATTAAGTAATTGTTTGCAGGTACATATCTGCAGATCTGATACATATTGAAATTCCCGTCCCGCATTGCCACAACAGATTACTGGAGAATTAAAAAACAAACGGCGCACTCCGACTGCAAAGTGGAATATCGTGCGTAATTTCTTTTCTGCATCTGAAGAGCAGCATCGCTGCAATAATCCACTAGGGCGTCATTTTCCGCTTTCGTCTACAACTGTTTTAACTGTATTGAAATTTCGGCTTATCTCTCATTCGTCAAGTATAAGATTCGATATCATATTAAGTTTCGCAATACCATGGGGGGTTTCTTTATGTCCACCTTTTTTGAAATATAGAAATCTAGTCACGTACCTCATACTTTAAAATTTTGAAAATATAATTGTTTTCTGATGAGTTCTTCTAGCAGATACCGTAATTGTTTAATGTTTTCTAGTAAAACTTTAGCCAAAAATTTAAGTCTTAGCAATGATGTTTCGCAGCAAATGTCATTCATATTTTCCGGTTCTGGACCGTTCTTATACATGAATATATCTGTAAAAAGTATGTTGTGGATAGAAAAAGACGACTGTTAATTAAATCGGTATTTCTTTTAAATTCTGTGTCAGCAATAATTAAAACTTTACGACTGTCGGTCAATTTTTCCACGGCGGAACACAGGCAGGCCTGCATTTTGCAACGTAGCGCGGTAAGTACCACGAATACGGCACCTGGGCCGTGTATTCTGGGACACGTGAGGCGGGCAACATCCCACCTGTACACTTTACACTCGTTTTCGAATACAGTGGCTACAACAGCACTGGCAGAAGGGCCTGCAAAAGTACTAATTATACCTTCTGAAGCTGTATGTTGAACACAACCGTGCTCTGGCTCTTTCGCTCGCTTACACTACGGTTCCAATCAAAGTTATTTTACTTCAGACCACCCAGTGGCCCTATCTTAAATATCATTAATATCATTACTTGCAGGCTCTGGGGAATTTTCTTTGGTTTTGAGAGTACTGCATCATAAAGACATAAGAAACTACATTATGAGGGAATTTCGAGCCTTCTACGAAGTATTCAGGTCGATCGACGACGTTTTTCACTTTACTGGTTTAAAACGTGAGTTTTATTTATCATCACGAGACGAAAATGTTTCTATTAAACTGCAGAAATAACGAGTACAATGAACAGTTGCTTCAACTCCTCTATTGTGCGTTAAAGTTTATTAAATCTGTAACAGCGTTTCCTAACGCATGTAGATATAAAGTTTTCTTCTTATTTTTAAATGAGGAACTCTATCTTTAAGCTCTGGTAACATTTTCGATACGCCTTCTAAATATTGGAGTGTAAGTAAAACCAGAGATTAAAAGACAACTTTTTCAGGCTTGCAGATAATAGGCCAATTAAAGAAATACCCATAAATTAAATGAAAGAATCCATTATGTGACTGTCCCATACGTTCATTATTAGCAGTATACCGTCTTTTCGTTGCAATAAGGCGATTTATCCAATAACGAGACCTAAAGTTCCACTTCGTTTAGCGCTTGAACAGTCTGCGACGTTGCTGCACGTTTCTTAGATCTGACTGTGTCCAACAAGTTCTGATTCAATTAAGCCTATTGTCAATTGCTTCGCTGGCTGCACGAGTCTTAGCCTGAGCGAAGAATAAATTTCTTATCTTCCAAACAAGTGTGTGTGTGTGTGGTGTGAATCAGAGACTGCTCACAGGCAAAGGGCCCATTGCGAGGTGCAGCGATCTCCGCTCGGGGGTTGAGAATGCTCAACAGATGGCAAGCTGTTATGCGCTATTTGCAGAGGGCTTACACGCGCGTCAACTGCTTTGACGCAAAGCAGTCCCGCGGGTGCGCGCGGAAACAGCGGAACGTACGCAACGATACACGAATCGCGCCCACGTTACTTTTCACCGTACGCGACCGCTTGGATGCTCTTGCGATCAATTCGAAAACGTTTTACCCTAATATTGAAAGTAGTCAAGACATAGTAGCATATATCTGTATTAGCAAAACGTAAATAAATTACCAGGTGTAGAAGTATGAAACCGGAATTTGCTATTGATGGTACTAGCCGTCAGTGCACGGCCCGTGAGACCTCGTCTGCAGCGCCATTTGCTTCCTGTAACGGCTGACGACAAATGTCAACACACCATGGGCGTAAAGGGCGTATAGTTAGGAAGGAGCAATATACTGCTTGACTCCTCGGTGAAGTTGTGTTCTCTAATCTTCAACAAAAGCCCGTACCGAGCTACTGAGCGTCATGCACAAGGTGGTTTTTTGATTGCAAACGTTTTATTTTTGACAAACCTTCACATAATGTGTTACATTTTATCTACTAATATGAGAAGTTGGCATGATGTCCCAACTCACAATGGGCACCTTTCGAAACAAAATTTTCGAAGAACAGAAGATGTCAGCCAAGCCTGTCGAAGCCTATTGCCAAAAGTACGTACCTATTTATGCGATCTTGTACAGACAGTTTTTTAACGATTAAAACAGATCGCTCCTTCTCACTTCGCAACATGAGAAATTTCACTAAACGTATAATACATAAGTAGGTGGGAAGATCCGTTACTGATGAATTACGCTTATGGTTGGAAACGGAAACAATCGTCAAATGTCAGAGCTCTGACTTCTAGAAAATGCTATGCTCAGTGCCAAATCCGAAGCCATTAAATGTTTCCCAAAAATGGAGTCGTCATTACACAATAGACTACAAAGGCGCACTCGAAACGGTGGATCATCAAAGGCTTTTCCCATCAACAGAAAGAGCAGTAGCTGTGATTATCTGACATTATGACGCAGTTCTCATAGCATACTCTATAAAGGCAGAGCCATCATCGTTGGGTATCAAAGTTTACTAGTTGACAAATTGAACAATTGTATTTAGTCTAAGCGTCCAAATTTTGAAAAGGAGAAAGTTCTTACACGTCACCATGGCGTATTCCTCACATACGCCATCGATCGTTGCTTCGAAGTACTTCCACATCCGCCGTTTCATCTCCTAGCAACCACTCTTTCACCTGCACCTACATAATACTCTACAAGTCACCTAACGTTGTGTGACGGAGAGTGCTTCTGGCACCACTAACTGATTTCCCACCGCCTGCCATACACGCGAATGGCGCCTGGGAATAATGATTGTCGTTGAGCCTTCGTATTAGCTCTAATTTCTGGTCTTTTATTTTTTCTTTTTTTTCCGTCGTGGTTATTACGCGAGATGTAGGTGGGAGGAAGTAATATGTTCTCCGATTCTTCCGAGAAAGTGTTCACTCGAAATTTCAATAGGAAGTCTCTCCCTGATCCACAATGTCTCTCTTGTAATGTCTGCCATTGGAGTTTGTTGAACATCTCTGGATAGCTCTCGCGCCGACTAAACGCGCCACTCTTCGCTGGATCTTCTCTTTGTTACCAAATTTTGATAATATGGCTGGGTTGAGCAATGCAACATACCATGATGCTGAATCTGAGACACGCTAATTTTGCACTTTTGGGGAAATCTTGTTGTATTTATGGCATAAAACGCCTGAAAGATGGTAGTAATTCTGCATTTGCTAGTATACTGAAGAACATTATCAATAAAATAGTTTCCATCAGGCATCATCGGAACAGTGGCATGTGCAGAATTAAAAGGGCGGTGATGTAAGCAGATTCCATATCACGTAAACTTTTTATAACAACCCTAGAGGTAGTTTTCAGATCCCTTATATGGGAAATTGGAGAAAGGAAAAATGCGTCGAACCACTTTCGTCTTGCTGATGTCACTGAACTGTTAGCTTGCTGCGAAGATGACCCTCAACAAAGGAAGGAACAACATATACTCTGGTGGTCATTAAGATTTCAATATCAGGAAGGATAGTATATTTTAAAATTCTACTTATTGTGCGTATAAGCCACAGCACGAAGAACGTATGATATGGAGGTAAATAGGTTGTAAAATTTAGTACACGGAGCTGCCACCTCTGACAGCATTAACGTCTCTAACCCGACTGTGCTTTGGCTTGAACTGAGCTTGGATCGCTGATACAGGTAAGTCATTCCATGCTGCTCCGCCTCTATGTCAGATTTCAACAATAGTTGCGGTTGGCGAATGATGGCCTGCCAGTCTCTGGGCAATCCATGACGACATGTTTTCAGTGGATGAGAGATCTGGAAATCCGGTTAGCCAGGGCAACAGTCGAACACCCTCTGCGTCAAGGTAGATCAGAAACTTGTTTTATTTTGTTGAAAGATAACGTCCGGAAACCTCTACATCTACATACATACTCCGCAATCCACCATACGATGCGTGGCGGAGGGTACCTCGTACAAGTAACATCTTCTCTCCCTGTTCCACTCTCAAACAGAACGAGGGAAAAATGACTGCCTATATGCCTCTGTACGAGCCCTAATCTCTCTAATCTTATCTTTGTGGTCTTTCCGCGAAATGTAAGTTGGCGGCAGTAAAATTGTACTGCAGTCAGCCTCAAATGCTGGTTCTCTAAATTTCCTCAGTAGCGATTCACGAAAAGAAAGCCTCCTTTCCCACCCGAGTTCCTGAAGCACTCATGTGATGAGCAAACCTACCAGTATTAGATCTAGCGGCCCGCCTCTGAATTGCTTCTATGTCCTCCCTCAATCCGACCTGATAGGGATCCCAAACGCTCGAGCAGTACTCAAGAATAGGTCGTATTGGTGTTTTATAAGTGGTTTCCTTTGCAGATGAACCACACCTCCCCTAAATTCTACCAATGAACGGAAGACGACTATCCGCCTTCCCCACAACTGCCATTACATGCTTGTCCCACTTCATATCGCTCTGCAATGTTACGCCCAAATATTTAATCGACGTGACTGTGTCAAGCACTACACTACTAATGGAGAATTCAAACATTACAGGATTCTTTTTCCTATTCATCTGCATTAATTTACATTTATCCATATTTAGAGTTAGCTGCCATTCTTTACACCAACCACAAATCCTGTCCAAGCCATCTTGTATCCTCCTACAGTCACTCAACGACGACACCTTCCCGTACGCCACAGCATCATCAGCAAACAGCCGCACACTGCTATCCACCCTATCCAAAAGATCATTTATGTAGATAGAAAACAACAGCCGACCTACCACACTTCCCTAGGACACTCCAGATGATACCCTCACCTCCGATGAACACTCACCATCGAGGACAACGAACTGGGCTCTACTACTTAAGAAGTCTTAGAGCCACTCACATACTTGGGAACCAATCCCATATGTTCGTACCTTAGTTAGGAGTCTGCAGTGGGGGGCACCGAGTCAAACGCTTTCCGGAAGTCAAGGAATATGGCATCCGTCTGATACCTTTCATCCATGGTTCGCAAGATATCATATGAAAAAAGGGCGAGTTGCGTTTCGCAGGAGCGATGCTTTCTAAAGCCGTGCTGATGCATGGACAGCAACTTCTCTGTCTCAAGAAAATTCATTATATTCGAACTGAGAATATGTTCGAGAATCCTGCAACAAATCGATGTTAAGGATATTGGTCTGCAATTTTGAGGATCCGTCCTTCTACCCTTCTTATATACAGGCGTCACCTGCGCTTTTTTCCAGTCGTTCGGGACTTTGCGTTGGACAAGAGATTCTCGATAAATGCAAACCAAGAGAGAAGCCAATGTAGTAGAGTACTCTCTGTAAAACCGAACTGAAATCCCACCAGGACCTGGCGATTTATTTATTTTCAACCCATTCAGGTGCTTCACAACCCCAGGGATGACTATCACAATGTCCTCCATACGGGAATCTGTACGAGACTCAAACGGCGGTATGTTTGTACGATCCTCCTGCGTGAAAGATTTCTCAAATGCTAAATTCAAAATTTCAGTTTTCGTTTTGCTGTCTTCCGTTGCCAGGCCAGACTGATCAGTTAGTGACTGGATGGAAGCCTTTTCAGCAAGATCTAAGGTAGGGCATGTCGGAAATGAAACGAGCGATGTCCATTATCGGCTCTGCGAACTACATGTGATCGCGTTGTGTACCTAATAGCAAGCTATACCACCACACGGAGTGCTGGGCCCGAACGACGATGAAGAATGCGATGTGGCGATTTCCGTCTCCTCGGAGCCTCCACACACGGATACGTCCATCCTCATACTGTAGGCAAAACCACGACTTGTCTGAAACGACGACACGGTGCTACTCATCTGTCAGTGTCGTCGGTTGGGGTCCTTCCGCTGAAGCGTCAAAGGAAGCCGCAACAATGGTCGCAGATTAGGACTCCTGTCCTATTAGTTCCGCGATCAACCGGCCATATTTATACTATCTTCTGATTTATTAATATTATTAATGTATGACAACGGTATGAACAGATATAAGGGAGAACGCGTTTATTTTTTTTTATCGTGGCTCTTGTTTTTTGTTTAACAGGAGTGACTACTCATACGACAGTATTTAGCGTCCAACAATATTAAATCCATCCACAATGTGTGTTCTAAACACGTAGCCGCATTGTCCCTTTCGATAGATGTCTTGCTGCAAACAAGCTTTTTCCTGAGTCAGGTTACGTGACGTGACGTGACTGGACAATCATTCACGGTCGAGCGGACACTCGTCTATCGGCTAAGGGGCCCAAGCTGCGCGCGGCCGCTGAGATCCTATATGGTCTTGAGTTAACGACCTTCCCAACCTATCGATTCCGTATTCGTATCACAGCCGACCTACACGTGCTGTAATATCGCGAACAGCAAATCGCAGTCTCGATTGACCACAATCCAATTCCTACATATGAATGCTGTCAGCGGTTCCTCCTCCTCCTACTCACACGAATGACAACGCCGTCTTCCAACAATGCACATTGAAATGCTATTTTTGCTGCGTTATTTCTCTCTGTACACAGATGGCGTTACTACTACCTACCCTGTGCGGTTGCTCTGCAATGTTAATCATTTGCATATCCGAGCAAAGTGCAAGCCTACACTTCATATGAATTTCACGTTTGTTGCAAGCCTTCTTCGTGGTGTTGCAGTTCTCAAGCCCGGTACTGGTCTGGATCGGAAGGGTTAATTATAACGGCAACGAATACGAAATAGATGGACCGGGCGTAGATGAGTTTTGAAAACACACAGGAGAAACATGAATACGCACTGCTAAATGCTGGAATGCATGGAAAGGTTGAGTGGTCGTATTTACCCAGAATTTGGTATTACTTTGTACCTTTAAGGGACAACATTGGCGGAAAATGCGAAATATAGGGCTAAGACAGGCAATACTGACCCTACGTCTTACCTTTAAAGATAGGTTAAACAAAGGCAAACCTATGATTCTAGCATCTGTAGACGCAAGCGAGAGCTTTTGACAATGTTGACTGGAATACTCTCTTTGAAAATATGAACGTAGCAGGGCTAACAATATAGGGAGCGAAAGGTTATATACATCTTGTACAGAAACCAGACGGCAGTTATGAGAGTCGAAGGACATGATGGAAAGCAGTGACTGAGAAGGGAGTATAACAGGTTTGTAACCTATCCTCAATGTTATTCAGTCTTGGAGAACGAATTACAGTTCGGGAAGCAGAATTACAAAGTTTCAGGTTTGCCGATGACACTGTAATTCTGTCAAAGACAGCAAAGTACTTGAAAGAACAGATGAACGGAATGGACAGTGTGTTCAAAGGGGATATAAAACGTACTTCAACAAAAGCAAAGCAAGGGTAATGAAATGTAGTCGAATTAAATCAGGAAGTGCTAGAGGAATTAGTTTAGGATGCGAGACACGGAAGTGATTGATGGTTTTTGCTATTTGGGCAGTAAAATAACTGATGGAGGCCAAAATAAAGAATAGAAATTTGTTAACATCGAATATAAATTAAGAGTTAGAAAGCCTTTTCTCAAAACATGTGTCTGGATTGTAGCCTTCCTCAGAACCATAAAAGCTTAAAGTCAATTGTACTCCGGGAGAAGAGACTAATTTCTTGTTCTGTATCAAGTGACACGATGTTGAGGGTCAGTAATAAAATTATTACATCTTGTTCACGTTGTAATAAACTGATCTGCTAATTTGTGTGTTTAGTATCGTCTCGGCCCTCTCAAGGAGTAGAGCTAAGAAATCATCAATGTACCGACGAGTGTTATTTGGTACGACAGAACAGCATCAGTTTAAACGGACATTATCAGCAACACGTGTAAGACAACTTTCATCACACGGCATTTTCAGCACTGTTACTGGACATCATTAGCGTAAAAGTGTTTCATCACCCGAATACACACTTAAGTTTTGCATATATAGCTTTTGCAAGCCGTATACTATCTCCCTATATCACTCTTCATGTTATAATGGCACAAATTAATTCATATTCTTGTTGTGGTCTTCAGTCCAAAGAATGGCTTGATGCAGCTGTCTATGCTACTCTATCCTGTGCAAGCTTCATTATCTCCAAGTAACTACTGCATCCTACATCCTTCTGAATCTGCTTAGTGTATTCATCTCTTGGTCTTCCTCTACGATTTTACCCTCCGCACTGCCCTCCAATACTAAATTGGTAATCCCTTGATGCCTCAGAATGTGTCCTACCAACCGAACACTTCTTTTAGTCAGGTTGTGCCACAAATTCCTCTTCTCACCAATTCTATTCAATACCTCCACATTAGTTATGTGATCTACCCATCTAATCTTCAACATTCTTCTATAGCACCAAATTTCGAAAGCTTCTATTCTCTTCTTGTCTAAACTATTTATCGTCCATGTTTCACTTCCATACAAATACTTTTGAGAAAACACTTAAATCTATATTCGTGTTAACAAATTTCTCTTCTTCAGAAATACTTTCCTTGCCATAGCCAGTCTACATTTTATATACTCTCTACTTCGACCATCATCAGTTATTTTGCTCCACAGATATCAAAACTCATTTACTACTTTAAGTGTGTCATTTCCTAATCTAATACCCTCAGCATCACCCGGCTTAATTCGACTACACTCCATTATCCTCGTTTTGCTTTTGTTGATGTTCGTCTTATATCCTCCTTTCAAGACACTGTTCATTCGATTCAACTGCTCTTCCACGTCCTTTGCTGTCTCTGACAGAATTACAATATCATCGGCCAACCTCAGAATTACAATATCATCGGCGCACCTCAGAGTTTTTGTTTCTTCTCAGTATACAGATTCAATAACATGTGGGATAGGCTACAACCATGTCTCACTCCGTTCCCAACCACGGCTCCCCTTTCATGCCCATCGACTCTTACTACTGCCATATGGTTTCTGTACAAATTGTGAATCGGATACGTCTAGCTTCTTGGCTGTACCTTTACATAACACAAAATCTTTCTCCGTGTCATTCTCCATCTCAGCCATACGACTATGGAACGCGCTCCCCTGTGATCTGCGTCTTATCCAGAACTACTCAACATTCAAGAGGGAACTCAAAACTTACATATTAGGGACGGTATGGCCACCATCGTTGTGCCCCTCCCATCTCTTTCTTTCTCCTCTCCATCACAGCTTCGAATTTTACCATTCTATTTCTCTGCCTCTAACCTATCTACCTCTTATATATCTCTTTCACCCCATTCTATCGTCTTATGTCTCTGCTCGATGAGAATAACTCTCAACCTGCAAGAACATAACGAGAAAATCCCCAAATAACAATGGGACTGACATTCACAAAAGAAAAGTATGTTTACTTTCATATACATAGTCACTATTATTATTATTATTATTATTATTATTATTATTATTATCATTAGTATTCTTGATTGTTATAATTATTTTTTTATTGTTATAATTATCATTGTACTACTGTTATAATCTCTATTTTTTTCTTTAACATCAATACTGCATAATACGTTATACGTCCTTAATGTTATGTAGAAACTGTAACTCGTTCAATCTGAGTATGTCTGGTTAGGTGTAAAAGAGGGCCTGAAGGCCCTAATCTTGTCAGGTAAAATAAATGCATAAATAAACAGACTTTCGCTCCCTGTATTTTACCCCTGCCACCTTCAGAATTTGAAAGAGAGTATTCCAGTCAACATTGTCAAAAGCTTTCTCTAAGTCTACAGATGCTAAAAACGTCGGTTTGCCTTTCTTAATCTATTTTCTAAGTTAAGTCGTGCCAACATTTCTACGGAATCCAAACTTATCTTCCCCGAGGCCAGCTTCTACCATTTTCTCCATTCGTCTGTAAATAATTCGTGTTAGTAGTTTGCAACCCTGACTTATTATACTGCTAGCTCAGTAATTTTCACAACTGTCAGCATCTGCTTTCTTTGGAATTGGAATTATTATTATCTTCTTCTTGAAGTCTGAGGGTATTTCGCCTGTCTCATTTATCTTGCCCACCAGATGGAAGGGTTTAGTCATGACTGGCTTTCCCAAGGCTATCAGTAGTTATAACGGGATGTCGCATATTCCTGGGACTGTGTTTCTACCTACACTATGTGACCAAAAGTATCCGGGCTCCTGGCTGAAAATGGCTTACAAGTTCGTGGCGCCCTCCATCGGTGATGCTGGAATTCAATATGGGGTTGGCCCACACTTAGCTCTGATGACAGTTTCCACTCTCGCTGGCATAGTTCAATTAGGTGCTGGAAGGTTTCTTCGGGAATGGCTGCTCATTCTTGGCGGAGTGCTGCACTGAGGAGAGGTAACTATGTCAGTCGGTGAGGCTTGGCACGAACTCGGGGTCCCAAAACATCCCAAAGGTGTTCTATAGGATACAGGTGAGCACTGTGTGCATGACAGTCCATTACAGGGATGTTACTGTTGTGTAACCATTCCGCCACTGGCTGTGCATTATGAACAGGTGCTCGATCGCGTTGAAAGATGCAATCGCCATCCCTGTATTGCACTTCAACAGTGGGAAGCAAGGAGATGCTTAAAACATGAATGTAGGCCTGTGATGTGATAGTGCCACGCAAAACAAGAAGGGGTGCAAGCCCCCTCCATGAAAAACACGACCACACCATAACACCACCGCCTCATAGTTTAAGTGTTGGCACTACACGCGCTGGCAAATGACGTTCACCGGGAATTCGCCATACCCACACCCTGCCATCGGGTCGCCACATTGTGTCCCGTGATTCGTCACTTCACACAACGTTTTTCCACTGTTCAGTCGTCCAATATTTACGCTCTTTACATCAATTGAGGCATCGTTTGGCATGTAACGGCGTAATGTGCGGCTTATGAGCAGCCGCTCGACCATGAAATCCAAGTTTTCTCACCTCCCACCTAACTGTCGTAATACTTGCAGTGGATCCTGATGCAGTTTGGAATTCCTGTGTGATGGTCTGGATAGACGTCTGCCTATTACAAATGGTTCAAATGGCTCTAAGCACTATGGGACTTAACATCTGAGGTCATCAGTCCCCTAGACTTAGAACTACTTAAACCTGACTAACCCAAGGACATCACACACATCCATGCCCGAGGCAGGATTCGAACCTGCGACTGTAGCAGCATCTGCCTATTACACATTACGACCCTCTTCAACTGTCGGCGGTCTCTTGTAATTCAACAGACGAGGTCGGTCTGTACGCTTTTGTGCTATACGTTTCCACTTCACTATCACATCAGAAACAGTGGACCTAGGTATGTTTAGAAGTGCGAAAATCTCGCGTACAGACTTATGACACTTGTGACACCCAATCACCTGACAACGTTCAGAGTCTGTGAGTTGCGAGGTGCGCCCCAGTCCGCTCTCACGATGTCTAATGACTACTGAGGTCGCTGACATGGAGTACATGGCAGTAGGTCGCAGCACAATGCACCTAATTCATCAACGTATGTTTTTGGGGCTGTCATGATGCTTTTTATCACACGCTGTGTCTTTCAGTGCTCTGTCAAATTCTTCACGCTGTATCATATCTCCCATCTCATCTTAATCTACGTCTTCTTCCATTCCCATAATATTGCCCTTGAATAACCCTTCATATACTTCTTCCACCTTTCGGCTTTTCCTTCTTTGCTTAGAACTTGCTTACTATCTGATCTCTTCATATTCATACAGGTCGTTCTCTTTTCTCCAAACGTCTCTTTAAATTATTTTGTAGGCGGCATCTATCTTACCCCTAGTTATATACGTTTCTACATCCTTACATTTGTTCAAATGGCTCTAAGCACTATGGGACTTAACAGCTGAGGTCATCAGTCCCCTAAACTTAGAACTACCTAAACCTAAGTAACCTCAGGACATTACACATATCCATGCCCGAGGTAGGATTCGAAACCGCGACCGTAGCAGCCGCTTGGTCCCGGACTGATGTGCCTAGAACCGCTCGGTCACCGAGGCCGTCTTAGATTTGTCCTCTAGTCATTTCCGCTTAGCCCTTTTGCACTTCCTGTCGATCTCATTTTTCAGACATCGTTCCTTTTCGCCTGCTTCATTTACTACATTTTTACATTTTCTCTTTTCATCAATTAAATCCAATATTTCTTGTGTCACCCAAGGATTTCTACTACCTATCGTCTTTTTACCTACTTGATCCTCTTCTGCCTTCACTATTTGATCCCTCCAGGCTACCCACTCTTTTTCTACTGTATTCCTTTACCCTGTTCTTGTCAATCGTTCTCTAATGCTCCCTCTGAAATTCTCCACAATCTCTAGTTCTTTCAGTTTATCCACGTCCCATCTCTTTAAATTCTTAGCTTTTTGCAGTTTCTTCAGTTTAATCTAACGTTCTTAACCAATAAATTGTGGTCAGAGTCCACATCTGCCCCTGGAAATGTCTTACAATTTAAAACTTGGTTCCTAAATCTCTGTCTTACCATTATATAATTAATTCATTCTGCGTTTGAATTTTAGAATTAAACTGAATGTTTGTAGCGAATGGGTATAGCTGTATAACAAACAAAAATGATAACTTGTAAACATATGTTTATTTCCTCGATACCAGACAGAGACGTCACGTTCAATCTTGGCTGATGCTTTTAGATGACAACATACCATGCTTTCATAACATAAGGTTTTCTCGGACAATTCATTTTGTGGTTTCGTTATTGTTCAGTCATGGTTTCTACCCTGTCAAGCGCAGCTTATAGATAATCGGCCGTATGTAATCACATGGCAGATGTCGACAAGTAGGCAGCGATCTGCCACTAGACTACTCAATTATTGGCTGTCGGCGACCAGGCAGCGGCCGCACAGAAGATGTTAATGTGGAAGCTAACAGAAGAGGATGTGTGTATCGCGAAGGAAAATATACGGCCAAGATGTGGATCATACTACTTTTCGAAAAATCGCAACTGGCTGGTGAAAGTCCAGAGCTTTACGATGAACACTCGTCTTCAACACATCCTGCTACTAAGCGACAATCTTCGGCTCTGAGAGTAAGACGGAGCAGCTAAGAACTAAATACCCGCTCCCACAAATAGCTTACTACGTACACAAGAGCGGCGTTTAGTTTCATACACCTGGCAATGATAAATTATGCGGTAGCGAATAAAACAGCGTAAGCGACGAAGAAATGAAAAATGTACACTTCAGGAGCAAAGCTTGAGGACACAAATCAAATAAATAAGAAAACAATGAACTACGACCCAAGTAACAACACACGACTCGACGATTTCTGATCATTGCCAAGATAGAACGCATGGAACACACTGCGTGGATCTGAAACAGGAATAAACGCAACGTAAGTACTTTTTTTCACCGCAGGCAAAATACTTACTAATGAAAACAGGTTTAATATAGAAAAGCATAATTTTTAAATTTACGAATCATGTGAACGTTACATTCCTACTGTGAAGGATACTCTGTAAATCGGTTGCGTCAGGGGACGTTCTTGAAAAGGCTAATAATATGACCACTGCTCGCATAATGCAGGTTCCAATCCTGGTTCCGGCACAAATTTTCGTCTATTACTTCAGCCATATATAAAAGGAGTAACTAACAAAAGAAGCTTAGTATCATACAAACATTTGCTTTCGTCAGACACACATGCAATCACACAAAACACACTCAACAGAAAACAGCACAAGTTAACTATGAAGAATTTTGGTATTTAAGGCAGTTGACGACTACGCAAAAGAAGTAATGGTAGTTTACGAAGAATGCTTATTACCGGTTTGGCGTTCGGCAACAATATATGGATATTACAATGCAGAAAATCATTCAAAAGTTTAGAAATTTTTAGCGAATGGGTGATGTGTGTTCACAATTACTAGAAGAGACTGCAATGAAAACGAACTCGACAGGGTCAGGACTTGTAGCCACGAGAACGGATGAGAGATGACAAATGTCGTTCTTTGCTGGATTGCAAGAGATATTGAGAACTTTAATTAATTCTTGCTGCTGATGATGAGTGAGCAGTAGCTGTACTAGTGCAGCATAGCGGAACTCTTCTGCTTTCATGTCAAGGAAAATGATGCGTTTAGTCATCGTTTGCTAGTGAAAGTGTGTGGACAACACACTGACCGAAATAAGGTGCAGAGATTGATTTCGACGATTCAAAGCCAACGATTTTGAGGTGAAGCGTCCTGGTAGATGTGGTATACCATGAGCAGCTGCGACGGGGTGATATGGCGAACACTAAATTCTACGAAGCACAATTACTCAAGTTGAACCACACACTTAGAGGCAAACTCCTACAATATGCCCAGAGACATTGTGTTGCAAACCGAGGGACATCGATGGGATGTCTTACCCCAAGTGCCACAATCACCAGACATCGCTCCTTCTGATTATCATTTGTTTCGATCTATGCAGCACGGCACTTCTGAACGATACTTCACATCTCTTAACGCTCCCGTAAACTGGCTCCGTGAGTAGATCATCTCAAAAAACCTGAATATTTTCTACTGCGTAATCCATTTGTTACCCGAAAAGTGGGAAAAGGCTGTGGCTGCCGAAGGACACTACTATGAATAACTTGTCTTATAATTCTATTAAAATAAATATGTGTTTTCTTTCCAACAAAAACCGAGAATTAATTCAGGTAGCCAATAAGAAAAAGAGCCAAAGGACGCCCTAATGGAAGATTGGGTCTTTCGACGACTGTATACATGAGCTAAAATATGCTTGTTCAATAAATACAGGATACCACAATGGATTTCACTACAATGGTGTAGGCCACAACTGAAGTAAAGTAAGTACGTAAATTTATTCACTTCAAAACCTATATCTTATGAGCTCATGATCAATCTTCGGTGTAATAAGCCTCGTTGTTACTACTACAGCTAACCGATGGTAGTACATACTACACTGGCGATATTAAATAGTCCAGGTGCAGTAATTTGATAGAAATGCGTGTGTGAGGTCCATTGCATTGTTCAACACTAATACTCAACAAAGTACGAATATAAAGTCACATATCGTTCTGCCTTTTGCGATATTAAATGAAACTATTTAACGCTCCGAAATAATCCGTCACTTCACTGTTCTAATATGGTGTTTTAGAATATGTCCAACCCACGAGTTGCACTATTGTAATTCCAAACCTGAATCATGCACCAATAACTTATCTCAACTGTACGCACAGATCTGTCCTCTAGTGGGTCCAACACTCATCTGCCCTAACAACACTCGAGGCCGAGTATTTATACTCTTCCTACAATGTACTACTGATTACAATAATGCAAAACATAATTTATAATATGAAATAGTTTAACAACATTATCAAACACTATAATATTCTCTACTCTGCTAGAACCAGTTTAAGACATTTTCTAAACAAATAAAAATCACATTAATATTGAAATTGCCAATATAAGCATTCTAACAATTCTTAAACGATCAATTATCTATATTTTGTTAATTAGGCTCGAGATTTAATTCCTACCATTTACAGATGATGAGAACGAAATACATTGTTCTTTTATCTAAACATTTTCCATATATTTATTTCCCGAATCTGATTTTGACTGTTTATGGTACAAAGGGTATTGTAAGTACTATTGTTCGGTATTGCTATTATTCTTCTAAAAGCCTTTTTTCCTATTATCGAAAGGTAATTGATTTTAATTATAGATGGAGATATAAGAGTATTAATCTAGTAATACATAATGCAGGGGTGGTAACCATAAGCCTGGTATGTTACACGGTGTCGAGACAAATACTTTAATACGAATATTCTTTAAAAACGGAGGGAGAGAGAGAGAGAGAGAGAGAGAGAGAGAGAGAGAGAGAGAGAGAGAGAGGAGGGGGGAGGAGGGAAGTGTACTGTCCAGTGAAGTTTAAGTTGCGACACGCTTTTAGTACGCAGTGAGTGAAACGTTTCGCGCAGTTAGACACAGCCGGCAATGGACAGCAGCCAAGATGCAGTTTGCGAAACGTACGCCTCTTTACACCGAAATTACTTTTTTTAGCCGGTTGTTTACGCGAACAACCTTAGGACATTTGGGTGCTCTCCTACCTTACACTACACAATTCAAATCTTACGATCTTTAAATATTTCCATGAATATATGAGTTTTAAAAAATGGAATGCAATCTTGAGACAGCGAATTCCGATGTACAGGGAACTACTCAGGCGTAATCGCAGAGATTATTACAACTGTCAGTCAATAAATAAATCAAAACGCCAGAATACTGCGAACCATTTTAAATCTCGTGGCCGAGTGCTTCTTAGAAGGTGGTAGTCCACATAGTACGGAAAATAGCTGGTGAACGGTATTACGCGGCCAATGCTTGCACTCCTAGTGCAAGACAGTAGGCATGCCACAGGAGTTAATTGACGAGAAGTGATGGTACGGACTGCATTTAATGTAAGCTGCTTTCAGTACAGGAATTCAACAAATGAGAAAAATCACAAGGGATGGTTAGTCAAGTAATTAAAATAATGATTTTCTTGGCATAAGTAGTGGTATGAGGTGAGGGAGAGGACAAAATAATTTACAATGTAACCACAGGGTGTGTCGCCGGCGTTGTTGATGTAAGATTTTAGCACTGATTTTGGGAAACTGTGGACACTGAAAAGTCGACGGAATTAACCGTATCGTGATTGCCAATTCGGGCTGTAGGTATTCCGAATATCTCTCTTAGCAAGAGGCAATGAGCCCACATAGTGTTGTGTCGCTTATGTATGTCACAAACAAGAAGACGACGACAGCAGGGGGCAGCACCTGGCCCTGAATAACTTTCATTCTGATCGTTTCCGAAGAAATGCTCCCTGTGTTTTTGTAGAAGATGGAGCCACCCACGGACTTTTTCACATACAGATACAGTATTTTCACTCAGTTTCAGTGTCCATATATATTTACACACAGATCACAAACAAAGAAATTCAGAAAGGGGTTTCTGTATTTACGTAGATGAAAGAGTTTCGCGCAAATGTGATATTTTGTGGTGCAAGGGGGCTGCTTGCGATGTAGTCAAACTGGCAATATTTGGGTCATTACGTATAACTAGGCACACTCTTCTAATTTTACTTTGTTCATGTTGTTGTTGTTGTTTTCAGACCAGATACTGGTTTGATGCAGCTCTCCGTGCTACTCTATCCTATGCAAGCTTCTTCATCTCCAAGTAACTGCTGCAACCTACATCCCCTGCTGCAACCTACATCCTTCTGAATATTACCCTCCAAATTGTCCTCCAATACTAAATTGGTGATTCCTTGATGCCTCACAATATGTCCTACCAACCGATCCCTTCTTCTAGCCAAGTTGTGGTACAAATTCCTCTTCTCCCCAATTCTATTCAGTACCTCATTAGTTACGCGATCTACCCATCTAATCTTCAGCATTCTTCTGTAGCATCACATTTCGAAAGCTTGTATTCTCTTCTCGTCTGAACTATTTATCGTCCATGTTTCAGAATTTGAAAGACAGTATTCCAATCAACATTGTCAAAAGCTTTCTCTAAGTCTACAAATGCTAGAAACGTAGGTTTATCATTCGTTAATCTATTTTCTACAACAAGTCGCAGGGTAAGTATTTCCTCGCGTGTTCTTACATTTCTACGGAATTTGAACATATCTTCCCAAAGGTCAGCTTCTACAAGTTTTTTCATTCGTCTGTAAAGAAATCGGGTTAGCATTTTGCAGCCGTGACTTCTTAAACTGATAGTTCAGTAATTTTCACACCTGTCAACACCTGCTTTCTTCGGGATTGTAATTATAAGTCTGAAGGTATTTTGCCCGTCTCATACATATTGCTCACCAGATGGTAGACTTTTGTCAGGGCTGGAACTCCCAAGGCTATCAGTAGTTCTAATGGAATGTTGTCTAACCCCGTGGCCTCGTTTCTACTTACGTCTTCCAGTGCCCTGTCAAATTCTTCACGCAGTATCATATCTCCCATTTCATCTTCATCTACATCCTCTTCCATTTCCATAATATTGCTCTCACGTACATCGCCCTTGTATAGACCCTCTATATACTTCTTCCACCTTTCTGCTTTCACTTCGGTTTTCCGTCGGGGCTCTTAATATTCATGCAAGTGTCTCTCTTTTTTCCAAAGGTCTCTCTAATTTTCCTGCAGGCAGTGTCTATCTTACCCCTAGTGGTATGTCCCTCTACAGCCTTACATTTGTCCTCTAGCCATCCCTGCTTAGCCATTTTGAACTCCCTGTCGATCTGATTTTTGGCATGCTTGTATTCCCTTTTTTGCCTGATCCATTTATTGCATTTTTATATTTTCTCCTTTCACCTATTAAATTCAACATCTCTTCTGTCACTCAAGGATATCTACTAGCCCTTGTCTTTACCTACTTGACCCTCTGCTGCATTCACTACCTTGTCTCTTAAAGCTACCAATTCTTCTTCTACTTTATTTCTTTCCACTGTTCCTGTCAATCATTCCCTAAAGCTCTTGCTGAAACTCTCCACAACCTCTGGTTCTTTCAGTTTATCCAAGTACCATCTCCTTAAGTCCCCACCTTTCTTCAGTTTTAATCTGCAGTTCATTACCAATAGATTGTGGTCAGAGTCCACATCTGCTCCTGAAAATGTCTTACAATTTAAAACCTGGTTCCTAAATCTCTGTTGTACCATTAAATAATCTATGTGAAATCTTCCAGTGTCTCCGGGCCTCTTCCATGTATACAACCTTCTTTCATGATTCTTAAACCAAGTGTTAGCTATGAACAAGTTATGCTCTGTGCAAAATTCTACCAGATGGCTTCCTTTTTCATTTCTTACCCTCATTCAATATTCACCTACAACTTTTCCTTCTCTTCCTTTTCCTACTATCGAATTCCAGTCCCCCATGACTATTAAAGTTTCGACTCCCTTCACTATCTGAATAATTTCTTTTATCTCATCATACATTTCTTCAATCTCTTCGTCATCTGCGAAGATAAGTCAGCATATAAACTTGTACTACTTGTGTAGGCGTGGACTTTGTGTCTATCTACATCTACATCTACATATCCATATCCGCAATTACTCTGCTATTCACAATTAAGTGTCTGGCATAAGGTTCAGTGAACCACCTTCAAGCTGTCTCTCTACCGTTCCACTCTCAAACGGCGCATGGGAAAAACGAGCACTTAAATTTTTCTGTGAGAGCTCTTATTTCTCTTATTTTATAGTGATGATCATTTCTCCGTATGTAGGTGGGTGCCAACAGAATGTTTTCGCAATCGGAGGAGAAAACTGGTGATTGAATTTTCACGAGAAGATCTCGTAGCAACGAAAAACGCCTTTGTTTTAATGACTGCCACTTCAATTCACATATCATGTCTGTGGCACTCTCTCTCAAATTCGCGATAATACTAAACGAGCCGCCCTTCTTTGAACTTTTTCAATATCATCCGTCAGTCCTACCTGATACGGATCCCACACCGCTCAGCAATACTCCAGAATAGGGCGGACAAGTGTAGTGTAAGCAGTCTCTTTAGTAGATCTGTTGCACCTTCTAAGTGTTCCGCCAATGAATCGCAGTCTTTGGTTTTCTCTACCCACAATATTATCTATGTGATCGTTCCAACTTAGGTTACTTGTAATTGTAATCCCTAAGTTGAATTTACAACCTTCAGATTTGTGTGACTTATGGCGTAATCGAAATTTAGCGGATTTCTTGTAGTACTCATGTGAATAACTTCAGCTTTTCTTTATTCAGGGTCAATTGCCACTTTTCGCACCACACAGATATCTTATCTAAATCATTTTGCAATTTGTTTTGGGCATCTGATGACTTAACAAGACGATAAATGACAGCATCATCTGCAAATAATCTAAGAGGGCTTCTCAGATTGTCTTCTATGTCGTAAATATAGCTCAGGAACAACAGAGGGCCTATAACACTTCGTTGGGGAACGCCGGATAATACTTCTGTTTTACTCGATAACTTTCCATCTATTACTACGAACTGTGACCTTTCTGACAGGAAATAACGAATCTAGTCGTACAACTGAGGCGATATTCCATAGGCACTCTGCTTGGTTAGAAGACGCTTGTTAGGAACGGTGTCGAAAGCCTTCTGAAAATCTAAAAATACTTAGTCAATTTGACATCTCCTGTCGATAGCACTCATTACTTCATGAGTATGAAGACATAGTTGTGTTCCGCAGGAACGATATTTTCTGAATCCGTGCTAGCTATGTGTCAGTAAATCGTTTTCTTCGAGGTACTTCATAATGTTCTAATACAGTATATGTTCCAAAACCCTGGTGCAAATCGACCTTAGTGATATGGGCCTCTAATTCAGCGGATTACTATTTCCCTTTTTGGGTCTTGGTGTGACTTGAGCAATTTTCCAGTCTTTCAGTACGGATCTTTCTGTGAGCGAGCGGTTGTATATAATTGCTAAATATGGAGCTATTGCATCTGCATACTCTGAAAGGAACCTGACTGGTATATATCTGTCAGAAAACTGAAGAGTGACCGAGCGAGTCCCCACTCTGCCTACCCATCTACGTCACAAGGCGCTACTACAGGCTGTTTCACAACGTAGTACCGGTCCTGTCGCGGCGCGCACTTTAAATCTGTGGCGACGCCGTGTACAGATACGTCACGGCTGCTGCTTTTATTTTTAGACAAATGCGTTAACACCAAAGGGATAGAAAGATGACAGCTTCTTCCGAAACAGAACATTATAGAGTAAATAATATTAACAGAAGAACGCGAGTCATGATTCTACTGCCGCGAAGGGTAGCCTCGCCGTCTGTGGCGCCTTGCCACGGTTTGCGCGGCTCCCCCCGTCGGAGGTTCGAGTTCTCCCTCGGCCCTGGGTGTGTGTGTTGTCCTTAGTGTATGTTAGTTTAATTTAGATTAACTAGTATGTAAGCCTAGGGACCGATGACCTTAGCAGTTTGGTCCCATAGGAACTTACCACAAATTCCCAATTTCCAGGATTCTACTACAAACATAGTACCGAATGCCTGTCCATGTGAATGTATGTACCTCTACTGTTATTCGTAAAAAGAGCTCCATGTAACGCAATCAGTCTTTAGAATTTAAGGCTTGTTCTTACTTTGTGATTCTACTAAAAGATAGAAGTTTTCTTTGAATGGCTGCACTGAAACTTAACAATTCTTGCAACACACGAAGAGTGTTTAAAAAGTAACTAAAAATTTATAAGTTTGTGTGTTGTACTAGTCAGATTTTCAGTACCGGTACTTTTTTTCTCACTGTCTTCGTAAACATGTCTGAAAAGTATGTGAAAAATGTTATGCAGGTTGGGTATTTACTCTGTTGTCAGCTGTCAAAAATGTTACAAGTATTTTGATAGCATCAACGATTATTTATTTTGTATAAAAATGGATTAGAGAATCTGTATTAAATTTTGTTACAAAAATTGAATAAAGGGTATGAAATTTTTCGAAATGTTAAATATTGCTTTTGGTGTGTCTTATGAGTAATCCAAGAATATACAACTGGTATAAACATTTCAAAGCAGGCCTTATTAGGACAGCGGTTTTACAAGTACAGATGAGATTAAAAATGCACAGTTAAGAGACCTATAAACTATCCTTAGGAAACAGTTCCTAAAGTGTTTCGGAAATTAGATAAAGCTCTGGCATAAGTGTATAGTATGTAATGGGGCATATTTTAAAGATGATAACATTGTTGTAGATTAACAAATGAAGTTCTTAGCACAAATAAAAATTAATATGTGAACGCATCTCGTATGTCAAGCTTTTTATTTGGAAGTCCAATATAGGTTTACATATTTCGAAGGAAATTTCAGCAGTGTTTAGAATAGCTATTGCTCACATGTTTTAAGCAATATGTCTTAGAACCAGATGAACGGTAACCGAAATAGATATTTAGTGACAGAATACATTCAAATGCTGCTATTTCATAAGCATCATCGGTTTTACGTGATTGTGCAACTGTCTATAACGATGGGTTTCCTCCCAAAATTATTAGTTTTCTTTCGTGGCGACTCCAGTAAAGCATGCGGCTTATTTTTGCTTTTACTTCCTTATGCGTCCTATTGTGGCGAGGCTGACGTTTGCATAAATTGCAGGCCTTTAATTGGGACTGGTAATATTGCGCCAACAGTTCTTTTTGTGTCGCCTCTTTAACACACGCCGTAATAACATTAGAGACGATCGAACGCTCGTTACTCCGCAAATACCTCCTCTTCTTCGTATTCTGCACATTTTCTTGCAATGCAGGGCGAACATCCACCACTTCCGGATACTGAAGTATATCAGTGAGTATACAAGGTTAACTGATTGACACTGGCAGCTAAGATCCCATGAACAGAAACGATGTATCACTGCACGCCGGTCTATACCACTAGACAGGTAACGGGAAACTGATGTTGGGTGCCCCTGTAGGCCTCTGGCAGCGTTCTTCCGGGAAAGGCCACTTCCCCCACCAAAAGCTCCGCTCGCTCTTGAGTTTACAGACAGACCATCTTTATTAAGTGATTTAAGCTGCTTTGCTACACCGATAATATCTACGTCTATGTTTCTCATCTTCGCAGTTGTTCTTGATTGGAATTTCGTAATATTTACTTCCTCTTCTTTGGTGAAGGAGTTTCGGAAAATCGTGTTTAGTAGCTCTGCTTTGGTGGCACTGTCATCAGTGACTTCACAAATGTTATCGCGCAGTGAAGGTCTAGATTGCGTCTTGCCACTGGCGTGCTTTATATATGACCAGAACCTCTTTGTGTTTTCTGCCAGATTCCGAGGCAGAGTTTCGTTGTGGAAATAATTAAAAGAATCTCCACCTTCAAAATTCTCTATTATTCCCATCTCGTATAGCGCGCGGAAAGAACGAACACCTATATCTTTCCATACGAACTCTGATTTCCCTTATTTTATCGTGGTGATCGTTTCTCCCTGTGTAGGATGGTGTCAACAAAATATTTTCGCATTCGGAAGATAAAGTTGGTGATTGGAATTTCGTGAGAAGATTCCGTCGCAACGAAAAACGCCTTTCTTTTAATGATTTTCAGCCCAAATCCCGTATCATTTCTGTGACACTCTCTCACATATTTCGCGAAAATACAAAACGTGCTGCCCTTCTTTGAACTTTTTCGATGTACTCAGTCAGTCCTATCTGGTAAGGATCCCACACCGCGCAACAGTATTTTAAAAGAGGACGGACAAGCGTAGTGTAGGCAGTCCCCTTAGTAGGTCTCTTACATTTTCTAAGTGTCCTGCCAATAAAACGCAGCCTTTGGTTAGCCTTCCTCACACCATTTTCTATGTGTTCTTTCCAATTTAAGTTGTTAGTAATTGTAATACCTAGGTATTTAGTGTAATTTACAGCTTTTAGATTAGAGTGATTTATCGTGTAACCGAAGTTTAACGAGTTCCTTTTAGTACTCATGTGGATGACCTTACACTTTATTTCGTTATTTACACGATAATGAAAGATGTCGTCTCACATGACTCATAAATATGCTCGGAATGATAGAAAGTTAAAGTCACAGGAAAACTCGCGTCGAAAGGAATCCAAACAGCCTAAGGTGTCCAATGCTGAGTGAATGCGAGAGCTGCGGCAGGGTCGTGAGGGAAAGGAAACAACGGCGCAAAGCGATTACAGAGCTGGACAATCGGTCATACAGCATCCCGCGACAGTCCAGACGTCTACGGGTTATATGCAAGCGCCGTTGAAAGGCAACACAGAAACAGCGATGCTATACAGATGGCGACCACGAGATACGTCGTGTTGTCAACCGACGCTACTGAGATCAACTTGTGATTTATCTATTCTGTAACCATTACACTACTATGCATAATCATTGTATTAAAGAGATCGGTGATTGAATTATATACTAATATGAAACACTTGCAATGATTTGATTCCGACGTTTCCACGAAAAATCAACAGCGCGGACCCGAACTGTACACACCTTTATACATTGACCGGCCGGTATTAGGACTGCGATGGTCTAGTCAAAAATTCATCAAGTCAATCGCACTGAAACCAGTACATGGAAACTTGAACTGTGATGTGATTCTCCTTGGCGGGCGGACGTGAGCGCAGCGTCTGTGAAGAACGAGGTGAATAGTAGGGCAGCGCACGTGACGTATCCCACGCTGGCGGAAATGACGCGCGAGACGAGCGTGGGTGTTCGCCACGCCTCCACGCGAAACACTGCGCTACTCGAGCCAACGCACCAGCGCACATGCAGAGAGAGAGAGAGAGAGAGAGAGAGAGAGAGAGAGAGAGAGAGAGAGAGACCCGGGGTTCCCTAACGAGGACACACTATTATGCCCGGTCAATTCTTATCAATCTGAACATCCAGGCATGTGTGCGAACACTGTTCTTACCGATTTCAGGGTCTTAATGGCGGGTTTATGAGCATTTCTCTTCTCAGTTAACAGATGAATTCCTACTTACAGCTTTCGTCCTGTAGTACTTTAATGCCTCGGAAAACTCCGTGTGGGCACGTCGTAAGACGAAGACTTAATCGCACCTACTGGTTATGACGATAAAATCAGAGAAATTCTTATTTAACGGATATTACCAAAAAGTTTTCTACGTACAATCGTTCCGTAGATGAATGGCAAAGATATAAAAATGGTACTTGTTGTTTGTGGTGTACTGGTATAGATATAAATCGAGAAACAAGGAAGGAAGATTAGGATTTGATGTCCTACTGCAAAAGAAGTACAACCTCCACCGATTCGTCAATGAAAGAGAAAATAAATTGAGCACGTCCTTCTTCAAATGAACCATCCCAGTATTTTCCGTATGAGGTATAAGGAAGCCTATTCCTAAACGGGGATGGCAGTCGTTGCTTGCTTCATTTCACTATGCAAACGATCAAATAATGTTGCGTTACAAGATTCAATCGATAATTCACTCTTTTCTAAACAGTTCACGACGATAATACTCAAAGGGTCCCGACAAACTAGTGCCACTGTTTTGCCCATTGATTGGTTTTGTTTTCAGGATGTAATGGTGGTTGGACCTTACGTCTACGGCCACATCTGTACTATGCCTCAGTTTCTTCAGATGCTATTATAAAATGAGAGACACTGGCTTCTTAGCTCTAGATTCGGCACATTTCGCACCATCGCAAGCACAGGAAACACAGAAATTCATTACGAAATTTCAGTTCATAAGAGGATCTCACGAATGTTAATGCGTCCGGTTTCTATTTCAAGATTTTCACTAGTGTTTTCTTAAAGAGAAACATAAATCACGCAACCAGAAGCCACCAAATCTGCACTGCTCCTATGACCACATTTAAATTTATTCATCCACGAACAATTAGTTTACAACACTGCGTCAGAGATCGTATAAAAAATCCACAACTCACTTTATACTGGAATGTGGTACAAATCTCTCATTACTGTACGGTGTTTGTCTTTGTCCGCTTCTGCGGATCATATGAAATAGACCAAACTAATTCGGATTGTGCATTTGTTTGAGAGGCTGAATAAAACCTTTACAAGGTCATGTTCACCAAAAGTTTCCACTATTTACTATAAATTTATCCGCTTATAAACCCAGCCTCTGGTGTTATTAAAAACTAACATAATCCACACAAAATCGATGGCGATTACTGCCCTTCGTCAGATAATCGTTTCCATCTCTCTCTCTCTCTCTCTCTCTCTCTCTCTCTCTCTCTCTCTCTCTCTCTCTCTCCCCTCTTTCCCTGTCGTTAACGTCGGTTTCAGAAAAGCTCCGTGGACGCTCGCTGCGACTGTGACTCAGTGAAGCAGTCACATCTGGAGTCTTTACTGACCCAGTTTGCAGAACAACATGCGCATCCGCTGTGTCTGTTCTAATTCTATTTGGTGACGTCCAGAGTTTCCGAAGGAACTCAGGCCTCTAACATAATTTTAGACGTTGAGAAATTAGTAGTATTAGGAGCTCATGTAACACTGGCTATTCCACGAGTTTACTTTAAAGAAATTAAGTTCTGTTAATATCTCACGTTTCTGTCCAATCGATCCCCAGTTTACTAAAAATCTTCATTTGTTGGAATAGATGGCAGTCAGAGAGTACTAAATGAAACGCAGAGACAGACTTTTGCAGCGGTCTAGTTGAGTTGGTTCTTTTTTTTATTTTTATTTATTTATTTTTTACGCGAAAGATAATTTTCCTCCCTTTAGTTCGCAATCCGGGTCTCACTGATGTATGTCTTCATCACGTTTGTCCAGAAGACTTGTGTGCTATTTGCCAGAAACCCTTAATTTTTGCAAAGCAATTAATAAGAAGGGCCCACTTTGCTTTCTTAAAAACAATGACCTCAATCTTTGCAACAGATATTATTATCCATGCAGACAGGGTGAGTCACGTAAGATGTAAACATATTTGAAATTACAATGGAATCAAGACCATTAGCTGCTTACAGGCGTTGATAAATTTCAACGGGAACAGTTGAAAATGTATACCCCAACCGATACTCGAACCCGGGATCTCCAGCTTACATGGCAAACGCTCTATCCGACTGAGGCAACGAGAACACTGAGGGTAGTGGGACCTCAGGGACTTCTCTCTGGCACGCTTCCCGTGAGACCCACATTTCCAACTTTCTGTCCACACACTACGTCTGTAGTGCCCCTGCCCACTACACTCATTACTCGCGGCAGCCAATCTACCGATTCCCGCAAGAGTTTGAGCAATGCGAGCGCACACTTCTTGCATCATCTGCAATCTTTCCGTTACTTTCGTTTCTACCTGATTTTCATGTTATTACTTTGTCAAAATATCTTCCAAAGACATCTGCTAGCTTCAATGAAGGAAACATTTTTTCCTCATCACCCGTTACGATTAAATTTTGCTATCTATAAATGCCTCTCGCAAGACTTACCAGCCGTCAGAAGGAGCGAGATAATTTCTTATATTCTCAATTCACCTAAATAGGTGTGCGCTTTATTCTCGTTGCTTCTGCCATATGATTCTGTCCGTCCGTCTTCTTTCTGCCGTGTATGCTATCGTTGTATTTTCAGAGGGATTCTTCAGCCATTCTTCTGGCCGTTCTAATCTTCACGGCTCTTTACATTCATCATCAAACCACGGCTCCACCATTTCTTTGCAACTCCACCAGTGATTCCGGACGGAAGGCGAGTCATGACTTTTTCTTGGTATCATTATTATTAATATGCTGTACTGTATGATTAAATGATGATGGCGTCCTCTTGGGTAAAATAGTCCCCCATTCGGATCTCCGGGCGGGGACTACTCAAGAGGATGTCGTTATCAGGAGAAAGAAAACTGGCGTTCTACGGATCGGAGCGTGGAATGTCAGATCCCTTAATCGGGCAGGTAGGTTAGAAAATTTAAAAAGGGAAATGGATAGGTTAAAGTTAGATATAGTGGGAATTAGTGAAGTTCGGTGGCAGGAGGAACAAGACTTCTGGTCAGGTGACTACAGGGTTATAAACACAAAATCAAATAGGGGTAATGCAGGAGTAGGTTTAATAATTAATAGGAAAATAGGAATACGGGAAGCTACTACAAACAGCATAGTGAACGCATTATTGTGGCCAAGATAGATACGAAGCCCACACCTACTACAGTAGTACAAGTTTCTATGACAACTAGCTCTGCTGATGACGAAGAAATTGAAGAAATGTATGATCAAATAAAAGAAATTATTCAGATAGTGAAGGGAGATGAAAATTTAATAGTAATGGGTGACTGGAATTCGGTAGTAGGAAAAGGGAGAGAAGGAAACGTAGTAGGTGATTATGGACTGGGGCTAAGAAATGAAAGAGGAAGCCGCCTGGTAGAATTTTGCACAGAGCACAACTTAATCATAGCTAACACTTGGTTCAATAATCATAAAAGAAGGTTGTATACATGGAAGAAGCCTGGAGATACTAAAAGGTATCAGATAGATTATATAATGGTAAGACAGAGATTTAGGAACCAGGTTTTAAATTGTAAGACATTTCCAGGGGCAGATGTGGACTCTGACCACAATCTGTTGGTTATGACCTGTAGATTAAAACTGAAGAAACTGCAAAAAGGTGGAAATTTAAGGAGATGGGACCTGGATAAACTAAAAGAACCAGAGGTTGTACGGAGTTTCAAGGAGAGCATAAGGGAACAATTGACAGGAATGGGGGAAAGAAATACAATAGAAGAAGAATGGGTAGCTTTGAGGGATGAAGTAGTGAAGGCAGCAGAGGATCAAGTAGGTAAAAAGACGAGGGCTAGTAGAAATCCTTGGGTAACAGAAGAAATATTGAATTTAATTGATGAAAGGAGAAAATATAAAAATGCAGTAAATGAAGCAGCAAAAAGGAATACAGACGTCTCAAAAATGAGATCGACAGGAAGTGCAAAATGGCTAAGCAGGGATGGCTAGAGGACAAATGTAAGGATGTAGAGGCTTATCTCACAAGGGGTAAGATAGATACTGCCTACAGGAAAATTAGAGAGATCTTTGGAGATAAGAGAACCACTTCTATGAACATCAAGAGCTCAGATGGAAACCCAGTTCTAAGCAAAGAAGGGAAAGCAGAAAGGTGGAAGGATTATATAGAGGGTCTATACAAGAGCGATGTACTAGAGGACAATATTATGGAAATGGAAGAGGATGTAGATTAAGATGAAATGGGAGATACGATACTGCGTGTAGAGTTTGACAGAGCACTGAAAGACCTGAGTCGAAACAAGGCCCCCGGAGTAGACAACATTCCATTGGAACTACTGATGGCCTTGGGAGAGCCAGTCCTGACAAAACTCTACCATCTGGTGAGCAAAGAGGTATGAGACAGGCGAAATACCCTCACACTTCAAGAAGAATGTAATAATTCCAATCCCAAAGAAAGCAGGTGCTGACAGATGTGAAAATTACCGAACAATCAGTTTAATAAGTCACAGCTGCAAAATACTAACGCGAATTCTTTACAGACGAATGGAAAAACTAGTAGAAGCCGACCTCGGGGAAGATCAGTTTGGATTCTATAGAAATGTTGGAACACGTGAGGCAATACTGACCCTACCACTTATCTTAGAAGCTAGATTAAGAAAGCGCAAACCTCGTTTCTAGCATTTACAGACTTAGAAAAGCTTTTGACAATGTTGACTGGAATATTCTCTTTCAAATTCTGAAGGTGGTAGGGGTAAAACACAGGGAGGGAAAGGCTATTTACAATTTGTACAGAAAGCAGATGGCAGTTATAAGAGTCGAGGGGTACGAAAGGGAAGCAATGGTTGGGAAGAGAGTAAGATAGGGTTGTAGTCTCTACCCGATGTTATTCAATTTGTATATTGAGCAAACAGTAAAGGAAACAAAAGAAAAATTCGGAGTAAGTATTAAAATCCAGGGAGAAGAAATAAAAATGTTGAGGTTCGCCGATGACATTGTAATTCTGTCAGAGACATCGAAGGATCTGGAAGAGCAGTTGAATAGAATGAACAGTGTCTTGAAAGGAGGATATAAGATGAACATCAACAAAATCAAAACGTCGATAATGGAATGTTGTCGAATTATGTCGGGGGATGCTGAGGGAATTCGATTAGGAAATGAGACACTTAAAGTAGTAAAGGAGTTTTGCTATTTGGGGAGCAAAATAACTGATGATGGTCGAAGTAGAAAGGATATAAAATGTAGACTGGCAATGGCAAGGAAAGAGTTTCTGAAGAAGAGAAATTTGTTAACATCGAGTATAGATTTAAGTGTCAGGAAGTCGTTTCTGAAAGTATTTGTATGGAGTGTAGCCATGTATGGAAGTGAAACATGGACAATAAATAGTTTCGACAAGAAGAGAATAGAAGCTTTTGAAATGTGGTGCTAGAGAAGAATGTTGAAGATTAGGTGGGTGGATCATGTAACTAATGAGGTGGTGTTGAATAGAATTGAGGAGAAGAAGAGTTTGTGGCACAACTTGACTAGAAGAAGGGATCGGTTGGTAGGACATGTCCTGAGGCATCAAGGGATCACAAATTTACCATTGGAGGGCAGAGTGGAGGGTAAAAATCGTAGAGGGAGACCAAGAGATGAATCCACTAAGCAGATTCAGAAGGATGTAGGTTGTAGTAGGTACTGGGAGATGAAGGAGCTTGCACAGGACAGATTAGCATGGGGAGCTGCATCAAACCAGTCTCAGGACTGAAGAACACAACAACAACAACAACAACAACAACAACGACGAAGACGAAAATACAGGAGGATGAAACGGAAGAGATGACATCCGTGTTAATGCACAGAAATTGTTAAAATCATGTGCACGTAAGATTTCAAGTGGAAAAAGAACTGTAGGAAGAAGAAATGAGTAGTTGAGAAAGTTAATACGGTCATTAAGATGATGTGACAAAGAAAGAAATAAACTACATTTAAATTCATTAAATGAATAAAAATAATGATCATAGTCATTACGATAAAGATTTACAAACAAAAAAATTCAAAGCAGCTAATGAGATTCGAACCCACAACCTCCTTGTACTATAACCATTACACCAGGCAACCGGTCTGCACTGGTTAATTTTTTTAAATGTGTAGAGCTCCACGTAAAGTTACGCATTTTTATTGGTCGAGGGTTCGGCAGGGCATCACACCTGGAACCTTAACCTACAACAGCGGGCGCTGTGGGCGCGGCCCGGCCCGGTCGCGGCGAGGCGCTAGTGGCGCGCGCGCCCCGCCGGCGCGCCCGGCGGCCAGTGCGAGCCGCGAGAGCCCAGCGGCCAGCCCTCCCAGCTCGCCATGGGGTCCTCCACCGCTGCCACTGCCACTGCCGCACTCGTCTTCGCCGCAGCCTTTGTCGCAGGTACTGCACTGCACAGCACGCCACTCGCTCAACCTCTCCGTCCTGCGCCCAAGAGGAACCACCGGACCGGAGCGGGACATTCCCTCCACCCAAAGACAGTGCTGGAAACACCCGCACATCGCTGTGCTACCGTTAAGCCGTCGCATACCCTGTAGCTTTCCTCAGCTGCTTCACAGTGCGCCCGACTACACAGACGCTGAGGCAAGAAATCTCGACTCGTTTCAAAACGCCTCAATGTGAACTCCGATACCACTGTGTTAACTACTTATTGTGTTGTGAAGTCGCTGCGAGGGATCACAGTATAATTCCGCCCTCGTCAGTTGGGGAATAATACGAAAGCGAGGAAGGCATTCGTCGTAGATACGAGAATGCTTTGAACCTAGACTGCACACGAATGAAACTGGGCTAGTTCCAACTCAAACGGTTTCCAAGTCGAGACAATTACTAGATATAAAAATTTAATACTTCAATGAAGTACACGCTAGTGTCGATTATACCAGACGAGTTAAAACTGTATGATGGACCGGGAGTCGAACCCGGATACTCGTCTCACGCAGGAGTTACGTTACCAATTGTGCTATTCAAGTATGCCTCACGGCGTGATCCAAAACTTCGAGTCGGCATTGACTTGCACTTTTAATTTCTCCAACCTTCACAGAGCTCTCTCCTTCGATGCTGTTAGGAACAGCACCTTCGGAAGAAAGGATATAGCAAAATCGCAGGTAACCGGCTTAAAAACCCAGTCTGGCATGCACTGATCACGTATATTTAAAACAGTTGCTTACATATCAGTTCATAATACCAATTGTAGAGGCAAGTAGTGATGGAAGGGACTTTAGACATTATTTCCAAGTCTCCGTCACGGTCATTGAGTATTGGCTCACGGTGAGGATGCCACACAAATCCACACTATTTTTCTTGAAGGAATATTCGCCTGAAGTTATTTTGCGGAAATGGCCGGAGGTGGATTTCAACCCCACTCCTCCCAAATTGTATACGTTAGTGCACTTACCACTGCACCACTTCCATCGTCACTGCAAGTAATCGAGGTCAAAACAAGGCTATAACCCAAGTTTCCATCAGTTTCCAGTAACAACAAATGCTTTGTGCGACACAACTTCACTGCACCCCTTACAAGGCTGTAGTCAGTTTTCTGCCTGTTTGTATTTCCTGTTTAAGACAATTCGTGAGAAAACAGTATGGCAACATTTTTGTACGATGTATCACGACTGAAAAAAATAATCCAAAAACCCAGTTGCTGCACTGTTCCGTGGCACTAAAGTGCTTTATTCTGTCCAGAGCCGTGTGTTCAGTCACGTGTGACATTTGAGCCCAGCCAGTACGGCGGCAGCTCTTGCAGAACGTGTGATAGGCTGCAGGTGCGCAGTCTGACCTGCAAGGGATGTCCAAAAATAGCGCCGGATCGTAAGTGCACGGATGCTTCATTGGAGAGACGGTGCTGCAGGTTGTTTAATCGCCCGTGCCGCGGAGCCTACCGTAAAATGACCGACTTTTTTCGTCTTCGAAATCTGACTCTGCTAGTTGGGGGGCTCCCAAGAATTGACGCTAAGCTGGCTCGATGTTCTGGCGCTACTTCAAGTCACTTTCTTGCAATTATTCACCGCCTCTGACGACCCACAAGAAATAGTATCCCCTCTTACAAAAGCACATTTTCCTCGCCGAGTTTAGATAACCTGACGCGTTAATTCGCTCTTCCTTGCCGAACTTATAAATATCATAGCATCATTTTCCTGGAATATCTCCAATAGTAAACTTAACTTTGACGTAAGTTTGTCACGATCTGTATGATATTCGAATGAATTATGTAACAGCACGTAAGAACGATGAAGGTTTAACTTAGGTGGAACAGCGTTAAGAACGGTGGTTATGTAAAAGGTTCTATCTTAGGAATCTCGTCCAATCTACGGAACTGATGTCGTACGAGAACGCATGAATAACCGATGGATAAGCAGTCTACACCACCATTGTTACATCGTAAAGTGAGCAGGAACAGTAAGCGACAGCATAGTACTTCATATCGCTCAAATTCCGTGGAAATTCTCTGGCGGCGCTCAAAGCTTTTAGCAAAGGTTGGCCCAGTTGGGCGCTGGACAGATCCCAACGGCTGACGCACGAGACACGTAACGCGCTGGCGAGCAGTCAGCTGAGGCTCTGAAACCCTAAGGGCAGCGGTTGGCGCTTACTAAATAGCGAATTCCCAAGTCAACGCAAAATGAGTTACACAAGATACCTGAATGGTGCGAAAAGTAGCAATACGTCCTCATCAATAAAATGTGTTTTTCTTGCATTTCCTTTGCATGAAAATGACACAAATTAGATGTTTTCGACCAACTAAATACTTAGAACCTCAGTTAGAAGAAAACTTTAACTGAAATGGTCAGATGGAGAATGACGAATCAGAGAATGCACTTTGTTGACAGGACACTTACAAGGTGCTCAACAAATCAATGACTTTTTCGTTGCAGTGAAATCTTTTCACAAAATTCCAATGAACAACTTCTTTCTCCAAATGCTGATATATTTTGTTCTTTCAGCTTAAAACGGGCAGAATGTGCATCGCGATAAAATAAGAGAAATCAGAGATCGCAAGGATATATTTACGTGTTGATTTTTCCCACGCGCTCTGCGAGAGTGGACAATAAGAGATTCAGTTTGTAGGTGGTGTCTTGCACCACAAACTACACCGAATTTTGCCAGCAGACACTTTACGACGCAAGATGACGTAAAATGCTTATCCCAACCCCAATCCCTAAAAATTGTTGACGATGCCAATGAATGCATCATTCAGTTCGTTCGAGCTGCTTGGGCAACTAACTCGAAGTGGTCGAACGAAAGTTCTAAGAACCGAATAAACTGGAATAGTAAAACTGAGTTTAGCGTATGACGCATTTCTAGAAATCAATGGCCCATTTCGAAGATCGATATGTTTACAGCGTCTACGTTCCTTATCCTTTCGTCTCCCTTCTACGGAAAGAACGATTCATTAAGCACCAGTTGCAGGTTGCCTATCTACTGGCTTTCAGGGGCAATAAAAATTTCATTTCCAATACTTCGCTTAATTATAGATGTGATTTATAAATTTAAAATACTGCCATAATCTACTTATTAAGAGGTACAATCTTAAAGTAAAAGTTTAACACAATACGATAAGTCTTGCAGTTACAAAATGTTTGCATGTCTTGTGGCATCGTAAGTAAAGGCGCGCAAATACAGCGACTTTATTCATCCAGTATTTGAGAATTAGAGCGCTTCCAATAAACTTTGCGCACAATTTCAAAGCTTTACGAAACTTTTTCCCTCTGACACCCCCCACAAAATGACGAAAGGAAAAATGTTTTTTTCCCCAAAACCATGTTTTTGCTGTTCATACAGTAAAACTTCAGCATCAAGCGTGAAGTTTTAATTTATTACTTCTTTACTACTAAAAACTCTATTCGCAATACATTTTTTAAACAGTATCTACATATACCACCGAACGTAGTTGCAAAATTATATCACTGTACGACACACAATTCAAGCGATATGTTTTGATTAAAACAGAGCGCAAATCACCAGACTACATTCATTCGGCATTTCGTAATTAAAGCACTTTGTGACTTTCAATGAACTTTAAAGCATAACTTCAAATATTTAACACATTAACACATCTGTAAAGTAATCAGACGTCTGAAGCTGTTTCACACGTGGACGCTGGATAAGTTAAAGAATCAGTGGTTTACTGGCATGGACTAGAGAGAAGAGCCAGCGAAGAGCGGCCTGTTTAGGCACTGAATTGTTTAGTGAACGGGACGGAGTTAGGGAGATGGCCAACAGCATCCAGCGAGATAAGTTACAAAAAAGATTTACGGCATCACAGAGCAGTTTGCTGGTGAAATTACAAGAGGGTACGCTCCAAGAGCTGTCGGGCAAATTATTACTTCTCCCCACATACGAGTTGTCAAGTGACCACGACGAGAAAATCAGAGAAATTAAGAGTTCATACGGAGGTTTGTCGGCCGTCGTTATTCGCGGGTAGCTTTCGTAAATAATATAAAGACAGCGGGAAATGGCAGTGGTACCTATAGTACTCCCGTCCCACACATTAACCCGGCTGGCGGAGTAAAGATGCAGATGTAAAATAATATGCATTTTTTCAGTTGTCCTGTACACATGAATATGTTTCCTAGTTGAGCACCAAAAAGCACGGTGTTGCCTTCAACACTAAGATAACCTTTATTTGGTGCCACAGTTAAGTCAGTCGAGAAAACTGTTTCTGGCTGAACAAATTGTTTCTAGAGAAGCAGTACCTGCGGAAAGGACAAACCACGCATCATCGGCAACCAGAAGTTTCAAAAGTTTTCAAAGTTGTTCAGAAAATAGTGGCCTAACTGTGATCGCAATAGCTGATTATGGTATGGGTGTAGCTTTAACACACTGTCGTTGTCGATATCATTACCAAGAAAGATTAGGAATTTCAAAACGGTCTGCCTATGACGTATTTCACTGATTATTCCAAGACTCTCTTGAAGTGATGTTGGGAAAATCACGTGAAAGTCTACGTCAGAGAGAGAGAGAGAGAGAGAGAGAGAGAGAGAGAGAGAGAGAGAGAGAGAGAGAGAGAGTTGAATGCGACTGCGTTTTCTCCGGACCACTAGAAGAGGATAATTAAAACGACTCCTGGAGAAAACCGAGTTTGGAAGAGGGGACACTTGAATGAACTTTTGATATTTGCCGCGCACCACAGTCAAATCATTAGCAGCCGGCGACGCTTAACAATTTGCCGGACTGCTGGCATTGCAGGACAAACGCACCAACTTCGTTGCAGGATGAGAGAAAAATCGACCGCGATCAGTAGACAATCATCGCAACGGCTATCTCTTGAAATTGTTTGGCTACAGCGAGGAAATGAGCCTCATCTGTTGCAAGGAAAGTTAACAGTAGAATAGCCCGTGAACACTGAGGTCACTACAGAGGGAGGAGAGCTAGCTCAACTGGATCAGTTTGGCCTTGACCTCCTCGGGTGAGGGGGGGAATACATACACAGGATAGCATGAAAAAAAAGGAAAGGAATAGCCATATTAGATCTGTGGCTGCGAATTTAAATCCTGCTACTCACGAAAATGAGATACAGTCAGAATCACCGCGTTCTTGCGTTCGTTCCCACTGTCCGAATGGTGCGCGCGCGCCAAGTCCTTACCCTGAGATAGTTAATATTTGGTGCGACAAACACCAGCTTGCTTCAAATGTAAATAAATTTCATTGTGAAACGACACGGTATGGAACAGCAAGGCGAATGGGTGACAACGGGTTATTGGGATAAATACTGTTTTTTCCCTTCATTCTTCTATCTGTTAGTGTTTTCCACGTATTCCGTTGTTTCTGCGGAAACCGCGTCATTTCTTAACTAACGTGCTCGCCTAATTTTCAAGACCCTTTGGAAGCGATACATCTCAAACTAACGAACCCATAAACGACAGCGTATAAAGGACGCTTGTGCGACCCATTCCTGAATTCTACTGGAGTTTATGGGATCCTCGTCTGGTCCGATTACAGGACTGGAGATTACATATTTGTTACGGAAATACTCCAGAACCCGAGTTCCAAATTGTGAATCCATGGGGGGATTTTTTCGCGATTTGATATCGAGCAAATTTAGAGCGCCAGCTTTCGTGACTGCAGAACTACGATACTGCATCCAACTTTCATCTTGTGTAAGGACCGTGAGGATAAAATAAGGTTGCACGGGTGCTATCATTTTTCTCTAGCTCCATTTGCGAGCGAAACAGGACCTTGCAACATACTATAACTCGCGGAGTATGTATGCACACGTGTACCTACACTCAGGAAGAAATTGAGAAGAAAACGTGAATCTCAGCATGCTGGACACACAGTTACATACGTTCTTTCGAGAATTTAATTTTGTTTGGAAGGGCATAATGAAGAAAGTTAAGTTTTCAGCGTCCCCTCGACAAGGTTATCAAAGACGGAGTACGTACTCTGACTGGTCAAGGATTGGGAAAATCGATCGTGCGTTTTCCAACCATTGTGGTATAATTGTTAAGTAATATAGGATGGCTACAGAAAACAAATTCGGATGGCAGGACAGGAATCTGAGTCTCTCCACCCAAATGCGACTCGTCATCTCGCTCGTTTATGGAGCGACCAAACTTCGCGCACGGTCCTCTCAGATTCGGAGAAAATTTTGGCAGAAGACCGACCACAATTGTTTATTTATGCCAACGGTCCCGTACCTCGATTAAATACGAACGATTAGCTCGAGCGTTAAGACCGGCGGATGAATCACTGGAGCGATGCAAGTTCGGAGCTGAATGCACTTTCGCCAGCGGCTGTTACGTGCAACTATGACGAAACTCTGGCGGGCAGCGGGAGCGAGAGTGCTGGAGGTCGCTCGCACTGCGAGGGTCGCCAAGGTTCCGATGCGGGGACCCGACGCACCGCCGCCGGCGACAGCTGGGCCGCCACCGGCCGCCGGCGCAGTCATTGGGCGATCGCACGCTAGCAGGCAGGGCAGGCGCGCTTTAAAATAAACGTGACTATTTCCGGACACGAAAGCTGAACCCCTGGCCAGCCCGGCAGCTGCGGCGCCGGTGCGCGCTGAGCGACGGCTGTAGGCGCCAGGGTCAGGACACCTTCCTTCCCAACTGTACAAACGTCCACATACTGCAAACCAGTGTGAGGTGGACGGCAGAGGATACTTCCATTGTACTTCAAATCGCGAGTTTCTTTCTGTTACAATCGCGTATTGAGCGCGGGAAGAATGGCTGCTTGAACTCCTCTGTGAGCGTAGTACTTCGTCTACTCTTGCCTTCACCGTCACTACGTGAGTGATTTGTAGAAAGTTGAAGAACATCTCTAGATTCTTCACTTTACACTTGTTCTCGGTGCTTTCTAAGTATGCTTTCGGATCTATCTACAAAGGACTAGCAAATTCAGGTTTTTCAAAGATTAAGTGACGCTATCCCGTGACTTAAACAGAATTCCACCTCCCATTCTCCGTATAGGTTCTATATCCCTGGTTAGTCCTATCTGCTACAGGTCCCACACACCTGAGCAATAGTCTAAAATGGGACGCAAAAGCAATTTGTAAGCAGTCTCCTTTGTAGAAAGATCATATTTTCTCGGTATCTTACCAAAAAACCCAAGTTTTCCACCTTCCTTACCTACGATTCAGACTTTGTGATCATTCAGTTTCGCATCCTTACAAATTGTTATACCCAGGTATTCGTATGAGTTGACCCATTTCAAGTGTGACTCAGTGACGCTGTCGCTGAATACTACTTTCCTATGTTTTGTGCAGCCGGCAATTTTAGTTTACTGCACGTGTAAACCAAGCTGCCAATCTGTCCACCCCTTTGAAAAATTATCAAGGTCCGAATGGATGTTGTGCAGATTTTTCAGGCAGTCCATTATAAACAACAGCATCATCTGCTCCTAAAAATCTGCGGTTACTGTTACTACTGTCTGCAACCTCATCTGTATACAGCATTAACAGCAAGAGCCCCAACAAGAGACTCTCGTGGTGTGCAACTGAAGTTACTTCTACATCTGTTGATGACTCTCCATCCAAGATGACACCAGCGTCCTCCCTACAAAGAAATCCTCAACCCACTCGTAACCGAGCAAATGCTACGGAGCCGTTGTGGTTCACTCTTAAGATTCCACAGCGTACGTTCCTAAAAAAAAAAAAACTATCAACATATTGCTTCCTCCTAGATATATGACCGAGCGAGGTGGCGCAATGGTAGCACACTGGACTTGTATTAAGGAGAACGATGGTTCAATTCCGTGTCCGGCCATCCTGATTTAGGTTTTCCGTGATTTCCATAAATCGCTCCAGGCAAATGCTGGGATGGTTCCTTTGAAAGGGCACGGCCGACTTCCTTCCCCATCCTTCCCCAATCCGATGAGACCGATGACCTCGCTGTTTGGTCTCTTCCCCCAAAACAATCCAATCCAATCCAATCCTAGATATATCTCGTGAACAAGCATAAAGGTAAAATTTAAGAGAATTGAACTTAGAGAGGCTAACCATCAACCGTTCTTTCCGCCAACTACTCGTGGCTCGAACAGTAGGGTCAGTACAGATGTAGATCTTAGTATCTTTGAAAGACGCAGTTCCTTGCGTGGGGGGCCTACAGCTGCCCCGCGGAATGAACTCAGTCGACTACACTAACGTTTGTGAAAGCAACGACTACCGAATGAGTCTTCAACCTCAAGTTTGGCATGAACGCCACAGTGTGTCACTGGGACTTGTCCTATTTAGCGTGGTACACCGTTGCCTTCCTCCGTTCTTTCAACTGACTTACTCCGCAGGTTATAGAACGACCAATAGTTTAATGAGAACGGTTCCGAATAATGGTGCAGTTTGAGTTTTCTCACATATGTAAATAATTACCTGAGGTGAAATACGCGGTAAGTAACTTAAAACTCCTGGAGTAGACTGGAAATTGAACCCTCAATGTTTGAATTTGTCGCCTTGCACATACTTAGCCATCAAGCCGCAAGAAGATACATGTCACTGATATGAGCTCTGACAACATATTAGGCATACACTGATGAGCCAGAACATTACAACTGCTCACAGCTAGATCAAACGCCGACGGGTGGCGTAGAGGATACGTGACGAGGTAAGGAAAGTTTAAGAGGTAATCGGATGAAAACGAGACATATTTTAAAAAAAAGTAAGTAAACTGTGTATTACTTCAGAAGCAATCGCCGTTACTATTAATACATTTGATCCACTGTGAGACAAGTCTGTCAGTGTCTTCGTGGAAAAATGCGGTTCACTGCTTTAAAAAAAAATTAGAAATTGTGTGGGGACAGAACGGGACTGTACGTAGGATGTGTAGCGGCTTCCCAGCGAAACTTCTGCAGCATAGTCCGAACAACCTTGGCAACATGTGAGTCCGCCAATGTTGTTTTGAGTATAGTGCAGACGTTTCGCTGGAAAGCCGCTACACATCCTCCATACAGTCCCGTTCTGTCCCCACCCAATTTCCAGTTTTTTGGAGCAGTGAACCGCATTTTTCCACGAAGGCACTGACAGACTTGTCTCACAGTGGAACAAATGTATTAACAGTAACGGCGATTGTTTCTGAAATAATACACAGTTCATTTTTTTTCATCTGTCTCGTTTAAATTTGACTGCCAAATACAAATAAGAGAGACAAAAAAGAATGGGAAATCATTCAGCGACTATACAGGCCGCAAATGGGAAAATCAAACAACAAAAGCGACTCTGTCACGAGTGTTGTGCTTCGGAGAAAACGAGAACCTCGGAAACGGCGAACCTGGTCGGCTGTCGTAAACATCTATGGAAAGTTGCTAAAGAACGATGAAACCATGAGAAGCGATAAGGTGCTGGATGTCACACCTCAACACTAAACGTGGTGGCAGAAGGCTTGCCCTCTCCATAAACAGTCGTCTGTAGTAGATCTGACGACCGACTGTCCTGGTGAAGGTCAAGTGTTTCGGAGAACACGGTTCACTCTATATTTTTGAATACTGGTCTTTGCATCAGACGACCCTTACGCGTTCTCGCGCTACCCAACGATGTTGCCATTAACGATTGCACTGGGCACTGGATCATCGAAATTGGACCACGGATCAATGGAAACGTGTCTCCTGGTCGGAGACCAAGTTGATGGTGACGTCCGGATACACCATCATCCAGGCGAGCGGGTGCTCGAAGCATCTACCTCGCCACGGACGCAGGTCGCTGGGGGCAGTTTTACGCCATGGGGGACACTGACCTGGGTTTCAATGGGACCCATGGCAGTAATCAAAGGAACCGTCACAGCTGTGGGCCACATGAACATTAATGAGGGCCCTTCATGCTTAATGTCTTCCTCGACGGCGATTATATCTACCAGGGCATTAAGTGTCCGTGCCACAAGGAGGGAATCATGTTCAGTGGTTTTTAGGAACATCACAGTGTGGTCACGCTGAAGTCTTGGTCACTACATGCACCTGATCTGAACTCGAGGGAACACGCCTGCGCAGCTCACATCACAAACCACGAGCACGTAATTAACAAGCACTGCGTGAACTGTGCGTAGACAGTTGGTGCCGCATAGCTGCTATGGAAATCTACCACGGATTTGTCGAATCCATACCACGCGCAACAGCTTCTATATTGTGTTCCCAAGGCGGACAAACACAATATTATACAAATGCTTTGGCTCATGAGTGTATTGCTAGTGTGGAGAACTTGTACTTTCGATGAAACTACGTCCCTGCAACGTCTGCTTTCATCTCTCATTGGAGGACGATAAGGAACCTGCACCATAATGTGCGTTCATTTCTCCATCTAAACAGCCATGTGGACGCTCTCCATACGTTCTGAAAGACAATGCGCCACCCTTTCAATCCCGACTTACTTACTTGAGAATGATTCACTCTGCTTCACACACCTGAGCGCTCTCGAGCGACCCCTGATTCTATATCGAACATTTAGGACGCAATCGGCGAGATGTGCGCGCCTTAAACCCAGGTTGTCCGATTTCAGGTGGTTGTGTCCAACGATTGATTCATCATGGATCACAACAGCTCGTAAGAATTTGGATGTCTCGTAGAGTTCATGACACGAAGCGTATACACCGTCATAAGGGCGAAACGTAATTCTCCAAATCGCTAAATGGGTGTCTTTAACTGAATTACAGAGTAGAAATGGAAAACGTTCTAAGTGTCAAATCAGACGTTTGTCAGTGTAATGAACAAACACTGTATCTCTGTTTATATTTTACTGGCTTCTATAAAAAAAAAAGGGGGAGGGAGAGAGAAGGAGAGAAAGGGAGAGGGGGGAGAGGGGGGGAGAGGGAAGGAGGGAGGGAGTGAGTGAGTGAGTGAGTGAGTGAGGGAGGGAGGGAGGGAGGGAGGAGGTATTCTGATACCACAGAATTGTGCTGCTCATCGCAGCACCGGAAGAAATGACACAAGACAGAAAATAAAACTTTATTAAGAACGCATCTATTTTGTACACAAGAATGGTCCCAAAAATGTCAATTTTCGAAAAAATTGCAAGAGGAAGGTTTTTGTTCTGAATGATATTAATATCGAGGCACTACATTTTAGTTGCGGTTGTACAAGTACAGAGCTACAGCATTATTTTTAAACTAGTAGAAGTATAGTCGGCACTCCAAAGGGAAACACAACTAGGCACAGAAACCATGAGCCATCTACTAACACATGCGGGAAGATTTCCTCCGTGGCCTGGTACTTGGAACACGGCTAGGGACGTGCAAAAGAGTACTGCGAATAGAACAGCAGTGAAAACGGCTTTTTGGAAAAGACAGACAGGCACAGAACGTTTTCCTTTTCCAGTCTTCAATTGTCTTTGAGTGAAGTGAGTTTTAGTCGTCTATGACAAATCGCTGTACAGGAGGAAATGTGTAAAGATTGAATTGCAGGACAAAATTAATGAACTGGCAAATAAGAAAGCAGATTGATGTTTCATAGTTGTTTATGTATAAGACCATTTGAAGAAGCTATAATACTTGGGTATCATTTTTGCCGCGAACTTTAACACCTGTGTACGTCTATATCACGTAAAGTTAATAATAGTATTACCCTCTATGACAGCTATAAATAATACTAACAGGACGAAACATGTTATGTGGTTAACACTTTAAGCTCTTGTGCTCCATCTGCACTGGTAAAGTGGTAAAATGCAAGTAGACGGTTAACGCTCCAGGTCCGTCACTGCACAAGTTATTAGCATTACTGAATTGTGTACGAATTCACTATGGTGAGAAGCACACATTCGCTGTAATCAAAGCCTTTTAACGTCTTAGACACAAAGAGAACAAGAATACATTCCAGGCGTAATCTTCACCAACACTATGAGAGCCCACAAACCACAACAGCGGTTGGTGGAACACAGTGGCCAGCAAGTTATCGATCAACAACACCAAAACATCCAGAATGCTCTAACAGACTGGCATGACTCAACAAGCCCACACCCGCTTTATCACAAATTCATTTAGTAAACAATTCCCTGAGCCGTGGCTAAAAACCACTTCTTGCTAATGTCCTTCCTTCCATTCCAGCAACGTAGGCAGGAAAGATTCCTGGACAGGAGTACTGGCAGAGGTGAAGTGAGCTGTCGTAAGCAGTGCCTTGATAGCTCAGTAAGTTACGGAATTAACCGCGGAAGATAAGGTTATTGATTTGAATACATAGTTTTAATGTCATAAAGAAACATTTTAGGTTCGCGACATGTCAGACGAACGTGCAGGACAAGGATGCAGTTTTATACATTCTCCACTGCACGTGTAGGGTCATTCTCCTGCTTCAGTACGCCCGAAACGACAGTATCTTGGGCTCTAAAACCCGCTCGGAGTAACCACTGCTGCTGACTGAAAATTGAACTTTGTACCCAACGTCAACCCAAACCATTCGGAATGGAGCAGTTAGTACCAGGCAGGTCACATTATTTTGGCCAACATTGCACGTAAGAAACGAAAAGTACTGGCGAACATTTCGTACTTGTGGACATCGCTGCAGGCTCACTGTCATATCTAGATGCGAATTACTATTCATTAAAGAATTTTTTCATCATTTCAACAGAGCTTCAATGCAAATTCTATTTTCTAAAACAGTAACGTATGTTATTGTTGTTACTGCTGGAATGTCAGTTCAGTCATTAGAGTCCTTTCGGCAATTATACGATAAGAGTCTTAAGAAACAGAAAAATGGGATATACTAAACCGGAATACAAGAACAACAAGCATGTGGAGGATTGTGTTGTAAAAATGAAAGGAGGCGAGGACTGGACCAAAGTGAACACAGAAAGATCGTGGGAAAACAGGACCAGATGGAGAGGCTTATATTCCAAACTGTGATGATCATGATGAACACGGATGTCCAATACATCGTGTGTTTCAAACTGAATATCGGCGTTTTTAGACTTTGTATCATTTGTTACATTCAAATTACACTATAAATGAAAGATCAGTCAAGTAGTTTTTTTGTACACTTATGCGCATGGACTGTTTCCTATGTCTTCCGTCGGAATGCGCTGGTAGCAAAGACGGCGAATGGTGAACCGACAGCTTTTTGTGTTCTACAGTTTGCAAGGACTGAATCTGTTGTTATAGTGCAACGTGTTTTCCGTATTACGTTCCACTGTAATCGTCCAAGTGAAAATTAAATCCGTGGTTGCAACGAGACTCTGGTAAACTAAATTTTTGTGGGGGATATACAGCGGCGAATAATTTATGGGCCTCTCTTTTTCGGTGAAGCAATTATAGTTGGTATTTCGTATCTCGATGCGCTAGAACTCTGGTGCTTGGGAGGAGCTGAACCACAGTACTTTATCTGACAGCAAGACGGTGCGCCGCCTTACTGGCGTAACTCAGTACGAGATTGGTTAGACGACGCTGTAACCGCTGGAGCGGCCACAAGGGCCGGATGACCGAGCTTGTTTCGCACGGCCTCCACGTTCAAACGATCTGACGTCACGAGATTTTTACCGTTGACCAAGGCTCATGTGCATGTGCCTCCGTTATTAGCTGGTCTACTCAACTTTAATAAAACAGGACTGAAGCAGACGTGGCAACAAATACTACAGACACAACAATCAAAATTTGGAAACAAGTCGCTGATCGGCTCCGTGTGTGCTGTGTGACGAATGGTGCTCTCACTGAAAACTTAATAAAAAGTGTGCTAGTTGCTCTTTCATGTATAACTGTAATTTGAGTTAATAAATGCTAATACGCCTTAAAAACCCCGATATTCATTTTTGAAACACCGGCTACCAACATTCTGGCTCTCAGCTTGATAAAACGAGCTTGGCAACACCAGATTTTTTCTTCACAATATAGAGTGAAGAGCCGGGAGCGGTGGAAGGCAGAGTAGCACGAGCCGATCGTCGGGTGCTCGCGCCAGTGCGGTGATTCGTCTCTGCGCACACCAGACCTCGTACACGGTCCAGTCGCTTTAATGTTACCACTGCCAATGTTCGACGTCAACGTCGGTACGAACTCACCGACGGCAAGAGGCAACACAAGCAGTGGAGGAGACATAAATAGCGTGGGGGGGGGGGGGGGAGGGCGGGAAACAGTATACTCGCCGTCGTAATGCGGAAACGGTGCGATTTATCTGGCATCCAATGATCATTGGCTTTCGAGCGAAAGATGGAATTATTTCCGAAACAGCTAAGTTTGTAAACTGTTCACGCGCCACGGTGCTTAAAGCAGAGCCTGCGCAGAATAAAATAAATAAATAAGACCAACTACAAAGGCAATCTAGCAACAAAAGTATAAGAAATCATAAAAACACCACCTGTAAACGTCAGGCTGGTAACTTCAACCAAAAATCAAAAGCAAGGTAGTAACTAAACTAGCCCAAGAAAGACGACTAAACCATTAAAATCAAAACCGTAAAAATGGAGAAACTGTTGGGGGTTGCACGGAGACACTGTAGGCGAAATGCCGACCGCTGGAGGGGAAGTGCCATTCTAAACTGAAGCCCACAATCGTATTTTTTGTACATATTACGGGGAACCCTACACGTCCACATTTGCACGGTGGCCATTCGAAAAGATCTGTCACATCTGCTTTGGTTAGTATCTAAAAAGAATTCCGCCGAAAATGCTGCGCTTTATTTTCGCCTGACTTGTTATCACTTGTAACTTTCAAAAAATGGTTCAAATGGCTCTGAGCACTATGGGACTAAACTTCTGAGGTCATCAGTCCCCTGGGACTTAGAACTACTTTAACTAATCTGAGGACATCACACACATCCATGCCCGAGGCAGGATTCGAACCTGCGACCGTAGCGGTCACGTCGTTCCACACTGTAGCGCCTAGAACCGCTCGGCAACCCCGGCCGGCTGTAACTTTCTGAAAAGCACCTTTGTGGCGAATTTTGAATAAAATCTACACCTTTCTCTTGTTATCATGTTAAAATTGGCTTCTTTTGCCAAAACTCAGCAACGTTTATACAGTCTCACCTCACTAAAATGTGCAGGCGAAATTGTGAGAGAATTCTGAAATAGCGGTTTATTAAGTTCATCAAGTGAGGAACTGAGGAAAAATGAGGTCAGCATTTTATGAAAAAGCGCATCCTCAGTACAAAACACACGTGTAATGACTTCACGTATGTTATTCCAAAACCCATAGCATTTCTCATTTCACCATCTCATAACCCTTAAAAAACGACATTCTTTCATCGGAAAAGTCTGTAGTTAGTGGAAAAACACAGTAGATAATAGAGTTTTGCATAATAACGACGCGGCAAAACTCTCTCCTCTTTGTGTACCATCACGCAATGTTATTTCGATATCTGAAACAGTTTATGATGCATGAAGAACGTTCCGGATACCTCACACTGGCTTTATCGCTGGCTCGACGCGATCGCAAAAGAGTGTGCAACGTCAGAACAATTTTCTCGAGATCGGTGACAAACAGAAACCTCCACATAAGTCTAAAGAAAAATCCATCTGTTGGCTAAATTTCATACACTTTTTTTCGAATTTCGCACGGTGTCTTATTTCCACGTAAATAACACAATAACTACGACCATTAACGAAATGATGGGCACATCATCATGAACGTGACATATAAAGCTGTAAGTAACGCATTATTATTATTATTATTTTGCCGAATAGTTTCTGTAAAATTATATTAGAAAAACTGCAGAGCTTGCGTATCGATACTGTTTTCGCCAACCGGCCGAAAGGTGGCACACACTCCTCTTCCGTACAAACGAATGAGCTCACCCAACACTTTGGACGAAAATTGGTCACCCCGCATCGCCCACCGAATCCTGCGTGGACTACATACCGTGCCTGGCAAAATGGGGCGCTATCACAAGTTGGCGCGAGTCAACTAAGGTGCACCACTACCCACATACGATAGCAGTGAACGACGGTTGCGGAGATGTTTACGGGCGTATAGAAGTGCAACTGTTGAAAAACTGATCGCCCAGATGAACCGCGGGGCTACCAACAGTGTTTCGTAAATGGTTGTTCAGCAGACTGCCGTGTATATGCCTCCGCAGCAGGTGCCTGGTTCGTGCACCCACATCGACTGCTGTTCATCGGCGACGAAGGTTGGAATCTGCACGCCAGAACCGCAACTGGACGTCCACCGAGTGGTGACAAGTGGTCTTTTTTTTTAGATGAATCACGTTTCATGAATCACGTCTGAACGCAAACACGCTGCAACAATTGTCGGAAGGGTCCAGGCCGGAAGAGGGAGCGTTACGGTCTGGGCGATGTTTTCGTGGCATTCTCTGGGCGAGATCGTCATTCTGAAAGGCGCAATGGATCAACACAAGTGTGCAAGTCTTCTTGGGAATCTTGTCTACCCCTACATGAAGTACGTTTTTTCGTGGGCACGATGGCGTCTACCAACAGGACAATGCAACGTGCCACACAGCACGTGCGTGATCCGAAGGGCACCAGGTTGAGTTTACCGTACTCCCCTGGTCACCAGAGTCCCCGGATTTAAACTCAATCGAGAATCTGTGGGACCACCTCGCTCAAGCTGTTCGCGACACGGATCCTGGAGCAGCTGGCCACGGCGCTGGAGTCGGCAGGGCCCCACATAACCTGTCGGTACCTTCCAGAACCTAACCGACACACTCCCTGCGCGTCTCACAGCAGTCCGAGCTGTAGAAGGTGTTTTGTTTATTCACGATCTGACAGGCTGTCACATTAAACTGAACGGTCAGTGTAGATATGATGTAGATTCCTGACGCCACATATTCAAATCCGGGGCTATTTGACTCTCAGTAGACTGTCGATCGCACAGAGAGGCTCTGCGTAGTCCCTTCGGAGTCTGCTGGTACAACAGCTCCATACTTACAACGGAACCTCCCCATCGCACCCACCTCAGATTTAGTTATAAGTTGGCACAGTGGATAGGCTTGGGGAAAAAAAAAAAAAAAAAAAAAAAAAAAAAAAAAAAAAAAAAAAAAAAACAGATCAATCAAGATAACAAGAAGAAGTTGTGTGTAACTACGAAAAAAATAAGCAAAATATACAAACTGAGTAATCCATGTGCAAGATAAGAAATATCAAGGATAGTATGAGCTCAGGAGCGCCGTGGTCCTGTGGTTAGCGTGAGCAGCTGAGGAACGAGAGGTCCTTGGTTCAAGTCTTCCCTCGAGTGAAAAGTTTAATTTTTTATTTTCAAACAATTATTATCTGTCCGTCCGATGCGAGGTAAGTGCGCCGATTGTGAAACTGTTGCATTCATTTGTTGCAGTTTATGTGACAAACTCATGTTTCGTCACTTTTTTGGGAGAGATTATCACATCCACAAGAAAACCGAAATCGGGCAAGGTAGAAGAATCTTTTTACCCATTCGCCAAGTGTACAAGTTAGGTGGGTCGACAACATATACCTGTCATGTGACGCACATGCCGTCACCAGTGTCGTATAGAGTATATAAGACGTGTTTTCCTGTGGAGGAATCGGTTGACCTATGACCTTGTGATCAAATGTTTTCGGTTCCCATTGGAGAGGCACGTCCTTTCGTCTACTAATCACACGGTTTTGCGGTGCGGTCGCAAAACACAGACACTAAACTTATTACAGTGAACAGAGACGTCAATGAACGGACGGACAGATCATAACGTTGCGAAAATAAAGAAATTAAACTTTACACTCGAGGGAAGGCTTGAACCAAGGAGCTCTCCTTCCGCAGCTGCTCACGCTAACCACGTGACCACGGCGCTCCTGAGCTCACGTTATCCTATATGTTGCTTATCTTGCGCATGGACTACTCAGTTTGTATATTTTGCTAACTTTTTTCATAGTTCCACACAAATTCTTCCTGTTTTCTCGATTGATCTGTGTTCAGTTTTTGAAGGCCTATTCACTGTGCCAACTTATAACTAAATCTGAAGGGGATGCGATGGGAGGTTCGGTTATTAGCAATCACATGCAAATGCTCTCTCGACGAAAGACCCGTATCTAATGCCTGGAAACGCGCACACGTCACACCAATACTAAAGAAAGGAAAAAGGAATAATCTGCTGAATTACAGTCCCACCTCACTTACGTCGCTTTGAAGGATTTTTTATCATATTTTGAGCTCGAATATCATGGATTATCTCGAAGAAAACGATTTACTGACAAATGGCCAACACGAATTCAGAAAATATCGTTCTTGTGATACACAACTAGCTCTTTAATTACATAAAGTGACGAGTGCTGTCGAGAGGATATCAAACTGATTCCACATTTCTAGATAGCCTTCCGTCACCATTCTTCAAAATCAACTTCTAATCAAATTGTGTGTATACGGAGTATCGTCAGCGTTGTGCAACTGGATTCGTGACTTCCTTTCAGAAAAGTCACAGTTCGTAGTAACTGACAGTCATCGAGTAAAACAAAAGTGACAAATGGTGTTTCCCAAGGAACTATGATGGCCCTGTGTTGTTCCTAATTTATACGGGGTGGTCTGGAATAGTTTGAAAATATTGTAAGAGTGTTGCAGGGTAGGTTGCACTGAGAAACAATTGTTAAGAAAAAATTCGAAATATTGCGTCATTCGCGAGTTAATTAGCATTGGAGCTTTTCATACTGTTTTTATCACCCTATAGAAACGATTCAGAGACAATCTGGGCAACCCTCTTAGACTGTTTGCGGATGATGCAGTCATTTACCGTCTAGTAAAGTCAACAGATGATCAAAGAAATCTGTAAGGGCAAAAAGGGGTAACTGACTCTACATATCGAAAAGTGTTAATGTCATCCACACGAGTACTAAAAGGAATCCATTAAAGGTCAGTCACTACAAAACACACGAACGGAAGGCTCTCATTTCAACTAAATACCTAGGGATTACAATTAGGAACATCTTAAATTCGAACGGTCACACAGATAATGCGATTTACTGGCAGAACATTTAGAAAACGAAAAGGTCTACCTAAGAGACTGCCTACAGTACGCATCTCCATCCTCTTCTGGGAGTACTGCTAGGCGGTGAAGGATCAGGTAGGATTGGCGGAAGGCATAGAGGAAGTTCAGAGGAGGACAACTCGTTTTATATTATGGCGAAATACGTGAAAGAGTGTCAAGGATATGATACGCGACTTGCGGTGGGAATCATTAAATGAAAGGCGATTTTCGTTGCGACGCGACGTTTTCACGAAATTTGAAGCACCCAACTATGCCCTCCGAATACGAAAACATTTTGCTGACCTCAACCTACATATGGAGAAATAATTATCATAATGAAATAAGGGAAATCAGAGCTCACACCGAAATATTTAAGCCTTCATTTTTCCCGCGCGCTGTTCGAGAGTGGACCGTTAGGGAAATAGTGTGTAGGCGATTCGATGACCCCTCTACCATGCACTTAAGTTGGAATCGAAAAGTAGTCCTGCAGACGTAAATGAAGATGAAAGTTCTTAGGGGACCCCAAACGTTTCAAAACAAACGCGCACTTACTGCAAAAAGATTTGTCTAAAGGCCTGGATTTCTTGTCAAAATACGTCAGGTTTGTGATATCTATAAATCCTCTTCGTTTACTGCAGACTTCTTGACTATGATCTGATTCATATTTAAGACAGAGGTAAAAATAATAACAATTTGTGTAACTATGATCACAATAACTGGTGTTAAAAGTTGTTTCCACACAAATGTTTCCTTTTTAACATTGAGGAGCAGACTTTCACTTTCTGCACGCGACTTTCACAAACCATACCGCTATCATCTTGGAACGGTCACTCTGCTTCAGAAATGACAAGAGAATATCTGATGGAATTCTAGAGTAATTTCTTTTAAAGCACCGGGTAGGCAAGATTACAGCACTAACTAATTCTTCGGCTTTTCCATAAGAGTCCTTGACATGTGCACTCCCGCATTATTCAACTAAATGAACCCGACGACAAAAATTACGATAATTAACGATTTTCGACAGCGTTCTTTCTACTCTAGTGTGAGGGGAACTGGAAGAATAGGAGGTGTGTTTACAGCGTTTTCTCAGATCCTTCTGTTTCTGGATTTTTCATTCACTCACATGAATTCAAAGGATTTTATCGAGGAAAAGAACACTGATGGGTCACGGAGTGAGTACGGAAATACAGTTAGTAGGTTTATATGTACTTCCATATCAGGTTTTCTGTGAATCGATTTCCCGATATCGTTTCTGGTTGTCATGTAAACCTCCCAATGTCCATTCTGGAAATGTTGGTTCGGCCGCTAGCTTTCAGTTGACACAGTCAATGTTCGCTCTCGTGTATCGTTCCACTGAATTAGATTCGTCATTTCCTTGTCGGATTCACACTTTCTTAATATGTCGGTAATATGAACGAAGTAATTTTGTGTCGAACGAATGCTTTATTAGTTAAGAGAAGCATATTTTATTTTTACTATCCGGAAACAAACAGAGAAATGCTGATTATTAGTTGGATAATCGAAAGTGCACAATCAACGCCGGAATGGATAAGATTTTTAAATAACTACTCTTGAAGAAAATTTTCCCCTACATGTGAGTTCGCTTAGGAAACTGTACTCTCTCCAGTAAAAACCTCACGTGCAAATTATTATACTGTCGTCGTACATACTAAATCGGCAGGTTGACTTACAGACACAATTGTTAGCAAGAAAACTGTCGCTCGAAAAACATCTGCTCGAAATAGCAAAATCTATTCAGATAAACACGTAAACGCGACAGCAAAAAACGGCTTCCGCTAATCGATTTTCGCCTTCCGGAAGTTTTGCGGAATGCAAACGCGGTGAATATTAGTTACATTTGAAAACTTGTAATACTAATTATGTCATCTCATGTAATACGGGTGAGACATTAACTTTCCACCACCTGCATTTTTAAGAAAAGGAAAAGCCGTCATTAGCCGGAAGGTTGGCTTGCATACCACAGCGACCCGCCTGAAAACCACGTCCGGCCCGGCAGGATTGGAAACGGGGCCGGTTCGCCTCCCCGTCCCAGAAACGGGCGCTCCAACGCACACGCCTATCCTGGCGGGTGCTTCCTGTTAGGAGAACAGCCACAGCCGCCGCCATCAGAAAGTCAGAAGCCCTCAAACCAGCCTAGCAGGCCTTCACCACAATCCCTCTGGAAGGGTTATGGAAAGACAAGCCTACATCCAAGCCGATGTACTCCTCCGTCCTACAGATACCGGATCTTGCGTCCACGACAGCGAATAAGACGTGCGGCCAGCAACTGGTATGTTACAGCATTGTCGTAATCGCGATACAGACTCACACGTGTAAGAAACTCCTGAAAAAGCAGCAGACATAACAGAATGTTCACCACGGTTACGTATTCCGCAACGTGGATGAAGTAGGGCGGGCGAGGAGCCAGCTGCCCTCCGATACGTCGCCATCTGTCACGCTGCAGAAATATCGGAGCCGGACGTCTGAATATTCAGTCCTGTCCCTCGCTTTGTATATATTAGGCGGCGCACACGTTCAGATGAGATAATTATAGAACACAAAGATTCGCATTTACCTAGAACATCGCTATATTCGCGGCGGCTGCCAGGTAGACTAAAAGGCCGAAACAGTTCCCTCGTCACACACACACACACACACACACACACACACACACACACACACAGCGCGCTCCAAGTCCTCACACTCACGGACAGCCAGAAGCAGAACAACACTACATCACGGCGTCTTACGGTGCTTGCCATAGCTAGTAAACACCTGAACACAGCAGAGAAGCTTTAGGCTAATTGCTGTCTCACGTAGACAACCGTGGTTGTAAAGTGTAAATCCCTAATATTTAACGCTTCTTTCCCCATTTATGATCGGATAAACTTAAACTGGCAGACACGGAACGTGAAATCAATGACAGGGGCGTGTCTCAAAAGGGAGGACATATTCTGAAGAAAGCCGTGCATAAAAATGACGCAGATATAATAATTAATGTGATGAGCACTATTATATTTTTCTTCTCTTTTCCACCGTTGTAGACAGAATTACGCAGACTAGGACTTCGGCAACATTCGAAGTTTTCAACACTTCATTACAACCGTTGTTGGGCGAGATCAGAGTGCTACATTAGCGATGGGGCAGAACCGCGATCTTCATAAGAGAGAACACGTATCAGAGTGCAGCCTAGTTGTTAGGACAGTGATTCCCAATCTTTCTGAGGCTATTGCCGCTTAGTGATATTAGCTAGTACCCGGTTCCCCACCATCATCTGCGTTAGCGCCCAATTAAATTTTAGAAAGAAAAAGAATTTACTTTGGGGGGCTTTCATTTTTAATGTTACAAAAAAAATACATAATACTATGTGTTACATGTATTTTGTTAAACTACAAGCTTATGAGTCAACGACACAATTGGTACTGTTAATTTCTAACATTTTAGAGAATAATGAAGCAATTCTCACTGACAGAAAAGCAAGCTAACTGTTCTCAATGAGGACAAACACTTGTTACATCCCATTCTTCCTCTGAACCACTACTTTCCGAAGCAGTATGTGCTTCACCTGCACCCTGCATCCCCACTTAAATTCAGCCACATTAAAATGTGTGTACTATACTTGCTGTTATTTTGGTCTTCAGTCTGAAGACTGGTTTGATGCAGCTCTCCATGCTACTCTACCCTGAGCCAGCTTCTTCATTTACAAATAACTACTGTGACCTACATCCTCCTGAATCTGCTTACTGTATTAATCTCTCGGTCTCCGTCTACAATTTTTACCCCCGCACTTCCCTCCGAACTTCCCTACAAATTTGCTGGACCTCTTATTTCTGAACTGGCAGAAATTGGAACACTTCAGGGAGCCAATACATACTATATGAAAGACATTTATTAACACTAATTATTAAATATTACAATGTTTTATGTCATTACCATTTCATACAAAAGAAAATTTTCTTGATAACTATTTACAAACCAAACGTATAGCACAATCGCATTCCAGCTTCGTACACGGTTCCATTCTGGTAGCTAAATAAAAGTAATTATAATCTCCCACCGCATACAATATGTAAGTGTGAGTAGTAAAATTTAAAAACATGTAAAATTTAAAAAATATGTTTTTTAATTTTTTTATTTAGTTAGGAGTGCAGTCCATGACAAGACACAATCCTGAATTAGTATAACATCCGTTTGCTTTCAGCCTATATGTCTCAATTTCACAGTAACTGAAATGTAAGGAAGATGTTTATACATTAGTTTCACAAGTTGTAACATTCATCCCACTGGGCCATGCATTAATGTTAGCATTTGGGGAGAAGAAAGTAATTACTGGTACCTTGTGTAACAGTACTACATTTTACAAAACAGTGATAATAGTAATGATCTTTTAAGAATAATTTAGTTTTGCAACCAAATCCAGACCCTCAGAAAATGTAATTACACCAGGTTGGGGAGCACTGTGCTACGGGCATAGCTCGTCACGCAGTGGGTAACGATTTCTCCACTGTCAGAGATGTATCTACTGCCCCAGTGTTCACAATGCGCGATTTCCTGCAGTCAGCTCTGCCTCTACAGAAAGTAGCTTTATGTAAATGACGCATAACTACATCCATTTCTGAACATGGGTTTTCGATAGCTTTTGAGTGTTTTCATAAAAAATAGCTTTTTGTTTAGCTTTTTTTCTTTGTTAAGCAGTCTCTTTCATGAGATTTTGAAAAAAACTGATTCAGTAAAAAAAAAGGACCAGTTCTTTTGCTCATTACAGTTTCACATTACTGATTGATAATGAACAGGTTACTCATAAGTTTATAGACTAATTCTTACCGAAATTCTGTGGAGTTATGTTACTGGATTTATAAAATAAACATTATCTAATATGATTTTTACATGCATATAAAAGGCTATAACAAAGATTAAAAACATGTATACACTTGTATATTAATGCACTATCTGAGTGCACTTTTCTCACTGACAAAGAACATACATACGACAAACCGAAGTTTCCATAGTAACAGGCAGTTAGAACCAAATGGAAATTAATGTAGAACCAACAACTTTTAGGAAAGCAAGCAATAACAGTCTTACCCGGATTTCAAATGTGTACGTAATCAGCTAGTAAGCTGTTACGGTGGGCGAGAGGTGAAAGCGTTATACTTGAAATCTGCTAACTATCTTTCCTCCATTTCTCTTATGACACGACACTGAACTATAGCTTTAGTACCCTCATTTAACTGGCATCTGAACTACAATAAAATTCCGAGATGTGCTGCATTCAGACATTTGGAATTTAAAATATAATCAAAGTGAGGATAACAATCAACTTGTTGCACATTTTGCACGGGAATGTATTCTTCGTAGGGATAACTCTTCCTTTTTCAAGTTCGTGAAATCTAACATTTAAAATAACAAAACCTGAAACACCAGCAACATGTCTGGAGTCAGCTGTTACATGGAAATGAACATTTTTTTAAGACGATAAAAATAGTTTTTCCATCTCCTTCGGTAAAGCTCTAGTCTCATTATTTCTCCTTCTCTTGAACTGAATATTAAAGGTGGATTATATTTGGTTACCGGCAAGAACAGAAAGTGGTATTATCTTCATAAGGGAGCCGAGCTGGAAATCAGCGTAATCAGTGCTCGTTGACTCATTGCTAACAGGGTGATGCACGGCTGCGAGAAGAAATATCAGTAATTCAATGCAAGTATTTAAATGGTGTTGCAATGCTTCTATATAGGTATCAGACATTGTAATACAAATGTAGAACAAATGCAGGTTTCTTTATTGACCATGCAGTGTGCAGTCAAGGTTGCAGCAATGGCAGTATCAGTAACATCCAATTTAACTCGATGTTCGACATAAAAGAGGCTGCAAGAATATTTATAAATCAAAGTTAGGACAATGAATAATGACAATATTACTTAAGAACATCGTAGTTTTCAGCCAAATATTATTAGTCCAAGTAATCTTGGTTAGCTTCCTGTATCACTTTCTTCTTGGCTTCCCCTGCCTGAACTGCTAGCACCATATGCCAGCAGTTCAGGCAGAGGAAGCCAAGAAGAAAGTGATACAGGAAGCTAACCAAGATTCTCAGCAATTGTTCTCTAAACAAAATTCCAATCAAAAAAGCTATTCATTTTACATTATCTGAGAATTTGTCAGGCTTATATGCTTTTCATATACTGCCCTATTATAATTTTTAGTGCCCAAGCTAAAACAAAGCTACACTGCCAACAAAGTTTCAATCCACGATACTTTAAGGAATCGCACTCCGATGTATGAAACGGCTTAAAACGTCTGTTTACTTTCGGATGAGGCAAGCTTCAACTGTCTGATTACTTTACAAATGAGTCGACGTGTTAAATATTTGACGTTAACTGTATACACCAGAAAACTAAGTGCTCTCATTATTAAACACTAGATGAGTATAATCTGGGTCATCCGTCCTCCAATTGAAGAAGAAGTTAGTTCTCCGTGCACCTCAATGTTTACTTCATATATCTCAATGTTTATGATGTCATATCTCTTGAACTGTGTGTCACAATGATATAATTTTGCAGGTGAATTCAGTGGCACTGTGACAATGTCTGTAAAAAGTCTTGCAAGTAGAGTTAGCAGTAGAGAAGTAATACAAGCAGCAATCAAATGAAAATGAGACAGGTGGAATAAGTAAGTAAACTCTTCATTATATCAAAAGTAATCACCACAAATAACTGTTTAACTCATTCATCCCACTGTGAGAAAAGACGGACGTTGCCTTCATTGAAAAATGCTTACGGTTGCCTACAGAAACATGACTGTAGCCAGGTGTGCACCTCTTCGTCCAAGGCAAATAAAAAACCATAAATATTTTTCTTCAAAACTCTAAAAATATAGAAATCGCACGGGGAGAGATTGGTACTGTACGGAGATTGTGTAAGAGCTTCACAGCAAAATTTCTGCAGTGTACTCGAAACAACATTGACTACGTGTGGGCAGGCATTTTGTCAGTAGGTTGTTTCGACTGCACTGCAGAAATTTTGCTCGGACGCCCTTACACATCCTTTGTACACACACAATCTCTCCCCGTGCAATTTTCATATTTTTGGAGCACTGAAAAAATACATTCGTGGCCATCGATTTGCTTGAGACGAGGACACGCATGCCTGGATACAATCATTGTTCCACAGGTAACAGCAAACATTTTTCCGTGAAGGCACTAACTGTCTCATCTCACAGTGGTATATATTTATTAACATTTATGGTGATTATTTTTGAAATAATGAACAGTTTACTTACCGTTTTTCCATCTGCCACGTTTTCATTTTACTACCCTTGTAAATTAAAATTTCATGCCTAATGCCGAAGTTTTACTGTATGAACTGTAAAAATGTAATAAGTGATTTTTATTTTTTTTTCGTTTCATCATTTTGTGAGGGGTGTCAGTGAGAAAAAGTTTCATGAAGGTTTGAAATTATGTAGAAAGTTTTTTTTTTTGTAAATAACTCCTCCTCAGTTGCTGGATGACTATAGTCAGGGTACTTTGTGCACCAACATAACACAAACAGTTTCAAATTGTAATACCTGTCTGAATGTCTAAACCTTTAAAACATAAGATTATATCTCAAAACGAGTAGATTATCACAGCACTTCAAGTCTTTTTTTCAGGCACTAATTTTAGGAAATACTGAAAATCAAATTTGTCTTGTTCCTGCAAGCTATTAGGTGGGCAGCCTACAACTGGACCTGTGCACCAAGGAACAGGTTAGCCATCTACTAATACAGACATTCCACCCACATGTCACCAAACCAACTGTCAGCAAGACTCTGTACGAGCTCCGATTTCTCGAGATGGCTGTGAAAGGAAGTAATATGTTACTCGGCTCTTCCAAAAATGTAAGCCCCCGGGATATTAACCGTACACCTCTCCACGATGCACAGTGTATATCTTGCAGTTGCGGTTGCACTTTGACAGACATCTCTGTAATGCTCCATGCTGCTGCTCTTCATTGGGTCTTGTCTATTTCTTTTATTAATTTTACATCTACATACGTATTCCCCAAGCCACCGTACGGTGATCAGAGGAGAGTACCTTTCCTGTTCCATTCTCAAATAGTGCGAGAGAAAAACAACTCTGTATATGCCTCAGCACGAACTCTAGTTTTTCTTACTTCATGGGCCTCCTGTGAAATGTACATTGGTGGTAATAGTATCATCTACAGTCTTTTTGAAAAAGTTTTCCACGAAAAGAACACTAACTTCCCTAGAGGGAAACCATTTTCCTAATACTCAACGTATCGACTGAATCTACCAGTAAAAACTCTCGCGGCGTGTGATGGAACTGCTCCGAAGTCTTTCTTCAGTCCGCCCTGGTGAGGATCCCAAATACTCGAGCAGTAGACAAGAATAGGCTGAACTAGTGTTCTATACACAGGGTGTTTGGGGAGGAAAGGTCAATATTTTACACAGTGATACTATAAGTAATTCTGAACAAAAAATGTTATATGATCACAGGTCCGCAAATGCTTCGTTAGGGAGGTATGGATATAGAAATGAACGTTAATTCTGCAAAACTGATGTGCACAATGAGAACATATACACAATACAACTAGACAATAATGTGATTTTCTTGAAAACAATGTTACAGAGATGTGCAGTTATGAGATACATTTTTACATAATTTTAATCTACTTTGCATTTAGTACATAATGCATTACAACATGCATGTTACATGTATTCAGTTGAAAACGACATACCGCGTCTTTTACAAACGGCTTTAACATTTATCGTACAGAGGTTGTACAGTTCACACAACAGGTTTGAATATGCCACCACGAATGTCAATGCACTTTTGCACTCTAGCGATAATATGTTGTGTTGCTCATTCAATTGCCTGTGGTTGGTTCCTAGTCAATTCAGCAGCATCCACGATGCAACATAGCGGTTCATCTCGTGTATTTACCTTCACTTTGCGCACCTCTCATTTCATCCAACCCTGTAAACAGAAATCTAAAGGTGTAAGGTCAGATGATCTTGGATGCCAGTTAATAGCACCACCATGGCCAATTCAGCGGTTAGGGTACGTGTGGTTGAGATGGTCCCTCAAAAATAATGGTTCAAATGGCTCTGAGCACTATGGGAGTTAATTTCTGAGGTCATCAGTCTCCTAGAACTTAGAACTAATTAAACCTAACTAACCTAAGGACATCACACACATCCATGCCCGAGGCAGGATTAAAGCATGCGACCTTAGCGGTAGCCCGGTTGCAGACTGTAACACCTAAAACCGCTTGGCCACCCCGGCCGGGTGATGGTACCTCACATGTAACATATAGAGGGGCACCGTCATGTTGAAAGTACATTCCAGTTCGCCTGGCTAAAGGAATGTCTTCCAATAGTTCCACAAATGAATTTTCCAAAAAATGAAGGTACCTCTCTTCCGTCAATCATTGATTGATAATAAATGGACCCATCAAAAGGGTACCAATCATGCCATACCAAACATTTATGGCAAAACGAACTTGGAAATTGTTACCCACTGAAGAGTGTGCATTTTCCCATGACCATCGATGATTATTGCATGTGTCGTTTATTCCATGTCGTGAAAGTTGAGCTTCGTCAGTGACGAAAAATGTCTGCTTGGAAGAGAGCCTGTTGCGTGCAAAGCGATAAACACTTTGGTAAACACCCTACAATCAGGTAATCGTTGAATCGGAAAGTGCCTGTGGTATTCTTCTCTTGCAGTGGTAGCACTACCATCGCAGAAGCCATACCCATACACCATACCTGTGTATTCCTCATTACTGTAGATGTGTGGCATTGTTAGCAGCACTTGAACGAACACAATTAACACCATACACTACACAGCTAACCGATCTGTCACCGGGACACTACACAATGCGGCTTACACGGCACAACTGCACAAACAATAGGTGATTGTACTAAGCACATCGCTGACCATAATACGTGGTAGGTTGCACAGCACAAACATGACATGATCCGTGCATTGTTTGCAAGAAAATCACGTTACGTCCAGTTGTATTGTGTATACGTTCACGTTGTGCACACCAATTTTGCAGAATTAAATTTCTTTTCAATACCCATACCTCCTTAACAAAGCATTTGCGCACCTGTGTTCATATAACATTTTTTGTTCAGAAATACTACCACTGTTTAAAATATTGACCTTTCCTCCCCAAACACCCTGTACAGTCTCCTATACAGACAGACCACACTTTCCTAAATTTCTCCCAAGAAACCTTAGTCAATTCACTTTCCCTATTACTGTCCTTACAGACCCAATCCATTTTATACTGTTTTCCAATGTTACACCTAGATATTTAATTGACATGACTATGTCAAGCAGTGCACAAGATTCTTCTGCCATTTATCATACCAACTAGAAATTTTGTCATACTGTATACTCCTACACTCACTCAGTGATGACACCTTTGGGTACACCACAACACCATCACAAAACAACTGCCGACGCTGCTCATCCTATCTGTCAGCACTGTTTCTTTTGAAATAATTGTAGAAATGAACTAAACAAGGCAGCACCAGTCACGGGGCAGGTTGAGAGACTTCCGTACATAGTTGTTATATGAAATGAGTCCAGTTTTAAAGCGACTATGGCTCACTCATCAATAAAATCGTGGCCCAACGTCTACTCGGGCGCGACCTTCGCAACAGAGTCGCAGAACAAGCTATGTTCAGGCTTGGTGTCCAAAGTGTTGAGGAAATCTAGGAATATGGAATCTGCCTTCATTCACAGTTCACAGGATACTATGCACGAAAAGGGCAAGTTCAGAGACGCTTTCTAAACAGGTGCTGATTTGTGGACAGATCTTCTGCCTCAAGGAAATTTATTGTATTTGAACTGAGAATGTGGTTAAGAATTCTGTGCAAATCAATAGGCCAGTAATTTTGCATTCTTTTATCCCCTCTGCCATCCTTATATACAGAAGTGATCTGCACTTTTTCCCAGTTGCTTGGGACATTCTGCTGGGCGAGAGCTTCACAACAAATGCAAGCTCAGTAAGGGACCAATGGCCTGCACAGTTAGCCGTGCAGTGTAACACAGTGCTTTCCAGGCGGGAAGGTGTGCTGGTCCCCAGCATGAATTCGCCCGGCAGATTAGTGTCGAGGTACGGTGTGCTGGCCAGTCTGTGGCTGATTTTCAAGGCGGTTTTCCTTCTGCCACAGCGAATGCAGGCTGGTTCCCCTTATTCCGCCTCAGCTACACTATGTCGGCGATTGCTGTGCAAACCATAACTACTCTACCATGCAAACAATGGGGTTACACTCATCTGGTGTGAGACATTCCCGGGAGGGAGGGTGGTGTGTGTGTGTGTGTGTGTGTGTGTGTGTGTGTGTGTGTGTGTGTGTGTGAGGGGGTCAACTATGGTCCAAACCGCACAATAATCCTGCGTTCGGTGTGGGGCAGCGGCAGAGTGAGTGGACTGCTGTGACTTGTTGTGGGGTTTTGTACCACTGAGGGCTACGGCGAGGACAAAGCCTCTCTGTTTCTAGATCCCCAGTTCAATACAATACAAGGGACCAATGCTGTAAAGTACTCTCTATGAAAATAAGTTAGGATCTCATACACCATCCTAGTAGCCACTATGTTTGCAACTTCAGGCCTAAAACATCAGATGGCTACTAATGTAAATTAGACTATGGTGGTGGTCAAAACCATAAAAGTCCTGTAATTATATATATCCAGAAACAAATACTTGCTAAGATAAGGGCCATTCTACTTACACTGATAATGTTCAGGACTCAGTGGTGCTGGCTGCCTTCCTGTTGACAACTCCTGCTCATTTCTCATTGGTTGTATTTGTTTATTTATTTAATTTATTTACGTGTCAAGTTCCGTGGGACCAAATTGAGGAGCAAATCTCCAAGGTCATGTAACATGTCACTACATGAAATTACAACATAAAGGAAATAACAGATTAAAATAAATGTTTACGAACCCGAAAAAAGTCAGTCCATAAGTTTAAGTAAGTGCAATCAACAATACAACAAGAATCAGCTTACTTTTTCAAGAAACTCCATGGCAGAATAGAAGGAGTGACCCATGAGGAAACTCTTCAGTTTCGGTTTGAAAGTGTGTGGATTACTGCAAAGATTTTTAAATTCGAGTGGTAGCTAACAGAAAGTGGCTGCAGCAGTTACTGCACACCTTTCTATACAAGAGTTAAAGAAGTCCAGTTCAAATGCAAGATTGATTTCCGCCAAGTATTAACTGAGTGAAAGCTGCTTATTCTTGAGAATAAGGTAATATGTCAACAAGAAATGGCAGTAAGGAATATAAATATTGAGAGGCCAATATCAAAATACCCAGACTCGTGAACAGAGGTCGGCAAAAGGTTCGTGAACTTACACCACTTATTGTCCGAACCGCCCATTTCTGAGCCAAAAATATCCTTTTAGAATGGGGAGAGTTACTCCAAACTATAATACCATAAGACATAAGCGAATGAAAATAATCAAAGTAGACTAATTTTCGTGTTGAACAATCACTCACTCCTGATGCCATTCGAATAGTAAAAATGGCAGTATTAAGTCTTTGAACAAGAACCTGAACGTGGGCTTTCCATGACAGTTTACTACTTATATGAACACCTAGAAATTTGAACTGCTCAGTTTCACTAATCATATGCCCGATCTGTGAAATTAAAACACAAGGTTTTGTTGAATTGTGTTTTAGAAACTGTAAAAACTGAGTCTTACTGTGATTTAGCGTTAGTTTATTTTATAGAAGCCATGAACTTATGTCATGTACTGGAATATTTGAAACTGAGCCAATGTTGCACACAACATCCTTTACTACCAAGCTAATGTCATCAGCAAACAGAAATATTTTAGAGTTACACATCATACTAGGGGCATATCATTTATATAAATAAGGAACAGGAGTGGCCCCAACACCAATCCCTGGGGCACCTCTACTTGACAGTACGCCACTCAGATGCCACATCACAGCCGTTATCAACATTGTGAATAATGACCTTTTACTGCCTGTTGCTAAAGTAAGAGGTGAACCAATTGAGAGCTACTCCCTGTGTTCCATAATGGTCCAACTTCTGGAGCAATATTTTGTGATCTACACAATCAAAAGCCTTAGTTACAACAAAAAAATATGCCAAGCGTTCGAAACCTTTTGTTTAGCCCATCCAGTACCTCACAAAGAAAAGAGAATATAGCATTTTGGGTTGTTAAACGACTTCTAAAGCCGAACTGTACATTTGATAGCAAATCGTGTGATATAAAATGATCAATTATCCTTACATACACAGCCTTTTCAATAACTTTTGCAAACGCTGATGGCATAGAGACAGGTCTAAAATTACCTACATTATCCCTTTCTCCTTTTTTATAAAGCAGCTTTACTACTGAGTACTTTAATCGCTAAAAGAAAAATTACAATATGGCTAAATACATGGCTAACATGTGCAGCACAGTACTTTAATATTCTGCCAGGCACATCATCTTATCCATGAGAGTCCTTAGTCTTCAGTGATTCAATTACTGACTAAATCTTCCTCTTGTCTGTATCACAGAGGAGTATTTCAGGCATTAATCTTGAAAGCCATTTGCCAAGAAAGTTATATGATTTCCTGCAGAAATTAAATTTTTATTTAATTCACCAGCAATGCTCAGAAAATGATTGTTAAATACTGCACATATATCTGATTTATCGGTAACACAAATATTTTTACTACGAACTCCTCGACCTCATGCTGCGATCAGACACTCCTTCACAACTGACCACATGGTTTTAATTTTATCCTGTGAATTAGCTATTCTATTCGCATACCACATACTCTTTGCCTTCCTAACAACATTTTTAAGCACCTTACAATACTGTTTGCAATGGGCTATTGTAGCTTGATTGTGACTACTTTTAACATTTTGATATAATTCCCACTTTGTTCTACAAGATATCCTTATCCCACTAGTCAGCTTTTACTAACAGAATGCCTGTCTAGTAATGAAGAACGAATTAAAATATTGTCTACGACTGTGCTACTGTTCTCCTGCACCCTAGTTGGAAAAAACACATTCTGCATCAGATCATATGAATTGAGGAGATCTACCAACATCCTTTTTCTTGCACCATCATACACAAAAGTAATATTGAAGTCACCACATATAACTAATTTCTGGTACTTCCTACACAGTGAATCAAGAACCCTCAATAGCTTGAGCAGAAATGCTCTGTAGTCGGAGTTAAAGGACTAACAAACAACAACAATTACGAGTTTAGTTGTACTAAATTCAACTGCCCCTGCACAACATTCAAATATCTGTTCAGTGCAGTGTCGTGATATATCTATGGACTCAAATGGAATACTGTTTTTTACGTACATAGCCACTCCCCCACCTGGAAAGGAACTCCTCGAGAAACACACAGCTAATTTGTATCCTGTAAAGGAAACCTTTGAATTGTCAAATTATTCAAGTGTTGCTCTGATATACCAATAATTTCAGAGTCAACATCTATAAGCAGTTGACTAACTTTATCTCTATGTTGTTGTTGTTGTTGTTGTTATCTTCAGTCCTGAGACTGGTTTGGTGCAGCTCTCCATGCTACTCTATCCTGTGCAAGCTTCTTCATCTCCCAGTATCTACTGCAGCCTATATCCTTCTGAATCTGCATAGTGTATTCATCTCTTGGTCTCCCTCTACAATTCTTACCCTGTACCAAGTACCAAGTACCAAATCGATGATCCCTTGATGCCTCAGAATATGTCCTACCAACCGATCCCTTCTTCTAGTCGAGTTGTGCCACAAACTCCTCTTCTCCCCAAACCTATTCAATACCTCCTCATTAGTTATGTTGTCTACCCATCTAATCTTCAGCATTCTTCTGTAGCACCACATTTCGAAAGTTTCTATTCTCTTCTTGTCTAAACTATTTATTGTCCACGTTTCACTTCCATACATGGCTACACTCCATACAAATACTTTCAGAAACGACTTCCTGACACTTAAATCTATACTCGATGTTAACAAATTTCTCTTCTTCAGAAACGCTTTCCTTACCATTACCAGTCTACATTTTATATCCTCTCTACTTCAACCATCATCAGTTATTTTGCTCCCCAAATAGCAAAACTCCTTTACCACTTTAAGTGTCTCATTTCCTAATCTAATTCCCGCAGCATCACCCAACTTAATTTGACTACATTCCATTATCCTCGTTTTGCTTTTGTTGGTGTTCATCTTAAAACCTCCTTTCAAGACACTGACCATTCTGTTCAACTGCTCTCCCAGGTCCTTTGCTGTGTCTGACAGAATTACAATGTTATCGACGAACCGCAAAGTTTTTATTTCTTCTCTGTGGATTTTAATTCCTACCTTAAAATTTTTCTTTTGTTTCCTTTACTGTTTGCTCAATATACAGATTGAATAACATCCGGGATATGCTACAACCCTGTCTCACTCCTTTCCCAACCACTGCTTCCTTTTGATGCCCCTCGACTCTTATAACTGCCAGCTGGTTCCTATGCAAATTGTAAAAAGCCTTTTGCTCCGGGTATTTTACCCCTTCCACCTTCAGAATTTAAAAGAGAGTATTCCAGTCAACATTGTCAAAAGCTTTCTCTAAGCCTACAAATGCTAGAAACACAGATTTGCCTTTCCTTAATCTGTCTTCTAAGGTAAGTCGTAGGGTCAGTATTGCATCATGTGTTCCTACATTTCTATGGAATCCAAACTGATCTTCCCCGAGGCCAGCTTCTACCAGTTTTTCATTAGTCTGCAAATAATTCGCATTAGTATTTTTCAGCCGTGACTCATTAAACTGATAGTTAGGTAAGTTTCACATCTCTCAACACCTGCTTCCTTTGGGATTGGAATTATTATATTCTTCTTGATGTCTGAGGGTATTTCGCCTGTTTCATATATCTTGCTCACCAGATTGCAGAGTTTTGTCAGGGTTGGCTATCCCAAGGCTGTCAGTAGTTCTACTGGAATGTTGTCTACTCCCAGTGCCTTGTTTCGACTTAGGTCTTTCAGTGATCTGTCAAACTCTGCACGCAGTATCGTATCTCTCATTTCATCTTCACCTACATTCTCTTCCATTTCTATAATATTGTCCTCAAGAACAACGCCCTTGTATAGACCCTCTATATACTCCTTCCACCTTTTTGTTTTCCCTTCTTTGCTTAGAACTGGGTTTCCATCTGAGCTCTTGATATTCAGACAAGTGGTTCTCTTTTCTCCATAGGTCTCTTTAATTTTCCTGTAGGCAGTATCTATCTTACCCCTAGCGAGATAAGCCTATCCATCCTTACATTTGTGATCTAGCCATCCCTGCTTAGCCATTTTGGACTTCCTGTTGATCTCATTTTTGAGATGTTTGTATTTGTTTTTGCCTACTTCATTACTACATTTTTATATTTTCTCCTTTCATCAATTAAGTTAAATATCTCTTCTGTTATCCACGGATTTCTACTAGCCCCCATCTTTTTACTTACTTGATCCTCTGCTGCCCTCACTATTTCACCTCTCAAAGCAACCCATTCTTCTTCTACTGTATTTCTTTCCCCTGTTCTTGTCACTCGTTCCCTAATGCTCCCTCTGAAACTCTTTACAACCTCTGGTTCTTTCAGTTTATCCAGATCCCATCTCCTTAAACTCCTATCTTTTCACTGTTTCTTCAGTTTTAATCCACAGTTCATAACCAATAGATTGTAGTCAGAGTCCACATCTGATCCCAGAAATATCTTACAATTTAAAATCTGGTTCCTAAATCTCTATCTTACCATTATATAATCTATCTGAAATCTCCAGGCCTCTGCCACATATACAACCTTCTTCCATGATTGTTAAATCAAGGGTTAGCTATGATTAAGTTATGCTCTGTGCAAAATTCTGCCAGGGGGCTTCCTCTTTCATTCCTTACCCCATTCCATATTCACCTACAACTTTGCCTTCTCTTCTTTTCCCTACTGTCAAATTCCAGTCCTCCACAACTATTAAAGTTTCAACTTCCTTCACTATCTGAATAATTTCTTTTATTTGATCATACATTTCTTCAATCTCTGTCATCTGCGGAGCTAGTCAGCATATAAACTTGTACTGTTGTGGTAGGTGTGGGCTTAGTGTCTATGTTGGCTACAATAATGCATTCATTATGCTGTTCATAGTAGCTTATCCACACTACTATTTTTGTAGTCATTACAAAACCTACTCCAGCATTACCCCTATTTGATTTTGTATTTATAACCCTATATTCACCTGACCAGAAGTCTTGTTGCTCCAGCCACTCAACTTCACGAGTTCCCACTATATCTAACTCTAACCTATCCATTTCTCTTTTTAAATTTTCTAACCTACCTGCCCGATTAAGCTGACATTCCACGCTCTGATTAAGGGATCTGACATTCCACTCTCCGATCCGTAGAAAGCCAGTTTTCTTCCTCCTGATAACGACGTCCTCCTGAGTACTCCCCGCCCGGAGATCTGAATGGGTGACTATTTGACGTCTGGAATATTTTACCCAAGAGGACGCCATCATCACTTAACCATATAGTAAAGCTGCATGCCCCCGGGAAAAATTACGGCTCTAGTTTCCCCTTGCTTTAAGCCGCTCGCAGTACCAGCACAGTAAGGCCGTTTTGGTTAGTGTTACAAGACCAGATCAATTCAGAATGTTGCCCCTGCAACTACTGAAAAGGCTGCTGCCCCTCTTCATGAACCACATGTTTGTCTGGCCTCTCAACAGATACCCCTCCATTGTGGTTGCACCTACGGAACGGCTGTCTGTATCGTTGAGGCACGCAACCCTCCCCACCAGTGGCAAGGTCCATGGTTCAATAGAGGGGGGGGGGTTATCTATAATACCTCTTATATTTCGATAAAATATGCTTTTTCCTTCTCGGCTTGGAAACATTACATCCTCGGAAGGTGAACCCTTAGTTAGAGGGACTTCCTTTAAGCAGGTATACCTATCAGCTGACTTCAATCTAAAAAAAAGGTGCAGCTCTAACACCAACTAATACAGGAATTTTTCCATGAGTGACACCACTACCACTACCTACTACACTGTTACCTTATCCAGCCTCCCCATCCCATACCTACTGAGGTTCAGGCCATGCCTAGTGAACTCCAATCTACTGATAGACACAACTGGTACCACTGAGATGTGACCCATGACCTCTGCCATCAGCACCCTCCCCAGCCCCATGTTAATGTGCCTAACAACTGCATTAAGATGAGTCCGATCATGACATTGAAACAGTTGCACGAAATGCACATTAGTGCCACCAGTTTGAGTAGCTACCTTTACCAGGTCACCACCTACATCATATTCCCCATCCCTATCAAGAGTGTTCCCTGTTCCACCCACCATCCCTACCTGATCCTCCTCTGTAAAATTCCTACATAATTCCCCTATGCTGTCAGTCACCTGAGCCGACCCTGCACTAGGCTTCACAATGCTGGTGACCTGGTACTCACTCCCCAACACTTCCTGCAACTGCTGGCACACACAGTGTGAACTACCTAACAGCAGAACCTTCTTCTTTCTGTTAGACTTTGCAACTAACCTAGGCCTCCTAATTGCTGAGGACTGTGCATGTTTCCTACATTTACAGCTACATGTTTCTGTACAAGAGTACTACAACTGTCATGCTGTTCTCTGACACACATCTGTCTCCTACATCAGACATCCATACTTATCGTTCTGAGACTGTTTTGCCATCAGAACAAAATCAGTTATTCATTGGAGTGTGAGCAGCCTGATTGGTGTACTGGTGTCCTGTTTTCTCATATGGGAGACATAATATCCTGTTACAGTTTAGTCAATGGCATTAAATGACAGAAACATCTCGTGTATGCCAAATGACATCCTCAAAGTCCCATTCCATCTGAAATAATGATCAGCTAGTTGTTACAGTGATTTACAGACACAGGATTGTTTGCAACAAGGACAATATTTGCAGTAGACTGTGCACAGTTGGCACTTTTGATATGAAACTTTTGTGTGATGAGCAGATGATAATCCTGAAGCCAGTATGTGAAATATTAGAGCTTCTGAAGATGTAAAGGTGGTGCATTTAGCATGAGCAGTTACTTTATCCATACCTTATACAGAGTGTGCAAACTCTCAGGCCAAATGACCTTCATACAGAATCGCAGTACTGCCAATTGATTCTAAGACGAAGCATCAAAGATCTGCAATTCACAACTAGCATTTTATTTACAGATTGGACGGGATTCTCACAGAGTGAAATAATAATAATAATAATAATAATAACAAAAACCAGGTGTGGGCAAAGGCAAATCCTTGAGAGCTCGTCGACGTAAGGCACAAAATTTGTTGTTATATCAATATGTTGGCACGAATACTGGGCAGCACAGTCATAGGGCTGTACACTTTTCTTGATAAATTCCTGCATGGGAAGTAACCCCTGTTATTGGAGAATGTTACTCTTTCAGAAAGACTACAGAAGTGTGTTATTGGCATTGGGACAACATCTGTTTCCTACATCTTGTATGACAGTGCATAATACAAACATTTCATGAGCAACAGATTGGTTAAGTAGGTCAAGAAGCACCACCCTCCTGTCCATCTGTCATTAATTGTTTGTGTTTCTGGCTGCATGGATATTTGAAGTCACAAGTTTATTCCAACCCACTGACAATGAGCACACATTACAGAATCTTATGTCTATGCTTGTGACCAATTTTGAGGGCAGCTGGGTGTGTTTGGAGGAGTTAGTCATTCTTTGTGGAGGAGGGCTGACGAACGTGTAAGAATGAGTGTCAACAGACAGACGGTCATCATAAGACAGAATGACACCATCTCAAAAATTATTTGTTTGTGGGCATGCATTAATAACTTTCTTTAGTTCTGGCCAGTACTATCATATCTGACAAAATGGAGCACTCTACATAAACATCCTGTATAAACAAACCAATGGTTCATGCTGAAAGATCCATGGGGCTGTTTGTGAGCTATGTTATTCTTTATAGGAAATTTCCAACACCAGGCAATTACAGAAAAATTGCAGGTGGGCCTGCTTGGAGTTGACATTTGCTTCAGGGATTGGCAATTGATCCTCAGTGTAAATAAATCTAAAGTACTCCGCTTAAATAGGCAGAGAGATCCACTATTGTTCCATTACATGACTCAAGATAAATTACTGCAACCAGTAACAACCTAAAATATCTAGTACATAACCCACATAGTCACCTAAGTGGAATAATATCATAACACTAGTTCTAGGAAAAGCAGACTCCAAGCTTGAGATTCATTGAAAGATTTCTGAGGAAATGTAATTTATGCATGAAGGAAGTAGCTTGCAAAGCACATGTTCAACCAATTCTTGGGTATTGCTCATCAGGCTGGAGTCCTTACTAGGCAGGAAGCAACTGAAAGAGTTGAAACAAATCCAGGTCTGGATGGAATCCCAACTCATTTTTACAGAGTGTTCTCTATTGTGTTGGTGCCTTACTTAGTTTGCATTGGTTGTGAATCTTTCGCTCACCAAAAAGTCCCAAAAGACTAGAGAAAGTGCAGGGGAGTCCCATAATATAATGAGAGGGACAGGAGTAAACGAACGCAAAATTACAGGGCAAAAACTTTTACACTGATTTGCAGCTGAATTCTTGAACATATTCTCAGTTCAAATATAACATATTTCCTTAAGACACAAGGGTTTCTGTCCAAAAATCAGATCGAATTTAGAAAGCATCGCTCATGTGAAACTGAGCATCTCCTTTTCTCTCTTGGAGGACTAAATCATTTTGTGTGATGTATATGGAAAACAAACAACAGAAGGATAAAATGTAACCCCTCACTCACAATATTCACAAAGGCCACACAGCTCGAGCTGCAGTGCTGCTACTGACAAAACACTTTCAAGGAAACTGCTATAATCTAGAGGCCAATCAAATCAACATACTGAGAATGGCAGCTCCTGAAGTTCAAAGCTATGCCTATTGTACTTGATAAGATTGGTTGAGGTATCTTACAAACTATACTCTTGTGTCTGACTTCCCGATAATGTGTCACAGGCCAGTGGTCTCAAACAAAGTCACTGCCTCCTATATGGCATAACAAATATTAAGTTCACATGCCCAAACATTTTATTCATTTAGGAGTTTCTAAGACCCCCAAATTACAACTTACTACTTTATGTTTGGTCAATAATCAAAGCCAGATCTATGGCTTCATTTAGTATATGGAACTGCAAAGTGTGTGTGACTTACATCAGGATGAACAACCCTAAAAGCTTGTGACTAATAAGATGAAATTGAAAAATAACACCTGGAAACAAAAGCTGAATGCTGTAACAGCACAGGCACAGTACGTCTGCTAACAATGAAAGCTCCAAAGGAACAATCTTAAGTGAAACATGCTTCTCCTCCATATCTCCTCACCTATTTTGATAAAGTTTTTACTATCTCTCACTTTTGTTTTAGTTAACCAGCTCCATCTGTTAAGTGTGACACTACTTTGGCCAGGTTAGTGGCTATATGAAGGGACTTTAAAAGTGACACGCTGTCCCACACTCAGACCATTCCACGAGAGGCACAAGGTCAGAGAAGGCGTCCGTATTCTGGGTTTCCCACAGACAAGAATTCCGCTTTGGTGTGATTTAACAGATGCATCACTGTGTGGGACTGAAATGGCATGGCAACTGGAAACCTATTCTAAAGCTGAAGTATGAGAGACATTTTTATTCTTGTGGACAAAATGTCTAAATTGCACATAAATAAACCATGAAATTCTGGCAGAATACAGACCAAATGCAATGTTGCATCCAGCCATAGTGAAACAGTGCCAACAATTTGACCCAAGCCATACACATGTGGCTGATGCTGATTGAGAAGAAAGTCTATCAACACTGACCACAGACAACAACGTATGGGCAGTGGAGTAACAGATTCACAGCAATCACAAGTTTTCCAACAACAAGGACATCATTCACAGCAGTTCTTGAATGACTCTGTAACCATGGGCCAGATTTCTATCACTGAGGAACTGAGTAACTGGTAGAACATCCCAACCTTCGTTTACGGGATCTTGACAACTATGTCGAAAAATAATATTGTATGTCTAACAACAGAAACTCCAGGCAGGAATATCAACAATATCAGAAAAGATAGATTGCTACTCACTGTAAAGATGACACATTGAGTTGCAGTCAGGGACAATGAAAAGACATTTAAACATAGGCTTTTATCTCTGGCAGCATGAGCTGTGTAAGTGTCTTTTTGTTGTGTCTTGCTGCAATTCAATGCCATCTTTATGGTGAGTAGCAGTCTATCTTTTCCTTATATTGTTAATATCATGTATCTGTGTCACTTTGAAGTGCCGTGTACTGTTAAATAAAAGTTACTTGTTCTGCTGTGTGACAATGTTTAACTTACTTTCTAGAGTCACCTTGTCCAAACTTAAATAAAGATCTCACATGACTCAACAATGTTGATAATAGACAAAACACTTCTGATTTCAATACAACTGATACTTATTCATTTGTCAGTCAACACTTCAAGGGAACCAAAACAATCAGCATATTTTGCACTGTTCCGTTTCCTGGGCACTTGAAGCAGGATCTGTAACGTAGCTCTTATATGAGACTAAGTCACTCGTATACAAGTGAGTATTTCAGGTCCTCTCTGCCACTACAATTTGGTATCTAAGAGTACAAACTGTCGGAAGACTGCTTGAGTGAGGTTCTTTAAGTGGCTAGGTGTGAATAGTCTCCATATATACGATATTTTTACCAGACTGAACTGATTAATTTGTCAAGAAAATACAAGAAGAAATGTATTAATTTCATAACACTTATCTGGCCTCAAAGCAACATTGTTCAATGATGGTAAACAGAAGAAATGAAAACTAGCTTCCGCAGATCTCTGAGCATCAAGGTTCTGTGAGAATTAGTGTACAGTTTATATAACGACTGCAGAAACTGTGTATAAAATTAATGCCACACATAAAAGCATGACAGTAATCTGCTGCTACAGGTGGTACTGCACAAAAACTTAACCAAGTTTTCTCTGTTGCATACAAGTCAATAGAGAAACAATGCAGAAGACATTTGCTATCTTCCGTTATGCATATCTGCAGTGACACGAATTGTACCTCACAATGGACATCCTCAAATTCAGTTTCTGGCATTTGTTTAGAGGTAGAAGTAGAGGCAGTTGTTATGAAACTTTTTAACTGTCCTTAAACAGAGTATAAGAGGTTGTAAAGCATTCACAATGGCAGAAGTAAAGTTCAAATTATGGGTGCAACAGGCATTCTAACTCATTCATAAAGCGAGCAGACACACTGGTAATAATTTTCTGTTGTCATGGCAGTCAAATTTTGATTGTCACATTGGATCAGTAACTTGAACTATCTAACATATCAAATGCCAGTGCATCCAAACAGTTCTCCAGTCTTTGCTCACAATGGCCCCATCACATGGCTTATGTGTATCACACAGATATCGTGGATATGTACAAACACAACACCTGACTTATTGCCTACTTTGTTTATTACACTGTTGAATGAACAGTACATGCTATTTCACATTGCAAATATAAGATGCAACCTGATTTCACAGCTCTTTCAGCACACTACTGTGTCTACATCTGTATCTATACTGAACCCTACAACATCTGCTACATGGCACAGAGAGCACAGTACACCAGTACCATTTTATTCCTAACAATTCAATTCATGGATGGTGTATAAGAGAAATAGTATTATACTTTTATTTTACAGTAAGTGAAATTGCTGAATGGAATGATCCGTAAAATAAGGGAAAGCAACCATTCACCTATAGTGGACTGATGTGTGGAGCATACAAACACGTAACAGAAAGCAGCATTCATACTAGCTTTCGAGCTCTTGCTCTTTTTATTGGAATAGTACGCAGTCACGTACACAGCCACTCAAAACATGCACACCTGCAGCCACAAAATGACTGTTTCAACAGTGGTTACGAATCGTAGTGACTATGTGGCTGAGGTTCTCCACCAATTTTCCAACAGCTCTTATACAAACTAATGACCATGGCTCCATTCCAGCAGCCCAATATGACCTCGGGCAGTGCCTCAAGGTCTTAAATCCATCCCAAAACCTGATGCCTGAATCCATCTCCCTCCTCACTCAAGCGACCTTCAAACCCCCCCCCCTCTCTCTCTCTCTCTCTCTCTCTCTCTCTCTCTCTCACACACACACACACACACACACACACACACACACACACACACCTACTGCCCAAATTCCAAACCCATAGGTCTCCCTGCTAATCATCCCATTGTGGCTGGATACAATGCTCCCACAGAACAAACTTCTGCCTTTCTTGGTCACTATGAATGCAACATCCTTGTACACCAGGCCCTCATGCCCATAGCCTTGTGGCCATGGAACATTGCCTTTCCCAGCATTGACCGGATAACAAACCTACCACCTCTTTCCTGGTCCTCCTAGCCAACCACATGCTGACCCAGGATTATTTCACTTTAGAACGCCAAAGCTACAAACAGCTCCATGGTATTGCCATGGCTACTCACATGGCACCATCCTTCGCCAACTTATTTATAGAATACTGGAGGAATCTTTAGTATCCAGTCAACATTTAAAACTCTTTGTCTGGTTCATGTTCATTTGTAATATTTTAGTGATGTGACTGATGACACTGTCAACCTTAGCTTTTTCCTCCACAGCCTCAGTACCTACTCTCAAATCTGCTTCACCTGGTCCCCCTCAGTACAATAAGATACCTTCCTAGATGTCGACCTGCATGCACGCGCGCATGCGCACACGCACGCGCACACGCGCACACGCACACACACACACACACACACACACACACACACACCTCTGCCTCCCTCTTCATTTCCATTGTACTCTCCATTTTTCCTTTTCCTACATCCCTTATTCCACAGCTCTTACAAGTTCTACCCTCTGAACTACTCTCATTTTGTAGGGCAGCCATTAATCCATTTGTCAGAAGACCTGCCTCATTTTATTCTGCCCCTGTGTAGTTTGTGTGTGTGTGTGTGTGTGTGTGTGTGTGTGTGTGTGTGTGTGTTTGAATTTGTACTAGAAAAGCAAGAGCTCGATGGCTAACACGAATATTGCTTTCTGTTACATGTTTCTATGCTCCACACATCAGTCTGTTATATTTTTAATTTTTTTTGTTTATGTCTATAAATATGCAACTCTTGCTCTTAACAAATATCTGTGCTGGATAACTGTCTTTGACAAAAATCGGTCACACAAAAAACAATAAATTAAACAGCAGCTTGAGGTGTTACATGTTGCCACTTCTACCTCCATATACATTATGATACCTCAAACTTAATCACCGCGATCATTATGCAACATGTATGTGGGGAAAGCAGTATGTTTCTTGACTCATATTGGAATATACAATTAAAGCGTCATATCATGCACAACACAGCATTCCGCAATGGTGATTTCTGCCGCACTCTGCACTTATTAAACAAACTTGAGCTGAATCATACTGACATCCATAATTCCTGTCTCCTCCTTCTCTATTCCAACAATTCAAGACTGATGAACAAGACTGACAACCAAGTTGGCAGTAGTTTCTCAGAGACTACCTTCATAGATGAATTACATTTCCATAGACTCCTTCTAATAAATATTAGTATGACTTCTGCCTTTGTAACAATTATAACTGGGTCAAAATAACACAGTGATTGACAGCTGTGCACGATAGTGTGCAATGTTCTTGCTGCATTATGGCCTGGCAGCAGCAGCTGTGCGGTACTATACTGGATAAATTCACACGAGCCACGTCAAGATGGGACACTGAATGTTGTATCACTTCCTTGTGCACTTTAGCCACTGTCTTCTATCATTCAGCACACAACAAAACAAACTGCAACAATTATGTTACTGATTACAAGAGTTGTACGCAACTGAATGTAATAATCAGCATATAAGACAGCAGAGCAAAATAGCAACAGTGAAAAGTACAGAATGTACACTAAGTGCATTCTCTATTTGGTTGTTATTATGGCAGCTGTCCTGGAAAGAATTAAAGTTTGTTATTTTGATCCAGATATACAGAACTCTGCTTATCTGGAAGATGATTATTTTGGAGCAACAAACAGATGTGAAACTAATTACACTGTTCTACCAGTTTTGTTTGTGCAGTATTGTTGCAATTTTTTTCATATGAACTAGCATTTCATGATTGTTATCTTGATATAAAAAGGAAAATACTCCAGAGAAGATTATAAATTCACAAAATAATAGAATAGCTGGCTGGTACTGCCTTCAGGAGGCGTATTTCCAATACTGTCAACAGACATATTTTACCACGAAAGAAACTGTTACCAGATCCCAGAACTATTAGTTCCTTCCTCAGGGGGGGGGAGCACAGGCTCTATCACTCAGCTATCTTCTTCGGGACACTCTCTTGCTCTATGAGGTTGTTTCATCTTAAACCGCTCTGGAAGGATACTTCTAGATAACTGTGACTGTTTCCAGTTGCTGCATGGCATATTATGTCGTTTCATATATTTATACACAATCCAGTTGCTTATTCTAAAGGTCAACATCACTATTATCCCAAGCTATGCTTTTGTAAAAATTTTCTAATGATGTGCAACTCTGTACGTAAGTGCAACATGAGTATGCATTAGTTTGTGTTGATAGGTTGCATTTACCAAATATATCTCTGTTATTCCTACTGATGTTACTTAGCAATGATTACTATTGTGTTCTATCACTCTCCTCCCTCCCTGTATACTGTAACAGTACCAGACAAAATGTATGTATTTCATTTGCTGTAGAAGGAAATGAAGCTATGTTGTTTGACACTCTGTGCGTGGCAATTATGTTTTGCATTCTGTTGCACTTTTCAGGCATTTCGTTGTTACTACGGCCATAACAACTGTCATTACCTCATCATTTGTATCATTTGCACTTGATACTTTGGTCCTTAGATATCCTTTTTAATTTTTCCTGTAAAATGCCTTTTTACTTGAAAGACAGGTATTGTTAAAAAGCACTACATGTTTCATTTAGTGGCAAACAATCATTTTTTTCACGGGCTTTCCACAAAGTGATATAGGCAGACACACTCAGTGCCATCAAATATCTTCTTTAAAAATTACCAAAAGAAGATATTTGATGACACTGAGTGCATCTGCCTTAAGTATACATCAGTTTGTGGAAACCCCATGGAAAAAGAAATTATCCCCCCCCCCCCCCATGACCCATGGACCCTGCTGCTTGTGGGGAGGCATGCGTGCCTTAGTGATACAGATAGCCGTACCGTAAATGCAATCACAACAGAAGAGTACCTGTTGAGAGGCCAGGCAAATATGTGGTTCCTCAAGAGGGGCAGCAGCCTTTTCAGTAGTTGCAGGGGCAACAGTGTGGATGATTGACTGATCTGCTCTTGGGCAACAGTCTGGATGATTGACTGATCTGGTATTCTAACATTAACCTGCGAGCGGCTGAAACCAAGGGGAAACTACAAACATAATTTTTCCCGAGAGCATGTAGCTTTACTGTACGGCTAAATGATGATGGCGTTCTCTTGGGTAAAATATTCCAGAGGTCAATCAGGCACCCATTTGTATGCCCGGGTGCTGACTACCAAGGGGCACGTCAACATCAGGAGAAAGAAAATTGGCATTCTACGGAATGGAGCTTGGAATGTCAGATCCCTCAATAGAGTAGGTAGGTTAGAAAATTTAAAAACGGAAATGGATAGGTTTAAGTTAGATATGGTGGGAATTCGTGAAGTTCGGACAAGACTTCTGGTCAGGTGAATACAGGGCTATAAATACAAAATCAATTAGGGGTAATGCTGGAGTAGGTTTAGTAATGACTAAAAAAATCTGAGCTCTTGATGTTCATACAAGTGGTTCTCTTTTCTCCAAAGGTCTCTTTAATTTTCCTGTAGCCAGTATCTATCTTAGCCCTAGTGAGATAAGCCTCTACATCCTTACATTTGTCCTCTAGCCATCCCTGCTTAGCCATTTTGCACTTCCTGTCGATCTCATTTTTGAGATGTTTGTACTCCTTTTTGCCTGCTTCACTTACTGCATTTTTATATTTTCTCCTTTCATCAATGAAATGCGATATTTCTTCTGTTACCCAAGGATTTCTACTAGCCCTCATCTTTTTACCTATTTGATCCTTTGCTGCCTTCACTACTTCATCCCTGAAAGCTACCCATTCTTCTTCTACTGTATTTCTTTCCCCCATTGCTGTCAATTGTTCCCTTATGCTCTCCCTGAAACTCTGTACAACCTCTGGTTCTTTCAGTTTATCCAGGTCCCATCTCCTTAAATTCCCACCTTTTTGTAATTTCTGCAGTTTTAATCTACAGGTCATAACCAATAGATTGTGGTCAGAGTCCACATCTGCCCCTGGAAATGTCTTACAATTTAAAAACTGGTTCCTAAATCTCTGTCTTACCATTATGTAATCAATCTGATACCTTGTTGCTTAGAAGCAGCAATAAGAATAGCAAGAGATACATTCAGCAGATGCCACCTATCAGTGCAAACTTCCGCATACCTTCCACAGGATCACTCTCTCTCACATTACAGTTTCCCTCTTTCAATTACAGCCATTTCTAGTTGTCTCCATACCCCTCCATGGTCCACATATGCACCTTCTTCTTCTATCCACAGTTAACAATCCATTGTCAGCTGACTGATCCAGGGCAAAAAGTACATGCTATGAGGGGTGGTAGTATTAGTACATGCTTTGAGGGGTTGTAGTTTTAGTACAAGCTTTTAGGGGTGGTAGTATTAGTGATTCTGAACAAAAAGCTTCATATGGACATATGCCCTATTCCAACTGGTTCCAGACAGAACGTGTCGGGGCACAAAATTAAACTCCATTAAACTTCCTACAATAAAAAGAACCTCCTCATTTCTTCTCTAGGACTAACAGTTTGCACAAAGAGAGAGGGAGAATAATGAAATCTTGCACTTAGCGCATATGCTGTGATAGTTTTGTAGGCCAATTTTAGATAGTTGATAGATGACATGTATCCTCTAACAAATTGTTCGTTTCAACTTCCTCTGAACTACTGTGGTATATTCTAAACAGTGACAATGTTTGAATACTATAGAAAAAAATAACACTACATTAAATGTGGTCTATCTCAGAAACTATTCTGAACTGCATTTGACTGTTTGGTTCAGAATCACTAACACTATCAGCCTTCAAAGTAGAACATTTACCTTTTCTTCCAATTCATCCTGCATTAACAAGAATGTCTCATCTGCCACATCTAATATTTTCAGGGATCGTAACTATGCATTTAACAATCACTGTTTCCAAAACTTAACTAATGAACTATGTATATCCCTGTGCCCTGATATGATACAACATTTCATAAAAGAACACGGGCTGTATCAGAGCATTATTGTAGCTGATACCACAGAGTGTGCAGTGAAGTAAGGTGTATTCTTGGCAAGGGGGTCTGTGATAAATATAGCTGCCCAGTTATGTCACACAAGGTGTGTAAGGAGACAGGCTGCCGATTAGCTAACTCTTATAGCGTTGGTACCAGCTTGGCACCCAGTATCATTAACTGTGGTTACAACTTGTGCTTGTTGTTTCTCCTCTTGTCTTACAATGAAATTACTGCCTAATTTAACTTTACTATTATGAAAATGTCTGTGTAGTTTCAACCCGAGTGATCCAACTAATACTGTGCATCTTTTACAAGACGAAAGGGTTTGTTATTACCCAAGAGAAAAGACAAACTTAAGTATAATTTACATCACACTTAAGGAAGATCTAATCAGTACCTAAGTTAATGAAAAGTTACTTCATAATACAGCTAGTAGAACTGTAATTTCAAGCAATGGATGGGGTGGGGGGTGGGGGGTGGGGTGGGGGAGTGGGGGGTGGGGAACAACAAAATCACAGAAAAAGTTGCACTTTCATATAACAAGTGCAATTTCGATGCATCTCCTGTCTCGAATAAAAACTGGAAGATCACTTTTCCTGTGTACACTAAGAGAATTCACACTACAGTCTTAATGTGGGAAACGAAAGCAGAGTGAAATTACTAAGAAATATCAGTACAAAAAGCCAAATAAACAAATTATTAAAATGTAAATCTATTACGCTGCATAACTTATACCTCTAAAATGCAGCAATAACAAGCAGGTAAAACGGGACTTTTATTTCTTTGATCCTTTTGGCGTCTTGTTCACCTGAAGGTAACTTGCACTTTTTAACAGAATTAATTTGCAGCAGGAGCAAATGCTATTAGTATAACCTCACACAGAGAGGTATACTTCAATAACAACACACATCAGCATTAATTTTATATGGTTTACAATTGAGCAATGGATTTCTTGTACAGCCAGAACACAGAACAAACTGGGCAGACAAATGGTTGGACTATTAACTGAGCTTCTGTCTTAAAATAACTATTGGACTGTGTGGCAGTGTCTATTGTGCCAGCAGCCAGAATAAAGGACAACCTACATCATATCTCTCTCTCTCTCTCTCTCTCTCTCTCTCTCTCTCTGTGTGTGTGTGTGTGTGTGTGTGTGTGTGTGTGTGTGTGTGTGTGTGTGTGTGTGTGTGTGTGGCGCGCGCGCGCGCGCGCGCGCGCATACATTTTCCAGGGTTTGATTTAAGATTAGGCTATACAATATGTTGTGAGCTAAGTAATAAATAGAGTCAGGGCTATACTTGAAGACAATTGAGAACCGCAATAGAGGAGTCACAGAAATGCAAAATTTTGCCAAGTATACTAGCAATTAGCGGTAAATGTTCAATGATCATTATATAACAATTAACTCTAATATTTGTCTTTTACATGTGTCAGCAGTGTACAGCCAGGAAGCCCAACCAATAGACCCAGTGATCGAATCTCAATGTCGGCCTTACGTAGAGAAGGCCCTCAGAGAGTTCGGCACATCTGAATATCCTCCAGGTACCGTGACATGGCAATATTAGTAATCATAATACTAAACAAACAATGTGCTTAGTAATCTTACAGAAACCATTTCTGGCTACAGGTGACAAAGATCAGCAGCATGCTGAACCAGCAGTGTCATCAGAAGATACTGATCAGGTACTGTAAGCTGGACACTGAGATGAATTCAGCAATTACGGTGCTGTATCTTTTAAAATGAGAACAAAATCCGAAACAAATTTTAATTTAGCATTCATAATTTATACTCAACAATAAATAATTATTGATGTGTTTATAGGTTGTATGTCTCTGGACCAAGAAACTTTTCAGTTCCTGACATTTCATCCAAAGCTGCACTTGACATCTTTGGTGGTCCTTCTGACGACGCTAAGTCTTTCCAACAATTGGCAAGACTCAGCATCCCTAGGAGCACCTCCAAAGATGTCCAGCGTAACTCTGTATGAAACATCATGAACTGGAAAGCTTTTAGGACCACAGCCATAATACAACAACAACAACAACACCCAAAGACTCATCATCAACTAAGACATGTGCTTGTGAAAGCCTTCACTGAAGAAAAAATTCCACCTGATTAAAATTTTCAAATATAGTAGAAATTCAGTGTAAGTGTAATTACATAATTCTTTATAGGTGCCAAAGTCTGGAGAGGCAGACAGCCCCACTGAGACAGTAGAAGTATCTACCGAGGAGGTAACAAGTAAAGAGGAGGCCGTTGCAAGTGCAGAAGAAGGATTACACAGCACTGAGGATGAAGCAGCCAGTGCAGAAGAAGGACAACAAAGAGAAGAACGGAGTGTTCCCACTGAAGAACTGGGATCACCTGAAAGTGCTGAGGAGGTGACAAAAGATGGTGCTGTGAGTGTAGAGGAGGCGGCAGCCAGCACGGAGGAGGAGGCGGCTGCCGCCAGCGCGGAGGAGGAGGCGGCTGCCGCCAGCGCGGAGGAGGAGGCGGCTGCCGCCAGCGCGGAGGAGGAGGCGGCTGCCGCCAGCGCGGAGGAGGAGGGGGGAGCGGCCAGTGTGGAGGAGGAGGGAGCAGCCAGCGTGGAGGAGGAGGGAGCAGCCAGCGCGGAGGAGGAGGGAGCAGCCAGTGCAGAAGAGGCAGCAGCCAGCGCGGAAGAGGCAGCAGCCAGTGCGGAGGCGGAGGGAGCCGCCAGTGGGGAGGAGGCAGCAGCAGCAGCCAGTGCGGAAGAGGGAGCAGCCAGTGCGGAAGAGGGAGCAGTCAGCGCGGAAGAGGGAGCAGCCAGCGCGGAAGAGGGAGCAGCCAGTGCGGAAGATGGAGCAGCCAGTGCGGAAGAGGGAGCAGCCAGAGCAGAGGAGACTGTGACTAGCGCAGAAGAGGGTGCAGCCAGCGCAGAAGAGGGTGCCGCCAGCGCAGAAGAGGGTGCCGCCAGCGCAGAAGAGGGTGTCGCCAGCGCAGAAGAGGGTGTCGCCAGTGCAGAAGAGGGTGCCGCCAGCGCAGAAGAGGGTGCCGCCAGCGCAGAAGAGGGTGCCGCCAGCGCAGAAGAGGGTGCCGCCAGCGCAGAAGAGGGTGCCGCCAGTGCAGAAGAGGGTGCCGCCAGCGCAGAAGAGGGTGCCGCCAGCGCAGAAGAGGGTGCCGCCAGCGCAGAAGAGGGTGGTGCAAGCGCAGAAGAGGGTGCAGCAAGCGCAGAAGAGGGTGCAGCCAGTGCAGAAGAGGGTGCCCCCAGTGCAGAAGAGGGTGCCGCCAGCGCAGAAGAGGGTGCCGCCAGCGCAGAAGAGGCTGCTGCAAGTGCAGAAGAGGCTGCAGCCAGCGCAGAAGAGGCTGCAGCCAGCGCAGAAGAGGCTGCAGCAAGCGCAGAAGAGGCTGCAGCAAGCGCAGAAGAGGCTGCAGCAAGCGCAGAAGAGGTTACTGTAAGAGCAGAAGATGCTGCCGCAAGCGCAGACGAGGCTGCCACAAGCACAGAAGAAGAACAAAAGGAAGATGAGAAACAAAAAGATGCAACTGATGAGAAAGCAGCAGGGGATGCAGAGGAAAAACCTGTGGATATTCCTGAAGGAAAAGATGTTGTTCCTGAATCAGCTGAGAGTAAGTGATGCTCTTCAAGTTTTGCATTTGCACTTCAATATTTGTACTTCAATATTTGTACTTCTAGTAGCAACGAGGTGAGTGTACATTAACATTCATGCATTTAAATCTGATAACTGTCAAAAACACGAAGAAATCAGCTGGTTGACTCTCTCACAAACAAAATTCAGTGACACCTGAATAGTACTCATCAACTCTAATGAAATTCAGTCTTCAGATAGTGATTGCCACTGATGAAAAAGTTTCTTAAGTTACTTCCATCATTCTCCTGCCAATCACACTGAAAACTCTTGTTCTGTTATTACTCCTTCATACCTCTATTTGCATAAGTCCTTTGCCCCAGCACCTTTTCTCTTGGTCGTGACTTTTAAAGAATGATAGTGCCACTTGACAAGAATTTATTACAGTCTAATTTAGAAACTACTATCAATGAAACAATAAATCTATTTTAAAATAAAGAATGCTATTCACAAAATAACTACAGTGTGAAAAACATCTACTGACTCCTTAATCCTAAAAAGACTAAAATTTCTAGTCATAAACTACAGTTCAATGAAACTGTTATTTGTGATAGTGAACTGACAGCAAATAAGAGTCAACAACAATGTAAACTTCAATCTGTAAACACTTCTGTAAATAGACTCAATCCTCTCAAGTCTTTGCAAATCATTCAATAACACCAGTGTTTCCTTGTGCCGGTACTTTTCATGTGTTCAGAACAGGCATGATTTTCATACTTTCATACTGTTGTACTTTGCACTGCAAGGGAATATGTATGAGGGTCACCCCAAAAGAAATGTGCATTTTTTATTTTTTATTTTTAATCCATCTTTTATTCTACATGTTTTAAGGTTTTACAGTGTGTAGATACATCCTTTAGAAACAATATTTTCATTTCTCCACATAATTTCCATCCCCCTCAACTGCCTTACGCCATCTTGGTACCAGCACCTGTATACCCACCCGGTAAAATTCTGGACCAACCTGGAGGAGTCCCTGTTTGGCAGTGAGCACTAGGGAGTCATAATCTTCAAACCTTGTTCCATGAAGAGAGTCTTTCAGTTTCCCAATGAGACGATAGTCACATGGAGGCAGGTCAGGACTGTACGGCAGGTGTTTCAGTGTTATCCATCCGAGTTTTGTGATTGCTTCCAAGGTTGTTTGACTGACATGTGGAAGTGCATTGTCGTGCAACAGCAAAACATCCTGCTTTTGCCGATGTGGTCGAACACGACTCAGTCGAGCTTGAAGTTTCTTCAGTGTTGTCACATATGCATCAGAATTTATGGTGTTTCCACTTGGCATGATGTCCACAAACAAGAGAGTCCTTCGGAATCGAAAAACATCATAGCCATAACTTTTCCAACAGAAGGGGTGTTTGGAATTTTTGTTTTCTTGGGTGAATTTGCATGATGCCACTCCATTGATTGGCTCTTCGTCTCTGGTGAAAACTGATGGAGCCATGTTTCATCACCTGTCACAAGTCTTCCAAGAAATTCATCTCCACCATTCTCGTACTGTTCCAAAAGTTCGCTGCATCCCATTTTTCTTGTTTCTTTGTGAGCCACTGTCAACATCCTGGGAACCAATCTGGCACAAACCTTTTTTAATGCCAACACTTTCAGTATTCTGCAAACACTTCCTTCCTCTATCTCAACATAGCATGACAATTAGTTCACTGTGATGCATCTGTCAGCAGTCACCAATTCGTTAACACTCTGCTCATTGCCTGGAGTGTGTGCAGTACGAGGCCTGCCACTGTGAGGACAATCCTCAATATTGCCATGCCGGTTTCATCATGTAACCTGCTTGCCCACTGACTAACTGTGCTGCGATCGACAGCAGCATCTCCATACACCTTTTTCAACCTATTGTGGATGTTCCCCACTGTCTTGTTTTCACAGCACAGGAATTCTATGACAGCATGTTGCTTCTGACAAATGTAAATGTAGCATCCATCTTGAAGACATGCTATGACAGTGCCACTCACGTGAACAGGCTGAACTAAGTTCGAAAACAAGCAGGAAGGATGTATCTACACACTGTAAAACATTCACACAACCAGAATGAAAACTATATTTTTACAAAAATAGTGTGCATTTCTTTTGGAGTGACCCTTGTACAAAGAGCACAATATTATTGACAAAAGAAGAGGCAAAGAATATTTCCTCTATGATTGTTAAGTTATCCAGTCAACTGTGTGTTTTATTTCTTTCTCTAGGTGAGGAACCAATAACAGAAGCGGAACCAATCCCTGAGGAAGAACTAACACAGGTAGGCCTTTAGTGTGTTTTTTTTTTTTACAATACAACTTAATGGACAGCAATCAAAATCTGCCACTGCAAATTAGGCTTGAAGATATGTATGATTACAATCCCAAACAATATCCCATTGTTAAATCTTAAATTGAAACTTCCACACACACCCACACACACACACACACACACACACACACACACACACACACACACACAGTTGGACTAAAACTGCTAACAAAAATTCCTTTGCTAAATTTTAACCCTTGGTTATTCCAAAGGAAACATCATCTGTCAAAACATTTGTAATACCCCAGAAGGTGAAAACATGTGTAATCTTAGTTGAAGATGTGTTTATCTTGGGTAAGACTGAAGCACACACAGCTTCTGAAGAATTTCTTATGTGCTGCTCGTTTACAGAGCAACGCTTCTAGTGATAAGTGTACATTAGCCCCAAAAAAGTAACATGAAACTGCTTCTTGGTTGGCATGTTGTTGTAGTTCAGATTGTCTTACATTACTTCAAGTGCTCTTATGTCACTGGTACTATGCATTGATCACTGGAAGTGCACCTTCATTAACAAACTGGAAAAAAGAAATGCCTCGGAAGCGGTGTATAATTCACATGCTTGCCTTAACACAAAATTTTTGGTCTCGTGGGGAATTATCCATGTCCTTAACTTTTTCAAGTAACTCCTCAACAGAATAGAAGGAGTGACCCATGAGGAAACTCTTCAGTTTCGATTTGAAAGCGTGTGGATTACCACTAAGATTTTTGAATTTGAGTGGTAGCTTACTGAAAATGGATGCAGCAGTATACTGCACACCTTTCTGCACAGGAGTTACGGAAGTCCAGTCCAAATGCAGGTTTGATTTCCGGTGAGTATTAACTGAGTGAAAGCTGCTTATTCTTGGGGATAAGGTAATATTGCCAACATGAAATGACAGTAAGGAATAAAAATATGGAGAGGCCAATATCAAAATCCCTAGACTCGTGACCAGGGGTCGACAAGAGGTTCGTGAACTTACATTACTTACTGCCTGAACCACCCATTTCTGAGCCTAAAATATCCTTTTAGAATGGGAAGAGTTACCCCAAACTATAATACCATATGACATAAGCGAATGAAAATAAGCAAAGTAGAATAATTTTCGTGTCGAACGATCACTCACTTCTGATACCATTCAAATAGTAAAAATGGCAGTATTGTCTTTGAACAAGGTCCTGAACTTGGGCTTTCCATGACAGTTTACTATCTATCTGAACACCTAGAAATTTGAACTGCTCAGTTTCACTAATAATATGCCTGTTCTGTGAAATTAAAACATCAGGTTTTGTTGAATTGTGTATTAGAAATTGTAAAAACTGAATCTTAATGTGATTTAGCGTTAGTTGATTTTATAGAAGCCATGAACCTATGTCATGTACTGCACTATTTGAAACCGAGCCAATATTGCACACAACATACTTTAACTACCAAGCTAGTGTTATCAGCAAACAGAGTTACCCTTAATACAAGAGGGCATATCATTTATATAAATAAAGAACAGGAATGGCCCCAAAAATGATCCCTGGGGCACCCCCCAATTGACCATACTCCACACAGACCTCACACCACAGCCATCTCAACATTGTGAATAATGACCTTTTGCTGTATGTTGATAAAGTAAGAGGTGAACCAATAGTGAGGTACTCTCCCTATTCTGTAATGGTCCACCTACTGGAGCAATATTTCGCAATCAATACAATCAAATGCCTTAGTTTAATCAAAAAATATGCCTACCGTTCGAAACTTTTGTTTAACCCATCCAGTACCTCACAGAGAAAAGAGAATATAGCATTTTCAGTTGTTAAGTGACTTCTAAAGCTGAACTGTACATTTGACAGCAAATCGTGTGATATAAAATGATCAATTATCCTTACATACACAGCCTTTTCAATAATTTTAAACACTGATGGCTCAGAAATAGTTATAAAATTGTCTACATTATCCCTTTCTCACTTTATATAAAGCGGCTTTACTACTGAGTACTTTAATTGTTCAGGAAACTTACCATTCCTAAGGGAAGAAGTACAAATATGGCTAAGTACAGGGCTAACATGTGCAGCACAGTACTTTAATATTGTGTTAGGCACTCCATTATATCCAGGAGAGTCCTTAGTCCTCAGTGATTTAATTATTGACTCAATCTCCCCCTTGTCTGTATCACAGAGGCGAATGTTTGCTTGACAACAGCCAAAGTCAAAATTTCCTCAACAGTAAGTCTGATTACAAATAAAATAAGACAATGCAGGAAAGATCATTCTCTGGTAGTTCTAATTTTTTCCGATCATATCTCTTGTTCAATAAAATATACTGCACATAAATTAAGAAAGAGTGTGATTAAAATAATTTGCAACTTTTGACAGATCAGCCCAGTGGAGGGGACATGATGTTGATTCCCAGGAAACATGAACTATGAGCCAGTTTACCCTCATGTGCCACCCACAGGTCAGCAAGTAGAGTGCATCGTGCTGCTATGCCATTAGTAAACAGAATCATGTAGTGCTCAGCACCAGCTGTTTACATGCTCAAGGGTTTTTTTTATTAGTATTGTCTCAGTAGCAGTCTCAACATTAGATCTACTATAAACATCATGTCCGAGAACACATTAGCTGACTTCAGAGTTATCAAGGCTTAGAATGGGAATTCCAATCTGCCAGACAAGGCTGTGAATATTCTGAACCAAAGTGGGGATATAATTTTAGATGTTTCAGGAGAGACAGACAGAACAGCCATTGTACACAATATTTATGAACCTACGACACTGAGAAATGAAATGGAGAAGGAAAGGAATGAAGATGAGAATGATGAAGCATCACCAGACCAGTTCCTCCAGAAAACACTGACCATGAAACGTAGTTCTGACAGAATGGTAACCAAGATGGATGCATTGCAGCAGGTGGAATACACACAAGTAAATGGTTATTATCAGTACAAGGGGTCCCCTAAAAAAAGAGTTTGGTTTCCAGCATAAGTTTTTGTCTTGGAAGTTCACCATACAGAAAAGCAACATAGTGGCCTAATGATCCTAGTACCTGTGTGCCACGAGAAGCATCTCATTCAAAGACACTGCGTCCCTTGACAAGACATGTTAATGTATGCCACACATTCACAGAAGGCTGGAGAGGCTGCACAGCCAAATCAACAACAAAAGCATTGATATAAATGGGTGGCAGCATAATCATTCTTCATATTAGCTCAGCTTGTGGTTTCAGTACAAACTGCTATTGGTGCTCAGTTAAAGAAAGCTAAGTATCATGAGGAAATTAATGTCACAGCTTTCTGCAGAACAGCTTCCAAATTTTCTGCTCCAATATGTATACAAAAGCTGCAACGCTACTGTCAAGGAAAGCAGAAATTTTTTTGGTGCAGAAAAATATTTCATCAGTGAAAATTGAATTTGTCATGAATATGGTTCATGGAACTTGGAATGTGCAGAACTGTCAAAAGTCACAACTTATTTTAATTACACAAGAAATACATGTAAAACTTGTCTAATGTGATAACTTCATTAACTCACAGATATTTAGTACTACTGATTTTCTAACCCAGTAAACTGATTTTCCACAGGAAATGGAGATTCCAGAGAAGCTGCGACCTAGAGAACACATTGCAAAAATACTACAACTTGATTCTGAATCTGCCGAAAAAGAGCTAATGCTGAGCAAGGTAGCCGATATTATACTGCGAGATTTAAAACGCCTCTATGACAATGCTATCAAGCCTCTTGAAACACTTTACAAATACAGAGACCTCAGCAACCGACACTTTGGAGGTAAGCAGATATTTAACGTTTGTGTGCTTATGTACTAATCTCCTTTCCACAGCCAGTTGAATACAGAAATGATTTTATCATCTGCCTCAACAACTACATTCCAAAACTACTACATCATCTCATTTATACCTTCTGAGATACATATCTGTGTGTGGCTGTACGTTATCACTTTCTCCAAGTTACATTACACAGGTTCTGCCAGAATCAATTGTCCTCAAGTGTTCCAGCACTGTATGATGCCTTTGTGTATTAACTTAATTCAGTGCCTAAAAATCTGGACGATGGAGGGAGATGAACATTTAACCTAATGCCAACAACAAGGTTATTACAGAACAAACTAGGATTGAGGAAATAAATAGACTTTTTTCCTTTTCAATCCCAGAATTTGCCTTAACAGTTTAGATCAGGGGCCATCAAGCCTTTTCACTCAAGAGCCAATACTAACATTGTGGGGTAGCCCCTCAGGCTGCATATTATTCATTGATAACCTACATAAATTAGTATGTTATGAGCTCCCCAATACACTAACTATAGCTAAGGTGCTAAAATTTTGCCCACTACCCACCAAGTACCGATCGTTAAAAGTGGGCCCCATGCGAAACAATTTATCTCAACTGTTCTCTGTTTCAGATTGTTGCCACCCTGTGACTCCAAAGTTTTTACAATGTAATTATCTGACCAAGTATTGCCATATTTCTAGAATGAAATTTACACTCTACAGCGGAGTGTGCGCTGATATGAAACTTCCTGGCAGATTAAAACTGTGTGCCGGACTGAGACTCGAACTCGGGACCATTGCCTTTCGCGGGCAAGTGCTCTACCAACTGAGCTACCCAAGAACGACTCATGCCCCGTCCTCACAGCTTTACTTCTGCCAGTACCTCATCTCCTACCTTCCAAACTTTACAGAAGCTCTCCTGCGAACCTTGCAGAACTAGCCCTCCTGAAAGAAAGGATATTGCGGAGACATGGCTTAGCCACAGCCTGGGGGATGTTTCTAGAATGAAATTTTCACTCCACAGCGGAGTGTGCGCTGATATGAAACTTCCTGGCAGATTAAAACTGTGTGCCGGACCGAGACTCGAACTCAGGACCTTTGCCTTTCGCGAGCAAGTGCTCTACCAACTGAGCTACCCAAGCACAACTCACGCCCCGTCCTCAGTTGGTAGAGCACTTTCCCGCGAAAGGCAAAGGTCCCGAGTTCGAGTCTCAGTCCGGCACACAGTTTTAATCTGCCAGGAAGTTTCATATTGCCATATTGTCTGTGTGAGCAGGTGATTACTCGAGTAACGACAGTAATTGTACTTAGATTTAAATGTATGCTGCAATATGAGACACAATCACATATGTTTATGGAACATTTTGAATGTCATTCTTCTTCTGTTTACTGCACTGAATTACAACAGACTTAATTCATATTCATTGCTACAATGCATTTGGAAATAAGTGTCTCTGCAAAGCACATTGATGAATCCATGTTATTTGCATTTGAAAATTGTAGCATAGCAGCTCAATAGTATGAGACACATAGACACATGAGTTGTCAGCACTGGAAGATAAAAAATAAAACAATGTCCTCTCAACCCCAAAGGGTGGCGTTACTTGCCCCTCTGCCCCTGAGGCTAGCAGCCAATTTTACACAGCTTATGCCCTTACTCACCAATGTCCATTAAGACTGAAGAAATCTTAAAATTATGTTTTCTCTGTAAGTATTTTTGTTTGTTACTGAGCATGAAAACTACAGACTTAACGAGTTCTTCATGTTAGCTGACATTTTTGGATTCAGCTATTAGTTACTGGATAAATATTGTTATAAATTAGGGCTGAGAACCACGGGCTGCATGATTATTTGATTCAAGTCTCATGCGGTATGCGGGCTGCTGTTTGACAACCACTGGTTTAGATGACAGTTGAACAGGGATTTGAAACCTCATCTTGCCAAATGTGGGGCCAGTGTCTCACCACTGTGCCACCTAGTTCAGTCACTGCCTTAACAATTCTGGGTTACAGTCACTGCACCTCAGTTTAATTGTCTATGTTTTCCTGTGCATCTGATATCTATTTCTCGAAGTTTGTACAGAAAACCATACATTTGCTACATGTAAATGACAGCATGAGAGAATTCATTGCAACAAGCAGTGGTGCCATTCAAATAATAGCAGTAACTCCTAATAAGAAATAAGAAAAAGCAAGAGCACAGAAATTGTAACTTGGAAATGGAAAACCCATTTAAGCATCGGAAGTAAGATTTCCTGGAATGGTCATGGTCAAAGGCCATATCTCACAGATATTCATAAAGTCTCAAAATTAAAAGCTACAAACCAGAAGGCGTCTGGGAATTAAGAACAAATGATCACTGTCAAAGACAACTGCCTGTTAGCTGATAGAATGGTGGTGAGAATAACGATTTTGACTTCAGCAATTACTGACTCAATCCATAGCCCATAGCACTGCAGAAAAATAAAGATAAGTTGGGCAGGATAAGAGTTTCAGAATGGAAACTGGGAGAGAACAAAGCGGAAAATGAAATTACATAGTACATTCCTTTCAGTACTGAACTTCTGAAACAACAGAATCTACAAACACAGAAACATCCTTCACAGAGTGCACAGCTTGTAGTTCAACAAAAAGCTGTCTACATATTTTACAGGCTTTAAGATGTGGCTACTATTGCAAAAAAAAAAAAGAAAAAAAAAATTCTACACCTGAAAAGTTACACAGTGAAAGCAATGTAAAATATTAAATGCAAGGTTAAACAAATTTAATGTGCCTATAAATGACTGAGCTGAATAATTCAAGTAATTACTGGAGCTCTCTAAATGTTCTTTGACAGCAATGACAAAGTGTTAGCAATCAGGCTTCCTTCTCATCCCATCCAGTAGGTCTCCCCTGACCCGCAGCTCTGGGTGACTTTTGCAAAATCTACCACTTTCCTAGACCTCTACAGTCCTTTTCCTTCACCCTCTTCCTTCCCCTTCAGCCCCTCTGCCTGAATGAAGAGCCACTGGCTCCGAAAGCTTACTTAATAATAACATTCTTTTATGTGTGTGTTCTGCCACTGCTTGGTGAATAGATTTTTTTAAGCCTATCCATGAAATTAAAGTATTAACAATGATTTATTTGGTATTATAGACAAGATGTTCTGGTAAGAGTGACGTAAAACACAAATTTTTCTCAGAGTGTTTCACGCATAGTAAGATGCAAGGATACAAACAATATGACAAGGAAGGAAACAAGTTGAGTGGGTACATACGGCTTCAGGAAGTTGTAAAAGTAGAATGGATAGGAAGAATAAGTAAGGTAGGTGTAATTTCAGGGAATAACGTCAAAAAATTAATAATTCATGCTGTATTGATGAAGGCCTTATTACCAAATAACACATTTTTCTTGATACTGACATTATTCAATACTGGATATGTTTAAGATGACATGCAATCTGCTTGGATCCAAGCAGGTGAGAGTAGTGCAAAACACTGGCAAACACACTAAGTCAAATGACAATGTAAGACAAGCTGTTTTCTAATACTCTCTTTTCATTTTTCTTTCAGATCCCGAAATCTTTTCAAAACCTCTGATACTATTTATGGGTCCCTGGAGTGGAGGGAAGTCCTCTATCATCAATTATCTATTAGACAATGAATACACAGGAACCGCACTACGAACAGGTAAGAAAAATGTCACATCAACAAGATGTGTGTTCAGCAAAAATATACATTTCAGAAAAGATATGTTTCTTCATCTTTAATCCACTACAAGTTTGCACTGGATCATTTCAATGAAAAGTCTCTTCTCCATAAACTGAACCAGATTCTTTATGTTCCGTGAATCAGAATTACTCTAACATGTTATGACAGTATTTTTGTCTTTTTACTTTCAAATTTGCTGCATTGGTATTATGTATCAATACTATGCACTGAACAATGGAAATTCCTAGATGCACAATATGTAAAATAAAGGAAAAGCAATCACTCGCCTATAGCAGACTGACTGCAGTGCATAGAAATTGTGTGACAGAAAACTAGATAGTTATTAAGCTTGTGACAAATGCTCGGCTACTATTTGGTATTCATCCTATTGGGCTACTTTTATCCTATTCAGCTGAATACTGAATATCTAGGTAGTATTTGGCCAAACATTGAATACTAATGTAAGATGTGTCGTAATCAGATAACTGGTAAAATTAGTTTTTTTTAAATTTCATATTATTTTTATTTTCCTTTTAATAATTAAACTAGTGTTGGATAATCGACTTCCATATTACAAATGTTAACAAAAAGTTAGGTATCAAATAAAATACATTTTTGTATTCTGCAGGCTAATTTTTTAAAATAATAAATGACTATGCATTTGAATTCTCGTAATTGAAATTCAGAATTGGAAGATTATGGTGTGGAAGGACTAATTTTTATGAATTTTTAGGCAGCAGTTTACTCGTTTTCTTCTCGTAAACATTTCCAACTTCAGAGGAAAGACACTCCAATTAAACACTACTTCTGGCAATGGCAAATATTTTGCTGCAAGATTTACCAAACACACAAATTTATCTTTTCTTGCTTGCCACCACACGTATCATCATGATGCAATATGTTGTTAACACTTAAATAAAGATCTAGGTCAGTTGCAACTGCATTATTTTCTTTAGATATCCTGGTATGAGCTCTGTGTGTGTGTGTGTGTGTGTGTGTGTGTGTGTGTGTGTTTTCTTCCCCCCCCCCCCCCCCCCCCCCCCTGCAACCACCTCTAAAAAGCAATCCATAAATGATGAGTGAATAGTTCAACATAGACTCTGCACTTTGATTTTCATCCTCTTGGCCTGAATAGGAGAGGAATTTGTACTACCGTTGCTGCTTGTTTCATGATTCACCTTTAGGCTATTGATCAAAATATACTGCCTTACTTTTTCTCTTTGCAGTTGACTTGTGAAAAACATTTTAAAGCATGGGCCTTAAGTGGTAGCAACCAAATGATTCTTACTTTTTGTGATGTCTTCAAATCAAACTTGCAAACCCTTATTGTATATCAAGCCTCACCTGGCTTAATTTGTGTGTCAGCTCATTTTACTGCAATATCGCATTAATTTAACAACATATTTATTTACCAATAATTTCAGAAGTGCAAGTGTATCCAGAATTTGTGATTCTCATTACGCTCTCAAGTGGTTGTAGTAATTTCTAAAGTTGGTCTCAAAGCTCCCATTGTGCAGCAATCACAATGGCAATATCACAATCCATGAGACAAGTGTGAAATGTCCCGTTTTTGTTCTATTAGCCTTGCAAGCATATAACGGGTGGAATTCCACTGCGTTCACACATCTTGCACCAATTCATACTGATGGAGAATCAAATCTTTTAAGATGGAATGCAGTTTTTATAGTGCAGTGTCAAAATGATTAAAATGAGTTATAATCCTCCTACCTGTTACTATCATTTGAGTCACATCTGACAGAGCCTTCAGACAATCATTAACAATTAATTGAAGAGCATGAATGAAACAATGTACTGAAGCCAACTCTGCACACTAACAACTTTTATTATGTTTTGTCCATTATCACAAATAACAACATGAATTTTTGCCTGCTGGATATCCCATAAACTTGCAATCTCCTGTAAACTAATTGCTATGTTTTCTGCTGTGTGTTGTCCCTCAAAATGGTTGATGTTCAATACTACATGTCTGACACTGAATTCATGATCAATAATATGTGCAGCAAAACTTAGAACACTGTTTTGATTACGCAAGCATGTCCACAAGTCGCATGTCACACATATATAATCAGTCTTTGAAATTAATCTTTTAATTGTCTCAACCAGCTTATAATATATTTCTGGAATTATTTTGTCTGAAAAGTAAGGGTGGCTTGGTATTTTATACTGTGGCAAAGCGCTATTAGTTAGTCTTCTAAAACTAACCCTTTCTCCTATATTTACAGCGTCATTGCCAAGTCTATCATTTTGGCAATCAAAAGATGGTATTTTTTAGCCTTGGGATCATTAATATCTCACGGTTTACATATTTCAGAACATTCTTCAACACTCAGTTGTTTTCTTGATGTCAAAGGTTTATTTCTGTATCTTGATCCACAATTTATTGCCCCTTAGGAAGTGTGGAATGCAACTTACTATGTTCACCACTGTGTTTATTTTTCAATTGATTTATCATTCCTGATGTAGTCGCCTGCTTTTCAGTGCTACCATGAGAAATTTTTATTTCGCACAGTTTACACACAACACTTTTTGGATTATTTTCATCACCCTTGAAGTACGTCCATCTAGGCAATTTTTTTAGAAGCCTTAATCAACTATTATTTGTCAGATCTTAGGTGATTTCACTTTTAAACAAATCAAAAGATAGAGAGTACAATGAATTGTACTTACATACTGACGATGTTTGGTGTGGTGTGTGTGGAGGTAAGTAAATTAGAAACAAATACGCTTGTACAAAATTTTCCTGTCATGCGCTGGCCAAACTTTTTTCCTAATTTTCAGCTATTTGGCTAGAAGCCACAGTATATTTGGTACTTGGCATATGGCTGAATATACTATTCAGTGCAAGTCTGCTATTTGTACTAGTTTTTGAGCTCTTGGTCTTTCTCTAGTAAAAGTTCACACATTCACACACACTATCAGACAGACACCCAAATACACAAGTCCATGGCCAAGGTGAGGCGTAAAACAGAAATACTAAGACTGTTTCAATACACCATGTACATACCTTCATCTGCTTTTCCCTAATTAGTAAAATTTTTAAGAATACAAGACTAAAAGCAGCTCTTTAAGCTCTAATACTTATGCTGTCTGTACGTCCACTACCTTCTTTGTCATAAGCAAGTGGTCTCTTGTCAGTTGTTCCCTATTCTCTATCACTCTGTATAGTTATTTTGTCACCTTAACTATGCTAATTATAGTCACTAACTTTTGCAGCCTTTAATGGGTAGAAAATGTAAAGATGAAGAATGAATTAAAAGTCAATAATGCACATGAATAAATATTTTCCCAGAATATTTTCATAAATAACACTAATATGCTGAGGGAATGAAAATAACAGCCTACAAGTTGCTCACTATATATTGGCTTTCACATTCTCTTCTTCTGATTTTCACACCGTGTCCTGTTTCTCTATTTGAATTGATATCTTCTTTGCTCTTTTTATGCCTTTGTTAGCCTTTTATCTTCTTATGTTAATAAGCCACAGCTTAAACTACTAATGGAGTAACATTTATCTTTTGTTTTACACGTTTGTAAAGAGTGTAAGAAGAATAGCAACATCATACCACAGAATAGAATGAACAGTTCTGTTACACTGTTGTAATACTCTCTGAAACATTAAATTAACTTTTTAGGTGCTGAACCATCACCAGCCTATTTCAACATTGTTATGTGGGGTGACCGATCGGAGGTGCTAGACGGAACGCAGCTCGCAGCCGACTGGACATTTTCTGGCTTACAAAAGTTTGGGCAGGGTCTGCTAGATCGACTGAGAGGTCTGCGCTTACCTAACAAATTGCTCGAAAAGGTAAGCTGGGCTATTTTACTTAAGACATTGCATAAAGATCAAACTCAACCATGGAAGTGAGAATAATATTCATTCCAAGCATTTAGATTCATAACTTTGTGTGCACTGTATCCACAAAGGTTCTTTTATAGGTTAATGATTTACAAATGATTACGATTAATACAAGGAAAGCACTAACAACTGGAGATCCTGATTCTCCTTCATAAAATTCTTGTTGAACAGATCGGAAATCATATGTATTTATTAATGAGTTTTGCTACTGTGTAGATTTCCTATCTATACTAGCTACCAGTGATGTGTTTCCAAACAAAAATCACACATGACAAGATCACTGTATTTCTGGTTATTATGTAATATTGTCAATTTGAGCAGTTTCTTCATATACACGTATAATGCTAAAGCAAAAGGTTAACTCAGTGAAAAATTCCTTGTACAGGAAGTCCAGTGGAAAGGATAGGGAGAGGTTGAAAGCTTAATACAGTAAGTGAAATGAGGAGACATGAGAGCAAGGATGAGAGATAAGAATATACTGTGAAGCATTCAACTGATCTCCAACTAGCAAAAATATTTGTGAGAAAACTGACATTGGAAAGAATGGAAGTATTTGTGTACTCCACCACAATATGGCAATTAGGCACAATGATAAGACTTTCCAGATCACTGTCACCCTCTTGCTACTGGTACAATTGTTGCTCCGGATAGGAAATTTAGTAAAAACTTGGACTATATTTAAAATGAACTGCAGCTTTAATTTTGTCATTAGTGTTGCTATAAAGCAACTACCTTTGTTCTGGCACCAAAACATGTACCATTATGGAAACAGTAATAGTCAGAGCTATAATACGGCAACGCAATATCTCATCCAAGATGATATGGTAAATGATTAAAACCTAACAGCTTTAAAAAAGAAGAAGAAGAAGTTATCCTTTGCCCCTACAGTGCCTCTCAAAACATGTGGTGTATAAACATCTTTCTTTAATCTTACTTTCAGTCTGTAAAAATCTGCATCTTTTCTGAAATACAAACAGCATTATGAAGTCAGGATGCAAAATTTCTACTATTAGTGGCAGACAAGATTTCATCGACACCATTATTGCTCAAGTCAAATATTGGTAAAATCAGACCTCCACTCTTCTCGTTCCTCCGACTGTATCTCTTCGGGACTGTAACATCCTGCATTTTTCATAGCTGGGTTCATATAATGCAATCTAAGTCTTCCCCTTGTTCTCTTCTCCTTTATATGACCTCTTATTAGTTTCATGATTTAGTCTGTAGAGTGCAAAACCAGTACTACTATTATCTTCTTTTATTTCACAAAGCCAGTTTTAGCACTTCCTCTCATTCTAGTAAAAGCTCCATATAGTTAAGATATATTTCTACAAGCACATCCACTCTTTTGATTTTTCCTAAATAAATCTTCTTTTATATATCTCAAATTCAGCCCAACTCCTTTTCAGCTTAAAAGTCTGTAAATCACAACTGTGAATATCAACACTCCATGCATAACATATTTAAATAAATATTTTAAAAACAAAGATTCCAAGACTTACCAAGCGGGAAAGCGCCGGCAGACAGGCACAATGAACAAAACAAAACACACACACACACACACACACACACACACACACACACACACACACACACAGTTTGTGTCTGTGTATGTGCAGATGGGTGTGTGTGTGTGTGTGTGTGTGTGTGTGTGTGTGTGTGTGTGTGAGCGCGCGCGCGTGTATACAGTCCTTTTTCCCCCCTAAGGGAAGTCTTTCCGCTCCCGAGATTGGAATGACTCCTTACCCTCTCCCTTAAAACCCACATCCTTTCTTCTTTCCCTCTCCTTCCCTCTTTCCTGAAGAAGCAACCATCGGTTGCGAAAGCTAGTAATTCTCTGTGTGTGTGTGTGTGTGTGTGTGTGTGTGTGTGTGTGTGTTTTGTTCATTTTGCCTGTCTGCCGGCACTTTCCCGCTTGGTAAGTCTTGGAATCTTTGTTTTTAATATATTTTTCCCATGTGGAAGTTTCTTTCTATTTTATATAAATAAATATTTTGTTACATTCAAAGCTTTTACACTGGTACAGCATAATCCTTTTCTTCTTATTGAAAGCACTTTTTGCTTCAGCAATTCTACTTCTACTTTACTGTGGCTATCCATGGTGCTCTTACTATTTAATTAAGTAAAGAGATCTATCTCCTCCAGGATTACTTTTCCCTATACTGTCTTGTGCAATAAAATTTTTGAGCATAAATAACACACTCAACTGTAATTTCATTAAAACGACTGATTTAACCAAAAGATTTTGAGACACATCATATAACTGATTCTATTTATAAAATGTACTGTTAGATCTGTTCACTTAGTGCAACTCATTAAAAATGTTTCATCTCTAATCCTATAAGACTTTTTCATCAAAGTTATTTTCTGTGAATAATCATAAGTTCAATGCATAACAAATTATTAAGTTGGGCTGCCAAAGTTACTATTCATGAAAGGCACTTCCAAACAGAGTGCCACAACGGGCAGCTGAGACATCAGGATACTGTTCGAAATGGACAGGCCCAGTGCTCACCTCATCTGCCTTACTCATCATGTTGCGTGTAACGAGAGTGGAAAAAGAAGGCCTTCTAGCATACAAAGAAGGTACTGACAGATTTGTCATGTATTACCATCTACATACCTCCTCTTAGTTTAACCAAATGTAGCAGAGGATACATGACAGAAGTGATCCTTGAGAAAGTGTCACCAAGATACTGAACTGGCAGATTCTTGAAGTTAGATGTAAACTAAACCGAGTTACAGTTTACAAACCGGCTTTAAATGGTGACACTATGAATATAGTACAACCCCCTACTTGTTGCTCACATGTGGATTGTGAGGATCAGATTAGAATAACACAACACACAAAGATGCAATCAAACAATCATTCTTCCTGCACTTCATAAGTGGATGGAATAGGAAGAAATCCTAAGAACTGGTACAATGGGACATACCCTCTGCCATGCACTTCAAGGTGGTTTGCTGAGTATAGGAGTATATGTAGACATAGACCTAGACGTAGAAGTGAGATGAAGACACCATTACATCACACTAGGGTCACAAACATGCATCCTAGTTCATGGGTGAAAACCACTTCCAATAGAAGGCAGAAATTGATACAATGAATCAACTCCGATCCTACCACAATAGTTTTAAAGCACAACCTCTGGTAGAAATTGTTTTGTGAAGATTTTGAGAAAAGTTGAAAACAAGAGAGCCTTGCTCACTCTTGTCTACAAAGTTTCCCAGTTACAAAGGGGAAGGATACACCAACAGTGTGCTGTGGGGGATTGAAAATGTGATTGATGAAACATGTTTTGGTCTGTATGTTAATGACACGTCTTCTTGCATTCATCACAGACATTATGGGATCTGAAAATGGAACTGTGCAAGATGAGGTAACAGACAGAGATGGCTCTAGTTGCTGAACAAGCAAGTCTCAATTTGTCTGTCGTCCTGAAAGGACTATCACATTAACACTCCTGTCTTCAGTGATGACAATCTTCCTTTGCTCTGGACTACAGCCAAGACTACTTGTAGTAAGAAATATTACAGCCAAATTACACATATTGGCTGCCAACACCCAGGATTTTAGCTCATTAAAAAGTCCAAAATAGCCTTTCATAATGTCTCATAAGTCTAGGACAGCTTCCACATAATCTGACCAAACTACACAATTTTGTGTGGCAGGATTAGTGGGAAAAAAAAGACTCTTACATAAATAAAATTTATCCAGTATGCAGTAGTCATTCCTAAAGCTCAGGAACGAGCTACGTACTATTCGAATTAAGGTGACTACTTATTTTCTCAGTATGCTTATGAACCTGAAAAACAATGATGCAGTTTAATTTCACTGGAACTGATGTAATCAATGTTCACAGGTTAACATAGTGGAAATTCCAGGAATTCTAGAAATTCGTAAACAGGTAGAACGCCTGTTTCCTTTTAATGATGCGTGTCAGTGGTTTATCGATCGTGCCGACATAATATTTCTGGTATACGACCCAGCAAAGCTGGATGTGGGACCTGAGACCGAAGCGATCTTGGACCAGCTGAAAGGACGGGAGTCACAGGTAAATCAGGAACTACAATTTTTAACAAGACAACACACTAAATAACACTTTGGTGGGCCTAGAAAACCAAACCAAATCTATATAATGTGGTAGCTATTTATTTGACACTGCTTGTTTACTAATTTATCCCAACCCAATACTGTGTGTACCATGTTGGGTTTTAACTGCTCCAAATATTCCACAGTCGTGATCATCCCTACTAACACTTCCGCCCCTACTGGTTAAATGTCATCAGGACAATCACCAATCACCTTAGTAACACTATAAATTTTGGTTTAAACACTAATACAATTTTTTTTTGTTTTACACCTCCCTTTTCTTGCCTGCTTGCCATCTCTAAGGACCCTGAAGATGCCTTACCACAACCATAATGGTCCCCTTATACATAGTCATATGTGTTCCAAACACATACAAACTGTCATTGCTAAGACAGACGGTTTTGCAGACTCGAATTGTGCTCAACAAGGCAGACCAAGTGAAGCCTGAGGAACTCATGCGTGTCCAGGGGACACTTATTTGGAACATAAGTCCGCTGATGTCAAGCTCAGAGCCTCCTGTTATGTATTCAACTTCATTATGGTCACTGCCTTATGAGCTGGGAGCACCCGTGCGACTATTGCAAGCACAAGAACACGCATTCCTTCAGGATATGAGGAAAGCTATCGACAGACGAGTGGAGAACAAGATTGCTAGTGCCAGACGTTTCGCAGTAAGTACAAATTAATTTAAATCACTCATACAAGAACTCTAATTAACATACATACAAACATACTCTCTAAAAGTTACATGGCTCCCCATGCCCCACATTCCAATATGGTAAATGAGTTACGTAGTAGTTGCTCTTCCACTGCCGTATATAAGATTTCCGGTGACAAATTACATCAGTACAACAGCACGATTACTGGTACAGACCTCCAAAAATGTAGGAAAATTTCAGATGATAAAACAGAGCATAACAAGTAGAAAGAATTTTAAAGGGCATTACGGAATGATCACTGTCTTCTATATACAAATATATTTATTTGTTACAAATTTTTAATGGTTTTAGCAAAACAATATTTGTGCTACTAAAAGATAACAGCACAAGATGTGTGTATTACAGCATCTTGAATGGGAAATCTTGACAATCTTTTGCAAGTCCAAACAGCCTCATTTCTCAATCATTAACAGTAATGCATGTAAACACAAAGGCCAGATTATACCAGCTGTTATAGGAGTAGGCATTTAAGATTAATTACCTACAACAGGTATGAAAACTGTTAGATGCAGCCCACAGCTATAATCCCATGTTATAATGTAAAGTTAATCAGTAGTTATTCTATGATTAGATTTCTAATCACTTGATTTCTAGGTTGTATCTTCTTTTTTATGCAGGTGAGAGTCCGGAACCACGCAAAAATGGTTGATTGCTACCTGACAACATATTACAATCACAAAGGGCTCTTCGGTAACCGCAAGAGGATTAGTGACGACATCATTGAAAGGCCACAAGACTACCACATTTATGAAGGCCTCAGCACTCTGACTAATATTTCACGATACGACCTTCCCGACCCAGACGTCTACCGCGACTTCTTTCGACTGAACCCTCTCTACGACTTTCCTCTTCTATCATCCACGTGTACATACTTCCGGGGATGCCCTATAAACCGATTAGATGTTGCCATTGCATATGACCTGCCTGAGTTGGTAGGGAAGTACCACAAGGGTGTAGAAGAGGCACTCACACAACTGAATGCACGGGTCCAGAGTTGAGCTTTTCCAAGATGGTGGCTGCAGAAAGTATACAATGCCCAGGGTCCACCTTCTTAATGAGTAAGAGTAAGCTGGAAACCACTTCCAGCAGGCAATGCGAGCAATATGTGATTTGTGTGGGGAAACAACAGATGACAGTGGCTGTGATCATACACTGAGCCTGTACTCAATATTAACTCTGATTATGAGCATCATAGACTTTTTTTAAAAAAAGTAAAATAAACCAACAAAAAATGATATTCACAAATGTGAGACTGCGGCCATCACTTCTGGGACTACAATTAAAATAGTCTCAATCAAGCTTTTAGAACATAAGCATAAAAAATGAAGACACACCACCAAATATTTTTCAAAGAACCATAATTCAGTGACAGAGTGCTATTACTTCTACTTTGCACCTTAACACAGAACAGAAAGTCACCGATAAATGCAGATGTGTTAAATAAACAAAACAAATTTAATAGGCATATGTGACACTGAGATTTTAAAAAAATTCTGAGGTTTTCTGATAATTTCAGCAAATCAACAACTGAAATCCAGGGGGGAAACAATACAGCATACTTGAATTGCTCCTATTTATAAAGCAGACAAGTAGAAAGTGTTTGGAATTTTTGGTCATTGCATATTCTTTCAAAGAAGACAGACCAAGCGAAATTCTAGTTTTGGGCATAATTCAGTTAGTGCAAGAATGTGGAAAAGGCCGCTAATATGTAAACTGCCACTGTCACCTGCGACATGCATAGTTCCCAAAAGCGAATGAGAAATTCACTAATCCAAAATTGACACTACAGAGACTCAGAAAGTGCACCCTGTGGCATAAGTTTGATTGCAACCAGTGAAGTGGAAGGAAGCTCTAGACATTCCACTTCAAAAAGCTTTAACTCAGCTACAGGAACATAAAAAGTTCAAATGTAGCTACCTAAAGTGAAACAGTGTCCTACCAAAAGAACATTGTGTAACTGTCCAACAACTTAAGCACTAAGTGGAGAAGTTAAATAGTGACTATGCAGTGTCATGACTGTGTGAACTTAGGCATTTTACATAGACCTTTCACACATCTTTATCCAGAGCTGCATTTCTGCAAAAATATGCATTGCAAGAAAGAAAATGAAGACTTGTATGAGAAATTTAGCTTCACGTTATTTTATAGAAGCAAAGGGAGAAAAGTTCCACAATCATAAAATAATATGACTTTTGTATGTCATATTTCTACAATCTCTACTCAAATCACATACAGTGTGTGGTGTGATGATATTTAGGCACATGTATCCTTATACAATCCTCAGGGTATAAATGCAGGTACAGTTTAGTTTGAACAAAGCATTAAGTTTATCTTTTTTACTGTTAACTCTGGTTCATACATTTATGGCTTGCAGAAGCATAGTTTGCTGCAGAATGAGATAAGTAAGGTGCTGTGTACAAACGTGTTCAAAATGAAAAACAGCAACCTCTACAAATTTCAATGATTGATATAATAAAAAGGCACATCACAAGGTCCAAGCAATTCAAGTGAAAAGAAGAAACTATATGAAGTGTATTTTACAATCAAGGATTAAATGTGTAAATTTTATGTGTGTATATGCAGTGCTTCAAGACATTTCCTGCACAGCCACTAAACAAGTTATGTGGCAATCGCATTTCCTTGAATGTCTGTGAGTTCCCTAGAACTACCAACAGAGATTGTTCTCCAAATTGTATGTGTGAGTGAGTGTATTTTTGTTTGTAAAATTTTACTTAAGTATTCATAATAAAATCAATGTACTGTTTGTTAATAGTGTGTTAAACATAATTACCAACAAACAGAATTGAGCTTATGAAACTAATCTTCAAATTGCTTTTGACAGGAAGTGTATTAGTTCAATACCACCAGAAAAATGTGGGAACTTCACATTACATTGAAACCAATGACCTCATTACATATAATGATATTCTGAGGTATCCTTGCAATACAACACAACCTGTGACACTGAGACTGCCACTCTGTATTGGATATGTGCAGCATGATAACATATTATGCAAAGAACTGCATGGTGTGGAGGAAGCAAGCTCTGACTTCCTCACTCACACAGCCACTATACCTATAATTTATGTTTTGTACATAACATCTACCCCACAGAGGGTACTAATCTTTCTTGCGGGTAGAGTACACTATAGATAAGGAACAGCCTCATTGCTCACTCTAACATAAAAAGATTGAACACAGCAACAGTGTTAAGAACATGCAGCACCCAAAACTGGCTAACACAATGCTATTGCACAAGCACGGTCTGATCACTATGGTTGGCAGTGGTGAGACACAAAGTGAAAGCACACCTAATTCTTCTGATTTCTCTCACTCAGAAATAGGCACCTGAGATTCTGAGAAAAAATACACTGTATGTTACGTGTTATAGAAAGACTTCCTACAGATTGCCAGATAACCAGTCAGCCGTTGCAAGCATGTAGCATTACAGATTTGTAGACAATGTGTAACATGAGTTGTATCTTCCTTTCTGCTTTTTTATGCTGACTGCCATCATGAAAGGGTATTTTACTAGCATTTTTGTCTAATACTACATGTGCATCAGAAAGTGATGCACTGTAAATACGGACACACACAAAAAATCAATAACAGCTGACAGTATCATTCACTGGTACAATAAGAAAAAATTTACACCTAAAACGCAGATGATATTTTCTTAAAGAGTTTTTGTGTCATTTAAATAGATACAATTCTAGGGTTCCTGGCTTAATCACTGTCCCTCCATACACATTTTACAGTTTTTAATATTATCTTTGTTTGCTCCCTGAAGAGCAAAGGAAAGTGTACGTGTAACGGAAATAATGAAGTCATTACACACACACACACACACACACACACACACACACACACACAAAGAAAATCTCTTCTATACTGTCTTTTCCTTACTGAAATCCTGCACAATAATACAAAGCTTTACTTTCTTTTTCCTGTAAATTCGGTATCAGAGACCAGTAATAGCTTATTTACATAGACGTTTCTTTGCATACAGAGGTACATATACAGAAACAGTCAAAGAGTTTCAAGGCATATAATGTGGACTGTCTGTACATTCCAGAATCTTGCAATCTAGATACTATTTGCATCCAATACTGCCTAAGGCATTTGCTAACAATGAGATATTGTGGCACACTGCTACTACTTGGGAATTCCATCACAGATTAGTTGGTAGTTTTCCTATGCACTTCACTACAATACTTTAAATGACATATCACTTTTAGCTATTACTGTTTCTATTTCACTGTCACAATTTTAGAATGTGTGCCATTTTCAAGCATAAGATTTCATTTCATGTTTTGTCATACAAATATGTTAAAAATAACACTGTTGTAGGCATTATAAGACACATCTTTACAGTAAAACTTCGTTTATACATTTTTGAACAGACTACAGAAAAAAAAAACTTGTAAGTGTGAAGAACGTATAAATGAAATACAGCACCATACTATAAAATGAATTGGTAAACACAAATGAAGAGTCCAGGGGAAAAACCTGATAAGTCACAATTCTTTTTTTTTTTTCAGGAGACTAAATTTAAAGTTTCAAGAGTCATAAAATTTTAGCTTTTCAAGTTATATTCTTCATTTTTGTTTTAGATCTTAATATATCTTTCAGAGAAAGAGTACTGCTGAAATTATACACATCTGAATAGGATTTACAATAATATGATGCACTTTTATTACGAAGGCAGGTAATACAGAGGAAAAATATGACAAGTCCATAACATATTGCAGGTAACTACAAGATTTTAAATTCATGTTACAACAAATTATCTTATATAATCATTTAATAATCTATAAAAGATCATGTGCTTTTTCGATGGTGGATTAATGCGAAAGACAATCAAAATACACTTGCACTTCAGCACGGCAAAATCTTTTCAAGTCTTGTAAATCTCTGTATTTCTCAGCAGATATTTTAAGATCACCTGCAAAAAATCAGAATCCCTTAATTTAAATAGCTATATGCCTAATACTAAAAAAACACTTATTTCAATAAATAAATAAAACTTTCAAATCATATTGCTGTAAAAGAATTACTATACCTTCATATTTAGCAGAGGGTAGGCTGAACTCTCCTTCTTTCAGGCTGGAATCTTGCCCTTTCTTTCCATGAAGAAGTAATGAAGCTTGCTCATATGCTTCACTGTAGCTTCCTCTATACCGAACCAGTGCTGCATGGTGTTGTGCGACTTCCAATTCTCTTATTGGCCTGGATTGGAAAGGAAGTTTCTTCTTGTACATTGTATTATCCAGATGCTCTGTCCATGATTTGATTATCTCTGGTTGCTCCTCAACATCAATGATAACAAAAGGCGAAGTGTGTGTGTGTGTAAATTCTGAAAAACCTAACACCAGTCCTTTGGAATTTGACATTCCTGAGTTTGGTCTATCATACCAATATTTTTGTCACATTTGAGGTACGAATGACCTCTTATGGGGAATGACATCATAACATAGTCCAATCGCTTTTCTATATGGACCAGATAGTGAAGGAATCTGAACACAGTGACATTCTTGTTTCGCCCTCCGCAGGAGTCACAGAAGATCTCCAGATGTCTGACTTCTGAATTTATAAAATTGTGCACAAAATGATGAAGGAATGATGAAACTTCGTCTGCTCCTTTTCGGCCTGTGCTCTCTGGATACATGTAAAAATAGCTGTCCCCCGTTGCCAAAACATGAAAATTGAATATAAATACAGAAAGCTGTCACTTACAATAAACTTCATTTGTCTTTATATTTGGACAAGTAAAGTTTTTGCTATAGTCCATCATAATTAGAACCTTTGATGGATTTTTTTTGACATTCCATCTTTGCTTTTCTTTCCTGTGACAGAACACTTTGTTTTCTGAGATGCAATTCATGGACTATTTCATTGGTTGAAGTTCGGAATGAAGCCTTACTTTATTTTCACCAGATGATCTTAAAATCAGTTCCTTCTCCAAATATTTCTTCTTGGCTAGATACTCATCACAAGAGCCACAAGTATCAGATCACGGATATCCAAAACTTATATTGAAATCTGAATTGAATATAGTGTGTTATGTTCCATACGGCACGTTCTGATCCTAAAACTTCTCCTTGAACGGAACATTTTTTTAATATTCAAAGACTGTGGTAGGTAAATTTTTTCTGACTTCGTCAAACTAGTGGCTATGGGGCCTTTAAATGATTTAATGTGTGCTCTTATTATTGCACGTGTTTCACCTTTCAAAGCCTGTGGGCTGGATCTGCGTTTCCCTCGGCCGTCTTGTAGAGGTTGGTCTCCAGATTTAAGTTTCTTCAGTAAATAATCTACCTTGCCCTTCTTTATTCCATGTAATGACATAAATGCTTGCTTGCACACATGTTCTTCTTGAAAACTTCCATTAATGGTAATACAAACACTGAATTTATATGATGCATCACGAAACTTTGCTTCCTGCTCTTCTCTTCTAGGATGCCTGTGCTGTACAGGAACCACCGCGATTAAACCATTTTAACAGAGGTTTATTTCATCATGATTTTGAAAGTGGTTCATGTTAATAATATTTTCGTCACTGACAATACCAAGACAATTGTTTTTGAACTTACATGGTTCTCCTGTTTCATGTGATGGAAATCTTAAAACGTTTGGAGGCATCTCTAATGCAACCATACTTCTTCCTTTTCTTTGTCGGCTTCTTTGAGGACATTCTATAGTTTTCTTCGCAAGTAGATGAGTCACTGTCTTCTTTATTCATTTTACACTGACAGAATACAATGCTAGATCTAACTTCCTTCACAAACTCAACAAAGCTAACAATGGTCAACTTGTACACAACAATGACTGTGGCAACAATGATAAAACAATGATAACATTAGTGAAAACAGACCTGCGTGGGCTGGGAATCATTAAGTCATAAAACTTTATCGTTGCATTCTCTGGACTTGTCAGGATATTCGACCATTTACAAGATATCAGAATATCTCTTGACTCATCAGGTTTTTGACCAGTTCTGTAAAACCAGCTAAAATTATACTGGCTGGTCTATTAAATTATGAAAAAAGAAAAAGACCCAGAAACTTTGGAATTTTGGACTTTTCAGGTTTTTCCTCTGGACTCTTCAAAATAAAAAGTTACATTCTACAAAATGTTATAGAGACTTACTAGGTACCATACATAACGAAGACATAAAGAGAAATGTAAACCTCTACACAGAAAAAACATTTCGTAAAAAAGCCCACAATTTTTGACGCAGCAATAGCGTAGACTGTGCCCTCAAAACGGGATAGCTCTGTCATTATTTCATCAGAAACATTGTGGCGCATCAATTATTTCTAACCCATTTACTGCATCGTTAAACATCATGGAGGAATGCTGAGGCTCTTGTGTATCATCCCCATCGTCAGTTTCTTCCTCTTCCAGGTCCCGCGATGCACACTGACCTATCTCAGCGATAGTCACAGGTTCTGTAGTACAAGGTTTTCATCGACATTCACATAATTCTCAAATGATGCCTGCTCTTCAAGTCAACTCCATTCTTCATCATTAAGTGAAATACCGCCAATGTGATCATTTCCACCATGATCGGGGACTTCATTTCCAAATCCGGCTTTTCAGAAACAGTTCAAAATGGTATTGTCTGAAACTCTGTGCCATGAAGCTGCAATGTAGTGCATTGCCTATCAAAAGAAACAAATTCAGTAATAATTTATCGAAGTGCTCTTTGGCTCCGGTAGCACGACATGAAATAAATGGCAAGTAAAAATCTTACCTGTAAAATGTTTAATTTCATTTCTTCCTTTTTTCAATGTTTACACACCTGATATCCTGCTGCATGAGCATTTTTCAATAGAGCAACTTCAAAGTCAAGTGGCTGGAGCTCACTCGTGCAATTCGCTGGAAAGAATTCCATGGTCACATTTCTCAAATAGGAATTAAGGGGAGGATGTGCTGCACACCTGTCTATGAACAATAAAATCTTCCGGCCTCCTGCACCTATTTTCAAATCAACACTTCAAAGCCAGCTTTCGAAAACTTTTGTTGTAATCCATGATTTCTTGTTACTAGTTTATTTTGTGGAAAAAGTGACAATGTTCTAAAAACAATGGGGCTTGGCCAATTTCCTGATATAAGTGAGTGGAGCTCCTCACTCCCATCACTAATAGCACACAACAGCACTGTCACACATTGTTTACTTTGTTTTCCTCTGTTGCAGTTCTCGCCTTTGAATGCCAGTGTCCTTGTAAAACAAGCCTGCTTCATCTGCATTGAAAATGTTTGTAGGAGCATATTGGGATGTCAGTTCTTTCCAACGGGTTTCCTTCCAATCTCGCACTGTCTCAGGATCGACACTTTTGCTTTCGCCACACGCATTCTGACAGCTGATGCCATGTCTTACCTTAAATTTTTTGCAACCAATCAGATGAACCACTGAAATTCTCCACACAGAGTCGAACTGCAAATTCGTTTGCTTTTTCACAAAGCATTGGGCCACTAATAGGAATGCCTTCTGCTCTACATTGCCTGAACTACTGCAACAAACGATCTTCCACGTCTTCATATTTCCCACCCTGAATGCATGTCCTCTTACTAGTAGAAATTCCGAACACTGGTAAACTATCTTCAATTTCTTTTGCCTTTGCTGTTATAGAATTTAAAGTAGACGCAGAAATTCCTAATTCCTTGGCAATATCAACTCACTTTAGATTATTGTTTTCCTTCACAACACTTAAAATTCATAGCTTTTCAATGATAGTAGTACTTTTCTTTTTTCTTCCACTCATGTTACCAGTTCTCAAATAATTAGAAATGTAGTAATACGGTACTATAGCATTTACAGTATGAGGTGTGATGTGTTTCGGGATTCCCGAGTGATGCGCATCAATTCTTGCCCAGTTGTGACCTAGTTCAGCAGATGCCATGTTATTTCAGGAAAACAAATGAGTGCTACATCTACAACCAATCTTTCATATGGCTATCACTGCTGGCGCAATGGTAAGCTTAATATGTTATACTGTACTTTCCAGTTCTGTGCAGTCTCTGTATAGCATCTGGTTTTTGTAATGACTATTATTGTAGTTTATACTGTTGTTGCATATTTGCCAATCTATAAAACAATCCCAAGTCTGTCACATTAAAAATTAAGTGTTTGTTAGATTCGGATGCTCACAGCAAAGTGATTTTCTAGTTGACAACCGCGGTGCTGTGTTAACAGGTGGACCTTAGGCCAGTATTATACTATTAAATTTTCTTTGATAATGATCTTTGATGTGGCGCAAAGAGGGTATATAACACTGTCATCAAACATTTTGTCAAAGTTCCTTCATGATGGCCGATGACTTAATACTATTCTCTGCAGTTCAATTCTACTTACGGCATCATCGGTGCAGTGTGCAGATGTTGGCAACACCATCTTCATAAAATGCAAATGTTTTGTTATGAAATGTTCATTTTACTGGTATAACTAACTTACTTACTTAGTGGGCAAGAGTACATACAAGAATCTGTCAACCACAGAGCAAGAACAGATTTAATCATTTACTTCGTGGTGAAATGGATTCCCAGCTATGAATACTCATTGATAACATCAACACACTATGCCACTGATGCAGTAAGTAAAATTATACCTGGTCTGCAGGTGCGTACACTGCAATTGCATTGTCATTGCATTTACAAGACAAGCAGAAGAAAAGGAAACATACTTGGGTGAAGCCGTGGACTTCATAGCGAGACGCAAAAGATGTACAGCAAAATTTGCTATGGGAGCTGCAAATCAAAGACAAAGTCGCAAGAAAATCCCTTTGGGAATGGACGAGAGTACATTTCAATATGTGCTCAAGAACGTGGCTCCTTATATTATGAAGCTGAACACTCTCCTCGGAAAAGACAGACTTACCACAATACTGACATTTCTAGCTACTCTAGTTTACAGTACCAGTATAGTGCTGTAATGCTGCAGTGCACATTGATGGAAATAATACCATAAACGATTGAAGCTATTTATAATGCACTGAAGGAGGAATATGTGAAGGCAAATAAATTTAATATATACTGCAATCATGACAAATTTTTATTTCCACAGAAGTTGTAAATTTTCTCCTTTATATTCTCAGGTGTATATCCTGGTCATACTTCATGGCTTCATCTGCCTCGAATATTTCGATCAATTTCGTTATATGCAACACACCATGTAAATTTGGGAGTCATATTGATAAACATTGTATATCAGACAGTTGCAGCGAAGCTAGCACTCCAAGTGGTTGATTTCTCTATGCGGCAAACGTAAGATGAACACTTCCTTTGATCAAATCTAAGGCGAGGTGCTAGATTTGATCAAAAAAAATTTGATCAAAAAAAATTTGACCAATGCCTAACTTTGGCAAAGTTCCTTATTACACTATCAAATTTTATTATACTCTAATATCAGTCTTACCAATCCACTTCCTGGCAACCCACTGAAACACTGTGTCATAACTTGTGCACACTGTGGATATTTCGCTGGGACAAAGAAAAAGAAAAAAAAGGAAGTATAAGTGAGAAAAACATATAAGTGAAAAATGTATAAATGAAGTTTTACTGTAGATATCCAGTGATCATTAAAGACGACACACAACAAGCAACCTGATACTTGCAGAGACAATGTTGGAAGGCAAGGACATCTACTGTGTCAATATCACATTTTACCAACCTTACCTACAATAACCGTATAAAAGATGGGTGAACTGGAAAGCCTTGTTTAAGTAATAGGTCACCATATCCAGTGCACAAGGAAAAACGAGTACAACAATATTTCAACATGCTTCCCACTTTGCAGCACTGAGAAAATGTTGACCAGTATTGTAGATAACCTTGTGGCAAACGAGATGGGCACTTTTACAAGGTCTAGCACAAAACAGGTTAATGAATTAAATAATAAAAATTCCAAATAATTTTCAACTACAAGTGGAAGGGTCCCTGCACTTCTTTGTTTGCACAAGTTTCCTGTTGTTATAATGCTGGAAATTCCAGAGTGGAATCTACTAGTACATCAAAACTGCGGGAGTAATTAAGAATATGAAACTCAAGAAATGAAACCTGATTTGAATTTCAATCTAAGGACACAACTTAAAAAGCACATCAATATTAAACAACAGAAAATCCAGGATGGAATAATGACAATTTTATATAAAAGGATAGACTGCTACTCGCTGTATAGCACAAATTTTGAATCACAGACAGGCACAACAAAAAGACCCTAAACATGTAAACATCTCCGCTACATGGTGAGCAGCAATCTATTCTTTACATAATACCGTCACATCAATATTACTCACACAACAATTTCATCCACAGGATGAAAGTTTTCTAACACAGAACTTGGACTGTGTCAAGAGGAGTATTTCATTATCACTCACCGAAGTTACACAGACGTTATGTATAAAATTATACATTTTGAGTTATATGAGCAATACCTTCATACAGCATACGTAAACACACATCTACCTTTACATGTGTGCAACTATAATTTTCCAATAAAATGTAACATGATATTGCATTCTTTTAGCTCTTCCATCCAGTCAGACTTTAGCAAACTTGTTTCTGACATCATTACTTCCAAATATATTACTGTAATGTGAGTTCTGTCTATAGCTGTACTGTGTAAAATTCCTATGAACACAACATTATGCTGTCCTTTCTACATGTTACTAAATTTTTTTTAGATAGAATGCCTCTATATAAATTCAACACACACACACACACACACACACACACACACACACACACACACACACATTTCCTGCTCTATAGGTATCAGCACTAGCTTTTTGACAGTGATCAACATTTTCCTTCAGCGGACATCCATCATCTAATACCAACAAAAATTTTCATTGGAGTCATCAAAACCAAACATTCTATGTGAATTTGTTTTCCAGTCTCCTGTATTGCCTGCCACTGCATAAATGGACCAACATTTTCAAGAATGTACTGTACGTATCTTGAAGGACAAACCCCACTGTCACAAAAGGTCTCTTAATATTTCCTGAATTTATGTAATCAGTACATTAGGCATATCTTAAATATTATGTTACCCAACATTTAAACAGAGCTACAAACCCAAATTCTACAAAATGTATATTGCCCTAACATGTTGCAAAATTTTTAGGTCAGCTTGAGATAAGTCTCCCTCTCTATTATAAAAGGCTGTCATTAACAAAACAAGTGCACATTAATTACAAACTAGACAACACTACAGTACATCATCATTTCCACCTCTCCAGTATCAATGCTGCATAGCACAGAGGCACATTTACAATTGCAAGGAATATTACTATACCCTTACCCCAAGTTAACACTTATGCTACAACCTATTAAAAAAATCTTAATTTTTGTGGGTGTGGCTAAGAAGTTATGCCTAGAAGAAGATATAATTCAGAAGACTTCTACAAAATAAAAACACAGCTTCTTCTATCAATCATACGCAATATGCAAATGTAAAACTAGCTGTGCAGTATCCAGAATGAATAAAATAAATATAACAAGGAAGGAGAAAGATACATTATACGTTTTACAGCTGTAAAGGATTATCACTTGATACTTCTGAGAGAAGCAGCTGTTATTCAAGAGAGTTAAGGAAGGTGAATCTATACATTCTGTAGTCAATCTTACAGTCTGAAGGGAGAGGATTTCATTCTTTACTAGATTTGGGTTACCAGAACAGCAGCCATGAGCTCGACTATCAATGAAATTGATTTAAAGAAATCTTATACACCCTGAACTACATCAATTTTCGAAAAGGTGTATTGGCTCCAAGGTTCTGTGTACTCAATACTGTCCAATGTAACAAACAAAATTATACACAATAGATTTGTGGTTTTATATTCTTGGTGAACTTGTCATATTACATTCACATAAAATTCTTAGCTTTTTATAACATTCGTCATAGCCTTCATCATGAAAACAAGTGACTGTCATAGAGGTGACAGAATTCCACAGAAGTAAATGATTCTAATAACTGTAACAAAATGTATTGTTAAATTATCTGGACCATGCTAGAAATTAATGGAACACATTCACCAAGAAAGCCACCGAGATTACAAAGTGTGTCAACAACTTTAACAAAGATATGCATAACACTCAAAGTGTGTGCGGAAACAGCTACGTGGTACTAAGAGACTACAGACAAGGATGTCCTGTATTACATGTCCAAGATTGGAATAATGATGCTGAGGACATTTCATCATTGATCCCTATGTAATCCCTGGTCACAAGGGGCACAACTAAAAAATTTACATTGTTGTAATTCTGTCAGCTCTTAGGCTGTCAACTGTTTTCCTGATGAAGAAAATGATGGATACTGTTGGAAGCTCAGCATGTTATTAAATTTTAATGCAACAATTTCATCAAAAACATTTTATACTTGAAATGCTATCAGGTATACAGCCAGGTGACATTGTCCAGACAGTGCCACACTTTGGCAAGCTGACTCTGTATCCATGGGTCGTGTAAGTGCGTGAACATTATCTTGTGGGAGCCATCTTACACACCATCTGGTAATTAAAGGGAAGCACTCAGAAGACACAGTCGAATGCAATGTATATTCATACTTGTACACACCATCGGATTACAGTTGCAGTTCTCTGTGACAGGCTGAGCTGTCATGAGAATTCATTAGTGCTGTTTACATTTTGTGTTGCTACAAGACAGGTACGGCCAGGAACGGTGTCAGACATTCAGTAAAAGGACACAGAGATACTGCATACTTGTGAGAGGCAGCGCTATCATCACCTGGCAGAATTTGAAAGAGGCCTATTGTGGATCTCCATATGGCCAGCTGGTGGAATCAAGCAATATCCAGATTTGTAGGGCATTGGGATACGATGGTGGCCTGATATCGAACTGCACTGAAATATGATGGCAGGCGTACTTGTCATCGAGGTTTCGGTCAACTTCATCTAACCACCACAAGAGAGTATCACTGCATTGTACACCAAGTACATTGTAAACATTTCACATCTGTGACTGGCATCCAAGAACAAGTAATGGATTTCCTGCCACATTCTGTATCATCCCACACCACTGCTCAAAAATAACCATCAGCTGTACTAGGGAATTACCATCCGATGCATAAAATGTTGTTAACACCACAAAACTAATGGCTAGGAAAGGTCCCAATCTTCCAATGTTTTGGATAGGCACTGTGGTGCTAATCCTGGCATTATTGTGTGTGAAGCCATTGCATATGACTTAGATCAGCGCTGGAAGTGATTGAGAGAACTGTGACAGCACGACAGTATGTCACAGACATCCTGCAATGCCACGTTACCTCTCATGTGACGTCTCATGGTGTCATTTTTCAACAAGACAATGTTCATTTACTCACGGCACTTGTCTCTATGAACTGTCTGTGTGATGTCAAGTTGCTTCCTTGGCGAGCAAGAACACCAAATCTGTCACTTATAGAACATGTTCGGGACCACCTTGGACATCAATTCTATCACAGTGCCAGTATCTAAGATATCAAGCACCAGTTGAAGCAGTTGTGGGTCAGCTGGCCACAGAAAAGGGTTCAGTGGGTTTATAACACCCATTCCAACTCAATTAGTACTTGCATCCAGCCCAGAGGGATTGCAATACTGTATTGATAAGTGGGCCATAGTGCCAAGTTCTTTGTAAATTTGATTCAAGTGTTGCAATCACTTAATTACGTCACATATGCCCTCAATCCAGGAATTTCATTTGGTTTCCTCTTTCCCTTCTGGATGCTTCACTTTCTGGCAAGCAGTGTATATCAGTGCTCTCCTAATGTCAATCTGGCCCCTCCGCAGCTGGGTAATGCGCCGTTAGTGAGGTGGAGCTGGATGTGTGCCACTGCGGCACGAGCTGCAACGCTTATGTCGTGTTGTCGCTGTTGTGTTCAGGACACTCTCTAGTGGAGAAGACATATCTGCATGCTATTGTTTCACTTATTTAAATGGTGTGGCAGGAACACATCTTTGAACTGATGCTGCTTTGAACAAGCTCAAAGTTGTGTCGGATTCATTACTACACTGAGAATATCTGTCTTCATTTACAAGCCCATCCTGTGGCTGGATCTGCAATGTTTCCTTTAGGATGCAGCCCTCAAGTTGTCCTATAGGAATCGATAGTGATCTGCCAACATTATGACCTTGTAAACAAAATAAGCGGTTTTCAACTAAGTAAAGGGTGGGGCCCACTTCAAAGTATAAAGCCAATCCATTTGAAGATCTATTCATCTCATGCACACTGGAGGGCTGAAACAATATCAAAAATTTGCACTCTTTCACTCTAGCAGTGTCCTGAATAGGAGAGTGGCACAGCAATGATAGCCCCAGCTTGTGTTTTGCAAGTGTACTTTCTATACAACCTCACCAAAGGGAACGTGCTCAGCCACCGAGGCCCCAGGATTGACTTCAGGAGGGTTCCTGTCATAAATGACAGCACCCATGGAAAGATAGTCAGTCATCTGCACCACCTCAGAATGGCAACTAGTAATTATGCCTAAATACTGCACTATCCAGACAATCCCAGGCACCTGAATAGCTGAGAGCAGTTCAGGATCATCACAGGCTGTGAAAGCTTGAGGTCACATTTTACATTAAAATATTACTGTTTTCCACATGGATCCATCATTTTATTTTCAGCTTTTAAATGTACTGTTGTGGGTGCGACAACACCACTCCTTGTTTCAGAGGAAGTAACCTTTTCATCAAAACAGAGCACTTGGTTTTGGCTGTTCATTCAAATTTTACAAATATCTATTTATGACCAAAAAAACCCACACAATCATTAAAAATTATTGGTACTGAAATAGTGTCTCACAAGCATTGTACAAAAAAACCTGAGACACTACAAAATTTGATGCCCATAGTTTGTTATTTTACATATCCCCAATAAAAATGTTCATATCAATGACTAGATAGTGAATCGTGCTTAAAAATTGATGATTATGACAGGGTACAGCTCTAAGTCTATGCTCAATATTGTAGGCAGTATCCATAAAGTAGGTCTTGCCAATGTGTTACAATTTGACTTTCTTATCAGTGGCAATAGTCTTCAGAAAACTAAATCTCCTCTTTGAGAAAATGTCCATTTCAGTCTTGATGTTCAAGGGATTACAAAAACAAATCACTATATACTAAATATTCTAGCAACCATTTTTGAAGTAGAAGCAGAAGTGCACCTTGAAATTTGGCTATTTTTAATGTACACACTCTCAATTTCTAAATGCAGAACCTGTTTTCAAATCAATTCAGCATCTCCGCACAGCCTTACAAATGTGATCTGTGACCATCTTTCTAATTTTTATTTTAAGTAGACAATTTCTTACTAAGAATGACTGAAAAATAAATAATCAGGTAACTCAAAAAAGTGGTGGAATCTAAGTAATTACTGAAATACAGTGACATTACCAAAACTTAATTCTGTAAGTCCTCATGGCCAAGGCAAAAAGAAGTAATGAAATTGCAAACATTAAACTGAATTATTAAATCACATGACCGTTTTACTTACAGTAACATTTTTCTGTCTTTGCAAAGCACACAATTCCTCACGCAAATTTTTTGTTAAGCAACTACTTTATAATTACTCTATACATTTAAATTGGCCTTATAGTATATGAAAACAAAACAAAACATATGGTAATATCACAATCTGAGGCCAGTACAACCGCTAAAGACATAAACATTAAGGGAAATGCTTCAAAGGAGTGTCCTCTTTTAACTAAGTCCTAATAACATATGTTAACAGGATTTCATAGGCTATAAGGGAAAGAATGCAACCAGGAAACAGAGCTTAATTTGCAAATATGCAACTCTTCAAAAACAGCCTTCTTACAAGAAATGAAATGAGCCTCTGGCATCGTTGGCCCGGAGGCCCCATTCGCGGAAGTTCAGCTGCCAAGTGCAAGGCTTATTTCAGTCAATGCCATATCGAGCTCCTTGCACGTTGGTGATGGGGATGAAATGATGAGGACAACACGACACCATGCCGGGAATCGAACCCAGGTCCACTTGCATGGAAGGCAGTTAATGTTACCACCCAGCTGAGCAGGTGCACAGAAGAAATACAAAGCTACAAATATGTAACTCCCTAGTCCACCCAGGTATCACATATGGGTCAGAGATATGGACATTGACAGAACATGACAAAAATGCACAATGACACTCTGAGCGGAATATACTATGCAAAATCTATGGTCCAGTAAGGGAGGAAGAAGGCTGCAGAATATGCAACATTACAAGTATTAATAAAAGGTAGGGACATAGTAAAATTTGTGAAATCACAGCGAACATTATGGATAGGACAGATGCAGAGACTGGCAGAGGATAGAACTCCAAAGAAAATGATGAAATGTGTGATCCATTCAGCTAGGCAAAAAGGGAGACCTTGAAGAAGATGGATTGACGAAATAACAGTGGGTCTCACTAGTATGGGAGAGTCTGGGGCAGGAAAAGAGCAGCAAACAAACAAGAAACAAGGAGGAAAATCGTTGAAGAAGCCAAGGCTCACCAAATGTTGTAGTGTTACCGAAAAAGAGAAGAAGTAATTTATTCGTAATTCTAGCAGACTGAGTTCCCACTGTACAAACAAATCTGCTACAAGTCCAGTGGTAATGGTTCTACACTGACAAACAAAGAAGAGTTCTTGTTCTCTTCACAAACAGTCAGGTGGAAGAATTACATTCAATGAGGTATAATACGGATTCATGTATTATCCACTATATGAGAAACACACACACACACACACACACACACACACACACACACACACACACACACACACACACAGAGAGAGAGAGAGAGAGAGAGAGAGAGAGAGAGAGAGAGAGAGAGAGAGAGAGTTTACTGTTACTGGTCATTGCAGCTACTCACAGTTTCAATAAAAAATTATTTTTTATCTGCTCCAATGAAGTTGGTACGAAATTCTTCATCTTGTTGCAAAATGGAATACATGAATTAATTTCAATAATTTTGCTACTATTTCAAAAAACAAAGTAGGTATGTAATGTTACTTACAAATGAGAAAAATTCCTCTACTACTTTGCCAAAAACATATTTTGGTCTTATTTGTAAGTACTCTTTATTCTGTGCTTACTATGTGTACATGCTTGAAAACATGCTCCTGAAAGGTCACAAAAAATGACTCACTTTTTCTTCAGCATACACTGCATTTCTCTCACGACCCTTAGAGATCAGAAAATCTATCTTCAAATGATAATGTAAATAATAGCCTTCATTTAGCACAGCACCATGAGACTGACAGTAACAATCCTGCATTGTTAAGTGACTTTCAATGCACACTGGTACTAATGGAATTTATTTAGACTACGGGCACTACAACAGGATATGGGGGGGGGGGGGGGGGGGGAGAAACGGATTATACAGGTATGGAACTGCCAGTGCGAGAATGGCATCCCTGTTATGTAAAGCTAAGGTGAAGATCAACGAAGTGAAATGAGATGACTTTTCAGTTCTCTTACCTCTAAAAAGTGATCTTAGTTATCAAATGAAATAAGTTTCCTTCCGGCAAAGTACTGCTAAATGCTATAACATTCTACTGCCTTCCACCCACGTACTACAGCAGTAACAGCCAAATGCAACTTAATAATTTGCATGGGTGAGTATGGTTAAACAAGCTTACGATGATGTATTCTTCACAAAAATGATCTATCAACTGTACATAAAAAATTAAAGCAAGTTTTTTGCTGATGATGTGGGGCAGTAACCAATCACTACACCAGAAAGAGCAGCAAGCTAAAAATGTCCCACAGCCAGCCACCCTTTCCATCTATCTGACAGGTACTCACATTCGGTGTGACCTCGCGCAACCACTCGTCAGCCTGTTCATCGAAGTCTATCTTGCAAGCATCACGCAAGTCACTGGCAGCCTCTTCCCAATGGCCAAGGAGACGGTGTGCCCGGCCTCGGAACTTCAGAGCAGCGGCACAGTCGGGATTAGCTTCCAACGCATGGGTACAGTCACGTACACAGGCATTTGGTTTGCCAAGGGCTAATAATGCCTGCCCACGTTTAGCATAAAGCAAAGCAGAACCTGTAACAAACAAATCTCTCAGCAACAGACACATTGTACGCTACTGACAAGCTACTCAAGTACGCCCAAACTGAATAAAATGTACAAATGCAAACAAAGAATATTTACAAAAGCAATCAATTTCCAAGCCAAAAAGAACAGTAAGCTTAATGCAGACTCATCACTGTTCTTATATACCTGTGTTGCTAGGCACAGGGACTTTCAGGATACCCTTGGTGGTAGGTGAGGCAGCAATGAATATTAAAAGCTAGGGTTTCATATGCTTTGTTAGCAATGAGTTACATGGATTTATGACATCCAGACTCCTAATTGTGAAGACTGCATTCTGGTCCCAGCTGCCAGAATTGGCAGTCATATGTGCATGAAGTGTGGTTCCTTGTGTGTGTTTCTCTTTCTTTATCTGTCGAAGGCTGTGGCCGAAAGCCAATGTGTAATTGTCTTAATTGTGCCTGTCTGCAACTTAATGCGTCATCTTTAAAGTAAGTAGCAATCTACCTTGTCCTTACATTGCAAAACTACTTATCTCACAAGCAAATTTTTTGGTGATTCAATCATCTCTTAGAGGTTATGGCCCTCATATGTTCTTGAAGGCAGCAGAGGATCAGGTGGGTAAAAAGACCAGGGCTAGTAGAAATCCTTAGGTAACAGAAGAAATATCGCATTTCATTGATGAAAGGAGAAAATATAAAAAAGAAGTAAATGAAGCAGGCAAAAAGGAATACTAACGTCTCAAAAATGAGATCGACAGGAAGTGCAAAATGGCTAAGCAGGGATGGCTAGAGGACAAATGTAAGGATGTAGAGGCTGATCTCACTAGGGGTAAGAGAGATACGGCCTACAGGAAAATTAAAGAGACCTTTGGAGAAAAGAGAACCACTTGTATGAATATCAAGAGCTCAGATGGAAACCCAGTTCTAAGCAAAGAAGGGAAAGCAGAAAGGTGGAAGGAGAATATAGAGGGTCTATACAAGGGTGATGTATTTGAGGACAATATTATGGAAATGGAAGAGGATGTAGATGAAGATGAAATCGGAGATCTGATACTGCGTGAAGAGTTTGACAGACCACTGAAATACCTTAGTCGAAACAAGGCCCCGGGAGTAGATAATATTCCATTAGAACTACTGACAGCCTTGGGAGAGCCAGTCCTGACAAAACTCTACCATCTGGTGCGCAAGATGTACGAGACAGGTGAAATACCCTCAGACTTCAAGAAGAATGTAATAATTCAAAAAAACCTGATGCCGACAGATGTGAAAATTAATGAACTATCAGTTTAATAAGTCACGGCTGCAAAATACCAATGCAAATTCTTTACAGACAAATGGAAAAACTAGTAGAAGCCGACCTCGGGGGAGATCAGTTTGTATTCCGTAGAAATATTGGAACACGTGAGGCCAAACCGACCCTACGACTTATCTTGGAAGACAGATTAAGGAAAGGCAAACCTACGTTTCTAGCATTTGTAGACTTAGAAAAATCTTTTGACAATGTTGACTGGAATATTCTCTTTTACATTCTGAAAGTGGCAGGGGTAAAATACAGGGAGCGAAAGGCTATTTACAATTTGTACAGAAAGCAGATGGCAGTCATAAGAGTCGAGGGGCATGAAAGGGAAGCAGTGGTTGGGAAGGGAGTGAGACAGGGCTGTAGCCTGTCCCCGATGTTATTCAATCTGTATATTGAGCAAGCAGTGAAAGAAACAAAAGAAAAATTTGGAGTAGGTATTAATATCCATGGAGAAGAAATAAAAACTTTGAGGTTTGCCGGTGACATTGTAATTCAGTCAGAGACAGCAAAGGACTTGGCAGAGCAGTTGAACGAAATGGATAGCTTCTTGGAAGGAGGATATAAGATGAACATCAACAAAAGCAAAACGAGGATAATGGAATGTAGTCTAATTAAGTCAGGAGATGCTGAGGGTATTAGATTAGGAAATGAGACACTTAAAGTAGTAAAGGAGTTTTGCTATTTGGGGAGTAAAATAACTGATGATGGTCGAAGTAGAGAGGATATAAAATGTAGGCTGGCAATGGCAAGGAAAGCGTTTCTGAAGAAGAGAAGTTTGTTAACATCGAGTATAGATTTAAGTGTCACGAAGTCATTTCTGGAAGTATTTGTATGGAGTGTAGCTATGTATGGAAGTGAAACATGGACGATAAATAGTTTGGAAAGGAAGATAATAGAAGCTTTTGAAATGTGGTGCTACAGAAGAATGCTGAAGATTAGATGGGTAGATCACGTAAGTAATGAGGTGGTATTGAACAGGAATGGGTAGAGGAGAAGTTTGTGGCACAACTTGACTAGAAGAAGGGATCAATTGGTAGGACATGTTCTGAGGCATCAAGGGATCACCAATTTAGCATTGGAGGGTAAAAATCATAGAGGGAGACCAAGAGATGAATACACCAAGCAGATTCAGAAGGATGTAGGTTGCAGTAGGTACTGGGAGATGAAGAAGCTTGCACAGGATAGAGTAGCATGGAGAGCTGCATCAAACCTGTCTCAGGACTGAAGACCACAACAACAACAACAACAACATGTTCTTGATTTAACATCTCTCGACTTTTCTTGTGGGGCTATTCAAAGGAAGGGCCCATAAAAACAGGCTGCACACACTGGCAGGTCTAAGAATAAGATAACTGAGATTTACAACTGTGTTGACATGTTCAGCAAAGTGGGCTCAAATGTGGTAAAATAAGGTCATGCATATGTTACTGAACAGGGCAACCATATTGAGCAATGTAGTATAACCTCGTTAGCATGAACTCGCTTAAGACAAACTCGCGGTTTATGTCAAAAAACATTGGCATGGCAGGAATACAGTAGTTCTTATGGGAAGTTTTATCATTTACACAAACTTCGATTTTTTTCAGTTCCTATACAATTAAATTTCTTTGTAACACAAACTTCTGATGTTAGAGTATTTTTAATTGTTAATTTGTTCCAAAACGAATGCAAGAAATTTTACTAGAAAGGTAACTGCCCAATGTTTACTCGTTTCTAAGGTATTGTAAGTCAGCAGCCACATTTATCATCTCAACAATCAAAGTGTACAGTACGTTCACATGAATGCAGTAATGTGTGGATTGACATTTAGAAACATATTTGATGTCTATTCTTTTAGTCGTAGTCAAATCAAGTTAAAATACTGAATAAAAATCTACAAACGGTAGCACTCAAAACAGACAGCTCTAAATGTACAAGTAAAGCTTAAGGCACAAGGTGAAATGGGCCACAGTACAAAGAAAACAGCAATTGCACAGCAGTTTGGAATTCCCAAATCTACTTTATCTATGATAATTAAGAAATAAGAAAAAATCATTAATGTTTTTGCATCTGGTTCCAGAAACAAATCTAAATGATTTCATAGTGTAAATCAAGAAGATTAGAAACATTCCAGCTAGAATGGTTCAATTGTATGCCTGCATCTACCACATCTTTACGTCAGCCTATGATACAGTCAAAAGAAAGTGAGACAGACAAAAATATAGGCATCAAAAACTTAAGTTATTCTGGTGGCTGGATGTATCAGTTTCAAAAGAGAGATATTCAGTTTCATCTGTACAAATTTTTGGTGAAGCATGTAAAGTTTATGAAGAAAGTGCAAGCAGCTGGTTACATGAATTTGACGGCATGAGAGAAAAGTGTGATGTGTTCAATATGGACAAAACTGAACTTTTTTTACAAACTTTTTCCAAATTGCACCCTGGGGATAAAATACTATATTGCAGTGCCTGTGTTATTCTGAATCACTAAGCAATGTTCCTTTGGGTATGCATGCATGTTCAAAGGAATAGGCACTATGACTCAGCCACTAAAAATACATGAAATGCATTCACAGCTGCGAATAAGGACAACCATCAGCTGTATAAGGGAATGATGACAATGAAATTTTGAGCCAGACTGGGGTTCAAACTCAGATTTCCCACTTACTGCGAGTGGTCAACTTGCCATATGGCTATCCGAGCACAATTCACGCCCAGACCCAAACTTATGTATGTTGTCAACCGTGTCTCTACAACCTGTACTCGTTCATCCATTATAGGAATATTCCCGTACTGGGGAGACATTTTACTTTAAAGGAAAAGAATACCTACCTGTCAGGAGATGTTTATAGCCTTGAACTGTTTACAACTATTTGCTTCAATATCTGATGTCACTGCTGTGTTTATGGAAGCTACAGTTACAGCTGGTTGTGGAATTACGAGATATCTTCATTTCCATGAATGTCAGCAAACCGTGCTTAAAGTTTTTCCAAGAAAATAGTGGAATTTGCAAGTAGTTGTACTTTTACATCAATTTATAGTGTTATAAGTCTACACGAATGTAAAGTGATTGATATTGTAGTGTATGATGCAGTACTGTACTAATATACTTGTATACATATTAAAATCTGTGTTTCTCAGTTAACAAGAATTTTTTTTAACACAAATTCTTGAGTTTTCAGTCTCTTCAGATTTGTGTTAACGAGGTTATATTGTATATTATAAAAAAATGAGTGCGAGATTACAAAATATAATATCTTTCGATGTGTGCTGCCCTTCCGTTATACATCACAGTTACATAAAATAACAAATCTCTTTTTCAAGCAATATTTCATTAAAATTAATTTTTCACTGTATAATTTAGTGGCTGCTGCTGACAACAGTACATTTAGTTCATATTTCGCTTTCTTTAAATACATATTTGTGATCTACTACACCTACAAATTATGTGAAAGAAAAAAGTACACAACTGATCACTTCTAGATTGAAATAGCCCATTTAAGAGGCTTCATTGGAGGTCTGGAAAAGTATAAACACTCTTTACTGCTTCAAATCACATTCAAATTTCATTGAAAGATTTTGAAAGGTCTCATGGTTCCAAACTGTACACCAAAGCAGAACCTGTAGTCGCACTAATTACATCCAACGGGGTAACTGGTCCACGATCCGGTTAGTGGTTAGTAAAGGGGTGAGTCGTCGTCTGTGTGGGGGGAGGGGGGGGGGGGGGTGTCAGCAGTGTCAACTGTTGTCACGAACTACTCCCTGTTGCTCATCACACTGCAGACTGTTAGTTTTGACCGCGCAATGTGTGGGAGTCAAGGCCAAGGAAAGGTGTAGTTTCATTAACACCCGTAAGAGGGGGGTGACAGCCTTCTCATTGTGTGACACATGCACAGAGGCATTGGGCAGAATTGTGGTGAAGTTTGGTGCTAATGTCACATCATTAACCCACCTTATACCTCACATAAGCTTCTGAGCTCTGGCCTTTTTTTCGCATATGTTGACAGCTTGCTGCTTGAAACCATCATCAAGCCTGAGGGTAATGTCACAGGATGTCACACTTTTGCATCATTGCAGAGGAAGGTCATAAGCATCTTTGATCAAAATTTCACACTTCAGTGTCACAATCAATATTTCAAAACAGTGTCCCTTTAATTGTGTTGCAGAATTTTATAACTAAAATTTTATGCTAATTTACATCTTGACTTAGTGCAGGAGCATTACAGCTGGTATGCTTAATTTGAACAGAATCTCTCTAGATTTTCTGCACTATTTTGAGGCAGAGTTCCATTGTGGAAACTATCACAGGCATCTCACACTGAAGTCCGCATTAAGCTTCCAACATTCGTAAACCAGTGCCAACCTTGAAGATAGTGTGATCTTTTATAAATCTGGGGTGCTTATTTCACTTCCTTTGAAATCGAGCCACATTTGGCTGACATTTACATACTTAATATGAAAGGAATAGAGACGGTCACCTGAATGTTTCACATTCATTTTTGTAACATTACAAATTAATAGGGCCTGTAGTCTAGTGGTAAAATGTGCACCTGGAAACCAGAGGTGTGGGCTTGAATCTTTGTTGAGTCACTACATATTTCAGTCTCTCTTTAACATAGTCTTCACATTGCAATGAAAAGATGATCTGTGGAATTATTATTATTATTATTATTATTATTATTATTATTATTATTATTATTAAGGGAAACTTCCCATCACACCTCACTCAGATTTAGTGGTAAAATGGCCCAGTGCATAGCCTGTCAAAAACTGAACACAGATCAAGCATGAAAACAGGAAGAAGGTACACTGAACTGTGAAGAAAGAAGCAAAGTAGAAAGAGTGAATGGTCCAACTTAAGATGTGAAACATCAAGCAAACTTTAAGAACTATGGCATCTTGGTTGTGTGGTCATGGTGTTGGATTACAAAGTGGGAGATCTGTGTTCAAATCTCCATCATGATGACCACCCCTCCTCTTCCCTCTCTTTTTTATTTTTTTCCCCACCTTATGAACTTTCTGTCTGGTCATTGACGTGTCTGGTCTGCTTCTGAACTCTTGGTAACTGTCATACTATACACTGGTTATACAATACGAGTCATGTGGTAAGACTGTATTATCGTTGCAAGTAAATGTGATGAATAGTGAGAGCAGGTGAGATGCTGCATACAGCTCTCATGGAAGTGAAAACAACAAATAAACAGGTGTGACCTATGTTACAACAAAGAAATTTAAGTAAAAACTTACAAAACAGAATACGTGAGCCATAACACGTGGTACTTCTGTAGAACAAAAAGAAGGTGCATACGTCTGGAGGTCCCTTCCTTACACCTCGCTGTTGCAAACGGACGTTACACAATGACACTGACACGAGTTTGAATACAGTAAACAGACACATCAATGACCAGGAAGGCAGTTCACAATTTTGCGGAGAAAAAAAAGAAGTAGGGGGGGGGGGGGGGGGGGCACGAACGAGATTGGAATGCAGATCTCTCAGTTCGCAGTTCAACAGCGGGGCCACAACCAGTATAAAATGATTTTTCAAACCTGCTCAATGTTGCACATCTTGAGCTTGGACCATTGACTCATTCTGTTTTGATTACTTACCCAGAGCTCAGTACACCTTCTTCCTGTTTTCATGCTTGATCTGTGTTCAGTTTCTGACAGGCTATCCAATGGACACTTCTCTTAAACATTCATAACAGACCTAGTATTTACTCCCACATTGTTACAATAGCACGTCTGAGGTTTTGGCATAACAATGAACACAAAAATGATACGCACAGATACACAAAAGTCAAAATCAAAATTTTTGCACACCCACGGTTTGACATAGGAGGGTGAATATATATTTGGTGTAATCTTTAGGAAGAAGGGATCGGTTGGTAGGACATGTTCTGAGACATCGAGGGATTACCAATTTAGTATTGGAGGGCAGTGTGGAGTGTAAAAATCGTAGAAGGAAACCAAGAGATGAATACACTAAGCAGATTCAGAAGGATGTAGGTTGCAGTAGGTACTGGGAGATGAAGAAGCTTGCACAGGATAGAGTAACATGGAGAGCTGCATCAAACCAGTCTCAGGACAGAAGACCACAACAACAACAACTGGACTTTTCATAAGCTAATTATCCTATTTTCGGAAAAATGGGAGAAGAGAGGTAAATTCTAAGTGAGGGTAATGGAAAGTCCTTTCAGAATACAGCATCAGACTGTTTACTGTTAATTTTATCCCTCAAGTGAACATATCATTTTGTTATAACACAATCATGCACACAGTGTTCCTTGTATGCATATAAAGAATAACTATGTTGTCAAGGTAAATATCTATGAGCAAAACCACAGTTTAATCTTAGTTAAATTAAATAATGACACAGCAAACTTACATTATATGAGCTACATAACTGTTTAATTAAACAATAATAAAATTGCATTGTATCACTCTGAGATGCCATGTACAATTGTTACCTCACTGAAATGACACACCCTAAGCATTAAGTAGTGCAGTTGTATCAGATCATGAATCTTGGTCATTTTCTTACATGGATTATACACTTTTTCTAACCTAGCTCACTGTTTATTTTATATTATTGCTGCTCACTTGAGTGTATGATGGCAAAACTTATCACTTTGTTAGGTGAAGCAATGATGAAGAAATAAGTACAGGCTCACAACTGTAAAGCAACAATGGAAATGTACATGAAAATGTAATTTGTGGTTGGCGCACTTTATACATACACTATGTGATCAAAAGTATCTCGACACCTGGCTGAAAATTACATACAAGTTTGTGGTGCCCTCAATCAGTAATGCTGGAATTCAACAAGGTGTTGGCCCACCCTTAGCCTCGATAGCACCTTCCACTCTCACAGGCATGTGTTCAATCAGGTGCCGGAAGGTTTCTTGGGGAATGGCACCCCATTCTTCACGGAGTGCTGCACTGAGGAGAGGTATCAATGGGGATCGGTGAAGCCTGGCACAAAGTGGACGCTCCAATATATCCCTATGATGTTCTAAGGGATATAGGTCAGGAGCCTGTGCGGGCCAGTCCATTAAAGAGAAGTTGTTGTGTAACCACTCTGCCACAGGCCATGCATTACGAACAGGTGTTCAGTCGTGTTGAAAGATGCAATCGCCATTCTTGAATTGCTCAACAGTGAGAAGCAAAAAGGTGCTTAAAACATCAATGTAGGCCTGTGCTGTGATAGTGCCACACAAAACAACAATGGGTGCAAGCCCCATACATGAAAAACACAACACCGTAACACCACCAACTCCGAATTTTACTGTTGGCACTACACACGCTGGCAGATGACATTCACTGGGCATTCGCCATATCCACACCCTTCCATCGGATCGCCACATTGTGTACCGATTTTTGCCACTCCACACAATGTTTTTCCACTGTTCCTTCATTGTTTCGTCAGATGAAATGGGTATCACAGTAGCTCTAGTATATCTCCCTCCTCCATCTCAGCAGTATTGCTTCAGGTCTTGTGCAAGCTTTCAGGGAGGAGGGATGTTACATCTCTAGACATTATTACTAGCATAAAAGATGTGGTGTGTTGTAACATTTTGATTCTATGAAATAAAATTTTCCATTTCTAACCCACTCAGGCCGACGAAAGTTGTACCTAGGAAGCAAAAACCTTCCTTAGGTAGTTGTTAAGTGTGGAACACCCCCACAGTGCGCACTCTGGTTTGCCGTATGTGCACATGATACATATATAAAAGGTGTCAGCTCAGAATGTCGACAAGCTGCAACGGCAAGTGAGCGTCTCCACCTACTGTGGAGGACCACTTATGCTTTGGCTTCATGGCTTGGCAGTGCCATGGAAGTCACAGAACAAACACCAGAACAATTGAAGATTATATATGAGAACTGTCATTCTGTAATGTCAAGGAAGTACACGAATACACATTGCAATCTGTGTCGAGCTACCAGTTAAGACAGATCTGTTTGATCATCCATCATAAATAAAGTTGTACAATGGAAACATTATGCTTATAATACAAAAGAGTTACCGCCAAAGTGACTACATTATTACAGTAGCTAGAATAGATCAGACCTCTCTTTCAGCACCTGCCACAGCAAGATATTTCTAAGGCAAATGTAGGCACACATAACCAGGTGACAGACTGTGCATGGTGTGGAACACATCATTCTAAAAATACGACCTGTTTCACTTCTTTTGGCATCCTAGTGCAAGATGAAAAATAGAGAGCGCTAGTAATTTTTAAAAAAATCCAAGAATTTTGACAAAAATATCAGAAGAAGATACAATGTTGCCCATAGCAAACCAAGCCAATAAGTGAGAAAATGTAAGTGGGCACATGCATCACTGTGGGCTGAATGAATTTGAATAGTGAAGAAGAAATCATTTTAATTTGGTAAAACACTATAGGTGTTAATTACCTTAAAGAGTTGAAGAAAGAACGTTAGTTGATCATAGCAACAGGGTCAACAGTGAAAGATCAGACATCTCTTTCAGTGCTTAAGTAACCTTTGGCAAGTGAGTGGAGAAGAATTTCATCAATGAAGTGACAGAATTCTGAATTGTGATTTCCAGACTACAATTGCAGCAGTGATTTCCGTTGGCATCCCTGCAGCGACTGAATGGCATGGCAATAGTGCAGCTTCTTCGCAGTGCAGCGGCCAGTCAGCTCATTGCCACATCACTTATCCCATGCATGACACATAAGCAGCACCACTGTATGACTGATTAGGCAAGTTGTAAACAACACCAACTTGATTTCTTTTCTTTATTAGTAGATCATTCTGTGAAGATTGTAAAGACACACTTCACTAGCCTCGGGTAGTTAGGTCTCAATCTAGTGACATTGTTTAAATACAAATGAGGACATATCTATTGTTGCCAAAGTTGTAAGGCAGTTCAGATTAGGAAGATAGAGGAGTTGGCAGCTCTTATTAAGGCTCAATGGGTGTAATTAAAAAAATTGGTATACGAATGTCTCAAATGTAAAAACACAAGGGGAGAAAATAAAAAGATGAAGGAAGAAGGTAATTCAAAAGCATATAACATATCCAACATAGAAGCAATCTTATTGAAGTTACCTAAGCAGTTACAAACATAGACAATTAACCAATGTTACTTAGTCAGAAATGTGGCTCAAGAACAGTTTAAAGAGATAAATGATAAGATGCAAAACAGAAGAATTGTCAACCCATTAATTCAAAAGTATGCACAATCAAAACTCAGACACGTGAGGCCATGTAGGGGTGTCAGAACAAAGTACAGAATTACTACTACTTTTCAGGAGTGTCTGCACGAGCTAGCTGAACAAAAAGAACAAGAGAAAGTTGAGCCAACTAGCGTTACCACCAATGCTTTGGATGATTCTGTAGAATATCAAAAAGTGTCTCAAAAGCTGTGGGGAAAAATTATAAGATTTCAAATACCAGAACAATTTTAAGACATTGAGACACTGCATTAGTTCAATGGAGCTTGTAATGGAAAATTTACGTATCTGAGGAGCTTACTAAAATGTACGATGATTGTAAACCCAAGTATGATAAACATTTGAGTGAGCTTACAAAAGTGTATAATGGATGCAAATGTAAGAATGATTAATTTTAATGAATATCCTGATGCAGGATTTGAGATTGAAGTTCACTTACGGGATAGAAGTATGCTTGTCAATATGGAGAGATATTCATTCGAGGGGTTTAAGAAAAAACGGGATTGCCGTTGGCGGAGCTTGTGTGGTACACATTTCTGCCTGTAGGCATGTATAGCAAAACTCTTTGCCAGTTAAGTGCCACCTATATTGTCGACCTGGCTTGTTCTGTTCATCTGCAGTGATTACTTTTGCTGGCTGTTTTGTTCTCGTTTTCTGTTTTTATGTGAAGCTGTGAAATTTTGTTTTCCACTCAGTAAAAATGCTGATGAAACAGTTTTAATTTTGAAAACTACTTACCAAGATGATGCTTTGTGAAAAACTCAAGTGTATGAGTGGATTGCTCAATTTAAAAAATGGTAACATATCAATTGATGACAAACCTCATTCCGGACATCCATCAACTGCCCAAATCGATGAAAATATTGAAAAAATTTGATAGCTTGTGCTCACAGGCCGTCAATAAACAACTGATCAACTGTCAAAGATAGTGGGTTATCTTGGGAGTTCGGTGTTAGACAAAAAAATACCCAATTGTGGCAGACAAGACTGGTTCTTCCACCATGACTACGTGCCTGCACACACAGTTTCTGGCTAAAAACGGCATAATGGCATGGCTCCACTGCCCAAACACCTTACTTGCCTGAATTGGATATGTGCGACTTTTTCTTATTTCCACACATGAAAGGACACCGATTATACAACACTGAAGAAGTCAAGAAGAAAATGAGGGAGGAGCTGTCAGCCATTTCTAAGAATGGCTACAAAAAAATGTTTCAAAAAGTGGAACAATGTACTAGTTGTAATGGAGCGTATTTTGAAGGGGATAAGGTTGTTTTGTAAATCATTTGAAGTATACAGCTTTTAAAACTAATTTTTTAGTACCCCCTGGATTTAGATTTTGCAGTAATAAGAAAGGTAAATATCAATGAGTATTTAAAAGGAGCATTAAGTTATGGAAATGTATTTCCAAAATTATGTGAACTACTGTCAGTTGGCAGAATGAAATTTATTAGCATCAGATGCTATGTAATGAGACACATTTGATTCTATGCAGGTGAGATGTATAAATTTGTAAGAGGTGCATGGTTTATCGGAGAAACAAGAAGAGACTTTATTTGATTCTATTCTCCTGGCCCTAGATGAGGATATTGTATGATGTGTTGAGGGCACCTAAAAAGCATTATGAATCCAATGTGCCTCAAGTTAACCAGTCCTCTAACTGGATAAAAGCATAGGGTTTATTTTAAAGTCGTGTGTTGAACATTTACTATTTTATTTTTATTACCTACCTGAGGCTCTTTAACTTTATTACCCATTTGTTTAATGGTGATTGAAAGCTAAAGGACAGGTTTGAACTAAGAGATGAACAAAGCAAGCAACACCTTCAGCAGTCAGTCAAATTACGTCAATAAAAATCAATCGCCAGAGCTGCGACTGTAATGCCTGGGTGCTATGTAATCTCTGGAGTATGATGAATATTACAAATGCATTATTAGTACAATTAGTACTACTGATGAAGGACTATTATCATAGTTCAACCATAGAGAAAGAGACCAATAATTTTTTTTTTACGGATATTGTGGGCATTAAAATAGTAAGAAACACACAGTAACCAAATACAGATGCTGTTCCAAATTTTGAAAATGTGTATGATGTTACAATATATGTTAGACATCTCATGTACACAGGTGAAGAGGACAGGAAAGGAATCCACTCTCCAAGTGGAGCATGCAAGCAAAAAAGCAATAGATTGGCGAGTCCGATGTATTGCCGCCGTAGCAGTAAAATAATGCTAAGACTATTGTTATCTGGTCAGAGGACACTAACGAACAATTGCTTAACAGCTCATGTGCAAAAATAATCTCTGTTGAGAGAGCACTAATGAATAAATGACTTAAGTAAATGAAATAAAAAAGCTATTAATAACTAACTATATTACATTATGAAATTAAGTAGATGTGTCTTATTTTATAAGAACTGTAAAGATTAAACAGAGAATAAGAGCAAACTTAGAACATAAATTAAGTGGCTGCCTTTTAACATATATAGTGAGCATTTGACTAAAGACATGAAGAAAAAGTACATTTCAGACATTGAGAACTGCATTTTTATAATCACCTTTGACATGAGAAAAACGTGACACTCCAATAATTAAGAATAAAGATAAGCCTTACAATCTAGTAGTAATGAAAAATCTCTGGCAAATAGTTACTGACAAGAAGTATTTACTGGACAGTGAAGACTTTGAAGACTTCTGGGAGAAGTTTACTAGAATGTTTTTAATAACGGATGATAAAATGAATGAAGGAGTAATAACATGAGAGAAGGCTCATTGTTAGATGATTTAATACAATACGTGTAAATTATGGCACTGGAAGAAATATAGGTAAAAAGATACAAAAGAAGGAATCGTGAAAAATACATTTGGAATAACCAGATAAAGTTTATATGCTACAGAGAAACTTCGTCTCTGGGAGGCATAAAGATACAGGTCAGATGCTGTGCATACTGTTGAAGATTTTTAAGAAAGGGTGCACTTGATTTTATATAAATATCAGATAAGAGTAGGATATTCAGACCCAGGGAATGGACAGTGTAATCCTTGTTCAGCTGAAAAAAATCTGCAGCTCCGTATCGAAAAAATGAAGCCATGTCGTACATTTTAGTCTCCAAGAGTTAATACAGAAGAGTCAGGACTCAGTCACAATAACACAGGAATGTTTCAATATGTTTCTCAGGAGGAGGAGGAGGAGGAGGACGAGGGATAAACCGAAATTGAAGAATTCTTGAATTCCCTGTATAGAATTGTTATGGTACTGAATAACAACATTAGAAAAATGCTAGATTGCTACTCACCATACAGTAGAGATGTTGAGTCGCAGGCAAGCAAATACATTAAAGCTTTTGGCCAAAAGGCCTTTTTCTACATATATTCACACAAACACTATGTGTGAGTTGTGCTTGTGTGAAAGTGTGTACATTTCCTACTTTAGAAGATGGCCTTTTGATTGAAAGCTTACATGTATACAATGGAACTTCGATTTTACATTTTTTGTAATTCTATACCATATAATTGTAACCCCTTGGGTGGGTGGGGGGGGGCTGAAAAGTCCCTGATTTTACATTTTATCCTAGAACAGTTTACCTTGATTTTAAGTTCTTATTTGGTGTCTCACTTGACTTATTCCTGGTCTCTTCCTATCGATATTTCATGTGACAGAAAGAGTTATAAGTGGCACAAAAGACATAGGGTTCGCACCACTGGCGGTGGCAGAGTTAAGGGTATATTTTAGGCCAGTGTGGAGAGGAGAGACACAACTTGCAACATTTAGCTTCAACATGCAATTACGATACAACTATTGCTACGTTGCAGCAGTAATGAGAAAAGAAGACAGTCAACGTGAAGTGTTCTGGACCAAGCCAATATGTGATGAGGGGGCCCACCTAGATCAGTCTCAACCTTTTGCTTTTATTTCCAATGGTATTGTATTCAGCAACAATATCAATTGTCAACATTTTAAATTCAGACACCGAGTCTCAAAGAGTATGCTCAGTCATAATCAAGGAAATGTCGCCCATCTCCAGCTAGTGAATTCTTATTGGCTGGCGACTTGTAAGTTGCCCAATAGCCAGTGCAGCCACCACACAACACTAACGCACATATAAAAGAGCTCACCTACCGGTTGTCTGGAGAATGGAAATGGCCCTTCAACAATGGGAGTGCAGGTAGAGGTGAAAGCATTTTTTGAAGAGCTGAAAATATACTTTTCGTGCAGACAATGTGCTATGACAGACGTCACACGGAAATAGAACAAGGGTACTGTGATAACACATTTTAAAGACTTTCGTGATCAAATCTGACAATACAGTTGCAACAATTATGTACACTACTTATGTATATACTTTGCACCACACACTGTATATCGGGAAGTTTGGCAGCAACGGAGGAGGGCATGACGCGAAACCGTAGCAGCTGAGCTTTCTTTCTAATTTACATTTTACACAATGTACAGACATTTACTGAGCCAACTTCTGATAAGGTCGTAATGTCAACTGGGGAAGTAAACCCATTTTTCACATCTCTGTTTCTCTCATAAAGCCTAAAATAACACTTTAACAGTGGTGAGCTTATGAAGTGGAGTTTGTAAGAAAAGCATTAAATAATAATAGCAATGGTGACAAAGTTTCTCATTAAGCAGATGTCAACATTTATGCTTACAGTTTAATTACTTAGTAGCTGTGATGTTTTTGGCTTAATTCAACATGTTCATCAATTCTTGCTTTTTTCTGGGTGAGCATGAAGGATGATCTCTCAAAAATGCATGTTTTGAACATAAAAGCTGTGGTCCTACCCAGATAAATTCATTTTTTTGATGAATTTTTACTTGCTGTTACACATCTGTGATTTTTTTAAATAACTGGTGGAATTCATTACCACAAATTATTCTATAAGCATTGTATTGTACACTTAATTTCCTTCACTTACATTTCATACAAAGCATTGGAGAGGATTGCAATTTTTAATCATATATGCAAATTAGGGAGACGAAAATTTAATAGTCATGGGTGACTAGAATTCGTCAGTAGGAAAAGGGAGAGAAGGAAACAGAGGGGGAATATGGATTGGGGCTAAGAAATGAAAGAGGAAGCCGTCTGGTAGAATTTTGCACAGAGCATAACTTAATCATAGCTAACACTTGGTTCAAGAATCATAAAAGAAGGTTGCAGACATGGAAGAATCCTGGAGATACTAAAAGGTATCAGATAGATTACATAATGGTAAGACAGAGATTTAGGAATCAGGTTTTGAATTGTAGAACATTTCCATTGAAGCAGGCAAAAAGGAATACAAACGTCTCAAAAATGAGATCTACAGGAAGTGCAAAATGGCTAAGCATGGATGGCTAGAGGACAAATGTAAGGATGTAGCTTATCTCACTAGGGGTAAGATAGATACTGCCTACAGGAAAATTAAAGAGACCTTTGGAGAAAAGAGAACCACTTGTATGAACATCAAGAGCTCAGATGGAAACCCAGTTCTAAGCAAAGAAGGGAAAGCAGAAAGGTGGAAGGAGTATATAGAGTCCCTATACAAGGGCGATGTACTTGAGGACAATATTATGGAAATGGAAGAGGATGTAGATGAAGATGAAATCGGAGATCTGATACTGCGTGAAGAGTTTGACAGATCACTGAAATACCTTAGTCGAAACAAGGCCCCGGGAGTAGATAATATTCCATTAGAACTACTGACAGCCTTGGGAGAGCCAGTCCTGACAAAAACTCTACCAGCAGATGAACAAGATGTATGAGACAGGAGAAATACCCTCAGACTTCAAGAAGAATATAATAATTCCAATCCCAAAGAAAGCAGGTGTTGACAGATGTGAAAATTCGAACTATCAGTTTAATAAGTCACAGCTGCAAAATACTAACGCGAATTCTTTACAGACGAATGGAAAAACTGGTAGATGCGGACCTAAGGGAAGATCAGTTTTGATTCCGTAGAAATGTTGGAACACGTGAGGAAATACTGACCTTACGACTAATCTTAGAAGAAAGATTAAGAAAAGGCAAACCTACGTTTCTAGCATTTATAGACTTTGAGTAAGCTTTTGACAATGTTGACTGGAATACTCTCTTTCAAATTCTGAAGGTGGCAGGGGTAAAATACAGGGAGCGAAAGGCTATTTACAATTTGTACAGAAACCAGATGGCAGTCATAAGAGTCGAGGGGCATGAAAGGGAAGCAGTGGTTGGGAAAGGAGTGAGACAGGGTTGTAGCCTCTACCCGATGTTATTCAATCTGTATATTGAGCAAGCAGTAAAGGAAACAAAAGAAAAATTCGGAGTAGGTATTAAACTTCATGAAGAGGAAGTAGAAGCTTTGAGGTTTGCCAATGACATTGTAATTCTGTCAGGGACAGCAAAGGACCTGGAAGAGCAGTTGAGCGGAGTGGACAGTGTCTTGAAAGGAGGATACAACATAAGCGTCAACAAAAGCAAAACTAGGATAATGGAATGTAGTCAAATTAAACCGGGTGATGCTGAGGGAATTAGATTAGGAAATGAGACACTTAAAGTAGTATAGGAGTTTTGATATTTAGGAAGTAAAATGATGATGGTCAAAGTAGAGAGGATATAAAATGTAGACTGGCAATGGCTAGGAAAGCATTTCTGAAGAAAAATGTGTTAACATCGAATATAGATTTATGTATCAGGAAGTCGTTTCTGAAAGTATTTGTATGGAGTGTAGCCATGTATGGAAGTGAAACATGGACGATAAATAGTTTGGACAAGAAGAGAATAGAAGCTTTCGAAATGTGGTGTTACAGAAGAATGCTGAAGATAAGGTGGATAGATCTCGTAACTAATGAGGAGGTATTGAATAGGATTGGGGAGAAAGAAGTTTGTGGCACAACTTGACTAGAAGAAGGGATCTGTTGGTAGGACATGTTTTGAGGCATCAAAGGATCACAAATTTAGCATTGGAGGGCAGCGTGGAGGGTAAAAATCGTAGAGGGAGACCAAGAGATGAATACACTAAGCAGATTCAGAAGGATGTAGGTTGCAGTAGGTACTGGGAGATGAAGAAGCTTGCACAGGACAGAGTAGCATGGAGAGCTGCATCAAACCAGTCTCAGGACTGAAGACAACAACAACAACATCATGCAAATTACATGTGTTTTTGCTCGAATTTGGGGGAGGTTTAACATTTTCCTCGATTCTGCATTTTCCTCAATTTTGCATTTTTTAAGTCTGGATCGCATGAAAATAAAATATAGGGGTTTCATTGAAGCAGTCTTTTTGTTGTGCCTGTCTTGAGACTTCTTGAGATCTCCTCTATATGGTAAGTAGCAATCTATTCTTTTCATGATGATGCTGCTATTCCATCACAGATTTTCCATTGTGTGTGTGTGTGTGTGTGTGTGTGTGTGTGTGTGTGTGTGTGTGTGTGTGTGCTAAATTGCCTTACTTCTTGTCTAGGTACTGAATGATCATTCTTTGACTTCAGCAGTGTTGTTGAATTTCAGCCTGGAACTGATGATTTAAGCAAACCAACAGAACAGATACCTACGATTTGACAGGAACATGGGCAAGAAGCTTAGAACAGAACTGGGGCAGGTATTACAAGGTGGTGAGAGTGGGAGACACTGCAAAAGGGGAGAAACCTGGATTATGTTTGTGAAGGGAGGGATTGTGAGGGGCAGCTTCAAGAAAGATGGCCTCTCTCAAAGTTCCAGGTCTTTCATCAAATAATACAGTTACAAAACTCTTACACCTCCTTATGGCACTGAACTCCATATTCTCTGCCATATGTACAAAAATAGTTATGGTTAGAATTGTGTAACTTAAAGGAATATATAAGCGTAATAGGATCCTCAGGAAGTTAATAGGTGCCTGCTAGCTGTTCAAAACTACATAACAATAAATTTGTCAATAATTCTTACCAGAATTTAGAATAATAGCTTCAGTGTAAAGGTCCACAGCTTTCTGGTATTCTCCTTCAGCATAGGCACTAATGGCTTCTCTTTTCTTCTCATTAGATTTCTCGATATCTTCTTCTGATGCTTCTTTTCCCAACTCACCCATTGGAAGACTTTCATCTTTATCAGGTTCTGAAAAAATCAACAATAGCAACTGCAACTGGATTATTTTTACAAAGCACTGAACACAATTTGCAGCAGTTACTTAATACAGAGAATGAGATATGTCATGTAAATCAAATTTAAGCAGTTATTTGTATAGGGTGAAGGCCCAAATAAATGTAGGAACAGACATGAAGAATAACAAAAAAGTAAATAAATATATACATAACATAAAAAAATTAAATAAATAAATATATCTGGATTACTTCTGTAGCCTGACAGTTGCTACAGTCACACATGGGCTACATTTATTCTGTATGTAAAAACTATCATTTATTACTATGTTGTCTGGAAAATACCCTAAGGTATTCATTTTAACTTTGGCCTTACAAGGAATAAAAGTTTATACTGAGAGCATGCTATTGTGAAACACTGTAATGTGGCTTTTAAAAGCAATGAAGTACGACAGAATCTTGAAAAAATTACGTAGAGAATTTTAAAAAATTGTTGACTAGAAATTTTCCCTAAATAGGGGATGTTAAATACAATGATTTTTCCGGCACAGTTACTGGCATCCAATACATAACAGGCATCAGTGAGCTCCAGCAGTGTGCCGGTGGGCACTCAGTGACGAACTAAAGTTGTCAGCAGATGCCGTTTTGTCTACTCTAGTTTATCTTACCAGCTATTACATATTTAAAACTCAAGATAAGTAATGACACAAGGAGGTGCACTCAAATGCACTGAAAATTGTGATACTTTTTTCAACAGATTTGGATTGCTTTTATTAGCAAAGCAAACTCAGTGATTATTATTTATTATTCCTTTTCAAATGTTGTGATAACAATATGTTATACTTTTCATAGACAGCTGAGCATAGAGCCATTCACTCATCAATTCTTTCCAGTTTTGAGAAGTCCACCTATTTCTGAATTACATTGGTTTTCTAGCGAAATTCGTCCCTTTTTTATTTGAAAATTTCATATTACATATAGCCATGAAATACGCTGGAACTGTATGTCCTGCAGTAAGGGATGTTTTTCTTACTTTGTTCTGAAATCATTAGTTTTATTTGACTGCATACTTAATACATAATAACATAATAAGAGAACCACTTGTATGAACATCAAGAGCTCAGATGGAAACCCAGTTCTAAGCAAAGAAGGGAGAGCAGAAAGGTGGAAGGAGTATACAGAGGGTCTATACAAGGGCGATGTACTTGAGGATAATATTATGGAAATGGAAGAGGATGTAGATGAAGATGAAATGGGAGATCTGATACTGCGTGAAGAGTTTGACAGAGCACTGAAAGACCTGAGTCGAAACAAGGCACCCAGAGTAGACAACATTCCATTGGAACTACTGACGGCCTTGGGAGAGCCAGTCCTGACAAAACTCTACCATCTGGTGAGCAAGATGTATGAGACAGGCAAAATACCCTCAGACTTCAAGAAGAATATAATAATTCCAATCCCAAAGAAAGCAGGTGCTGACAGATGTGAAAATTACCGAACTATCAGTTTAATAAGTCACAGCTGCAAAACACTAACACGAATTCTTACAGACGAATGGAAAAACTAGTAGAAGCCGACCTCGGGGAAGATCAGTTTGGATTCTGTAGAAATGTTGGAACACGTGAGGCAATACTGTCCCTACGACTTATGTTAGAAGCTAGATTAAGGAAGGGCAAACCTAACGTTTCTAGTATTTGTAGACTTTGAGAAAGCTTTTGACAATGTTGATTGGAATACTCTCTTTCAAATTCTGAAGGTAGCAGGGGTAAAATACAGGGAGCAAAAGGCTATTTACAATTTGTACAGAAACCAGATGGCAGTCATAAGAGTCGAGGGGCATGAAAGGGAAGCAGTGGTTGGAAAAGGCGTGAGACAGGGTTGTAGCCTCTCCCCGATGTTATTCAATCTGTATATTGAGCAAGCAGTGAAGGAAACAAAAAAAAATTCGGGGTAGGTATTAAAATCCATGGAGAATAAATAAAAATGTTGAGGTTCGCCGATGACATCGTAATTCTGCAGAGACAGCAGAGGACTTGGAAAAGCAGTTGAATGGAATGGAGAGTGTCTTGAAAGGAGGATATAAGATGAGCATCAACAAAAGCAAAATGAGGATAATGGAATGTGGTCGAATTATGTCGGGGGATGCTGAGGGAATTAGATTAGGAAATGAGACACTTAAAGTAGTAAAGGAGTTTTGCTATTTGGGGAGTAAAATAACTGATGATGGTCGAAGTAGAGAGGATATAAAATGTAGACTGGCAATGGCAAGGAAAGCGTTTCTGAAGAAGAGAAATTTGTTAACATCGAGTATAGATTTAAGTGTCAGGAAGACATTTCTGAAAGTATTTGTATGAAGTGTAGCCTTCTATGGAAGTGAAACATGCGACGATAAATAGTTTGGACAAGAAGAGAATAGAAGCTTTCGAAATGTGGTGCTAGAGAAGAATGCTGAAGATTAGATGGGTAGATCACATAACTAATGAGGAGGTATTGAATAGAATTGGGGAGAAGAGAAGTTTGTGGCACAACTTGACCAGAAGAAGGGACATGTTCTGAGGCATCAAGGGATCACCAATTTAGTATTAGAGGGCAGCGTGGAGGGTAAAAATCGTAGAGGGAGACCAATAGATGACTACAATAAGCAGATTCAGAAGGATGTAGGTTGCAGTAGGTACTGGGAGATGAAGGAGCTTGCACAAGATAGAGTAGCATGGAGAGCTGCATCAAACCAGTCTCAGGACTGAAGACCACAACAACAACAACAACAACAACTTAATATTGAGTTTATAAAAACATTTTATACAGCAGAATGCTTCCCATACTCTGACAAGATTTGGAATCAGTCCTAATATATATCAGCATGACAGTGATTGTATCCAGCCTGTCAAGCTAAATGGCTTGCTCACAGCCCCAAATTGAAACTCCTCAAACGTCTTTGGGTGAACTGATGTTTTATTCACGTCAGATCAATTCACTTGAAAATTTGATAACTATTCACCATGTGACAACAATGCAAACCAATCCTGTCTTTGGTGTATGAGAATTTAACAGAAGACTTGTCACAAAAATTACATGCTATACTAATAAAAAATGTACTACACACGATTTGTCAATGTGTGTCCCTGCAATGAATAGAAGCTGCTGTCCAGAATTTTTTGGAAAGATATATGCAGTTAAGAGGTCAAATATGGGTGAATATGTTTAAACACCGTATTCAGTTCAAAATGTTTACCATGCACCTTTCCACAACTAACACAGAAAATTTGAAGTACTCAAACAGTATGAAATCGAAAACCAGAAGTGTCTCACAACTGTGTGTGTTCAAACATAAAAACACAACTAACTTAGAAAAGTGTGCAATTTTCACACCTGTTACATGTATCTAACAAACATTTAACAAAACAAAAAAATGTAGTACCTTAGGTCTATAATATCATTGAGTCACAGTTGGAATCAGGCAACTCATACAAACACATGGGTGTAAAGGCTTGTAGTGATATTAAATGGAATGATCACATACATTCAGTTGTGGTTAAAGCAGGTGGTAGACCTCAGTTTACTGGTAGAATACTGGGGAAATGCAATCAACCTACCAAGGAGATTGCTTACAAATCACTAGTGCTACCCATTCTAAAACATTGCTCAAGTGTGTGCGACCCATACCAATTAGGACTAACAAGGGGTATTGAATGTATACAGAGAAGGGCAGCATGAATGGTCACAGTTTTGTTTGATATGTGTCAACAAATCCCTTGTGCAACCCATTCCACAATACTGCTCAAGTATGAAGCACACAGTCCAAATACTCTAACGGGGGATATTGGACATATACAGTGGCAGTGAAGGGCAGTGAATGGCCACAACTTTGTTTGACGCAAAAGGGTGTAATGAAGATGCTGAAAGAAATGAACAGGCAGACTCTTGAAGATAGATAGAGGTCTGCGTGGATGCGGATATCCGCAGGTCACCTGCGGATAACGAAAAGGTATCTGCCCAGTACGTATGTTGCCATGTTAGTTGAAAACTTCAAGTCTGTTGATGTTCTTGGAACCTTGCAGGGCCCGGATAGAGCAGATATCTGTTGTCCTCAGCCCCTGGCTACGACCGATGTAGCTGTACCCAAGAGACCTGCGCCTAATCCGTTTCCGCGACCGTGTCTTTTGTGTGGCTTGTGAAGTGCTCTCTGGGTGGCAAACCTGCCTACTGTCTACCAGACAGGTGCCCGTTGCAATTTTCTGCTGCCTTCAGTTAGCGCTTTGTAGTGACTGAGTGACAACGTGATCAGTGAGAGTTCTTTCTTCGTGCTCAACACACATTCTTAATACTGTGCTGGAGCACACGACTCGGAGAGACGCGAATGATGAGAAGAGTGACACGTACAGGGACTAATAAATTTCTGTCGCGCTATCACAACTTTCTTTAAAAGATCTGGTCTTCAGAATCGCCTTCAGAGGTCACTGAAAGGAGATATAGACACACGATGGAACAGTAAATTGGATATTAATTCACAATGGTTTGAAGTTCTGTCAATTTTGTCAGAGAAACATCAAGATAATTTGACTGATTCTATAGACAAGATATAATAACCTTTCTGACACCATTTAAAACAGCTTCTTGTGATCTTGAAGCCTCCAAAACCCCTACGCTTTATTTATGTGTTGTGGGAGTTAAAATTTCTCTCCTTCCTTGAAAAAAATGATGGTGAGAGCCCATTTCTGATAGATTTAAAGAGTACAGCCAAATCTATTTTAATCAGCAAATGGAACGTAACAGTAACCCATAAACTTGCAACGTTTTTGAGTCCAGAATATAAAAACCTAAAATTTCTTAGCAGTGCCAAAGAAGATGAAGTTGTAAAGGAAGCGAAAAATTATGTTGCGAGAAATTGTCCACAGTTAAAAGATAAGGGGTAAACAACATCTGGAATTCCTTAAAAAAAAAAAAACGAAGTCTGGCGTACTTTTTAATGAATTTGAAGATTCCTCAGAAGATGAATCAAAGAGAGATCTTGACTTTGCATCAGATGAAATTCTCAGATATACAAATGATAAAGTCCAATTTTCGGAAGGCATCGACCTGATAGCTTGGTAACATGGATGTGAAAACATCTATCCGCATCTTTCCAAACTCGCATACTTCGTGCACTGCATTCCAGTGTCCAGCACGCCATCTGAGAGAAGCTTCTCTACTGCGGGACAAATAATGCAGGACCGACGCACGTCTTTGAAGCCACAGACGATTGATGACATCATGTTCCTGCATAGTAACCTTCCAAAGTAAAAAGGTACTTGTACAGCTTCTCTTACTTCACTGTATTTTTTGGGCTTATCTGAATTAGTTACAATTTTTTTTCATCTGATTCTTTCGTTTACAGAATTTGAATCAGAAGCAAGCAGAGATGAAAAGATTTAATCTGAAGCCTGTGAGTTTTTATTGTAATATTTATAGTAAAGAATTTCCTCAACATATTGTTAATATTTTCACTATTTCCAACAAGAACATTTAAGTAGCATTAGGTAAAAGAAGGAAATATTTAACAAGCAATTTGTTTTGTTGTAATTTTCAAATTAAAGAGCTCAATTCTAAGTTTTTACTCTTCGCAACAAGAACATTCAACAGCTAACACATCAATATTATTAAACTAGGTAATGATGATCTCATAAGTGCCTACATAAATTTTAGCATGCACTACAGAAACATTTGCAGCCGCCGAGCATTGTCGCTCTTTGTGAACAGTGAAACAGCCTGGCCAGAGCGGTGGCATGGCGGGCCTTGTAATTAATTACAAGTGGGACTTCAATCTACAGTTCGCGACCACAAACAAGTTGTGACTGCGATAGCCCTTGAAAGATTATTCTGATCACATTGAAAACTTACAAACTATTCAAATCCTCACATTTGAAGTTATGGGACAGTGGTTTTTATATAGACATCTTGAAAGCGTTTGCAGTTCCATTGAACACTGAAAAAAAAATTAACATTGAAAGTATTAACTGCAAAAACTACTGCAAATTTTGTCTTAGTAATTTAGACCGATGTTGAGGAGCATGTTTTAAAGTGTGAAAAACTTTGTTTAGTTGGGAATGAGACAGACATTTCATTTATAGTTAGGTCATAATTCGATAAATCAGCCAAAAGGTGAGGTTCGAGATTTCAAACATATTTTTAGCTAAAGCTAAATGGACTCCTAATTTCTATAAGCACTGATTTTGTTGTCACTCCTCGGAAGACAAATTATTTCTTCCAGACAACCTCAATTATTGCTGGCAGTTTAACTTTTACACAGGTGTGCCAGCATTTTGCAGTGTAGGCCTAATACTGTAAATATTTTCACCTGGAAATGACGAGGACTGAACGCATAAGCCATAATATAATCATCAGCTGACATGAATGGCTTCAAAATTTAACACATCCAAGCAGTGAGTACAAAAACTGTCGGTAAATGATGCAATGTGCTAGTAACAGTTTAAAACCATCGTCATTTTTAGATGCCTTGGCACAAGAGCAGCGAAATATAATTGTTTCTATACACATATTTTCATCATTTAATACTATTACATTGAATTTCATTTTTTTAAATAGCGTTTCCAACCTCACAAGATCCGAGGCGCTACTGTGTGCGCTCCGGAGTGCCAATGCTTTCCTGTTTGGGATAGTCAGCTTTAGAGTAGGTATAGAGCATTTCCCGTGATTTAAGAAGTCAAAAGTAGTTAAGTTGTCAGAGAAATGGCACCCTAACAATGACTATGTCGTTACATACCATAATTCTAAGTACTACTGTCTATTACTGTTAATTACTCATTCAAAACTTAAATATATGTGGATGCAGATAAGGAATTTGCGGATACGGATTAATTGCTGCGGATGCGGTTGCGAATTAGGACCGTGTGGATGCGGACTGCACCTTTCTTATCTGCGCAGACCTGTAAAGATAGATGTACACTATCCTGAGGAAGTCTACTAACAAAGTTTAAAGAACCAGCTTTAAACGATGACTCTAGAAATATACTACGACCCTCTACATATCACTCACAGAGATTGTGAGTACAAGGTAGAATAATTACAGCACACAGATGGCCATTCACACAATCATTCTTTCCATGCTCCAGATGTGAATGGAATGGGAAAAAACCCTAATTACTTGTACAATGGGACGTACTCTCTGCCATGCACTCCATGGTGACTTGCAGAGTATAGATGTAGGTAGACACAATTGTTGGGTGAGTGATTGACTTTTCTTGGTTTTTAGATATTTCAATCCACAAAACCCCTTGTCACAACAATGAAAAAATCTACTATGAGTAAGACAATAGTTTATGAGAGGTATAAATGTTTCGAAGAGGGTCCAGATGGCTTTGAGGACAACAACCACCCTGGACACCTTAGCACACCAATTACTAACAACAGTGCGGAAGGAGGACAGAAAATGGTTCTGGAAAATCACCATGATAGAGGTTTCCAATGATCTCTGTGAATCCTTTGGTTCATGTCAAGCAATTTTTTCATGTTTTGGGCACAAAATGTATAGCAGCAAAGTTTGTTCCGAAATTGTTGAATATCGACCAAAAACAATATTGCGTAGACATTGCTCAGGAATTGCTGAATGAAGCAGACAACGACCCAAAACTTCTACTTAAGGTTATAACAGGTACAATACATGGGTATGCAAGTATGATGCCAAAATCAAGGTCCAATCGGTGCAATAGAAACTGCCTGATGATCCAAGACCGAAAAAAATTCGACAAGGTCAACCATATGTGGAGGTTCTTCTTACTGTTTTCTTCAATTTCATTGGGATAGTGCATCATGAGTTCCTACCTTTCGGTTGTATGGCCAATAAGAAATACTACCTGGAAGTTGTGTGTTGTCTGTGTGAAGTAATCTGAAGAAAATGACCAAAATTGTGGCAATACTCTTGGAGACTGCAACATGATAATACTCCTGCTCACACCTCAATGTTTGTAATTTTTTTGGAAGAAAACAAAACCTTTGTTGCCTCAGCTGCCATATTTGCTGGACATGGCCTCCTGCAACGTCTTTCTATTCCCGAGGCTGAAGAGTACTATAAAAGGACAATTTTTTGCCACCTTTGTGCAAGTAAAACCGAAATTGCTAAACGAGATGAACAGCATAACAAAACGTGAGATCCAGAAGTGCTTCCAAGAATGGAAAAAGTATTTACATAATTGTATTATACCTAAGGGGGGATTACTTCATAGGGGACAAAGTTTATGTTGGGTAAAGCTTTGACAATGCCAGACACTTATTGCGATGTCAGAAATGCCAAATGAACATCGGCCAAAGAACCCAAGACAGAAGCCGACAGGCAGGATGTCAACAAGAGATTACAAAAGCTTCAATAATTTTGCACCTTTATGTTACTTTATGAATAGTGAATAAGCAATCATTTACCATTCCTAGATACAATTTCCTTACATTTTCAGTAATATTATGAAACCAACAGATTGCTACTCACCACACAGTCGCGGATACGCACAACAAAAAGACTGTCACACAAGCTAGCTTTCAGCCAAATAGACCTTGGCAGGCAGAGATTGTGATAATGTGCATGTGAGCTGCGTTTACGTGTTTTGTGTGTGTTTAATTCCGATGAAGGTCTGTTTGACAATCTTTCTGTTGTGCATATCTTCAATTCAGCATCTCCAGTATGTGGTAAGTGGCAACTTAGTTAGATTCGACCCTGGATTTTCCATTGTTTGATTTTCACCTTGATGTATATCCACACAATACCTCCTCCATATTACACAATAGCAGATGCATATTGTGCAACATCAAAATATCAACAAAAAGAATTTGTGCAATAAAAACAGAATCACTATCTCTAAATTACTGCTCAACAACAAAAAACAATGTTCTAAGTTCAAATGTATTACAATTATTAAAACTGTATGTTCTGAACTACCTACCTCAGGTGATGGAAAGATGATATCCAACCTACTCCTAAGAATACATGGCACTGGGACAACATCTCCTCCATTTTTCCAACATGGCCAGGTTCATTTACTTTATCCTCCATTTTATAATTTCTGATTGGATAGCAACTTTAATTTTGCAGTCAGAAGAATTACCAGTGACCAGAAAATCAGGTGACCAGGCAAAACCAAAGATTGCAGTATATCTTGTCAGATCTGACTCTCAAACTCATTAAGATGGCAGACACCCCTATTTCAAGTGTATAGACAAAGTGAAACAAGATCTGGAAAAAGGGGGGGGGGGGGGGGGGTAGGGAAAAGAGAGGTGGGAAGTGACAACATGTTATGGAAGAAATAGGAATGGGATGTTGTCAGACAGTGTGGTTGTGAATGTGGAAAAAAGGTTTGATCTGTTGTCACACTTGGAAACTGATGAGCCACAAATAGATGTAGGAGTAGACAGGACACAACAAACTTTCAAAAAAGTGTTTGAAATGTAAGAAGCCAGATGAAGCTGTGAAGAAGAAGAAGAAGAAGAAGAAGAAGAAAGTTTTGTTGTTAGATAGTTCACATGGTAGAGGTGCTGGCCAACTGTTGCAGAATGAACTAGGATCAGGTCACCAGGTCACAGCTTTTTTTTAAACCTAGTGCTAGTCTGGATCAGGTGATACAGGATTTAGGTTTGCTTCGTAAAGACTTCACAAAGGAAGACACTGCGGTAATAGTGGGTGGGACAGGCAACAGCATATATAGGAACCCTAATTATTCAACTGCGAGTGACCTAGTAAAGACAGCTTCAGCAACGAGACATACTGGTATGGGGCTTGTGTCTGCTTTGAGGTGCCATGACGGGCCTCATTTAAACTCTTCTATTAGGAGAGTTAATTTATAGGTGGAATGGCTGCTTAGATCAGATATGGAGTCTCATATGAAGTGTGGTTCCTGTTTACTCTATTAGCAAGTGGGAATTTAATAGGTATGGCCTCCACCTCAACTGGAAAGGGACGGGAAAACTGTCTGGGCTAAAAGCAAATAACTTCAGGGGAGCAAGGGATGGGGGGTGGGGGGAGTGGGAGGGGGGCAGGGGGGCACTGTCACAAGTAGTTAAGTACCAGTGGTTACAAGTGACCGATCAGCAGGTTTTTTTTATTTTTTTCCCCTTTCTTTTTCTTAAGGGTAGGGAGGGCAGAAACAAAAGATGTTTAGAGGCAGGCTGAAAATGCCATTCACATTGATAAAACAGGGAGCCAGAAAGCAAATTTTAATGTACACAATTCATGCAGACAGCCTCTGATTGAAACTAGAGAAATTGGCAGGAAAATTAGGTTCATCCAGTTGTAATTCAGCCAGTGCACAAAAGCAGTTATCATTAATGCATCAGAATATCTGAGGACTAAGGGTTAAGCTTAATGAGTTGCTTATTTGTGTTGAAGAATTAGAGTTGAGCAAACCAGTTGATATAATCTGCCTCTCTGAACATCATGTGACCAATGGTATAGATATGTTAAATGTAACAGGATTCAAGTTAGCTTCTTATTTCTGTAGAGAAAATATGGAGAAAGGAGGAGTTGCCATATTTGCCAGAAACTGTTTTGATTTCAAGAATATTGATGTTGATAAATTTTGCTCAGAGCAGCACTTTAGAAGCTTGTGCAACAGAAGAAGTATTTCATAATAAGTACTTTATTATAGTAGGTATATACAGATCACCTTCAGGAAATTTTAACCTCTTCATAAAAAATCTGGAAGCTCTGCTGTCCCAACTCACGGTTTATTTTTTTTAGAAAGAAAAGGAAACGGAAGGAAATAGTGGTTGCTGGAGATTTTAATGTGAATTTATTGAGAAGCTCTGTCAGCGAACAATTATCGCAATCAGTAACACTATCGTTCAATTTAGTTCCTGCTGTGAATTTTGCTACTAGGATATGTAAATGCTCTGAGACTGCTATTGATAACATCTTTGTAGACAAAGCTAAGGAAAAAGGCATGTCACAAAACCAATAGTATATGGACTCTCTGATTATGACATGCAGCATCTTGTGTTGAACGTTGAAACTTGCCACGATAAAAAATCTATTAAACCTGAGTACAGGAGGGTAATAAACAAGTCAATAATTGAGAAATTCAGGAAATTGCTCAGAAACATAAACTGGATAGATGTCTACAATACTTCTGACTCAAATGGAAAATACAATGCATTCATTAGTAAAGTTACCTCCACTGTTTTCCCCTAAAAATAACTCAAATCACACAGAAGTAAAAAAATAAACTGTGGATTACGCACAGAATAAAGATATCATATGAGTCAAAAAAGATACTGTATCTACTATCCAGGAACAGCTCTCAAGTTAGAATTGGAATGTATTACAAAAATACAGCAAAATGTTTAAGCAAATAATCCAGAAATCAAAGTGGCTTTATTATGGGAAAAACATAATTACATCATGCAACAAAATAAAAACTGTATGGGATATAGTGCAGACAGACACCAGTGGGGCCAAAAAGGAAGAGGAATAGATAGCTCTAAAAATAAATGAGACATTGGTAAAAAGTACATGTAGTGTTGCAAACCTCTTAAACAAGTACTTCATTTCTGTTACTGACAGCTTGGGGTTATCGGGAGAAGAAAAACACAGAAACCCAAGAAACAGGTAGAAGAGATTAAAACGACAAAACGGATAACAACGGCTGGCTGACCATGAGAATAAAAAAGGAGAAGCCAGCCATGCTGCAACACGTTAAAACCTCCACCCTAAAAGCACTAGGGTGAAGGACACAGAGGGACAAAGGACATGCACTAAAACTTAGATCAAGTGATAAAAGCCACCCTCATGAATAAAACATATAATTAAATCGGCTAATGAGGCACTGTCAGATAAAATTAGCGTGAATGAGTCCGGTAACCAAAGATTTCATCACAGCGCAGTCAAATTGTGACAGTGCACCAGAATATGGGCGGGTCTTCAGGAGGTAGCCATGGGTCACCCAAGTGTGGCCAATGTGGAGCCGACAGAGAACCAGAGAGTCCCTGCGAGAGGCCCACATGGAGGACTGCCACACATTCACAGTCTCCTTCATGGCGTGCAGTTTGTTGTGCTTAATGAGACTATTCCATTCCGTCTACTAAAGGCGCAAAACCTGTTAGCTTAAAAATGAATGCAGGTCAGTAATTGAAATGCCAATCTCCATAAACGGTTTCTGTGTAGCCTGTTTGGCAAGCCCATCAGCAAGTTCATTGCCTGGGATTCCGACGCATCCTGGGGTCCACACAAACACCACTGAACGAGCGGACCGTTCCAGGGCAGAGGTGGACTCCTGGATGGTTGCTACCAAAGGATGACAAGGGTAGCACTGATCAATAGCTTGTACACTACTCAAGGAGTCAGTATACATAGGAAACAACTCCCAATGGCATAAACGGATGTGCTCAGGAGCACGAGATACAGCCACCATCTCTCCAGTGAAAACACTGCAGCCATTGGGCAAGGAATGCTGTTCGATATGTCCTCCATGGACATACATGAAGCCAACGTGACCATCAGCCATCGAGCTGTCAGTGTATACCACTTCATGGCCCCAGTACATGCCAAGAATCGAGAGGAAGTGACAGCGGAGAGCCGTGGGGTGATCCGAGTCCTTGGGGAAAGGTCCAGGCAAAGCTGCGGCCTACATGTTCACCATGGAGGTATACACGAATGGACCTCGAGTATAGGTGGTAAAGGCAAGGACTCCAGTTGAGATAGAAGGGATCAGATGCAAACTGCAACTGTAAGCCCTGAGCTAGGAAGCCAAAGCGGGAGATGACCTGCCGTGGGTGGGAAAAGGAGACGGTAATTCAGATGCACAGCAGAACTACGAACATGTGCAATGTAACTGGTGAGCAGTTGTGCACGGCTGACCTGCAATGGAGGGACTCCAGCCTCTGCCAGAATGCTGGTCACTGAACTTGTCCTAAAAGCTCCAGTTGCTAGTCAAACACCACAGTGGTGCACTGGGTCGAGTTAATGCAATCATGAGGGCACCACCGAACCATAAACCAGACTCCCATTGTCAAGGAGGGATCAAACAAGGGCTCTATAGAGCTGCAGCAGCGTAGAGCAATCTGCACCCCAGTTGTTGCTTAGGCAGCGGAGGGCATAGAGGTGCTGCCAGCACTTCTGCTTAAGCTGACAAAGATGAGGAAGCCAAGTCAATTAGATGTCGAAAAACAGTCCTAAAAATCAATATCTCTCAGCTACAGTGAGGGGATCGGCAGTAAGGTAAAGTTCTGGATCCAGACGAATGGTATAACACTGACAGAAGTGCATAACACAAAACTGTGTGGCCGAAAGATGGAAGCCATGATCTAGAGCCCATGACTATGCCTTGTGGATGGCTCCCTGTATGTGCCGCTCAGTAACACCAGTACTAGCGAAGGAGTACGAAATGCAGAAGCCGTCTGCATACAGAGAAGGTGAGATGGACGGCCCTACAGCTGCTGCTAGATCATCAGTGGCCACTAAAAATAGAGATACACTCAATACAGAGTCCTGCAGGACCCCATTTCCTGGATATGGGTGGCACCAACTTAGGCATGGAAAGTAAGTACGAAGCGACAGGAAATGCTGGACAAAAATCAGGAGCAGGCCTCAGAGACCCCACTCCTATGATGTGGAAAGGATATGATGTCACCAGGTCATGTCATACGCTTTTCGTAAATCAAAAAAGACGGCAACAAGGCATTGGTGTCTGAAAACGGCTGTTCAGATGGCAGACTCGAGGGACACAAAATTATCAGTAGTAGAGTGACCAAGCTGGAAACCACACGGAGCCAGTAGGCCATGTGACTCCAGGACCCAACCCAACTGCCGACACACCATACGTTCCAGCAGCTTACAAAGAACATTTGTGAGGCTGATGGGCCAATAGCTATCCACACCAAGCAGGTTTTTGCCTGGTTTGAGCACTGGCATGATGGTGCTCTCCCGCCAGTGTGATGGAAAGACGCCATCGCGCCAGATACGGTTGAAGATCACGAGGAGATGTCACTTGTAGTCAGATGAGAGATGTTTAATCATCTGACTGTGGATCCGCTCTGGCCCAGGAACTGTGTCGGGGCATCATGCAAGGGCACTAAGGAGCTCCCACTCCATAAATGGGGCATTTTATGGTTCACTGTGGCGTGTAGAGAAAGAGATGACTCTCCCTTCCATCCGCAATTTTAGAAAGGTTGAGGGGCAATTCTCCGACACAGAGATCTGAGCATAGTGCTCAACAAAGTTATCAGCAATCATGTTTATGTTGGGGTCTGGTACCCAAAAACTCATTTGATCTTTGCCCAGACTTGGGAAGGTGACATATGGCACCAAAAGATCGGGATTTCTCTCTCCCAACACTCCTGTTTCCGTCTTTTGATACACTAGCAAATGAGGGAACAGAGCTGTTTAAAACGCTATGAGGTGCTCCTGGAAAGGGTGCCACTTATGCCGCTGTAGAGCTCACCGAGACTCATTAATTGCCTCAGTGACTTCCGGCGACCACTAAGGGGCTGTCTTTCCACCAGAGGCCCCACAAAGGACAAGGGATCACATTTTCCACCGCAGAAACAATCATTGTAGTTACCTGCTCAACCACCACATCAATGTTACTATGTGGGAGAGATTCAATGGTGACAGCAGAGGTGAAAGCCACCCAGTCTGCCTTGTTTAAAGCCCATTGGGGTAGGTGTCCATAGGCTTGACTCCGGGGCAGTGACAGGAAGATGGGGAAGTGGTCACTACCACACAGGTCTCATGGGCTCTCCAGGGATAGATGGGAGAAGGCCACCAGGACTACAAACCGAGAGATCAATGGCCGAATATGTGCCATGTGCCATACTGAAATGTGTGGGGCACCTGTATTTAAGAGGCAGAGATCGAGTTGTGACAGTAAATTTTCGAAATCTCTGCCTTGGACAGTAAGCACGGTGCCACCCCACAAGGGGATTATGAACATTAAAATCTCCCAAAAGTAGGAAAGGTTTGGAGAGTTCCTCAACCAGTGTAGCCAATACATTCATTCAGGGGTACTGCACCATCTGGAAGAAGATATACACTACACACATTATTTCCTGTGTCGTACTTATCCTGACAGTCGCAGCTTCAAGAGGGGTTTGAAGAGGCACAGGTCGAGTTCAGGACATAGGCACAAATTCCACCTGTCACTATTATAGTCACTACAGTTCTTGTAATATCCCCTATAGTTGTGGAGGACAAGGGTCTGCATTTCCAGGAACCAGGTTTCCTGAAGGGCAACGCAGAAAGCAGGAGTAAAGCTCAAGAGTTGCCATAGCTCAGTCAGGAGGTGGAAACTGCCGCAATCCCACTGGAGAATGACATTATCATGAGGCTGGGAAGGCATGAAGTGCGCAATGAGGCAACTTATGTCTCAGGGTCACCTGCTGCCACTGATTGATATTTGTGGTCACTTCTATGGTCAATGAGGCATCAGTGCGATCCAGGTCCGCAGGGGACGCTAAGATCTCGACCTCATCCTCAGGTGCAGAACTAATAGGGAGTGGCAGTGATGGAGCCACGAGAGGGTCCTGTTTCTTAGCAGACTTCTTCTTAGTTTGTTTTCTCTCTCGCTTCTCTTTAGGGGCTTGCTGGGAAAATTTCTCCATAGCAGCTTCAGGCACAGATGAAGACTGGATCTCGGGCGTGGCATTAGTGGAGACCTTGGGAGAGAGGGCCCCAAGGAACCCCTTCCGCATGAGAAGAGCCAGAGGAGGCTGTTGCTTCTCCGGCATGGGGGAGGAGACCAATGTCCCCTGAGTTTGAGGCAGTCTTACTCCCGAGTAGGTGCTGTGGAAGCAATGGAGGAGGATTTGTCCCGTACCAAGGGGGTGGACATATTCTGGTGACCCGAAGGGCCCACTGTTCATGGCACAGAGTGAGGAGCCACTGGCACTTGGGACAGTGATGGTTACGCAGCTGCAGCATATGTCAACATTAGCCGAATGGGGTGTAATCTTTCAAATTTATGTTTAGCCTCTTGGTCAGTCAACCAGTCCAGGGTCTTGCACTCCATGATTTTATGCTCCTTTCCGAGCACTGGACAGTCTGGCGAGCAGGGGGGCGCTGGGGGGGGGGGAGGGGGGGGGGGGAGTGCTCTCCACAGCTGATTCAAGTGGGAAGAGGCGTACATGGAGTATCTGGGTGCAGTGGACGTCCGCAGTCTCGACATGTGGTGCTGGAAGTGCAGCGTGAAGACATGTGCCCCAACTTCCAGCACTTAAAGCACCACATACGGGGAAGGATGTATGGTTTAATGTCACGGTGGTAAACGTTGACCTTTTCAGGCATTGAATCACCCTCGAAGGCCAAGATGAAGGCACCGGTAGCAACTCTGTTGTCTTTGGGTCCCTGTAAACGTGCCGGATGAAATGAACACCCCGCTGTTCTAAATTGGCGTATGTGGGGAGCTTAGGCATCATCAGCAGTGCAATCCCTGTATTGTCAGGGGGCCCCCACCAAATGGATACATGACAGCCCCACCACAACGGACTGGCTACTGTGCTGGATATTAGGTGCAGATAAATCCAATATTGTCATGGGGGCAAAAGAGTACAGGAGACAACAGAAGAAGACATACCCCGGAAAGTGTCCTGGCCCAAATAGTCGAATTGCAAGTGAAGACACAAAGCCATGACAAGAGATTCAGGAGATCGAATCTAAGGCCAGTACGGATAACTTGTGCACCACATAAGCCATGCTTCCCCATATGGCCCGCACTTCTTCAGAATTTTGAAAGTGGCACATCAAACCATAGAATGGGACCTGGACTCGTAGGGCCAAAAAGTATGAGACTCTTTTTAGCCGCCTCTTACGACAAGCAGGAATACCTCAGGCCTATTCTAACCCCCGGACCCGCAGGGTGTCCCAAAGAGGTAGCATCCATCATAAAATCCTTAAAATGTAGGTATTCCAGTGGGTATGATAACATATCAACAAAGTTGATCAAAGACTGCTCATGCGAGTTGCATTCTATCTTAAGTTATTTGGGTAATAAATCTCATATCAGTGGAACATTTCCAGGCTGGATACAGTATGCTGACGTTAAGCCTTTCAAGCGTCTCCTTATGCATCTGACTGCAAATAATACATTGTCCAAGTCACAGTTTGGATTTCTTAAGGGTTCTGATATAGAGAAAGCAATTTACACTTACAATGAGAATGTACTTAATTATTTAGATAATAAATTAGTGGCTACTGGTATTTTCTGTGACCTGTCAAAACCCTTTGACTGTGTGGACAACAGCATTCCCTTAAGTAAATTAGAATATTACTGTGTCATCAGCAGTGCTGCAAAATGGTTCGAGTCTCATCTATCTAACAGGAAACAAAGGGCGTCATTGCAAAAATTCTTGTGCAGTAAGCAGTCAGTCTTCATCTGACTGGGAATTAGTTACATGTGGTGTTCCTAAAGGTTCCATCTTGAGTCCATTGCTTTTTCTTGTGTAAATTAATGACCTCTCAACTGTTATATGCTAAGTTTGTTTTGTTTGCAGATAATACAAACATTGCAATAAGCAGCAAGTCAGGTACAGAATTACAAATAGCCGCTAATCATATTTTACTGACATTAATAAGCGGTTTAAAGCTAATTCACTGTCATTACACTTTGAGAAGACCTACTATATGCAGTTTATAACCTGTAAGAGGTTTCCTTCCAGCATGTGTATAACCTATGAAGACATGCAGATTGAAGAGGCTGACAGTGTTAAATTTCTGGGATTACAACTTGATAATAAATTCAGTTGGGAAGCGCATACCACAGAACTGCTTAAGCGCCTAAACAAGTCTGTATTTGCCGTGAGAATGATGTCAGATGTAGGAGATATAAATACAAAAAAAATGCATACTCTGCTTACTTTCATTCTATTATGTCATACGGGTTCATATTCAGGGGCAACTCATCAAACCGAGCATAAGTTTTTAGGGTGCGAGAGTGTGTGATAAGAATCATTTGTCGTGTATCTTCAAGAACAGCATGTGGAAACATGTTCAAGGAACTTGGTATTCTACCACTGCTTCTCAGTACATTTATTCCTTAATGAAATCTGTTGCAAGTAATACATCCCTATTTCCAACCAATAGCTCAATACATAGTATCAACACTAGGAATAAGAACAATCTACATAAAGACCTAAAATCACTTACCTTGGTCCAAATATTCAGGAACACACATTTTCAATAAATTGCCAGCAACCACTGAAAACTTGGTTTCAGATAAAGAACGGTTTAAACAGAGTTTGAAAGACTTTTTGATAGGCAACTCCTCCTGCTCCATAGATGAATATCTTAACTGAGAGTGTTAAGGCAGTTTAAGTAAAAATATTTGTTTGATATCAGTTTTGACATCACTTGGTCACAACAGTCAAGATTAGGTATTTTGTGTACGATAAATTTATTAATAGTGCAAAAGTGTTTCATTCTGACAGCATGTAAATTCTGTAAATATTAGCTGTTCCAGTTTATTGCATTATATTCACCTATTTCGACAATCTCCTGACAAATGATCAGGGTAGTAAGTATTATATTCAAATGTTTTATGTTATACTTTCTGACATATTCCACACCCACGAGAATCATCTCATTTTTTTGGATCTATGGAACAAAAACTGAATCTAATCTAATCTCTATACAATACAGTGACCATAACATAATTAATTACACACACACGCACGCACGCACACACACACACACACACACACACACACACACACACACACACACAGATAGTATGAAAAATATGTAATTGTAGAAATAACATTAATGTAGCAGGACAACCACCATATTTTGGGGTTTTCGATGGGGACAAAATAAATATACAAGCCTAATATGGAAGAAAAACGAAACAAAAACTAATACAAAAATCAAGGGAACAAAACCCTCACCAAGTGAAAAACAAAATCACAATAAAAAAAACTGGTATCAGAAATTTCACTTGACCTATGTAGCTCAAATGTAGTTCAGGACACCACACACCCACACATGGCTTCAAAACATGCCACTCAAAAGTAACACAAAAGAAATCCATGGTACTACAAAACCATACACAACTCAAAAATCCAGTATCTAATACAGCACTTGAGCTATAGACAAAGGGGAAAAAAAGAAAGAAAAAAAAAGAAAAAATCATCACCAGAAAAAAAATTGTTCAAATGGCTCTGAGCACTATGGGACTTAACTTCTGAGGTCATTAGTCCCCTAGACCTTAGAACTACTTAAACCTAACTAACCTAAGGGCATCACACACATCCATGCCCGAGGCAGGATTCGAACCTGCGATCGTAGCAGTCGCGCGGTTCCGACAGTAGCGACTAGAACCACTCAGCCACTCCGGCTGGCTCACCACCAGAAAATAATTAATGTAGCATAATGAAATTTTAGGAACATGTTTGTCTAGGTAACACGTGTAAGCGATTAACATTGCAAGATCACAGGTTAAATTAGGCGCAAGATAAGCCAGTGAAAATGTGAAATGCTGACGCATTAATAACCATTATCACCGCCAGATTGTTGAATGCAAGTATACAAATATGCATGCACTGTGTTGTACAGGTGCTGGATGTTGGTTTGTGGGATGGAGTGCCATGCCTCATGTACTTGGTCAGTCAATACAGGGATAATTAATGCTGGTCATGGATGATGCTGGAATTGTCTCCTGATGATGAACCATATGTTCTTAATTGGAGAAAGATATGGTGATCAAGCAGGCCAAGGAAACGTCATGACACCCTGTAGAGCATGTTGGGTTACAACAGTAGAATGTGCGTGAGTGTTGTCCTACTGGCAGACTCTCCCGGTAATGCTGTTTATGAATGGCAGCACAACAGTTTGAATCAGAAGACTGACATACAATTTGTAGTCAGGATGTGTGGGATAACCACAAGATTGCCTCTACTGTCATATGCAATTGCACCCCAGACCATTACTCCAGGTATAGGTCCAGTGTGTCTAGCACACAGACAGTTTGGTTGTAGGCCCTCTACCAGCCTCCTCCTAACCAACATGTTATGAGGCAGAACCAGCTTTCATCAGAAAATACAAGAGACCTCCACCCTGCCCGTCAATGAGCTCTCACTTGACACCAGTGAAGTCACAAATGGAGGTGGTTTGGAGCCATTTGAATGTGTGCAACATGGCCTATGGCTTGGAACTGTCTTTGAAGTAACCCATTCGTAACAGTTTTGAAGTAACCCATTTGTAGCAGTTCGCTGTCTCACTGTGGTGCCACATGCTGTCCCATCGAAAACGCCGCACATATTACAACGGGTCCGATATGCAGCTACTTTGGTCAATCTTGTACCTTCTACACAAATATAACACTACACATATTCACAATTAAACCAAATAACTGCAGGAATTTTATTATGGTCTACACGCCATCTCCCATGCAAATCATAGATTGAACTGTCCTCTACACAACACAAAATTTCAACCGTCACCACGCACATGTGCACACTCAAGAACCGCTCGGCCACCGCGGCCGGCCCATGATTTTAAAGCTTTTTTAACCTCATCCACGAAAAAAGTGCATGGGGACGCTGTAGTGGACATTAGCAATGCGTAGCATTGGGTGAAGAAGTTTGGCAATGGAGTAATGGACACTGCAGATAAACTGTGTGCTGTAGTCGGCAGACATCATTTCTCACGGGCGCCAGTCAAGGACACGCGATGAAGCGATACGAGAGAACACATGTTGCAAGCTCACAATTAACAGCAAAACATCTGTAAGCGCACTTAAGAACCTTAAGGAGGCAGTAATGAGTGCTCCCACATATGGCATTTTTCATAACCCAAGCGATTGCAAAAATAGGCCGGTCAGCGGGGTCTCATGCTCCCCATCTGACTTCTACCTGTTTGGACCTAAAAAAATGACCTATATTTTTACAATGACTTGGATGGGGTTATAGCAGCTTTAAAATCGTGGGTAAAGAAGCAAAACCCTGAATTTTTCTAAATTGGTTTTGATGTCTGGATTCAACGATGGCACAAATGTGAAAAATCCACGATGACTATGTTGAACAACAGTCTCATGCACAGGAGGGTTCAAGCTAAGATCTGTAATAATTCAACTGTGATATGTTCATTATTATTTTTTATGATGCAGACGACATTACTTTTTGATCTAACACTGTATTATCCATTACTGCCGACATCAAAATTATCACTAAGCCCCACAAGTGGCTAAAGTGTAGAACAAGATAGAAGCAGTCACTGTGGTGTTTCTTTACTGCTCATAGGTTCGCAATATGTCAGTTTTACATAGCAATGTAACCAATGAGAGGCAAGAAAACAAATTTTGTATTGCTGAAATAGAAAAAATTATTTTCTTCATTGTTGTCATAATTTTTTAATGATAATTTACAAGGTTGTGGCTAAGTTGGAACCCATAGCACAGTTTTAATTAATAATTCTGGTTCTCAAAACAGCTGCCTGTTTCTTCTGAATGTGTTACAGTTTTGGAGGTAGTGATGTACTAATATGAGAATGTGCCAACATTCCTTTGAAACATATTGTCTGACCATGGCTCTCTCACTGGCTGCATTGATCCAGCAGTAGACACAATGTACACAACTGACCATGATCTAAACATTCACTGCCACAAACCCTTCCAACATTATTCTTACAAACAGTACTCAAGGAGTTCAGTGAAGCACTAAAATCACTCACAAACAATTCAGAAATATAAACATCACACTAGAGAGCCCCACAGCACCTTCCAACACGCCCTCTGTAAACACAATTAGATTGGCTAGTTGAAAAGAGACTTGAACAAAATTCCGAGATTTACTGGCAATAAACAGTAGTTTAACTGCAATTTTTAAGCATCAGTAATTTACCTGGAATAAATTGATATAACTGTCATACTTTGAAATATTAAATATTTAAAAAATTTTGATTTATAAACCAGAATAAAATTTAATTTCAATGCAAGGTTAAAAAGCACAAAATTCTCTGATATTTTATGAAATTCCTTAAATTCCCTCATTTTTCCATGTATAATGCAATTCTTGGAGAATTCTAGAGTTTCCAGAAGAATCGCCATCCTGACAATCCATTCCAAATATGTCACACCACCATGATGTCATGTAACTTAACACAATGCATTATGGGTCAAACCATAGGGTGGTACTACAAATTTCAGTTGACCCAATAAAATACTCAGTGCACCTGAAAAACAAAAGTAGCATTGGCTATCAGTTACATAAGAATTCATTCTACTTTTCATCTTGCCTGTTTTTCATTTGTTCCCAAACTTAATATGTATTTCTAGGTTCTTCATGGTAAAAGAACCAAAAGTTTTATCTATCTTGACTGAAAAATAAGCTCAACCTCTTAAAAAAGGAAATTATAAAGATTAGGATGAAGTAATACAATGTGTCACACTTCCCTTGGCACTGTGAAGAAGAGTTATGTTTCATAGGTACAATGTTAATTTATACTTTTCAGTCCCACAGCATTATTATATCTACTAAATTATTAAGTTACTATCCTAAATATGTTATGACATCCCTATATTTAAATCTAAGATCAGGCAAAGAAGGATTTGCTTTTTTATTGTATTTTTGAAGATAACCAGTGCACAACAAAAAATAATGTTCTGTGAGCTTTACAAATATGGTAATAGGAAGTACTGGTAGAACATACATAATTTAGTAGTTGGTAGCTCACTAAGGTGCTGAGCTCTTGTCTCACAAGGCTTTCACAAACAGTCACGATCCTTCAAACCTACTCTGCAGACAGATTTTCCGCACCACATCTCCATACACCCTGAATCCTACCCCATCCCCAAGAATCAGCTGTAAACAAGCAACCCCCATTGTGGACTGGAAATAGTGTACCGTATCTTTCGTCAGGGCTTCGACTTTATACCATTTTATTCTATACACAATTCTTCCTTCCCAAAATTGCATACCACCACTCACCCAATTTACACAATATACTAGTCCACCATTAAGAAACGCCCACTCTCAACCCCTTTCCACGTGGAACCTTCCTCTGTGGAAGACTCAATCTGATACACCCACCCAGCACATACAATACTAGTCCTACAATAGGCTTGTCCTACTCAATCAGGATGGAAGCAGTCATGTCATTCAGCAGCTCTGTTTCAGTATCAGCAAATTGTTTTAGGTGGTCACGACCACCAACCAAATGTTCACCTGAAAGAATGTGCATCGCCAAATGGTGGCCAAGACAGAGTTCACATCCAGTGACAGACCATGCTGCCGAGGACGATGTGCTCTATTTCAACTGCTACTTCCCAACCTGGGCCATCTGGATCCTTGCCCCAAACAGCAACTTCCCTGAACCACGTGTAGATTGTAGTTGCCCTAGTAACACATCCTTAGTTATGGTGATCCTCCTGGCTTCAATCTCCACTAGCACCACCCCCACACTCCTCTCTACTCTACCCCAAGACTCTCAACTCCCAAATATCTCTCCGCCTGTTGTCTGCCCCAGCCAATACACTCTTCCATGTCATGATCATGCAAAACCTTTGATTTATGAGACTTTCAATGACTCAATGCCTCTAATTTCCCATGTCATTTGATATTTACACAGTACAACATTTTAAAGAAGTCACTTTTAATATTTACTAGTAAAATCAGTAGCACAGTCATTCAGTCAGTGGAGAGACCAAATTAAATTTATTGGTCAAAATGGCATATGGTAGAAATTTTGAAAAAAGTTCCAACTGGCTGTTTAAATGTAGCAAAGTTTCCCAGCCACCAAATAAGAGTTGGAGTAACGGAAGTGGTGCAAATGGCAGAGGGGAGCAGACTGCATTCAAAGATCTTTTACTTATATGTGATTATGTGCATACATTTACCATAAAACAAGTGTTGCTAAATGGATCATGGTCATAAGATCTATTAATGATCAAGTTAGTTACAAAAGCAATATGTTAGAATATGGCAACGTGGATACAAATTGCTGTGCAAGACGCAAAAAAGGACAATTGCACATCATTCTTTCCACCAATCTCACTCATTATGCTAACATAAAAATCAGTTCAGAATGTGTCTAGCAATGAGAAATATTCCAATGGTACATTATGAGAAATTGTTATAAACACCCACTGAAGAAGCACCCTCAACAACTAAACAACTCGACCCAATAATAATTGTGTTCTGTAACAACAAAAGCATAACTGATGCTACAAAGGGTCATCTGAACCTACTGAAGCCAGTCATCAATTTTGACTCATGACATAATGATGTGGCCTTCAACACCATATGAGCGTATAAAGAGGTTGAATAATGACAATCTTTATTTTGCTTCACTATTACTTACTGAAAAACATGTAGCAGTGACCCATTTGTAGTGTATCCAATGACATGGCCTAGATAAGGCTGGGAAGTTACAGTCTGACTGAGACTTGGTACAGACATGAACACACACACAAAATCTTAATTGTGGTCTACAATAATAACATGAACTGGAGGTCATGTTTCAAATCATCTTAAATGTCCAAGTCTGCAACTTGTGGGTGAACATATAATATCGGAATTAAGAGATTGATGTGTCAAACAGTTGACTAACTTTTAATTACACAGGGAAAGAGACTGAATATAGTTATGCATATGTTATTGAACATGTTTATTTTTTTAAAAAATCAAGAAATCATGTAAATGATCAGCATTATGAAATACTTTCCCACTTCAAATATGCACTATAATAGTAAAGTTGACTCATATCACAACATAGTGACAGGTCATAATTATGATCCACAGAACTTGCCAATAAGTAACTAATTGATCTGCAGTAGAGCACAATGTACAGGTGACAGCTTGCTCATGAGTTGATGAAGGCAATGAATGGGGAATTGTGAGAATGAATATAATTCTCGTTATCAAATACACTTTAAGGATATTGGATGTTGACGAGTGGTTTAAGACTGCGTTTTTGTGATGCCACTGGTCAAAGAAAGCCATTGGTATTGGTATTGGTATGTTCAATATTTCCACGACAAATATAAACCCTGTAAGCAGTCATGTCCTCTAGTAAACCAACAACATAAGAATGATGATTATTTCATCACATCTCACCTGATATCTTCAGCCAGTAAATATTTTTAGAATTTTTTTTTAAGGCCCCATTTACCTATATTTTCTAGGTATATTCTCAGTTTACCTGTTGTTCTTATGATCAGTTAAAAGGCTGCCCATTAAATGAGCAACCATTTGGCAATTCCACAATAACATGCAATTTACTTCAACATTCATGAAATATATTCTAACACAGCCTTTTCCCCTTACACCCTCCATGTTGTTAGAAACTACATATTCTGGTCATTGTATGTGTTTTCATTTCTATATTACTACAAAACCAAAGCTTTCCACATTTGTAACAGCTGTAGCCATTTGAGGTCTCTTACCAACAACTCCTGTCATGTCTAATTCAACATCACTCTCTTCACTTTCCACTTTGGGTTCATCCTGTTCAGGCTGTGGCTCAGCTTTCTTGGACTCCTTTGTTGGGGATGGCATTTCTCCATCTCCATGACCACTTGTCGGTGAAACCTCAGGAATTTCTGCTCCAAGTTCCTCCAAGTATTCACGGAAAAATGACAGTTCTGCTGTCTTAATAATTTTTGGATTTGTACGACACATATTTATAAATGCACGCAGCTGTGTTAGCTGCTCTTTGCCAAAGGGTAAACTAGCCATTGTGCCTGCAAAAATCGGAAACATTAATAAGATGGAAGCATACTAATAAGAACATGTGATTACTCCAATAACCATTTAACGGTGACATTAGTGATAAATTATTAACTCTTGGCTATTTCTTTAACACGCACAAATAACCACGCGCTCACACCCCCTACATTCGTAAATAAATTTCTGTCGCAGCACTGAACGAACTACAAAAACCATTTGTAACATTAGTGTCTAAGGAATCAGTCCAAAATAGAAATATTCCCTAAAACTAGTTATACTTTTTTCCGGCCATTGTTCATTCCACAATGCTAACTGCACATTCGGTGTACTGTCATTCGCACGCACTATTATGATCCATGCCGCCCTTAAACGAATTTCTGTCTTCCACGAATAAAGTTGTAAACAGAAAGTGCCAGTTCAATGACCTAAAATAACTTCCTTGTGATAAGTAAATAAACAAATTATTTTACCAATACACATACACTATATAAATATTTGGCATCCTCCACTAGGAAGATTAATGTTCAGACTTTATGAAGTAAAGCAGCTTTTCATCGTCATGCCCAGCAAACTGTTTACTACAAATAATTTTATTGCATAATTTCGACAACAATATTTTCTATAACAATATGATAAACATCACTTTTAACTTACCACACGCGCTCGTCAAGAAACCGCAATTCGAACTCTTGTCCACAAACAAACTTCTAGAAACCAAAGATCATGAAACACGAGGTTACGGTGATACGTTTACTCATGCCATAGATCTTTATCTGAATCTCGCTACAGATCACAGTCGTGACACTTCGCCTCGATTTTGTTCCGTAGTGCGCCAGCAGCACGCCATGCGGCCGATAAGTTAAATTGTTGGGTTCCGCGCGATCGTGAAAGCGAAAGCGATTAGTAGTTGTTTATTTTGATACCGTATACACAATGGTTTGTACTAATGGGAACATAGTGGAGGGCAATAAACCGCAGCAACTGTAAGTTCGCTGTCATTTATTACAGACAATTTAATTTTTTACATTCTATATTTTAATTTCTGTGTATAACAAATCCAACTGTAGACAATTTTATTCTGTATATTCTATATTGTTAATTTCTATGTATGACAAAATGAATATCGTTTGTACTGTTTGTACGATGACACAGATGCTAAATAAATAAATAAATACATAAACAAGAAGATACCACATCTGTCTTTTTTAGGTTTCCTAAGGACCCTGAGAGGTATATACCAAAATCTTACTAAACTGTATCGACAGGATTCGCTTGCAAACTACATGTATATTTATGATTAATGTTTCGTTTTAGAAGTAGAAAACGGATAATGAATAGCAGACGAGAACATCTTATGAAAAATAACCCTGTTTACCTTCATAATAACGTTAAGTTTTGTCCGTTACACTTCAAACAAAACCAGTTCATTAATGCAGACAATGTGGAATGCAGTTAACAAAATTGTTTGACATTTCAAATAAGCCACCTCAACAGACAATACGAAAATGCTTCTAAAGCTTGAAAACACTCCTATGGCACAGAAGAAGCCAGTTCAACTCTACATACATCAGCGCCAGATTCAACTGAATCGTCAACACAGACATGCTTTGATGATGAAGTGGTAAAAATGAGTAGTTATTTGTGTCTAGAAAAAGCATGTGGAATATCGGAATGTGCGGACTGCTAGACTTCGTGTAAATCTATTGCAGGACAAGGAAAGTCCCACACATTTTAAGTACAGAGAGTAACAGAAACTGTATCAGAATGATCAAAAGCATGACAAATAAATTTTGAAGACTATAGGGTTGTGATATTTAAAAAAGGTGCCCTTGACTTGTTGTTAAGCCAAATTAGCATGCCATCTGCACCATGAAAAGACAAAAATAAGATGTTTACTGTTTTATGTTTCCATTACTCCGTACATTACAGAGCTATGTGGAAGGGATAGAAATTAAATGTGGGATAAGTGACAATACGTTCCACCTTTTAATGCAGAAGGTACAGCATTTCTCCAATGCTGATAAACTAGTGCATATGTCATTGGGTGAAAACTCTCTAATGGCAAATTTAACACAGGACAGCATTTCTGACAGTGTTATTGACTTTGAGGACTTGGGGTTTGCACTCACAGTATATTTCTCCCACTACCTCATGAGGAGGCGTACGTGTCTCCATGATACAGATAGCCCTATGGTGGGTGCAGCCACAAACGGAGGGGTATCTGTTGAGAGGCCAGACAAACGTGTGGTTTCTGAAGATGGGCAGCAGTCTTTTCAGTAGTTGCAGGAGCAACAGTCTGGATGATTGACTGATCTGGCCTTGCAACACTAACCAAAATGGTCTTGCTGTGCAGGTACTGCGAACAGCTGAAAGCAAGCGGAAACTACAGCCATAATTTTTCCTGAGGGCATGCAGCTTTACTGTGTGGTTGAATGATGATGGCGTCCCCTTGGATAAAATATTCCAGAGGTAAAATATTCCCACATTCTGATCTCCGGGCTGGGACTACTCAGGAGGACATCGTTATCAGGAGAAAGAAAACTGGCATTCTACAGATCGGAACATGGAATGTCAGATCCCTTAATAGGGCAGATAGGTCACAAAATTTGAAAAGGGAAACGGATAGGTTAAAGATAGATATAATGGGAATTAGTGAAGTTCGGTTGCAGAAGGATCGAGACATAGGGTCAGGTGACTACAGGGTTATAAATACACAATCAAATAAGGTTAACGCAGGAGTAGGTTAATAATGAATAAAAAATAGGAATGCAGGTAAGCTACTACAAACAGCACAGTTACTACATTATTGTGGCCAAGACGGATATGAGGCCCAAGCCTACCACAGTAACACAAGTTTACATGCAACAAGCTCTGCAGATTACTAAGAGAATGATGAAATAAAAGAAATTATTCAGATAGTAAAGGGAGACGAAAATTTAATAGTAATGGGTGACTGGAATTCAATAGTAGGAAAACGAAGAGAAGGATATGTAGTAGGAGAATATGGAAGGGGGGTAAGGAATGAAAGAGGAAGATGCCTGGTAGAATTTTGCATAAATCATAACTTAATCATAGCTAACACTTGGTTCAAGAATCATGAAAGGAGATTGTATACATGTAACAAGCCTGGGGATACTGGAAGGTTTCAGATATATTATATAATGTTAAGACAGAGCTTTAGGAACCAGGTTTTAAAGTGTAAGACATTTCCAGGGACAGATGTGGGCTCTGACCACATTATATTGGTTATGAACTGTACATTAAAACTGAAGAAACTGGAAAAAGTGGGAATTTAAGGAGATGGGACCTGGATAAACTGACAGAACCAGAGCTTGTAGAGAGTTTCAGGGAGGGCATTAGGGAACGATTGACAAGAATGGGGGATAGAAATACAGTAGAAGAAGATTGGGTAGCTTCGAGATATGAAGTAGTGAAGGCAGCAGAGGATCAAGTAAATAAAAAGACGAGGGCTAGTAGAAATCCTTGGATAACAGAAGAGATATTGAACGTAATTGGTGATAGGAGAAAATATAAAAAAGCTGTAATGAAGTAGGCAAAAAGGAATACAAACGTCTCAAAAATGAGATTGACAGGAAGTGCAAAATGGATAAGCAGAGATGACTAGATCACAAATGTAAGGATGTAGAGGCCTATATCACTATGAGTAAGATAGATACTGCTTACAGGAAAATTAAAGAGACCTTTGGAGAAAAGAGAACCACTTGTCTGTATATCAAGAGCTCAGATGGAAACCCAATTCTAAGCAAAGGAGGGAAAACAAAAAGGTGGAAGGAGTATATAGAGGGTCTATACAACGGCTATGCACTTGAGGACAATATTATGGAAATGAAAGAGGATGTTGATGAAGATGAAATGGGAGATATGATGCTGCATGAAGAAGTTGACAGAGCACTGAAATACCTAAGTCGAAACAAGGCCCCAGGAGTAAACAACATTCCATTAGAACTACTGATAGCCTTGGGAGAGCCAGTCCTGACAAAACTTCACCATCTGGTTAGCAAGATGTATGAGACAGGCAGAATACCCAGAGGCTTAAAGAAGAATATAATAATTCTAATCCCAAAGAAAGCAGGTGTTGATAGATGTGAAAATTACCATACTATCAGTTAAATGATTCACAGCTACAAAATATTGACACGAATTCTTTACAGACGAATAGAGAAACTGGTAGAAGCCGACCTCAGTTATGATCAGTTTGGAACACGTGAGTCAATTCTGAGCCTGTGACTTATCTTAGAACATAGATTAAGGAAAGGCAAACTTACATTTCTAGCATTTGTAGACTTAGAGAAAGCTTTTGACAGTGCTGACTGGAATATTCTCTTTATAATTCTGAAGGTGGCAGGGGTAAAATACAGGGAGGGAAATGGTATTTACAATTTGAACAGGCACCAGATGGCGGTTATAAGGGTCGTGGGGCGTGAAAGGGAAGCAGTAGTTGGGAAGGGAGTGAGACAGGATTGTAGCTTATCCCCAGTGTTATTCAATCTGTATATTGAGCAAACAGTAAAGGAAATAAAAGAAAAATTCTGAGAAGGAATTAAAATCAATGGAGAAGAAATAGAAACCTTGGGGTTTGCCAGTGACATTGTAATTCTGTCAGAGAAAGCGAAGGACCTGGAAGAGCAGTTGAACAGAATGGACAGTGTCTTGAAAGGAGGATATCAGATGAACATCAACAAAAAGGAATAAAATTACTGTTTATCTTTAAATGAAGTGGGTTAAAAATAAATATTCAATGTGAACTACATCTAAGTACAGCAGAACCATATTAAGGGATAAGTATTGTGTCTCACGGGTTAACAGGGTGAAGGGGGAAAATGTGCGGGGTATAAGCGAGAGGGAAGGTAGGTCGCTGGACTGTGTTCATGCACTCTCCTACTTCATAGGTATAGAAACTGAAGATCGAGCAGACGATTCGCCACCCACATGAATCACTGGTGATACAGTGCACAGACATGCCTAGGCAATATGTATTTTGCAGAAAATGCGTTAACACTACATGTAATGCAGTTATGAGTTACTAGTAACATTAATGTAGGTAATGCACATGGACCACAGGATCTACATAAATCTCTGCACCCCATCCTATACTGCTAGAGGAGAAATTGAATCTTAGTCATCCTGTACGGCAGCTGTAGTGTTCTTCCAAGAAAGGCAACTTCCCCCTTCATGAAAGCTGCTTGCTTTTCAGTTTACAGGCACTATATCCCCCCAGTATTTCCTATCCCACTCTTTTACGCAAGTAGAACAAATAACTTCACTGAGCTCATGTTATACTTGTAGTAGAGCGTTTTCTGTATTGACTGAGTATTTGCATTGTTAAATGAACTATTATGTAAAAAAGGTCAAGAGCTGGAGGTATCAGCTGTCTACAGCATTAAGGAGACATTTCCAAGTGTAACATGTGTTCAGTATGTTCTCAACAGTGTCTACTTCATTGCTGTATTATGTGGCTACCACCACCTGGAATACTTTTCACAGCATGAGAGGTACGAAATGCATCACCCCAGCCTCAAATCTCCCAAAATCTGAAGAGGCCCAACGGCTGAAATTGCCTCTGTCTACCACTGATCAAGGTCGCTAGGTGTTTTGGAACTTCTGAGATGTCAGCACAAATCAAGCAATACTTTTCAATAGATTACTGTTCTAGACCTGAACATAATCAGTTCCAGTCCATCAGACATATTCACACCCATCTTTGAAGATATGTACTGCATATATGTAGTATGTTATTCCACTCAGTGCGACCCACTGTACAAGTGTCAGCAGTTCCTGAATGGAAAAGATTTATTTACACAATCAATGTCGAAACAAATGGAGTAAATTTTGGTCATTCAGCAATTCACCACCAAGTGAGCAAAACCTATTTACACAGATTTACAATATGCTGACAACACTAGACAGCAGCAACGTGCCGCATTCACCAATCAGATCCCTTCCTGACAACATCACACTTACAAATTGAAGTACAGTATCGTACTGTACATAATAGCTCACGTAACAACTACAAATAAGTACTCACTGAATAAACTGAAAATGAATTCACTACATAAACACGAGCTCCGTGAAGTTATTTTGTCTGCTCACACGAGAGAACTGGACAGGAAGTGCTCGGGATATACAGTCTGCCTGTAATCTGAAAAGCGAGTAGCACCCATGAGGGAAGTTACCTTATCCAGTAGAACACTACAGCTTCCGTGCAAGATGACTAAGAATATACATCGATATATTTCTCCTCTAGTAACGTAGAACAATATGCAGAGATTTACGTAGATTCTATTCACATGCATTGCCTGCATTAGTGTTATTAGTAGCTCATATCTGCATTCCACGCAGTGTTAACACATTTTGTGCAAAATAAACACTTCCTGGGCAGGTCTTTCCACTGTGTTCCTTGTGATTTACAAGGCACATTGTGGAGTGGCTGTATAACTTTGTGAAACACTCTGTAGTTGTTTGTTGTGACGTAGTGGGGTAGACAGAAAGGGGAATCATCTGCTCGACCTTCAGTTTGCAGACCTATGAAAGAGGGAAGTGCATGAACACTATCTGTCGACCTGCCTTTCCTTTAACTTCTACCCCACATTTCTCCCCCTACCCTCAGTACACCTACAGGACACCGTTTATCCCTTAACATGGTTCTACTGCACTTAGATGTGGTACGCACATTGAATATTCGTTTCTAACCCACTTCTGTAAGGATAAACAATTATTTTATACCATTATAACAATATTTTATGATAAACTGCGTTTTTGCTTCTCCTTTGCGTGGGAAGTGTTAGCTCCAGAAACAATGTATAGCAACGTTTTTATAGGATATTTAATGTAGTTTATCTTTGCACTGGAAAACATTATCGCTAGAAGCCATAATTTTCAACTTACTCTAGCAAAACGTAAAAAGTGACCTTTATATTACCTCTCCAATCCTCACAACCCACTGGTCAGGTTTTGTAATACTTATTTAGTAATGACCCTCCCTCCTAGAACTGTGCAAAAATTTGGACTACAGGATTTTTCCTGTAAGTGACCGTCATTGGCCATCAGTGACTGCACTATTCTTTGGTATATTATGAGTCTTTAAATGATGCATCATAGCTATTTTAATTAAGAAATAAGGGTCTCAGTGCTTGTATCCTGTCGGATGGAAATTAACTTTTATCTTTCATATTGTACATAGAAGCAATATCCAAAATGTTGTCTGTGTGGACACAGCTCAGTAACACATTTGGGATTTACATAGTTCCTGCAACTAACACAAGAGCCATTGAACAAATCCACTCAAGAGATTTGGTAGAATCAGATTTGGCTTTGTTATTTTCTTTTCTTGTTTTTCGGCAGTATTCATTTACTGATGGACAGAGTGCTTATATTAGTTAGCTGACAGTCTGTTTTGCTTCAACTTTGTTTAACGAGCTTATCTCAAACACATCAGGACCACAGGATGTCTTGTTTTTTGTGTTACTTTCTTTGTTTTAGTTTTTATGCAGACTGAATATAGGAATATGGTATTATTATTACTAGGGAATTCCATATCATTACTTAGATTACATTGGTTTTTAATTAAATTTTGCTTTTGATTTTGTGGACTGTTTATTAAATATGTTACCACCCTGTATCGGGTCTTCAACAGTTCTTCATTTACTTTTTATGACGAATTTATTGCACCTTGCTTTATTTCTGCCTAATTACTATAATAACTTTCAAGATTGATTTCATTTTGTTACTTTGCAATTTGATAGTTTCATTTGCTAACTTTTATGCAGCTAGTGTATCTTAGCTTCTTGCATGTTCAATCGATCAAAATTATGTCCTCTTATTGTGATATTGTCACAGAAAAAGGTGAGTAGCATCGTCACTGTGGTGTAGCTGTTATGATACTTATCTATTGTATGTAGGGTCATCAGTTCAAAACCCACCTCAACTGTAAAACTTTAATTTCTATAGTCGGTTAGAGGACATTATAAAAGTATCCACAAATATCAAGAATCATTGTACTCGAATGTTCTGTAACTCTATATATACCGCATGTGTTCTGGCCAGAGGCAGTTCGCTCTGCGCTCTTGTATGTGCAAGTGCTGAAGAAACCTTCGTTAAGTGAAGTCCATGTTCGTCATTCATCTAATTACACCTTCTTCCACGTGACATCACTCTGGTGGAGACACTGGCTATTGGAACTTATAATACCACCCATTATCGACGACAATGTGGCTCCCATCAGGCTGGGATCGCAATCTATCGGAGACAGAAGAAGAAGAGGTCGTTAAAATGACAGCAACTGTGCGCCACCAAATAGACATCCTTCTGGGTTCTCTGGTGACGGTGGCCAAGATCCAAACAAGTGGCTGAAAGTGTATGAGTGTATAGCAAAATTTAACAAATGGTATGAGACAGTGTGTTTGCCTAACGCATTTTTCTACTTGGAGGGCACTGCCAAGCAATGGTATGAGAACAATGAGGAGAAGTTCACAAGCTGGGAAGAATTCCAGGCGGAACTGCGAATGTATTTCGGTGACATGCAACGACAGAAGTGCAAGTCTGAATCTGAATTAATGTGTAGGGCACAGCGTCCAGGAGAAACTACAGCATCCTACATTCAACACGTCTTGGTTTTGTGCAAAAGTACTGGATCCTAGAATGAAGGAGGAAGATAAGGTTGCACATCTCATGAAGGGCGTTGCTGAGGACATGTATCAAGCCCTACTCCTGAAGGGGTTTCGACAACAGACGACTTCATAAAAGGGTGCCAGTATATGGAGACGATGCGTCAAAAACGAATTACACACAAGAAGTTTTAACGGCTTCCAAACGTCGTATCAATGTCTGTGATGGAGAAAGCAACTGATTTCACAAGTGTTATTCGTCAGATTGTGAGAGAGGAAGTTCAGAAGGCACTTGGATTGCACGGCAAGCAAAAAACCAAGACGCTTCAAGAGGTCATAAGGGAGGAACTTGAACAGACATTAAACCCAATCTCTCGTCCTTAATATCCCTTTAAAACGGTGAAAAAGTCGAGACCCAAGCGGAGTTACGTTTCTACAATGCTGCATGAGGAACCTGTTTGGGCGCCAAGAAAGACTGACGTCTGGAGGACCCAGGATAACCAACCAGTATGTTTCCACTACAGACTATGGGGTCATGTGCGCTATTGTCGAGAAAGGCGGCGGATACTTGATGACCCCAGCGCCAGAAGACAGCAGACCGATCTTAGCCTTCGCCAACTCAAGGTCGACGAAGATGAACAAGAAGATGTGGGTGCAGGACGACGTAGATCACCATCGCCACAAGCCAGCCGCTGGAGAGGACGCTCCCCAACACGCCGATCAAGGTCTCGATCGCCGTTTAGGAGCTCCAGCCGATCACCTAGCCTCCGCAACCTGGAAAACTAAAGGGTGCGACATGCCTTGGAGGTGAGGCCGCCGAAGAGAAAAATCCTCCGCCGTCGATCCTTACAAAAATGATAGGAAACTACGTCGATATCCTCAAGGATGGCCGACCAGCCCGTCCTCTTGTGCACTCTGGAGCATCATATTCAGTCATTTCGGAGAAGTGTCGTCGCCAGTTGCAGAAAACCGTATTTGTAGACAGCAAAACATCTCTGCTGAAGGTGACTAATGGGAAATATGTAAAACCTACAGGAAGATGTGCCATTCGTGTGGATATAAGTGGCCATACACAGCTCTTAGAATTCATCGCCTTACAAGAGTATAGTCATGACGTCTTTCTCGGATGGGACTTTTTGCAAGCATCTCTTGCTAGTTATAGATTATGGTCACTCGAAGATTATGCTAGACAAGATGAGATACTGTGGACAGGAATATGCGCATCAGAGTGTGGGGAGACTATGTGTGCTGGATGAAGTGATCATTCCTGCAGTCAGCGCTTTGGTAACTGTCATGTGTCACTCCATGCATCAATCCATGGACCTTGTTGTGGAATGTAAGAGAAGCATACCACTGAAGAATAACTTGGTCATCCCAGCATCTGTCCTCTCGTTTAAGGGCGGATTCGGTGAACTGTGTATAGTTAACTGTCGCCGAGAACAGCAGATCCTTCCACGACGCATGTGCATAGCAAACGCTGAGCCGTTAATTGCATAACAGCTGAGCATAATAGAAACCTCCCATGCCAAGTCTGTGGGAAAAATTGGCGCTACCACTACGAGACAAGATCTTCTACCTCGACTATCACCAGATCTCACTAAGGAACTACAGGAGAAGCTACTTGCCATTCTACAAGAGTTCTCTGAATGCTTCAATCCACAGGTGAAGAGCAAATTAGACAAATCGACCATGAAGCACCGGATTAACACTGGAGGCCATCAACCAATAAGCCAGAGAGCATACCATGTGTCAGCAATGGAACGTCGAATAATTCGCGACGAGGTAGAGAAAATGATAAATAAATGACATCATGCAGCCTTTGCAGAGCACATGGTCGCCACCAGTGGTCCTCGTCAGGAAGAAGGATGAAAGTTGGCTCTTTTGTGTTGATTACAGGAAGCTTAATAAGATAACTAAAGAGGACATTTGCCCACTTCCACGAATTGACTATACACTAGATTGTCTGAAGGGCGGTAAGTTTTTCTCAACCATGGACATGTTCGGGATGCTGGCAAATCGAAGTAGATGAGGCTGATCGCGAGAAAACTGCATTCGACACCCCTGAGGGCCTGTGTGAGTTTAAAGCAATGCCGTTTGGTTTGTGTAATGTACCAGCGACTTTTGAACGGATGATGGATAATCATCTAAGGCACCTGAAGTGGACGATGTGTCTTTGTTATTCAGATGACATCATAGTGTTCTCAGAGACATTTGATGAACTCATAAAAAGACCGAGGGCCGTTCTTAAGTGTCTCGAATAAGGTGGACTGAAACTTAATGCAAGAAAGTGTCTCTTTGGAGCAAAAGAAATCAAAATACTTGTTTACTTTGTATCAAACAAAGGTGTGGAGGCAGACCCAGAAAAGGGAGATCTATAACGGAATTTCTATTCCTAAACGTATTAGAGATGTGAGAAGCTTCCTCGGATTATGTTCTTATTACCGTCGTATTGCCAAAGATTTCTGTATCAAATCCAGGCCACTCCAAGAGTTGTGAAAAGCCAATGCTTAATTTTTCTGGGGTGGTGCTCAACAAGATTCTTTCGATGTGCTGCGAAAAGCTCTGACGACTGACTCTGTACTTGATCTGCATGATGAGAGAGCGCCAACAAAACTACACACAGATGCCAGTGGGTATGGGATCGGTGCTGTTCAGGTGCAAATTTCGGATGGAAAAGGGAAGGTATAGCCTGTGCTTCTAGGACACTTACAAAAGCCGAGAGAAACTATTAAACTACAGAAAGAGAATGTCTTGCTGTAGTCTGGGCCATGTGCAAATTTCGATAGTATCTCTATGGAAGGCCATTCACAGATGTTACAGACCATCATTCACGTTGTTGGTTGACAGATCTCAAGGACCCAACGGGACCACTCGCCAGGTGGGCACCACATCTTCATGAATATGACATTACCATAGTGTACAAAAGTGGAAGAAAACACCAAGATCTCAAGAAACCCTGTGCAAGACCATCAAGACTTTGATGAAGATAGTGGTTGTCTCACTGCACTCCAGGATCTCTCTGCTGAGCAGAAGAAGGACACTAAGATATCTCAAATTATACTTGCCTTAAATCGGTCAGAGGATGTGAAAGGGCAATTTAAGGTAGTTAATGGGTTACTTTGCAAGAGAAACTTTGATCCGTTTGGAAAGAGATGACTACTAGTGATTCCTAAACACATGCGCTTAGATGTTCTACAGAAATTCCATGACACACCGAAGGCAGGACATTTAGGATTTATTAACACATACGATAAGGTCCGCATGAGATTTTTCTGGCCAGGTTTATTCAGGAGTGTCAGTCAGTATGTGTCGCACTGCCGAGAGTGCCAGAGGAGAAAGGCAGTTCCTCAGAAACCACCTGGCTGACTCATACCAATTCCAACAGCCGAAACGCCTTTCCAGCGTGTTGGGATTGACCTCCTCGGAAGATTTCTAACTGCTGTTAGTGGCAATAGATGGATTATTGTTTGCATTGATTATCTGACAAGCTATGCCGTTACAAAAGCCTTGAAAACAGGCGAAGCATTCGAGGCAGCCAGCCAAATTCATCGTTGAAGACATTATGCAGGGTGGTCCATTGATCGTGACCAGGCCAAATATCTCACGAAATAAGCGTCAAGCGAAAAAACTAAAAGGAACGAAACTTGTCTAGCTTGAAGGGGGAAACCAGATGGTGCTATGGTTGGCCCGATAGATGGCGATGCCATAGGTCAAACGGATATCAACAGTGTTTTTTTTAAAATAGGAACCCCCATTTTTAATACATATTCGTGTAGTATGTAAAGAAATATGAATATTTTAGTTGGACCACTTTTTTCACTTTGTCATAGATGTTGCTGTAATAGTCACAAACATATGGCTAACAATTTTAGTTGAACAGTTGGTAACAGGGAGGTTTTTTAAATTAAAACACTAAATCTAGATACGTTTGAACATTTTATTTAGGTTGTACCAACGTGATACATGTACCTTTGTGAACTTATCATTTCTGATAACCCATGCTGTTACAGCGTGATTACCTGTAAATACCAAATTAATGCTATAAATGCTCAAAATGATGTCCGTCAGCCTCAATGCATTTGGCAATATGTGTAACGACATTCCTCTCAACGGCGAGTAGTTCGCCTACCGTAATGTTCGCGCAAGCATTGACAATGTGCTGACATATGTTGTCAGGCGTTGTCGGTGGATCAAGAGAGCAAATATCCTTCAACTTTCCCCACAGAAAGGAATCCAGGGACGACAGATCCAGTGAACGTGCTTCGACGAACAATCCACCCATCATGAGATATGCTATTCAATACAGCTTCAACTGCACGCGAGCAATGTGCCGTACATCCATCATGTTGGAAGTACATCGCCATTCTCTCATGCAGTGAAACATCTTGTAGTAACATCGGTAGAACATTACATAGGAAATCAGCATACACTGCACCATTTAGATTGCCATCGATAAAGTGGGGGCCAATTATCCTTCCTCCCATAATGACGCACCACACATTAACCCGCCAAGGTCGCTGATGTTCCACTTGTCGCAGCCATCATGGATTTTCCGTTGCCCAATAGTGCATATTATGCCGGTTTACGTTACCACTGTTGGTGAATGACGCTTTGTCGCTAAATAGAATGCGTGCAAAAAATCTGTCACCGTCCAGTAATTACTCTTGTGCCCAGTGGCAGAACTGTATACGACGTTCAAAGTCGTCGCCATGCGATTCCTGCTGCATAGAAATATGATACGAATGTTGATGTAGCGTTCTCAACACCGACGATTTTGAGATTCCCGATTCTCGCGCAATTTGTCTGCTACTGATGAGCAGATTAGCCGCGACAGCACCTAAAACACCTACTTGGGCATAATCATTTGTTGCAGGTCGCGGATGACATTTCACATGTGGCTGCACACTTCCTGTTTCCTTAAATAACGTAACTATCCGGCGAACGGTCCGGACACTTGGATGATGTCGTCCAGGATACCGAGCAGCATTCATAGCACACGCCCGTTGGGCACTTTGATCACTATAGCCGTACATCAACACGATATCGACCTTTTCCGCAATTGGTAAACGGTCCGTTTTAACACTAGTCATGTATCACGAAGCAAGAACCGTCCGCACTCGTGGAATGTTACGTGATACCACGTATTTATACGTTTGTGACTATTACAGCGCCATATCTCACAAAGCGAAAAAAGTGGTCCAACTAAAACTTTCATATTTCTTTACGTACTACACGAATATGTAATAAAAATGGGGGTTCCTATTTTAAAAAAAAACGCATTTGAGATCCGTTTGATCTATGGCAGCTCCATCTAGTGGGCCATCCATAGAGCCACCTGGTTTCCCCATTCAAGCAAGACAAGTTTCGTTCTTTGTAGTTTTTTCGTTTGATGCTTATTTCGTGAGATATTTGGCCGGGTCACTATCAATGGAACACACTGTTTTAAAACACGGTGCCCCAAGATCGTTAATTATGGATCGAGGGAAAGTTTTTCAATCGAATCTTGTAACAGAGATAAACTATCTGCGCAACATTACTTATCACACGACGACTGCCTACCACCTGCAAACTAACTGGCTTACTGAATATCTTAATGAGACCTTGGCCAACATGTTACCAATGTTCGTGAATACAGAGCAGAGCAACTGGTATGAGGTGCTACATTTCGTGACGCTTGCCTTCAACACCACCAAACAAGACACTGCAGGATTTACCCCATTTTTCTTGGGGCATGGGCATGAAGCGACTACGAAGATGGACACTGTGTTTCCGATACAACCTGATGACGTGGACGACGACTACATCGGCCAGGTGTTAACCAGAGCTAAGGAAGCTCGGCAGATAGATCGACTTCGCACGCTACAGGTTCAAGAAAACACTCGCCGAAGGTATGCGACGAGCCACCGCCCTGTTGTCTACAAGTTAAGCTCTAGATAATATTGAGGGGAAGGCGAAACAAAGGCTGCGCTTTGTTGGCAGAACACTTCGAAGCCTACATTACACTTGTCCGTCCTCTGCTGGAATAATGCTGCGCGGTGTGGGATCCTTACGAGGTAGGATTGACAGAGGACATTGAAAAAATGCAAAGAAGGACAGCCGGTTTCGTGTTATCGCGCAATAGTGGTGAGAGTGTCACTGATACGATATGCGAATTGGGGTGGCAGTCACTGAAACAAAAGGGGTTTCCTTTGCAGCGATATCTATTTACGAAATTTCAATTACCACCTTTCTCTTCCGAATGCGAAAATATTTTGTAGACACCCACATACGTAGGGAGAAATTATCATCATAATAAAATAAGAGAAATCAGAGCTCGAACGGAGATTTAGGTGTTCCTTTTTCCTACGCGCCGTCCGAGAATGTAGTGGTTAGAAAAGTAGTATGAAAATGGTTTGATAAACCTTCTGCCAGACACATATAAGTGTGAACTGCAGAGTAACCATGTAGATGTAGATGTGGATGTACCTGCCTGGTGATCTCGTCTGGATCTTCACTCCTGTTCAGAAGGCTGGTTTCTCTGAGAAGCTCCTCAGGTGCTACTTTTCACCTTATAAGATTGTAAGACAGTTGTCTCATGTTACTTATGAAGTTGAAGATTTCGATCCCGACACAAGACGACGAAAGATCAGAGATTCGGTCCATGTCCTTCGAATGAAGCCCTATAAGGATTCTGCAACCAAGGGTAAATTCGAAGCTCCAGGAACAGGCTACACACGGAAAGGTGACGAAGAGCATAGCGGCAAAGGACGTTCTACGAAGATCATAGTCAGGGCGAACTTCAGTCATCGGGAGTCGGAGTATGCAGGACTGATGACTCACTCCCAACTAGGACGACGTAACCCTGAGACGTTGTTCTCTTAAGGAGAGAACAATGTCGCAGAAGAAGCTGAGTAGCACCCTCACTTTGGTGTAGTGGTTATGATACTAGACTGTTGCCTGCAGGGTCGTCAGTTCAAAACTCACATGAACTGTAAAATTTCAATTTCTATATTCGGTTCGAGGACATTCTAGAAGTATCAACAATTATCAAGACTCATTGTACTGGAATGAGCCAGCTTTACAGGTAGAGGACGCATCAACAGAAAATATGGCAACATGATTCGCTATTTGCCTTACTGTACCTTGTTACATAAGGCTTAAAAGCTGCTATATTAAAGTTTCTAAAAATTTTTGATGATTTTCTTATGCAATGTATTATTATGTATTTGACTTTATCTTAGCTTTAATTTTCTTCACTGAGAACACAATAATCAAAGCAGTTTTTATAATTACAGAAAAATGACGAACACTTTGTTGACATAATTTTCGGACAAATTTTCCCAACCTGCTTGTTCTATGATGCAGTTGAAAAAATTATTGTTTTCATTGGTGACTCTTCTTATGGCATAGTTGTCTTTTGCACTGGAAGTCTTATTAAGCAGAATTTAAGAACAATCTAACTCCTTTGTGACTTGAAAAATCAGCATCTTTCCTTCAACGCTTTAAACATATATTCATTCATAAATCAATGTATGGTAAATGTTGCTTCATTTCTCTGTCCATATCTTGTGGTAGCTTGTATTGTCGGGGACACATTGAAAGGGATTAATTAGCTCAGCAACTCATCTCTTTTAGAATATGTAGTTCAGATGTTTGCATACTACTCACCTTGCAAAATTGTGTATTTCCATAAAATTTAAAGTTTTTCAAAATGGAGTTACATATTTGTAATAAAAAAGAAAAATTAGTTGCTAGTGATCCTTATGAAAATACAATAATAATTGTCTTTTCTAGTAGTTCACACTGTACTGAAATACTTTTTCAGTGAACTGCGCCTGTCTCTTCTCTGTCCTACTCTGTGTAGTGAGAACACACTTTATGATCACTCACTCAGGCAGTAATGCTGATGCTGGTGGAATAAACAGGCAGTGGATTTTGTGCAGTGAATGTCTAACCAAAAACAAGTCCAGCATGTGGAAAAGACATCTTAAGCATATACAACAGCCCAGGAAGCAATCGAAATCACAAACATTATATAGGCAAGACGAAATTTCCTCCATTCAGTGGCGCGTAAGTAAAGGTTTTCAAAACCAGCAAGAGATTCGGTAGCAAGAACCAGGCCATGGTATTTATTGGCATACTCTTGTCAGGAACTGGCTCCTCATAACATGCTGGGATTGGCAGCATCACTTCGCACAGAAGCAAGCTGCAGATAGTGTACACAACGTGAATATTTCTGATATATTACCCTATTACTGACACATAGGTTGGGTGAGGAATCCGAATCACTGTTGGGTACCAAAGTCTCAGTTTTATGTCTTTTGATAAACAGCCCTTCGTAAAAAAATACACTTATTCCACCACACCTGTAAGTTTGCTACAGTGGCTACTTATCATTTCAAAACCTGTACAGTGGCAGTGTAAGCTTGTATTTCCTGGTGCTGCTTTACACTAGGACCTTCTTCATTTATGATGGTAGTATTGATACTTTTCACATGCTAGTTCTCTGCTTGTTACTACCTTTACTGGTGTTTTTTTTAGTGATACTGTTTACACTGCTGCTATCTCTATTTTTACCCTAAAAAAGCACTTTCTGTCGTACCTTTGTAACGACAGGAATTTGACTATAGGTGACATGGCAACCCCTCTTTATACTCTCACTGATAAGATTTATCAATTTTCTCTTCTCTGAAACTGAATTCATATCATTTATTTAGTATTCAATTATACTTTAAAACGTAGCTTTGGCTCAAGGAATTTCATATCTCAATAAGAGGAGCTCAGATCCGCCAAATTTATTGACTCTGTACTGTTCTGCTATCATACACTCTATTATTTTTGTGTAATGATCGCTTGTATAAAACAAGAAGTGCTTACTTCTTTATGTGATGGCTATGAGTGCATATGCCTTGGAGTACATAAAAGTTATGAGAGATACTCATTCAAAGATATACTTTTGCTGAAGCATCTGGGTGAAGCCATACTGCATTTTGTCAAGCTCATATTTGGTGTGTTTTCTATTATTACTACGTCATAGCCTACGTCCTATTAACGAAAGCTGTTTCATGACACTAGCACATTGAGAATATGTCGAATAGGTAAAGCTTATTGATATTGAATCTCAGATAATGAGTAGTGGAACAAAATATGTTGTGTTAAATACAGTAAATCTGGTCCATGCTCACGCATTGGCAAAAAGTCTTACTATTTACCTTCACATTTCTGAGCACTTTTGGGATTTATTGTCAATAATTACAAATTAAGCATGAAATATGGAAATGCTAGTAAGTATTCAAAGTGCACTGAGTATCTGGTGAAACAAACTAACAATCACTACCAGAAAAAACAAAAAGACTGTCACATGTAGGAAAGATGACTTAATCTCATGGTCAGCCACCAATAAAGTATAAAAGAAAATATACAAGCTAGTTATTTTAGTAGACTTGTTTTCTAATCAAGAACGACTTCAAGCACACACGTAGAAGAAATATGTTCTGGTACTGATATAGGTGTATTTCCTGCTGGTGGTTTTTCTCATTGTTTCAGTTACTTTCAAGATCAAAGGAATTGGTTCACATTCCTTGCAGTGAATTGTAATTTTTCGCACAAATTAGAACTTATGAGGGGCGTTTGAAAAGTCCATACAAAAATAAAAACTCCTTACATGTTTGGGGTACACATTTTTTATTTTTGACATAGTTTCCTTATAGACTTACACACTTCGTACAACGCTTTTCTAGCTTGTTGATCCCTTCCAAATAATAGGAATTGTCCAAGTCGGCAAAATAGCTATTAATTGCTGCAATCACCTCCCCGTTTGAATAAAATCTTTGTCCCAACAGCCATTTCCTCAAATTGGGGAACAAATAGTAGTCCCAGAGAGCCAAGTCTGGAGAATAGGGGGGGGGTGGATACGAAACGAGTTGGAATCCTATTTTCATTAATTTTGCGATCAAAACTGCTGAGGTTTGTGCTGTTGCATTGTCGTGATGGAAAAGGACTTTTTTGTGGTCCAATCGCCGGCGTTTTTCTTGCAGCTCGGTTTTCGAATGGTCCAAAAACAACGAATAATAGACACTTCTAATAATTTTACTCTTTTACAGATAGTCGGTGAGGATTATCCCTTGTGAACCCCAAAAGACAGTCACCATAACCTTTCTGGCCAAAGGAATGGTCTATCGCATTTTTGGTGCAGATTCCCCTTTGGTAATCCATTGTTTAGATTGTTGTTTGGTCTCAGGAGTTTAGTAATGTATCAATGTTTCATCCACAGTGTCGAAGCGACACTTAAAGTCCTGTAGATTCTTCCTGAACAGCTGCAAACCATCCTAGCAACACTTCACACGATTCCGTTTTTGGTCAAGTGTGAGCAATCGCGGAACCCATCTTGTGGATAGCTTTCTCATGTCCAAATGTTTATGTAAAATATTATGCACCCATTGACTTGAGATCCCCACAGGACTAGCAGTCTCACGCACCTTAACTCTTCTGTCATCCATCACCATATCATGGGTTTTACCCATAATTTCTGGAACTGTAACCTCCACAGGGCTTCCAGAACGTTCAGCATCACTTGTGCCCATATGGCCACTCCGAAAATTTTGAAACCACTTATAAACTGTTCTATTCAAAGGTGCAGAGTCACCGTAATGTTTATCGAGCTTCTCTTTAGTCTCCTGAAGCATTGTGCCTTTCATACAGTAATGTTTAATTACAACACATAGCTTTTTTTCGTCCATTTTTTGACAATCAGTCGACTTCCTTCATTCACACGAATGGCAAACACAAAGAAATAGAGCAGTATGACTGAAACTTGGTTTGTGTTCATTCCAAAGTTGCTAATATCTAAACATGACCACGATATGCACACGTGGTGCCATCTCTCAGAGTTTGCACTGACTTTTCAAACACCCCTCGCACTTTACACAACCAGCACATTTATTTAGCAGTGGGGGAGTTTCTCCGTAAGTTCTTGTTACACTCCTGGAAATGGAAAAAAGAACACATTGACACCGGTGTGTCAGACCCACCATACTTGCTCCGGACACTGCGAGAGGGCTGTACAAGCAATGATCACACGCACGGCACAGCGGACACACCAGGAACCGCGGTGTTGGCCGTCGAATGGCGCTAGCTGCGCAGCATTTGTGCACCGCCGCCGTCAGTGTCAGCCAGTTTGCCATGGCATACGGAGCTCCATCGCAGTCTTTAACACTGGTAGCATGCCGCGACACCGTGGACGTGAACCGTATGTGCAGTTGACGGACTTTGAGCGAGGGCGTATAGTGGGCATGCGGGAGGCCGGGTGGAAGTACCGCCGAATTGCTCAACACGTGGGGCATGAGGTCTCCACAGTACATCGATGTTGTCGCCAGTGGTCGGCTGAAGGTGCACGTGCCCGTCGACCTGGGACCGGACCGCAGCGACGCACGGATGCACGCCAAGACCGTAGGATCCTACGCAGTGCTGTAGGGGACCGCACCGCCACTTCCCAGCAAATTAGGGACACTGTTGCTCCTGGGGTATCGGCGAGGACCATTCGCAACCGTCTCCATGAAGCTGGGCTACGGTCCCGCACACCATTAGGCCGTCTTCCGCTCACGCCCCAACATCGTGCAGCCCGCCTCCAGTGGTGTCGCGACAGGCGTGAATGGAGGGACGAATGGAGACGTGTCGTCTTCAGCGATGAGAGTCGCTTCTGCCTTGGTGCCAATGATGGTCGTATGCGTGTTTGGCGCCGTGCAGGTGAGCGCCACAATCAGGACTGCATACGACCGAGGCACACAGGGCCAACACCCGGCATCATGGTGTGGGGAGCGATCTCCTACACTGGCCGTACACCTCTGGTGATCGTCGAGGGGACACTGAATAGTGCACGGTACATCCAAACCGTCATCGAACCCATCGTTCTACCATTCCTAGACCGGCAAGGGAACTTGCTGTTCCAACAGGACAATGCACGTCCGCATGTATCCTGTGCCACCCAACGTGCTCTAGAAGGTGTAAGTCAACTACCCTGGCCAGCAAGATCTCCGGATCTGTCCCCCATTGAGCATGTTTGGGACTGGATGAAGCGTCGTCTCACGCGGTCTGTACGTCCAGCATGAACGCTGGTCCAACTGAGGCGCCAGGTGGAAATAGCATGGCAAGCCGTTCCACAGGACTACATCCAGCATCTCTACGATCGTCTCCATGGGAGAATAGCAGCCTGCATTGCTGCGAAAGGTGGATATACACTGTACTAGTGCCGACATTGTGCATGCTCTGTTGCCTGTGTCTATGTGCCTGTGGTTCTGTCAGTGTGATCATGTGATGTATCTGACCCCAGGAATGTGTCAATAAAGTTTCCCCTTCCTGGGACAATGAATTCACGGTGTTCTTATTTCAATTTCCAGGAGTGTATAATCACCATGTAGATAACGAGTATGTAGTGGACAGGTTCTCACTTCAAAAGAAAGAAAATACAGGAATCGCAATTTTTTGCATGAATTAGAACAAATTCACACAAGTAGCACATCTGTTTAACATTGAGGACCTTCTTAAGTACTGTTAATATTGCATACTGCTATGTAAATAAGAAATAAGAAGGCAAATTCATACTGGCCATCAAGGCAGCATCATGTCACAGCACCTTCACAGTGTATACACACTTCATCATGTCATGGCATATCAAGTCAGTGGAAGTCATGTAATCTCAGTTCACATAGCTACCTCAACTGTTTTTCTCAGGAATTGCGATCTTCAAAAGATTATTTTCCAGCGTTTTTTACATGCAAAGTCAATTACACAACATGGTAGCTTAAATACGTGGATGCTGTAGTCCACTAGTCCACATCTGCAGGAAATTGACATTTATTGAACTCAAATGGTGTGTAGCTTGCAGGGATAGCTTGTAATGCAGAGAAGGAAGAAAAAAGAGCAAAACAATACAACAAAGTGTTTGGCACCAAAAAATATCATTAAGTAACACAAAAACGGAATTTACACATTATACAAGGAACTTGAGGAAGAGGAATCCATATTTCATAAGGATTTTAGAAAGTCTAGGAACCAGTTTTTTTTCTTTTGTCACATCAAATTGCACCCAGAATTACTAAAAGGAATACACTGTTACAAGCAGCCATCACACCCCCTCCCCCCCATGAAAAATTGCTTTGTTTAAGTTTAGTTCCCAGTCTGGTGTAAATTTTTGTGGAAGTTATATCTCTCTCAATACCTTCCCCTTCAAGAGTTATAGCTTTTCGTTACATCTTCTATTTGGCTTCTGAACAATTCAAGTGCCTTACTTGTACTGGGGTTAGCTAGTGAAACCACATAAATATTGATCACTGATGCTTATAAAACTGTTTCACACACGTTCAGGGGAGCTACTTGAAAATAAACAAGTTTGCCATAAACACATATTTAAACAAACGCTCTAATAATTACTTAATGTATACAACACAAAAAACCATTTTGCCACTGTTGCAATGTCTGAGGATTTCAGCCCATTGCTTTATAAAAATTTCCAATGTCTGACACAAACATATAAATTCCACTTGATAATGAATCTATTTCTACTCACAGATTTTTTTCATTTTAGTATGAAGTCATATTGCAATCCCTTTCAGTGTAAAAACATTAAATATTGTTGCATATTTATAAAAACCCACTTTATGAATGTATTAGAGGGCAAGTAATTTAGTGCAGTCTTTGTCCTTTAATTCAGGCTGTTGCCTCATTGCTTCAATTAATCTTTCACTATTTATTATAAAATCAAAACATTTTAACAAAAGAAATAACAAAACAAAACGACTTATAACAAATAAGAAACATAACGAACAACAAACAGCTGATATCAACAATGAAAACCACAATGAAAGAAAATATATAGATCAGCATATGGCCATGTATTGGGAGCAAATGAGTGTGGGACGGATAATGTGAGTCGTCAAAACTTTCTTCCTGAGAAACCTTTACAGTGCCTTGATATTGCATGATGTGACGAGATGGCAAGTGTGGATGTCACCATTTTAAATGCATTGCAGAATGATTTGTCTGGATTTGACATGATGTGATGTGATAGCCAGCATGAATTGATCTTGAAATGGGCAGGTTCTCACTCTCAAAGAAAGAAAAGATAGCCATAGTTTTCAAATCTGCAATGAATTAACCAGCTGAACACATCAAGAGATTCTGCTTTCTTTTATCTGCTAGAATGGCTACCGCAGTCAATATTAGACATTCACAACAAACACATCTATCAATGCCTTCAAGGAAGCCAAAGTACATCTTCAAAAGGAGTGCAGTGACATATATGTGAATAAAGGCGCATTATGAATACTGTGATAACAGATTGATTTTTTTTGCAACTTACATGTAATATATCACTTGTATTTTAATAATTGTGTGACACAAATAAAACAAGCGGAGAAATACAGTCATATCTCAATGTATGATCTATTTTGCATTTAGATGTATATGTTGTTCTCAATAAACTTATCTTTCGATGGTTGCAGAACACAGTGAAAACAAACTGATTGATGGAGTTTAGCCAACCAGCTGCAGTCGAATGTCGTCAGCCGATTGTTGGGTTAGGCTAGTGGCATCACAAAGTTAAAATGACTTAAATTTTTTCTGGTGTGGCAAAAAGTGGAGCCACTAGAGTGATACTGAGGCGAAACAAGCACTGTATCTTTTAAGAGGTACAGAGGCAAACGATTGTTCTGGGCCTTAGCATATTCACTACTCTTACGACCACCACGTCATCATAACAGACCTAGGGAGTGCATCATAAGCTAAGAGTGAAATTAAAAAGTAAAATAACTTTCCCAAATTTTATCAGTGTACATTTCACCATATTAATGTTAACATTGTAAAGGCTCACTATGAGAAACTGAATATGTTTTGCTAAAAATATTATTTTAAGAAAAAATAGTGGCGATAAATAATGAAGGTAGAAAGCTAAAAACTGTTGAGAATGTGCAAATGTATGTCAGAATTAAAAGTTACAAGTCTCAACTTGATCGTAGTAATAGTTTGGTCAGTATTGGTGGTCTTACAAAAAATTGAAGGCACTAAATATTAGACTCAGAAAGATGAAAATCCATATTTAGCTTAAGTTTGATCTAAAAACTTTATATCCATGACACCAATAAGCTAACTTTATTTTTTCATATTAGTTATGAAAAACGAAATTTGGAAAGAAAACTTCCTTATTCATAATAGATTAAGTATCATTTGTACTTGTTATAAAAAGTTCTACTTACAGTACATCATTACTTTATTCTAAATAAAAACCATTAAAAGGAATCTCAAAGAGGCAATTCAGAGGTCATTTGTACTCTTGGTTAAATGCACTCAGGCTAAAAAATTTTCATTGACTAAATCAAATTTAACGCTAATTATATAAAAATTAAGAAGATTCTAGATTATTAAATGAAAAAGATATTAATTAATTTGTGTCCAAGAAAAGGGCCATTTACATGGTCTGTTGCCTAGATGACTTAATAACAGATGTTCCATTTGGCAGTCCACTGCAACTGTATATAAATACTGCCAGAGGCAATGGAAAGAGACACTTTGCACAGAGATATCAGTCTGTCCATGTCAGTCAAACGCCTGCAATCACAGCGCCCCAGATGACGTCACAGCTAGGTACCTATCAACAGAATTTTCGATAAAGTAGGACGTGATCTTGCTAGGACTGTATGCCATCCTGGGTGCTTAGATTTCACAGAAGTAACAGTTTCTGTGCCACCAGTGGGGCAAAATGGCGAAATTATTTAACCACTTTTAAGGCGAGCAATTAATTTATGATGATTAAAAGTCAGGGTGAAGACCATTTTACCTGGAACCTTCCATAGAGATCACCTCCGAACTGTTAATATTGGTTTTTCCTATAGAGACACTATCATTATTATCATGAACATTATTATATTTTGTGCATGTGAGCTTTTATTGAATATATTAATCAGTTAAAACTCGAAATTTTTATTTTAGTCATAGTTCTTGATTCCAGTGAGAAAATAGCAATTAGGAACATCTTCTTTCAGAGCATGTAAAGAATAATGTGGACCTGCAGACACATAAGTATGGTCAGCATGTTCTCCATAATTTTCTGGCTGACTGGAAAAATAGGTTTCAGACTTTTGTAAATGGCAAAGTTAAGTGTAAAGCACACATGCACAAACTATTTAAGTGTTTTTTCACATTAATGACATAAAAAAACTAATGACCAGGAAGATTATTTACCCCAACCCCACAATATGATCTGAAATTGGACGTTTCCACACGCAACATCTCTGATGCCACTGAATGGAGTTTCTTTGCATGTGATAAACCAGGTGCAAACAATAATTCCGCCATTGATGCCTACAGCATTAGGCCAAATAGGCTTGTTTTAGAAGAGTCGCAAGGAATAAATTGTCGCCTCTCTCATCTTGACTCCAGTACTACGTTCACAGCGGCACCAGTTCACTTAATTGTGATTTGACTGTATGAACCATGACATGTTGGAGAAATCACAATTTTATGGTACAAATGGAACAGCATATGTGTGGTTTAAGTCATATCTACAGAACAAGATTCAAAAAGTCTCTTTATATGCTTCAAGTGATTCAAAGGAGTTTGCCACTTCATCTAACTGGGGTAAAATTACATTAGGTGATCCACAAGGTTCAATCATGGGTCCCCTCGTGTTCATGATATATGTGAATGACCTCCCTTCTTATGTGAAACAAGATGCTGAACTGATATTGTTTGCTGATGTCACAAGTATCATTATTAATACAGTAAAATCAAGTCCAATAGAAAATGATACAAATAAGGTCTTTGGAAAAGTCATTAATTTGTTTTCTGCATTTAGGCTGGCTCTGAACTTTGAAAAAGCACATTTCATCCAGTTTGCTGCTGCAAAAAGTATAATTCCTTCAATAAACATAACACATCCAAAGAAGCCAGTAGCCAGGGTAGAATACACTAAGTTTTTGGATGTACACATACATGAGAATCTTAAATTCATATTTTGGATCTCCTGAAGCAACTAGGTGCAGGAACTTTTGAAATCAGTATTATTGCCAATTTTGAGGATATAGAAATTAGTAAACTAACATACTTTGCATACTTCAACTATCTGATGACATACAGCATAATATAATGGCAACTCTTAGGCAGTAGGTGTTCACTGCTCAAAAGAAAGTGGATAGGATAATGTGTGGGGTTCATAGTTGCACATCTTGTAGGCATGTGTTTAAAAGGATAGGAGTTCTTACAACTGCTTCACAGTACATTTGCTCAGTATTGAAATTTTTTCTCAACAATATGGAGCAGTTTAAAATCAACAGCGACATTCATAATTACAATGCCAGAAAAAACAAAGACCTACACTATCCTTTACTTAACCTATCTTTGGCACAGGAAGTTGTAAAATCTGTTGCTATAAAACTTTTTGATAAAGTACCAGATGAAATAAAGTGTTTGACAGACAGCAGTAATAGTTTCAAAAACAAATTGAAGTCATACCTCCTTCACAACTCCTTCTATACCATAGATGAATTCTTGAATATGAGTAAATAAATCTGGAGATATAATACATGCATTTCGTGCCATTTAAGGGAATGGGATAGATAATAGAAACATTTAGGTATAACACTGACATGAAAACAAAAAAAACTTTTTTTCTAGTGTTTCTTGTGCTCATGTCTTGTGCGTTTGACACATTCCACATCATGACGGTTTTCCGTGGTATTGATCAATTGAACACATAACCAATGAACTAACTAACCAACTACTTGTTAGATTAATATTCAGTTAGTTACCTTAACAATCGGCTTCTTCTTGGGTGATTTTGTGTTTCATTAGCAATAGACATTGATAATGGGTATGACACCTAGTTCTTAAAAAATTGCTATACAAGTATTTTTACAGCAGTGTTATGTAGCTATTGATAGTAAGTGTCAGTTCATTGGTACAAGAAAGGTAGTGTCCATTAAGTGCCTGTCCTCTCATTTATGACTTACACATATGTGTGAGAGTGAATAACACACCATAAACTATTTGTAATTAGTTATTCTGATTCTAAACCTTGTTTCACAGCCATCTTTTGTCTAAAAGTGAGGTTCCAGATAAATTAATATAAAATTAGTTGTATATTAAGTTAATGTAAATATTAATTAATTAAATAATCAAATTATCAACAAGTTTATAATAATATTATAATTAATATAATTATTTATATTAATATAAGATATTATATTTAATATTATTAATATTATTTATAATATCCAAATATAATACTATTTAATATTCATCTACATATTATTATATAGTTTATAATACTTTATAATACAATAATTTATTTCAAGCTAAAAACATAAGTAGCTATAATTCTCAGAAGATCATTTAACTATAATAAAATAAACTTATAAGTATTTACATTTAATTAAATGTCATATATTAACATAAACCATTTATATACATATATATATATATATATATATATATATATATATATATATATATATATATATATATATATAAACAAATTAACTCAAAATAACCGAAACAATACACAAACTAATTTCTAAAAGACTTTTAATTTATATATTAAATAAATAAACTGCCTGATTACAGGGTTACCTTGATAGGGTAAATTAAGTAAATAAAAATTACCTCCATTAAACAAGTTATATTAGATAGAACTAAAATACCTCCTTTACTATCAAAAACACCTTAATGTAAAAAGGTAAGCAAATCAAGCTAATGGCTTCATACCCCATTTATGAAAGTATCAATCCTCTCCTTTTTAATGACCAACAACTTTACAAAACGTCTCTTCCTATCAACATTAATGATAGTACCGATCCTATCCATTTCATCAAATTCCTGATTTGGGGTTTGAATAGGACTTCTAACAAAAAATGAAAAATAATAATAAATGTATCATCAATTAAATATTTTATTGTCCAAGCAATAGCATCAAAAATACTATTATTTTCAATTTTGTTAATTCAAATAAAGTAGCCAATAGGATGTAAAACAGAATTTATCCCCTCAACAATAAACAGATCCAGATTATTATTAAAGCCTGGATCTGCATCCTTTCATTTCTGATTTCCAGAAGTCATAGGCGCTTCAAGCTGAAATAACTGTTTAACATTAATAACATGACCAAAAATTGCCCCAATAATAGTACTATCATACTGTACTCAGCTCTGAACCTTTATATGAACCATTATCATTTTATGAATTATTATTGGGGCAATAGGAGGTTTAAATCAAACATCTTTACGACAACTTCTAGCATACTCTTCAATTAGACATTTAGGATGATTAATCAGATCTTTAACAGTCAGAGAAAACATCTGGGAACTATACTTTACTCATTACTAATACCTAACATAGTCTTTTATTCAAGCAAATAAATGTATTCCGTATCAATCAGGTTTATTCAGCTATAAACATAAAAAATGAAATTAAATTCATAATGGTTTACCACCATTTCTTGGATTCCTACCAAAATGAATTGTAATACAATCATTAATACAAAACAACATCACAACTATTACAGTTGTACTAACTAGAATTACACTTCATTATTACATACATATTAGATTCTTGGCAGTAATCATATCATATACCGAAAATTCATGATCTACACTCCTGGAAATTGAAATAAGAACACCGTGAATTCATTGTCCCAGGAAGGGGAAACTTTATTGACACATTCCTGGGGTCAGATACATCACATGATCACACTGACAGAAACACAGGCACATAGATACAGGCAACAGAGCATGCACAATGTCGGCACTAGTACAGTGTATATCCACCTTTCGCAGCAATGCAGGCTGCTATTCTCCCATGGAGACGATCGTAGAGATGCTGGATGTAGTCCTAAGGAACGGCTTGCCATGCCATTTCCACCTGGCGCCTCAGTTGGACCAGCGTTCGTGCTGGACGTGCACACCGCGTGAGACGACGCTTCCTCCAGTCCCAAACATGCTCAATGGGGGACAGATCCGGAGATCTTGCTGGCCAGGGTAGTTGACTTACACCTTCTAGAGCATGTTGGGTGGCACAGGATACAAGCGGACGTGCATTGTCCTGTTGGAACAGTAAGTTCCCTTGCCGGTCTAGGAATGGTAGAACGATGGGTTCGATGACGGTTTGGATGTACCGTGCACTATTCAGTGTCCCCTCGACGATCACCAGAGGTGTACGGCCAGTGTAGGAGATCGCTCCCCACACCATGATGCCGGGTGTTGGCCCTGTGTGCCTCGGTCGTATGCAGTCCTGATTGTGGCGCTCACCTGCACGGCGCCAAACACGCATACGACCATCATTGGCACCAAGGCAGAAGCGACTCTCATCGCTGAAGACGACACGTCTCCATTCGTCCCTCCATTCACGCCTGTCGCGACACCACTGGAGGCGGGCTGCACGATGTTGGGGCGTGAGCGGAAGACGGCCTAACGGTGTGCGGGACCGTAGCCCAGCTTCATGGAGACGGTTGCGAATGTTCCTCGCCGATACCCCAGGACCAACAGTGTCCCTAATTTGCTGGGAAGTGGCGGTGCGGTCCCCTACGGCACTGCGTAGGATCCTACGGTCTTGGCGTGCATCCGTGCGTCGCTGCGGTCTGGTCCCAGGTCGACGGGCACGTGCACCTTCCGCCGACCACTGGCGACAACATCGATGTACTGTGGAGACCTCACGCCCCACATGTTGAGCAATTCGGCGGTACGTCCACCCGGCCTCCCGCATGCCCACTATACGCCCTCGCTCAAAGTCCGTCAACTGCACATACGGTTCACGTCCACACTGTCGCGGCATGCTACCAGTGTTAAAGACTGCGATGGAGCTCCGTATGCCATGGCAAACTGGCTGACACTGACAGCGGCGGTGCACAAATGCTGCGCAGCTAGCGCCATTCGACGGCCAACACCGCGGTTCCTGGTGTGTCCACTGTGCCGTGCGTGTGATGATTGCTTGTACAGCCCTCTCGCAGTGTCCGGAGCAAGTATGGTGGGTCTGACACACCGGTGTCAATGTGTCCTTTTTTCCATGTCCAGGAGTGTATATATAGCTACTAAAAAATAATAATTTAAGAGAAACTGAAAGGATAAGTTAGAGGGCAAATCCTTCTACTACACTGTCAATTTTTTTTGTAGAAGCAGGCAAAACATAGTATTTACTGATATTAATAATATCAAATAATGTAAATTTTATGTAAACTCTCATTTCTCCACATTTTCAGTGTACTAATGTAGTCTGTGTACTGAAGTGATGTTAAATTGTCTTACATGTTTCAAACTGTAAACATCGAGATGTTTGTGACAAGCTGGGTATTAAGTTTTAGGTGAATATATGTTTCGATTTTTGAGTTATTACCCTTCCTTGGGAGCCATTTCACTTGGAATAAGTGGAAAGAAATTTCTTTATGTCTTTATAACGACCTACATTAACATAATGTCACACTTTATGCAGCATCCAGTTAATAGAAGCAAGAGTGGCGAGTAGTCTCTCATACTTTATCTCTAAACACAGATTCGTTTGAAGCAGAATGGCGAGAAACATGCAAAAATTCACGATCACTCCATTTTTAGGAATATTTTAGAGAAATCTGAACTGCTGACTTCAATTCATGGTAAACCTAAACACAAAAAAGGAAGTGAAATGCACAAATATGTAGACTTTGCCTAACATAATCTCTCTTTTTCAGCACAAGAGCCTTGAAGTATTGTTACAGAAAAATAAACTATTTACTCCACTGAACATAACACATTCCATCTTGTACCATTAAACACCCACCCTCCCCATGAACCATGGACCTTGCCTCAATGATACAGATAGCCATACCGTAGATGCAACCACAAGGGAGGGGTATCTGTTGAGAGGCCAGACAAACGTGTGGTTCCTGAAGAGGGGCAGCAGCCTTTACAGTAGTTGCAGGGGCAACAGTCTGGATAATTGACTGATCTGGCCTTGTAACACTAACCAAAACAGCCTTGCTGTGATGGTACTGTGAATGGCTGAAAGCAAGGGGAAACTACGGCCGTAATTTTTCCCGAGGGCATGCAGCTTTACTGTATAATTAGGTTAGAATATTTAAAAAGGGAAATGGATAGGTTAAAGTTATATATAGTGGGAATTAGTGAAGTTCGCTGGCAGGAGGAACAAGACTTTTGGTCAGGTGAATACAGGACTATAAATACAAAATTAAATGGGGGTAATGCAGGAGTAGGTTTAATAATGAATAAAAAATAGGAGTACGATAAGCTACTACAAACAGCGTAGTGAACGCATTATTGTGGCCAAGATAGACACGAAGTCCACAGCAACTACAGTAGTACAAGTTTTTATGCCAACTAGTTCTGCAGATGACAAAGAAATTGATGAAATGTATGATGAGATAAAAGAAATTATTCAGGTAATGAAGAGAGACGAAAATTTAATAGTCATGGGTGACTGGAATTCGAGAGTAGGAAAAGGGACAGAAGGAAACATAATAGGTGAATATGGATTGGGGGTAAGAAATGAAAGAGGAAGCTGCCTGATAGAATTTTGCACAGAGCATAACTTAATAATAGCTAACACTTCGTTCAGGAATCATGAAAGAAGGTTGTATACATGGAAGAACCCTGGAGATACTAAAAGGTAACAGGGAAATTATATAATGGTAAGAAAGAGATTTAGGAACCAGGTTTTAAATTGTAAGACATTTCTAGGAGCAGATGTGGACTCTGACCAAAATCTATTGGTTATGAATTGTAGATTAAAACTGAAGAAACCGCAGAAAGGTGGGACTTTAAGGAGATGGGACCTGGATAAACTGACTAAACCAGAGGTTGTACAGAGTTTCAGAGGGAGCATAAGGGAACAATTGACAGGAATGGGGGAGAGAAATACACTAGAAGAAGAATGGGTAGCCTTTGAGGGACGAAATAGTGAAGGCAGCATAGGATCAAATAGGTAAAAAGACGAGGGCTAGTAGACACCCTTGGGTAACGGATGAAATATGAAATTTAATTGATGGAAGGAGAAAATATAAAAATGCAGTAAATGAAGCAGGCAAAAAGGAATACAAACGTCTCAAAAATGATATCGACAGGGAGTGCAAAATGGCTAAGCAGGGATGGCTAGAGGACAAATGTAAGGATGTAGAGGCTTATCTCACTAGGGGTAAGATAAATACTGCCTACAGGAAAATTAAAGAGATCTTTGGAGAAAGGAGAACCACTTGCATGAATATCAAGAGCTTTGATAGAAACCCAGTTCTAAGCAAAGAAGGGAAAGCAGAAAGGTGGAAGGAGTATATAGAGTCCCTACACAAGGGCGATGTATTTGAGAATAATATTATGAAAATGGAAGAGGATGTAGATGAAGATGAAATGGGAGATATGATACTGCGTGAAGTGTTTGACAGAGCACTGAAAGACCTGAGTCGATACAAGGCTCCCGGAGTAAACAACATTCCATTACAACTACTGACAGCCTTGGAAATGCCAGTCCTAACAAAACTCTACCATCTGGTGAGCAAGATGTAATATACCCTCAGACTTCAAGAAGAATATAATAATTCCAATCCCAAAGAAAGCAGGTGTCGACCGATGTGAAAATTACCGAACTATACGATTAATAAGTCACAGCTGCAAAATACTAACGCGAATTCTTTACAGACGAATGGAAAAATTGATAGAAGCTGACCTCGGCGAAGATCAGTTTGGATTCCGCAGAAATGTTGGAACACATGAGGCAATACTGACCATACGACTTATCTTAGAAGAAAGATGAAGGAAAGCCAAACCTGCGTTTCTAGCATTTGTAGACTTTGAGAAAGCTTTTGACAATGTTGATTGGAACACTCTCTTTCAAATTCTGAAGGTGGCATGGGTAAAACACAGGGACCGTATGGCTATTTACAATTTGTGCAGAAACCAGATGGCTGTTATAAGAATCGAAGGACACGAAAGCGATGCATTGGTTGGGAAGGGAGTGAGACAGGGTTGCAGCCTCACCCCAATGTTATTCAATCTGTATATTGAGCAAGCAGTAAAGGAAACAAAAGAAAAATTCTGAGTAGGTATTAAAATCCATGGAGAAGAAATAAAAACTTAGAGGTTCGCTGATGACATTGTGATTCTGTCAGAGACAGCAAAGGACTTGGAAGAGCAGCTGAACGGAATGGACAGTGTCTTGAAAGGAGGGTGTAAGATGAACATCAACAAAAGCAAAACGAGGATAATGGAATGTAGTCTAATTAAGTCAGGAGATGCTGAGGGTATTAGATTAGGAAATGAGACACTTAAAGTAGTAAAGGAGTTTTGCTATTTGGGGAGTAAAATAACTGATGATGGTCGAAGTAGAGAGGATATAAAATGTAGGCTGGCAATGGCAAGGAAAGCGTTTCTGAAGAAGAGAAGTTTGTTAACATCGAGTATAGATTTAAGTGTCACGAAGTCATTTCTGGAAGTATTTGTATGGAGTGTAGCTATGTATGGAAGTGAAACATGGACGATAAATAGTTTGGAAAGGAAGAGAATAGAAGCTTTTGAAATGTGGTGCTACAGAAGAATGCTGAAGATTAGATGGGTAGATCACGTAAGTAATGAGGTGGTATTGAACAGGAATGGGTAGAGGAGAAGTTTGTGGCACAACTTGACTAGAAGAAGGGATCAATTGGTAGGACATGCTCTGAGACATCGAGGGATCACCAATTTTGTACTAGAGGGCAGTGTGGAGGGAGGCCAAGAGATGAATACACTAAGCACATTCAGAAGGATGTAGGCTGCAGCAGATACTGGGAGATGAAGAAGCTTGCACAGGATACAGTAGCACAGGGAGCTGCATCAAACCAGTCTTAGGACTGAAGACCACAACAACAACAACCATTAAACTGTTGGAAAATCCAAGAATATTAAATTATTTGTTAAAGACAGAGATAAATTCAAATGTCTAGTGAAACTATGACACAATAATACAAATAAATAAAAATCTGATTTCTTCTTTGTGATAGGTGAAACAGTATCAAAAAAAATATTTCTTTTGTACTCTGAATCTCTTACAGAAAATTAACCCTTATTGTACAGTTCTGCAGAATTACTTCCTGAAGGCACAGAACAATAGCTTGAAGTTGCACTGTAATATAAGCAATGTGCCTAGCATGCTATCTAAGTTCCACCTCAAATTGTTTAATTATGAAGTAGGATTTCATTGAGCAATAACAAATTCATTAACACTTTACCTGCCACATCTGTTTATAACAGTTGGAAAATTCCACATGTAAAATTACGATTGTGTTTAGTTTAACCTATGATGCTGTAAATTTCATCATAAGGTTGTATTAACTCTGTATTAAGATGAATTTGCTGAATCTATTATCTAGTCATATGATCTCAGTGTAAACTGTTCAGAACGCCTTAACTTTCATGTTATCAGATAACTTGTTAAATGATTTTATCTTCTCGAATTTTCCCAATGTGCTAATGGATCTACTAGAAAGGCAATTTGAATAATTTCTGTTTGTGATCATCAGTTTGCATTATCTCTAATACATTTTCTATGTCTACAATGCTTAAAAGTGAAATAGTTTCAAAATGGGCGTAAGACTTGAATGTTTACATCACCTTCCCACCATAAATCTTTGATTTCCTAAATTCATATGACTATTAGTTTTTACTAATTTTACTATTATTCTGTGAATGAAATTTTGTCACAACATAGTACTGGTTGTATGTCTTAACAGCAATGAAGAAGCCCTGCACATAATAACGAACAGAAACAAAATTGAAAAAATTATGAGTATGTTTTAAATAATATTACCAGAATGATATTGATTTGAATAAGCTGGCCAGCCGGTGTGGCCAAGTGGTTCTAGGCTCCTTCAGTCTGGAACCGTGCGACCGCTACGGTTGCAGGTTCGAATCCTGACTCGGGCATGGATGTGTGCAATGTCATTAGGTTAGTTAGGTTTAAGTAGTTCTAAGTTCTAGGGGACTGATAACCTCAGATGTTGAGTCCCATAGTGCTCAGAGTCATTTGACTAAGCTGAACATTCATTGCTTCCTTCAACAAAGAGGAAATTTCTCCTGAGGTTTACGCAGCCAAATCATGTAAATCCAAAACTGGGTTCAATTCACCACATTTATATTAATGAACAGTTACTGAAGATCGGATAAAGAACTGAGAAGAAAGTTCTTTACCAAATAATGTTACATGACTTACTCTGACTTTAAACAGTTCATTCAGTCACAGTCCCTATGTGTGCAGTAACCATACTTACACTAAATGGCTTACACTAGAGAACAAAATTTCTCTGTACATCTTAGAAAATGATTAATTCGAAAATACACTCCTGGAAATTGAAATAAGAACACCGTGAATTCATTGCCTCAGGAAGGGGAAACTTTATTGACACATTCCTGGGGTCAGATACATCACATGATCACACTGACAGAACCACAGGCACATAGACACAGGCAACAGAGCATGCACAATGTCGGCACTAGTGCAGTGTATATCCACCTTTCGCAGCAATGCAGGCTGCTATTCTCCCATCGAGACGATCGTAGAGATGCTGGATGTAGTCCTGTGGAACGGCTTTCCATGCCATTTCCACCTGGCGCCTCAGTTGGACCAGCGTTCGTGCTGGATGTACAGACCGCGTGAGACGACGCTTCCTCCAGTCCCAAACATGCTCAATGGGGGACAGATCCGGAGATCTTGCTGGCCAGGGTAGTTGACTTACACCTTCTAGAGCACGTTGGGTGGCACGGGATACATGCGGATGTGCATTGTCCTGTTGGAACAGCAAGTTCCCTTGCCGGTCTAGGAATGGTAGAACGATGGGTTCGATGACGGTTTGGATGTACCGTGCACTATTCAGTGTCCCCTCGACGATCACCAGAGGTGTACGGCCAGTGTAGGAGAATGCTCCCCACACCATGATGCCAGGTGTTGGCCCTGTGTGCCTCGGTCGTATGCAGTCCTGATTGTGGCGCTCACCTGCACGGCGCCAAACACGCATACGACCATCATTGGCACCAAGGCAGAAGCGACTCTCATCGCTGAAGACGACACGTCTCCATTCGTCCCTCCATTCACGCCTGTCGCGACACCACTGGAGGCGGGCTGCACGATGTTGGGGCGTGAGCGGAAGACGGCCTAACGGTGTGCGGGACCGTAGCCCAGCTTCATGGAGACGGTTGCGAATGTTCCTCGCCGATACCCCAGGACCAACAGTGTCCCTAATTTGCTGGGAAGTGGCGGTGCGGTCCCCTACGGCACTGCGTAGGATCCTACCGTCTTGGCGTGCATCCGTGCGTCGCTGCGGTCCGGTCCCAGGTCGACGGGCACGTGCACCTTCAGCCGACCACTGGCGACAACATCGATGTACTGTGGAGACCTCACGCCCCACGTGTTGAGGAATTCGGCGGTACGTCCACCCGGCCTTCCGCATGCCCACTATACGCCCTCGCTCGAAGTCCGTCAACTGCACATACGGTTCACGTCCACGCTGTCGCGGCATGCTACCAGTGTTAAAGATTGCGATCGAGCTCCGTATGCCACGGCAAACTGACTGACACTGACGGCGGCGGTGCACAAATGCTGCGCAGCTAGCGCCATTCGACGGCCAACACCGTGGTTCCTGGTGTGTCCGCTGTGCCGTGCGTGTGATGATTGCTTGTACAGCCCACTCGCAGTGTCCGGAGCAAGTATGGCGGGTCTGACACACCGGTGTCAATGTGTTCTTTTTTTCATTTCTAGGAGTGTACATTCATTGTACACAAACGTTTTAAGTCAACATACATAGTAGTGGCTATCGCCTTTAATATAAAAAACTGGCCAGGTGCGAGTTACACACGCACTGAGGGTTCTGTATGAAGATAGTCATGTATATTATCACTTAGAAGGTGTAAGTAGATGAATGATGAACACTAACTTCACATTACGAAGTCTTATTTAGCAGTTGCACATACAACAGTGCGGAGCGAACGGACTCCGGCCAGAACACATACAGTATATATACAACTACAGAACGTTCCAGTACAATGGTTCTTCACAATTGTGGATACTTCCAGAATGTCCTCGAACAGAATATAGAAATTAAAATTGTAGAGTCCAGGTGATCCTCCATGCAACAGTTTAGTATCATCACCACTACACAATGGTGCTACTCAGCTTCTTCTGCGACATTGCTCTCTCCTTAAGGCAACAGCGTTACATCCTCCTACTCTGGGAACGAGTCATCGGTCCTGCATACTCTGACTGCTGATGACTGATTCTCACCCCAGTGGTGATCTTCTTAGCACTTCGTTTGCGGCTACGCTCTTCGTCACCTTTCCGCTTGTTATCTGTCGCTGGAGCTTCGAATTTATCCTGGGTTGTAGGATCCTTATAGGGCTTCATTCAAATGTCGTGCACCGTACCTCTGATCTTTCGTCGTCTTGTGTCGGGGTCGAAATCTTCAACTTCATGAGTAACATCAGATAACTGTCTTACAACCTTATAAGGTCCATAGTAGCGCTTGAGGAGCTTCTCAGAGAACCAACCTTCCGAACAGGAGTGAAGATCCAGACGAGGTCACCAGGATGGTAGAAAACAGGGCGGTGGCTCGCGTCATACCTTCGGCGATAGTTTTCTTGAGCCTGCAGCGTGCGAAGTCGAGCTAACTGCCGAGCTTCCTCAGCTCTGGTTAACACCTGGTTGATGTAGTCGTCGTCCACGTCATCAGAATGCAATGGAAACACAGTGTCTATCGTCGTAGTCGCCTCATGCCCATGCACCAAGAAAAATGGCGTAAATCCTGTGGTGTCTTGTTTGGCGGTGTTGTAGGCAAACGTCAAGAAAGGTAGCACATCATCCCAGTTGTTCTGTTCAACATTGACGAACAATGATAGCATGTCGCCAAGGTATTATTAACGCGTTCAGTAAGCTCGTTAGTTTGTAGATGGTAGGCAGTCGTCAGGTTATGAGTAATGTTACACCGACGGTTTATTTCTGTCACAAGATTCGGTTGAAAACTTTCCCTCGATCTGTAATTATGACCTTGGAGCACCGTGTTTTAATACAATGTCTTCCACGGTGAATTTGGCTACCTCGAATGCTTCGGTTGTTTTCACGGCTTTTGTAATGGCATAGCGTGTCAGATAATCAGTGCAAACAATAATCCATCTATTGCCACTAGCAGCCGTTCGAAATCATCCGAGGAGGTCAATCCCAACACGCTGGAAAGGCGTTTCGGCTGGTGGAATTGGTATGAGTCAGCTAGGTGGTTTCTGAGGAACTGCCTTTCTCCTCTGGCACTCTCGACAGTGCGACACATACTGACGGAGATTCCTAAATAAACCTGGCCACAGAAATCTCTTGCAGATCCTATCATATGTGTTATTAAATCCTAAATGTCCTCAGGTGTGTCATGGAATTTCTGTAGAACATTTTTCTGTAGAACATTTTTTCCGGGGGAGGGGTGCATGGCACTTTCCCGTCAAAATTCAAACTTCCCGCCAAAATCCGCCATCTTAAATGACGTCATTGCCGCCATCTTGGATGGCATCATGCGCTGTTGCCAAGTCTACATGCCGCCATCTTGGATGATGTCATCTCCGCCATCTTGGATTCATCTGGCAATATGCTTTGTGCATATAAAGAGGTACACAGCTGTGATGTTTGCAACCTATTACTGTAGTAACGGCTGTTGGAAGGCAATTTAAAGTTAACTCTCATTCAAACATTTTGAGTTGTTAAGTAAAGGAGATATGGAATTTTATTTTCAGTCACTGAACTATTTAACGATGAAACTCGCTAAAAGCAGAAGGAGACATGCAGCGAAACTGGAGATGCTATGGGAAATTTGAATCTGCAAAACAATGTGCTGAAATAGCAGGTAAGGCAGACATGCCAACGTTCAAAATGAAAAATTAAGAGAATTTTAGCGGTGTACTATTGTGAATTACAACATATCTCTGACAATTAAAGTTGCAATTATCAATAACTGTAACAATTCAATTACATTTGCTTTATTATTTACATGTAAATACTAAGTAATGGACGTACCTGAGCCTTCAGACTGTGTAATTTATCATTCAACATGCTGAACAATATGAATGATGAGCTCTGCAGGTTTCTTTGGATTCACACCCACTCAAATGAAGCACTTTTGAGAGAACTACAGTTCGAAATTACGATCCGAGGAAACAAATTAACGTATATTAGATTTCTGATTTGACATTAGCACAGTTTTTGGATAAATAAATCACTGTTAAATGATCACACGTTTTCATTTCATAATGCAACCATATTTGCATGTCATCTTATATCCGTAAGACATCTTACCCAAATTTAAATCAATTTTATACAGGATGTACATGTTAGGCTTAGCAAATAATCTGAATAGTTTATCAGTCTGAATCTGTCTGACTACAGTAGTTACTTATTCAGCACATCCGTAGCTGACTTAGCCTTCTCCAAAAACTCTGAACTAAATTTCTGCTCAAAGCACTTGCTTTCTTGAACTGATTTTAAAATAAAAAATTTCTCCATGACGTTTCTGAGAGCATGGACCTGAACTGAGTTTTGGTCTTTGTAACTGTGCTAAATATTCTCTCACATTCCGCATTACTGTGTGGAATTGACAAAATAGCCAGCATCACCTTTTCAAGTTTATCATAAAGAAGAACCCCATCAGCCGATTTCTTCTGACCTACCAACGTCCACTGAACATGAGTTCTCTCTGCTGCCGAGTTGGTGTCTTCCAGCTGAAAGATATAGAACTGAAGTGAAGAATATCAACTTCTGTATCTATGTGTTCACTTTCGCTAGTCAGAATATTAGGAAATCTGTTTATGAAAAATCTAAGACTGGAAAATGATGCTTTGCCAATTATAGAAATATTTCCAACCTTTGCATGCATTAAAACTTCATCTTTGAATGGAAACTTGTGTATCATGGAATCACATGATGATAAGAAACATTTTCTTGCTGACTTAAAGAATATAGACTTTTCCTCAGGCTTCAAAGTGGTCACCAAAGCAAATGCAGAATTCCCTATCATCAGATTTCATGTGAAGTTTGAAACTCTCTAAATTTTTCTTTCCTCTTTGCACTCCTTTCCAAATAATAAAATGTCAATAATATTTTCTTCAATGTTTAGAGATAAACATGCCACCCCCTTCTCAGCAGCAAGATTAATTAGGTGACAAGAATAGCCTACAATGATTAAGTTAGCAATTTGTTGCTTCAAACATCATGCTGCGCCCTTTTTTAGCTCTACCATTACAGGAGCATTATCGGCGCCAAAGGCTAGACAGTTTTTTAATGGAATACGGAATTCCTGTAAAGTTGAAAGTAGAAGATCAGCAATATTAGCTCCAGTGGCATCCTCTTTTAAATTAGGCACAGAGAGTAAGCAATTTTGAATTTCACACAGTTCAGGGCTGAAGAACGATACGATAATAGGATATAACTTAAAGTCTGTTTTATTACTACCATCGGTAGCAATAGAGAATGGATTCCACTGCAAGTACGTAATAACTTCCGCTTTTTCTTCCATGCACATTTCCGTAAGGATAGCGGTCGTTTTTGTTTTGGCGCACCCATATCGTTTCGCAATTTCAGAATCGGGAACCATTTTGCGAAACAAAGGTCCAGCGTCGTCGGCACAGTTTATAGGCAAGTTATGCTCTACAATAAATGCGGTAAATAAAGCCTCGGCATTCGCCACAGAATCTAAATTTTGGGGTTTACACGAGAAGTTAAGCTTCTGGTTCCGTTCTACACAATGGACACTCTTCTTGTGTTTATTACTTTGCACATGTTTAAGAATGTCGCATTTCCCGCCATGAGCTACTGAAAAGTCACAGCTACATACTACAAAATGCGTAAGTTTGTCCCTTCCTCGATTCACTTAAACACGGAAACTCTTCCTTATACACGTTTCTCAACACTGCATCATATTTCTTCGCCATTCTGCAAGAAAAATAATCAACACCTCCAAGATACGCAGCCAACAACTTCTACTGAGAACACAAATAGCCCAACAGAACTGAGAACACAATGATCCTATGTTCTAGACAATGGCCTTGTAGCAGTGATGCCAACCCTCGCGCACCGTTTCCCCCTATATTGCACTTCAAATTCCCCTAAATAATTTATCACACCGTCGGGTAAGCAAGTGGGGTAGTGGGGCAGTAAAAAGGAGTCAAGAATGAAATGGTCCAGCGGAGGGGCGGGGAGGGGAGGGTAGTAACCCTGAATATTTTTCCCCCTGAAACATTCAACACTCTAACTTCGCCCTAGGCAGCTTAATTCCCCCTAAATTTAGGGGGAAATCCCCTAACTTGGCAACACAGCCTCTTAGACACAACAATGCTAATCATTTCGCTTAGAACAACTATCGACTGCTCCTTGTCCACGATAACTTTACGGTTGCGCTGGTTCTACCAGGGGCGGAGGAAATTGGCACTAGTTGAAAGATATTCATTTGTCTCCGAACGCTGCAAACGATAAGTTCCTTACTTCCTTGTGGATACGAAGCGCGAGCTACGCCTACTGCCGCTCCCGACAGCCACTGCACCAATCTACCAAGTTAACATAGACAAGTAGCAGCCATACCTTGTCATCCACCAATATATCGAAGGCGCAGGATTTACAAATAGTAAGGAAAGTATTAAAACTGCTCTGAAACTCGGGAGATCGGTCTTCACTGTCGGGAGATCGGGAGGAAGAAGGAAAAATCGGGAGTCGCCCGCTTAAATCGGGAGAGTTGGCACATCTGCTAAGGGTATATATAAATGTCTCAGCTGACATCAAGAAGATTCGTAAATCAAGTAAATGGCTACTAAATTCACTCATTATTGATCATAAGTAACATTATGGAGTAAATGCTTTGAGAATTTCAGTGTTAGAATTGACAGTTTTTAGACTTTACCTGTGCTGCATAAAAGGAAAATGCTTTGGGACAGATTGAATAAAAGTATGGTGCCAGTCCTGTTTGACGGCTAATACAGTGAGAAATATTTCTAAGTGCTAAGCTGACAGTACTGACCTTTTTCGTTTGTACCAAAAAGATGCACACTCTGCACAAATGTTCTGGCAGTAATTAAGCTAGATTCTAGATATTTTAGTGCTGTTTTCTTGCCATTTGGCAATCATTGTGTCATCACTATTTACTACCTGAAGTAAGTGTAAGGTTATTCGCACAGCAGGTGCTGATATTACAACCATCTGCTTTGACTCATGATGTAACTGTGATGTGGTGTGTATTAGCATCCATGACGAGATGAATCCCCTCATGGTGCACAGCGTGAATGATCTTCAGATATGAAGGCCTCATCAATCCATACAATGTGCCACCATAGTCCAGCTGCAAATGCACGAAAGCCTTATAAAACTGGAATAGACACTCCTGTCCACTCCCCAAGACCTGTTGCTAAGGCACTTTATGATGTTCAGTGCCTTGAAGGTTCTGGCTTTCAGGTCTCTCAGATGTGGCAACCACGACAATTTGGAGCCAAAAATAACTCCCAGGACTTCACTGTTGTAGGATTGTGTACTCCTTATGCTAGTCAGATAAATTAAAAAGACGACGAGAACGATTAAAATGAACACACACGCAATTATCCATAGAAAACTGAAAACCTCTCTTTGCAGTGCACTCCTCTAACCTCTGCAAAGTAAGTTGCAACTGATGGTTCGCTCTTGAACACTGGAGGAGGAACAGAAAACCGCAAAATCGTCCACAAATAAGAAGCATTTTACAGGACTCCTCACTGTAGAGGGGATACTGTTTATGGCTATGGCAAAGAGGGTAACGCTTCAAACACTGCCATGAGAGACACCATTCTCCTGCTCAAAACAATCTCACAGTGTGTCACCAGCTTGGGTCCTAAGAAACCGCTGAGACAGGAAAGACTGTTTGATGATGGAGAGGTGGTCACAAACGCCCCATTGATAAAGTTAGGCGAGATACAGTGTCTCCAAGTATACTGATATTGAAGAATATGCCGATACAGTGATGTTTATGTAGGACAGCCTGCTGAATAGTCGCCTCTAGCACAGTCGGGTTGTCGACAGTGGACCAAGGCCTACAGAATTGACACTGAGAGCGGTTAAGGAGTTGTGTAGCCTCTAATAACCAGACCAGACGACGTTTAACTATTCACTCCAGGGTCTTTCCTACACAGCTCATTAAGGTGATACTCTGATAACTACTGGGACATGTGTAGTTCCTTCCCCTGGTTTGAGGAGAGATACCCAAGTTGCCCCTCGCCATGAGTTGGGGAACTGAAATGACTGCCATATCAAAATGAAAATTTCAAGGAGGACTTCCTTTGACACTGCTGACGAATATTGAAGCATGTGGTACTGGATTTGATGGAACCAGGTGCAGTATCATGAGTCTCAGATAGTGCTGAATTTAGCCCCCACATGGAGAAATGGCAGTTGTAAAACTCAGAATAGTGGGATCTGCAGTCCAACTTGTCCCTCTCTTCAGTCGCTTGTTTGCAGCGAAACGCTGGATCTTGCTGCCACTGACAGTAGTTTTTGCAAAAAGTTATGCCTGCGCCCGAGTGATGTCTCCAGTTGTTGTTTGAAGAAACCCCTGTTTCAGAACTGCTGTTATTGGTAAACGACTGTGTTTACTAGAAGCCCTCTGGATGGCTTTTCATATTTTTGTAGAACAAGTGGAATAATTGATAGAGTCCAGGAATGCTTGCCATGACCTTTCCTTGCTCACCTTGGGTCTTTTGACTTGAAAGGCTATCAGGTTGTCTGCTGTCAGCTGGCATTTAATTCGTGTAAGAGCTGTGAGACTGACCCAGACTGCTGAATGGCACTCATCTGTCCACTAACGTATAGGTCCCTCTTAGGATGAGCTGAAAACTTTGTGTTCGACAGGTCAGTGGTATGATGGATCACTCTTGCGGTGTTGCTCACCCATTCCTGGATGCTGCTGTGATGTTCATAGCCAGCTGGCTGAACACTATTCAGTTAATCTTGCTGACCATCCATTTTGGTGGCTTCTCTTCAGGGAGTGCTTCATCCAGTACATGAACCCAGAGTGGATAATGGTCACAAGAATGAAGGCCATCAACAGCCTCCCATTGAATAGAGTCTGTGAGGGCTGGAGAGCGGAAAGAGAGGTCGATGGCTGAGAATGACGCAGCAGCAGTACAGAAATGAATGAGTACCGATGTTGAGGATACACAACTCTTCAGACGTCATGAGGCTCTCAAAACCTGACCCTGAGGGCAAGTAGAGGTTGAGGGCCAAAATACATGCTGGGCATTGAAGTCTCTTAGTCATGGAAGTTGTTCTACAAGATATGAGACTTCATTGGGGTCTACTGCATCTTGCAGAGGGAGATACAGTGACCAGACAGTGACCACATGAATTTCAAAGCAACTGCTTGCAGGTCAGTAGCCAGGGGGACAGCAGAGCACTGACACTTGTTATCGACAAACACACAGGCACAGGGGGCGTTCCTGTGGTAGGAGTTTCATTTCTTCCACATGTGTCCTGAACCCATTGATGTTCCACTGTAATACAGGAGCTACCTATCAGGGGGTAGTACTTTCACATTGTCTTTTTGCTAGGGAGGGAAGTCTGTAATGGCTGGGGCGAGATGATTGTTCCTGTCTGTCATCAAGGTACTTTAGCTCTGCTGAAGGATCAAGAGATGTCAGATACGATGAGATCGACATTGGCCTGTTCACCTCCCAAATTTCATTAAATAACGTTTTAAGTAAAAAATATAGCTGTAATGATGGAGAAAAATACATTCGTTTACAGTGTTATTACTTATGTAAGAAAAAACAATTTAATTGGTAGGGTAAACTGGCTCTATTTATTTCCTTATAAATATTGTTCAATGCATTTGCATGTGTAGATTTTCGCTAAGAAATAAACGTCGGTGTTTTGAAATACTGTTTCACTTCTCAGCTCTTTACCACACAAAAATGATCAAGAACGTTCATCATCAAGTTTTCTTTGGCCATTAATAAATTTTATCATCGTTAGTTCCTAAATTCCAATACCACAGTCTGATTTTTTGTATCACGGATGGTAACTCATAACCTCACTTTCACTGATCATTACTGGGCTAAGAGAACTGCTGTGAGGTGTGACGGTTGGTGTGAATAGGCCTTAACTCTGATTTCTTTTCATTTGATAAGATAGCTGCCAAAAGGCCATTTCACACTGGGTTACCCTGCATCATGTCATGGCACCATCAATGTTCCTCAAGTTGTTGATCATGTGATCTCCACGACCATTTGCTCCTGATACAAGCCATGTTCTCATCCTCCATACTTCGTTTTGCCATGCTTTTGTTAGGTCATGGTTGACATCAGTTGTTATTTTCCATATTTGTTATTAGTTCTTTGTTATACATTTAAAACAGTTGAAAATACCCACGCAAGTTAAGATCATGTTACCCAAATTGACCTGACTGACTTGACCTGACATGACTTAACAGAAAGTGTGAATATACTCTTAAGTGACAGTGCCTAGACGTGATGGCCAGAGTGAACTGGTCTTCACTGTATAGTACATTTAGCTTACTCTTTGGAAATGATGAAAGAATTTCCTCTAACTAGTCCTGACCATCGACTGGACAGTGCCCAGATGGCTTCTGGTCAATCAGAGAAGACTGGCACTGCATGAATCTGTTGACCGGATGCGTGTGTAACTGGTCCAGATCGTTCTCACAAAAATCTAATGTTTCATCAAAACAAAACAAACAATATAAGAAGACTAAGAAAATATGAAATTTACTAACGACTTGAATTCCGATGTTAGCAAATGATTCCATCGTTCCCCACTAGTGTCAACACTTTCTTCACTATAAATGGTAACGCCCTGTTCGGTTATGTCCGGTATTGTGGGATATAATTATGTCCAGTATTGTGGGAAAGTTTTCATTTTTCATTTTAAGTGTGAATCTAACTTAATATATGTGATCCTTTCACATTGTTTAGTCATTTCTCAAGGCCCACGTAAACGAGCAAACTTGTTTGTCAAATTTGCCCTTATCTAGCTGCAGGTTTATCGAACAAGCCCATACATGTACATATGAAGTTTGTCACTTTAACCTCATTTGAAGCACATGCTGTTTGTGTTCGTATTTTGACAGTAGTGAGTGTTGGAGTTAGCACAATTTGAGCTAACCGACCTTGTTTGGCTTCAACAAACTGATGCTGGAGGTTTCACATAACAAAATTCTTTATTTGAGTAACAGTGTCTGCCAAACAGATTGGACAAGCGGTCACTCTCTAAGTCGGATACAAATCTGAATGTTTAACTCACAGGTGATACGTTCTGAACATACAGTAACTCAACAAGAGCCAAAATATAGAAACAGTTGTTGACACTGTGTCACTCAGAGACTGGGAAAGCATAGAAACATGGAACAAAGAATATCATATAAAAATTCGCATGTCAAAGAATAAACAGTACAAAAGAATATGAAACATATTGTGATACACAGCGCCCATGGCGACTGGCGTGGAAGTTGTTTGACAGCTGTGACTCGTTTGTTGAGTTTGAAGTATCATGCGACTGAAGCTTTTCAAGTCACAGGGTGTGTAAGTGGTTGGTGTACCATGTCTGGAGGCTGTGGAGGGTCATATGTATGCAGCATGGTCTCTTAATTGTTGAAAAAATTCCAATTGATTTTGAGCTGGTGACTGTAGTGAGCTGTCCTTGATACATTCCCCAGGAAGACGCAATGTTCACTGTCGACTAATTCCACAGCTGAGGACTCTAAATCTTACCTACATGGCTGTCGTTCTTAGGCCCAGGAGAACGATATGAAGGGTGAAAGTCCAGGATGTATCATGATACATAAGTGCTGTCTTCAGGGAACAATGCCATCTTTCAATCATGGCGTTACTAGTGGGATGGTACCTAGTAGTATTATGATGTATGCACCTGCAAAATCTAGCCAGCTGGGTAAACTGTTGCAATTCAGACTGCCTCCCTTGATCGGTAGTTATGTGGAGCTGGCAGCCAAACATATGTAGCTAGCCAAGTTCATGCAAAGGCAGAGGCCAAGGTTTCTGCAATGATGTTGCCAACAGGTGTTGCCTCCCGCCAGAGCCCAAACGTCGATCATTGCAAGGAAAGCAGAGCACATTGTTTCGGCCCACTGCTCTGGAGCGCCATCTCGAATCTTGGGGCTAGAAAGTGCTACATCCAATAGCCCTCACAGTTCCACTGTGCAAGATGAATGTCGGTGGTAACAGTTTAGCATGACTGAAGGCCTGTGTAATTCTTTGACTGTCATTGGTTGTGGCATCTGTAAGGTTTGATCTTCTCAGTTGGTGGTAGGGAGACTCTAAATGAAATGCGGTGGCGTAGGAATGTCACCTCATGCTGTCCACACACACACACACACACACACACACACACACACTTGGCCACATTCAAGACCATGCCACCAAATTGCTCTGGACATGTAAACATTTCTTGCAGATGCTAATGATGTTGCTCCCTGTTGGCTGAAAACAACACAAGTATGTCGCCCAAGCATGTGAAGCAAAATGGTACTCCTTGTAGAACAGAGTCAACAAACCTCTGTCAGGTCTGTGCAGTATTCTGTAACCCAAATGTCAGAAATTTGCTCGCAAAAAGTCCTAATGGAGTGATTATCGCTGTCTTGGCAATATCCTCTTCTGCCACAGGTGTTGGTGTGTTAGTCAGTCCAAAATACTGAATATTGCTCTGCCATTTAGCGCATAATTATTGTCATTAGCGCGTAATTATTGTCATACACTAAAGGTACAGAATATTGATCTGGCATGGTTCTTGCGTTGAGTGCACAATGGTCATGGTAAGGATACTATGCTGCTCCTTTCTTCAGAACAAGGTGCAGTGCTGACAACCATGGGGTACTTGATGGCCTGATTATGCCTTCCTTAAGCAACACATTGAATTACACTTTAGCTGTGATTAAACAATCTGGTGCCAATCTGTTCAGTCCGTAGGACACTGGTGTGCCATCAGTGGTTTCTATATGGTTTACCATGTTGTGTGCCACATGCATATGTGCACCTGGTCAAGATCGAATATTGCCCCAGCAGTGCAGTGTACTCCTCGTCCCACACCTCTATTAGCTTGGCACTATGCACAAATGTTCCATGGTGAAAACCTGCTAAAGTCGGTTTGGTAATACTGTCCACCAGTTTGATGTCTGCTACATATGGCAAAAGACGGTAATGTGTCAGATCCGCTCCTATTATCGATTCCATAATGTTGGCGACAATGAAGTCTCATGCGAATCGACAGCATAGTCACAAATTTAACTATACCCACTGCATTCCTTACGTAGAGGTGGACGAGTTGCCGCGCGGAATTAGCCGAGCGGTCTGAGGCGCTACAGTCATGGACTGAGCGGCTGGTCCCAGCGGAGGTTCTAGTCCTCCCTCGGGCATGGGTATGTGTGTTTGTCCTTACGATAATTTAGGTTAGGTAGTGTGTAAACTTTGGGACAGATGACCTTAGCAGTTAAGTCCCATAAGGTTTTACACACATTTGAACTTTTTTTTATGGACGATTTGTTTGCAGCAGATAAACGGAATGTAGTCGGCGGTTTATTAAATACTTCTGACTGGGTCTCCTATCACCAACAGGCACCACGACTTTATTGAGCAGTCAGTTGCGCCTACTATCAGCTGCTACTGGCATTTGGGTGTGAACACGATACTGTACATTTATACGTGTGGTCACCATAAAACAGTGGTGCCAACGTATACGGTGTTCTGTGTTAACGACACAGCATTGGTTGATGACTGGCTTCTGTATCTCCAGCGATTACATCCTCTACCATTCCAAGCACCGGCCTGGGAGATTAGTGGACTGATCTGAGTGCATACCGTGTCTACTTTCGCCGCCAGTGAGGCTAATTTTGTGCACGCTACATTTGGTGCCACTGTCGCACTACCGCATGACACTGTTAATGTGCTAACCTGTGCGGGTGGAACAGCCTCTTTACTCTCATCCGCTAGCTCTGCCACTAAGTCCAACGACATTTCTGTCTGTGATGCCATAATCGCTTTGACTTGCAGAGGTAATGGGCTGATCCACAGGGTGCATAGCAAGTTGTCAGGGTCGGTAACTCCATCACGTTTGCTCCGCATATAACACAGATACTGTGACAGCTTGCAGTCACCGATGTTTTCTTGCATCAATAACCATCTGATCCACTCACTGTGCTACACGGTGACTCTCTGGATTAATTTCGATTTGAGCTTTTTACGTGAATTTTCATGCAGCAGGGCAGTGATCATGTATTGTACCCTGCAGCGCAGGGATCACGATGAGGGCGAATATTGTCAAGTCGGCCATAATTCCTGTGTTGCTAAAACTGGCTTCAACTTGAGCAAATCATAAGATCGTGTTGTCCGGCCACAAGAGAGGTAAACGGACCGCTAGTCTAGACACTGTTAGCACGCCAGTATCTTGCATGATATTTAAATTCCATAGTAGTCACTCAACATTAATCTTCAGCCCGGACCATGTTGGGGTTACTACTTGTCAGGATTAGCACAATCAAAGCTAACCAACGTTTGCCTGATGCGAACAACCTGAGTCTGGAGCTTCCACATAACAAAATCCTTTATTTCGACAACAGTGCCCCCTGAACCGGTTGGACAAGTGGTCAATGTCTAAGTTGGATATGAATCTGAATGTTTAACTCGCATGTGAAACGTTCTGAACAACATATAACTCAGGAAGAGGTGAAACAGAAAAATGTTCATTGACACTGTCTGCCTGAGAGACTGGAGGAATATCAAAACACAATACAAACAAAATCATATAAAAGTTCACACTTCAAAGAATAAACAATACAACACATATATAAAATACAACGCCCCTAGCTGTTGGCGTGGAAATTGTTAACACACACTCTCTCTCTCTCTCTCTCTCTCTCTCTCTCTCTCTCTCTCTCTCTCACACACACACACACACAGACACACACACACACACACACAAAAATAATGCACCACTGAACACATGAACATCATTGGTTGGCGCGAACTTCGTAGCAGACGCTACGTGAGAATGGCCGCAGATGCATACAAAGCATTTCTGGCACTAACTTTGACGCAGTGTTTACAGAGGAAGAAGCCGAAAACAAGACACTGGTCCAGGGAATGGCTTAAAATGAAAGAAAGATGTAAAGGAATTTTTACTTGCGGAACCTGATGATTACATCAACTTTTTGCGACTACACAGTCAAACGGGATAAGTTATTAAAAATTTGGCTGGAATTACTTCATCCCACATTGAAAAGAAGATAAGTATATTTCCACTTGGTCCCTACGAAAGTTCATTAAAATTCCACAGAGTGGGAACAATACAATCCACATTGTGCATAGAATAACAGGAGAACTTAGATTTTTTATGCACTCCAGTTTGATGTGCATAGAACACTGATTTCTTATTAACTTCTCCCTGCGTAATTTATGGCTGCAAAAGATACGAAACCACTACCATTTTGTTTTTAACCTTGATCATGACTTTGAAAAATCATGATTCAATGAAATAAATTGAAATACGACTATTTTTCAGTTAACAAATGTGGCAAAACATTGACACAAACGACGTCTGCCATCTTGTCAGACTTACCGCCTGTCAAATTTTCTCGCAAACACGATCAATGCTCCCCTAGCACGTCAAAAAGCACCATACATTGTCTAAAGCCCCAATTACACAATGCGCATAACCCGTACACCTATACACCAGCGTCCCTATCTGTAATTACAGGCTGGTTCCCGTAGACCTATTGCGCTATCTACGCGGGATATACCCGGCGCACATTCGCAGTAGACAGTGATAACACGCAAAACGCAAACAGAACTGTCTCACCTCTTGTAAAGGCGTTCGTTCTACCACGCGAAACATGAGGAGGACCATGTGACATATTGGAACGTGATTCATTAAAATTATACATGTCAGCCTCAGGGTTCCTATTTAATAAGAAATGGTTTTTATCATTATTTATTAAGTAACTGTTATTCTCTTACGTACGTTACAACTGTTCTGAATTACAGACTCAACAGTTAGTTTTATATTATGTCACTTGGTTACACAGGTATACACTACGTGATCAAAAGTATCCGGACACCCCCCAAAAAATAAGTTTTTCATATTAGAGGCATTGTGCTGCCAACTAATGCCAGGTACTCTATATCAGGAACCTGAGTAGTCATTAGACATCGTGAGAGAGCAGAATGAGGCACCCCACGGAACTTACGGACTTCGAATGTGGTGACGTGATTGGGTGTCATTTGCGTCATACGTCTGTACACGATATTTCCACACTCCTAAACATCCCTAGGTCCACTGGTTCCGATGTGGTAGTGAAGTGGAAACGTGAAGGAACACGTACAGCACAAAAGTGTACAGGCCGGCCTCGTCTGTTGACTGACAAAGACCGCCGACAGTCGAAGACGGTCATACTGTGTAATAGGCAGACATCTATCCAGACCATCATACAGGAATTCCAAAGTGCACCAGGATCCATTGCAAGTACTATGACAGTTAGGCAGGAGGTGAGACAACTTGGATTTCATGGTCGAGTGGCTGCTCAAGTCACACATCATGCTGGTAAATGCCAAACGACGCCTCGCTTGGTGTAAGGAGCATAATCATTGGACGATTGAACAGTGTAAAAACGTTGTGTGGAGTGGCGTATCACAGCACACTATGTGGCAATCCGATGTCAGGGTATGGGTACGGTGAATGCCCGGTGAACATCATCTGCCAGCGTATGTAGTGCCAACAGTAAAATTCGGAGGTAGTGGTGTTATGGCGTCGTCGTGTTTTTCATGCAGGGGCTTGCACCCTCTGTTGTTTTGCGCGACACTATTACAGCACAGGCCTACATTGATGTTTTTAGCACCTTCTTGCTTCCCACTGTTGAAGAGCAATTCGCGGATGGCGATTGCATCTTTCAACACGATCGAGGAGCTGTTCATAATACACGGGATGTGTCGGAGTGGTTACACGACAATAACATCCCTGTAATGGACTGGCCTGCACAGAGTCCTGACCTGAATCCTATAGAAAACCTTTGGGATGTTTTGGAACGTCGACTTCGTGCCTAGCCTCACCAGCCAACATCGTTACCTCTCCTAAGTGCAGCGTTCCGTGAAGAATGGGCTGCCATTCCCCAAGAAACTTTCCAGCACCTTATTGAACGCATACCTGCGAGAGTGGAAGCTGTCATCAAGGCTAAGGGTGGGCCAGCACCATATTGAATTCCAGCATTACAGATGGAGGGCGCCATGAACTTTTAAGTCATTTCAGCCAGGTGTCCAGATACTTTTGATTACATAGTTTCTGTATTTATACAGCATTTTGCACATGGAGGACCAATTTGTTTTTGGAGCTATTGCCCTGGCAGTGACAGTAAATCTTCGAATTAGAGCAGAACGAAGACGAAAACAAAAAGCCACATGTTGTCGAGATGGACCCTGACTGAAAAGAAGGGATGGATGCAGGGGATTATATTCACTGCTTATGACAGAACTGATGCTCGAAGATACGCATGAATTTCGGAGCTTCGTGAGGATGGACATGGCCTGTTTCGAGAAGCTTCTGTCCATGACAGAAGATGGAATTAGCATGTGTGACACAGTCGCGAGGGAGGCTATCTCACATTCTCGAAAGTAAGAATTAAATCATACATTATAAGTTTTGTGATCATACCAGCCTAGATCACGAATAAAATATCGGTAAATGCCCTGTTATGTTTCAGGCTGGTTGTAACATTACGTTTCCTGGCTACTGGGGAATCTTTTAAGAGCCTGGCTTTAAGCCACAGAATACCACAGACCACCATTTCAAAAGTTGTTGTGCACTGCAATTTACAACACTTTAAAGGACCAATACTTAAAGGTGCACTTGTGTCATTTTTCCAAGTTTGGAATACATATATGTGCCGTTCAGAGTTTTTGAGTCCTCTTCTGTCACATTGGGCCAAACTGCATGGATTTTCTCCCCTATCACTGCCAGTTTCTCTTTTCTGGCATGCTGAAATAAAGCAAGAGATGCAATCAAATCAGACATGAACTTTCGTAAGTTAAGGCATTACGGGACAAATCGTAAAATCACCGTATAACGTTATATGCATATTACTCAGAAAGAAGCGATAGCCGACGTACCTTATTATGATACAGCAGGTCATACAAACACCTTTCCTCGCTGTACGCCTGAATTAAGGCGCTTAACGCCTCTTTGCTCCATTTCATTCCTAGAAAACGAAGCAATCAACAGAAAAAATGCTTTCACAAACAACTAGTGTAAAGGGGTCCACAGCGAGGAAAAAAATCTGCATTTATGACACGTACTTATAGGGAGGGAAAAAAAATGCGGAAAATCCCCAACACGAAAATCTTAAATTGGCCACTAGCGGCCTAACAATAAACAAACAACAACAACCAGAAAGCACTGTGGTACACCCTTTTGCGCATGCGAGACTCATCGCTGCCTACTGTACATGCGCTAATTGATGGCAGTTTAGAAATGCTCTCTATTCCGGCGCGTGGATTATGGGTCTGCTAATTTCCGTATTTTCTTGCGTTCTACCACTAGATGGCTGCCGCGCTAGACTAGCACCATTCGTGGCATATCGTCGTGTTAGAACCCACTTAATATTTGAAAAACACAGTTCTCCAGTTCTCCCACGGACGATGTAGGATATGTTCCCATGTTGTGGTATTTTAATGAACTGTCATTAGTGGTTCAAACAGACATACTTGTCTTCTTTTCAATACGAGGCGAAGTGACTCAAAACAAGTTTTTAATAACTTGTTCTGCTTGTTTCACTATCTATCCACAGAAAGCTGATAACATCAGCTTCTTAGTGACAATTCCTTTAGCTGATTTTCATGTGTATGTTTCTCTCATTTTAAGCCATTCCCTGGACCAACGTCATTTTTTCTGCTTCTTTAGCCACGGTGTCAGAGTTAATATTACAAATGCTCCACCTGCATTTTTAGTCATTCCCACTAGTGCCAAAATAAAGCATACACTAAAGTGGCTGCTTCAAAAGCAATGTGAAACTGACAAAATTTGCTGATACCTGTACGGGCTTGTATGACACATCCGTGGCTACATAAAAGCTAATTTGACAAACAAGTTTGCTCTTTTATAAGGACCTTGGTGAGTTATTAAAAATATGATTGTCCATTAAAAGAAACTTGGTGTAATAAGAAAGTTCTAAAAAGTAAAATTTCCTTAGGGGATCTCTGTGGGTAAATCTCTCATTTTAAGCCATTATTGGCCCAGTGTCTTGCTTTCTTCTTCTGCTTTAAACACTGTGCTAAAGTCAATGCAAAAACTGTTTTGTCTTACATTCTCACTTCTGTCAAAATACTCACAAAGATGAAGAGCATTAGTTTCAAAGCGACGTCAAACTGACAGACATTCTTTGTATGTGTATGGGCTTCTTTCACAAATTGCAGCTGTGGTGGGCGTAGAATACTGTGGCCGGTAGATTGGCAGACGGCAGGGCATGCATGGGGAGAGCGGTTGTGGTGGGGGTTACGGGCAGGCGCTGTAGGGAAATGACGAGTGCTGGAGGGGAAATGCCATTCTCAACTGAAGCCTACAGTCACATTTCCGGTAAGTACACTCCTGGAAATGGAAAAAAGAACACATTGACACCAGTGTGTCAGACCAACCATACTTGCTCCGGACACTGCGAGAGGGCTGTACAAGCAGTGATCACACGCACGGCACAGCGGACACACCAGGAACCGCGGTGTTGGCCGTCGAATGGCGCTAGCTGCGCAGCATTTGTGCACCGCCGCCGTCAGTGACAGCTAGTTTGCCGTGGCATACGGAGCTCCATCGCAGTCTTTAACACTGGTAGCATGCCGCGACAGCGTGGACGTGAACCGTATGTGCAGTTGACGGACTTCGAGCGAGGGCGTATAGTGGGCATGCGGGAGGCCGGGTGGACGTACCGCCGAATTGCTCAACACGTGGGGCGTGAGGTCTCCACAGTACATCGATGTTGTCGCCAGTGGTCGGCGGAAGGTGCACGTGCCCGTCGACCTGGGACCGGACCGCAGCGACGCACGGATGCACGCCAAGACAGTAGGATCCTACGCAGTGCCTTAGGGGACCGCACCGCCACTTCCCAGCAAATTAGGGACACTGTTGCTCCTGAGGTATCGGCGAGGACCATTCGCAACCATCTCCATGAAGCTGGGCTACGGTCCCGCACACCGTTAGGCCGTCTTCCACTCACGCCCCAACATAGTGCAGCCTGCCTCCAGTGGTGTCGCGACAGGCGTGAATGGAGGGACGAATGGAGACGTGTCGTCTTCAGCGATCAGAGTCGCTTCTGCCTTGGTGCCAATGATGGTCGTATGCGTGTTTGGCGCCGTGCAGGTGAGCGCCACAATCAGGACTGCATACGACCGAGGCACACAGGGCCAACACCCGGCATCATGGTGTAGGGAGCGATCTCCTACACTGGCCGTACACCTCTGGTTATCGTCGAGGGGACACTGAATAGTGTATGGTACATCCAAACCGTCATCGAACCCATCGTTCTACCATTCCTAGACCGGCAAGGGAACTTGCTGTTCCAACAGGACAATGCACGTCCGCATGTATCCCGTGCCACCCAACGTCCTCTAGAAGGTGTAAGTCAACTACCCTGGCCAGCAAGATCTCCGGATCTGTCCCCCATTGAGCTTGTTTGGGACTGGATGAAGTGTCGTCTCACGCGGTCTGCACGTCCAGCACGAATGCTGGTCCAACTGAGGCGCCAGGTGGAAATGGCATGGCAAGCCGTTCCTTAGGACTACATCCAGCATCTCTACGATCGTCTCCATGGGAGAATAGCAGCCTGCATTGCTGCGAAAGGTGGATATACACTGTACTAGTGCCGACATTGTGCATGCTCTGTTGCCTGTGTCTATGTGCCTGTGGTTCTGTCAGTGTGATCATGTGATGTATCTGACTCCAGGAATGTGTCAATAAAGTTTCCCCTTCCTGGGACAATGAATTCACGGTGTTCTTATTTCAATTTCCAGGAGTGTATTAAGTGGGGGACCTCCATACCCACAATTGCAAGGTGGCCATTCACCTCTGCTTTGGTTAGTATCTAAAAAGATATTCGCCGAAAATTGAATTTATTTTCGTCTGGCTTGTTAACCACTTGTTAACACTCATAGAAGCATCATGAGTGGCAAAATTTGAGTAAAACCTACACATTTCTCTGATTGCCATGTTAAAATTTGCTGTTGTCAAAACAGAGTGGATTTTACTCAGTTTCACCTCCGTCACATGTTGTGTAAGTGCAGTTGAAAAAGAATTCTGATAAAGTGGTTAGTTAAGTCAAGAACTGAGGGAAATTAAGGTCTGTAGCTTATTAAAAAGCTCATTTTCTGTATAGAATAAACGTTTAATGTCTTCACTTATGTTGTTCCAAAACCGATAGCATTCCTGGTTTCACCAGCAATCGATGTCCCTTAAAAACTACATTCTTGTATCGAAAAAGTCTGTAGTTAGTGGAGTAACACGGTACATAATGAATACATAATAACCATATTGGCAAAATACTCTCCACTTTGCATGCTATCATTCGCCAAAGTCTCATTTCGATATCTCAACCTGTTTATAAAATATGAATAATGTTGTGGATATTTCACTCTGGCTTTATCACTGGAATGGCCCGATCGCAAATCAGTGTGCTACGGCAGGTCAGTTTTCTCGGGACTGGTGACAGATAGAGGCCACCACATAACTCTAAAGAAAAGTTCAACAGCTAAATTTCATACGCTGCAGCATGTTGTGTAATATGCACCAAACGCAAAATCAGAGAGCCCTCTATTTTTCATTGCAAACTTTTTCGAATTTCGTGCAGTGTCTTACTTCCTCATAAATATTACATCATCATAATGAACCAGTCACAGAAAGCTACAAGTAAAACAAAAATGATTTTTTTTTACCGAATAGTTTTTGTAAAAACGCTTGAGACAGACTGCAGGCCGTTCGCCTCGAGCCTGTCATTACCGACCAGCTGAAAGGTTTGAGACACTGTCGACCTCCCCTTCCGAACAAACAAACAAACTCGCGCACTGCTTTGGATGAAAACTGGTCGCTGTGCATCGGCCACCATATCCGGTGCGGGCTGTGTAGCTGTGGGCGAATTCGACAAATGTCTGCTTGTTTATAGGGGCCTTTAACTGGCGTCACTGAGGTATTCATTTCTTTCCTTCTTTATTGTGTGTGAATTAGATCAGTAAGAAACGAAAACCGCCACTATAACAAGAGTGAGAGCGTCAAGAACAAGTTAACTTCGGATGTTAGCAGATGATGCCATCGACCCCCGATATCGCCAATGTCAAACCTTTCTTCTCGAGAATCTTTGAAGGTGACAGTCTGTTCTGTTGAACATCTGTGTGAATGCCATTTGAAATATATTTTGAAATGTTTTGCAGTTTCATTCTACCACGTTTTATCTGAATCAGCCTAAGAAGGGGCTCCTACGCACTGCACACGAAAACGCTGACATTTGATGCAATAACAACATAATATTTTGTTTCATTTTTCCTTCCCATGCCTGCAATAGTCAACTAAAGAATTGCATTTAGATAAACTACTCTCTTGAGGCCAAAAAAAATTGTCAAAACTCCTTCCTTATTGTAATCAACTTAAATTATTTGCGTTAATGTCCACCTGCTTAGCTGGGTGGTAACGTGCTCGCCTCCCGTGCAAGGGGGCCTGTGTTCGATTCCCAGCCGGGACGGAGATTTTCTCTGCTCGGGGACTGGGTGTTGTGTTGTCCTCATCATCGTTAAATCATCACTGGAGCGCAAGTCGCCCAATGTGGCGTCGACTGAAATAAGACTTGCAACTAGGCGGCCGAACTCCCCAAGATGGGGCCTACATCTACATCCCAACGGTGTGTGGCGGAGGGCACTTTACATGCCACTGTCATTACCTCCCTTTTCTGTTCCAGTCGCGTATGGTTCGCGGGAAGAAAGACTGTCTGAAAGCCTCCGTGCGCGCTCGAATCTCTCTAATTTTACATTCGTGATCTCCACGGGAGGTGTAAGTAGGGGGAAGCAGTATATTCGATACCTCATCCAGAAACGTACCCTCACGAAACCTGGCGAGCAAGCTACACCGCGATGCAGAGCGCCTCTCTTGCAGAGTCTACCACTTGAGTTTGCTAAACATCTCCGTAACGCTATCACGGTTACCAAATAAACCTGTGACGAAACGCGCCGCTCTTCTTTGGATCTTCTCTATCTCCTCCGTCAACCCAATCTGGTACGGATCCCACACTGATGAGCAATACTCAAGTATAGGTCGAACGAGTGTTTTGTAAGCCACCTCCTTTGTTGATGGACAACATTTTCTAAGGACTCTCCCAATGAATCTCAACCTGGCACCCGCCTTACCAACAATTAATTTTATATGATTATTCCATTTCAAATCGTTCCGCACGCATACTCCTAGATATTTGACAGAAGTAACTGCTACCAGTCTTTGTTCCGCTATCATATATAATCATACAATAAAGGATCCTTCTTTCTATGTATTCGCATTACATTACATTTGTCTATGTTAAGGGTCAGTTGCCACTCCCTAAACCAAGTGCCTATCCGCTGCAGATCTTCCAGCATTTCGCTACAGTTTTCTAATGCTGCAACTTCTCTGTATACTACAGCATCATCCGCGAAAAGCCGCATGGAACTTCCGACACTAGCTACTAGGTCATTTATATATATTGTGAAAAGCAATGGTCCCAGAACACTCCCCTCTGGCACGCCAGAGGTTACTTCAACGTCTGTAGACGTCTCTCCATTGATAACAACATGCTGTGTTCTGTTTGCTAAAAACTCTTCAATCCAGCCCCACAGCTGGTCTGATATTCCATAGGCTCTTACTTTGTTTATCAGGCGACAGTGCGGAACTGTATCGAACGCCTTCCGGAAGTCTAGGAAAATAGCATCTACCTGGGAGCCTGTATCTAATAATTTCTGGGTCTCATGAACAAATAAAGTGAGTTGGGTCTCGCACGATCGCTGTTTCCGGAATCCATGTTGATTCATACAGAGTAGATTCTGGGTTTCCAAAAACGATATAGGCCTATAGTTTTGCGCATCTGCTCGACGACCCTTCTTGAAAACCGGGACTACCTGTGCTCTTTTCCAATCATTTGGAACCTTCCGTTCCTCTAGAGACTTGGGGTACACGGCTGTTAGAAGGGGAGCAAGTTCTTTCGCGTACTCTGTGTAGAATCGAATTGGTATCCCGTCAGGTCCAGTGGACTTTCCTCTGTTGAGTGATTCCAGTTGCTTTTCTATTCCTTGGACACTTATTTCGATGTCAGCCATTTTTTCATTTGTGCGAGGATTTAGAGAAGGAACTGCAGTGCGGTCTTCCTCTGTGAAACAGCTTTGGAAAAAGGTGTTTAGTATTTCAGCTTTACGCGTGTAATCCTCTGTTTCAAAGCCATCATCATCCCGGAGTGTCTGGATATGCTGTTTCGAGCCACTTACTGATTTAACGTAAGACCAGAACTTCCTAGGATTTTCTGTCAAGTCGGTACGTAGAATTTTACTTTCGAATTCACTGAACGCTTCACGCCTCCTAGCCAACACTGCCATACGCTCATTTCATTTGTGTTAATAAAGATGTGTTTGCACGTACATTTTTCCCAAGCATAGACCTCTACCAGACTTGTATCGAGTCACGAAATGTGAGTGGTCTTCCCTGAATAAGCAGCATCGTGCTACTCCTACTCAAGTTGCAATGGCACCTTACAGCTGAGCATCCCATCAAGAGTGACCCCTAGACAATGTGTATTTCTGTTATGCTTCAGCCTTTTCCCTTCAAGATATATTGGTATTTCCTTGTTGGCAAGTTGGTTGTTAAGATGGGAACTAGTGACATCTGTTTTGGCAGCACTCGGTTGTAACCTCCAGTTACTGTGGTATTTGGCAACAATTTGTAGGTCTCCAGTCAAGGCAGACTCAAGACTGCCCAGGTCTCTGTGACTCACAGCAAGAGCTCAATCATTAGCTTCTTCAGATTTCCTGGTCCATGTCTACAATAAACAGGGAAAACAAAAGAGAGACTAGTACTGATCCTTGTGGAAGACCATTATTAAGCTTCATTAGAGGACTCAGCTTATCCCCCATTAAAACTTGGAAAATCCTATTTCTTAAGATAGCACTGATTAGGTTTCAAATTTTAAGACACGAAGTGATGCATTAAATTATGAATATTACCTCTTGCGTCTACCCTCCATCATACGACACTGACTATTCTTTTGCTGTTTTGAAATTGAGCTTCAATAAAAACTGTCAGTGAGAGGACCTGGTTGGTGCATATGAGGTTTGAGTAAATCCTGCCTGTTCAACAGGCACGTTTTGAAAAATTTTGTAGTTGATTCTGTTACATCAGTATTCTTTCCAAAAGTTTATATACTGTGTTATGTAAGGTAATGGGTCAGCAGCTTTGCAGTTTAATTCTTTTAAGATGGCTATGATTTTTGCTCTTTCCATATCATGGGGTATGTTATCAGCTTGGAGAATATCAGTAAAGAACTTGACTAGCCAGTTTTCAACATAATTCCCACTGTGAATATGGGATTCTGAATAGATGCTATCAAAACCACATGCCTTCCTGCTTTCATTTCTTTGAGAGCTGTCAATATTTCCTCAATGTTGAATGGTCTAGTCTCACTCAGACTTACAGGCTAGTTTGAGAGCCTTCAATTTGTTTTTGACCTTAATAGTAGATCATAATTCATCTATGGGTTTTTGATGTGTCATCATGAACCTGACTGGTGCATGATTGTATGTACATTTTTTATGCACATAGCACATTCACTGCTCTAAACATAACTTTCACTAAGATTCTGTGCATAGTCCATTGAGTTTGTCACATGGAAACAGCCTGTTTCTTGCATCAGCATGACTGCTGTCCTCATTCAATCTACATAGGTACAACCACCAGTGCTATGTCTCTATCATGTCACACCATTTGGTAAAGTACTACGAAATTCCCAAATATGTGACTGTTGTCAAAAACAGATCAATGACTCCCGATGATCAGGCCACAAAAACCCTTCCCCAGATTGTCACTTGTTTGCTGTGCATCGAGTTCAATTGAGGTTACTTACGACAATGAGAAACAAAAATATATATATATGGCAGACAGGCACATGAACAAAACACACACAGAGAATTACTAGCTTTCGCAACCGATGGTTGCTTCTTCAGAAAGGAGAGGGAAAGACGAAAGGATGTGGGTTTTAAGGGAGAGGGTAAGGAGTCATTCCAATCCCGGGAGTGGAAAGACTTCCCTTAGGGGAAAAAATGGACAGGTGTACACACACACACACACACACACACACACACACACACACACACACACACACACACACACACACACACACATCCATCCGCGCATACACAGACACAAGCAGACATGCTGGTAATTCTGTGTGTGTGTGTGTGTGTGTTTGTGGTAAGTCTTGGAATCTTTGTTTTCAATATATTTTTCCCATGTGGAAGTTTCTTTCTATTTTATATATATATATATATATATTAAAAACAAAGATTCCAAGACTTACCAAGCGGGAAAGCGCCGGCAGACAGGCACATGAACAAAACACACAAACACACACACAGAATTACTAGCTTTCGCACCCGATGGTTGCTTCTTCAGGAAGGAGAGGGAAAGACGAAAGGATGTGGGTTGCTCAATTCAGCTTTCTGAAATTCCACACTCCGATCTGTAGAATGCCAGCTTTGTTTCTCATGATAAGTACGTCCTCCTGAGTAGTACCCGCCCGCAGATCCGAATGGGGGACTATTTTACCTCCGGAATATTTTCCCAAGAGACCGCCATCATCATTTAACCATACAGTAATGTTGTACGCCCTTGGTAAAAATTATGGCTGTAGTTTTCCCTCACTTTCAGCCATTCGCAGTACCAGCACAGCAAGCCTGTTTTGGGCAATGTTACAAGGCCAGGTCAGTCAATCATTCAGACTGTTGTCCCTGCAACTACTGAAAAGGCTGCTGTCTCTTTTCACGAACCACACATCTGTCTGGCCTCTCAACAGATACCCCTCCATTGTGGCTGTACCTACGGTATTGCTATCTGTATCGCTGAGCCACGCAAGCGTCCCCACCGACAACAAGGTCTATGGTTCATGGGGGGGGGGGGGGGGCATTTTCATACTAGCTGTGCATATTGTATCATACAATCTCCATAACAACTCAACTACACTGAATGATAACTCCCCAAAACGCATTAACACAGCAAATGACAAACAAATACAGACTTCAACACAACCATTACTTTTCTTTCTTCTGTTGCTTTTCAAACTACTGTGCTTCTGCCATATCTATCTGAAAGACTTGTGCTTCCACTTGTACCTAAGGGAAGATGACGTCTGCAGTCATGTCATCTATTAAGTTCTATTCAACCATTCATATTTACTAACAATAATCTCAACATATTCCACTTTAAGGAAATATGACATATCTTTACAATTCACTGCCATTCCATTAGTACACAGGCTAGTTTCATTTATAACTGAAATTGTGTTTTTAGATAACTGTTTTATGCCACAAATCAGAACTGTAGGGACAGAGTAAAGTTCATGGCTTAGTTCTTCATGACCCTGCAGTACCCATCGAGTCAGCTGACATTCTTACAACATTATAATGCCAGATTTTCACACTAAATACATATGAATAAATTGGGATAGTGATGTACATGTACAGAAAAACAAATGGCCATAACTTCAGAAAATTTGGTTGATTTATTCAAGAGAAAGAGCAAGTTAATAACATGTTGGTCCACCTCTGGTGCTTATGCAAGGAGATACTCAGCTTTGTATTGATCGATATAGTTGTTGATATCCTCCTGAGAGATATTGTGCAAAATTCTTACAACGGGAACGTCAGGTTGTCAAAATCTTGAGCTGGTTGAAGGGCTTTGGCCATAATGTTCCAAACATTCTCAGTTGGGGAGAGATCTGGAGACTTTGCTGGCTAAGGTAGCATTCAGCAAGCATGAAGACGAGCAGTATACACACTCACCATGCGCATGCGGACATTATCTTGCAGAAATGTAAGCCCAGGATGGCTTGCTATGAAGGGCAACAAAACAGGGTGTTGCATACCGTTGATGTACCATTGTGATGTAAGGATGATGCGGATGACAATAAAAGGGGTACTGCTATGAAATGAAATGGTACCCCAGACCACCACTACAGGTTGTCAGGTTGCTTGGCAAGTTGGTATTCCACTGCTGTCTGGCGCACCTTCAGACAAGTCTTTACTGGTCGCTGACACATTATTCGAAGCAGGACTCATCAATAAAGACGATTCTATTCCAGTGAATGAGACTCCAGGTCATCATATCAGTATGATCTCAAAGAAATTATTCATCATTCCAAAGGCATTACACGAGAGGCACTTAGTTAAAGTTTTCAAACTGAATTTAACATGACAGGGAAAAAACGAAGTACACAGATAGTTGTGTGAAGCACAGGCTACAGTAGGAGGTTAGCGGAAGCTAAAGCATAGAAATAAAACCCTCTCCCCTCAAATAGCTGAAATTCCTGTCATCTATCAAGCACATTGCAGTGCTGGCTTACCATGTCTACAATGAATATGCATGACGTCACTGTACACTGCTCTGCTACAACTGCTAGAGCCGGCTGGTGCAGGGCACGGGCTGTTGTTGCCATTGTTAGAAGCACTCATCTTCTCAGACATGATTGCAAGAAATTTATCTCAGTCCTAAGATATGATAAATCAAACTCTGGCACCTTGGCATAAAGTTGACATGAAAATCTCTTATCCAACTTCCGACAGTCCTGAGAGTAGTGCCTAGGGCAAATTCTCCACGAGTGTCCCTATAGAAAAAAATTCTCACTTCCGTTCAAGTCTCAGTGACTCTGCTCTGTGCATTTTTTTTTTTTTTTTCATCAAATCACCGAAAAGGCCTAATGATGCCGCCAATGAGGGGGACTGGAATTGAGTCCAGTGTCTTCCAGTGACAATTAAAATGACTCGACAAAATTCAGAAATATCTTTTTGCACCTGGGAAAAGCCTGAAACCATGTTCTCATGGCGGGGCAAATTTTCTGGGATTTTTTGTGGAGTGGAAAATTGAAGTGGAAATTTTCTCAGGTGCAGCTGTGGCAATATACCAGCATTTTGGAGTGCTGTCCAGGAACAAGACAAAATGGTAGTTTCTGCAAGTGGTCACTCAGACACCCTGGGACAGGTTAGGAACTCAAGAGCCTTCAGCCTCTCCATATTCCTAAGCCTTCTGTCCTGTAGTGTCTGAGCTAGACGTTCAGTCCACCTGTCCAGCAGGATGTTTTTGTCCTGCGTGAGCTCCAGATTAGACTGGCATGGCCAACTTGTGTTTACTTCTGATGGTGAAATCTGTTTCCGTGTTGCCACTACTGTGCTTGGGCAATGGGCTCATTATTCCCAAATTTTCAGGTTCACATGAGCCAAAAGCAACAAGGTACAGAATGTCTTGTAAACTCAAGTAATGACAGATTTCCCAGAACACAATTGAAATTGCACTGCTGCCCGTGATCACTCATGTAGCATGAACACAATTTGATAATGGAGGGAAAATACTGTCTGAGTTGAAAGCGAGAATGAAGGTCTTAGGCAAGTCATATGCAAATCATTATTTAAATAGGAATAAAAATGTGAGAGGATGACCTGGCACAGGCCGACATCTCATCACAGGCTTGTTGTGGCCTCATGTGCTGTATGATGGCTTTGGCTTACCTGTGTGGCCTGGCAACTATTCTCCAACTTGCCAGCCACATATCACATAATTAAACCTTCTGTTCCTTGACCAATATCTGTATATGGCAAACTGTTTGTAACATTTTGAAGACCAGCAACAAAAATGATAGAATGAGGGTGTTATCACAACACATTGAACAGTTGAGAATTCTGAAGTAAAATAATATTCTTGAATGGTTTCCAGCAATACCTCACCCAATAACAAGGATGTGATGCTGACAAGTGCAGCTAGCTCTGTAGCAAGCATTGAGCATGTAAAAATGTCATAGAAAAACATAAACAAAGTCACAAACATTTAACATTTTTGTGGCAGTAAAGAACAAGTACTTAGGGAAGCTTCACCCTGAGTTTGTAAGGAAGCTACTTTATGGCTCAAAACTGCCATACAGGGATAGTGGTGTTATTATTATTTTTTTAATTGACAAGAGGGGAATGATACAAACCATGCAAAAGTATAGCCCCATTACTCATTTAACTGATATTGCAAGGAAAAGTGGTCTTACAAATTTTTAATAATTCATTTATAAAAAATTGTGAGAAAATTGGTTCAAGTATACTAATTCTCATTAACTTCAATACAGCCATGTATTTCAGATTTAGAATGCAAATCAGATGTTATTTCTCACAAAATATAATTATATTAACTTCCACATATCTAATACAATCACAATCATTGTATTTTACTTTCATCGAAGTATCCTCCTTCGGATTTAATGACTGCCTCTCAAACTTGAGGCATATGGTCAATTAGTTTTTGTAGGTACTGTGAATCTATATAATTCCACACATCCTTAACAATATTCCAGAAATGTTCCTTGCTGTATATATTAACTTCCCTGATACATCTGCCCACTTCATCCCAGACCATTTCAATGGGATTACAGTCAGGGCTTTGGGATGGCTATACCATATCATTCAGTACTTTGTTTTTTCTTTGTTGCAATGTAGTTCGTACAGTAAGCCGACTGATGTTTTGGGTCATTATCCTGTTGTAAGGTGAACCCTTTCCCTATTAAGCGCAAACCACTTTGTATTGCATGATACTGAAGTATGCAGTGGTACTGCTCCTGATCCATACACTGTTCTATTTTCACAATGTCGCCAACTCCATGTCCGGCAAAACATCCCCAAATCATAACAGAACCTCCACCGTGTTTGACAGTAGGTAGAACACACTTCTGGACTACCCTTTCCCCTACAAATCAGCAAACAAATATTCTCCTTCTGGTTCCAAAAATCTAGAACTTCAATTCACTGGTGAATAACACTTTCGTCCCCTCTTCCGATATCCAATTACGATGTTTTCTAGCCCATTCAAGTCTCTTCTGTTTATTTATGGGCCTTAGAACAGGTTTTCTTGCTGTGACATATCCTTTCAAACCAGCTTCAGTCAGTGTCCATTTTTACTGTCGCAATAGATATTGTTGTCATGTTCATTTCTACTAATTCTGCACGAATTTCTGTTTTGAATCTATTACTCTTACTGGTACTTCTGATATATTTATCATCACTTTTAGTTGTTGTACAAGATCATCCTGGTTGTGGCATGTCATTACTGCTACCTGTTGTCTTCTGGCAGTCAAGAGTGTATTGCACTCCCCCTATAGACAAACTACACTGTTTCGCAATTTGGTGAATAGATAAACCTGCTTGGCTAAATGCTACACTTCAATGTCACGAAGGAACTGACGTGCAGGAGTCATGTTATGTATCACAGCAATGCTTGCCATTTGCTGCGGGCATCAAATCATTACAGGGAACAACACAAGTGCACCATATGTGGTGTCCGTCAGCAAATACGTAAACAAACATATCAGATAGGTACATAACGTTTATGTACATAACATTATTGAATACTATTGTATCTCAATGACCACAAACAAAAATCATGACATGTGTACAACTGTTGTACTTTTCCTTTGCTTCCTCAATTGTACCCATGGTATTAGACCTTATCTACAGAGAGCTAGATGTCTTTTATTGGGTGAATTGAAATTAATGAGAGGATGTGTAGTTCGGGAGAAAAAGCAAAACAGTACACCAAAGAAACAATACAGCAACATTTAGGAAATAAAAATTAGTCCCATCTTCCCATCTAAAATTAGGAAAGACCATCATGACTCTGTAAAGCAGAAGTTCATATGAGATGAATAATCTGTCTCCAGCAATACACTACGAAGTTGTGGCCATATAATATGTAATCTTCTTAGTCAATTATGTAATACATTATAAATTCAGGGTGCTTTCACAGACAGATTAAAATATGCCATTGTTAGGTAGCTCTGTATCTATAAAAAGGGAGACTTCACAGGTGTCACTACTATCCTGTGTCACTCCTTGCATCATTATCTAAAATTTTTGAGAAGGTAATGTATTCCATGGTTGTCACTCAACTGTGCACTACGAGTTTGAATTTCAACAGGGCCACACTGTTGTGCCAGCTATTTATACATTTACTGAGCATGTAATAAAATCTCTAAATGATAGATTGTCACCAGCTGGGATATTTGTGACTAATCATAGGCATCAGATTGTATCAGGCATAATATTCTATTAACAACGAAAATTCCTGGATGGAATAATATTTAAAATAAACCACACACCTATAATTGACTGATGAGTGGTGCATAGAAACACACAATAGAAAATACTATTTACAAAAGTATTTGAGCTCTTGCTCTGTCTCCAGAAAAACTACACAGATACAACCACACAGAAACCCAAACATTCTCATCCACCGCTGTGAAGAGGTGAACTGTTGGTTACCAATTATTTTGAGACCAGTTGCTTGTTTGATGGAGGTATGGAGGGGTAGGGTACAAAGGACAAGGCAAGAATTGGGCAGCAGGGTAGTGTGAGGCAGGTCTTTCAGCAAATGATTTAGATGACAAGATAAAAGGAGTTCAGAGAGTAGGGCAAATAAAAGGTCAAGGGAGGAAAGGAGGGTAGAAGAGAGGAAAGGAGGTGAAGGTGGAGATAAAGAGGGACACAAAGAGGGAAGAGAGAAATTGGGATGAGTGGAAAATGAGAGGGGGGGAGGGAGAGGGGGAGGGAGAGGGGGAGGGAGAGAGGGGGGGGGGAAAGAGAGAGAGAGAGAGAGAGAGAGAGAGAGAGAGAGAGAGAGAGAGAGAGTGTATGGTGGTATGGTGGTGAAGGATGAGTGGGGGAGAAGGCTATATGCAATCTGGACAAGGAATGACTAGTATGGACAGAGAGAACAGAAAAGTTAGGGTATTGCAGTGGGAAACAGGTTAGCAGAGGTTAGCTGTTGAAACCACTAGTGCTGTGTGACTTGTGGTGTGCAGTGTGTTCGGCAACTGGATGATGAAGTTTACAGTTGGTCCCAGTTTTGCAGTGGCCATTCATGCGAGTAGATAGTTGATATTCAAATAACTTATGGGAATGCAGTGATGTCATCAACAACTGCCAATACTTCGACAGGAACAACCCTGCCATTTTCAACACTGCAGCAAGTGTGAGTTTGAAACCTCAGTTTTCAGAGAAACTCCATAAAGACTACACACACACACGCACACACACACACACACACACACACACACACACACTCACTGCAAACACTAGCACCATCACAAACCAAATATGACCAATGTCAGAAGTTAACAATAGCGAAATTAATAATCAACAGGTTAGATAGCATAAACTCTGTCCCTCTGTTTTTTGACAAATGAGAGAGCAGGATTCCACGCAGAATTTAAACAGAAACCACCATCTCTATTCATATTGTAACTTGCTAATTTCATTTTAACAGCTTCCTTAATAACACTATCCCAATAGCTGGATGTGCACATCAGGATCTCAATGTTGTTATATTCCATATGATGACCAGTGCCAAGAAAATATTCTGAATGGCAGATTTGCTTGGCTGTGCGTTGCTTACACTCAGTACACCAGTCCTCCACAGTCCTGATAGTCTGACCAATATACGAGATGCTGCAACTGCAAAGAATACAATAAACACCCACCTAACACAAACCAAGATCATCTTTATGGACTAAAAGAACCCTGATCTTTAGATGGTGGTCAATAAACATATTCCATATCATATTTCTGCAAAATATAACAAACCCTGTTCAAAATGTACCCTGAATCAGGCAAAAAGGCCATAGATTTTGATGCCACCTCAGTATTATCACCACTCATTCAGTGCAACACAGTCTACTACGACCATTCTGACAAAAAGTGGCTTTGAGGTGGGCTAACTTGGCCGATAGACTCTCTGGGTGTGAGATGAACAAAGGTACGAAGTATCCCTTCATTTTGAGTGGGATGGTGAAAACTGTCGGCCTGCAGGTACAAGTTAGTGTGAGTAGGCTTCCCATAAACAGCATGTACATTTCATGTTCCTCCTGACCAACACATTAAGGAGGGGAAAAGAGCCACCTTGTTCCACCTCCATCGTGAAACGAATATTTGAGTGGAATGAATTCAGGTGTGAAAGTCGTTAACATTCTCACTGCATTAGGCCAAACAACAAATGTATTGTCTCCATATCTGGGGGGGGGGGGGGGGGGGGGGGGGGAACATGCAGGTTTAAAAGCCACTGACTCCAAGGCACGTTCGTTGAAATCATCAATAAACAAGTTGGAAATAATAGGTGACAACGGGGATAAGAATAATTTCTGATTTTGGAGATACAGAAGTCAGTAAGCTAACATTGTTGTTGTTGTTGTTGTTGTGGTCTTCAGTCCTGAGACTGGTTTGATGCAGCTCTCCATGCTACCCTATCCTGTGTGAGCTCCTTCATCTCCCAGTACCTACTGCAACCTACATCCTTCTGAATCTGCTTAGTGTATTCATCCCTTGATCTCCCTCTACGATTTTTACCCTCCACGCTGCCCTCCAATGCTTAATTTGTGATCCCTTGATGCCTCAGGACATGTCCTACCAACCGATCCCTTCTTCTGGTCAAGTTGTGCCACAACCTCCCCAATTCTATTCAGTACCTCCTCATTACTTACATGATCTACCCATCTAATCTTCAGCATTCTTCTATAGCACCACATTTCAAAAGCTTCTATTCTCTTCTTGTCCAAACTAGTTATCGTCCATGTTTCACTTCCATACATGGCTACACACCATACAAATACTTTCAGAAACGACTTCCTGATACATAAATCTATATTCGATGTTAACAAATTTCTCTTCTTCAGAAACGCTTTCCTTGCCATTGCCAATCTATATTTTATATCCTCTCTACTTCGTCCATTATCAGTTATTTTACTTCCTAAATAGCAAAACTCCTTTACTACTTTAAGTGTCTCATTTCCTAATCTAATTCCCTCAGCATCACCAGATTTAATTTGACTACATTCCATTATCCTCGTTTTGCTTTTGCTGATGTTCATCTTATATCCTCCTTTCAAGACACTATCCATTCCGTTCAACTGCTCTTCCAAGTCCTTTGCTGTCTCTGACAGAATTACAATGTCATCGGCGAACCTCACAGTTTTTACTTCTTCTCCATGAATTTTAATACCTACTCCAAATTTTTCTTTTGTTTCCTTTACTACTTGCTCAATATACAGATTGAATAACATCGGGGAGAGGCTACAACCCTGTCTCACTCCTTTCCCAACCACTGCTTCCCTTTCATGCCCCTCGACTCTTATGACTGCCATCTGGTTTCTGTACCAATTGTAAACAGCCTTTCGCTCCCTGTATTTTGCCCCTGCCACCTTCAGAATTTGAAAGAGAGTATTCCAGTCAACATTGTCAAAAGCTTTCTCTAAGTCTACAAATGCTAGAAATGTAGGTTTGCCTTTCTTCTAAGATGAGTCGTAAGGTCAGTATTGCCTCACGTGTTCCAACATTTCTACGGAAATGCTAGAAATGTAGGTTTGCCTTTCTTCTAAGATGAGTCGTAAGGTCAGTATTGCCTCACGTGTTCCAACATTTCTACGGAATCCAAACTGATCTTCCCTGAGGTTGGCTTCTACCAGTTTTTCCATTCGTCTGTAAAGAATTCACGTTAGTATTTTGCAGCTGTGATTTATTAAACTGATAGTTCGGTAATTTTCACATCTGTCAATGCCTGTTTTCTTTGGGATTGGAATTATTATATTCTTCTTGAAGTCTGAGGGTATTTCGCCTGTCTCGTACATCTTGCGCACCAGATGGTAGAATTTTGTCATGAGTTGGTCTCCCATGGCCATCAGTAGTTCCAAGGGAATGTTGTCTACTCCGGGGGCCTTGTTTCGACTCAGGTCTTTCAGTGCTCTGTCAAACTATTCACGCAGTATCGTATCTCCCATTTCATTTCCATCTATATCCTCTTCCATTTCCATAATATTGTCCTGAAGTACATCGCCCTTGTATAGACCCTCTACATACTCCTTCCACCTTTCTGCTTTCCCTTCTTTGCTTAGAACTGGGTTTCCATCTGAGCTCTTGATGTTCATACAAGTGGTTCTCTTTTCTCCAAAGGTCTCGTTAATTTTCCTATAGGCAGTATCTATCTTACTCCTAGATATGCCTCTACATCCTTACACTTGTCCTCTAGCCATCCCTGCTTAGCCATTTTGCACTTCCTGTCGATCTCATTTTTGAGATGTTTGTATTCCTTTTTGACTGCTTCATTTACTGCAATTTTATATTTTCTCCTTTCGTCAATTAAATTCAATATTTCTTCTGTTACCCAAGGATTTCTACTAGCCCTCGTCTTTTTACCTACTTGATCCTCTGCTGCTTTCACTACTTCATCCCTGAAAGCTACCCATTCTTCTTCTACTGTATTTCTTTCCCCCATTGCTGTCAATTGCTCCCTTATGCTCTCCCTGAAACTCTGTACAACCTCTGGTTCTTTTAGTTTATCCATGTCCCATCTTCTTAAATTCCCATCTTTTTGCATTTTCTTCATTTTTAATCTACAGGTCATAATCAATAGATTGTGGTCAGAGTCCACATCTGCCCCTGGAAATGTCCTACAATTTAAAACCTGGTTCCTAAATCTCTGTCTTACCATTATAAAATCTATCTGATACCTTTTAGTATCTCCAGGATTCTTCCATGTATACAACCTTCTTTTATGATTCTTGAACCAAGTGTTACCTATGATTAAGTTATGCTCTGTGAAAAATTCAACCAGATGGCTTCCTCTTTCATTTCTTAGTCCCAGTCCATAATCACCTACTACATTTCCTTCTCTCCCTTTTCCTACTACCGAATTCCAGTCACCCATTACTATTAAATTTTCATCTCCCTTCACTATCTGAATAATTTCTTTTATCTCATCATACATTTCTTCATCATCTGCAGATCTAGTTGGCATATAAACTTGTACTACTGTAGTAGGCATGGGCTTCATGTCTATCTTGGCCACTATAATACGTTCACTATGCTGTTTGTAGTAGCTTACCCGCATTCCTGTTTTCCTATTCATTATTAAACCTACTCCTGCATTATACTTTTTTGATTTTGTATTTATAACCCTGTATTCACATGACCAGAAGTCTTGTTCCTCCGGCCACCAAATTTTACTAATTCCCACTATATCTAACTTTAACCTATCCATTTCCCTTTTTAAATTTTCTAATGTACCTGTTTGATTAAGGGATCTGACATTCCACACTCCGGTCCGTAGAATGCCGGTTTTCTTTCTCCTGATAACGACGTCCTCTTGAGTAGTCCCGCCCGGAGATCCGAATGGGGGACTATTTTACCTCCGGAATATTTTACCCAAGAGGATGCCATCATCATTTAACCATACAGTAAAACTGCATGCCCTCTGGAAAAATTACGGCTGTAGTTTCCCCTTGCTTTCAGCGGTTCACAGTACCACAACAGCAAGGCCGTTTTGGTTAGTGTTACAAGGCCAGATCAGTCAATCATCCAGACTGTTGCCCCTGCAACTACTGAAAAGGCTGCTTCCCCTCTTCAGGAACCACACGTTTGTCTGGCCTCTCAACAGATACCCCTCTGTTGTGGTTGCACCTACGGTACTACTATCTGTATCGTTGAGGCATGCAAGCCTCCCCACCAATGGCAAGGTCCATGGTTCATGCAGGGAGGCCATGGTTCATGTATTTTCATTATTCACTTATGAAATTTGCTATCAACAGTTCTCTGAGTTTGAGAGTAGCAGAGAAAATTTGCCTTTTAGTGAATTTAACTTTGGCAGAGAAAGTAATGAATGTGCAGCTATAAAACTCTTTGAAAATCTACCCATGGAAATAAAATGTCTTAAGATGACAGAAGTGTTTTCAAATGTAGATTAAAGATATTTCCCCTTAATAACTCCTTCTATAACCTCAAGGAATTAATAGAAAAAATTGTTCATTTTCACAGAAAAAAAGTCTTTGGATTGCCAGTATGTAGCCATACAAATATTTTTTTCATTTATATATGTTTGTTCCATTGGCACATTCCACATCACAACATTTATCATGAATATGATTTATGGAAGAAGTAAATGCTAACTAATTCCTATTTTTTACTACTGGCTTTTATACTGTTTCATATGGTGCACTTTTCACAGTTACATGTAGAAAACTGTAAGCACAGGCACATACAAGAGACTCAGATAGCAAAGAATAATAACAATGGCATGTGCTGATGAGACAACTTATTTCTTTGTGTTTTGAAAATCATACTGCCCACTTTTTTGTTATTTTCACAGGAAATTGCACCGAATGTGATGAAGCTGACAACTGAATCATCACTGGATATCCTGCAAGACAAAGTGAAACCTACTACCAAGTTGAAATTGTAGTGTCTAAATCCGACACTCATCTCACATTTGCTGGTTAACTTTCTTCTGTATTACTAGTGAGATTAAGTCCTCTGCACGCGGCATGCAAGTGCGACACATTATTAAGACTAGTAATTTTATTATTTTTTGTATATCTCGGTACACCCTTAACAGTTTCAGATGATACTTCCAGAAGAGCCCGAGGACCAAGAAGGGTCAAATTTAAAGGGAGAAAGGAGAGGGAGGGACCATTTGAAATGAGGCTTACAGTATACATTAGCGAATGGTAAATCATATTCTTGGAGTTATCTTTCATAACAAAGTGCAATTGTCCACAAAAAGGTTAGAAGAAATAACTTTAAAAAATTGTGCAAGATTGTTTTTATAAAGTTTTGGAAAACATTAAGCCACTCTCACGAAAGTGCTCTTTATATGGACTGATAAAAAGATAGCTTGTACAGCAACTGAGACATCAAAAAATTATTTCCTGGAAAAATATGCACTAAAATATATTCAACAAAAGTTGTATGTGACATTGCTATTTGTTGAAAGATAGGTGGAGTGTACTTATATTTAGGCACTATAACACATGGTACATAAATAACTAAGAACATTACATACAGTCTGCAATGAGGAACTATATGGTACCACCACTCATTCTATTACCAGCCAATTATTAGTCTTTAATAATACTTCTACCTCCAGATTCAAACTGACTGCCTCTGAGGTGAGCATCTCCACAGAAAAATGCACAAGCAACCTTGCTACAAGGCAAGATTTCTCATAAGTGAAGAGAACCAACAAGGAATGGATAGGGTACTTGATTCAGCTGCTGATAGTGACACTCTGTGGTACAGGTAAGGGGGAGATTGAGTCAATAATTAAATCATTGAAGACTAATGACTCTCAAGGGTGTGATGGAGAGCTTAGCACAATATTAAAGTACAGGGTGTCCAAAGAAGAACTACCCGATTTTAAACAGAATTATTTATTAGGACGAAGGGCTTAACACCAACAAATTGCATGCTAAATTACTCAGAAAATATGGAAGTTTATAAAAATCCATCATAAATATTCAATATGTCCTCCATTGGCTGCGGGGATGACATCTATTTGACAGCCAAATTCATCCCAAACGAGCTTAAGGTGTCTTCTGTCACTAAAGCTACAGCACCACCTGATATTCTGGTTTTTAGTTCATCAATGTCATGAGGTAAGGGAGGAACATAAACACATTGTTTAACATATCCCCACAGGAAGAAATCACATGGTGTTAAGTCAGGGGACCTAGGAGGCCAAGAGTGTAAAGCCTGGTCTCGTGGCCCTGTATGCCCTATCCAACGTTGAGGCACGTTGGCATTGAGGAAACTGTGCATGTTGTTGTGCCAGTGCAGTGGTGCTCCATCTTGCTGATAGATGAAATTGTCAGGGTCAAGTTGTGAGAATAACCAGTTCCATAGCATTGCAAGACATGATTGTCCTGTTACGGTTTATTCCTCAAAAAAGTAGGCTCCATAAACTTTGCTTTGCAAAACAGTACAAAATAATTCACTTTTGATGAATCACATTCATGTTCAATTGTTTCATGAGGATTTTCGAGTCCCCATATTGCACATTATGACAGTAAACCTTACTGCTAATATGGAAAGTTGCCTCATTGCTGAATAACAACTGCAACTTTAAAGTGTCATCTTCCAAGTCCTCCACAATAGCATTGCTAAAGTCCACTCGCTTCACTTTATCAGTATTTTGAAGAGTTTGTACCAGTTGCAATCAGTGTTGTTTGAGGGCTAAATGACTCCACAACAAACGCCACACTGTCATGTGCAGTAAACCAAGTTCTCGGCTAGCACGACGCTTAGACTTGCGGAGGCTCCACTGAAATGCTCGTCGTTGGATTTGTTCCACTGTTTGTTAAGGAACATGTGCCTGGCCAGGACTTTTGCCTTTACAGAGGCACCCTGTTTCTTCAAACTGTTTATACCACCATCGATTGTTCTTTAGTGATGGTGGTATAGCACAAAATCGAATATGAAACGCCTGAACTGCAATCACTGATTGAATATGACTAAATTCAATAACATAATATGCCTTCTGTTGCATGGACACCATATTGCACGAGACTGGCTGCACGCTCCAGGTCAGCACTCGTCGCAAAATCTAGCGGACTTTTTCTGAAACTGTAGACCATGTTGATTACATCTAGCGCTGTTTCAATTACCTAATAACATTTAGTGCTGTTTCAATTACCTAATGACATTTATCTCAATATTATTACAAGTTAAAATTGGGTCATTCTTTTTGGGACATGCTGTGCTGTGCTGCACATGTTAGCCCTGTATTTAACCATGTTTGTAATTTTTCCTTTAGGAATGGTCAGTTTTCTGGACGATTAAAGTACTCAGTAGTAAGTCCACTTTATAAAATGGGAGAATGGGATAAGTAGACAATTTTAGACCTATTTCTATGCCATCAGTGTTTGCTAAAGTTATTGAATAGCCTATATATTCTCTTTTCTCTGTGAGGTACTGGATGGGTTAAACAAAAGATTTCAAATGCTAGGCGTATTTTTATTTAACTAAGGCATTTTATTGTGTTGATCACAAAATATTGGTCCAAAAGTTGGACCATTATGGAATACAGGGAGTAGCTCACAATTGGTTGACCTCTTACTTTAGCAACAGACAGCATTCACAATGTTGAGAATGGCTGTGATGTGGGGTCTGAGTGGGATACGGTCAAGTGGGGGTGCCCCAGGGATCAGTGTTGGGGAAACTCCTGTTCCTTACTTATATAAATGATATGCCCTCTAGTATTACGGGTAACTCTAAAATATTTCTGTTTGCTGATGATACTAGTTTGGTAGTAAAGGATGTTGAGTGCAACACTGGCTCGGTTTCAATTAGTGTAGATCATGACCTAAGTTCAAGGATTGTAGAAAACAAACTAACACTAAATCACAGTAAGACTCAGCTTTTACAGTTTCTAACACACAATTGAACAAAACCTGGCGTTTTAATTTCACAGAATGGGCATATGATTAGTGAGACTGAACAGATCAAATTTCTAGGTGTTTAGATAGATAGTAAACCCACATTCAGGATCTTGTTCAAAGACTTAATGTTTCCAGTTTTATTATTTGAATGGTATCTGAAGTGAGTGATCATTCAGTATGAAAATTAGTCTACTTTGGTTATTTTCATTCGCTTATGTCATATTGTATTATATTTTGGGATAACTCTTCCCATTCTACAAGGATATTTTTGACTCAGAAACAGGAGGTTCGGGCAATAAATGGTGTAAGTTCCCGAATTTCTTGTCGACCCCTGTTTCACTAGTCTGGGTATTCTGACATTACCAATATCAGCTTATTCGCAAGAATAAGCAGCCTTCACTCAGTTAATACTCAGCAGAAACCAAACCTGTGGATCGGACTTCCTTTAACTCTTGTGCAGAAAGGTGTTCATCAGTATACTGCTGCATCCATTTTCATAAGCTACCACTTGAATTCAAAAATCTCAGCAATAATCCAAGCACTTACAAATCAAAACTGAAGAGTTTCCTCATGGCTCACTCCTTCTATTCTGTTAGTAGTAGTAGTAGTAGTAGTAGTAGTAGTAGTAGTAGTTTTATTCATCCGTAGATCTCTTTTTACAAGGATATAGGACATGTCAAAGTATTTACAAGCTTAGATCAATTTACAATAAAGCTAATTCGTATACACATATATTTACAGACTTCTAGTTAGAGACAATCATTAGATTTTACTCCTGGTATACAATAATTTATTTACAAATAACTCATTAAATAATGTAATGCCACACTATTCACTCATATTTCACTATCAGTCACTGCACACACTATACACACATTGTTTCATAACACTTCACTCACTACACACACACACACACACACACACACACACACACACACACAGGTGATCCTTGGGCCATTTTCTGTACTGCAAGTTCCCATTTGCTATCCTGAAAAACTGAGTCAGCATCCCTTCATAATGAGTGAGATGTTGAGCTCAGAAAGAGGAAGAGGTGTTAGTATTGTGCTATGCATAGCTTGAGGGGAGAGTGTCTCTAGAAAGGAAAAAAGAAGAAAAATAATAAAGTGAAGGTGTTATGTGGAATATTGGATGTTTTATAATCATCATTATTATTATTATTATTTGTTTGTATAACATTTTTTTATCAAACCCCTACTCTGCTTTATCTAAGTAATCCTTCAATGTATAAAATGTATTGCATAACAGGTACTTTTTAGCTGCCTTCTTAAATAAGTGTATTTTTGAAATTTCTTTAATCTCTTTTGGTAATTTATTGTACAGTTTTATTCCTTGGTAGAAAATGCTGTTTTGAGTTTTATGTTTATTTTTTCTTGGTAAATGTAAGTTGAGTCTATCTCTTGTTGCATGGTCATGGACAGAGCTGTTTGTGCAGTAATTGCCAATGTTACTTTTGATGTGTACAACTGACTGGTAAATGTGTTCACATGGAGCAGTTAAAATTCCCAGTGTTTTGAACAGATCTTTACAATGAGCTCGACTACTATTTCTGGTTATTATTCTTATGGCTCTTTTCTGGAGTTTGAAAATTGTGTTCATATTTTGTGGATTTGTTCCCCAAAAAAGAATGCCATAGCTAAGAATTGAGTGTACATATGAATAATATGTAACTAAAAGACACTGCATGTTACACACAGATGATAGAATTCTAAGGGCATAACATGCTGATGACATTCTGTCTGCAAGTACCTTTGTGTGTTCGCACCACTTCAGCTGAGAGTCAATATTCATTCCTAGAAATTTTGCATTTGTTACACAGTCTATAGAGGTGCCATCTACATTTAATTTAACATTGTCATTTTTCCTCTTCAAACTGAAGCTCATGGCATTAGTTTTCTTTATGTTTAATGTCAATTTGTTGCTTATTGACCAATCGTAAACTTCCTTGAGAGTTTCATTTGCTTTCTCGGTAGGGAGTTCTCTTGTTCTCTCAGTGACTATAATATTGCTGTCATCAGCGAAGAGAATTTTCTCACCATGAGTAACACTACTGGGAAAGTCATTGATGTATATCAGGAATAGTATTGGTCCTAATATGCTACCTTGTGGAACCCCTATATTAATATGTTTTGGTTCTGATAAGTATTTTACTAAATGTGTAGATCTATTTGAAGTATGTGTTATCTCTACTCTTTGTACCCTATCTGTTAGGTATGATCGAAACCAGTCATTAGCTACCCCTCTTATTCCTAATGCTTCTAATTTATTTAATAGAATCTTGTGGTCGACTGTATCAAAAGCCTTAGAAAGATCCAAAAATATGCCTGTGACACACTCATCTTTATCAAGAGCATTAAGTACAACTTTTGTGAATTCTACTATGGCTGACTCCGTATTTTTGCCATTTCGAAAACCAAACTGTGATTTGCTTAAAAGATTGTATTTATTCAGATAATTCATTAATCTGTCTTTCATAATTGCTTCTATTATTTTTGAGAATGCTGACAGCAGGGAAATGGGCCGGTAATTTTCTATGTCTTCTGCATTACCTTTCTTAAGCAAAGGTACAACTCTTCCCTGTTTTAGCTGCTCTGGAAATGTCCCTGATGTGAAGGATTCATTTATTATATTTGTTAATGGGCCTTGTATAATCCCTATGCATTGTTTCAGTACACACATTGGTACATCATCTAAGCCTTCTGACTTTTTATTTTTTAGCTTTTGAACAGTTTTATTGACTTCATTCTCTGTGGTTGGAAGTAACATCATTGTATCTAGTGCAACAATTTTTGCAGGTGTTATATTTGTTTTGGGGAATTTTTGCTGTAACTTCTCTGCAATACTTGAAAAATGCTCGTTTACATAGTTTGCTAAGTGTTTTGGATCATTTATTACCTTATCCCCCTCCCTTAGCAGTATGTTATTCTGCGTTTGTTTGCCTCTCCCCGTTTCCTTTTTTATAACATCCCAGACTGCTTTGCTTTTATTCTCTGCATTATATATTATTTTGTCATTAAATGACTTTTTTGCAGCAATCAGCACCTTCCTATAAATCTTTTTGTATCTATGATAGAAATTTAAGAATTCTGGATCATTGTGAATCTTTTTCATGGAACTGAGGTGTTTAAGTGTTTGGGAGGAGTTCTTAATACCTGCTGTTATCCATCTGTTTTTGTGAGATGTTGATACAGTCATGCAATACTTTTGGAAATGCTGTTTCAAAGTTCAATTTAAACAACGTGGAGAATTTGGAGAATTTCATATTCACATTGGTTTCCTTATACACTTCATCCCAGCTTTGTTTTTCTAGTTCTTTTGAAAAATCTTTTATTTTGATTTCTGATAGATGTCGTTTATAGTCTTGTAGTTTAGGGAATGATTCGATGCCTGATTTTACTGTTGTTATTTGACAGAGATGGTCTGATAGTCCGAGATCTTTTACAGCTACATCACATTTTTCCCTGTCTATATTTGTGGCCACATGGTCAATTACTGATGCAGTCATTGTAGTAACCCTTGTTGCACTATTGACCAATAGGGACATGCCAAAACTTTGAAGGATATTTATGAAGGTGCTGCTGGATTCATTTATGATATTAGTGTTGATGTTTATGTCCCCACACAGAATTATGTTGACCTTTGTACTTGAGACTTTATCTAGAACTTCTGTTAATTTATTGAAAAAAGTGTCCACACTACCACTGGGAGATCTATACACACACAAAATGATTAATTTCTTGGTGATATCGAGCCCTGATAATTCAATAGCTGATATTTCAATGTGTTTGTCTTCACTTACTGTACTGAGGTCATGTCTAGATTTGAACTGTGTTCCTTTTCTGATATAAACGCATGAGACATTCCTTGAAAAATTTAGCTGATTCTTGATGTATTGTTGATTGTGTTTACTTAAACTTATAGATTGACTTTTTTCAGGTTCATAAACATTTTATTTTTATCTGTTATTACTCTAATGTTTTAATTTCATGTACTGACACATTCCATGACCTCTGAGATTTGCTCCTCAATTTGGTCCTACAGAACTTGACATGTAAACAAATAAATAAATATATAATGACAATGACAATAGTATTAATGATGCACCAGTAATGAATGGCCTGTGGCATTAAAGCTCTTTTCTTATTTTAAAATGATCGTTATTGTGATAATAATATGAATTTCAATGAACAATATCTTCAGTTACTGCATTATTCTACTGTTACACAGCAAAGCAATTGTAAGTTTATCTCTCAGTTGTCACTGCCACTATACCTTTGAGTCCTTCATACAGCAATCCCTGTGATCAAAAATGAATTATTCAAATACTGCATCACAAGAAATTGAAAACACAGTTGAGTTTGTTTTCTGTATTAACCAATAAATGTGCATTTTACAATTGAAAAGTATCAGGCAGTACATGAATTTAGCAGTCTCAATGTCTTTTCTTGCAAGTCTTAGCCTAGCTGCAAATGAACAGCAATCCAGAGATAGTAAGTGGAATGTTCCAATTATTTTTAATATCACATGTTGTGTTGTGCACAAATATGTCATTTGTTAGGCACATGAATATTAAATTAAGTGTGATTAGTTAAAAGAAGCAACAAAAATTAACAAAACAGCTCATTAATGTAAAAAAATATTTACAACAGTGTCTTTAAATGTGCACTGTGCTTCAGCCTTGTTTCAAGCAATCCCACCATTAATAGAATGTTTCCAATATATTACAGTTCTTCATCCAGATCATAATTTTCCTCTGGGAAGTCTCCAACTGTAACATGTACTGGTTTCACAAATCCTCCATACTTTGGCTGGCATTCAAAATACCTCTTGCCATTTACACTGTAGAAAGAAAGGAATCATCCATTAAATTATCCTTTTAAAATCAGTATAATTACTGTCAGACCTATGTGCTAAACTTAAATATCTGTGGAAGTTAATTCAATGTCAAAGGATGCAAATAACACAGTTAATCTAGTATGGAATGGAAATCAAGTTAGACCACGTGAATTACTGCAATTCTGAAGTAGAAACTTGTGTCTTGATTATGCTGTACAAGCCACGCAAAGACTGCATCAAAAAATGGAAGGAGTAAATACAGTCACTCACTATACAGCATAGCTAAAGCACTGAATGGTAAATAAGTCACATAAACAAAACTGTATCTGTATGTTCACTAAGCATTTGGACAATGTCTACCCTTCACACACAAAACACATACGCACCTGTTACTTCCAAGAAATTATGTAGCTCCACGGAATTACGTTTTCTAAAAGATTAACTACGAATTCAATTTTGTTTAGGTGCCTGTCTACAGCTCAGCAACAAAGTGAGTGGTTACCTCTAGTTCTTCCATTGAATGTTGCCAACTACAACTTTCCAGCATTGCATTATAGAGTGTATCAACAGTACTGAGCTGTACATGTGCTGCTGACAAAAAGGAATGCCACAAAACAAAGCAGCAGAAGCTGGACATAAACTATGTACAATGTGACTTATTTCCATGGGCATAGTGCAATAATCACGATTAAAAACTCTGGAAACAGCACTCTGAAGAGAAACAAATGAGTGTAGTTGTCCCAGTATCCAAAATAGAAAACTTTTTTTTGTCTAAATGTAAAACTGCTCGCCTGGGGAAAATTCATATATGTACAGAAGACTCTCAACTATCCAGCTGGGGTCTATCCTGCCTTTGTACTACCCGGCTTGCTTAATTAGCGCCATAATACTTCACTGTGATAAAATGAGAATTAGTTTATTTTATGTACTGTACTTTTCCAAAGCTTTAGCAAGCAGGCACCAGCTACAATGCTGTGTGGACTTTCAAAATCTTTTATACATCTCTTTTGCTTCTACCACATCTGGAATCACAACTATACCTTATTGTTAATACTGAATAAGTTACCGTAACCACTCTTCAACAAATGATACTTAGAAGCTCTCTTGCACTGGTCACAAACACTGATGAAGACACACTGAGAGCAGCTCTGCTGGCAACCCTGCATTCTTAGTTTCTTTAGTCACATATCAGATGTCAAAAGGGTGTGCATTGTTAAATAATCATTTTGAGCAGTCCTTTGTTTTTTAATTGAAGAGTCCAAAGTGGGTGATAAAGAAAAACTTGTATTTACTATGGACCAGAAACTACGTGCTGTAATATAACTGGATTCTGGAGTAGCAGCCAAAACTATTGCTTCGGAGTTACGGTTGTAAAAGGTTCTGCTGGAGACTGGAAGAAAAATTGAGCAGAAACTGAAAAGGGGCGTGCTTCCCAGGCTAGAAGAAGTGGAATAAAAAGTACGGAAGACAATGCTGAAAGGTAAACATAAAGAAGCTGTGAAAGCTACTGACCATACAGCAAAGATGCTGAGTTGCAGATAGGCACAACAAGACTGTCACAAAATGAGATTTCACCCAACGAGGTCTTTGTCGAACATAGACAACACACACACACACACACACACACACACACACACACACACAAATGCATCTCACACATACAGTCTCTGGCAGTTGAAGTCAGACTAAGAGCAGCAGCACATGATGAGAGAGGCAACCGGAAGGAGGTAATGAGGAGGCTGCAGTGGGGAGGGGAAGAGATATCAGTGTAGGGGTGGAGGATGGTAAAGTGCTGCTACTGGGTGCATGCAGGGGCAATGTGGAGAGAGGGTAGGGCAGCTTGGTGCACTCAGAATGTTAGATGGATAGCAGGGGAGAGAGGGGGTAGTGGAAAAGGAGATAAGTAAAGAGCTGGGTATGTTGGTGGAATAGAGGGTATTCTAGTGCTGAAATGGGAACAAGGAACGGGCTAGCTGTGTAAGGACAATGACTAAAGAAGATTGAGAGACCAGGAGGGTTATGGGAACATAGGATACATTGCAGAATTCAGAAAAGCCAGTATTGGTGGCAAGGATCCAGATGGCTCTGAAGGAGTCATTGAATTGAAGACTTATCCCAATTTTATAATACTACCTGCTGAAAAAGCCTCCATCACTGTTATTTTGAACTGCAAATACTACCTGGCAGAAGGACTCCACCAGCTGTCAGATTCGTCCACCTACAAATCCTGCCACAGTGGCCCCATTCCAGAAATTCAGTAGTATCTACTGTCTCTTAGGCCAATCTCTAAACCTCTGCCCAGAGTCCATCTCTCTCCTCACCCCTACGACTCCCTGCATTCCTACCTTCTACATGCAGGTTACTGTGTCCCCACTGAGAAAATCTCTGGTCTCATAGACCAACACCTTCAGCCTATTACCTGCAATATACCCTCCTACCTAAAAGAGACCAACATTTCCTCCACCAACTATCCATGGTTCCTGTTCCTTTACCAAACGGTGCCCTGCTCATCACTATTGATGCCACCTACCTCTACACTAACATCCCTAATGCCCATGGGCCTTACCACTATTGAGCACAACCTTTCCCAATGCCAGACAGATTCCAAACCAACAACCTCCTTCCTACTTGCCATGAGCAACTACACACTCACCCATAATTACATCTCCTTTGTAGGCATTACCTACAGACAAATCTGGGGTACGGCTATGGGCACGAGCATGGCACCACCCTATGCCACCCTATTCATGGGCCATTTACAGGAATCCTCCTTAAACACCCAGAATCCTAAACCACTCACCTGGTTCAGATTCACTGACGACATCTTCGTAATCTGGATCAAGGGTGACGACACCCTATCCACATACCTTCAGAACCTCAACACCTTCTCTCCCATTTGCTTCACCTGGTCTTGTATTGTATTGTATCGAACTGGGGACCTAGAAACGACTGAGAGGCTTTGCCCCCGCCATGGCCCTCAGTGGTTCACAATCCCACAACAGACAACAGCAGTCCACTCACCCAACACCGAACCAAGACGAGTGCAACCCTAAATGTTTGCGTGGTAGAGTAAGTATGGTGTGCGCATACGTGGAGACAGTGTTTGTGCAGCAATTGCTGACATATGAGGCGTGTTTTTTATGTAAGTACAGTTTGGGGGAAAAAAAAGATGTGCTAAGATATCTCAATAATTTTATTTTTACATGAAAGCTTGTAACTTAATCTACTTTTCTACAGAATTTCTGTCAATATTGAAGCACTTGTCATAACGTTGTACCACTTTTTGAATACTCTCATCATAGAAGACTGCTGCCTGACTTGTTAACCATTGCATCACCACTGTATGGACGTCATTGTCTTGAAGACGCTGACTGCCCAGGTGTTTCTTCAAGTGCAGGAACAGATGGTAGTCATTTGGTGCAAGATCGGGGCTGTATGGAGGATGATCTAGAGTTTCCCATCGAAAAGATGTGACGAGATCTTTCGTCTAATTTGCCACATGCGGATGGGCATTGTCTTGCAGCAAAACAATGCCCTTGCTCAACTTCCATGGACTGTTGCTTTGATTCTGGTGTGACTTAGGCCACCCATGTTTCATCGCCTGTAACAATTTGGCTTAAGGAGTCATCAATGTCGTTGTGGTACTGCTCAAGGTAAGTCAATATACTGTCTAAACATTTGGTTTTGTGCACATCCGTCAACATTTTCGGTACCCAACGTGCGCACAATTTTTGGTAACTCAAGTGCTCGGTCACAATGCCATACAAAACACTACAAGAAACAGTAGGAAAGTCATCCCGCAAGGAGGAAATCTGTTTTCTCTCACCTTATTGTGCACTTCCTGCACCGAACTTTCATTAACAATCTAAGGACACCCACTCCGTTGTTCATCATGCACATTTGTGTGGCCATCTTTAAATGCTCTCACCCACTTTCTTACCATTCCATCACTCATAATGTTTCCTCCGTAAACTGCACAGATCTCACGATGAATATCTATCACTTTTAGGCCTTTAGCACTAGGAAATCTTATAACAGCCCATACTTCATAGTCAGCGGGACTCTTGATTATCGGAGGCATCTTAAACACTCAGTTCACAACATAAACAAGGAAGAATCAGATTGTAATGGCGTCAGTGCGTAGATTAAGGTACAGGCTTTCATGTAAAAATAAAATTATTGAGATATCGTAGCATGCCTTTTTTCAATTTCAAAATGGTACTTACTTAAAAAACACGCCTCATATTGTAACTGAGGCAGAATAAGGGGAACCAGCCCACATTCGCCAAGGCAGATGGAAAACTGCCTTAAAAACCATCTACAGACTGGCTGGCACACTGGACCTCGACACTAATCTGCCATTCAGATTAGTGCTAGGAACTGGCACCCCTTCCCACCTGCAAAGCAATGCGTTAGACCACACAGCTAACCGGGTGGGCACTCATCTGGTCTTACTCAATCCAACAAGCCACCTTCCTCAATTTTGACCTCCACCTCAAAGATAGCTACATCAGTACCTCTGTCCATATCAAACCTACCACCACCAACAATTCCTCTACTTCAACAGCTACCACCCATTCCACACCGAGAAGTTCCTTCCATACAATCTAGCCACCCTTTGCCATCGCATTAGCAGTGTCGAGCAATCCCCTTTCGAAATATACCGAGGGCCTAAATGGGGCCTTTACGAACCATAATTATCCTCCCAACTTTGTATAAAAACATATCTCCCATGCCTGATCTTTCCAGTCACCCACCACCTCCTAAAGTCCCACTTGCCACCTGTGAACTCCTAGCCACTGACGCCATACGATCATTTCCATTTTTTTCCCAAAGTCCCACTGTCCAGCCATAGAGCAGCATGAATGGCCACTGCCAAGCTGTGGTCAAGAAACAACTGGACCACCCTGTTGCTAATTGCACTGCCCAACATGACATTCTTCATTTCAATGACTGCTTCACAGCCTGTGCCATCTGGATACTTCCTTTTCTGAATTGCACAGGTGGGAACTCTCCTTGCAATTTATTGCGCATTCCCGTAACCCTCCTGGCCTCTGGATCTTCACTGGTCATTGTCCTTACCACCCATCTAGTCCCTTTCCTGTTCCTATTTCAGCAATACACAGCCCTCTATTCCATCAACACACCCAGTCTCTTCACTTCTTACCTTTTCCACTACCCACCCTCTATCCTCCGCCCTCTACATAACCTCCTGACTGCATCTAGCTGCCCTACCCTCTCTCCACCTCGACCCTGCACGCTCCCATTAGCAGTATTTTACAGTCACCCACCCCTACCCTGCTATCCCTCCCCCTCCCTGACCCAGCCTCCTCCTTACCTCCATCCAATTGCCTCTCTCTTCATCCACTGCAGCCCATAGTCTGGCTTCAGCTGCTGGAAGCTGTGGTCATGTATGTGTGACCTCTGTGTGTGTGTTTTTTTTCAACAAAGGCATTGTCGGCGGAAACCTCATTTTGTGACAGTATTTTTGTTGTGCCTATCTGCAACTCAGCATCTCCGCTATATGGTGAGTAGCAACTATCCTTTTTGTAATATTGTTAAATTCTATTCTGGATTTTCCATGGTTTGAAATTAAGGAAGTTTGAGATGGTGCCAATAGGAAAGTGTAGTGATGCTTCTCTCTCGTTAAAACGGCAAAAAATGAACATTTCTTTGTGTAGAGAATGTGAAAAGCGTGTGATGAAGGATATTCTGTGTATCAAATGAAACTACTGCTTACACGAAAAATGTGTGAAAGTAAATGTAAAATTCATCAGCGATAATTTTCCGTGGACATGTCATTGTTGTTTACGTGACGAAATGGCCAATCTTGTAAGTGCAGTTGATACAAAAAATGAAATTATAAAGTTAGGCCTACTATAAAGTGACACTGAGGCATTAAAAACCGAACTTTCGACCATCAAGAAAGAAATCGATACATTAATACAAGAAAAGAAGTCCTATGTGTGTAAAAACCATCAAACGAAAAAGCTATAAGATCATGAAAATACGAGTGAACGATCGGACTTTAAAAACAACATCATTTCAACTGTTCCCATTGATGTCTCGGTAAACTCAGTAAGCCAAATACTGGAAGATAAATATAAATGGAAGGTGGTGACATATAGCAAAAGGAAAAACAAGGTGACAGATACACAACAAAAGGAAAGTGACTTCTTAATAATTGGCGATTCGCGCTGCTGAAGAATATTGCAGTCTCCAATTGCAAGATTGACGGACAACCTGGAATTAAAACGCAACAATTCGGTAAACATTTTAAAAATATGGTAAATGCAAGACAAGCTACTACAGAACCAGATTCTGGAACCAGACATAATTATAAAGGGGTGTTTATTCATGTTGGAACAAATTCGTTAAGGAGAAGCAGTGAGGGAGATATGGCAAATGAAACAAGAAACATGATTCGTTCTGCAAGAAATATGTATGCAGAATCTTGGCTGATACTTATTGGAATCATAAACAGAAGGTCAGTGAGTGAAAAATAAACTGTGCTCTTAAAGAACAATGTGATCGTCTTGGGGCAGTTTTTATAGACCCAAACAGATTCCTATGTGAAAACTCACTAGTGAAGGATGGCTTGCATTTAAATAGACTGCGGTCTGTAAAATTCAGCAGAATGTTAGCAGATGTCTGTAAAATCATTAGAAGCAAGGGAAACTAATATGCCCTGAAGGGTGTGAAAATCGTACACTCTAGCTGGAAAAGAAAAATATAAGCCCCATACAAACAAAGACGATGCTAAAGAATTTGCCTCAGAAAACGGCTCACAACATGTAAACCAACAAAAGAAAAACTATATAAAAGTACTTTATCAAAATATTCAATACTTTGGTAACAAAAAAATAGAAGAAGTACTCCTGAGTGAAGTACGACCAGACATTATGCATCAGTGAACATGGACTAACTGAAAGTAAAATATGTAATATTATAATAATGGACTACAAACTAGCTAGTTACTTCGGCAGGTCTAAATAATGTTGGTGGTGGTGTTTGTATATATATATCGAAACAGGTACTCTCATAAAGAATGTAAACAGTGAAGCTGCTACATTGCCCATAGCTACAGAAAAAGACCTCCAAGTTACTGGTACAGTGACAGAGAATTTTGAGTGTTTTGTGTGTACAGATCACCATGTGGCAATATTAGCATCTTTCTGAAAAAAAAAAAAAAAAAAATTGCTAGCTTATTGAGAATGAATATGAAGGGAAACGTTATTATATGTGGAGACTTCAACATTGACATGGGAAGACACACAAAAATAAAACAGGATTTTGAAGAATTGTTAATACAGCATAACATGAAAGTAACAATAACAGCACCAACAAGAGTGACTTCACAAAGTGAGACAGTTATTGACAACATAATTACTAATAAGTGTAATTATGAGTCACGTGTAGTTCAGACAGAAATACCTGATCATCATGGACAACTAATCAGCTTTTGCAGAAGTAATTGCACAGTATCAGAACCAAAACTAACAACCAAAGAAATTAGGATCATCAGTGAACAAAATATCGACATCTTTAGAACAATGTTAAGTAAGGAAACCTGGAATGAAACCCTACAGGCCCAGAGTGTAAACGAAAAATATGATGCATTTATTTCAACAATTAAATACCATTTTAATGTAGCATTTCACAAAGTAAAGAGACAAGAAAGGCTGCAAGATCAAAACAGTGGATTACCAGTGAAATGCGAGAACAGCAAAGGAAGCTGCAGGATCTGAGACGGATGGACGAAGCTGAAAAATATCAAATGTTAAAAAAGAAGTATAGAAAAACAATAAGAGAAGCAAAAGCAAGAGCAACTGACACCACCATAATGAACTCAAAAAACAAGGCAAAGGCAGCTTGGAATTGAATTAATGCTGAAAGAAAGGAAAAAGATGGGTCAAACAAAGAAGAAGGTATTAGATCAATTAAAATAGACAACACAATGGTCACAGATGGTATGGAAATAGCAAACATACTGAATAATAACTATATTAGTGTAGTAGAAAATTTAAAATTGGAAAGAAATAGTCAAAAACAGAAGAGCATTAAGGTACCAAAAATATCATGCGGTACTATGTTCTTAAGACCAGTCATAGAAGATGAACTACAGAAACCTATACAGGGACTGAAGTAAAAGAAATATCAAATCATGTAATAAAGCTGGTAAGTGAGCAGATAATAACACAACTGCTGAACATAGCAAACTGTTCTTTCAGAGATGGAATTTTTCCAGAAAAATTGAAGATAATGGAGGTGGTGCCAGTGTACAAGAAAGTGGATAAGGACAACCCCAACAACTACAGACCAGTTTCACTTATATCAGGTTTCTCAAAAATCCTAAAAATGTTTATGTATACCAGATTAGTAAATTATTTGGACAAACATAACATTCTCATACCCTCACAACTTGGTTTCAGACAGGGCAAATCCACAGAATCAGCAATTGCCAGTCTAACAGAATACATTTTACAGTTCTTCGATGAAATAAAGGTGGTTTCTGCAATGTTTCTGACCATGAAATGCTGATACAAAAATTAGGCAACTATGGCATTCACGGGCAACCAGGTGAATGGATAAAATCATACGTGTGCACCCGCAAGCAGTATATATCATTAAGAAACTCATACCAATCATAAACCAAACCCGTCAAATATGGAGTGCCGCAGGGTTCGGTAATGGGGCTATTGTTATTTAATGTGTTTGTTAATGATATAGGTGTTGAGGAGGAAGAAAAGAAAATATTGTATGCTGATGACATGACAACATTAAATAGTAACCAAAATATGGAACACCTCGAGAGAATAGCATACATATCTGCGAATGTCACAGCTCAAAGGCTGTTGGAAAATGAACTGGTTATAAATCTAAAAAAGACTATGTATGCAGTGTTTAAAAACAAGGAGTAGGCTGTAGACATGGATTTAGAGGCTGACGGAACAAGGCTGGAAGAAGTAGAATCTGCTAGATTCTTAGGTATTCTTGGGGGGGAATTATTATTAATAATGTCTGTAAGAAACAGAGCTCTGTCATATTCTTAATGATGCAGCTATCACAGTATTCAAACAAGAACCTTCTGTGTACATTGTATCATGGACTTTTCTAACCATACTTACAGTATGGAGTGACTGTGTGGGGAAACTCAAACAAACAAGAGCAATTAGGACCATTTTAAGAAGAAAAACCTCTGAAACATGCAGAAGCTGTTTCAAGAAGTTAGGTACCTTAACTTTTTCATCGTTGTATATATACAAAACAATAATGTACATCACAAAAGGTAGTGACAACTGGATTACAAATGCTAGAGTACACACCCACAATACAAGAAGGAAGAATGAAGTATGGAGCATACCTCACCGAGTGGCAATGCTAGTAAAAGGACCCCAGTAGTCTGGTATCAGACTACTAAGAAGTCTGCCTAAAAACCTGCAAGATAGTGTACTTGACAATGACTTTCGAAAGAAACTTAAAGACCATCTCACTGAAAAAGAGTTTTAAAACATTGCAGAATACTGATGCCATTAAATTTGTATACATTATTATTCATTATCAATTACATAAAAATTGAAGCTAAAATGTTAGAAAAATGAGTGATAAAGAATGTTACTACTTTGACATGTCCTATATTACACGCACATTTACTGTACACAATATAATCTTACAGGATCAAATAAAATTCAATTCAATTCAATTTTTGTGACATGAACATTTAGGAGGAAAACGTTTGTCCATTTACTGAGTTGATGTTGCAGGAAAAAGCACTGTAATTTCAGTGGCAAATAGAAACATAAGATTTAGAACGTACTGTGAGTGAGGGATAGTTGGATCAGTGGAAAAAACGATCTGATATTCACTTGATTGCCATTACTGGACAAGTTTTATCTGCTGATAAAGAGGCTGTGCCAATGCTTAAAGACTTTCTTTCAAAGTTAATTGATGAGGAGGGAATTTTTTGTGAACCGTAATAAAATTGTGATGTGAGTGGTTTAAATTACAAGATGCTCCCTACAGAAAAGCTTCCTTCAAAACGTGGATACAAGGAAAGTAAAGAACAAGTTACCATATGTACTGCCTTGCAATAATGCAAATGACAACTTCAAACCAAGACTTTGATTGCAAGCGAGATCATGGAAGCCTAGAGCTTTCAAAAACCTGAAAATCACTACTGTGGTGTCACCGCCAGACACCACACTTGCTAGGTGGTAGCCTTTAAATCGGCCGCGGTCCGGTAGCATACGTCAGACCCGCGTGTCGCCACTATCAGTGATTGCAGACCGAGTGCCGCCACACGGCAGGTCTAGAGAGACTCCCCAGCACTCGCCCCAGTTGTACAGCCGACTTCGCTAGCGATGGTTCACTGTCTACATACGCTCTCATTTGCCGAGACGATAGTTAGCATAGCCTTCAGCTACGTTATTTGCTACGACCTAGCAAGGCGCCAGTATCTGTACTACTGATATTGTGAATCATGTACCATAAAGTGGGATGTTCTCCATTAATGGATTAAAGTTAAGTATTCCACCAGCTACGTCTGTTTTTCTCAATTTTAATTCCCTTGTCATGTTCCAGACCTCACGCCAGCCTGCGTGAGCTAAAACGCGTGCCTTTCGGCCTCCTTTAGCAATACGGTGTTGGCTCTCCTGCCAACCACAACAACTTCCCTTGCATTAAACTCATCAAAAGAAAGCATCGACAAATTCAGGAAACGTTAAAATCTGATTCCAAAATGAATTCTTACCAGCTATAGAGAAATATTTGAAAAACAATTTATAGAAGAAAGCTCTGCTGCTTCTTGATAATGCACCTTCATGTACTGCCAGTGATGAACTCACAAATGGAGATACAAGAGCATTACTTATACCACCAAATGTGACAGTTCTTTGTCAGCCAATGGACCAGGGAATCCTTGAAATGCTAAAGGAGAAATATCACCACCATCTTCTCAGTTTTTTGATAGCAGTGAATGATGATAATGAAGACTGCGTGGTCATTCTCAAGAGATATCTTCGGGTGGTTGGCTGAAGCATGGGAAAAGATTCTAAACATATCAGTTGTAAGGTCTTGGAAAATTCTATTAGACCATGAAAGTGACTACTTTAATTTTGAATCCAAGTGTTAAACTGAAGCCAAAGATGGAAACAATGATATTGTTTCATTGCTCAAAAATGTACCGGGCTGTCAGGATGTCGATACAGAGGGTGTCACAAAATGAATGGCAAATAATGAAGTTGATGAACTAACTGACAATGATAGTGTGAAAATGGTGATGCATGGGGAAGTCACAGAAGAGGAAGATTCAAATTTATAGATGACAGGAGAAATTTCATCCCACATTCAGAAGGATTCAGGACAACTGAGGCAGTGCTGCAGTAGGTTTATAAGCAGGAGGAAGTAATGCCAGATAATATCGTCTTTTTGTGTAAGCAGAGGGATACTGCAGCACAGAAGAGGGCTACAGGAGGAAAACAGTCATCTGTCAAAGACTTTTTATAAAACCTCAAATCTGTAAGTTTCATATATTTTTATTAGGCTAGGATTTTCACATGGGTGTAATCACACATTCAGGCTTTACAATGCATATGATTTCATGTTTTGTGTAATAATTTTTTTGGGCACAGCATGTACATGACAAACAGTTATATGTAATACATAAGAAGTCAGAAAATAACGATTGTGGTGTCACCGTCAGACACCACACTTGCTAGGTGGTAGTCTTTAAATCAGCCGCGGTCCGTTAGTGTACGTCAGACCAGCGTGTCGCCACTATCAGACCGAGTGCCGCCACACGATAGGTCTAGTCTAGAGAGCTCCCTAGCATTCGCCCCAGTTGTACAGCCGACTTTGCTAGCGATGGTTCACTGACTACATACGCTCTCATTTGCTGAGGCAACTGTTTAGCATAGCCTTCAGCTACGTCATTTGCCACGACCTAACAAGGCGCCATATTCTTCAAGAATGTATTCTGAACTGATAATATTGTGAATCATGTACAGTCAAGAGCGACGTTCATTATTAATGGATTAAAGTTAAGTATCAAACTAATTATGTCTGCTTTCTGGCTTCTAATTCCTTGTCATGTTCCAGACCTCACGTCAGTACAGTTCTTACCTTCTCACACCAGCCTGGATGAGCTAAAGCGCGTGCATTTCGGCCTCCTCTAACAACACGGTGTTGGCTCTTCAGCCAACACAACAATGGTAAAATAGGCTTTTGGTATTAAAAATGGTGTTTTCAATGGTACAGCTGGAGTCAAGAGAGAATTTATAGAAATGTGACCTATCCATTTTTTTTATAACCAGCCGGACCATCCACCACAATAGGCCAGACAGTCATGTGTGTGTTTTGAGGTGTTGCACCGTATACCGATCCTGCCTTGGAGGCAGTTAGTTGGGAGATGTGTCTCAGAACTGGATAGTGACAGATGGTGATGCAAGACTGGACGCGCAACTAGTTTATTTATCAGCCAATAGAGGACAATACTGGGTAGGGGACTGATTTAGTTTCGATTGTGCCCACTAGAGTGCACTAAAGTTATAGAATGTTTTTCATAAACTATTCTAGTATTTTCATAAAGTGTTATTATGGCTTTTTGTGTATGTAAAATGTTATAAATGTGTTTTAGCAGTATGAATGATGCGCGAGTGTGGTTTAAGGTTAATATGAAGATAATTGTTTAACGAGTTCTATAGTGGCATTTAGTGTGGGAACATTTCGAAGAAGTATGGATGTGGACAAAGGGGATTTTTATAGAATATATTTGTAAAGTAAGTTTATGGTAAAGGGAAAGTTAATTCAGGTATAAATAAAAATAGTAAATAACTTTATGCATAAACAAAACTTCAGCATTTAGATAATTGTATCGGTAAAAAGTGCAGTCGTTAGGTTTATTATTTTGCGAATGGTTATTGATGAAAAGCATGGACTGACGCAGGAGAATGACTGACGCGGGAGAATGTTGTTTTGTTATTGGCTGTTGAGTAAACTGACCAATGGTAAAGCAATATTCTTCGCATGCCTTTCTCTGCTGGTAGAGAAGACTTAAGAGTATTCTAGAGAGGATTTGAAGCCTAGTCATGAAACAGTTCGGACGTGTGTAGTAGTAGTTCCGATGGAAGTGATAAGTTGCTGGATCTAGCAGTGTTTATACATCAAAAGTGTGGTAAAGTGATGGCATAATTATTCTGATGGGTGTGTAGAAATTTCGGAATTTTTAAGTGAATTTTGTGATGAGAAAAAGACAAATTCTGTGTAGCATATTGAGCAGGTCGGTGGCTAAAAACTGTGACTGCATTAGGTACTGACAGACTTAATATTTGGCGAGAATTCTCAATCAAAACAATCCGTATTTTTGTAGCTATTACGTTTTTTGGAACTGCAACACCATAAACTTGCTAACGTGAGTGAAAGGGATTGTGTGTTAAGACTAGCATGGGCTTGGCAGTGATACTTGTTCACATAAGTTTCACAATATATTGATTAAGGACAAAATTTCCAATCTTTCATTTCGTGTGACAACTTTCTCTCGAAACACAGATTAGTAACTTTAATTGCAGTCTGGTTCACATCAAAGTACAGTAGGTTTCGCTCAGCTTCCCTACTGATGGTATGCTGAGACAATGTTAACAGGTAGGTGCAGGTTCTTCATAAAGGGACGGAAGGAACCTTTAACTATTTTTTTTATCACAATGCCTAAACTATTTAAATGTCAGTTAACCTTCTCAACAGAATATGTTCATGTTACATGACAAAATTAAATAAAGTGGATCATCTATACAGGGCATTAAAAAATTCAGTGCCCTAACCAACAAGTCTGATACAGGAGACAAAATCAAATATATGTCATAAAGTAACCATATGCCTGAAAGCCGTATTGCTTGAGCACTGAGCAAGCATAGATAATACAACAGTGGTTTCAAAAAGGTCTCGGAACATGATAGAAAAAAAAGTACTTATATCACTGAAACATTTTTTTATTTTTAAACGTAGTCTAATTGTAGATTAATGCATTTGATCCAACCATGTTCCAGTGCCTACATCCCATCTCGAAAATGAGTTTCCTGGAGGCCTACAAAATAGTTGTCAACTCCGGCTATCAATTCTTCCTTTGAAAAGAATCTTCGTCCACTAAGAAAAGCTTTCAGTTTTGGGAAGAGATGAAGTCTGACAGACTCATACCAGGTGAATAAGGCAGATGTGGCAACATTGAGTACTGTAGTTCGTGTAATTTTGCTATGGTGACGGCACAAGTGTTTCTGATCCAGCGTCAGGAGTCACAGCATCCACCTTGCAGATAATTTTTGCATTTCTAATTCTTCAGTTAAAATGTGATACACCCTTCCAGATGACATCTGTCAAGAGTGAGCAATTTCACGCACTTTCAATTGGCGATCCTCCACAAACATGTTGTGCATTTTTGCAATGATTTCTGGAGTTGTGAAACATCTTGGCCGACCACTGCGCAGATCATCATCTAAGCTCTCCCGACCAAATTTAAATTCATCTGTCCACTTGGCAACAGTTGAATATGAAGGAACAGAGCCCCCAGTGCATTCTGGAAATTGGCATGAATGTCATTTACTTTCATACCTTTCTTTACAAAGTACTTAATCCCTGCTCGGATCTTGATTTTTTTTTTTCATCTTCGCAAATCACTATGTGAGAACAACAACAGAGCCATGTCACCGCCACAGCTCTTCCAAGAGCTCAGATGTGGCACGTGTTTACAGGCAACTGTCCAATGAATATCACGAGAACAATTCATTGTGCTAGCGCTGATCTCTCATGGTGATTCCAAGAACTTTTCAAACCATTCTCATACATTATAGGAGTAGATAAATGTTGTCGTGTCTAACATTGCTACACCAAATGTTAGATCGAGATATGTAATATGTCATGCTCTTCAGCACTGGATAAGTAAACTGTAGGTAGCATTAGTGCCTGCATCTCAATTGCAGTGTCAACACGGAGCACTACACATGGGGAGAACCACGTGACATGCACCATGGCCTGCAAAGTCCCCAGATCTCGCATCATTAGCTTCTTTCTCTGGTGCTATGTGAAAGCGAAGATGTATTCTAGCTCTGTTGGCTCAGAGACAGAATTAGTTGCACAAATTCTTGCAGCAGCCACACAAACACAGAACACAACACATTTTCCAGTGAACACGAGATTCCCTGCTACATCAATAGTGGCTCTGTGCTGAGGTTAATGTTGCTCATTTTCAACATTTATTGTAATTTAACCACTATTACATTATAAGAAATGTTTGAAATGAGCACCATTAAACAAACAGCAATAAAGCAATGAAAAAAAATTAACACCATTTAATTCCCAATCACACTAACCTCCTACATACTCAGTACTCCAACAACATGCATTTCCGACACATGGTTGGTTAACGAAATATATTTGGTTTAGCCTTCATCATCATCCCTGTTAGTTTGGGCACTGATATTCTGAACACCCTGTAAAAGCAGCATCATAAAATTGAATAAACAGGAACATGTACAGAATGGAACTGTTGTAGTTGGCAGGAGAGCCAACCGTATTGCTAAAGGAGGCCGAAATGCACGCATCTCAGCTCACGCAGGCTGGTGTGAGGTCTGGAACATGACAAGGGAATTAGAATTGAGAAAAACGGACGTAGCTGGTGGAATACTTAACTTTAATCCATTAATGGAGAACGTCGCTCTTTATGGTACATGATTCACATTATCAATAGTACGGATACTGGCGCCTTGCTAGGTCGTAGCAAATAACGTAGCTGAAGGCCATGCTAGATATCATCTCGCAAATGAGAGCGTAGACGTCAGTGAACCATCGCTAGCGAAGTCGGCTGTACAACTGGGGCGAGTGCTAGGAAGTCTCTCTAGACCTGCCGTTTGGCGACGCTCGGTCTGCAATCATTGATAGTGGCGACACGCGGGTCCGACGTATACTACCGGACCGTGGCCGATTTAAAGGCTACCACCTAGCACGTGTGGTGTCTGGCGGTGACACCACAGGAACACTGACTTTAAATCTGCAGGTTACCAGAAAATAACAGTGTTCCCAAGGAACTATTCAGTGATAGATTTCTTAATTCCTGGCACAGCCATGGAGGAGACACGTGATCTAAAAAGTTTTTATGAAGGAAAAAACATTAACAAAATCTTTTAATAGTCAAGGTCACAACTGCATAATTTTAACTGATTACTAGTTTCAGCTGATTATCTAGTCATCTTCAAATAGAGCACATCTAGTGTGTTTGTAACATCAGACAAAGCCACAATATCACATGCTACAGACAGAACAAAATCTATGTAGGTAAAATATAAGGTGTCCAAGACCTTCTTACAAGTCCACATCGATACACAATATTACAAATACAATCCTGTCAACAACAAACAGTATGTGGCCCATTCAGGAATGTTTCCAGACTCAATGGGTCACATACTGTATATTGTTGTCAAGCTACAGCTGTAAAGAGATTATATACATATTATTGTATATCAATGTCATCTTCTAAAGTGGGTCTTGCACAGCAAATGTTTTAACTACATTATTCTATTGTGTTCCGTCTCTTGCATGAGAAATTACTGGAAGCAGATGTGGCTTTGTGTTATGTTACAGACACACATTACACGTGCTTGATCTGGAGATGGCCATATAATCAACTGAAATATACACTGAAGAGCCAAAGAAACTGGTACATGTGCCTAATATTGTGTAGGGACCCTGCGACCATGCAGAAGTGCCGCAACACAACGCGGCATGGGCTCAATTGATGTCTGAAGTAGTGCTGGAGGGAATTGACACCATGAATCCTTAAGGGCTGTCCATAAATCGGTACGAGTACGAAGAGTGGAGATCTCTTCTGAACAGCATGTTGAAAGGCATCCCACATATGCTCAATAATGTTCACATCTGGGGAGCTTGGTGGCCAGTGGGAGTGTTTAAACTCAGAAGAGTGTTCCTGGAGCCACTCTGTACGAATTCTGGATGAGTGAGATGTCGCATTGTCCTGTTGGTACTGCCAAAGTCTGTCAGAACTCACAATGGACACGAATGAATGGTGATAGTTGCCACAGAAATTTGAAAGAGGGGGTGCTCTGTGTAGACTGTAAGTCTACAAGCGTAGAAAAAGAAACTCATGACAGTGTAGGTTATGTACAAAAGACAGAAAAATCACTGAACAGGAGGCAAAAATTTGTGCTCTTAAGGCTGAATTAGAAAATGTGAACTTGGAATTATGTTGGTTAAGGGAGGAAAAAGAGACTAGGAACTGGGAAAAGGTAGAAAGCAAAGGGCAAAAAAGGGAAACACTTGAAATAACTCCAGAAATTCAATTATTAAATCAGTTGGGCTTGCTATTTGAAGTGGAGAAGGGCCTCATCCAGATGTTGAAAGCAGGTTGAAGCAGAATATTAGCTTAAAGAAAAAAAAAAGACAGGTCAGGATCAAACCAGAATAGGAAAAGAAAATTCTGCTTATAGGCAGCATTCATGGGAGGGGTGTGGGCCAACAGCTTCAGGAGAAATTAGGTGCAGGATACCAGATCACAAGTTTTGTGAAACCAAGTGCTAGCCTAAGCTAGGTGACTGAAAATTTAGGTTAGCTATGCAGGGTTTTTGAGAAGAAAGATCAGGAAATTATAGTTGGCGAGCAGGAAACAGCCTGGCTATGAATCCAAGATACAGTATTAGGAGTGACCTGGATAAAATAGGAGCAGAAATTGAGCACATAAATGTGGGGTTTGAGGAGGTCTCTCAGTGCCAAGATCAGCTCTGGGTAAACACTGCTGTAAGGCATGTTAACGGTGAGCTGAACAGGATGCTCCAGACACCGGAAAAATCTCACATAAATGATGTTCCAGTAAATGCTATTGGTAGGTGGGGATACACTACACATGGCCTGCACCTGAATATGATGGGGAAAAATAAGTTAGCTTCTCTATTAGCAGAAACTGTAAGGGGGTCCACAGTCACACAAGGGGTGATCCCTGTGGTTAATGGGTCCAGGCAGACAGGTTTTTTAGGTTAAAGCCAAAGTCCAGACAGATGACAATCAAGATAAATAGAATAAAAGAAACTTCATGTACAGTAAATAGGGGTAAAGCTAAGGTCAGTATCAACTTATTTAATCAAAAAATGAAGGGAATAAAAAATAAAGTAGATGAGCAATTAGTGTGTTTTGATGATCTCACAAATGAGAATGACATTGATTTACTCTGTCTGTCTGTCTGAACACCACGTAACTGTGGGCATGGATAGTGTCAGTATAAGTGGGTATAATTTAGCATCTTACACTTGTAGATCTAGGATGAATAAAGGAGGAGTTGCCATTTTCATAAAACAGCACTTTGAGGTTTGTGCATGTGAACTTCACCTAGATAATGTAGTATTGATATTAGCAACAGTGTACAGGTCCCCACTAGGAAACTGGGAGCTGTTCATAAAAAAGTTTGACTTTCTATTATGCTGTCTGTCAGACAAAAAGAAGAAATTATTAATCTGTGGTGATTTCAATGTAAACTTTCTAAGTAATTCTGATAGGAAAAGTGAACTAGAAGTGTTATTAACAACATATAACTTAGAATCAGTGATCAATTTCCCTAAACATATAGCTCAGGACAGTAGCACACTAATAGATAATGTATTTGTACAGAACATGCTTTCCCTATGGAAAATGAATTGCCAGACCATGATGCACAACTGATTAACTTACAAAACCTAACACGGTGTACAGTTCAGAAATCATTAAGTAAAAGTGTGTAGAGGTCGCTCAACCCGGTATATATAAGAGAGCACTTCAGAGAAAGCTTACAAAATGTTAATTGGGGAGATGTATATAATGAGCCAAATGCTAATGATAAATGCAACATATTTCTTGATAAATTTATATCCCTTTTTGAACATTGTTTCCCAAAGAAAATTACTAAATGCAACACCAGACACTTTTCAAAGAAACCTTGGATTACTACAGGTATTAAAGTGTCTTCAAAAAGAAAAAGAAAACTGTATGAGACAGCAGTAACTAGTAAAGATCCAGAAGTAGTTTTACACTATAAAAATTATTGTAACATACCGAGAAAAGTTGTGAGGAAATAAAGAAATATGTATGTCTGAGAAGAAATTAACAACTCTGGCAATAAAATAACATCAATAAGGAATGTTGTTAGAAGGGAGACAAGAAAAGTAACTACTGGGGTAGGTAGTATTACTATTAAAGAGAACGAGACCATCCTAACCGTAGCTACTGTATTTAACAACCATTTCTTGAGTGTAGGAGAAAAAAAATTGATGAGAATAGTTCAAAAGAAAAAGCCAGGCAGTACATGGAAGAGCCTGTTTTTGAAGAAAAAAAAAATTGTCAGAGTAAGGTATTTTCCCAGACAGGTTAAAATATGCCATTGCCAGGCCTCTCTACAAAAAGGGGAACACCACAGATGCCTAAAATTATCGGCCGGTATCATTGCTTACGGCATTTTCAAAAATCTTTGAGAAAGTAATGTTATCAAGAGTGGATAGCCATCGCAACAGTAATGGGATACTTACTAAATCACAGTTCGGATTTCAGAAATGCTGTTCCACTGAGAAAGCAATATACAATTTCAATGTCCACATAACAGAGTCTTTAAATAGTAAAATGTCACCAGTAGGAATATTCTGAGACTTATCCAAAGCATTTGATTGTGTGTGAACCATGACATTATGTTAGAGAAATTACAATTCTATGGTATAAATTAAACAGCATATGAGTGGTTTAAGTTATATTTACAGAACAGGAAGCAAAAAGTCTTTATATGCTTCAAGTGATTCAAAGGAGTTTGCCACTTCATCTAACTGGGGTAAAATTACATTAGGTGTTCCACAAGGTTCAATCATGGGTCCCCTACTGTTCTTGATATATGTGAATGACCTCCCTTCTTATGTGAAACAAGATGCTGAACTGACACTGTTTGCTGATGATACAAGTATAATTATTAATCCAGTAAAAGAAAGTCCAATTGAAAATGATACAAATAAGGTCTTTGGAAAAGTAATTAATTGGTTTTCTGCGAATGGGTTTGCTCTAAACTTTGAAAAAAAAAAAAAAAAAAAAAAAAGTGCATCCAATTTTCTGCTGCAAAAAGTACAGTTCCTTCAATAAATATAACACATCAACAGAAGTCAGTAGACAGGGTAGAGCGTACTAAGTTCTTGGGTGTACATATAGATGAGAATCTTAACTGGAAAATTCATATTTTGGATCTTATAAAGCGACTAGATTCAGCAACTTTTGCAATCAGAATAATTGCCAATTTTAAGGATATAGAAATTAGTAAGCTAACATACTTTGCATACTTTCACTCTCTGATGTCATACTAGACAAAAAGTATTCACTGCTCAAAAGAAAGTGGTTAGAATAATGTGTGGGGTTCATAGTTGCACATCTTGTAGGCATCTTTTTAAAAGATTGGGAATTCTTACAACAGCCTCACAGTATATTTACTCACTAATGAAATTTGTTCTCAACAACATGGACCAGTTTAAAAACAACAGTGACATTCACGATTATAATACCAGAAAAAAGGAAGACTCACACTATCCTTTACTCAACCTATCTTTGGCACAGACAGGAGTGAAAAAGGGTGCTATAAAAATTTTCGACAAATTACCAGATGAAATAAAATGTCTGACAGACAGCAGTAATAGCTTCAAAAATAAATTGAAATCATATCTCCTTGACAACTCCTTCTATGACATACATGAATTCTTGAATAGGAATAAATAAATCTATAAATACAGTATATGCATTTTGTGCCATTTAAGGGAATGGAGTAAATAATAAAAATATTAATCTTTAACTCTGTATTGTTATATATTAAAAAGTCTTGTTTCATATGTACATTTCTTGTGCACATGAATGACACATTCCACATCATAATAGCTACCGTACCGTGCGATTTATCAATGGAACATGCAACCAACTAACTAACAGGTGATCAGACAGGATGCTTATGTATGTGTCACCTGTCAGAGTCATATCCAGACGTATCAGGGGCACCGTATCACTTCAACTGCACATGCCCCACGCCATTACAGATCCTCCATCAGCATGAATAGTCCCCTACTGACATGCAGGGTCCACGATGTTGTCTCCATACCTGGACATGTCCATCTGCTCGATACAATTTGAAATGAGACTCATCCGACCAGGCAACATGTTTCCAGTCATCAACAGTCCAATGTCGGTGTTGACAGGCTCAGGCAAGGAGTACAGCTGTGTGTTGTGCAGTCATCATGGGTACACGAGTGGGCCTCTGGTTTCGAAAGCCCATATCGATGATGTTTTGTTGAATGGTTCGCATGCTGACACTTCATGGCTCGTCACTGAAATCTGCAGCAATTTGCAGAAGGGTTGGACTTCTGTCATGTTGAACAATTCTCTTCAGTTGTCGTTGGTCTTGTTCTTGCAAGATCTTTTTCCGGCCGCAACGATTTTGGAGATTTGATGCTTATTCACAATATGCTCGTGAAATGGTTGTATGGGACAATCCCCACTTTGTCACTACATTGGAGATGCTGTGGCCCGTCTCTCATGCGCTGACTATAACACTACATTCAAACTCAGTTAAGTCTTGAATAACCTGCCATTGTAGAAGCAGTAACCAATGTAACAAAAGCACCAGACACTTGTCTTATATAGGTGTTGCTGAACACAGCGCCATAATCTGCATGTTTAAGTATCTGTGTATTTGAATACGCATACATATACCAGTTTATTTGGCACTTGAGAGAGAGGGGGGGGGGGGGGCGGGGGGGGAGGGGGGGGGGAGGGAGGGAGGGAGGGAGGGAGTGTGTATGTATATGTTTAACTTCACATGTTGGAATAAGCATAAGGAATTATTTCTAGTGAATATGTTCCATATAATTGTAAATTAAAGCAACTAAGTTTAATTTAAAGATGGGAAGCAAAATATTTATGAGAAGTCCACATCAAAACTTACCCAGTATTAACAGAATACGGCATTGTTTTCTTTCCAGATAATGTACCTTTTCATAAAGTGCTGGTAGAGAATGCACCAGCTAGCAAAAAGTAGCATAGCTTCTTAATCTGGTATGGCTAAATTATCATTACGATAAAGCTAAAATTCTGCATTCTGGCCCGAAACAGTCCAGTTGACCTGGATGCACTCTTTGTCATCCTCTGCCAGTGACATCATTGGATGCAGTATGGAGGGTATATGGTCAGCATACAACTCTCTTGGTCGTTGTTTGGTTTCTCGACCTTGGATCGATTATAATCAGTTGTGTAGCTCCTCAGTCGGATCACAAGGCTGAGTTCACCCCATCCACTATTCCTATCAAGGAAAAATCCCTGGCAGTACCAGGAATTAAACCTAGGTCCTCCGCATGACAGTAAGTCGTGCTGATCACTTGGACAACTAAATCAGGATTACTACTTGGTAACTTTCTAAGGAGGAAAAGCTTCCCACGTTGTGACAAACCTCCATATCATGTAGGACGTGTGATCAAAAAGTAATGGAAATTTTTGTATTTTTTCAAGGATCTTCATTTATTCATCAACACCAACTTCATCCTTTTCAAAGTAATCCCCGTATCATATAACATTCTTGTGCCAGCACTTTTTCCAATCTTAGAAGCAGTTTTGAAACTCACTTTTCAGTATAGTGTTCAGTTCGTTCAGTGATTTTATTTTTATCTCTCAATGGTGGCAAAACAACATACTTTCTTGAAACTTCCTGGTAGATAAAAACTGTGTGCCCGACCGAGACTCGAACTCTGGACCTTTGCCTTTCGCCCGAGTTCGAGTCTCGGGCACACAGTTTTAATCTGCCAGGAAGTTTCATATCAGCGCACACTCCGCTGCACAGTGAAAATCTCATTCTGGAAACATCCCCCAGGCTGTGGCTAAGCCATGTCTCCACAATATCCTTTCTTTCAGGAGTGCTAGTTCTGCATGTTTCGCAGAAGAGCTTCTGTAAAGTTTGGAAGGTAGGAGACGGATACTGGCAGAAGTAAAGCTGTGAGTACCGGTCGTGAGTCGTGCTTCAGTAGCTCAGTTGGTAGAGCACTTGCCCGCGAAAGGCAAAGGTGCCGAGTTCAAGTCTCGGTCGGGCACACAGTTTTAATCTGCCAGGAAGTTTCATATCAGCGCACACTCCGCTGCAGAGTGAAAATCTCATTCTGGGAACATACTTTCTTGTTCTCTTCAGACACTGGAATTGAAAGAAGTCACAGGGGCCCATGTCTGGCACATACAGTGGCTGAGGCCACATAACACCTTCTTCTTTTTCTTTTCTTTCTCTCTCTCTCTCTCTCTCTCTCTCTCTCTCTCTCTCTCTCTCTCTCTCACACACACACACACACACACACACACAGACACCGCCCCCTCCCTTTTTTTTTGCCAAAAAGTCATGAACAAGCATCGAGGTGTGGGCAGGAGCATTATCATGATGCAATTTCCAGGAGTGGTTTTGCCACAATTCTGGTTGTTTTCTTCAGACTGCTTCATGCAACTAGTGTGTAACTTCCAGGTAGTACTTCTAACTGACCGTACGAGAATATGGGTGGAACCCACGATGCACTATCCCATTGTGACTTACGAATACTGTGAGAAGAATCTTAACATGTGATCGAACTCGTCAAATACTTTGTAGTCTTGGCTCTCCAAGCAGTTTCCATTGGAAAATGTAAACTTTCACGAATGGAATTGAGCCAGGATGTGAATCGGACGTTCAACAAAGCTACGAATCCCCTTGAAAATGTCCTCCACATATGGGGATGAAACGTCGGGTTTTAAAATGAGATCCTTTCTACCATGACATAATAGCCGAGAATATTTTATTAATTGTGAGTTTCCATTGGGTCTTGGTTTCAACGTCACATCCGTATACTCACCTTTTGTTACTGTTATAACCTTCTTTAGAAGTTCTGGATCATTGCTGACTTCATTTAGCAATTCCTAAATGATGTCTACATGATGACATTTTTGGTCGAAATTCAACAATTTTGGGACACACTTTGCAGCTACATGTTTCATGCAAAACATTCAAAAGTTGTTTGGCATGAACCGAAGGGTATTCCAACATCAGCAACCTCTCCAATGGTGATTTTGTGATTTTTCAGAAACATTTTCTTCACTTCTTACACATTTCTGTCAGTAACTGATGTGGTAGGATGTCCAAGGCAGTTGTTATCCTCCACATCATCTCAGCACTGTTTGAAACATTTATACCACTTGTAAACTCTTGCCTTACTCATAATTGATTTTCCAAAAGCCACAGTCAGCATTTAAAAAGTGATGCTGCACATTACTCCATTTTTCAAGTGAAATTTAATGCAAATTCTTTGATCCATCTTTCGTAAAGGAAAAATTCACTGAGCAGTCAAAAACACAAATAACTCTTTTTTTCGACTGTCAACAATGAACTAAATATTCAAAACAGCTGAAAATGCAAACATACATCAAGAACATGTGAGCCAACAACAAATATTTTTTTTTTGAATATCGGATGTAAAAGTTCGTGAAATTATAAAAGTTCCCATTACCTTCTAATCACATCTCACATATGTGTACCCAACAGAGGTGACATAAGGAGCAGTGAGGAGCAGCAAATCTATCAAAGATAGCAAGAAATTCCTGAGGCATGTAATAATTTACTTCTGAGTTATTGTAAACCACACTTTTTTATTAGCTGTTTTCTTCTTGGTCTCATGGTTCTCCAATTTCCATTTGCCTTACCCACCCAGACCCTCTCTGTCCTCCACACAATTTGGCTCATCTGGCTACTATGCAGATGTGAATGGATAAAAGGGGAAACTGTAGTCAGGGAAAAATTATCACTAGAAAATTACTCACCTGCCATCATTTTTGCCAAGTGGTTCATCATACTTGACACCAATCCACCAGCCATCCTTAAAGTCAACCTGACCTGTCCAAAATAAAAAAATATGGCAATTACACTTTTTTTCACGACAGGTACTGTTAGGATGCTTGATGAATGGGAAATCTGCTTTACATTCACAGAATGTTTGCTCCAAGACGGAACATTCACTGCTACATCAAAGTGGTGATGAGGTTCAGAACACAATCAGGCATCCACTCCACATTGCATTGACTTATGATTGCGCTACACAAAAAATGTCTGCTCTAGTCTTTTTAAAAAGAACTGATCCCACAAGTAATGAGTTTGTTTTGGAAACAGACATTCCACAGCTATCCTTTGTTTTTGTTTTATTTTATTTATTTAATCTTTCTTTCTATCAGTCACAGTTTGACTGAGGCTCGGCTGCTGGCAGGAATGACTGCTTGACAATAGAGCTGCAACCCCTAAACAAGTTGCAAATACAGAAAAGTAAATAAATAAATAAATAGGATTATCACCAATGCAACTTAGTTTGGCCGTGCCAACTGGATTGCAGACTAACAGCTTCGCTGATGCCAGGAATGACTGCTTGGGGCAGGACTGTGACCCCAAAATCTGGCACAAAGAACAAAATATAAATAAATAAAATAAAAACTCTAACTAACTTTCAGCTCATGTTTGAAAAAGTATGGAAAACTAAAAAGATACCAGAAGACTGGAAAGTGGCTCTCATTCATCCCTTGCACAAGAAAGGTGATAAGCAAAATGTAAATAACTACAGAGGTATATCTTTGTTGTCAGTGGGTTATAAAATATTGTCAACAATACTGCTAAACAAGGAAGAAGCAACACTAGGTAGCCATTTGGGGAAATATCAGAATGGATTTAGAAAGGGTAGATCTCGCTCAGAACAGATTTTCAACCTAAAGTCCATAATTCATCACAGACTTACAAACTCCAAAGACATAGTTCTAACATTTATGGATTTTAAAAAAGGCATTTGACTCAGTTGATAGGGAAACATTAGATAAAGTGATCAGAGAATTCGGCATCAAATATAAATTAGCAAACCTTATTTGTGAAACACTCACAGACACCAAGTCAAAAATAAAGTTTCGGTGTGAAATATCGAAGGCATTCAACATAAAAACAGGTGTAAGGCAAGGTGATGGCCAGTCTCCACTCCTCTTTAACTGCGTACTAGAGAAAATAGTAAGAGAATGGAAAGAAAAACTAAAAGAACAGTAGGTATCACCAATCAGACTGGGAACTAAAAACAAAGGTATTGATATTCACTGTTTAGCATTTGCAGATGATTTTACCATTCTTTCTGAAAATCTAACAAGTGCTGGAATACAAATCAATTTCTTAGAAGAAACAGCCAAAGAAGCAGGTTTAAGAATATCTGTAGAAGAAACAAAATTTACGACAAATATAAAAAATGCTCTGTAATCCCTCGCAGCAGACATTGGCCAGATAAAGAGGGTAAATAAATTTAAATATTTGGGAGAAATTATCCAAGAAAATGGCTTAGAAAAATTCGCTGTAGAGGAAAAAGTACAAAAAATGGAGAGAGCTTATGGAAAACAAGGAGTGTTTGCAACAAAAGATGTCTGTCTATTTTTTTTTTTTTTTTTACACTTATACAGAATGAACAGCAACAGATTAACCAAACAGATTTTTAAATATCTTTTGGACAAGAAGTCAACAATAGCCTGGATTCAAGAAATTAGGAAAGATCTGGAAAGAAACAACATAAGTGAAACAGATGCAACAGAAAGAGATTTTCAAGAGGAAAGTGTTACAAATGGAAGGATTCCACGGAAAGAGGGAGAAGCAGACATGGTCAAAATGGTCCAAGGAGAGAAAAAGGATACTCAGTGAAAAGATGAAAGAATACTGGAAGAAAAAGAAAGAACAACAAAGAAGGAAGCAATGAAATTGGTGTGCGGTCCTTAGACGACCCAAACGAAGAAAGAAAGAAAGAAAAAAAAGAAAAACAGACTTAGCTGTGGAATGTCTAGTTATGAAACAAATGCTTTATCAACTATGGACCAGCCATAAAAATTTCCCTTGAAAATAATAGAGAAGATCAGGTTCTGATGGACATTAAAGTGCAGTTATTAATATTCAAAATATAATACATAACAGGACATCTGATACATGCAGAATTACTACCATGCACACGGTGGGAGGGGGCATCTCAATTCTGAACAATACACATTATAGTGCATTTCATACAATAATTATGCAATATGGAATACTACAGTCACTGCTTTATGAACTTCCAGCATGCTGGAATAGCTGTGGGTCAGCAACTTCGGTTAATCAGTACAACGAAAAACCGTTCCAAAGACGCAAATTTTACTTTTTTTCTTCACTTGATGACTAGTTTCAGGGCGAGACACATTCTAAATCATCTTAACATAGTAAAAAATGGTATTTACACAGATGTGAAAACCACGTCAAAAATGTATGCGTTGTAACTTCAATGCAAATTTTTGACATGGTTTTCATATCTTTGGAAACTTCATTTTTGTCCGCGTTACAATGATTTGAAAATGGGTCTCGGCCAAAAACTAGTCACTAAGTGAACAAAAAAAGTAAAATATGCAACTTTCGGTTGGTTTTTTGTTGTACTAACCATTCATTTGTTGTCACATCAAATATTGCATTCAAATGACAGTATAATGTTTAAATACTAATTATAATTACCTTATTCTCCTTTGACAGTACTATAATATGCAGTTAATTAAATGTGAATGAAGATATGCGAAACAACAAATCAGAAAATGAGTGTGGAAATCAACTACCAGTGCCTTTACACCAAAGCTCTGGAATCTGACACAGTTCAGAATATGCAGTGCAGTACCTAGTTTTGCTAAGCAACAAATGCAATTTTTTCCATACCTGCATACATCACAGTGCCCCTGCGCTTTGGGTTGCCTGGGACACTGACCTCACAACGGCTACCCACAGTCGCTGCTTTAGCTAAACGTTCATTTTCCTCTTCCTCACGCCGCCTTTCTTCCTCACGTCTTTTCATTTCCTCTTCATTGTATTTCCCAAGTTTGTTAGACTCTAGGAAAGCTTTCACCGTGCCTGTAAATGCAGACAAGAAGCAAGATTGTGAATCATTACAATGATCTCCTCCATGCAGCTGCAACGGCACTCTTCTTTTATCAGAACATTTACACTTCAGGTGGATTTGTTGTATAGATGTGATAAAGATTCAATTGTAGTATTATTTAGGCACTTGTCAACTACCACAACAGATAACTGAGAGTCATAAAACATTTATTTAATCTAAAACATACAGGCTACAGGAAACGAGATTACTCGTCATCTATCGTAGATTGTGCTGTAAGAGTTAAGACTGTGTATCTGGCCATTATTAACTATCAGCAGGTGAAATTTCAAGTACTTGCTAAATGACACCCTCTGCTTCACACTCACAGCAGGTGGCTCTGTCTCAGCCTGAGGTCTGAGTGAACTATCCCTCATTTCCAACCCTGCTCCTTCAGACCGTCCCTCATTCCTCCCAGCTGAAGGAAATAGATATAGTTTTTTCTAGCTTCTAATGCTTCTTTCAGCAAGTACTTTGAACTCTATATCCCGAATGTCAATATGGCCAGTGATCTAAACATCTTTAATATATTTTTACTGGAAAGCACTGTCAATTTCTTGCAGTAGCATTCAAGGTAACTGGAAGATTATGTTGCATCTTGCACTGGTAATAAACTAAATTGCTACAATGATTATATCAAAGAGAAAACTGACTTGAAAAAACTGTAATACTATAAGGAGGCAGTATGGCAGGCCAGTATCGCTCACAGACATATATAAAAATACAAAAGAACCATTTGTTTCTTCCTCAAAGGGATGGGTTAGAAATTATGGTCGAGTCACTCAGATTCAAGGATGAGAGGGATTCAGAACCAAGGATGGGAGGAATTTACCTCTTTTTCTTCTCCTTCTTCTTCTTCTTCTTCTTCTTCTTCTCGTAACACAATACATTTTTAAAGACAATCTTATGATTCTGTTGCACAGAAGGTCATTTTTCTATGAATATTAAGAACCAAAGAGTTTTCACCAGAAATTTACAGAAAAAGTTAGATGAAAACACAAATTTTGCTAATTTACAAGGAAACAGCATAACTGGCCAGTACTTACATTGTGTGTCCTTGTACATCTACATCTACAGCTACAAAACCACAAGCCATCTTACAAGATGTAGCGAAAGGTACTTCTGGTACCTATACCTTTTCCCCCACATACCAGTTCCATTCACAAATGGTGTATGGTAAGAATGATTGGCAATAAAGCACCATATGAGGTCTAATTTCCCCTATTTCTCAATGTGATGATTTCGTGAAACATATTTGGGTGGAAGTAATATACTTCTCGACTATTCTTGGAACGTACATTCCCGAAATTTCAATGGTAAACTTCTCCCTGATGCAGAATACCTCTCTTGAAGCGGCTGCCACTGGAGTTCGTCGAGCATTCCGTAATGCTCTTGTGACAACCATACAATCCCTTGACATGACGCAGACCTGTTTTTGGATCATCTGTATCACTTCTATTAATTCTTCTTGACAAGGGTCCCAGACAACGCACAATACTCAAGCATATAACAAACAAGTGTTTAGTAACACATTTCTCTCATCGATAAATAACATATCCTTAAGATTCTTGTAATGCATCTCAGTCAGGTATCTGCTTTTCTTACTATTTGTTTTATGTGGGCATTCCACTTAAGGTCGCTCTGGGTGGTTACTCCTAGGTATTTTACAGTAGTTGCTGTTTTCAGTGGTTTGTCATCATAGTATAAATGAACAGTAGAAGACTTCTTCATCAATTTATGCACAAAATGTTACATTTATTTACAACCAAGGTCAACTGTTAGTCTTTGTACAAACAGCTAGTCCTCAGCAGGTCATCTACATCTACACCTATATTTCGCAAACCACTTAACGGTGTGTGACGGAGGGTACCTTGAGTACCTCTATCAGTTCTTCCTTCTATTCCTGTCTTGTATTTTTCGTGGAAAGAAAGATTGTTGGTATGCCTCTGTGTGGGCTCTAATCTCTCTGATTTTATCCTCATGGTCTCTTCGTGAGATATATGTAGGAGGGAGCAATATAATGCTTGACTTGTCAGTGACGGTATGTTCTCGAAACTTCAACAAAAGCTCGTACCAAGCTACTGAGCATCTCTCTTGCAGAATCTTCCACTGGAGTCTATCTATCATCTCTGTAACGCTTTCACAATTACTAAATGATCCTATAACGAAGTGCACTGCTCTCTGTTGGATCTTCTATCAACCCTATCTGGCCCGAATCCCACACCAGTGAGCAGCATTCGAGCAGTGGGCGAACAAGTGTACTGTAACCTACTTCCTTTGTTTTCGGGCTGCATTTCCTTAGGATTCTTCCAATCAGATAATTTATGGAATCAAGTGCTTCCAGTTGCTGACCTGCTATATTGTAGCTAAATGATAAAGGATCTTTCTTTCCATGTGTTCTCAGCACATTACACTTGTCTACATTGAGATTCAATTTCCATTCCCTGCACCATGTGTCAATTTGTTGCAGATCCTCCTGCATTTCAGTACGATTTTCCATTGTTACAACCTCTCGATATACCACAGCATCATCTGCAAAAAGCCTCAGTGAACTTCCGATATCATCCACAAGGTCATTTATATATATATTGTGAATAGCAACGGTCCTACGACACTCCCCTGCAGCAAACCTGAAATCACTCTTACTCCGGTAGACTTCTCTCCACTGAGAATGACATGCTGCGTTCTGTTATCTAGGAACTCTTCAATCCAATCACACAATTGGTCTGAAAGTCCATATGCTCTTACTTTGTTCATTAAACAACTGTGGGGAACTGTATAAAACGCCATGTGGAAGTCAAGAAACATGGCATCTACCTGGGAACCCATGTCTATGGTTCTCTGAGCCTCATGGGTGAATAGCGCTAGCTGGGTTTCACACGATCGTCTTGATTCCTACAAAGTAGATTTCTAGTCTCCAGAAAAGTCATTATTCTGTAACATAATACATGTTACAAAATTCTACAACTTATCGACGTTAGAGATATAGGTCTATAGTTCTGCACATCTGTTTGACGTCCCTGCTTGAAAACGGGGATGACCTGTGCCCTTTTCCAATCTTTTGGAACGCTATGCTCTTCTAGAGACCTACAGTACACCACTGCAAGAAGGGGGGCAAGTTCCTTTGCGTACTCTGTGTAAAATCGAACTGGTATCACATCAGGTCCAGCAGCCTTTCCTCTTTTGAGCGATTTTAATTGTTTCTCTATCCCTCTGTCGTCTATTTCTATATCTACCATTTTGTCATCTGTGCGACAATCTAGAGAAGGAACTACAGTGCAGTCTTCCTATGTGAAACAGCTTTGGATAAAGACATTTAGTATTTCCGTCATTAGTCTGTCATCCTCTGTTTCAGTACCATTTTGGTCATAGAGTGTCTGGACATTTTGTTTTGATCCACCTACCTCTTTGAAATAAGACCAAAATTTCTTAGGATTTTCTGCCAAGTCAGTACATAGAACTTTACTTTTGAATTCACTGAACGCCTCTTGCATAGCCCTCCTCATACTACATTTCACTTTGTGAAATTTTTGTTTGTCTGCATGGCTTTGACTATGTTTATGTTTGCTGTGAAGTTCCCTTTGCTTCTGTGGCAGTTTTCTAACTCGGTTGTTGTACCACGGTGGCTCTTTTCCATCTCTTACGATCTTGCTTGGCACATACTCATCTAATACATATTGTATGATGATTATGAACTTTGTCCACTGATCCTCAAAACTATCAGCACTTGAGATAAAATTTTTGTGTTGAGCCGTCAAGTGCTCTGAAATCTGCTTTTTGTCACTTTTGCTAAACAGAAAAATCTTCCTACATTTTTTAATATTTCTATTTACAGCTGAAATCATCGATGCTGTAACCACTTTGTGATTGCCGATTCCCTATTCTGCGTTAACTGTTTCAAAGAGTTCAGGTCTGTTTGTCACCAGAAGGCCTAATATGTTATCGCCATGACTCGGTTCTCTGTTTAACTCCTCAAGGTAGTTTTCAGATAATGCACTTAAAAAAATTCACTGGATTCTTTGTCCCTGCCACTCGTTATAAACGTTTGAGTCTCCCAGTCTATATCTCTGTCTTCAGGCCACGAGTGGCCTACCGGGACCACCCGACGGCCATGTCATCCTCCGTGGAGGATGCAGAGAGGAGGGGCGTGGGGTCAGGACACCGCTCTCCCGGTCGTAAAATGGTATTCTTCATCGAAGCCGCTACTATTTGGTTGAGTAGCTCCTCAATTGGCATCGCGAGACTGAGTGCACCCCAAAAAATGGCAACAGCACACGACGGCCTGGATGGACACCCATCCTATGCCACTAGAGGGCTCTGAACTGTAATGTGTAACATGGCAGTGTGTAACGTAATTATGTCAGTGCGTGAGAAACAGCGTTCTGCAATCAAGTTATGAATTCAAAGAGTTCACCCACACTATACCAGTGCTGTGACATCTACAACAATCTGATACCTCGGGTTCATTTACATTGATCCTCCACGCAGTCCCAATGTTGCCCCCATCTGATTTTCATCTGTTTCCAAAACTTAAAGAACTCCACTGAGGACTTCACTTTGATAGTGATGCAGTTGGTGCAAACAGAGGAGAGGTGGTGGTTCCACCAACGAAGTCAAACATTCTACAGTGACAGTGTCAAGAAACTGGTCTCTCGTTGGGAGAAATGTATTTGTCACTAGGGTGACTACGTTGAAAAATAAATATGTAGACATGTAAAATAAAGATATAGAATGTTAATAACATTTGTTTTATTTAAAAAGCTTTAACAATTTTCACACAAAATGTGGAAGCATTACTTTTCAGCAGGCCCAATTACTTTTTGTGCAAGAGTTAATTTCTTATAAAAGTTCATCCATGTAATTATAAAACTTTTTTTTGTCTCCATCTGGCGATGTGTACACAAAAACAGCAACTGTATTTAAACTTGGAAGTTCAACGATACAAAGTTCTGCATTTTTTCACTGGCTAGATTATTATATTTAGTTACACTGTTGCATTCAATCTTTTCTCTTACATAGTCCCAGCTACTCTGATAGTTTCCTACAAGACATGCTTTAAGTGTGAGATGTGTGTTCTCTAACATGTTTTGATTAAGCCAGTGGTTAGAAAAGCGTAGGTCAGAAATGTCATTCAGATCATTTAACATTATTTCCATTTCATCTTAAAATTAGATACACGAACTATATACGAAGGATGTTTAATAAACAATGTACACTTTTCTTTCCTTCAATGTCTGTTGAAAAAATGCAGAATCTGTTGTGGAACATTGTGGAATATTTCCACTTCAGCCTCTATAGTTCCATGAAATTTCTATACATGGTGGCACTATATGTCGCCTTCAAAGTGGCGTTTGTAACTGGGGTGTGTTCCAAGCAGACAGCTGTCATGGAGTTTCTTTTGGTGGAAAACCAGAGCTTTGCAGATGTTCACAGGCACTTGAACAATGCCCACGGAGGCCTGGCAGTGAGCAAAAGCATGGCAAGTCATTGGGTGGGGTGTCTGTCACCACAGCAACAAAGTTGTGCAAACCTGTCCAATTTCCGAAGTGCCCACTGGCAGCACACAGCTGACTCCTGCAATGTTGGAACATATGGACACACTCATTCAAGATGACCAATAGATCACAATCAAACACCTTGCTGCTCAACTGGATTTCTGTGCTGGTAATGCTGACACACTCGTCCACTAGTTGGGGTATTCAAATACCTGTTGCCTGCTAGTTTCCTCACCGCCTAACAGAAGACTATAAAGAGGAATGAAGGACCATATGTGTACAATTGCTTGTGCATTATGAGGCTGATTGTGACAATCTTTTGTCACACTTCATCACCAGTGATGGAACACTGGTTCATAATTTTGAAATGGAAACAAAATGGCAATCCAAGGAATGGCATCGCACCACCCCTCATTTGAAGAAAAAGTTCAAAACCTCACTCTCAGCCAGCAAAGGCATGGCAGCAGTCTTCTAGGCCTCTGAAGGAGTTATTCAGTTTGATGTCCTGCCTCATGGTGCAACAATCAACTCTGAAGTGTATTGTGCTGCCCCCAGGAAAATGAAGAAACGACTTCAGCACGTTCGTTGCCGCAAAAATGCAAACGAACTTCCCCTTCTCCATGAAAACACAAGCCCTTACACAAGTCTGTGCACCCAAAAGGAGCTCAAGAAACTTCACTGGACTATTCCTCATCCATCCCACAGACTGGATCTCGCAGCACCCAACTTCCAACTTTTTGGCCAAATGAAGCATGCGAACAGTACGTGGATGGGGAGGGGGTTGCTGATGCAGTAAGGCTTTGCCTCTTATGTCGACCAGTAGAGTGGTACCACGCAGGCATACAGGTCCTCCCAGTAAAGTAGCATAAGGCTGTCGCACTGAATGGAGATTATATTTAAAAACAAGGTTTTGTAGCTAAAAGAGTGGGTAATAACATGGTGCATTAGAATCTTCATTAAAACCAACCTGCTTTCATAAAAAAAGTATTACATTACTTACTGAATGCCTCTCGAATTACTTCTTACTTGACCACGTGCCTCACTTGTTGCGCTAGTGTCCTTGGTGGAAGAAACTCTTAATTATTTCTAGGGATTCGATTCTTGGTGTCTCAGTTTTGGTTTGTTGGTTCACTAGATGTGGGATTCCGTCATTATTCTATGGATAAATTTCCAATTTCTTCTTTATTGCAGTTCTTTTCACCCATCTATCTATTAATGACTGCCTTATTTCTGTATTTGTTGGTCTGAAATTAAGATGGGGAGGTGTGTTGCTGTTTTTTTTTTTTTCTTTTTTCCTTGTTCCTGTTCACATACTGGTCGACAACTGTTTGTTTTTGTTCAGCCCTTTCACCTCAAGACAATTACCTTTTATCTGTTCTTTCACTTCAAGACAGTCATTATTAGCAGCTGTTTCACACCAGGACAGGAGGTGTTTTTATTTACCAGCTTGTCTGTTTGTGTATTTTTTTTTAATGTATCTGGTTTTCCTATTTTTGTCATGTGTATGAAAGGGGCAAATTATTGCAAATATGAATCTTTCCCTGTATGTTTCAATGTGTAGACCATGAGCTGCATATCTGTTCTTTTTTTTCCCTCCAGTCAAAAAATTTTGAAATTCACAGACAGTCTTATGTACGCCTGTAACAGTCTTGATCTATTTGTATCATGTAGTGATTCACAGACTTCACTTTTCCATTCAAGCACTGGACATATTAAGAGGTAATGGATGAATTATTTTGTTCACTTAGTGCAGTAGTTTCAGTATGCATTCTGGAGAAGCCATCATGTTCCTCTGAAATTCTGTCAGAGGTTTTAGTGTCGTTCGAGCCACAATAATAATTAATGTACCGTTTGCTGAGATGTCTCCAGTTAACATCTCTGCATTTTACACTGCTTTTTTGATTGGTGCACCAGATTTTATGAAATTGTGCACAATGAAATGATTATCTAATTTGTCCTGTAGCAATTTATCATAGTTTCTTCTTGACTACCACCTATGGTAAGAACTTTATCTTGATGATTATTTGATGTCAATGCACTACACTTCTGTTTTCCAATATTCAGCCAACTGTTGGAGTTGGTATGCCTTTGCCTTCCTCCAACCTTCAAAATGTATAAAAAGCAGTATGCTACGTGATACAATCTGATAATATAACTACATCCATTGTTGGTAGAAGCTCACTGAATTAGATGATTTGTATTGCAGTTTGGAACTACACACTGTACAAGGACGCACAGCATATCTGAGCAGCTAATGCATCTGGAATTTAGTATGTGTACAAATCATGGGTTACAATTCTAAAAGTAAAATACATTGTTCATAAATACAACTGCAAAACCATGACTGAACCACAAGAACAGAATAAAATGTGTGCCGTACACGATTAATTGTAATACAAATAAAGAACTGAAGTTTCAAATTAATGAAACATAACATTAGCAGAAAAAAATCATAATTATTTACCTGGCCTCTTGGCATACTCTTCTGGAGGTAATTCAAATTTTTCAACTTTTGATAGATCTTCAAATTCAGTCTGCAATTCAAATTTGTCAATAACCTGCAAAATAAACACACTGTTATCAACTATCTGAGAATGAAGATTTAAATTTCTGTTACCAACACATTTTTCTGAAAGCAAATTATAATGAGAAGGTACTGCTTTGATGGCGGAGCTATGTTCTTACGAACAGGGTAAGGCTTAGGCAGTACTACTCTGTTCAGTCAATGGGTTCTGAGTAAATACTCCCTTTGTCAGAAAAGTTCCAGGACAGGTTGTTTTATTTCTTAGTTTGCAGTAATAAAAAGGACCAAATGTTGTTTTTCTGTGATCTGGTGTGTACATGTCCTTGAAGTGATGTTGGCCATATTTCCATCCAAACTCACTAAATTGCTTAACAACGTACTGTTTGGGTTGTTGATGGAATAGTTGTGGTGATAAAATGGATGCTGATTGTGAGCAAAGAGTAAACACAGCTCAGGAAACCTGCTAGTGAAAAATGGACAATGATTAAGCAAGCATATGCAGATGAGGCACTTTCAAGAAGTCGTGTTTTCAAGTGGCGGAAAAGGTTTTGTGAAGGCAGAGATTCAGAGCAAGATGCCAGAGCTATACAACACAACACAATATTGTAGTGCCTGTGTTACTCTGAATCATAATGCTATGTTCCTTCAGACATGCATGCATGTCCAAGGAATTGGCATTGCGACACCTGCAGCCATTATGAAATACATGAAATATATTTTAATGTACGGAAAGTTCTGGTTGAGAATTATGAATTATTTAGGAATAAAGAAAATGACTCACCGAAAGGCAGAAACACTACATTGTCAATAGGTGCACAAATGGAAAGTACAGAGATTTGCTAGCTTTAGGAATGACCTTTATTTTTTTCAAGCTTGTAGGAAAAACATGCACACAAACACACACAACTCACTCACATGCACACACCTGCCTCTCTACATTGTGCTCTGTTGACTGCCAGCTCTTTCCTAGCCTACAGTGAGTGTACTGTGGTCCGGTGGGGGTGCAGTGTGGAGTAGGGTGAGGATGGAGAGGGGTGGGAGGCAGGTAGGGGGTTGGGGGAAGCATCTAGCAGCTCGTGGGAGAGTGAGGAGCCGTCTGTGAGCTAGCTAGGGTTGCAGAAAGAGGGGGCAGTGGCAAGATGGCTTGGCACACAATTTCGTACACTAGAGCGTGAGATAGTAACAAACAACTAGCTGACACAAAATGGGCAGGGTACTGGCGCAGGGGATGGTGCGCAAACACGCAAGCACTCACAACGTATGAACGTGAAAACACACACACACACACACACACACACACACACACACACACAATTGGGCGGGGGTGGAGGACAGCAAATTACTTTAGGTTTAGGGCAGGGAGGTTACGGGAGTGAAGGATTCACTGTAAGGATAGCTTCCGTCTACGTAGCTCAGGAAAGCTGGTAGTGGTGGGGAAGATGCAGATGGCATGGGTTGCAATGCATGTTGTGCTCTGCTGCATGTTGTGCCACTGGGTGGTCCACCTCGTCTTTGGCAACAGTTTTGCAGTGGACATTCATTGTAATTGACAGCTGGTTGGTTGTCATACCAACATAAAATGCTGTACAGTGGTTGCAACAAGGTCGACCAGCCAGTGGCGCAACGTGCAGCAGGGCACAACCTTTTGTTTGTGTACCCATCGACGATGCAGCACTTCTCCCTTTCGGTGAGTCATCTCCATTATTCCTAAATAGTTCGTAGCTTAATAAATCACCTGAACCAAGGGTCATTCCTGTCAAATATTCACATTACTGAGAGGTAAAACTGGGGAAAGGAAGATTCCAAAAATTCAAGGTCCAACCATTTTCGATCTCATGGCCTTTTGATTTCCAGGCATGCACCTTATTTATTAGATCACCAAATATACTTGCTGAAAATAGAGTATGTAATGATCCACTGTAAGCATATATTTAACACTCTATTTGCAATAAAATTAAGAGGAGAATATGTAGTGAGGTCAGATTTGTTGTTGTTGTTGTCTTCAGTCCTGAGACTGGTTTGATGCAGCTCTCCATGCCACTGTATCCTGTGCAAGCCCCTTCATCTCCCAGTACCTACTGCAACCTACATCCTTCTGAATCTGCTAAGTGTATTCATCTCTTGGTCTCCCTCTACGATTTTTACCCTCCACGCTGCCCTCCAATGCTAAATTTGTCATCCCTTGATGCCTCAAAACATGTCCTACCAACTGATCCCTTCTCCTAGTCAAGTTGTGCCACAAACTTCTCTTCTCCCCAATCCAATTCAATACTTCCTCATTAGTTACGTGATCTATCCACCTTATCTTCAGCATTCTTCTGTAGCACCACATTTCGAAAGCTTCTATTCTCTTCTTGTCCAAACTAGTTATTGTCCATGTTTCACTTCCATACATGGCTACACACCATACAAATACTTTCAGAAACGACTTCCTGATACATAAATCTATATTCGATGTTAACAAATTTCTCTTCTTCAGAAACGCTTTCCTTGCCATTGCCAATCTATATTTTATATCATCTCTACTTCTACCATCATCAGTTATTTTACTTCCTAAATAGCAAAACTCCTTTACTACTTTAAGTGTCTCATTTCCTAATCTAATTCCCTCAGCATCACCCGATTTAATTTGACTACATTCCATTATCCTCGTTTTGCTTTTGTTGATGTTCATCTTATATCCGCCTTTCAAGACACTGTCCATTCCGTTCAACTGCTCTTCCAAGTCCATTGCCGTCTCTTACAGAACTACAATGTCATCGGCGAACCTCAAAGTTTTTACTTCTTCTCCATGAATTTTAATACCTACTCCAAATTTTTCTTTTGTTTCCTTTACTACTTGCTCAATATACAGATTGAATAACATCGGGGAGAGGCTACAACCCTGTCTCACTCCTTTCCCAACCACTGCTTCCCTTTCATGCCCCTCGACTCTTATGACTGCCATCTGGTTTCTGTACAAATTGTAAATAGCCTTTCGCTCCCTGTATTTTGCCCCTGCCACCTTCAGAATTTGAAAGAGAGTATTCCAGTCAACACTGTCAAAAGGTTTCTCTAAGTCTACAAATGCTAGAAACGTAGGTTTGCCTTTTCTTAATCTTTCTTCTAAGATAAGTCGTAAGGTCAGTATTGCCCTACGTGTTCCAACATTTCTACGGAATCCAAACTGATCCTCCCCGAGGTCCGCATCTACCAGTTTTTCCATTCGTCTGTAAAGAATTCGCGTTAGTATTTTGCAGCTGTGACTTATTAAACTGATGGTTCGGTAATTTTCACATCAGGTCAGATTTAGAAAAAAGAATAAATACAAATAAAAAAAGAATAAATACAACTCACATGCAAACGCATTCCATCTTCAATGGGGAAAGATCCCAGTATAGCAGTATCATCCTCCAATTTTGACACAAGTGTGTCTTCCTTGTTATATAGTTCTATTTTCATAGTTGCTGCACTTCCACCTGTCAGCAATTCAAGTTTGTCCTGTAACAGAGAAAAACATGGATCTCCTTTAGGAACATGTGTCATTCAAGTTTAGTACTAATGATTAAAAATTAAATTGCCAATGGCACTTAAGTTCTTCTCCAGAGTGGAGAAAAGCCGTTCCACAATTAACAGCCTTGACTTCGGTGATACTGGCTGAAGCATTAAGAATTTCTTCGCGGATTTTCTGTGGCTCAATGAGCCAAAGGTTTACTGGAAGATTACAAAGGTAAAGGTTCAAGGCTCTAACCTTGGTTGGGCCTTTTTTTCTGGTATTTCATGTGATTTCATTTCTGACAAAGAAAGTTCATATTACACTGTGGCAACAACATGCCACTTCCAGTAACACTGTGACTAGAAAAGCACTGTGTTATTCAAAACAAACTACACATCAAAAACTGATTGTCTTTTGTTCACTATGTTTTACAGTCATTAACAGTGTTTTTAACAAACTGAACCTTCATGGTACTTCGTATAAGTCTAAAATTATTTTGAATAAAAAAATTGGTCCATGTAACATTATTGACAAGGTGTAATTTTGCATATGACAACCTATAATAAATTGCTGAAACTCAACCATGCCAGACCTAGTAAAGACTAGTTACCTGTAGCTGTGCTCACTTACAGTAATTTTGTTATTACGAGTGATGGTGAATAAGTAAGATGTTGTACTTGCAATAATATCAGCTGCCCTCAAATGTCTGCCTGTTCTAGTAAGCACAGCAACTGATGTGCGCCCTCTCCCCGTCCCCTGCCACTCCACTGCCCCACCGTGCTTGACTAAGTGGCATGCGCAACGTCACTGCCGAGCTGTGCGTGCCAAGCAGCATGGGCAGGAGCACACACGATTGCACTATTGAAGTAATAGACATCATACAATGTGGACATTATGTAACAAATTTAATAATTTTTAATGCAGTTTATGTTCATTTTTAAGTAGTCTGTGTTCTTCCTCAGTGAGTAAGATGTCTTTATACTGAATTTCATCAAAATCAGTTCAACAGTTTAGTCATGAAAACATAAAAGATAGAGTTAAATTATTGTAGTATGTAAGTATAGACTGAACATGCTGAGGATTATATAAGCATTGTATTCATTAAGTTGAATTGCATTATAAGGTGTACAACTTTGCTTCCGCCGTTTTTTCCCCCAATATTTGAGGCTTTAATGAAACAAATTGGTTACACATGTATCATTCAAAGTATTTTCCATCGCTGGCCACTACTTTCTCCCATCTTTCGGGCAGTGTACGAATCCCACGTCGAAAAAATTGTTCATCTTGAAGCGATCCACGAACTGATCCAATTTGTGACTTCTTCATGAGATCGGAAGTGTTGGTCAGCCAGGCCATTGATCTAAACAGGTGACTGCTAGAGGGAGCAATGTCTGTAGAATACGGCAGGTGGGGTAGGATTTTCCATTTTAAGGTTTCCAAGTACATTTTGACCTCTTTTGCAACGTGGGGTCGAGTGTTGTCGTACTGCAAAAGCACTTTATCGTGCCTCTCGCTGTATTGCGGCCTTTTGTCTTTTAATACTCTGCTCAAACGCATTAATTGCATTCGATAATGAGCACCTGTGATTTTCTTCACTTGGTTTACACAATGCTGAGCTGGTCCCGCCAAATGCAGAGCATGATCTTGGAGCCATGAATATTCAAGACTGATGACTTGGAAGCTTGACTGGGATATCCCCATAATTCTTTGCATTTAGGGTTATCGTAATGAATGCATTTTTCATCCCCCGTCACAATGCGATGCAGAAATCCCTTCTGTTTTTGCCTCTGAAGCAACTGCTCACAAACACACAAATGCTCCTCAATGTCTCTTGGTTTCAGCTCACATGGGCTCCAAGTTCCTTCTATCTGAATCATGCCGATAGCCTTGAGACATTTTGAAATGGCTTTTGGGTCACTCCCACTAATTGTGACCATTCTTCTTGAGCTTGACGTGAGTCTTCACTCAGCAATGTCTCCATTCTCCCTTCCATCACTATGCCCATCTGCGACATTAAAATCACCATAACTGAAGCGTTGAAACCACTCACTATACGTTCTTTCACTAATAGCGTCCTTACCATACATACTTGAGAGCATTTGGTGAGACTCAGGCACTGTTTTCTTCATATTGAAACAAAACAGTAACACCTACCACAAATTTTGAGAATTAGGCCCGTAAACTGACATTTTCAATCAAGAACAACTTTATGATGCAGACACAAATCGACTAATGTTTAAATGAGGTTATGTTGTCCGACATCCAAGCTAACTGCCTGACGTCTGCGATCTGTTTCTTTCGACCACTACTTACTGTTTTCGCTACCTATCGGCAAACGGTGGAAGCAAAGTGGTACACCTTTTACATAAAATATATCAACCACTAAGAGCATTTTCTCAAATATGATATGGTTCCAACATCAAAGAGTAAACAGCTTTTTCAAGGAGTAAATATGTTTCCATATGTTGCTTTGTATTACGATATCATTTTTCTGTGATCCGATTATTATGAAATACAGCCTAAGCAATGACCCACGTTACATTCAAGTTACCTGCAAAAATATTCACCTAGCAGTTCTGGACATTTGAGTATTCAGACAGACATACAGAACAGGTTTTTTTTAGTATAGACGATATCCAAACACTACCTGAATATATATATATATAGGGTCGATTAACATCAGAACGTCTAACCCTCAATTCTTTAAAAAATGTCACATAAAAAATATACTATTGGACTAATTGCATGAAATTTCATGTACAAACAGAATCAGGTCATACCGCACCCCACTAAGAGGTTGACAACAAATGAAAATAGAAAGACATAAAAGCATCTCTCACTGCATTACTTCTGGACAAACCGCGATCATATTTTTCATATATCCACTATTACTATTTTACAAAATAATATTCTGAGCTGATGTACCTTCACTCGCGACCCCTGTGATTTCTGAGATCGTGCGTTCAAACAGTTTACAGGCCTGCTAATAGAGGACACATGGGTCGGACCCCTGGCACGCTCTGGCGAGCCGCCAAAGAAAGTGTTATTTAAGCGATCAGAATCGAGTGCTCAGCTTATTCTTACCCTGTATTACTGTTGGCTACTCAAAGTGTTCACCTCATTCTATACCCTGTATTACTGTTAGCCCGTCAATGTGTTCAGTGCTACATGCAACCTGTATCCTGTGTGTTGCTCTATGAAGTACTATGTTTCGTAAATCATGTTTGTTCTTGCTATAGCAAACTTGGTGACAAGTGAAGGTTACATTTTCTCTGTTTTTCTCATTTCCCAGCAGCAAGCTTTCACGAAACAACAGCAGGCTCTCACCACCGCTCTATATCAAGTGGCATCTGCGTCTTCGCGGCACATTATTCTCCCATCAGTGCAACCGTTGCCCTTTCTGGCATACGACGAATTGACTAAAGAGTGGGGTTACTATGAGGCATGGTTACACCAACATTTCCAGGTATTTCGTGTGTATGATGCAAACCTGTGTAGGCTTACAAAGCCTGGGCTGCAGAATTACACAGGCTGGGCCTCCGTTGTAAATTTGTCACAGGTACCCATCATGAATCTACGCTGATTGCATGGTGTGTGACATTATTTGTCTGACCCCAGAAAAAGTATTTCAATGTTTGAATCTGATGCTTATGGATGTGCTCAATATAGCACACTCCTTTAAAGTGTTATAGGCTGAAGGCGATCAGATTGCTGTGTGCGGGGAGATATCGGAAGTTGCTCAGTCAACTCCTGTTAGTCACGCTGCAAGTTTTCAAGATTACAGAGGCACCGTTGCAGCAGTACAACCTTCAACTCAGCATCGCATGGGGCAGCGTCTGTTAACAGCCACAGCAGCAGCAGGATGCGTCACAGCAGTGGCCACGTGCCCCCTGTCCAACTTGCCAATACTGCTTTGTCCAACACGAGCGTTGGACACTTTGCAACCAGTGTAACACCTCTTCAAACGTGGCAGACACAGTAGTACTGGTTGACATAAACTGTATCTCTAGAATGATTGTTTCCCCAAACTTGCGTGCGTTAAATAAACCACTAAAAATGCAAGTGGGCACAGAAACTGCAGTGGCTTTAGTAAATGCACAAACATATGTGGACTTGGGCTCCCCTCCCCTCACACAGGTTTCCCAGAAGCTGGTTGGTTACAATAAACAGTAGATTCCGATCTTAGGTCAGTTCTCCACTCCTGTCTCTTACAAATCTGTTGTTCGCCCTCTCACCTTCCTTGTTGTAATTTGTTCCCATACCGCAGACCTGTCTGGGTTAGATGCGTTTAACGCTTTCAGTTCCTCCATTGCCGACAAGGTAAACTTAGTGTCTGATCTAGCTCTGTATTAGCAACTGGAGCCCAGTTTTCATCTCTTGTTTTCCTCTGGGTTCAGTTGTAGGTTTCCAGGCCCTCATTACCACTAAATAGTCCGCCTTCCCTCGTATTTTTTGGACGTGACAGGTGCTTGTCATGTTGCTCGACTTTGTTAAGGTCAAATTAGACTGACTGACATCGCTCGATGTCATATGGCCTATTTCTCTCAGTGAATCTGCTACACCACTGGTTGTCATTAAGAAGCTGATGGGTAAGCTTCACCTTGCAGTGACTTTACTATCACGATTAATGCACAGCATGCGATAGATATATACCCAAAGCCCCACCCTCACATATTGCTTGCAAAATTGTCAGGAAATTGTCAGGTGACCATTATTTTTCCAAGACTGATTTGCCTGAAGCTTAGCTCCAGCTCCCCTCGGATGAGGCTCCTAGGCACCTTCTCATTGTCAATACACCTTTTGCCCTATATCAGTATCAACACTTGACTTTTGGCATCGCTAGTGTGTCTGCAATTTTTCACCATTTTTTAGAACAGCTGACAGTCTCTGTAACCGGCTGCATCAATTACCTCGACGATACCAGTGTTTTGGATTCTCCTACCGAAGACCACATTAGCAATCACCGATTGTTGTTTTCTGTTTTGCAGTTTGGGGGTCTCAAGTGCCATCTTGCCAAATCTCAGTTTTTTTTAGCTGTAAATTGGGTACCGAAGTTTTGAGGTTTCTCGCACAGGGGTCAAGTCATTGCATCACCATACTGTCGGATTACAGCTTTGCCACAACCAACCACCATTAAAAAACTGCAGGTGTTTCTAGATAAAGTTGTGTACTACCATAACTTTTTACCAGATGGGTCCATTGTTGCTTATCCCCTGCTCGCACTTTTGCATAGGAATGTGCATTTCTTCTGGTCCCCAGTTTGTGACCAAGCATTCGCTTTGCTTTAATCAAAGCTTCAATCTGGCCCCTGTCTGACTATTTTTCAGCTGTATCAGCATTTTGTGTAGGCTACAGATGCCTCTCAGTCCGATATTGGCCCAAAAATAAGTAGATGGGTCTGAAAGACACACTGCTTACGCTTCTAAGACTAATTACCACTCAGCAGCGGTATTCTCAGACTGAAAAAGAGTCTTTGGGGATTGTGTTCACCCTCAATAAATTTCATGTCTTCTTGTATGATTCTAAGTTCCATTTAACCATGGATCACAATCCGTTGGTTGCTCTTTCTAACCCTTCAACTTCCGTGTCACACAAGGCAGCATCTTGTTTGCAGCGGTGGGCTCTCTTCCTCTCCCGTTATCATTATCAGATTCACTAGCAGCCAAAGGCACAATACGCCAATGCTGATGCCTTGCCTTACCTTCTGATTGAGCTGGATCCGGCACACAATCAGGATGAGTTTCTTTGTTTCTGTTGAGATACTGAGAACCAGAGTGCAGTTGATGGTTTTCCCACCACTAGTGCCACGATAGTTTCAGTCGTTGCCACAGATCTTGTTCTTAGTCAACTCCTCTCTTTTGCACACCATGGGTGGCCAGAAAAACCCCTGGGCCAGGTCTCGAATCCCTTATGTAATTACTTCCCCTCCAGCACTGTCCTTCTGTGTTTGATGGGGTTCTTTTGTTAGCTGATTGTGACTCCTCCTTCCGTATTCCATAATGTACTGTGGCGTCTGTATGTCGGGCACTGGAGGATCTCTCACACCAAAGCTTTGGCCTGCCAGCATGTGTATCGGCTAGCTGTAGATGAGGACATTATGTGGCTTATCGCCACTTGGACTCACTGTGTTTGGCAAAAGGCTGCCTCGCGGATGTTTTTTCCTCCTGGCCAAAGCTGCGGCGCCTGTGGTAGCGTCTACATGTCGATTTTGCAGGGCCCTTCCTATATCATTACAGGCTCATTGTAGTGGATAGCTGTCCCAAGTTTCCCAGTATGACACGTTACCCATCCACGTCTGGCATGTTATCCATCCACGTCCACAGTGGCCACTATTTAGGCCCTGTCTAAGACTTTTGCAACTGAAGAACTTCCGTGTACAGTGGTTACTGATAATGACCCCTAGTTTGTTTCTCAAGAATTAGCATCTTTTTGCCATCTCACAGCTCCCCCATTTCATCCTCAATCTAATGGTGTAGCCAAATGCGTGGTTCAAATGTTTAAAACTCAGCTGCGGAAATATGTATCCAGCACATTCCCTGAAGCTGCTTTAGACCATTTTTTTTCAGTTCGCACCATTTCACTCTGGTAGGAGACAAGAGCCCAGTGGAGCTGCTACATGGACAGCATCTGCTGTACCCGACATTACGCCTGCCAGCGACACCGGCTCCACGACATTTCCAGCAGCGTGTGCTTGTCTGGGTTCATGCTTCTGGCTGCTGGCCGAATTGGAGTCCAGATATCATCAAGTGTTGTCTGTGCATCTTCTGGCCTCCTGACAGGTTGACATCCCGTCACTTTGACCAGCTGCAGCCCCACAAGGCGGGGTCTGTTCTGGATGGACAAAAGGCTCCCCCACCCATGCTGATGCATGTTCCTGTGTCGCAGACTGTCTGGTTCGTGCCACAGCGGGGGTTGCTGCCTGGCAGATCACTGTCCGAGTTTCCTGCCTCCAACCCTACTCCTCAAATGCCATCGCCAGTGCAGTTTCTGCTGCACCTGACACTGCCGCCTCTGTTGCTGGGTCGCATGTTGCCTTCGCCTCTGATGCCACAATGACGTCTCTACCAACAATCATTGACATCTATGAGGGCGTCGCTATAGAGACAACGTCCCCAGTCCTGTCCTCCGGTCTCTCACGAGAGGGGCAAAAGCACCTCCTCATCATTTCCACCCCTACTCGCCAGAGCCTGCCTGCCACATGCTGTAGCAGCTGCTATCATTGGGCGATAAAATGGATGTCAGCGCAGTCATTGGTGTTTTTTGTGAAACATAATCTGTGACTTGTGAAACCAGTGCCTCCCCCACTCCAATGGTACCAGTGCCTTTTTTCTGCACCAGGGCTTTTTTTCTGTATCGTGGATTTTTCTGTGCTTGGTGTTTTTATGTATGTGGTTTTCCCAACCCTGCAAGGGAGGAGTGGTGTACTTTCACTCATGATGCATGCAATTTCAGAGATTGCACGTCCATACAGTTCACAAGCCCACTTATAGACGCACCAGGGTCGGTCCCCAGGCGCACACTGATGAGTTGCCAAAGAAATAATATTATTTAAGCAATTGCAAACCAGTGCTCAGCCTATTCTTTACCTTGTATTACTACTGTGCAGTCAATGTGTGCTACACACAACCTGTGTCTTACGTGTATGAAGTACTATGTTCCGTAAATCGTGTTTGTTCTTGCTAGAACATGGGCCAATGCCGTAGACATTAATAAAGCATTTACTCCCCAAAATTGTGCTGTTTGAGACTTTCCCGACATAATAACGGTTTCAGTCATTCAGAGGTGTGACAATGGATAATGTGAAAGCTGCACATTATCCGACATGGTGCCCGTGAGTCAATGAAACAAGTTTGTTGATATTCTCACTTCATACCAGTAACTTTATTATTTAACATTAATCTTGGCAAATGGCAAGTACTTAATAAAATAACAATTTACATAATTTTAAACAGTGATATCACATATTATGCACATGAGGAAATACAAATGATTAGGACTACAGAAAATAAAATGATCTCTGACAATGAGAATTCCGTATGGTGTACAGCCCCCTTTAATTAATTATGATGATGATGTTGGATTTCTACATCAGTACTCCGCAAATCACTTGACAGGGGTGGCAGGATGTACTTCTGGTAACACTGTCTGATCCCATCCTTCCTTCTTCCACTTTCAAATGGCATGAGGGAAGAATGATTGACGACAGGTGTCTGTATTAGCTCTAATTCCTTGAATTTTCTCATCATAGTCATATTCCGCAGTATATGTGGGAGGAAGTAATATGTTGTCCACCTCTTTCCTGAAATTACTCATCCAGGGCAGTCCAACAGCATGGTCACCTTACCAGGTGCCAGTATGACAATCACTTTGTGGGGGGGGAGGGGGGAGGGATTTGCAGTTGTGCCACCTACGGCTGCCCCACAAGCAGGGTTGCTTGTAATACTTTCAAACCCACCTCCCAATTGCAAAAACCGCTGACATGATACACTAAAATATGACATTTATAAGCAATTAATAGCAATACTACAGGGTGAGGCCAGAGATTTCATAGAATTTCAAAACTCCTGTAACACTGATGTCCGTGTCAGTGAGGATAGTGGGTAAATCACGAGCCAAACCGAGGACTGTCCTTTTCTCAGAATATTGAACACACTTAGCTAAAACATGCTGAACCAAAAGTGGTACACTGCAAACTTCAGAGTGGTGGATTTTCCCACTGGATGAGGAAGCTGTGTGTTAATGGGCAGTGTCCTATTCACAGTCTGGTGATGAGGAAGCTGTGTGTTAATGGGCAGTGTCCTATTCACAGTCTGGTGCGAAGCTCTTCCTTCCATTGGTGTCGTTGGCATGAAGTCTGCCATGCCTTCTTGGTCGATTTGACAAACCACAGTTTCTCATTGGCCACTTCCAACTGCTCAATTTCCCATTGGCGCATGATTCCTCTGTGGGGCAATAAGATGAAAGTGTGCTAGGGAACTGCACATCAGAGTATGGCACTATTCCTACACACTTCAATGGCTGCTTGTCAACTGCATCATTTCCCGGTGTCCCGACACGTCTTGGTACCCAGCGCAAGACCAACTCCTTGTCTTAGCGTTAGGTGTGCTGGAAGGTGTCGTGGGTGATCAGAATCATCTTGTCTACTGGATAAATTTGGTGTACCACTCATAGCCGACTGAGCAAGTCAGAACAAATGAGAAACTTTGTATTGTGAAGCTGTATCTCCTCAAGTGTCTTCAGAACTCCATGTAACTCAGCATCATAATCTGTTCTAGAACGAATATTCAGAAAATAGCTGAACAACCAAGTGCATTCCCTTGCTGGGATCCATCCATATATATAATGAAACGTGATGCATACTTAAAACTGAAAAACAGATTTGTAAAACTGTAATCTGGAGTACAAGTTTTCCAGTAATGTATCAAACTTAAAATCATTTTGGACTTCTCACGATGCCAAGCCAGCAGTTTGTTCCATCCTTGGCCACATATTCAGAGGTCTGATACATCCAGATCTGTAAGGCAGTCAGTAGTGCACATCCCAAATAGCATGGTTGCATGTGGGCAATTCCTGAACAGCTGCTCAAAGTTGGGGAGGACCTTTGCACTAAATGCCAGTGACTCAGACAATACTAAGATTTACAGACCCTGATGAGCCAGAAGAAGGTACTGCTGAATTTGGAGTGGTGCTTCACCAGCCTCTGAACTGGGCCGGTTTGAATGGGCTCGAGACGTTACTCAAATGCCCTTATCGTGGACAGTGTCTAACATCTCGGAGGAGGGGAGGCACGTGCTTATCCATAAAACATGCTGCCACAATCTAATCGTGATCTGACAAATGTCCTACAAAACTGGAGGAGACGGGACCTGTTAGCTCCTCAATGCCTTTCCGCTGAGGCATTTCAAAATACTCAATGATTTGATGCTCTTTGTCTGCAGTTCTTTCAGGTGCAATAGCCAGATTATCGGTGTCAAATATTAATCTAAAAACTGCACATTGTCCAAATTTAAAATATTGTCTCCCATCGTGAGCTTTGGTTGGTTAAAATTGACACAAGTAATCGTGAGCTTTGGTTGGTTAAAATTGACATAAGTAGTCTTCACTGCTGGAAACCTAAAAGATGTTTTACTGGCCCTATTTTCCAGCTTCCTGATAATCAGCTGTTGTTGGCTCATTGTTGTCTTAAGGTTAGAGGAAGAGTACAAGATCATGGAGTCACCTACAAACAAGAAGCTTCTAAGAGTGCTTCTGACTGCAGATTAGATTCCATTGATAGCTACTGCAAACAGCATGGCACTGAGTACACTTGGGGGACCCACTCTCCTGAACAAAGCAGTCAGACAACATATAACCAATGTGAAAGTGAACGTACCTTTCCCCGTGGAAAGACTGAATAAGAAATGGCAGACATCCTCTTGTTCATGGAGCTGGTGAAGGACGTATCTCTATGCACTTTTTTAAGGTAAAGAAACCCACCAACTAAATGATTTTGTCATAAGAAAGACTCATATACTGCTGTCCCTAGTAAATAAAGTTGTGAAGTGTGGAATGGTAGCACCTGAAACTGCATAAGGAGCGGCACAGGTTATCTTGAGATACGAGGAGGCAGATGAGACGGTGGTTGTCCAAGTGCTCGAGAATCTTACCCAGACAGCTCGCAAGAGCTACATTCCAGTAACTACTAGGTTGGTACAACCCTTACTTGGTTTCCATAAGGGAGATAATATTGCCTCCTTCCAAGTGACTGGGAACTGGCTATCAAACCAGATTATGATTAAAACACAATAGAAGCTTGTCTTTGGCTCTACGGCATAGGTCATATAGCACAGTATAATGAATCCAATCTGGTCTTGGAGCAGCATCTCTGTCTGTGGACAGAGCTGATTCCAATTCCCACATGGAGAATGGATGACTGCAGGACTCCTCATTACACTAGAATAAGAGCAGTATTCTCATCTCTACAGATCTTGGGGGTTTGTCTGTATGATCCACTCAAGTTAAAGAAGGTTAGGTTCAGCTAAAAGTTAAGTCATGTCTCTAGAAAATAGTCCACCAAAACTCCATTCCTCAATAAGACTGTATGGGGAGGTGCACTGCCTTTGCCTGAAATCCTCCTCACTGATTTCCAAACTTTGGTAGTGGAAGGTGACCATTTAATATAAGTCAGGAATTTCTATTCGGTTTCTTTTTCTTTTTCTTTTTTAATCACTCATTGTGATTTTAATATGGCAATCCTGCAGGCACTAAGACTTTCTGCTGCTGAATGGTGTTTGAACTTCTGCAAAGCTCCACACTTGGCTCCTATGGCTGAGTGGCATTCTTTGTTCCACCAGAAGGCAGGTTGTTGTCTGAGGTGGTTGCTAGACTGGGGGATGGATTTGGTGCCAGTTCGGTGGATCACACAGGTAACACAGTCCACCATCTCCTGGGGACTTTCCAGTTGTTCAAAGACAGTCTTCTGACTGCACTGCATCCAATTTTCCCTTTGTCAATGACCATTTGAGGCAGTAGGTAGGCCCACACTGGAATGCAGATCTGTGACTACTTCCCACTAAACTGAGCCTGTAAGAGCTGTAGAACAGAAGCAATGGGCAGCGGCTGAAGATGACCATTTAGCTATAGAAATATGTCATGTGATCAGAGTTCAAAAGGCATATAAGTTACCCTCTAAATGGACATGACGCTCAATGATTCTACCCCTGGGTCATGTGGTAGCTGATCCCCAGAGCACAGTACGAGAAACGAGTGGGGGAGCGCCTGGAAAAGTTATGTAAGTACATCTTCATCCAGTGGATTATCTGATGGAAGGTATAAAGAACACACTGTGATCTCAGCTGTTGTGAGAAATTCCACTGCAAATGTCTGTACATAAATGGTAAGAGGGACTGGAAAGAAATTGTATCTGTCATTGAATCTGCCCCCCCCCCCCCCCCCAAACCTTAGACCTGTCTCCTTCCTGTAGGGGTGGCAGCCCCTTAACATAATTGCGTCAGTGACAATAAAATAAGTTTCCTGTAACGAGATACAGAAGTCTTTCCTGAAGCAGGAGCTGTAATTCTTCCAAATGTGATTAGACTCCATTAAGTTCTGCTGCAGTACATAAGCCCGTGTCAGAACTACTGATCAGGGATAGTAGTGCTTGCTCTTCTCTCTTGTAGATGCTGTCTCACACCAGACGTCATGGGGAAACTAGACAGAGCCTGGCTCTCTGGTTCCTCCATGTGGATATCAATATCCTCAACATTTAAACCACCAATGGAAAGGGAGAGTGCTTATCGAACCACTTTCTTCAGTTTTGAACATCTTTTTGTTTGGCATATTTCCTTACTTATTGGTGTAGTCTGGAAGTGTGGATAAAGGGAATGGCTTAGTGGGCCTCTGAAGGTGTGCATTGGTATCTGACTGAAGTCTGAAGTCATTCATTGATGGCTTCCTAATGGTTTTGGGGTCACATGCAGCTCCCCCCGCCCCCTCCCCCGACAGGCAAATTGACAAATGTATCTACTCATATGTGAGTCTGAGGTCTGGTTTGTGATATCACTTTTGGTGACTGCTTCTTAAGAACTGATGCAAAAGAAGCAACAAATGCTGGAGGCTGCATTCCTTTGAAACAGCTTTTCCACAGGGAATGTGTACAACTTTCAGCTCCTGAAATTTTCTTTCCTTGTTATAAAGTCTGTGCTTCCCGCTCCACACTGGGTGATCACTTGAGCAGTTTAATCATTTTAGAGTGATTGTAAATGAGTCACTTGATTTTGTGATCTGAGCCTCCAAAATTCCCACGTAGTGCTACTATTACATGCCATTGTGGTATGACCAAATCTTTTGTGTCTGAAGCATCGTATTGTCTTTGGGAGAAATGGTTGAACCTTAAGATGGATATTGACTACAAGAATACAGGTATGCTAATTTAGGTATGCTGAAGGCTAAAATAAATACTGTAGTTTTTCCAATGTGCCATCTACTTTCCTCATACAGTACTGCAGTCCCACGACACCTACGACACCTATGTTTTCCGATTTTCATGAAATAATTTGTCCAGTTCTATTGTAATGCAACACGGAACTACATATTCGTTGAAGTTCAGGGTGTTATGCATTTCAGCTACAACAGGGTAGTCACCCAACTGCATGCACCCTAAAGCTTAGACACTCAGTGTGATGTGTCAATTTCAACTAGTAGTGTCCCATTATGAAGTTGTTTAATACTTTTTAAAAATCAATTAATAACCTCCAACTTCTTGTGAATGTAAAAAGGGCAGACTTTTTCAAAGGTTCCCTCTTCTTGCTCGATGACTATGAAAGTATTACAGCAGACCAGTGCACTGTAAAATTCTGAAACCTCTTCTCGGGTAAACTGACCATCCGAGCTCTCTTAGTTGTGCAGCTGTAGGTGCTATCTGATGATACACCCTTCCCACTTTCTTGTCAGATGTAGTTTCGATTTGAGACTGCTTCAATGGAATCCCACAAGCAGCTACAGAAATAAATGTCAACTCAGGCACAGCAGCACTGTGTACCGAGCAAGCATTATACAATTGGGGGATAACAGATGCTGCAGTTGTTGCCTGCTACCGACTCTTATCTCAAAACCCACCCATCCCATCAGCACCTGGCACACCTAGAGGTTGAAGATTTTCTTATGGAGGTGTGGATCTTCCCTGCAGTACAGTGAAGCCAAGACCTCATTTTCCAAAACACATAACATTCCACTACTGTACTTAATGCTGGTCCCTAAAGTATGCTAAGAGTTTACAGTAGAAGAGGTCTATTGATGTTGGTCAGCCCCCATTTGAGAAACCTGGGTTAGCTTTGCCTGTACCCAAACCACTGCTGGGAGATACTGCCCAAAAGTTAAAGACGAGAAATAACCTGCTCAACAGACTGGCAGGCACCACTTGGGGTTGTGATGCTGCCAATCTACGAACTGCTGCACTGGCACTGGTGTATAGCACTGCAGAATACTGTGCCCCAGTCTGAAGCACAAGCCCGCATGCCAAAAAAGTGGATGTACAACTAAATTCCACTCTGGGAACTGTCACCGCCACTCTAAGGCCAACGTTGAGTGGCTTCCTGTGCTGGCAAACATCACTCCTGCTTCCATACATAGAGAGAAAGCAACCCAGGACATAGTAGAAAAAATTGAAGCAAACCCTTGGCCAGCCATACAGGCTGACATAGGAGGACCCACAAGACTCAAGTCCAGGAAACCTATCGTCTGGAGCAGAACATTGGACACAGAGGGTCTCGATGCTGAATGGAAGAATGCATGGCACGGTCTGAGAAGAGGCGTCGTGGAAAACCATCACCTAATCCACAATCCAACCACAAGGATTGAAGGCTTCGATCTCAACAGGAAACACTTGTCGGCTCTGAACAGGTTTCACACAGGAGTTGGGCGATGCAGACAACAAACGACCAAATGGGGCTATACAGACGATTCGTGTTGTGACTATGGCGAGGTACAAACAACGGACCATCTTCTGGTTTGTAACATTCATGGTTTCACAGATGGCTCTCTGATGTCGCTCCACAAGTTAACGGACAATGCCAGGAAATGGCTCAATAATCTTAATGTTACTGTGTAATTAATTGTCTTCAATTTATGTGATTTTTGTTCCATTTAATGTAATAATGTAGTTTCCCTGACATAATTCTAATGTAATAACTGATATCATTTGTTTCCACGTTGTAAGTTCCAAACATTTATTGTGATTTATATTAATCTTATCTGTTCTTTGTAAAATGTAGCTGGTAGATCGAATGAGCAATAAATAACTGCTGAGAGAGCTCCCTGGAAGAGGAGGGGGAGATGGGAGGATAACAGCCTTCCCTTTCCTAAGTTGTGGAAAACTCTTCGTCAGGGTCATCTGCCGAGGCTGTCCAACTTGGGTGTTGCTATCAGTAACTATACTGGCACACAAACACTCGTACCCAGAACTGAAGACATCTGCGAAAAGTTGGCATCCTTCAGGAGGGAAATGATAATGAATCAGAGTCTCTAAACATTAAAGAGTGGAACCAAAGAAGGGCCTTAATATGGACCTGATGAATTTTCCTCTAGGTGTTTTGTATAGTATCCCTGGCAGACATAAATATGGAGAATACAGTATTGACCTGTGTACCTGCTATGATGAGGATAATGTGAGCTGCATACCACAGGAGTTGGCTGTTGGGGCCTACAAAACGCTGGCCGCACACTACTTTAAGTCACTCCCGTGTTTACCTGTGCCAGTATTCTGCAGTGACCTCAGTGTACACTTTATAACAAAGTGTGTGATGCTTAGAACTGTATTTGTTTTACCATTTGTACTTAACCATTAACTGCCGCCACTGGATTTTTGTTTGGATTTTGCGATATGTTTACTTCTCATGATTTGCTTCACTTAAACCTCAAATGATTGTGTCCTCTTCCAGATTTATGAAGAAACATTCATTTCAAACGTTTCTATGCAGTTATATGTAACAATAAATCATGAGTGCTGTCAAAAAAATGGTGAAGAGAGATGTAAAATTGTATCCTTCTTCAAAGAATGAGTCAAAGCAGAACACAGTCAACATGCTCCTACCAGCACCTTACCCACAAGTCATGGCACCTGGCATGGATTCTGTGAGTTGTGTGTGGGCATTTTGACAAATGTAGTGTGCTAGGGCAGAGTCATGAAGTACTGCTTGAGCTACATCAAGTGATCCAGCATTTGGGAAGAATTAAAGTGATTCAAAAGTTATTGGAACAAGCCCATCAGACAACGACAATCTATTAAACTTCCTGAAACATATCGCAAAAAGCCTGGTAGTTGCATCAACTCCAGCAATCCTAGCATTTCCACAAAGGAAGACTGGGTTATTTATAACAAGCAATTACAACTCCATTTCTAGGCAAGTCAAATCACCAACCCACAGCAACAATATGGATTTTTGCTGTCAACTAATCAGTATTTGAACTGTTCAGTGCAAAAACCAGAAGAGCCACCTACTCCCTAACTGCACAGATTCCGTTCTGTGAAAACTGGCTATTTAGCATAATGTATATGCTAAGTGCTAGACTGGAGTGCTTCCAACACAGAACAACGAAAATAAAGTCTTATGCAACCAGCATTGTGGATCTAAAAGGATGCAGCCATAAATGTTCATTCGCAGTAATTATGACAGTCAGATCCAAGTCAAGCAGCAATGCTTTGAATCGCCAAGGGCTTTCAAATTTTACAAATGGCACTGTAAGATTTCTCAATGGACTGTGAAGTTTCTAAACTTACGTATCTACTTTCCAGGACATAAATGTGCTGCACATCAGATTTGGTTTTTCTTCAAAGTAAGTGTATCTAAAACAAACATCAATACAAAAAACTATAGTGACCGCAACTTATGTAAGCCAACTTTAAGCAATTAGACACCCCAGTAGCATCGAACATATCCTCTTTCCACCCCCATCAAATACAACTGTGGAGGGATCTACACATACTTTTAAAACTAAAACCCACTTCAGTCTTTGCATGTACCAGCATTCTACAGCGATATCAGTATTCCAAAAGAGCTTTAGATAGTTTTCTAGCAACTTACAGAACACCACTCACAAATGCTGGCAGTCCATCTGAATTATTCACAGCTGGTCTCACTCACTGCTCCTCACTCTGCTGTTCCCACCAATGAAGTGAGAGGAGGAACACAGAATGCAGAGTCAAGTCAGCACTTTAGTGTGGAAGTCATATAATTTGGGACGGCAGCAGGATAGAGCGAAGGGTTTATTGTGGCTTCTCAGGATAATTATTAGATGGTGATGGTTGAAATATTTCAGAACGAACTACAACAGCAGAATTAGCAGCACTTGCACCACCTGGGCCATGAGCCACATGCTCTCAACAGCCTCTTCCATGGACCACCAAGGCTGGTGTGGCCTCTGAGTCCACAGGACAACCAGCAACAGTACTTCACTGACTTTAAACTGATTCTCCTGATGTCCCAACACGAGACAGCACTTACATCAATAGAAGTGGATAAGATAGCACCTCCAATTTGTTCTTCAAAGAATGAGTCAAAGCAGAACACAGTCAACATGCTCCTACAAGCACCTTACCCACATGCCATGGCATCTGGCATGGATTATGTGAGTTGCTTGTTTTGAGTTCTTTGACAGTGAGCCAAATGAGCCGCCACCAGGGGACAATCAGAGTCTCGTCCCAACCTCATACAACCCACATCAGTGTTCACCTATGCCCGCATTCTTCAGTGATGTCAATATGTCCTTTATAACGAACTGTGTGAGTCTTTGGATGTTGAAAGACATGTTTACGCCACTGACTGTTAAACTTTTTATTTCCACTATTGCAATTTCGTCCTTAGGCCATTATCAAGTGCAAATGTTTTGGCTTTAAGCCATGTCTACTTTATACAAGCTGACACATTTACATGTCATTGTCATTTCCTGTTATATAAATTCGTAACACTGCTAAGTAGTGCAAGCACACATGTCCATATATCATAAAACAGCACTGTCTGTGCATACATATGTTCGTTCCACCATCACTAGTAACGTTTGCACTGAACTACAGCAGCGAACAACTGTTTATGAAAAGTTAAACTTTGGACTGTATTTGTTTTGTATTTGGACTCAGCCCATACCCACTGCGACTGGACTCATACCCTCCAATGAATTTATTTTCTTCCAGGTTTGTGGCAACACATTTATTCATGTGTTTGGACCAAGTTTTATGTGGGGATAAATGTTGAGTGCTTTCTACAAAAAGTACCATTCAACATCAAACACTCCTTTCCCTTACACCTTGCTGAAAGCAAATCTATAATTTTATTTCTCATAAACATGATTATCTACATTCACATCCACAACTAATTGTCCTTTGGAGTGAAGATGTACACACACATAAAATTTGTGTTATAGTCAAGGGGGTGAGGGGAAGGAGCAGGCCTTTCCTGGATTTGACTTCCAGTAAACTCAGTGCATATATGCAGTCAGATAGAGTGGTCATTACTGGAACTGAGTGAAATTAGAGTGCATATCTGGCAGGATCACTGACGATTTAGAAATGCTCTGCTTTCCCTATTGCCGGGAGGCCCCTAGAAAAGTTGGCCTGAATACTGCCCATCTCAAACATTTTGACTCAGCATCTGAGCACCACCTCTCATATGCTCGAAAAACACAAAGAAATGTTGCAAACATTTTGTAACTTACTATATAGTGACAAGAGCTTATGACCAAACAGAAAAAAAAAAAACAGCCATCATCGCTCAATAACTATCCCCCTATAGCATCAATATTGTTTCAATAACTGATACCGGAAAACTGTACATGAGTGAAGGTACATTTTGATGTCTGATTTATAATGAGGTCATTGGAGACGAGACAGGTGGCCTATATAGGATTTCAATTTGCAGCCTGGCGTCAGTTCTCAGGGGGACTCATCAGCAGAAGCAGCATTCTCCTGAAGATGGTGACCAGTTGGATCGTCAAAATATCGAGTCAAGTTGATTTTAGGTTCCAGCAGCAAATTCTAAAAGACTTCCAGGACTTATTATGCCGGGAAAGCCCACGAAGTCACACAAAGTGGAGAAGTTATGGCATGGTGGTAGTTCAACAAAGTTTTCAAACCGTGCACAGCAGATCTTGACTTAGCATATGTTTACCACAATGACACGCCCACAGATTAGAACTGGTTGAGACTCCAAGTTTTCAGGAATTTCATCTAGTGGCATTGCAGACGTAACATAGCAAAATATTTGGCTTCAATGGCACGCCTGCAGCAGTTGTTAAATACGAAAGGGTATAGTAATGCACGACAGAGATCATGGAGAATATTACACAGAGGAAGTTGATAACTCAGGACTGCAAGTACGCCTCTATATACAATATGAAGGAGTCTAGTAAAGCACAACTGAGATCAAAGAGAATATTATAGGCCTAGAGAGAAAGCTGATAGCTCACGGATGCAAAGATGCCTCTAAATACAAGCCATACAAATATGGAGTTGATCGTGGCTCCTATATAGGTATATATGTATATTGTGCAGCTGCAAAAGTTCTGTTGCACATCATTAATAGGTAGCTGGATACTCCTACAGAGCAAATTCCTTCTCGATGTCAACGTGACTTCTGACCAAACAGAGGCACAGTTGACTGTTTTCGTAATTGTGCACCTACAAGAGAAACGCCTGAACAACACCACGATCCCTATGTGAGTTTTACCGATTTGTATAAAAAAGGAGTGTAGTCCGACATGAAGTTCTGACATAAAAACGAAGGGGTTGCTGATGCAATTACGCAGAGCTGAAGATGATCCAGAGAGTCTCTGTCATGTATTTAAAGATGTGCAACTAAGACTGAAGAATACATGAGAACTGCTTTAAAAAGCAGGGTGTTAACTGGTGTAATAGTTTCAAAATGGTATTTTTGTCTGCATACACGTAACAGCTTCACATACCAGTTCCCTGTCACATGTGGTCTGTGGAGAGAAGGTGTTATGGTTCCCACATTTTTTACTACAAATTTCAGTGCTGAGATGAATGATCAAGAATTGCAATGACCAAAACTCCTATATGAACTAAATTCCTAGATGGGAATGTGTCTTGGTGAAAAGTGTGTCAAAAACCGAGTCTCTCAAGCAACTTGCTAAAAGAGTATCTGTGACCGACATCCATTTCGAACTAGGAAAACATCTTACCAGTATCCGCAAAGCATGATTCAAATAACCACTTACAAACTGAAGTTACTTTCTGAATTGTTAATGCTGTCGCTCTGTCCACTAACCTAAACTAGAGGATATGATTACTCCACGATTTACATCTCAATTCCAAAATTAGCCACATGCAAGGTGATTATCTTGCCAATTTTGTTGTAGACCTCTGACACTTGATGCCATATACAGGTGACATCAAATATCTTGACAACTCGCACATTAAATTCCACGGGGAAATTCTTAAATCGGAATGAAAAGATCAGGTATCAAACATCAAAGTTTTGTGAAGATGTAATGAATGAGGTGCAGTACCTTCTTTTGATGCTTTGATGATGCGAGGTACCTAATGCATATGGGTATGACTATAGTCTACCTTCACACCATTTGGAACTACGCAGTGGCAAGTGAAATACTGACAGCCAATAACTGCATTAAAAGAAAATTTAAAACAAAACACAGTATTCTGAGGCGTCGCTACTGACACTTGGGAGTGACTTGTTTCTCAAAGACATTGGTGTAATGCAAAATAAACAAATGTATTGGTGGATTTGTAAGGATGGGCATAGAGGACCTTTAATATTGCAAAAGTACATCCAAAGACAGCACATTTCTACAATGTTAATGATAGCAATCCGTTTTTCTGCTTGAATGCAACTGCATCTTGGGTCATTCCATGTCAAGTCACCCAGGCCTTGACACCAACCATGTCAGATTTTGATGAAACTTGGTACAATTACTTCTTTTATCATCCTGAAAGCACTTGTAAAATTTTTTGCTCTATCTCTTACAGTTTTTTTTAATTTTTTTTAAAGTTTTAGATTTGGTGTTGTTTCAGCAGTCGGAAATCGTAACTTAAATGTGTCCCCACAACTAAAAAAATTTGTATATTAAAGAATACTCAAGATATCAGTATGAAATTTTGGAATAAGTTTGTGTATTATATCTAAACGTTAAAAAAATTACCATATAGATATATTAAAATCTTCCAAATGAAAAAAACTTTACAGTTTTTTTTTTAAAAAAAGCTAACGCATGTTTAGTTTTACAAAAACTGTAATATCTAGAGTCTCAGACATGACAGAAAGCTCAAATTTGTTTTAAAATACTCTTAATTGTACAGGCTATTAGATAAAAGAAAAATTATGTTGGCTTTTTAACCTGTTTAATAGTTATCTAATTTTTAAAATAATATTAATTATATTTTCAAAATAACAAGTACCAAGTGACTTAGACACTGAAAATTAGTTTTTGTCTTCTTTGAGTAACAATGTACGCTTGGATTTTGTTTTGTTACTCCTGTGTTTTGAAGTAAAAAATTATTACAGTGTTAAATAGTGCTTGGATAAGTAAGTTTATTCGAACTTTCAGTGAGTACTGTTACTTAGTTTACAGAGATTCTTTTCCAATGTCTTATAAAAGTAACCAGAACAGTAATCAGACCAAAAGTGAAATCAGTATGTCAGACATTCAAACCTGTAGTGTAGGGTTATTTAAAAAATCTGACTTGTTTTCAAACAACCTACAAACCTTCAAAAAAGTTGCAACCGGTGTCTGAGTTGAGTGAGGAAGAAAAAGATTTGATCCACTTATGATCTGGAATTAATCTGTGTGAATTTAAGAATATATGTTCATACCACAGCTACTACTTTTTAAATGTTTTTGAAAAGTATCAAACAACATGTGTAGACCCACTAAAAAAAACATAAGAAGCCCATCAAAAAATCGTTGAAAAGTGTAAGCTTGGATCTTTCTAAACAATTATTGACAAAAAATATTAGCATAAAACCTGGACACAAGCTTTGCTCAACATGCCATAACTTTTGTGAGGAAAAATTAAGAGTTGAAGTCAATGAAAGTGAAACAGATGATGAAGTCATGGTTGAATTAGAATCATTGGGATCCAGAAATGAATCTCTCGTACAAACAAACATTGCTCTTGATAATTTAGGTTTAACACCGATAAAGCTTCATGGCTTGTCAGAACAAAGTAAAGGGTCTTATTTTAAAAGGAAGTATTGAAAAGACTGCAAAAAAGGCGGTTCCAAAAGCATTAAAATATGATGCACCAAGTTCTGATGATGACGAAGAAGATACAAGTGTGGTTGAGAAAGCAAAGGATTTTGATGTAATGATTTCTCTTATGAAAGAGACGATTTCATCTGTTGGGAGGTCTAGAAAAATCCAGATTCTTGGAGTCTAAATAAAGTGATGAAAGAATTTAATGTAAGTGATTACATGGTGCGACAAGCTAGAAAGCTAAAATCTGAAAAGGGTATTTTGGAAACTCCTGGTCCAAAAAAAGGTAAAACTCTTTCTGAAAATACAGTAAGACTTGTAACAGATTTTTATGAAAAGGATGAAAGTTCCAGAGTGCTACCTGGAACAAAAGGCAAAGTAAGTGCTCAAAAAAAAAAGTGTACATGCAAGACAGGGTCATTTTGTGAAATTGAGAGAACTCTATTATTCTTTCAAATGGGAGAATCCCGAGGTAGAAGTAGGATTTTCAAAATTTTGTTACATGAGACTTAAATGGTGTATCCTTGCTGGTGCTGCAGGCACACACACTGTATGTGTATGCAGTATCCACCAGAATGTTAAACTATTACTGGATGCTGTGAAAATTGAAGAATCTTATAAAGACCTAATTAAGATGCTTGTGTGCAACACGGAAAACCAAAACTGCATGCTACATCATTGCAACAGCTGTCCTGCAAATACTGCACTAACTGAGTACTTAACTGAAAAACTAAGTGAAGATTACAATTTAGAAGAAGAAATTGTAATCAGTCGGTGGGTTAACACAGACAGGGCAGAAATAATCAAACAGTCTATCAGTGTTGAAGACTACGTTTCTTTATTGGTTAGGTCATTGGAAAAGCTCACCCCGCACTCGTTTATAGCAAAATCCCAATCAGCAGCCTTTAAAAGATTGAAAGAAGACCCACCACCCAAAACAGCAATTATTGTGATGAATTTCAGTGAAAATTATTCCTTTGTTATACAAAATGAGATCCAAAGTTACCACTGGAATAGAAGTGGTTGTACTCAACACCCAGTTGGAGTTTTTCTAAGAAATGAGGAAAACAATGTTTTTATTTTCAACCACTGTTTTATTAGTGATGACCAAGAACATGACACTGGTTTTGTTAACTTTGTACAAAAAGAAATTACAAAGTGGCTGTCATTACATCATACTGACATTGACTCAGTTCACTACTTTACAGATGGTTGTGCTGGGCAGTACAAAAATAGAAACAGTTTTAAATATTTGACTGAACACTTGAGAGACTTTAATTTGAAGGCCCAACAGCTTGCCTTTTTTTTTTTTTTTTTTTTGCAACAAGTCATGGGAAGTCAATTTGTGATGGGCTAGGAGGAACTATTAAAAGAATTTTAAGGAATTTAAGGAAAGCTAGTCTACAGCTTTCTGGCGAACAACAAATAATGACAGCAACTGATGTGTAAGAGTTTTGTGAAAAAAATATTGAAAACATTCATTTTCACTTTATTGACAAAAAAGAAGCTGATTTGCTACAGTTAAAACTAGAAAAACATTTTTCAGCAAATCCGAACCATTCCTGGAACAAGAAGTTTTCATAACTTCAAACCACTTACAACAAACAACCTTGAAATTAGAAGGACTACAGATAGTGTAAAACCCTCCTTAGTCTTTTCTTTCCATTCTTCTTCTGACTGGGTTCGTGTTGAACTATCCATAAATAGCTATGTGGCTGCCAATTATGATGGTAACTGGTACTTTGGATTGGTAAAAACAATATTGGAAATACGGAAGCGTCCGATCCCACCCATCTGCTTTGACCCATGATGTCACAAATATGGCGGAAATGACCCTAAACCACGAATCCAACATGGCACACATAAAGTCGGTATGTACACATTAGGAGGACAAAAATACATCGGAAAACAAACACACACACTTTCCACAAAAAGCCTAATGGCACTGACGGGACAAGTGCAGGAAAATGGGGTGTTTTGCGTGGGGGCAAACTAAATATAAACAAATTTTAGACACCCATCCCCATACAAAACGACGAAAAAAACCGAAATCACAAAACTCCCCAAATACCACTAAACACAATATCATCTGGAATCGGACACTTCCCTTGACCTATATAGCACAACACAGTTCCCGATCCCATAAATTAAGATCAAACACTTCCCTTGGCCTATATAACACAAAAACATCTCCTGATACCAATATCAACATACACAGCCACACATTGGGATCAAACACTTCCCTTGACCTGCGCACTGTTAATTTTATCCTCCATATCCATTCCTGAACAAAACCAACAACCGATTAAATTTCACTAAAATTACCACACAATCTACAGTGAACAACACTAAATTAACCTTCACACAAAATCGTTAACTCACTGAAACGAATTCCACTACAAACACAGCTGACACTCGAACAATTCTGGATACTGAGCAAAAGCAAATTGAGCCCATTACACCACACAAACAAAAACCTTGAACATACCACCAGAAAGCACAACTAACCACAACACGACGACATCTACAAACACGCCACACCCACAAGCCAAACTCCGCACAGTCATGATGTCACACAGACAACACCCGTACGTCACGGGCCAAAGCCGATGCGTGGGATCGGACGCTTCTGTCGACCCACAATATTCAATGATGAAGAAGATGCAGAAATTCTATTTCTACATCCTTCAGGACCAGCTGCACCATTTTATTGGCCTGAAAGAGAAGATTCTTGCATAGTGCCTTTGGAGCACATAGTCTGTGTAGTAGACGCACCTCAATCAAGCGGCACTGGAAGAATGTATTACTTCAAAAAAGACTGTATTAAAAGAACGTAAAGCTCTTGGATGAAGTGGAAAAACAGTTTGAATCAGCATTAATGTTTATTAAAAAGACAAAATTACTCAAAAAATTCTATGTTTCAAGCAATCAGTTGGGTTATACATAAGTGTCATAAGTACACTATCTTTGTACATAATTCTAATGTAATCTACTATAATTAATAAACATGTTAAAAAGCCATCATTATTTTTGTTTTATCAAGTAGCCTATATGTTTAAGAGTAAACTAAAACAAATTTGAGCATTCTATCAGGTCTGAGACTCTAGATGTTGCAATTCTTATAAAACAAAACATCACTAAATATATATATATATATATATATATATATATATATATATATATATATATATATATATATATATATATATATATTTTCCAAGACTTACCAAGCGGGAAAGCGCCGGCAGACAGGCACAATAAATAAAACACACAAACACACACACAGAATTTCTAGCTTTCACAACCGACGGTTGCTTCTTCAGGAAAGAGGGAAGGAGAGGGAAAGACAAAAGGATGTGGGTTTTAAGGGAGAGGGTAAGGAGTCATTCCAATCCCGGGAGCGGAAAGACTTACCTTAGGGGGAAAAAAGGACAGGTGGTACACTCGCGCCCACACACATATCCATCCGCACATACACAGACACAAGCAGACATTTGTAAAGGCAAAGAGTTCGGGCAAAGATGTCAGTCGAGGCGGAAGTACAGAGGCAAAGAAGTTGTTGAAAGACAGGTGAGGTATGAGCGGCGGCGTCCACATCAAACCCACCAACAAGCAACAGTACCTCCATTATGACAGCTGCCACCCATTCCATATCAAACGGTCCCTTCCCTACAGCCTAGGCCTTCGTGGCAAACGAATCTGCTCCAGTCCTGAATCCCTGAACCATTACACCAACAACCTGAAAACAGCTTTCGCATCCCGCAACTACCCTCCTGACCTGGTACAGAAGCAAATAACCAGAGCCACTTCCTCATCCCCTCATACCCAGAACCTCTCACAGAAGAACCCCAAAAGTGCCCCACTTGTGACAGGATACTTCCCGGGACTGGATCAGACTCTGAATGTGGCTCTCCAGCAGGGATGAGACTTCCTAAAATCCTGCCCCGAAATGAGACCCATCCTTCATGAAATCCTCCCCACTCCATCAAGAGTGTCTTTCCGCCGTCCACCTAACCTTCATAACCTCTTGGTTCATCCCTATGAAATCCCCAAACCACCTTCCCTACCCTCTGGCTCCTACCCTTGTAACCGCCCCCGGTGTAAAACCTGTCCTATGCACCCTCCCACCACCACCTACTCCAGTCCTGTAACCCGGAAGGTGTACACGATCAAAGGCAGAGCCACGTGTGAAAGCACCCACGTGATTTACCAACTGACCTGCCTACACTGTGACGCTTTCTATGTGGGAATGACCAGCAACAGTCCATTCGCATGAATGGACACAGGCAGACAGTGTTTGTTGGTAATGAGGATCACCCTGTGGCTAAACGTGCCTTGGTGCACGGCCAGCACATCTTGGCACAGTGTTACACTGTCCGGGTTATCTGGATACTTCCCACCAGCAGCAACCTATCCGAACTCCGGAGATGGGAACTTGCCCTTCAATATATCCTCTCTTCTCGATATCCACCAGGCCTCAACCTCCGCTAATTTCAAGTTGCCACCGCTCATACCTCACCTGTATTTCAACAACTTCTTTACCTCTGTACTTCCGCCTCAACTGACATCTCTGACATGTCTGCTTGTATCTGCGTATGTGCGGATGGATATGTGTGTGTGTGCGAGTGTACACCTCTCCTTTTTTCCCCCCTAAGGTAAGTCTTTCCGCTCCCGGGATTGGAATGACTCCTTAACCTCTCCCTTAAAACCCACATCCTTTCGTCTTTCCCTCTTTCCTGAAGAAGCAACCGTTGGTTGCGAAAGCTAGAAATTCTGTGTGTGTGTGAGGGAAACATTCCACATGGGAAAAATATATCTAAAAACAAAGATGATCTGACTTACCAAACAAAAACGCTGGCAGGTCGATAGACACACAAACATACACACGAAATTCAAGCTTTCACAACCAACGGTTGCTTCTTCAGGAAAGAGGTAAAGAGAGGGAAAGACAAAAGGATGTGAGTTTTAAGGGAGAGGGTATGGAGTCATTCCAATCCCGGGAGCGGAAAGACCGTGGGTTGCGAAAGCTCGAAATTTTGTGTGTATGTTTTTTTTTAATTGTGCCTATCAACCAGCACTTTCCCGCTTGGTAAGTCATGGAATCTTTGTTTTTAACATTTTAATGGTATCATTTTTATCTTCAAATATGTATAATAAATAAACTTGCTGCAAAAATTCGTGGTGTTATCTAAAAGAGTTTTTCAGATAAGCAATTTTAGAGTTTTGAATACAAATTAAATTTACCATTTCCGAAGGTTCAGAAAACGCAAAACTTAAAAACTTTATAAAAAAAACTATAAGAGATACAGCAAAAACAAATGCAGGTGTGGTCAGGATGGTATAAGAACCATTCGAGCCAAATTTCATGAAAATCTAAGGAGGTGGGTGTAAAATTTATTTTTTATTGGGTGATTTGATATGGAATGACCCTCTTGGGAAAAAGCCTGGCTTTTTTAGTCGCACCTATGCTCATTCCAGAAGAATCAGAGAGTTGTCATGGGTGGCCATGATGATGAGAGTCATCATCAAATGAAGAATAGCATTCAACAATGGCTATCCCTACATAGTATTATAATCTAACTGCCAAGGTTGAGAGTGACTTGAGGATAAACATTGTCATCCTTAAGTCTTCTAATTACTACCAAAATCAGGAAAAAGAGTGCAGGCCATATACAGTAATGTTGTCGGCAAATGATGAAAGCCATTCTATGGTCAAAGCGGAAAAGCGGAATCACAGCTATGAGTACACTATGGATATTTCATACCTGAAGAAATATGTGGGCACTCTAGCTCAATGAACTGAGGTCGTTTACAAGACTAGAATTTTACTGAATATATGTGTGATGTTTCCTGGGGTGTGACTAATTTTTTGCCCTGTGTAAAGATGTTTGTCAGCAATAATGTGACAGTACTTCATGCAGGTATAAAACTCAAAGGGGAATGTGAAGGTAAACAATATCCAATAGCACTCTGCCTAAACTGCGGTGTTCAAACCAGTACATGTGTGATGATTAAAGGTTTCGTTAAGTTATGCCTAATGACTTCTTACATTCCTGGACTGTTATTACATAAAACTTTTCCCCGTCATATGTTGTTTTCTATACATTCCATCGTGGAGAACGTTAGAAAGGCTTTGGGTGTCAGTAGAGAGAAGAAATTATCGAAAACAAATTGTGTGTGTTGCCTTGTTAATTAATTTTCGCAAATCTGGTAAAGGCCAATATAGATTACGTACCCATGTAATAAATGACCACCAACCACGAGCAAAAATACATTACTTCGAAAACGCCTGTTTCCGAGCCATTATAGCCCTACTAAATAAGAGGGTGTCTCTAATAACCCTAAATGTAGATTGTTAATTGTACGGGATAAAAGTTGCATTTATGCTAATGGAATGAAATGATACTTGCGACGACCGTCGTCATTTGTCACTTATCACTTGCTTAAGAAGGTTTTCAAATTAAAGCCGGGATCTCTTAATTTTTTTAAAAAAACTCGTATGCAATTATGTATGACTTTTCTGGTTCCCGTTAAAAATATCGAAATAGTTCAACGCAATCCTCTGGAATATCTTTATTATTTTGAGCGGTAGTATTAAAATTTATTAATTTTATTATGTCTTCAGAGTTCACCTTAACTAACTTACAATTTTTGAAGTGACAAACCTTGAGTTCTCGAACAGGTACATTTTTCTGAAATCGTCGTTCTATGCTGGCTCCGGATTGTTGCTTGGAGGTAGTAATAACAACATTTACATAATGCGGAGTTATCACAGTAAATGTATCGGCCATTGTTATGTATTATGCAGATTTATTGAAAAAGTAAAACCCCACACATAAATTTTATGTACAAACTAGTATCAGATTGTCAAAGATTCTCCGTTGCGTACACAAACCAAAGACACACGTTATCGCAATGATTGACGGCTGATTTAAAATATGGGTTATAACTAATAGAATTAGATAAGGAATTGGACACAGGTGCAAATTGCATTCCGTATTTTATGCCCGGAACGAGAGACCCGCCACTGCACGAGTCTTCGTAGTTGTCTGCGTGATTCTCATAGGAGATGTAAACACAAAACCTGCAACATCGTTGATGTAAAACATGGCTGGTCTTGAAAGATATCCAATATTGCCAGACGATAGCTCACGTACATGGGAAAGAATATATGAAAGTGCTGAAGCAAATAATGAGTTTCGAAATTTGGCACATGATATTTCGCAGCCCACGGAAAGGTTTAAGCCGGCGCGTCCTACCTCATTTCCCGATGATGGTGATTTTACCTAATGATTACCTGCTGCTATTTTTTCACGCAGTTTTAAATGATTCGAATGTTTATATCTAGTTGTTTGAGTGAAAGTAGCTTAACATCGTGTATTCACAGATGTTGCGGTACGGAAATATATTGGTGCTGGAGTGGGGTTAGCCAGTCTTATAACAGAAAATTTACTTAGTCACCCATTTGTTGTACTGCGTCGTCAATGCCAGGTGAGTTTTATTGAAGGCAGAAAATCTGCTTGAAGACTGTATACTTAACATAGTGAAATCCTAGAAAATGTTGGCCGATGTGAGATTCTTGTAGGTCCACAACAACTCTGTTCGGTATCACCTCCTGCCTGTCACACTGCTGCCTGTGATGGTCCACTTACACCAACGGCAAGGTTTCACAACGCTATGGAAGGGGCTAGGCAGTGCCTTGCTTGTCAGAGGAATGACCTTGGCAGTTGAGGACATAATCAGTAAAGTTACACCATGGCCTAAGTAAGTACTTCTTTTATGTGTTCTGTGTTACCACTCTAATTTAAAACCCAATTCAGAGCTCCATTTCCAGACTGCCACACCAATTTCAGGAAGTGCAGTGTATGCCTGTAATCAACATTCTATTGTTCAGTGCTCATATAGAGGCATATGAACAGTTGCCTTTCTCTTGTTCATTTTGTATATAGAACAGGGAAGGGAATGACATAATAGTAGTAGTACAAGTACAAGGTACCCTCGGCCATGCATATGGTGGTTTGCGGATTACGTTTTGCAGACTTTTTTAAATGATCATTCACCACATGTAGTTGTTAACTGAGCATCGGCTGAAATCTGAGAAAATTATTTACTTTAAATTACTGTAGACAGCATCTTAAAGGTGGAGGTGTAGCAGTATTTGTTAGAGAGCAGCTCAAAGTAAATAAATTAAACCATCTAGATCTGTATAATAATGAAGGCTTGACTGAAGTGACAGGCGTTGAACTCCATATCGAAGGTTGCGGAAAGGGCACGATGAAACAGAAAATTATTGGGATTTATCATCCACCTAAATCAGAGGTAGGGCATTTCATAGAAATCTTTAGTAGAATAGTGGGACACTTTGACCCAGACGAGGTAACAATACTTGGTGACTTGAATATAGAAGCAACATCTTGCAATAACCATAACAGCAGGCTGATAGATACCCTTAACTCCTATAATCTTATGAATGCAGTAAATTCAGATACAAGAGTAACTCAGTCTACTTCTAGTAGAATAGACTACATAATACTAAGTAAAGAGGTAAAACATAGTATTAGATGCTGGAATGTGGACTTCCACTATTCAGACCACAAATGTCAATTTGTAGACTAAGAACACACAAGCATCCAAGAAAGGACTCAGGTCGTAGAATACAAAAGAGTGCATAAAGAGAAAAACATTAATGCTTTTAAAAGTAAACTAGAATCTGAGGAATGGCAACTAGTTCTTCAGCAAAAAGGGTCCGAATGCAAATGGGTCAAATTTTATGATATTATTTTACAATATTTTAATTTTTGCTGCCCAGTGGAAGGAATTGAGAAAGTAGTAACACACAACCAAAATGTAAAAAACACCAGACTGACTCTTCCAGCTTCCATGATTAAACTCGGGAAGAATATCGAGGATCTAAGTGTGTTACATAAGACAACTAAATTGCTAATATTTAAGGATAAGTATAAACAAGCTAAAAAACAATTTCAGCAACAGCTCTCAAATTTAAGAAAGGCGATCCTGGATAAGGAAATAGCAGTCATCGAATATAGGGAAGTCTTAATGGAATATAATAAATAGATATCGCAAAGCCACCCCTAAGTTAGATGCTCAGTTTGACAGAATCCAACGTGAAGGAAACCATATTATTGATCCAGATAAAATCTGCAATATATTTAATGAATATTTTATATCTTCAACTGTGGATCCAGTTAATAACACAGGTCTGACTTGGATGGTAAAGCCTTCCCCTAGGCTGGAAACTGCTTTTGATTTTAAGGAAGTGAATCTGGAGGAAATATGAAAAATAATAAATAACTTAAAGAATAAGACCTCATCTGGCTGGAATGGACTGAGTAGTATTATAATTAAAAAATGCAATACGGAATTAGTTGGAATAATTACCCATACGATCAACAGTAGTATCAGGCAGCATACATTTCCAAATATATTGAAGAAAAGTACAGTTAAACCTGTGCATATAAAAGGATCGAAAGAAGAGCTATCAAACTTAAGGCCCATTTCACTAATACCAATTTTCAGTAAAATATTTGAAATTGTTTTGTTGACACAACTTATTGATTATTTCACAAAGAATAATTTACTAGCAGAAACACAGCATGGCTTCAGAAAGCATGCAGTACCATAACAGCAATTACCGAATTTCTCCATAAGGTGTATGATGCCCTGGATGAGGGAATGCAGACAGCAGGGAAATTTCTAGACCTTACTAAAGCATTTGACTCTGTGAACCATGAGCTCTAGCAAATCCCAGCTATTACCATTTAACCTTGGTAATTCATACCAAACCTATATTGATAATATAAGTGGCATCAAAACAGTAGACACTGACAAATGTAAATTTTTGGGGATATACCTAGACAAAAATCTTAACATACCAATGTTGTATGCAATAAAATCAGCACTTAATTAGCAAACTATCAAAATTAGTCTCTGAACAAACATTAAAAACTGCTTATTATGGGACAATATTTGCATATATTAATTATGGAATAGAGGTACGGGGATGTGCTGCTGATAAACACATGAACAGAATCCTAACACTGCAGAAAAGAGCAATCGGGACCACGCATCGACAAGGATACAGAGGTTCATGTAGGGAAACCTTTGTACAACATAAATATCTAACAGTATACTTCTTGTATCTGTACAAATAAATAACATCCTTTGTGGACCATAAAAATAATGAAGCTAAGTGCTCTGATGTGCATACCCATAACACAAGACAAAAAGATTGCTTCTTCAGAAACAAAACTAAACTAAAGACAACAGATCATAGTCCTTGGATAAATGGTCAGATGTGGTTTAACAAACTGCCAAGTGATATAAGATGCCACAGAGGTAAAGTATTCAAAACGGAATTAAAATCATTCTTAACTCCCAAATGTTTGTACTCACTGAATCAATACTGATATTAAAATGTAGCTATTCTTAAATATGGACCTAACCCTTCTATCTACGCGATGTACTAAATGGTTCAAATGGCTCTGAGCACTATGGGACTTAACATCTATGGTCATCAGTCCCCTAGAACTTGGAACTACTTAAACCTAATTAACCTAAGGACATCACACAACACCCAATCATCACGAGGCAGAGAAAATCCCTGCCCCGCTGGGAATCGAACCCGGGCGTGTACAATGTACTATTCTGAGGTGATTGTAATATATATTATCGTTGTAACAACATTCTGTAAATTCAGATACCTATACTATGTAACAACAGTATGTTGCATTATGAAGTACTATATCTTATATTGCCAAGTGTGTCACCCTTAAGTGGCTTCTTGTAATTTTGAATTGCAAATTCCTACTGTTTGTACAAAAATTGTATAAAAATGCTATGACATTTGCAAAAGTCACCAGTTGGTGAATATACGCAAAAAAGACAATAAATAAATGTAGAAGATGGTATCTGTTGCCAATACTAAATTGAAATAGAAATACATTATCTTACCAAGAACTTATAGTGGTATGCAAAGATTTTGAATGCTTGCTTTAGTGGTTCACGGGAATTTTGTTGGATAATATGATGAAAGCTGCACAATATTTCAAGGAGACAGCTGCTTGTCATCTCAGGAAGCACCTGAAGTAGTTATTATGTCACGAAAGCCTCAAACTGCACATTTTGAAGTGGTTATCAGAAAAAGTGCCAGAACCACCAGTGTTACTGGGTAATGCTGCTTGAGTAGCTCCAAAAAATCATTTTGCCCCCAGGGGCTCAGCATTCATTTGCTGGGTACGGGCTTGGCGACCTCGGGCTTCCTGAGCTGGAGACTGGTAAGCGCCGCCAGTACCTTGTCACCGTAAGCTCTGGGCATACTTCAGCGACCACCGTGATGCGCGGCGGTGGAACGTTGTTTGTCTCAGGTTATGGGGATCTTGGCTTGACCGCCCAGATCGCGAGGATGGAATAAACCTCTATAAACAGCCCCTCAATCTCAAGGTGTGCTGGTGCACTGATGAGATGCATGTCTGTCGAGTTGGAACAGTCATAAGCTGGCAACCTCTGGGGAACCTGCCGCACCTCAGTTGTACAAGGCTTACCTAGGCACGCGGGTCTCTGTCTAGGTGAACTTCTTGTTCCCTAGCTGCTCATGGGACCGAGATAGAACACTCGAACTTTTATTCTTCTCCTCCCAACGGAAAGGGCGGGCTGCTGGTAGGTTCTAACACCCAAACCAGCAAGAGGGCTCTTGTAGCCAGTCCTCCTGATTCGGTTACTGGTAACAGAGTGCAAACTGCTTCGCAGAATGTGTTTCTTATAATTAAAAGAAAAGAGGTGAGTTTCGATAAAGTTTCACCATTTTATATACAGAAAGGCTTAGAAGGCCTTGCTGGCACCTTAAAATCTGTCAAGTGCTTGCGAAATGGAACATCGTTGATTGAAACATCTAGCTTCCAACAAGTCAAGAACCTTCAGAAGGCACTATTTCTTGGGGAGTTTGCAACAGAGACTGAATTTCACAACACCTTGAACTACAGCAAAGGTGTTGTGACTTGCAAAGATCTCGTTGAAATTCCCAAGATGAACTGAAGGCTGAATGGTCCCGGGAAGGAATTGTTGACGTGCAACACATTATGAAACGGGTAGATGGTGCTCTCGTGAAGTCTGACTCATTTATCCTTACTTTTAACAGCACCAAATTGCCGGAACATGTGAAGGCAGGATTCCTACGTCTCAATGTATGGCCTTATTACCCCAATCCCATGCGGAGTTTTAAATGCCTACACTTTGGGCATACTACTCTCAGCTGTAGAGGGGAAGCCACTTGTGGGAAATGTCTCGTAAAGCCACCCATGAGGGAGTTGGTTGCTCCTCTCCTCCCACGTGTGTCAGCTGCTCTGGGGATCACCCTGTGTGGAGTAGGGAATGTAGAGTTTTCCTTGAGAAACGGAAGATCCAGGAACTTAAAACCACAAAGCGCATCCCGTATGGTGAGACAAAGAAAATATACAAGTTCATGCAGCCGTCCACATTCGCTGACTCCTTTTCTGTTGTGAAGCAGCCAGTCTTGAAAACTGATGCCGCTACACAAACGGAGGTTGCTACTTTCAGCTCTAGCACCTGCGTTTGTCACTGTATGTGTGCTGAATGTCCTTCCTGCCCCTCCCCGGGTCCAGTCTTGTGCACTGCCTAGTGCTGCTACACCCCCTACTCCTTCTGAGGTTTTGGCTTCAATGCCACCTCAGACCAAAAAATCTAAGCCAAAGCCAAAGGTAAAGACTCGCCCGCTAAAGGAGACTGATGGTATACAGTCTGTTGATGTTGATGTCATTCTCTCTGACGTCTCTCGACTCCTCTTCAGAGGCGATGGAGGTTGACGTCAGACTGGGGCAATCATCTCGCCCCAAAACTGAGCCTCAACCTGTTGTGGGCTCTCTTCCCCGACAGAAAGTGAGGATGAAGATACTCCCACCCTGATAAATGGCTCCCATTACACAGTGGGACATGAATGGATTCCAGACACATGTAGAGGAACTGAACCTCCTAGCACAGCAACACCCCCTGTGCTTGTGTTTACAGAAAACACATTTAAAACTATCTGATGCTCCTGTACTAACAGGCAAGGGTGACCTGACTGGGGAAAGGGCCAAAGGCGGAGTCACTGTATTTGTCAATAATGGCCACCACTCCTCTGCTCTCCCCCTAGATACTGACATGCAAGCAGTTGCAGTTGAAATTTATTCACATTCGGAGGCTTACCGTCTGCTCCCTTTATTTACCTCATCTGGATGCAGTGAACTTAGAGGCTCTCACAGATCTTATCAAGCAACTCCCCCACCCATTTCTCCTTCTGGGCGACTTCAATGCCCATCATGTCCTTCGGGGCTCCACTTCTCTTTGCACTCGAGGTCGAGTTTTGGAGAGCCTCCTGACATCTCAAGTGTTGTGCATCCTCAACACTGGTACTCTCATTTCTCTGCTGCTACTGGGTCATTCTCAGCCATTGACCTATCTTTCTGTTCTCCAACCCTCACCGACTCTGTTCACTGGGAGGTCATTGATGACCTTCATTCCAGCGATAACTTCTCCATCCGCATTCATCTCCTTAATGGTGTATTGCTGGAGCAGAGGCCACCATCATGGATGATTGGCAGGGCTAACTTGCCACTGTTCAGTCGGTTGGCTGTCTTTGAACGCTGCAACAGCGTACAGGAATGGGTGGATCACATCACACTTGCGATCCATCATGCTGCTGACCTGTCCACACCAAAGTCTTTTGGCCCTCTTAAGTGGCACCTTGTGCCTTGGTGGACAGAAGAGTGCCATTCAGCCATCCGGGACAGGCGTGCGGCTCTTTGACAATTTAAATGCCACCCAACAGCGGTCAATCTTATCACCTTTCGAATTGTGATAGCCAGGACACGCCGTGTCATTAAAGAGAGCAAAAAAAGGTAATGGCAGGAGTTCTGTGACTCCATCAACCATTCCACTTATTCCACAAAAGTATGGGAAGCCATCTGGAGGATTTCCGATAGACGCAGCCGTTTACCAATAGCTGCAGTCCTGAACCAGGGATGCCTCCAAACGACACCCAGAGCCATTGCTCAGATGCTGGCAGAGCATTTTGCACAAAGTACTGCCACTGCAAACCAGATCCAGCATTTCGTCGCTACCGTGTGACTGTCGGGAGAGCAAACTTGGACTTTCGCTCGAACAGTTCTGAGGCCTACAACTCCCCTTTCTCCATGTGGGAACTCTAATCAGCACCTACTGAGACTTATGTCACTGCACCAGGTCACGACCACATCTGTTACTCCATGCTTTGACATGTGCGAGCAGTGTCAAAGGAAATCCTCATCGATTGTTTTAATCTCATATGGCAGACAGGAGTGTTCCCCACCTCGTGGAGGGAGGCAATTCTCATCCCTCTCCTCAAACCAGGAAAGGACCGCACATGTCCCAGTAGTTTTCGGAGTATTGCCTTGACAAGCTGTGTTGGAAAGACCCTGGGACGGATGGTTAACCGTCGTCTGGTCTGGCTGTTACAAACCAGACAGCTCCTTAGCCGCTCTCAGTGTGGATTCCAAAAATTTCCGTCCACAGTCGACAACCTGACCGTCCTAGAGGCAGCTATTCAGCAGGCTTTCCTCTGTCAGCATCACTGTATCGGTATCTTCTTTGATATCAGTAAGGCATATGATATTACTTGGAGACACTGTATTCTTGCACAACTGCATCAATGGTGCTTTCGTGGCCACCTCCCCATTTTCATTTGGTCTTTCCTGTCTCAGCGGTTTTTTCAGACCCGCATTGGTAACACACTGTCTTATCGTTTTGAGCAAGAGAACGGTGTTTCCCAGGGCAGTGTTTTAAGCGTTACCCTCTTTGCCATAGCCATCAACAGTATAACGTCTACATTGAGGAGTTCAGTACAGTGCTCCTTATTTGTGGACGACTTTGCTGTTTTCTGTTCCTCGTCCAGTGTTGCAACCGTGAGCCTTCAGTTGCAGCTAACAGTGCGGCGGTTAGAGGAGTGGGCTGCGAAGTTGGGTTTTCAGTTTTCTGCCGATAACTCTCTTGTGTTCATTTTAATCGTTCTCGTTGTCTTTTTACTTTGGCTGCCTTGCATATGGGAGATATTGTCCTACATTTTAGAGACACAGTGTGGTTTCTGGACCTAACTTTTGACTCCAGGTTGTCATGGCTGCCACACCTATGAGACTGGAAAGCCAGGACCCTGAAGACAATGAACATCCTCAAGTGCCTCAGCCACAGGTCTTGGAGTGGACAGGGCATGTCTCCTTCAGTTTTATCGGGCTTTTGTGCATGCACGGCTGGACTACAGATGCATGTACGGGTCAGCGAGACCCTCTTAATTGCGGATCCTTGATGCTGTTCACCATGCTGGGATTCGACTGGCCACGGGTGCTTATCGGACCACTCCCATACCCAGCCTCTGTGCTGAGGCTGGGGAACAGCCACTTACCATCCAGCGGCAGCTCCTGCTGGTGTGCCGGGCTTGTAAGCTTCTTGCAGCTCCAACCTTGCCTGCTCACCATATTGTTGCTCATCCACCTCTGGACCACCTTTTTTTCCCACCATCCCCGGGCTACGTTGCCGTTTGGGATCCGTGTGCTAGAGTCCCTCGGTGTGGTGTCTGTACAATCTCAAATCCTGGGTTTTAACTGCCTGCCATCCTGGTTACTGAAGAGGCCCAGAGCAATTTTAGATTTATTGCAGTACAAGAGAGATTGCACTCCTGCCACCGTTTTTAATGTAGCATTTTCTGCCATTTTATCTGAGCACCATGACTATGTAGCTGTTTTTACGGATGGTTCGAAACAAGGGGATTCCTTTGGTTGCTCTGTTGTTTTTCTGGATTGTGTCCTCGAGGTTCGACTGCCTCAGACTTTTACTGTCTTTGATGCAGAATTATCTGCGATCTTGCGGGCACTGGAGCAGATGAGACATTCTTCATGTCCTAAATTTCTTGTCTGTTCCGATTCACTAAGTGACCTTCACTCATTGCAACGTTTGTATCCAGTAGATAAAATAGTCCAGACCATCCAGGATGCCCTCCTCCAACTACAGCAACTGGGGAAGGTGGTGGCTTTCTGCTGGGTTCTGGGGCACATTGGCATTGCTGGGAATGAAAGGGCAGATCACGCAGCCAAGGAGGCATGTCTCGATCCACAAGTATTTCAGTGTGCTACCCCCTGCACACACTCACCTCACTGTTGAGCTCACGAGTCATGCATTGGTGGGAGGATGAGTGGCTGGAAGTGACTGACAATAAGCTCTGTGTAGTCAAGCCCGCAACGCATGTATGGTGTACTTCCTTTCAGCCCCATCGATTGGACGAGGTTCTCCTTACTCGGCTTTGGATAGGCCACAGCCTTATGATGCATGGCTTCCTGTTCCGGCGAGAGGACCCTCCAATGTGTGGTGCTTGTGGCGTCCAGGTCACTGTGCGCCATGTTTTATTGGATTGCGTTTTATTTTCTAACCAGCGGGCCGCGGCTGACTTGCCAGCGGATCTGCCATCTCTTTTAGGTAACTCTCTGATGTATGTGGTTAAAGTTTTAAAGTTCTGTGCCATGTCAAATGTTTTTACAAAGATTTTAGGGAGAGGATCTCAATTTGCTCACTGTGTGACAAGCTCACCCATATTTTATGTAAGTGGCCAGCCAATGACAATTTCCTGTGGCATTCTTGCTGCTATGTTTTCGCTTGCTTACATTTTACTTTCTTATGTAGCATTTTCCTTCTTTTCCTGCTTTCTTTGCGTGTGTGCTTCAGTTTTATTACATCTGTCCACATTAGTTCCTTTTAATGTGTGTCAGGGCGCTGATGACCTCGACATTGAGCGCCCATAAGCCCCAACACACACACAAAAATCATTTGTTGTAAAATGGGTTAAGTAAAAAATCACTGCTAGACAGTTGGCAGTGCATGCTTGACAGATGTTGCTGTTTGTAGTTCATATCTGATGATGGACTACTGTTTGCTAGACCATTTGGCAGGTTATTTAGTTTTGAAAAGAAAAAGCATAGAAGATTTAGAGTTTAGCATACCTTCAACCAGAACGTGAAGGCAGAGGACAAGCTTGGATTAAGTGAAGGATTGGCCATTTCCTCATCATAGGATACATCTTGACATTTGCTTTAGCAATTTAGGGAACCTATAGAAAATGTAAGTCTGGAGGGCTGACTCTAAATTGTTCTCTCAAATGAAAGCGCAATGTACTGACCACTGTGTAACCTTGCTTGGTTTTCAGTTTTGGTCAATAACAAAACTGAATAACTGGGCAAGGTTAACAGTGGTAAGTACAGTGCACTTTCATTTGAGATAGGCTAAATGAAAGAGAATAATGTTCTTTTCTCTTTGCCTTGAGAAGTCTTAAAAATATTCATTATCATCCACATAATTGAAGCAGTGTGAGACTTCATTGATATTATTGTCCTAATTGGTGTTGTAAACATTTTGTCTGAACAAGATTTAAATGGTCCAACTCAAAAATGTGGAACACCCAGAAGACATGATAAGTTGTCAGCGTAACTTCATACTTGTAGACACCATTGGTAGATTTGTAAATGATTTTCTTTGCAATTGTCTGAAAGAGAGAGAATGGCCATTAAAGTGCATTAGTGGTTTTCGTGTTTAGTGTTATTACCAGGCCTGGTGGTGTTTGTAAGGGGTGTGAATCGTGTCAAATGTTGAGTGACCACTGTGGAGGACACAGAAATGCCATGTACTCATGTGAAACAGTATTATTAGCACCAGACAGAGTTTGAAAGGTGCCTCATTGTAGTCTGTATTTGGCGACCTGGTTGAATTACACAATATCCATACACGTAAAGCAATTTGGTATGACAATGGCCCAATGTTGGACTGCATTGGTACACAAGGGCAGGGATATTCACTGTCGAGGTCTGGTTGACCACATCTGACAGCTTCAAGCAAGGATTGTCGTATTGTGCCCCAGGCACATTGTAACCTCTTCACATCAGCACCTGCCATTCGAGGACAAGTAATGGACTCCTGCAACATTTTGCGTCATCCTGTGCCATTGAACAGAGGCACAGCAGCTGAACCAAGGAATTATCCTCCCACGTGTAGACTGCCATTAACACCATAATACATTTGTAGTAATGCGGTGACTGGTAAGACTGGACTGCTGATGAATAGCATTCCGTTAGCTCCAGATAACCATCGTTGGTGAGCATGGCAGTGACCAGGATAGATTTCCTACTCTTCCAATGTTTTTGAGAGGCGCAGTGGTGTTACAGCAACATAGTGTGAGGGAACCCTCAGGTATGATTTCAGGTCACAGCTCGTAGCGTCACAACAGTACATCGAGGGCATCCTGTGTCCTCACGCATTACCCTCTGTGGTGCATTTTTCAACTGGACAATGCTCATCACCGCATGGCACATGTCTTTACTAACTGTCTGCATGCTGAAGAGGTATTCCTGTGGCTAATAAGTATGAGAGATTTGTTCCAAATAGAACATATGTGGGACCAGTTCAGATGAGAACTGCATCCCATTGCCAGTATACAGTATATCGAGAACAGTTTTGGGCCAGCTTGTGTCAGAAGAAGATTCAACAACTTTGACACCCTTCACTGCTGAGTCAGTGCTTGTGACTAGGCCAGAGGGGGTGCAGCATCATACTGATAAATTGGCACATACTACCAAGTTGAGTGTAAATTTGATTCATTTTTGTAATCACTGAATTTATGTCTCATTCCTTCTCAACCCATTCTGGGTTCTTCACTTTTTTTGTTGGGCAATATATTTCCCGCTTTTCAATGGTTGTGAAGTTTTCAGAAAAGGGTCGGTGACATTACTTTGACCCGTAAAATAATGTTATTTGCTGATTTTGTAGACTTTCTCGGCGTAATAACTTTTGATATTCTTCACGGATTTGCAGCCGGATCATGTTGTCATCCTGACACAATATTTCGGCGGACCAGCTAGCCGCCATCTTCAGGTGAGTTAATGCTAGTGCACTGCCTCGCTGGAACTGAATTCCAGCCACAACGCCGGAAACCTTTATACACCATGAAGAGAGCACCACGCGTGCGTGAGATGATGGGCAGGGCCTCCAGGCGGCAAGTACACACGAAGCGCGCCGGTGGGAGAAGACAGCAGAAAAGATAAATCACAACAGCACTAGTTGGATGAATCCAATGATCTAAAAGAAGACCGTTGTTGTTTATTGTAGGACAAAATCGGATTTCATATCTTACTTAGAGGAAAACCTTTATCCCGGTTAATAATATTACTGGCTAATCTAATTTCAATGGATTCTTTAAGAACACATTCCCAATAGTGAGAAGCAGGAGAGATCAATTGTGTCTTGTCGTACATCATCTTGTGTCCTTCATTAAGGCAATGTTCCGCCACTGCCGACTTCTCAGGCTGGAACAACCGAGTGTGCCGATGATGTTCCACACACCGATCGTGAATAGTTCGAATAGTTTGACCAATATACTTCTTTCCACAGTGACACGGAATTTCATAAACCCCGGGCCTCCTCAAGCCCAATTATCTTTAACTGAGCCAAGAAGGGCTCCAGTCTTGGCCACCGGCGTAAAAACACTTTTAATATTATGTTTTCTTAAAATTCTTGAAATTTTGGATGATATACTTCCCGCAAAGGGTAAATAAGCAACAGATCCAAAAGTATCCTCTATTGGCTCGCATGACGGACCAAACTGAAGAGCATGGGATAATTGTTGTGTGTCCATTCTGTTTAAAAACAATCTTCAAATGATCAAGTTCTTTCAAATGTTTGTCGTCCAAAATGGCATAAGCTCTTTTGACCGCAAAACTCCACTACGTTGTGGCGGATGATAGCTGGTTGCATGAAGATAGCGGTCAGTATGAGTGGGTTTCCTATACACACTATGACCAATAGTCCCATCATTCTTTCTTTGCATTACAACATCAAGAAATGTTTAGTGCAAAGAAAGGAAATATTGTGTCAGGACAACGACAGAATCTGGCTGCAAACCCGTGAAGAATATCACAATGTTAATTGCTCTTAGTTGCTACACTTGATTTGACCCTTGCAGTTACCTGATTGCATTCAAAGAAACTTTTCTTGAACCATTGGATAAATAAGTATATCTGAGAACACTCTCCACTTAAACGTGCATGAACATCATTTTGACCTTAGGGAATTTGCTGTGTTTGCTTTCAGAACTTCCTCAAATGATCCTCTGAAAGTAGCTATGGGAAAAGTAAATAAATTTGTTTTATGAAATGAAAATACAGTACATTTTGAAACTTCTGGCAGATTAAAACTGTGTGCTAGACTGAGGATTGACCATAAAACCTTGTCTTTTGTGGAAAATGCTCTTAGCAATTGTGCTAGCCAGGCACAACTCCTGACTTGTCCACATAGCTTCACTTTCAGGAGTGCTGGTATCTCAAGGAGCAGCGCAGCAGAACTTCTGTGAAGTGTGGGAGAAAGGAGAGAGGTACTGGCAGAAACAAAGTGTTAGGTAGTCCTGAGGCAAGACTGGACATCATGGTCTATAAAGTCATTGCCCATGAATGGCAAGGTTCCATATTCAAGACCCAGTAAGGAACACAATTTTAATCATCCTGATAGTTTCAAATAGTGACATATTCATTCTGGATTCACAGAAACACTCTGGCTCATATCGCTGGACTAGCTGTCCTCAAACAAAGGATACAGTGAAGAAATAAAATGGTTTAGCGACAGCCTAAAGATGTTTCCAGATTGAATCTTTCACTCTGAAGCAGGGCGGCACTATTTTGAAACTTCATGACTGAGTAGAACTGTTCCTTTTTTTTGCCATTTGTTGTGGCAGTATAATATGAGCAATTATGATCAATAAAACTTTTTTTATGTTAGGGAAAAACAGACAAACTGCAGTATCACCTGTCATCATAGATCCATAACATCATTAAGATTGCAGAATTGAGCGAGGTGGCGCAGTGGTTAGCACACTGGACACGCATTCAGGAGGACATTTGTTCAAATCAACATCTGGCCATCTTGGTTTAGACTTTCCATGATATTTCTAAATTGTTTCAGGCAAATGCTGGGATGGCTCCTTTAAAAGGGGATGGCCGATTTCCTTCCCTAAACCAATTAATCCATCAACCAACCAGCAGTTCTTTCCACCACATAATTCAATTACAACAAAGAAAGAAGATAGTGGACACCCCATGGGGACCATTATGTTACTTATTACATGTGCAAACAAACACAGGTGATAAGAGACATGTGTAATTGCACAACTACAAAGAAACTAATGTGATAGCAGTGAAAACTAGGGGTTCAGGGCAGGGATAAACTAAATGTATGACAATGCTAATAATGAAAATACACCAAAACAAATACTAATGCAAAAATCAAACAAACTACATCCTCAACAATCAACAAAAAGTCCTTGGTACCACAAACTTGCACATGGCTCCAATACCTGGTACAGAAAATTTCAGTTGATCTACATAGATAAAATGAGGTCCACTGTACCAAAAAAAGCAAAAAATCTATTGTATGACTAATACTGAAAACGTAACCTCACCAACGTAGGTAAAGCAAAATCCATGCTACCTACCAACCCCAGTCCAGTGTAATTATTAACAACTAACAACGCAGCCAAAAAATTCATAAAAAATTCCATTAACACTAATTTGGATATACGAGGAGCACGTAATCATGCACATAAAAACATATACCATACATACCGCAGTAAAAAAAATAAGGCCATAAAAATGTACATACAAACCAGAGTCCGATGACACATAAATCTAGAAGTCTGGTGATAGCAAAAATATTATGTCTTCAACATAATCTCTCAAATGGCTAGCCTGGATTTCTCAAACCAACCACCACTCCAAATATAATGCCATACAGTGTACCACCAACAGTGCCAGGTCAAAGCATATGGTTTGTACTGCAAACTTCAGTTGATTTTCCTTATGCATTTAGTAAAACCAGTCCCAATAGTTAAGATTGGATATCTCTGCTTGATGCTTTCATCATAAAATTATATTTGTTTCAGGGAAATAACATGGAATAGTTCACTGAAATCTATTGGCCAACACATCTTACTGAAATGGTGAGAACATACTTCAGTACTTTTCTGCAGTAATAATTATGTGGAGTGAATTTTTTTCTTAGCAATTATTTCTCTTTATTGTTGATTTAGTTGCTTATAAAATGCAGTGTATTGAATCTATTGATACTGTACGTCAGATTTGACCTGTGACATAATGATGTTGTGGCATCTGTCATTCATTGTGTGCACACAGAAGTAGAATAGAACTTTGACAATATTTATTTTACTTTTATATTACTTTTTTGGATTATAGCTTACAGTGACAGACTTATCTGTATTGTAGCCTGATATCTTACTTATGTTAGAAAGTAACAGTTCAGTCAGGCAAAGCCAGCAAATGTGAATACATAATGTTAGTTGTGGGCTATCTCCTTAAGCATAACCCGAGTCCTGTGTTAAGCTGGAAGGTGAAAGTTTTGTTGCAAGTGAGGGAAACCAGTGAATGTGATGTCATGAAAGTAAATATGGAAATGAGCGTCTGGCATTGTGGGCCTGGAGTCCCCCATTCGGGGAAGTTCAGCCGTCGAGGGCAAGTACTTACTGCATTCGATGCCACATTTGGCGACTTGCATGTCAGAGATGGGGACAAAATGATGATGACAACATAACACAGAGTCCCTGAGCAGAGAAAATCTCCTGCCCCAGCCGGGAATCGAACCTGGGCCCCTTGGCGTGGCATTCTGCCGCGCTGACCACTCAGCTAACGGGGCGGACATGAAAGTAAATATAATTGTTATGATAGGTATTTTCTGCATACTGGATTTCAGTGAGTGGTTTATACATGGCATTTTGTTGACATCACAGGTCAAAGTGGACGGCACTATTGGCAGATTCAGTATTTCCATAAAATTCAACACAAGAAAAAAAATTGTGTGAATTAATGACGTGTGTAAATTATTGTGTGCTTGTTATAACAAGAATAAGACTTTGCAGTACTCACATACTTAACAGTGTCAGCCTAGCTGTGGTGACACCATTCTACTCTGCGAGCCTCGTGGAGACTGTCCAGAGTGATATCGCCAGTGAAAAGCCTGGTGTGCTTGATGTCTTCCGTGAAGGCTTTTGCCGTCTGTTGAGTTGGAGTGCCCCTCAGAAAGGTCAGTTAAAGCTGATTTGTTTTGTGCATACAAGGATTTTTGGTACTCTGTACTAGCGCGCAGCTTTTACTGTTCAAGTATTCCCCCTTTCTTGTGAAGAAGGGATATAATATTACTATTATTGGTTGCACAGCAATGTTTCTGGCATTTGTAGGCTAATATTAAAACAAGGCATGGGAATTGTAACATGGTTGGCCTCTCAACAGTCGTGCTGTTTAAAAAACTGGGAACTAGATCACATACTCATACCTTACAAATAAATGGTGACAATCGTTATAGGCGATCCACCACAACATTGCACTCTTATTTGGAATGATGCCACTTCAAATTCCCACCTAGGCATCCAGATTTAAGTTTTTGTGAATTGTTTGTCACTTTCACTTCTAGAGACATGCTCTTTGCATTCCTTGCTGAAGGTGGCTTTTGTTATGTGTGTACTGCACACCAACGTTGGTGCTTGTGCTGAGAGATGGCGTTCTGGCCAATATGAAATATATATCATCCAATTTTAAGAAAACTATTAAATGAAAAAATGATATTATGAGAAGGGAAGTTGCCACTCACCATATAGCGGAGATGCTAAGTCACAGATAGGCACAACAAATAGACTGTGTACGCACGCGCTTGAGTATGTGTGTGTCTATTGCTGATGAAGGCCTTGAAGGCAAAAAGCTGTAAATGGGAGAGTCTCTTTGTTCTGCCTATCTGTAACTCAGCATCTCCGCTATATTGTGGCAACTTTCCTTCTCATAATATTTTTATATTTCATCCTGGACTTTCCATTGTGTGATTTTTGCCTTTAGTTGAAAAAAGTTTTATTTTTGCACATCATACAGTCAGATATCTTCTCTTGATAAAGGACTGAATTTCTTTTCATTATACACCATAGGTACTGCACTGGATCAAATTAAGCAGAACATTGTGCAAAATTTTAAAAACCTTTCAGAGGTAAAAATGCACTGTATGAACTTCGTGAGAGATTGATTTTAGCCGATACATTTCAGTAAATGAAAGTAGATTAGATATTGAAATTTTATTTAAATTTGAGAGCAGAACAATATTTCAATCGATTCTCGAGTTATTGGGATTTATAGCTGAATGACAGTCATGCACGAATCGTGTGGTTATAACTAGTGCCCGATTTGTAAAAAAATAGTGATGCCTACTGTTGCAAATCAAGCACTGGTTATAACAAGTGTCACATTTCATAAATGATTCAAGGTACTGAAATGAGGTTTCTTGCAAATGATAGCATGCAGTAAGATATGTATGTTGTATGATAAATACTCGAAACTATTTTATCGCTGAGATATGGAAGTAACTCATTCACAGCAGTGAGAGGTCTGTGGGTCAGGACGCATACAGACACCTGTATAACTGTAGGAAAACCCAAGCGGCACATGTATTCACTTCCACGTCACCTGGGAAATGACATAACAGGACATGTGTACACTTCGAAAGCAGTGGAAGGGTTAAGATAGAGGATGGGATGGTTACTTGAACTAAAATATCAATGTTACAAAAGAAGAATAAAGTGCTGGCTATCATAGGAAATCACTGAAGACATTGTAACTTGCGTGTTACATTCTTTACCTCCAACAGTCTTAATTTATGCGCAATGCATGCTTCCTTTAATTTGATGGGTGACCCATTGTGTTAAGTATGGAGTGATGATATAAACATGGAGCTTGTGCACATGATGAAGTAAACAGACGTATATGTGACTATTATGTAAATATATGAGTGGCGTTCAATAAGTAATGCAATTTCAGTTGAAAAACTGGTGGAAGTTGCTGTCGGAAATTGTGGAACATTCCTGCTCCAGCTCCTATAGTTTCATGAAGTTCTGATAAGTGGCAGCACTATATGTAGCCTTCAAAATGGTGTCAGACCTGTCCAGTCTCCTGCTTGCCGGCTGACCACATGCAGCCGTGACTCCTGCAATGTTCGAAAATGTGGACACTCTTTCAAGGTGATCAACCTATTGCAACAAAACACTTCGGTGCTCCACGACAGTGCAAGGCCTCATCTCGCAAAACTCCATTGGAATGCTCTTAGTCATCTACCTTACAACCTGGATTTGACTTCCATCTGTTTGGTCCAATGAAGGATGTATTCTGTGGGAAGCAGTATGTGGATGATGTGGAAGTTATAGATGCAGCAGGATATTGGCCCCAACATCGACCAGTAGTGTGGTACCGTGCAGGTATACAGGGCTTCCCAATAAAGTGGCATAATGCTGTTACATTGAGAAATAGGCTTTTGTAATGAACCGTGTAGGGAATAATATGGTGTAATGGAATACTGAATAAAACCAACTTGATTTCAGAGAAAAATGGATGCATTACATATCGAATGCCCTTCGTATTTGCTTTCACGTACTTAGGAAGTGCAGTTCTCATGTGTACTTTAATATTAGCTGTAGACATTTATTATTCTGTTTCCATACACAGGTCGCATGCTGCCAGTGTGGGCCCTTGTTGTTCCTACAGTTGCATATGGTCTGTTCAGATATTTTTTCACCTTGATTGTACGTGGAACTACTAGCAGGCTGCTGCACATCTCCCACAAATACGAACAGAGAAAACAGGTATGTTGAATGATATTGTAAGTTGCATATTTATGTGTGCATGTGTGTATTTCTTTGTGGTGTGAGGAAAGGCAGTTACTTATCCTATACAATGGGTGGAAGAGAAAAAACTACTAGTCTTGAAATAGCAGTTCTTGCAGTACAGCTTCTTCACAGAGTTTGCTTGTGATATCACTCACCTGTAGCAATAAAGGTTTGACATCAAGATTGCTGTGTATCACATTGCATAGCAGTCACTTATTTTTGAGCAGTAATCATGAAAATGAGCCTGTCTATAAATTCCACACTGGAAAGTTGCTACTCACCATATAGCGGAGATGCTGAGCCGCAAAAAAAAAAAAAAAAAAAAAAAAAAAAAAAAAAAAAAAAAAAAAAAAAAAACACTGTCACAAATAAAGCTTTTGGCCTTCTCTCTCTCTCTCTCTCTCACACACACACACACACACACACACACACACGACTGCAGCCTCGGGCAAAATATTGTTACATTCTGCCCTGGATTTTCCATTGTTTGAATTCCACACTGGAGTTGGAAAAAAATATGTGAATGTAAATTTGGTAAAATGTATGGAGAAAGTTTACAGAAGAAATTTAAGTGTATAAAAAAGTGTATAGTGTGTGGATTACCCCATAGAGGGGAGATGGGCACTACAATCATGTACTCAGAGGATAGGCTGTGGTCTTAAAATATCCAAAGAAAGGGTATCAGTACAAGTAAAATTAGTTTCAAATTCTGAAGATATGCTAGAAAGAGCTCTGTTTTATTTGAGCTGAAGTAAGTACTGGAACAGTACAGTTTTTTAATTTTGCCTCATAAAAAGTATCCATGACATTTTGTGGTTCCTCAATTCCATATAAGGTCATTTGTTAATAATAAATCCATTAAGTATGTCAGCCAATTCATTTTCCATGGTTGTCCTCTCTCATCTTTTGAAGAACTTTTTACTGCAAAGAAAATTGAAAAATTTAACTGAATGTATGGTACCATAAGTAGAATGTTAACTAAGGAAGAAATGAAACAATGCTGAAGTTCTTCAGTGGCGGAACCAGCAAATTTACACTGTGCTGACGTGTAGGTCCTCAGTAGCAATGACAAAAGTAGAATCCAAGCTTCCAAAATGAGATTCCTTAAATTAGCTGTGGCTGTGATAAAGACTGACAGGAAGAGAAATGCAAGCATATGACAGGCACTCAACATTTACAGCTTAAATGACAAACTCGTAGAATTTTGTCAGAATGGGAAATTTCTTATAGAACACATGAGCAAAGAATGTTTGCCAGAATTGGCCTGTGGGTAAAGGCCTACAGGGTTCCATAAAATGTGCATATCAAAGAGAATTTGGAAGTTCTGTTCCCTTGAAGAAGAAGGTGAAGAAGAAGAAGAAGAAGAAACTATAATGATGATCAGTAATACCAATTATATCTTATAAATTTATGTGAACCCTTTAATGTGATTTCCCTGCCATAATATACAAAACCTTGCATTTCATTCTCATTCCATTTCTATCTCCTTTTGTATCCTCCCCCCCCCCCCCCCCCTCTCCCCTCCTCCTGAGGTTTTCAAGCAAAACTAAAGACTAATATATCTTCTTTCTTGTATTTTCTTCTCCATTTGCAAATTGATTAATTGTGTTGATCATCATAAGCTTGTTTCTAAATAACTTTCTTGTGAATGAAATTTGATAAATTAACATTATGCACATATTTTATAGGGAGCATTGTCACGGGAAGTGACTACTCAAGCTGCCTCTCAAGACATTGAACTGCATGCTGCACTTTTTGCAGTATTTGCAGCAGATGTTATCTTCTTCCCTCTGGAAACAATACTACACAGGTTGGTAATTGTAATGAGTATGACATATTACATACCCATATAATGTAATTGGATAGATAAAAAAATCTACTCACCAAGTGGCGGCAGGAGAACACACACACAGAAGGAGGAGGAGAAAATCTGATGATAATGATGGTGCATAAGGCAAGTCTTGCAGCAGGGATGATCACAAGGGTAGGAACCATAGCCTAGATTTGTACGGATGCAGTCTCTTATAGCAAACCCCACCATTCTCACATCAGCCTTCGCTGGACGTAATTACCCCACCGGCCTAGCTCCAAAAAGAGGTTTCCCGCACCATCACATCCAATGCTGGTACTGCTGATCCCTCCAAAAAACAGTTTCGGAGCACACCACTTGTCACTCAGTATTATCCCGATCTTGAATGTATTAATTAGCTCTTGGACAGTGCCATGACTTTGTGAAATCATGCCCTGAAGTGAGATCCATTCTGTCTGCGATTTTACCCATCACACCTAGAATAGCTTTTCATCACCCCCCCCCCCCCCTCCAAAAAGAAAAAAAATCTCCTTGTCAAACCCAATGCTCCTTCTGCACCCATCGCCCTACCCCTGTGACTATCCCCGCCATACTGCAAGAATTGCCCTATGCACTCTCCTACAGCCATCTATACCAGCCCTGAACTGACAAAAATATACTATCAAAGGGAGAGCCACCTGTGAAATAGTACATCATTTACCAGCAGTTATGTAAACATTGTTCAGCCCATTACATCAGCATGGCTACGCCCCCAGTTATTGGTCAGGATGAATGGGCATAGGCAGAGGGTGTATACCAGCAACACACAATATCCTGTTGCAGAGCATGACCTTTGTGCCTGTTTCACCACACGTACCATCTGGATTCTTTCCTCAGACACCAGTTTCTAAGAACTCCACAGGTGGGAACAAATGCTACAACATGTCCTTGGTTATCGCTACCCACATGGCCTTAATTTACATGAATTCCTTCTATCTCAGCATTTCTTTGTGGTAACTACTCCTTTCTTCTCTACATCTTTCATTTTCTGACCTGTCAATTTTTCGCTGTCCCCTCCCACCTCTGTTACATAAGATGCACCTATTTTTTTACTCTTATTAACTTGTGCACAATGTTTTAGTAGTAATTTCTGTCTTTCATATTGCCATGTCTTCCACCTTTAAGTTCTCATGTTTTCAAATCTCATCCAGTGCAGTCCCCAACAATCAATCTTTCCTTCTCATACTGTCCTGTATGTCTCCCCTAACCCAGGGTTCTGTGTGACTTTTCCGAACTTTACACCTTTTCCTAAACCTCTGCAGTCCTTTTCCTTCACTCCTCTTCCTTCCCCTTCACCTCTTCTGCCGGAAGGAGGAGCCACTGGCTCTGAAAGCCTGCACAAGTTAAACACTTTGTGTGTGTGTGTGTGTGTGTGTGTGTTTCTCCTGTTGCCCCTTTGTGAGTAGATTTATCTATCCAATTACATTATATAAATAAAATAGAAAGAAACTTCCACATGGGAAAAATATATTAAAAACAAAGATTCCAAGACTTACCAAGTGGGAAAGCGCCAGCAGACAGGCACATTAACAAAACACACAAACACACACACAGAATTACTAGCTTTCGCAACCGATGGTTGCTTCTTCAGGAAGGAGAGGGAAAGACGAAAGGATGTGGGTTTTAAGGGAGAGGGTAAGGAGTCATTCCAATCCCGGGAGCGGAAAGACTTCCCTTAGGGGAAAAAAAGGACAGGTGTACACTCGCACACACATACACACACATATCCATCCGCACATACACAGACACAAGCAGACATATTTAAAGGCCTTTAAATATGTCTGCTGGTGTCTGTGTATGTGCGGATGGATATGTGTGTGTATGTGTGTGCGAGTGTACACCTGTCCTTTTTTTTCCCTAAGGGAAGTCTTTCCGCTCCCAGGATTGGAATGACTCCTTACCCTCTCCCTTAAAACCCACATCCTTTCGTCTTTCCCTCTCCTTCCTGAAGAAGCAACCATTGGTTGCGAAAGCTAGTAATTCTGTGTGTGTGTTTGTGTGTTTTGTTCATGTGCATGTCTGCCGGCGCTTTCCCGCGTGGTAAGTCTTGGAATCTTTGTTTTTAATACAATTACATTATATTGTCAAAAAGTGATTATTTTCATTGTTATATTACTTACCATTATATTTGTTAGTGTAGAACCTAAGTTTTCAGAATTAGCAATGTGCATTTCTTTGTTCTTTCATGAAAAATATTCACAGTGCAGTCCCAGTGCTCATGTGTCTCCCAGTAAGCAGTCACTCCCACATTTTATTAGTAATTAAAATATTCTGCTGTGGGACACACACACACACACACACACACACACACACACACACACACACACACACACACACACACACACACAAGAAGAGAGAGGTGCATAGGTAGCCAAGTACAGTAGAACTTCCATTAACGCTGAGAAAATACACAATAACATGAAGAACAGAAACAGATTCCTAGTATAGACGATGTAAAGATTGTCCTGATTCTCTGAAGGATTGTCACTAACAAAATGTGGTTCTGGAAGGTGCAAGTCAGCACTCACTCAGTCTTTCACAGTCGAGAATCATTGCCGTAGGCACAGTTGTTATAGGCTGCACTGTGATGGCCTGATTCTGATATAATGCATTGCACTCTGAGGAAGAGACTTGGGGCACTTCTGAAGTATTGGGTGGTTATAATGAAAGTGGAGCTACTCACAGAGGGCAAGTGTATGATGTGATTTATCATATTATAAGGAAACTTGGTAGATATTCTTATGCATTAATGTGGAACCAATTTACAGTGGAAAAAAATGTTCTAATTTTGGCCACTAATCGCAAATCTGGCACTGAATGCAAGAAAGTCGTATAAAAATGTTTTCATATGTAATGGATTAGGAATGAGGTGTGGGTGAAAAGGTCAAACAAGTGAAAAGGCATAATAATGGTTTTATTATTAACCGTGGGTTACGCAGTTAGTGCAATATGAGCTTTAGAGATGTTAACAAGATGCTGCACCCATAAAACATGATTAACTGTTGCTCACAGCAGTTCTGGTGGAATCTTAGCAATGTGTACCTATATACTGGTCTTCAAATCAGGTAGAGACTGAATGTGTCCCTGGTAAACACGTTCTTTTAGGTATCACAAGAGCTAACACATGGATTCAGATCAGGTGATCTTGCAGTCCAGGCATCTAGCAAAGCTCTGAAGGTAAAACATTTTTGGAAGGTTGCATTAAGCAGATTTTTCACTGGGCAAGTGTCAAGGGGTGTTGACCAATCTTTCATGAAAAGCAGGTATCACATGCTGTACAAGGAGGTCTTGGTAACATGCAGATATCACAATATACCTAACAGTCCCTCTGGGTGCGTTCTCTTTAAGAAAGAACAGACCAAGAATAAAGGTGCTTGTGAATCCACACCACACATTCGCACGGTGAGTGGAATAGTTCTCTTTGTGCACAACACACAGTTTAACAATATCTCAAATTCTGCAGTTCTGCTCAATGCACCTTGTGCCTCATCACTCCATGGAATATTGCCTGGCCATATGTCATCAACTTCATTCTGTGCGAGAAACTGAAGAGCAAATTCAGAATATTGCTGCATTACGATAAGGTTTCAGTTGTGGCACTGTCTGGGTCTTGTACAGGTACCATTGTAAAGTAGACTGCAAAACTTTATGTACCGTTGACCATGGTATGGACAATTCTTGTGACACTGCATAAGCGGTAACACTACCTGAGGCACATTCTGCATGGTCAGTTACAGCAACAGCAGCCTTATAAGCAACGTCTAGTGGGATAAGATGCCTTCCTCTTCCAAGTCCTGCACAAAGCTCACCCATATTTTTGAATTTCATTATCATCATTTAATGATATTGGGCCTGTCCTTGGACCTTTCAGTTGACGATACTTTCTCAACATAGCTCTGTAGTTGCTGTCATTTACATGAAACAGTTTCCCTAACCGTGCAGTGTCTCTTCTCGATAGCTATACTGTTCACTCATGTTATGTCTTGTCAAATGACAGTGTGTATGTCATACAAAGAAGAGTACCATGCTTGATTTGCACCTGGTGGCCACAGTTGTAACTAATTTGCTTTCCAGCATACATTGGTTCTGTATTAGTGAATTAGCATACCTACCAAGTTTCACTGCCATGCAATAATTACAGCCCACAGTGGACCTCTGTGAGTTGCTGCATTTTTAATTTTAACTACCCGATGTATTTTGATGTTGAGGCTGGGCAGTGTCCCACTATTAGGGCCACCTGACAGAGGAATACCGGGAAATGGCCTAGTGTTGCATGGCTCATGGTTGCAAGCCTGTGCCAACTGTATCCAGTGGATGTGGTGACCTCCATACTGCAGCAGTCGTCACAAGCAAAATTAGCTGTGCCGACTTGCAGATGTATTGGCAGGGCTTTGTTTTGTGGCATGGGGCTGGATCGTGAGGCACAAGCCATATGCCACATTCCTCTTCCCTTTGGAGGAGGTGGTGGAGCGATTTCAGTGCATAGACAGACAGTGACTGCAGCAGAGACAACAGCTGAAGACAGGGCACTCCTCTTCCCTTCAGAGGAGACGGCAGATCCATCTCACTAGGTAGACAGTGGTTGCAGCGGAGGTGACTGCTGAAGATACTGCACTCATCTTCCTCGCAGAGGTGGTGGAGCCATCCACTGGAAGTGGCCCAGAGAACAGGAGCTCTAGCAGAGTCTAACCTAAGGCTCGGACATGTGTCCCAAAGAGAAAATTCAGGCACTCTGAAGATAGAAGAAGACCCTGGAGAGTGGGAATGGCATATTTGAGGTCGAAATGAAGGCGCTTGGCATGCCGCAAAGGTGCCTGTTGGGAAATATAATCCCAATGCATGAGGCGTGTAAGAGTCACAGTTGGAAGAGAAGACATGTAGGGAAGGAAGTAGGGTCCTAAGGACATAGGCAGAACACCAGCAACAAGCAAGAAGGATCACTGAATGAAGTTACATGAGAGGGCTACAGAGAATGGAGAGATGCCATCATTGGACTGAGAAGGTGCCGGCACGCAGGAGGCAGAGGCTAACGACATTGGAAACACCATGAAGAGACTGAAAGTGGGTGATGGCAAGTGGTTCGTCAGTGTGTGGGTCAGTTGAGTGCATGCCGGTAGCAATCAGACCTGTGGCCATTATGCCTGAGCCGGTGATGCTATAATCCGAATCGCAGGTCACAGCAAGTGCCCGGCATGGGACAGCAAGTCATGTCGTAAAATGTCAGTGCAGGCTGGTGGGGAGGTGCTCAAACTAGTGATGGCTGCTGTGATGCAAGGTGGAGCTATCCACTGGAAATGGCCCAGAGAACAGGAGCACTGGTGAAGTCTAACCAAAGGCTGGTCAGGCAAGAAGCATCGTAGAGGACAAGGTGGCAGCCAGGTCCAGACATGACAGAGCAGGGGAAACACCCCGGGAGATTGGCAGATGTCCCGTCACCAGTGGTGAGAGGAGCCCAAGCAGTGAGCTGCCCTCAGGAGGAAGGCCAGCAGTGGCTGTGGTCTCCAAGGACAATGTGGAACTAGCATCAAGCACGGGCAGTGGTGGGCAGACCTGGAAGAACAAGAGACATGCAGGGTTATTGTGGAAAGGACAACCCTGTAATCAAAGGTGGTGAGATCTGGCGCTGCCAGGCCTTGCAGCGAAAGTGCCAAGCAGGCCCCCACTGAATGCGTAACATGCGGGATGAAGGTGATTGTCAGAGAAGAATGTGAGAACAGGAGACAGGCAAGGCCAACAGTGGGTAGGTAGGTGGTCTGGGAGGTGAAAGAGGACATCAGAGATGGGCATGAAGTAATGGCAAATGGCAACAGATAGAATGATGGGTGATGTGTCAAGGTGTGACAGTTCAGGATCAGCGTGAGTGGAAAGGAGATAAGTTCACGGTGGAACCAGCTGATGGAAAAGAGGAGTCCACATAGTGGGCAGACATCAAGGACACCAGGAGGACAGGAGATGATCCTACAGGAAAGGATTCCTACCAGGACAGTTACTCCAGAGTCAGAAGCAGAATGGGCAACACAGGGAGTGAGTGAGTGGAGGCAGAGAGGTCAGAGGTTGGAGGGCCCAGAAGCAGCAAGAAGATAGGTATCAAGAAAAGTAGAAATTCGAAGGAGGCAAGCCAGTGCAGCTAGGAAGGTGGGCCAAGAACCCAAAGCAGAGTCAAAATCAGGGGGAAGTGGAGGCAGTGGCATTGAGTCATGTGCATGGGGGCATCGGGACTGGCCAGGTGCTGTTGAAGCAGGTCTGAGATATGCTGAGGGTGGTGCCCCATCCATAGCACATGGGTGTGTAACCACTGGAAAGTGCTGCAGCAGGCGTTTGGTGTCCTGGATCAGTTGTTGCTACTGTTGACTGCTTAACTGGGAAAGCTGCAGAAGCAAAAGTGCCAGCATGGAAGGTGCTATGAGAAATGGGTAAGTGAGATAATGACAAGAGCCCAACAGTGACAAGGGAAGTGGATGTTGTGAAAAACAGCCCTAGCATGAGACACAGACAAAGCAAAACGAGTAAGAATGGGATAGAGAAGCATGAAACAGGGGAAACTAAGTGTAGACAGTGAAGTGCAAACCTAAGTAAACAGGAAAGATGGCTGTCAAAGGTGGACCAGAACAATGAAAGCTCTGCGGGGAGGTGCAGAGAAAAGGGCTACGTGGTTCAGCACAAGACACTGAGGATGAAGATCCAGAAGTTTATCTTAGTTGCCAACTTCAGTATCGTGTTATTGATGATGCACACTCAAGAAGAGAAAGGTGCCCATCTAGACAGAATAATACATCTTTTATTACTACAGAGAAAAAACACAATAACGTGAATAATGGAAATGGTTTCCTAGTATAGACAACATAAAAATCATCCTGATCTACTGAATGATTGTGACTTATACAGGTGCAGGTGAGCTCTCAGTCTGTCACAGTTGAGAATCATTGCCGTAGGCACAGTCACTGTAGACTGCACTGGTGATGACCTGATACTGATGTAATGCGATGCACTCAGAGGAAGAGACTCGCAACATTTCTGAAGTACACATTGTGATGAGGCCATATTTACACTGGTTGGGCAGTGTCTTGTAAGGGCTCCCTGATGGAGGGATACCAGGAAGTAGCCTAGTGTCACATAGATGCATTAATACTGGCTGTATCCAGTGGCCGTGGCGCACTCGATGCTGCAGTAGTTGTTGCAGGTGAGATGAGCTGCTTTGACTTCCAGGTGTCTTGGTAGGGCAGGAACCTGCAGCACTCCATTGTGGCATGTGGCTGGTCATGAAGCATCAGATGTATGCCACAGTAATTGATAGTTGGTTGAGACCTGAAGTAAAGAGTAAGGAAATTTTCAACACCATGTGGAACAAATATTGGAAAGATAGATCAGACTCTACATGAGGAGGATAGCTTATAGTGACTGGCAGATATGAAAGGTCTAGCAAAGTTGAAAATGAATCCAACTAGGAATTAATATGAACAGGTTTAACTCAGTAAGATGTTTGTACCAAGCACCAGATTCAGATGCGACATCTTTGTCTACCCTCACCCTCATTATAGGTGGGTGCTCATCCCGGGATGTTAGTGAGCTGTTCTCCCGTTTTAATCTTCCTAAATGTATCCCACTCTACTGCACAAGGAAGGAACTATTAGTTCTGAAAATCGGGAAGTATGTCGTTTTTACGTTTAGATGTATCTATTCAGGGCTGTTTTAAGATCAAAGTGATAAAAGCGGCAGCTTCTGGCACCAAACTGAGGGTGGGTGCCAGAGGTTCCCAAGTGCAGAGTGTATCGTATCTAGTACTGAGGATTGACTGTCCCCTGCAATAGACCTAGATGCAAGACCTGTCCCATACATCCTTCCACCATCATCGCCTACTCCAGTCTTGCCACAGGCAGGCATCTCCTATCCCATCAGAGGCAGGGCTACCTGTAAAAGCAGTTATGTAATCTACAAATGGAGCTGAAACCACTGTGCTGCTTTCTAGGTGGGCCTGACAACCAACAAGCTGTCTGTCTACATGAATGGCCACTGTGGCCAAGAGACAGTTGGACCACCCAGTTGCTGAAAATGCTGCCCAACACAATGTGCTTCATTTCAGTGATGCTTCACAGCCTGCACCATCTGGATCCTTCCTACCAACACTAGTTTTTCTGAATTGTGCAGCTAGAACTCTCCTGCAGTATATCCTATGTTCTGAAACCCCCCAACCCCCCCCCCCCCCCCCACTCTCCCCACGCTCTTAGCTTTTGCAAGTCCCTGTCCTTCACATACTACCTATCACCTTCACCATTCCTGCACTACACAGCCTTCTCTTCCACCAGAGCATTCACTAATCTTTCCCCCCCCCCCCCCCCTTTACTTCTCTCCACCCATCAGGTGTTGTTGCTGTATACAGTCCTTTGTTGTGCTTGTCTGTAAATCAACATCTCCACTATATCGTGAGAAGCAGTTTATCCTTTCAATAATATAATCATTCTCTTTTGTATCACCCACTATTTTGTTACCTGGCAAGGTGGCACAGTGATTAGCACACTGGACTCACATTCTGGAGGATGACAGTTCAGACCCATGTCCAAACATCCTGATTTAGGTTTTCCGTGATTTCCCTAAATTGTTTCAGGAAAATGCTGGGATGGTTCCTTTGAAAGGGCACAGCCAATTTCCTTCTTCATCCTTTTCTAATCAGAGCTTGTGCTCTGTCTCTAATGACCTCATTGTTGAGGAGGGGTTAAACACTGATCTCCTTCTCCTCCACAATTTTGTTTTTCCTTTTCAGTTTCATACTAAAAAATTTGACCATATTTATCTATACTCCTGGAAATTGAAATAAGAACACCGTGAATTCATTGTCCCAGGAAGGGGAAACATTATTGACACATTCCTGGGGTCAGATACATCACATGATCACACTGACAGAACCACAGGCACATAGACACAGGCAACAGAGCGTGCACAATGTCGGCACTAGTACAGTGTATATCCACCTTTCGCAGCAATGCAGGCTGCTATTCTCCCATGGAGACGATCGTAGAGATGCTGGATGTAGTCCTGTGGAACGGCTTGCCATGCCATTTCCACCTGGCGCCTCAGTTGGACCAGCATTCGTCCTGGACGTGCAGACCGCGTGAGACGACGCTTCATCCAGTCCCAAACATGCTCAATGGGGGACAGATCCGGAGATCTTGCTGGCCAGGGTAGTTGACTTACACCTTCTAGAGCACGTTGGGTGGCACGGGATACATGCGGACGTGCATTGTCCTGTTGGAACAGCAAGTTGCCTTGCTGGTCTAGGAATGGTAGAAGGATGGGTTTGATGACGGTTTGGATGTACCGTGCACTATTCAGTGTCCCCTCGACGATAACCAGAGGTGTACGGCCAGTGTAGGAGATCGCTCCCCACACCATGATGCCGGGTGTTGACTCTGTGTCCCTCGGTCGTATGCAGTCCTGATTGTGGCGCTCACCTGCACGACGCCAAACACGCATACGACCATCATTGGCACCAAGGCAGAAGCGACTCTCATCGCTGAAGACGACACGTCTCCATTCGTCCCTCCATTCACGCCTGTCGCGACACCACTGGAGGCGGGCTGCACGATGTGGGGGCGTGAGCGGAAGACGGCCTAACGGTGTGCGGAACCGTAGCCCAGCTTCATGGAGATGGTTGCGAATGGTCCTCGCTGATACCCCAGGAGCAACAGTGTCACTAATTTGCTGGGAAGTGGCGGTGCGGTCCCCTATGGCACTGCGTAGGATCCTACGGTCTTGGCGTGCATCCGTGCGTCACTGCGGTCCGGTCCCAGGTTGACGGGCACGTGCACCTTCCGCCAACCACTGGCGACAACATCGATGTACTGTGGAGACCTCACGCCCCACGTGTTGAGCAATTTGGCGGTACGTCCACCCGGCCTCGCGCATGCCCACTATACACCCTCGCTCAAAGTCCGTCAACTGCACATACGGTTCACGTCCACGCTGTCGCGGCATGCTACCAGTGTTAAAGACTGCGATGGAGCTCCGTATGCCACGGCAAACTGGCTGACACTGATGGCGGCGGTGCACAAATGCTGCGCAGCTAGCGCCATTCGACGGCCAACACCATGGTTCCTGGTGTGTCCGCTGTGCCGTGCGTGTGATCATTGCTTGTACAGCCCTCTCGCAGTGTCCGGAGCAAGTATGGTGGGTCTGACACACCGGTGTCAATGTGTTCTTTTTTCCATTTTCAGGAGTGTGTTTTCAGTTGCTTTCATGACAAATTTTGTAAAATTTAGCTACTTACTTGTGTGCTTTCCTCACATGCAACATATACTGTTAAAAAGTATCCTACAGTGTTCTTCTGGATGTTCATTCAAATTTATATTTCCATTTGTGATTAATATTTCAACAATTGACCCATTGACCTTCTCCAGGTGCTGCGAGTTAAGCTGTTGCATCTACTTGTTGCCAGACTAACGAGACTGTGAGCTATTGTTAGTGTTAAACTGTTATTTATAGCACTCAGGGACCCAGCAGTCATTTGCTGGGTACAGGCTTGGCAATCCTGGGGTTCCTGAGCAGGAAATTGGTAAGTGCCATCAGTCCTCCGTCATCGTAAGCTCTGGGCATTCTTCAGCAACCACTGTGCAGTGTGGCGGTGGAATGTTGTGTGGCACAAGGAACAGGGATATTGATTTGGTCACTCAGATTGTGAGGATGGTAAAAACCTCTACAAAAAAAACTTCTCAATCTAAGGCTTACCTAGGCATATGGAGCACTGCCTAGGTGGACTCGTATTTCCGTAACTGCTCATGGGACCAAGATGTAACCATTGAAATTCTCTCCTCCTCCTCCTCCTCCTCCTCCTCTTCCCACTGGAAAGGATGTGCTGCTGCTAGATACTAACACTCAATCAAAGAGGAGGGCTTGGGTAGCCTGTCATCTTCAAGGATTGCCCCCTGTGCATGTGTTTGCAGGAAACACATTTTAGTGTCTACAGGGCTGTACACTATATTGCAAGAATAACTTGACTGGGGAAAGGGCCAAGGGAGTGTTCGCTGCGTCTGTCAGCGACATGCACCACTCATCTGCTCTTACCCTATGGCTGCTGACCTGAAAACACTGCAGCTGAAATTCATGAGAGTCAGAGGATCACTGTTTGCTTTCTGTATTTACCTCCACAAGATGCAATAGACTCTGAGACTCTCACAGGTCTTGTGGAACAACTCCGACCATTTCTGCTGCTGGGAGACTTCAGTGCCCAACATGTCTTGTGGGGGTCAGGTTTTGGAGGATATCACGACATCTCACAAACTGTGCATCCTCAACATAGGTACTCCCACTCATTTCTGTGCTGCTGCTGGGTTATTCTCAGCCATCAAACTCTGTTTCTACTCTTCAGCCCCAACAGACTCTGTTGTATCTTGGTGGATTTGTGAGTGCCCCTCAGAAACCCGGGACAGGCTTGTGGCTCTCTAACAGTGTAAGTACTGCCCGACAGCAGACAACCTCACAACCTTTTAGATCACAGGAGCCAAAGCTCAACACATAATTAAAGAGGGCAAGAAAAGGTTATGGCAAGCATTCCTGGATTCCATCAATTGTTCCAATTGTTCTACTAAGTATGGGAAACCATCAGAAGGATTTTCAGTAAACACAATCATTTACCGATAGCACTAGTCCTGATACAAAGGCATATCCAACTACAACCAGAGATATCACTCAGATGATGGCAGAGCGTTTTACACAGACTACTGTCAATGTTAGCCAGTATCTATTGTTTCATTGCTACTGCGTGACTGTAGAAAGGGACAAGTTAGACTTCAGATTCAAAATTCAGAGTCTTACAGTTACCATTTCTCCACATGGGAGCTGTTTTTGGCACTGTCTGAGACTTATGATACTGCACCTGGTCACAACCAATGTTCTAATTTGATATGGCGGACAAATCATTTCCCAACTCTTGGAGAGAGAGGCAGTTTTGATGCCTCTTCTCAAACCAGTAAAGGATTGCATATGTCCCATTAGTTACCGGAGTATCGCCTTAACGAGCTGTGTCGAAAGACACTGAAGTGAATGGTTAACTGTCATCTGGTCTGTTTGTTAGAGACCAGGTAACTCCTTAGCCACTGTCATTGTGGATTCCAGAGATTTTGGTCCACTATAGACAACCTTAAGCTGTTTGCTGCTGCCATTCAGCAGGCTTTCCCACACAAACATCACTGTCTTGCTATATTCTTTGATATCAGTAAGGCATACAACACTACTTAGAGACAAAGTATTCCAGAATAACTACATTAGGGGGCTTTTGTGGCCATCTCTCCATCTTCATATGATCTTTCCTGTCTAAACAGGTTTTTAGGTCTCGCGTTGGTGACATGCTGTCACATCCTTTTGAGCAGGAGAATGCTGTCTTCTGGGGCAGTGTTCTAAGTGCTACCCCCCCTTTGTTATAGCCCTAAACAGAATCACATCTACAGCGGGTCTCTGTTCAATGCTGCCTATTTGTGTGCTGCTTTCTGTTTCTCCTTCAGTGTTGCAATAGCGATTTGCAGAGATTAGAGGATTGGTCTACAAAGACAGGTTCTCACTTTCCTGTTCATTTTAATCATTCTAATCATATTTTTAATTTACCTGCATTGCACGTAAGGGATACCATTCTATGTTTTAAGGCCTCTGTGAGGTTTCTTGGCCTCACTTTCGACTCCAAATTGTCATGGTTGCCACATCTACAAGATCTGAAAGCCAGAACCCAGAAGGCACTGAAGATCATAAAGTGCCTTACCCCACAGGTTTTGGGGGATTGGACACGGTGCATCTGATCCAGTTTTATAGGGCTTTTGTACGTTCGCTCAGTGTGTGGATTGGTGAGGCCTGCTTACCTGAAGATCATTGTCGCTGTCCACCATGAGGGGACTAAGCTGGCCATGGGTGCTAGCAGGATGACCCCCATCCTCAGTCTCTGTGCTGAGGATGGTAACCACCACTGACAATCCAATGGCAACTCCTCATGATACATCCGATATGTATGTTCCTCACAGGTCTGAATTTATCTGCATAGGAGAAGGAAGCCAATGTGATCTCTGTGTGCATACCACGTGGAGTCATTCCAGACATGGAACGGATCCTTCCAGATGCCATGAAGAGCACAGGGTGCAGCCAACTGCAGGTACTGGCTCATGTCAGTACCAGTGATGTGTGTCGCTTTGGACTGGAAGAGATTCTCTCTGGTTTGAAGAGCTATCAGAAGAAGGCCTCGACTTGTGCCATATGGTGGTGGGATTTTGGGCTCTGCTAAATAGGTGCAAAGTCCATTAAATGCAGGTGGTGACTACACGGGTAGCAGGGGCTGTGTGGCATGGACTAGGTGGTTTTTTGGGTTAGTCTCTCTGGGAAACACAAAAAGGGCTTTAGTCTCAAAGAGTGGGGATTGAACACAGGAAGAATGTAGATGTAAGAACCATCGGTATAACAGTCGTAAAATGTCATAGCTGTGTTGGGAAAGAACCAGAGCTCCAAGCGGTAATAGAAAGCAGTGATGCGCAAATCGTTACAGGAACTTAAAACATCATCCGAAATTGTGCTAAATGCATTCTCTGAAAATTATTACAAGCAATTAGGTAATGAGCCCACTCGAATAGTAAATGTTTGCGAAAACACACTTGACGTCTTAGCAACAATTAACCCTGATCTAATAATGAGCATAAAAAATACAGGAATTAACAAAAATATGCCTATTAAAAAAGAACAAATAAAAGTTTGCTTTACGCCTTCCTGAGAGACAATCTCCACTCCTTCCACATTAACAATGCAAGTGTAGACCAGATGTGGCTTGAATTCAAAGAAATAGTACCAATTGCAGTCGAGAGATATATACCAAATAAATTAACAAACGATGTAGCTGATCCCCCCCTTGGTACAGAAAACAGATCAAAACACTGTCGCAGAAACAATGAAAAAATCATGCCAAATTTAAACGAATGCAACATCCCTAACATTGGCGATCTTTCACATAAGCTCAGAATTAAGCACAGACTTCAATGAAAGTTGCTTACAATAGTTTCCACAATGAAACTTTGTCTTGAAACCTCGCAGAAAAGATTCTGGTTGTACGTAAAGTGTGCTAGCAGCAAGATACAATCAATTACTTCTCTGCGCAATAGCAATTGAAATACTGTCGATGGCAGTGCTGTTAAAGCAGAGTTACTTAACAAAGCCTTCTGAAATTCCTTCACCAAAGATGAAGTAAATATTCAAGAATTTGAATCAAGAACAGCTGCCAACTGAGTAACTTAGCAGAGTTGTGAAGTACTTAATAAAAGCAAGTCTTCCAGTCCAAACTGTATACCAGTTAGGTTGCTTTCAGAGTGTGCTGATGGAATAGCTCCATACCTAACAGATATATACAACCACTCACTTGATGAAAGGTACGTACCCAAAGACTGGAAAGTAGCACAAGTCACTCCAGCATTCAAGAAAGGCAATAGGATTAATCCACCAAGTTACAGGCCCTTATCATTAACATCTATAAGCAGCAGGATTTAGGAACATGTTGTGTTAAAACATTGTGAATTGCCTTGAAGAGAATGGTCTATTGACACACAGTCAACACCGATTTAGAAAATAAGCTTCTTGTTAAGCAGCTGTCTTAGGTTGTTTGCAGATGATGCTATCATGTATCGTCTAGTTAAGTCATCAGAAAATCAAAATAAATTGCGAAACTATTTAGAAAAGCTATCTGTATGGTGTGAAAATTGACCCTAAACAATGGAAAATGTGAGATCATCCACATAATGCTACCCCTGTTTTTAGCTGTCCTGTCCTCTGTCAATTGGGATTAACATGTAGCCATTTTTAACTCCTCTCTTTGTCCTTCATGTTCTACAGTTTTGACATGCATGCATATGACCCAGTGCCCTAAAACAAAACAAAAAAACAATCCACATGAATGCTGAAAAGAATCCATTAAAGTTTGAAAGGTAGGAGACGAGGTACTGGCAGAAGTAAAGCTGTGAGGACGGGGCGTGAGTCTCGGTCTGGCATACAGTTTTAATCTGCCAGGAAGTTTCAGAATCCGTTAAACTTCAGTTACTCGATAAATCAATCAAATCTAAGATTCAACTAAATACCTAGGAATTACAATTATGAACAACTTAAATTGGAAAAATCACATCGAAAATTTTGTGGGGAAAGTGAATCAAAGACTGATTTTTAGGCAGAGCACTTAAAAGATGCAACAGACCTACTACAGGGACTGCCTACACTATACTTGTCCATCCTCTTTAGGAGTACTTCTGTGTCATGTGGGATTATTACCAGATAAGATTAACGGAGCGCATTGAGAAAGTTCTGAGAACAGCATGTTTTTCATTATCGTCAACTAGGGGGGAGAGTGTCACAGACACAATACAGGATTTCGGTGGACATCATTGAAACGAAGGCATTTCTTGTTGCGGCAGGATTTTCTCACAAATTTCAATCATCAACTTTCTCTTCCAAATCCGAAAATATTTTGTTGAGGCCAACCTACGTAGGGAGATATGATCATCGTACTAAAATAAGGGAAGTCAGAGTTCGCATGGAAAGATATGGGTGTCTGCTTTTTCCACACACTGCTTGAGAGTGGAATAATAGAGAATTATTGTGAAGGTGATTCAACAAACTCTCTGATAGCCATTTAAGTGCATTTTGTAGAGTATAGATATAGGTGCATGTAGATGTAGATATAGATATCATATTGTTGCTCATCTACCTCTGGAACGCCTTTTCTTCAATTGTTTATGAGCAACAAGGCCTTTTTGGATCCATGTACAGCATGTGCTGTAATCACTTCATGTGAGACAAGTCCAACTGCAAATCCAGGGTTTTAACAATCTTCCACCCTGGTTACAGCAGAGGCTCAGGGTAATTTTAGATTTAGTGCAGTAACAGGATAGTTTGCACTCCTGCATATTTTTAATACATTATTTAAGGACAGTTTAACTGAGCACCACAACTCTACAGCTGTCTTTACGAGTGAGCCAAAACAGGACGACTCTGTTGGTTCCTCTTTTTTTTTCCCTGATTGTGTCTTAAAGGTCACACTTTTACTGTCTTTGTTGCAGAATTATGTGCAAAACTAAATGCGATCTTCTCGGCACAGGAGCGGATGACACATGATTTGAGTGCTAAATTTCTTGTATGTTCCAATTCTCTGAGTACCCTTCACTCTCTACAATGCTTGTATGCAGCAGATGAAGTAATCCAGAATATCTAGGATGCCCTCCTCCAACTACGACGACTGGGGAAGGAGGTGTCTTTCTTCTGGGTACCAGGGCACATTTAGCAGCCAAGGAGCTGTGTCATTGTCCTCAGTTGTTTCAGCGTGCCATCCCCGTGCAGGCTGTCACCTCGCTGTTGAGCTATGGCCGTGTGTTGATGGGAGGACGGGTGGTTGGAAGTGACAAACAATAAGACTGAGTATCAAGGTATGTGTGGGTCCTCCCTTGTTGGACACCTTTATCCATAAAAACGGTGTGCCTCAAGGTTCCGTCCTGAGCGTCATCCTCTTTGCTGTCACCATTAAACTTATAATGGCCTGTCTCCCGTTAGGCATCTCCGACTCCCTTTTCATTAACGATTTTGTGATCTATTGCAGTTCTCTACTGACTTGTTTCCTTGAGTAGCGTCTTCAGCACTCTCTCAATCGTCTTTACTCATGGTGTATCAACAATGGCTTTTGCTTGTCCACTGACAAAACCATTTGTATGAATTTCTGGCGGCACAATTGTTTTTTTCTGCCATCTTTACATCCTGGGCCTGTTGCTCTTCCATTTCATAAAACTATGATTTTGCTGGGGCTCATGGTCAATCGGAAACTTTCTTGGTTCTTCCATGTGTCTTAACTGGCCACCCACTGTATGCAGTCCCTCAATATCCTGTGTCTCCTCAGCAGCACTTCCTAAGAAGTGAATCGGACCACCCTCCTCCATTTTTATCAGTCTCTTGTCCATTCAAAACTAGACAATGGGTGTTTCGTTTATGAATCTGCATGCCTGTACCTCTTACACAGTCTCAATACTATCCACCATTGTGGCATCTGTTTGGCCACTGGCACCTTTTACACTAGCCCACTTGAGAGTCTGTATGTCGAAGCAGCCGAACTACTACGGTCATACTGCTGTGACTTTCTGCTCGACAGATACACATGCCTGGCCACCTATGTTATGCCTCCTCCTTCAATTACTCCTTTGACCACCAGTACAGGGTGTGTTCCTCTTCTCTGTTACCTTTGCTCCAGCAGCTTAACTTCATGCTACATGACACTTTCCCTTCGCCACCTTACTTCATGCAGTGGCCTGCGTTCACGTTGGCCTTCATTCGCTTCCTAGAGACACTACTCTAGTCTCACTCTATCGCTGTGAGTTCCGTGACCTTCACATGGAACTTTGTGGTAGTATGTTTGTGTACACTGATGGCTCTCAGACTGATTGTGGTGTCACATGTGCCTTCATCATTGGCACCAACGTTTTTTGGTATCTGCTTCGGGACCGTTGCTCAGTATTTGCTGTAGAGCTCTTCTCCCTGTATCAGCCCACGCAGTACATCCGGTGACACAGGCATTTCAATTGCATCATCTGCTGAGACTCTCTGTGCCCTTCAGAGCCTCATTGTGCTGTGCACCATCCATCCCTTAGTGCAACGCATCCAGAAGAGCTGTCACTTGCTCACTATTGATGGAGTCACTGTGATGTTTATATGCATTCCTGGTCCCGTCGGTCTGACAGGAACTGAGGCTGCTGCCAAGGCTGCAGTCCTCGTACCTTGGCCTGCTAGTTCTTCCATACCCTCCAATGATCTCTGTGTTGCTGGCTGTCACTTTGGCATCACCACTGGTCCTCCCTGCATGGGAACAAGCTCTGGGGGATTAAACCTCTCCCATCGTCTTGGACGACCTCCTCTCGGGCCTCTTCCCACGAGGAGATCATTTTAGCTGTAATGCGTATTGACCACTGTCTTTTTAGCCATTGTCATTTTTTAAGTGGTACTCCCCCTCCACCATGTGCTCATTGCCCTCAACCTCCGTCAGTTCACCTTTTCCTGACAGAATGCCCTTTTTTTTTAATCACTTACGTTCTCATTTAAGTTTGCCATCTGAGTTAGCGGCCATTTTAGCGAAGGATGCGTGGGCTGTCACCTGCATTTTACTTTTTATCCGCCGTAGCAATATGGTGAAAGACATTTAATCTTAAGTTAGGACCTCCATTTCTTGATGGCATGTTTTAAGGACCTTTCTCCAAGTCCTTGTTTTTAGCTGTCTTTCCTTTCGTCAATTGGGCTTCATGTGTAGTCTTTTTTTAAGTCGTTTTTTTCTTAGTGTTCTATGATTCTGACATGAGCTTAGTTGTTTTTGTGCCCTAAAACAAAACAAAACAAAACGAGCTGGGTTGAATACCTGGAAGAACACCATTCATGCCCAGAAAACCTGATAGATCAGTGTCTTATGGTTTATGTGTCAGTATGAAAGTAGAAAATACTTTTTCGTTATTTCTGTCTTACTTTTTCTGACTGAAAGTTAAATAATTTGTAAATAACAGAATTACAGTTCTATTATTAAATAAAAAATAACAGTAATTTTGTATTTTAATTCCTTCCACTGCGGTTAATATTTATTCAACCTAGAACACTGCAATAGGTCTAGTTCTTTGTACTTTTACTAAAAACTTGTAAAGACATCAGGAATTGCCTTAAATGGAAATTAGTTGTATCTTTAATATTTTGCACTGGAATAAGATTAAAATTCATTTCTCTTACAGAAAAAAAAATCTGCTGTCCCTAGATCTAGCTTTATTTTTAAATGTCTTACGAAAAGCTCAATGAGAACCAAATAATGTCTGAAAAGGGGATAATGGGGTGCCAATTGATAAGTTGCTTGTGTGAAGAAGTGTTCGTGAACTGTCCCCGTGTCTATTGGTAGTACTATACATTTCACCTCCTGGAGATAACTAGTGGCCAGCAATTCTGTCTTGTAACTTGTTAGTCATTCTAAGACAGTCTAAAGTTGATAGCACAGAAATACCTTTAGCATGTAGTGGTAGTAACAAGTGGTGACTTTAATATGTCCTGTATTGACTGGGGAAATGATGCACATATTACTGGCAGTAAGGACAGTCTTGTGAACAAACAAGAGAAATATTTTAGAGCTGACTATGAGCAGACCCATCTACCTTAGTGTCAGCAAAGAGAGGGCGATTAGTGCCCTTGAAAATATTACAGCAATGGTGTTCATCGAAGGCTTAAGGGTATCAATAAAGCTTGGAAAGTACTTGTATTTGGTTGAACTGATGAACAGTCACAACATTGTTACTTCAACTGTGAACTGAGAAAATTTAGTACAGATCCACCTAACAAAGAACATAATTGTAGCAGATAGTCATTACAAACCACTGTCTAGGTATGTTGCAAAAACAGATTATTTCACTCCTGCTACAAGAGAGCCCGCCCTGCCAGCAGCGTGGTCTAACGCACTGCTTCCCGAGCGGGAAGGCGTGGCGATCCCTGGCATGAACGAATCTGTCTGGTGGTTTAGTGTCAAGGTCTAGTGTGCCAGCCAGCCTGTGGATGGTTCTTAAGGCAGTTTTCCATCTGCTGCGGCGAATGCAGGCTGGTTCCCCTTATTCCACCTCAGTTCACCTCAGTTACACTATGTCGACGATTGCTGTGCAAACACTGTCTCCACATACGCTTACACCATAATTATTGTACCACGCAAACAATTGAGGTTACACTCATCTGTTATGAGACATTCCTGGGGAGGGGGGGGGGACGAGGGGTGTGTGTGAGGGGTGTCCACTGGGGGCCAAACTGCACAATAACACTGGGTTCGGTGTGGTTCGGTGGTGGGGTGCGTGGACAGATGTGGCCTGTTGTGGGCTTGGGAACCACTGAGGACAACGGCGGGATGAAGCCTCTGTCATTTCTAGATTTCTAGGTCCCCGGTTAAAACAAACACACACACGCTGCGCAAGAGACTGCACGCAAACCGATAGGAGGAAATTTTAATTGCAACTCGTGCATCTGTGTGCACTCTGCAATAATTTTCATTCAGATTGTGAAGAAAAATCTGTTGTATCTCATAGGAAGGTCTGGTCACTTGTAAAATCAATGATTTGCGCCAAAGCTTTCATAGGTCTACCTGGTGTTGAGACTGAAGCCAGTAGACATAAAGCAGAAATTCATATTTAAAAAGGTATTTATGCATGATACTACTGTATCAATATTTGACCAACACGTAGACTCGCAAATAAAGAGATATTGACAATATGCACCTCCAGGATTGGGGGAAAAAAGAAACTGTTTAAAGTGAACTAGGCACCAATCCTTGATGGAATTCCAATTAAATCTCACATTGAATACGTTGCAGAATCAGTCTCTTCCATAGCTCACATTTAACAAGAATTTCTTGCACAGCAAACGGTCTCAAATCAAAAGGGGGATGGGAGGGACTACAAAAGATGAGATGCACAGAATTATAGATATCAATCGGTAGCAGAATCCTATAGCGCACACACTGAGTGAAGGTTACATCCCAGGAGGGAAACAAACTTGTCTCAAAGAATCAACAAAGATTCAAGAAAAGCACACATTTGAAACACAGCTTGCTTTATTCATACACAACGTTTTACAAAAAATAGGTTCTGGTAAATACTTAAGTTCCATCTATGCATATTTCTGAAAGGCATTCAGCACTTATCCTATCATCAGATATTAATCAATCATGTGGAGTATCTTAAGACACTCAGTTGGCTTGTTGAATATTTTTACTAGTAGAACACAGCGTGTTCGACTGTATGGAAAAAGGCTCAGCAGAAACGAAGGAAAGGTCAAGTGTGCACCAAAGAATTGTAACAGGATCTCTAATGTTCTCAATATACAAAAATGAATTATCATATAGGATCAGTGGTGCTGTAAGTTAGTTCACTGATAATGCTATTGTCCGCAGGAAAGTATTGGCATGGGTTGATCTTAAGGAAGTGCAGAAAGAGTGGGACCTCTCTTGATATGTTGTAAATGCAATTTAATGCTCTCTTTAGATGTCGACAAATGTATGATGACGCCTATAACAAAGAGAAGGAACATGGTAGTGTCTTATTCCAAGATCAGTGGTGTACATGTTGAGCACGTCAAATTGTGTAAGTAAGTAAAATAGAAAGAAAGCCCCCTGTGGGTTCGGGGGTAAGAATAGGCCCACGGTATTCCTGCCTGTCGTAAGAGGCGACTAAAAGGAGTCTCAAACGTTTTGGCCTTGTGAGATGGTCCCCTAATGGGTTTGACCTCCATCCTTCTAAATTTTCCGAAGAGCGAGCCGATTGGGGAAGGGCGCCTCACAAGGAGCGATGTGTCCATCATGCATTACCATCTCTAGCCAGGTTTGTCGTCATCGCTTAGCAGTCCCGCTCACCTACCATCTCTTGGGCGTGGATTTGTTCTTGGGTGCAGTTTATTGCAGTCTGCTATGCTGTGTCGCTTTATGCGCCAATGACGATATTGGACTACATCACCTGAAATCCAGCACGGTAGTCAGTCCGTTGTGGTGGGGCCGCCATGTACCCTGTTGGTTGTAGCCACCTGACTACACAGGGATCGCTCTGCTGATGCCAGCGCCGTTAACTCCCCACGTATGCCAAGGAGTAGATGCCTATCTCCTTGGGGCATTGGGACTCCCGGCAATGGCCATCCTGCCAGGTGGTCGTTGCTGAGGCTGGGTGGCGCCCGTGGGGAGGGCCCTTGGTCGGAGTAGGTGGCCAGGGCGGATGACCCGCAATGAAGCATGGTACATCATCTCTTGCTGGCGGCCAGCCGCCAGCAGTCTCTAAGCGTTCCAGGGCTCAATACAACGCAACTACATATGACCCCAAATCGTTCCCCTCCCTGGCTACACCATGGGAGGAACGAAAGACTAAGGATGCCAGCGCACCATACTCGCCCCGCTACCTGGTGTGTACGAGAGCTGATGGTGAATCCTTTACATCCATGAAGCCTCAGTTCTTCGTCGAGCACTTAGAGGACAAGTTCGGGGAGGTGGAGGCCTTGTCCAAAATGCGCTCGGGCTCGGTTTTCATCAAATCGGCGTCCTCCGCCCAGTCCCGCCGGTTACTCGATTGTAACAAGCTGGGGGATGTTCCGGTTACAATCACGCCCCATAAGAGTCTTAGTATGGTCCAGGGCATAATATTCCATCAGGACCTTCTATTGCAGTCCGATGACGAGCTTCGCGCCAATTTAGAGCGGCGAGGTGTTCACTTCGTCCGGCGCGTACATCGTGGTCCAAGGGATAAGCAGGTTGCCACCGGTGCCTTCATCTTGGCCTTCGAGGGTGATACTTTACCTGAGAAGGTCAAGGTGATGGTCTATCGTTGTGACGTCAAGCCATATATCCCTCCCCCGATGCGGTGCTTTAAGTGCTGGAAGTTCGGGCATATGTCTTCCCGCTGTACTTCCAGCCTCACATGTCCAGATTGTGGATGCCCATCACATCCCAATACTCCATGTGCTCCGCCTCCCATCTGTGTAAACTGCGGAGAGCACCAGTCGCCTTGCTCGCCGGACTGCAGGATCTTCCAGAACGAGCACAAGATCATGGAGTATAAGACCCTGGAAGGCCTGACATACACTGAGGCCAGGCAGAAGTTCGAACGCCTCCATCCTGTTCGAATGACTGCCTCTTACGCCGCGGCTACTACTGTTCTGGCCCCATTAGCTCTCCCTCAGACTGCCACCTCTCAGAGCCGGAATGCTACACCTGCCCCCTTGATGGTGGGGGGCACTTCACTCCCTGCTGCTTCTGCACTACCTGCCTCAGGAGCAGCAACCCCCCAACCATCGGGGACATCAGTCCCCACTTCTAAGCTGGGGAAGCCTCACACTTCCCCGGCTCGAATAGCACGGAAAGGGTCCCTTGGGTCCCTTCCTTCCCAGGTTTCCGCCTCTGGGAAGGGTGACGTCAGCCAATGGAAGAAAAGCAGACCAGCGGCTGGTCGCAGGGCTTCCCGCTCCTCCTCCGTCCCAGAGACTGACTCGCTGGAGCCCTCCCAGCCAATGAAACCCAAGGACCAGAGAGACAAGACGAAGAAGAAGACCTCTAAGGCCAAGGACCACGCGGTGGCATCCACCCCACTGCTCCCTACAGGCTCTGCGTCCGAGGATAAGGTGGAGATCCGGGCGTCCGCTGAGGACCTGGATCTCGCCGGACCCTCAGACACCATGGAAGCAGATTGTACTGGTCCTCCATCGGTGGCAGCAGGTGACCCAGTGGCGTGATCTGCCTCCTCGGCCCCTTCACGCCTTTTTCGGGACATGGACAAAGCGATACTCCAGTGGAACTGCAGCGCTTTTTTCCACCACCTTGCTGAGCTTCGCCAACTCATCAGCAGTCACCCTTTCCTCTGCATTTCCCTACAGGAAACTTGGTTTCCGGCAATGCGGACCCCTGCCCTACGTGGGTATCGGGGTTATTACAAGAACCGGGCAGCTTATGGGAGGGTATCTGGTGGAGTCTGCGTCTACATCCTTAACTCTGTCTACAGCGAATGTGTACCTCTTCATACACCTTTAGAGGCTGTCGCTGTAAGGATGTGGACGCCTCAGCCTATTACTGTCTGCAGTTTGTATCTTCCGCCAGATGGTGATGTCTCGCGTCATGTGTTGGCTGCATTGATAGCACAACTGCCTCCTCCTTTTGTGTTACTGGGCGACTTTAACGCCCATAACCCCCTGTGGGGTAGCGCCGCGATTACTGGCCGGGATAGAGATGTCGAGACTCTTCTCTCGCAGCTTGACCTCTGCCTCTTAAACACGGGAGAGCCGACACATTTCAGCGTCATCCATGGCACATTTTCGGCCATCGACCTTTCTATCTGCAGCCCCGGACTTTCACCATCCATCCACTGGAGTGTCCATGACGACTTATGTGGTAGTGACCATTTCCCCATCTTTCTGTCGCTACCACAGCGTCACTCTTCTGAACGCCCCTCCAGATGGGCTCTGAATAAGGCTGATTGGGGCTTGTTCTGCTCTCTCGCCACTATCGCACCTCCTTCCCCTGACACCATTGATGCGGTGGTTCAGTCGGTCACCACCGGCATCGTTTCTGCGGCGGCGTCTGCGATTCCCTGTTCATCCGGGTCCCCTCGGCGGAGGACTGTGCCTTGGTGGGCGCCCGAGATCGCAGAGGCGATTAGAGATCGCCGGCGGGCTCTTAAACGCCATAAGCGGCACCCGTCCTTGGAGAACCTCATCGTTTTTAAACAGCTCCGTGCCCGTGCCCGACGCCTTATTCGCCAACGGAAGCAGGAGTGCTGGGAACGGTATGTTTCCACCATTGGCGTCCGTACCTCTGCATCGCAGGTTTGGGCTAAGATTAGGCGACTCCGTGGCTATCGGCCGCCTGTCTCTGTCCCTGGGCTTTCGCTGAATGGAGTGGTGTGTACTGACTCCGACACGATTGCGGACCGGTTAGCAGCGCATTTTGCTCAGTGTTCCGCATCTACGAATTACCCACTGGCCTTCCGCTCCCGGAAAGAGCGGTTGCAAAGTTGGAGGCTTTCTTTTCACACGCGCCATGCGGAATCATACAATGCTCCTTTCAGCGACTGGGAATTCCAGAGTGCCCTATCTGCTTGCCCTGATACGGCTCCTGGGCCAGACCGCATCCACAGCCAGATGCTGAAACACCTCTCTGTGAATTGCCAGCGACGCCTTTTAGGTGTTTTCAACCACATCTGGGTTGAGGGTGTGTTCCCGTCTCAATGGCGAGAAAGCATCGTCCTCCCCGTGTTGAAACCTTGCAAGAACCCGCTGGAGGTGGACAGCTACCGCTCCATAAGCCTCACCAACGTTCTTTGCAAGTTGCTAGAACGTATGGTGAGCCGGAGGTTGAGTTGGCTCCTCGAGTCTCGAGGCCTTCTGGCTCCGTCTCAGGGTGGGTTCCGTAAAGGCCGCTCTGCCGTCGATAATCTGGTCTCCCTAGAGTCTGCCGTCCGTACAGCCTTTGCACGCCGCCAACATCTGGTTGCCGTCTTCTGCGACATGCGGAAGGCGTACGATACGACTTGGCGATATCACATCCTGGCCACACTTCATGGGTGGGGTCTTAGGGGCCCGCTCCCGATTTTTATTCAGAATTTTCTGTCGTCTCGTTCCTTCCGCGTGCAAGTTGCTGCGTCCCATAGTTCCTCCCGGGTCCAGGAGAACGGGGTCCCACAGGGGTCTGTCCTCAGTGTCTCCCTGTTTTTAATTGCGATCAATGGGCTCGCTGAGGCGGTGGGATCGTCCGTCGCAGCTTCGTTGTATGCAGACGACTTCTGCCTCTACTACAGCTCCGCTGGCATTGCAGTTGCTGAGCGCCAGCTGCAGGGCGCTATCCGCAAGGCGCAGTCATGGGCTGTAGCGCACGGCTTCCAGTTTTCGGCCGCTAAGACCTGCGTTATGCATTTCTGCCAGCGTCGCACGGTTCACCCTGAGCCACGCCTTTACCTTGACGGTGAACCTCTTGCTGTGGTAGAGACGCATCGGTTCTTGGGACTGGTATTTGATGCCCGGTTGACTTGGCTGCCTCATATTAGGCAGCTTAAACAAACATGCTGGCGGCATTTAAACGCTCTCCGTTGCCTTAGCCACACCGGATGGGGTGCCAATCGGTCCACCCTTCTCCGGCTGTATCAAGCGCTGATCCAGTCCCGCCTTGATTATGGGTGTGGGGCTTATGGTTCGGCATCGCCATCAGCGTTGCAATTGCTGGATCCCATCCATCACTGCGGGATCCGACTCGCCACAGGAGCATTTCGGACAAGCCCTGTTGACAGCTTACTTGTGGAGGCTGGTGTTCCTCCATCGCGGATCCGGCGCGACCGACTTCTGGCCGCTTATGCTGCCCACGTTTGTAGCTTGCCAGGGCATCCCAACTACCGTCTCCTGTTCTCGCACTCAATCGTCCATCTTCCAGACAGGCGGCCCCGGTCAGGGTGTACGATCACGGTTCGCATCCGGGTTCTACTGTGTGGGATTGAGTTTTTTCCTCTCCCGCCTGTTTTCCGGGCCAATCTCCGTCTGCCCCCTTGGTGTGTGCGCCGACCATGCATTCGGCTGGATTTGGCACAGGGTCTGAAAGACTCGGTCCCTCCTCCGGCCCTCCGCCGCCGCTTTGTTTCTCTCCTTGCCGAGTTTCCCGGATCTGCCGTGGCCTATACCGACGGTTCGATGGTCTCTGGTCGCACTGGTTACGCTCTTACTCTAGAGGATCATTGTGAGCAACGGTCGCTGGCACCCGGGAACAGTGTATACACTGCCGAGTTGGTTGCCATCTATCGCGCCCTAGAGTATATCCGCTCCCGCTCAGGGGAGTCCTTTGTCATCTGTAGTGACTCCCTGAGTGGTTTACGAGCTCTTGACAAGTGCTTTCCTCGTTCCCGTCTGGTGATGGCCATCCACGAGTCGCTCCTTGCTCTTGCTCGTTGCGGCCGCTCCGTGGTTTTCGTTTGGACCCCAGGTCATGTCGGCATCCTGGGCAATGAGCGGGTTGACACGCTGGCTAAACAGGCAGTGAGTTCACCGGCTCTGGAACTCGGCCTTATGGAGTATGATCTCCTGTCGCTTTTGCGCCAGAAAGTGCTTGGTGCCTGGGGTGACGAGTGGCGCACCCTGCCCACGCCCAACAAACTTCGGGCGGTGAAGGAGACGACCGGTGTGTGGCGCTCCTCCATGCGGGCCTCTCGGAAGGACTCTGTCGTCCTCTGCCGGCTGCGCGTTGGCCACACGTGGCTGACGCACAGCCATTTGTTGCGCCGGGAGGACCCACCGCTATGTTGCTGCGGGGCAGCTCTGACGGTGGTCCACATTTTGGTGGACTGCCCACTTTTAACAGGACTCAGGCAGACGTTTGCGCTGCCTGATAACCTCCCTGCCCTTTTATGTGATGACGTTGCTATGGCGGACCTCGTGTTGAGTTTTATTCGGGCAGGGGGTTTTTATCGTATGATTTGAGTGTTTGTCCTTTTATTTCCTGTATTGACTTGGGCCTTTGGCCTGTGGTTTTAAACTGTGGGTTTTAATGTCATTTGGTGGTTGGCTTTTCCTTATTTTCATGGTCGGCCAACCACCTTCACACTCGGTGTGATTTTAGTTCCGTTTGTCTGGTCTTTGTCTTTCTTGTATTGTGTCGTCCCTTGTCTCAGTTCTCCGTTTTTAACGACTGACAGTTTTTATTTCGTGTGATTTTATCGTGGAACAAGGGACTGATGACCTTAGCAGTCTGGTCCCTTCAATCCCACACCCAACCAACCAACCAATAGAAAGAAACTTCCACATGGGAAAAATATATTAAAAACAAAGATTCCAAGACTTACCAAGCTGGAAAGCGCCGGTAGATAGGCACAACGAATAAAACACACACACAGAATTTCGAGCTTTCGCAACCGGCGGCTGCTTCGTCAGGAAAGAGGGAAGGAAAAGGAAAGATGAAAGGATGTGGGTTTTAAGGGAGAGGGTAAGGAGTCATTCCAATTCCGGGAGCGGGAAGACTTACCTTAGGGGGGAAAAAAGGATAGGTATATACTCCCCCCCCCCCCCCACACACACACACACACACACACACACACACACACACACATATCCATACACACGCAGACATATTTAAAGGCAAAGAGTATCATACACACACACACACACACACACACACACACACACACACACACACATACGCAGACACAAGCAGACATATTTAAAGGCAAAGAGTATCATATACTCTTTGCCTTTAAATATGTCTGCGTATGGATGTGTGTGTGTGTGTGTGTGTGTGTGTGTGTGTGTGTGTGTGTGTGTGTGTGTGTGCCTATCCTTTTTTCCCCCTAAGGTAAGTCTTTCCACTCCCGGGATTGGAATGACTCCTTACCCTCTCCCTTAAAACCCACATCCTTTCATCTTTCCTTTTCCTTCCCTCTTTCCTGACGAAGCAGCCGCCGGTTGCAAAAGCTCAAAATTCTGTGTGTGTGTTTGTGTGTTTTATTCATTGTGCCTATCTACCGGCGCTTTCTCGCTTGGTAAGTCTTGGAATCTTTGTTTTTAATATAAATTGTGTAAGTATTTACGTATGATACCAAGAAGCGATACGAAATGAGTCAATCTGGTAAAATCGGCATTAGGGAAGGTGAGTGGAAGATTTTGCAAGATTTCTATATGAAAGTGCAAGAGAAATTTTTTGCAAACTTAAATGGGAATTCCTTTAAGAAAGACTATCTAGTTCTCACAAAACCTTGTTAGATAAATTTAGAGAACCTGTATTTGAAGAAGACTATGTGACCATTCTGCTGCCATCATCTACAGCAGTGATTGTGGGAACAGATAGAGAGATTAGGGCACATAGAGGGGTATATATACAGTCATTTTTATTTTGCTCAGTTAGGGAATCTAACAGGAAACTGCTAATATTGGCATGAGGTACCCTTAGCAAGATATGAAGGAGAACTTGCGTGAAGTTAGAAGGTAGGAAAGAGGTCTTTGTGGAAGTAAAGCTGTGAGGTCAGATCGTGAACTATCTTTGGATAACTCAGTTGGTTGAGCACTTTTGTGAACATATGAATTGCTTGCGAAAGGCAAAGGTTCCAGATTCAAGGCCTAGTCAGGCACACAGTTTTGTTTTGCTGGGAAGTTCCAAATCAGCAAATACTCTGGTGCAGAATGAAACCTCATCCTGGAAATAACGATATTAGCAAGTATGTCAGGTATTAGTCTTAGAGTCTTTTACTTCATAGACATGTTTTTCCCGCTTTTCTTCAAGCTTATTTGTTATCTAGTTGATTTTTAAACAGTAGTTTGCCTCCCACTGCAAATCTTGCCACTGCAACAATCATCAGCCTCTCCTGGTGCCTTGCTAACATCTTTTGCGATTATTACCCTTACACAGCCCTTCCATTCATAGGAGTATAAAATGTGTAACTAATGTCAGACTCAGCTTTCTTTGACATGCAGACTTAACAGTTCCTTTCAGTTTGGTGCTAATTACTGTGAAACTTGTAGAATTCCTAATTATGGTCTATTATTTGTATATTGTTACGATATTTTTATGTAGTTCCACCCTGTATTAAGTGACTAATGGATTTTCTCCACTCTGTTAATTTATGCTACCTTTCCCTTTAGTCATTTTTAGCTATTGAACAAAGAGCTTTTCATTCTGAACACTTGAGTTGTTATTTGCCTTGTTGTTGTGATGCCATGCATTCTTACAATGAATGAATAAATTTTGCACTCCGTTCGTATGTCCTCACTTGTTAACTTGGAAGACACTTTATACAAGTATCACACATTTATTGCACCATTAAAGCTTAATGAAATTTAATTAGCAATTAGGACTAGCAACAAGTAGAGTGTAACATAAAAGGTATTAGTATAGGTGATACTGAGACTCATTTATAAGGCATAATACACTTTTACCGAATGAGTCATTGACTACATTTACGTGCTTATGTAAGAAGAGGATAGACTCTGTGGCAGATTCTGTACCAGGAACTGCACTCTGGAAAGAGAATATAGAATAAGCTTTGTTTTTCTTTCTTTTTCATTCACAGGTTGCACCTACAAGGCACTCGAACTATTATTGACAATCTAGATACGGGCTTGGAGGTGATGCCAATACTAACAAATTATGAAGGTGCTGCTGACTGCTATCGTGCGACCCTGGAACAAGAAGGCACAATCGGTCTTTACAAGGGCTTTGGTGCCTTGTTACTGCAGTATGCTGCGCACCTTGCCGTTGTGCGTCTGACGAAGATCACACTCACAAGGCTCTCTGTTTTATTCCCTCGTCAGCCCCCAAGACAGTCCCCACCTACAGAAAATCCTGTCACAACGGGGCGAGGTTCATCTCACAGTTATGCGGGGTCCTTTAGACAATGATTAATAAAAGAAATATTAAAGATTTTGTACTGCAGCAAGTTGTACTGTTTGTACTTTGAGTATTGTACATACAAAAGTATTTTGTAAATAGCTGTTACAACAATCATTGTATTTGTTGCACATTTCAATATTATTTTCAGGATTCCTCATCAAGTTTTGGTATCCTTAGAACATGGCCCTCCCATGTTGACTAAGACAACACTTGTGTGTGACCATTGTGTGCAGCAGAAAAATGATGATCGTGTAAAAATGCAAAGTCTTGCACTGATGAAATTTAATGAAATATTGTTGGGCTTCCAGTCACATGTAGTTGATAAACCTGCATAATCTTACAGCATCATTGTCATCAATTACTGTAAAATAGTTTTGATTGACTGTCGTGTCATTGACAGCAATGTCTTTGTGTAAAGTTGCTACCTGCATATCACAACCTATAGCAATATCTGTATAAGGAAATACCAAAAACTACATAAGAGCTGGTAGCTATCACTTTGACAATAGTTAGTGTGTATGGCCTATGGCCATAAAGAAAGAATTTAATGCAACTGGAAGCCCAAGATAATTATATGAAAATGATTTGGAAAAAAAACACATGCAATGCTTGGGGGGTGGGGGGGGGGGGGGCAGAGAGAGAGAGAGAGAGAGAGAGAGAGAGAGAGAGAGAGAGAGAGAGAGAGATGGTATGACATATTACGCCAGGAACTTTTTTACTGTTTCAGAATTCTCATATTATTGAACTGTCTGATTGATCTAATAACTGAATATGTACACAGTTTGTAATACATACAGAAAAGTTTTTTTTAAAAAAAAAATATGTAGTTGAAATGTTTGCTAGCATGAACATGATGTATACATTTGTCTTATACCAATTCATGGAAGGAGAGGAATTTATTTCAGTTTATGGTCTATGTATGTTTTCAGAGTCACATTTTACAGCTCCTCATATTGCAAGATAATGGTGAATTCTGTTATTTTTAATACTAGCAAACTTTTCACAAGGGTGTTGTTTTTTTGTGTTAAAATAGTAATTGTCAGTCAAGTATATAAAGGTTCATTTGTTTGCTCCAGGAGCATTTTTACTGCAGTATTTGAATTACATTCAACTTGTCATTGTTATCTGTCACATATTCTGTTTGGCCCAATATAAAGGATTATAATTAAAATATTAAGATGCTTATTTTGATAAAAATTCATTTTCGTTTTCAGATACGATGTATCAATAATTTGTAATTTATTTGGTTAATTTTTGAACCATAGATTGTGGAGGATGTTATTGTACGCAATACTGTCAAAGTAATATCAGTTAGTCTAGTCAAGCAATGTGACTCCATATTAAAGCAGTTGCATTCCAATCATGTCTATGAAAAAACTAAATTGATAAGCTTACTTGTGATGTTTAAGTAATGCTACTAGTCGTAAATGAAGTGGTATTCTGTATGGAACTGTACTTGTTGAAGTTTGACATGTTATTTAATAAAATTCTTATTTTGTTGTAAAATATTTTAATGAAAAGACATTGCAGTGTAATAAGTTACACCCATTTCAGGAACTAAAACACACACACACACACACACACACACACACACACACACAGACAGAGAGAGAGAGAGAGAGAGAGAGAGAGAGAGAGAGAGAGAGAGAGAGAGCGCACTTCCTCGCACAGAGCTGTGTGTAATATTTCCATGGATGATTATTGTAGATCACTTCATTAATTTTATTCTTGCTGATTAATGTTGTAAATAGATAAATCTGTAGCATCACCTGAAGTTCTGCTGCACATATTGAAGCTGTATAATAATTTATATGTAACCATTCAGTGAGTCAAACTGGAATGAAATATTTCTGCAATATTTTTTTTTCTCTTCCAAAGCAGAGAGAGGACTTTCAGTTCTGCTTCTTGCTTGATGAATACTGATGGTCAGATAACATAGTGATCGTGAGGAAAGTGACCATAATATACATTCTATGTATCTGAAAAAACAAACATGCTCGCGGGGTCGGGGCTCTAATTTTCGGGCTAACTGATGGACGACAGTCAGGTTGGTATGCTACCCCAGTCCGGGGCATCCCAAGGCACGTTTTCAAAGGTCATCGGAGCTCAGTACGAAGCAGGGCTCATCACTGAAAACAATTTAATCCAGTCACTTTGATTCAATGTTGAAGATGTGTCTGGAGACAACCTGGACAGCAGATAGCTACCTACCTGACTGTTGTCAGCCGTACTGCCTGACAACTTACAATCCACCAGTTATGTCCTGGCCAGCCCAAGTTATGCACATACATCCTCATTCTATTAGATACATGACAACTTACAATCCACCAGTTATGTCCTGGCCAGCCCAAGTTATGCACATACATCCTCATTCTATTAGATACATGGGTGCTCATAACAACCATCAAGAGCAATGGAAATATAAAGATTGCAAAGACAACAGGTACACAATAGTAAAGTGGACAAGAGTGGAACACCTTACACGTATGTCTGATGCTAACCCTTACTTTTTTATAAGCAGTGTGGAAGCAGGAATACAATCCCAATCTATAATTTATTTTGGCTGACAACAGTGGCCAGACCCCATTAATCTCACAAAGTCTGCAAGGGCTTTCCGTACAGCCAACACTGACTGGTAAGAATAGAGGTAGAAACATTAATCCTTTTAATCACATCTAAATCTCGTCCAAGATGGAAACTAAAGAAAGCCAAATGGACCAAGTTCTCTATGGACCTAAACAAATGCTTAGGCTAGACACCTCCTGCTAGCAGAAACTGCAAAAGATTTGCTGGCGTCATAATCCAAAAGGAATACATCTGTGGCTGGTACCAAAACAGTGAAGACTTCGACCTCAACTTCCTCAAAAATGGTGATGCAGAAATAGCAAATGAACTACTCCACAGTTTAGATGTGATGAGATGGTAAAGCTGGACGGAAACAGAAGCAAGATTGAATTTTAGGCATTGAATAGACTAACACAGATGTTGTTAATGAAACAAGGAAGAGGGGCTTGACACACACAATAATGAAAATATCAGTTGCTTCAACCTAGTAGTGACAACCAGAGTTATACAATTAAGGTGAAATGAACTCTGAACCCTAAAAGTCACAAAAACCAAATAATCCCATCCCTTCATTTCCAAAGATATCTCAACAACAGCTTAAATGTGTCAGGCCATGAAAAGTTCCAGGGCTTGAAATTATCCACCCTGAATTCCCAGAAATGGTGGTAAATATACAAAAGTATGGATGGCTCATTTCTTCACAGATATTATGCAAGCTTGCAATACACCACAAGAATTTAAATGTCTGAAGACAATTACTATATTAAAACCTAGCAAACTAGCTGACAGTCCTGCTATCTTTAACTTACAAGCTATTAGAAGTTTGGTTATACTAATGACTGGGTACCGGCAACAAGATGTAGCTCAAGTAGAAAGGTGAGAAGAAACCCTAACTGAAGATCTAAACTTAATGGAAAAGTCTAACCAAACACCACCTGACAGAGGTTTCTTTACCTCTCAGAGAGAATCTAACAAAAACAGCCAAAATCAAACAATGGCAACTCCAGATAGGAATATCAACAATGTAAAATAAATAGATTGCTACCTACTGTAAAGAAGACACATCAAGTTGCAGACAGGCACAATTAAGACATTAACATGTAAGTTTTCTTACGCACGCGCGCGCGCTCTCACACACACACACACTCTGTTACAGTGGGGCATCCAGGATTGTTGGGTTTGTGGATTTTGGGGAACATGTAGAAGGTGGGCTAGTGGGGTGTCATAGGGGTGAGGAGGGAAATGGATTTGGGGAGATGTTCTGGGAAGGCCTTAAGCAGAGATTGGAGGTTCTGTTCGGATCACTCTCGCAAAGTTTATAGGTGGAATAATCAGACAATTGGCTGAGGCCGTCTGCCAGGTAGTCACTGCGATTCATCAAAAGAGTGGTGAAACCTTTGTCTGCAGGTTGGATGACTAGGTCAAGATTTGTTCTGAGGTTGTGTGTGGCTGTTCTTTCTTCTACTGAAAGGTTGGTGTTCTGAGGAAGGGACCTGCGAAAGGATAGTGAGGCTAAGTTGAAGAAAACGAATTCCTTGAAAGTGACCAGTGGATGGTTCGGTGGGAGGGGGGTAGGACCACAGTTGGATGGTGGTATGAACTGGAAGAGGTTGGAATTAGGGTGGTTTTGGTTGGAGAGATTAGCGGCAAAGAAGTACTTCCATTGCAGGCAATTGCAGAAGGAGAATAGGTCTTTGACAAGTCCAGCAAGGTTCAATTTGGGTGTAGGGCTTAAGGGGAGGCCTTTGGATAGGACTGAAACTTCTGTGGAGCTGAGAGTTTTGATGGAAAGGTTAACAACAGTGTTACAGGAATATTTGGTGGAGGGTTGGTAGGGAGTTTTGGGGGATGTTGCAAGCTGAAAAGGCCAACTAGGCAGGGTTTAGCTGCTGTGAGGAGTGGACAAGGAGGAACATGGTGAGTATGATATGGGATGGATAGTGGTGCTCCACGGGGCAGTAGGATGTCAGCAAGTTGGATAATTTATGGAGGTTATGTCTGGAATGCTCCTTGAGGTGCTGGAGAGCAAGGGATTCAATTTCGGAGTTGTGATATGTGGAGTAGGGATTGCAGAGTAGTAATATCTTGCAGAGGGAGCAGAGTTGGTTCTGGGATGCCCATGCCATGGGGTTGTGCTTTTGCAGTACCAGGTTTGTGAGGGCCAGGGATTGGCGGAATCTGAAAAGATGTAAGTCATTGTGAAAGGAGGGGTGGGATCCTGAGAAAAGAATCTTTACTGTTAGGTCATTTGGGGGGGATTCCATGGTTTGGACGGCATTTGAGAAATTGGATGTGGGGCTGGGTTTTAGCCAGGGAAAGGGATACTTTTCTAAACTGGTGCAGAAAGATGGAACAAGGATCCACTGCAGCAGGAACAGTGCAAAGGAAAAGGGAATGGTGCAGAAATGATGGTTGTGAGAGGAGCTGGAAACACGAAAAGACACTTAAAGGTGTGTAAAGAAAATGTAAAGGCATGCAAAAACACGCACAGATACGCAAAAGTACATGAAACCTCGTGAACCGTGTAAACTACACACAAATACATCAAAAACCTACAGGAACATGGGCGAAAAGCAATGATGAGTTGTGTGTGTGTGTGTGTGTGGGCGGGGGGGGGGGGGGGGGGGGGTTGCGATAAGCAGAGAGGAGAGGGAATCTGTTTGGTTGGTTTAAAAGAGGGGGGAAAGGGACCAAACTACGAGTTCATCAGTCCCTTGTTGCTAATAAAACAATGCCACAAGTGTGAGAATAAAACAGATGAGACATATAACACAAAATGGAAAGAATGAAGGAAAGGCAACAAATACTAAAAGGAACAAAAGAGGACAACAAAAAACAGAGACACGCTACAAATAGAAGAGAGTAAAACAAGAAATCAGATTACACTGGTTGGCTGAGCACGAGAATAAAAAGTAAAAGCTAGTCACTCTGCAACACATTAAAACCTCCACCCTAAAAAAACTAGAGTGGAGGACACAGAGGGACAAAGGACATGTGCTAAAACTCTGATCAAATGATAAAACCCACCCTCACCAATAAAACGTAAAACTAAATCAGCCAATGAGGCGTTGTCAGATAAAATGAGTGGCAAAGAGCCCGGTAATCCAAGATTTCGCCACCGGGCAGACAAAGTGGGACAGTGCACCAGAATATGGACCACCGTCAACCAGGTGCCGCACCGCCACTGAGGCGGATCTTCATAGTGCAAGAGGTTACGGTGGGGCGCCCAAGCGTGGCCAATGCGGAGTTGGCAGAGGAGAACCGATTCCCTGTGAGAGGCCCGCATCGAGGGCTGCCACACATTCGTAGTCTCCTTAATGACACAAAGTTTGTTGTGCGTACTGTTATGCCATTCCGTCTCCCAAAGCCAAAAAATCCAGCAGCGTAACTCAGAACGCAGGTCAGGTTCAGAGAGTCTCATCTCCAGAAGCGGTTTCTGCGAGCCTGTTTGGCCAACCTGTCGGCAAGTTCGTTGCCTGGGATTCTGATGTGTCCTGGGGTCCACACAAACACCACTGAACAACAGGACCAGTCCATGGCATAGATGGACACCAACAAAGGATGGTGAGGGTAGTACTGGTCAATAGCGTGTAGGCTGCTCAAGGAGTCAGTACTCAGAAGATATGATTCCTCGGGGCATGAACAGATATACTGAAGTGCACGAGATATGGCCACCAGCTCTGCAGTGAATACAGTGCAGCCATCGGGCAAGGAATGCTGTTCAGTATGGCCTCAGTGGACAAAGGCGAAGCCAACATGACCATCAGCCATCGGTGTAAACCACTTCAGAGCCCTGGACTGGCGACGCTCAGTAACACCAATACTGGAGCAGCAGTACGAAATGCAGGAGCCGTCTGCATACAGAGAGGGTGAGACAGATGGTCCTACAGCTGCTGCTAGACCATTAATGGCCAATAAAAATAGAGAGAGACTCAATACAGTGCCCTGCAGGACTCCATTCTCTTGTATATGACTGGATCTATGAGAGGCACCAACTTGGACACAGAAAGTACAGAGTGAGAGGAAGTTTTGGATAAAAATAGTGAGTGGTCCCCAGATAACCTACTCATACACTGTGGCAAGGATATGATGTTGCCAGGTCATGTCATGTGCTTTTTTGTAAGTCAAAAAGATGAGAACCAGGTGTTGGCATCTGGAAAAGGCTGTTCGGATGGCAGACTCGAGGGACACAAGATTATTAGTGGTAGAGCAACCCTGGAGGAAGCCACCCTGACGTAGAGCCAGTATGCCACGTGACTCCAGGACCCAACCCAACCTCCGACACACCAAATGCACCAGCAGCTTACAAAGAACATTGGTGAGGCTGATGGGCTGATAGCTATCCACATCAAGCAGGTTTTTACCGGGTTTGAGCATCGGAATGATGGTGCTCTCCCGCCATTGCAATGGTAAGGTGTCATCGCACCAGATCCAGTTGAAGATGACGAGGATATGTTGCTTGTAATCAGATGAGAAATGTTTGATCATCTGGTCATGGATCTGATCAAGCCCAGGAGCTGTGTCATGGCAATGTGCAAGGGTACTGAGGAGCTACCACTCTGTAAATGCGGTGTTATAGGATTCACTGTGACATATAGTGAATGAGGGGACTCTACCTTCCAGCCATTTGAGAGTGCAAAAGGCTGGGAGTTAGTTCTCTGATGTAGAGGGTCGAGCAAGGTGCTTGGCAATCACGTTTGTTTTGGTTGATAACACGACATTTATGGTAACACCAGGAACACCTGTTGGGGCGTGGTACCCAAAAAGACATTTGATCTAGGCCCAGACTTGGGAAGGTGACATATGATCCCCAATGGTCGAGATATATCTCTCCCAACACTCCTGCTTCCATCGTTTGATAAGTTGGTGAACCCGAGCACAGAGCTGTTTAAAGGCTATGAGGTGCTCCAGGGAAGGGTGCTGCATATGCTGCTGTAGAGCTCGCCGACACTCCTTAATTGCTTCAGCGACTTCCGGCGACCACAAATGGACTGTCTTTTGCCGGTGGCACTCTAAAGCGCAAGGGACCGTGTTTTAGGCCACAGAAACAATTGTAGTCACCTCCTCAACCATTGATGTTACTGTGTGGGGGAGATTTGAGTGTGACAGCAGAGGTGAAAGTTTCCCAGTCTACTTTGTTTCAAGCCCATCTGGACAGGTGTCTGTAGGCCTGATGCAAGGGCAGTGACAGGAAGATGGAGAACTGGTCACTACCACACAGGTCGTCATGTGTTGTCCAGTGGATAGATGTGAGAAGTCCTGGGCTGCAAATAGATAAATCAATGGCCGAGTAAATACCTTGAGCCATACTGAAATGTGTGGTGGCCTTAAGTGGCAGGGGTCGAACTGAGACAAAGTTTCAACATCTCTGCCTCGCCCAGTAAGCACGGTGCATTCCACAACGGGTTATGGGTGTTAAAATCTCCGAAAAGTTGGAAAGGTTTAGGGAGTTGATGAATCAGTGCAGCTAATACATTCAGGGGTACTGCACCATCTGGAGGAATATATACTCTGCAGACAGTCATTTCCTGTATCGTCCTTATTCTGACAGCCGCAGCTTCAAGAGGGGTTTGAAGGGGCACAGTGTCACTACAGACTGAGTTTAGGCCATAAACGCAAACTCCACCTGACACTCGATTATAGTCGCTACAGTTCCTGTAATATTCTTCATAGCCATGGAGGGCAGGAGTCCGTATTGCCGGGAACCAGGTTTCCTGGAGGGCAATGCCAGTAGCAGGTGTAAAGCTTAACAGTTGCCGTAGCTCAGGCAGGTGGTGGAAAAAACCGCAGCAATTCCACTGGAGGATAACGTCATTGTGAGACTGGGAAGGCATGGGACATTCAATGAGGCAGTTTACGCCTCAGAGTCACCTGCTGCCACCGACTTATTGGCTGAGCTGTCTATATCCATTGTGTCTGAGGGCCTGGCAAGATCTAGGACCTCAGCAGATGCCAGAATCTCCACCCCGTACTCAGACACAGAGCTTGTTGGTAGCGGGGGTGTGGATGCCACCGCAATTCCCTTGGTCTTGGGGTCTTCTTTTTGGATTTCTCTTGCTGCTCCTTGGTTTTTCCTGGTTGGGAGGACTTCACTGGCTCAGTCTCCAGGACTGAGGATGAGTGTGAAGCTCTACGACCAGATTCTTTTGAGCTCTTCAGCCGCTGGCGGATGTTGTCTTTACCAATAGCAGAAACCTGGGAAGAGAGTGATCCAAGCGACCCCTTCCTAGCGAGAGAAGCCGAGGAAGACTTAAGCTTCTCCAGCTTAGAAGTGAGGACGGACATCCCCGATGGTTGGGGGTAGCCCAAGTAGGTGGTGTGGGAGCAAAAGGGAGGGAAATGCCCCCACCATCAAGGGGGCAGCTCTGAAATGTGACTGGGGTTGGCATAGCTGATGGTGCCAGAACTGTTGTAGAGGCTGCGTAATACGATGTCATACATACAGGATGCAGGCGTTCAAATTTTCTCTTAGCCTCAGTGTAGGTCAGTCGGTCCAGGGTCTCGTACTCCATGATTTTCCTTTCTTTCTGGAGAATCCTGCAGTCTAGCGAGCAAGGCGAATGGTGCTCTCGCAGCTGACACAGATAGGAGGCAGGGCACATGGAGTATTGGGATGTAATGGGCATCTGCAACGTCAACATGTGACACTGGAAATACAGCAGGAAGACATATGGCCAAACTTCCAGCACTTAAAGCACCTCAGAGCGGGAGGGATATAGGGCTTTACATCACAGCAGTAGACCATCACCTCGACCTTCTCGGGCAATGTATCACCCATGAAGGTCAAGATGAGAGCACCGGTGGCAACCTAATTATCCCTCGGACTCCGGTGGACACGCTGGATGAAATGTACACCTCACCACTCTAAATTGCTATGCAGTTCATCATCAGACCGCAAAAGAACGTCCCTGTGAAATATGATTCCCTCGACCATATTTAAGCTCTTATGGAGCGTGACGGTTACAGAAACATCCCCCAGCTCATCACAAGCGAGGAACGTCTGTGCCTGGGCAGAGGATGGTGGTTTGATCAAGACTGACCCAGATCTCATTTTGGACAATCCCTCCACCTCCTCTAAATGCTCAACAAAAAACTGAGGCTTCATTATCATGAAAGATTCCCCATCTGCTCTTGAACATACAAGGTACTGTGGTGTATAAGATCTGCTACCATCCTTAGCCTGACGTTCCTCCCACGGTGTGGTCAGGGAGGGGAACGATTTGCGGTAATACTTCACTGCATTGATTTTAATGGTGAATGCTTCGAGACTGCTGGTGTTTCACCACCAGCTTCATCGCATGTCATCTGCCCTGATGCCACGCACTTTGACCAGGGGCCCTCCCCACGGGAGCCACCCAGCCACAGCAAAGGCCATCTGGCACGGTGGCCATTGCTGGGAGTCTCAATGTGCCAGGGGGATGGTCATCTACCTTTTGTCATATGTGGGGAGTTAATGGTGCAGGCATCAGCAGAGCAATTCCTGTCTGGTCAGGAGGCTACTGTGCTAGATTTCAGGTGGAAAGATGTCCAAGGTCATCGTTCACGCAGAAACTGACACTGCATAGTGCATAGTGGAGAATGCACCCAGGAAGGTATCCTTGCCCAAGAGATGAACAATGAGTAGAACTGAAATGTGACAATGAGAAAGGGGGCTAAAAATCTCAATGCACGATGGACATGATGCACCATGTAATGTGCCCTTCCCTACAGGGGACCATCACATAGAAGCCAAAGCATGTGAAACTCCTTTTAGTTGCGTCTTATGACAGGCAGGAATAACTCAGGCCTAATTTTATGCTCCTGCCCCCATGAACCATGGACCTTGCCGTTGGTCGGGAGGCTTGTGTGCCTCAGCGATACAGATGGCCATACCGTAGGTGCAACCACAATGGAGGGGTATCTGTTGAGAAGCCAGACAATCATGTGGTTCCTGAAAAGGGGCAGCAGCCTTTTCAATAGTTGCAGGGGCAACAGTCTGGATGATTGACTGATCTGGCCTTGTAACAATAACCAAAATGGCCTTGCTGTGTTGGTACTGCAAATAGCTGAAAGCAAGGGGAAACTACGACTGTAACTTTCCCCCAGGGCATGTAGCTACACTGTATGATTAAATGTTGATGGCGCCCTCTTGGGTAAAATATTCCGAAGGTAAAATAGTCCCCCATTTGCATCTCCGGATGGGGACTACTCAAGAGGACATCGTTATCAGGAGAAAGAAAACTGGTGTTCTACGGATCGGAGTGTGGAATGTCAGATCCCTTAATTGGGCAGGTAGGTTAGAAAATTTAAAAAGGGAAATGGACTGGTTAAAGTTAGATATAGTGGGAATTAGTGAAGTTCGGTGGCAGGAGGAATAAGACTTTTGGTCAGGTGAATACAGGGTTATAAATACAAAATCAAATAGGGGTAGTGCAGGAGTAGGTTTAATAATGAGTAAAAAAATAGGAATGTGGGTAAGCTGCTACAAACAACATAGTGAACGCATTATTGTGGCCAATATAGACACGAAACCCACACCTGCTATAGTAGTACAAGTTTATATGCCAACTAGCTACGCAGATGATGAAGAAATTGATGAAATGTATGATGAGATAAAAGAAATTATTCAGGTAGTGAAGGGAGACAAAAATTTAATAGTCATGGGTGACAAATTCGAGAATAGGAAAAGGGAAATAAAGAAACATAGCAGGTGAATATGAATTGGGGGTAAGAAATGGAAGAGAAGGGCATCTGGTAGAATTTTGCACGGGGCATAACTTAAGCATAGCTAACACTTGGTTCAAGAATCATAAAAGAAGGTTGTATACTTGGAGGAATCCTGGAGATACTAGAAGGTATAAGAGTCATCATATAATGGTAAGACAGAGATTTAGGAACCAGGTTTTAAATTGTAAGACATTTCGAGGGGCAGATGTGGACTCTGACCACAATCTATTGGTTATGAACTGTAGATTAAAACTGAAGAAACGGCAAAAAGGCGGGAATTTAAGGAGATGGGACCTGGATAAACTGAAAGAACCAGAGGTTGTACAGAGTTTCAGGGAGAGCAGTAGGGGATGATTGACAAGAATGGAGGAAAGAAATACAGTAGATAAATAATGGTTAGCTTTGAGAGATGAAATAGTGAAAGCAGCAGAGGATCAAGTAGGTAAAGGACGAGGGCTAGTAGAAATCCTTGAGTAACAGAAGAAATATTGAATTTAATTGATGAAAGGAGGAAATATAAAAATGCAGTAAATGAAGCAGGCAAAAAGGAACACAAACATCTCAAAAATGAGATTGACAGAAAGTCCAAATGGCTAAGCAGGCATGGCTAGAGGACAAATGTAAGGATGTAGAGGCTTATCTCACTAGGGGTAAGATAGATACTGCTTACAGGAAAATTAAAGAGACCTGTGGAGAGAAGAGAACCACTTGTATGAATATCAAGAGCTCAGATGGAAACCCAGTTCTAAGCTAAGAAGGGAAGGCAGAAAGGTGGAAGGAGTAGATAGAGGGTTTATACAAGGGCGATGTACTTCAGGACAATATTATGGAAATGGAAGAGGATGTAGATGAAGATGAAATGGGAGATATGGTACTGCGTGAAGAGTTTGACAGGGCACTGAAAGACCTGAGTCGAAACAAGGCCCAGGGAATAGACAAAATTCCATTAGAACTACTGACAGCCTTGGGAGAGCCAGTCCTGACAAAACTCTACCATCTGGTTAGCAAGATGTATGAGACAGGTGAAATACCCTCAGACTTCAAGAAGAATATAATAATTCCAATCCCAAACAAAGCAGGTGTTGACAGATGTGAAAATTACTGAACTATCAGTTTAATAAGTCACAGCTGCAAAATACTAACACGAATTCTTTACAGACGAATGGAAAAATTGGTAGAAGCCGACCTTGGGGAAGATCCGTAGAAATATTGGAATACATGAGGCAATACTGACCTTACGACTTAACTTAGAAGAAAGATTAAGGAAAGGCAAACGTACATTTCTAGCATTTGTGGACTTAGAGAAAGCTTTTGACAATGTTGGATGGAATACTCTCTTTTAAATTCTGAAGGTGGCAGGGGCACAATACAGGGAGCGAAAGGCTATTTACAATTTGTACAGAAACCAGATGGTGGTTCACAAAGAAATGGTAATGAGATGGGAAGCTATTAATATCAGTGGGGGCTACTTTGGGAAGAAGGTAGAGCTGGCAGAGACTGCAAGTAAGATGGGGCTGGACGTTTTATCTGTTAGTGACATTCGGGTAAGGGTTGAGAAAGAAAAGGAAGTGGGAGAATACAAGGTCTACCTGTCAGGAGTCAAAGCAGGAATAGCACAATGGGGTGTAGGGCTTTACATCAGGAAAGAAACAGAACCCAGCATAGTTGCAATAAAGTATGTAAACGAACGACTGATGTGGATAGATTTGACAGTGTCTAGCAAGAAAATTAGGATTGTGTCAGTATATTCTCATTGTGAAGGGACAGATCAAGATTAGACGGATAGTTTTTATGTAGCACTCAGTGATGTAGTTGTTAGGGTAAAGGACAAGGACAGTGTTCTGCTGATGGGTGATTTTAACGCCAGGATTGGAAATCAAACAGAAGGGTATGAAAAGGTGTGTATTCCGGGGATTCTTTGATGACACTGATCATTATTTAATCTGCAATGAAATTGGGATTGTGAGGCCGAAAGTGCAGGAGGTCAGGTCCATATGTAGGAGGATAAGAGTGGAGAAATTTCAGGATAAGGAAATCAGGCACAAGTACATAACAGCGATCTCAGAAAGGTACCAGTTAGTTGAATGTAGTCAATTACAATCATTGGAAAAGGAATGGACAAGGTACAGGGACACAGTACTAGAAGTGGCTAAAGAATGTCTGGGAACAGCAGTGTGTAAAAGTAGGATGAAGCAAACAGCTTGGTGGAATGACACAGTCAAGGCAGCCTGTAAAAGGAAAAGAAGGGGTATCAAAATTAGCTACATACAAGAACTCAGGTAGACAGAAAAAGTTATGTTGAAGAACAAAACAAAGCCAAACAGATAATTGCAGCATCCAAGAAGAAATCTTGGGACGACTTTGGAAACAGATTGGAGACTATGGGTCAAGCTGCTGGAGAACCATTCTGGAGTGTAATTAGCAGTCTTCAAAAGGGAGGTAAGAAGGAAATGACAAGTGTTTTGGACAGGTCAGGAAAACTGTTGGTGAATTCTGTGGATGCCTTGGGCAGATGGAGGGAATATTTTGAAGAGTTGCTCAATGTAGGTGAAAATATGATCAGTAATTTTTCAGATTTCAAGGTAGAATGGGACAGGAATGATGATGGAGATAGCATCACAATTGAGGAAGTGGAGAAAATGGTCAGTAGATTGCAGAGCAATAAAGCAGCTGGGGTGGATGAAATTAAGTTGGAACTCATCAAATACAATGGAATGTCAGGTCTTAAATGGCTACACAGGATAATTGAAATGGCCTGGGAGTCGGGACAGGTTCCATTAGACTGGACAAAAGCAGTAATCACACCAATCCTTAAACATGGAAACAGAAAAAGATTGTAGCAACTACAGAGGTATCTCTTTAATCAGCGTTGAGGGTAAAATATTCTCAGGTATTGTTGAAAGGAAAGTGCGAGTATTAGTTGAGGACCAATTGGATGAAAATCAGTGTGGGTTTAGGCCTCCTAGAGGTTGTCAGGACCAGATCTTTAGCTTACGGCAATAATGGAGAAGTGTTATGAGTGGAACAGGGAATTGTATCTATGCTTTATAGATCTAGAAAAGGCATATGACCGGGTTCCTAGGAGGAAGTTATTGTCTGTTCTAAGAGATTATGGAACAGGAGGCAAACTTTTGCAAGCAATTAAAGGTCTTTACATGGATAGTCAGACAGCAGTTAGAGTTGACGATAAATTGAGTTAACGGTTCAGAGTAGTTTCAGGGGTAAGACAAGGCTGTAACCTGTCTCCACTGTTGTTCATATTATTTATGGATCATATGTTGAAAACAATAGACTGTCTGGGTGAGATTTAGATATGTGAACACAAAATAAGCTGTCTTGCATATGCGGATGACTTAGTTGTTATGGCAGATTCGATTGAAAGTTTGCAAAGTAATATTTCAGAGCAAGATCAGAAATGTAAGGACTATGGTATGAAGATTAGCGTCTCCAAAACGAAAGTAATGTCAGTGGGAAAGAAATATAAACGGATTGAGCGCCAAATAGGAGGAACAAAGTTAGAACAGGTGGACGGTTTCAAGTACTTAGGATGCATATTCTTACAGGATGGCAACATAGTGAAAGAACTGGAAGCGAGGTGTAGCAAAGCTAATGTAGTGAGTGCTCAACTACGATCTACTCTCTTCTGCAAGAAGGAAGTCAGTACCAAGACTAAGTTATCTGTGCACCGTTCAATCTTTTGACCAACTTTGTTGTATGGGAGCGAAAGCTGGGTGGATTCAGGTTACCTTATCAACAAGGTTGAGGTTACGGATATGAAAGTAGCTGGGATGACTGCAGGTACTAGTAGATGGGAACAATGGCAGGAGGGTGTCCACAATGAGGAAATCAAAGAAAAACTGGGAATGAACTCTATAGATGTAGCAGTTAGGGTGAACAGGCTTAGATGGTGGAGTCATGTTACACGCATAGGAGAAGCAAGGTTACCCAAGAGACTCATGGGTTCAGCAGTAGAGGGTAGGAGGAGTCGGGGCAGACCAAGGAGAAGGTACCTGGATTCGGTTACGAATGATTTTGAAGTAATAGGTTTAATATCAGAAGAGGCACCAATGTTAGCACTGAATAGGGGATCATGGAGGAATTTTATAAGGGGGCTATTCTCCAGACTGAACACTGAAAGGCATAATCAGTCTTAAATGATGATGATGATGATGATGATGATGACCAGATGGTGATTATAAGAGTCAAGGGGCTTGAAAGGGAAGCAGTGGTTGGGAAGGGAGTGAGACAAGTTTGTAGCCTCTCCCCGATGTTATTCAATCTGTAAATTGAGCAAGCAGTAAAGGAAACAAAAGAAAAGTTCAGACTAGGTATTAAAATCCATGGAGAAGAAATAAAAACTTTGAGGTTCGCCATGACATTGTAATTCTGTCAGAGACAGCAAAAGACTTGGAAGAGCAGTTGAACGGAATGGATAGTGTCTTGAAAGGAGGATATAAGATGAACATCAGCAAAAGCAAAATGAGAACAATGGAATGTAGTCGAATTAAGTCGGGTGATGCTGAGGGAATTAGATTAGGAAATGAGACACTTAAAGTAGTAAAGGAGTTTTGCTATTTGGGGGGCAAAATAACTGATGATGGTCGAAGTACAGAGGATATAAAATGTAAACTGGCAATGGCAAGGAAAGCGTTTCTAAAGAAGAGAATTTTGTTAACGTCGAGTATAGATTTAAGTGTCAGGACGTCATTTCTGAAAGTATTTGTATGGAATGTAGCCATGTATGGAAGTGAAACATGGATGATAAATAGTTTGGACAAGAAGAGAATAGGAGCTTACTAAATGTGGTGCTACAGAAGACTGTTGAGATTAGATGGGTAGATCATGTAAGTAATGAGGAGGTACTAAATAGAATGGGGGAGAAGTGGAGTTTGTGGCACAACTTGACTAGAAGAAGGGACCAGTTGGTAGGACATGTTCTGAGGCATCAAGGGATCACAAATTTAGCATTGGAGGGCAGTGTGGAGGGTAAAAATTGTAGAGGAGGACCAAGGGATGAATACACTAAGCAGGTTCAGAAGGATGTATGTTGCAGTAAGTACTGGGAGATGAAGAAGCTTGCAAAGGATAGGGTAGCATGGAGAGCTACATCAGACCAGTCTCAGGACTGAAGACCACAACATCAACAACATTCTTAACACTGTACCGGCAGGGGTGAGAGAGGAAGGAGGGATGGGTTAGATTGACGATCAAACGTTCATGTGGCATGGGCAGGTGTGGAAAACAAAACTCTAAAGTATGTCAGGATGCGAGATCAAGTGGGATAAACAGGAATAAATGTAATTAACTATTGGAGGAAAGAATTTGGGGTATTAGATGCGGTGGGATCAGTTTTTATATGGTGGACTGCGGTTCTTTCTGCGGATGTAAGGTTAGTATGCTTGTTGAGGGATTTGGGGAAAGATGGTGGGGCAAGGTACAAGGATAAGAAATTCTGGAAAGTTAACAGGAGGTGATTTGGAGGCAGTGGGGGTGATCTCGATCTTATAATCCTACCTGCAGACAAAGGCTCCACCATCATAGTTTTGAACCACAAGGATTACGTGGCAGAAAGACTCTGTCAGCTGTCAGATACTTCCACCTACAAACCATGCCACAGTGATCCCATTCCAGCAATCCAGCAGGATCTCCAGTCACTACTCAAATCCTTAGGTCCATCCCAGAACCTCTCCCCAGAGTCCATCTCTCTACTTACCCCTACAACTCCCCGCACACCCACCTTCTACATGCCTTCTAAAGTGCATAAACCCAACCACCCAGGATGCCCCATTGTGGCCAGTTACTGAGCCCCCACTGAGAGAATCTATGCTCTCGTAGACCAACACCTTCAACCTATTACCTGGAACCTAGCTTCCTATATTCCTCGAACAACTCTCCACAGTTCCTCTCCCTTTACCACACGGTGCCCTGCTTGTCACTATTGATTCCACCTCCCTGTACACTAACATTCCTAATGCCCATGACCTTACTGCAATCAAACACTACCTTTCCAGATGCCCTATAGATTCCAAACCAACAACCTCCTTCCTAGTCTCCATGACCAACTATATCCTCACCCACAATTACTTCTACTTTGAAGTCATTACCTACAAACAAATCCACGGTATGGCTATGGGCACCCACATGGCACCATCCTATGCTAACCCATTCATGGGCCATCTAGAGGAATCCTTCCTAAAAAAACCAGAATCCTAAACCCCTCACTTGGTTCAGATTCGTTGATGACCTCTTTGCTATCTGGATTGAAGGTGAGGACACCTTATTCACATTCCTCCATAACCTCAACAACTTCTTCCCCATTTGCTTCACCTGGTCCTACTGAACTCAACAAGCCACCTTCCTAGATGTTGACCTCCACCTCAGAGACTACATCAGTACCTCCATCCATATCAAACTTACTAACCACCACCAATAACCCCACTTCGACAGCTGCCACTCGTTTCATACCAAGAAGTCCCTTCCGTACAGCCTAGCCACCCGTGGTCATCGCGTCTGCAGTGATGAGCAGTCCCTCTCTAAATATACCGAGAGTCTCGCTGAAGCCTTCACTGACCGTAATTATCCTCCCATCCTTGTACAAAAACAAATCTCCGATGCCTTATCTTTCCAGTCTCCCACCACCTCCCAAAGTCCCACAGTCCGGTCACAGAGGAGCATTCCCCTCGTAACTCAGTACCATCCGGACTGGAGCAACTGAATTACATTCTCCACCAGGGTTTCAATTACCTCTCGTCGTGCCCTGAAATGAGAAATGCGCTACCCACTATCCTTCCCACTCCTCCTACTGTGGTATTCCGCCATCCACCAAACCTACACAATATACTCATCCATCCTTACACAACCCCTGCTCCCAATCTCATAGCTCATACCCCTGTTAGTGAAATAGATGCAAGTCCTGTCCCATACATCCTCCTACCACCACCTACTCCAGTCCAGTCACTAACATTACCTACCACATCAAAGGCAGAGCTACCTGTTAAACCAGTCATGTGATCTACAAGCTAAGCTGCAACCACTGTGCTGCATTCTATGTAGGCATGACAACCAACAAGCTGCCTGTCTGCATGAATGGCCACCGACAAACTGTGACCAAAAAACAAGTGGACCACCCTGTTGCTGAACACGCTGCCAAACGTGATACCCCTCATCTCAATGATTGCTTCATAGCCTGTGCCATACAGATTCTTCCCACCAACACCAGCTTTTCAGAATTGCGCAGGTGGGAACTTTTCCTGCAATACATCCTACTTTCCCGTAACCCTCCTGGCCTCAACCTTCGTTAGTCACTGTCCTCACCCAACCAGCTCCCTCCCTGTTTCCATTCCAGCCCTACACAGCCATCATTTCACCGCCACACCCAGCCTTTTAATTCCTTTTATTTTTATTTCTCCCCTTTCTGCTACTTACCTCCTTCTAAACTGCAACACTTCACTGTTTGCCACTCCCACCATACTACCCCTCCCCCTCCTCACCCCGGCCTCCTCCTACCCCCACCCAGTCACCACTCCCATCATGCACTGGTGCTGCTGCTTGCAGTGTAGTTTCAGCTCTCTGAGACTGCAGATGTGTGTGCAAGTTGCGCATGCGTGAATGTGCACATGCATGTGTGTGTATGCGTTTCTACTGCTGACACAGGCCTTAATGGCTGATAGCTATGATTGTGTGAATCTTTTTATTGTGCCTATCACGGCTCAGCATCTCCGCTATGGTGAGTAGCAACTTTCCTCCTCTTGTATTGTTACATTCCATCCTGGATTTTCCTTTGTTTGATATATAAGGGCATTTCTCGTGTGTAATCTTGAAACTTCACTGCAGAAAGAGCTTTCAACATCATCATGTTGCGCTGTTGAAGGACCATGCAAATTGCTGTTGTCCACACTTTACATCACAATTTTCGGTATTAGAAGGATTTCATATGTTACACCGCAAAGTACTACCTGCTGCTTTGGCAATGAATCCTTAAATGCTACTACAGCCACACCCGTGCCTTGCAAAAGACATTTTATCCCTTCCAACCATTGTGGAATTTGTCAAAATCCTTTGTCCCCAAGCAGCTGTGGCCCACTCCACAGGTAACTCTATTAGTGTAAGTGTCTGGTGAGTAGGACAAGATCTTGGTTGTCGCAGTAGTCATCATTGTTGTCATCTAATAGTAACGCCCATACTGGAAAGTTTGTAAACACCACGATAATAAGTACTGTTAACTCTCTTTGTACAGATGCAGTTTCTTGTTAGGCATTTCCCCTCAACTCGCATGACACTTTCATAAAAAATGATAATTATATTAGTGTTAATTATCACATACCTAATTAATTTTATATTTAATCATTGTAGGTATTCAAACTGAATGGAAAAAGAGGAAATAGAGACCAAAGTGAGTCACGAACCTGCAATACGGGCATTACCAGTCTCAAGCATAACCAATAGAGCTATGTGGCCTGTCAAAACTTGTTCTATCTTTAGTGGATTAAAGTCACTCAGAGAAATTCAAAGTCGATTTTCTTTAGAATTTTGAAGTTGCATGAAACTGCTTTGGCAGATTAATATTTGAATTCTGATCTTCGTGTGCTGCAAATGTAAAAACTTTCAAAAATCTGATTGCTGAGAGAGTCCTTTGTAAGCTGCATTCCACCTACTCAGCTGCGATTCAAAATGCTCCCATGTGTAAATACAAAATGGTCATGGATTTTAAAAACTACCAATCAATCAAGATGTCATTGGTGCAAACCACAACCAATTTTGCTCTAGATGACCAACATAAAACAGCAGGGTTTGCCATGGAAGAGGAGTTCAACCTTACAAATGATTTTAATGGATAACAAAATAACAACGTGTTGTTATTACCCAAGAACTTCAGGGATTTGACTTGGCATGCAAAAAACGGCCAACGCTAAACAGAATTGTGACTCAACATGGTAGGTATGCTTACTTTGTACACAAATGGGGATAAAGCAACCATACCCACATTGTGACTGCGGAGAACCACAGATCACCAGACATATCACGGAATAATGTCTCCAGGACCGTACTACAGAAGACCAGAAATCTTCAAGCTGGCGACTCCAAAGTTGATAGATTACAAAAATGTTCTAGATGTCTGATTGGATTGTAGATATTATGCTGGTTAAAAAACCATATGGTAAACAAATAAATTTGATATCTGTTGACAATGAGCTATTCAGTGTTCCAGAGAGTTGTTTCTCAGCATATGTGACATAATATTCATATTTATTAGAAGATGTGACATTTGTGTAAGCTGACCCCTCTCAAATTATTTCTATTTCAAACAAATATACTCAATTTTACTTCTTTCATGTGCATGTAACTAGTGAACATTTTTGTGAAACTCAGCACCTACTTTGACATAAATTTGAATTGCATGGTCCCCTCCCAACCACAGTGTAAAATAAGTGCATAATGCTGGCCAGTTGAGTTAGTCCTCTCCAATTAGCAACCAATGTTCTGGCTTTGTATGCTGTATACTTATTGTGGGGATAAGAAAACAAGATTACAGGTATTATATTCATGTGTTTTGACATAAACTTAATTTGTGAATTTTCTTTGTCACTGTTGTGAATCTGTTGCTCCTTTGTGCAATTCATGCTTTGTCAGCTCATTTTGGCAACTGTAGTTATCTCTACTTCCCTTTGATGACAGTAACCACTTACTCCTGAAGACCTTTTCAGATGAGTGCCTTTACATATACAATGTTGATTTTTCCATTTGCCTGCTTCTCTGGACTCATCAGTTGTCATCTTGTCTGGCCACTATCTATAATTTTCTCCAGTGCAACCTTCCAGAAAACAATTCTCTTTCTTTCTTTTCAGTGTCTTCATCAGCAGTCCAAGTAGTTCCTGGGACAGAAAACAAAAAATTGGGTGACACAAACAGAAACTTACAAGAACAAGCGAAGGATCTAACTGGCAAAGTTACAGACCAGGCCCAGAATCAAGTGAAGACCATGGCTTACACAGCCACTCTGATATCAACCCCCAAAATAAAAGAAACTAAGCATGCCGAGACTGAAAAATCTAAACAGGCCACAACACTCTTTGTCAAATCAACGGCTAACCAGGACATAAAAGCTGTAAGGCACACCATCACAACACAAATAAACACTAGGCATGATAATCTACTCATTAAGTCAGTAAGACAAACAAAGACAGCCATCATAGTTGAACTATGACTCACGACGACTGCAAAAAACTAATAGAAAAGGCAAAGGACCTGGACACAATAGTGTGTGAAGGACCAAGGAAAAGAAAGCTGTTAGTCATCATCTATAGGGTCCCTGACACAATCAGAGACACCGATTTCCTGGGCTGTTTATATGAACAGAACATTAGTAACTAGACAAGAAAAGAAAATTTCGAGAGAGATGCCAAAATCCACTTCTGAGCAGGTCCCAGAGGAAAAGGCTAGAACCACAAGGTGCTTGAGGTATCACCTACCCTGTACTGGCTTTTAATGTGCAAAAGAAGGTCTACACCAGATTTGAATCATTGTCAGTTAAAGACTTCATTACTGTCACTTAGTGTTATAACTGCTGCGACACAGGCCACCCAACCAAGGCATGCACCCAGAAAGATGCCACCTGCACCAAGTGCAGCACGAACAGGTCACAAACATGCCGACTGCAAGCCAAAGGAGGCCATTGACTGCATTCCATGCAGAAACAGATGTAGGAAATGCAGTGCAGCTAAGGGTGGGAATGCCAAACATATTAAACAACTGCTGGATCACCTTATAGATAGCACGGACTATGGTAATTAAACACAACACACAGGACTCAGTGACACCACCTATAATACACAATAGTCCAAAAAGATAATTAAGAGACAAATATTTTACTGGATTAACTTTCAAGCTGCCTTGATGCAACATGTCAAGAAGCTAGAAAATGAGAACAACGATTCGAGCAACATGAACATAGCCAACACAGTCGAACGAACAACCACTACCACACCTGACAAAAGTTCTGTAGCAGTAGAAGATGTAAGTAACACAACCTCCAAAACGTACGACTGTAGCAAATGTGCTGACTTCATAAAGCCAATAAAATTTATTTTCAAAGGATACCTCAACCCTGGAAAGACTGAGGCTGCAAAAAGAGAAAGGAAACAAAGGAAATGTCAAACAAGGCAGTTAGGACAGGAACAACACTAAGGAACCAAAAAGTTATCAAACCTAACATTGAGGACAATGATGACTGTGACTGTGGCAATGACTATACCTGTCCCCTCATGGAGTGCAGTGTCAACAAACAGTCCCCTGAGTCAAAACCATCAACAAAGAACATCAATATCGAAACCCAGTCTCTATCCTTTCTCATCAACAGAGACCTGCCCCGTGCGACACAACCAATACAATATCTTTGCGTGTGACATCCATAGTGCAACATAAGCTGTGTAAAGAACCTGTAGTGCACACCCATCCACAGTGTCCTCTGCACAATGATGTAAATTAAATAGAAAGAAACTTCCACATGGGAAAAATATATTAAAAACAAAGATTCCAAGACTTACCAAGTGGGAAAGCGCAGGTAGACAGGCACAATAAAATAACACACAAACACACACACACAAAATTTCGAGCTTTCGCAACTGGCAGCTGCTTCGTCAGGAAAGAGGGAAGGAAAAGGAAAGATGAAAGGATGTGGGTTTTAGAGGAGAGGGTAAGGAGTCATTCCAATCCCGGGAGCGGAAAGACTTACCTTAGGGGGAAAAAAGGATAGGTATATACTCGCGTACACACACACACACACACACACACACATACCCATCGATACATACACAGACACAAGCAGACATATAATGAAAGGATGTGGGTTTTAGGGGAGAGGGTAAGGAGTCATTCCAATCCCGGGAGCGGAAAGACTTACCTTAGGGGGAAAAAAGGATAGGTATATACTCGCGTACACACACACACACACACACACACACACACACAAACATACCCATCGATACATACACAGACACAAGCAGACATATTTAAAGGCAAAGAGTTTGGGCAGAGATGTCAGTCGAGGCAGAAGTGTGGAGGCAAAGATGATGTTGAATGACAGGTGAGGTATGAATGGCGGCAACTTGAAATTAGCGGAGATTGAGGCCTGGTGGATAACGAGAAGAGAGGATATACTGAAGGGCAAGTTCCCATCTCCGGAGTTCGGATACGTTGGTGTTGGTGGGAAGTATCCAGATAACCCGGACGGTGTAACACTGTGCCAAGATGTGCTGGCCGTGCACCAAGGCATGTTTAGCCACAGGGTGATCCTCATTACCAACAAACACTGTCTGCCTGTGTCCATTCATGCGAATGGACAGTTTGTTGCTGGCTTCACACATCCGTCCATATCAAACCCACCAACAAGTAACAGTACCTCCATTATGACAGCTGCCACCCATTCCATTGCCATTGGGCTAGCAACTTTGCACATTATTTTAAAAACATATTTGTTCAAACTCTATATATTCAAACAAAAATGCATTAATTTTACACACCTTTTTACAACAACTCACCTAATAGCGGATCTCAAGCTTTATGAACAAAAGACTCACAGCCAGCATATACATTTGCTTAACAAGTGAGTGTTACTCGGAATGAAACCCAAATATAACAGAGAGATTATTACAATGATTTTTACTATTTGTATGTGTACTGAATTGTCCTTTTTATCTGAGGCACAGATCATAATCACTAATTCATTTAACAAGAATACGATTTTCAAAGATATGAAAACTTACCTACTGACCCAGATGCCCTCCTAGACCTCCTATTACAGCTCTATGAGAGGGGAGAGGAGGAGTTCAAAAACAATAAAGTATATGCTGATGATGTGCGAGCTCATGGCAGGACATACTTTGATTATGCCAAGAAAGGCAGCAAGTGCTATGTCCACATTAAGCACCCATGATGAATGTTCTGTGAATTAACGCCATAAGGAGCATGCGCATAAGTGCTGAGCTCCCAAAGGTACTAGTTGACCTAAAAATAGACAAAGTATGCCTGCAGAACTGTATGTCAATCGAGGTAGACTCTTTATTAGATGTTATTGTTGTGGTCTTCAGTCTGAGACTGGTTTGATGTAGCTCTCCATGCTACTCTACCCTGTGCAAGCTTCTTCATCTCCCAGTACCTACTTCAGCCTACATTCTTCTGAATCTGTTTAGTGTATTCATCTCTTGGTCTCCCTCTGCGATTTTTACCCTCCACACTGCCTTCCAGTACAAATTGGTAATCCCTTGTTGCCTCAGAACATGTCCTACCAACCGATCCCTTCTTCTAGTGAAGTTGTGCCACATCTACTCTTCTCCCCAATTTTATCAATACCTCCTCATTAGTTATGTGATCTACCCATCTAATCTTCAGCATTCTTCTGTAGCACCACATTTTGAAAGCTTCTATTCTCTTTTTGTCTAAACTATTTATCGTCCATGTTTCACTTCCATACATGCCTACACTCCATACAAATACTTTCAGAAACAACTTCGTGACACTTTAATCAATACTCGATGTTAATAAATTTCTCTTCTTCAGAAACGCTTTCCTTGCCATTGCCAGTCTACATTTTATATCCTCTCTACTTCTACCATCATCAGTTATTTTGCTCCCCAAATAGCAAAACTCCTTTACTACTTTAAGTGTCTCATTTCCTAATCTAATTCCCTCAGCATCACCCAATTTAATTCGACTGCTTCCTCAATTTACAGATTGAATAACATCGGGGAGAGGCTACAACCCTGTCTCACTCCCTTCCCAACCACTGCTTCCCTTTCAAGCCCCTCGACTCTTATAACTGCCATCTGGTTTCTGTACAAATTGTAAATAGCCTTTTGTTTCCTGTATTTTACCCCTGCCACCTTCAGAATTTGAAAGAGAGTATTCCAGTCAACATTGTCAAAAGCTTTTTCTAAGTCTACAAATGCTAGAAATGTAGGTTTGCCTTTCCTTAACCTTTCTTCTAAGATAAGCTGTAGGGTCAGTATTGCCTCATGTGCTCCAACATTTCTATGGAATCCAAACTGATCTTCCCTTAGGTCAGCTTCTCCCAGTTCTTCCATTCGTCTGTAAAGGATTTGCATTAGTATTTTGTAGCTGTGACTTATTAAACTGATAGTTCCGTAATTTTCACATCTGTCATCACCTGCTTTCTTTGGGATAGGAAATACTATATTCTTCTTGAAGTCTGAGGGATTTTTGCCTGTCTCAAACATCTTGCTCACCAGATGGTAGAGTTTTGTTAGGCCTGGCTCTCCCAAGGCTGTCAGTAGTTCTAATGGAATGTTGTCTACTCCCGGGGCCTTGTTTCGACTTAGGTCTTTCAGTGCTCTATCAAATTCTTCGCGCAGTATCATATCTCCCATTTCATCTTCATCTACATCCTCTTCCATTTCCATAATATTGTCCTGAAGTACGTCGCCCTTGTATAGACCCTCTATATACTCCTTCCACCTTTCTGCTTTCCCTTCTTTGCTTACAACGGGGTTTCCATCTGAGCTCTTGATATTCATACAAGTGGTTCTCTTTTCTCCAAAGGTCTCTTTAATTTTCCTGTAGGCAGTATCTATCTTACCCCTAGTGAGATATGCTTCTACATCCTTACATTTGTCCTCTAGCCATGCCTGCTTAGCCATTTTGCACTTCCTGACGATCTCATTTTTGAGACGTTTGTATTCCTTTTTGCCTGCTTCATTTACTGCATTTTTATATTTCCTCCTTTCATCAATTAAATTCAATATTTCTTCTGTTACCCAAGGATTTCTACTAGCCCTCATCTTTTTACCTACTAGATCCTCTGCTGCCTTCACTACTTCATCTCTCAAAGCTACCCATTCTTCATTGTCCAACACCTACAATCAATTAACCGTAATCAAGCCTTCCATGTCCAAGACACCAACAACTTCCTTCACCAACTCACCACTGTCCCCACCCCTTTACCTCATGGATCCCCACTCACCACTGTTGATGGCATCTCCCTATACACCAACATCCCTCACACGCCCACGGTCTACCGCTATTGAACACTACCTTTCTCAACGAGTCCTTCAGCCTCTAAACCCACTACCTCATACACCTTACTAGCCTTACCCTAACCAGTCTTTTCTCCTGTATTATGTCATTGTCAGTTCTACCTCTGTCAGAAGTTCTGTCAGAGTTCCACAGGGTGGATCTGGCATTTATATCGGAGCAATTGACCAGTTTTTTGCCATTTACATAGTCTTATTCGATCTGCATAAGGCTCTATTGTGTGGCTGTATTGGGCATATAGTGATGTTATTACCCATGTGTTATTGTTGTGTGTTACCTCTAAGAAACCAAATGTTCATCACATAGTTCCATTATCTTTATTGCATTAACTTCCCTGTTTAGGGCTATCACTGCAGCTCTGCAGCCAGTGTTGTTAATTATTATGACATCTACCTTGGGCTGAAGAGATTCAGGCTCCACTGACGGACGCCTTGGCAGGCACCAAGACTTCTGGATCTCGGACCGTTCCGTGACTCTTTCATTGCCCTAAAAAATCTTCTTGCTGAGGCCTGCACCATCATGCATCCTCATCCCAATGTGCAGCTTTTCGTCACCACAGACGCGATCGATGCTGCCATCGGCGCTGTCCTTAGTCAGACAGTCGATGGCCAAACTTTGTCTCTGCAGTTCTTTTCGCACAAGCTCACCAATGCACAACAGAAATATTCTGCGTTTGACAGGGAGTTGCTCGCAGTCTACGAAGCAATTAAACCTTTTTAGACTGACGTTGAGGGATGCCCTTACTATGTTTTAACGGACCACAAACCCCTGGCTGCAGCCATTTCAAACCCACCAGGTGACCTGCCTCCTTGCTGTTTCAGATACATGGACTTCATATCTCAGTTCACCACCGTTGTCAGACACATAAAGGGTGCTGACAATATGGTTGCTGATTTCCTTTCACGAGTCAATGCCGTTCATTCGCTGTTAGACCTCTCTGAACTGCCTAACCTCCAACCCACTGACGAGGACACACAAAACCTGATTTCAGACTCTACCTCTTCACTACACTTCATCCCCACCACCTTCCCTGACATTTCTGGTGAGATCTGGTGCGACGACAGTATGGGCATGTTACATCCCCTCATCCCAACCACGCTCCATCGAGCTGTCTTCAAAGCACTGCATAATTTAGCCCACCCCGGTGTTCATGCATCCGCCCGCCTCGTTTCGGACACTTTGTGTGGAGAAATGTCAACAAGGACTGCCAGCAATGGGCACACTTGTGTGTCGCGTGCCAACACTGCAAAGTACACAAGCATACTTCACCCCCCTCGGCGCCTTTTCGATCGCTCCTGGGTGTTTCCAGCATATTCATATTGACATTGTCGGCCCTCTTCCCCCCTCTAACGGCTTTTGTTATGTTCTTTTGTCTATCGACCGAACAACTCGCTGGGTCGAGGCTGACCCCCTCCCCAATATTACAGTAGAAACTGTTGCTCGAGCTTTCATAGAGTCATGGGTATCGTGTCTCAGATCTCCAGCTACTGTCATGACTGACCAGGGGAGACAATTTGAGTCGGACCTGTTCAACCAGATTTGTAACATCTGCGGCATCCAGTGCATCCATACCACAGCATATCACCCAAAAAGTAACGGGCTAGTCGAGCACTGGCACTGCACTTTCAAGGCGGCTCTTCGATGCCACAACTCTCTATGGACGGAGGCCCTTTCCTTTGTGCTACACGGCATTCATGCGATCTATAAGGTAGACCTCAAAGGTACAATAGCTGAGTACGTATACAGCCAGAACATTGTTCTCCCTGGCAAACTTGTGAGCCCTTCTGCTTCTCTCCCTCAGTCTGACTTACCTTCCTTCGTGGACAGTGTCAGCAGCCACTTCATCAATCTCCACATCCCTCTGCCCACCAGCCATTCCCGCCCTAAGGTTCACGTCCTGAAATCTCTGGACAATTGTGAGTACGTCATGCTCTGAGATGACACTGTCCGTGCTCCCCTCCAACGTCCATGTACCGGCCCATACCGAGTTCTCAGGCTCTCAGCCAACACGTATGACATCCAGATGAAAGATTCAGCTGTCACAGTCTCTATCAACAGACTTAAGCCTGCTCATATCGAGCCTTCTTCTACCCCCCTTCAGGCCATGACCATTCTACTCACTGTCGTGGCTCACGATGCTCCGACCACTCCCTCCACGTCAAACTTACACACTCGATCGAGTGACTTCCAGCTCCAATAGTTGAGCTTTCCTCCGACCTCGCCCTCTACTATGGTCTCATGTACTCCATCGAGTGATTACATGCTCTCCATGTCGAGCTTACCTGCGATCACGCCCTCGCCGCTGGTCCCTTCGAACTCTCCACCATCGCCTGCCTCACGCTGTCGAGGTTTCTCATGCCCTCACATCTTGAATGTGCCCTCGCTCGAGGTGTTTGTGCCTGTCCCCCCCCCCCCCCCCCCCCCCCGCCCCCCGCGACATAATCCAGAACATCTCAATAATATTGCGCAATGATACACTGTTCGTCGTGTGTTTCTCTATATCCAGTGCTCATGACACAACCTCCGCCATTCCCTGCCACTTGGTGAAATGTGTTCCCCTCTCGGCCGATGTCGACCTGGACATGCTTCATGTGTTCGCCACGCCCACCAGACACATTGTCGTCATCGCTCCGTTCCACCCACAAACTGCCGGCCTATCTGTTGCCACACTCCCAGTACGACACCCGGCTCGCTTCAATGACTTCCAGTTTCGGTGGCCGAACCTTCCTTCATGACATCTAACCACTTAGCTCCCCGATGACGCTGTCGAGCTGACTGTGGTCCGGCTCCCACGGACCACCCCTGCCCATGCCCTATTTCCCCCCCCCCCCCCTTCCCTGGCCTCTCAAGAGTACTCCGTACTGCAGGTGGGTGGGGGGGCTATGTGGCGCCAATGAGGTCGACACCAGCGTTGATATACTTTTATCTGTAGACTCCGAGCATCGTCTTTGGATGCTGAGCTTTGTCTTTGGTCCGTTCTGCCATGTCAGTTGTTTGTGAGCCTTTGATGTGTTTAGGCGAATAAATGAACTATTGCAAAATGGGAGTTGTTTGGTGCAACCAACCCAAACTTCTCCCTCAGAATCAAAGTTTCTGAGTTTGGGTCAAAGGATAAGCACCAATCCATATTGAAGGTTTTCGGGGTAGGGGAGATGTATAACCCTCAGATGAGTGGCTTATTGGCCTTTCTCCAAAAGTGGGTTGATCAAATTAAATATGTTGACAACAAACTGGATTCTGAGTTGATTTAACTAGGTCCTGAGAATAAATTGCCCACCCAGTTGACAGCTGCTGTGCCTAGGAATAATGTTGAGGGATTTATTAACTTCCTGGAAAGAATTCAAAGTTTACCCTAACAATGGGCCAAGGAAATACGACAGATTCAGTGACCAGGTGACTGGGGGCAATATGGAGTAAATACAGAGAAAATGAATAATATGAGTGTAGGTCAATTATTATACACAATTAAGTTATATTTTGTTTATTTTGGTAGTCTCTTCATTTTATGTTGATGATGCATGTTTTGTTTATTTGTTGTTATACCTTTGCAGTTTTCAAGCTGCTAGGTTAGTTTCGTTATTACTGCCGTGCCGTTAATCATGGCTGCTCCACTGTATATTTGCACCAAAAAAAGAGTAATGTTCAGTGATCCGTTTTTTGTGGTTGGAAGGCACATCGGGGGCTGAAATTCACTGCAGACGTTTGGTACAGTACAGGAACAGTGTTGTGCCACAACGGAGTGTTTATGAATGGATTGAAAAACTCTGAAATGGTCGCACAAGTGTTACGCACGATGAAGGAGCACAACGACTGTTTACCGCCACAAGTGAAGAAACCATTGAGCGTTCATGTGAAATGATTCTCTTAGACACACGATTAACTATTGATGAAGTGGCGCATCGTCTGTGAATTAGTCATGGTTCTGCCTACAAAATCATCCACAACAGAATTGGGTTTCATAAAGTTTGTGCAAGAGGATCTCAAAACAACTTGCGCAGTTGCATAAGCAAACGCGCTTGGACATCTGCAAAAAAACATTTGGATCGCTATGGCAACGAAGGGGACAACTTCTTAGACAGGATCATAACTGGTGATGAGACGTGGATCCGTCATTATGAGCCAGAGAGTGAATGGCAGAGTATGGAATGGAAACATCCAAATTCGCCATGCAAGAAAAAGTTCAAGACCCAACCATCTGCAGGAAAATTGATGCTTATGGTTTTTTGGGACGCACAATGTCTACTACCGGAACATTATGGGGAAAGGAGCACGACAATAAGCAGTGTACGTTAGAGTGAGATGCTTACTGGCAGGCTAAAGCCTGCAATTCGAAGCAAATACTGATGATTGCTGTCAAAAGGTGTTGTGTTGTTGCAGGAGAATGCCCGTCTGCATACTGTTCCCCACACTGCTGAAACGCTCCAGAATCTCAAATTTGAAGTACTGGGTCATCTTCCATATAGTCCCGATATTGCCCCTTCTGACTATCACTTGTTTGGTCCACTCAAACAGGCAGTGAAAGAAGCGGTGCATTCCTGGCTCGTAGCTCAACCTAGAACCTGCTTTATGAGGGCATTAGGAAGCTTGTACAACAATGGACCAAGTGTGTTGAAATGCAAGGAGATTATGTTGAAAAATGATGTTCTTGTAAGTTTTCAAGTTGATTACAATAAAATTTTATAGCTACTTTGCTGATAATAATTGACTTACCCTCACAGAAATGATGAGCAAAGGATATCCCATGGGATAACAGTTGCAGCACAGGATGGTCACCAAATATGGATAGGAATGTTGGACTTCCAGATGAAAGTGAAGGGCAACCCGAGCTTGGCAGGGCAGCTCAGGAAAACTGGGATTATCTCCTACTGGGGATCAGCCAGGAGTGAGATTGGAGCAAGAGCCGCAAGATAATGGAAATGGTGGGGGGGGGGGGGGGGGGGGCATATAAGAGTAGGAGATTAGCTGGGCAGAGATAGAGACAAAACGGAGAGTTCTTTTTGATGTTAAAGGGTAAGGGGAGTCAGAGTCGCCAGAGACTAGATGTAATTACCCATAGCTGAAAATGTAGTTTTAAATGAAAGAAAAGGTCCTTCCTCTGGGAAATGCATATGTATATGATGAATATAAGATAACAGTCCCCCCATGAACCCTGGACCTTGCCGCTGGTGGGGAGGCTTGCGTGCCTCAGCGATACAGATAGCCGTACCGTAGGTTCAACCACAACGGAGGGGTATCTGTTGAGAGGCCAGACAAACGTGTGGTTCCTGAAGAGGGGCAGCAGCCTTTTCAGTAGTTGCAGGGGCAACAGTCTGGATGATTGAATGATCTGGCCTTGTAACAATAACCAAAACGGCCTTGCTGTGCTGGTACTGTGAATGGCTGAAAGCAAGGGAAAACTACGGCCGTAATTTTTCCCAAGGGCATGCAGTTTTACTGTATGATTAAATGATGATGGCGTCCTCTTGGGTAAAATATTCCGGAGGTAAAATAGTCCCCCATTCGGATCTCCAGGCGGGGACTACTCAAGAGGATGTCGTTATCAGGAGAAAGAAAACTGGCATTCTACAGATCGGAGCGTGGAATGTCAGATCCCTTAATCGGGCAAGTAGGTTAGAAATTTTAAAAAGGGAAATGGATAGATTAAAGTTAGATATAGTGGGAATTAGTAAAGTTCGGTGGCAGGAGGGACAAGACTTCTGGTCAGGTGACTACAGGGTTATAAACACAAAATCAAGTAGGGGTAATGCAGGAGTAGGTTTAATAATGAATAGGAAAATAGGAATGCGAGTAAGCTACTACAAACAGCATAGTGAACGCATTGTTGTGGCCAAGATAGATACGAAGCCCACACCTACTACAGTAGTACAAGTTTATATGCCAACTAGCTCTACAGATGACGAAGAAATTGATGAAATGTATGATCAAATCAAAGAAATTATTCAGATAGTGAAGGGAGACGAAAATTTAATAGTCATGGGTGACTGGAATTCGGTAGTAGGAAAAGGGAGAGAAGGAAATATAGTAGGCGAATATGGACTGGGGCAAAGAAATGAAAGAGGAAGCCACCTGGTAGAATTTTGCACAGAGCACAACTTAATCATAGGTAACACTTGGTTCAAGAATCATAAAAGAAGGCTGTATACATGGAAGAAGCCTGGAGATACTGACAGGTTTCAGATAGATTATATAATGGTAAGACAGAGATTTAGGAACCAGGTTTTAAATTGTAAGACATTTCCAGGGGCAGATGTGGACTCTGACCACAATCTATTGGCTATGACCTGTAGATTAAAACTGAAGAAACTGCAAAAAGGTGGAAATTTAAGGAGATGGGACCTGGATAAACTGAAAGAACCAGAGGTTGTACAGAGTTTCAGGGAGAGCATAAGGGAGCAATTGACAGGAAAGGGGGAAAGAAATACAGTAGAAGAAGAATGGGTAGCTTTGAGGGATGAAGTAGTGAAGGCAGCAGAGGATCAAGAAGGTAAAAAGACGAGGGATAGTAGAAATCCTTGGGTAACAGAAGAAATATTGAATTTAATTGATGAAAGGAGAAAATATAAAAATGCAGTAAATGAAGCAGGCAAAAGGGAATACAGACGTCTCAAAAAGAGATCGACAGGAAGTGCAAAATGGCTAAGCAGGGATGGCTAGAGGACAAATGTAAGGACCGAGCGAGTTGGCGCAGTGGTTAGCACACTGGACTCGCATTCGGGAGGACGACGGTTCAATCCCGTCTCCGGCCATCCTGATTTAGGTTTTCCGTGATTTCCCTAAATCGTTTCAGGCAAATGCCGGGATGGTTCCTTTGAAAGGGCACGGCCGATTTCCTTCCCAATCCTTCCCTAACCCGAGCTTGCGCTCCATCTCTAATGACCTCGTTGTCGACGGGACGTTAAACACTAACCACCACCACCACATATGTAAGGATGTAGAGGCTTATCTCACTAGGGGTAAGATAGATACTGCCGACAGGAAAATTAAAGAGACCTTTGAGGATAAGAGAACCACTTGTATGAACATCAAGAGCTCAGATGGAAACCCAGTTCTAAGCAAAGAAGGGAAAGCAGAAAGGTGGAAGGAGTATATAGAGGGTCCATACAAGGGCGATGTAATTGAGGACAATATTATGGAAATGGAAGAGGATGTAGATGAAGATGAAATGGGAGATACTATACTGCGTGAAGAGTTTGACAGAGCACTGAAAGTCCTGAGTCGAAACAAGGCCCCCGGAGTAGACAACATTCCATTGGAACTACTGACGGCCTTGGCAGAGCCAGTCCTGATAAAACTCTACCATCTGGTGAGCAAGATGTATGAGACAGGTGAAATACCCTCAGACTTCAAGAAGAATATAATAATTCCAATCCCAAAGAAAGCAGGTGTTGACAGATGTGAAAATTACCGAACTATCAGTTTAATAAGTCACAGCTGCAAAATACTAACGCGAATTCTTTACACACGAATGGAAAAACTAGTAGAATCCGACCTCAGGGAAGATCAGTTTGGATTCCGTAGAAATGTTGGAACACGTGAGGCAATACTGACCCTACGACTGACTTATCTTAGAAGCTAGATTAAGGAAGGGCAAACCTACATTTCTAGCATTTGTAGACTTAGAGAAAGCTTTTGACAATGTTGACTAGAATACTCTCTTTCAAATTCTGAAGGTGGCAAGGGTAAAATACAGGGAACGAAAGACTATTTACAATTTGTACATAAACCAGATGGCAGTTATAAGAGTCGAGGGACATGAAAGGGAAGCAGTGGTTGGGAAGGGAGTGAGACAGGGTTGTAGCCTCTCCCCGATGTTATTCAATCTGTAAATTGAGGAAGCAGTAAAGGAAACAAAAGAAAAGTTCGGAATAGGTATTAAAATCCATGGAGAAGAAATAAAAACTTTGAGGTTCGCCAACGACATTGTAATTCTGTCAGAGACAGCAAAGGACTTGGAAGAGCAGTTGAACGGAATGGATAGTGTCTTGAAAGGAGGATATAAGATGAACATCAGCAAAAGCAAAATGAGGATAATGGAATGTAGTCGAATTAAGTTGGGTGATGCTGAGGGAATTAGATTAGGAAATGAGACACTTAAAGTAGTAAAGGAGTTTTGCTATTTGGGGGGCAAAATAACTGATGATGGTCGAAGTAGAGAGGATATAAAATGTAGACTGGCAATGGCAAGGAAAGAGTTTCTGAAGAAGAGAAATTTGTTAACATCGAGTATAGATTTAAGTGTCAGGAAGACATTTCTGAAAGTATTTGTATGGAGTGTAGCCATGTATGGAAGTGAAACACGGACGATAAATAGTTTGGACAAGAAGAGAACAGAAGCTTTCGAAATGTGGTGCTACAGAAGAATGCTGAAGATTAGATGGGTAGATCACATAACTAATGAGGAAGTATTGAATAGGATTGGGGAGAAGAGAAGTTTGTGGCACAACTTGACCAGAAGAAGGGATCGGTTGGTAGGACATGTTCTGAGGCATCAAGGGATCACTAATTTAGTATTGGAGGGCAGCGTGGAGGGTAAAAATTGTAGAGGGAGACCAAGAGATGATTACAGTACGCAGATTCAGAAGGATGTAGGTTGCAGTGGGTACTGGGAGATGAAGAGGCTTGCAAAGGATAGAGTAGCATGGAGAGCTGCATCAAACCAGTCTCAGGACTGAAGACCACAACAACAACAACATAACAAGGGCCTGAGCTGTTGCAATGCTGTTCAGGAGAAATATATGTGTATGATGGTTTTATTTGTAATGTGTTGATGAAGATGGTGGATTAAGAGGAATGAGGAGGGTGCTTCTTTTGTGTCATGAAATGCAGAGGGTGCCAAGCAGAGCCCACGAGATGGAATTAATGAGAAATGGTAATATAGGTGGTAATGTGGTATGAGAGTTCAGATATTGTGGTGGAAATCTTTTAAAATATGAAGAAATAAGAAATGGTGTGGAAGGGAAGTGTGTCTCAGTGCTGAAACAGATTTATACAACATGAAAGAAGTAAAAGTTCGATGGTTAAGTGGGTCAGTAGAAAGAGGAAATAATATTATGGTGAACTGTTGTTCATCACATGGGAGATATTTTGGGTTGTATGAATCTGACTGAATAGGATGTGCAGCATAATGAGGGTTTATTTTCTATGAAAACTGGCGAATCTTTGTGACAATGAATTGTTTTGGAAAGATGACAGAATTACAATAATAATCTTTCTGTCTGCATGCTTTATAGTAATATAAATGTACTAAAGGTTAAATACATGTAAACATACTGGACAGAATATATACTGGTGTGTTACGGCCAAAGTAGGTTACGTTGAGTATTTCAGTTACTTAATATGACAGCTTTTATTAGAATCATGTGACGATGGTTTACTAACTAACAGAGTGGATTACGATTTCGGCAGATGTAGTTGAAGGAGTTTAAGAATAAGCCATGAGCTTTTATAAGTTAGCAGTGTCTTCAGTTTTGATAAGTGACCAAATAGGAGAATTTTGATGAGGTTTAGTATATCACAGCAGAAAGTTCTGCTTACTAAGTGATGAAATGAATATTTTTGCAGTACATTTCACATTTTATGTAAAAACGTCTAAAGAAAGACTTGTAGTATTTGCGTAACTAATTCAATGATTTCTTTTAGTAAATTGTAAGATATTTTGTTTCTAGTACTGTGAAAATCATTAGTGGTCACACATTTATTTTGCTATCCATGCTAACTTGGGAGAGACTGAAGTTAACTATGGTATATGCAGTTTTATTGGCAAGGCTTACTTATTTGTTCACTTGGGAGGTTTTACATTCTGTGTGGTTAAGGAGCTCCAGCTTATCAAGTTTTTTATTTATAGTGTAAAATTTATACCTTGCACTAGCAGTACTGTTTAAGAACTGTCTGGCTGCACAAGGGAGGTTTTTATTCATCTGTGATAGTGCAATGATATGTGGGACAGGTACTAATGCCAGTGTTTGTTCTCACTGGTTGTATTTCACATTCTTAGAATGTTGGATGGGGTATGATGCTAGAGTTCAATCACAAACAAGCTACTGCCATTATCAGTTACACAGAGAAGACAACCAAAGACTTGTGTGTGCCAGATGGAACATTTCATTGTATTGAGGGAGAAGAGTGCCACAACCAATGGACTAAATGTATCATTAATTTAGTAATGTTTTTATTCTTTATATTATTGTCATTTAATGATTATCTAATGTGAGCATGAATGTGTATATTCTGTACTTACAATACGTGCAGTTGTTAATTAGTTGAAGTACAAGGAAGAGACTTAAGTATTTAAAGATTTCAAATATCATCAGGAAATTTTGTTATGTTATTTAATTCTTTTTTTTCCATTCGCATGTCAAGTGTTATTTTTAATTAGTAATACATGTACTCTGTGAACAATTAGTATTTTTTCAGATATAATTCAGAAATATCTTTATTGGCTTTGACTTTTACTGTGTCCTATTTGCAACAGTCCAAGTAAAAGTAAGTGGGAGTGGTGAAACATTGCAGGAAGCTGCTCTCCAGTATTGATCTTTACATATAATGACTATGTAGTGTCATTGTGAATTTAATTAAAATGAAATGAACACCATTAGCTCCTTACAGGTGTTGACATACGTCATCGGGGACAGATGAAAATGTGTGCTCCGACTGGGACTCGAACCCGGGATCACCTGCTTACATGGCAGATGCTCTATCCATCTGAGCCACTGAGGACACAGAGGACACAACAACTGCAGGGATTTATCTCTGGCACGCCTCCCGTGAAACCCACATTCTCAACGTATTGTCCCGCACTACATCCGTAGTGCCCCCACCCATTATACTCATTACTTGCAGCGCGTTGCCAATTCCCGTAAGAGTTCGGGCACTGTTTGTGCATTTGCACAGAAGAAGAAGATGGTCAAGTGGCCGGTAGCCTTAAATATATATACACTAAGATGGTATCTGTTCTTTCGGACATGTCTGAAAGAACAGATACCATCGGTGACCATGCAGCTCATTAAAATGAAATTACAATGAAATGAACACCCTTAGCTCCTTACAGGTGATGACATATGTCAACGGAGATAATTCAACACCATGATCGAGATCTGAGTGAATGTAGAATGGTGAAATTATATCTGAAGTGGAATAAGCTAGCTTCAGCATTAATTGGCTAGTTTGCAACAGTACCTGTGATCTTTATTGTACAGCTTGAGATCTTCACTTTCAATGTATGCAACAACTAAAATCACTAGCTTCTATCAATTTTCTGTTATGCATTGCAGTAGCAAGTGATCCTTAAGAAGGAAGCAACTGCCAGTGTCCCAATATTTTCTAGTGAGGTACACAGACAGCAGTTGTCCCTTGTGGACGTTATATTCTACCAAACACACACAATGCAATATCTTAATGCAATGGAAGTTACAAATGAGTCTGTCTGATCCAAGAAAGATGGACTTAATGTCATGTTTCTGGCAGATACCATCGTCTCTCCATCTATCATTTGCAGGTTGTGGACACAATACAGGGAGACAGGTCAGTACACAAAGACAGTTGGACAAGATTGCTGGCACACTATAGCCCCACATGAAGACCAATATGTGGCCATCTGCGCATTGTGGCATTGTAGTGTAACACTACTGACAGACAACCTCAGAATTACCACAGGAGTCTCCAACCAGACAGTAAGGGATACGTTACAAGAAAGGACCTTATGGCCCCATGCATCTTATTTGCATACTTCACTTGACACAAGACCATTTCACAGTTTGTCTTCAGTTCTGCCATTCCCACATCAAGTCGCAACATTGTAACTGGCGAAACATGTTACCCATGGAGTCCATATTCCTGAGGCACGGTGATGGCCTCGCTCATGGAAGTGATGCCATGAATGGGACCTGTCAAATGTTGCTCAGGAAATCGACAGTTGTGGCTAAGGTTTTGTGATGGTGTGGTGAGGCGTACTGTTGCCAGCCGTATGGATCTTATCGTCATCTGTGGTTACCTTAGTGCCAGGCAGTACATCAAATAGACCCTGCTAGACCATGTATTGGTTACTTCATATGGTGGTGGTCCTGAATTCCTTCTCATCCACAATAATGCTATGCCCCATATTGCACGCATCACCAGGGATAATGTGGGATTAACACCCAACCCTCTGGTGACGTCGGGGCCACCACTGTAGGTAGTGGGGAGTGAGCATGGTAAAATCAAAGATAAATAATCACTTGCACTCCTATCACTTGCTATAAATACTTTTACTCTCACAGTATTTACACACTGTGTGTAGCATAGAGTGCATACTACAGAGAACTGATCTGGCAAAGATGCAGCTGTACTTGCTGCAGTGGGATGGTGGTATTATTGGGGGGTAGAACCAGCGGTTCTATGTCACCACAAACTGTGCATCTGGAACATTTCTTAAGAACAGCTCACCCGGTGTTGGAAAATAATACAAAAGAGTTTTTTGCTGAATAAGAAATTCTTTAAATCACTTAAAACTGGACTCTCCTGTGATCTTTCAGCATAAAGTGAAAAAATTGTTGAAGTGTCATATGAAATTTCTCTTTTAACAGCGGGAAAGAAAAACATGCAATTGATGGGATGTTAATCAACCCTTTCAATCTTAAAGCAGAAATAATTGTTTTTGGAGAAGAAGTCAACAAAACATAGAGAAGATACTGCTTTCAAACAACGGTTTGCAAGGTAGGATCAAAGACTGAAACAACAGCTTGTTAAAAATGTCTGAAAATGTCCCCATTTTTTGCCTTGCAGTGTAATGATTCTACTGACATAGCTCAATAATGTCACTTAATGGGGTAGGATGTCAAACGGGCCGACTTGGACCAGGAGAGGCACCACAGGACATTTTAATTTGCACTGTTTATACTTTTACAAGTAAATTCATAAAACTTTGTCAGCATGACCAGGAAGAATTCAGGATTCACACTCGTAGCAGAGGAAATTCAAAAACATAACAAAATAATTTTTTTACATGTGAAATTTCATCATTTTTTCACTTACTATTGGCTGCATTTGTTGCTATAGGTACACTTTTCTTCATAAGTAAGAGAAACTGTTCGATGAATTTTGGATAGCATACAAACCATACTTACAGGTGTCTGAAACTCTAGAATCTATTTAATTTTTTAAAAAATGAATGAGCTGTTACATTTTAAATTTTATGTTTAGAAAAAAATCAAATTTTGTAGTTAATTATCTCAATTTTTACCACAGTTTTTTGGAAAATTCTTGAGTTTCAAACACCTGTAAGTATGGTTTGTATGCTGTGCAAAATTCATCCAAGAATCTCTCTTACTTGTGAAGAAAAATGTACCTATAACAGCAAATGCAGTCAACAGTAAGTGAAAAAATGATGACATTTCATATCTAAACAAAATTTATTTTGTTATGTTTTTGCATTTCCACTGCTATGAGTGTGAATCCTGAATCCTTCCTGGACATGCTGACAAAGTTTTATGAATTTATTTGTAAAAATATAGACAGTAGAAAATAAAATGTCCTGTGGTGCCTATCCTGCTCCAAGTCGGCCCGTTTGAGGTCCAACCCCCCGTAACAGTAGAATGCCAATTTGTGGATGAGAAGAAAATAATGGAAGAACTACTGTTTTCTAAAAGCTTGGAAACAACATCAAAAGATTCTGACATATTTTATGCCATTAATAAAAATTTTGTTGGAACTGGTTCATCTCGGGACAGAGTTATGCGAATTTGTACTGACGGAGCACCAGCTAAGTTAGATTCGCATTCTAGCTTCCTAAATATTGCCAAATGAAGAAATGATCCACAGATAAGCTCTAGCATCCCAACTTTGCCTAAAAAACTGAAGACTGCAATGAAAGTGACTTTCGGTGTAGTTAATAAAATTAAGTCAAGTGCTATAAACACTTTTTTTTTAGTTATATGTAATGATCTCAATGCTGGAAACCAGACTTTAATCTTTCATGCCCACGTCCTGTGGCTTTTGAAGGGCAACATGTATAGCAGCCTGTATGAATTAAAATCATAGGTAGAACTACTTCTTTTGAGTCAAGGGAAACATTTATATTTTCCCTACCATATCATGCAGACTTAACTGAAATCTGAATTTGAAACTACAGAGTAGAAACACCAGAATAATGAATGCCAATGATGCCATAAGGGCTTTCTTGGAAAAGACAAAGCGATCGAGTGTCACCTGGATGCTCCCATAACTAACTTTTCCGCATTCTTTGCTTCAGTGAGCTCCTAGATAGCCAACAGAATGATGTCAAAAATGGGCTATTAAATACCTGCTGGTAAAAACATTGTAACCCTCACTTTTTCTGAATGAGGGGTTTTTGCATATGAATATCATATCTGGTAAAAGTGAGATGTGTATGAAGTTATGTTGCAAACATGTACATTAGATGTCTTTTTTGTTGTTGTAATTTCACCACTGGTTGTTCGGGAGCTGAAACAATGTAACAATGGAGGAGGTGTCGATAACTCAGAGTATGAACAATGTAGGGGAAAGATAGATTGCTACATACTCTAAAGATGAAAGGTTAAGTTGCAGACAGGCACAGCTAAAAGACACTTATACATTTACTTTCGGCCACGGTATTCATTATAAAAAGAAAAAAATGAACATACACACATGCGTTCACACAAGCAAGTACACCTCATGCATACATGACCGCCATCTCTGGCAGCTTGGACCATTCTGGCTATGGCCAAAAGTTAATTTGTAAGTGTCTTTCAGTTGTGTCTGTCTGCAACTTAATGTGTCATCTTCACAGTAAGTAGAAATCTATCTTTTCCTTTCATTTATCATATTCCAGCCTGGAGTTTCCATCATTTCTAGTCAGAGTATGTGCAAGGATACAAACAGGGGATGAAAGCACAAAACTAGATACCATAAATGGAAGAGGAAACAAAAGAAATATGAATGGATTTTGGGGCAACCCAGAGGGGCAGAGTAAATCATGTACAGATGCAAACGCATTTTTGCCACTGTGCACACAATGTTACGAACATTTTGCACACATGTCTGCATGTCGGAGGCAGTGTGATTTCGTGAGTGCTGTCACTTTTGCTTAGTTAGTTTTGTGAAGCGAGCTATCTGGAAGGAGGCATTCTGAGTGGATGCAAGCAATGTGCTGCTGTTAGTTGTAATTCTCACAATCGCAACACTGAAAGAATTAAGGTTGTGCTTCATGCTTTCTTCCTGATGCAAGTCTGCGAAAGATTTAACTCTCAAAATGCTGTAGAAAACACACTGTAAATGTTGTAAATTTCAAAGAAACTGATTACGTTAAAGACTTACATTTGGAACTGCTAAATTTACCTCAGAAATGAGTGCTAAAGAGTGACTCATTTTGCCTTGTGGTAGTAGCGCCAGCAAGAGCAACCCACATCCACCAGAAGGGAGGAAGGAAGGAAGGTTTCAAGCATAGACTTTAGAAAAGCTTTCACAGTGGAAGACAAGCATTGATGAATGTATACATTTACAAATGAAGTTGTTTCTAATTTCCACCCAGTCAAATCAGATGTTTGTTACAAAGGTAAAAACGGGTGCAATGAGTCAATAAAGACATAAGCAAGTTGATTACTTTCCACGCCATTTTGCAGAAAAGTTAAAATTTTCTGAAGGAAAAACTTTGATATCAACTACCTGTATGTATTCTTGCATAAACCACAGTTTCAGTTGTCACATAGGTATTTTGAAAGGTGTTTTACGCAGATTAGTTAATTCAAATGCTTTCTGTAAATAAGGCACTTGCGTAATTTCTTGAGTGAAAATGGTAATGTCTACCTACTAACTGATGTCCTTTTAATGTTGTGACAAATACAAAATGAAAATAAACGATGTACAGAAATTTTTTACTTGTTAAAAATTTTCTCAGAGCCAAGATGAAAATTGTGTGCTCATCTTGACCATTTACTTTGACATAAACTGAAAAAACAGACTACCAATATACTTTGTGTTATAACGTCAAGTTGAACACATATTTCAAGGACGACACAGTACATGTAAGTTACAAATCAAGTAAACAAAGTAAGACGTGTGTACAGGGTGACAGTCAAATCAGCACTGAGTCCAAGTGTAGCGGCCGCTGGCTGGCTAGCCGCTTAGGTGTCGCGGCTGCTGCATGGCTGCCAGACAGCACCGCATGTAGAGGACGCGCGTAACTGCGCAGTGGCACTTTTAAAGATCAGTGAGTCACAACACTTTGTGCTTTCTTTCTACATGTTACAATCCGATACATTCTACGTATGACAAAAATACAATAAAATAAAAATATCAGCAGCGTCTGTTTAAAAATGGACAAATTACAAAATGTAGCAGTTATATTCTAACAATAGCATACTAGCACTTTGCCTTTCACTATTTCAGCAGAAACATCATACTACAAATACCTCACTTAAATGGGAGGTCCACATATTATAGTGCCGTCACCGAGGCAGCTGCTGTTCCTTAGTGACATCACAGCGTTAGTCAATAGCAGCAGAGAACACTCACAGCCCAACCTTAGTTTTCTGTGTACCTTGGGGTCAATCATATTTGGCCCACAATAAAAAATCAGTGCTTGGGAAAATCCCTGGTGAACAGATGTGTAAAAAAGAGTAGCTGCATATATTATGTTTTACTGTGTAATCAGTACATTTGTTATCACCTGTATTATAATTAATTTACTTACAAATGTGTCTTGCTCTTTTTACAGCTTACGAATTATTTGGGAGTAAAGGGGACGACTCACCGAAAGGCAGAACTGCTGTGTCGTCAATAGCCCACAGATGGCTCCGCACTCCCCCATAAGCCGCTAGATGCTTCCCCTCAACACCCTGGCTCATGCCTCCCTCCACCCTTCACCCCACCTCACACCCCCATGGTACACTTGCTGTGCAATAGCTAACCAAGATCTCTATCTTTTGTTTGTGTACCTATCGAGGACATAGCATTTCTGACTTTTGGTGAGTCATCTCCCTTACTCCTAAATAATTCATAATCTCAGTTAGAACTTTTTGTACATTCTTTTTACAGACTGCTACCTATAAATACCCCTGTAGACCACTAAGTTTTGAGTACAACAAAATGCTGTTCGAAGAATTCTACAGTTTAGACTATATACCATTTAGACTATAACTTACAAACAGGACACTTAGCTTCGTCATGCACTGAAGCAGCAGATATCAAATGCAGGGAAACTAAGGAGGGAATTCCAGGCAGATGCTGTACATTTAAGTACTTTTTAAGAAGAATTGCAGAACAAATTCGGATATGTCACAAAACTTTGTGCACAGTATACAGGGTGTTACAAAAAGGTATGGCCAACCTTTCAGAAAACATTCCTCACACATAAATAAAGAAAAGGTGTTGTGTGAACATGTGTCCGGAAATGCTTAATTTCCATGTTACAGCTCATTTTAGTTTCGTCAGTATGTAATGTACTTCCTCGATTCACCGCCAGTTGGCCCAATTGAAGGAAGGTAATGTTGACTTCGGTGCTTGTGTTGACATGCAACTCATTGCTCTACAGTACTAGCATCAGGCACACCAGTATGTAGCATCAACAGGTTAGTGTTCATCACGAATGTGGTTTTGCAGTCAGTGCAATGTTTACAAATGCGGAGTTGGCAGATGCCTATTTGATGTATGGATTAGCACAGGGCAATAGCTGTGGCGCGGTACATTTGTATCGAAACGGATTTCCAGAACGAAGGTGTCCCAACAGGAAGACGTTCGAAGCAATTGATCGGCATCTTAGGGAGCACGGAACATTCCAGCCTATGACTCGCGACTGGGGAAGACCTAGAACGACGAGGACACCTGCAATGGATGAGGCAATTCTTCGTGCAGTTGACGATAACCCTAATGTCAGCGTCAGAGAAATTGCTGCTGTACAAGGTAACGTTGACCACGTCACTGTATGGAGAGTGCTACGGGAGAACCAGTTGTTTCTGTACCATGTACAGCATGTGCAGGCACTATCAGCAGCTGATTGGCCTCCACGGGTACACTTCTGCGAATGGTTCATCCAACAATGTGTCAATCCTCATTTCAGTGCTAATGTTCTCTTTACGGATGAGGGTTCATTCCAACGTGATCAAATTGTAAATTTTCACAATCAACATGTGTGGGCTGACGAGAATCCGCACGCAATTGTGCAATCACGTCATCAACACAGATTTTCTGTGAACGTTTGGGCAGGCATTGTTGGTGATGTCTTGATTGGGCCCCATGTTCTTCCACCTACGCTCAGTCCGGAACCATGCGACTGCTACGGTCGCAGGTTCGAATCCTGCCTCGGGCATGGATGTGTGTGATGTCCTTAGGTTAGTTAGGTTTAAGTAGTTCTAAGTTCTAGGGGACTAATGACCACAGCAGTTGAGTCCCATAGTGCTCAGAGCCACCTACGCTCAATGGAGCACGTTATCATGATTTCATATGGAATACTCTACCTGTGCTACTAGAACATGTGCCTTTACAAGTAAGACACAACATGTGGTTCACGCATGATGGAGCTCCTGCACATTTCAGTCGAAGTGTTCGTATGCTTCTCAACAACAGATTTGGTGACCGATGGATTGGTACAGGCGGACCAATTCCATGGCCTCCACGCTCTCCTGACCTCAACCCTCTTGACTTTCATTTATGGGGGCATTTGAAAGCTCTTGTCTACGCAACCCCGGTACCAAATGTAGAGACTCTTCGTGCTCGTTTTGTGGACAGCTGTGATACAATACGCCATTCTCCAGGGCTGCATCAGCACATCAGGGATTCCATGCGACGGAGGGTGGATGCATGTATCCTCGCTAACGGAGGGCATTTTGAACATTTCCTGTAACAAAGTGTTTGAAGTCACGCTGGTACGTTCTGTTGCAGTGTGTTTCCATTCCATGATTAATGTGATTTGAAGAGAAGTAATAAAATGAGCTCTAACATGGAAAGTAAGCGTTTCTGGACACATGTCCACATAACATATTTTCTTTCTTTGTGTGTGAGGAATGTTTCCTGAAAGTTTGGCCGTACCTTTTTGTAACACCCTGTATAGAGTTACTGCTAGATGTCTGTAAATGCACCAGGAAAAAGTAATATGTGGCATGCCCTCTGAAGGAGAAAGCATTAGAATCATCCATACAAACTGCAGAATGACCTGAAGGATTTGTTAAGAAACCACAATGAGAAGTTACCAAAACAAGAAAGCCATTACTCATGACATATCAATGAAAAGCTCTGGCTTAGTTCCAATTTGAATGTTAATAACCTTGACCAACTCTTTAAAAGAAGTGAAGGAGTGTACAGATAATATATTTTCAAGGGAGATTTTAATTTAATTTACACTTTGGAGTACCACATTCAGACTCACGGGTATTGTGACAGACCGTTCCTCTCGCTAGTTAACAGTGAATATGAATCAGAAAGAAAGAAAACTGAAGAAGAGAGCAAACAGCACCATTTCTGGGTGGAAGCAGCATATTCAATGGTGTAGAATAATAGAGGAGACTAGTACAAACAAACCCTATGTTATCATAAGCACAGACCTCCAGCAGGTGCTAGACTGCCCTATCTCTAACAATTCTGCAGTACTGTGTCAAGTTAGCTGTCAAACTATAATCAAGCAGTGCATAATGTTGGTGACAGTAAGGTGTGGATGTGTGTATCGCCTCAAAATGTTGCCAGATGGGAATCACTGGAAATTACCTCTTGGCACCTTAAGTATATAACCTCTGAATTTTCAGTCCTAAAATCGGATGAAGAAAGAACTTTAGCGGTGTGCTCATATCAATGTACAAGGCATAACTGGAAAACTATCTAATTAACTTCAAGCATTTAACATCAATGGAGCAAAAATTTCCAATCACAGGGCACAGCTTTTTGCCTTGTTATTGAGATTTTGCATTAACTGAGAGAAACAAGAGGGGCCACCTTGTGCATGAGCCATTTGAATGGGTCCAGATAACAGCAATTGCAAGACCAAACAACTCATTTTTCGTCTGTTACATTCCGCAAAAAAATTTCATTGATCTGAGCACAACTGAAAAGCAAATCCACAACGATCCAAAATAACAGACTACGTTTGGATGAAGATGTCCTCAGATTCTCCAGCAGTACTTCGGTACCGCAAGAGTCATGGCTGCTTGCAACCTTGGTACTCTCCAAACTTAGCAAAACTTTGTACAGGTCAAAACAACACTACAGTTCCACCTGGGATAATTAGCTTGAATAATCTACCCAGACTGTATGGAGCCTGAAAAAATCGATACTTTTTTGGAATCTGAGGATATAGTGAAGTGACAATATGATGCTTAATCATTACAAAACATTCTTTTGCAACAATATTTCTAGTGTTCAGTGAATTCTGTTGAACAATGGGAAGCTCTAACAATAAATAACACAAAGTGTAAGTATGATTTTATGTACATAGACTGAAGTGGTAAGTGAAAATTTGTACCAAGGCTGGCAATCGAACTCAGGTCTCCTGCTTACTAGGCAGGTGCGTTAGCCACTAAGCCACCTTGACACAGCTGTTCACACAACTGCACAGATTACCCGGGCACCCTTGATCCAAATTCTAACTGCCATCCCTAACCTACTTTAAAATGCCCCCTTCAGGGTGTATACGTGGACAAGGAAAAAAAATTTCCCGGATTTTTCCTGGATTTCCCGGTTAAAAATACGTTTTCTCCTGGGTGACAGTATATTTTCCCTTATCAATCCATTGAATGGTTACGGTTTTATATCCGGGCGTACAATATCCCGGCACTTTAAAAAACGAAACTCAGGGAAAAAGACACGTTTTGGAAACATCTTTGATGTGCAACAACACGTACGCTGCTTATTTTCGTATTGCGAAAGTATACACTGGAATTCCACCAAACACTGCATGTTACTTTCCGAATTACTGAAATCGAGATTTCGATACGATTTTGTAGGCCATTCGTAGCTCATGTCACGTGATCCCGCCAGCCGATGACAGCGGATATTCAGAGCATAGAACACGTGATGTAGTCAGCCAACAGCAACATCACTCTTAAGTAGCACGAACATGAAAACAGGGAAAGTTAATAGTTTAAATTAATATACGTAGTGTTGCTACAAGAAAAGCGAAGTTTTCACATATAATATTGTTCTCAAGCTGCAAGAGAAGCTAAGCTTTCGCATATACAGTTGAGCTTTTTTGCGCGTGTTACACTTAAAGATAGATCACACAAATGTGCCAGTAAAATTTTTAATAATGACATAAATGTCTCACCTTCAGGGTTCTAAATTCTTCTAAATGGCGCGTCATCGAAGAGAATTTTTAAATGAGAGTCAAACGCTCTGTCATTTAATTATTCATGGTACAGTCTTGCACATAGTTCAACTTACGTAAAAGGATATTTACTTTGAAAGGAACGCTTTTCAAACCACTATTCGCAATATTTTCCCGCGACCAGTTAGAAATAGGTTCGTTTCAGCAGTTGCCAGAAAGCGCAGGCGAGCTTGGGTAGCTATCACGACGTAGGAAGGCCGTATGTACTTACGTGTAAAACATTGAAAGGTCATACATTATGTCATTAAAAAAGCAAGACATCAGGTGATACTGCAAGAGCATCGGAATTTCGTGAACAATATTAAAATCTGCACATTTAAAGTGCACATTCGTATGTCCGGATTCCCAATGATGTAGATCTCGACCTGATAATAAGCTTTCCACAGTGGTTTTCGGGTTGTAAATTTTCTTGGAGCACCAATACTGTATTAATATCATGTTTGGTTCTTTTTCATGACATAATGCCATCTGTGCTAGAAAATGAAAACGTGCACTTCAAATGCATCGAACAGTTGAAATTAGCCAGTACTGTGGAATTAAACATTGCGTTTCAAATAAATTGACTGCCTCTGCGGAAAAGGTTAACAAAAGTCAAATTTCTTTAGCAAACAGACAAAACAACTTCATTGTTCCGTAAGGCGATTAATGCTTGACTGTCAGAAAGGCGGAAATAAAATAAAATCTGTAACTAATGACATATTTTGGCCTTTCGTAATTAGGTGAATGTGTTTTAATTCACTTGATAGCTCCCGGCCACAGATATCCGTTTTGTTTTCATTTGACGTGAGAGCAAACTAAGGGGGAATAGCAAAATCACTAAATGTAAACACGGGGCTTGTGGACACCACCCACTATAACTCAGACTGTTCTGCGCGTCAGCCCCGGATCTACGACATTTGCGAACCGGGTCAATACAAAAAAAATCGAATTTTCAAAATATGTTCATCTTGTAGCGCACATCTATCTGAGAAGTCTGAAACATAATGCACATGTATTCTAGAAAATGTAAGACATATTATTTGGTCCTTAAGTACGCAAAAGTGCAGTGCCACGCCTCTTCATAAAGCATTTTTCTACCGCACGTCCAAACTATATTCAGGCGAGTGGAAATTGAAGTGTCCTGTGGTGCCTCTCCTGCTCACAGTCGGCCGGTTTGACAGCCTGCCCCTCTTAAAAAAAAATATGGCAATCAATAGCGGATGGGATTATTTGTAATCGAGAGAACAAGAACTCTTCAGAATATCTGAACTCTTTATTGCCTATTAGTTAATAACATGCTGTTTTGTGTGACATAAAATTAAATATAGAATATATAAAACCAATACTGACAAGAGATAAGCAAGAAATTACACATTTCTTCAAACCTTAGCTCCTAGCGTTTTTTTTTTTTTATCTCTCTAATCTTGCTACAGGTCTACATGGCGTGCTTTCCTTTCTGTGAAAGAATCTACACTCCTGGAAATGGAAAAAAGAACACATTGACACCGGTGTGTCAGACCCACCATACTTGCTCCGGACACTGCGAGAGGGCTGGACAAGCAATGATCACACGCACGGCACAGCGGACACACCAGGAACCGCGGTGATGGCTGTCGAATGGCGCTAGCTGCGCAGCATTTGTGCACCGCCGCCGTCAGTGTCAGCCAGTTTGCCGTGGCATACGGAGCTCCATCGCAGTCTTTAACACTGATAGCATGCCGCGACAGCGTGGACGTGCCCGTCGACCTGGGACCGGACCGCAGCGACGCACGGATGCACGCCAACACCGTAGGATCCTACGCAGTGCCGTAGGGGACCGCACCGCCACTTCCCAGCAAATTAGGGACACTGTTGCTCCTGGGGTATCGGCGAGGACCATTCGCAACCGTCTCCATGAAGCTGGGCTACGGTCCCGCACACCGTTAGGCCGTCTTCCGCTCACGCCCCAACATCGTGCAGCCCGCCTCCAGTGGTGTCGCGACAGGCGTGAATGGAGGGACGAATGGAGACGTGTCGTCTTCAGCGATGAGAGTCGCTTCTGCCTTGGTGCCAATGATGGTCGTATGCGTGTTTGGCGACGTGCAGGTGAGCGCCACAATCAGGACTGCATACGACCGAGGCACACAGAGCCAACACCCGGCATCATGGTTTGGGGAGCGATCTCCTACACCGGCCGTACACCTCTGGTGATCGTCGAGGGGACACTGAATAGTGCACGGTACATCCAAACCGTCATCGAACCCATCGTTCTACCATTCCTAGACCGGCAAGGGAACTTGCTGTTCCAACAGGACAATGCACGTCCGCATGTATCCCGTGCCACCCAACGTGCTCTAGAAGGTGTAAGTCAACTACCCTGGCCAGCAAGATCTCCGGATCTGTCCCCCATTGAGCATGTTTGGGACTGGATGAAGCGTCGTCTCACGCGGTCTGCACGTCCAGCACGAACGCTGGTCCAACTGAGGCGCCAGGTGGAAATGGCATGGCAAGCCGTTCCACAGGACTACATCCAGCATCTCTACGATCATCTCCATGGGAGAATAGCAGCCTGCATTGCTGCGAAAGGTGGATATACACTGTACTAGTGCCGACATTGTGCATGCTCTGTTGCCTGTGTCTATGTGCCTGTGGTTCTGTCAGTGTGATCATGTGATGTATCTGACCCCAGGAATGTGTCAATAAAGTTTCCCCTTCCTGGGACAATGAATTCACGGTATTCTTATTTCAGTTTCCAGGAGTGTATTACCTCATCAAAGTTCGTCAAATGTTTTGCTACATGAAAAATCGAAATGTTATCTAATACTGAAAACGCCGTTAATACAAATAATACCAAAGACTGGTGTGGTTTCTCGATCTGATTACGTCTATTTTGTCACTGTCTGCTACATAAAACAAAATAGGACCTTCTAATATGGCAACAATTTCGTAACACACCAAATAAACGAAACTGTTTTGGCACAAATGGCCATTTTTATAACACGACAGAATATAATCCACGAAGTACCAATATCAAATGCTTAGTAGGCCTACCACAAGCGAAAAGCTTTATCTTAGGAAATAATTTCACATTTCATTCATACGCACCAGCTTCTCAAGCATGAGATCGAAAAGTAGTAATGCGAAATTTTTATATAAATATGGAATCGTCTTATTCTTCCATAATTTGTGTAATGTCCTTGTATCTTCTCCTTCCTCGTTCTAACAATGTTGCCATCACCAATTCTGTAGCTATTGCTGCCATTGTCAAAATTTGTTCGCCGATTAACTTCACTAACCCTGTCAGAATCACAGGTTTAGGTATCCCGCGATTATTTTCCGGTTGGACGTTATTACGTGTTCGAACAACATGTTTTCCGCGTTAATTCCAGAATAGAACTTATGCGTCTGCTAGTTGGGGACTGTACAACTGGTCCTTACTAGTGTAGCGATCTGGGCAAAAATTTTCAGTCAAAATTTCATTTTCTTGGATACACCGAGAGGATAATACGTAATCTTTCTCACCTGTTATTCCAGTAAGTCGTTTATTTCCATTCTGGTAGTCTCAATCTATGGATTTCTCTAGTGATTATAACAGTGCTGATCATTCGCAAACCCAACCACATAATCAGAGAGCAACTGGCATTCATCCGTTTACTCCCTCAGCTCGTATTGCCCCGCCCCCTTTTGTCTGCGGAAAGTTTATTTCTTGATGCGACGAGGATTCTCCTGATAGACACATCACGTACACTATGCATATATTCAAGCCAACTTATGACTCATTCAGAAATCAACTTAAAATGTGTTCAAAAATCAACAGGAAAGCGTTTCAAAATCATATGAATAATCGTTAGACAAACGTGCGCTGGATGCTAGGCGCTTTGTGAAACAATTTTTTTCCCCCTCGAGAATATGAATTTGGCGCCCCGTTTTCCCGGTAGCATCTAGCTGCTTGCACAGTCAACAGCCACATTTCTGTAGCCAGAAGCGGGAGAATCTGCTACTCAAACGTGACTCAACTGCGCATGCGCATGAGACCGCGCGTAATAACTGCTGAAACAAATCGAATGTAAACAGTTGCTACTTCACGCTCATTGGAGGCAATTTGTTGTTACGAAGCACTGCATAGTATTCCTTAAGCCTTTGACACATTATCAATTGGCAGAGGCTTGCATGACACCTGTGTCGTTGTTGTATATGGCGCATTTCCTTTGCAATTTGATTTTTTCTCTCTTTTATGTTTTATTGTTGAAGAATTATTCTGCACTAGCGGGATACAGTAATATCCTTTGTTAGAGATCGGTTCTTACCAGTCAAAATTATAAAAATTTAACTAAAAACTCAAACAATGAAAAATTCCCGGAATTCTACAAATATCCCGGGTTTTTCCCGGTTTTCTCCCGGATTAAAAAATTCCCGGGTTTTTCCCGGATCTCCCGGGTCTTATACACCCTGCCCTTACACACAGAGTTGCCGAGGCCCTCCATGTTCTGGTATAGCACCTCAGGTTTGAATGTAAATGGGGCATCCAGCCTGAAACCCAGGTTCAGATACTTATACAAATAAAATGACACAATTTCAGAGACTTTACTGATATCATACAGATATGATTTTATGTATGTAGACTGAAGTGGCAAGTGAGAATTTGTACCAAGGTCGGGAATTGAACCCACTGTATCATTTCATTTGTATAAATACCTGCACTTGGGTTTCGGGCAGAGCCCCCATTTACGTTTGATACTGAGGTACATTTCAGAATATCGAGAGGCTCGGCAATTCTTTTCATTTGTAAGGGGGAATTTAAAGCAGACTGGAGATGGCAGTGAGAATTTGGATCCAGGAGGGAGGTGTGCCAGCGTAATCCATACAGTTGTGTGAACTGCTGTGCCAAGGTGACTTAGTGACTAACACATCTGTCTAGTAAGCAGGAGACCTGGGTTTGAGTTCCAGCCTTGGTACAAACTTTTCACTCACCACTTCAGTCTATATACATAAAATCTTATCTGTGACACCATTAATGTCTCTGAAATTATGTCATTTCATTTGTAATCATTAATATGTTTTCTGTTTCATTATTTTTATACAGAATAAAACCAAGAAACAATATTAAATAATTTCAGTAGCATAAATATTATAGCCCACAAAAATGTGCAAAGTACTTCTGTTAAAGTTAAAATGTTTTTGCACTGATGTCTAACGATCATCTCACTCATCTTGATTTTAAAGATGCACATTGTCAGAATTATTGTATATGAATAACTAATGAAAATCAAACAATGGAAACTCCAAGATGGATTATCAACAATATAAGGAAAACATCAGATTGTTAGTCACCGCAAAGATGACACGCCGAGTTGCAGAGAGGCACAATGAAAAGGCTATTACCACTTAGCACTCAGTCAAAGCTATTCCAGTACTAGCTGCCAGAGATGGTGGTCAAGTGTGCATGAGGCGTGCTTGCTTGTGTAAATGAATTTGTGTGTGTTTGATGGGGGTTCTTCTGTGGAAAAGGCTTTGGCCAATAGCGAAATCGTAACAGTCTTTTCATTGCACTTGTCTGCAACTCAACGAGCCATCTTTACGGGGAGCAGCACTCTATCCTTTTCCTTATACTGTTAATAACTTGTGAAATCATTTAAACTGATTATGAATGAGCAAATAAGTATTTGGAGGAATTCATGGCGGGCTGCACCAAACAAGCCCAAACACTGATTTTAAAAAAGAAGTAGAATCATTCACACCATCCGTCTCTGCTCTGCTTTTATAATTTCCTTACCATCTCATACACCTGCAATATCACCAGGCGACCTTCAGTACTGAAATGGGCAGATGCCAAAATTTATTGGCTCATCAGTGTATGAGATTCTGAAAGTATGTTACTCTTCATGAGATCTTGAAACAGATTATTAATGGTTTTGACAAGGATATTCAAAGAAATTGATTCAGAGTTTACAAAGAGTGAACCTTGGCATTTACTTCGAGTGGTTTAGAGAAGTATAAATTAGGAGGTGAATGTGACTTCCTCCAGATGATTCTCTGATGTATTTGGGAATTAAGGCTTGTTATCAGCTCCATGAATCAATTTACTAAACATTTATTTTCACAAATTAAGAGACAAAACAATTACATTTTTAAACACAGCTTGCTGTGCTCTGACTACAATACCATTACCATTAGTGTGCACATACATATACACACGTGCACCCCAAGGCACTCCCTTGCAACATATGTACCATGAGGAAGTGATTTGAAAGAAATAAAAGAACAACACTGAAACACTCACACAGTTAATTTTTAATATGTAATGTAGACTAGTACATTATGTAGAAATACCTATTCATATTCTTATCACAAACATATCACAATAATTTTAGTATGAGTCTTTATATGTCATTCAGTCTTCTTTGCCGGCACCTTATTATTCATACAGTTCTGAACAATTTTTTGAAACGACAGCAAATATCCAGCACCGACTAGACGAAATGGGCCCATTAGTAGCACCTGGAAAATTAAAGCAAACAACGTATAAATCAGGTCAAGAATAACAAATGGTTACACATAATTAATGCTTTTGTGGAAGAAAGCCATATGTAGAGTGCCAATAAAGTGAATAACTTAAGTCAGTTGTTTCATTGCAATTCCATGCATGTGTACAAAGCCTGTGAACCTTGGTTCATATTTGACGATAAAGGAAAGGAGATGATATCAATGTCTTCCCACATTTCAGTTCCCTGACAGAAATCATTGTGTCAGAGCAGCTGTAACTTCCCAAGATAACTGAAGAAAGACTATTAAATTAGCATTGTTTTTCAGAGCACATCACAGAGATGACAGAATCAAGCCAGTGGTACTGTAGGGACATCAGGACATGCTGGAGGGGTAGTTAAATATACGATCATTGTAGTTTCAGTTTGATCACAATATGCTCAAGCCTAGAGATTTTTCCGCCATGACTGAAATGAATATTAAGGTCAGTACTGTACAGTAATAGTAGTACGTATGGGCAAAAAATCATTCACATGCTATGACTCAAGTTCCTCAAAAATATGGTTCTGCTTGTGCGAGAAGTAAAATCTTAAGAAGCCAGCATACACTTGTGAGATTTCACTCTTACATGCCAAAGATAATCACCAGAGTAGACTGGTTATTTGGGCAAAATTGCTACAGGATTTTTATCAAAATGATATTCAAAATGCCAAAACGTCAGAGGTGTGCTACTCTCAGATGAGACACATGCAGTTTTTTTTTTTCTTTTAAGTTTTCCTAATATTTTAGCACATTCAGTGAACTTTAATATGGGGCAATGTCTTCACGTTGATCACATGTCCCATGATCATTGGTCACTCTTCATACTGCCTTGTAGGAATCAGTTGAAACAGGCCTAAGGACTAATCCTTGAGTGGCGTTTATCATCTTTTATATGTATTTTTTAAACCTTCCTCTGTAAAATGCTTTATGTGCAGTACATTAATGAAGCAGAGATGGTGCTTCTATTTTCAGTATATCCCTGTCTGTATGTAAAACGCCTATATCATGACAAAAATGGCTCTAAGCACTGTGGGACTTAACATCTGAGGTCATCAGTCCCGTAGACTTAGAACTACCTAAACTTAACTAACCTAAGGACATCACACACATCCATACGCGAGGCAGGACTCGAACCTGCGACCCTAGCAGCAGTGCGGTTCCTGACTGAAGCACCTAGAACCGTTCTATATGATGACAATCCAGCAAATAATGCTCTAGGCAATGACACACAGATAAATGTATGTTGGGTGAGATGCTGTAATATGAGCATTGTTGTAATAACAGAAAAATAAACTACAAACCTGTGAAAATAATTCTATCAATGAGGTCACTGGAGCCATTCCCGCACTAATAGTCGTCAGAAGCCAACTCTCAAATCCCACTGTGCTGAAGAACTCCTTACACTGCAACAAATTAAAAAAAATTAGTAATAAATAATAATCATATGTCAACATGATTACTTAATAACATTTACACACTGCCTGAAAGTTCTTTGAAAGCCTCTATTCTACACAATATTTCTGCAAGTATAACTGTAGATATATATGCCTTAAATAAAATGCCTTAGAGTCCCACCCTTGACCTGTTGAACTAACAAAACCCAAAACCTGTAGACATCCGTTTTGTGGTAACTGTAATTTTCCTATGTTAATAAGTTGAGATGATATGTGAACTCCAATTTTTTACAACGAATGTCATCAGTGTAGCACCAGAACACAGTTATTTTCAAAACTGAAAACTTCAAGGCCCCTATCTTCAAATTCTCCAAAAGTAAATTATCTACCTGGAGTGGAATATGGCTTTATATGGCAACAAAGTCACTGTATTCAAAATATTCCATAGGAGATAAAAGAAAGGCTCTAAGCATTATGGGACTTAACATCTGAGGTCGGCAGTCCCCTAGACTTAGAACTACTTAAACCTAACTAACCTAAGGACATCACACGCATCCATGCCTGATGCAGAATTCGAAACTGCGACCATAGTGGCCGCGCGGTTCCGGACTGAAGCGCTTAGAACCACTCGGCCACAGTGGCTGGCTCCATAAGAGATATTAGCAATGCATTAAACTCACCGTTATATGAGACAAACTATGTGCACAATGCAAGAATGAAGTATCAAACAATGACACAATTGCTCTCTACAGTCAAATAAATATGTTGGGAATGAACACTGGATTTACACTGGCCATTTAAATAAATAAAACAATTGTTAGATTCTGACTACAGCCTCATGTTCTTGAGATTCACTCAGCAGGGAACTAGATCTACACTCCGCAAACCACTGTGAGGTGCAAGGCAGAGGGTATGCCCCACTGAAAACGGAGTTAAGTATTTCAGCTTTCGTTTTGCTGCCCTCAATTTCAGTTCCTGCCTCCATCGCTACGGACTGGAAACTAACTTTGGTGTCACTACCAGTCTTTACATATGGCCAGAATTTCTTTGGATTTTGTGACATGTCATTTGACAATATTTTGCTACAGCAGTCACTGAAGGCATCACACACTGTTCTCTTGACAGCCAAATGCGTTTCATTCAGCATATCTCAATCTATAGCCCTATGATTAGTTTTGCTCTTATTATGTAGTAATCTCTGTTTCTTTTGAAGTTTCTATGCAGTGACTGATACCATGGAGTTCCCACTCATTATGAACTGTTGTACTCAGAACTAATGGACAAACCATTGATACACAGCTTAATCAACAAGGATGAGGATTTGCAGTTGGACAATTCAAGTATCCATTTCCTTCTTAGTCTCACTCTTGTACGAGTTCCTGTACTGCCTGATGCTTACCACCAATTTGACACACCCACGTATATGTACGTCACATTCACAACATTTCATTGTTGATGCATTTGTTATCAAGCCACCAAAAACTAATATGTCACGTAGGTGATGCTACGATAAAAATAAGGCATATATGACACATATGCCTGGCATATTGCTGTAGATAATCTGGCATATCAAGAAATAAAAAACCAGAAATTCACACTCAAAGTCCGACACCAACTGGCATAAGCAAATGATAGGATTTGAGTCAAAAGAGTAGAAATAATGAACTGGCTGCAAGCCCTAAAATAGAACAGTCAATTCTCCACAAAAATGTCAAGATTCACAGTAGTGCATTATTACTTAATTTTGATCTGGTTTGTCAGACAACACTGTTATTTGTTTATTGTGACTATCACCTACAATTTTACTTCAGTAGTGTCAGCTATTAAGGACAGAAAATTTTCAATTTTAGTCAATAGCTTTCTTCTTTTCATTAAGGCCAACATCAGGGACATATGACAGTTTCAATTATGTCAATATCAAAATCAGGATTTTTATTATCTCATAAGTTGCGCACATAAATAGACAACATAAGTAATATAATTGACTCATGTATAGTGTATTCAAAACCCAGCCTTTTCCCCACAGCTTCTTCTTCATATGTGTTTGCTGTGGATATTGAACACATCTCGTCCCTTCCCTCTTCTTGTCTACCTCTGTTTGTCTATTTCCTCTCCCCCCTCCCCTCCTCTCTCTCTTCATCTTCCTCTTTCTCTCTTTGTCCATTTCCTCCACTCCTCTCTCTCTGGCCAAATCTTCCTCCCCTCTACCTATGAACATAATCTCCTTCCTCTCTCTCTTTCCAGCTCCACCTCTCCCTTTTCCTTTTCCACTGCCCCTCTACACCTTCCTCGTGCATCTCCTCCTCCCCCCTCCTCCTTCTCTCTCTCTCCCCCCTCTCTCCCCCCCCCCTCTCCCTCCCTCCCCCCCCTCTCTCTCACTGTCAATTTCTTCCTATCCTTCGCTCTGTCCATCTCAACCTATCTGCAGCCATGCTCATCAGCACATGTAGTCCCTGCAATACAGTTCAAAGCAGGCCAACACTACTCCCACAACATGCCTGCCATGCAGGGCAGGGTACACATCAGGGGCTTGGAAATCACTTACTTGCACCCGATGTACAGGCCACCATGCAAAGCAGGTTGATTTTACCCCAAAACAACATGTCTGTTGTGCAAGCCTGCTAACCTGTTGGGGCCCAGAAAACAGTTTCTTGCTCCTGACAGATAAACTACCCTGCAAAGCAGATTGATTTGGCAAACAGATGATGTCCCTACACAGAACGTGTGTCAAGCAGGGCAGCCTATATGCCACCAGGCACAGGAAAAAGACACATATTTGCCTATATCCCCCGTGTCAAATTTGGTTGAAATCGATGCTGTTTTACCTACTCCACAAAACACAATAGCATAGGTCTTCCCACTGGTCACATTGTTAAGGCCTGGTACAATGCTCCCATAGAATGAACCTCTGCCATTGTTTACCAACACCTCCAAATACTGTCCATCAACTCCCATCCTACATTCAAGACACTGCTCACTTCTCCTACCACCTTTCCACAGTTCCTGTCCTGTTATCATCAGACTCCTTGTTGGGTTGTGGATACAACATCCTAATATACTAACATCCCACTGCCCACTATTTTTCCCAGTGACATTCTAATGCCAAAATCACCACCTATTTCCAAATCCTCTTAGCCAACCCCATTCCAGTCTACAATTATTTCACTTTCAAAAGCCAAATGTATAAACAAACCCATGGTCCCGCTACAGGTACTCGCAAGGCAACAACCCATGCTAATTTATTTATTGGTCATCTGGAGGAATTCTTCCTACCAAGTCCACATCTGGATCCCCTTGTCTGGTTCAGATCCATTGGTGAAATTTTCATGATCTGGACTCATGTGAGATAGCAATTTGGAACTATTCCATCTATTATGACTTCAACTCCTGTTAATATGTAATTTTCTTTTTCCCTTGGCTTATTTCTCAAATTTTGCACATTCTCTAAATCACACACATGTGGAAGGTGTTTGAAAATTCCAAAATATCAAGCTGTTTCCCACTTGGATTCATTACTCACGGTAACAATTTTGATGTGCTGATACTGATGCTGGACTTTGTTCTATTGGAAAATCAGTTAATTACAAGTTATACCTATTTGAAAATTCCACCTCATTATATAATAACAAAAAACCGTGAGTCAATACATATTTCTAAATACAGTGACATCAAGTTACAAAGAGTGGCAGCTCAACTTTCAAATAACATATTTCAGATTCTGTTTACTTAATTACTGAGATAATTAATATCCAATTTCAGAAGCAGCCACATTTTCCACTACAGATTTTTCCACTATGCTTGTTAAATTTCCACCTTTGGCATTATACTTCTGCGGGCCTGAATTTTATGCACAAGATTATGTACTTTACTTATTTATTACGTCTTTACTTAACCTTACACATAATTTACCATGATTTTCGATATGATGTTTGCATTCCTAAGTTGGGTATTCCTGGCACAGATGCATAAAATGATTCCATAAAGTTTTCTAAATTCTTACACCACAGCTTTTTTCACAACCCAAATTTTTATTTATCCTTATAGCCCATCTTGCACAGTAAAATTTAGCCTAAAGATTTCTCAAATGGTTATGTAGTTTATGAAATAAAAATTTGTTCATAAAAAAGTCTTTAATTAGTTCAGATATCACTCAATGTCAGTCCGTCTGCAGCCAGTCCTGGTCAAATTAACAAATATATAACACCTATGTTGAGTGTGCTCTCAGCGTCCGCTCACGCAATAGCTAGTCACAATTTGTTCATGAAAATACATGTAATAGCATGAACAAAAACTCAGTAACGTCAATGCCTAAAAATATTCAAGTGATTTCTGTAATTCAAATTAATTAATATTCTGACCGAGTTGTGTTGTAGTTGGCAAGAGGCTTGGACTATGATTGTTTCTAGTAAAAGCAATTGTTGACAGTGGTAACTTTAATTAAGGACTTAAAACTAGTCATCATCCCAACAATGAACCCTGTGGCTAATGAATGTGTGGGAAAGTGATGCCAAAACTGTGGGGTTGTATGTGTTATTCAGTAAACACCATCCTGTACTTACGATTTTCAGCTGTATGACGACAAACTGACATAAATGTGAAGAGGCTACAGAAAACAAGTTGGTGAGCTCACATTTCAATTTCATCCATAACCTCAACACCTACTCCAAAATCTGCATCACCTGCTTCTTTTCAACTCAATGAGCTATCTTCCTAGATCTTGATTTCCACATCTCAAGTCGCTCCATACATACATCTTTTCATATCAAGTATGGCAAACACCAACAGCCTTTATCCACAGATAATATCCTGCCCAGCTCATGATGAACAGATCTCCCATTCCATCTCCTCCTCTAATGCCAATAAATCTGTTGACCAGCCAGTATCACCTTTACCTTAAAAAGCTCAACCACATCCTTCACCAGGGTTTTGATTATTTCTCATCATGCCCTGACATGAGGAATATCCATCCCAAAATCCTACCGACATCACCAAAAGTATTATTCTGCCACTCACAAAACCTACAGAATATCTTTTGTCAATCCCTCCTTCAATTCTGCTCTAAATACTGTACCCCATGGGTGATTGCCCTGTGGTCGATCCAGGGCAAGACAAGTCCCATACACCCCTTCACCACATCCTACCACAATCCAGTCACAGGCACGACCTACTATATAAAAGGCATGGCCAACTGTGAAACCAACCACGCTATATATCTGCATCACAAAGTAAAGGACTTCAACAGCTGCTTCCCTTCATTGGCCATTTGGATTCTCCCTTCCAATAAAAGTTTCTCTGAACTATTGGAACATGGTAATTATCTCTCCAGCATATCCTGCACTCTCACAGTACTGCTTGCATGAACCTCTGCTAACCAGTTTCCCACTGCCTCACTTTACCCCCCCCCCCCATGCTCTCTCCTCCACCCTCCCTTTCTCACCCCTCTCTCTTTCTTTCCCCCTCTCCATCTTCATCTTTCTCTCCTTTCCACCCCTCCATTCCCCCTCCCGCTCTCCATCGTGCTATCTCTTATACGCTCTATCCTCTGAATTCCTTTCGTTTTGTGCAGCTGCTGAGTCATCTCTTGAAAACCTGCCTCACACTATCTCATTATCCCTTCCTTTCCTCCTGTGACCTTTCCTATCCCCTCCCCACCTCCTCTTGATGAGGAAACTGCTCTCCGATAATCGATAATCAATAATCAGTCTATCAGTTTCGCTGCGACCATGAGTGTGTGTGTGTGTGTGTGTGTGTGTGTGTGTGTGTGTGTGTGTGTGTGTGTGTACTTTTACTAGAGAAAGAGCAAGAGCTCAAAAGCTAGAGTGAATACTGTTTTCTGTTCTGTGTTTCTGTACACCACTCATTAGGTCCACTATAGGTGAGCGGTTGCCTTTCCCTTACTTTACGTATTTTTCCATCAATGAATTTCCATTATTGTTAGTTAGGTCTTTGTCATGTTTAATTTTAATCCGTTTGGATCAAACCAATATTCTAAACTCTTTAGGAAGCCAACGAGTCTTTGGGAAATTTGTTCTGTGGTCTCACTTTCAGCAAGTAAAGAAGTATAGTCCACACATAAAACAGAGTAGGATGTTAATAAAATAGAAAGAAACTTCCACATGGGAAAAATATATTAAAAACAAAGATTCCAAGACTTACCAAGCGGGAAAGTGCCGGCAGACAGGCACATGAACAAAACACACAAACACACACACAGAATTACTAGCTTTCGCAACCGATGGTTGCTTCTTCAGGAAGGAGAGGGAAAGACGAAAGGATGTGGGTTTTAAGGGAGAGGGTAAGGAGTCATTCCAATCCCGGGAGCGGAAAGACTTCCCTTAGGGGAAAAAAAGGGACAGGTGTACACTCGCGCGCACACACACACGCGCACACACACACACACACACACACACACACACACACACACACACACACACACACACACACATCCATCCGCACATACACAGACACAAGCAGATATATTTAAAGGCAAAGACTCTTTGCCTTTAAATATGTCTGCTTGTGTCTGTGTATGTGCAGATGGATATGTGTGTGTGTGTGTGTGTGTGTGTGTGTGTGTGTGTGTGTGTGTGTGTGTGTGTGTGTGTGTGCGCGCGTGTGCGTGTGCGCGCGAGTGTACACCTGTCCCTTTTTTTCCCCTAAGGGAAGTCTTTCCGCTCCCGGGATTGGAATGACTCCTTACCCTCTCCCTTAAAACCCACATCCTTTCGCCTTTCCCTCTCCTTCCTGAAGAAGCAACCATCGGTTGCGAAAGCTAGTAATTCTGTGTGTGTGTTTTGTTCATGTGCATGTCTGCCGGCGCTTTCCCGCTTGGTAAGTCTTGGAATCTTTGTTTTTAATATATTTTTCCCATGAGTAGGATGTTATATTTAGAGATAAGTTGCTTATATAAAACAATATGATTATACTAAAATGGTATCTTGTGGAACTCCCTGTGGAATAATTTTGCAGCCTGAAAAACAATTTACTGACCCAACATTACCCACAACCTTTGCTTTCTCTCTGCTAAATATGATTTGAACAATTTCAAAGCACTACTGTTTAATCTGTATCCTTCTATTTCGTGGAGTAGTAGAGATTAGTTTACACAGTCAAAAGCCTTCATAATGTTGATGGCACTTGTTATACTTTCACCTTTCTGGAAGCCAATCTCATTTAACATGATGATATTAGATATTGCTATGAAATTTTGGATCTGAGTTGTAAAATTTTTTTCAAATACTTTTGAGTAGACTGGGAGAAGGCTTACTGGTTGGTAGTTTCTTACACCTTCCTTTGATCTTTCTTGAATAGCAGCTTTGCTACTACTATTATACTACTGTATTTGGGAAGTATTCTTCTTCTTTTGACTAATTAATAATTACAGATAGGGGTCCTGATATTTTACCAGAAACTCTTAGTTACTCTAGTGCACATTTCATTCCATCCATTCCAATTTTTATTTCTTAAGGACAATACTACTATTCTACATCTTTTGCTCCAATTTTTCCAAATTTAGTTAGGGCTTCGCTGTTATCCTGCCTGAATCCAAGGGGGTGGACATTCTCTAGGTAACTACTTACAACAACATCTGATTTTAATACATATATTAAAAAAACTCACTGAAATATTCTGATTTTTCAGAGGAATTTACAATGGGTTTGTCACCAAACTTGATTTTGGAAATTTGTGGACTGCCATCTATGACACCAACTTCATATTTATGACTTACCACACAGCATTTGGTTTATTTGGATGGCTCAGAATGAATATTTTGTGTGCAATTTCTTTTGCTGTCTTTAGCATCCTTCCAGAGAGAGTTTTATACCATTTTATAAAATCTATGTTTGTATTATTTTTCAGTTTTTTAACACTTGACAGGTTTGTACCAGCAGACATCTACAGTTGTTTGTATGTAATTTTTTATGGCAGGCTGTAGTGGGAAAGATTCTGCAAAAAACTTCCAAGAAAACTATAATAATTTTTATAACTTGTATTCAATGATCTGAAAGCCAAATTAATTCTTCAAGCCTACAACAGAACAAGTTTAGGCATATTTTGTTTGCTGAGGTATTGTTTGATGCTTGTTTTCTTAATGCCTCATTTATTTATTTACAATGCAGAAAGATCAGATATCCCTAAATCAATGCAGCATTTTCTTGTATCATCAAATGTATTATTTGTCAGAATTACAGTTTGCAGTATGCTTATTTTCTCTTGTGAATTCTGTGATATTCAACTTGATACCAATTTGCTTGACTTACATCAATAAATTGTGATGATTCACTGTATTCTTTTTTTATGTTTATGTTGAAATCAGCAAAATTAATCCTTTTCTTTTTCTCTTTTATTAGGTTCTGTAAGAGGCTCCCCAGTTTAAATAGTAATACCTTTGCTACTCCTTTACCAGGGATTCTATACATCAAAATTATTATAGTAATCTGTTCCTATAACTCTATACAGCAACTTTTTTATTTTGGTTAGCAAAAAATTTCATCTTCTCTGTGGGGGTCCTTAAACTTGCTTTCTTGGTTATCTACTCCAAGTGACTGATTTACATTTCTGTGTCTTCTAAATTTACAGACAGTACAACACAATCATTCAGGAATGCCAAACAGTTTACTTCAACACCTTGTTTTCCTCTTCCCAGTTTCACTGGCAATACTCAGTACCCTTTTTAATTATCTGTTCCAAAGTCTTCATATTTTTTAATACACTGTTTAAAAATGAAGATAACTTTTTAATGTTCCATTGGTGATAATGTCATTAAAAACAGACCACAATCTCAGACTGAGGGAGGAAATCAGCTATGTTCTTTCAAAGGAACCACTATTAATATCAGAAACAAAACCACCATCATCAGCTGATACAGCACAGCCATCAACAGTGGCAGCCAAAATCTATATAACTGAAGCAAAACAGTCCTCTTCAGAAGTGGCAGGAACTACAGAAGCACCATCATCTCAATCTACAGCAGAACCACCACCACAGTGACAACAGAGTCACAGTCACCAGTGGCAGCTGCATCAGCATCGCCAGAATCAGGACCATTATCATCACAAGAACAAGCAGCAAGGAAATAAACAGCAGCAGCAGCAGCAGCAGCAGCATAAGAATCAACAATATCAACGGAAGAAACAACAGCAGAAGAAGCAATAGGGAGTCAGTCATCCCCATAACAAGAGAAAAATTTCACCACCAAACAATGTTAAGGATTTTTAGTAGAAACTGGAGTGAAAGAAACAGTAAAATAAGTAACCTACAAAAAGTTGTTCCTGGTCAGTTTAGAACAGATAATTTTGATGACATCATATCTAGAATTGCAAATAATAATCTTATTATGCATTTAAATATTGGAAGGTTTATCAAATAATTTGGTCAATAAGCTTTATGACTTGAAAATACTTCTAGAGATCAAAATGGTCTGTGCAGGTCATTTTCTTATATGAACACTGGCTTAGAGATGAACATACAAATTATAGAACAAAGTTACAGATTATGAAGTAGCAACTGGCTTATGTAGAAGCAAAGGTATGATACCTTGAGTATTCTGGTTCATTCATCAGTAAAATACCAGATCAGGCAAAATTTCAATGATTTAAATTAAGAACACAGATTTCAGAGTTGCTGCATGGCACTTAAGGATTATAACATGAGCATATATTGTACCCCTGGTTACTCAATATCCTGCAGTTTTCTCATCAAATGTGAAAATTTACTCCACAAACTCAAATCTGAAAAGTTACATAAAAAAGGTTGTTTGTGCTGATTTCAATATACATGTGTGAAAAAAATTGACAAATTTGCCTTTAAGATGAAGGAGCTGATGTCCACACATTGTTTTATTCTAAATTTTATAGAAATGACAAGTGTAGATAATACTGCTAATAGCTTAAATAACAGAGTAACATGAAAATATACAGTAAACTTAGGGATCTCAGACCACAATGCTCTATTAGTGCCATTACCTTGTGTTCCCCAAGGTACACAAATAGGAAGGTCAGAAAATTTAAAGAAGGGAATACGGAAATGTTAGTCAGTAAAATCAGCCTCATCTCATGGCCATTTACTGCTCAGTCCTCAGTTAAAGAAAATTTCAATAACTTTCTGGAGACCTTCCCGATGATGTTCATGAATGCTTTCCTTTTGTAACTATAAAAACTGACTTGCCTAAGAAGGGGTCATGGATAACAAGGGGTACACAGATTTCAAGCATGAGGAAAAGAGAACTTCCTTTATATAAAGGCATAAGTCAATATAGACCAGAATTCTTATATTATGTAAGGCAATATTAAAAAAAATCTTTGACAAAATAGTCAGACAAGCAAAAAAAATTAGTGAATAATATTTACATTTAAAATGTTAAAAATAAGTTTAAGGCAATATGGTCCATTGTACACAATGAAATAGGCGTCAAAAAGACAATCAAAACTTGAACTAGATAGTTGCAGGTGAGACTGTTCTGAACCCTACACAGATCTGTGAAGCTTTTAACAGTCACTTCATAAATCCAAGTCCAACTGACAAACTTTCAACTCCAAATGTGTATCCTGTTCCTACTTTACGTAACTCCACTGAATTCGAATTCGCCCATATATCGCATTCAGAAGTAGCTGATATAAAGTCTTTGAAGAATTTAAATTCTGTAAGCTGGGATGAAACTCCTAGAAAAATAATAGCGGCAATCACCAACAGTATTGCACATCCTATGTTCCTTATAATCTCTCAATCTTCCGAGGAAGGATGTTTTCCCAACAGACTGAAGTATGCTGAAATACAACCCACTTATAAAAAAGACAGAGATGATGATGTGGGTAATAATCAACCAATGATGAGTAGCATGCAACCAGATAGCTGACTATAATAATCTGCATAATGTTATCTAGAACAATCAGCATGCTTTCTAAGGAGGACACTGCACTGTGCAAGACATCAATGAACTTATTACAGAAATAAGTGGTAGTTTAGATAGTAAAATGGGTGTATTGGGCATCTTTTGTGGCCTAACTAAAGCCTCTGTCACAGCAGATCACAAACTACTACTTTGTAAGTTACAAGCATATTGTTTCAGTGAAAATTCGCTGTGTTTGATGTCATCTTACCTATTAAACAGGAAACAAAGAGTAGTAATAGACGAAAATGGCAAGAGATTCGTCTCAAGTTGGAAAAGGACAGAGTAAGGCATGCCACAAGGGTATATCCTTGGGCCCGTTTGGCCCAATACTGTTATTGTATAATATAAATGGCATGCCAACTAACATAAATTCAGACAATTCTTTACACAGATGATTCAACAGCGATAGTCTGTGTAGTGTTTCGAGAATTTTTGCATAAATTCTAGAACCACTCAGCCTTCTACCATCTCCAGTCACAGGAAGAATGTAGATGCGGCAGTCAAACATCACTGAAAAGTACCTGACGCGCAGTCCTTGGATGTTTAGTGAGTGCATATGAGAGGACCATGGAGTATTTACGTAACTCTGTGATAATAGTGTCAATGGCTATTGTTAGTGAAGAAAAGAACTCTCAAAAAACTCTTATTCCAGCCTTGCTGGAGGCAAGACGTATTTTATGAATCCTGTGATGCAGAGTTATGGTTATTAAGCCAACTCTTTTGTGGATGTAATTAGATTTGTTTCTGACATGAGGCAATACAAGTGACTTACAAGAAGTCAGATGTTTATGTGAGAAGGGAGAAGTTTCTTTTGTATGAAGTACAATATACCATTAGTTGATGAAAAGTAACCTTCGAGTATCTACTTATTTCACAAGTAGAGGGAGAATTTTAAATATTCATGTACCTAGCATCACTATTTGGAGAAGAAGTTTAAAGAGATTCCAGAAGGCAGTGAAGAAGATCGGCTGCAGACAACAAGTAAGTCATCTTGTAAAAGAAGTGGAAGTTTGCATACATATTTCAACACTAAGTTGTACAAACCATTAGATCTCTTGTGAGAAAAGTGAAAATTTAATTAGCTATCTTCAGCCTACTCTTGTTGCAATCGGGACCTGGGTGAGAAATAATGCACTGAAACTAAATCTAATGGAGAGACAAATCATCCACTTCACCACGAAACAAGCTGTACCAGAACTATTTGAAATATCATATGAGGACAATCACCTTGTCGCCACAAACTGTACCAGATTTCTACGTGTAATACTAAACAAGAATTTATTATGGTCAGACCATGTAGATGTCATGTGTCACCGTCTAAATAGTCCAAGTTTTGCAAATGAATGTTATAAGTAGTATAATAGCTGTGCCAGTAAAAAAAAGTTATATATCAACCATATTTTGTGTCTGTGATCAGATATGGAATAATTTTTTGGAGATCAGAGAAAACAAACTTACAGTCTGGGCTACAGAAAAAATCATTAGTCACTGCAGATGAAGAAAAAAGACAATCATGCAGATCTCTGTACAAGGCCCTTGGTCTTATGATTGTTCCTGGCTTCTATTACTTATGAGACAATTTTTGAGAATAGCCTGTTTATGCAAGAAACAGATCCCAGCATAATTTACCAACTCATAGGCTAAAACTACTGGAGAAGATGCCCTATTATATGGGTATAAGGCTCAGAATGAAATCTGTGAAAAATTTAAAAATTATGAACAAGCAGAATTTCATTTAAGAAAGTGTCTTAGCAAGTAAATGTTACTACAGTGTAGAAGAATCTATGACTGATTGTCACAAATAACTATGCCTGACGTGTAATTTTATTCTATTTCATGCTAAAAAAGCACTTTAAGTAAATATTTACTCTTAATTTTACTTTATTTTAAACATGATTATATCAAACCATTTTATTGTACTTAAAATTATGAAACAGCTGTAAATTATTCTGTACACTTACAATTAGAAAGTAGCTTTAACCTGACAAGACACCTATGTTCCAATCATTTGATTGTAAATGAATTGTTATGTGACAAAGTTTCTATTCTATTCTATTCCAGCTTTCGCCTTCAGCAATACAGAGAAGCTAAGTCTGGATGGCCTGACAGAGATTTGCACAACTATCCTATTGACTTACCACCTCACTCAGTACAGTTTAATAGGACTGCTGGAGATAATTTTTATCTTGTCTTACACATGTATCTGTTATAAAGGACTTAGAGATTATGACCATCAACTTCTACTCTGAGAATGTGTCTAAGTGTTTCAAAGGCTAGGTTTGCCAGTTTAGATGGAACATTTCCCTAAATTAATGTGCATACACAATAGAGAGAGTTTTCTTTGCAAACATTCTCATACTGACAACTTCTGTACTTTGACTGCAAACTAAATAAATATTAAGTAAAAATGAATGACCAGTTATTTTTTTATTGCTACATCTCCTATTCAAAAAGCTTTAAAACAGAATAGAGCAATATTACTAACAAAAAAATAATAAAAAAACACCAACTAATACGTTTTACATACATCTTAGTTCAGTTGTCAACTTACCAGAGTATCCTCCACTAGCTGAGTAGCAACTTTTTCAGCAGAGTACAGCCCTGCAGTCTGTGAGATTAGTTTGGTCTCCATTGGCTTTGTGCGCTCCTCTTCAGCAAATCCTGGTGTGTCGGTATCAGGAGGCAAGGCTAAGGTCACTGATATATTGTAAGGCTTACACTGCAGGCAAAAAAGTACAAAAAACCAGCATAAGGTTTCATTGCTGCCACACCATTGTCAATAAATTTATTTCTACAGTATTTGATAAAAAAGAATAATTTCCATTTACTATACTGTGAATCATTATTTAATACAGAATCCAAGTGTTTGAAGAGAAGAAATGCCTTCTCAAAAATGAAATCCAAAATACACTGATCAGCCAAACATTATGACCACCTATCTAATAGGCAGTACACCCAACTTTTGCACAGATAAGAGCTGCGATGCTTCATGCCATGGAAGCTATGAGGCCTTGGTAGGTTGCTGGAGGGAGATGGCACCACTTCTACACACACACACACACACACACACACACACACACACACACACACACCACACCACACCACCACCTAATTCCTGTAAATTCTGGGGAGGAGGGCTATGCCACGTTCAATCACATTACATTCTAGAAATGTTTGATCGGGTTCAGATCTGGTGAATTGAGGGGCTCATACATCAATTGGAACTTGCCATTGTGTTCCTTGAACCACACCATCACTGTCCTGGCCTGGTGTCATGGTGCATTATCTTGTTGAAAAATGTCACTGCCCTCAGGAAACATGACCATCATAAGGGGTGTATATGGTCTACAATGAGTGTATGATACTCCTTGGCCATCATGGTGCCTTTCATGAGCTACACTGGATCCATGGATGCCCATGCAAATGTTCCCCAGAGCATAATGGAGCCGCCACCAGCTTGTCTCTGTCCTGCAGTACAGGGTGTCAAGAAGCTGTTCCCCTGCAGGACGATGGATTCGTGACCCCCCATTTCATATGATGAAGAAGATATCAAGATTCATCAGAGCGTGCAACACACTGCCAATGCACCTATGTCCAGTGCCAATAGTCACATGCTCATTTCAGTCATAGTTGCGATGTTGTGGCATTAACATTGGCACACGAAAGGGTCATTGGCTGTGGAGGTCAGCCCTTAGGAGTGTTTGGTGAACTGTGTGGTCACGTACACCTGTACTCTGCCCAGCATTAAAGTTCGATGTTAGTTCTGCCGCAGTCCGCTGTCTGTCCTATCTTACCAGTCTGCCCAGCCAATGATATACGAGATCTGTAATGAGAGATGGTGGCACAATTCCATGTCTGGACATGGTTTTACCTTAGTTTTGCCATGTGTTGAAGACACTCATCAACAGCACTTCTTGAACACCTGACAAGTTGTGCACTTTCTGAAATGCTCATACCATGCCTGTGACTAAGCAAGCTGTGATATTTTTACTTCCCCTCTTGTTTTGCCATCTGCCTCCTTAAAATTATTTTTTCACTTTTAACTAATTACCATTAACATACATGAGTGTAGTATGCATTTTCATAAAAGAGAAAGGTTGGCCCTCAGTTTTAAAGAATATAACACCAGATCTAATTTTGTGCTTAGTTGTATGTATGTAATTGATTTTCTAATTTATTTTGACTATTGCTAGTTAGTATCTTTTATTATAGGGTGAAATCAGTAATTGTTTTGTAAATTAAATTCTATTGTTGATGTGTAAACAAACATAAATTCAGTACTAAGTATAAACATTTGGAGAAACAACTAATAGTATTCTTAAAGTATTTATTCGGCTCAATCTGAAAACCTGTTAGCAAAACCAGTCCTTAATTAAATCAAAAGTATTTGTTAAAAGTATTGTTTGTGTAATGATATTTGTTAATTTCATGATTTAAACGAATAATTTGGCCTAACTCTTGCAGTAGAAGAAACTGTTAAAAAGAACCAAATTTTCTATGTATTCAGTTAATTTAATGAGTTAATTTTTAATTGTAATTTCTATAAATTTAACTTCAGACAATGTGTTGTTTCAGCACCTATTATTGTGAGGATATATAAGGGCCCGAGTTTTGGTTCTGAGACAGTCAGTCCACAGCCGAGTTTCAATCAAGGAACCTGTATTGGTTAGATGAACAACAATGCATGCGTAAAATAAGTGTAACACAATTAGGCCGTGTGCTAAAAAAAATGACAATGTGTGTTCCACACGTACCTTTCCAGAATGGAATTTTCACTCTGCAGCGAAGTGTGCGCTGATATGAAACTTCCTGGCAGATTAAAACTGTGTGCCGGACTGAGACTCGAACTCGGGACCTTTGCCTTTCGCGGGCAAGTGCTCTACCAACTGAGCTACCCAAGCACGACCCAAGCCCCGTCCTCACAGCCTTACTTCTCCCAGTACCTCGTCTCCTACCTCCCAAACTTTACAGAAGCTCTCCTGTGAAACTTGCAGAACTAACACCCCTGAAAGAAAGGATATTGCGGAGACATGGCTTAGCCACAGCCTAGGGAATGTTTCCAGAAAGAGATTTTCGTCGTGCTTGGGTAGCTCAGTTGGTAGAGCACTTGCCCGCGTAAGGCAAAGGTCCCGAGTTCGAGTCTCGGTCCGGCACACAGTTTTAATCTGCCAGGAAGTTTCATACACACCTTGTTATTCTTCAAGAACAATGTGTTTAGGTTTTTACTGCTCGTAGATGTTCAACAGTAAACTACTGTAGCACTATGTGGATGTTTACTTGCAAACTATTAATGACGCTTATTGAAAGTTAAACAATTGTGCACTGGCCATATAAATGTGTATATGTGGGGTTGTGAACTGTGAAAGTAAACAACTGTGAAACTCAAATATGCACATGTTGGCTACATCATTTAAAGTCGTCCCTGTCCGACTTCCTCCCTCCCCCCCCCCCCCCCCCCCCCCTCCCATTATCAGCCAGTATAGCAATGTAGTACTTCGACACCGAGGACAGCAAATGAAGAATCTGTCCTCAGTCGAAGTCAGAGAGCTCATGTGCCTTCCCAATTCTACACATGGGCAGCATGCTCACTGAGACCACAGGCACCATGCATGTGTCTCACTAGCAGTCATTCCTCACCAGGTGATGGTGCTATCGCCTGGACGGGTTTATACTGTTAGTAGGTAGGTGGTCATAATGTTCTGGCTCATCAGTGTAAATTGTATTGCTCAAAGTGAAGATTTTAGATAAATTATTGTTTTGGGATGTAATGTGGAAAGCAGTTTCATGTATAATACATATCATTTCCTCATAGGACACTTCCTTAGATACTTTCTCACTTACAAAAATCTATCCAAAAGCCATGGAAAATTCTGGTCCTATGCAGAAGTCACTAAGAAAGACAAAAGTTCCTATTCAGTCACTTCTCGATCAGTGTGGTGCGGTTACTCCACATACAAGAAGCACAAAAGAATGGATGTGCAAAATTATAGACCAATAACCTTAACTTTGGACTACTGCAAAAATCCTTGGTTGTTTTTTTAAGTTAGAATTCAATTTCCTAGAGAGAGTATTCTGTCCATAAATCAATAAATATTAAGAAAGCACTGCTCATGCAAAACAGAGCTTGTTCTTTTCACACACAATAGCCTACAAACCTTGAATGCAGGGCAAGATGTAGATTCTATATCTTTAGATTTAAGGAAGTGTCTCCTTCTGTAAACTGTTAAAAGTGCAGACACACAGAATAAATGGGCTACTCAAATGTGTGAGTGAATCCAACACTTGATGTGTGATAGAACCCAACACATTGTTCTGGACAATGAGTGTTCATCAGAAACAAAAGTAAGTGCCACAGGGAAATGAGGCAGGACCGCTCCTGTTCTCCATGTAAACTTGACAACTGATGGCTTGGCTCTGAGCACTATGGGACTTAACATCTATGGTCATCAGTCGCCTAGAACTTAGAACTACCCAAACCAACTAACCTAAGGACATCACACTACACCCAGTCAAAAGTGGCAGTCTTAAATTTTAATTGCCAATTGAGTGTACAGTACTGATAATAAGAGCAACTCAGTGTGCAGTACTGCTAATAAGAGTAAAGGACACTTGTAATTAAGTTGTGGCTTACTGACACTAAACATGAAGCACACACACTCTAAAACCACAAGAAAATCTGATCCGTGTCATCCCTAGGATTTTATTATGTAGAAAAGGCTCTTGGCAGTAGTAAGGCGCAGTCAAAGATGGGATAACAGTATGAAATACCTTAAGATGATAGTTCTTAGTATAACAACTTCATAGTTTGGTGGCACAGTCAACAGACTGATACGCATAGTGCCAGGATTCAGATTGAATCCCAGTTCTTGCAATTATTTTTTGCTTTATGGTCTTATATTTTTAATCTATAGAAAACACAAAATTAATATAACATTGGAAGTCAGGTTCTTGATAAGATTTTTAGCCCTCAAAATGGCAGGCGGCATTTGATTTCTTTACCATTTAATATCCCATCCAAAGGCCTTTCATTTCAATGACCATCTGAATCCTGGAAAGTAGGGAGTCTACGAGGTGGCTAATAAGCATCTCATTTTCTGCAATCTGCTCCGAGATGGCTAGGGCAATGTTCAAAAGGTCAGACAGGTGCTTGGTGCAGGATCAGGCCAGTTTACTTGAAGGGTCTGTTCCATGCCCATCCACATGTTTCCAGTGAGGCTGACATCTGGGGCACATGTAGGTTGGTCGCAAAGAAAAATTTCATTCTGTTTTGCAAATCAATCCTTTGCCATAGGTACTGGACACTGATCTTGCTGGAAACAGACTAATCCCTCAGAGCTAAAGAAACTGGTACACTTGCCTAATATCATGCAGGGCCCCAGTGAGCCTACAGAAGTGCCGCAACATGACGTGTCATGGACTTGACTAATATATGAAGTACTGCTGGAGATCTCTTCCGAACAGCACGTTGCAAGGCATCACAGATATGTGCATGTCTGGGGGCTGGCCACCCAAAGTGTTTAAACTCAGAAGAGTGTTCCTGGAGCCACTCTGTAGCAATTCTGGACATGTAGGGTGTCACATTGTCCCCTCCTTGACTGGAATATACAATGGACATGAACAGATGCATGTGATCAGACAGGATGCTTATGTACGTCTCACTTATCAGAGTCGTATCTAAACTTATCAGGGGACCCATATCATTCCAACTGCACATGCCCCACACTGTTACAGAGCCTTCACCAACTTAAGCAGTCCCCTGCTGACATGCAGGATCCGCGGATTCGTGAGGTTGTCTTCATACCAATTTACATCCATCTGCTCAAGACAATTTGAAATGAGATTCGTCTAACCAGACAACACGTTTCCAGTCATCAAGGGTAAATGAGTGAGCCTTCAGCTCAAAAAGCCCATATCGATGATGTTTCACAGAATGGTTTGCACGCTGACACTTCTTGATGGTCCAGCACTGAAATCTGCAGCAATTTGTGGAAGGATTGCACTTCTGTCACGTTCAATGATTTTCTTCAGTTGCCCATTCGTCATATGGGAAAATCCCCACTTCATCACTACCTCAGAGATGCTGTGACCTATCGCTCATGTGTCAACTATAACAGCTAGTTCAAACTCACTTAAATCTGATAGCCTGCCATTCTAGCAGCAGTAACCAATCTAACAACAGTGCCAGACACTTGTCGTCTTATATAGGTGTTGCCGACCGCAGTGCCGTATTTTTCCCATTTACATATCTCTTTATTTGCATATGCATGCTTGTACATTTCTTTGGTGCTTCTGTGCAGTTCTCACTCTACTGCGACCATAACAATATGAATATACTGGGCAGCTTCACATCAGCCACTTACTCTGTCACACACCCCAACTTCACAGGAACACATCAAGCCCCACAGCCACTGCGAGATAATGTGCAGATATATTAGGGGTCAAAAAAGATAACATGTGACTTTTATATCTGTGATGGACCATCGCTCCCAAAAAATATCTTTATATGTGTTTGCAAGTTCATTAGTGTGGAGTGGTATCATTACATTACTCGTCAATAGTCCAATTCCCACATGCCTACTGGATTCTCCAGTATCACAATATTGCTTTATTCGTCACCACCCAGTGCCCTCAGGAATGCCATAGTGTGCAATGCATTATGTGATGATCTCTGACACTATCAAATTCCCATCCTCCATAAGAGCAGCAACATAACAAGAAACAGCCTGTTGGTGACAAGGTATGGCTCATGAATAAAGTGGACGCACTACTCAATGCAAAGTGGTTCAGGAGTACAGTCATCAGCTATTACAGAACGATGATGCGATAACAGACATTACTCTTGGAATTAGACTGTCCGTCAATGTTGCAGAATACTGCCACCATATGAGTGAATAACGTGAGAACTTTAGTGCAGAACAATGCCGCTCACCCCTTAGGGTAAGGTGCTCCCACAAGCAAGTAAAGTAATTTAGCCTCTCTAAATGTGTCCATACAGGCTGACAATGCCATATTGTTCGAAACAATAAGGTTAACAATAATGTTGAGCTCATTCCAACATTTACCTAGAGAGTTGGTGGAATGGTAAGAGGGAGTGCTTACTGACCAGTATAACATGGGTTCAAATTGCACAAGTTTGATTTTAATTTTTTCACATGAATGGTTAAAAGTATTTACTAAAACTGAAGATTAGCTTTCTGCAATAAGAGCAGTATAATAAACCAATATAGTTAAAATATAATACAATATGGTGTTATAGATAATCAAAACACATGCCATTTTATATTGTGATTCATGAAGCCTCTCACCATCAACTAATTACGCACAGGCATGTTTCCATTAATATAATTCAAATTTCTTTCATGGCAACTAGTATGAAAAAGAAATGTGCATGCACCAAAGTGTGTTTTATTCAATACGCAAGGTGCATGCACATTTCTTTTTCATACTAGTTGCCATGAAAGAAATTTGAATTATATTAATGGAAACATGCCTGTGCGTAATTAGTTGATGGTGAGAGGCTTCATGAATCACAATATAAAATGGCATGTGTTTTGATTATCTATAACACCATATTGTATTATATTTTAACCAACACATTAGAAGTCACATTAGAAGTCACCTTAAACAAATCACAAAGAATGTGTATTTCCTAGCTTAGCACTTGAAAGTGAGAGATGAATAGCCCTGGATTCATTAGCTATTGTTTCAGCAAGTGTAGAATATATAATCGGAGAAGTTTGCACATTGACAAAGTAGCTCGCTTCAAGGCTTTGTTCTGATCATAGTTTGAGCTCCAAAAAATATTGTGTACATTCAATCTCACCTGTATAAGTGATTTTCAATAACACACACATATGGGCAGAAACAACGAACACTATATACCAGATTACGAATACACTGACAGTGAAGAAACTGAAATTAGTTATCCTCATGAAGCAGTGGTGTATTGGAGAATGGATGCAGTAAGAAATGCCTATATCAGCATTGTCAAAAGAAACATCACTTTGTCCGTCCTGTGAGGGAGTTGTATAGGCAGAAAAACAAAATTGCAGAACAATGCAACTGCCAACTGGAAATAACAAAAACATTAAATATTTGTCTCCCTGTCTGCACTTGCATATCTACACAAAAGAAAGTCCATGCTCAGTCTGGATGACTCATTGTTAACTGCCTTATGAATTTTTCTTTGAGAACTGACCAGAAATTTTTGGACCACGTAGCAATGTTCTTCACGCAAGATCTTATAGCATACTAAACGAAGTTTGAGAAAATGGAAGAGGAAAATGTTTATATTTTTGTGTGTCATGTTTTCTTCTGATCTGTGGGTACAAAATCCCTTCTGTTACTAGCTTGTCAGTCGCATCATACAAATTCTGAATTATTATCAGCTGCATTTTGGGCTCATACTGTGAAAGAGATAATTATGCTTCATATTCCACCTTCTACAACAAATGAAATTCTAATTTCTGGCACTAGACTAAGAATTTCTCCATCAGTGGAAGGAATTTTATCAAACATTTGCAGACAAAATTGTTATGAACAGATGATCAAAGTTTTCAGTATACCGCTGTGGTAATATTCTTAAATTTCAATCAGTAGTATGCTATCAGGCAGCGACTCAGTAAACAATCTTGCACCCACCCTTCCCCAACACACACACACACACACACACACACACACACACACACACACACACACACACAGAGAGAGAGAGAGAGAGAGAGAGAGAGAGAGAGAGAGAGAGAGAGAGAGAGAGATGGGGGGGGGGGGGGGGGGGGGGAAATCTTATATGTACATTGCAGTTCCAGACAAACAAAACACAAAAAACTTGAGAGATTCGCAACAGCACTGCAGTGAGTCCTAGCACACCTACATTTACTTCTGGAGGAGTTGAAGCAGATCCTACAAAACACACACAAAATATTAGATCAGTTTATTAAGACTTGAACAGTCTGAAATAGTTAACTTGGAAACAATCTATGTCCACAGATATTTTGCTATCTCTCAACTCTGCAACCTATCACTCGATACAATACAAAATTATAATCTTCTCTTAGTGTACAACTGACTATAAACTTTGAGACACAGTTCTGGCTTCTAACATAACTCATGCTGCTACATCTGACTAAGATGATACTGTTGTATGCAATGATTGCAGAGGATGAGTTGGGCTGCACTATGAATTAAGTAATCTTCTGGCAGTGGTGGCATATGGAACTTTTTGAGGGTACGTCCATGCCGACATCTCTCATTCGTTGCTGCATATGGCAGCGGCTGTCATTATTTGTGGTTCTGTTGTTACATTCTTCAGATGTTACAGTGTATATTTCTATTAAATTAATAAGGAAGTCCCAGAATCTTTCGGAAAACATGAAGGTGAATAAAAAAATCTGGAGGAATCAGGACAAGAACACATGAACTTTGGCATCATAAGTCTGTGTCTTTATCCTCTAAAATACCTTAATCCTCCGGACTTGTGATTCTTATTTTATATGATCTCTTGAAGGCATTAAGCCACATTAACTGACATTTAATTATAAGAAATTATACCAAGAACGATGGGCTTTTGATTCATCTTCAACATACTATTAGAATGAAATGGCATATTTTCATAAAACCAAATTCTAATGCAAAAACAATGAAATATGGAAGTTTTTTCACCATCAATATGAAGTTTCCCATCGTTTTCCTACATCAAATCATAGCAATAATGACACTTTTTTGCTGGTGCTTTGGAGGAACATACAGTCATAGGACATAAGTTATAATATACAACCCACCAAATATGGGCTTCATAAGATTAGGACAAAATTTAATATGGCATCTCCCAAGGTCTGCTTGAGACATAGACTTGATAAAGATGTGAAACAGGACAGCAAGGCTGAAGCGACTGAGCTTTTGGGAAGCCTCTAAGAGCTGTACCCAGTAGAAGCCATGCTCCTGAATCTTTGCTATATATAGCTAACTGATATTTCAAGGTGAAGCCTTTACCTTTTTGAGAAACATCACTCAAGATCACTCCAAAAATGTTTACTTCCACCTCACAAAATTTGTGCGCGAAGTATCCTAAATGTGTCATGATGATTTAAATTCTGTAATCCATTACTGACAAATGTATTTTAACATATATATTTTGAGCCGACTATCTCAGAGCCTTTAATTAGGAGGTATGTATGGGCCAGACTCACTCTTAACTCTGGTTTATTTAGCACAAAGTCCGGCCGTGACACACACAGGGCACACAAATGTAATTCTTAATTGACTTCTTGTAGCCTTGTACCAATAATTCCAATTTTTGCAGTAGTTGCAAGAAATTAAATTAATTTTGACTTCTTAGGACCCGCATTCGGGAGGACCACGATTCAATCCTGCATCTGGTCATCCTGATTTCCCTAAATTGCTTCAGGCAAATGCCAGGATGGTTCCTTTAAAAGGGCAATGGCCGACTTCCTTCCCCATCCTTCCCTAATCCAATGAGACCAAAGACCTCGCAGTTTGGTCTCCTCCCCCAAATCAACAACAACAGCTTGTTGGGAATTCTGCATTTACATGCATAGTCTCTTTACCAATTTGGAAACAATATTTTCTATAAAATATAAACTGTATTTCTCTATGAATATTTAGTTAGCTTTTGATTGCTTTCAATTGATGATTTAGTACTGAACTCACAAAGCAATGAAAGAAGAGAGATGGGAATGCTGTAACACATAATAGACCAATTGCAGTTGCAAGTGAGGAAACTGTGAAAAAGATATTATACCTCTTAACTTTTTAAGTAACTCCAACTCTCTCTCGGAAAGTTTTATGTAAGGTGTTTTTGCAAAGGTGACTAAAAGTGAACTTAAAGAAAAAAAAAAATCAAAACAGGTTTCAAAATGACAAGTCTGACTGTCTCCTTGTGAGACAGTTTGCTGACAACACTGTCAGGTACTGCTAAAACTCATAACTGAGTGACTGTCGTTGGATTCAGGATGACATACTGAATTTCTACTTGGGAAAATGAATGGCAGCTTGCCTTCAATCTGGCTAGATGTAAATTACACTGCCTGACAAAGAAACTGAAGCACCCAGAAGACAAAGTCAAATGTCAATATAACTTTGTACGTAAACACACACACACACACACACACACACACACACACACACACACACACACACACACACACACACCCATGCACACACACTCACGCAAAACGCAACTCACACACACGACTGCAGTCTCAGGCAACTGAAACCACACTGCGAGCAGTAGCGCCAGCGCATGATGGAAGTGGCGACAGGGTGGTGGTAAGGAGGAAGGAGGAGGTTGAGGTGGGGAGGGGGAGGGATAGTATGGTAGGTTAGATGGAGGGCAGTGGACGGGGGAAAGGGGGGGGGGGGATCAGAAAAGGAGAGAAATGAAAAGACTGGGTGTGGTGGTGGAATAATGGCTGTGTAGTATTGAAATGGGAACAGGGAAGGGGCTGCATGGGTGAGGACAGTGACTAACAAAGGTTGAGGCCAAAGGGGTCACAGGAAAGTAGGATGTATTGCAGGGAAAGTTCCCACCTTTGCAATTCAGAAAAGCTGGTGTTGGTGGGAAGGATCCATATGGCAAAGGCTGTGAAACAGTTATTAAAATGAAGAATATCAAGTTTGGCTGTGTGTTCAGCAGCAAGGTGTTCCACTTGTTTCTTGGCCACAGTTTGTCAGTGGCCATTCATGTGGACAGACAGATTGTTGGTTGTCATGCCCACATAGAATGCAGCACAGTGGTTGCAGCTTGGCTTGTAGACCACATGACTGGTTTCACAGGTAGCCCTGCCTTTGATGGGATAGATGATGTTAGTGACCGGACTGGAGTAGGTGGTGGTGGACGGAAGTATGGGACAGGTCTTGCATCTACGTCTATTACAGGGATATGAGCCATGAGGTATGGGATTGGGAGCAGGGGTTGTGTAAGGTTCAAATGGTTCAAATGGCTCTGAGCACTATGAGACTTAACATACGTAGAACTAGTTAAACCTAGCTAACCTAAGGACATCACACACATCCTTGCCCGAGGCAGGCCTCGAACCTACGATGGTTGTGTAAGGATGGACGAGTATATTGTGATATTGTGTAGGTTCGGTGGACAGTGGAATACCGCTCTGGGAGGGGTGAGAAGGGTAGTGGGCAGGACATTTTTCCAGTGTTTGATTTGTCGTATCCACTATCAATGAATACATAAATTATTACTGTTGCAGTCCTCTGTGACAGGTGTTAACAGCCACCTTTAGTGCATTAGTACTGTTCATGTTTAGTGTTGTTGCAAGGTTTGTTAGGGAAAACAAGGGACGCCAACAGTGTCAGGCACTGAGTAATCCCTATGAAGGAGTGGAGGTGCCACACACTAATGTGAGACAGTTTTATTAGCACTTGGCACAAGGTTAAAAAAGGTTTCATTGTGGATTCCCATTTGTTTGACTGGTGAAATCATGTTGTTGTTGTTGTTGTGGACTTTTAGTCCAGAGACTGGTTTGATGCAGCTCTGTGCAAGCCTCTTCATCTCCCAGTACCTACTGCAACCTACATCCTTCTGAATCTGCTTAGTGTATTCATCTCTTTGTCTCCCTCTGCGATTTTTAGCATCCACGCTGCCCTCCAATACTAAATTTGTGATCCCTTGATACCTCAAAGCATGTCCTACCAACCGATCCCTTCTTCTAGTCAAGTTGTGCCACAAACTCCTCTTCTCCTCAATTCTATTTAGTACCACCTCATTAGTTACATGATCTACCCATCTAGTCTTCAGCATTCTTCTTCTGCAGCACCACATTTCGAAAGCTCCTATTCTCTTCTTGTGTACACTGTTTATCATCCATGTTTCACTTCCATACATGGCTACACCCCATCAAATACTTTCAGAAAAGACTTCCTGACACTTAAATCATACAACATCCAAATTTCTGCAGCATTTGGATGTGCCAGTGACCTGACGCATTTGGATGTGCAGTGACCTGATGCTGCACTGCGTGGGAATGCAAGGACAGGTATACCCATTGGGCAAGGTTCGGTTGGCCAGCGTCTGGCCACTACAGTTGGAACTGCTGTATGGGCACCAAACACATTGTGACAACTTCACATCTGCAACTGCCATCCGAGAGCATGTAGTGGACTCCTTGCAGCATTCTGTGTCATCCCGCACCTTTGGTTGGAGACTAGCAGCTGCTGGACTAGGGAATTATTGTTCCACCTGCAGTCTGCCATTAACATCACAACAGAAATGGCCCTCCACTTGGAGTTGTACCAGGACAGGGAAGAACGGACTGTATATAAATGGCAACGCACAGTGTTCGGCAATAACTCACAGTTCTGAACAACTCCGGATGACCGTCATCAATGTTGGAGAGATCCCATTCTTGCAATGTTTTGGAGAGGCATAGCAATGACTCTCTGGCCATCATCATGTTGGGAGCTGTCAGGTATGATTTCAGGTCACGGTTCGTTGTGCCTAAGACACTTTTGATGCCACAAGGTACATCAAAGGCATCCTGTGTACCTAAGCGTTAACTTTCATGTGGCAGTATCGTGCTTACATTTTTCAACAGGACAGTGTTTGCTCACACACAGCATGTGTCTCTATCAACTGTATGCGTGATGTTGAGTTACTCGTGTGGACAGCAAGATCCCTAAATCTGTTCCCAATAGAATGTGTGGAACCAGTTCAGATGACAACTTCATCCCAGTGTCAGTACATCAAGGAGCAGTTACAGCCACTGAGGGGCCAGTTTGCCTCATGAGAGGATATAATGGCTTTACGACACCCTCCCTAACCAAATCAGTGCATGAATCCAGGCCAGAGAGGGTGCAACATCACACTGGTAAGTGGCCTCCTACCACCACGTTCTTTATAAATTTGACTCAGTTTTGTATTCAGTGAGATAACATCAATATGTAGTGTCATTTGGTTTCTTCCTCTCCGTCTGAGTGATTCACTGCTTTGGTCAGGTAGTGTAATATGAATGGGTGAGGGAAATTGAATTATTTGAACAGTATTAATGATACACCACTTGACTCTGCCACTTCAATTAAATACCAAGGTGTAAGATTGCTAAATGAGATTAAATGGGACAACCACATAAGATCAGTTGTGGGAGAGGCAAATGGCTGACTACAGTTTATTGGCAAATTTATGGGATAGTTTATTGCAACTATAAAGGAAATCATGTACAGAATACTTGGGCAACCACTGCACGATTGTTTGGGATTCTTAGCAGGTGAAACTAAAAGAATACATCAATGCAATTCAAAGTGGTGTTTGTAGATTTCCTATGGACTGGTTTGATCGATATAAGGGTGTCATAGCGATGCTTTGTTAGCTTAGTCAGGAATGCTTGGAGGGAACAGAACTACTATCTTTTGCAAAACACTATTAAAATCTTTGGGAACTTAAATGGGAATCCATGGAAGAAAGATGATATTCTTTTTGATGAATGTTACTGAGAAAATTTTGAGAACCGGAATTTAAAGCTGACTACAGAATGATTCTACTGCTACCTACGTATATTTTGCGTAAGGACCATGAAGATAAGGTATGGGAAACTAGGGCTCATATAAAGGCTTATAGACAGTCGTTTTACCCTAGATTTATTTGCGAGTGGAACAGGAAAGAGAATGGCTAGTAGAGGTACAGGGTACCATCCACCACACACTGTAGAGTGGCTTGTGGACTATGTATGTAGATGTAGATGTGAATGTAGACTGATGGAATTTGGGCACCTAGAATTTGCAACAGTCTGCAGAAAGATTGTACTGTCTCCAACATTCAGGTCAGGTAAGGACAACATAAGGGAAATAATTATGGGCCAAGCAACCACTTTTTCCTTAGTCCATCTGAGACTGGAACACGAAAGGGAATGACTGGCAACGGCCCGAAGTACCTCTACTGTGCACGGTATTATGGCTTGGAGGAGGATATATGCAGATTTAGACCTAGGACACAGAGTTTATGATTTGGAGTGGGGGGGGGGGGGGGGGGGGAGATGGGATAAATAGGAAATAAGAAAGAAAATACAGTAACCAAAGTATATATATATGAGAGAAAAGTGGTTCGAAAAAAACATTTGCAGAACTGATGGCTTGAAACAGAATAACAGGGAAATTTTTTCTCAGACTTTACAAACATGAAGTGACAGAATGAAATAATGTTGTAATCCATGGCTGTAGTCTTATTTTATGTTCTTCATATGGGTGTAGAATGCATAGAATGTAGGCCTACTTGCTGTGCTTGAATGGGTGTTAACAAAAATTAGGCAGGTAAGTTGCAGGAGAAACAGTGAGATAAAATAACTGAGATATCTTCATAAAGTTAGCAAATCTGACAATTTTCAAATCTTTACATCCATAAAATAATGTTTGATAAGTACTGGTTATTACTTCACTTTGGAACATACATTACTGATCCACGATTTATACCTTTATCTGAAATATGAAACGATTAAGTTACTGTTACATCAGCAGCATGCAAAGAAAACAATGATTACGGTACTAACCTCCATCTCGAGGGCCTCGGCCAATCCCCTGATGGCGAACTTGGTGCTGCAGTAAGCAGTGAAACCATATAGGCCTAAGAGGCTAGCTTGGGATCCTACAAGCACAATATGGCTGCCCTCCCTGTTGTTCTTCATCTGAGGCAGAACTGCATGTGTCATCTGAAGTGTGCCCAGCAGGTTTATGTTCACCATTTTCTGCAGACACAATCACAGGAACTTCTTACAATGCATGTCTTTGCCTTCAGCTATTGTTCCTTGTCAATGTACACTGATGTTTGTGAAAATTACACACCCAGAAATAATGGAGTGAATAATAATAATAATAATAATAATAATAATAATAATAATCTATACTACTATATAAAGACAAGTTGTCATTTAATATTGTTCATGTAAATCTTGAAAAGTCTTAGACCAATTTGCTTCAAATTTTTACACAATGCTCTAACAAACATTCACACGGATGTATACATACTATACATATTTTATATATATATAATTTATAAATATATATATCATATGCAAAGGGGCAACAGTATCTGCAAACATCCCAAAAGGTCTTGACTGATTTACTTAAAATCTTTACATGATACTCTACTAAACTCAGAAAACACACACAAACACAAAACCGTGTAAAGACAAGTTGTTGTTCATAATGTTTTCCAAAAATTTTGACGAGTTCTAGACCGAATTACTTCAACAAGTTCTAGACCGATTTACTTCATACTTTTACATGACATGCTCTGATAAACATTTAGATGGACAAAGACCATACTTTTTTAAAACATATATAGTACATAAAGGGGGAAAGTTGTACACAAAAATCTCGAAACCTTTTCACGTGATTTACTTCACATTTTTACACATGATTCTAATAAAAATCACATGGACGTAGACTACATACTTCTTAAATATATAGTGAATAAATATATAAAGGGGGATTTTGTTGGCAGAAATCTTGATAAGTTCTTGACTAATTTACTTCAGAGTTTTACATGATGCTCTTATACACAGGTGTGCTATTGTTTACTGATATGTGTCATGTAACAAGCATCTGTCAGCAATGTGTATATGGACACAGCCTTCCAGACGAGGTGCTGTGTGTTTTTAAGTATTTTAGTGATGACAAATATTTATAATGTGCTAAATTTTATCCAGTTGACACCTTGTGCATGAAGTTCAGAGTGAAAGAACATGTTTAACCAAAATAAAAGTTTATGCCTTGAAGATAATGATTAAGACTGTTGAAACTGGTTGTCTTGAATAAAAAATATTTTTGTGATCTTGGCCTTTGAATGGCTTTTAACAATGTACACAGATCGCCCTTCAGTACTCTCAAGATGAGAAAATTCACTACAATACACATTTACAATGTATGAAAAGACAGTTTATGATTTACCGTAAAGAAGACATGTTAAGTTTGCAGACAGGCACAATTACAAGACACTCTCACAAAGTTTTCGGCCACATCCTTCACCAGCAAAAATAAAACACACACCATTCATACACACAAGCAAGCACACCTCATGCACACATAACTGCCAACTCCAGCAGTTCAGGGTGGAACGCAACTATAATGTGCTACAATAAGTAGCAATCTATCTTTTCCTACATTGTTGATATTCCTATCCAGAGTATCCATTGGCTAATAAACAATTACACAGAAATACATTATACACAAATCAGAGGATGCTGAGGGAAATACATAAGGAAATGAGACACTTAAAGCAGTGTTTGCTAGTTGGGCAGTAAAACAGCTGCTGATGGCCCAAGTAAAGAGGATATGAAATGTAGAGTGCCAATGGCAAGAAAAGCTTTTCTGAAAAAGAGAAATTTGTTAACATCAAATACAGATTTAAGTGTTAGGAAAATCTTTTCTGTAAGTATTTGTATGGAGTGTAGACATGTATGAAAGTGAAACATGGACAATAAACAGTTTAGACAAGAAGTGAACAGAAACTTTTAAAATGTGGTGCCACAGAAAAATGCTGAAGTTTAGGTGGGTAGATCACGTAACTAACGAGGAGGTACTGAACAAGATTGGGGAGAAAGAAATTTGTGGCACAACCTGACTAGAAGAAGGAATTTGTTGCAACTTGGACACACAACACAATCAAGAATGTTGGTACAACTTTTATTAGACTGGCATGCCTGCTGGTCACCACAGCACACACTCAACACAATAACATAAGGCAAGTGTATGCAAGCAGTAAAAACTTGATAACTGAGTGCGGCTGTAGTGCGGCAGGGTTTAAACACGCACTCACCAGTGGAGGGCTCTAACGGAAGTTCACACAGTATTGCTCTTTCGAGGTGCACTCTTGTGGATGACAACACACTGTTAATGCATGTGTCTTTCAACTGTGCCCACATTACTTCATTTCTCTTCCCTTGGGGAACAGCTCAGATTCGCAAGATGTCCACGACCTCTTCTTCTGCAAGGCTCTGATTGAGATGTTGTGCTGATACTGGGGCCTATGGTTGGAAGTACTTGGAGTGTGGGCAGTGTTGCATTCCGCCTTCTCGTGTCAACTCATTTGATAGGACTGGTGACGTTGGTACAAGCTCCATGTCCACATCAGGTCCAGAGCCTGGTGGTGGTGGTGCCCCGGCAGCTGGCAGTTGGGACGGAGGGAACGGCTCCGATGTGGGCGGTAGCTGAGTTGGTACTGACAGGGCTAGTGGAGAAGCTGCATCAGGAGCGTCCCCCAGGGATGGGGGACTCTTGTATGTTGGGACAGGGTACCAGCCACATCAGGTGATCTGTTGAAAAATGCAGACATGAATGGCGATGTTGGCATCCTGGCCAGGGTTATCCAGTCATCCATGTGCAGGTGCAAACGGTCATAATGACATGCATGGAGGCCCTCCTCCATATGGACGTCATAGAGGCAGTGGCCGTGGCATTGGGAGATGATGGCAGGAATCCATTTTGGGCGACGATCAAACCTGCATGCACATATAGCCGCACCGGACCAGAAAGGGACAATGGCTGCACGGATGATGTCCCTGACTGGGCCGCAGGGGATGTAAGAGCATCCAGGGTTGACGCCCCTGGAGCACTTCAGCAGAGCTGTTGTCGCCGAACTGCGTGAACCGACAGGGAGACAGACACCGATCCAAGGCAACGTTGGACAGGGTCCAAGCACATACTTTTTCATTTACATTTTAAATGTTCTAACCAACCTTTCAGCCTCACTGTTGGATTGTGGGTGGAAGTGCAGGGAAAAAATGTGGCGAATCCTGCAGGAGTTCAGGCATTGCAGATGGAGGCAAACTCCTGCGACACAAACTGAGGGCTGTTATCAGAGACCAATATAGCCAAAAGTCCTTTGACGGAAAAAATTTTCAACAACACTGCCCGGGTGGCAGATACTGAAGTTGATGGCCAATTAATATCATATGGGAACCAAGAGAATGCATCAACGACTATCAGGCAGTATGCATTATGAAAAGGACCATCGAAATCGATGTGGAGACGGTTCCATGCGCATGAAGGTTGTGGCCACGGAGACAACATTGCCTGCGGGGAAGCTTGCTGCAATGTGCATTGAGAACATGCTGTAACCGAACAATTGATGTCATCATTCAAATCATGCCAAAATGCAGGACATTGGGGTGACGCCTTGGTGCTGCCCCCCCCCCCCCCAATGATCAGCGCACAGAAATTGCAGGCTCTCTGAATGAAGAGCTGAGGGAACTAATCATGAGGAGCTGAACAGTCTGTATTGAGAAGTAGAACACCATCAATGACAAAGAAGCGATGCTGAAACACATAATAGTTATGGAGGGGGTTGGATGCCCACAATGAAGGTGTCTCAGGCAAGCCACGTTGAACGCAATGTATCACTTCCTCCCAACTAAAACCTGGGTCCAGACCAGCTGGAAGACAGGAGAGTGCATCTGCATTTGCATGTTTAGCTGTGGGGTGGAAGTGAATCTTGTAGTTGTACTGAGAGAGGAGCAGCGCCCAACACTGAAGGTGATGCACTGCTTTGTCTGGCAATGACACTGAGGGGTTAAACAGTGAAGCTACTGGCTTCTCATTCATGATGATAGAATTTTATATCATAGAGGAAAATACGAAATTCTTCATGGCATAGACAATGGCGAGGGCTTCTTTCTCTCTTCGTGAATATCTGGTCTGACCCAAATTAAGCATTTTTGACGCATATGCAGTAGGCTGCTCAGAGCCATCAGAATACTTATGAACTAACACCACCCCCAGCCCATGCTGCGAACATCTATTGCTAACACTAACTTTGGCCCGATTGGTATGTTACAAGACAAGATACAGAATGTAACAAAGACTTTAGTTTGGAAAAGGCCATTTCACACACCTGCGACCAGTGGAAAGACGTCCCCTTATACAGCAAGATGTGAAACCGATGTTGCCCTTGACAAAAACTGATGATAATAAGCAATCTTACCTAAAAAACCTGGAGTTCCTTAACCGACGAGGACACGTAAGAGCCAACAATGGCAGAGACATTCTGATGAAGGTGTTTGATACTAGTACTAAGAGACCTCGAACCCAACAAAAACAATAGAAAGCTGAAAGAAGCAGCACTTAACCAAACTGCATTTTAACCCGGTGGCCTGTAACACCGAAAAGAGGTATGTAAGGTGTTGAGATGTTTAGTAGTGGTGGAGCCGGAGACCACAATATCATCAACATAGTCGGCACAGGCCTCGTGAGTTGTTCAAGAAACCCGTGAAAAATCTCTGGAGCATTGGCCACTCCAAATGGTAACTGCAACAATTGATACAAGCCAAAAGGCGTGTTAACGACCAAGAGCCATCAAGAGTCAGCATTAACGGGAAGCTGAAAATATGCATCAGAGAGGTCGATCTTGGAAAAATACTGATCACCAGTGAGCTTAGCAAAAATTCAATCAGGGTGTGGCACGGGATATGTGTCAATGATAGACTCAGCATTGACATGAACTTTGAAATCACTGAAAAAGGTGTAATATTCCGACAGCTTCTTTACAATGACTGTGGGGGTAGCCCATTCATTGGATGTGATTGGTTGGGTGACTCTGGAAGGTGTGAGGCGGTCGAGTTCTGCCTTCACTCGGTCATGGAGTGGCATTGGCACCAAGCGAGCCATAAGGAAATGGGGTCTGGCCAAACATTTCATGGTAACGTGGGCTTTGAAATTATTGGCACAATTCAAACCCGCAGAAAACGAGGCAGAAAATTCAGAGCTAAAGGGTTGATTTGTGTATAAGGCACTTGATCAGAGACAAGATTAACTTCACTGGAAATAGTATACCCAACAAAGTTACAGGCATTCAAACCAAACTAATTTTTGGAGTGTGCATTGTTCATTACTTGAACTGCTGCCACCATATCATACCCCTGTGAACCGTCCGACAAAATGGCAGAGGGAAGCAGTTTAAACTTCTGCAACCTCATGCCATGATTCAATTTGAGTAGGTTGCACATGTTATCAAAAGAGGGTAAAGACAGATCCTGCTGGGGGACAGGTGGCAAAGGAGTTGATACAAATGAGGCAATAACCAAGACAAAAAGAAAGTATGGCATAAGGTAACATCAGTCATTCCAAATGCAGGAAAGTTTTTTGTTTGGCTTCCCATTCTTCGAAAGACTCTCATAAGACAGAAATAGTGGGGGATAAATGACCAGGATAGTAACAGACAAAACTGGAGGTGCAAGGAGTGATGTGGCAAGTGATGTAGTCTGAGACAGACCCAAACTGGCCAATACAGAGGCAAGCATTTGCAATACCTGGGTGTGACTGTGTTGCCCTGTGGCAAATGCCTGCTGCTGATAACTAAGATGCTGCAATACTGCAGCAAGAACTCCGTGCCGATCAACCAGACGGAGTGAAAACTCATCACTAGCATCATCAGACACTGTAGACAAAATGGAGGACCAACCAGAAACTGAAAACCACACGGAGAACAATGCCACACTCCTCTTCCCTTGTGTTGTAACTTGGACACGCAACACAACCAAGAATGTTAGTACAACTTTTATCAGACTGTGGCATATATGCCAATCATCGTAACATACACTGAACAAAATAAAATAAGGCAACTGTATGCAAGCAGTAATAACATGATAACTGAGTGTTACCATAGTATGGCAGGGTTTAAACAGGCACTTGCCCATGGTGGGCTCGATCAGAAGTTCAGAGCATTGCTCTTTTGCAGCACACTCTTACGGATGACAAAATACAGATAATGGGTGTGAGTTTCAAGTGAGCATGCACTATTTCAGGAATGGTTGATAGAAGCATTCTGAGACATCAAGGGATCAGTAGTTCTAATTGGAGGGAAGGGGTGAGGGGTGGGGGGAGGGGAATTGGGTGAGTAAAAGATGTAGAGGGAGACCAGGATATGATTACAGTAAGTAGATTCAGAAAGATGTTGTAGTTATTTGGAGATGAAGAGGCTTGCAGAGGATAGAATAGCATGGAAAGCTGCAGCAAACCAGTCTCTGGACTGAAGATAAAAAAAGAAAAGAAAACAACGGCTGCGAAAAAAAGTGGCATGCTGTGCTAAGAAAATGAGTTGTTTCATTCTCTTTCTCACAGTTAGTTTTAAGTGCAATAACTGGGCATTTAAGAGAGAGGGAGAGGGGGAGGGGGAGAGAGAGAGAGAGAGAGAGAGAGAGAGAGAGAGAGAGAGAGAGAGCATGTTGGGAGGAAGAGATGGAAAGGGAGAGGAGGAGCAGATATGTACAAGATATGTACACAGAGAGTGGGAAGGAAGAGGAGATGAAGAAAGAGAGAGAGGAGGAGGAGATGGACAGAGAGGGAGGAAAAGGCAATTAAGGTGTATATTCAATTCCCATACATACTTAGCAATTACGAAGCATTGCCTGGTTCACTAGTAATAATAATAATAATAATAATAATAATACATAGGTTGTGTAGTATGATAATGAATCCTTAAGTGGTTAAAATTAAGAGACAGATGATATCCATATGAACCCACCTGCTTCCTCTTTTGCATGTCCAAAAATTTCAGTGATACAACAAGCTCAATCAATGGAAAACACTAGTCTCAACAGAAAACACTGGTTTGTTTACCATTAAATTTTGTACTCACTTTTGAGAGAGAGATCCCAAAATTGTCCATCTCCATTGTACAGTAGTAGCAGACAGTTCGGCACAGCCTGTCACCCAAGACCAAGGAAGTCAAGCAAGGAAGACGTTGCGAACAAAAGCTAAAACGCTCAGTGATCTATGGCTGTTTATTGTGGTTATCAACTGCATTAGGAAATAATGGAAAGTAAACCATGTAGCCACATTATTAGTATGGGGAGTGCACAAGAAAGGGCGCACCGATTTGGCTCAAACTGTGTGAGTAGCAGCAGGTAGACACTCCTTTCAATTCCCTAGAATATCTTGCTGATTGGGACATAGGAAAACAGAAAAAAACACTCAAAGTTTTCGAGTACAGTGTCATGGATTTTTGAGCTACAAGGCTAAAGTAAAAGGGGTAGTGCACTGTTACTGTAATTTTTTTCTTTTTGATTTTATTTTATTCCTTGCAATGTTACACAATTATTTATGAAATTTAAACATATTTATCAGTACATACATGCAAAATTAATTTATTCTGTAAAAAAGTTTCTGTTCAGCGGGCTTACAGCTCAGAATTGTTATGCCAATCAGGCAAAATCACTGTGAACAATGAAGCAATCATCTGACTGACACACCATGTTGAAGATACCTGTTTGGTAAAACACCATACCCCCCTGGATGAAGAAGTCCGTAACTGCCTCTTGCTGCATGAAGACGACCTTAACTGCCTGCTGCACATCCTCGTCCAACAAGAATCATCAACCCTTCAAGACCTTTTTTAAGTGATTGAAGATACAATAATCACTTAGGAAGAGATCAGGATTATACAGCGAGTGTAGAAGTGTCTCCCGTTTGAGTGTGTGTAACTTCTGCATTGTGACATTTGCAATATGTGTCTTATCATGAGGCAGCACCACTGTTCGGCACGTCATTCCACTGTGGAGGTTTTCAACAGACGTCCTGTCACACATTCTTAATTCTCTGATGGAAGCCAATCAGTATTTGTCCTTTGCCACCCAAGTAAAGAATAACTGCACATTGGTCCAGTTCAGATGCATTTGGCAATTTTATCACCATAGTTCACATTTACCACATGCATGTCAGAAAGACATGAATGCTGCACTAATCCCTTGCCATGTTGGTGCTTACATACCCACATTGGAGTTGTGCTACGTTGCATGTATGCTGCAGCACGGCCCTTGACCAGAACTTTTTGACCACCCCACGATTATTTAAATTTAGTTAATTAATACATTTAAACAGGAATTGTTTTAAATAATATATTTCTGGCAGTTAGTGATTTCAACTGCCCTTCAGTAGAAACATTCTGTTGCCATTCTTCCACTCTCTTCTTTTTCTTTGTTCTCCTTTGTGCATGCATTCGGAGCAAATTCCCTATAATTGGACGTTACTGTACCTGTTTTCCAACAGTTCATAACAGTCTCTACAGTTGTGAACAACGTCTCATATCTGTGGTGATTTTCTGTGCAAACCTACTATTTTATTGCAAAATGGAAACCCATCAAGAATTTTCTACCAGTGACATGATTGGTGAAAATATCAAAACTGTAACTTTTGATAGTTTTTTTTGAAAAAATAAATAAATAAATAAATTTAAAAAAATTCACCAGTGGTCTTCATTGCACTTCTTCAATTCATAAAGAAAAGGTATGATTAACTCCCCTGCACCTCTGGGTCCTCTAGCAAAAGCTATGGGTCAGCAGCTCTAGAGCATCTTATTGAAATTCTGAATGATAGTTTCATAGTAAATGATGAAGATTTGATACTATACACCAAACCTGACAAAATATTTATGAAGAGGTATGTGGATTCTCCCTCTTTCTCTCTCTCTTCTTCACATACACTTTTACTACATGCAGTCCCATTTTATCTGCAACAGATTTCTTCTTCAAGTACAGACATGAACGACAATGATTATGATTATAACAGTTATTAATCTTATTCTTTGGTGTTCTTGTCTGATAAGAAGAAAGTCATCAATTTTCCTGATGCTCATTCACATCAGAAGTTTGCATTATTAAAACAACAATTCCTATCTCGGGGGAGGGGGTGGAGGTAGCTTGGGGTGGGAGGGAGGGGGGGGGGGGTGATTTATCTTCAAATTTGGAGGAAAGAAGTAGAACAACTTGGCACTAGAAATGACGAAACTGCATTCACGAATTCAAAAACATGGGAACAATTTCAGGATGCACAAGGCCGTTACGAACAAGTAACAATGAGAACATTACAACAATGGGCATTACCACTCCAAGGAATTAAAAAAAGAAGTAAAAATGATGGTAACAGGAGGAATCGCACCCAAGCTGGCAAACTGACAGTCACTGTATTACTTTAGCATTGTTGCTCAAGAATCCCTTACACTGTGTTCAAAAATCTTTAGAAAGTGATTTTTCTTTTCCTATGGCCCACCCAGACGAGATATTCTACGAACTTCAAGCATCTACCTGCTTCTACTAACACAATTAGAGCCAAATTAGTGACCTGCGTCCCACGTCCTCCCCTTGTAAGACAGCCTGGCACAGTATCATTTTCAGGGTATTTTCATGGAACAGTGTGGTATTTTATTTTCTACGTCCCCACTTGCTCCATCTGAATGCTGCCTGTGTGGCTGCTACAATAACAATGTTACTCCATGGACTTACAGATAAATCCTGTGGAGGGCAGTACCACAGGAACAGACTGAGGTTCTCTTCTATTCCATGACACAATGTTTAAATGCTCTGTTTCCACCATGTGAAGCCTTCACACTATATCAGGTTCTCAGAGTCACAGATTTTGGTACAGTTCTGTACTCCTAATCATCTGTCTATTGTGATGTACCGAATTTAGTGACATTTCTTTTTGGTTGGCTGGTTGGATTAAAAGAAGGGGGGGAGGGAACCAAACTACTAGGTCATCGGTCCCTTGTTCCTGATAAAACAATGCCACAAGTGTTACAATAAAACAGAAAAACAACAAGAATGAAGGAAAGGCAAGGAACACTAAAAGGAACAAAAGAGAACTAGAAAACAGAGAGACGTTAGAAACAGAAGGGAATAAGACAAGAAAGCAGATTACAGTGGCTGGCCAACCACGAGAATAGAAAGGAAAAGTCAGCCACTCTGCAAGACATTAAAACCTCTACCATATTTACACGAATCTAAGCCACACTTTTTTTCTGGTTTTTTAAATGCAAAAACTGGCTGCGGCTTATGATCAAGTGCAAAGTAAGTGGAAGTTCTGAAAAATGTTGGTAGGTGCAGCCACAACTAACTTCTGCTGTTGAATATATGTAGCGCTACACAGACATGCTTTGCAGGCACAAAGATAAATACTACTCTTCGCCAGAATATGGGTAGTATGACATTTCCCGAAACGCCGCAAGATAAATACTAGCACCAAAACCTCTGCGTCAGTAAATAAATTAAAAGAAAAGGCAGAAGAATCTAAACATTATGCCATGTATTCTTTCGTGTTTGCTGCTATCTCATTTAAATCCTGTCTGCCTAATAAACTACGAAACTAGAGTGAGACAACAGCAAACACAGAAGAATATACATATCATGTCATGTTTATATCATTCTTATGCTGAATAATGATACAGTCAGAAATGAAACATGGCAACTGACTAGATTTTTAAATCTAAGATGACTACTTTCTGTGCAAAATGTAATGTACTAAAGAGGCATCTGCAAAGATTTTCAAACGAAGAAAATTTTTCGTTAAACTCTCATTCAGATCATCATCTATCATATGCAGTCTATTATTTGCTTCTTGTTGATCATAATCAAAGAAAGCAGCTAAGCGTAAGTAATGACAAATAGCAGTCTCTTGCCATTGTTTCACTTATTAGACAATTCCTCTCTCTTTTTTTTTTATTGCAAGCCGCGGTAGTGCGCACAAAAGCAAGCCATGCCGCGAGCAGCGACAGGTCGTAAATACTCATTATCAGAATGCGACAAACAATGCACGACACAGTAAAATAATGCATTTTCAGCTTAGAGTGACGTAAACACCTATAACAAAGAGAACGGCACTTATCAGATCTAGCAAAATAAGCAATTGATTCAAACCAGACAAAGCACATGAAAAAGGAAGGGTACCCATATAAATATGGACAGAGCGCCTGACACATAACAATTGCTACTTGGTAAAGCTTAATTGTTAAGCTTACGACTCAAACCAAACTACTGCAGCTGTATCTTCATCCATTCGACCTAAATTGTGTCTCGTGTTACAATGGACCAACTTTGTTTCAATTTGGAGGTGCAGTCTAAAACTTTTATCCCCCTCGAATTTCAAGCCTCAAATTTCAGGTGCAGCTTAGAATCGAGAAATTTTTTTTTTCTCGATTTCGAATCTCATTTTTCAGGTGCGGCTTAGATTCGAGTAAATACGGTAACCTAAAAGAACTAGGGTGGAGGACACAGCGGGACAAAGGATATGCGCTAAAACTTTGATCAAATGATAAAACCCACCCTCAAGAATAAAACATAAAACTACATCAGCCACTGAGGTGTTATCACATAAAATGAGCATCAACGAGTCCGGTAACCCAACATTTTGTCGTTGGACAGTCAAAGTGGGACAGTGCACTAGAATATGGGCCACTGTCAACCGGGCGCCGCACCGACACTGAGGTGGGTCTTCACGGCCCAAGCGTGGCCAATGCGGAGCCGGCAGAGAACAACTGATTCCCTGTGAGAGGCCCGCATGGAAGACTTCCACACATTCGTAGTCTCCTTAATGACAAAGTTTGTTGTACGCACTGTTATGTAATTCTGTCTTGAAAAGCCGAAAAACCCTGCGGCATAAGTCAGGATGCAGGTCAGGTTCAGAGATGCCCATCTGCAGAAGCAGCTTCCGCGTAGCCTGTTTGGCCAGCATGTCGGCAAGGTCGCTGCCTGGGATGCCAACGTGTCCTGCGGTCCACACAAACACCACTGAACGACCAGATTGATCCAGGGCATAGATGGACTTCTGGGTGGACACCACCAAAGGGTGGCGAGGGAAGCACTGGTCGACAGCTTGTAGGCTGCTCACAGAGTCAGTACACACAACAAACAATTCATCGGGGCATGAACTTATGTGCTCAAGAGCATGATATAGTCACCAGCTCGGCAGTGAAAACACTGCAGCCATCGAGGAAGAAATGCTGTTCAATACGTCCTCCATGGACACACACAAAGCTGACGTGAGCATCAGCTACCAAGCCGTTGGTGTAAACGACTTTGTGGTCTTAGCACTTGTCAAGAATCGAGAGGGAGTGGCAGTGGAAAGCCGCAGGTTTAATTGAGTCCTTTAGGGCCATGTGAAAGGTCCAGGCGAAGCTGCAGCCTAGGTGTACACCATGGGGGTGTATGTGAATGGACCTCTAGTGGTGGTGGTGGTGGTGATGGTTGTTGTTGGGATGTTTAAAGGGGGACTAAACAGCTAAGGTCATCAGTCCCCCATGGACCTCAAGTATTGGTGGTAAAGGCAAGGACTCCAGTTCAGAAAGAAGGGATTAGACATGAACTGCAATTGGAAGCCCTGACCTGGGCCGCTGATGCGGGAGATGAACTGCCATGGGTGGGAAAAGGAGACGGTGATTTGGATGCACAGGAGAACTATGAATGTGTGCTACACACCTGGCCAGCAGTTGTGCACACCTAACCTGCAATGCATGCACTCCCACTTCCACAAGGGCACTGGACACCAGACTCATCCTAAAAGCTCCTGTCGCTAGGCGAATACCACAGTGGTGCACTGGGTCGAGTAAATGCAACGCTGAGGGTGCCGCCGAACCATAAACCACACTCCCATAGTGAAGGCAAGATTGAACAAGGGCTCTGTAGAGCTGCAGCAGCTTAGAGCAATCTGCACCCCAGTTGGTGTTGCTCAGGCAGCGGAGGGTATTGAAGTGCTGCTAGCACTTCAGCTTAAGCTTAAGCTGACGAAGGTGAGAAAGCCAATAGAATCAGGCATTGAAAATCAGTCCTAAGAATCGATATGTCTTCACTACAGTGAGTGGATCGTCATTAATGTAAAGTTCTGATCCCGGACAAATGGTTCGACACTGACAGAAGTGCATAACACACGACTCTGCTGCCAAAAACTGAAAACCACAGGCTAGAGCCCATGACTGCGCCCTGTGGATGGCTCCCTGTAGGTGCCGCTCAGCAACACCAGTACTGGTGGAGCAGTATGAAATGCAAAGTTGTCTGCATAGAGAGATGGTGAGATGGACGGCCCTACAGCTACTGCTAGACCATTAATGGCCACTAAAAATAGAGAGACACTTAATAAAAAGCCCTGCGGGACCCCATTCTCCTGGATATGGGGGGAACTATGGGAGGCACAAACTTGGCCACAGAAAGTACAAAGCGACAGGAAATTCTGGATAAAAATCGGGAGTGAACCTTGGAGACGCCACTCATATAATGTGATAGGATATGATGTTGCCAGGTCGTGTCGTACACATTTCATAAATAAAAAAAGATGGCAACCAAGTGTTGGTATCTGGAAAAGGCAGTTCGCATGGCAGACTCCAGGGTCACAAGATTATCAGTGGTAGAACGACCCTGGCGGTAGCTGCCCTGACATGGAGCCAGTAGGCCACGTCACTTTAGGACCCAACTCAACCGCCGACACACCATACATTCCAGCAGCTTACAAAGAACACTGGTGAGGCTCGTGGGCCGATAGCTATCCACATCAAGTGGGTTTTTACTGGGTTTGAGCACCAGAATGATGGTGCTCCCCCACCATCATGATGGAAAAACGCCATCTCACCAGATCCGGTTGAAGATGACAAGCAGATATCACTTGTAGTCAGATGAGAGATATTTAATCATCTGACTGTGGATCCGATCTGGTCCAGGAGCTGTATTGGGGCAATGTGCAAGGGCACTGAGGAGCTCCCACTCCGTAAACGGGGTGTTATAGGATACACTGTTTGAGAGTGCGAAAGGCTGGGGGGTAATTCTCTGATGCAGAGGCTCGAGCATAGGGCTCAGCAAAATGCTCGGCAACCGTGTTTGCGTCAGTCGATAACATGCCATTTATGTTAACACTGCAAACACCTGTTGGGCCTGGTACCCAAAAACACGTTTGATCTTTGCCATGGCATCCAATGGTTGAGATGTATCTCTCCTAACACTCCTGCTTCCATCATCTCGTACATTGGCGAATGTGAGCATGGAGCTGTTTAAAGGCTATGAGGTGCTCCAGGGAAGGGTGCTGCATATGCTGCTGTAGAGCTCACCAAAGCTCCTTAGTTGCTTCAGCGACTTCTGATGACCACCAAGGGACTGTCTTTTGCCGGGGGCACCCTAAAGAGCAAGGGATCGTGTTTTCTGCCACAGAAACGATTGTTGTAGTCACCTGCTCAACCATCACATCAATGTTCCTGTGTACAACACTGACAGCAGAGATGATAGTTTCCCAGTCTGCCTTGTTTAAAGCCCATCTGGGTAGGCTTCCGTGCGCCTGATGCTGGGGCAGCGACAGGAAGATGGGGAAATGGTCACTACCACACAGGTTGTCATGGGAGAAGTCCTGGGCTGCAAACTGATAAATCAATGGCCGAGTAACTACCTTGAGCCACACTGAAATGTTTGGCGGCCCCAGTATTTAAGAGGCAGATGTCGAACTGAGACAGTAAAGTTTTGACATCTCTGCCTTGGCCAGTATGCACAGTGCTGCCCCACAAGGGGTTATGGGCATTATAATCTCCAAAAAGTTGGAGAGGTATAGGGAGTTGATCAATCAGTGCTGCTAATACATTCGGGTATACTACAACATCTGGATGAAGATATACATTGCAGACAGTTATTTCCTGCATCGTCCTTATTCTGACAGCCACAACTTCAAGAGGGGTTTGCAGGGGCACATGTTTACTACAGTCCAAGTTTAGGACGTATACACAAACTACACTTGACACTCAATTATAGTCACTGCGGGGAAATATCCCTTATAGCTGTGGAGAGCAGGGGTCCACAATGCCGGAAACCAGGTTTCCTGGAGGGCAATGCAGATAGCAGGTGTAAAGCTTAACAGCTGCCGTAGCTCACCCAGGCAGTGAAAAAAAAGCACGCAATTCCACTGGAGGATGACATCATCGTTAGACTGGGAAGGCATGGAACATTCAATGAGGCAGTTTATGCATCAGAGTCACCTGCTGCCACCGACTTTTTGCCCGAGCAGTCTATATCCATTTTGTCTGAAGGTCTGGCGAGATCTATGTCCTCAGCAGACACCGGAGTCTCCACCTCATCCACAGATGCAGAGCTTGGAGGTAGTGGTGGTGTGGGTGCCACCACAATTCCCTTGGTATTGGTGACCTTCTTTTTGGATTTCTCTCGCTGTTCCTTGGGTTTCCTTGGCAGGGAGGACTTCACTGATTCAGTCTCCGGGACTGAGGATGAGCATGAAGCCCTGTGACCAGCTGCTTTTGGGCTCTTCAACCACTGTCAGGTGTCATCTCTTCCACTAGCAAAACCTGAGAAGGGAGAGACCTCAGGGACCCCCTTCCTAGCGAGAGCAGGCGAAGAAGTTGTACACTTCTCAGACTGAACAATGGGGATGGACGTTCCCGATGGTTGGGGGGTGTTACTCCTGAAGTAGGTAGTGCAAGAACAACAGAGAGCCCCACCATCAAGGGGGCAGATGTAGTCTTCTGGCTCTGAGAGGTGACTGGGGGTTGGCAGAGCTGATGGGGCTAGAACTGTTGTAACAGTGGGATAAGATGATGTCATATGTACAGGATGTAGGTGTTCAAATTACCTCTTAGCCTCCGTGTAGGTCAGCCGGTCAAGAATCTTTTACTCCACAATTTTCCTTTCTTTCTGGAGAATCCTGCAGTCTGGCGAGCAAGGTGAATGGTGCTCTCCACAGTTGACACAGATGGGAGGTGGGGCACATGGAGTATTGGGATATGATGGGCGTCCGCAATCTTGACCTGTGACGCTGGAAGTATAGCAGGAAGACATATGACCGAACTTCCAACAGTTAAAGCACTGCATTGGGGGAGGGATCTAGGGTTTTATATCACAACTGTAGACCATCACCTTTACCATGTCGGGTAATGTATCACCCTCGAAGGCCAAGATGAAGGCACCAGTGGCAACCTGATTATCCTTCGGACCCTGGTGGATATGCTGAACGAAATGTACACCTTGCCATTCTAGACTGATGCGCAGCTTACCATTGAACTGCAAAAGAAGGTCCTTGTGAAATATGATACCCTGGACCATGTTTAAGCTCTTATGGAGTGTGATGGTAACAGAAACATCCCCCAGCTTGTCACGAGCGAGTAAAGCCCTTGACTGTGCACAGGATGCTGTTTTGATAAAGACTGACCCAGATCTCATTTTGGACAAGCCCTACACCTCCCCAAACTTGTCCTCTATATGCTCAACAAAAATCTCAGGCTTCATCATCAGCTCTCGAATGTACAAGAAACAGGGGCGAGTAAGGGCCGCTGCCATCCTTAGCCTGATGTTCCTGCCATGGTGTGGCCAGAGAGGGGAATGATTTGGGGTTGTACTTCTGTGCGTTGAATTGAGCTCGTGAATGCTTCGAGACTGCTGGTGTTTCACCACCAGCAAGAGATGGACTACGCTTCGCCTCATGTCATCCGCCCTGATGGCACCCACTCCGACCAGGAGCCCTCCCCACAGGTGCCACCCAGAACCGACAGGGTACATGGTGTCCCCACCACAACGGTCTGGCTACTGTGCTGGATATCAGGTGTAACCAAGCAAACACGTCCATTGTCATCATCAGCATAGAAAATGATACTGCACAGCTGATGGTAAAATACGCACCCAGGACAGTGACCTCGCCCAACAGCTGGAGAATGAGAAGAAATGCAGATCCACGTCGATAAAGGATGCGAGAGGTCTCAGCGCATGATGGACACGATGCACCATGTAAGGCGCCCTTCCCTAGTTGCCTCACTCCTCCCTACAAGGGACCATCAAAAAGGCCAAAACGTGTGAGACTCCTTTCAGTCACCACTTACGACAGGCAGGAATACCTCGGGCCTATTCTAATCCCTGGACTCGCAGGAGGTTTCTTTTTGGTGTTGCAATTTGCACTAAATTTTGTGTATTTCCTGTTGCAATTTGAAATGATAGAATATATTTTAAATGCTCAAGATCCAGCACAGATAAAGGTCATATGAATAGTGTTGCAATTAAATGCTTACATCTATCACAAAGTGTTATATTCTGGGCATCCTCAATTGTTGAAAGGCATGATGTTAACAATAATTCCACCGACAGCTGGTAAAATTGTTGTTTTATTGATAGACAACCAGTCTAACCACCTAAAAGCCACATCATCAGGTGCAACAATGTTAAAAGGTCACTGGCATACCCATTGCTCCTAGTCAAGATACATTATTCAATGACTATTATCTATATCACACTGGTGAAGCAAGGTTGACAAAGATATGATCCATTAATTTTGTTAAATTGCTGGTGGGTGGATCATGTAATTTAGGCCCTTGTTTTAAGATTTGCCTATGTCAGTGTGTTGGCAGGGCAAGAGTAGAAGTGCCCATTGAAGCACAAGCCTGTTAGCCAGTCTTACTCACCTGAGTGGGCCCCTTCTACTCTTCCCACAGCTAGGTTGCCCTACCATCACACCAATGCACCCAAATCTTAAAACAAGTGTCTATAATGACATGATCCACCCACCAGCAATTTAAAGAAATTAATGGATCACGTCTTTATCACCCATTGTTTCACAGTGTAATGTAGATAACATTCACTGAATAATATACCTTGACTAATTGTGCTGGGTACAACTATGACCTTTTAACATTCTTGCAACTGATGATGTGGTTTTAGATCATGAAATTGGCTGTCTATCAATAAAACAACAATTTTACCAACTGCCAGTATAATTCTTCATAATATCATGATTACAACTATATTCAAATATGCCAAGCATTAGAAAGTGTTACAGGGAGGATATTGCTGTTCCATCAGAAACAAGTATGATTGACTTATGAAAACAAGACTTTTTAAAAAAAAAAAAATAGTTACTGTAATATACCGCTGTTACTAACACCTCTTACTACAAACCTTTATATCCTCTATCGACAAGTCTTCCAAGCGGCCTGCCACCGACGTTCCTGCACAATTGACCAACATCTGCACTGAGACTCCACATGTTGCTTTCTCCACAACAGATTTCACATCTTCATAATTGCCACCCACATCCACTGAAATTAACTGTCATAGTAAAACAGCATTGCAACCAAGTCAGCACAACTCTCAGAAAAAAATATACAATTTATTTGCACCTGTAGTAATTTCCAGGAAAGAACTCTGCTTAGAGAGAGTATTATAATGGCCACAATATTTAAGAATTTTCAGTTGCACTTACATGAAAAATACTTAAGTTCCTGGTTTTGAGTATCGGTAATGCATGTCTTCAGCTCTTCGTAAGCCTGGCTCAAGCGTTCTTGGTTTCTTGCAATTAGTGTGACACTTGCACCTCTTCTTAGAAGATTTGCTGCAACTTCCTTTCCAATGCCGCTCGATCCTCCTGTCACCTACAATAAATACAATAAATGTCACAGCTGTTAATATATATGTTAAGGTGGGGATCAGACCATCCAAGTTTCCTCTGAAACACCCCAATCCCAGCTATGTTCTACAGATATTTTGTGACCTACTCAAAGCACACTGCATGTGACAAAGAACTAATTTCCCATCACTCTGTTACCAGTGACATAAACTAACTACTCATTTCAGTTTCTGAAAAGCTATTCCTGTTTCTTGTGTCACACACTGATGTGCCCACATTACCTTTGCTCCATATGATGTCAAGTTAACAGATGTTTAGTTATTTATGGTGTTGGATTCTGTACCAAATGGCATAGCACATGTGTCTGATATTAATGATATGAAAGCAATCAACCATACTGACCCTACCAACATAAGCCAGTTGTAATCAGATGCCCAATCTTGCTCAGCTTGTGTGTTACTGTCAACCAAACACTCAACATATGATGCAGTGAGCTCACAGTGACATGCCACATCAAACTATTTTACTTTACATCACAGCAACAATTTCTAATTCAATCGCTAATCAGTGTATATGTAGAAGGGTTACATTTGCAGCATACTGCTTTCCAATGCAAGAAATTAATATAAGCAAGGAGCTTTTTACTTCTCTGCACCTTTTCTATTCTTTTTTATCACTCTGTTAACTTGTTTACTTTTAAATGTTTCCTGTTAAATGTTGATAGTCACAAATCAATTAACCGTAACAGTTCACAATGTGAACCTCTCATACTTTCCACCATATAGCTGATCTCTTCTGGTCCCTGGCAGATCAGTTCCTGAGAATATATAGAGTATTAAACAACTGATTTCAAGCAAGTTCATTAATCCATTTTATCTAAATATGAGTAATCCTCTCTCTTACTGGCAAATTAAAAAAAAATCGAATATATAAAACAATTATGATACATTTAAGGACAAAACTATTACTTCAAGTAGGTTGTATTGAAGGCCAGCTCCGTAAATTCCTGTCAATTAGTTTGATAGCTAAAATAAAGCAGATATTCATGTACAGGAGTAGAACTTAACTTTTAAAAGTATAATCTGCAACTCTCAACAGTACTTTCCCCATAACAAATCTGTTTATAAAACAAAGATCCTGTAATGAACTTGGATGTGGTGTTATTACCTTACATTTCTTTCAACTGTAAATGCAACACAGACATTACAACACAAATACCCATCAATACCCTATATTTATGTTATAATTTTATTCACATGCACTTCTTCAATGAAAGTGACATTTTAGTCTGTTTCATGGTTTTCACATAACCACGTTCATTCCATAAACACCATGAAAGAAAAAAAAGGAAAAAAAAAGGTACACTAAACTCTCACTAATCCCACCCTTAGTAGTCCGGCCTCTCAGTAACATCCAGCCCACATCCTAAACAATGCACAACAATGAATTATTGTGCACAAAACTTACGTTAGTTGAAACTTCCTGGCAGATTAAAACTGTGTGCCCGACCGAGACTCAAACTCGGGACCTTTGCCTTTCGCGGGCAAGTGCTCTACCAGCTGAGCTACCGAAGCACGACTCACGCCCGGTACTCACAGCTTTACTTCTGCCAGTATCCGTCTCCTACCTTCCAAACTTTACAGAAGCTCTTCTGCGAAACATGCAGAACTAGCACTCCTGAAAGAAAGGATACTGTGGAGACATGGCTTAGCCACAGTGCACACTCCGCTGCAGAGTGAAAATCTCATTCTGGAAACATCCCCCAGGCTGTGGCTAAGCCATGTCTCTACAGTATCCTTTCTTTGAGGAGTGCTAGTTCTGCATGTTTCGCAGAAGAGCTTCTGTAAAGTTTGGAAGGTAGGAGACGGATACTGGCAGAAGTAAAGCTGTGAGTACCGGGCGTGAGTCGTGCTTCGGTAGCTCAGTTGGTAGAGCACTTGCCCGCGAAAGGCAAAGGTGCTGAGTTCGAGTCTCGGTCGGGCACACAGTTTTAATCTGCCAGGAAGTTTCATATCAGCGCACACTCCGCTGCAGAGTGAAAATCTCATTATGTTAGTTAATTATAAAGTTAAACAATGCTACACACATTTGAAATTGTGCCATTCTTTATAGTTCAGTATCATGTCTTCTACAAAGACACATGTTGCAACAGACCTCAAACAGAAACTTGAAATTTCAGATAAAGAAAGATCTTATTTGACAGTATGCAAACCAAATCGATAGTGAGTTGGGAAAACAGAAGGTTATGTGAAAGAGTGTGAATGAAGAACCAGATATAGCTGTTTATATACACTTCGTACAGCAATGCAGTGAAGGCGTTCTCAACGCAGTGACATAAACACACTACTAGTGCAATATTGTGCTCAGAAGAAAGTGTGGATGGAAAGAGAAATATTGTCTCAGTTGTTCCACAAAGTGTTTGTACCAGTAGGTAAAAAAGAGCTGAAGGAGAAAAAGCTTTCACTGAAAGCTACCCTTGCTACTGACAATGTTCTCAGTCATCCTTCTGACTCTTAATGTCCGATGGTATACAAACACTTTCTTCCACCCAATGTGATATCCCTGTTTCAGCCTAGGGACCACAGAATTTTGGACTCAATTCAACATCATTATCGACATGCACTTCTTTTCTCCTTGCCAAACAAATGTCAACATGACTCTGTCAAGACTATGGTGAAAGTGTGGAAAGCAATCAAGTTATGTGATGTTGTTTTGGAAGCAGCCGAGGCATGGTATAGAGTGGGGAGTGTTCTTATAATGAAAAGTTGAAATAAAGTTTGGCCATCCAATGATGCATAGTTGGATCTAGAACTGAGAAACAGGAATGAGCCAGTCAATTCGGAAACATCAATTCCTAATAGTTTGTACACTGCAATGTTCCACATACTCCCAAGAGAAGGAGAAATTAATGATGATGATTAGGCTAAGTGGCCAAATGAGGGAAACTAGGAGACAGACCACACTTTAACAGATGAAGAAATAATAAAAATCATGCAGGAAAGTATTGATGAAAGTGATGAAGAAGAGGACATAGGACAAGAGAGCATGAAAATTTCTTACATTGCTGGTGCTAGAGCTGCAGATGTGTTCCTGGAATACCTTAAGCAACAACCAGATACATGCAGTACCGATATAATGCTTTTAAATCAGGTGTGTGATAAAGCATGCTGCCACTGTGTATCAATGTTGTGACAATTAAAAATTTGGGACATTTCACAGTGAGTGATACTACTGTATAATTATGTACACACTCAAGGAAAACAAAATTTTATGAAATATATGTGCCAAGTTTTTAAAATTGCATCTTTGGATTTAATAAAATATAATCCCTATCTTTTTAAAATAAATTTCAAACACACTCAATAATACAGTATTTGTGCTAATCTGGCACCCAAATGTTCAAGGAATGGCTGGATTCAATTTACAGAAAATGTCATATGGGAAACCGTTGATTCACCTGATATTAGCCACATTTCTAATTGTCGTCAACCAGCACTACACAGTCTTAACAGTCACAAATTTGCCACTCGTGAACACTTTAATTATAAGTCAATATATTAAAAAAGATAAGTTTTCTACTTACAATGGCATGTTTTCCTTTGAGGCTGACTTTTTTGCTCTTTTGTCGTAAGATCCAAATGAGAAATATTACAAACACAAGTGTAATGGTAACAGCCAACAAAATCAACATTTTCGCACCTGAAAACAAAATTTCACTCTAGTTTAATATACAACCAGTTAAATTTATGCACAAAACATAATACCTACTCTGCCAACAGTACACATCATCACGTGCCAATCATTAAAGCTGTCTCATTCCTGTACATACAGCCGGCCGGAATGGTCGCTACAGTCTGAAACCAAGCGACCGCTACGGTCGCAGGTTCGAATCCTGTCTCGGGCATGGATGTGTGTGATGTCCTTAGGTTAGTTAGGTTTAATTAGTTCTAAGTTCTAGGCGACTGATGACCTCAGAAGTTAAGTCGCATAGTGCTCAAAGCCATTTGAACCATTTGAGCCTATACATACACAAAAGACATTCCTACAAGAAATATGCCTAATGTCTTGTGAGAATGTATTTCCTTTTGTAAATGTCACTGGACCATAAAGCTTTCTTGGCTTCTATGTAAAAGCTTACATATTATATGCAATGAATTACTGAACTAATTTAATGCTTTCAAGAGAAGAATTAAAACTTGGAAACATTCTTGATGTCATGTGGGTCACGTAATCTACACAGTATTTCAATCTGAGCCTTTTAACTTTTCCGCAATACATTACTCAAATAATCCCACATGCTCATACTGTGATCTAAATGCCTATTATTATCATCATTATTATTATTGGGAAGGTTTTGTAATACTGTTGTACTAAGCTTGTTCCCCACAGATAAGTAGAATTCTCAGCCACGTATGTAATAGCTCTTTGGAGCAGGGTGTTTTCCCTGATAGACTGAAATATGCCATTGTAAAACCATTGCATAAAAAGGGGGATATGTCGGATGTCAACAACTACCGCCCAATCTCTCTTCTGACAGCTCTATCAAAAATTTTTGAGAAAGTAATGTATTCAAGAGTAGCCTCCCATATTTGTAAAAATAAAGTACTAACAAAATGTCAGTTTGGTTTTCAGAAAGGCTTTTCAACAGAAAATGCTATATATGCTTTCACTGATCAAATATTAAATGCTCTGAATAACCGGACATCACCCATTGGTATTTTTTGTGATCTCTCAAAGGCCTTTGATTGTGTAAATCATGGAATTCTTTTAGATAAGCTAAATCATTATGGTTTGAGTGGGGCAGTGCACAAATGGTTTAATTCATACTTAACTGGAAGAATGCAGAAAGTTGAAATAAGTGGTTCGTGTAATGTTAAAACAGCTGATTCCTCAAACTGGGGTGCTATCAAGCACGGGGTCCCACAGGGTTCGGTCTTAGGTCCTTTACTGTTCTTGATATACATTAATGACTTACCATTCCACATTGATGAAGATGCAAAGTTAGTTCTTTTTGCTGATGATACAAGTATAGTAATAACATCCAAAAACCAAGAACTAAGTGATGTAATTGTAAATGATGTTTTTCACAAAATTATTAAGTGGTTCTCAGCAAACGGACTCTCTTTAAATTTTGATAAAACACAGTATATACAGTTCCGTACAGTAAATGGCAAAACTCCAGTAATAAATATAGAATTTGAACAGAAGTCTGTAGCTAAGGTAGAATTTTCAAAATTTTTAGGTGTGTCCATTGATGAGAGGTTAAACTGGAAGCAACACATTGATGGTCTGCTGAAACGTCTGAGTTCAGCTACGTATGCTATTAGGGTTATTGCAAATTTTGGTGATAAGAATCTCAGTAAATTAGCTTACTATGCCTACTTTCATTCACTGCTTTCGTATGGCATCATATTCTGGGGTAATTCATCGTTGAGTAGAAAAGTATTCATTGCACAAAAACGTGTAATCAGAATAATTGCTGGAGCCCACCCACGGTCATCCTGCAGACATCTATTTAAGGATCTAGGGATCCTCACAGTAACCTCACAGTATATATATTCCCTTATGAAATTTGTTGATAATAATCCAACCCAATTCAAAAGTAATAGCAGTGTGCATACCTATAACACCAGGAGAAAGGATGATCTTCACTATGCAGGGTTAAATCTGACTTTGGCACAGAAAGGGGTAAATTATGCTGCCACAAAAGTCTTTGGGCACCTACCAAACAGCATCAAAAGCCTGACAGATAGCCAACTAACATTTAAAAATAAATTAAAAGAATTTCTAGATGACAACTCCTTCTACTCATTGGCTGAATTTTTAGATATAAAGTAAGAAAAAAAAAAAAAAAACTTAATCATTAGTGTCATGCAATATTTTGTGTAATGTAATTTCTTGTACAGACATCTTTTATTAACCTGACACGTTCCACATCATTACGAAGTGTCGTATTCATGATCTATGGAACAAGTATTAATCTAATCTAATCTAATCTAATCTACTTTTGGTATTCATTGGTTCTGGTCAGTTATAAGATAGGATCTTAAGGCCCTAACTGGTCAGGTCAAATATGCAATAAATAAAATAATATAAAATTAAAAAAAAAACAATCTAATCTACTCACCAAGTGGCAGCAGAGGAGCACACACACACACACACACACACACACACACACACACACACAACAGGATTAAACTTTTACAAGCTTCCGGAGCAAGTGGCTCCTTCTGACAGAAGTTCTGGGTGGTAGTCATGCCGATATGAAAGGCCAAATAGTGCTTACATAACAGCTGGTGCATCTACATCTATGTGATTGCTCGTACATCTACATCTATGTGATTGCTCTGCTATACACAATAAAGTGCCTGGCAGAGGGCTCACAGAACCATCTTCAAGCTGTCTTTCTACCATTCCACTCTCGAACGGCGCGTGGGAAAAGCGAGCTCTTAAACTTTTCTGTGCGAGCCCTGATCTATCTTTTTATATTATGATGATCATTTCTCCCTATGTAGGTGGGTGCCAACAGAAATGTTTTCGAAATCGGAGGAGAAAACTGGTGATTGAAATTTCACGAGAAGGTCCCGTCGCAACGAAAAACGCTTTTGTTTTAATGACTGCCACTCCAATTCATGTATCATGTCTGTGGCACTATCTCCCCTACTTCGTAATAATACAAAATGAGCTGCCCTTCTTTGTTCTTTTTCAATGTCATCTGTCGTTCCATCTGATGCAGATCCCACACCGCACAGTAATACTCCAGAACAGAGTGGACAATTGTAATGTAAGCAGTCTCTTTAGTAGTCCTGTTGCACCTTCTAAGTGTTCTGTCAATGTAACACAGTCTTTGGTTGGCTCTACCCACAACATTATCTATGTGATTGTTCCAATTTAGGATATTTGTAATTGTAATCCCTAAGTATTTATTTGAATTTACAGCCTTCATATTTGTGTGACTTATAGTGTAATCAAAATTTAGCACTCATTACTTCATGAGTATAAAGAGTGTTTCGCTAGAACGATATTTTCTGAATCCGTGCTGACTACATGCCAATAAAGCGTTTTCTTCGAGGTACTTAATAATGTTCGAGTACAGTATAAGCCTATATTCCAAAACCCTACTGCAAATCGACATTAGTTATATGGGCCTGTAATTCAATGGATTACTCCTATTTCCCTTTTTGGGTATTGGTGTGACTTGAGCAATTTTCCAGTCTTTAAGTAGAGATCTTTCTGTGAACGAGCAATTGTATATAATTGCTAAATATGGAGCTATTGTATCAGCTTACTCTGAGAGGACATGACGTGTCGTTTCACAGGTGGCTCTCCCTTTCCTAGTATATGTTTTGCCAGTTACAGGGCTGGAATAGGTGGTGGCAGGAGGGTGCATAGGGTAAGTCTTGCAGCGGGGACCATCACAGGGGTAGGAGCCAGAGGGTGGGAGATGGGTGCAGGAGCATAGAGTCAGACAAGGATATTGCAGAGATTGAGAGGGTGACAAAAAGCTATTCTAGGTGTGGTGGGCAAAATCTCAGACAGGATGGATCTCATTTCAGGGCATGATTTTAGGAAGTCAGGGCCTTGTCGAACAAGCTGACTGATACATTCAAGACCAAGATAGTACTGGGTGACAAATGGTGTGCTCAGACGTTGTTTTTTGGAGGGGTCACCAGGAGTGGACATGATGGCTCAGAAAATCTGCTAGTGAACTAGACTCTTGAGAGAGTTACGTCCAGTGAAGGCTGAAGTGAGAGTTGTGGTGTATTGCTTTAAAGAGTCTGCATCCGAACAACCATGTTTGCCTTGAATGTCAGGGCTGTATGGGAGAGAATGTTTGACATGGAAAGGATGGCAACTGTCAAAATGGAAGTACTGTTTTTTGTTGGTATGTTTTATGTGGACGGAAGTGTGTAGCTGGTCTTCGGTGAGGATGAGCTTCACCATGATGATATTCTTGCCATATGGACTCGGGGCGAGCCTGACCTGTTAAAAATTGCTGGAATCTCTAAAGACCTTCTCCCAATTAAGTTTCATGTGGTCACATCCCGAATCCCATGCCACTTTCCTTGATGTGATCTCCACGCTTCTGTCCACATCAGACCTACCAAAAAACAACAGTACTCCCATTTTGACAGTTGCCAGCCTTTCCATGTCAAATGTTCCCTCCCATACAGCCTTGGCATTTGAGCCAAACATGTTTGTTCGGATGCAGACAATTTACAGTAATACACCACCACTCTCACTTCAGCCTTCACTGGATGTAATTATCTCAAGACCCTAGTTGACAAGGAGATTTCCCGGGTCATCACATCCAATCCTGGTGATTCCCCCAAAAAACAACTTCTGAGCACACCACTAGCACTGATCTTGAACTTATCAATCAGCTAGTTCGACAAGGCCATGGATTCCTAAAATCATGTCCTGAAATGAGATTCATCCTGTCTGAGATTTTGCCCACTACACCCAGAATAGCTTTTTGTCACCCTCCCAATGTGTGCAATATCTTTGCCAGACCCTATGCTCCTTCTGCACCCATCTCCCTACCCTCCCTGCCCCTCTGGCTGTCCCCACTGCAAGACTTGCCCTATGCACCCTCCTGCCACCACCTATTCAGCCCTGTAACTGACAAAACATATACTAGCAAAGGGAGAGCTACCTGTGAAACATCATGTCACATACAACCTTTTATGTAAATACTGTTTGGCCTTTTATATCAGCATGAATATTACCGAGTTATCAGTAAGGAAGAATGTGCATAGGCACAGGTTGTATACAGGCAACACATAATATCCTATTGCAGTCATGACCTCAGTGCCTGTTTCACCACACGCACTATCTCGATTCTTCCCCCAGACACCAGCTCCTCAGAACTCTGCTGGTGGGAACTAGCACTACATGTCCTTTGTTCACGCCACCCACCTGGCCTTAATTTATGTTAATTCTTTCTGTCTCCGCATTTATTCACAGGCAATACTCATTTCTTTGCTATATTTTAGTTTTCTACATCTTTCATTTTCTGACTTGCCTATTTTTCACCATCCCGTCCCACCTCTGTTACATGCAATGCACTTAGCCTTTCACTCTTATTAACTCACGCATGGTGTTTTAGTAGTAATCTCTGTCTTGCATATTAGCATATTACCCTGTCTTCCACCTTTAAGCTTGCAGGTTTTCAAATCTCATCCACTGCAGTACCCAACAATCAGTCCTTCTTCCTTACCCTGCCCTGTAAGTCTCCCCTGTCCCGGGTTTTGGTGACTTTTCTAAACTGTATCCCTTCCCCTACACATTTCCACTTCTTTTCCTTCACCCCTCTTCCTTCCCCTTCAACTCTTCTGCCAGAAGAAGGAGCCACTGGCTCCAAAAGCTTGTAAAAGTTAAATCCTTTTGTGTGTGTGTGTGTTTAGGGCACTCCATAACAAAGTTATTAGTGCCTTTATGTTGCAAAATTGCCTCAGATGAATATCATTAAAACAGAGAAAACAAAAAAAAAGTCTAAAATATAATTTCACTTAGAATTACAATCACTCTATTCCACTATCACTCACATCCACTTACCCATTACAGTGAGGTGATAAATGACACGGGATACCTCCTAATATCATGCCAGATCTCCTTTTGACCAGCATATTGCAGCAACTCTACATGGCATGGACTCAACAATTTTTCTGAAGCTCCCAGCAGAAATAGAGTCATCCTGCATTTGGAGCCGACCATAATTGCAAAAGTGTTGCCAGTGCATGATTTTGTGCATGAACTAACCTCTTGATTAAACCCCATAAATGTTCAATGGGACTCATGTCGGGCAGTCTGGGTGGCCATATCATTCACTCTAACCGTCTTCAAATCAACTGCTAACAATTGTGTCCCAGTAATATGCACACTCCAGAATGAGATTTTCACTCTGCAGCGGAGTGTGCGCTGATATGAAACTTACTGGCAGATTAAAACTGTGTGCCCGACCGAGACTCGAACTCGGGACCTTTGCCTTTCGCGGGCAAGTGCTCTACCATCTGAGCTACCGAAGCACGACTCACGCCCGGTACTCACAGCTTTACTTCTGCCAGTACCTCGTCTCCTACCTTCCAAACTTTACAGAAGCTCTCCTGCGGACCTTGCAGAACTAGCACTCCTGAAAGAAAGGATATTGCGGAGACATGGCTTAGCCACAGCCTGGGGGATGTTTCCAGAATGAGATTTTCACTCTGCAGCGGAGTGTGCGCTGATATGAAACTTACTGGCAGATTAAAACTGTGTGCCCGACCGAGACTCGAACTCGGGACCTTTGCCTTTCGCGGGCAAGTGCTCTACCATCTGAGCTACCGAAGCACGACTCACGCCCGGTACTCACAGCTTTACTTCTGCCAGTACCTCGTCTCCTACCTTCCAAACTTTACAGAAGCTCTCCTGCGGACCTTGCAGAACTAGCACTCCTGAAAGAAAGGATATTGCGGAGACATGGCTTAGCCACAGCCTGATTAATATGCACACTGTCACCCATAAAAATTCAATTGGTGTTTGGGAACAAGAAGTCCATGTACAACTGCAAAAGGTCTCTGAATAGCCAAACATAACCATTTCCAGTCAATGATTGGTTCCGTTGGACCAGAGGACCCAGTCCATTCCATGTAAACAGAGCCCGCCCCATTATGAAGCCACCACCAGCTTGCACAGTGCCTTGTTGACAACTTGGCTCCATGGTTTCGTGGGTTCTGCACCACCTCAAACACTACCATCAGACCTTACCAACTGAAATCAGGATTCATCTGACTAGGCCACAGTTTTCCAGTCATCTAGGATCCAACCAATATGGTCACAAGCCCAGGAGAGATGCTCCAGGAAATGTCGTGCTCTCAGGAAAAGGTACTCTAATTGGTTGTCTGCTGCCATAGCCTATTAACACCAAATTTTGCCACACTGTCCTAACAGATAAATTTGTCTCATATTGATTTCTGTGGATATTTCACTCTGAGTTGCTTGTCGGTTAGTACTGACAATGCTATATAAATGCCGCTGCTCTTGGTGAAGGCTGTCAGCCAGTGCACTGTTCATAGTGAGAGGTAGTGGCTGAAATTTTACATTCTCAGCAGACTTGTGACACTGTGGATCTCAGAATATTGAATTCCCTAATGGTTTTCGAAATGGAATGTCTCACGTGTGTAGCTACAACTACCATTTTGTATTCAAAGTCTTAATTCCCATCATATTGCCCAACCACATTGGAAACCTTTTCACATGAATCACCTTAGTGCAAATGACAGCTCCACTAATGCACTGTCCATTTGTACCCTGTTTACACGATACTTCCGCCATCTATTTATGTGCATATCGCAATCCCATGACTTTTTTCACCTCAGCGTAGTACGCAAACAATATTTTTTTTCTTGTCAGTGTTAAAATATTTAATTTAAACCTTAACCGAACCACAGAACAAAGAATAAAAAAGTAAATCGAGATAATGTGTAATGCGACTGGCTGATCACTTCCTAAAACCCAAGATGAGCCAGGCAGCTTACACATTTTTTACCTTCTCCCGGAACTTTAGGGGAAATATCTGACATCTCACAAAATTTTAAAAATCATACCACGTTTGTCTCATTGTCAGCTAAAATAAAGGGCAGATCAACTAGCAAACTAACCTTTGACCTCTAGCCTGAATATAAAATACAATCAGTTACAGCCTGACATATATACTGCAAGCACCCTGGGCCCTTGCACCAGAGCAGGGACCCATGTTATCTGACAGTACCTTATCGGAAGATGCGGCCAAAATGGAGTGGTTTTCGAATGGGAATTGCAAATGTTTGATGACAAGGTGACAAGACAACCGAATCCTCCACTGGAAAACACGTCTGGTATGTCATACAAGGCATTAGTGACAGTACCTGTGTCATATGGTAGGAATGTCTTACCAACGCACCTAATTTGTATGCCTGGTATGTGAGTGAGATTGCCTCCTTGACCAATTTATGTATTCATATGAATGATCACTCTCAAGGAAATGATGAAAACACAATAATTTGTCTAATAAGCTGCAACAAATGAACGCAACAGTTTCACAATCGCACAGTTTTCCTGTGTTCTGTCAAAACATATGTTTTTAACGTTTTTGAAGTTGTGTTCTGTTTTGAAAGTTTGACTCTTGAATTACTTTGTTATAACATAGTTCATACCTGTCTATTTGTTGTTTTCATTTCTGTGAGACACCTACGAAATGTGTCTACAAAGTATCCGACCTTTGATTTTCCCACGCAAAATAGAGACAATATCATGGTACCACCCTACATAGTAAGGAAGAGACCTTTATGCACATCAGTGAATTTTGTCCCCGCTTTCCAGCACATCAGTCGCTGCCTGTTGGTCGCAAGGTGCTACACAATGTGTTCATCGGATTACTGACTCTCTCAAGATGACTGAATGTGCTGAGCAAAGATACTGCATCAAATTTTGACAAGAGCTTGGTGATTCTCAAATTGAAACAATTTGTAAGATCCAGCAGGTGTTCAGAGAAGATGCGAAGGGTGTAACACAAATTAAGGCGTGCTTAACCAATTCAAAAATAGCCACACATTAGTGGAGAGTGACCAGCATTCTGGCAGGTCACTCACTGCTCCGAGTGCAGCTGTTGTTGAGAAGGTGCAAAATTTGGTGATTGCAGATCGTCATTTGCCCATGCGGGAGACTGCTCAAGAGGTTGGAGTGAGTAAAGATTCTGCACATGCAATTTTGCGTGATGATCTGAACATGCACCAATGGCTGCGAAATTCGTGCCCAAGTTGTTGTCATCGGGGCAAAAACACCTCCATTTCGACATTGAACGGGACCTCCTGGACACCAACAACAATGATCCTGAGTTTATGAATTCCTTGATAACTTGGTGTACAGGTATGACCCAGAAACAAAAAGACAGTTGTCGCAATTGAAGCATCCAGAGCCCCTGAGGCCAAAGAAAGTGCGGCAGGTGCGAAGCACGATCAAGGTGATGCTAACTGTCTTCTTTGATATCCGTGGAATTGTGCATCACGAATGCACACTGGAAGAACAAACAGTGACAAAGGAGTACTATCGAGATGTTCTCTGGCAGTTTGGTGCGAAAGACCAGGCGCGTGGATGGCGAAAAACTGGCAACTGCATCACGACAATGGCCCCGCACATTCATCCCATTTGAGCCAAAATTTCTTGGCCAAACATGGAATTACAGTATTCGCCAACCTCTGTACTCTCCAGAAATGACTTCTTGCAATTTCAAGGTTGTTTCCAAAATTGAAGATACCACTGAAAGGATCCTGTTTTGAGAGCAGAGAAGAGAGAATGCGGAACACGAGGACAGAACTGAATGTCAGTCCAAAAGAAGCCTTCCAGAGGTTTTTCCGGCAGTGGAAGGATAGGTGGGCTAAGTATGTGCAAGCACAAGGGGCCTACTTTGAAGGGGATTAGGGTCAGAACCCCGTCAGGTAGTCAAAATATTTTTTCAGCCAAACGTTGGATACTTTTTAGACCGGCCTCGTATGTGGTATCTCTCCTGCTCTCAATATTTATCATGTTTACTTGCGATGGTATTCTTACCACATGACTTACACTATATAAACGGCGTATAGTATGACAACTGCCAAGACTACAAAAGGGGAACAAACATTTCAGTGACCAGATGGACAGTTCAGAATGTTGTGCAGAAAAAAAAGTGAAGGACAGGAGAGAGATGAGGTTCGAACACGGATCATCCGCACGGCAGTCCAACATCATGACCACTGAGGCACGACAAAGCTGCTCTATATTGCACTTCTTATCCTTCGACTGTTCAATGTTTCTATTTTGCCTTTTTTCCATAGTTCAGAACATCTTCTTCCTGTTTTCATGCTTGATCTGCATCCACTGAGCCATCTACCACAAAATCTGAAGGGGAGTTCCTTTGTTAGATCTGCTTCTAAATATAGCTGGATCATTTTGGCACTCATACTAGTGCAGTTTCTCCGGTACCTCACTAAAATTCTTGGCCTCTTCAGTAGCTGTGTGGCAGTTAGCTCCAGTTCTGAATCAGTGTCAGTAGTTGGCCTATATCACGTGTCAAAAGATTATGAATCACAAAAAGGTTCATTGTTCAAACATGATTTGCAAAAACTGCCTCCATGGGAGGACAAATGGTTTGGTATGCTTGTGAATGTGGAAAAGCAGAAACCTGTGCATCTCACACACCATGAGGAGCTACTTCTGAATGGCAAGTGGCAACAACCCAGGCTCAGGCAGAGTATTTGGTGTGATTACATCTTTAGTACCTATGACTATATGGTGATGCACATGGACTTCGTGCTACAATGGTGTAACAAAATGATTTATTAAGGGTAGCCTGCAAGTATTCCAGTATTAATTGCTTGAACCCATGCTGGATCTCTGGCATATCCTGTGAGTTATTCAGAGTTCCATCCACACTGGATTGCCTTTGTGGATGCAGGCAGATTGTTGGCTACATGAAAATATTCCTAGGCATCATTATATATAGTTCATAATGAATAAGCTTTCATAGCATTGTTACTCAAAGTTCATGTTTTGTTTTTTGTTCAGTACTATTTGCTACAGGCGTCCATGTGCACAATCTAAGAAGCAGGTTGTACCTATTTTTGACCGCTTTCTGTTTGAATGCCACATAGTAATTATGGTCTTGATATAGGCAATCACATCACTCAATATTTCCGTGTTCTAAGCATTGCGTGTTACACTATAATGGTATAATTTTAAGACTAGTTGTGTTAGTTCCAGACTTTGGGTTGAACACCATTGTATTTCAATTATCTCCAAAAGCTTTTATGGATTCAGTCTAACTTTGGTATTTATGTTGGCACTTACTTAGCTATGCTGTCATAAAGGTACTTGCAGTTTTGTGATGATATAATATATATTGAATTTATTGTAAATATAATGTATAGGATGTATTAACTATGTTTTGTCAGGAAGAAATCATCAAAAAGTTTTTAATTCTTATACTTGGAATCACAGTTGGTTTTAAATTACGTATTTCACTTTTAATGGTGGAAACTATGCACTGCAGCGACACCTGTCGTACTTGTTGCCAGTTCATCTTGTGCACTGGCTGTTAACAGTCAGTCTTGTGGCACCCTAATAGGCATGATGTGTGATCATATGGCTGCAATCTTGTGGCTATTTACATACACAGTAATTTTAACTTTTATTTTTGGCAAGCCAACACATCATTCATGTCATATGTCATGCATTTGGTGATTTAATGGAAAGATTTTGTGTGCATATGGCACAAGATTTTTATAAAAACCTGTGAGAAGGTATGTTGTCACTGACTCATCTATGCGTTAATCTGGCATTATCTGTTTAACATTTTGTAGCACCTATTGTAGTGTTATTACAGATCTGATGATAGTATCATAGTTTACCGAAACCAATTAGTCTATCCACAATACAGTGTTTTATTGCTATGGCAGATACAAAGATTTTCTTCTCCTAAAGAATATAAGATGGGTACAAAGAATAACCAATGAAGATATTCTGAATCAAATTGAATAGGAGATATCTTCATTGCACAACTTGACTAAACTGGGGATAGGTTGGTAAGACATATTTTGAAGCTGAAGTAGTAGTTTGTTTTTAAATAGAGAGAGGGGGGAGGGTAATTGTAGTAAAGGGAGACCAAGGGTTGACTACAGGAAGCACATTAAAATGAATGTAGGCTTGTGTAAGACAACCTAGAATGGCGAACTGCATCGCAACAGCCTTGAGACTGCGTACAACAGCAGTAGAAATGCCATCACCTCATTAGCCACTCTTTCTATAAATTATGTGATGTGAGGATTGATAATCTCAGTTAGCTTCATGGTAGTAGTAGTAATAGTAATAATAATAATAATAATAATAATAATAATAATATCAAGTGGCAACAATAGCAAGCTGAGAAAACTTATGAAACATTTATCCAATCTGAACAAGACAGTGTCCATATTTATCTGTAATACAGCATTACAAATGAAGCAGTTTTTACCTAGGGAATACTGCGGAAGTGGTTAGTGTTACCACTAAGAAGCCTAGCATGAGTGGAGAAATATTTCGTTCATGCAAAGTAACTACTGTCAGCTACATTTTTAGATTTTGAATTAACTACTGGACATTATGATAATTTTCTAGCGCATATTTTATCAACTTGCTGACATTACCATGTAACTGAATGCCACACTGACAGTATCTCACACCACACAAAACTGTCATGTGACATTTGCATATCCATATGAACGTGGCTCATTATGGGTTATACTTACACTTAATTAACAGAACGTTTCAGCGCGTGTGTGTGTGAAAGAGAGAGAGAGAGAGAGAGAGAGAGAGAGAGAGAGAGAGAGAGAGAGAGAGAGAGAACATTTTCCTCCATACAAACGAGCCTATAATAGGAATATGGGTTACAAACATATTTTCAGTGTCTACGAAGTAGTAGACGTTGTATGGCTACATACTTCTGTTGGCATAGAAGGTGTTCCTTCATGAAATTAGATTTTTTCCGGTTAAAAAAACGAGACGGCCTTTTTGCTATGGCCATTAAAGGTAATTACGATCCGTTCGATAGATCCCCCTCACAGAATTACGAGAATTGTTAAACACTACTATTCAATTTCAACCACATACACAAAAATCTGACTAAACAAAGTTTTGAAAATAGACCGGAGGTATTATAGAAGTTGTTATGCCTCAGTACAGCCCCAAAAAAACACTACATCACGACGCTAGTTAGTCACATTAATTCTATTGCGTTCACACACCATTCGAAGACATCTGACATTGTTCACTGCAGCTCATTTTCCAAATACAGTTTATACTGACCGGTAACACCTGTAGATGTTGTCACACGATATAAACAACTACTAACTTTGCCAGCTAGTATACTTACAATCTTTGGTCTGCAACGCCGATTCAAAGATGTAAGTAAATACCTGTCAAATGGCACATGTCAACTAGCAAGTAAACTTCTGCAAGTCGCTTGCAGAAGCTAATTGTAAGTTACTCGACATGGAAACACCTTCAACAAGTCGACTTCCGCTATCTCCGTCTACTTTAAGAAGTAGTTTCCGCAAAGTAGTGGAAAGAGTTTCTTGCATTTTGCTGCAAGAACTTGCCACTTGCTGTTAGTTTTTCTCAAATTTGCAGGAGTTTTGTGTGTTCAATACCGGTATAACAACGTCAGGATTGAAAGAGAGAATGACACAAAGACAGATGAACGAACCAAAGAAATGTATAAAACCTAAACTTGTTTCAAATCAATTCAATGTTCCCCAGTAACCGATTTCACATCTATCGCTGAACAGCGACCTTAAAAGTCTTGCAATTCCAATACAGTATATCGATCTCAATAGGCAACAAAGAAACGCATAGTGCATCCTTTACGTCGTAATACACGTGTGTTTGCTTATTTGACCTTCAGTGTGAGTGCACTATTTAGAAACTAACAGCGAAAATTGGAATATGTTCAATTTCTTGACAGGTTTCGAAGCAACTGCTCTATTATTCCATATTAAAAGACTAATAATACTGGTAGGGAATGGAAACTTAAGATTGTTAAGATCTGAAAGTAATTGTTCTCAAAGTTGATCATTCATTTTATTTATTTATTTCAAATTCCATGAATCCATATAGTGATGAATCACAAGGATGTGGAACAAGTCAGGTTTACATATTTATAGATGCACAATGCACATTAGTACAATGACAGGAAAGTAGCAATATGGTGATATAAGCTTAAAGGGTGTACTAAAATTAAATAGATACAGTTCAAATACATGTGCTGTAAAATACTGTGAATAACTTTTGGTGCAGAAAAAAGAAGATTCGTAGATTGATCATCTTAGACAGCGAAAACAAATTACACTAACATAATATAAACAGAGACTAGAATATGAACAGGAAATATAATGAAAGATTACAAATACAGTCAATGAGTATGCCTACTCTGCTGTAGGCTTTGATATCAGATGGAAGAGAATTGAAAAGTTTTGTGGCAGAATAATGAACTCCTTTTTGTACGATACTTAGCTGTATTAGATATCTGTGTAAATCATTTTTAGACCTTGTATTGTGATTATGGTATGCACTATTGGATGTGAAAAGAGAGTCGTTATTTAAGACAAAAATCATCAAAGAAAATCAGTACTGACATGTGGTGGTTAATACTTGGAGCTTACAGAACAGGTTTCTGCAAGAAAGGCAAAGGTCCCGAGTTCGAGTCTCGGTCGGGCACACAGTTTTAATCTGCCAGGAAGTTTCATATCAGCGCAAACTCCGCTGCAGAGTGAAAATCTCATTCTGGAAACATCCCCCAGGCTGTGGCTAAGCCATGTCTCCGCAATATCCTTTCTTTCAGGAGTGCTAGTTCTGCAAGTTTCGCAGAAGAGCTTCTGTAAAGTTTGGAAGGTAGGAGACGGATACTAGCAGAAGTAAAGCTGTGAGTACCGGACGTGAGTCGTGCTTCGGTAGCTCAGTTGGTAGAGCACTTGCCCGCGAAAGGCAAAGGTCCCGAGTTCGAGTCTCGGTCGGGCACACAGTTTTAATCTGCCAGGAAGTTTCATATCAGCGCACACTCCGCTGCAGAGTGAAAATCTCATTCTGGAAACATCCCCCAGGCTGTGGCTAAGCCATGTCTCCGCAATATCCTTTCTTTCAGGAGTGCTAGTTCTGCAAGTTTCGCAGAAGAGCTTCTGTAAAGTTTGGAAGGTAGGAGACGGATACTGGCAGAAGTAAAGCTGTGAGTACCAGACGTGAGTCGTGCTTCGGTAGCTCAGTTGGTAGAGCACTTGCCCGCGAAAGGCAAAGGTCCCGAGTTTGAGTCTCGGTCGGGCACACAGTTTTAATCTGCCAGGAAGTTTCAACTTTGGCATCGATTTGTTTTCGAATCTCACAACATATTCTGAACTCATACATAGTGAGGTATCTTGAACAGTATGACCTCCTCAACGCCAACCACTATGGTTTTCGAAAACATCGATCATGTGAAATCCATCTCGCACCTTCTTACAAGACATACTGAGAGCTTTGTTTGGTGTCAGCATTAGACACCACGCTGGAGGTTACGATAATCGATAGCGGTCCAGCACTTGCAATCTCTCTGGACTCGTTGGCGCTTGCAGCGCCGCCATATGGTACGGACAGAGACTTGCAGATCGCACCGGCCGAGTCAGCTACAGGTCGTGAGCGAAGTCAGATTAGAATAGCCTTCAGCTCGATACTAGGTTCACAGCCTCTAGTTCGCGTATATATTACGCACATAATACCAGAATTGTGTTATCTTTATTGTTGTATAATCCAGTTAATGTTTGTTAATGAGTAATTTGTATTCAAGAAAGATAGTTGTTATTAGTTAAGTTCCTGGAGTGCAGTAGCAGGACAAAGTTAAGTTAAAGTTATTTACTAAAGTATTCCAGTATTGATTATTATAGAATGTTGCAGATTCCTACAACCACCCCACTCGTGCTAGCCTCTATCGTCCTACTGCAAATCCCAGGGGTACTGACCGAAGTGCATCCTGCATTTCTGTGAGGTCATGACACGCTATCATCGACCAACACATCACTTTGGATAAAGACAGACAGGTAGATGCAGTGTTTCTTGATTTCCAAAAAGTATTTTATTCAGTATTGCACCTTTCTCTCCCACGAGGCACTGCCTTATCATAGCACTGTCCATGTGGGCGGGAGAGTTTGTGTGGTCCAAGGAAGCTGAGAGCTATATCAGTGGTAGCTAGCTACTGGCAGGTCCAACCTAGCCAGCCACGTCTTAGCAGAGGAGCCAGACAAAGTGTGCCTCACATGACACTCCTTATATCCTATATATCCTATTCCTTACCCTCTCCTCAATTACCATTCCTTTTCTTTCTCTAATTACCTTAACACACCACTGCCTTGTGGTTGGTCTTGGGAGGGATGAAGGCTAAGGGAGAAAACCCTGAAAGAAAGGAGTGGGGCCCCAAAGGCGGTTGGAAGGTGTACTACGTCCCCTTTCGGCAGCTTCTGCAATCAAAGTGATACCAGACGTATTGGCTTGCCTTTCCTCTGAATATTATCATTTAGGTCAAGAGGGAGACCTTGATGATTGGGCAACTTACGTGTCTTCATATTTATCGCTCAGGCTTGTAGCATCCTGGAGAGGACACTTCAGCGACATCCGAGGACTTCGGCACAACATGGGAAGAGGCAGTTACCGGTTGTAAGCTCTGTCTGATAGGCGTAAGACTCGAGTGCCAGGAGCTACTTCCGACGGTGGGAGAGATCATTGCATCTCATTGGACAGCTACCGCCCGCCAGAAGCTGGGCACCTCCCACCCAATAAGGTGCTGTCCCGCCACTATCCGCCTGCTTCACGGGGTGTGTGCAGCCTAGCACAAGTGGGTTGATATAGTACACCTGCTAAAAACAAAAATGAAATAATACAGAAATCACTATTTCGTATTGTCACCCTTGTGGACTGTACTGTGCCACCATCCGATGGAACAGAGCTAATTATTGCTTTAAAAATATGCTCCTCAAGCGACACTGTCAACACCCTAAATGTGTAAGCTGCCACCTTATCATCCAGTATGGAAGAGAAGGATCTGTTTTATTATTTACTCAGCGACAGAATAGCCAAGGTACCTAGCACTGAGACACTGTATATTCTAGGGGACTTAAATGCTAGAGTTGGATCAGAGAATGACATATGGCCAAATTGCCTGGGACATTATGGGGTGGGAAAAATGAATGAACATGGCCAGAGACTGCTTGAAGTTTGCTGCTTTTATGGACTCTGCATTACAAACACATATTTCCAGCTTAAGGATAAGCACAAGGTGTCCTGGGGACGCCCGCGCTCTCATCACTGGCATCAACTTGACTTAGTTCACAGCTAGGGGTACTGGTCTCAAGAATATGCTACTGACACGAAGTTATCATAGTGCTGATTGCAACACTGACCACTCCCTGGTGGCGTGCACATTGAGGCTCACTCCTAAGAAATAACACCACACTAAACCGAGAGGTCATCCTTGTATCAACACAGATCATGTTCATGACACACAAAGAAAGCAGGATTTTGCCAGTAATTTTGAAAGTGCTTTCCCAGGAAACGTGCAAGCAGAAAGGAATGTTGATAAGAAATGTTCAAAACTCTCGGGTGCAATCTACAACTCAGCATTATTTACCTATGGAATAAAAGGAAAAGGAAATAAGGACTGGTACGAGCAAAATTTGGAAGGAATTGAACCAGTCACTGAGGCTAAATGGAAAGCCCTGCTTGCTTACAAAAGAAACCCAAATGAAAGAACTCGAGATAACCTACGAAAAGCAAAGAACAGAGCACACCAAACATCCAGGAGATGTGCAAACAACTACTGGCTGAATTTATGTGCAGGTATACAGAAAGTGGCCGATTCTGGGGTGCTAAGGCAATGTACGATGGTATTAAGAAAGCAATTGGACCAACTGTCAGAAAAACGGCTCCTCTGAAGTCCAAGACGGGTGAAGTCATTACTGATGAAGGCAAACAAATGGAACACTGGTTTGAACACTACCTCGAGTTGTATGCAGCCGAGAATGAAGTTAGCAAGGATGCATGTGACGCCATCAAATTATTGCCGGTTATGGAAGAACTAGATGCAATGCCTACTATGGAAGAACTCAGTAGAGAAATAGATTCTCTTGCTAACGGAAAGGCCTCAGGTGAAGATGGGATCCCTGCAGAGGTTATTAAGTATAACAAGTCGTTTCTTCTCAAACATATATAGTCACTTATCACAACCAGCTGGGAAGAAGGTTATGTCCCAATGAGTATGCGGAATTCGAGGATAGTTACTCTAGATAAACAGAAAGGGAACGGAAGTGACTGTAACAATTACTGAGGCATTTCATTACTAAGTGTAGCTGGGAAAGCTTATGCAAGAGTCATCCTAATGCGACTACAAATCTTAGCTTCCAGAATCTACCCAGAATCTCAATGTGACATTAGGCATGGCTGATCAACCGTAGATATGATCTTTTTCCTTAAGACTGCTAAAAGAGAAATGTCATGAGGAGCAGAGGCGTTTGTTAAAGCGTTTGATTTAGTGAGCAGGAATGGGCTTTTCAAACTGTTGCAGAAGATTGGATGCCCACCTAAACTACTACAAAGAATTGTCTCTTTCCATGAGAAAACACAAGCAACAATCTGCTTCAATGGTAAAACATCAGAAGCATTCCCTGTTAATAGCAGTGTGAAACAGGGGTGTGTGTTAGCTCCTACATTATTTGGGATTTTCTTTTCCCTTCTGCTCAGATTTGCCTTTGAAGACTGTGAGAAGATATGTATCTACATACGAGGTCTGATGGAAATCTTTTCAACATTGCTCGCCTCAAGGCGAAGACCAAATTAAATACAGTTGTTGTCCATGAGTTATTATATGCTGACGATGCAGCTCTAGTAGCGAACACAAAAGATGAGCTGCAGTACATAATCAACAAATTATCACATGCCTGTGAAAAATCTGGTCTACTCACCATTGATCGCAATCCTCTCCAGGTAGTTGATGACTTTACCTACTTGGGATCCACAATATGTAGCAACTTGTCCAGGGACACTGAAATTACTAACAGAATCGCAAAGGCATAATCTGTCATGGCTAGATTGAAAACCAGAGTATGGAACAACGGACTGCTTACCACAAAAACTAAATTAAAAGTCTACAACACTTGTGTTATAAGTACCCTTCTTGGTCTATTCGAAAATGGAATATTGAAACATTGGCTACGCTGTCACTGTGGAACATGAGTTTAAATGTAGAGGCCATCACCTTTGGAGAGCTGTTGGAAATGGTCCACAATGCGGCAGACTCTTCCAGTTTCCATATGTTGCGATGTCTTCGACATTTTTCTAAAAAAAAACACCACTTCTGTCTTACATTTCTACTATCCTATGTGTTGTAGGGGCAGCTTAAATTGCACCATGCGCTGGCCAGCTTTCTGTGAGACCTGAGGGATAGAACGGTGTTAATGCTGGTTTAGCAGCTGACACAGATCTCAAAGTCACAGCGGAAAAACAAAATGTATGGCAATGTACAAAGCTGTAAACATACACTGCTTGGATGTGTTATAGCAGAAAACAATATATCAAACTGTTTGTGAAAGAACAACACAGAAACGCTTTCTTGTGATTGATAGTCTGTGGGATGGGATATGGTTCTCCTACATGGGCAACAAAACCATACGCAGGTATGTGCAAGTGACTTTGATCACTGGCCACCTGCCCCAGTGGACCAATGTGTGCATATGTAATATGATCATCTCATATGCTTTATGTCAACATGCAGGCGATATTTGTTTTCGAAATATTGGAAGACAGGGGCCTGGTAATACCTTATTGCATTCTGTACTGGGTGACATTAGTAAAGCTTTTTCAGTTTGTAGAGTTAGTATGTTGGATATAATAAAAATAATGAGGTGACAGAGGGAGAGAGAAAGAGAGACTGTGTTGTCAACAGAGTCTCTGACACCATTACACAACCGTATTTCTAACGCAGTAATCACTTGCACAGGATAGGGTAGCATGGAGAGTTGCATCAAACCAGTCTCAGGCCTGAAGACCACAACAACAACAACAATCATAGGAATATAGGAATATGGTAAGGACATGCGCAGAGTGATATTTACAGACCATCATTCCATATCGATGAATTGTAGGTGTTATGCTTCTGAATTGCTTTGTGGAGACCATGCAAACTCTGCGTGGTTGTAAATGTCCTTCTTTACGTTAGTGTGCTATTTTTTTTCGTTGTGATAGCTCTTTACTTAGCCAGCGATGAGTGGAGGACTAGACAGCTGTCTAGCTAATGGACAGTACTGTCAGAATGTGATGGGATTTCGAGAGAAGTAGCAGGCGTCTGTGATTTTGCAAGGGCATCTCTTACTAATGGGTTCAAATGCTATTATCAAAGAGTGGAAGATTTTTGAGAATACGGCACTTATGCGATACTCTGTCAGAAGGAGAGCTGAGAGGTGACCTGTATACCGCTTCTTCAATGTGTTGTTGGCAAACGTATTTCAACCTCTCACATATATCTCACAAAGTGACTGCAATGAGAAAATTAAAAACTTATACAAAGATTTTTACCGATAGACAGTCTGCAGCAGAAGTTGCATCTTTTGTTCTATCGATAAATAGGAGACAACATTCTTCTGTGAGATCTGTGTGCCTACTAATTGATGGAATGACACCTTAATAAGTAGACTAAACTTACATTTATATCTACATGCTTACTTTGCAAACCATCATTTGGTGTGTGGCAGAGGGAACTCTGTACCAGGGTCAGGCATTAGTAGTGGGAAAAACTATTTTCTGAGCCACTTTGTTAGTGTTCATTGCATGTATTCAGGGACAAATGTGATTGATTAATGGTTGCCATGCCCCTCCCCTCAAACGATTGTTCTGCTAAGTGGTTTATGACCTCCTGGTGGTTGATTTATGACCTCCTGAGGATTATTTGTCCTGAGAAACTCTCTCACCCCCTGCCCCTCCCCTTCCACCCCCTCGGTAAACTGCCAACCTACCACCTTCACCCTTTCTGATACAAGAACAGTTTTCATATCAAATTAATTGACTAATTAATTTAACCAATAAATTAATTTAGACCTCACCACTGGGAACCTCCCCTACAGCATCTGGAAATTGGTGGCTGAGGAAGGATCTCATAACAGGAAATTCAGTTATGTAGCAAAGTATATACTGTTCATTTATAAACTCCAATTTGCAGGGGTTGTATTTCTTGCTCATCATTCTCTGCTGTTTGGGAATATGCGGCTCTTGTAAAACACTGGGTGATCAAAAACTCAGTATAAATTTGAAAACTGAATAAATCACGGAATAATGTAGATAGAGAGGTACAAATTGACACACATGCTTGGAATGACATGAGGTTTTATTAGGACAAAAAAATACAGAGTTCAAAAAATGTCCGACAGATGGCGCTTCATTTGATCAGAATAGCAATAATTAGCATAACAAAGCAAAGACGATGTTATTTACAGTAACTGCTAAATATTTCCACCATCATTCCTCAACAATAGCTGTAGTCCAGGAATAATGTTGTGAACAGCACTGTAAAGCATGTCCGGAGTTATAGTGAGGCATTGGCGTCTGATATTGTCTTTCAGCATCCTTAGAGATGTCGGCCGATCACGATACATTTGCGACTTCAGGAACCCCAAAGCCAATAATCGCACGGACTGAGGTCTGGGGACCTGGGAGGCCAAGCATGACGAAAGTGGCGGCTGAGCACACGATCATCACCAAACGACGAGCGCAAGAGATCTTTCATGCGTCTATCAAGGCTTTCTTTTTTTTTGTTTTAATAAAACCCCATGCCATTCCAAGCATGTGTGTCAATTGTTACCTCTCTATCTACATTATTCCGTGGTTTGTTAAGTTTTCAAATGTATACTGACTTTTTGATCACCCGGTACATTGATTCAAGTAATTAAATAGATCACTTTCTTCCGAGTGTGCAAGGAATACCGTCAAAACGACTCACATCAAGTAATTACACTGGTAAAAATCTTTCAGTCGTAAAACGAGCACTGTCTGCCTTCCCCCGGGCCACACCGTGCTACAGCCACCTCACATACTACCGCACGCACAGGGCTGACTCGTGTGGCACGCAGACTGGAAGGTGCACTAATCCTCTGAATAAAAGCTTCAGGTGGCGGAAACCTTTCGCTATTTCATCCCTGGAAAACCACCTCCACTCTCTTTCAATTTCTTGTTTCTGCATGAAGCAAAGTTTCCAAACCTGTCCCCATATACTGCAATCTGATTGGTTGCCACCAAATCAGCAGGCAGAGCTTGTGTCTATGTAAAACCTACCCCTTCCAACCCAAACTCATTCTGCCATTGTTTGCCCGTGTCTCAGATCGTCTTCTTGCTCCTGTGTGTGTGGCTACCAGTTTATTTGGAAAAATGAAGCAATCAGCGGCATCATACAGCAGTGGTATTGCCAGTGGTTTCCAACGTTCGAGGCAATGGAACATACTTGGTAAGCTAATATTCAAATTGATGACTGCAAGTTTTTCTTCGACTAAGAATGTCGTAGCTTAAACACATTTCGTCTTATTGTTTCAGCACATGCCCTCTAAATTGAGAATGAAATCAATGCTGAGATACATCAGAGACAGCAACTGTAACAATAGCAGCAACAGCATTGTAAGCAGTATGTATATTTTCCTTTATATACGTAATATGTTACTCTTCTTTAGAGGTCAGTCAGTGAGTCTTTGCTGTTTTCCACGATTTCGAAAATAAGAATCTATAACTGTAACTTTTTCACTAAGAATTTTGTGACATTGAATGCAAGTCGTCCCATTGTTTGAGTACACGGTTAACATATAATTGGTGAGCTGGCTGTTGAAAGACAGCAGCAGCAGCGTCGGCATTATAAATAGTACATATGTTTTACCTCTTCGTTGTACTCTGTGTACGTAATATGTTGCGGTTTGACAGAAAATTTCATAGTGTGTGTAGCGTACTGCATTTACTCTGCTGTTGTAGATCTTTTTTCAGTTGAAGGAGATTAACATGGAGGGGCGTGTGTCAAGGATAAGCGGGAGCAATCCCAGATCTTCTGTAAGTGCGTATTCTGAAAAAAAAATTTTTTTCTCGTAGTTTTCCGCGCGTATACAAGCTTTTATTACACTCCTGGAAATGGAAAAAAGAACACATTGACACCGGTGTGTCAGACCCACCATACTTGCTCCGGACACTGCGAGAGGGCTGTACAAGCAATGATCACACGCACGGCACAGCGGACACACCAGGAACCGCGGTGTTGGCCGTCGAATGGCGCTAGCTACGCAGCATTTGTGCACCGCCGCCGTCAGTGTCAGCCAGTTTGCCGTGGCATACGGAGCTCCATCGCAGTCTTTAACACTGGTAGCATGCCGCGACAGCGTGGACGTGAACCGTATGTGCAGTTGACGGACTTTGAGCGAGAGCGTATAGTGGGCATGCGGGAGGCCGGGTGGACGTACCGCCGAATTGCTCAACACGTGGGGCGTGAGGTCTCCATGAAGCTGGGCTACGGTCCCGCACACCGTTAGGCCGTCTTCCGCTCACGCCCCAATATCGTGCAGCCCGCCTCCAGTGGTGTCGCGACAGGCGTGAATGGAGGGACGAATGGAGACGTGTCGTCTTCAGCGATGAGAGTCACTTCTGCCTTGGTGCCAATGATGGTCGTATGCGTGTTTGGCGCCGTACAGGTGAGCGCCACAATCAGGACTGCATACGATCGCGGCACACAGGGCCAACACCCGGCATCATGGTGTGAGGAGCGATCTCCTACACTGGCCGTACACCTCTGGTGATCGTCGAGGGGACACTGAATAGTGCACGGTACATCCAAACCGTCATCGAACCGATCTTTCTATCATTCCTAGACCGGCAAGGGAAGTTGCTCTTCCAACAGGACAATTCACGTCCGCATGTATCCCGTGCCACCCAACGTGCTCTAGAAGGTGTAAGTCAACTACCCTGGCCAGCAAGATCTCCGGATCTGTCCCCCATAGAGCATGTTTGGGACTGGATGAAGCGTCGTCTCACGCGGTCTGCACGTCCAGCACGAACGCTGGTCCAACTGAGGCGCCAGGTGGAAATGGCATGGCAAGCCGTTCCACAGGACTACATCCAGCATCTCTACGATCGTCTCCATGGGAGAATAGCAGCCTGCATTGCTGCGAAAGGTGGATATACACTGTACTAGTGCCGACATTGTGCATGCTCTGTTGCCTGTGTCTATGTGCCTGTGGTTCTGTCAGTGTGATCATGTGATGTATCTGACCCCAGGAATGTGTCAATAAAGTTTCCCCTTCCTGGGACAATGAATTCACGGTGTTTTTATTTCAATTTCCAGGAGTGTATTTAAAAACTTAATATGTCGTTTTAGGTGATATTAATAAGGTGGACAGTTGGCTCTTCCTCAATTCATGGGAGGATGAAATACCACAGCGGGTGGAGGAGATGGTGGAAGACCTTCACCTGCGTGAGGAGTTGCCGGATGACCTGAGGGAGATGTCAAGGAGCCAGAGCGAAATAGGTAACTTGTACACACATTCTCGTTCTGTTTTTCCTTGGAGCAGCTGCAGCTGGCGATGTCTGCGACGTTGTGCTTAATTGTGTTCGTTATTCTCTCTCTCTCTCTCTCTCTCTCTCTCTCTCTCTCTCTCTCTCTCTCTACAGATGACATAGGGATAGAGAAACAATTAAAATCGCTCAAAAGAGGAAAGGCCACTGGGCCTGATGGGATATCAGTTCGATTTTACACAGAGTACTCTAAGGAACTTGCCCCCCTTCTTGCAGCAGTGTACTGTAGGTCTCTAGAAGAGCGTAGTGTTCCAGAGGATTGGAAAAGGGCACAGGTCATCCCCGTTTTAAAGAAAGGACGTCGAACAAATGTGCAGAACTGTAGACCTATATCTCTAACGTCTATCAGTTGTAGAATTTTGGAACACGTATTATGTTCGAGTATAATGACTTTTCTGGAGACTAGAAATCTACTCTGTAGGAATCTGCATGGGTTTCGAAAAAGACGATCGTGTGAAACCCAGCTCGCGCTATTCGTCCACGAGACTCAAAGGGCCATAGACACGGGTCCCCAGGTAATGCCGTGTATCTTGACTTCCGCAAGGCGTTCGATACAGTTCCCCACAGTCGTTTAATGAACAAAGTAAGAGCACATGGATTATCAGACCAATTGTGTGATTGGATTGAACAGTTCCTAGATAACAGAACGCAGTATGTAATTATCACTGGGGAGAAGTCTTCCGAAGTAAGAGTGATTTCAGGTGTGCCTCAGGGGAGTGTCGTAGGAACGTTGCTATTCACAATATACATAAACGACCTTGTGGGTGACCTCGGGAAGTTCACAGAGACTTTTTGCGGATGATGCTGTAGTATATCGAGAGGTTGTAACAATGGAAAATTGTAATAAAATGCAGGAGGATTGTAAGGTGTCAGGCAAATCCAACACCTTACATGAAAACCCTGACATGATAAGCAAATCCAGTAGTATGTCACATAGCTCCGAATAAATCGTGAAATGCATGTCGTACCTTCCCACCGTGAGGCAGACGCAGTTCCGAGGGGAGAAACGAGGACAGAAGCCGAGAGCAGAACCGTGTTAAGCTAGATAAGGGAGGGGCTGGGCACCCACGCCGCGAGCCTACCTGTACGACTTTACAACCCGCACGTTTTAGCGTGAGGCTTTTTCGCGTCTCAGGTACGTCAAGGATCACCCCCAGCCCATGTTAAAAGCTAGAGCCCTCCAGAAAAGCAGTTAGATCTTACGATAACACAAAAAGGGCCACTACCACCCGCAAGTTTTAGCGTGAGACTTTTTCGCGTGTCTGTTACATTAGGATCACTCCCCAGCCCATGTTAAAAGATAGAGCCCTCCAGAAGAGCAGTATAGATCTTACGATAACGCTAAAAGGACCACACTAGCTGCAGGTTTTAGCGTGAGACTTTTTAGCGTCTCTGTTACGTTGCAAACTTTAAAAACATTGCCCCGCCACGAAAAGTATAACGTTTCTCATTGGATAGACAGAATTTTTGTAGGCGGAGCTTGAGGTTAACATTGAGACCCTGATTGGTCAGATGAAAACATAGCCAGATAGTTTTTTTAAACTAACTTCGGTAAATTGTAGTAAGGAGAAGTTAGACGAGAGTTAGTTCCGAGACGGCGAGCTGGATGGCTGGTGCGCCGGCCGCTGCCGCCCTGACGCTGCCTAAACACCGACAAGGTAATGAACGCACGCGATGCCGCATATTTGAGCGCATAAGGCTTCACTCAGAACTGCAGAAGACTCATCTGTTACACCCCTTTTTTCCGTAATACTAATGGTGATCGTTAATTAAAACTCATGGTGTTCACATTTGTCACTTGAAGAACAGATCTGAAACGCTATGATTTTTCTTTTATATAGTTATTGAGAAGCCACATCAGCCACTGTAATTTACGACAAGTTAGATAAGTTATTAAAGATAATTGAGGGTCACTGTAGACCATTTTGATAGTTTTCTCTTTTGTGAAACTTAAATTAAACCTAGATTATAGATGTGATATGGCATAGGTCATCCTTCGATCGATTGTAGAACTTGGAAACCCATTTAGGGAATATTCGTTCACATTTTTGTTGAACGCTGTTGGTTTTTACCATCCTGTATTAAAACATTTCCTTTTATTAATAGTGCAATTTATAAACGATGTTTTGTGATTAGAATAAATTTCCAATGGTAAACTCAACTGCTTTTTCGACGTTATTTTACCAGCTAACTAAAAATAGGAAAGCCTTGAACCCTTTCCACTATATTTAGTTAGAATTAAGATTCTTTTACAGGGAGTGCAGTGGAGCTGACGCTGAGATCATTTAGTATTTGGTTATATCATCGCTAGTCTCACTGAACTCTTCTGAATTCTACATGTCATGTGTGGTCTGGCGTCTCCTTACCAGCAGCAGTTCCCAGGTTCAAACGAGTTAATTCCCTAAAAAACACGCGTCGTTGCGCGAAAGTGGTAGGGAGACACGATATAGTACAATCAGACACCACCATGAATGTTTAGAGGATCTGCAGCGAATTGACGCATGGTGCAGGGAATGGCAATTGAGTCTCAATGTAGGCAAGTGTAATGTGCTGCGAATACATAGAAAGAAAGATCCCTTATCATTTAGCTACATTATAGCGGATCAGCAACTGGAAGCAGTTAATTCCATAAATTATCTGGGAGTACGCATTAGGAGTGATTTAAAATGGAATGATCATATAAAGTTGATCGTCGGTAAAGCAGATGCCAGACTGAGATTCATTGGAAGAATCTTAAGGAAATGCAATCCGAAAAGAAAGGAAGTAGGTTACTGTATGTTTGTTCGCCCACTGCTTGAATATTGCTCAGGAGTGTGGGATCCTTACCAAATAGGGTTGATAGAAGAGATAGAGAAGATCTAACGGAGAACAGCGCACTTCGTTACAGGATCATTTAGTAATCGCGAAAGCGTTACGGAGATTTTATATAAACTCCAGTGGAAGACTCTGCAGGAGATACGCTCAGTAGCTCGGTACGGGCTTTTGTTGAAGTTTCGAGAACGTGTCTTCACAGAGGAGTCAAGCAGTATATTGCTCCCTCCTACGTATATTTCGCGAAGAGACCATGAGGATAAAATCAGAGAGATTAGAGCCCACACAGAGGCATACCGACAATCCTTCTTCCCACGAACAATACGAGACTGGAATAGAGGGGAGAACCGATAGAGGTACTCAAGGTATCCCCCGCCACACACCGTCAGGTGGCTTGCGGAGTATGGATGTAGATGAAGATGTAGGAGGCAAAGCCTGCTTCGTCAAAGCGGGGTCCTGTGGGGCGCCATGGTCGCCGCGCGAGAAGCAGCCGCCGCCGTTGCTGCCGCCCCCGCCGCTAATCCCGAACCAGCTCGCCTCTGGCCTCCGTGGGCCACCCTCTGCCAGCAAGTGGGTCAGAGCTGCAGCAGCAGCAGCAACCGAGCTGCTTGCGCTGGTCCAATACCGCGGAATCTCCGCCTCCTGCACATTCTCTTCCTCGATGATCTTGCAAGGTGTGGCCCATACCCCTCAACATCTCACTGCAAGCACCTTCATCATCTGGTTGTAGTAATCCTGTGGATTGCGCCAGTTCTCTCCCCTGTCCTTTTAGCGAAGAACATCAGGTCAGTGATACCATACCGCAGTTAGAATACCCGGTGACTGCGGACGCCTTTGAGGAGCGAATCGTTCACTAGATTAGAGAATCCGGCAGGAAGGTATTGCGACCCTGTTGGGTTTCTCAGAGCGTACCTTCCTGCTGTGGAAACAGAGGTCGAGGTCGTTAGCGACCCACAGTGTCCTGCAGTTATATGAAATAGCGCTGTGTATCGAACTGTCGAACCAGACCCACAGTCGCCCCTGGCGTTAAAGAGACAAGTCTTCATTATCTTTGGGGGATACTGGGGTGATAACGTGGAGCCCATCGATAACAGAGTCTTTTTGTGAATCCACTTGAGAGCTATACTGCCCGCTTTTCCGGGATGAAAGTGAGAAAGTCAGCTGATGCATTCAGCCGAATACTACACCTAGATACCCGTACCCATGTCTATGATCCAGTAAATGGACGGTCCAGCTAAATCAAGCTTCCTAAGGATACAGCAGACAAGAGGGCATGTATTAATGTCGAAAGTAAAACCGACAAGGGTTGTTTTGCATGATCTGTTCTGTCTTACGAGAAAGATTACAATCATAATCCGTAGTGCTCAACTAGATACAGTAGATACTTTATAACGGTCGCCTAGTCGTAGATATTGCTATAATCGCACTATTTCACTCCCATTTACGGAGCTTGTTAGCACTTGATGTCCGATTGGTGCCATTAAAATACACTGTGGTAATCGCTGCTGCTTGCTGGATCACTGCTGTGTCTCGATGCTAATGCTGGCTCTAAATCTGGTTGTCTAGGGGTAAGAATATGAGGTCCCGTGTTTTTGATGTGCTTTTGATGATAAATAATGAGCGAAACGAACAAATATTTAAACTTCAAATATTTATTACTCTGGTGGAAATCTTACTTCCACTGTCCTCCAAAGACAATGACACAAAACAAAGTAGCACTTCTTTTACATGTTCTTTGCAATGTTTATCCACATCGAACAATAACACACATACACTTTACTAAAGTGACATTCAGACTCTGCTCCCGACACTTCTTGCTGCTTGTATTTATAACCTTGTCAAAGAACTACTAAAAAGAGATATAGTTTATAGGTCACATGTACATCTGTTATCGTAATTTGTGCAGTAAAGTTATTAATTTATATCGAGTGACATAATTTAACAGGTTATTAAAATGACTGACAGACTTGTTGACTTGACAGAATAATTCTTTGTTACAAAAAGGCCGTTTTTTAAAAGTTTGTCAATTGAATTCTCTAATCTGCATAAATAAGTAAATAACATGAACTATTAAGAATTACATTGGTTTTCGTCTAAAATAGGAGTGTTTACGTGAATACTGAGTGAAAATGGTCCTAGTGAACAAATAGGTTTCATTGGGTGATTTTTATTTAAGGAGATCCAAAATACGTAAGTTGGCCACTATTTTTCGCACTTCGTATTAATTATTTAAGATGAACTTAGTGTTTTTACATGATGACATTTGCTGTATCAGTTATCAAGTGATATTAACTTTTGTGTGGGTCAGTTATTCAGTATAATTTAATGGGTTGACTGTTTATGGAGACATGTTATGCAATCATTGTTAACATACACAATAACTTTTCTACAATCATAAATACTCGTTAAACTGGTAAAGCCTTTAATAGGTTCCGGTACAACGTGGACGTTCATAAGTGTTACAAGTTTGCTGTTACCGAGGTACCTATCAAGATCCAGGACATACCTAAACTTAAGGCGCAGCATATGGGAATATCCATTCATGTCTATGGCCTGGAGAAACGCAAGTCAGATGAGCAGAACGAACATATACTCGGCGGAACCCCCCATTTCTCAGAATTTGCCGTTGAGCGTAAGATGCATGTAAACATGTTCTTATTCTCCGATGGGAAAAATATGGAGAAAGGCAAACATCATTATGTTTGGATCGAAGACGTGTCCCAACACCTTTCTTCCCAACTGTCAATAGATTGTCGTGTTAAGCATATTTGCTTGAGGTGTCTCAATTATTTTTCCACAAACAAGTTATTATCAGCACATCTGCTTCCAATGGCCAGGTACGTGTTGTTATGTCCCCCGAGGCAAACAAATTCCTAAAGGTTAAAAATGCTCACCATCAGGAGCGATATACCCAAGTGTTGTGTGTGCCGATTTTGAATGCCTCCTCACTCCTGTGACCCAATGTGAACGTAATCCTATGTCCTGTCATACTACCTTTACAGAGAAACACGTACTATATGTGGCAACATTCCGAATTGTACCGTCCTGTGATTCAAGTCTTAATCGCTACAAATGTTATGTCGGGGATAATCCTGAAGTTTGGATGCTCACTGAGTTCAAACAGCGACAACAATCCCCAGATCAAAACGAAGGAGAATGAAGATTTGACAATAACGCTGTTGACTGTCATTTTTGTGGGCTGCTGTTAGATAGAAAAGCTGAATCTCCTTGCAGGGACCACTGTATCGTACTGGAAAATTAGAGACACCTTTGGAGAAAAGACCACGACTTGCATGAATATCAAAAGCACAGATAGAAACCCAGTACTAAGCAAAGAAGAGAAAGCAAAAAGGTGGAAGGAGTATATAGAGGGTCTATACAAAGGCGATATTATTGAGAACAATATTATAGAAGTGGAAGAGGATTTAGATGAAGATGAAATGGAGATACGATACTGCGTGAAGAGTCTGACAGAGCACTGAAAGACCTGAGTCGAAACAAGGCCCTGGGAGTAGACAACATTCCATTAGAACTACTGCCAGCCTTGGGAGAGCCAGTCCTGACAAAACTCTACAATCTGGTGAGCAAGATGTATGAGACAGGCGAAATACCCTCAGATTTCAAGAAGAATATAATAATTCCAATTCCAAAGAAAGCAGGTGTTAACAGATGTGAAAATTACCGAACTATCAGTTTAATAAGTCACAGCTGCAAAATACTAACACGAATTCTTTCCCAACGAATGGAAAAACTGGTATAAGCTGACCTCGGGGAAGATCAGTTTAGATTCCGTAGAAATATAGGAACACGTGAAGCAATACTGACCTTACGACTTACCTTAGAAGAAAGATTAAGGAAGGGCAAACCCACGTTTCTAGCACTTGTAGGCTTAGAGAAAGCTTTTGACAATGTTGACTGGAATACTCTCTTTCAAATTCTAAAGGTGGCAGGGGTAAAATACAGGGAGCGAAAAGCTATTTACAATTTGAACAGAAACCAGATTGCAGTTATAAGAGTCGGGGGGCATGAAAGGGAAGCAGTGGTTAGGAAGGGAGTGAGACAGGGTTGTAGCCTCTCCCTGAAGTAATTCAATCTGTACATTGAGCAAGAGTAAATGAAACAAAAGAAAAATTCGGAGTAGGTATTAAAATCCATGAAGGAGAAATAAAAACTTTGAGGTTCGCCGATGACATTGTAATTCTATCAGAGACAGCAAAGGACTTGGAAGAGCAGTTGGACGGAATGGACAGTGTCTTGAAAGGAGGATATAAGATGAACATCAACAAAAGCGAAACGAGGATAATGGTACGTAGTCGAATGAAGTCGGGTGATGCTGAGGGAATTATATTCGGAAATGAGACACTTAAAGTAGTAAAGGAGTTTTGCTATTTGGGAAGCAAAATAACTGATGATGGTCGAAGTAGAGAGGATATAAAATGTAGACTGGCAATGGCAAGGAAAGCGTTTCTGAAGACGAGAAATTTGTTAACATCGAGTATGGTAAGTGTCAGGAAGTCGTTTCTGAAAGTATTAGTATGGCTTGTAGCCATGCATGGACGATAAATAGTTTGGACAAGAAGAGAATAGAAGCTTTCGAAATGTGGTGTTACAGAAGGATGCTGAAGATTAGATGGGTAGATTACATAACTTATGAGGAGGTATTGAATAGAATTAGGGAGAAGAGGAGTTTGTGGCACAGCTTGACAAGAAGAAGGGACCGGTTGGTAGGACATGTTCTAAGGCATCAAGGGATCTCAAATTTAGCATTGGAGGGCAGGGTGGAGGGTAAAAATCGTAGAGGGAGACCAAGAGATGAATACACTAAGCAGATTCAGAAGGAGATAGGTTACAGTAAGTACTGGGAGATGAAGAAGCTTGTCCAGCATAGGGTAGCATGGAGAACTGCATCAAACCAGTCTCAGGACTGAAGACCACAACAACAACATCAAGGTTTTATCAGCTTTCTCTGTGGTTTATTTAAAAGGGTAAACAAATACCCAGCGCATTTTTTTAGTGCTTTCATGCACAGAATTCACAGGCTGGGGCACAACGTGCAGTTAGCTGTCCTGTGAGTAAGTCAGGTAAGTTTGATATGTGTGGATGGTGCGTCTGGATTTCAGATTTGCAGAAACACAAAAGCATGTCTGCTAACCACTTGATTCACAGAGCCCTATTAGACCACAGTGTCCTGATATGAACAATTGACGTGTTATAGATTCTAGTTCGAGTTTGTTTCATTGGTATTTCCTCTCATCACAGACTGATCTGCCATGATTTGGTAGAGAAGAAAAAAATAACAAGGCAAAATCACTTACAATTTGAGAGGGAAATCGAATGGGTTACAGTGGTTAGACGAGAACGAGTAAATTACAAAAAAATGGCTCTGAGCACTATGGGACTTAACTGTTGTGGTCATCAGTCCCCTAGAACTTAGAACTACTTAAACGTAACTAACCTAAGGACATCACACACACCCATGCCCGAGGCAGGATTCGAACCTGCTACCGTAGCGATCGCGCGGTTCTAGACTGTAGCGCCTAGAACCGCTCAGCCACCCCAGCCAGCGATAAATTACAGTTTGAGGATCCTGATCCAAGATTCTTTCATAATTTTCACAAACTTTTGTTAGTTCTAATATTTGTGAACCGGATTAGCTACAAAAATGCTTGGGCGAAAATTTAAAGTCTGAAAAAAATAATTTCTGATTATAGGCAAAAGGATTATACAATGTTGGGACTTTTTTAGGGACTGCATCGTTTGTCAGTGCATCTGATGTCAAAAATATTAACACAGATAACTTTTTTAAGTTTAATTTTAGGTCATAAAAATTGAAAACGAACTATTGTATGTTACATTATGTTTTTATAAATTTTGCACTGAAATTTTATTCAAACAAGATTACTACAAAAATAAAACTGAATTAGGGCCAAAAGCAATAATGAGAAACAATTCTGAATTAGATCAAAATTCGCTAGAACTAATCCTGAGAAAACTGGGTGAAGTAAAAGACAAGCCGAGCGGCCAATTCGAAAACGAATTTCAAGATAATGACCACACTTCATGGCTTATTAACATAATTTACAGTTAAAATTAAAGATAAATTGAGTATTCACTTGAAAGAAAAGAACGAAAAATTAACAGATATGGATAGAGAACTGACAGAAGAAACAGATGAAAGTTATTCAAATAACAGAGTCAACAATGTTGAACCAAATTGAAAATGTGTAAGTAAATATCTGCCTGAAATGGAATTTGGTTTGGAAGCTGAAATTAATATTGTCCCTTTTGCTGGAAACGTTGATATAACTGATGTGGATGGGTTGACAAGGAGATAGTTAAGAAACTTCCTGGCAGATTGAAACTGTGTGCCGGACCAAGACTCGAACTCGGGACCTTTGCTTTTCGCAGGCAAGTGCTCTACCAACTGAGCTGCCCAAGCACGACTCACGCCCCGTCCTCACAGTTTTACTTCTGCCAGTTTCATATCAGCGCACACTCCGCTGCAGAGTGAAAATCTCATTCTGGAATGAGATAATTAATGTAATGATTATAGAGAAACTGATGATACTGCTGTAGAAAATTCACATGAGGACTGGAACCTCTTCTTCTTTTGAAAGATGAATTTTTGTCAGAGAAAGGTGAAACGTTGGTATTTGACGTTGTAAAGTTCTCAAAAGCAGGTGAGTTTCCAATTTTGAGAGCAGATTGTTATTCAAAATCTATTGTACCTAAGGTATAAGTTATAAATTATGCGTCCTTTGGAAGTCAGATTTCGAAGCTGGAGAGATCTGGAGAGATTGAATAAGCATCTCTAACCGTTCTTTCCACCAACCTGTCGCCTTCTAAAGTTGTGTCACCAGCACAGAAGACGGCTCGTCTGTCGTGGGATCTTCTTCAGTGGAGGCTGCTGCGCTGTCATCTCGGACCTGTGATGCTACTTGCCCAGGTTAGACTCTGTATCTGAAGAGCAAAGCAACCGGAAGGTGTCCGAGGCAATTCGGTTGCAATATCGCTACTCTTATGTTTCTCAAAACAAGTAAAATTTAATGATCAAAAACGATAGACTTGTAGGGGAAGCAATAGAGATTATCATACTAAGAGCTGGGTTAAATACAATGAAAAGTATATAAATAATTATAAGAGAAGTTAGGAGTTTTGGCGCCTAGAATCCGAATGTGCCGACCAATCAGAAGAAAGTTCAGTACAATTGGCGGATTCTCCCACGGGACTGGTACCTACCGTACCATCTGTCGCTTGCACCTCACTCCCCTTTTGTACGATATGCTACTCCACGTGTATCAAGCTGCATCAAGGCGAGCTTCTAGCAAAATAAAATACTGGCGGCCACAGCCAGGAATATCACAAAGTATAGAAAAGAATAAGTACACTGAAGCGTTAAAGAAACTCGTGTAAGTATGCGTATTCAAATAGAGATATGTAAACAGGCAGAACACGGTGCTGCGACCGGCAACGCCTATGTAAGACAACAAGCGACTTGCGCAGTTGTTAGGCCGATTACTGCCGCTACAATGGCAGGTTATCAAGATTTAAGTGAGTTTGAACGTGGTGCTATAGTCGGCGCACGAGCGATGGGACACAGCATCTCCGACGTAGCGATGAAGTGGGGGACGACCATTTCACGAGTGTACCGTGAATATTTGGAATCCGATAAAACATCAAATCTCCGCGATTGCTGAGGCCGGAAAAAGATCCTACAAGAACGCGACCAACGACGACTGAAGAGAACCGTTGAATTTGACAGAAGCGCAACCCTTCCGCAAATTGCTGTACATTTCAATGATCGGCCATCAACAAGTGTCAGCGTGCGAACCATTCAACGAAACATCATCGATATGGGCTTTCGGATCCAAAGGCCCACTCATGTACTCTTTATAACACAAAGCTTTACGCCTCGCCTGGGCCTATGAACACCGATAATGGACTGTTGATGCCTGGTCGGACGAGTCTTGTTTCAATTTGTATCGAGCAGATGGACGTGTATGGGTACGGAGATAACCTCACGAATCGACGGACCCTGCATGTCAGCATGGGACTGTTCAAGCTGGTGGAGGCTCTGTAATGATGTGTGACGTGTGCAGTTGGAATGATATGGGACCCCCTGATATGTCTAGATACGACTGTGACAGGTTACGTGTAAGTTAGCATCCTGTCTGATCACGTGCATCCATTCGTGTCCAGTGTGCATTCCGACGGACTTGCGTAATTCCAATAGGGCAATGCGACATCCCACACGTCCAGAATTGCTACATAGTGGCTCCAGGAACACTCTTCTGAGTCTAAACACTTCCGCTGGCCACCAGTCTCCCCAGTCATAAACATTATTGAGTATATCTAGGATGCCTTGCAATTTGCTGTTCAGAAGAGATCTCTACCCCCTCGTACTTTTACGGATTCATAGACAGCCCTGCAGGATTCATGGTGTCAGTTCCCTCCAGCACTATTTCGGTGTCTATGTCACTTTGTGTTGCAGCGCTTGTCCGTGCTCACGGGGGCCCTGCAAGATATTAGGCAGGTGGACAAGTTTCTTTGACTCTTCAGTTTAAATTTTGTAAACATCTACAGCTTAACTGATGGAAGAGGCATCTGAATGAATTTTGTAATCAGTCTGAAGGTAACTGGAAGAAATACAAGTCGTTGATTGGAAATGTTAGATTCTGATGCAATAATACTCAATTTTAACTTGTACTACATGAGAGACTTCATCAGTACTACATATATCCGTATTTTCTTCAAATAATGCGGTATCTTTCAGTTGGCGATAGCTGAGTATAAGAGTTTTACCTATGGGTTGTTGCATATGCTTCCAGTACGGTGTTTCTATCTTCAGTCTCGTTGACAGATGAGGCAACTTCTGAAAGAGGTACAGTAGCAAATTTTCACTTTTTTGGTGGGAAGATGAAGTGCTTCATTCTATAATTTGGCTAGACTCTACTAACAGTTTAAGATTAAAGCATGTAGTCAAATTCTGAGTTACTTTCTGGTAGGTTAAAGTGTTATTGTAGCACCTCTTACAGCTGCTGTCTTTCAGAACTTTATTTATAACACCTTTCCAGTTAAAGAAGAGAATGAATCCCTAAACATAAGGTATAAAAGGTTGTTTATGGAGGGGCACCCGCCCATTTCAATCAAATTATTGAAGATGCTCCGGATGGTAGTACCATGACTAATAGATGGGTAGAGGATGATCAGCGCCATGATGTGCGTGTTTGCATGACCTCTCTTCTTTGGAGTGTTGTCTGTGAGACCATTTAAGACAAGTAGTATATGCAGTAGTCAGAGACACTTCATCAGGGGATCATGGAGAATTGCAAAATCATTTGCCACCACACAGGCAAAAATTAGAAAGTTCTAAAGCATGTTTAACAAAAATTCATCTTCTACATGAATGAAGATAGAAACTTGGAGTAACTTTTAACCTACTGCCAGCTGCAAGTAGGTGCGTCGTGTAGTGGCCAGCAGTGATCTCCCCATGGAACTAGCTCATTCGCTCGCTCGTTCTTGCTTATTGCCAGCGTGCGTCAAGTCTAGTCAGTGAAAACACAGCAACAAAACGCCATTCGTCTTCTCCGTTTCAGCACACACAGGTTTTCGTTGTGATGGCCCGGCTGTGACATACATACAGACTTTCCGTTGCACCATTGGCTTGCAAGGATGCCTGATCTCAGTACATGATTTTTTGTGGCGTTTGTGGAAAGTCTCCTTCTATGTGCCTCTCTTAGAAACAACACTGCGTAAACTGCGACTCTGCATAACAAATGTTCTGAACAAGCGAACTCCACACATCCTCACAAAAGTCTGTGAGACGTTTCACCATTGCCTGGATGTTAGTCATGCATCAGTGAAGGGCACATTGAACATCTGTGGAAAACTTTGATATTAAACGTATATGTAGAAAGCATGCCCAAAGGTTGTATGTGCATGTGCGTAAAGGATACACAGCTGTAAAATCGAACCGCTTTTCTGAAAAAAAAAGAAAAAGTCTTTGATGTTAAAACGTATCGATATTTTTCTCCTTGCTAATCGCTGGCTTTTGAAACTTTCGGAGCTGAGAGTGCCTTTTCTCTGGGGGAGCATTTGTCTAATGCTAGTGGTCAGACGCCGCCTTCGTGTATGTCGATGGGTTGATGTTGGGCTTTGCGTATGGAGCAGCTGCACGTAGCGCATCGCAGATAGCTATTACACAGAATCTAGTAGAAAGTGGAATTAATGCTAGAAAGTCTTACGTCGGTTTGTAGAAGAAAATGAATTCAGTTGTTTGGTGACAAGGCATGTGGGTTTGAAACAGAGTGGTTAATACAGAGTCATATTTGCAAATCAGTGATTGTCATGGGGAAACCTACTGATCATAGAACATAAATAAAAATACTTCCATAATCAGCGATTACCTTTTTAATTAGAGTGGAAACACAATGCAGCAATGGTTAGTCCAGCATGAATGTGAACGCTTGTATAATCCACCCTAGAATATTGCTCAAGTGTTTGGGTTTCTTTGATATATGCGAGAGAATCATAAGGTTGCTGAAAATATTGAACTGGCAGATGTTTGAAGGTATGATGGTGTGCTGAAAAGAAAGGCCTAGCCTTATGTGAAAGCTCTAAAAGCGTTTATAGTGAAACAATGTTAATAACATTCTCTACCTTTGTTCTTCATGTCTACATATTTATTTTTCAATATAGCCACACTGGCGATGAACACGTATCTCTCAACGAGAGCCGGTTTGTTGATACCATCACTGTAGATATCCAAGGCAAGTCTTCGAAGGTATTCTTTAAGCTCTGGGAACAGGTGAAAATCGGGCCAAGTCTGGACTGTACGCAGAATGTTTTATAACCGTGGACCCAATGCGTCGGATTGTTGCAGATGTTTCAGCGATCGTCTGTGACAGTTAGGCAGGAGGTGAGAAAACTTGCATTTCATGGTCGAGCGGCTGCTCATAAGCCACACATCACGCCGATAAATGCCAAACGACGCCTCGCTTGGTGTAAAGAGAGTAAACATTGGACGATTGAACAGTGGAAAAACGTTGCCTGGAGTGACGAATCACGGTACACAATGTGGGGATCCGATGGCAGTGTATGGGTATTGCGAGTGCCCGGTGAACGTCATCTGCCAGTGTGTATAGTGCTAACAGTAAAATTCGGAAGCGGTGGTGTTATGGTGCGGTCGTGTTTTTCATGGAGGGGGCTGGCACCCCTTGTTGTTTGCGTAGCACTATCACAGCAGAGGCCTACATTGATGTTTTAAGCACCTTCCTGCTTCTCACTGTTGATAACCAATTCGGGGATGGAGATTGCATCTTTCAACACGATCGAGCACCTGCTCACAAGGCACGGCATGTGGCGCAGTGGTTACACGACAATAACATCCCTGTAATGGACTGGCCTGCACAGAGTCCTGACCTGAATCCTACAGAACACCTTTGCGATCTTTTGGAACCCCGGCTTCGTGCCAGGCCTCACCGAGCGACATCGATACCTCTCCTCAGTGCAGCACTCCCTGAAGAATGGGCTGTCATTACCTAAGAAACCTCCCAGCACATGACTGAACGTATGCCTGCGAGAGTGGAAGGCCTCATCAAAGCTAAGGGTGGGCCAACACCATACTGAATTCCAGCATTACCGATGGAGGGCGGAACGAACTTGTAAGTCAATTTCAAGCAGATGTCCGGATACTTTTGATCACATGGTGTACGAAACCTGTGTGCAGTGTCTCATGAAGTGAGGCCATGTGACACTGCTGGCTGTCGTCCGACTATTGGATGGGGACATTAAGCACAGCAACCCCATTGGTGGCATTAGCGACGAGTATGCTATGTGACTGCGCTGGGTTTCACACACACACACAGAGAGAGAGAGAGAGAGAGAGAGAATACATACACGTAGTATTACAAATAGTGTGTAATGCAGTATGTTGTAAACAAACAAACAAACAAAAAACATTTCCTTCAGGGGAGAAGCATACAGAAAAAATAGATCTCAAGTTTTAAAAAATTAGTTAGCCATGATATGGATAGATATATATCTAGGAGGACACGTCACTGTAGGGGGAATCCTCCATGGTACACATAACTGCAAAGAAACTTCTGATAGGTGTAAAACAAAGAATATGGCTATAGGTAGAGAAATTCTGGATGAAACGTATGTGGCTGTCAACAGCGCATTTTGCGAAGCCAGCCTTCAATGACTACGCTAGTAGAACCTTACCGAAAGACCTCTCACCTAACTCAAAGATATCCTGGTCGTATTTGCCTCACATTTACGTAAGACAGAGGAACGAAAATGAAGATTGCACATCAAAAGCAGAAATGCTGAACTCAGTTTTCAAATGATGCTGTACTGAAGAAGATACATTCTAAGTGGCGACCATTCGTCAGCCACATTGCCTGATTACTGTTATGATGTTTCCTTGATATCAGTTAAATTGCTGTCACACTTTCAGAAGCGGCTGATGAGCTACTCATTCAGCAAGATTCAGCTGGCTACCACAGCTCTTACCTCTGTCAACTGACACAACTGATTGCCTTGACCAATACAGCCACAGCCCTTATATAGCCTTCAATCTGTCACTGGCAAATACACAAAACATATTTCCTGCACTTCCTGCTACTCGAACTATACTTTTAAATTCACCACACAACTCACAGCAATGTACTGAGTCGTCTGAAACGTTACACTATGCCAAAATCATTGAGATGGTCTGAGAAATATTGGAAACAATACCTTTCCCATCGTGTTTGTTCCATCAACGAATAAAAACTATTTTAAAACAAGTGTTATACATGATTCTTGTATATAGTAACCTTTGGTTATGTTAGAGAACTTATTCTGGGTTGTGTTTTACATACTTTTGTCATTAATGAGGCAAAATTAGTTTTACTCATAATTACACATGTGTCTACAGATTGATATGCAGATTTCTCATCAGATACTGTCATAATAATTTACTATTTTTCAAATTGTGCTTACTTAAATAAGTTTGTAGTAATCAGAAGCAACCATGTGGCTCAGTATTGAAACTGTATTTGGTTAATAAAAAAATCTGGTACTGTCTTTGGACAATGTAGGACAAGCACTGTCGGAGGACACTGTATCTTCGATAGTTAAAGTTAAGTTTTGAAGAACAATGGTTGGTCTCCATCTTTCATCAACTTTAACTAATACACTATTAAAACTATGAAGTGGGTGTTTAAACATGGTTCTTTGCCATGTTTTTCCCTTTTACACAATGCTACACTAAGTTTTGAAATTTTATTTTTTCCAGTTTTGCAGTAACCACAAAATAGATTGTGACCAGGTCCAGTTAATGACACTTTGGGCCGCACGCCATGCACCACCTACAGACACTTGTCCGCAAATTCCACGTGCAGTGACCTTTCAGTTTATCTGCTGACAGTGCCGTTACTTAATCGCGCTAGCCATGGGCATAACTGGCCCTTTCAGGGATTAGATCAGAACCGATCACTCACTGGAATGACCTACCTCCTTTTAAGGAAAGTGCAGTAACTGTATTTTTTAGCTTGCTGTGAATGAATGTCGAAAGAGGATCTACATCTATATCTACATGGATACTCTGCAAACCACATTTAAGTGCCTGGCAGGGGGTTCATCGAACCACCTTCACAATTCTCTATTATTCCACTCTTGTATAACGCGAGGAAAGAACGAACACCTATACCTTTCCGTACGAGCTCCGATTTCCCTTATTTTATCACTGTGATCGTTTCTCCCTACGTAGGTCGATGTCAACAGAATATTTTCGCATTCAGAGGAGAAAGCAGGTGATTGGAATTTCGTGAGAAGATTCCTCCGTAACAAAATAGAATACGTCCTGCCCTTCTTTGAACTTTTTCGATGTACTCCGTCAATCCTATCTGGTAAGGATCCCACACCGCACAGCAGTATTCTAAAAGAGGACGGACAAGCGTAGTTTAGGCAGTCTCTTTAGTAGACCTGTTACATTTTCTAAGTGTCCTTCCAATAAAACGCAGTCTTTGGTTAGCCTTCCTCACAACATTTTCTATGTGGTCCTTCCAGTTTAAGTTGTTCGTAATTATAATTCCTAGGTATTTAGTTAAATTACGTCCTTCTTCACCCGTGGTCTAGAGGTAGCATCTTTGATTCATAATCAAAACGTCTTCGGTCCCGGGTTCGATCCCCGCCACTGCCTAAATTTTGATAAATAATCAGCATTGGCGGCCGAAGACTTCCGGCATAAGAAGTCAGCCTCATTCTGCCAACGGCCTTGTCAAAGAGGGCGGAGGAGCGGATAGAGGTTCAGGGCACTCTCTTGTCCTAGGGGTGAGAAATTGCCCTTAAAGGCGGAAGAATCAGCAATGATCAACGACATGAGGATGCAGATGGCAATAGAAACCACTGCATTAAAGACACGTAACGTGTATCCACAGGACATGTGGCCTGTAGTTGAAGAAGTGTCATGATGATCTCTCCATTGGCAAAAGATTCCGGAACAGTCCCCCATTCGGATCTCCGGGATGGGACTGCCAAGGGGGAGGTTACCATGAGAAAAAGATTGAATAATCAACGAAAGGATAATGTTCTACGAATCGGGGCGTGGAATGTCAGAAGCTTGAACGTGGTAGGGAAACCAGAAAATCTGAAAAGGGAAATGCAAAGGCTCAATCTAGATATACAATGGGTCAGTGAAGTGAAGTGGAAGGAAGACAAGGATTTCTGGTCAGATGAGTATCGGGTAATATCAACAGCAGCACAAAATGGTATAACAAGTGTAGGATTCGTTATGAATAGGAAGATAGGGCAGAGGGTGTGTTACTGTGAACAGTTCAGTGACTGGGTTGTTCTAATCAGAATCGACAGCAGACCAACACCGACAACGATAGTTCAGGTATACATGCCGACGTCGCAAGCTGAAGATGAACAGATAGAGAAAGTGTATGAGAACATTAAAAGGGTAATGCAGTATGTAAAGGGGGACAAAAATCTAACAGTCATGGGCGACTGGAATGCAGTTGTAGGGGAAGGAGTAGAAGAAAAGGTTACAGGAGAGTATGGGCTTGGGACAAGGAATGAAAGAGGAGAAAGACTAATTGAGTTCTGTAACAAGTTTCAGCTAGTAATAGCGAATACCCTGTTCAAGAATCACAAGAGGAGGAGGTATACTTGGAAAAGGCCGGGAGATAAGGGAAGATTTCAATTAGATTACATCATGGTCAGACAGAGATTCCGAAATCAGATACTAGATTGTAAGGCGTACCCAGGAGCAGATATAGAATCAGATCACAATATAGTAGTGATGAAGAGTAGGCTGAAGTTCAAGACATTAGTCAGGAAGAATCAATACGCTAAGAAGTGGGATACGGCAATTCTAAGGAATGACGAGATACGTTTGAAGTTCTCTAACGCTATAGATACGGCAATAAGGAATAGCGCAGTAGGCAACACAGTTGAAGAGGAATGGACGTCTCTGAAAAGGGCCATCACAGAAGTTGGGAAGGAAAACATAGGTACAAAGATGGTAGCTGCGAAGAAACCATGGGTAACAGGAGAAATACTTCAGTTGTTTGATGAAAGGAGGAAGTACAAACATGTTCCGGGAAAATCAGGAATACAGAAATACAAGTCGCTGAGGAATGAAATAAACAGGAAGTGCAGGGAAGCTAAGACGAAATGGCAGCAGGAAAAATGTGAAGACATCGAAAAAGATATGATTGTAGGAAGGACAGACTCAGCATACAGGAAAGTCAAAACAACCTTTGGTGACATTAAAAGCAACGGTGGTAACATTAAGAGTGCAACGGGAATTCCACTGTTAAATGCAGAGGAGAGAGCAGGTAGGTGGAAAGAATACACTGAAAGCCTCTATGAGGGTGAAGATTTGTCTGATGTGATAGAAGAAGAAACAGAAGTCGATTTAGAAGAGATAGGGGATCCAGTATTAGAATCGGAATTTAAAAGAGCTTTGGAGGACTTACGGTCAAATAAGGCGGAAGGGATAGATAACATTCCATCAGAATTTCTAAAATCATTAGGGGAAGTGGCAACAAAACGACTATTCACGTTGGTGTGTAGAATATATGAGTCTGGCGATATACCATCTGACTTTCGGAAAAGCATCATCCACCCAATTCCGAAGACGGCAAGAGCTGACAAGTGCGAGAATTATCGCACAATGAGCTTAACAGCTCATGCATCGAAACTGCTTACAAGAATAATATACAGAAGAATGGAAAAGAAAATTGAGAATGCGCTAGGTGACGATCAGTTTGGCTTTAGGAAAACTAAAGGCACGAGAGAGGCAATTCTGACGTAACGGCTAATAATGGAAGCAAGGATAAAGAAAAATCAAAACACGTTCATAGGATTTGTCGACCTGGAAAAAGCGTTTGACAATATAAAATGGTGCAAGCTGTTCAAGATTCTGAAAAAAGTAGGGGTAAGCTATAGGGAGAGATGGGTCATATACAATATGTACAACAACCAAGAGGGAATAATAAGAGTGGACGATCAAGAACGAAGTGCTCTTATTATGAAGGGAGTAAGACAAGGCTGTAGCCTTTCGCCCCTACTCTTCAAACTGTACATCGAGGAAGCAATGATGGAAATAAAAGAAAGGTTCAGGAGTGGATTTAAAATATAAGGTGAAAGGATATCAATGATACGATTCGATGATGACATTCCTATCCTGAGTGAAAGTGAAGAAGAATTAAATGATCTGCTGCACGGAATGAACAGTCTAATGAGTACAGAGTATGGTTTGGGAGTAAATCGGAGAAAGACGAAGGTAATGAGAAGTTGTAGAAATGAGAACAGCGATAAACTTAACATCAGGATTGATGGTAACGAAATCAATGAAGTTAAGGAATTCTGCTACCTAGGCAGTAAAATAACCAATGACGGACGGGGCAAGGAGGACATCAAAAGCAGACTCGCTATGGCAAAAAAGGCATTTCTGGCCAAGAGAAGTCTACTAATATCAAATACTGGCCTTAATTTGAGGAAGAAATTTCTGAGGATGTGCTTCTGGAGTACAGCATTGTATGGTAGTGAAACATGGACTGTGGGAATACCGGAACAGAAGAGAATCGAAGCATTTGAAATGTGGTGCTATAGACGAATGTTGAAAATTATGTGGAATGATAAGGTAAGGAATGAGGAGGTCCTACGCAGAATCGGAGAGGAAAGGAATATGTGGAAAACACTGATATAGAGAAGTGACAGGATGATAGGACATCTGCTAAGATATGAGGGAATGACTTCCATGGTACTAGAGGGAGCTGTAGAGGGCAAAAACTGTAGAGGAAGACAGAGATTGGAATACGTCAAGCAAATAATTGAGGACGTAGGTTGCAAGTGCTACTCTGAGATGAAGAGGTTAGCACAGGGGAGGAATTCGTGGCGGGCCGCATCAAACCAGTCAGTAGACTGATGACCAAAAAAAAAAAGTCCTTTAGATTTGACTGATTTATCGTGTAACCGAAGTTTAACGGATTCATTTTAGCACTCATGTGGATGACGTCACACTTTTCGTTATTTACATTCGAATGCCAATTTTTACACCATAAAGATATCTTTTCTAAATCGTTTTGCAATTTCTTTTGATCTTTTGATGACTTTACTAGTCGATAAACGACAGCGTCATCTGCAAATAACCTAAGACGGCTGCTCAGATAGTGTCAAAAATCGTGTATATAGATAAGGGAAAGCAAGAGCCTACAACACTATCTTGGGGAACGCCAGGAATCACTTCTGTTTTACTCGATGACTTTCTGGCAGTTTCTACGAACTGTGACCACTCTGACAGGAAATCACGAATCCAGTCACATAACTGAGACGACATTCCATGTTGTTGTTGTCGTCTTCAGTCCTGAGACTGGTTTGATGCAGCTTTCCATGCTACTCTATCCTGTGCAAGCTGCTTCATCTCCCAATACCTACTGCAACCTACATCCTTCTGAATCTGCTTAGTGTACTCATCTCTCGGTCTCCCTCTGCGATTTTTACCCTCCACGCTGCCCTCCAATGCTAAATTTGTGATCCCTTGATGCCTCAAAACATGTCCTACCAACCGATCCCTTCTTCTAGTCAAGATGTGCCACAAACTTCTCTTCTCTCCAATCCCATTCAATACCTCCTCATTAGTTATGTGATCTACCCATCTAATCTTCAGCATTCTTCTGTAGCACCACATTTCAAAAGCTTCTATTCTCTTCTTGTCCAAACTAGTTATCGTCCATGTTTCACTTCCATACATGGCTACACTCCAAACAAATACTTTCAGAAACGACTTCCTGATACATAAATCTATATTCGATGTTAACAAATTTCTCTTCTTCAGAAACGCTTTCCTTGCCATTGCCAGTCTACATTTTATATCCTCTCTACTTCGACCATCATCAGTTATTTTGCTCCCCAAATAGCAAAACTCCTTTACTACTTTAAGTGTCTCATTTCCTAATCTAATTCCCTCAGCATCACCCGATTTAATTTGACTACATTCCATTATCCTAGTTTTGCTTTTGTTGATGTTCATCTTATATCCTCTTTTCAAGACACTGTCCATTCCGTTCAACTGCTCTTCCAAATCCTTTGCCGTCTCTGACAGAATTACAATGTCATCGGCGAACCTCAAAGTTTTTACTTCTTCTCCATGAATTTTAATACCTCCTCCAAATTTTTCTTTTGTTTCCTTTACTGCTTGCTCAATATACAGATTGAATAACATCGGGGAGAGGCTACAACCCTGTCTCACTCCTTTCCCAACCACTGCTTCCCTTTCATGCCCCTCGACTTTAATAACTGCCATCTGGTTTCTGTACAAATTGTAAATAGCCTTTCGCTCCCTGTATTTTATCCCTGCCACCTTTAGAATTTGAAAAAGAGTATTCCAGTCAACATTGTCAAAAGCTTTCTCTAAGTCTACAAATGCTAGAAACGTAGGTTTGCCTTTTCTTAATCTTTCTTCTAAGATAAGTCGTAAGGTCAGTATTGCCTCACGTGTTCCAACATTTCGACGGAATCCAAACTGATCCTCCCCGAGGTCTGCATCTACCAGTTTTTCCATTCGTCTGTAAAGAATTCGCGTTAGTATTTTGCAGCCGTGGCTTATTAAACTGATAGTTCGGTAATTTTCACATCTGTCAGCACCTGCTTTCTTTGGGATTGGAATTATTATATTCTTCTTGAAGTCTGAGGGTATTTCGCCTGTCTCATACATCTTGCTCACCAGCTGGTAGAGTTTTGTCAGGACTGGTTCTCCCAAGGCCATCAGTAGTTCTAATGGAATGTTGTCTACTCCGGGGGCCTTGTTTCGACTCAGGTCTTTCAGTGCTCTGTCAAACTCTTCACACAGTATCGTATCTCCCATTTCGTCTTCATCTACATCTTCTTCCATTTCCATAATATTGTCCTCAAGTACATCGCCCGTGTATAAACCTTCTATATACTCCTTCCACCTTTCTACCTTCCCTTCTTTGCTTAGAACTGGGCTGCCATCTGAGCTCTTGATATTCATACACGTGGTTCTCTTCTCTCCAAAGGTCTCTTTAATTTTCCTGTAGGCAGTATCTATCTTACCCCTAGTGAGATAAGCTTCTACATCCTTACATTTGTCCTCTAGCCATCCCTGTTTAGCCATTTTGCACTTCCTGTCGATCTCATTTTTGAGACGTTTGTATTCCTTTTTGCCTGCTTCATTTACTGCATTTTTATATTTTCTCCTTTCATCAATTAAATTCAATATTTCTTCTGTTACCCAAGGATTTCTAGCAGCCCTCGTCTTTGTACCTACTTTATCCTCTGCTGCCTTCACTACTTCATCCCTCAGAGCTACCCATTCTTCTTCTACTGTATTTCTTTCCCCTATTCCTGTCAATTGTTCCCTTATGCTCTCCCTGAAACTCTGTACAACCTCTGGTTCTTTCAGTTTATCCAGGTCCCATCTCCTTAATTTCCCACATTTTTGCAGTTTCTTCAGTTTTAATCTACAGGTCATAACCAATAGATTGTGGTCAGAGTCCACATCTGCCCCTGGAAATGTCTTACAATTTAAAACCTGGTTCCTAAATCTCTGTCTTACCATTATATAATCTATCTGATACCTTTTAGTATCTCCAGGGTTCTTCCACGTATACAACCTTCTTTCATGATTCTTAAACCAAGTGTTAGCTATGATTAAGTTGTGCTCTGTGCAAAATTCTACTAGGCGGCTTCCTCTTTCATTTCTTAGCCCCAATCCATGTTCACTTACTATGTTTCCTTCTCTCCCTTTTCCTACACTCGAATTCCAGTCACCCATTACTATTAAATTTTCGTCTCCCTTCACTATCTGAATAATTTCTTTTATTTCATCATACATTTCTTCAATTTCTTCATCATCTGCAGAGCTAGTTGGCATATAAACTTGTACTACTGTAGTACGTGTGGGCTTCGTATCTATCTTGGCCACAACAATGCGTTCACTATGCTGTTTGTAGTAGCTTACCCGCATTCCTATTTTCCTATTCATTATTAAACCTACTCCTGCATTACCCCTATTTGATCTTGTGTTTATAACCCTGCAGTCACCTGACCAGAAGTCTTGTTCCTCCTGCCACCGAACTTCACTAATTCCCACTATATCTAACTTCAACCTATCCATTTCCCTTTTTAAATTTTCTAACCTACCTGCCCGATTAAGGGATCTGACATTCCACGCTCCGATCCGTAGAACGCCAGTTTTCTTTCTCCTGATAACGACATCCTCCTGAGTAGTCCCCGCCCGGAGATCCGAATGGGGGACTATTTTACCTCCGGAATATTTTACCCAACAGGATGCCATCATCATTTAATCATACAGTAAAGCTGCATGTCCTCGGGAAAAATTACGGCTGTAGCTTCCCCTTGCTTTCAGCCGTTCGCAGTACCAGCACAGCAAGGCCGTTTTGGTTAATGTTGCATGGCCAGATCAGTCAATCATCCAGACTGTTGCCCCTGCACATTCCATAAGCACGTAATTTCACTACAAACCTCTAGTATGCTAGAGTGTCAAAAGCCTTTGGGAAGTCCAGAAATTCGGAATCCCTTTGAAATCCCTTGTCAATAGCACTCAACACTTTATGTGAGTAATGAGCTAGTTGTGGTTCACAAGAACGATGTTTTTCTAAATCCGTGTTGACTGTGTGTCAATGGACCTTTTTCTTAGAAGTAATTCATAATGTTCGAACACAATATACACTCCTGGAAATGGAAAAAAGAACACATTGACACCGGTGTGTCAGACCCACCATACTTGCTCCGGACACTGCGAGAGGGCTGTACAAGCAATGATCACACGCACGGCACAGCGGACACACCAGGAACCGCGGTTTTGGCCGTCGAATGGCGCTAGCTGCGCAGCATTTGTGCACCGCCGCCGTCAGTGTCAGCCAGTTTGCCGTGGCATACGGAGCTCCATCGCAGTCTTTAACACTGGTTGCATGCCGCGACAGTGTGGACGTGAACCGTATGTGCAGTTGACGGACTTTGAGCGAGGGCATATAGTGGGCATGCGGGAGGCTGGGTGGACGTACCGCCGAATTGCTCAACACGTGGGGCGTGTTTTGGAGACCACACATGTTGGTCAGAGAGGTTATTTCTTTTGAAGAGAGTAGTAGGCTTTGTTGGACAGTCTCACCATTTACTTGGTTTGAAATGGATCGAAGCTAACCTGCTGTGTAGTGCAGGCATCGTTTTTATTTTAAAAGGGATTTTGTAAGAATATGTTTAAACTATATTAGTCAAAGACTATATTAGTGGAAGAATGATAAAAACCAATTCTTGGGGTAATACTGTTTTATGCACTGCAGAGCCAAAGAATCTGGTACACCTGCCTAATATTGTGTAGAGCCTCCGCGAGCGCGCAGAACTACCGTAACACAACGTGGCATGGACTCAGCTAATGTCTGAAGTAGTGCTGGAGGAAACTGACACCATGAATCCTGCACGGCTATCCACAAATCCATAAGAGCACGAGGGGGTGGAGCACAGCACGTTGCAAAGCACCCCAGATATACTCAATACCGTACATGTCTGGGGAGTCTGGTCACCAACGGAAGTGTTTAAACTCAGTAGAGAGTTCCTGAAAAAACTGTGTAGCAATTCTGGACCTGTGGGGTGTTCTATTGCCCTGCTAAATTACCCAAGTCCTTCGGAAGACTCTATGGACATGAAATGGATGCAGGTGATCAGACAGGATGCATTCGTATTTATCACCTGTCAGTCGTATTTAGACGTATCAGGGCTCTCTTATCACTCCAACTGCACTCCCCCCCACCGTTACAAAGCCACCACCAGATTGAAGCATGTAGTCAAATTCTGAGTTACTTTCTGGTAGGTTAAAGTGTTATTGTAGCACCTCTTACAGCTGCTGTCTTTCAGAACTTTATTTATAACACCTTTCCAGTTAAAGAAGAGAATGAATCCCTAAACATAAGGTATAAAAGGTTGTTTATGGAGGGGCACCCGCCCATTTCAATCAAATTATTGAAGATGCTCCGGATGGTAGTACCATGACTAATAGATGGGTAGAGGATGATCAGCGCCATGATGTGCGTGTTTGCATGACCTCTCTTCTTTGGAGTGTTGTCTGTGAGACCATTTAAGACAAGTAGTATATGCAGTAGTCAGAGACACTTCATCAGGGGATCATGGAGAATTGCAAAATCATTTGCCACCACACAGGCAAAAATTAGAAAGTTCTAAAGCATGTTTAACAAAAATTCATCTTCTACATGAATGAAGATAGAAACTTGGAGTAACTTTTAACCTACTGCCAGCTGCAAGTAGGTGCGTCGTGTAGTGGCCAGCAGTGATCTCCCCATGGAACTAGCTCATTCGCTCGCTCGTTCTTGCTTATTGCCAGCGTGCGTCAAGTCTAGTCAGTGAAAACACAGCAACAAAACGCCATTCGTCTTCTCCGTTTCAGCACACACAGGTTTTCGTTGTGATGGCCCGGCTGTGACATACATACAGACTTTCCGTTGCACCATTGGCTTGCAAGGATGCCTGATCTCAGTACATGATTTTTTGTGGCGTTTGTGGAAAGTCTCCTTCTATGTGCCTCTCTTAGAAACAACACTGCGTAAACTGCGACTCTGCATAACAAATGTTCTGAACAAGCGAACTCCACACATCCTCACAAAAGTCTGTGAGACGTTTCACCATTGCCTGGATGTTAGTCATGCATCAGTGAAGGGCACATTGAACATCTGTGGAAAACTTTGATATTAAACGTATATGTAGAAAGCATGCCCAAAGGTTGTATGTGCATGTGCGTAAAGGATACACAGCTGTAAAATCGAACCGCTTTTCTGAAAAAAAAAGAAAAAGTCTTTGATGTTAAAACGTATCGATATTTTTCTCCTTGCTAATCGCTGGCTTTTGAAACTTTCGGAGCTGAGAGTGCCTTTTCTCTGGGGGAGCATTTGTCTAATGCTAGTGGTCAGACGCCGCCTTCGTGTATGTCGATGGGTTGATGTTGGGCTTTGCGTATGGAGCAGCTGCACGTAGCGCATCGCAGATAGCTATTACACAGAATCTAGTAGAAAGTGGAATTAATGCTAGAAAGTCTTACGTCGGTTTGTAGAAGAAAATGAATTCAGTTGTTTGGTGACAAGGCATGTGGGTTTGAAACAGAGTGGTTAATACAGAGTCATATTTGCAAATCAGTGATTGTCATGGGGAAACCTACTGATCATAGAACATAAATAAAAATACTTCCATAATCAGCGATTACCTTTTTAATTAGAGTGGAAACACAATGCAGCAATGGTTAGTCCAGCATGAATGTGAACGCTTGTATAATCCACCCTAGAATATTGCTCAAGTGTTTGGGTTTCTTTGATATATGCGAGAGAATCATAAGGTTGCTGAAAATATTGAACTGGCAGATGTTTGAAGGTATGATGGTGTGCTGAAAAGAAAGGCCTAGCCTTATGTGAAAGCTCTAAAAGCGTTTATAGTGAAACAATGTTAATAACATTCTCTACCTTTGTTCTTCATGTCTACATATTTATTTTTCAATATAGCCACACTGGCGATGAACACGTATCTCTCAACGAGAGCCGGTTTGTTGATACCATCACTGTAGATATCCAAGGCAAGTCTTCGAAGGTATTCTTTAAGCTCTGGGAACAGGTGAAAATCGGGCCAAGTCTGGACTGTACGCAGAATGTTTTATAACCGTGGACCCAATGCGTCGGATTGTTGCAGATGTTTCAGCGATCGTCTGTGACAGTTAGGCAGGAGGTGAGAAAACTTGCATTTCATGGTCGAGCGGCTGCTCATAAGCCACACATCACGCCGATAAATGCCAAACGACGCCTCGCTTGGTGTAAAGAGAGTAAACATTGGACGATTGAACAGTGGAAAAACGTTGCCTGGAGTGACGAATCACGGTACACAATGTGGGGATCCGATGGCAGTGTATGGGTATCGCGAGTGCCCGGTGAACGTCATCTGCCAGTGTGTATAGTGCTAACAGTAAAATTCGGAAGCGGTGGTGTTATGGTGCGGTCGTGTTTTTCATGGAGGGGGCTGGCACCCCTTGTTGTTTGCGTAGCACTATCACAGCAGAGGCCTACATTGATGTTTTAAGCACCTTCCTGCTTCTCACTGTTGATAACCAATTCGGGGATGGAGATTGCATCTTTCAACACGATCGAGCACCTGCTCACAAGGCACGGCATGTGGCGCAGTGGTTACACGACAATAACATCCCTGTAATGGACTGGCCTGCACAGAGTCCTGACCTGAATCCTACAGAACACCTTTGCGATCTTTTGGAACCCCGGCTTCGTGCCAGGCCTCACCGAGCGACATCGATACCTCTCCTCAGTGCAGCACTCCCTGAAGAATGGGCTGTCATTACCTAAGAAACCTCCCAGCACATGACTGAACGTATGCCTGCGAGAGTGGAAGGCCTCATCAAAGCTAAGGGTGGGCCAACACCATACTGAATTCCAGCATTACCGATGGAGGGCGGAACGAACTTGTAAGTCAATTTCAAGCAGATGTCCGGATACTTTTGATCACATGGTGTACGAAACCTGTGTGCAGTGTCTCATGAAGTGAGGCCATGTGACACTGCTGGCTGTCGTCCGACTATTGGATGGGGACATTAAGCACAGCAACCCCATTGGTGGCATTAGCGACGAGTATGCTATGTGACTGCGCTGGGTTTCACACACACACACACAGAGAGAGAGAGAGAGAGAGAGAATACATACACGTAGTATTACAAATAGTGTGTAATGCAGTATGTTGTAAACAAACAAACAAACAAAAAACATTTCCTTCAGGGGAGAAGCATACAGAAAAAATAGATCTCAAGTTTTAAAAAATTAGTTAGCCATGATATGGATAGATATATATCTAGGAGGACACGTCACTGTAGGGGGAATCCTCCATGGTACACATAACTGCAAAGAAACTTCTGATAGGTGTAAAACAAAGAATATAGCTATAGGTAGAGAAATTCTGGATGAAACGTATGTGGCTGTCAACAGCGCATTTTGCGAAGCCAGCCTTCAATGACTACGCTAGTAGAACCTTACCGAAAGACCTCTCACCTAACTCAAAGATATCCTGGTCGTATTTGCCTCACATTTACGTAAGACAGAGGAACGAAAATGAAGATTGCACATCAAAAGCAGAAATGCTGAACTCAGTTTTCAAATGATGCTGTACTGAAGAAGATACATTCTAAGTGGCGACCATTCGTCAGCCACATTGCCTGATTACTGTTATGATGTTTCCTTGATATCAGTTAAATTGCTGTCACACTTTCAGAAGCGGCTGATGAGCTACTCATTCAGCAAGATTCAGCTGGCTACCACAGCTCTTACCTCTGTCAACTGACACAACTGATTGCCTTGACCAATACAGCCACAGCCCTTATATAGCCTTCAATCTGTCACTGGCAAATACACAAAACATATTTCCTGCACTTCCTGCTACTCGAACTATACTTTTAAATTCACCACACAACTCACAGCAATGTACTGAGTCGTCTGAAACGTTACACTATGCCAAAATCATTGAGATGGTCTGAGAAATATTGGAAACAATACCTTTCCCATCGTGTTTGTTCCATCAACGAATAAAAACTATTTTAAAACAAGTGTTATACATGATTCTTGTATATAGTAACCTTTGGTTATGTTAGAGAACTTATTCTGGGTTGTGTTTTACATACTTTTGTCATTAATGAGGCAAAATTAGTTTTACTCATAATTACACATGTGTCTACAGATTGATATGCAGATTTCTCATCAGATACTGTCATAATAATTTACTATTTTTCAAATTGTGCTTACTTAAATAAGTTTGTAGTAATCAGAAGCAACCATGTGGCTCAGTATTGAAACTGTATTTGGTTAATAAAAAAATCTGGTACTGTCTTTGGACAATGTAGGACAAGCACTGTCGGAGGACACTGTATCTTCGATAGTTAAAGTTAAGTTTTGAAGAACAATGGTTGGTCTCCATCTTTCATCAACTTTAACTAATACACTATTAAAACTATGAAGTGGGTGTTTAAACATGGTTCTTTGCCATGTTTTTCCCTTTTACACAATGCTACACTAAGTTTTGAAATTTTATTTTTTCCAGTTTTGCAGTAACCACAAAATAGATTGTGACCAGGTCCAGTTAATGACACTTTGGGCCGCACGCCATGCACCACCTACAGACACTTGTCCGCAAATTCCACGTGCAGTGACCTTTCAGTTTATCTGCTGACAGTGCCGTTACTTAATCGCGCTAGCCATGGGCATAACTGGCCCTTTCAGGGATTAGATCAGAACCGATCACTCACTGGAATGACCTACCTCCTTTTAAGGAAAGTGCAGTAACTGTATTTTTTAGCTTGCTGTGAATGAATGTCGAAAGAGGATCTACATCTATATCTACATGGATACTCTGCAAACCACATTTAAGTGCCTGGCAGGGGGTTCATCGAACCACCTTCACAATTCTCTATTATTCCACTCTTGTATAACGCGAGGAAAGAACGAACACCTATACCTTTCCGTACGAGCTCCGATTTCCCTTATTTTATCACTGTGATCGTTTCTCCCTACGTAGGTCGATGTCAACAGAATATTTTCGCATTCAGAGGAGAAAGCAGGTGATTGGAATTTCGTGAGAAGATTCCTCCGTAACAAAATAGAATACGTCCTGCCCTTCTTTGAACTTTTTCGATGTACTCCGTCAATCCTATCTGGTAAGGATCCCACACCGCACAGCAGTATTCTAAAAGAGGACGGACAAGCGTAGTTTAGGCAGTCTCTTTAGTAGACCTGTTACATTTTCTAAGTGTCCTTCCAATAAAACGCAGTCTTTGGTTAGCCTTCCTCACAACATTTTCTATGTGGTCCTTCCAGTTTAAGTTGTTCGTAATTATAATTCCTAGGTATTTAGTTAAATTACGTCCTTCTTCACCCGTGGTCTAGAGGTAGCATCTTTGATTCATAATCAAAACGTCTTCGGTCCCGGGTTCGATCCCCGCCACTGCCTAAATTTTGATAAATAATCAGCATTGGCGGCCGAAGACTTCCGGCATAAGAAGTCAGCCTCATTCTGCCAACGGCCTTGTCAAAGAGGGCGGAGGAGCGGATAGAGGTTCAGGGCACTCTCTTGTCCTAGGGGTGAGAAATTGCCCTTAAAGGCGGAAGAATCAGCAATGATCAACGACATGAGGATGCAGATGGCAATAGAAACCACTGCATTAAAGACACGTAACGTGTATCCACAGGACATGTGGCCTGTAGTTGAAGAAGTGTCATGATGATCTCTCCATTGGCAAAAGATTCCGGAACAGTCCCCCATTCGGATCTCCGGGATGGGACTGCCAAGGGGGAGGTTACCATGAGAAAAAGATTGAATAATCAACGAAAGGATAATGTTCTACGAATCGGGGCGTGGAATGTCAGAAGCTTGAACGTGGTAGGGAAACCAGAAAATCTGAAAAGGGAAATGCAAAGGCTCAATCTAGATATACAATGGGTCAGTGAAGTGAAGTGGAAGGAAGACAAGGATTTCTGGTCAGATGAGTATCGGGTAATATCAACAGCAGCACAAAATGGTATAACAAGTGTAGGATTCGTTATGAATAGGAAGATAGGGCAGAGGGTGTGTTACTGTGAACAGTTCAGTGACTGGGTTGTTCTAATCAGAATCGACAGCAGACCAACACCGACAACGATAGTTCAGGTATACATGCCGACGTCGCAAGCTGAAGATGAACAGATAGAGAAAGTGTATGAGAACATTAAAAGGGTAATGCAGTATGTAAAGGGGGACAAAAATCTAACAGTCATGGGCGACTGGAATGCAGTTGTAGGGGAAGGAGTAGAAGAAAAGGTTACAGGAGAGTATGGGCTTGGGACAAGGAATGAAAGAGGAGAAAGACTAATTGAGTTCTGTAACAAGTTTCAGCTAGTAATAGCGAATACCCTGTTCAAGAATCACAAGAGGAGGAGGTATACTTGGAAAAGGCCGGGAGATAAGGGAAGATTTCAATTAGATTACATCATGGTCAGACAGAGATTCCGAAATCAGATACTAGATTGTAAGGCGTACCCAGGAGCAGATATAGAATCAGATCACAATATAGTAGTGATGAAGAGTAGGCTGAAGTTCAAGACATTAGTCAGGAAGAATCAATACGCTAAGAAGTGGGATACGGCAATTCTAAGGAATGACGAGATACGTTTGAAGTTCTCTAACGCTATAGATACGGCAATAAGGAATAGCGCAGTAGGCAACACAGTTGAAGAGGAATGGACGTCTCTGAAAAGGGCCATCACAGAAGTTGGGAAGGAAAACATAGGTACAAAGATGGTAGCTGCGAAGAAACCATGGGTAACAGGAGAAATACTTCAGTTGTTTGATGAAAGGAGGAAGTACAAACATGTTCCGGGAAAATCAGGAATACAGAAATACAAGTCGCTGAGGAATGAAATAAACAGGAAGTGCAGGGAAGCTAAGACGAAATGGCAGCAGGAAAAATGTGAAGACATCGAAAAAGATATGATTGTAGGAAGGACAGACTCAGCATACAGGAAAGTCAAAACAACCTTTGGTGACATTAAAAGCAACGGTGGTAACATTAAGAGTGCAACGGGAATTCCACTGTTAAATGCAGAGGAGAGAGCAGGTAGGTGGAAAGAATACACTGAAAGCCTCTATGAGGGTGAAGATTTGTCTGATGTGATAGAAGAAGAAACAGAAGTCGATTTAGAAGAGATAGGGGATCCAGTATTAGAATCGGAATTTAAAAGAGCTTTGGAGGACTTACGGTCAAATAAGGCGGAAGGGATAGATAACATTCCATCAGAATTTCTAAAATCATTAGGGGAAGTGGCAACAAAACGACTATTCACGTTGGTGTGTAGAATATATGAGTCTGGCGATATACCATCTGACTTTCGGAAAAGCATCATCCACCCAATTCCGAAGACGGCAAGAGCTGACAAGTGCGAGAATTATCGCACAATGAGCTTAACAGCTCATGCATCGAAACTGCTTACAAGAATAATATACAGAAGAATGGAAAAGAAAATTGAGAATGCGCTAGGTGACGATCAGTTTGGCTTTAGGAAAACTAAAGGCACGAGAGAGGCAATTCTGACGTAACGGCTAATAATGGAAGCAAGGATAAAGAAAAATCAAAACACGTTCATAGGATTTGTCGACCTGGAAAAAGCGTTTGACAATATAAAATGGTGCAAGCTGTTCAAGATTCTGAAAAAAGTAGGGGTAAGCTATAGGGAGAGATGGGTCATATACAATATGTACAACAACCAAGAGGGAATAATAAGAGTGGACGATCAAGAACGAAGTGCTCTTATTATGAAGGGAGTAAGACAAGGCTGTAGCCTTTCGCCCCTACTCTTCAAACTGTACATCGAGGAAGCAATGATGGAAATAAAAGAAAGGTTCAGGAGTGGATTTAAAATATAAGGTGAAAGGATATCAATGATACGATTCGATGATGACATTCCTATCCTGAGTGAAAGTGAAGAAGAATTAAATGATCTGCTGCACGGAATGAACAGTCTAATGAGTACAGAGTATGGTTTGGGAGTAAATCGGAGAAAGACGAAGGTAATGAGAAGTTGTAGAAATGAGAACAGCGATAAACTTAACATCAGGATTGATGGTAACGAAATCAATGAAGTTAAGGAATTCTGCTACCTAGGCAGTAAAATAACCAATGACGGACGGGGCAAGGAGGACATCAAAAGCAGACTCGCTATGGCAAAAAAGGCATTTCTGGCCAAGAGAAGTCTACTAATATCAAATACTGGCCTTAATTTGAGGAAGAAATTTCTGAGGATGTGCTTCTGGAGTACAGCATTGTATGGTAGTGAAACATGGACTGTGGGAATACCGGAACAGAAGAGAATCGAAGCATTTGAAATGTGGTGCTATAGACGAATGTTGAAAATTATGTGGAATGATAAGGTAAGGAATGAGGAGGTCCTACGCAGAATCGGAGAGGAAAGGAATATGTGGAAAACACTGATATAGAGAAGTGACAGGATGATAGGACATCTGCTAAGATATGAGGGAATGACTTCCATGGTACTAGAGGGAGCTGTAGAGGGCAAAAACTGTAGAGGAAGACAGAGATTGGAATACGTCAAGCAAATAATTGAGGACGTAGGTTGCAAGTGCTACTCTGAGATGAAGAGGTTAGCACAGGGGAGGAATTCGTGGCGGGCCGCATCAAACCAGTCAGTAGACTGATGACCAAAAAAAAAAAGTCCTTTAGATTTGACTGATTTATCGTGTAACCGAAGTTTAACGGATTCATTTTAGCACTCATGTGGATGACGTCACACTTTTCGTTATTTACATTCGAATGCCAATTTTTACACCATAAAGATATCTTTTCTAAATCGTTTTGCAATTTCTTTTGATCTTTTGATGACTTTACTAGTCGATAAACGACAGCGTCATCTGCAAATAACCTAAGACGGCTGCTCAGATAGTGTCAAAAATCGTGTATATAGATAAGGGAAAGCAAGAGCCTACAACACTATCTTGGGGAACGCCAGGAATCACTTCTGTTTTACTCGATGACTTTCTGGCAGTTTCTACGAACTGTGACCACTCTGACAGGAAATCACGAATCCAGTCACATAACTGAGACGACATTCCATGTTGTTGTTGTCGTCTTCAGTCCTGAGACTGGTTTGATGCAGCTTTCCATGCTACTCTATCCTGTGCAAGCTGCTTCATCTCCCAATACCTACTGCAACCTACATCCTTCTGAATCTGCTTAGTGTACTCATCTCTCGGTCTCCCTCTGCGATTTTTACCCTCCACGCTGCCCTCCAATGCTAAATTTGTGATCCCTTGATGCCTCAAAACATGTCCTACCAACCGATCCCTTCTTCTAGTCAAGATGTGCCACAAACTTCTCTTCTCTCCAATCCCATTCAATACCTCCTCATTAGTTATGTGATCTACCCATCTAATCTTCAGCATTCTTCTGTAGCACCACATTTCAAAAGCTTCTATTCTCTTCTTGTCCAAACTAGTTATCGTCCATGTTTCACTTCCATACATGGCTACACTCCAAACAAATACTTTCAGAAACGACTTCCTGATACATAAATCTATATTCGATGTTAACAAATTTCTCTTCTTCAGAAACGCTTTCCTTGCCATTGCCAGTCTACATTTTATATCCTCTCTACTTCGACCATCATCAGTTATTTTGCTCCCCAAATAGCAAAACTCCTTTACTACTTTAAGTGTCTCATTTCCTAATCTAATTCCCTCAGCATCACCCGATTTAATTTGACTACATTCCATTATCCTAGTTTTGCTTTTGTTGATGTTCATCTTATATCCTCTTTTCAAGACACTGTCCATTCCGTTCAACTGCTCTTCCAAATCCTTTGCCGTCTCTGACAGAATTACAATGTCATCGGCGAACCTCAAAGTTTTTACTTCTTCTCCATGAATTTTAATACCTCCTCCAAATTTTTCTTTTGTTTCCTTTACTGCTTGCTCAATATACAGATTGAATAACATCGGGGAGAGGCTACAACCCTGTCTCACTCCTTTCCCAACCACTGCTTCCCTTTCATGCCCCTCGACTTTAATAACTGCCATCTGGTTTCTGTACAAATTGTAAATAGCCTTTCGCTCCCTGTATTTTATCCCTGCCACCTTTAGAATTTGAAAAAGAGTATTCCAGTCAACATTGTCAAAAGCTTTCTCTAAGTCTACAAATGCTAGAAACGTAGGTTTGCCTTTTCTTAATCTTTCTTCTAAGATAAGTCGTAAGGTCAGTATTGCCTCACGTGTTCCAACATTTCGACGGAATCCAAACTGATCCTCCCCGAGGTCTGCATCTACCAGTTTTTCCATTCGTCTGTAAAGAATTCGCGTTAGTATTTTGCAGCCGTGGCTTATTAAACTGATAGTTCGGTAATTTTCACATCTGTCAGCACCTGCTTTCTTTGGGATTGGAATTATTATATTCTTCTTGAAGTCTGAGGGTATTTCGCCTGTCTCATACATCTTGCTCACCAGCTGGTAGAGTTTTGTCAGGACTGGTTCTCCCAAGGCCATCAGTAGTTCTAATGGAATGTTGTCTACTCCGGGGGCCTTGTTTCGACTCAGGTCTTTCAGTGCTCTGTCAAACTCTTCACACAGTATCGTATCTCCCATTTCGTCTTCATCTACATCTTCTTCCATTTCCATAATATTGTCCTCAAGTACATCGCCCGTGTATAAACCTTCTATATACTCCTTCCACCTTTCTACCTTCCCTTCTTTGCTTAGAACTGGGCTGCCATCTGAGCTCTTGATATTCATACACGTGGTTCTCTTCTCTCCAAAGGTCTCTTTAATTTTCCTGTAGGCAGTATCTATCTTACCCCTAGTGAGATAAGCTTCTACATCCTTACATTTGTCCTCTAGCCATCCCTGTTTAGCCATTTTGCACTTCCTGTCGATCTCATTTTTGAGACGTTTGTATTCCTTTTTGCCTGCTTCATTTACTGCATTTTTATATTTTCTCCTTTCATCAATTAAATTCAATATTTCTTCTGTTACCCAAGGATTTCTAGCAGCCCTCGTCTTTGTACCTACTTTATCCTCTGCTGCCTTCACTACTTCATCCCTCAGAGCTACCCATTCTTCTTCTACTGTATTTCTTTCCCCTATTCCTGTCAATTGTTCCCTTATGCTCTCCCTGAAACTCTGTACAACCTCTGGTTCTTTCAGTTTATCCAGGTCCCATCTCCTTAATTTCCCACATTTTTGCAGTTTCTTCAGTTTTAATCTACAGGTCATAACCAATAGATTGTGGTCAGAGTCCACATCTGCCCCTGGAAATGTCTTACAATTTAAAACCTGGTTCCTAAATCTCTGTCTTACCATTATATAATCTATCTGATACCTTTTAGTATCTCCAGGGTTCTTCCACGTATACAACCTTCTTTCATGATTCTTAAACCAAGTGTTAGCTATGATTAAGTTGTGCTCTGTGCAAAATTCTACTAGGCGGCTTCCTCTTTCATTTCTTAGCCCCAATCCATGTTCACTTACTATGTTTCCTTCTCTCCCTTTTCCTACACTCGAATTCCAGTCACCCATTACTATTAAATTTTCGTCTCCCTTCACTATCTGAATAATTTCTTTTATTTCATCATACATTTCTTCAATTTCTTCATCATCTGCAGAGCTAGTTGGCATATAAACTTGTACTACTGTAGTACGTGTGGGCTTCGTATCTATCTTGGCCACAACAATGCGTTCACTATGCTGTTTGTAGTAGCTTACCCGCATTCCTATTTTCCTATTCATTATTAAACCTACTCCTGCATTACCCCTATTTGATCTTGTGTTTATAACCCTGCAGTCACCTGACCAGAAGTCTTGTTCCTCCTGCCACCGAACTTCACTAATTCCCACTATATCTAACTTCAACCTATCCATTTCCCTTTTTAAATTTTCTAACCTACCTGCCCGATTAAGGGATCTGACATTCCACGCTCCGATCCGTAGAACGCCAGTTTTCTTTCTCCTGATAACGACATCCTCCTGAGTAGTCCCCGCCCGGAGATCCGAATGGGGGACTATTTTACCTCCGGAATATTTTACCCAACAGGATGCCATCATCATTTAATCATACAGTAAAGCTGCATGTCCTCGGGAAAAATTACGGCTGTAGCTTCCCCTTGCTTTCAGCCGTTCGCAGTACCAGCACAGCAAGGCCGTTTTGGTTAATGTTGCATGGCCAGATCAGTCAATCATCCAGACTGTTGCCCCTGCACATTCCATAAGCACGTAATTTCACTACAAACCTCTAGTATGCTAGAGTGTCAAAAGCCTTTGGGAAGTCCAGAAATTCGGAATCCCTTTGAAATCCCTTGTCAATAGCACTCAACACTTTATGTGAGTAATGAGCTAGTTGTGGTTCACAAGAACGATGTTTTTCTAAATCCGTGTTGACTGTGTGTCAATGGACCTTTTTCTTAGAAGTAATTCATAATGTTCGAACACAATATACACTCCTGGAAATGGAAAAAAGAACACATTGACACCGGTGTGTCAGACCCACCATACTTGCTCCGGACACTGCGAGAGGGCTGTACAAGCAATGATCACACGCACGGCACAGCGGACACACCAGGAACCGCGGTTTTGGCCGTCGAATGGCGCTAGCTGCGCAGCATTTGTGCACCGCCGCCGTCAGTGTCAGCCAGTTTGCCGTGGCATACGGAGCTCCATCGCAGTCTTTAACACTGGTTGCATGCCGCGACAGTGTGGACGTGAACCGTATGTGCAGTTGACGGACTTTGAGCGAGGGCATATAGTGGGCATGCGGGAGGCTGGGTGGACGTACCGCCGAATTGCTCAACACGTGGGGCGTGTTTTGGAGACCACACATGTTGGTCAGAGAGGTTATTTCTTTTGAAGAGAGTAGTAGGCTTTGTTGGACAGTCTCACCATTTACTTGGTTTGAAATGGATCGAAGCTAACCTGCTGTGTAGTGCAGGCATCGTTTTTATTTTAAAAGGGATTTTGTAAGAATATGTTTAAACTATATTAGTCAAAGACTATATTAGTGGAAGAATGATAAAAACCAATTCTTGGGGTAATACTGTTTTATGCACTGCAGAGCCAAAGAATCTGGTACACCTGCCTAATATTGTGTAGAGCCTCCGCGAGCGCGCAGAACTACCGTAACACAACGTGGCATGGACTCAGCTAATGTCTGAAGTAGTGCTGGAGGAAACTGACACCATGAATCCTGCACGGCTATCCACAAATCCATAAGAGCACGAGGGGGTGGAGCACAGCACGTTGCAAAGCACCCCAGATATACTCAATACCGTACATGTCTGGGGAGTCTGGTCACCAACGGAAGTGTTTAAACTCAGTAGAGAGTTCCTGAAAAAACTGTGTAGCAATTCTGGACCTGTGGGGTGTTCTATTGCCCTGCTAAATTACCCAAGTCCTTCGGAAGACTCTATGGACATGAAATGGATGCAGGTGATCAGACAGGATGCATTCGTATTTATCACCTGTCAGTCGTATTTAGACGTATCAGGGCTCTCTTATCACTCCAACTGCACTCCCCCCCACCGTTACAAAGCCACCACCAGATTGAACATTCCATTGCTGACATGCACGTCCATCCGCTCGATACAATTTGAAACGAGATTCGTCCGACTACGCAACATGTTTCCAGTCATCAAAAGTCCAATGTCGGTATTGATGGGCCCAAGCGAAGCGTAACGCCTTGTGTCATGCAGTCATCAGGGGTACACCAGTGGGCCTCCGGCTCCGAAAGTACAAATCGATGATGTTTCGTTGAATGGTCCGCAAGCTGACACTTGTTGATGGCCCATCATTGAAATCTGCAGCAATTTCCGAAAGGGTTGCACTTCTGTCATGTTCAACGATTCTCTTCAGTCGTCGTTGGTCCCATTCTTGTGCGAACTTTTTCCAGTCGGAGCGATGTCAGAGATTCGATGTTTTACCGGATTCCTGATATTCACGGTACACTCGTGAAATGGTCGTACGGGAAAATCCCCACATCATCGCTACGTCGGAGATGCAGTGTTCCATACTTCGGCCGCCTACTATAACACCACGCTCAAACTCACTTACATCTTGATGACTTGCCATTGCAGCAGCAGTAATCTAAGAGCTGCGCCAGACACTGTTGTCTTATATAGGCGTTGCCGACTGTAGCGCCGTATTTTGCCTCTTTACATATCTCTATATTTGAATAGCTAAACCAATTTCTTTGGCGTTTCAGTGTGTAATTGTAACTTGGTAGTTTCTGATTGTTAGAATGTTGTGTGTGGAAAAAGACTGCTGCATAAATTTTATAATGAAGCACATGGACTTGTATGATACTTGAAATAAGGCAATTATACACAGGAGAGTTAGGCTATTAAAAATATTTCGCTAATTTTTCTAGGCATGAGGACATTATAGAAATGTGTAATGTTGCTATAGCTTAATGAACCAGAGTTACACTTGGAGTCTTTGTTCTCATTTATCAGTCATTATGTCCTCATTTCTCATTCTTTACTTTCATGACTATATTTGTATACTTGCATTGCACATTGTGAGTTGGGAACTGAGTAACATCCTTATGAAAACTGTTAAGGTAGCATCACAAGCATGGTGAATGAAATATGAATTTTGACAGTCTTCTCATTATTGTAATAGTGACAGGTTGCAGAGCAGGCGAGCGTTTCGTGCACATAAGCTGCTAAATTTATTTACCATCAAAGCTCATTTCCATTGTAAGGCACAGTGACTGCCAGAGTGTATTGATGAAATTTTCAGTAACAGTTCTGAGGCTTAATAGCAGTAAAAGATTTCAGTAATGTACCATCTTGTGAATTTTCAAGCAGTTTTGTGAGAAAGTCAGATGCATTAATTTTTATGTTCATTTACTGTGTAATTACAGCAACAATTATGGTACAGTGATTTTTTACAAGACTAAGATAAGGATTAGCTATAGGCAGGGCTAATATTTCAGTCTGAGTAATCTGTTTTGCAGTCAGATAGCATACATAAACTTCATTAAAATGGATTGCTCTCTTACAGGCGAACTGTTTGATATATCGACTAGTCTGGATTTTGCATTGTGTAGTGTAAGCCGCATATATTTCCATTCAAATTTAAATTTTGTTGCCCTTCCTTGAGATGTACATATTTCGATATCAATGTAAATTACACAAGTTACATAGACATTACACAAGAAACGGGTAAGGCGAACACTAGATTGCGGTTTATTGATAGAATCCTGCAGCAATGCAGTCCTTCATCAGAGGAAATAGCTTACAATACGTTAGTTCGTCCAGTCTTAGAGTATTGTTCGTCTGTGTGGGACCCTTACCAGTTGGGTCTGGGAGGGGGGGGGGGGAATACCGCTTGGTGGCTAGCGGAGTATATATGTAGATGTAGATGTAAATGTAAATTTCATAAATTTCTGAGATACCACCCAGACACTTACAAACACGAGTTGAAGTTTAACACATTACTTTCACCTGGTGACCCTGTCAGGATGCATAATTACATGGTAGTCTACTGATTTTAGCAGTCAGATGTTGTTTTGTTTCACGACCATATACATATTAAAACTTCACTTACTTCCAAGGTTTGGGGCGGGGGACACAACAATGGACGTAATTATACACTATGTGCCATAACAGCATCAGTTCGTTTTGCATATTTATTACCAGAGAACAACATGGACAAATAGTCCAGAGAATAGTTAAAGTTTGCTTTGGTGGAGTAGAACTATTGTGTTTTCTCTGCAACTTTGAACATCGATGTTGTGAAAAGTATTTCATTCTCAGTTGTGAACTTTTGATATGCTACAGACTATAGCGCAAGTGAGATTCTTTCATTTTATGCCTTTGTAGTGTTATATTGTGCTTAGAATAAGTGATTGTGCTATTGATCTTTACTGTTGCTAATGATATACTTCCAGTTAAAAGTATTCCTGCTTATTGAATCTTGAAGTGTTAATTGGTTAGATAGACATTCATTTTTATGGAATATGCTACATTGTGTTCTTTATTAAAATGTAGTTAATTATTTGCACAGTGGTATTACCAGATGCTTGGATTTGCATTTATTTAATGAATTCGGACAGTGGTAATTTAAATATGTATCTGCTTTCATTTACATTTATAGGAAGGGATTGTAGTTGTTATCTACGTAGTGTTGATCATATGTGTGTAAGAGATTTCACTTTTGTTTGCTGTGCTCTTGTCATTGCATTAACATGTCAAATGCTACCAGAGTTAGGTCCAATGCGAGATGTGCACTTGATGTAAGTTTTGATGATTATGTGGACAAAGAAGGGACCATTGAACAGTATAACATCCCAGCTTCCTCAACCAAATTATAACGTCCCAGGACTTTCTGCACCAAATTATAACATTTCAGCTCCTCAACACCAAATTAAAACGTTGCATTAGGAGGTGTCTGCTTCGTGCAAAAGGTCTTGAGTTCATATTGACGACAACAAGTAATTCTTCATTACAGACGTTTATTTACAAACAGAACTGACAGACTTCACAGACTCAACAACTGACTCTCAGAGCTAACCGCACTGCATATCCCAACTGAACTGGCAACTGACAACTCCTAGGTGTATTAATATCTTTCCAAACAATGAGAGTCTTTGACAATGTTTTGTTTACAATACGATAGCAATTCACGACTTAAAACTAAATTAGACATTACAGAATTTTAGTACAGATTAAAGTAAGTAAAAGGATCAGTACATATAAATTCTTACAAGCATAATTTCCAAATAGATTTTATAACATTTTTCTACCAGCTTCTGGATAACCTTCACCAGATTTGTACCGATGTTTCCAGAAATATCTTGACATTTGATTCTGGATATTTCTTGAGTGATTTAGAACAACTATCTATATGTAAAATGATTTAAATTGTGTTACAAAACGCAAACAAATCTTTTTAGCAATATTTCTTAATACAAATCGTCTTTCGAAATTAGATTATGAAACAGTTTTCACAAATTTTCGTATTTTTGCGATCATAATATAGAATTTCTCCATAGAAAGTTCCAGAAGTGTGCATTAAACGTTCATTTAGAGACTTTCTCTTTAGCTGGTGAGTTTTTAAAAGTATCTTGTCCATATTATACGAAATAATTTAGCTCAAAACTGATAATTTATACAATTAATCAGAGCTACAGCAAACAGTGAGTCTTTCTTTTACAAAATGAAATATAATTACAAAATTGAATGAAAATAGGTTACTAACACTAATATATATTTACATTAATTCTATTTTTGTTCTTTCTGTGCAAAATGTCCTAATATTGACATAGTACAATATTTAAACATCACCAAAGTTTCCCTTTACATTTTGCATATCTGTATCGACATCCCCTAAAAGTCTACAGTATCAAATACTTCAATATGTCCCAATATGTCCTGTAATGTTACACAACCCCCCCATCAGCACTTCCACGAGAAACACGGAAGGGTTGATGTCCTTACATTACAAAACAGAAAAGTTTTACACATATCTTTGGTGTCTTCTTTCTTGAAGACCGGTGATCTTCTTTCTTGAAGGTCGGTGATCTTCTTCCTTAAAGGTCGGTATACCTCAATGCCACACACTGTATTTCAGTCTCATCTTCACAGTCCGTATGGTTTCCATATACACTGCAGGCTAACACAGGCTGCAATAGCACAGTCCGCTATGAATATACAGCATACAGTGGTCAAACCCAGTTAAACCTTAGCAAAAGCATTTAATAGTCGGTGGACCGGTTTTTAAGGACACAGAAATTTGAATTCTCTAAAGTCTAATTACTCAAGAAAATTTACTCTAAATAATTTCTTAAAGCTAAGAGAGGATAGACTGACAGATGGAGAAAATTGATTATACAGGATCACAGAATAAGTGTAAGATGCAATGCCAGAATACGAAAATGAAATATGACAATTGCATAGCTAGGGGACCTAGTGCTCGCCAAACACTTTTCACACAAAGAATGTATGCTCCCCTGAGGAATCAGATAAATACAACATAACAAAGAATACAAAAATATCCTGGTAAGATTACATATAAAAGTCTATAAACATCTATTATCTAAAATACTTTTTTACATTTTTTTATACAATTTCAGATCGGTCACGTTTCGTAGGCCAAACAGTCTGCCAGAATTTGGGTAGACTAGACGGTAAGCATTCGGGTGAGCATTGTCCTGAATCTTGAAAGGTCCAATGTATATGTCAAAAAACTTTTTTAATTCACCACTGATGGCTTCAGACTTCTCTTGTGTTTTAACAAGGACCGAGTCTTCAATTTTAAATTGAGTAGGCTTCAATCTTTTGTCATGTCTACAATTCCTCTTATCACCTTGAGATTTCATGGTCTTTCTCACTATTTCCTCTCTCTCTCTTGAGTACTTAATGGTTTGCAGACTGGAAAATCAATGAAATCACTAATTGGATGTGGTGGTTTGCTATTATACTGTATTTCATAAGGCGAAAACCCTGTTGAGGAATGCTGTAGGCTATTCACAACATCTTCGAATTTCTCAACACAGTCAATCCAACTAGCATGATCAGTATTGCAGTAGGTTCTAAAGAATCGCCCAATTTCCCTCATGTATCTCTCCGAAGGGTTTCCTGACGGATGATAAGCTGAAATAAGAATGTGACTTATATTTTCATCTTCAACAAAAACTTTCCATACTCCAGAAGTAAATTGAGTCCCATTGTCTGATAAGATTTTCTGAGGTTTTCCAACCCTGCCAAAATAGTCTCCTCTGAATTTTGAAATAATGCTCTTACTGTTTGCCTTGCGAAGAGGGTATAACTTAATGAATTTTGAAAAAACATCAACCATAACAAAAATGTAGCAATAGCCTCGTCTGGTCTTTGGTAATGGTCCATATAAGTCGACAGCGACTAACTCGTGTTGTTCTTTTGGTAAGATGTTTTGCATCAATCCTCGACAAGTTTGGTTGGATACTTTTACTCTTTGGCACCTGTCACAATCCGTCAAAATTTTTCTAACCCTCCTGGCTATGTTGTTAAAGTACACATTTTCTTGGATTTTCTGGATACACTTTTGAATCCCACAATGACCAAAACTTTCATGAATGTAATTGATGAGTACATTGATGTACTGTTCAGGCCAACATAATTTCCATACATTGCTATCTACACTGTTTCTCTTGAATAGAATCCCCTTGTAGATTTTGTAATAATCTCCCACTTTTTCATGTCCCTTTTTCCCTAAATAACTTTTGACCAGTTTACAGTTCTCATCGTGGTTCTGATTCCGTCGGATGTCATTACAAATGTCTCTGATTTCTTGTTCATTGTCCACCCCTCTTAAATACATAATTTTGAATTCTTTTTCACATTCCCCACTGTCATCTTCAAAGTCATCCCCCACAGGTAGTCTAGATAAAGCATCAGCAACTACATTATCGGGTCCTCTAAGATATTTTATTGAGTAATTAAATTGTTGTAACAAGAGTGCCCACCTGGTAATCCTTCCATGATGCAACCTACATTCTTGAATATAAATTAATGCCTTATGGTCTGTGTAGACAACTACCTAGTTTCCCAATAAATAATTTCTGAATTTAGAAAATGCCTAGTAAATGGCCAAAAGCTCTTTCTCGGTAACAGTGTATTGCCTCTCATGTTTTTTCAAGGTTCGACTAGCAAAAGCAATAGACCTGTGTTCTATTTTCCCATTTATATTTACTTCTTGGAAAAGGTGAGCACCTAGGCCATAATCACTACTATCTGCCATAATGCAAAAAGGTAAACTTAAATCAGGGCGGTGCAAAATTTGACTGTTACATAACTGTGTTTTTATTTCTTCAAAAGCAGCTTCACATTCCTGATCCCAAACCCACATTGCCTTTTTCTTCAGCAATCTGTTAAGACTTGGAGCATTTAGAGCTTGGGTACTAATGAACTTTCTGTAGTAACTGCACATCCCGAAAAATGACTTTAGTTGTTTCTTGGTTTTTGGAATTGGGAATTTTGCAATTGCCTCGAGTTTTTCAGGATCTGACAAAATACCTTCCTCAGAAATACTGTGCCCCAGAAACTTCAATTTTTTCATACCAAACTTACATTTAGATAATTTAAGTGACATTCCCCCTTTCCTTAATCTATTGCAAACCTCTCTCAAAGTATTAACATGTTCTTCCCAAGTTTCTCCAGTGATCAAAATGTCATCTACATACACAGTTAATTTTGATAAAAGATCTTTTCCCAAAACAAAGTCAAGTGCTCTAATGAATTCGGCTACTGAGACATTCAGCCCAAATGGTACCACACAATACTGGTAACATCTTCCCCCATACAAAAAGGCAGTATACTTTCTGGAATCATTTTCTAATTCTACTTGGTGAAATCCTGATGTGAGATCTAACCTGGTCATGTATTTCATTCTTTCAAATTTATGAAGTAATTCATCTATATTCTCGGGATGATCGGTCTCTCTTTCCAGATACTTATTTAGGTGTCTTGAATCTAGTACAAGCCTGACACTGCCATCACGTTTTGCAACCACCACCAAAGGATTATTGTATTGGCTCTTACTTCTCTCAATGATGCCCCACTCTTCCATCTTTTGAAGTTCCTTTTCTACATCTTTTCTCTTTGCAATGGGTACACTATAAAATCTGAGTTTACATTGATAATTATTTACTCTGCCAGGTCTATCATCAAAAACATCACAGTAATTCCACAATAATCTTTCTAACTCTACCTTCTGTTCTTGGTTGAAATTAACTGATTCCCGTAATTTTTCTTGAACTATATCCCCATCTTCTCCATCATCATAATCCTCAGTAATTTCCTCTACACAATAACCACTGTCTTTAGAAAATGTAACGTCCCTAATTTCAATTCCCTTATCAGCACAGTTTTGAACCGACATGTCAGTACTGGAACATACTCTCGTCTTAGGATCAATAAAGGTAAAAAAACTCTTTTCCCAATCAAATGCTGCATTAGCTTTTAATTTCCAGTCCATATCCAACAGTACATTCTCATTTAGGTCACTTATTACAAGACATCCTTGAGTAAACTGTACATCATTTATACTGAAGTTCAACAACACCTGTCTATTAACAATTTTGCTCAGTTTCCCGGTAATGCCTCTAATTTTTATTCCAACAACTGGTAATTCAATAAAGTCAGGATCATGCTTAATTATATCTCTTAATTTGCTTGAAATGGCACTAATTGGACTCCCTGTGTCAATCAAACAATACCCTTCCCAACCTGCAGCTTTAATTTTTATGTATGGACTACCAATAGTGGTGTTTTCCCTTTCTTCCTGTTCTTCATACAAAAGATCTTCTGCTATCTCATCACACCTCTGTTCCATATTTAGGTTTTCTTTATTAGGCAATACTTTCTTCAAACTTCTAGATCTACTGGAATTTACTGGAATGTCTGGATTACTATTTACCTCACACACATCCTGACTAGTACCCCGTTTGATGGTTTCATTAGGCTTAAAAGCAGAAACTGGTTCACAAATTTCCCTTAATTTGATCTTAACATCATTGTCATCACTGTAATCTTTAAATTTGTCCCAAACAGATTTCAAAATAATCTCAGATGCATCAGAACAATCAACCCCCCCTGTCTCCTGATGTATTACTAAGCTGAACTGGCACAATCTGATTCTCATGTGGAATGTTGTTAGAGTTCCTGGCACAATTATTCTCAACACTATTGCTTATAACATCCTCCTTAACTTCAACATAAACTATTCCATCCAATTCACCATCAAAATCTTCTAGTACATAATCACCAATAGCCTTAACATCAACATTATCATCATCATTGCCTGAGCTTATACTACAAACACTACTAGTATCACCAACATTACTCACAACACCATCTTCACCAACCACATCCACATGAATATCAGACTTTCCAGAAACTTCAGTACGAACATCATTATGACAACTTACATTTAAAACATTACCACACATAAGTTTGTACAATCCAAAATTATCAAAGTTATCCTTACCATTCATTTCAGTATTAGGTGCTTCTTCTTGATTATATAAATTTGCAATTATATCATCTTCTAAGCCTACTTCATCAAAGGTAGCCTGGTTCCTATTACAGTTGTTTCTAGTATTTCCTCTGATGACATTCCAAAATTTCCTGTCAAATTTAATTTTTTTATTACCTCTATCTACAGATCGATCATAAGCATACTGTCTATACTGGTTAGGTCTCTGATTATAGTGATGTCTGTTCCGGGTGAAATTAGCCTGATTTTGAAAATTCCTTGCCCCAAACTGACAGACTCCCAGTGGAGCATTTAGTCGTTTAAAGGCCTATGTCTGTCGTTTCCCTGCCTCGGGTTACCTTCTCTCATGTCATTACCCCAGGACCTGTTTCGATTTTCCCATTCTCTGTTTGAATTAAAGTGCTGATCATTCCTACCAAAATTTCTTCTGTCATTGCTATTATAATTATCCCTTTTGTTGTTAAAGTTTCTTTGTTCACTATTATTGTTATTATTTTCATGGTTCGGTTCCCACCCTCTGTGTGATGAACCTACAAAGTCGTTAAATCTGTTGTTTTGTTCAAAGGCTCTATCAAGTTTGTCCACATATTTCAAGAATTGTTCTATGGACTCATCTGGACCATATACTAAACCCCATTGTACTCTTTTCGGAAGTCTCCGTTTCAGTGCATCAATTTGAGTTAGCTCATCAAATGGCTTATCCAGATGCACTAATTTTTGCAACTGTTTCTCACAATAGGCTTTCATTGACCCATCAGATTATCTGTAACTAGGACCATTTAAGAATTCACTTTTGATTCGAGCTTGCTCAGTTTCAGACCAAAATTTGGTTAGAAAACATTTTTCGAAATCTTCAAAGGACATTTCCGCGGAACAATTCTGATTGGCCCATGAAAGCGCCTCACCATCAAGTAATTTCTTTACAAATTTTATCTTAACACTATCTGTCATTATGGTCGTGAACTGCTCCTTGCAGAATTGCATGAAGTCTTTTGGGTGTATATTCTTGTCACCGGGATAAGTTTTAATGGGAAAATTTCCCCATACCCCATTACAACTATTACTTAAACCTTTTTGCAACATAGTTTCTTGTATTTCTACAAATTTTCTGTCTACAGTTTTTTCGACATTACCTACTCTACTACAAATTTTTGTCAGAATCATATTTGAAAGATTCAATTTTGCTTTCAAAAAATCGTTTTGTCTCGTCAAATTCATTTCTCAATTGAGAATTTTCCTCATTTATAAAATCAACACCTTTTTTAAGTTTTGACTGGTTATTTGAAATTTCGTTACTTAAATCAGTTTCAAGGACAGAAATTTTGCTCTCAACTGTGTCCACACGACAACTAAGTTCTTTTTGGTTTGACTCAAAAGTAATTCGCCATCTTCGAGAACCTGATTAGTGTGAGCAATCTGTTCTGTATTTGAATTTATTTCTAATTTTAAATCACACACAGCCTTCGAAATCGACCTGTCCATCTGTTGTTGTGTCTGTTCAATTTGTTGACGTAATTCGGCACGAGAATCGTCCATCTTCGAGTTTAACTCTGAAAACATTTGTTTTAACATTTCCAACATTCCTACACTGTCAGAAGCACTTTCCCTAATAGGTGTACTCGCTACACCGCTGTCAATACTGAAATCTGCGTCTTTTTCCATTATTTTAGGAAGCAGGTACTTATCTTAGTGTCCGTCGGCGGTCGTTGGTGTCCGTGTTTTGCGAAATTTCTTCAATTCCAGTATGGTTTCGCTCGGTTGATTCACTCCTCTTCTTGTGACCCCAGAATCGACGTATTTACTTCTCAAGAATGACTGGTCTGTCGTATATCCTCTTCTTGTGGTCCCAAAACAGACGTATTTTCTTCTTGTGATCCCAGAAGAGACGTATTTTACTTTGAAAAATCACTGGGTGGTCGTCCTCTGCTTCCTCCACCAAATTATAACATCCCAGCTCCTCCACCAAATTATAACATCCCAGCTTCCTCAACCAAATTATAACGTCCCAGGACTTTCTGCACCAAATTATAACATTTCAGCTCCTCAACACCAAATTAAAACGTTGCATTAGGAGGTGTCTGCTTCGTGCAAAAGGTCTTGAGTTCATATTGACGACAACAAGTAATTCTTCATTACAGACGTTTATTTACAAACAGAACTGACAGACTTCACAGACTCAACAACTGACTCTCAGAGCTAACCGCACTGCATATCCCAACTGAACTGGCAACTGACAACTCCTAGGTGTATTAATATCTTTCCAAACAATGAGAGTCTTTGACAATGTTTTGTTTACAATACGATAGCAATTCACGACTTAAAACTAAATTAGACATTACAGAATTTTAGTACAGATTAAAGTAAGTAAAAGGATCAGTACATATAAATTCTTACAAGCATAATTTCCAAATAGATTTTATAACATTTTTCTACCAGCTTCTGGATAACCTTCACCAGATTTGTACCGATGTTTCCAGAAATATCTTGACATTTGATTCTGGATATTTCTTGAGTGATTTAGAAAATGATTTAAATCGTGTTTCAAAACGCAAACAAATCTTTTTAGCAATATTTCTTGATACAAATCGTCTTTCGAAATTAGATTATGAAACAGTTTTCACAAGTTTTCGTATTTTTGCGATCATAATATAGAATTTCTCCATAGAAAGTTCCAGAAGTGTGCATTAAACGTTCATTTAGAGACTTTCTCTTTAGCTGGTGAGTTTTTAAAAGTATCTTGTCCATATTATACGAAATAATTTAGCTCAAAACTGATAATTTATACAATTAATCAGAGCTACAGCAAACAGTGAGTCTTTCTTTTACAAAATGAAATATAATTACAAAATTGAAAGAAAATAGGTTACTAACACTAATATATATTTACATTAATTCTATTTTTGTTCTTTCTGTGCAAAATGTCCTAATATTGACACAGTACAATATTTAAACATCACCAAAGTTTCCCTTTACATTTTGCATATCTGTATCGACATCCCCTAAAAGTCTACAGTATCGAATACTTCAATATGTCCCAATATGTCCTGTAATGTTACAACAGGGATGCTCTCACAATATTGATTTAACTGAAACAGATAAGACAATAACTGACAGGGTTGATCAGCGTAATTTTTCGGCTTTTAACATAGAACGAGAAAATGCAGTTGGGAATTCTGCTGTGGAAACTGAGTCTGTAGGATGTGATTTGTCACAACAGTCATGTTCTGTAGTTAAAGATACAGGTTTTGCATACACAACTGTTGACCAAGCTGAGCTGGGGTCTACCCTTTCATGTTGCAGTGCTAAAGATGGTAACAATGATTTTTCGCAAAATATCCTGAAGGTGTTATCAGAGCATAATAAATAATAGGATAGAAAATTTCTTAATGTATTAGCAGAGCACAATAATGAGTGGGGTAGAATGTTTCAAGAACTTAACATAAATTTGAAGAAAGTGACAGAAGAGATTAAAGAAAAGATGATATTGCAAGCAAGCTAGAACAGAATAATAAAAAGTTCAGAGAGGAACTTTCGGCCTTTTTAAAAGAGAAACCTAAAAAGGTTAAATAATATGTACGTGAGGAGTTCAGTCCTGTAATAAATAATCTAAAGTCAAGATGCCGAAATTTCACAGTTAAAACAGCAGGATAGTCAGTTTGAAACCCAGATACAAAGTCTTGAAGACCAGTGTGCATCGTTTAAATCTAAAGAGACAGAATCTGCTATCCAGGAACACTTAGATACAATTAACAAACTGATAGACGAACTTTCTGTAAACGTGACTCAGTTGTCTAGCAATGCGGATAAAGTTTCTGATATTACACAGCCTGTTCCCTTTGCCGATTCGGAAAAACTTCTTTGTCTTCGATGTTTCAAACGGGGACAAATTACCATAACCAACAGCACAAGTTTGATGTAAAGAAACTTGATGGCCAGGTAACCAGAATTATTCAGTTGATTACAAACATTTCCCCACCCTTCGAAAGCTTAAGGTTTTTCAAAATTCTCCTAATAAGGTGCATCGCAGTGTGTGGCTCCAACAATTCCAACATTCTCTTCCATCTTCATGGCCATTTGGTCATCAACTTGAGTATATGCGTGTGGCTATTTAGAATCTGAACCAGCCACAAGAATTAGAGCAATCGCACAAGAATGCGAAACGGTAGATGAATTTTATCACGCATTCTTGTCAGTATATTGGACTGAAGCAACACAATACTGAGACAAAAACACTATCATTATGCTAAAGAATTTTCAGCAATCAGCCTTTTCTACCTCTGCAGACTATTATCAGCACATAATACGCAAGAATCGCTTCTTATCGAGTCTGTACAGTCCTGAAGCAATAAGAATTTGTTTGAGCAAACCATCGAAACACTTCCAACACACAACTTTGGCAAGACGCTGTAAAGATGACATTGAGGCTCATCAAAATATACTGCAAGAACTTGAAGTTGACCGAGAGGAATTTTACTCGTGAAATAAATACAAAGACAGCAACAAAGAAAATTTCCAGAGACAACGAAACAGATCAGATGATGGGTTTCCTGCAAATGGCAACAACAGTTATGAACAGAACAATCACTGTTCTAACAAGCGTGATCATAATTATTCATACAATTGGCACCCGAGAGAATATTCTAACAATCAGGGGAATTTCAGAGGCAGGAACAGAGGTCTTGGTTTGAGGAACCAAATGGGTTATAGTAATAATGGTGATTCCAGCATAAATCGTTGTAATGAAAGAAATAACAGTAACTGCCGTGAAATACGAAATTTTAATTCGTGGACGGGGCGTGAGTTGTGCTTGGGTATCTCAGTTGGTAGAGCACTTAGCCGCGAAAGCAAAGGTCCCGAGTTCGAGTCTCGGTTCGGCACACAGTTTCTCTGCCAGGAAGTTTCATATCAGAGCACACTCCGCTGTAGAGTGAAAATTTCATTCTAGGAACTTTAATTCAAATCGGGAAATTGAGAAAACTGATTTCAAATCACATGACTATCATTACAACAAAACACGAGATAGTTCGCGTGATCGTAACAGCTATTACGAAATAATAATCAGGAGAGGCACGATCGTGGAAACTTTAGTCCTGATCGACGTGCTGAAGTAGTTGAGATTAGACCACGTTATGCTGGTGATAATGTTAGACGTGACGGGCCATCACAGGGATGACTGTGGCATATATGGCAAACGACTCGTTTGTCAATACAGAGAGTTCCTCCGTTCATACCATGAGAATCATACATTGTGGACCCATTACTGAACAAAATGAACAGCGTGAACTTAATAATAAAGAGGAGGAACAGATGTTAGATTAAACCGATCATAATCCTTTTAATACAGAAACCGTTGAGAACCAAGCACTAAACTTAACGGAAATCTGTGTTTTTGACTGGGTAACTACATTCATGCTCATAAATTAAGGATAATGCTGACACATGGTGAAACAACGTTCTGGTGGACGGTTTGCGGACTTAAATCACCTCGGGGTATGACCATGCGCTGCATTTGACCTGCGGTCGTCACACGGTAACGCTGGCAGCAGTCCACATACGCAGAGGGGAGTTGGTGCATGTCAGAGTACAGTGCACCGAGTAAGTGTACAGATGTTTTCAGGTGTGCTAATGGTGCCTGTGTGTTCAAAATGGATCAAAGAACACATATTGATGACGTTATGAGGGATAGAATACTAGGGCGACTGGAGGCTGGTCAAACACAGCAGGTCGTAGCACGGGCCCTCTGTGTGCAACAGAATGTGATCTCAAGATTATGGCAACGATTCCAGCAGACAGGAAACGTGTCCAGGCGCTACAGTACAGGACGTCCACAGTGTACAACACCACAAGAAGACCGATATCTCACCATCAGTACCCGCAGACAGCCAAAGAGTACTGCAGGGAGCCTTGCTCAGGACCACTCCACAGGCCCTGGAACAGTTGCCTCCAGGCACACACTCTACAGACAACTGAACAGACTTGGTTTATTCGCCCAGAGACCTGCAGGGTGTATTTACTGACCCCTGGTCACAGGAGAGCCCGTAAAGCCTAGTGTCAAGAACACAATACATCGTCATTGGAACAGTGGTCCCAGGTTATGTTCATAGACGAGTCCAGGGATAGTATGAACAGTAATTCTCGCTGGGTTTTCATCTGGCGTGAACCAGGAACCAGATACCAACCAAATGTCCTTGAAAGAAACCTGTATGGAGGTCGTGGTTTGATGGTGTGGGGTGGGATTATGATTGGTACACGTACACCCCTGGATGTCTTTGACAGAGGAACTGTAACAGGTCAGGTGTATCGGGACGTCATTTTGCACCAGTATGTCCGGTTTTTCAGGGGTGCACTGGAACCCACCTTCCTCCTGATTGATGATAACTCACAGCCCCACCGAGCTGCCATCGTGGAGGAGTACCTTGAAACAGAACCATCAGGCGAATGGAGTGGCCTGCCTGTTCTCCAGACATAACCCCACCGAGCACGTCTGGGATGGTCTCGGTCGACGTATCGCTGCACGTCTTCAAACCCCTAGGACACTTCAGGAGCTCCGACAGGCACTGGTGCAAGAATGGGAGGCTATACCCCAGCAGCTGCTCGACCACCTGATCCCGAGTATGCCAACCCATTGTGCAGCCTGTATACGTGTGCATGGTGATCATACCCCATGGCTTATTATTGTACATTTGTTTTCATGTATTTACTTGTGTTTCAACTTAGTATCACTTTGTACTCATTGTCACCCACCCCAGGTATTTGTAAACACACATTTTGTACCATGCTTTTGTGATTATTCCTTGTGGAGAATATTTTGATTGGCTCTTGCAATTGTGTCAACAGAAACCACTCTGTATAATTCTTATTTAATATGGGAAGGGTGATGAAAGGGCCCTGTTATATTTGCCATTTCGATTTTAAAGAAGTTTTGGCCAAAATTGTGAATTAAGTTGCGAATTTGATAAATGTACTTAACCTCTGTAGTATCAATATAATCATATTCTTTTTAAGTTCGTTTTTGAGACCACAGATGTTGGTCAGAGAAATTGCTTCTTTTGAAGAGAGTAGCAGGTCGTGTTGGACAGTTTTGCTGTGTACTTGGTTTGAAGATGGCACCTGTCCTGCCGTGTAGTGGAGGGATCATTATTTTAAAAGGGATTTTGTATGAATATGTTTTAAGAAAACTTATTGATGAGACTCTATTAGTGAAAGAATGATAAAACCAACTGTTAAGATAATCCTGTTTTTACACTTCTGGAAATTGAAATAAGAACACCGTGAATTCATTGTCCCAGGAAGGGGAAACTTTATTGACACATTCCTGGGGTCAGATACATCACATGATCACACTGACAGAACCACAGGCACATAGACACAGGCAACAGAGCATGCACAATGTCGGCACTAGTACAGTGTATATCCACCTTTCGCAGCAATGCAGGCTGCTATTCTCCCATGGAGACGATCGTAGATATGCTGGATGTAGTCCTGTGGAACGGCTTGCCATGCCATTTCCACCTGGCGCCTCAGTTGGACCAGCGTTCGTGCTGGAGGCGCACACCGCGTGAGACGACGCTTCATCCAGTCCCAAACATGCTCAATGGGGGACAGATCCGGAGATCTTGCTGGCCAGGGTAGTTGACTTACACCTTCTAGAGCACGTTGGGTGGCACGGGATACATGCGGACGTGCATTGTCCTGTTGGAACAGCAAGTTCCCTTGCCGGTCTAGGAATGGTAGAACGATGGGTTCGATGACGGTTTGGATGTACCGTGCACTATTCAGTGTCCCCTCGACGATCACCAGAGCTGTACGGCCAGTGTAGGAGATCGCTCCCCACACCATGATGCCGGGTGTTGGCCCTGTGTGCCTCGGTCGTATGCAGTCCTGATTGTGGCGCTCACCTGCACGGCGCCAAACACGCATACGACCATCATTGGCACCAAGGCAGAAGCGACTCTCATCGCTGAAGACGACACGTCTCCATTCGTCCCTCCATTCACGCCTGTCGCGACACCACTGGAGGCGGGCTGCACGATGTTGGGGCGTGAGCGGAAGACGGCCTAACGGTGTGCGGGACCGTAGCCCAGCTTCATGGAGACGGTTGCGAATGGTCCGCGCCGATACCCCAGGAGCAACAGTGTCCCTAATTTGCTGGGAAGTGGCGGTGCGGTCCCCTACGGCACTGCGTAGGATCCTACGGTGTTGGCGTGCATCCGTGCGTCGCTGCGGTCCGGTCCCAGGTCGACGGGCACGTGCACCTTCCGCCGACCACTGGCGACAACATCGATGTACTGTGGAGACCTCACGCCCCACGTGTTGAGCAATTCGGCGGTACGTCCACCCGGCCTCCCGCATGCCCACTATACGCCCTCGCTCAAAGTCCGTCAGCTGCACATACGGTTCACGTCCACGCTGTCACGGCATGCTACCAGTGTTAAAGACTGCGATGGAGCTCCGTATGCCACGGCAAACTGGCTGACACTGACGGCGGCGGTGCACAAATGTTGCGCAGCTAGCGCCATTCGACGGCCAACACCGCGGTTCCTGGTGTGTCAGCTGTGCCGTGCGTGTGATCATTGCTTGTACAGCCCTCTCGCAGTGTCCGGAGCAAGTATGGTGGGTCTGACACGCCGGTGTCAATGTGTTCCTTTTTCCATTTCGAGGAGTGTAATATATATTTGTAACTGGGTAGTTTCTTATTATTAGAACATTGTGTATGGATAAAGTTTGCTGTAGAAATTTTATAGTGAAGCACATGGACTTATCTGATACTTGAAATAAGTGTCAAGGAGGGCAGTTAAACACAAGAGAGTTATTAAGAAATATTTTGCTAATTTTTCCAGGTTTGAGAACTTTATGAAAATGTGTATTGTTGTTATGGCTTAATGAAGCAGAGGTATTCTTGGAGTATTTGTTCTCATTTATCGTTTATTAAGTTTACTTCCTCATTTCTCATTCTTTACTTTCATGACTATGTTTGTATACATGCATTGCACAGTGTGAGTTTGGAACTGAGCAGCATTTTTATGAGAATTCATAACGTAGCATCCTGCATTGCATATCACAAGCACAGTGAATGAAATTAGATTTTTGACAGTCTTATCATTATCCTGATTTCCAGGTTGCAGAGCAGACAAGCGTTTCGTGCACATATCCTGCTAAATTTATTTACTGTTAAAGTACAGTTTGTGTTTGTGTGAATATATCATTAACAGTCCTAAGGCTTAACACCAATAAAAGATTTCAGTAAAGTACCACCGTGTGAATTTTCAAGCAGTCTCATCAGAGAATCAGATGTGTTAATTTTTATATTCATTTGCTGTGTAGTTACAATAACTATTCTGGTACAGTGACTGTTTACAAGAGTAAGATAAAGATTAGCTATATTCATAGCTACATTTCAATCTGATTCATTCCTTTTTTTGCCGACAGCATACGTAAACTTCATTGAAAATGGATTGCTCTCTCACAGGTGAATTGTTTGATGTATCAGCTAATCTGGGTTGCGTATTGTGTAGCATGAGCTCCACCTATTTCCATTCAAATTTAAATTTAGCACAGTTCCGTTGCCTTACACTGTGATTTACATATTTTGTTATCAAAATAAGTTTCATGTATTTCTTAGATACCACCCAAACTCTTACATACACGAGTTGGAGTTTAACACATTACTTTCAAATGTTTAAAGAGGGGAGACAATCAGTTTCAAAGAAGGTGGACCCAGTGCTCCAGTTACTGCTCTTACGGAAGAAAACATCAACACTGCTGCAGTCATTGTGAGAGAGGATCGTCGAATTACCGTAAGATCACTTTCTGAAATACTGAACATTTAACTGGGTGCCACCCACACTTTGGTGACAGAAAATTTACATGTTGAACATGTTTGTGAGCGATGAGTTCCAAGACTGTTGATTCCCGAACAAAAGGACATTCGCGTGCAGGTCTGCATGCAGTTAATGTTGATGTTAGAGGAAGATCCGGAGTTTGTTTCAAATGTAATCACTGCTGATGGAACTTGGCTACATCATTTTGATCCTGAGAGCAAACAGCAAAGTTCAGTGTGAAAATCTTCTTCGTCACCAACCCCCAAAAACGCTAAAGTGGTTGCTTCTGCTGGGAAAGTTAAGGTCATCTCATTCGTTGATATTCATGGAAAGGTTTATCAGCATATTGCACCTGATCACACTTCAGTAACTGTCCTGTCCGCCCCGGGTAGCCGAGTGTTCAGCGCGACAGAATGTCAATCCTGAGGGCCCTGGTTCGATTCCAGGCTGGGTCGGAGATTTTCTCCGCTCAGGGACTGGGTGTTGTGTCGTCCTAATCATCATCATTTCATCCCCATCGACGTGCAGGTCGCCGAAGTGGCATCAACTCTAAAGACTTGCACTCGGCGAACGGTCTACCCGACGTGAGGCCCTAGTCACACGACATTGCAAGTCCGTATCAGGCGAAAAGACCACATTTCCGTGAAGCAGGCTGGATGCTACACCACGCTAAAGCGCGGCCAAATATTGCCAATGTTGTCGCTGAGTACCTTGCAAAAATCAACGTGAACTGCATCCCTCACCCTCTCTATAGTCCGTATTTAGTCCCATGTGACTATTTCTATTCCATGACATGAAGAAACGCCTTCGTGGGAGGCATTATCAATCATCAGAAGCAGTGGTGAAGGCTGCGGAGGTGATGCTGAAGGACCTCTCTAAAAATGGCTTCCGGCGTGTATTTGAAGACTGGCAGAAACGCCGGGACAAGTGCATCGCATTCATGGGATACTACTTTGAGAAGGACCATCTAAATTATGAGGATGAGTAAAGGTATGTTGTCAAAAAAATTATGATCATTCCTTATCGAACAGCCCTCGTATGTAGGCGTTGCCGACCACAGCCCCGTATTCTGCCTGTTTATATATCTCTGTCTTTGACTACCCATGCCTATACCAGTTTCTTTGGCGCTTCGGTGTATTTGCAGCTCTGCTTCCACATCCGTACCACACAGTGTCTGGCCTTTTGCTTATGTGGATGACGTCATACCTCCTAAACTATGTGTCATACAATGATATAATTTTGTAGGTTCATTCATCGGTATATGGGATACGGTCTGCAAAATGCGTTGCGATCATAAATAGTAGCAACGAAGTAATAAATTTAAATGTTATGCACAATCCGGCAACTTTTCACACATCTCACTGTTTATGACATCATATATCGTGAACTATGTTTCGTACAACGCGCATCTCACTGTTTACGACGTCATATCTCCTCAACTATGTGTCGTATTTTGCAGCTACATTCAGTGCTGTATATGTATACTGTCTGTAAAATGTGTCGCGAATACTGTTAGCAGCAAAGAAGCTATAAATTATAACGTCATGCTTCATGCGGTACGTTTACTGCATTCACAGCAGGAAAGGGGTTGTCAGCAAGAAAAAATTTCATATAGATTTGAAATTATTCATATAGTTTATTGCAAGTCACTAAGTGCTTTCATTCTCCAATAATGGATTAACAAAGTCTGGTAACTCGGGCATCGCAGACTACGCATCAAAGCGTCAAACGAAAAAACTACAAACAACGAAACTTGTCTAGCTTGAAGGGGGAAACCAGATGGCGCTATGGCTGGTTGGCTAGATGGCGTTGCCATAGGTCAAACGGATGTCAACTGCGTTTTTTTAAAATAGGAATCCCAATTTTTTATTACTTATTCGTGTAGTACGTAAAGAAATATGAGTGTTTTAGTTGGACCACTTTTTTCGCTTTGTGATAGATAGCGCTGTAATAGTCACAAACATATGGCTCATAATTTTAGACGAACAGTTGGTAACAGGTAGGTTTTTTAAATTAAAATACAGAACGTAGGTACGTTTGAACATTTTATTTCGGTTGTTCCAATGTGATACATGTACCTTTGTGAACTTATCAATTCTGAGAACGCATGCTGTTACAGCGTGATTACTACATTAATGCAGTAAATGCTCATTATGATGTCCGTCAACCTTAATGCATTTGGCAATGCGTGTAACGACATTCCACTCAACAACGAGTAGTTCGCCTTCCGTAATGTCCGCACATGCATTGACAATGCGCTGACGCATGTTGTCAGGCGTTGTCGATGGATCACGATAGCAAATATCCTTCAGCTTTCCCCACAGAAAGAAATTCGGGGACGTCAAATCCGGTGAACGTGCGGGCCATAGTATGGTGCTTCGACGACCGATCCACCTGTCATGGAATATGTTATTCAATATCTCTTCAACTGCATGCGACCTATGTGCCGGACATCCATCATGTTGGAAGTACATCGACATTCTGTCATGGAGTGAAACATCTTGTAGTAACATCGGTAGAACATTACGTAGGAAATCAGCATACATTGCACCATTGAGATTGCCATCGATAAACTGGGGGACAATTATCCTTCCTCCCACAATGACGCACCATACATTAACCCGCCAAGGTCGCTGATGTTCCACTTGTCGCAGCTATCGTGGATTTTCCGTTGCCCAGTAGTGCAAATTACTCCGATTAAGTTACCGCTGTTGGTGAATGACGCTTCGTCGCTAAATATAACGCGTGCAAAAAATCTGTCATCGTCCCATTCTAACACGGGTAATGTATCACGAAACAAATACCGTCCGCACTGGTGGAATGTTACGTGATACCACGTACTTATACATTTGTGACTATTACAGCGCCACCTGTCACAAAGCGGAAAAAGGGGTCCAACTAAAACATTCATATTTCTTTACGTACTACACGAATATGCAATAAAAATGGGGGTTCCTATTTAAAAAAAAAACGCATTTGATATCCGTTTGACCTTTGGCAGCGCCATCTGGCGGGCCAACCATAGCGCTATCTGGTTTCCCCCTTCAAGCTAGACAAGTTTCGTTGTTTGTAGTTTTTTCGTTTGACGCTTATTTCGTGAGATATTTGGCCCAGTCACTATCAATGGACCACCTAAATCCTGCATAAAGTGTGTGCACGCCGAAGTCTGTGACTAATTTCCGTTTTCATTCGTGCAGTTCAATAACTGTCACCCTGTATTTGTGCAGCGCGAAATAGGTTAGTAGCTGAATATGACCCGCAGAAGTGTCGGAACATCAATGCAACAGATGACCTCCTGAAAGGCTGTTTTCAGCTCAGCAAAGGTTTTGGGTTCATTGCTGTACACCTTGTCTTTAATATAGTTCCACAAAAATAAATCCATATTTGTCGTGTTCAGCTACTAACCCACTTCACGCTGCACAAATACAGGATGACAGTTATTGAACTGGACGAAAGAAAACGGAACTTAGTCACAGACTGTGGCGTGCACACACTTTATTCAGGATTTAGGTTATGACATGTTCGATATGCCTGCCATCATTCGAGACGCTGTGGCGCAGACGAATAGCGAAATTCTGCATGACCCGCAGAAGTGTCGGAACATCAATGCAACAGACGACCTCCTGAAAGGCTGTTTTCAGCTCAGCAGTGGTTTTGGGTTCATTGCTGTACACCTTGTCTTTAATATAGTCCCACAAAAAGGAGTCACATGTGTTCAGATCCGGAGAGAATGTCGGCCTATCGAGGCACCCCAGAGCCAGAATACGATTCCCAAAGTGCTGCTCCAGAACATGAGACACTCTCCTGCTTCTATGGAGTCGAGCTCTGTCTTGAATGAACCACGTCTTGTCTCAGTCAGACTCACGTTGGATACTGGGAATGAAATCATCTTCCAAAACCTTCACGTAGTCATCGTGCCATCAAGGAATATCGCACCGTTTATTCCGTGACTGCATATTGCACATTCTCGATCGCGAAATGCGAATTCTCAGTCCCCCAAATACTCCAATTTTGCTTTTTGATGAAACCATCCAAATGAAACTGGGTTTCCTTGCTAAACCAGACCATACATGCGCATACTACTCCCCATCATGTCCCGCCGCCAATCCTGCAGTCTGAACCTCGTAACCCAAACCGTTCAGAAGCTAAGACACCTTCATTTCATGTAGTTCAATAATTGCCACCCTGTACCCTTGCGCGCCACTTGGTGGTGTTTACATGTTGGGAGTATTCAGGACTCCGATAAAACGCTGCCCGCAAGTAAATAAACGAAAAATTATCTGAATATTTTGCTTATTTTTCCAGGTTTGACAACTTTATGAAAATGCTTTAAATAATCATTCTAGCCCCCTCTCCCCCCCCCCCCTCTCCCGCGCCCTGGCACGCACCCTTCCCTGTGCCTCAAACATCATTTTCAATTCGGTGTCCCTGCTTATATATATGTTTATCTCGAAACATACTCATCGTACGAAAAAAGTTTCAGATGAAAAATTAATATTTTTTCAAAGGTGACATCAGTCTATCCTAAAACTGGCCACCTCCTAACATCTCCACCCTCTTTTTATTTTCGAATGGGAACTCCCTTTTTTTTATTGTAGACTAGGATTCTACGCTAAAAAGTACCTAGAGTTTATCTGGAACAGTTGTTAACCAGTCGCGGTGGATGGGACTGTAATCCTTGCAGGAGTTAACAACGGTTGGACTTAAGAACACATCGAAATCAGCCATCCTGATAGTTATATTTTAGGAGACTCACCGAAATCAAGCATCGTGATGGTGGGGGGACTCACCGAAATAAACTCCAAATGGGACAGAAACCTACGTCACGTTGAGTGTAGCTTATCTGCCAGATTTTTACATGTCTAAACGTACAGATTTCACTGTAAAATCAAATTTCCAAAACTAAATTTTTATCAATAATATCGACTGTTCAGAACAAAAAATTTACATTTTGAAGTAGAATCAAATGAGTCGGTGCTTAATTGCAAACACCGAAAAATTGAATTTTTTGCGTTTTGAGCACCATATACCATGACTGGAAACAAGTGTTCTTTCTGGCGTAAAATCAGAATCTGCCATAAAAAAGGAATTTTCCTATTTGAAAATACAAAGTTGATCCTCACCCAGGATTGTGGGGAGGGGGGCGGGGGGGGGGGGGGGGGCGTGGAGCGATTAGGTAGTGGACTGTTTTAGCACAGACATATGTGCCCTTTGCAAATAACAACTTTTCGTACAATACGTAGTTTTCGAGATATTTGCTTGCTCCCAGTTGAAACAACATCCTGTATAGTAAAATGAGTTGGTGAATGACAACAAGCCTGACTTACTCCTGTTCCAATTTCAAACCAGTTTCTTACACCATTTCTTAGCTCCGTAGTTGCTGTCTACCGTGTATATAATTCCTTAATTCATCTCCTGCCCTTCCAGTTTACCTTCTTCAGTTTTAGAATTCCCTTCATCTTATTCCTTTTCTGTCGGTCAAAGGCCTTTCCTAGATCTACGAAGCATAAACTCATTTCCTTTCCTCTTTCGATATATCTTTCACCAATAACTGTAATTAGTCCAACAGAATCTCTTGTACGTCTCCCTTTTCTGAAACCAACTTGGACATAGTATGAAGCGCGGCAAGAATGGATTACTAGTACTGATTTTTTGAAGGCGAGTAGCAGATATTGCTAATTCTGTGGCTGACATCGGAGAGCGGCGTCGACTGCAGGGGGCTGGACGGGTCTGTTGCGTATGTGTGTGTGTGTGTGTGTGTGTGTGTGTGTGTGTGTGTGTGGGTGGGTGGGTGTGGGTGGGTGGGTGGGTGTGTAGGCAAAGGGGGTGAGGGGGAGTGGTGGCGGAGTGGTGGGGTAGTCAGCTGTGGAGAGCTGGATGCACTCGGCGACAGCTGCGACCGACGGGCCCTCTTATCTGCCCGTGCGCAGGGCCAGCGAAATCTAGGCTTTTGTCTGTCTGTCTGACTGCAAAACACAGAGGCTGGGCGGTGTTTTGTGGACAGGCACCTAATACTCGGCAAAAGCATGGAAAACGGCGCGCTTCGTTCGAATTTCACGAAGGTTCTACATATAAATCCATACCTGCGTTTTCCTTCATTTTCTGTGGCACTTGCCACCCTCATTCCTTTGTCATCAAATATAAAATCTTCCACTAAGTTTGTCCCTACCGACCCTCATTGTCATAAGTACAGGGAGATCAAAAAGTCAGTATAAATTTGAAAATTTAATAAACCACAGAATAATGTAGATAGAGAGGTAAAAATTGACACACATGCTTGGAATGACATGGGGTTTTATTATAACCAAAAAAAGAAAAAAAAAGATCACAAAATGTCCGACAGATGGCGCGTGGAAGATCTCTGGCGCGCGTCGTTTGGTGATGATCGTGTGCTCAGCCGCCACTTTCGTCAGGCTTGGCCTCCCAGGTCCCCAGACCTGACTCCCTGCGATTATTGGCTATGGAGTTACCTGAAGTCGCAAGTGTATCGTGATCGACCGACATCTCCAGGGATGATGAAAGATAACATCCGACGCCAATGCCTCACCATAACTCCGGACATGCTTTACAGTGCTGTTCACAACATTATTCCTCGACTATAGCTATTGTTGAGGAATGATGGTGGACATATTGAGCATTTCCTGTAAAGAACATCATCTTTCCTTTGTCTTACTTTGTCATGGTAATTATTGCTATTCTGATCAGATGAAGCGTCATCTGTCGGACATTTTTTGAAGTTTTATATTTTTTTTGATTCTAATAAAACCCAATGTCATTCCAAGCATGTGTGTCAATTTGTACCTCTCTATCTACATTATTCCGTGATTTACTCAGTTTTACTCAGTTTTCAAATTTATACTGACTTTCTGATCACCCATTATTTTCTGTAATTCACAAACCCACTCTAGATATGTGTACAGTTCACCTTTACGAGTGACATTCAATATGTAATACATCACATTTTTTTTTTAAAAGCGGGTTAGTTTTATTCAGGATTCCAGAACACCACATCATTCCCCACCGCATCTTTCAGCACAACCTCCGTTCAGTGCGATGACCTCGAGCCATCTTACTGGCAGTGCCTGTATGCCACAGTCTACTGGTCGATGTAGGAACCAACGTCTTCCTGCAGCAATAAACTCCCAGCGACCCACGTGGTGCTTCCCGCGGAATGCATCCTCTATTGGGTCTAACGGATGGAAGTCGGAAGGTACGAGATCTGTTTTGTAGGGTGGAGCAGGAAGGATACTCCAAGGAAAGTTTTTTAGCTCTTCTCGGGTGCGCAGACTTGCACGAGGCCTTGCGCTACCATAAAGAAGGAGAAGTTCGTTTGCATTTTTGTGGCGGCAAACACGCTGTAGTCGTATCTTCAGTTTCCTCAGCAGATTTCATCGTTGCACCCTGAGGAATGGCATCAAACGGAATAACCCCTTCAGAATCTCGGAATACCGTCGCCTTGAGTTTACCGGATGAAGGTTCAGCTTTGAACTTTTGCTTCGAAGGAGACGTGGCGTGGTGAAATTCCACGGATTGCTATTTTGTTTCCGATTCGAAATGATGAACCCTTGTTTCATTACCCGTGATGATGTTCGACAAGCCGGCCGGAGTGACCGAGCGGTTCTAGGCACTACAGTCTGGAACCGCGCGACCGCTATGGTCGCAGGTTCGAATCCTGCCTCGGGCATGGATGTGTGTGATGTCCTTAGGTTAGTTAGGTTTAAGTAGTTCTAAGTTCTAGGGGGCTGATGACCTCAGCAGTTAAGTCCCATAGTGCTCAGAGCCATTTTTTTTTATGTTCGACAAACAATTGTCACTATCAGCCCTGTAACGGGCAAACAACCACGCACAGTTGGTTCTTCCTTGCTCTTTCTGGTCTTCTGTGAGGCGGTGAGGCACCAGCGGGCTCATACCCTTGGCTACCCCAACTGGTGGACAGGTGTGTCAGTGCTATCAACAGAGATGACTAGTTGTGAAGCAAGGCATTTGATTGTGATTCGTCGATCACCTCCAACAACAGTTTCCGTACGCTCCAACACTGCACGAGTCGCAGCTGCGTGTACGAGGGTGGCGCCACACTGTTGCGATGAAGACAGACGCCTCACCCAACAACTTACCATGCTTTTGTTCATTGCCAGGTCTCCGTACAACGCCCCTTGTATATTCCCCATAACTCTCTGAGGTACCCATCACTTTACTTTTACAGATCCAGTTGCTATACTTTATTTTTTATAAACTCATCCCAGCTATTTCTCTGTCTGTGACTTATCCTTTGATGCCACTATCTCGTGCGCCCCCCCCCCCCCCCCTGAGTGTCTGCACCCTCTCCTCGGCCGTTTCCCTCTCCCATCCTTCCCTCCCCGGCCCCCTCGGTGCACTGCCAGCCCCGTCACCACTTCTCTCCCCCCATCCTCTAGCACCACCTATTCTCCCCCCCACCCTCTAGCACAACCCATTCTCCACCCCCCCACCCTCTAGCACCACCCATTTCCCCTCCCACCCCACCCTCTAGCACCACCCATTTTCCCCCCACCCTCTAGCACTGCCCATTATCCCCCCCTTTCTTCCCTGTGCAGAGGCAGGTGAACCGCCACTTCACCTCGGGTGGCGTCTACTAATGGTGTGCCAGTCCTATAAAAAATTATCCACACCATACACACCTGCATACCACACTGTTGCTCGGCCTCCACTGGAAAGGGTTTTTCGCAACTGGCAACGAGCAACAAGGTCCTATGGGATTCGTGCAAAGGATTGCATTTTAGAGATGGGTGTGGCCAGTTTTAGTGTTTCACGTCGAGGTTGGAGCAGATATCCACCTTGGCTCCTCCAGAGGCCCAGGCTGATTTTAGATTTGGCAAATTTTAAGAAATACAGTACATCAGATTTTACTTTCAAATCTTTGTTTTTTAATATTTTAGATAGGCATCATGATTTTACAGTAGTCTACACTGATGGATCCCAACAGGGGGATTTTCTTGGCTGCTCAGTAGTGTTCCCCGAACGTGTCATCAGGATTCGCCTTCCCCAGGAATACACTGTTTTTTCCGCAGAACTTCACGTGATCCTGAAGGCACTGGAGCAGATACGGTGTACTCAGGGCAAACACTTTCTAATTTGCTCTGACCCACTGAGCGCAGATACGGTGTACACAGGGCAAACACTTTCTAATTTGCTCTGACCCACTGAGCGCATTACAGTCACTGCAGAACCTGTTCCCAGCGGAGAAGTTGGAACAGCCGATTTACGACCAACTGCACATCCTCCAACGACAGGGCAAGCAAGTGTCCTTTTGCTGGGTGCCAGGGCATGTGGGCATACGAGGAAATGAACAAGCTGATCGAGCTGCCAAGGACGCCTGCAGATTACCGGAGGTGACACAATGTTCTATTCGTTTGCAAGGTGTCGTTTCTGTGCTACGGCGGAAGTCAATGCAATTGTGGGAGGAGGGATGGCTGGCGGTGAGGGAAAATAAGCTGCTGTTGGTGAAACCCACCATCCAGCCGTGGTGTTCCTTGTGCCGGTCACCTAGGCGTGACAAAGTGACCCTTACACGTCTTCGCATAGGGCACTGTCCTCTTACGCATGCATTCTTACTACGGCGAGTGGAACCCCTGCTGTGTGATGCCTGTTGCGTACGAATCACTGGCCGCCACATTTTAGTTGAGTGTGATTTATATCGTTCTGTCAGGGCGGAAGTTAATATTAGTGGGGATCTGCCCGCGATTCTAGCCGATGACGAGGCGAGTGTCAAGAAAGTTTTAAGGTACTGTGATGTTTCTGGGCTTCAGCCTAAAATTTTAGGTTGGAATTTTTAGTGTGTTTCCGAGTGGCTGACCACTCCTTTTTATTCTTATAATAGGCCAGTTCCAAATATGTGCTGTGTGTCTCATTTTTAACTCCTTCCCCTACGTTCTCTTGCAGTTCTCCTCTTTACATGCTGCTTTCCACTTTGCTACTGTTGACGTGCACACTGCCTATGTAGATTGTCACCTTTAATTTTAGTCTTATTTTTGCACTTGCTGCATTTTAGTGACACTCGTCCGTTATTGTTTCCGTTCGGGCGCTAAAGACTACACTGTTGAGCGCCCATAGCACCATATCCATCCATCCATCTTCCCTTCTCCTTCGTATCCATACGCTTGCCAGATCCTACCAGTTTGTTCACAGTGTTGCGTTCGGTGCTGTTCTAAAAGTGACGTCAAGTGCTGTGATTGCTGTGTATTGCTGTCCGTGATTATTCTATGATACGCCACCCAACGCAACTTTTACGCTCCGGCCCTATGCCGCCTTGTGTTCTTTTAATCGTCACGGTGTGTGGTTTGTTGTGTACACTACTTTTTTAGATTTTTATCTCCATTTTTACTGTCACCCCCCTTTTTTATGCTATCTTCCATTATGTCCCCTCTTTTTTCTATCTCAGTTTCGCCATTGCTTTAAACATCTCCCTGTTATCTGCTTCCTGTGTCTCGGCTGAAGAGCGGCGCCTATGCTGATGCCACTCCGCCCCGGATGGGGAACTGAAATTCAGTAGAGAAAAAAAAAAAAACTCTCTTGGACACTCTGCTCGTAGTTCATAATATTTCACTTTGGACTGGCCCAGGAAAACTGGAGTACAACTTAACTATCAAGTCTCGACCAAACCAGTTGTACATATTACTCCTCGGTGCCATCACGCTCGGTCTCATACTGATTTCTAAAAACGTCATTACAACATTCTTCTCCATTTCTAAATAGATTAAGGGTACTCAAGGAAAAAGGGACAAGTGGTTATACGACGTATTGGCACAAGGCACCAAAAAGTGGTGCTCTGAGATCCTAGGTTTCACCACTTAGGAGCAACTTGTTAACAGCTACGACTATACATAATCCTAAGGAACGCCTCACATCAATTTTCCATTCACATCTTCTATTGATCTGCTCCTACTTTTCAAGCTCTAAAGGCTTTGTATTTAGCTGACTTCACTCTACTGAAGCTGCGTTCTGGACTGTTTCTTTCAGTAAACTCAAACTACGAAAAATATTCACCTTGAGGTTGAAGCTCGTCTGTTTTTTCTTTTTACTTCCCAGACGTGTTTCGCTGAAGTATCAGCATCATCAGTGGGTTTTTTATTATCTTTCTATAAAACAGGAGAAATGCTCTTTACTACGACTACACATATAAATCTGAGTTCCCAAGAAGCATTCACGTATTAGAAAAACGCTGCGGATTCACTGGATTTTTATGCTGTTTAATACAGTTGTCTGTTTCGCAGTTTGTCATCTGCAACCATACAGAACTTAATATACGAGGCGTATTTTTTTTTAAGTAACTACCGTTTTGAAATTAAAAAAGACGTGCTAAGATATCTCAATAATTTTATTTTTACATGAAAGCCTGTACCTTAACCTACGCACTTGGGCCATTACAGTCTGATTCTTCCTTGTTTACGTTGTGTACTGAGTGTTTAAGGAGCCTCCGGTAATCGTGAGTCCCGCCGACTGTGAAGTACGGGCTGTTATAAGATCTCTTAGTGCCAAAGGCCTAAAAGCGATCGATATTCATCGTAAGATCTGTGCTGTTCACGAAGAAAACATTATGAGTAATGGATGGGTAAGAAAGTGGCTGAGAGCACTTAAAGATGGCCGCACAAATGAGCATGATGAACAACGGAGTGGGCGTCCTTCGGTCGTTAATGAAAGTTTGGTGCAGGAAGTGCACAATAAGGTGAGAGAAAACAGACGCTTTACGATTTTCTCATTGGTGGATGACTTTCCTAATGTTTCTTGTAGTGTTTTGTATGGCATTGTGATCGAGCACTTGAATTGCCAAAAATTGTGCGCACATTGGGTACCGAAAATGTTGACGGATGTGCACAAAACCAAACGTTTAGACAGTGCACTGACTTTCCTTGAACCGTAGCACAACGACGGTGATGATTTCATAAGCCAAATTGTTAAGGACGATGAAACATGGGTGGCCTACGTCACACCAGAATCAAAGCAACAGTCCATGGAAGTTGAGCAAGGGCATCGTTTTGCTGCAAGACAATGCCCGTCCGCATGTGGCGAATCAGACCAAAGATCTCATCACATCTTTTCGATGGAAATCTCTACATCGTCCTCCGTAAAGCCCCGATCTCGCGCCCGGTGACTACCATCTGTTCCTACACTTGAAGAAACACCTGGGCGGTCAGCGTCTTCAAGACGATGACGAAATCAAAACAGTGGTGATTCAGTGGTTAACAAGTCAGGCTGAGACTTCTATGAGGAGGGTATACAAAAACTGGTACAACGTTATGACAAGTGCCTCAATATTGACGGAAATTCTGTAGAAAAGTAGACTAAGGTACAGGATTTCATGTAAAAATATAATTATTGAGATATTTTAGCACGTCTTTTTTAATTTCAAAATGGTACTTACTTAAAAAAACACGCCTCGTAGAACAGTTCTTTATTTCGTAATTTTAGGACTGGGCATGTCATGGTTATGCTACAATTAAGTTATACTGTGTGATGATGGTATGTGTGTGTGTGTGTGCGTGCGCGCACGCGCGCGCGCGTGTGTGTGTGTGTGTGTGTGTGTGTGTGTGTGTGCGTGTGTGTGTGTTTGTAATACTGTCGTAAAATTTCGAAGTAAATAACTGCTCTACATTAAGTTCTACATTGAAGACCCAAAGGAACTGCTACACCTACCTAATATCATACACTCCTGGAAATGGAAAAAAAGGACACATTGACACCGGTGTGTCAGACCCACCATACTTGCTCCGGACACTGCGAGAGGGCTGTACAAGCAATGATCACACGCACGGCACAGCGGACACACCAGGAACCGCGGTGTTGGCCGTCGAATGGCGCTAGCTGCGCAGCATTTGTGCACCGCCGCCGTCAGTGTCAGCCAGTTTGCCGTTGCATACGGAGCTCCATCGCAGTCTTTAACACTGGTAGCATGCCGCGACAGCGTGGACGTGAACCGTATGTGCAGTTGACGGACTTTGAGCGAGGGCGTATAGTGGCCATGCGGGAGGCCGGGCGGACGTACCGCCGAATTGCTCAACACGTGGGGCGTGAGGTCTCCACAGTACATCGATGTTGTCGCCAGTGGTCGGCGGAAGGTTCACGTGCCCGTCGACCTGGTACCCGACCGCAGCGACGCACGGATGCACGCCAACACCGTAGGATCCTACGCAGTGCCGTAGGGGACCGCACCGCCACTTCCCAGCAAATTAGGGACACTGTTGCTCCTGGGGCATCGGCGAGGACCATTCGCAACCGTCTCCATGAAGCTGGGCTACGGTCCCGCACACCGTTAGGCCGTCTTCCGCTCACGCCCCAACATCGTGCAGCCCGCCTCCAGTGGTGTCGCGACAGGCGTGAATGGAGGGACGAATGGAGACGTGTCGTCTTCAGCGATGAGAGTCGCTTCTGCCTTGGTGCCAATGATGGTCGTATGCGTGTTTGGCGCCGTGCAGGTGAGCGCTACAATCAGGACTGCATACGACCGAGCCACACAGGGCCAACATCCGGCATCATGGTGTGGGGAGCGATCTCCTACACTGGCCGTACAGCTCTGGTGATCGTCGAGGTGACACTGAATAGTGCGTGGTACATCCAAACCGTCATCGAACCCATGGTTCTACCATTCCTAGACCGGCAAGGGAACTTTCTGTTCCAACAGGACAATGCACGTCCGCATGTATCCCGTGCCAAGCAACGTGCTCTAGAAGGTGTAAGTCAACTACCCTGGCCAGCAAGATCTCCGGATCTGTCCCCCATTGAGCATGTTTGGGACTGGATGAAGCGTCGTCTCACGCGGTCTGCACGTCCAGCACGAACGCTGGTCCAACTGAGGCGCCAGGTGGAAATGGCATGGCAAGCCGTTCCACAGGATTACATCCAGAATCTCTATGATCGTCTCCATGGGAGAATAGCAGCCTGCATTGCTGCGAAAGGTGGATATACACTGTACTAGTGCCGACATTGTGCATGCTCTGTTGCCTGTGTCTATGTGCCTGTGGTTCTGTCAGTGTGATCATGTGATGTATCTGACCCCAGGAATGTGTCAATAAAGTTTCCCCTTCCTGGGACAATGAATTCACGGTGTTCTTATTTCAATTTCCAGGAGTGTATATGGCTCTCGCGAGCGTGCAGAAGTGGCGCAACACGACGTGGCATGGACTCAACTAACGTCTGAAATAGTGGCGCTGGAGGGAACTGATACCATGAATCCTGCAAGGCTATCCATAAATCCGTAACAGCACAAGGAGGGGGGAGGGGGGGAGAGATCTCTTCTGAACAGCACGTTGCAAGGCATCTCAAATATGCTCAATAATGTACATGTCTAGGGAGTTTTATGGCCACCGGAAGTGTTTGAACTCAGAAGAGTATTCCTGAAGCCTCTGTGTAGCAGTTATGGACGTGTGGGGTGTCGCACTGTCGTGCTGGAATTGCCCAAGTCCGTCGGAATGCACAATGGACAATAATGGATGCAGGTGATCAGACAGGATGCTTACGTATATGTCACCTGTCAGAGTAGTATCTAGACGTATCAGGCGTCCCATATCATTCGAATTGCACACGCCCCACACCATTATCTTCGGTCGTCTTTGTTCCCGGTTTTGCAGGATCTTTTTCTGGCCACAGCGATGTCGGAGATTTGATGTTTTACCGGATTCCTGATATTCACGGTATACTCTCTAACAACGGGAAAATCCCCACTTTGTCGCTGCCTGGGAGATGCTGTCTCTCATCGCTCGTGCTCCGACTATAACACCACGTTCAAACTCACTTAAATCTTGACAACCTGTAGCAGCAGTAACCGATCTAACAACTGCGCCAGGCACTTGTCTGATATAGGCGTTGCGACCGCAGTGCCGTATTCTGACTATATACATATGTCCGTATTTGACTTTGCATGCCTATACCAGTTTCTTTGGCGCTTCAGTATATATGGTTGCAGATGAGAAACTGAAACAAAACAACTAAATTAAATAGTATAAAAATCCAGGAAATCAACAGCATGTGGTAACAAGGTATGAAAAACTTTGATTTTATTTTATATGAAAACAATAAAAAAGCTACTGATGATGTTGAAACTTGTCTCGGAAATAGAAAGAAAAATTTTTTAAAAAATGTGTTTTGCTCAAGGACAACAGCAAATCTGTACGAAGAATATCTTCAGGTATTGTGTGCACAACACTTTGTGAGATAACTCGAACATATTAGCTCCAGGTTCTAACAACCCTACCACAACAAAGATCAAAATTTAATAATGATTGTGGTACTGCTCACGCTACTAAATACTGCATTTTTGGGCCACAACAAAGTTATTATGAGGCAGGTGTCATTAGAGCACAGTTAATAAACTCATTTCATGTAAAAATAAATAAACTAGGCACTCATCTTTTCGTAACTCCCACTCTGGTCTCGTTGTAAAATCATGGCTCAGTCGTCGAAAATGTAGGTTGTGATGATTCCAAGCTCGGATGCAAAGAGGCCAAGGTTTTATTCTGCTATATTCAAAAGTATTGTAGATCCGCTTCACAAACCATTCTTGAAGATTACACTTTTGCAGGACAATGGTGATGTAAAAAAAGTAATCAGCACTCCGAATTTAAGCTACACTTCCACTTTTTATTGCTTTTATTGCAATATCACGTAAAACACAAAACATCACTTCACAATACAAAACATACTTGAAAACATCTTCCTCACTGTTAAAGATCACATTTTATAAGCTGTCTACAATTTGCGTCTTTCCAACATGACGTCCAAGACTTGACCTTCTCAAGGTCCGACTCTCTAACTAATAATCGCTTACGAGCCCAAAAATCAGAGTTACAAGTACGACAAAGATCATAGTGGCAAAAGAGAGAATTCACATAATAATAATATCATTGCAACATAAACATATCGATGTATCAAAGCACCTCTACATTAATGAAATCAAACCTGAATGTTGTCTCAGAAATATGTCAACTACTTTACAGAAACACAGTAGAATACTGCTGGTATCGAGAGGTTCAGTTGACGTGCCGTAATGGTTACGTAATTCAAGTACCATTACAAGGTGCACCCAACAATAATTGTCTTATGTTGAAAGCTTGTCCTCTTACCTAGTTTTACCTATGACTACATAACATTTACGACTCCGACATTATTGTCTTGAAAATATCCCCATTTTTTTGTATAAAATTTTAGCCATGAATGAACAACAACGCGATCTGACTACTGCTTATGAAATATGAGACAGACAGAGAACTTTAATAAGGCAACGTAATATACATATCAAAAAAAGTTTTGCGTCACCCCGGTTTCCACAATTCCTGAAAATAGACGTTGACTGTCGATGTTGTATCACGGACACAGTTCCTTTGACTGTTCAGAGATGTCACTAAACCCGCCCAAACATGTAAAGAACCACGCATGAGCAGCGCCTATTAGACGGAGGGAGTCCGACAGCCGATCAGTTCCAGTCATTCCACCAGGAAGGAGGTACACGGCTCGTGTTGTCTGTAGTTCAACCATGCCTAGACTGTCAATGCAGTGGTGCAATCGCGTCCGCATTGTTACTTTGTGCGATGACTGGGTGTTGTGTGATGCCCTTAGTTTAGTTAGGTATAAGTAGTTCTAAGTTCTAGGGGTCTGATGACCATAGATGTTAAGTCCCATAGTGCTCAGAGCCATTTTGTTACTTTGTGCCTGTAACGCCTCTCATCAAGGGAAGTTTCCAGGCGTCACGGAATGAACCAAAGCAATGTTGTTTGGACATGAAGGAGAGAGACAGGAACTGTCGATGACATGCCTTGCTCAGGCCGCCCAAGGGCTACTACTGCAGTGGATGACCGCTACCTACGGATTATGGCTCGGAGGAACCCTGACAGCAACGCCATCCATGTCGAATAATGCTTTTCGTGCAGGCACAGGACGTCGTGTTACGATTCAAACTGTGCGAAATAGGTTGCATAATGCGCAACTTCTCTCCCGACGTCCATGTCGAGGTCCATCTTTGCAACCACGACTCCACGCAGCGCGGCACAGATGGGCCCAACAACGTGCCGAATAGACCGCTCAGGTTTGGCATCACGTTCTCATCACCAATGAGTGTCGCATATGCCTTCAACCAGACAATCGTCGGAGACGTATCTGGATGCAACCCAGTCAGACTGAACGCCTTAGACACACTGTCCAGAGAGTGCAGCAAGGTTCCCTGCTGTTTTGGGGTGGCATTATGTGGGGCCTTCGTACGCCGTTGGTGAACACGGAAGGCGCCGTAACGGCTGTACGATACTTGAATGCCATCCTCAGACCGATAGTGCAATCACATCGACAGCGTACTGACAAGACATTCGTTTTCATGGATGAGAATTCGCGCCGCCATCGTGCACATCTTGGGAATGACTTCCTTCAGGATAACGACATTGCTCGACTAGAGTGGCCAGCATGACTCCAGATATGAACCCTATCGAACATGCCTGGGATAGATTGAAAAGGGCTGGAGGACGTGACCCACCAACAACTCTGCGGGATCTACGCCGAACCGCGGTTGAGGACTGGGCTAATCTGGACCAACAGTGCCTTGATGAACTTGTGGATAGTATGCCACGACGAATATAGACATGCATCAATACAGGAGGACGTGCTAATGGGTATTAGAGGTACCGGTATGTACAGCAGTCTGGACCACCACCTCTGAAGGCCTCGCTGTGTGCTGGTACAACATGCAATGTGTGGTTTCATGAGCAATAAAAAGGGAGGAAATGATGTATGTTGATCTCTATTCCAATTTTCTGTACAGGTTGAAATGGTTCAAATAGCTCTGAGCACTATGGGACTTAACATCTGCGGTCATCAGTCTCCTAGAACTTAGAACTACTTAAACCTAACTAACCTAAGGACATCACACACATCCATGCCCGAGGCAGGATTCGAACCTGCGACCGTAGCGGTCGTACGGTTCCAGACTGAAGCGCATAGAATCGCACGGCCACTCCAGCAGGTTCTGGAACTCTTGGAACCGAGGTGATGCAAAATTTTTTTGATGTGTGTATAAAGAAAGAGATCTATAACATGTGTTCAAGCGACACGAAGTTAACCCGAGTTCCTCGACTGTCCAGGTACAACATTTAAGTGTGAAGGCGCCTTTTCTTAAATAGAAGGTGTGTGTAATGCAGATATAACTGTCTGCTACATGGTTCATTACCGAACAATCAGAAGCAGTAATTAACTGAAGCCTGCAGCACGTGTCCTGAAGTTCTGCGTAACTCGCGACTTACTTTAATTGGGCTGAAAATTGCCTAGAAAACTAGTACGTACGTCATCTGCAGTGGGCAGTTTGTAGTGGTTCTAATTCTGCTGAAGGCAGATCATTCATATTAAGTGGGGCTCTTCCCAGCCGTTACCGAAAATGTAGAAACTTTGGCCATCTGGGGTAAAGTCGGCCAGTAGGTTGTCGAATCCGTTTTTTTGGTGCTATCGTCTGTTGAGTCCATGGTTTAACTACTACGAAAACTGTAATTATGGGTAGCTATAGCGCTAGGCAACTAGTTTTCGGATATATCAATTTTTTTAACGCCAGTTTAACCTGACTGCTAAAATCACTCAAAGTAACCAGTCTCTAATATAACCTATTTTCGGTCTTTTATTCCAATTTATTGGTTATGAATTGTAGAATAAAACTGAAGAAATTGGAAAAAGGTAGGAAATTAAGGAGATGGGAACTGGATAAGTTAAAATATCCTAACGTTGCTGAGTGATTCAGAGGGAGCATTAGGCAACGGTTGACTAGAACAGGGGAAAGGAATGCAGTAGAAGACGAATGGGTAGCTTTAAGACATGAAACAGGTAGCAAAGGATCACATTGGTAAAAAGACAAGATCAAATAGAAATCCTTGGGTAACGCAGGAGATACTGAATTTAATTTATGGAAGGAGAAAATATAAAAATGCAACAAATGAAAAAGGTGAAAGGGAACACAAACGTTTAAAAAATCAGATCGACAGGAAGTGCAAAATGGCTAAACAGGAATGACTAGAGGACAAATGTAAGGACTTAGAAACATATTTCATTAGGGGAAAAATAGATACGACCTACAGGAAATTAGAGGCGTTTGGGGAAAAGAGAAACGGCTGTTTGAAGAGCACAGATGGGAAATCAGTCCCAAGCAAGGAAGCTGAAATGTAGGAGTATACAGAAGGTCTGTACAAGGGAGACGTACTCGAGGACAATATTACAGAAAGGGAGGTGGACATAGTCGAAGATGAGAAGGGAGATACGATACTGTGAAAGGAATTTGACAGAGCTCTGAAATATTTGAATCGAAACAAGGCCCTGGGAGTAGACGACATTCCGGCAAAACCACTGATAGCCTTGGGAGAGCCAGCCGTGACAAAACTCCTCCATCTGGCGTGGAAGAAGTGTGAGACAGGCGAAATACCCACAGACTTCAAAAAGAATGTAATAGTCCCGATTCCAACGAAAGCAGGTTCTGACAGGTGTGAACATTACCGAACAATCAGTTTGATAAGTTATGGTTGCAAAACACTAACACGAAATCTTTACATAAGAAGAATGGAAAAAGTGGTAGAAGCCGACATAGGGGAAGAACAATGTGGATTCCGGTGAAATGTAGTAACACACGAGACAATATTGACCCTATGATTTATCTCAGAAGATAGGTTAAGAAAATGCAAATCTACATTCATACCGTTTGTAGACTTAGACAAAGCTTTTACCAGTGTTGACTGGAATACTGAAGACAACAAGGCTAAAATACAGGGAGCGAAAGGCTATTTAGAACTTGTACAGAACACAGATGGTAGTTATAAAAATCGTGTGACATGAATGGGAGGCAATGGTTAAGAAGGGAATGAGACAGGGTTATAGTCTATCCTCGACGTTATTGAATCTGTACACTGAACAAGGAGTAAAGGAAACGAATGAAAAATATGGAGTACTAATTAAATTACAGAATGGACACTGTCTTGAAAGGAGGTTATAAGATTAATATCAACAAAAGCAAAACAAGGACAATGGAATGTAGTCCAATTATATCAGGTAATGCTAAGGGAATTAGATTAGGAAACGAGATGCTTAAAGTAGAAGACGAGTTTCGCTATTTGGGCAGCGAAATAACTGATGCTAGCCGAAGTAGAGAGCATTTCTGTAGAAGAACGATTTGTTAACATCGAATATAGATTTAAGTGTTATGAAGTATTTTCTGGAAGGATGTGTCTGAAGTGCAACCTTGTATGGAAGTGAAATATGGACGATAAACAGTTTAGATAAGTGAGAATAGAAGCTTTTAAAATATGGTGCTAGAGAAGAACGTTGAAGATGAGATGGGAAGATCATGTAACTAATGTGGAGGTACTGAATAGAATTGGGGAGAGAATATACACTCCTGGAAATTGAAATAAGAACACCGTGAATTCATTGTCCCAGGAAGGGGAAACTTTATTGACACATTCCTGGGGTCAGATACATCACATGATCACACTGACAGAACCACAGGCACATAGACACAGGCAACAGAGCATGCACAATGTCGGCACTAGTACAGTGTATATCCACCTTTCGCAGCAATGCAGGCTGCTATTCTCCCATGGAGACGATCGTAGAGATGCTGGATGTAGTTCTGTAGAACGGCTTGCCATGCCATTTCCACCTGGCGCCTCAGTTGGACCAGCGTTCGTGCTGGACGTGCAGACCGCGTGAGACGACGCTTCATCCAGTCCAAAACATGCTCAATGGGGGACAGATCCGGAGATCTTGCTGGCCAGGGTAGTTGACTTACACCTTCTAGAGCACGTTGGTTGGCACGGGATACATGCGGACGTGCATTGTCCTGTTGGAACAGCAAGTTCCCTTGCCGGTCTAGGAATGGTAGAACCATGGGTTCGATGACGGTTTGGATGTACCGTGCACTATTCAGTGTCCCCTCGACGATCACCAGAGCTGTACGGCCAGTGTAGGAGATCGCTCCCCACACCATGATGCCGGGTGTTGGCCCTGTGTGCCTCGGTCGTATGCAGTCCTGATTGTGGCGCTCACCTGCACGGCGCCAAACACGCATACGACCATCATTGGCACCAAGGCAGAAGCGACTCTCATCGCTGAAGACGACACGTCTCCATTCGTCCCTCCATTCACGCCTGTCGCGACACCACTGGAGGCGGGCTGCACGATGTTGGGGCGTGAGCGGAAGACGGCCTAACGGTGTGCGGGACCGTAGCCCAGCTTCATGGAGACGGTTGCGAATGGTCCTCGCCGATGCCCCAGGAGCAACAGTGTCCCTAATTTGCTGGGAAGTGGCGGTGCGGTCCCCTACGGCACTGCGTAGGATCCTACGGTCTTGGCGTGCATCCGTGCGTCGCTGCGGTCCGGTCCCAGGTCAACGGGCAAGTGCACCTTCCGCCGACCACTGGCGACAACATCGATGTACTGTGGAGACCTCACGCCCCACGTGTTGAGCAATTCGGCGGTACGTCCACCCAGCCTCCCGCATGCCCACTATACGCCCTCGCTCAAAGTCCGTCAACTGCACATACGGTTCACGTCCACGCTGTCGCGGCATGCTACCAGTGTTAAAGACTGCGATGGAGCTCCGTATGCAACGGCAAACTGGTTGACACTGACGGCGGCGGTGCACAAATGCTGCGCAGCTAGCGCCATTCGACGGCCATCACCGCTGTTCCTGGTGTGTCCGCTGTGCCGTGCGTGTGATCATTGCTTGTACAGCCCTCTCGCAGTGTTCGGAGCATGTATGGTGGGTCTGACACACCGGTGTCAATGTGTTATTTTTTCCATTTCCAGGAGTGTATTTGTGGCACAATTTGACCAAAGGAAGGGATCAATCGATAGGACAGATTCTGCTAAATCAAGGGATCGCCAACTTAGTATTGGAGGGAAGTATAGAAGGTAAAAACAGTAGAGGAAGGCCAAGAAATGAATATAGTAAGCAGTCCTAGAAGTATGTAGCTTGCACTAGCTACTCGGAAACGAAGAGGCTCGCACAAGATAGAGTAGCACGGAGAGCTGCATCAAACCAGTCTTCAGGCTGAAGACCACTGCAACAACACATTCCTAGTATTTCCTAAAATAAACCTAGACATCGAACGAAGACTGAAAACTTTTGTCTCCCTTACTTTCAAGATACGTGGAATCAAAAAATTAAATTAAACATGCAAATAAAGTAAAACTTATTCCAATTACAATTCGCTACTTTTCTCGTGAAGTGATCAGTGGTTGAATACAGCAAAAAATCTCCTGTATTCTTCCATTTAACTATATATAGACTGTGGGGCGCTGCCATAGAGACCAAATGGAGCTAGTCTTGCATACTGCAGCTACACGCGTGGTCACGCCACATTGTAACAGATACATATTTCTCAGCAATGCTGTATCAGTTCTAATGTCATGTGTTTGTAGCTCGTTTCTGTCTACATTGTTATTAAAAGAGATCTGATCGCTTTTACGGTTTTCTGTAATAATGCAGTATTTCAAAGCAATGGAAATATTACGAATAAAAACTACTTGTTTTAAAAAAAGTTTCATTTAAAAACCAAAAATTTAGTCACAACTCCTGCAGTTAATTGATATTTCTGTTTGTTACCAGATTATTGGTAAGAAATAAAAAAAGACACCTACTATGACGGAAACCAAACAGATACCGAAAAATGCCGGTTGTTCAAAACTAAGATATCGGTATAGGTTTTAACAGGTCGGTTTTCCCATCCTGTGCAATGGATAGAAGTCTCTGACACCCTCATTGCTTCACTTGACACTGTGTGCTCGAAAACTGCTGTACAGTGGTTGTTGATTACCAGTCAGCGCGAAATAATGCACTCCTGAAATGTGAAAACAAACTCTTGCACAGCTACAACCTGATTTCGTAAACCGTTACCACTTTAACGGTACTGCTCCGTAAGTACTCATAATACGTACCCTGGAAAAGTATACGCCAGGCGTCATAAATATACGCTCTACCTTTAACAACACTCCAGGACAAAATTATAGAAATTCACACAGTAAAAATCGGACGTCCTTTCTCCGGAGTCCTATTAATTTTCACATTACTATTCTTATTTAGAAATTTATATTCTGAAATGCTTAAATTTCGTGACATACCTTTTCAAAAACGTAATAGACAGTTTGGAGATATTTTGAAATATTCACCTGAAGTCAAATACATGGTATTCTCGTGTGTTGTGTTTACACGTAGTGAACTCAAAGTCTTACCGTGAAAAGAAGTATATTGCAGCTATATGTTATGATGTTTTTCCAACGTACTTTTCAATACGTTAAATAACAAAATTATTAATGTATTTAACTTCATAATACAATATTTAGTCCACGACAATTAGAGGAATTTGCTGTGAACTTATGGCGTTCGCTTTAAGTGACCGAAACTAACGCAGACAGATGTAACGGTCTCTAACTTAACCACAACGTTTACTTTTCATATTCCCATTAAAATTCATAAAAATTTAAAAAGTGGCCGACGTTAGCCCACTTTACGGTACCGAAAACAAAAACTAATCGATCACATGTTCTACTGAATCTAAGAATTCGTAAATTTGAAGAGACAAAGTAGTTCATGAAGGAAACTGTTTTAAATTAAATATTATTCAAAATAAGCACGAAAATTCCTGAACAGCAGACATAAATGTCCGCTAACGGTTGTGTCTAAGTGAACCTATGTTAAGAAAATACAGCGATTCTATAAAAGATTGTTATTGGTGGTAAACAAAGAATCAACGCATCCATATAAACATGGGACTATGTAACAATAGATGACTAGACGGTGAAACACACTCCTTTCAGCTTCTCAATAAAAGTAAATTGAAAGTTACCGATCCTCTCAATAACACTAAGATTTACAGCTGATGGATAGTAGTTAAGAGGTTGGAAGACGCCCAAAATAAAGTCGTCCGTGAATGAGAAACGTTGTACGTATTTCCTGTACCTGCATCTACACAGATAAACACAGCTCAAGCCACAATATGGTGCATGACAGGGGGTATCTGGTATGTCCGCTAACTGGTCCCTAGCCTCTTCCATTCGCAAATGAAGCGAGGGAAAAACGACTGTCTTCATGCCTCCGTGCGGACCCTGCTACGTATCTCGTATCTCGTCTTGGGGATCCTCACACAAAATGTACTTTGGCGGCAGTAGAATCGTTCTGCAGTCAGCTGCAGATGCACATTCTCTAGATGTTCTCAATAGTTTGTTTTCTTTTCTACCGGACCCATTAGTGTTTACGGTGCATTTCCGTAATACTCGCTAGTTTATCGGACCCACCGGTAATAAATCTAGGATTCAAATAGTTCAAATGGTTCTGAGCACTATGGGACTTAACATCTGAGGTCATCAGTCCCCTAGAACTTAGAACTACTTAAACCTAACTAACCTAAGGACATCACACACATTCATGCCCGAGGCAGGACTCGAACCTGTGACCGTAGCAGTCGCGCAGTTCCGGTCTGAAGAGCCTAGAACCGCTTGGCCACCGCGGCCGGCTAAATCTAGGATATCGCTTCTGAATTGATTCGATGTCTTCCTTTAATCCGACATGGCGAGGATCCCAAAAGCTCGAGAAGTACTCAAGAAATGGTCGCACTAGCGTTCTACATGCGACTCACTTATGGATGAGCTACACTTCCCAATAATCCGAAGTCGACCATTAGGCTTCCGTACTATCGACATTACATGTTCGTTCCATTTGCTTCCACTGGGTGTTGTGTTTTAGTTGTCGTGGCGACCATGGCAGCACCGAGGACTATGGAGTGGGCACACACTGGAAATACTAATGTAGTAGGAAAGAGCACTGATGGAGTCATCTGTTGCTACGTCAGAGTACTGGCGGTGGTATGGTGTCTCCTAAAACGCCACTGTAACCGACTGGGGGAGGTGTCTGTATTCAGCAATTACTGGTGGGACGGCGGTCCAAGATTTTCTCCAAGGTGTTTCCTATGCAGTTAGTGGAAACAACGCTCTTGTAACCTCTTGTGCAAGTAGACTAATCTCTGGTTTCATCAAGAGAATTATGATCGCATAGCTCCACGATTTTGGAAAGTGTCCTGTGTCCCTGACGTTTACGCCACAGCCCACAAAAATAAGTACAACCGAGGCAAGCGATAAAAGATGTTTACCTCTCTCTGCAGGGAGAATGTAGTAAAAATCTGGCGGCACAAAAATCTCAAATTCACCGCTTTTTACTGCGTAATTACTTGGCATATGCGCAAAAGAGCTGTAACTGAGTGTGTCTTGTACAGATTTACTATTCAGGAGCAAAAAAGCTGCTATAGTTCTATTAAAAAAAAAGATTAATGCCTGTATCTTAGTGATAAATCAAGTATTTAAACAAGTTGGTCATTGGTTCAAGAACTCTTGGCCATCATTTGTCTTGCTGAAAGAAGGTTACAAAATACAGGTCGTTTCAAAAGGATTCATCTGATTTCATAAGACTCAAATTTCTTTAGGAATGGGGATAGATACTTGAGATGGATTTTAACCTATGCATCGAAACCAACAGTTTCCCTTAGTGCCAGCTGTAAGTTGTCAATTCATGTGGTCTAGAGTAACGGTCTCCTTTCTTTGTCAAGTCCGACCCCATCTACATTTACGTCTACATCTCTTCTCTGCAAACCCACTGTGAAGTACATGGCAGAGGGTACGTTCCAGTGTAGCACGTATTAGGGCCTTTTCTCTTTTCATTCACGTATGAAGAGCGGGAAGAATGATAACTGTCTCTGTTCGTGCTTTAATTAATATTCACGACTGACACGTGAGTGATATGCAGGGAGTTGTGGTATATTCTTAGGGTCATCATTGAAAGCCGTCCGCGTGGGATTAGCCGAGCGGTCTAGGGCGCTGCAGTCATGGACTCTGCGGCTTATCCCGGCGAGGTTCGAGTCTTCCCTCGGGCATGGGTATGTGTGTTTGTCGTGAGGATAATTTAGTTTAAGTAGTGTGTAAGCTTAGGGACTGATGACCTTAGCAGTTAAGTCTCATAAGATTTCACCCACACACATTTGAAAGCCGTTTCCTGAAAGGTTTCCAATAGACTTTCTCCAGATAGTTTCCACCTTCAAGAGAGTGTAGCTCAGTTCTTTCAACATCTCTGTGACCCTCTCCTGCGGGCCAACAAACGTGTTGCAGTTTGTGCTGCCCTTTTCTGCATAGTTCAATATCCACTGTAAGTCCTGTCTAGCAAGGGTCCCACACACTTGAGCAGTTTTATAGGACCGGCCAGATGAGTGATTTGTAAGCAATCTCCCTTGTAGACTGATTACATTTCATTAGTATTCTGCCAATAAATCGAAATCTACTACCTGCTTTACCCATGACACCTTTGTGACCGTTACATTTCAGTCCCTACATTGTGTTACACTCAGGTATTTGTATGGGTTTGCCGATTCCAGCTGTGAGACGTTGATACTGTAGTCATAGAATATTATGTGAGGTGCAGAATTTTACATATTTCAACGTTTAAACCAAGTTCCCAATCACTGCATCATTTAGAAATCTTATTAACGCCTGACTGAGTGTGTGTGCCTCTGCTTTCAGATTGTACTTCATGGTAGATAACTGCATCATCTCTGAAAGTCTGAGGATACTATTATTATACAAGAGGAACAGCAAGGTTCCCAACGTACTACCACCTCTGTAGATGACTCTCCATCCAAAATGACTTGTAGTGCCTCAATCCAATCAAAAAACCCATATATAGTACTTTTGATAATAAGTGTAAGTGTGGTACTGAGTCAAGGTCTTTCCGGAAATCAAGAAATACTGCACCTACTTCCTGCCCACAGGGCTCAATTTTTGGTCCACTCCTATCCCTTACATGCGTGGATGACCTTCTACTTAACATTCAACAAACAAAACTGGTACTTTTTTTTATAGACAATAGTAGTGTTATAATAAATCACATTAGAAAAAAAGCAACGGAAGAGATTCTAAATGATATTTTCCAAAGAATTAGTAAGTGGTCCTCAGAAAATGAACTAACCGCAAATTTTTAAAAAAACATGCTATATTCAGTTCTATATAACAAACAGAGTCATACCAAAAACTGATGGAGCACATGAGCAGTGTGTTATTCCCAAGATGTATGTTGTGTTTTGTTCTGTACCTCGAGTAGTGTGCCTTAACTGTGAGTATGGCACATGCATAGGCGTTTAGCTACACATCAAACGCGGCCACACACTGTAATGTGACAACACAACTTATTACAGGCATATTGCACAGTCTGTTTTTGTGGAAATATTATCTGAAGGATTAATTCGCGCAATATGAAACACGTAAAGAGCAGTATGAAATACTGTACAAGCTCGGATATTAACAAAATATTTCAGGTTCTTTTTGCGTTGCAATTTCATTGAAATTAGTGCTACTTTAATGTCACTGGTTCGGGTAGAGAAATGGTATCGTGTGGCATATTTATCACCGATCATTTCAGAGTAAGTTAATTTCTGTGAATTTACGTAGCTGAGATAAAAGCTTATAGGGTAACGACAAGAATTTTATGGAAACTACAAAATTAATGTTCAAAAATTAATTAAAAAGACACTGAAGATAGATAAAATAATTAAAATGAAAACTTTGCAAGTTACTGCCTTGGCTCTGTGCCGCTTAATATTGGCAATATTCAAATAAGGCGTTGCGGCCATGCGAATAGACGACAACAATTAATCATAGCCTCACACGGTACATCGCGTTCTGATATTCTCAAAAAATAGGTTATTAGTGTCCTAATATGCAGGGATGCTAAAGATACACAAATAAAGGCTTAAAGAGCAAATAAACACATATATTCAACCATGATGCAACGTAAGTACACTTACAATGCCGCTCACGTTTATCCTCATCCAAGCTCAAGACCAGAGTAAGTCATTACATAAAATGATTCGACTGTTTCAGAGTTATTAATATTTTTAGCATAGAACAAAGAATAATATACAGAATAAATCTATATTGCTTTTAAACACAACTGCGTTGAATAATAAATGTTTTTATGAACATTTCTACTTACGTATTTCAAGACTCATAAAAGTCTTAATTCATTGCACTGTTCATAATTCCATGTGAATAAATATTGCTCTCCCCAGGGCAACCAGTACAGAAGGAGTCAGTGAATGGGGTAGAAAGCTCCAAATTTTCGGTTTATTTATTGAAGAAAACATCAAAGTTCAGCTACTTTTGCTCTTTGTATAACTGCTTACCTTGGAAACAGACGAATTCATATGCTGACATATTTTGATTATTTCCACTCAGTAATGCCTAAAAGGTATCAGATAGATTATATAATGGTAAGACAGAGATTTAGGAACCAGGTTCTAAATTGCAAGACATTTCCAGGGGCAGATGTGGACTCTGACCACAATCTATTGGTTATGAGCCGACTCTGCAAAAAGGGGCTAATTTAAGGAGATGGGACCTGGATAAACTGACTAAACCAGACGTTGTACAGAGTTTCAGGGAGAGCATAAGGGAACAATTGACAGGAATGGGGGAAAGAAATACAGTAGAAGAAGAATGGGTAGCTCTGAGGAATGAAGTATTGAAGGCAGCAGACTGTGATGTCCGGAATTTAAAAAAAAGGAGGGGGTTAGTAATTTTTTGTTTTTATTTGTTGTTGAAAGGAAAGAAAGAAAAAAGGGTGAATAAAGGTGAAGGGAAGTGGTTCTATTTTTACTGGAATGAACTTATTGATGGACATCACAAAAATTTATTTTACCTATATTTTTTTTTTTACTCATCGAAGAAGACAACACAACACATATAAAAGAAATCATCACACTAATAATATTCCACAGAATGATCGTTTCACAAGACACTTTCTAGCTCGACTGACTCTTAAGACTGAACAAGACTCGACTGACTCTACTCTCTCTCTGGACCACAGCCTCTTCACGTCCCTCTGGATCAGAGATTTCAACTGTGTTTTTCACGCCGATTATTTAATTAATCGTACAGCCGCTGGGCGCGCGCTGGGCGCGCGCTTGGCGCGTCATTTAAATAGGGTTAAACGCACACCGCGAGAGGCGTGGGCTAGCGGTGTCTTACAGGTATCGCCACACGGCCCCCTCTACTGGTGCGTAAGTTTTTCAAACTTCGCGGCAGTACCAGATTTGAGTTGACGAACAAGGTTGTGCAGTGTTTGCACCAGCATTATACAACATTTTCAAACATATGACAAGTACATACATATATAAAGAATTATAGCCTAAAGTACAAAGTTTAAGTAAATATACATAAATTGTTGCACATTACAAAATAGCCACTTTGAAATTGATCAATGGATGATTCATTTTTTTTAGAGAGATGCCTGCACCGTTGGCAGTCCTGTTATTAAAACAATAGCTGCTACCCTGTATTCACAGTTCTTATTGTGTCGACCAGTGAGCACTATGCTTTGCCTCAGTTCAGTGTGGTGCGTCGTGCGAAGCACAGTAAAAGTCACAGCACCACAACTTTGTTTACTTTACAGTTTGCACATCAGGACAATAGGTAATGAATCTGCTTACGACAAAAGAACACAAAAGGTCATACAATTTGGTTTTAAGTTGTCGATGACAACAAAGTTCATATCAGTATTGTTGGTGTTTAAGAGTGGCCGTGCGTGCACGAGTGCAGTAATTTTGATAAAGTGGTCCATCCACCACGCACCGCGGCACTGCGTACAGCCTCGCGCTCGGGTCCGCTGTTGAGGTATAATAGGCGGTGACACGTCTGGCGGCGTCACCCCTTACGACGGACGCGACAGTACTGGTAGCCGCATCCGAAGACCGTACAACGCAGACTTCCAAGCACTTTCCAAGGTAGGGATCACTGTGATACGCATCATTGCACTTTATCGTAGAATTTGAGATTAAACTTATCACTTTGTACGGAAAACACTTTTCTATCATATTTTTACTCTTGACTGGTTGATTTCTCTTTATCAACACTATTTGATTTTTTTTACACTGTTCAGAAGGGAGGTTCGACGTCCTGTTCCTTCTGAGAACACATTTTCACAGACACTTCACTTTTGAGCAAAATTACACTTTGCATCTTTTCTCCTTTTATATTAGGTGCACATAGTAAGACTGTTTTGTGTGTAGCCTTCACAAGAGGACATTTAAGTTTTGAATAGGCAAGTTCAAAATTACATAGAAAAAATGGACATGTACATATACATAAAATGATTACCTACTATAGACATGAAATTCAATATACATAATACAAATGAACTTCTTCGTAGCTAAGTTGCTACATAGCCATTGAAATACTTTGCTAGTCGTGACCTGTGAAACTCTCCCAAAATTCATATTTATATAGAGAATACTAGTTGTTTACATCTTCAAAAACTTACAATTAGACATGTTTTGCTAGTCGTGTCCTGTGAAACTTTACAAAATTCAGATTTATATTGAGATTGGTAGTTGTCTACATTTACAAAATTTTACAATTAGACATGACATGACATATTTATGTACACGAAATTCAGGTTGTGCCATCTATTTCTTGCTGTGCATGTGCACTAACGGAGTACTATCTCCTTCTTTACAGAATATTGAAATCTATGGCATCTGCCATCAAGAATTCTGCAAACTCGACGAGAGACCCTAAGTGCTGCAAATTATGAATGGACAAAATATACAAAAGAATAGTGCAAAAACCTCACTACCCCACTATCCATCGTCCAGCAGTGGGCAAGGAGGTGGGAGTAGGATCAAGATAGAAGGATTGGGTTATATTCATATTTACAAAATCTTCATCAATACAGTAGTGTTTTCACACATGTGTGCGACGGATAGTGTATCTGTTTGCGTAACGTATGCATCATAAACTTTGCCATTGCGCAAGTGTCACTGACTTTAGGCCAATTCATGTTGTATTCAGTTTCATCCTTTATAGTTGATCCGAATTGCTGTTTAAGCAAAAAGAAATTCAATGATCATTGTCAATCACTTCCTGTAAATCAGTCAAAGATTTTTGCAAGAATCAATGTGAGTACCGTATATGGTTTAATTCACTCGTTGAATCAGTCATGTTTAGGTAAATATGCGCTTAATGACACGGTAGTTTATATTCCTGAAAAAAATTCGGTCAGTAAACGTACTAATAAATGACTATAGGATCCTTCCATAAGAGGTGTACTTTAGTGAGTATCACGTAGTAAAATAAATACACTCCTGGAAATGGAAAAAAGAACACATTGACACCGGTGTGTCAGACCCACCATACTTGCTCCGGACACTGCGAGAGGGCTGTACAAGCAATGATCACACGCACGGCACAGCGGACACACCAGGAACCGCGGTGTTGCCGTCGAATGGCGCTAGCTGCGCAGCATTTGTGCACCGCCGCCGTCAGTGTCAGCCAGTTTGCCGTGGCATACGGAGCTCCATCGCAGTCTTTAACACTGGTAGCATGCCGCGACAGCGTGGACGTGAACCGTATGTGCAGTGGACGGACTTTGACCTAGGGCGTATAGTGGGCATGTGGGAGGCCGGGTGGACGTACCGCCGAATTGCTCTACACGTGGGGCATGAGGTCTCCACAGTACATCGATGTTGTCGCCAGTGGTCGGCGGAAGGTGCACGTGCCCGTCGACCTGGGACCGGACCGCAGCGACGCACGGATGCACGCCAAGACCGTAGGATCCTACGCAGTGCCGTAGGGGACCGCACCGCCACTTCCCAGCAAATTAGGGACTCTGTTGCTCCTGGGGTATCGGCGAGGACCATTTGCAACCGTCTCCATGAAGCTGGGCTACGGTCCCGCACACCGTTAGGCCGTCTTCCGCTCACGCCCCAACATCGTGGAGCCCGCCTCCAGTGGTGTCGCGACAGGCGTGAATGGAGGGACGAATGGAGAAGTGTCGTCTTCAGCGATGAGAGTCGCTTCTGCCTTGGTGCCAATGATGGTCGTATGCGTGTTTGGTGCCGTGCAGGTGAGCGCCTCAATCAGGACTGCATACGACCGAGGCACACAGGGCCAATACCCGGCATCATGGTGTGGGGAGCGATCTCCTACACTGGCCGTACACCTCTGGTGATCGTCGAGGGGACACTGAATAGTGCACGGTACATCCAAACCGTCATCGAACCCATCGTTCTACCATTCCTAGACCGGCAAGGGAACTTGCTGTTCCAACAGGACAATGCACGTCCGCATGTATCCCGTGCCACCCAACGTGCTCTAGAAGGTGTAAGTCAACTACCCTGGCCAGCAAGATCTCCGGATCTGTCCCCCATTGAGCATGTTTGGGACTGGATGAAGCGTCGTCTCACGCGGTCTGCACGTCCAGCACGAACGCTGGTCCAACTGAGGCGCCAGGTGGAAATGGCATGGCAAGCCGTTCCACAGGACTACATCCAGCATCTCTACGATCATTTCCATGGGAGAATAGCAGCCTGCATTGCTGCGAAAGGTGGATATACACTGTACTAGTGCCGACATTGTGCATGCTCTGTTGCCTGTGTCTATGTGCCTGTGGTTCTGTCAGTGTGATCATGTGATGTATCTGACCCCAGGAATGTGTCAATAAAGTTTCCCCTTCCTGGGACAATGAATTCACGGTGTTCTTATTTCAATTTCCGGGAGTGTATATGAATTTCCTGTAGGTAAAGGAAAATGAATGCGCTTTAGTTTCCATAAAGACAAGAAAATCGCTGTGTCCACGAAGACAGCTGCGTCGTACTGCTTCACACACAAATCTTCAAAAACTTATCCACTTTGCTGAAAGAGAAAGAAAAATCTCATACACTAAAGTATGTTTTCTTGTAATCGTGAATTGTACGTCGTACCGGTAGTCGTGTAGTTTTTGTTTCCTGGTCGAGAACATGAGCAGAGAGCGGGAGACTTCGTATCCTAGCAATTGTTTTATGAGAGTCGCATTTTCTTAACTCTGGTCCAGACAGAACGACATAAAATTGCATAACTTATATACTATCCCACTTACACAAATACATATGTCCATGTCCTCACAGTATCAAGTAATGAGTGCTAGATTTCACCTAAATTACTTCACAGGATAAAAACATTTTTTTTAAATAGTGTTAATGTTAGTGAGTTCATAAGTTCGTAACCATTAAACACGACCTTCGTAAATGTAGAATACGAATCTTACGAAGGCAGCCTGCATGCATGGTACTACACAATTAGCCTGTGTGAAGAATGAGATTCTATAACGACAGCAATTTTTATTCGCTACGTAAGCAGATTATTTATTTCGCTGTGGCTGATAAACATTTTTCCTCCACAATGACCTATGTACAAAATTTACGTTTGTTACGATGGAGAGCACACAAACTCTTTATGCCAAGCGTGAGATAATGGTTTTTTAAATAGGGCACATACCAAATAAGTTTTTCTTTCTCCTTTTTTATTGCCTACACGGCGAATCATTTCTCATTAACATCTATCAGTATTCATACACACGTATCGTTTTCATTCATACAGCTTCATATCATTAATATTCACCTTTCTTCTCATAGAACAGCTTCAATATAAATCGCAAATCATCAAATAATACTACGTGGTGGCATCATTGGCTCACACGCAACGAAATCCTCATCATCATCATAAAAACTACCTTATAAACTAAAATTCACATTCATTCTTTCACACTCATTTCAGCACAATCATTCACTCATGCTGGCGTATAGTATAGCATTCTGGTGGCTCTCAAATTCATCACAGTTATTAACATAATAAAATCTTTTTTCTTGTACATAGTTTCCTGTTCTAGAAAATGCCTGTTTAAGGAGTAAGTTTGGTCGCTAACTTCGTTGTCCTTGGCTAGTAGTCAAATTATTCGTAGCATAGTAAATATAACGTAGATTAAATAGTTCTTGGATTGCATGTAATGTTTAACGTAGATTTGCTATAGTTTAATGCGTTATGATTCTTTGCATTGACTAACAATTAACACTAACATTTTAGCTGTAACTAGCACATCCTTTCTCTTTCTCTTACTTTACATACTGCTTTAAGTGGTGGTGGGCGTAAAGTCCTTTAACTTTCTGTGTTGTAGGGTATGCTAATAAATAACATCCAGGGTGAGGAATATCGACGATCCGGTATGGACCTGAGTAAACTAATTGCCATTTCTTAAGCAAACGTTTTAGCCTCGTAGATTTGGGATGGGTTGTGAGCAATACCAAATCATCAATTTCGAACACACGTGTCGGTCTGACCCGTTTATCAAATTTTTTCTTCCGGAGCTCCGCAGTGTGTGCCAGGGTAATGGCAGCTTGCCTTACCTTTTCCTGCAAAGAAATATCGTTCGAAGACAACTTAGGCAGGGGACTTGACCATGAGTTTTTTTCTGGTTCGTCTGATAATAACTCAGCAGGTGAGAATCCGGTTGAACTATGTGGCAAATTGTTCACAATGTACTCGAACGGAGCGAGGTATTCTATCCATTTGGAATGTTTTGTAGAAGAATGGATGCGCATAAATTGATTAAATTCTTTAAAAATTCGCTCAACGGGGTTACCCTGTGGGTGAAATCGGGAAGTAAGAACATGTTTAATATCGGAATCTTGCAGAAATGATTTCCACTTTGCACTCGTAAAGTACGATGCATTGTCCGTTAGGACAGCGACAGGTTTTCCGACGCGGGCTAGGTAGTCGGCCGAAAAGCGTCGAATGATAGCCGCAACAGTGGCTGTGCGCAAGGCGTACAATTTCACATACTTAGTAAAAACGTCCAATATAGCCAAAATGTATTTAGCACCACCGCGGGATTGTGGATAGGGTCCGCCAAAGTCTGCGGAAATCAAATCAAGCGGTTGCTTTGGAAGAATGGGATGCAATTCAATTGATGCATGTTTGTTCAAATATTTTGCCTTCTGGCAAATGATACATTTGCGAATGACCTGCAGGACTCTACGTCGCATGTTAGGAAAATAGCAGAAGCGTAGGATCTTGGCGGCACATTTATTAATGCCATAATGTCCCCAGGTTTTGTGGGTGAACAAAATGAAGTCGTCAACATAAGCTTCCGGTAAACATACCAACCAACGCTCTGACACGAGATGGGAACGATGAAACAGTACACCATTGTTGATCTTGTAGTAATTTTGAAGATTAGAATTTGAATTCTGACATAATTTTGTTTTTACTGTAGACCACCTAGGATCGGCATCTTGTAACTGTGCAAAATCCCTGCAGATTCGGTGATAGTAGCGGTTGTAGGATTCGTCATACATTAACATGACCTGAAAGTCGGAAGTTTGCTCATGCAAATCTGAAAGATTTTTCCCATCGTGCGGAAGACGAGAAAGAGCATCCGCAACAATATTGGTTTCGCCGGAGATGTAAATAATTTCGAAATCGTATTCTTGTAACGACAAACACCAACGAGTGAGCCGGGAATGAAGTAATTTGCAAGACAGTAAAAATGATAAAGCTTGGTGGTCTGTATAGATGCGTGTATGTTTTCCCCAGAGAAAATATTGAAATTTTCGCATAGACCAAATAATTGCAAGGGTCTCGCGTTCCGTAACTGAATAAGATCTCTCGCATTCAGTTAAGGTGCGACTGGCAAAACTGATAGGTTTTACTATTGTTCGATCATGTTCAACAGACAGTTGAAACAAAAAGGCCCCAAGTCCATAAGATGACGCATCGGTCGATAGGCAGAAGTCTTTTGACATGTCCGGATGACAGAGGAGTGGTGCGTGGATTAATGATTGTTTAATTTTTTCAAAATCGGCTTGACATTCTGTAGTCCATCGCCAAAGGGAATTCTTCTTTAGAAGATTTAGAAGATGTGGGCTGTTAAGAGCTTGCTGTGTCACGAACTTTCTGAAAAATGACGAAAGACCCAAAAATGCTTTGAGTTGTTTTTTGGTTCGGGGTGCAGGAAAGTTGCGAATTGCTTCAATCTTTTTAGAGTCCGGCCTGATGCCTTCCGGCGTGATGATGTGGCCAAGGAACTTAATCTGTTGTCGGGCGAACCTTGATTTTTCCAAATTGATTGTCACGCCTGCATCGGCGAATTTAATCAAAATTTGTCTTAGAAGATCGACATGTTCTTCCCAGGTGGCAGTCGCCACAACTAAATCATCCACATAGGGAGTGATTTGTGAAAGTAAATCTGGCCCGAGGACGTCGTCAAGCGCCTCGATAAAGATTCCTGCACTTATTCGTAACCCGAATGGCAAAACACGGAATTGGTATGATCGTCCTTCGCACAAAAATGCGGTATATTTACGTGATTCAGGATGTAGAAGAACCTGGTAGTAGGACGATCGTAGGTCGATATTAGTCAGAAATTTGGCGTTGTGAAATTTCAGGAGTTGTTCGTCCAGATTTACAGGGCGAGTATTTACCGGTATAATAATTTTGTTGATTTCGCGTGCATCGAGAACAAGACGCACGCTTCCATCGGGTTTCGAAACTGACAACAAAGAGTTGCAATACGGCGAGTGCGAATTTTCTATGATTTTCCAACGTAGCATTCTGTTAATTTCCTGTATAACCGCTGGTTTTTTAGACCACGGTATATGGTAGTGTGTACGACAAAATGTTAGGTGGGGTTTGACATCCATCTTGTACCCATACCCACGTATGATACCAGGTTTATCTTGAAAGACTACTGAAAATTGTTGAAGAAGGTGAAACAGATTCTGTTTTTGCAAATCAGTTAGATGGTAGGCTTCGGCACACTTTTCCCACAGAGCTTTACTATCAGCATTGTAAGAAGAATTGCAATTGTTTGTCATAGAAAAATTAGTGATGGGCACAGATTGTACTTTCAAGTGACGTACGTCCCGATAAGAATTGTTGTTATTAATTGTTTTAGATAAAGGTATCAAAATTCTTTGCTTTTCAACCGTCAATTGACAGATACCGTTCCCTAAGTCAATCACTGCTCGATACTGATTTAAGAAATCGATGCCGAAAAGACATGGAACTGTTAAATTATCCACAACAAGGAAATGATAACGAACATGCAAGTTGGAAACAACAAAATTTAGAAGAGCTTGTAATTTGACATTTTTTGATTTGTTTCCAGTGGCACCGATGATTCGGCAGTTCTGCACTGGAAACGTCGGAAGTTTAGAACCTTTATCTAGATCCAAGTACAGGGAACTAGAAATCACGCTTGCTGACGCTCCAGTGTCGAATAACACTTCTACAATGGATTTCTCTAACGATAAAACAGCAGTTGCCTGAACCGTTACCTTTACTTTGTCGTTATTACTAGACTTATTATTCTCGGCAAGAAGGTCATGTTCCATAGTGTGTCCGTCTTGGAATCTCAAAAAACAATTTGCAAGATTATTTGCGCCCGTGCTCACGTTCTCGACCGGGGGTTGGGCGCTTACGCCGGTCTGCCCATGTTTTCCGCCGCGTTATTAGGCGACGCATTTTGGTCATCACTTACCTCAATAATATTTATCCTTTGTTCATGGACATGTTTGGTATTCGGTGGAGTTTGATTACCGCAGTCCTGATTATTAGCATTGTTTGTTGGTACAAAGTGTCGTGCATTCGGAAACATATAATTGTAGTTGTGTGGTGTATAGTTCGGGTTTCCCCTCTGCGGGGGTGGATAACTGACTCTAGAATTTTGACAATTTGAATTATTCTTCTGATATGGCGAATTTCTCTCAAAATAACCAGGGTTGTATCTTCCATCCTGACGTCTGTTTTGATTGTTGTTGTTTCGGTTACGGTTGTTGTTGCCTTTGGAGTACTGATTGTTGTTGAAACTACCATTGCGTCTGTTGCCATTACTATTACTTTTTCGGTAAAATTGACCATTACCAAAACTGTTGTAATTGTTGGAATTTTGGAATCGGGGATCGCAAGATTGCTGCGAATATTGTGTGAAGTTGGGCTGTTGTGATTTTTGCCCCTGATTTTGAGGAAGCGGGTTTGCATTCCACATGTTACCGCTGTTGTTATTTTGATTGAAATTATGGCAATTGTTTTGGCGAGAGTTGGAATTAGCATTATAAATATGTGGAGTGTTCCCTGAATCTCCTCTAAACACAAGGTCTACTTCATTCAAATAATCTAGAAATTTCTTGATGTTAGTTTCCGGAACACCAATTAATTGTGTCCGGTAATGCAGGGGTAAATGACTTTTTAAGGTGTTAATCACATCGGCAAGATCGGCCGGTTTTGACCAATAAAGTGTTTTGTCCAGGTATCTTTCAAAATATTGACGCAAAGTTTCTTTACGAGGGTTGTATGGTTCGGGGTTGTGAACTTCACGTCGAAGTTGTTTTTGCTCATGTTCTGACCAGAATTCCTGCAGAAAAGCCTCTTCAAATTGCTTGAAAGTTAAATTTTGCCTTTTTATTTCAGCTCCCCATCTGGATGCTCGCCCCCTCAACAGATTACTTACAAAAAAAATATTTTCCGCATCTGACCAGTTGTGCGGAAACATTCCGTCAAAAGACCTAATAAAAACAATCGGGTGCACCGCTTGGGTATCATCGGAACTGAACGTTGGAAAATAGGCATGTTTAATCATGTTACCGTCAACAATACCGGCAGGCACTATAGGGCCTGAACTATTGTTCCCTGGTGAAACTTCATGGCACAAGGGTGGTTGAGAATTACTGTTTTGCGCGATCACTGAGAGCGGCTCTGTTTGATGTTTTTCGCTCGCAAGTGATTCGCTGTTAGACTGTGGAACAAACTGCACAGTGAAATTAGGCGGTGAACTCGTTGTGAGTGGGGCTGTAGGCGGAACAGTAACTACGTTCGTATCGGGAGTTAATAACTGAGAAATTTGGTTTTTTAAAGCGTTGGTCTCGGTTTGCACCTGCGACATGGCCTGGTGTAAAATCTCTTTTGTAGCGGTTTCTACCCTTTGCTCAATGAGCTTGTTGCAAATACCACATTCGTGCACTAATTTTTCTGCAATGTTTGCGTTACACTCTAAAGAAAGCGATTCTGTTTTTTCCTCCAAATGGGAAATTTTTTCTTTCATTTCTAATTGTTGTAAGCATACTACGCTAACTTGTTGAGTAATACCTTCGATATCCATCGAAATTTTATTTTGTGAGGTGGTTTGATTTTGCACGAAATTCTGAACTAGATCATCGACCCGAGCCTGAGCGTTCGTGACCTGATCCAACTTGGTTTTACATGACTGCATTTCGGAATTTGTCACTGTTTGATATTTAACAAAGGAATTTTCGTGAGTGTTTACACGACATGACAATTCGTTGAAACTTTCGGTCAATTGTGTCGTTTTTGAATTAAGTTCTGAGATTTGGTTAGCCTGTTTTTCCAGAGTAGATGTTACCTCAGAAGACAATTGATCGATTTTGCTGTTTAATTCTTTTGTACTCTGCTCCTGTTTATCAAATCTAGTGTCTAGTTTATCAAACCTTTCATTAAGGATGCTATCCATACTTCGCGTAAGAAGTTGTATTAAAATTCCGTACTGATTCGGATCAATGTTTGGATCATTGTTCCTTTCACTAGAGTTGTGCAAATTAGGATCGGAGTGGGAAATCCCTAGTTGGACACGTCTACTATCGTTTTCCATAGGGTCAGGATTATTGGGTGTGTCACCTGATGAATTACTTTCGTTACTTAGTATTATTTGATGTGATACACCTGCAGTAAATTCCATAGATTCTGGGCTGGAAAAGCCTAGGAAAGGGGATGCTGATGATACAGTAGCATCACCGTTATCAGTTTGCTGTTGCTGTTGTTCCATTTTTGCCAATAATTAACAAACGTGAAATATACAAATAGTACACCCAGAATGGCGATGGCTTGCAAAGTACAAAAGATAAATAAAATTTAAATAGTTAGACGGTAATAACTATTACTTGATAGAATTTCCAAAAATGTCTGAATTATTATTGTGGTTGTAACCGTATTCGCGTAGCTAATCTGAAAGTGGTGACATGACGTAACAAACAGGATTGACTCATAACAATGACTTCTGCATATCTTACTGTTGAATTTCAATGTTACAATAATAGAAATTCCATTGACAAAGGGTATGATTCTTGTTTAGGGAAAGGCATGGGAAATGGGAATAAAAGTTAGCATAGGCGGGAGGCGCATGCTGGACAATGGCATAGCAGAACAAATGCTTTTGCACTACTCACCGCGCTGCGTTGATGCTTGCAGAAATCTTGTTAATCTTGAAACAACGTTACCTCTCGTTTTCATATTGGGCATGACAGAGAAAATTACAGTTTTTTAGCCAATGTACAAGACAATATTACTACACGTATGATTTTACTTTAATTTGCCCTTGTTAAGTTCATTCCAGTAAAATCCGAAGATTGGCGTCCTGTAAACGGTCGCCAGTGTGATGTCCGGAATTAAAAAAAAAAAGGAGGGTGGTAATTTTTCGTTTTGTTGAAAAGAAAGAAAGAAAAAAGGGTGAATAAAGGGTGAAGGGAAGTGGTTCTATTTTTACTGGAATGAACTTATTGATGGACATCACAAAAATTTATTTTACCTATATTTTTTTTTTTACTCATCGAAGAAGACAACACAACACATATAAAAGAAATCATCACACTAATAATATTCCACAGAATGATCGTTTCACAAGACAATTTCTAGCTCGACTGACTCTTAAGACTGAACAAGACTCGACTGACTCTACTCTCTCTCTGGACCACAGCCTCTTCACGTCCCTCTGGACCAGAGATTTCAACTGTGTTTTTCACGCCGATTATTTAATTAATCGTACAGCCGCTGGGCGCGCGCTTGGCGCGTCATTTAAATAGGGTTAAACGCACACCGCGAGAGGCGTGGGCTAGCGGTGTCTTACAGGTATCGCCACAAGACGATCAAGTAGGTAAAAAGACGAGCGCTAATAGAAATCCTTGGGTAACAGAAGAAATATTGAATTTAATTGATGAAAGGAGAAAATATAAGAATGAAATAAATTTCGCAGGCAAAAATGAATACAAACGTCTCAAAAATGAGATTGACAGAAAGTGCAAAATGGCTAAGCAGGCATGGCTAGAGGACAAATGTAAGGATGTAGAGGCTTATCTCACTAGGGGTAAGATAGATACTGCTTACAGGAAAATTAAAGAGACCTATGGAGAGAAGAGAACCACTTGTATGAATATCAAGAGCTCAGATGGAAACACAGTTCTAAGCTAAGAAGGGAAGGCAGAAAGGTGGAAGGAGTGGATAGAGGGTTTATACAGGGGCGATGTACTTGAGGTCAATATTATGGAAATGGAAGAGGATATAGATGAAGACGAAATGGGAGATAAGATACTGCTTGAAGAGTTTGACAGAACACTGGAAGACCTGAGTCGAAACAAGGCCTCGGGAGTAGACAACATTCCATTAGAACTACTGACGGCCTTGGGAGAGCCAGTCATGACAAAACTCTACCATCTGGTGAGAAAGATGTATGAAACAGGCGAAATACCCTCAGACTTCAAGAAGAATATAATAATTCCAATCCCAAAGAAAGCAGGTGTTGACAGATGTGAAAATTACCGAACAATCAGTTCAATAAGCCACAGCTGCAAAATACTAACGCGTATTCTTTACAGACGAATGGAAAAACAAGTAGAAGCCAACCTCGGGGAAGATCAGTTTGGATTCCGTAGAAATGTTGGAACACGTGAGGCCATACTAACCTTACGACTTATCTTAGAAGAAAGATTAAGAAAAGGCAAAACTACGTTTCTAGCATTTGTAGACTTGGAGAAAGCTTTTGACAACGTTAACTGGAATACTCTCTTTCAAATTCTGAAGGTGGCAGGGGTAAAATACAGGGGGCGAAAGGCTATTTACAATTTGTTCAGAAAGCAGGTGGCAGTTATAAGAGTCCAGGGGCATGAAAGGGAAGCAGTGGTTGGGAAGGGAGTGAGACAGGGTTTTAGCCTCTCCCCAATGTTATTCAATCTGTATATTGAGCAAGCAGTAAAGGAAACAAAAGAAAAATTTGGAGTAGGTATTAAAGTTCATGGAGAAAAAATAAAAACTTTGAGGTTCGCCGATGACATTGTAATTCTGTCAGAGACAGCAAAGGACTTGGAAGAGTAGTTGAACGGAATGGACAGTGTCTTGAAAGGAGGATATAAGATGAACAAACAAAAGCAAAACGAGGATAGTGGAATGTAGTCGAATGAAGTCGGGTGATGCTGAGGAAATTAGATTAGGAAATGAGACACTTAAATTAGTAAAGGAGTTTTGTTATTTGGGGAGCAAAATAACTGATGATGGTCGAAGTAGAGAGGATATAAAATGTAGAGTGGCAATGGCAAGGAAAGCGTTTCTAAAGAAGAGAAATTTGTTAACATAGAGTATAGATTTAAGTGTCAGGAAGTCGTTTCTGAAAGGATTTGTATGGAGTGTAGCCATGTATGGAAGTGAAAGATGGACGATAAATAGTTTGGACAAGAAGAGAATAGAAACTTTCGAAATGTGGTGCTACAGAAGAATGCTGAAGATTAGATGGGTAGATCACATACCTAATGAGGGAGTATTGAAAAGGATTGGGGAGAAGAGGAGTTTGTGGCACAACTTGACCAGAAGAAGGGATCGGTTGGTAGGACATGTTCTGAGGCATCAAGGGATCACCAATTTAGAATTGGAGGGCAGCGTGGAGGGGGAAAATCGTAGAGGGAGACCAAGAGATGAATACACTAACCAGATTCAGAAGGATGTGTGTTGCAGTAAGTACTGGGAGTTGAAGAAGCTTGCACAGGATAGATTAGCATGGTGAGCTGCATCAAACCAGTCTCAGGACTGAAGACCACAACAACAATGCCTTGTGAAATAATTTTCTGAGGGGAACTCGCCACTTAGGATGAACGAACTGATTGCATAAAAGCGAGAGGTAAGAATAATCTGAGGTGTTCGCCCACGGTCGTCATCTAGGTATCTCTTGAAGGAGATAGCCATTTTAACTGCGCCGACACAATACTGTACATATATTCGCAAATGAAATTCGACATAAATAATTGGTTATAATTTGAGAAGAATTGTGAGATTCATAACTGCCACACTAGAGGGAAAGATGACCTTTATTACCCATTATTAAAGCTGCCAGTTGCTCAGAAAGAAGTACAACATGCAGTAACAGAAATGTTTGATCATTTGCGCAATAATATAAAATGTCTGACAGGAAGCAAAGCAAATTTTAAATCTTACCTAAAATCATGTCTCCCAGAAAACTCCCTCTATTCCATGGACGAGTTTCTTTTTAAAGATGGCAGCCTCTAAAATCATTACTTTCACATCATTTCGACAAAAGGATCGTTCAAATGATTTATGGAACGTGTAACTAACTATCTAACTAACTAACTTGATCCACGGCTTTCAGTATTTCATGTGAGGAAAGTGTGAGTTGGGTTCCACATGATCGATGTTTCCTAACGACCATCACATACCTTAACGTGATAGCAGACTTGGTTTTTTGCAGCTGCGATAACATGCAGAAGATTTACTTTTTCAAGAGGAGGTAGCACAACCGAACTATTAAAACATGTAAGAACTTTACTTGACAATGAGCTGCCTGGAGGTTGGATTGACTACAAGGGGTGCAAACATCTTGCGCGATTGTTCTCCAAGGTTGCTTGATCTCACTGTATGTATGTCGTGTACATAGTTCCGGGTAGTTATCGCGTACACAACTTTCCCACTAGATCAGGCCTAGCTAAGCACAACAGCGCAGGCGTAGCGCTCGTCCGTCTCCGCACTACGAGATTTGCTGCCTTAGAGACGGACCAAATTCTGCTTCCACCAATCCGCGTATTAATATGTAACGCAGCCAATGAGATTGCTCCTAACGTAGAACCTTCTCTCCTCGCGGATCACACTCGGGCAGTGATATATGAACGCACGAGGTATTATAACGAGTGTACAGACCTCCGATTAGTCAGTCTGCATTTGTCTGCACCAGTCTGTAAAAGTCTATAGTCAAGTTTGTCTGCGCGTAATAAGATCACCAAATTCCTGTACATAGCCAAGAAGAGAAATGAATAGTCACTTTGTCAAGTATCAGAGATGTGAGAATAAGATTAACGTACCAAGACCACAGGAACTTCAGATTGTCAATTGTAAATAGCATCCAGAATCAAGTTACGTAATATCTATGTTTTTTATTATTTTAATAAATGTGTGTGAAAATTAGTCAAGTTCTGTTTAAAGTTGGTCACCGTCAATCTGCTATTCTAGGCGTGCAGGTGGCATTTCTATCGTCTGACCTAACGGCAGAAGATAAACACGACACGATAAGACCACGAGACATATTGCTCACAGTCGCCTACTTCGCTAGAGCGACAAGTCAAATATTCTGATGGTGTGTGTACCGAAGATCTTAGAGTATGCACACCACAATGTAGCTTTTATTGTGGGTGTTTGTGGGAGACTCCCCTATGTGCCTCCTCTTCCGACATCTTTTGGTGATCTATGACGCCACACAACAGCAGTGAATGCAGTAACTCCAGACATGCTCGCAAAAGTATGAGAATAGTTTAACTATCGTCTGGGTGGCTGTCTTGGGAAGGCACGATGCACATTTTTGTGTAGTAAATGAGAACTTTGGTCATAAACGTAACTGTAAAAAGCACCCCAAGGGTGTAGGTACACTAATAAGAAAAAAACATTATGAACACTACCCGCCGCGACGTTAGATGTCGCCTTGGGGCGTTGCGGGTAGGTTACGCGGTAATAAAAGTACGAGGGTCAGTCAAAAAGTAATGCTTCCTATTTTTTTTTCTACGTTTAATTGTCAGGAAATTTAAATGCAATTACATAGGTTGAAAACCACAACATTGAGGATCATTTTGTCATTTTTCAATGTAATCTCCGCCCATCTCTACAGTTTTGGTCCATCTTTGAACAAGGGCATGTATCCCAGCACGGTAAAAATCACAGCTCTGCTTCCTAAGCCATTGACGCACGGATGTTTTGACGGCCTCCTCATCTTCAAAATGAATCCCACGATGAGCTTCTTTTAGTGGCCCAAACAGATGGAAGTCTGATGGTGCCAGGTCAGGGCTGTATGGGGGATGAGGCAAAACTTCCCATCCAATTTTGACAATCTCGTCAGAGGTGTGACGACTGGTGTGTGGTCTTGCATTGTCATGCAGAAGAAGAACATCTGCCATTGATTTTGTTGGGCGAACTCGCTGAAGACGTGCTTTAAGTTTTTTGAGGGTTGTGACGTATTGAACAGAATTTATTGTGCATCCCTGCTCCAAAAAATCAACCAGAATCACACCCTCTGTATCCCAGAAAACTGTTGCCATAACCTCGCATAACTTTCCCTGCCGATCGCACAGTTTTGAATTTTTTCTTCCTCGGCGAGCTTGTGAGACGCCACTCCATTGACTGCCTCTTTGATTCGGGTTCAAAAAAATGCACCCATGTTTCGTCCCCGGTCACAATTTTTTTCAGAAACTCATCTCCCTCCAAACGGAAGCGCTGCAAGTGTTGGGAGGCTATTGTTTTCCTTGCCTCTTTATTCTGATCGGTTAACATTCTTGGAACCCACCGTGCACAAACTTTTGAGTACCCCAATTGTTTAATAATCGTGATCACACTGCCTTTACTAAGAGAAATAATGCGACACACTTCATCTGCAGTCACCCGACGGTCACCATGAATGATGTCATCAACTTGCTGAATGTTGTGTGGAGTCACTGCACTCACCGGCCTGCCGCTCCGCTTTTCGTCAGTCAACGGTGTTTGCCCTTCAGCTTCCTTACAACGACGAACCCATCGTCTAACAGTGCTGACATCCACTGTCACAACACCATACACCTTCTTCAGTCTTTCATGAATGCGTATGGGCGTTTCACCTTCTGCATTCAAGAATTCAATCACACAACGCTGTCTCAAACGAACATCGATGTCGGCCATCTTACAAACTTCTGCTGTGCTGCCACCTGTTGACACAGAAAGTTACTACTGCAGTGAATTGCAGAAGAAGGTTTGAGGAATGGCGCCAAATTCAAATTTTTCACTTAACTTAATTTTTTTAAGTAGAAAAAAATGGGAGGCATTACTTTTTGACCGACCCTCGTATGTAAGTGGAGCAGACACGGACGGGGGATCACCCTAAGGAAGATATGGGCTGCAAATGGGGAAATCCATTGAGATAAGCGACTCTGCCATAGGGCAGATTATTATTACTCAGAGCCCGTGAGTATTTCGAAAACGGAGAAGCTGGTCTAATGTTCACGTGCTACTGTCGTGAGCATCTACGGAAAGGTGTAGAAGGATAGTGAAACTACCACTAGGTGCTAAACGGTTGGACGTCACTCACTCTTCAGAGACCTTGGTGTTCGGAGGCTTATCTGCTCTGTAAAGTAGGACAGATCTGCGGCATGTCTGCGGAAAGTGCACAATGCAGGTGCTCGCACAATAGTTTCAGAGTACACCGTTCGTCGTACATTGTGGTGAGCATGGAGCTCCGCAGCAGATCACCCCTACGTGTTCACATTTGATCCAACTACGTCGTCAGTTACTACTGCAGTGGGCACACGGTCATCGGGAATCGAACTCTTCAGTTGAATCACAAGTTTGCTACACTAGGTCGATGGTCGTCTCCACAAACGTCGTCATCGAGGTGAACGGCAGCTCCAAACGTGTAGCACGTCGCGGACGCAGGCTGATGGGAGCAGCATTATGCTACGGGAGACTTTCTCCTGCGCTTGCATGGGACCTGTGGTAGTAATCAAACACGAGCTGACAACTGCGAACCACCCGCATCACTTCATGTTTGATGTATTCCTTGACAACGATGTCATCTTTCAGCAGTATAATTGTCCGTGTCTCAGAGCCAGAACCATGCTACAATGGTTTGAGAAGAATTATAGCGAGCTCGCGTTGGTATCTGCGACCAAATTCGCCTGATCTGAAACATATGGAACCCATTTGGGTAGCTATCGAACGCCATCTACATCCATACTCCGTAAGCCACCTGGCGGTGTGTAGCGAAGAGTACCTTGAGTACCTCTATCGGTTCTCTCTTCTATTCCAGTCTTGTTCGTGGAAAGAAGGACTGTCGGTAGGCTTCTGTGTGGGCTCTAATCTCTCTGATTTTATCCTCATGGTCTCTTCGCGAGATATACGTAGGAGGGAGCAATATACTGCTTGACTCTTCGGTGAAGGTATGTTCTCGAAACTTTAACAAAAGCCCGTACCGAGCTAATGAGCGTCTCTCCTGCAGAGTCTTCCAATGGAGTTTATCTATCATCTCCGTAACGCTTTCGCGATTACTAAATGATCCTGTATACGAAGCGCGCTGCTCTCCATTGGATCTTCTCTATCTCTTCTATCAACCCTATCTGGTACGGATCCCACACTGCTGAGCAGTATTCAAGCAGTGTTCGAACAAGCGTACTGTAACCTACTTCCTTTGTTTTCGGATTGCATTTTCTTAGGATTCTTCCAATGAATCTCAGTGTGGCATCTGCTTACCGACGATCAACTTAATATGATCATTCCATTTTAAATCACTCCTAATGCGTACTCCCAGATAATTTATGGAATTAGCTGCTTCCAGTTGCTGACCTGCTATGTTGTAGCTAAATGATAAGGGATCTTTCTTTCTATGTATTCGCAGCACATTGCACTTGTCTACATTGAGATTCAATTGCCATTCCCTGCACCATGCGTCAATTCGCTGCAGATCCTCCTGCATTTCAGTACAATTTTCCGTTGTTACAATCTCTCGATATACCACAGCATCATCCACAAAAAGCCTCAGTGAACTTCCGATGTCATCCACAAGGTCATTTATGTATATTGTGCATCACCGTACCAAATCATCAGCCCGCTATTTACCCGAATTACATGACCTGCGCGTAGACATCTAATGCCACATACCTCCAAAAGCATACCAACAAACTGTCGGATTCCTGATACGCAGAATCAGTGATGTATTTCGATTCAAAGATTCCTGCTGACATGCAGGGTCCATGGATGTATGAAGTTGTCTCCATTTCCTCACACGTCCATCCGCCCGATACAATTTGATACGAGACTCGTCCGACCAAGTAACATGTCTGCAACAGTCCAGTGTCGGTGCTGACGGGCCCAGACGAGCCGCAAAGCTTTGTGTCGTGCAGTCATCAAGGGTACACGAGTGGGCCTTCGGCTCCGAAAGCCCATATCGATGATGTTTTCGTTGAATGGTTCGCACACTGACACTTATTGATGGCCCAGCATTGAAATTTGCAGCAATTTGCGGAAGGGTCGCGCTTCTGTCACGTTGAACAATTCTCTTTAGTCGTCGTTGGTTCCGTACTTGCAGGGTCTTTTTCCGGCGGCAGAGATGTCGGAGATCTGACGTTTTGCCGGATTCTTGATATTCACGGTACACTCGTGATATGGTCGCACGGGAAAATCCCCACTTCATCGCTACCTGGGAGACGCTGTGTCCAATCGCTAGTGCGCCGATTATAACGCCACGTTCACTTAAATGTTGATAACCTGCCATTTTAGCAGCAGTAAGCGATCGAACAAATTGCGCCAGATACTCGTCTCATAAAGGCATAGCCGACCGCAGCGCCGTATTCTGCCTGCTTACATATCTGCCTGTTTGAATACGCATGCCTATACCAGTTTCTTTGGCGCTTCAGTGTATGAGCATATATCATGGGATATGGTACTTTCCATTTTGCTGTATAACGTGTCCATGGATATTGAAGCTTTTATTAATGTATACTATACACAGAACTACATTACTTGAAAATAGAGAATGGAGGAAAGGTGCATTACAGTAGAGCTAACGTAGGAATTTTACTTCTGTCCATTTCGTAAACAGCGTGATTTGCGAGCCAGACACAAGCGATAACTGCCGCGGCGCGGGATTAGCAGAGCGGTCTTAGGCGCTGCAGTCATGGACTGTGCGGCTGGTCCCGGCGGAGGTTCGAGCCCTCCCTCTGGCATTGGTGTGTGTGTTTGTCCTTAGGATAATTTAGGTTAAGTAGTGTGTAAGCTTAGGGACTGATGACCTTAGCAGTTAAGTCCCATAAGATTTCACACACATTTCAACATTTCTTTCGACAACTGCCGCCGGAGCGCGCTGCTATCGCACATACCACGTTGGGGCACACTAACCGTATGCACAGGTCGCATCGTATCTGGTCGCTCACCAGCACGCTAAACTCTCCACGCTCAGCGTTGACGTTCTCAGGCACTGTCCGCGTGCCGAGGGCTCAACAAACTTAACGCCAAATATTTAGCGTACTAACTCATGTACAAAGTAATGAGGTTTTGAAGCTGTTTCATAAAAAAATATTTCGATTCTTTAAAGTATTGGTAATGAGATTTTGCTGGTTTTATTACTACGACTATTTATCACACTTCAGTTAGTGTAATTTCTCAACTAACTAAGGCGTAAAAATGTGCATTATGTGTGAAATCTGCTCTAACGTAAGACACCGTCTGAAATACCCAACCTGATAAGGTTAAGCGAAATAAATTTTCACCACAAGAGTCTATCTTAATTCAGGTAGAATGTATAGTCCTGTGAAATAGAACGAATCTTTTAGTTACGCTCTGTATTTAAAGGTTAAAATGTTATTTCAGCTGAAAACTTTCAGCTTCACGTCCTGTACATGACACCGTTTTTCATCGAAATTTCGCAGGCACTACGTTAGCCTTAACTGTGTCATGCAGTCACATATCCAACTGAAAAAAGAACGGAAGTAGGATGAAATATGCACACAATTTTTTCATTTAAACGATAACGGAAATATTCTACGCGAGATGTGCCACTCGCAGAGGTGCATAGTTAATGGAATTCGATAATTAATAACAGCCCCGGTCCGCCGCTTCTCTGGCCCTCAGCTGTGCCTGGCGTCTGTATTTCACGCCAGTGTCCTGCCTAGCGGCGAGCTGGCTCCGCAGTACTCCAGATACCGAAATCACCCGCAGCGTCCGTAACTACCGTGTGGTAGGCAACCCGCTAAACAGTGGTGATAGTCCCTGCGTATACATTGCGGGAATGAGATGTTCCTGCCCAACGACGGCTCGAAGTTACAAAGGCTCTGAGTCAAAACTATTGAAAGATAGTTCTCAATAATGTAGTTGTTGTTGTTGTTGTGGTCTTCAGTCCTGAGACTGGTTTGATGCAGCTCTCCATCCTACTCTATCCTGTGCAAGCTTCTTCATCTCCCAGTACCTACTGCACCCTACATACTTCCGAATGTGCTTAGTGTATTCATCTATTGGTCTGCCACTACGATTTTTACCCTCCACGTTGCCCTCCAATACTAAATTGGTGATCCCTTGATGCCTCAGAACATGTCCTACCAACCGATCCCTTCTTCTTCTAGTCAAGTTGTGCCACAAGTTCCTCTTCTCCCCAATTCTATTCAATACCTCCTCATTAGTTATGTAATCTAACCATCTAATCTTCAGCATTCTTCTGTAGCACCAAATTTCGAAAGCTTCTATTCTCTTCTTGTCTAAACTATTTATCGTCCACGTTTCATTTCCATACATGGCTACACTCCATACAAATACTTTCAGAAACGACTTCCTGACATTTAAATCTATAGTCGATGGGTAGATCACATAACTAATGATGAAGTACTGAATAGGATTGGGGAGAAGAGAAGTTTGTGGCACAACTTGACAAGATGAAGGTACCGGTTGGTAGGACATGTTCTGGGGCATCAAGGGATCACCAATTTAGCATTGGAGGGCAGTGTGGAGGGTAAAAATCGTAGAGGGAGACCAAGAGATGAATACACTAAGCAGATTCAGAAGGATGTAGGTTGCAGTAGGTACTTGGAGATGAAGAAGCTTTCACAGGATAGAGTAGCATGGAGAGCTGCATCAAACCAGTCTCAAGACTGAAGACCACAACAACAACAACAACAGTCGATGTTAAAAAATATTTCTTCTTCAGAAACGCTTTCCTTGCCATTGCCAGTCTACATTTTATATCCTCTCTACTTCGACCATCATCAATTATTTTGCTCCCGAAATAGCAAAACTCATTTACTACTTTAAATGTCTCATTTCCTAACCTAATTCCCTCAGCATCATCCGACTTAATTCGACTACATTCCATTATCCTCGTTTTGCTTTTGTTGATGTTCATCTTATATCTTCCTTTCAAGACACTGTCCATTCCGTTCAACTGCTCTTCCAAGTTCTTTGCCGTCTCTGACAGAATTACGATGTCATCGGCGAACCTCAAAGTTTTTATTTCTTCTCCATGGATTTTAATACCTATTCCGAATTTTTCTTTTGTTTCCTTTATTGCTTGCTCAATATACGGATTGAATAACATCGGGGAGAGGCTACGACCCTGTCTCACTCCCTTCCCAACTACTGCTTCCCTTTCATGCCCCTCGACTCTTATAACTGCCCCACCAACTTCCGCATGATTTTCAAGTTCTGCTACTTATATCAAAAGGTAATGAACAGAGTGGCTGAAACTTCGCTATCGAATATCTATCTTTCTACATCTCTATTGTGCTTTGATACTTCATTAATCGACCTATTGCGTCTTACACAGTTTTTTGTTTCTGTTCTTGGGAGTTCTACCCACTGTAGGATTAATTTGTAAATACAGGGTGTTTATAAATGAATGCTTTATAATATTTATTATATTAAACTTACAGTTATAAGTGATATGTCAAATGAAAGAGCAACTCAAACAGTTTTACCAAGAACCTTATAAATGTTCAATGTGGGCACGATTTGTCACACGGCACACATCAAGTCTATAGCCGAGTTCTTCCCAAACCTTGATAAGTGTCTTCAGTGATTGTAGAAACAGCTGCTTCAATCCGGTTTCGTAATTCAGAGGGGTCTGCTAGGAGCGGAGGCACGTACACACGATCCTTGATGAAGCCCCAAAGGAAAAAATCGCATGGCGTTAGGTCGGGTGAATGTGGAGGCCATGCAAAGCAAGCCTATCCAGCTTGGGAAGAACTCGGCTATAGACTTGATGTCTGCCATGTGACAAATGGTGCTCACATTGAACATTTATAAGGTTATTGGTAAAACTGTTTGAGTTGCTCTTTCATTTGGCATATCATTTATAACTGTAAGTTTAATATAATAAATATTATAAAGCGTTAAAACCCCGATATTCATTTATAAACACCCTGTATTTTGTTAGAGAGCAGTAGAGTGTGGTAATATTAAGTGTCAGTACCTAATTGTGGGGGGAGGGAGGGGGCACGAATGAACAGAGGAAATAAGCGCTGGAAAAGTGTTCCGTTTAAATGATTAGCATGTTTATTTTTGTGAGTTTGTCGTGTCAGCGCAGAAGTGGAGACGATCTAATTTCATCTACAAACAAATTAATCATCGTAAGGAAAACATGCGTTAACAGGTGACAAGAAGCAATTCATTTCATGAAACCACGTACGCAGACGGAAAAAATAGCAACACCGAGAAGGAGTTGGTAGGCTTGATTCTGCATCTGAAAGTCGATCTCTGTTCAAATTTCGCGCCAGTCGCATAGTGTGGAGCTATTAGCGCCACTATGAGGATACGGATCAGGTTCGCTTTAAATACACGCTGCAGTGTGCTTGAGCGTTAGTTGCCGTTGAGACTGGGTGTGATGAGTTGATGTTAGTAAAGAATGAATTTAAGGCGACAAAGACGCTGTTGTCAATACCTCACTGAGAAAGAACGAGGCAATGTACTAGGACTACGAGAACCTGTATCTTCGTTCTGCGATATTGCAGGAAGACTTGGCGGGAATGTAGCCACTGTACTTGACTGCTGGCAGCGATGATCACGGAAATTGTAGCGTTGCTCTTGGGGAGGCAAAAGAAAGGAATTGTTATTTTCTATTTTTTTCAAAAAATGTAGAAATAGTGGATATTTTGGTGGGCCACTTGGCAACAGAATCAGGGATTGATTACACTATTACAATAACATACGTTGAGCATTAAATACTTGAATAAGAGAAACATTGTCATTTCTGTGCATTTTTGTATTCGCGATGTAGTCAAACCCGGAGCAACACTAAGGGATCAGAAGATTTATGGACTTTAAAAGAAATGCAACACTACACAATTATGAAAAAAAAGACTCAGAAATAATAGGAAAACGGTAATGTTCCTTCTGCCTCATGCTGCGTTCGGCCCATCAGCGTGATCGTAATTTTTAGTGATGAACTATTCATATTAAATTACAATAGATGACCATTGTGGTTAAATACTTTATACATAACAGTCAAAATGTCCTCTTAATGCTGTCTGTTCGTAATCAGTTACAAGAAACTACAGGTTTTCTGATTGAAAAAAATAACATTTAGCATATTCACTCAATATTTTCACATAAAATATAAAATAACAGTTGCGGAACGCAGCAAGTCCGCGTCCGCCTTTCAAGGAATACAAACAGTAAAAGGTGAGGCGCCAAATGCCTCATTTGTCTTGAAAAAACAGAATTATTTTTTATACCATTAATCGATACATGTACATAGAGATTTACAGGCACCGCGCAAGAACGGCAAAGATAAAGAATAACAGACGCTGTCGCTGCTATGCGATGGTTCATTTCTTTTACTTTACAATTGTTCGATAACTTTAGGCCATCAGGCATTTACTATTGAGCGTATATTCATGTTTGTGAGGCGAAAATTCCTAATATTACAAAATGTACGGTAGCAAGGAGGCTGGGGTCCGTAAGACCACGTGGCACCACCGAAAGGAAAGACCATCGCATTCGACGTACGGTTCTGGAGCATCGCACTGCATTTGCAGCACCAATTTGAGTGCAATTCTCACCACAGTGACACAAGGAAGTGTTACAGATCGGTTACTTCAACGACAGCTCCGAGACAGATGCCCCGCAGCATGTATTCCACTGACCCCAAGCCACAGCCGTTTGCGACTTCAGTGGCGTCAAGCGAGAATCCATTGGCGGGTAGGGTGGAGGTCTGTTGTGTTTTCCAATTAAAGGCGGTTCCGCCTCGGTGCCGGTGATGGCCGTGACTTGGTTAGAAGGAGGGCACTGCAGGGCCTGCAACCAACCTGTCTGCGCGCTAGATACACTGGACCTACACCTCGAGCTATAGTCTAGGGTGCAATTTCGTATGACAGCTGGAGCACTCTCGTGGCTGTACCACGTACCCTGACTGCAAAATTGTACGTCAATCTAGTGATTCGACCTGCTATGCTGCCATTCATGAACGGCATTCCACAGGGTTGTTTTCCAACAGGATAACGGGCGCCAAAACACCGTTGTTGTAACTCAACATGCTCTACAGAGCGTCAACATGTTGTCTTAGCCCGCTCGATCACCAGATCTGCGTCCAATCGAGTACATATGGGATGTCATCGGAGAACAATTCCAGCGTTACCCACAAACAGTACTAACCGTACCTGTATTGACCGACCAAGTGCAACACCCAAGAAAATCCATCTCACAAACTGACATCCGTCATCTGCACAACACAATGCATGTACGTTTCATGCTTGCATTCAACATTCTCACCGTTACACCGGTTATTAAGGTATCAGTATTTCACATTTTCAGTTGTTTACCTCGCAGTTACAATAACCTGTGATTCAGCAATATAAATCACTTAAATATGTAAACTTGACAAATGTATTTCCGAAATTTGATTACTCCACGTTATTTTTTTTTTTTGGTGTTGCTATTTTTTTCGTCAGTGTATTTAGCCTACTAAACGAAATGATTAAAAATGGTTAGTGTTATGTATTTACACCGATGTCACTTTTTCCGATGTTAAAAACGATTTTTGGAGAGGTTTTTAATGCAGTTATAACTTAAACTACTTATGTCCGCCGGCCGCTGTGGCCGAGCGGTTCTAAGCGCTTCAGTCTTCGCTGCTGCTATGGCCGCAGATTGGAATCCTGCATCGGGCATGGATGTGTGTGATGTCCTCAGGTTAGTTAGGTTTAAGTAGTTCTAAGTTCTAGGGGACTGATGACCTCAAATGTTAAGTCTCATTGTGCTTAGAGCTATTTGAACCATTTTTACTTACGTCCGTAATACACAAGTACAAACATGAAAACTAACAGATACACTGCGATTAATTCGCAAACCAATCAACATGGCAACGCCTCGTTTTGTTTCTGAACACAGCACAACATCCATGACGTCACGGAAACTTCACTGTTTCGTCTAGCGAACTCATAAACGCAGCGGACTGGTCGTACATAAAACACTAATGTCTCAAGTTTAGATTTGAAAATTCGAAGAATATCAAGTAGGCAACGAAGAAAAGATACACTGAATTACATATCTCTATCAAACAAGAGTCTTTTAGTAGGGCCTAGAACTTAGAACTACTTAAACCTAACTAACCTTAGGACATCACACACACGCATGCCCGAGGCAGGATTCGAACCTGCGACCGCAGCAGTCGCAGAGTTCCGGACTGCGCGCCTACAACCGCGAGACCACCGCGGCCGGCCGGGAAATAAGACGTCGGGAAATAAGTACGCTATCTATACATATTCTCCTGGAGCCAGCTTTCGGTGTCATGGAAAACATGAGCCACGCCTCTTACTGTCCATATCCAGATATTCCACCGCTTATCTACGATAATTTTCGTCATTCAGTGTGTCAGTGTGTGGGTGTTATGTTGACGAGATGCGCAACGGATTGATCTGACAAGTAGCCTTTGGCTCCTGCAAGAAGCAATTTCCACCCCACACTACTACAGAAGTCAGACAGACGCTCCTAACGTACCAAAAAGAAATGCCTGGAAAATTTTCAGCAATAAATATCTTCTGGAGTCGTCTGCTGTAAGGAAAAGACACAGAAATATTCTATTTTCTTACGTAACTAGTGGGATACTTGGGTACTGGAGTATTGCTAGTTAGTGTAAGAAAAACATTAACGAGCGGAAAGTATTATTTATTGCAAAATTTAAGAAAAATTAAATGAAACTTTTAGTTTATAAACCGATACACAAATTTCCGGGTTCTTTTCGGAATAGGAGATTACCTCTTATGGATAGGAATACTGTTTATGACGTTTATACACAAAGTGTGGGAAAGCTCTTTTATCCCTTTTCTTTAAGAATGTTATTTAGTCGGCAGAATGGCTAAGAGCCGCGCCTGCTCAACTTGACTAATGATCCGACTGAATTTTTCTAAGTACGGTCGAGGCTGTCGCGTGAGAAATGTAATGGAGTGAAGTGAATGAAGTATGTTATTTCTAATGGAGGAAAGACGGGGCTCGCCTACGCTGTAGGGCAAAATACTGTGAGCTGTGACAACTGCTGCCTGCGTCGTTCGCCCCTGAAATATAACAATAGCATCTCTTTCTATCTGACCTTCGCCAATCGAACTCTCACTATGCCTTGATGAAGTCAACGACTCCTATCTGCCCTTAGTCTAACTATTGGCGTGGTACACTGGCCATGTAACTATTCCACCACGATGCCACTCAATGTTCACTCGCAGGCGCTAACTAATACTCTGTCTGTGTTCACACCGAACATTAAGTGTCTTGGCCACAACAAACGCTTAATCGCGAGCGACTCAATATAGAGTATTACTCCGATTCGCTAGCGACAGAGGTGCTCTCTCAGTGCAGTACTGAGTAGAGGGTTTGTTCCTCGCTCTCTGCGTATATGGACTAGCGCACTAGCTCCCGCTACGTGTTCCCGCTACGAGAGCATCACCGAAATGACTTTCCTCCACGCAAAAGTGAAAGGGTGTATCATCCACGGCCTTTCCCTCACTCCTCCGGTTCATTGCGTCAGAAATAGTCCACCAATCAGCATTACTCTTACAAATGGGAGAATGGCTAAACCGACCAATCCGAAAATATGTAGCATCTGCATTAGGAGTTTACTGTCCACTTGTGAGAACTCTGAAACTGCGCACTACATCCATCAAACAAATGCATATTCTGGGGCTCTCCCAACAATACATCGGGTTTTGCTTTTAAGGTGAACACGCAGGCCATTATCCCTTTCTCTGGCAAAAACTGTTATGGTCCATGGGCGGTTGGCCGGCAAGCGCAACTGCGTGCTAACTCGCCCTCCTACGGACTTTCCAGAGGACTGGTTCCTCCACCGAACAAACACTCTGTGGTCTTCCTGTCTTGAATGTTTGTGTACGCCAGGCTCGACTTTTTAATCTCGGGGCGCACATGTGATTTATTTATTACACTTGCATATCAATGAAATTGAAATATCTAAAATTGACTCTACCCTATCGAGTTTGGGCTCGAATGAAACGTCTTCATACGCAGAATACGATGGTGAGGTCGGAATATGTAAGAAATGAAGGTCAGGAGATCACGCTATCTTTCAAGTAGTGGGAAAGAAAGAAACTTTTCTTACCTCTTCATCTCTTTGTTAACATTTATTCTGTTGCGCAGAATTCGTGGCTCCCTCGTGGTTTAGAAAATTTATTTTATTTTCAGTTCGTGAGCAGATGCTCTTCTGTGACCATAGTCACCAGTTAACCTGTGGAATGGAAATCGTGTGCTCCCTCTGTCTGCGAATAGTGTTAACATGAACTGACGTTTCCTTACTTTGGGGACCACAGTCATAATGTACATTTTGAATGAAACTTCCGCCATTTGACTGTAACTTTTTTATCATCCATTTATATCACACCATCGCAATTTCGGCTTTATAGGCATTATCAAGAGCAAAAGTGAGAACTGAAACGAATAAAACGTATGGCTCATATAATGCAAGACATAATGTGACAAGAAAAGAGCAACAAAAAAAATTATGGGCAGTTATTTACAAAGTCGTTTAATATCCACCACCTCCGATTTTGATGCCATCGTAGAAATATTGTAACACACACAGTATTCACTTACAGTAAGCATAGTCTCCTCCTAGAGGGAGGTACTGTCCCTCATACGTCATATTCTAGCACCTTCTCCTGCTATAAAAATGGTTCAAATGGCTCTGAGCATTATGGGACTTAACTGCTGAGGTCATCAGTCCCCTATAACTTAGAACTACGTAAACCTAACTAACCTAAGGACATCACACACACCCAAGCCCGAGACAGGATTCGAACCTGCAACCACAGCAGTCGCGCGGTTCCAGACTGTAGCGCGTATAACTGCTCAGCCACTCCGGCCGGCAACCGCAGTGTAACGTAATGCAAAATTTAGAAAAAAAGAAGCAATTTACTTTTGATTACGGAATGATTGAGTTGAATTTACTTTAAGCAAATGAGCAACTGATCTTACTTTTAAAATAACAACAATAAAATACATACCAAGCCATCAGAAGTCACTCGCTAAGCTAAATACAGTATAAACGAAATTGCCCACTCTTAATTTCTGCTGTATCGTTAGTTAGCAGTTTTGCGAGCGACATTTTACGTTACTTTAAGTGAATTGAGTTAATAAGCAAAATTGCAAATTACGAGTATTTAAGCCTCTGTTATGCAATACAACAATGAACAGTTACTTAGGCAGAAAATTTAGATTGAAACTGGTCATTAGCAACCACACGAAAATGGCAGTAAATAGTTAATCAATTTTCATATTCTTACGACAATTGCATGAAAAGGAAAGGGACCCTGCTTGGTAGTAATGTCTGAGGACAATGACGACATAGGTGCCCTACAAGATTTAACTATTGTAGGTTATTATTCAGGTTAGTCGTACTTTGTGAAAGAAATGCTGCTGGGTAAAGCCTCTACATCACTATATCTGTCAGGTAACAGCCTTACGATGCTGTAGCTGTGTGGACGACGAAGAATGTAGCCGTCGACAATGCTGACCTGCTGTTGTTGCTGCTGCTGCAGTTTGAGGAAGCCGAGTCGTCTCCAGAGCCACGGATAATCACGGGACTGGCAGTAGAATTGCAGCTTCCTCTGCCTGCTATCAATATTCGCGGTTTAACGAATTAGGCGCATCTACACTGGCGAGCACACAAATGTGATCAAAAGTATCCGAACACCTGGCTGAAAATGACATTCAAATCTTGGCGCCCTCCATCGTTAATGCTGGAATTCAGTATGGTGTTGGCCCACCCTTACCCTTGATGACAGCTTCCGCTCTCGCATGCATACGTTCAGTCAGGTGCTGGAAGGTTTCTTGGGGAATGGCAGCCCATTCTTCACGGAGTGCTGCACTGAGGAGAGGTATCGATGTCGGTCGGTGAGGCCAGGCACGAAGACGGCTTCCAAAACATCTGGAAGGTGTTCTTTAGGATTCAGGCCAGGACTCTGTGCAGGCCAGTCCATTACAGGGATGTTATTGTCGTGTAACCACTGCGCTACATGTCGTGCATTGTGAACAGGTGCTCGATCGTGTTGAAAGATGCAATCGCCTTCCCCGAATTGCTCTTCAACAGTCGGAAGCAAGAAGGTGCTTAAAACATCAATGTAGGCCTGTGCAGTGATTGTGGCACGCAAGACAACAAGGGGTGCAAGCCGTCTCCATGAAAAACACAACTACACCATAACACCACCGCCTCCGAATTTTACTGTTGGCACTCCACACGCTGGCAGATGACTTTCACCGGACATTCGCCATACCCACACCCTGCCATCTAGACAACTGCCGCATTGTGTACTTGATACGTCACTCAACACAACATTTTTCCACTGTGCAATCGTCCAATGTTTATACTCCTCACACCAAGCGAAGCGTCGTTTGGCATTTACCGGCGTGATATGTGGCTTATGAGCAGCCACTAGTTCATGAAATCCAAGTCTTCTCACTTCCCTCGTAACTGTCATAGTAATTGCAGTGGATCCTGATGCAGTTTGGAATTCCTGTGTGATTGAGTAGATGTCTGCCTATTACATGTTACGACCCTCTTCAACTGTAGGCGTCACTATCAGTCAACAAACGAGGTCGGCCTGTACGCTTTTGTGCTGCACGTGTCCCTTCACGTCTCCACTTCACTATCGCTTCGGAAACAGTGGAACTAGGGATATTTTGGAATGTGTAATCTCGCGTACAGACGTATGACACAAGTGACACCCAGTTACGTGACCACGTTCGAAGTCCGTGAGTTCCTTGGAGCGCCCCATTCTGCTCTCTCACGATGTCTAATGACTACTGAGGTCGGTGATATGGAGTACCTGGCAGTAGGTGGCAGCACAATGCACCTAATATGAAAAACGTATGTTTTGGGGGTGTCCGGATACATTTGATCACATAGTGCAGCTGCACACTGTGTTTGAGGGAGCGCCCAACAAACACTTTCGCACTGTTTCATGACACAAGCTACTCTGCTTCATCTCTGCTCGCAAGGCGACGGAGAGTCTCCCTACTCAAAAATACACATCAGCACAGCTACTGCCTTTTCGTGGTTGCTATCGATACATTTAAATAAAATTCCCTTGGCTATTACCCAACACTTTACAATATTTTCGTCATAATTACAATCCGTTATATACAGTCAGAAATAAATATACTACTACATCGATTCCTTATTAAATAAAGTTTCTGTAATACACCTTATAGATTCGGAATCAGAAGTACAGTACAAGTTATCAACTGATATTAATCGGCAAAAATGGTGCAGAAGGTATTTTATCTACATTTTCAGTGTTACAAGGCTATAGTCATCAGCAGATACATGTTTCAGGAAACCTGTGACACTTGGCTGCATTAGAACAATTTACTATCGGTTCACGTCAAAGACCATTATCTAGTACGACAAATTGGCCAATAGGAGCCACATGCCAATCATGTTGAACCATAAAACCGCATTAGCTGTCAAGCTCCTGAATAACAACGCCGAAGACAATAATTTTCGCCCACCTACAACCTTCCACTTTCTTGTTGTGTGTGCATCACGAAGCTTACTGGCGAGGGAATATCATTTTCTTCTGTGTTGTTATCCATGCGTTTGACAACTCTTGAGATTTTACGGCTCAGCATGATTGACATGTGACTTGTATTGCCCAAATTTTCGTACCAGATGATGGTTGTTGATCTAAACCGATAGTAAATAAATAAATAGTTCTTATACAGCCTATTTTTGGTTTCTTCTCCCAGAACTTTAATTCGTTGTCCAAATTTTTCTTTAGTTTGCTTTACTACTTGCTCAGTGGACAGATTGAATAACATCGGGGATGGGCTACAACCCTCTCTCACATCCTTCTCAGCGACTGCTCCCTTTTCCTGCCCTTCGACTTTTATAACGGCCGTGTTGTTTCTCTGTAAGCTGTATATAATCTTTCACTCTCCGTTCGAATGTTTTACCCTCGCTATCTTTTGATTGTCTGAGCCATAATACTCTCAAGCAAAAATTAAAATAATATGGAATAGTACCCACAGTAACTTCGTGATTTCTTTCTTATCTGAATGACAGGAAGAACAATGTATCAGTACCATTTCGACCACGTAATGATAGGCACTCAGAATTTGAAGCAGTCAAACACGGCATACAACAAGTTATGTTTTTGCTCTTTTGTAATTTCTGATGTGCATAATCATCTTGCACGTGCGCTTTCAGAAGCTGCAAATTTTGTTCTTTTCTTTCAGATGATGCAAGTATTGGAATTTTTAAAAAAATAGTGCTAGTCCATTTACTGAAAAGGCACCTAACGAAATATTAAAAAAAAAATCAACAGAAGGTTCACGGCAAATGGATTATCACAGAGTTTTCACAAGACTCATTAAGTAGAATTCAGTTCTTCTTATAAAACTCTACAAGCCACAAAACTAGTCTTCACGCAATGAAATGCAAGAAGTACAAAGTCTTAAGTATTTGGCTCTATAGGTAGATCACAACTTTAAGTGGAAAACGCTGTAAGGTGGCAGATTAAATGAAGGTCAGTTTCGCACCTTACATGAGTGTTTTATACATTGTATCAGCAAGGTGAATATGCCACCTATCTTACTTCGGCGGAAAAGAGCAGATTGCCTATAAGTATGAAAAGCAAAGAGATGACACTCAATTCAAGGGATTAAGACACCAATCCCATATACTGCATGTTGATACAGAAAGGGGAGCATCATGCTCTGTACGTAGCAGAGGAAAAATGTGTGTGAACACTGCATTCACTGCAACTGACATTCAGCTAGATTTTAGCTGTAGCATCGTTGAGCTCCAACTGCGAAGAAACGAACCAGCCAGTTAGTTAATTGTTTTTGACAGAACTGAGAGGGCATTGTAATATGCATCCTGCTCCAGCCATCCAGCCATATTCCAAGACTGGGGATTACATGTTTTCTCATCTAATAAGAAACACAGGAGAGTTTCTGCTGAAAAAATCAGCAAAAGTTTGATTAGTTTTACAGGAATTTCAGAGGACGAGAGCAGCCATGCACACGACAGCTCATCGCAGCTATAGTAAATAGCGCGAGCAGAGACGTAACTTGTTGGTTCACCAGATCGCGACCACTGTAAACTCGAGCGACCTTGGGTAATCTTTTGCTCAACTTGTCACAAAACTAACCATCCTCTGTAGACTTGATTGTCATCCTAAATAGTACCAAACTTTGAACCGGAATCGAATGATTTATCATAGTAATGGCCAACATCATGATGTAGTCGTAAGAATAATTTTGTAAAGAAACTTCTAGCTAAAATTTAATATTGATGTGTTTAGGATTATTCCACTTTCTGAGGACAAGATGCGTTATCTAGACAACTGTCTTAAGATTGTCACATTGTAAACTGTGTAAATGCGTGTATTTCTGTGATAAAATTGCAGCATTAAAACCATTATCTTTACTGCTTACACAGTTGTGCTCTGTCATAGAATAAGGATCCACACCCTGCCAGGTTGACAGTTGGCCTGTCAGGAGGGCAATTAGTCAAATTATATTGAGAAATTAAAATTTTGCATTCAAAAAATTTTGTTTTGTTTTGTTGTCTTTGTGACGAGGTTATTAATGTATGTTTGGGCATAGTGGCCAGAATACAGTAAATTTGTAATCCAAAGTGTATAAAAATTGTATTAGCAAGTAAGATAAAGTTTGTGTTTATGTAAAAGTAGATTGTGCATAACCTTGCTGGCACGCACAAAGCTATTCACGATGCTGTTGAGTTTGTTTGAATATCCACAAACAGTGAACAGCGTTGCTAACGATCTGTACGTAGTGTAAGAATTTTCTATGATATTTTGGAAACGTGTAAGATCATGTAACTTGATGTTGACGAGAGCTCAGGCTCGCGCAGTTCGAGAAAGACAAAGGTTAGTTAGACGATCGGAGATGACGGAAGAACGGAGATTATCGCATATAGGGCAAACTGCAGAACTTGACATGATAGAGATTGATGTTCAACAAGTAGTATCGTGTGCGAGTCAAGGAACCGAACTAAGCAATAGTGCAGAGCGAATGCTGGCAGTTTCATGATTGTATCACAGTGAGAGAATGCACTAAGACGAACAGATGACGCATCTAGTGGGCAGAAGTAGAATCAGAGGACGTACAACTTCGGTAGATTGAACCAAATGTAGTAATTCTAAATCAAACGTGACAGTTTCCTACAGAAAGAATGTGTGTAAATACGTCGGCACTATGTATGAAATACGGTGAGACGTAACGAGAATGACGCAAACGGCAAAATTTACGAAAATAGTGACAGGTGACGATGCCGAAGAGTCAGATAGTGTGTTCGCAATATTGAAGCAACTCACTATTGTTCTCAAGCAAACAAATGAAGGGTTAGAACCTTCCTGGCAAATTAGAACTGTCTGCCGGACGGAGACTAACTGGGGACCTTTGCCTCTCGCGGGCAAGTGCTCTACCAACTGAGTTACCCAAACACGACCCGGATCCCCAACAGTCTAGCAGTATTCAAGAATCGGTCGCACTGGCGTCCGACATGAGGCCTCCTTTACAGATGAGCTACACTTTCCTAGAATTCTCCCTATCAAGGGAAGTCCACAATTCGCCTTTCCTACCACAGTCCCCATAATCTCGTTCCATTTCATATCGCTTTGCGACCTTACGCTGAGGAGTTTAAACGACGTGACTGTACCAAGCAGGAAGCTACTGATGCTGTATCCGAACATAACTGGTTTGTTTTGCCTCCTCATCCACATTAACTTACAATTTTCTACATTTTGAAACAGTTGCCGTTCATCACACCAGTTAGAAAGTTTGTCGAAGTCATCTTGTGTCCGCCTACAGCCCCTCAACTTCGACACCTTTCCGTACACCGCAGCACCATCAGCAGACAACCGCAGATTGCTGCCCACCCTGTCCGCCAAATCGTTTATGTATATAGAGAATAACAGCTGTCCTAACACGCCTCCCTGGGGCACTCCTGATGACACCCTTGTCTCTGATGAACGACAACATACTGGGCTCTATAACTTAAGGAGTCTTCGAGCCAGCCTCGCCGAGCGTGGGCGCTGCAGTCATGGACTGTGCGGCTGGTCCCGGCGGAGGTTAGAGCCCTCCCTCGGGCATGCGTGTGTGTGTTTGTCCTTAGGATAATTTAGGTTAAGTAGTGTGTAAGCTTAGGGACTGGTGACCTTCGCAGTTAGGTCCCTTAAGATTTCACACACATTTGAACATTTCTTCGATCCACTCACATATCTGTGAACCTCTTCCGCATGCTCGTCCCTTCTTTAACAGCCTGCAATGGGGCACGATGTCAAACGTTTTCCGGAAATCTAGAAGTATCGAATCCGCCTGTTGCCCTTCATCCACAGTTTGCAGTATATCGTGTGATAAAAGAGCAAGCCGAATTTGAAACGAGCGATGCTTTCTAAAACCGTTGGATTCATGGGCATGAGCTTCTCGGTCTCAAGAAAATTTATTGTATTCGAACTGAGATTATGTTCAAGGATTCTGCAGCAAACCGACGTTAGGGATATTGGTCTGTTATTTTGCGGTTCTTCTCTTTTGCCCTTCTTATAAACAGAAGTAACCTCTGCTTTCTTCCAGTCTCTTGGGACTTTGATCTGGGGTAGAGATTCGCGATAAATGCAAGCTAAGTAAGGAGCCAATGCCGTTGAGTACTCTTTGTAAAATCGAACTGGGATTCCATCTGGACGTGGTGATTTATTGGCTTTCAAATCTTTCAGTTCTTTCTCTACCCCAGGGATGTTTATTTCTATGTCGTCCACGCGGGATTCTCTCCGATGGTCAAAGGACGGTATGTTTGTGCTGTTCTCCTGTGTGAACGATTTCTTGGACATGAAATTCAAAAATTTCGGCTTTCGTTTCGCTATCTTCAGCTGCCACACCAGACTGGTCAACAGGGGACTGAATGGAAGCCTCAGACCCTCTTATTGATTTTACACAGCACCAGAATTATCTCTGGCTCTCAGAAGAACTTTTGCCATGGAATGACAGTGGTAGTAGCTGTATGCTTCGCGCAGATCTTTTCACAGACGCACGAATCGCTGCTAACCTCTGCTTGCTGTCATTTGCGCGTTCTGGTTTGAAACGAGAGTCCAATAGCCTCTGCTTTCTGAGGAGTTTCCAAATCTCTTTATTAAACAATTGTGGGTGTTCGTCCTTAATCCAGTTATCCAGTTACGTGCCTAGTAAGTAGATTAAGGACGGAAAAGACCCACCATGGTTTAATAAAGAAATTCGGAAACTGCTGAGGAAGCAGAGGCTGTTTCACCGTCGGACCAAAATGGAAAACGCAAATGACGACAAGCAAACGTTAGCAGTGATTCGTGCGTCTGTTAAAAGATCTGCGCGAAACGTACAGCTAGTACCACAGTCATGCCATAGAAAAAGATCCTCCGCGAACGCGAGAAAATTCTGGTCCTATGTAAAATCGCTAAGTTTGACTAAGACTTCCATCCAGTCACTTGCTGACCAGTCTGGTGTGGAAGCTGAAGGCAGCGAAACGAAAGCCGAAATTTTAAATTTCACGATCAAGAAATAGTTCAAACAGGAGAACATTACAAACATACTGTCCTTTGACCATCGGAGAGAGTCCCGTAAGTACGACATAGAAATAAACATCCCTGGGGTAGAGAAAGAACTGAAAGACTTGAAAGCGAATATATCACTATGTCCACATGGAATCCCAGTTCGATTTTACAAAGAGTGCTCAACGGTATTGGCCCCTTACTTAGCTTGCATTTATCGAGAATCTCTAGCCCAGCGCAAAGTTGCAAGAGACTGGAAGAAAGCTGACTCCCGTTTATAGGAAGGATAGGAAGGGCAAAAGAACGGACCTGCAGAGCTACAGACCAGTATCACTAACATCGGTTTGCTGTAGAGTCCCTGAACATATTCTCAGTTCGAATACAATAACTTTCTTGAGACCGCGAAGCTTACGTCCACGAATCGGCAAGCACATGATGCTGTCAGTTACCGTCTAGTAACGTCATCAGAAATCAAAGGCAAAATGTCTTAGACACAATAACTGCTAATTTCTCTCGATAAGGAGAGTTTCGAAGCCATCCAGAGGAGTACAAAAGAGAAATGCGCTAAATTTCGGCGACACAACAAATGACACAAATTTAAAGGCTGCCAATTTGACTAAATACCTAGGAATTAAAACTGCGAGCAACTTAAACTGGAACCATCACACAGATAGTGTTAAGGGGGAGGCAAACTAAAGGCTACGTTTAATTGGCGGAACACTTAGAAGATGCAACGAGTCTATGAAAGAGACTGCCTACACTACGCTTGTTCGTCCTGTGCTAGAGTGTCGCTGTGCTGTACGATGTTTTTATCAGATAGGATTGACGGAGGGCATCGATGAAGTTCAAAGAAGGGCAGCTTGTTTTGTACTATCGCGAAGTAGCAGAGGGCACGGATATGAAAGCGAGTCGGGGAAGCAATCATTAAAACAAAGACTTTTTCGCTGCGGTGACGTGTTTTCACGTTTTACGGTCTCAGTCACGGTTGTGCCGTAAGCAGCGGATGGTGCTAACGTGGCCGAACTTCCGGCTATGAAGCCTCAGGGCTCAGTGTTGGGTTTCGCAGTGGCCGCAGTACACGCGGTTAGGGCTAGGATGTCGCGGCATCAGAGAACTTGTACGCCAGGAAAGTTATCCGACATCAGTCTTCCGCTCGAACTTCTGGCGCAACTGGAAGCATCATAGGCTGCGTGTGCTAAGCCGACATGTGAAAGGCGTGCAGCAGTTTACGTACATACATCTTCTGACTGATATTGAGACTCCAGCTCCAGTTGTTATGACTAAGTGCAATAATGATAATACAGTACTATCAGCTGTGGGTATTAGCATTTATTTATGGTGCAACTTACCACCTTCAAGTCCCTAGATACTCCAGACATATCATTAAATAATGAGTAACTGAAACCTTCAGCTACCGACAGGTGTTGCTGATATACCTCGAGCTGAAAATGTGTGCTTCGACCGGGACTCGAACCCGGGATCTCCTGCTTAGATGGCAGACGCTCTATCCATCTGAGCCACCGAGGACACAGATAAATAGCGCGACTGCAGGGACTTATCCCCTGCACGCCTCTTACGGGAATCGCCAGAGCGTGCGCGAGTAATGAGTGAATGGGCAAACGCCTATAAGGTACATTACATATGTAGAATTGTGGACAGTTGGGAATGTGAGTCTCACGGGAGGCGTGCAAGGGATAAGTCCCTGCAGTCGCGCTAGTCATCTGTGTCCTCGGTGGCTCAGATGGGCGAGACTGCTTCAGGCGGTGGCGTGTCACAGACCTGCTGTCCCGGCCGCGGGCGCGCGCGGACGAGGAAGTGTTTACACCGCTGGTGCTCGCGCGTGTTGTTGTCTGACTCGATCGCCATGGCACACAATTTTCGAAAGACTACGCTCCAATTTACGTTCGACAACGAATTTGCCAGGCCAAAAGCTTTCGAAATAGAGCGTTTTTTTTTTTTTTTTAGGGAAGAAGTTCGTTTACCTGCTGCAGACATCGTCGGATACACCTGTCCATTGTAAGCAGCACAATGTACGTAAAGATGACCGATGAAGCTGCGTGTGAAAGACCTCTCTCCGCTGCTCAAAGAGGATTTAAATTTAGACACTCTCTTATCCTGTCAGGGGACGGGGACACCGTGGACAGGCCTCCAAGTACGACCCCTGCCCACTCTCTTCCCTGACCTACTTAAGTTAAAAAAAAGGGCCGATTCACACTTCATGTAGTGGTCAGGAGGAAAGGAATTTTTCCCTTTCTAAAAAAAAAAATATAGATGGATAGAGCGTCTGCCATGTAAGCAGGAGATCCCCGGTTCGAGTCCCGGTCGGGGCACACATTTTCAGCTGTCAACATCGAGGTATATCAACAACACTTGTCGGCAGCTGAGGGTTTCAGTTAGTCATCATTTATTCCAGGGAAAAGCTGCACGGTCGCCGACAGTATTCCGTTCTTTCGAGAATAATTACTGTCTTCATATATAGACATATCATTTATGATACTATAGAAAAAACAAACCATAACGTCTATATTTACTTTTTAAATGATGAAAGTGTTATCCGTATTAAACTGAACCAATTTTCATTACAAATGTGTGTGTGAAACCAAGATAATATTCAAAATACAAGCCATAAACTACATAAAACGTCTCCACCGTAAGAAATTTGTAATAATTGCTGGAAAGCCAAACATCCTATACTGTATGTACATAGGGTTCTTGAGGACTGTATTCCACTTGTGTGAGCCACATAAAATTGTTAAATGCTATTGTGTACAATGTGTCATTTGAATGTGATGGAACAGAAACATGTACACCGAAGCGTCAAAGAAACTGGTATAGGCATGCGTATTCAAATATAGAGATATGTAAACAGGCAGAATACGGCGCTGCGGTCGCCTTCGCCTTTATTAGTTGTTCGATCGCTTACTGCTGCTACAATCGCAGGTTAAAAAAATAATGGCTCTGAGCACTATGGGACTAAACTGCTGAGGTCATCAGTCCCCTAGAACTTAGAACTACTTAAACCTAACTAACCTAAGGACATCACACACATCCATGCCCGAGGCAGGATTCGAACCTGCGACCGTAGCGGTCGCGCGGTTCCAGACTGTAGCGCCTAGAACCGTTCTGCCATTCCGGCCGGCAATCACAGGTTAGCAAGATTTAAGTGAGTTTGAACGTGGTGTTATAGTCGGCGCATGCCTGATGGGGTACGGCATCTCCGAGGTAGAGATGAAGAGGGGATTCTCGCTTACGACCATATCACGAGTGTACCGTGAATATCAGGAATATGGTAAAACATCAGATCTCCGACATCGCTGAGACCGGAAAGAGATCCTGCAAGAACGGAACCAACGACGACCGAAGAGAATCGTTCAACCTGACAGAAGTGCAATCCTCCCACAAACTGAAACTTCCTGGCAGATTAAAACTGTGTGCCGGACCAAGACTCGAACTCGGGACCTTTGCCTTTCGCGGGCAAGTGCTCTACCAACTGAGCTACCCAAGCACGACTCACGCCCCGTCCTCACAGCTTTACTTCTGCAAGTACCTCGTCTCCTACCTTCCAGACTTTCTTTCAGGTGTGCTAGTTCTGCAGGGTTCGCAGAAGAGCTTCTGTTAAGTCTGGAAGGTAGGAGACAAGGTATTGGCAGAAGTAAAGCTGTGAGGACGGGGCATGAGTCGTGCTTGGGTAGCTCAGTTGGTAGAGCACTTGCCCGCGAAAGGCAAAGGTCCCGAGTTCGAGTCTCGGTCCGGCACACGGTTTTAATCTGCCAGGAAGTTTCATATCAGCGCACACTCCGCTGCAGAATGAAAATCTCATTCTGGAAACATTCCCCAGGCTGTGGCTCCGCAATATCCTTTCTTTCAACAGTGCTAGTTCTGCAAACTTCGCCGAAGAGCTTCTGCTAAGTTTGGAAGGTAGGAGACGAGGTACTGGCAGAAGTAAAGCTGTGAGGACGGGGCGTGAGTCGTGCTCGGTTAGCTCAGTTGGTAGAGCACTTGCCCGCGAAAGGCAAAGGTCCCGAGTTCGAGTCTCGGTCCGGCATACAGTTTTAATCTGTCACGAAGTTTCATATCAGCGCACACTCCGCTGCAGTTGAAAATCTCATTCTGGCCTTCCACAAATTGCCGCAGATTTACACGCTGGGCCATCAACAAGTTTCAGCGTGCCAAGAATTCAAAGAAGCACGATCGATATGGGCTTTCGGAGCCTAAGGTCCACTCGTGTACGCTTGATGACTGCGCGACACAAAACGGTACGCCTCGCCCTGGCCCGTCAACACCGACAATGGACTGTTGATGACTGGAAACATATTGCCTTGTCGGGCGAGTCTCGTTTCAAATTGTGTGGAGCGGATGGCTGTGTACCGGTGTGGACACAACCTCATGAATCCACGGACCCGGTATGTGAGCAGGGAACTGTTCAAGGTAGTGGAGGTTTTATAATGGTGTGGGACGTGATATGGGACTCCTGATAAGTCTAATACGACTCGGTCAGGAGGCACATACGTAAGCATCCTGTCTGATAACCTGCATCCATTCATGTCCACTGTGCTTTCCGACGGACAACGGGACAATGCTACATCCCGCACGTCCAGAATTGCTACAGAGTGGCTCCTGGAACACTCTTCTGAGTTTAAAAGCTTCCGCTGGCCACCAAACTCCCCAGACATGAACATCATTGAGCATATCTGGGTTGCCTTGCAACGTGCTCTTCAGAAGAGATATAGGACAGCCCAGCAGGATCCATGGTGTCAATTCCGTACAGCACTACTTCAGACATTAGTTTCCACGTTGTGTTGCGGCATTACCGCGTGCTCGAGGAGACTCAACACGATGTTAGCCAGGTGTATCAGTCTTTTTGTGTCTTCAGTGTAATACAATACTTACAGTTAATTTGGTTGGAAGTGAAACTTATGTTAAAAAAAATTACCCATATAGGGTAGAAATATTGTTTTTAATGTAACGGATTACACGTGGCTACCTACCCTACTCCACATACTTGAACATGGAGTGGAATTTCCATAAGCGTGGTATATTGTAATAGTGGCATCTTATAACACGGCAACGTAGTGTAAATTGTAACCTTTCATTGGCTATGAGAAAGTGTTCTGTCGGAATTCAGTGTTAGAATAAGTGTCAGATAACATAAACTCACGAACTTCTGATTTAGAGGCGTACAGTTGACAGGAAGCTCGTAGCATGTCTTCCAGGTCGGATTAAAGGAAGACATCGAAGCATTTCAGAGGTGGGATACAAGACTTTTTACTGGTAGGTTCGAACAGCTCGCAGGAGTTACGGAGATGTTTCGGAAGCTCAAATGGCAATACGTGGAGGGAGTGTAACATTCTTTTCGAGGAACGCTATTGAAAAACTTTAGAGAGCAGGCGCTTGAAGCTGACAGGAGAACGAATCTGTTGCCTCCAACATACATTTCGTCTAAGAACCACAAAGACAAGGCACGAAAATTAGGGATCATACGGAGTCATATAGACTATCGTTTTTCCCTCGTTCTGTTTGTGAGTGGAACGGGAAAGGAAATGACTAGCGGGGTACCCTCCGCTATGCGCCGTAAGGTGAATTGCGGAGTATCACCGTAGATGAACAATCTAAGAAGGTCGCTCAGATTAGCTCCTACTTCGTTTATGCTGATTAGGAACAGCAGAGGGGCTATAACACTTCCTTGGAGAGTGCCGGGTATCACTTATGTTTTACTCGAAGATTTATCTTGATTACTATGTGAAGAATGTAACTGGGATGTACCCGTGGTCAAAACGTCTTCGGTCCCGGGTTCGATCCCCGCCACTGCCTAAATTTTGATAAATAATCAGCATTGGCGGCCGAAGACTTCCGGCATAAGAAGTCAGCCTCATTCTGCCAACGGCCTTGTCAAAGAGGGCGGAGGAGCGGATAGAGGTTCAGGGCACTCTCTTGTCCAAGGGGTGGGAAATTGCCCCTAAAGGCGGAAGAATCAGCAATGATCAACGACATGAGGATGCAGAAGGCGATGGAAACCCCTGCATTAAAGACACGTAACGTGTATCCACAGGACATGTGGCCTGTAGTTGAAGAAGTGTCATGATGATCTCTCCATTGGCAAAAGATTCCGGAATAGTCCCCCATTCGGATCTCCGCAAGGGGACTGCCAAGGGGGAGGTTACAACGAGAAAAAGATTGAATAATCAACGAAAGGATAATGTTCTACGAATCGGGGCGTGGAATGTCAGAAGCTTGAACATGGTAGAGAAACTAGAAAATCTGAAAAGGGAAATGCAAAGGCTCAATCTAGATATAGTAGGTAGGGGTCAGTGAAGTGAAGTGGAAGAAAGACAAGGATTTCTGGTCAGATGAGTATCGAGTAATATCAACAGCAGCAGAAAATGGTATAACAGGTGTAGGATTCGTTATGAATAGGAAGGTAGGGCAGAGGGTGTGTTACTGTGAACAGTTCAGTGACTGGGTTGTTCTGATCAGAATCGACAGCAGACCAACACCGACGATAGTTCAAGTATACATGCCGACGTCGCAAGCAGAAGATGAACAGATAGTGAAAGTGTATGAGGATATTGAAAGGGTAATGCAGTATGTAAAGGGGGACGAAAATCTAATGGTCATGGGCGACTGGAATGCAGTTGTAGGGGAAGGAGTAGAAGAAAAGGTTACAGGAGTGTATGGGCTTGGGACAAGGAATGAAAGAGGAGAAAGACTGAGTTCTGTAACAAGTTTCAGCTAGTAATAGCGAATACCCTGTTCAAGAATCACAAGAGGAGGAGGTATACTTGGAAAAGGCCGGAATATACGGGAAGATTTCAATTAAATTACATCATGGTCAGACAGAGGTTCCGAAATCAGATACTGGATTGTAAGGCGTACCCAGGAGCAGATATAGACTCAGATCACAATATAGTAGTGATGAAGAGTAGGCTGAAGTTCAAGACATTAGTCAGGAAGAATCAATAGGCAAAGAAGTGGGATTCGGAAGTTCTAAGGAATGACGAGATACGTTTGAAGTTCTCTAACGCTATAGATACAGCAATAAGGAATAGCGCAGTAGGCAGCACAGTTGAAGAGGAATGGACATCTCTAAAAAGGGCCATCACAGAAGTTGGGAAGGAAAACATAGGTACAAAGAAGGTGGCTGCGAAGAAGCCATGGGTAACAGAAGAAATACTTCAGTTGATTGATGAAAGGAGGAAGTACAAACATGTTCCAGGAAAATCAGGAATACAGAAATACAAGTCACTGAGGAATGAAATAAATACGAAGTGCAGGGAAGCTAAGACGAAATGGCTGCAGGAAAAATGTGAAGACATCGAAAAAGATATGATTGTAGGAAGGACAGACTCAGTATACAGGTAAGTCAAAACAACCTTTGCTGACATTAAAAGCAACGGTGGTAACATTAAGAGTGCAACGGGAATTCCACTGTTAAATGCAGAGGAAAGAGCAGATAGGTGGAAAGAATACATTGAAAGCCTCTATGAGGATGAAGATTTGTCTGATGTGATAGAGGGAGAAACAGGAGTCGATTTAGAAGAGATAGGGGATCCAGTAGTAGAATCGGAATTTAAAAGGGCTTTGGAGGACTTACGGTCAAATAAGGCTGAAGGGATAGATAACATTCCATCAGAATTTCTAAAATCATTAGGGGAAGTGACAACAAAACGACTATTTACGTTGGTGTGTAGAATATATGAGTCAGGCGACATACCATCTGACTTTCGGAAAAGCATCATCCACCCAATTCCGAAGACGGCAAGAGCTGACAAGTGCGGGAATTATCGCACAATGAGCTTAACAGCTCATGCGTCGAAGCTGCTTACACGAATAATATATAGAAGAATGGAAAAGAAAATTGAGTATGCGCTAGGTGACGATCAGTTTGGCTTTAGGAAAAGTAAAGGCACGAGAGAGGCAATTCTGACGTTACGGCTAATAATGGAAGCAAGGCTGAAGAAAAATCAAGACAAGTTCATAGGATTTGTCGACCTGGAAAAAGCGTTCGACAATATAAAATGGTGCAAGCTGTTCGAGATCATGAAAAAAGTAGGGGTAAGCTATAGGGAGAGACGGGTCATATACAATATGTACAACAACCAAGAGGGAATAATAAGAGTGGACGATCAAGAACGAAGTGCTCGTATTAAGAAGGGTGTAAGACAAGGCTGTAGCCTTTCGCCCCTACTCTTCAATCTGTACATCGAGGAAGCAATGATGGAATTGAAAGAAAGGTTCAGGAGTGGAATTAAAATACAAGGTGAATGGATATCAATGATACGATTCGCTGATGACATTGCTATCCTGAGTGAAAGTGAAGAAGAATTAAATGATCTGCTGAACGGAATGAACAGTGTAATGAGTACACAGTGTGGTTTGAGAGTAAATCGGAGAAAGACGAAGGTAATGAGAAGTTGTAGAAATGAGAACTTAACATTAGGATTGATGGTAACGAAGTCAATGAAGTTACGGAATTCTGCTACCTAGACAGTAAAATAACCAATGACGGACGGAGCAAGGAGGACATCAAAAGCAGACTCGCTATGGCAAAAAAGGCATTTCTGGACAAGAGAAGTCTACTAATATCAAATACCGACCTTAATTTGAGGAGGAAATGTCTGAGGATGTACGTCTGGAGTACAGCATTGTATGGTAGTGAAACATGGACTGTGGGAAAACCGGAAGAGAAGAGAATGGAAGCATTTGAGATGTGGTGCTATAGACGAATGTTGAAAATTAGGTGGACTGATAAGGTAAGGAATGAGGAGGTTGTGTGCAGAATCGGAGAGGAAAGGAATACGTGGAAAACACTGATAAGGAGAAGGGACAGGATGATAGGACATCTGTTAAGACATGAGGGAATGACTTCCATGGTACTAGAGGGAGCTGTACAGGGCAAAAACTGAAGAGGAAGACAGAGATTGGAATACGTCAAGCAAATAATTGAGGACGTAGGTTGCAAGTGCTACTCTGAGATGAAGAGGTTAGCACAGGGGAGGAATTCGTGGTGGGCCGCATCAAACCAGTCAGTAGACTGATGACCCAAAAAAAAAAAAAAAAAAAAAAGCTATGTGAAGTGATGTTTCTGACAGGAGTCACGAATCCAGTCGCACAACTGAATCGATACTCCATAGACAAGCAATTCGATTAAAAGTTTCTTGTGAGAAAACGGTATCAAAAGCTTTCTGGCAATCTAGAAATACGGGACAATTTGAGATTTTCTATGTATAGCACTCATTACTTCGTGCGAATAAAAAGGCAGTTGTGTTTGACAAGAACGATATTTTCTGAATCCGTGCTGACAGTTTGTCAATAAACATCAGATGACTTCACAACTGCGAATAATGACTACCAGTGGTTGTATGCTGGAATGACGACAGTTAAAATTTGTGCCGGACCGGGACTCGAACTCGGATTTGCCGCTTATCGCGAGCAGCCGCCTCTACCACTGAGGCTATCCGTGGACCACTCAGCGCCAGACACAAACTTCCATATGTCGGCAACCATACCGGTCTGTGCTCGCACGTCCCGCCCGGCACAAATTTTCATTGTCGTCATTCCATTCTACAGCCGATGGTAGTCATTGTTCGCAGTTGTGAAGTCATCTAAAGCAGGCTCATCCAAGAATTGCGCCCGGAGGCGCAAAACAGTATAGTTCAGCGCCCCGTCCGCGACCGTGTGTCGCTAGTGTCGCCATAGGAGCGAAAGAGAAAGAGAGAGAGAGAGAGCTGTGGAGCTAGTGAGACCGCACATCATTGCTCTGCACAAGACTGTCCCGCGGTCTGATCCAACGTAAACAAAATATTCTATTTTTTAAATAGTTTTATAAAGGGGATATAGTGTCTGATTATTACTGTTAGTAGTTACAACTTAATATTATTTGTTACACTTCGTGCTGCAGCTTTTTGTATCCCTTTTCACAGTTTAGAAATCGGATCCTTAGTTTGCTGTTTTTTACGTAGTAACTTTAACTGACCAAGTTTGAAAACTTATCAAAAATAGAAGAATTAAGGCTACAAAGCTCTTTAATTCATACAGGCAACATTGTTAAAGAAGACAATTAACATTTTACACGTTTTTCTTTTTCGAGGAAACGATTTTGTCTAGGTTTGGTACAATATTCCGTGCGACTACTAACCTCAAAGAATTAGTCAAATTTTTATCGCCAAGTAATGAAAGGTTCTCAGTTTTAGCAAGCTTTAAAAAAGAGAAAAAGCACTCACAAATACAGGGTGTTACAAAAAGGTACGGCCAAACTTTCAGGAAACATTCCTCACACACAAAGAAAGAAAATATGTTATGTGGACATGTGTCCGGAAACGCTTACTTTCCATGTTAGAGCTCATTTTATTACTTCTCTTCAAATCACATTGATCATGGAGTGGAAACACACAGCAACAGAACGTACCAGCGCGACTTCAAACACTTTGTTACAGGAAATGTTCAAAATGTCCTCCGTTAGCGAGGATACATGCATCCACCCTCCGTCGCATGGAAACCCTGATGCGCTGATGCAGCCCTGGAGAATGGCGTATTGTATCACAGCCGTCCACAAAACGAGCACGAAGAGACTCTACATTTGGTACCGGGTTGCTTAGACAAGACCTTTCAAATGCCACCATAAATGAAAGTCAAGGGGATTGAGATCAGGAGAGCGTGGAGGCCATGGGATTGGTCTACCTCTACCAATCCATCGGTCACCGAATCTGTTGTTGAGGACCGTACGAACACTTCGACTGAAATGCGCAGGAGCTCCATCGTGCATCAACCACATGTTGTGTCGTTCTTGCAAAGGCACATGTTCTAGCAATACAGGTAGACTATCCCGTATGAAATCATGATAACGTGCTACATTGAGCGTAGGTGGAAGAAACTAAAATGAGCTCTAACATGGAAATTAAGCGTTTCCGGACACATGTCCACATAGCATCTTTTCTTTATTTGTGTGTCAGGAATGTTTCCTGAAAGTTTGGCCGTACCTTTTTCTAACACCCTGTATACGTAGAACCAAACATTGAAATTTGGCCGCGTGCTTGTGCAAAAGAGGACATTTCTCTCATGGAAGACATCTGTAAAAGTCATCCAAAGTTTTACACATAGGAAAGCGGTCCTTCAGGCGGATATCGCACTGCAGGTCAATCAGCTCTAGTTGAAGCACTTGTGAGACGTCGTCTGCCCGAAGGGAAAGCGGGCGAGCAAATATATCTATCGGCTGGCGCTCGGGCGGTCCGCACGGCCAGCTAAGCGGCACGGCTCGGCCGCTGCAGCAACATACGACTTCGCCCGGGGCGAGCCTGATCTAATGTGTTTCGTAACGGCTGTGGTCGCCGCATTGCATCGTCATCAGAATAACACAGGCACTGTAATGTCGTAGTTTGTCAATAGGCCGTTAACTACGAGGCAATTCACAGTATTCGAATACGCCACATGTTCCAAAACCCTACGACAAATCGACGTTAGTGATACGGGTGTGTAATTCAGCGGACTGCTATTTCCTTTCTTGGATACTGGCGTGACCCGCGCAACTTTCCAGTCTATTGGTACGGATCTTTCGTCGAGAGAGCAGTTGTATATGCTTGCTTAAATATAGAGATTTGTATAAGCATATGGCGAAAGGAAAGTTATTGGTGACGTCAGGAAGTTGTGTCTTAAGTGTGTCTCTGAGTGTAGCTAAAAGTAATGTATGTGAATGTAGCGCTGTGTCGCGACTGCTGGCACTTGGCTCGCTCTTCTCGAAAAGTACAAAGAAGGTCTCCGGGCTTTACGTCCCCATCCGGTGAACGGATCACCATCCACTGTCTCACTTGCCCTCACTTCATGGGACAGTGTGGACAGGTTTGGAATTTACCCCGGAACAATGGTGCAAATTCTGGTGATCAGAAACTTTACGCCACTATTTCTCCTCCTCTTGCTGGCGAAATAGTGGCGGCAAAAATTTCATCCACCATCAGGATCTGAACAGGCCACATCCACCTCTCGGGCGTGCGTCAGTGACTTCTTTTGGTGTGGTTTCTTCGCCATTTTTTTCTTTCTTTTGTTTAATTTTCTTCTTTCTATTCCTTATAGGGCGTTGGTTGTGTCTCATTTTTCCAAGTTAAAGTTCTTCACATTTAAAAAGGTAAAAAAGGAAAGTCCTTTCTTCGAGAATGAAGTAATCTTTTTGTCTTTCAGTAAAGACAATTTCTCACTGCAAGAGCATCTTCGGTTATTGTTGAAATCCAGCTTACATTCCTGGTTAATGCGAACCTTGAGAGATGAGAGATGATTAAAAACTTTTGGAACAGCTTAACTTATTTACTGCACCACTTTTGGCGCATGATACAGTGATGTTTGATAAGAGTGAGAGTCCAGTATCTTCGGAGTGGCTGTGGCTATAGAGTGATGATCAAATGTAGCGAAGTACCGAGCACAGGACCGCTGTTTGTTTCCTGGGAACATGTGCCTGCCCAGCGGAAGGGTGATTTCGAGTGTATGGTGCCGGGGCTCGTTCTGTCAATTACGGCCAATTTCTTCCTCTTCCACGACCAAACTCTATCTTAATCAGAACAAATGAATCTATGTTCGAAGATACCATGGAGGGACGCTTTCCCCAGGCATTATATTTATGTTGTGCGGCTTCTCTCATGTTGCAGCCTCCCCATAAATAACATCCAACGAAGTGAATTTAGCATCTGACGGCAGGAACTTTTTATGAACATTCCGCCAAACCCTGCTCCAGTCTGCCAATGGGCAGCTCGTGTAAAGAGGGTCTACTGGTGAGTGCTGAAATTCCTGTCGGTATAGCTAAAGGTATGGAACGGTGGAGAGATTCCCTCTCCTCCTCTGCGAAGGCGCGTGGCTTGAGAAAATCCGTGACTACTACCAGTCCACACGGCAAGATTTGTCAGCATTTCCTCAGGCTTTCAACGTCGCAAAAGTGTCGAGTGTCCACTCGATTTGATCATCTACTCTGCCGTCTGTGTGTCCACGCTAAAACTATCAGCGTCGCAGCAGATAACACAACTTTAAAGATAAGGCATATGTTTACTGCACCGCTACATCTATTCACGTCGACTACTTCATAAGGTGAGAAGTGCTACTTCGTTCAGTACTTTGCTATTTCTCTTGCGAAATTGCTACAAACAAGGAGTCTGAAACACAATGGTCGTTCGAAAATGTGGTTGTTAAGACAGTGGTTACTGGTGTATTTCCTCATGCAAAGTTTCTTTACGTCTGAATGATTTATTTACTTTTGACACTTTGCGGTACACTATCCTCGGAGAATTTATTTTCCTCATCCCTGCCATCACTGCTGCCGCGAGGACAGTTACTCAGTTTTTCAGTGCGTCATTCAATCATTCATTCATTCTTTCGTACAATTGTGGTTCATTGGGATATGAAACGACTCAAGTTGTACATTAACACGACAAGCAGCCAATGGAGGCTACATCTCTGAACTTTACTAACAACGCATTTAACTAATGTGTGGTGGCCGACTGGTTCTAGGCGCTACAGTCTGAAACCGCGCGACAGCTACGGTTGCAGGTTCGAAACCTGCCTCGGACATGGATCTGTGTGATGTCCTTAGGTTAGTTAGGTTTAAGTAGTTCTAAGTTCTAGGGGACTGATGACCTCAGAAGTTAAGTCCCATCGTGCTCAGAGCCATTTGAACTATATTTTAAAGTAATACAGATCAACCGACACTTTAATTAAGGGAATCACTTCTAAATATATTCATTTGCTCGGCTTATGTTTTTATATTCTTCAATTTGTTAATTTATTTAACTTGTTGTTACATGACTAATAGTTACTATCTACAGTTTCTGAGGATGTTTTTGTTCCGTCGTTACAACAAGAAAACGCGTGTTTTTCTCACCAGACGCGTTTCGCTTTATTGATGTAAAACATCATGAGTGGTCCGGAATTAAATATATTTATAATGTGATTCGTTTTCTAGATCGAAAACAGTGCGTTGACAAGTTGTTGGTATTTACTTCGGGTAATGTCTGCTTGGTTTATTGCCTAGCTCTTTATTCGCTCGAAGTAATGGCCGCTATCGACAGGGGATCTCAAGTTGATTCCGTATTTCTAGATTTCCGGAAAGCTTTTGACACCGTTCCTCACAAGCGACTTCTAATCAAACTGCGGAGCTATGGGGTATCGTCTCAGTTGTGCGACTGGATTCGTGATTTCCTGTCAGGAAGGTCGCAGTTCGTAGTAATAGACGGCAAATCATAAAGTAAAACTGAAGTGATATCAGGTGTTCCCCAGGGAAGCGTCCTGGGACCTCTACTGTTCCTGATCTATATAAATGACCTGGGTGACAATCTGAGCAGTTCCCTTAGGTTGTTCGCAGATGATGCTGTAATTTACCGTCTAGTAAGGTCATCCGAAGACCAGTATCAGCTGCAAAGCGATTTAGAAAAGATTGCTGTATGGTGTGTCAGGTGGCAGTTGACGCTAAATAACGAAAAGTGAGAGATGATCCACATGAGTTCCAAAAGAAATCCGTTGGAATTCGATTACTCGATAAATAGTACAATTCTCAAGGCTGTCAATTCAACTAAGTACCTGGGTGTTAAAATTACGAACAACTTCAGTTGGAAGGACCACATAGATAATATTGTCGGGAAGGCGAGCCAAAGGTTGCGTTTCATTGGCAGGACACTTAGAAGATGCAACAAGTCCACTAAAGAGACAGCTTACACTACACTCGTTCGTCCTCTGTTAGAATATTGCTGCGCGGTGTGGGATCCTTACCAGGTGGGATTGACGGAGGACATCGAGAGGGTGCAAAGAAGGGCAGCTCGTTTTGTATTATCGCGTTATAGGGGAGAGAGTGTGGCAGATATGATACACGAGTTGGGATGGAAGTCATTACAGCATAGACGTTTTTCGTCGCAGCGAGACCTTTTTACGAAATTTCAGTCACCAACTTTCTCTTCCGAATGCGAAAATATTTTGTTGAGCCCAACCTACGTAGGTAGGAATGATCATCAAAATAAAATAAGAGAAATCAGAGCTCGAACAGAAAGGTTCGGGAGTGGAATAGTGGAGAGATAGTATAATTGTGGTTCGATGAACCCTCTGCCAAGCACTTAAATGTGAATTGCAGAGTAGTCATGTAGATGTAGATGTAGATGACGTCTGCTAGCACGTTTTTGGCTCCTTTCATCGTTAAATACTGATAACTGCAGTCTGATTTTACATTGCTTTGCACAACTGTGTATTTTTGACGTTTAACATAGTTTAGTTTCTTACACCACAGTTCACTGTTTATTTGTACACTTTTGGTTGGTTGGCTGATGTGCGGGACCAAACAGCGAGGTCATCGGTCCCATCGGATTAGGGAAGGATGGAGAAGGAAGTCGGCCGTGCCCTTTTAAACGAACCGTCCCGGCATTTGCCTGAATCGATTTAGGGAAATCACGGAAAATCTTGATCAGGATGGCCAGACGGGGGTTGTATGCTTTCAAGTGTGTATCGTGTTTTGTAGTGTTTGCTAACAATGCCACTAGTTTTTCTTTGATCTATATTTTTCTCTTCCTCTGTAGTTCATTATATGAATGTTATTCTATACAATGAGAAATGAAGAGTTCGTGATGGAATATAGATTTTTTGTGGTGAATAGGATGGAAGCGAGGCAGGAGGGGGGGGGGGAGGGGGGACCAAAGATGAGTGGAGTGGACAGTAAGTGCATTGTAGTATGACAGTGTGATGGATAGTGAGTTGGAAGAAAAAGGTGAGGGGCGAGAAGTGAAATGAAATAGAACGGTGGGGGATTGAGTGAGAGAGGCTGAAGGCTGGAAAAGGCCCTTCTTTTTTATGTGATATCTTCAATTATTTTATATAATGTCTGGTTAAATGCTTTTTGTGCATGCAAGTTTTCTCGGGAAGGCAGGAGGTGTCTTTCTTTACTGATTATTATGATGTTCATATCTTTTTCAATAGTGCTTGGTGTGTGGTATACCTGTTTAAGATGTTCAGCAAATGTTGAATGGTTTGCACCGTATTTCTATGGTCTCTTGTGTTCTTTGCGTCTTATGTTCTGCCAGTCAGCCCAATGTGTATTTTTCACACTCTATTTCTGAGCTGATAAGATGCCAATTGTTGGTATCTGTCTGGTTTTCATTTCTGTTTTGGGATGTATTTTCGTATTGCGTTGTTTGTTTTGTAAGCAATGTTTATACGCATTTTCTAGTAGTCGTAACGACGGATCAAAAATAGCCTCTGAAATTGTAAACCAACTACGTACAATATGTCCACACAAATGAGGAAATTAAATTTCTATTTACAGTTATTAGCAATAACAAAGAAATCTTCAGGCCACGAATGTAGTCTTTTGGTCCCTCCATCATCACCGGCAACACCGTTGAGGCTGCAGGGAAAGCTCTCAGTGACATTCCTGAACTAGATGCTCAACAGTCTGCTTTTCAACGCCGGAGTCACAACTTGGAGAAGTTATTTCCTTCCACCTACCAGTATTATTTCTCGTTCGGTTAGGAACCTACCGGATCTTGTTTAGCAGTTCAGAATCAGGTGGTTTGGTCGATTGCACGTCATCTTAAGTTGTTCTGTTGTAGCATCAATCTGGCATGTCCAACTCTAGCGATCGTTAGTATTAAAGCCGTTGCCATCTAACACTGTAGCAGTTTGCAGGAGCAGGTGACGAGAGCTAGGCCTTCCTTTACCGGTGGTTGGAATGTCTGCGTGAACACAGGTTTCCCTATAGTTTTTTGTAGTCCTGCACAAGTACACTTTCCACATGCAGAGATGGAGGTGGTATATAGCTGAGCATGAGTAGCCAAAAAGTAGGGATGGTGTGATCCTACCAGTTCTGAGCCACATGGCACGATTAAGTTGTGTGTCGGCTAATCTTGTGCAAGCAATACTGATCCAAGGTGGAAAGCAATATTCCGGAACAGGATGAAGCTGAAGTATGGAGTGCCGATGGCGATGATCCCCATAAAGTGTCACAGAGTTTATGGAGAATGTTGTTTCGAGTCGTGATTTTGGCAGCTGGAAATAGATGTTTGTTTTGTGCCCTCGTCAACACCGTAGAGTCTTGTATCGTAGGGGTCAAGGGGGAGGACGTTGTCTGGTGGGCGTCTCTTTCTACAAAACAGCTGCACACATGTATTAACAGACTTCTTTGATTACATAAACAGGAAGGTACTTATCTTAAGAGGGTCTATGTGTTGTGGTACAAGCTCTTCCATTTAAGTGCACGTTAGCCTCACTGCTGATGAAGTACTCCCTGTAGGTGTCAGGCAAATCCAACACCTCCCATGAAAACCCTGACATGATAAGCAAATCCAGTAGTATGTCACATAGCTCTGAATAAATCGTGACATTAAATTAACCAAAGTAATACGAGTAACGAGTGAGCAAATGGAATACCACAGACTAACACAAGAATGCCTAAATGCATGTCATACCTTCCCACTGTGAGACAGAAGCAGTTCTGAGGACGAAACGAGAACAGAAGCCGAGAGCAGAACCGTGTTAAGCAAGAAGACCCTATGATAAGGGACGGACACCCACGTGCCAGCTAACTGACTGGACCATCCCCCCCCCCCCCCCCCCCAGCCCATGTTAAAAGCTAGAGCCCTCCAGAAGAACAGTATAGATCTTACGATAACACAAAAAGGGCCACACCACCCGCAAGTTTTAGCGTGAGACTTTTTCGCGTCTCTGTTATGTTGCAAACTTTAAAAACATTGCCCCACCACGAAAAGTAACCGACAGGACCACCCCCAGCCCATTTTAAAAGATAGAGCCCTCCAGGAGAATTGTATACATCTTACGATAACACTAAAAGGGCCACACCAGCTCCAAGTTTTAGCGTGAGACTTTTTCATGACTCTGTTACGTTGCAAACTTTAAAAACATTGCCCCACCACGAAAGGTATAACGTTTCTCATTGGATAGACAGAATTTTTGTAGGTGGAGCTTAAGGTTAACATTGAGACCCTGATTGGTCAGATGAAAACACAGCCAGATAGTTTTTTTAAAAACCAACTTTGGTAAATTGTAGTAATGAGAAGTTAGGAGGGAGTTGCTTCTGAGACGGCGAGGTGAGCGGAGCTGTGCTGCTCGCCGTCCCCTGACGAACATCGACAAGGTCATGAATGCATGCAATGCCGCATTTTTGAGCGCATAAGGCTTCACTCAGAACTGCAGAAGTCTCATCTGTTACACCCCCATTTTGCGTAATACTAGTGTCGATCGTCAATTAAGGCTCATGGTATTCACATTTGCTACGTAAGTTAAAATCTGAAACGCAATGATTTTTCTGTTATATAATTACTGAGAAGCCACATCAGCCACTGTACTTTACGACAAGTTAGATACGTAATTAAAGATAATTGAGCGTCACTGTAGAACATTTTGATAGTTTTCTCTTTTGTGAAACTTAATTTAAACCTAGATTATAGATGTGATATGGCATAGGTCATCCTTCGATCCATTGTAGAAATTGGAAACCTATTCAGGGAGTATTCGTTCACATTTTTGTTGAACGCAGTTGGATTTTATCATCCTGTATTAAAACATTTCCTTTTATCAATAGTGCAATTTATAAACAATGTTTTTTGAGTAGAATAAAATTTCCAATGGAAACTTAACTGCTTTTTCGACGTTATTTTACCAGCTAACTAAAAATAGGAAAGCCTTGAACCCCTTCCACTAAATTTAGTTAGTATTAAGATTTTTTTACAGGGAGTGCAGTGGAGCTGACGCTGAAATCAATAAGTATTTGGTTATATAATCGATAGTCTCACTGAACTCTTCTGAACTCTACATCTCATGTGTGGTCTGGCGTCTCCTTACCAGCAACAGGTCCCGGGTTCAAACTAGTCAATTCCCTAAAAAACACGCTCAGAGCATCGTTGTGCTAAGTGGTAGGGAGACACGACTTAGAACAAAGACACCACACAGAATGTTAAGAGTCCCACTAATTGATGAATGATAGACGCCAAACTAGGGTGCGAGTGAGTGGGCCAGTGACTGAGCTAGTGACTGAGCGACTGCGCTACTGACTGTGACAGACTTAGACTGGGCCCTCCTGCCAGCGACAGCAACGTAAAATACTCGCGACGGAGGGGCCGTTGGCTGCGCGCTGCTCGTCGGTGTGCCTCTGGCCTCTCTCCTGATAGGCGCGCTTGATCCAGCGCCTGCTATCGATCTTCTTGCTACGTCTTTGTCGACCGGTGTGCTGGCGTGAGCTGTCGCCAGCACAGTTTGTAATTCAGCTTTCTATCGAGTGTGACTCACAGACGTTTCGAGCTTCAGTTACATCTGAGTAGCCTTCCTTCACTATGAACTCTTTGTTTACCAACATATTTAAGTGAAACGTCGATATTTCTGCCTTAGCGACGCCTGGCAGAAATCTCCATTTGCAGAAATATTCACCAATAATTGAAACATCATTGGTCAATACAGACTTGGTAGCTTCAAGATCTCTTTGCCTTTTTGCGAGTGCCTAGTCATGAGCATACCCAAACTTTCTTGGTGTGTAATACTGGTTCGATTCCATCATTGGCTGTTTAGTACAGCAACCAGTTATGATATTATTTGAATGAAGGGAATCTCGATTACAATATTGCTTCTTTTAGTACTAACAACGTGTTTCACCCTTGTGAGGCATCATCAGAGTATGTAAAAGTGTAGCAGAAGAAACTTCACTCGTCAGTTGCCATAACATAGCATAGAATGAGAATAAAAATAATCTGGATAAAGCATATGCTTATCAAAAGTCTGATTGCAGCTAAAAATGATCTTACATGTGCTAAGGTCAGATCTGGGGTTTCTGTTGCGATAAGATTTTTGAGGAACGGGTGTCATACCCAGATGATTTTTATTGTTATTTTATGCCCTGTTGCTGCAATTGACGAATGAAGTTTCTTCTGCTACATGTTTACGTAATATGATGATGCCTCACAAGATCGAAGCGCGTAATTGGTATTAATAAAAGCAACATTGCAACTGAGATCGCCATTATTCAAAAAATGTCTCGATATGGTTTCAGGCATATCTGATTTGCACAAACTGAAGAAGAGGAGAGGGGCCAGAAGATATCCTTGTGACAGCCCATTGTGTAAGTCTGTCGGTAAACTCGTCTAATTGCCCCTTAGTAAATGGAAACATCGGTTACTGAGCATATCACTGATGAGCTTGCCAACGTTTAGTCTTGACTTGTAGAATTTTCAATATGACACCTTGCCTCGGGACAGTATCATATCCACCCGTCAGATCTACGAATATGACTAAGAATTTCTGTACCTGTAATGATCTAAGAGAACTTTACCAGTTATCTGTATACTGGAAAAATAAAACGCTGGAAAAATAAGACGCTGACAGTAATGTCTAGAATAAGTCACCCGTGTGTAAAACTATCATTCAGTCTACAAATGTTGAAAGAAAGATACCTATCGTCTATTTGTTGCGATCAAAATGTATCGGCTGCTGATGCTATGCCAACAAAAGCGAAATGCGCCTATGTTGAACAGCTTTTCAACGTGCAGTATGCTCAAGACAGAGACAATCCGAAAGCACAAAAGGTTCATCAAGCTGATCATGGTGCTGAGATTCTATGCACCTCTTCCACAGAGTGTTATTAATTTAGCCCCTAACGTTTTAATATTAACTATACCTCTTTGCTACCATAATAATCAGATTGTTCTAGAATTTGCAGATACTGTCCTTATGCTGCTGAATCATAACGCCAAAGTACCACTGCATAAGATTACAGGCCATACTTAATCTCTGTCTATGAAATAATTGCTCGGTAGTGCGGGAATAGTGTCTTCACCACTCACCCCTCACTCTACACAGAACATGCCAGTTATCCGCTGCAGAATGCTCCATGCTCACATCTTTCTGCCAATGACTTAACTTCCATCGCAGGATTGTCACCCGGTCACAGAGGCTGTGAACAAATGTTACACTCTACCATAACATCGTTCAAGCTCTCTCCCTCATCCCACCCACAACACCCTGTGGATGTCTCGTAAATTCTGCCACCAAACGCAGCTTTATACCGAAATTAACCAGCTTCTTAACGGCTTTTCAGACCGGGGATTCTGCTGTTGCCCTGAAGAGAAGTACATAAGGTAAAAACGAATATTCTGCATGGCGATCACCTAATGTTTCCATTCTTCCAGGTCCACTATTCGAAAAATTGCTAAAATAAGCGACAGAGAAGCACCTATGAACTAATTAATAATAATCAGTGAAATGTGATATACTCCATCAGTCATCTGACGATTACGGAAAACTACTTTTTGATCTACAGAGCATTGCAGTACAAACATCAGTGTTTCGTAGGGACCTGTTACTAAAATTCTTTGCGGTCTTGATCAGTTAAGATAGAGGAGGTGGAAAAATTATGACTTTAAATTCACCATTCCAGTGGGAGTTAATGAGGAATCAAGAAAGTGTTTAATTTAACATATTACAACGCATTTCAAGCATGTTTTGCTCACCATCAGGCGTTTACGCATACAGAAAACTGATAAATTACCTTAGTCTGACTTAAAATGGAACTTCTCTGTTTAGTGTTAGCTGCTGGATCGGCTACTGGAGTATTCGGGGGAGCGACATCAACGTCCACTGGTGCCTTCCGCTGACGTGGAGCTGCATCTGGTTGTGACTGAGACGATAGCCTATGTGGGGAACAGACAGTTTTCCAGCAGTTATTGTGGTGTGCTACTGTGTCGTACTTCTTTTTTGTTCACTTACGAATTCGACTTTCCAAACTTCAGTTGCTTTCTTGGTACTGTGAAGGAGCTGCGTTGTAACGTTATGCTGTTACACTGTTGAATCTGAAATGATTTGGACGTAAATGTCTGTTATCGAAACTTCCTGACTGTACAAAATCATTCATGTCATAACGATGATTCTTGAAGCAAAAAAGTCTTTGACTGGCATGTTTTGCCCAGAAGAACTGGCCCTACACACAATACAAATATTCAGAGCTGCCTCTGTTCCCTTCACCCTTTACTAAACTCAAAACGAATAACATGTTACATATGTTACACTTTTTTTTATCACACTTGAACAACGCTCGTAAGTTTCATGCTAATTCCAAGTGGTAACTGCGAGATAAATACGAAGACGTCAAGTAAGAAAACGACCGCTCGTAGGTACACTCACAGCACCGCGAAAAGTTCACCTAGCCGCAGACGGCTGTTGGCGGAGTGTGGCCCGCGGTCGGCAGCTGCTGTGGCGCGGAGAAACTGGCGCAGACTCTTCTGGTCTTGACGCAGCCACAAGCTGTTGGACGGAAATGTTCCTGAAAGTTTTGCTGTTGCAGGTGGATTAGAAAATGAGAAGGATCGTGTCTGAGGTACCAAAAGACTGATAACTTTAGCAGATGTCCGATATGCGATTTAAAGAAACCAGGGAATGAAGTGGACTCCAACGCGTGAATTTATATTTACAGAGTGCGACGCGAACAGATATGTTTCCGTAACATCTCAGAAGGACTGACAGAATTTCCACCACCCACTTCCGCATCCTACAGTATCATCAGATCGTGCATATGGCTGGATCTGGAATTCTGAGAGGCAGCTGGAAATATTGGCCGCCTTAAGTGAAAGAATCAGATTAGTCTCTGAGGCAGCTGCACTTTCTTGTCATCTTGATAAAATATTCTAAATATCTTCCATTTACACTACTGGCAATTAAAATTGCTACACCAAGAAGAAATGCAGATGATAAACGGGTATTCATTGAACAAATTTATTATACTAGAACTGACATGTGATTACATTTTCACGCAATTTGGGTGCATATATCCTGAGAAATCAGTACCCAGAACAACCACCGCTGGCCATAATAACGGCCTTGATACGCCTGGGCATTGAGTCAAACAGAGTTTGGATGGCGTGTACAGGTACAGCTGCCCATACAGCTTCAACACGATACCACAGTTCATCAGGAGTAGTGACTGGCGTATTGTGACGAGCCAGTTGCTCGGCCACCGTTGCCCAGACGTTTTCAATTGGTGAGAGATCTGGAGAATGTGCTGGCCAGGGCAGCAGTCGAACATTTTCTGTATCCAGAAAGGCCCGTACAGAACCTGCAACATGTGGTCGTGCATTATCCTGCTGAAATGTAGGGTATCGCAGGGATCGAATGAAGGGTAGAGCCACGGGTCGAAACACATCTGAAATGTAACGTCCACTGTTCAAAGTGCAGTCAATGGTAACAAAAGGTGACCGAGAGGTGTAACCAATGGCACCCCATACAATCACGCCGGGTGATACGCCAGTATGGCGATGACAAATACACGCTTCCAATGTGCGTTCACCGCGATGTCGCCAAACTCGGATGTGACCATCACGATGCTGTAAACAGAACCTGAATTCACCCGAAAAAATGACGTTTTGCCATTCGTGCACCCAGGTTCGTCGTTGAGTACACCATCGCAGGGGCTCCTGTCTATGATGTAGCGTCAAGGGTAACCGCAGCCGTGGTCTCCGACCTGATAGTCCATGCTGCTGCAAACGCCGTCGAACTGTTCGTGTAGATGGTTGTTGTCTTGAAAACGTCCCCATCTGTTGACTCAGAGATCGAGACGTGGTTGTACGATCCGTTACTGCCATTCGGATAAGATGCCTGTCATCTCGACTGCTAGTAATACGAGGCCGTTGGGATCCAGCACGGCGTTCCGTATTACCCTCCTGAACCCAGCGATTCCATATTCTTTTAACAGTCATTGGATCTCGACCAACGCGAGCAGCAATGGCGCGATACGATAAACCGCAGTCGCGATAGGCTACAATCCGACCTTTATCAAAGTCGGAAACGAGATGGTATGCATTTCTCCTCTTTTCACGAGGCATCACAACGACGTTTCACCAGGCAACGCCGGTCAATTGCTGTTTGTGTATGAGAAATCGGTTGGAAACTTTCCTCATGTCAGCTTGTTTTAGGTGTCACCACCGGTGCCAACCTTTTGTGAATGCTCTGAAAAGCTAATCATTTGCATTTCACAGCATCTTCTTCCTGTCGGTTAAATTTCGCTTCTGTAGCACGTCATCTTCGTGGTGTAGCAATTTTAATGGCCAGTAGTGTAGATTACTGTGTGATATACTCGAACCAAATCACAACTGTGACTGAAACAGTTTTCTTTCATTACATCAAATTTTCGTATCGTACAATATATACGATATCCGTATAATTCAACTGCATTTTCTGATACATTTCAAACATGGTGGTAAAAAATATGCTTCAAAATTTATCAAGCCATTTTCTGCACGAGCAATTGTCACAAGAGTAACTTCGCCATCACTGTGTTGAAATTTTATGATATTTGCGTTACCAGTTATTAAACTCTCACACTCTCCCACACATGGTATCTCAAAAACAAGGAGATCTTTTAAAACCCAACAGAATATTTACTGTGTCACTTTCAGTTAGTTTTTGTTCTTCGTAACTCCATTCATGGGACTCAAAGGCAGATATCCTGTCTACATTTCTGTCGAAGACGCACTGCGTCGATTTCATTTGGTATACAATTTCTTTTCCATGGGAAATATTTAACATTACGCACCATATCATACCATTTCGCAAGCGTATCGCACGCGGTTGGTAGAATGACATAATGGTTAAGGGGGGTCAGTTTCCAATCTGCAGGTAGGGGTTTCACGTCATGTCACTTCTATGAATTTTAATTTTTGGTAGCAGTTATTAGTTTGGGAGGGCAACGAGAATTATTAAGTACTTCTAATTTTAAAATATTACATCTACACCGCCACTCTTGCACCACTTTTTCTCTTTATGTCCTGTGATTTCTACTTGGTATTAAAAAAAGAGATACCACGTTAGTGCTTTCGATTGTATTTGCACCCTGCATGCATGTAAATAAACTTAAATAAACTTGACGCATTTTCTGGACGTAAAAAAAAGGTAAATACTCTCTCCTTGGTGCGTGCAGCGGAACTGACGTCACGTGCGATGTGACAAAAAACAATATGTTTCTCTTTGTCTCAGTCTTTTTTATCAAAGGTCGTAAAATAACTTAAAATCAAGGATGTATTGAACGACTGAAAAGAGTGAAACAGACAGCCTAGTTTTTATGTGTAATCTGCTCTTCTTTTCTTTTTGCCTTAAAAAAAAATAAAGAGAGAGAGAGATATTAGACAAACGAATTTTCCTTTTCTTCGAGTGAAAACGAAACCTTTATTTGTCATAAACAATTTTTGCTTAACAACACAATAATTCAATACCGTGTCCAGTTTCCATCCTCCTCTACAACCGCATTTAGCCGCTGGGGAATAGAGGCAACAAGTTTCGGAATGAATATGTTATTGTGTGACAACTCTTCCCTTGCGTCATGAACTGCTTCGGACAGCTTGGTCTAGGTTGTCTGTGCTGGTCTTGTACACCTATCAATTTTCTCCATTTATGCTTACACACGCTCTATGAGACTCAGGTCAGTATCTTTGGGAGGCCACTCCAACAGTTCAACTTCTCCGTCTGTTTGAAACCACACTTCTACACATTTCGCTGTATGGACAGGAGAACGTATTGAAGGATTATTCTGCCTTCCGAAAATCTCTGACGAACAGAAGGCAACATTACGTTCTCCAGTATTCCTCAGTAGTGATGACTAGCAAAAGGACGATCCAGCTCACGCAGAACGCCCCAAGCATTTGCTGCGAAGTAAATTATTCCCTGTATTTGGGCCGCTGCTTCTAAAAATGACCAAGAAGCGCTAAATGTTTTCTTCAAGCAAGCGTGTAGCAGCAGCAGAATGAAGAAGTCAACCGCAATAATGGCAGGTAATAACAGAAGTAAAAAGGCTTCGAGTAGAGTCTATAAGGGCTAAAAGCGTCTTTACATCCCGCTGACAAGAGAGTAGCATAATTTCCGTGCCTCAAGCCTACTGATAACCAACCAGTTAATAGAGGACTGAATTTTTTCGCCGGGTCTAATTTGTAAAAAAAAAAAAAATAATAAAAATAAAAATAAAAAAAATAAAAAAATTGGCTCTGAGCACTACTGAGCACTATGGGACTTAACATGTATGGTCATCAGTCTCCTAGAAATTAAAACTACTTAAACCTAACTAACCTAAGGACATCACACAACACCCAGTCATTACGAGGCAGAGAAAATCCCTAACCCCGCCGGGAATCGAACCGGGAACCCGGGCGCCGGAAGCGAGAACGCTACCACACGCCCACGACCTGCGGACTCTAATTTGTAACCTAAGCGCTTTACACGTTACGTCACAACCACGAATGTCCCAAATATGGGTTTCGGTGGTCTGGTGGGTAGGTCCTAATTTTTTAGTTGTGGGGTCTGGGTTAGATCCCCACTTTCGGCATGTGCTTTAAACAGACACGGATAGGTCTCCTTCACCTCCAGTAATCCAGTAACGGCGCAGTTAGATCGTTTCGGTGTTTTCTTCGAGACTGCAAACTCCTCTAGGTCTCCACGAAAGGGACGTATGTGGGTTCGAGTCCTGGTCCAGCAGAAAAATGTTCACGGTTTCATTTCAAGCCCCACCATATGCTCACCGAACTACTAGTGATCAATAATATTTTTAATGTATCTTCACTGTTGTCAAAAATAACCATAGGTGCCGTTATTTCTAGTCGGGCATATACACGTCTCACTAATGGTTATCAAACAATTCTTGGATAGAAAACATAGGCGATAGGTGTTGGGTTCGATTCCGAGTCAGGAAAAAAATTGAATCCTTATTTCCATTTCAAACATCTCGCGGCCAGTGAAAAAAAATTGATATCTAACATCTGATTTTACTTAGTCAACAATCGGATTACGCGTTGGGTTCGAGTCTTCATCACAGAAGTTTACATGATGGCACTTCGTATTAAACACGTGCAAACTTTGTCACTTGAAATTATATTAAACGTTTTTCGTGATTAGTCAACAGGGAGATAAGGGTCTTGACAGGATTCCAGACAGAGTAGAAAAAATTCAAGTTCAGATTTGCTAACTGATACTGGTTAAATCCGTGATATTTCTCTACTCTTTACGCCCAGCCACCAGTAACGAATGTTGCTACGATCGAGTCTCGGTCAGGCACGAAAGCTTTACTGAGTTACAGTGACTACAGGTGCGTGGTTTCAGTATAGATCCAGAACAGAAAGTTCGCCATGTCGTTTAAAGTTCAAAAATGAGCACGAATAAATGATCCATCATGAACACAGAAATGTTGGAACACGAGAGGCAATACTGACCCTACGACTTATCTTAGAAGAAAGATTAAAGAAAGGCAAACCTACGTTTCTAGCATTGTAGACTTAGAGAAAGCTTTTGACAATGTTGATTGGAATACTCACTTTTAAATTCTGAAGGTAGCAGGGGTAAAATACAGAGAGGGAAAGGCTATTTACAATTTGTACAGAAAGCAGATGGCAGTTATAAGAGTCGAGGGATATGAAAGGGAAGCAGTGGTTGGGAAGGGAGTGAGACAGGGTTGTAGCCTATCCCCGATGTTATTCAATCTGTATATTGAGCAAGCAATAAAGGAAACAAAAGAAAAATTCGTAGTAGGTATTAAAATCCATGGAGAGGAAATAAAAACTTTGAGGTTCACCGAAGACATTGTAATTCTGTCAGAGACAGCAAAGGACTTGGAAGAACAGTTGAACGGAATGGACAGTGTCTTGAAAGGAGGATATAAGATGAACATTAACAAAAGCAAAACGAGGATAATGGAATGTAGTCAAATTAAATCGGGTGATGCTGAGGGAATTAGATTAGGAAATGAGACACTTAAAGTAGTAAAGGAGTTTTGCTATTTAGGAAGTAAAATAACTGATGATGGTCGAAGTAGAGAGGATATAAAATGTAGACTGGCAATGGCAAGGAAAGCGTTTCTGAAGAAGAGAAATTTGTTAACATCGAATATAGATTTATGTATCAGGAAGTCGTTCCTGAAAGTATTTGTTTGGAGTGTAGCCATGTATGGAAGTGAAACGTGGACGATAAATAGCTTAGATAGGAAGAGAATAGAAGCTTTCGAAATGTGGTGCTACAGAAGAATGCTGAAGATTAAATGGGTAGATCACATAACTAATGATGAGGTATTGAGTAGAATTGGGGAGAAGAGGAGCTTGTGGCACAACTTGGCTAGAAGAAGGGATCGGTTGGTAGGACATGTTCTGAGACATCCAGGGATCACCAATTTAGTACTGGAGGGCAGCGTGGAGGGTAAAATTCGTAGAGGGAGCCCAAGAGATGAACACACTAAACAGATTCAGTAGGATTTAGGTTGCAGTAAGTACTGGGAGATGAAGAAGCTTGCACAGGATAGAGTATCATAGACAGCTGAATCAAACCAGTCTCACGACTGAAGACTGCAACAACAACAACAACATGAGCACAGAGAAATTGCTGGTGACGCGATGTTAATTTAGAGGTTTCCATAGAGCGTTTGCGCTGTTCAGCGCGTTGCTTTTAACTGGCTAGTTCAACATCCAGTTTATGACAAATCACTTATATTAGAAAGGATGTTTCACAGGCGTGGGAAAGCCTTTTAAACAGCAAAAGTTCTTCAGGGATCCTGATCATTTTCTAAGAATCTCTTGTTCATAAAAATATCGAATTTCGCCAAGGACTGCTGGAATGACTTACGTGACAATGTTAGTTAACTCAAATTGCCATGAGTGTGGTGGTGTTTTTGAAATATCACTTACTGTAACAAAATTGAGTTTACAAGCGTTATGGAGTGCCTCACCTCCAATTACGCATCTCCAGCATTTATAATATCTTGGTGTTGATTTACATCTGCACTGACTACCTTAAAGAAGTGTTCTCTAGTGATTTCTTGTGGTGTCCATTTTGTATAGCCGAACGACTGTACTGAAAAGAGATTAGAGGACCTGCAAGTCAGCTACATTATGTGTGCTGCATGCAAATGAGATGAAACGCAGATCATGTCGTTCGGATACTTTTGAGTATGATATTTCATGCTCTAGAGAGAGAAAGGAAGAGTTGAAAACTATTTTTAATAATTGAGAATACAATTTGAGAAAAGGAGGAGTCGAAAATTATCATCAATAAATCTGAAATTGTTATTATTATTTATAATAAATATTTACTCAAACCTGATTCTCTCGCTATGGTGAACAGACCTCAAATAACAATCCTCATGCAAATGAACTGGAGAGAAAAGCAGGAGCGAGACGGGAGGGGGGTGATCTTGACTGAACCACAGCCACTTGTCACGGGCGCGTGGGCAAGCCGTGGGATCCCCGGGCCGGATGGCGGTTACCAGGGTGATCTTGAATAAACCTCGTGCAATTATCTAAGAGGTAATGTGATATCCCTTATCACCAGAAGTCTTATCTCAAGATCGGGATCATCTTTTATGCCCACTGATCCTCTAAAACGCTTCCAGATGCTGGACGGCATCCATAAGTCAATGTATCATTGCTTTTGGGGAGCTGGAACGGACCTCTGCCACAAGTGAAGTGAATTACGAACCAGTGTGTTTATTTATTTATTTACACGCCTAGTTCCGTAGGACTAAAATTGAGGAGCAAATTTCCAAGGTCATGGAACGTGTCAGTATAGGAAATTATAACATTAAAGCAATAACAGATAAAAAATCCAAAAAATTCAAAACATAAGTTTAAATAAACGCAATCAAAAATATAACATAGGAATCAGCTTAATTTTTATAGGAACGAAGGCGCTCAGGGAAACAGATATTCTACTGAAAAGTGATAGAAAATTCTTTCGATTAAGGTGATGTACAAGGTTTGCCCGAAAAACAAAAATTAAAAATCATAGCAATTTGTAGATCACGACCTTTCGATACGAGCCTTTTAGATGTTCAGGATCCGCCAATGACTATTCTGCCCTGTCAGTTCAAAAATCTTCGAGACTGGATTAATAAAAGATAGAGAAAAGTTAAGATGGTAGAAGTAATGCTTCAGGTGTTCTAAATCGTCTCCTCCACATGAACAGTACACGTGGAACGTTCATACAACCATGGAGAACTGTCAGAAAAGTCCTTCTCTGGCGCGTTGTTCAACTCGCATGTTGAATGTCGACTGTGTCGTCAAATCGATGACCCTTCATATGAATATCTGCAATTTTTCGTTTTGTGAAGATTCTCATTGCTAACGCAAAGTCTCGTCTCCCTTGTCGATTTTCTTCAGAAAAGAATTGTTCGTATTTTGCATTTCCATCAAATCATAGCTGGCGTACACGCGACATTGTTTTTGTTTGCGGTTCAAGATATGGTGGAAAACTTTGCATACACTTTTCTCTTCTAAAAAACTTTTTGGACAATGTCTAGAACAATAATTAAGAGATGTTACACCGCCGAGATTTGTAACACAACACTGTCAGACTATAACCACACGCCCACCAGTTAACAGTGCGTGCCTGTACACAACTAGCTGGTTGAATCCAGTTTACAGTTGTTACTTCAAGCTGCCACCAAAACTACTGCGCTTACGTCGCTTATAAGCCACGAACAAAATCAGTCTCGGAACTATGGTTCAAATGCTCTGACCACTATTGGACTTAACATCTATGGCCATCAGTCCCCTAGAACTTAGAACTACTTAAACCTAACTAACCTAAGGACATCACACACATCCATGCACAAGGCAGGATTCGAACCTGCGACCGTAGCGGTCACGCGGTTCCAGACTGAAGCGCCTAGAACCGCATGGCCATACCGGCCGGTCGTCTCGGAACTTTTTGGGCGAATAGTGTATTTCATTGACTGTTAATCTGCGTGATATTCATCTCTGGCTCTGACCTGCTTATGTAAAACTTACGGTTTCAACAATGAAATACTACACTAGTTAGGTTTTTCGTGCATAGCACGACGCATTTCAGATACTGTTGGATTTTTTATTTTTATTGATTGTCGTGTGTGCGTATGCGTTGTTCTGATTCTCTCGCCGTGAGTACGTCTTTTTGTGGTCTTAAGGCATCCTGCTTCCTTCATTACACAGAAGATTACACACAGACACACACATATAAATATTTTTCACACTGTTTGCCTGGCGTTAGGTCATAAGACAATGCTCTGCCGGAAAAGAGAATGCAAGGGGATAACATGTGCATGCTGAGGGACTGTACTCTCAGTGATTCATTTGCCTCGGCCATTGGCGATTAGATGGCGCTCAGGAGGACTATCTGTGCACCGTGTGTTATGACTCTGAAGGCAGTAACTGTGCTGAATTTAGAGGTGAATAGTGCTCGCAAGACTCATTCTAGGATACAACCATAGTCCATCAACGAATATGTTCTGGAGTTGAACAGCTTCCGGCATTGGAATGGGATGACTTTGTGGGGCTGGATGGATGTGTTGGCAGATTGTGAGGCTGCTGGCAACAGTGGTCACTGAAACATTCCCACACCTGTAGACCACGTTCTGGACGTCTACGAAGGCCAGCCCGATGCGTATCAAGATCGACGCATTGTGCAACCAGAGGTGGCTGGCCGTAAGTCACTCAGGGACGAAATCCGGGCACATGTCGCACCTTTTGTGTCATCAGAGATCGCTGGGAACCGTCTGCTTGCACCAGGATTACGGTCACACGTGCCTCTGGCGAAGCTACCATTGACACCACACCACCAAGCGTGGTCGCCCTGGTGTTGTGAAAGAGCTCAGTGAAAGTGAGATGGCGCTCAGTTGGCTTCATTGATGAGAGAAGGTTCTGTCTATACGCGAGCGATGGATGTACAAGTGTATGACCTAGCCCTGATAAGCTAATTCGAGAGTGCGTTCGCCCACCTATGTCCCACCCACTGCTTCATGATGTACTGGGCCACCAGTTACAACTCACGGTCACATTTGGTGTTTCTGCAGAGTAGAGTAACGAGAGCCCGATCCCCATGCTACAGTCATTTCTTCGACAGAAAGGTGATGTGTTTTTTGAGTACGTCAATGCACATACACAAACGCCTTCTGCGACACAACGTGCTCTTCGTTGTGTAGAACAACTGCCCTGGCCAGCAAGGTTGCCAATTCTCTCACCAACAGAATGAAGCGGGAACTTGCTTGTTCTCCAGGGCGTGCAAGAACCATTGCCGAATTACAATGTAAGGCGCAAGATGCCTGGAACAGTCTTTCACAGGATGCCATTCGACACCTTCATGATCGTCTTCATATTGCCTGTGTCGCCGCCAGAGGGATCTACTCTGTACATTGATGGGACTTTTTGGGTACAGTTTACTGTAACATGTGTGTTTCATTTGGCATGAATCTGTTGTAATATACTGCTACTACGATGAACTAATTGTCATCTCACTTGACAATAAAATGACCTTGTCCTTAAGGGCGTTGCAGGTTTTTTTCGGTAGTGTATAAAGAGAGGTCAGTGACACTCGCATAGCGCTTCAAAATGGGAGTAAATTCCTGAAAAACATCGTGCTACGCAAGAAACAATATAACTGTGTCGGTCCTATGCAGCAGTGGATAAATCCTGAGAAGGACCACCCCCATGAAGCATTGGAGGACATAACCTATCTGAATAGTCGCTCTTTGTGACGAAATTAATTAAAAGCAAAGATCGGGTATGATTGATCAAGAATATACGTGCAGCTCAGCTACACCTTCCTGTAAATCCGCAGATAAATCCGACCTTACCTGCAAAGTTACCCGTATCGGATCTCGCAATCGAAAGCAGGTGTTTCGATTGAAGGGTCATTAAACGGCATAGACGGCAGGATTACAGGAGTAGCTGGCGTGCTGCAAAATGCTTCGCTGGTAACCTTAACAATGCGGGAACAGTCAATGCCGGACTACAAAAGGCACCAGCGAGGTAGCCACAGGAAATTGATACAGGAATTACAGGAGTAAATAATAGTGAGCGTATAGGCTTTTGGAAAAAATACACATTAGTGTTAAGAGAGAACCAAGGTAGGCACACGATCAATGAGCCGTGAGACAGGGAGTTAGACGGGGAAACGGGGCGTGACCGCCTCAGTGCGTTGCTTACCGTATGGGCGCTGCAGGGCAGTCGGAGGACTGCCCGCTGGTCCGGAAAGGTGAACGTGTCCTCACCGTGAACGCGACCTTCGTGTGTATTTTCTACAGTGCTGTCGGATTCAAATCGCCTATTGATTCGAAACGTCTGGCTTCGCAATGATGAATTCCAGACCATGTTGCGATTAACACTGCTGTTCACTCGCATGCCAATCTTTCTTTCTTTGTCTTCAAGTCCGGATTGTATACCGATTAGGTTCCTTTCAGATTACGCTGATACTATAGCTCCCTACTTAGCAATCATATACAACCGCTGGCTCAACGATAGATCTATACCTACAGATTGGAAAATTGCGCAGGTCGCACCATTGTTTAAGAAGGGTAATGCATCGAACTACAGACCTATATCATTGACATCGGTTTGCAGTAGGGTTTTGGAGCATATATTGTATTCAAAATTTATGAATCACCTAGAAGGGAACGGTCTATTGCTACGTAATCAGCATGGTTTAAGAAAACATCGTTCTTGTGCAACGCACCTATCTCTTTATTCCTACGAAGTAACGGCCGCTATCAACAGCGGTTCTCAAGTTGATTCCGTATTTCTAGATTTCCGGAAAGCTTTTGACACCGTTCCTCACAAGCGACTTCTAATGAAGCTGCGGGCCTATGGGGTATCGTCTCAGTTGTGCGACTGGATTCGTGATTTCCTGTCAGGAAGGTCGCAGTTCGTAGTAGTAGACGGCATATCATCGAGTAAAATTGAAGTGATATCAGGTGTTCCTCAGGGAAGCGTCCTGGGACTTCTGCTGTTCCTGATCTATATAAATGACCTGCGTGAAAATCTGAGCAGTTGTCTCATGTTGTTCGCAGATGATGCTGTAATTTACCGTCCAGTAAGGTCATCCGAAGACCAGTATCAGTTGCAAAGCGATTTAGAAAAGATTGCTGTATGGTGTCGCAGGTGGCAGTTGACGCTAAATAACGAAAAGTGTGACTGCTCCACACGAGTTCCAAAAGAAATCCGTTGGAATTCGATTACTCGATAAATAGTACAACTCTCAAGGCTATCAATTCAACTAAGTACCTGGGTGTTAAAATTACGAACAACTTCAGTTGGAAAGACCACATAGATAATATTGTGGGGAAGGCGAGCCAAAGGTTGCGTTTCATTGGCAGGACACATAGAAGACGCAACAAGTCCACTAAAGAGACAGCTTACACTACACTCGTTCGACCTCTGTTAGAATATTGCTGCGCGGTGTGGGATCCTTCCCAGGTGGGATTGACGGAGGACATCGAAGGGTGCAAAAAAGGGCAGCTCGTTTTGTATTATCACGTAATAGGGGAGAGAGTGTGCAGATATGATACGCGAGTTGGGATGGAAGTCATTGAAGCAAAGACGTTTTTCGTCGCGGCGAGATCTAATTACGAAATTTCAGTCACCAATTTTCTCTTCCGAATGCGAAAATATTTTGATGAGCCCAACCAACATAGGTAGGAAAGATCATCAAAATAAAATAAGAGAAATCAGAGCTCGAACAGAAAGGTTTAGGGAGTGGAATGGTAGAGAGATAGTATGATTGTGGTTCGATGAACCCTCTGCCAAGCACTTAAATGCGAATTGCAGAGTAATCATGTAGATGTAGATGTAGATGTAGAACTGTAATCGACCGATCACGTCCGGGAGGCGTTGGCCACTTCAGAATTTTGGGAAAACTAGTTATCAGCGCGTAGATTCCCTACCCATAAACAATGTGCGTCCTGGTGTTCTTCCGAGATGCTGTTCCCATTTTATGCACAATTCTCCAGTACTTCGCAGTAGTGATGACTAGCAAAAGGACGATCCAGCTCACGCAGAACGCCCCAAGCATTTGCTGCGAAGTAAATTATTTCCTGTATTTGGGCCGCTGCTTCTAAAAATGACCAAGAAGCGCTAAATGTTTTCTTCAAGCAAGCGTGTAGCAGCAGCAGAATGAAGAGGTCAACCGCGATAATGGCAGGTAATAACAGAAGTATTTGGTAACTTCATACTGCTGAATGCTATTTCTCGAGCTAATAAAATCCTTGGAACAGTGGAAATTTAAAAAAGGCTTCGAGTAGAGTCTATAAGGGCTAAAAGCGTCTTTACATCCCGCTGACAAGAGAGTAGCATAATTTCCGTGCCTGAAGCCTACTGATAACTAAACAGTTAATAGAGGACTACATTTTTTCGCCGGGTCTAATTTGTAAAAAAAATTAAAAAATAAAAAAAAATTGGCTCTGAGCACTATGGGAATTAACATGTATGGTCATCAGTCTCCTAGAACTTAGAACTACTTAAACCTAACTAACCTAAGTACATCACACAACACCCAGTCATTACGAGGCAGAGAAAATCCCTAACCCCGCCGGGAATCGAACCGGGAACCCGGGCGCCGGAAGCGAGAACGCTACCACACGCCCACGACCTGCGGACTCTAATTTCTAAACTAAGCGCTTTACACGTTACGTCACAACCACGAATGTACCAAATATGGATTTCGCTGGTCTGGTGGGTAGGTCCAAATTTTTTAATTGTGGGGTCTGGGTTCGATCCCCACTTTCGGCATGTGCTTTAAATAGACACGGATAGGTCTCCTTCACCTCCAGTAATCCAGTAACGGTGCAGTTAGATCGTTTCGGTGTTTTCTTCGAGACTGCAAACTCCTCTAGGTCTCCACGAAAGGGACGTATGTGGGTTCGAGTCCTGGTCCAGCAGAAAAATGTTCACGGTTTCATTTCAAGCCCCACCATATGCTCACCGAACTACTAGTGATCAATAATATTTTTAATGTATCTTCACTGTTGTCAAAAATAACCATAGGTGCCGTTATTTCTAGTCGGGCATATACACGTCTCACTAATGGTTATCAAACAATTCTTGGATAGAAAACATAGGCGATAGGTGTTGGGTTCGATTCCGAGTCAGGAAAAAAATTGAATCCTTATTTCCAATTCAAACATCTCTCGGCCAGTGTAAAAAACTTGATATCTAACATCTGATTTTACTTAGTCAACAATCGGATTACGCGTTGGGTTCGAGTCTTCATCACAGAAGTTTACATGATGGCACTTCGTATTAAACACGTGCAAACTTTGTCACTTGAAATTATATTAAACGTTTTTCGTGATTAGTCAACAGGGAGATAAGGGTCTTGACAGGATTCCAGACAGAGTAGAAAAAGTTCAAGTTCAGATTTGCTAACTGATACTGGTGAAATCCGTGATATTTCTCTACTCTTTACGCCCAGCCACCAATAATGAACGTTGCTACGATCGAGTCTCGGTCAGGCACGAAAGCTTTACTGAGTTACAATGGGGACAGGTGCGTGGTTTCAGTATAGATCCAGAACAAAAAGTTCGGCATGTCGTTTAAAGTTAAAAAATGAGCACGAATAAATGATCCATCATGAGCACAGAAAGGTTGGAACACGTGAGGCAGTACTGACCCTACGACTTATCTTAGAAGAAAGATTAAGGAAAGGCAAACCTACGTTTCTAGCGATTGTAGACTTAGAGAAAGCTTTTGACAATGTTGACTGGAATACTCTCTTTCAAATTCTGAAGGTGGCAGGGCTAAAATACAGAGAGGGAAAGGCTATTTACAATTTGTACAGAAAGCAGATGGCAGTTATAAGAGTCGAGGGATATGAAAGGGAAGCAGTGGTTGGGAAGGGAGTGAGACAGGGTTGTAGCCTATCCCCGATGTTATTCAATCTGTATATTGAGCAAGCAATAAAGGAAACAAAAGAAAAAATCGTCGTAGTTATTAAAATCCACGGAGAAGAAATAAAAATTTTGAGGTTCGCCGATGACATTCTAATTCTGTCAGAGACAGTAAAGGACTTGGAAGAGCAATTGAACGGAATGGACAGTGTCTTGAAAGGAAGGTATAAGATGAACATCAACAAAAGCAAAACGAGGATAATGGAAAGTAGTCGAATTAAGTCGGGTGATGCTGAGGGAATTAGATTAGGCAATGAGACACTTAAAGTAGTGAAGGAGTTTTGCTATTTGGGGAGCAGAATAACTGATGATGGTCGAAGTAGAGAGGATATAAAATGTAGACTGGCAATGGCAAGGAAAGCGTTTCTGAAGAAGAGAAATTTGTTAACATTGAGTACTGATTTAAGTGTCAGGAAGTCGTTTCTGAAAGTATTTGTATGGAGGGTAGCCATGTATGGAAGTGATACATGGACAATAAATAGTTTAGACAAGAAGAGAATAGAAGCTTTCGAAATGTGGTGCTCCAGAAGAATGCTGAAGATTAGATGGGTAGATCACATAACCAATGAGGAGGTATTGAATAGAATTGGGAGAAGAGGAGCTTGTGGCACAACTTGACTAGAAGATAAGGACATGTTCTGAGACATCGAGGGATCACCAATTTAGTATTGGAGGGCAGCGTGGAGGGTAAAAATCGGAGAGTGAGACCAATAGATGAATACACTAAGCAGATTCAGAAGGATGTAGGCTGCAGCAGATACTGGGAGATGACGAAGCTTGCACAGAATAGAGTAGCATGGAGAGCTGCATCAAACCAGTCTCAGGACTGAAGATCACAAGAACAACAACAACAACAACATTTACGGGAGCATCCATGGGTCCAGTGGAGCTTGTGAAAGGCTCCATGGCCGGCCGCTGTGGCCGAGCGGTTCTAGGCCCTTCAGTCCGGAACCGCGCTGCTGCTACGGTCGCAGGTTCGAATCCTGCCTCGGGTATGGATGTGTGTGATGTCCTTAGGTTAGGTTTAAGTAGTTCTAAGTCTAGGGGACTGATGATCTCAGTGCTTAGAGCTATCTGAAGCAAGGCACCATGATGGCCGAGGTGTATCGTTCAGTGGTTGCAGACCACGTACACGCCTTCCTGAATATCATGTTTCCTGACGGCAGTGGCATTTTCAGCAAGATAATGCTCCATGTCACAAGGCCAGGAGTATGATGGAGCTATTCGAGGGCGAGTTTCAATTGATGGGCTGGTCCTCCAACTCGTCAGATCTGAACCTGATCGAACAGGTCTGGGATGTCGTCTCCCTCTGCGAATCAGGCGACTTGTGTGTGCTGTCGTGGTGCCAACTCCCTCCAGCGACCTACGAAGGGTTCATCCCTTCCATAACACGACACGTGGCCACTGTTATTCTGCCAAAGATGGACCCGCCGTCAATTAGGTAGGTGGTCATAATGTTCTGGATCATCAGTGGATAGCAGATTCGATTTCCGACCCCCATTACTGCCTTTGATGCTCTGATGTTTTTCAGACCTCGCACTGAATTCCGTGGAACGCCAGTCTTCTCGACATTTTTCATCTCTGCTGGATAAGACGGCCGGCGAGGTTTCAAGGAACTGAGTGTTCGCTCACAAGCGCCATTTAAACCGAAGCCCCCTTTCTTGTTTATTAGGTTTTCTAACAACATAATTTCAACACACTCCTCGAATATGCTGTCCCAGAAACAGGGGAGTCTGCACAACGATACTGGTGCCGTCGTATTTCATTTCTTGATTACATCAGAGGCAGTGCTGGGCGACAACTGGTGTCTTCGGTTGTTGTAGTCTAACATGAAGTCTGCCTGGCGCAAGACATGCCACATTCGCAAGGAGTGCGATACGCACTCGACTTTCGAAGACCTAGATCAACTTTAATATTACATAAAATACTTTTTATCTTAGTTGAATACACTGGATGTCACGTTTCCGTAGGATATAAAGGTAATTTCCGGAGTACCCGAAGGAATTGTGGCAAGACCGATATTGTTTGCAATGTACATAAATCATAGAGTAGAAGGCGTCGGAAGCTTTTGAAGACTGTTCGCAGACGATGTGGTTGTGATAAGAATCGATTTGTAGAATGACCTGCAGAGGATTGATGAATGGTGCAGACTCTGGCAGTTGACCCTAAACGTGAATAAATCTTATTTGCTCGTACATAGGAAATAAAAGCCTCTATTCTACAACTACACTAGTGATGAGGAAGTGCTGAAAACGGTATCTACAGTAAATCGTCTTGGAGTAACTACCCAGGGCGACCTTGAGTGGAATGACCACGCAGATCAAGTAGAAAGAAAAGCAAATGGCAGACTGAGATTCATAGGACGTATCTTAGGGAAATGAAACTCACCCGCGAGGGAAGCAGCTTACAAGGCGCTTGTTCGACAGATCCTTCAGTAGTGCTCGTCAACCTGGGATCCTTTCCGGGTCCCCACTCTTCGTTGGATCTTCTCTATCTCTTGGCAGAAGAGTCCAACGAACAGTGGCACGTTTTGTCACGGGATCGGATAGTCCACACGAGAGCTTTACAGAGATACTCAACAAACTGCAGTGGCATACTCAAGAGAGGCGTTGTGTGGTTCAAATGGCTCTGAGCACTGTGGGACTCAACTGCTGTGGTCATTAGTCCCCTAGAACTTAGAACTACTTAAACCTAACTAACCTAAGGACATCACACACATCCATGCCCGAGGCAGGATTCGAACCTGCGACCGCAGCAGTCGCACGGTTCCGGACTGCGCGCCTAGAACCACGAGACCACCGCGGCCGGCAGGCGTTGTGTCTCATAGAGAGTTTTACTACTGCAATTTGGAGAGAGGAGTTTCCGGAACGAGTCGGACAACATATTACTTCCTCCCACAGACATCTCGCGAAACTATTGCGAAGAAAAAATTCGAAAAATTAGAGTTAATACAGAGACTTCTCGACAGTTAATCTACCCAGGTGCCAATCTCAAGTGAAACAGGGAAAGGTGGATTAATTAGTGGTACCAGAAACAGCTTCTGCCGCACACCGTTAGGTGACTTGAGGAGTGTGATGGAGTACTAGATGAGTCTACCCATCTTTCTGGACACTGAGGCAGCATAAGGTAGACAAGAACCTTTTGGATCCTCCTCTTCGGTCTCAGTCTCTACATCTTTTTCAGACGTTCTTGGTTTGACTGCACCACCTATTCAGTATGATGATCTGAGTGCCCATTCGGAGCACAGTTCTTCGACAAGGCCCTCCTTGCGTGAAAGAGTTCGAGGCCTACTGATCAGTGTCTTCATCTTCCAATTTGTCTCTGCCAGATGGTGGTGGGTCGGAGCGTGGAGATGAAGGTCACTGTCCGTAGATTTTCTACCAGTCTATACACGGTGACCCAGGGATCCGTCCGCTCTTCTCTCAACCAACACGTCGAGTATAATCTTTTGGCCTTCTTTTCAAGTTCCATTGTGAATTTTATATTATGATGGACGGAATTTGAATGTTCCAAGAACACTTGATGCCTTTTCGGTCCATGCAGGAACACGACAGATATGTCGCCCATTTACTGATAGGCAGACGTTGGTTTTAACTTGACGGATTCAGTTGCCTTTCCTGCAAAGTGTTTCGAGTATAGGAGCGCCTCGACAACTGGTAACATAACAGCAAAGCTCGTACCACCTGAAGAAGGCGGAAGAGTCGGTCGTCGAAATATTGTGCATAAAACGGAAACAAACTCAGCAGAACACCCGGAATCACACCATTAACCATTCGGGCCAATAGAACCTGAGACTTCATTCCCTATTCTGTTGATCAGCTCATTAATTACACATGCTATCCACCCCTGATTAGCGTCATTTATGAAACTTACTGGCAGATTAAAACTGTGTGCCCTACCGAGACTCGAACTCGGGACCTTTGCCTTTTGCGGGCAAGTGCTCTATCATTTTTTTTTAATAATTTGTATTGAAGAAACTAAAAGTACATATATATTCACTATGCAAGAGTTCTTCAAGGTACCATTCCATTTAAACATATACAAATAACTGTTAGTTAAGCAAAAAAAAATAAATACATTAAAAAGAAAAAACATTAAATACAACAAAGTATAACATATTCTGTCTTTTTGCTTTTTTTTTTTTGTCGATGCATGGGAACGTGGATAAGGGTGTTGCATCATGTGACAGGTATGCATGGTACACCCCAGCTTTGAGGGGGGTCAAGGAAGACGCTGCGGAGATAACCGGCAAAAGTTTGTCGGTAAGATGGTTTTCGGGTGAGGGTGCTATGCGAGGTCACAACTTTGTACCAGAAGTCAAGGACTGTATGCGGATCATTTTGAAAGAGGTATTCTAAAGCCAGTCCTCGAAACCAGATGAGAGTATGGTGCTTAGCAAGAGGGTAGTGAAATGTCTGGGGCAACAACAGGAAATCCGGGGTTACCGTCGTTGGCGGGGCACGGAGGTAAAAGCCCACGATTCGTTGGATGAGGAGCCATACGTTTTGTTTCAGGGGGCACGTAAGACGGTGCTCGTCGGTGTCTTCGAGCTGACAGTCAGGGCAGAGTGGGGAGGTGGCCAGTCCTATGCGATAAAGTCGACTGTTAGTCGGGAACTTTCCATAAACTAAAACATACCAGAGTGCAGACACAGACGACGGTAAAAAGGGTGCATGCACACACCCCCAAACTGTGCGCCAGTTAATGTCAAGATGCCGTAGCACCATGGGGTCGCAAGGGTTGGGCAGCATAAACAAACGATAATAATCTTTTGTACGGGGAGGACGGGTGACTGGAAGATCGGCCCGAACGTAGCTGAGTTCTATGAAACAATTGGCGACGTTGTACAATAATGGAGAAATAGGTGCCACATTGATCGGTGGATCGGGAGAAGCTGTTCGGAGGATATCTAAGAGACTACGTGTTAAGGACGGAACCTTCCCCTGCCAGTGCCGCAACAGAGTGTGGACAAAGAGTGCAGAAGATCGTTCCCGCACGTTGACAAGTCCGAGGCCACCTTTTGCAGGAGGCAATGTTAAAGTGCTGTAGCGGACTTTGAAAAGTGCCCCTGCTGACACGAAATATCCAAAGGCTGATTGGATGCGGCGGCCAAGGAGTAACGGCATTGGGAGGATCTGGGCGACGTGTACCAGTTTAGGGGCTACATACATGTTGACATAGGACACACGTTGGAGTAGGTTTAAGTTACGGTGCACTTGACCGCGGACATGGTGCCGAATCGACTGCAAAAGCCGCCGGTATGCCAGGGCCACTGTGCGGTGTGTGGAGCTCGTAAATTCGATACCCAAGTAACGAAGGGTGGTACTGACGGAGTGGGTTCGGCACCATAGCCGGGAGGCCGCGCCCAATGTGCATCATAGTCGATTTACGGACATTAAGAATGCTACCAGAAAGATGTCCATACTGGTGGATCCATTGGATGGCGTCATTGAGTTCCGTGGAGGAGCAGGTGAGAAAGAGGAGATCGTCCGCATAAGCCCTACAGTGAAAAGTGTAGTCACGCAAAGTGAGGCCCTGCAGTCTAGAGGTAAGTCCAGTGATGAGGGGCTCAAGTGCAATGGCATATAGTAAAGAAGACATAGGGCATCCTTGACGTACAGAGCGGCGTATAGGAATCGGTCCTACAAGCCTCCCATTGACTTGTACCATCGAGACGGCGGGAAGTAGTAACCGGCGAATGGCATCGACAAAAAGTAATGGGAACCCCATACGTGTCGCCACCATGAGGAGGAATGGGTGTCGAACGCGATCAAAGGCACTTGTGAAATCGACGAATACCAATGCTGCACGAAGGCGACAAACCGACGCCAGTGCAATGAGGTCACGGCATTCTCCTAGGGCTGTTTGTAAGGTGGCCCCACAACCACGTGCAGTCTGCTCAGGTGGAAGGGCCGTAGGTAAGACGGTGCGCATGCGCGCTGCTAAGAGGCGTGCATAGATTTTATAGTCTGCATTCAGGAGTGTAAGGGGGCGATATGCAGAGACATGAGACCCTCCCTTCGGTTTAGGCACAGGTAGAAGAATGCCAGTGACGAATTCAGGTGGAATTGGGAAGGATGGAGTAAAGAGTTCCTGAATCATTTCCGTCCAGCGAGGAAGCATTAACGTGGTGAACGCCCGGTAAAACTCCACTGGGAGACCATCTGGTCCTGGTGATTTGTTCTTGGCCCCTCTGTTGATCGCATCTACTACCTCTTCTGCGGTGATTGCAGACATCATGGACGTTGACTCCGCTACGGTGAGTGTCCGGTCAGGGGAAGGACGGAGATCATCAGGAATGGGCGTCGCCATCTGTTCATCATCATAAAATTGGCGATAATGTTCAGCAAAGGAGGACACCACCGCCGCCTGTGTTGTGTGGTGAACACCATAGGAGGTCGTGGTGTGGGAGACGAAGAGTCGACGTCGACGACTGTGGTCGGATGCGGCATGGATTGTGGATGGGGTTTCGTCGTGGAGGAGGTCTTGTCGTCGGGAACGCACCACGACACCATGCAGTCGTGCACGTTGAAGAGAGAGGAGACGAGCTTTGGTACGTTGTCGTTCCCTATGGGTGTCAGGTGATGGAGGGAGTGCATCGAGCTCACGGAGGACGGCGTAGTAAAAATGTGTGGTGTCTCGATGCCATGCTGCTGCTTCCTTGCCACATTGTATGAAGGCCTTTCTGATCGCAGGTTTGGCACATTTGAGCCACCAATGGAACGTGGATGTGTACTGCGGAAGGCGTCTTTCGCAAGACGCCCACGTAGTGGCAATACATTGTCGGCAGTGTGGATCATTAAGGAGGGAGGTATTAAGCTTCCAGTAACCTCTGCTGCGCCACACTGACTGAGGTGGCAGAGCCAGGGAGCAAATGACGGCGCAGTGGTCCGAGAATGCAAGGGGCCACCGTTCAGCTTGGGCGACGTCATTGCCAAGGTGGGCAGAGACATATAACTGGTCCAGTCTGCTCGCAGAATGTGCTGTATAATGGGTGAAACCGGGGGTATTGCCATGAATTTTCTCCCAAACGTCCACTAGATGAAAATCTTCGATTAAGGTGAGAAGCGCCGGGCATGGCGAATAACCAGGCATTTGGTCCTGCGGACGGAGGACACAGTTGAAATCGCCTCCCATGATAAGGCGATCATAGCGTCCAGAAAACAGGGGCGCCACGTCATGTCCGAAGAAAGTGGACCGCTGCCGACGGTTCGTGGAGCCAGACGGAGCGTAGATATTGATGACGCGCGTGTCGAAGATGGTAACAGCCATGCCTCTTCCACAGGGAAGGATTGTCGTGTCCTTGAGTGGGATTCCTTCGCGTATGTAGAAAGCCACTCCACGCCCTGATTGATCACATGTGGACGTGTATGAGTCGTAGCCGTAGACTGGTGGTAGTGTGGCAACGCGTACTTCCTGAAGAAGGGCGACGTCGACGTCAGAGGCCCGAAGCATGTCACATAGGAGTTGCAGCTTGGCTACAGTGCCGATCATGTTGATGTTCAGCGTGGCAAACCGATACGTTTGTTTCAGTGGTGGTGGACGCGCATCTACCATCACCAAAGCAAGTAAGAGAAGGGCACCGACAGGAAGTCCCGTCCCATCAGGTGCAGGGCCTCGCTTTTGATGTTAACAGGCAGCCTTGTCCGGCGGAGGCAACTCATCCGGAGGAGGGGGCGTATCTTCCTCAATCTCGTCGGCCCATGCTCCTATGCCATGGGTCCGTCCAATGTTCATGGGAATTGCGTCGTGGTGAGAGAGATCTGGAGTTGTCGGCGGGGAGACAGACGTCTCAACCGGCGCACCGATCGTTACATTGTGCGTGGCGACCTCCATAGAGGTCCCGTCCTGCGAAATGTCTTGATCATCGTGAAAGTTGTCCGCCGACCTCTGCATGGAAATGTCGGTTGGTTGGGTGTCGTCTTCGTCGTCGCGGGTGGCGACGCTTTGAGAGCCCGTGGGTGAACGGCGACGGCGTTTGCGCCTACGTGGCGAGCGTTGTTTGCGCACGTGTTCCTCAGTGTCGGACGACGGCAAGGAAGAGCGTCGACCTGGTTCGAATGCGTCGGTGGGTACAATGAAATTGTCAAACAGGTGTTGTGAAGAAGTACTGTTCTCCTCAGCGTCCGGTGCGGGAGCCTGTTCGGCGGCAAGGTTGTCAGGTGGGACGTCCGCACCGTCCATAGGTGACTGGGACGGTGGGACGTGCCGATCGGAAGGAATGGGCGACGGACTGGACGAAACTGTAGACGTGGCAAGAGCCGCTGCGTAAGTGACCGGTAGGGCGGTCATAGTGGGTGTGACGGACGCTTCCGACAACGGGAGCTGCGCGACACGTCGTTGAATGCATTCAGACCGTAGGTGACCTTCTTTCCCGCAACCGGAACAGGTTCGAGGTTGGCCGTCGTACATTATAATGGCACGGCAGCCTCCGATACGTAGATAAGAAGGCACGTGTTTCTGCAACTCGATGCGGACCTGTCTAACACCGTTTAAAACGGGATAGGCCTGAAATTGTACCCATCGTTCGGCAACATGTTCCAGAACGTTGCCATAGGGACGGAGCGCCTCGATGACGACGTCTGAAGGTAGTTCGAACGGCAGTTCGAAGATCCTTATCGTCCGTGTGCCGAGACCTGCGTGATCGACGGTAACGGGTCCGACGTTGCCGTCGGAATGGCAGAAGCGCACTCCACGTTTTGCCTCTTGAAGCACCTTGTCGCACGCCGCATCGTTGATCATTTTGACGTAGACGGTACTGCTAACTATCGACAAGTGGATACCAATTAGATCCGTTGGTGGTATCTTAACTTCATCGCGAATAAATCGTTCTACCTCCAGGGCCTTGGGTCGGGCGAAGTCGGAACAAAAGTTGAAACGTAATGTCTTCTTCCGATAGTTGTGCGCCATGGTGGTCTAGAAGGGAAAACGGCACTTACAGCGGCCGAAGTAAACACAAACACACCGTGCGTGCCTCGCCCGCAGCGCTCTGGCGCGTGACCGCCTCGCAGCACTGCCGGCGGCAGACTGTTAATCTGAGCTACCGAAGCACGACTCACGCCCGGTGCTCACAGCTTTACTTCTGCCAGTATCTCGTCTCCTGCCTTCCAAACTTTACAGAAGCTCTCCTGTGAACCAGGAGCCGGCACGGTAGCTCAGCGTGTTCGGTCAGAGGGTTAGCTTCCCTCTGTAATAAAAAAAACTGAGTTAATCGATCAACTACGAACTTAACCGGATGTCTTACGACGTCCGCCCCGAGCAGATGAAACGAACACAAGCGAACAAAATGAGGTTAAAAAAAAAGAGCAGATGGTAGAGCACTTGCCCGCGAAAGGCAAAGGTCCCGAGTTCGAGTCTCGGTCGGGCGCACAGTTTTAATGTGCCAGGAAGTTTCATATCAGCGTACACTCCGCTGCAGAGTGAAAATTTCATTCTGGAAGCGTCATTTAGTGCATCCTCTCTCTCACAATCAGAATACGTTCTTTGATTTCAAATTATTAACATGTTTCATATCTTTCTTTTTGAGCCTAAACGTAACGGTCCTTGAGATCTCTCACGTGGGTGTTTTTATGTGCGGGAAAAGTCTCTAATTTACAACTGGTGGTGCACTTTATCATGTATATCATTACTGAAACAGTTGCTCACTTTCGAAAAATATCGTTTATGATGTACGAAATTAAGTTATGTGAGAACCGCATAGCCACACCTTGCTTGTGACTGCGTCTTGACGGGCATGACCCCATATAACGGACAGAGTAAGGAAGCATCGCCTCGGGATCACACAATCATACACCATCTGCGGCTGGAGACCGGGAGCCTTTTGGTTTCCGATGCGTCCTCCCTCCCCCCCCCTCTCCACAAACCCCCCTTCACTGTAAACGAGGAAGGAAGGGAGGAAGGGCCGCTTCACTGTTCCGGTTGCTGTCTTGGATGTGCGCGAAGACCGTTAAGGCGTCAGGTAAAACGTGATTCATGTGGCCCAGTAAATCTCGTTGTGAGAATTACAATAGGGCCGGGAGTACAGTTGATCCCATCCCACCAAAAACCAGCGCCGTCCCCCCTCCCTCCCTCCCCTCACCTGTCTGTATGCCTCAACTGGTGTACGCTTCACGGTAGAGTTGGGCAACACGATTCTTTTTCCCGATTCGATTCCTACGATTCAATCTGACATTGCGAATCGATTCCTACGATTCGTTCACGATTCATTCTAGTCTGCGATGGCACGATTCGTACGGAATGCAAAAAGTTCTACATCTTACTCACAGATGGCAGGACCTGTCTGAAATTGTCAATGGGGGTTAGAATCGAACTGTGTCATGATATGATATGCCAGAAATAGTTTATTTATGAGTAAACATGCATATGACGTTACAAGTGTGATTCTCGATTTATACGTGTAATGCCTTAATTGATGAATGGTCAAGTTTGATTTGATTGCATCTATTGTTTTATTTCAGTATGCCAGGAAAGAGGAGTCGAATTGTGAGAAAGGTAGCGCAAAATTTCGTGGTATGCCAGTTTGGTTGTGTGGCTTGAACGTCTGTTTTATAGTAACAAAATCTAGCACAGAGCCAGACGTGGTTTGGCTCATATCATCCTATGTTTTTCTGTGCTAAGATGTCTTTCCAAGTCCACCCTTGTAATTCATAACGCAGCTGACAGCCCTCCCACACAGCAAATATAGCTTAACTTTCATTTCTTCTAAATACAAAGCATAGGTATTTTGCTTGTAATTTGTCTGAGAACTTGCCGCTGTCACAACTATTTACGTGAGAAGACGACACCGCCAAGAGTCAGCTTAGTTTTCACGAGTAATATTCCGGCCCACGAACTTCGAAAGCTCCTTTCTTCACACGCATCCTCCACTTGACTGCCATCTGGCGGTCGTAATCATTCGGCACGACTCGGCATGATTCGGAATGTGAAGCATAGCGTACTAACTGTAAGAACCGATGAATCGTTGGAACTTGGAATGGTCACGACTCGGAAACACGCAATCGTTCTTGCGATTCTTTTGAACGACGATTCGTCCGTATCACTATTCGATTCTTTATTTAGAGTCGTTCAAATGAACGACTCATTCACGAATCGCCACAACTCTACTTCACAGTAACATATCGGAATCGCGGTGTCCTCTCCCAAGGCAAACTGGTATGCAGTTGTGAAAACTGGCGCCTGACGTCCCGCGGCTTGACAGTAAGTTTGCACACGTTGTCACCTGGCCACTCAACAACTCGCGGCGGAGGGTACTTTCGTGCCAATGGTAGCCACTCCCTGTGAAAAGAGTAACCAGGAAAATTGCTGTCTGTATTCCTCCATATTCCCCATTCTCCTGCCGTTACGCTCACGATTTTTTCCGTATCAGGAAACTAAGTTGAAGGCAATATTATGGAAACAGATGACGGTGAACTGAGTGAGCTGATACCGCGAAAAGAACTGAACCGACCACGTAAAGAGATAAGGCGAGACAAGACATCAAAAGGTTTTTCAGAGCCCGGTAACAGGCATAGAATTTGTTGACTAGTTACATTATTTAATGAATGTTTCGGGGTATAAACTACTTCTTCAGGCTATAATTACAATACAATGAAGTCAGTGAAAGTACATATAAAAAATGAAGTTGTTTTGTACACTCTTGGCACGTGCTGTGTTCAATCGAAGAGAAAGAGAAGCGAAACCTAATATGAGAGAATATTCACTTCTTTTGCTCTAGACACAAAGAATTTTTATGTAATCATTCATCTTGTTCATATGAAGCGGCTGTCTTCTTGTGATGTGTTCAGTTGCCTCCACTGGTGTGGCTTCTAGATCTACATCTGCATCCACATCCATACTCCGCAAGCCACCTGACGGTGTGTGGCGGAGGATACCTTGAGTACCTCTATCGGTTCTCCCATCTATTCCAGTCTCGTATTGTTCGTGGAAAGACAGATTGTCGGTAAGCCTCCGTGTGGGCTCTAATCTCTCTGATTTTATCCTCATGGTCTCTTCGCGATATATACGTAGGAGGGAGCAATATACTGCTTGACTCGTCGGTGAAGGTATGTTCTCGAAACTTCAACAAAAGCCCGTAACGAGCTACTGAGCGTCTCTCCTGCAGAATCTTCCACTGGAGTTTACCTATCATCTCCGTAACGCTTTCGCGATTACTAAATGATCCTGTAACGAAGCGCGCTGCTCTCCGTTGGATCTTCTCTATCTTTTCTATCAGCCCTATGTCCGTCCCCGGCAGCTGAGTGATGCCGGCACGGAAGCTCAGCGTGTTCGGTCAGAGAGCCCGCTGGCTTCTGTAATAAAAAACTGAGTGGAAGGATCAACCACCGAACTTGAACAGGATGTCTTCCGACGTCCGCAACGACCAAACACAACGACCAATAACGACAAAAAAAAGTGGTCAGCGTGACAATATGTCAATCCTAAGGGCCCGGGTTCGATTCCCGGCTGGGTCGGAAATTTTCTCCGCTCAGGGACTGCGTGTTGTGTTGTCCTAATCATCATCATTTCATCCCCATCGACGCGCAAGTTGCCGAAGTGGCGTCAAATCGAAAGACTTGCACCAGGCGAACGGTCTACCCGACGGGAGGCCCTCGTCACACGACATTATTATTTTATCAACCCTATGTGGCACGGATCCCACACTGGTGAGCAATATTCAAGCAGTGGGCGAACAAATGTACTGTAACCTACTTTCTTCTTGCATCTTGTTGATCACTGTCCATAAACTAGTAAGGGCCAATTAAAACACATCACAATGAAGTTGAGTGTGCTGCAGAAATGAAAAGCGGATGAGAGACGCGACACCAAGATGGACAGAAGACGTTGCAAGTGCCGGGTAACATTTTGTTCGCTTTCTCGTTTCTGCTGCACAATAAACTTCATTGTGTTATAAGCGTTCCTTGCAAGTGCATGAACAGTGGTTAACGAGATTGGAGAAGCCATACCAATGGTGGCAACTGAACACACCACAAGAAGACAGATATTTCATATGAACAAAGTGAGTGATTTTTCGAAAGATAGGGGAGGAGGTACTGACAGTAGTAAAACTGTGAAGAGGGCTGGTGAGTTGTGCTTGAGTAGCTCAGTTGGCAGAGAACTTACCAGCGAAAGGCAAAGGTCGTGGGCCCGAGTCGCGGTCCGGCACACAGTTTTAATCTGTCAGGAAGAAAGCAATAAAGGAAACAAAAGAAAAGTTCCGAGTAGGTATTAAAATCCGTGGAGAAGAAATAATAACTTTGAGGTTCGCCGATGACATCGTAATTCTGTCAGAGACAGCAAAGGACTTGGAAGAGCAGTTCAACGGAATGGACAGTGTCTTGAAAGGAGGGTACAAAATGAACATCAACAAAAGCAAAACGAGGATAATGGAATGTAGTCGAATTAAGTCGAGTGATGCTGAGGGAATTAGATTAGGAAATGAGATCTTTAAAGTAGTAAAGGAGTTTTGCTATTTGGGTAGCAAAATAACTGATGATGGTCGAAGTAGAGAGGATACAAAATGTAGACTGGCAATGGCAAGGAAAGCATTTCTGAAGAAGAGAAATTTGTCAGCATCGAGGATTGATTAAAGTGTCAGGAAGTGGTTTCTGAAAGTATTTGTATGCAGCGTAGCCATGTATGGAAGTGGAACATGGACGATAACTAATTTGGACAAGAAGAGAATAGAAGCTTTCGAAATGTGGTGCTACAGAAGAATGCTGAAGATTAGATGGGTAGATCACATAACTAATGAGGAGGTATTGAACAGAATTGGGGAGAAAAGGAGTTTGTGGCACATCTTGACTAGAAGAAGGAATCGGTTGGTAGGACATGTTCTGAGGCATCAAGGGATCACCAATTTAGTAGTGGAGGGCAGCGTGGAGGGTAAAAATCGTAGAGGGAGACCAAGAGATGAATACACTAAGCAGATTCAGAAGGATGTAGGCTGCAGTAGGTACTGGAAGATGAAGAAGCTTGCACAGGATAGAGTAGCATGGAGAGCTGCATCAAACCAGTCTCAGGACTGAAGACCACAACAACAACTTTATTGCTACAGTTCATTGTACGTATGGCCCAAGTTTCATTGAGCTGTCTTACTTGGTAGTGAGTGACGCATCACGCTAAAGTTACTTTCGTACTTAAGTTTAGCACACTGGTCACTGTTATCTACATTAGAAAGAAGTAACTGTTACATGCCACCCACGGAGAAGTGCACTTTCCGTAGCAGAGTAGTTCAGGAACTGTTGAAGTCAGGTCAAATACAGAAAACTAAACTCACATTTACGGCATTTGTAGAGTCAGAGAAAGCATTTCCCAATGATGACTGGAATCTTTGGAATTCTGAATCGGTGTTAAGAGACTGGACTGTTCTCCCTGATCCACCCTGCATTCCGGATCTCGCACTTTCCTTCTTCCATCTGTTTGCCCCGACGGTGGATTTTCTCTGTAGGGAACAGTACGGTGGATGACTGGGAGGTTAATGACCGAGCGAGACTTTGGTTCCGGCGTTGGCCAGTTGAGTAGTACGACGCGGGCGCACACGCCCTGCCCTCCCAGAAAGGCGGGGGCGAGACGTCGCACTGAAGGGAGACTATGTTGAAAAGAAGGTTTTGTAGCCAAATGAGTGAGGAATAATATGGTGTACTGAATCCTGCACAAAACCAAACTTGCTTTAAAAAAAAAAATGTGTTGCATTCCATACTGAATGGTTCAAACGGCTCTGAGCTCTATGGGACTTAACATCTGAGGTCATCAGTCCCCTAGACTTAGAACTACTTAAACCCAACTAACCTAGGGACATCACATACAATCATGCCCGAGGCAGTATTCGAACCTGCGACCGAAACAGCAGTGCGCTTCCGAACTGAAGCGCCTAGAACCGCTCGGCCACAGCAGACGGCCATATTTAATCCCACTCGTATCTCAAATGTATTATCACAGAAAGTAGGTGAAGGTTAGAGGAGCAGACCGAAAACGAAACAGTTAGAAAATAAATTTATGGCACAATACGAGAAGATTTAAGCTAACGGACACATCTACCTTTCTTCGCGAGCCACCTTGCAGAGTTTTGCGGGGGTACGTCTGGTAGCACCATCATGCCCCATGTTTATTTTCCTCTTTCATTCGACAATAATGTGTGGGAAGAGCAAATGTCTATGAGCCACCACATTAGCTCCACGTTCCCGCGTTTTCTCGTCGTGGTCCTTTTCGCGAGACATATGTGGGAGGAAGGAATACACTATGTGATCAAAAGTATCCAATGACCTGTTAGTTGACATTAATATGCGGTGTGTCTCCCTTTCGCCGGCTCAGTGCTGGGGACACTTTCAATGATGTGTCTGAATGCATGTGGATGAGCTGAAGCCGATCTATATCATCTACATCTACACCCAACGGTGTGTGACTCCCAGATATTTTACAGAAGTATCTGATACCAGTGTTTGTTCCGCTATCATATAATCATACAATAAAGGATCCTCCTTTCTATGTATTCGCAATACATTATATTTGTCTATGTTAAGGGTCAGTTGCCACTCCCTGCACCAAGTGCCTATCCGCTGCAGATCTTCCTGTATTTCGCTACAATTTTCTAATGCTGCAACTTCTCTGTATGCCACAGCATCATCCGCGAAAAGCGGCATGGAACTTCCGACACTATCTACTAGGTCATTTATATATATTGTGAAAAGCAATGGTCCCATAACGCTCCCCTGTGGCACGCCAGAGGTTACCTTAACGTCTGTAGACGTCTCTCCATTGAGAACAACATGCTGTGTTCTGTTTGCTAAAAACTCTTCAATCCAGCCACACAGCTGGTCTGATATTCCGTAGACTCTTACTTTGTTTATCAGGCGACAGTGCGGAACTGTATCGAACGCCTTCAGGAAGTCAAGGAAAATAGCATCTACCTGGGAGCCTGTATTAATATTTTCTGTGTCTCATGAACAAATAAAGCGAGTCGGGTCTCACACGATCGCTGTTCCCGGAATCCATGTTGATTCCTACAGAGTAAATTCTGGGTTTCCAAAAACGACATGACACTCGAGCAACAAACATGTTCTAAAATTCTACAACAGATCGATGTCAGAGATACAGGCCTATAGTTTTGCGCATCTGCTCGACGACCCTTCTTGAAAACTGGGACTACCTGTGCTCTTTTCCAATGATTTGGAACCTTCCGTTCCTCTAGAGACTTGCGGTACACGTCTGTTAGAAGGGGGGCAAGTTCTTTCGCGTACTCTGTGTAGAATCGAATTGGTATCCCGTCAGGTCCAGTGCTCAAGTGCCAAAACCAAAGAAGGTGGTGGTCTAGAAGGAAGTTTACATTCTAACTCATCCCAAAGATGTTCCACTGAGTTTGAGTCAGGAGTCTCGGAGAGCCAGTCTAATTCAGGAATAGTATTGTCAACAAAGAATTGCCTCACAGATCCTACTTTATAATAGGGTGGACTGTGATGCTGATGCAAACACTCATCGTCTCCAAACTGTTCCTCTTACTGTACACATTACGCAGTGTTTTATAAAAAAAATGTGTTGATATCCTTCCACATTTATCGTTTCCTTAAGTGCAGTACGGGGACCACATCGTAACCGTGAAAATACCCACATAACGTAACACAACCTCCTCCATACTTCACTTCACATGGTGGAAGGTAATGTTCTCCAAGCATTTGTCAAATCTAAATCCCTCCATTGGGCCGTCACAGAGTACAGCGCGATTCATCGCACCACATCACTCGTTTCCAGTCATCCGCGGTTCAATGGTGCAGCCCCTTACACCATCTCAAACGCCTCTTTGCATTGGGCATAGAAATGCGTGGCGTACGAGCCACGATACGACTGTTGTATCCCTTTCTTCTTAACTCTCTACGCACAGCCGTTGTGCCGGTTGGGCTACTGAGAGAACTTCGGAACTCACGGGTGATTCTCTCAGCTGACGTCATGCGATACTTACAAACCACCCTCCACAATGCTCGGCGGTCGCTGTCCATCAGTACAGGAGGTCCAGCTGTTTGTTTTTCTGTGACGGTTCCGTCCTGTTTCCACAGTCGCTTCATTAACAGTCTAGTTGAGCAGCTTGAAGAGGGTTGAAAATGCCATGACGGATTTGTTGCTCATGTGATACTCGAACTCTCTGAGAAGTCTCGAGACATCTAGCGGTCAATTCCGTACTACATAGCGGTGTAAGATACTTTGCATCAGGTAGAGGATGTTGGCCGGCTGTGCCGCGAAGTTACGCTCCTTGAAATTCAACAACTCTCCTGTACTCACTGCCATTGGAGCTTGTTGAACACCTCCGTGACACTCTGGTGCCTACTAAACGATCCCGTGACGAAACGGGCCGCTCTCCGTTGCATCTCCTCTACGTTTTCCTTTTGTCCTACTTGGTCACGGTCTGGTTAAAAATGGTTCAAATGGCTCCGAGCACTATGGGACTTAATATCTTAGGTCATCAGTCCCTTAGAACTTAGAACTACTTAAAACTAACTAACCTAAGGACATCACACACATCCATGCCCGAGGCATGATTGAAACCTGCGACCGTAGCAGTCCCGCGGTTCCGGACTGCAGCGCCTAGAACCGCACGGTCACTGCGGCCGGCGGTTACGGTCCGGACTGGTAAGGAATAGTCAGGAATCGGTCGAACTAGTGTTTCGCATGCCACTTATTTCGTGGATGATTTACATAACCTTAAGATTTATTTATATATACGTACATACCCCGCAAGCCACGACATGGTGCGTGGCGGAGAGTACCTTCTCCCACTACTGGCCATTTCTTTTCCTGTTCCACTCGCATATAGAGTGAGGGAGAGACGACTGTGTGTATGCCTCCATAGGAGCCCCAGTTTTTCTTAGCTTCGCGGTCGTTACGCGAAATGTTCGTTGGCGGCAGTACAATCGTTCTGCAGTCAGCACCAAATACCACTTCTCTAAATTTTCCCTCGGAAATAAAGTCGCCTTCCCTCCACTATACTTGCGCGCTGTTCGAACTTACCGGTAACAAATCTAGGAGCTCGCCCTTGAATTGCTTCGATATCTTGCTTTAATTCGACCCGGTGCGGATCCCAAACACTGGAGCAGTACTCAAGAATAGGTCGTGTTGGCGTCAGTATGCGGTCTCCTTCAGAGCTGACGCACACTTTGCTCAAATTCTCCCAATAAACCAAAGTCGACCAATCGTTTTCGCTGTTGCATTCCTCACATGCCCGTTCCATGTCATATCACTTTGCAACGTTACACATAGGTATTTAATGGAAGTGGCTGTGTCAGGCAGCACATTACTAATACTGTATTCGAAGATTACGATATTGTTTTTCCTCGTCTTCTTCATTAACTTACTTTTTTTTTTTACATGTACAGCATGTCGCCATTCATCTCAGCAACTACAAACTTTGTCTAAGTCATCCTCTATCGTGCTACAGTCACTCAATGACGACCCCTTGCCGTGCGTTAGCCACAAACTCCTTCCCACCGTGTCCGTCATATCTGCTCGTACCTTCGTTAACAGTCTGCGGTGGGGCACGAAGTCGAAAGCTTTCCGAAAGTCTAGGAATATAGAATCTGCCTGTTGCCCTTCGAACATGGTTTGCAGGATTTCATGTGAGAAAATATTAGGCTAAGTTTCGCACTAGCGATGGTTCCTAAAACCGTGCTGATTTCTGGACAAAAGTTTTACAGCGTTAAGGAAATTCATTATATTTGATGAGATTGAATATATCCGCTTCAGTTGTCGATTTTGTTTTATTATAAACACGACTATTTTCGGGAAAAGTATATTACCATCTTCAGGTGTACAAATTTAGTAGTCATCTCCGATGTGCTCGCATCCCGTAGAGACCAGATTACACAGAGCAGTCTGGTGTCGGCTCCGTGCGACCACTTCCGAGCTAACTACTAAATCGGGACACCTGAAGATGGTAGTATACCTTTCTCGAAATCGGTCGTCTTTATAATTAAACAAAAATCACAACTGAAGTGGATATATTCAGTCCTACTATGCACCTCAGTTGCGATGCTAGGTTAACAATATTTTATGTTATATCTGAACTGAGGATATGTTCAAGAATTCTGCAGAAAATTAATGTTAAGGATATTAGTCAGTAATTTTGCGGGTCCGTTCTTTTATTCTTCTTATATACAGGGGTCACCTGCGCTTTTTTTCCAGTCTCTTGGGAGTTTCTGCTGGGTGAGAGACTCGCGACAAAGGGAAGCTAAGTAAGGGGGCAGTGCAGTAGAGTAGTACTCTTTATAAAATCAAATTGGGGCTCCACCCAGACGTGGCGACTTATTCGTTTTCAACTCTTTCTGTTGCCAGGAATGCCTGTTACTATGTCCGCCACATGGGAGTTTGTGCGATCCAGTGATTCTCAGCCTGGCATCTGTTCTTCGCACAAATAGTTTTAAGTGGTCATTCCACTGCATTTGCTCCTAGTTAACGCCAGAGCCATCGAAGAGACAATAAATAACTTGGTCGTGAGGGACGTGTGGAGATAAAAATTACAGGGGAAGAGCAAGACTTCAATATAGTAAGGTGGTTCAGATGGATGTAGGATGTACTAATTATGCAGATATGGACATATCTGCACCGGATGCACTATTGCGGAGAATTGCATCAAATGAGCTTTCACTTTGAAGACTACAACAAGGATGAAGGAAACAGAAATTGCGGTGACTTTCTATTGAATACTGAGTCTGGAAATTTACCAAAAGGCTTCGCGAGAACAAGTTCGTATTTGTTCTGTCTACATTAAGGGAGGGTTAGCGTCACAGTTTTGTATGGGCTGCATCAAACTGTTAACATTCTAGCAGCAGGTGTCTGAGTTCCTTCGGTGTCTGCTGTCATGTCTGCTTAACAATGTCTCTAAAGGCTCGACCAATATTTCAGAATGTGTTGGACGAGTCGTTTCCTTCGCAGATGCATCACTCTACAATTCTCGTCCGGTCTGTTTTCCTTACTGCTTTGCAGTGTTTCCATTTCATATCGCTTCCTAGTTATTTGACCGACGTGGCAGATCTCAAAACGCTTTTCATTATTATTGCTATCGAGTTGTTTTTAGAATTTCAGGAATAAAATTGATGAATTTATTCGTATTTTTAAAAACTTACATTCGGTAATCAAGTTGAAATAGCGACTAAATCGTTCTGTACTTTCTTATGGCTCACGTAGCATGGTACTGTCCTCTAGACAACGGCTGTCTGAGCGACCAGTCTGAGGGTGCGACGCAGAAGTTTATTACATTTTCATATTCTGTTTTTAAACTATAGCATTCACTTATTATGCATTGCAGTCTTTTTCGAAAATATTCCGGAAAATTAAGGTGTTTCGAAATGTTCCATCGTACAAAATATTCATATACCTCGGAGGAAATGTTCTACTGAAATTCAAAATTATAAAGATCAAGGAAATGTTGTCAGTACTGTATTTAATCGTCTATGATTTACGTTGTTACTCTACTATACACCAGTGATAATCAGTAAGTGAAATCATATTAAACAGAACAATTATCGAAAGCCAGTCACAAGTCAAATACATTTTGAAATTGAGACTATTCGATACTATGACGAATCCAATTTCCAAACAAGTAAAGCTGTTAAGATATAACGAAACTCAGTTCATTTGCAAATATGAAATGTTCCACGGTAAGATTTTTTGCACGACCGACAAAATATGGGTTAGTCATCCACGAGTTACACTACTCGTTTTAAAAATTTTTAGGAATTTATCTGGCTTAAAATTCTATAACTGAAGAATTAACGAAATATTCTAAATAGCTTTAGCATATGTTACAGTTCTTAAATGAGTAAAACTCGAAATATTTACAAATGGTGCACAAAATGCAACTTCATGTCTAGCAACAAGAAAAACTGTAGAAAACGGAGGAAACTACGTAAGGCGGTCTCTAGTGAGCATTCCTTCATATGATTAAAAAACCAGTCTTTAGACTGAAGTACGGAAGTATTCGTAGGTAGGCTCAACAGAGGGAAGGCCACAGGAAATGACTGGATACCAGTTCGATTCTACCAAGAGTACGCCGAAGAACTTGGCGCTCTTCCATAAGCAGTGTACCGTAGGTCTTAAAAGGAGCGAGCCGTTCCCAACGATTGGGAAAAAGGGACGGGTCGTCGAAAAGACGGACAAAACTACAGGCCTACGTCTCTGACTTTGGTTTGTTGTAAAACTTTGGAACATGTTTAATGATCACGTATTATCGCAGTTATGAAGACCGAAGATCTCCTATGTAGGAATGAACACGGTTTCGGAAAATAACGATCGAATGAAACCCAACTTGCTCTCTTCGTCCACGACGCCCAGAAAGCAATAGATACAGGCCCAGACTTCCGGGAGGCATTCGTTACAGTTCCGTACTACCGCCTAATGAACAAAATACGGAGATATGGAATATCAGATAAACTGCGTGACTGGACTGAAAAGTCACAGCCTGTCACTCTGAACAGAGAGAGGTATGATTCTGTTGTGTACAGGGAAGTCGTGGCGCTAGAAAATTATAGGTAAATGCAGAAAGATCTGCAGAAGATAGACGCTTTCCACAGAGAGTGGCCGTTGACCTTCATCATAAACAATTGTAACATATTGCGAAAGATCCCTTATTGTGTGGGTAATGCCAGACTGAGATTCTTCGGAAGAATGCTCAGGAATCGTAGTCAATCAACAAGGGAAGTAGCTTACAAAACATTCGTTCGACCAATACCTGAATATTGTTCGTCAGTGTGGGATCCGTACCAGATAGGACTGATAAAGGGAACAGTGAAATCCATGGAAGAACAGCACTTTTCGTTACAGGTTCATTTAGTAAGCACGAAAACGTTATAGGGACGCTCAGGCATCTCCTGCGGCAGACGCTGCAAGAGAGGCGATCTGCACCACGCTTGAAAGAATCAGCAGACATGTTGCTTTCTCTTACGTACATCTCGCGAAAAGAACGTCAAGATAAAATTAGAGAGATCTGAGCCGACTCAGATGCTTAGTAACAATCGTTCTTCCAACGAACCATACAAGGAAGTAACAGTGGTACACGAAGTTCCCTCCGCCACCCACCAGAAGTTTGCTTGCAGGATATACATGCAGATGCAGGCGTAGCCACAACACTCTCCCTACACGAAATGGAACAAACGCATAATGTAGGTTGTAGCGAAGGTGAATGGTCGACTTCGGTTCATCGGAAGAATTCTACGAAAGTATAGTTAGTTTATAAAGAAAGCCGAGTACAAAACACTTGTGCGACTCATTCTTGATAACTGTCTAAGTGTTGTGATCACCACCAGAGTATTACGGAAGTGCTACGTCAAATAAAAAGCGCATCTCTGGAGGGGAGGAGATGTTCTTTACGCGAAACACAGTTGAGGAAGTTTGGAGAGCCGACATTTGCGACAGACTTCAGAACGATTCTACTGCCTCCAACATACATCTCGCCTAAGGACTGTAAAGACAAGATAAAAGGAATCGGAGCTCGTACGGAGGGATACAGACAGTCGTTTTTGCCTCGCTCAATTTATGAGGGAACAGGAAGGGAAATGACTAGCAGTAGTACAAGATATTCTCCGCCATGCACCACATGTTGGCTTGGGGAATATGTATGTAGACGTAAATGTAGAGGTCGCGCCGATAAAATTCAGTAAATACGGGGTCCTGTGTGAGGAATGTAATGAGACTGCCTTTTGTATCTACCAGCGTTTTTAGTTTTTTTTTTTTTTTTTCAAACAACAATATTGTACCCTTCAAAGTTGTTCCCTTGTGCAGCTGTACACCGGCGCAGCCGTTGTTCCCCATCTCGGTAGCAGCGCTGAAATGCTGCAAGTGGTAGGGCCTTCAACATGTAGGTCACATTTTATGAATGTTCTCCAGAGTCCCAAAATGACGTCCATCTAAGACAAGAAAAAGCCACAAGAACCCAGACCAGGTGAACAGTGGCTGTGGAACAACATTACTGCCTTTTGAGATCAAAAATTCCTTGATGGAAGCGGCCGCGTGATGTAGGACATCGTCACAGTGCAGCATCCACTTGTCTGCAGTGTTCAGTCTCACTACATTTACCTTCTTTCTGAGAATTGCAAGCTCACCCATTATCCTTATTGTTAATTATAAGTCTGATCTATCAACAGCACGCACGCATTCGACGTTTCCGTCACTTTTTGAAGTTGACGGTTTCCCTGAGCGAAGTTCACCTTCAGCGTATTCTCGGCCTGCCGAAAGTGATTTGTGCCGGCCAAAAACTTGTGTTCTTGATAAGGAATGTTCCCCATGGACCTTTTCCAAATTTTCAAAGGTCACACTAGCGGATTCTCCAAGCATGCACTTGATGGCATAACATTGCTCTAAATTCCGCTGTTCCCTTTTCGGAACGCACAACGAAAACGCAAAATCACTGATGGCGCTCTCAAGAATCACGTGATGGATGTAGGAGCTGAAACTCTGACTGAGCGCCTGGAAGGGATGAACTCTCCGAGCTACATAAGTAGAACAACGCAGCGTTGCCAGATCGCTCACAGTATTGCCATTCTCATTACTTTTCTCACGCACCTCGTAACAGATCGCACTGCGGAGCACAGTCTGTCGTTCTGTTTCCACGTCCCACCTGTGAATGGAACGGGAAGCACAAATCTTGCTATGTTGGCTAAAATGGCTCAGAGCACTGTGGGACTTAACATCTATGATCATTAGTCCCCTATAACTTAGAACTACTTAAACCTAACTAACCTAAGGACTTCACACAACACCCAGTCATCACGAGGCAGAGAAAATCCCTGACCCCGCCGGGAATTGCTATGTTGTTGTGGTCTACAGTCCAAAGGCTGGTTTGATGCAACTCTACATGCTAGTCTGTCATATACAAGCCTCTTCATCACTGAGTAACTACTGCAACCTACATCCCTCTTAATATGCTTACTGTATTCATCTCTTGGTCTCCCTCTATGGTTATTATCTCCACACTTCCCTCCAGTTCCTACTAAATTGGTGATCCCTTTATGCCTCAGAGTGTGTCCTAGCAACCAATCCCTTCTTTTGCACGGGTTGAACCACAAATTTCTCTTCCCCCCAACTCTATTCAGTACCTACACATTAGTTACGTGATCTACCCATCTAATCTTCAGCACTCTTCCGTAGCACCACATTCCAAAAGCTTCTTTTCTCTCCTTGTCTAAACCGTTTATTGTCCATGTTTCACTTCCATGCATGGCTGCACTCCATACAAATACTTTCAGAAAGCACTTCCTGACACTTTGTTCAACACTCGATGTTAACAAATTCAGAAATGCTTTTCTTCCCATTGCCATTCTACATTTTATATCCTCCCTACTTCGACCATCATCAGCTATTTTGCTTCCCATATAGCACAACTCATTCACTACTTGAAGTATCTCATTTCCTAATCTAATTCCCCCAGCATCACCTGATTTAATTCCACTACATTCCATTACCCTAGTTTTACTTTTGCTGATGTTCATCTAATATCCTCCTTTCAAGACTCTGTCCATTCTGCTCAATTGCTCTTCCAGCTCCTTTGCTGTCTCTGACAGAAATACAATGTCATCGCCAACTCTAAAAGTTTTTATTTCTTTTCCTTGACTTTACTTCCTATTCCGAATTTTTATTTGTTTCCTTTACTACTTGCTCAATATACCGATTGAAGAACATCACAGATAGGCTACAATCTTTTCTCAGTCCCTTCCCAACCACTGCTTCCCTTTAATGCCCCCCAACTCTTACAACTGCCATTTGGTTTCTGTGCAAATTGTAAACAGCCTTTCGCTCCCTGTATTTCACCCCTGCCATCTTTACAGTTTGAAAGAGAGTATTCCATTCAAGCTTCCTATAAGTCTACAAATGTTATAATCGTAGGTTTGTCTTTCCTTAACCTATATCCAATGAGAAATCGTAGCATCACTATTGCCTCCCGTGTTCCTACATTTCTCCGGAATCCAAACTGATCGTCCCCGAGGTCAACCTCTACCATTTTCTCCATTCTTTTGTAAAGGATTCGTGTCAGTATTTTGCACCCGGGACTTATTAAACTGGCCGAGGGGTTCTAGGTGCTTCAGTTTGGAACCGCTCGACCGCTACGGTCGCAGGTTCGAATTCTGCCTCGGGCATGGATGTGTGTAATGTCCTTAGGTTAGTTAGGTTTAAGTAGTTCTAAGTTCTAGGGGACTAATGCCCTCAGCTGTCAAGTCCATAGTGCTGAAAGCCATTTGAAATATTTGAACTTATTCTGATAGTTCGGTAATTTTCACATCTCTCACCACCTGCTTCCTTTGGAATTGTGATTATTATATTCTGCTTGAAGTCGCAGAGTATTTCGTCTGTCTCATATTTCTTGCTCACCACGTGGTAGAGTTCTGTCATGGCTGGCTCTCCCAAGGCTGTCAGTAGCTCTAACGGAATGTTGTCCACTCCTGGGGCCTTGTTTCGACTTAAGTCTTCCAGTGCTTTGTTAGATTCTGCACGCAGTATCATATCTACCTTCTCATCTTCCTTTACGTCCTCTTCCCTTTCCATAACATGCTTTCAAGCACATCCCCTGGTGTAGAGCTTCTACATGCTCCTTCCACCTTCCTACTCTTCCTTCTTTCCTTAGAACTAGTTTTCCATCTGAGCTCGTGATATTCATGTAAGTGGTTCTCTTTTGTCCAAAGGTCTCTTTAATATTCCGGTATGCAGTATCTATCTTACTACTAGTGACACATGCTTTTACATTCTTACATTTGTCAACAACAACAAAAAATGTTCAAATGTGTGTGAAATCTTATGGGACTTAACTGCTAAGGTCATCAGTCCCTATGCTTACACACTACTTAACCTAAATTATCCCATGGACAAACACACACACACACACACCCATGCCCGAGGGAGGACTCGAACCTCCGCCGGGACCAGCCGCAGCGCAGCGCCTTAGACCGTTCGGCTAATCCCGCGCGGCTTGCATTTATCCTCTAGGCATTCCTCCTTAGTCATTTTGCACTTCCCGTCGATCTCATTTTTAGACGTTTGTATTTCCTTTCGCCTGCTACATTTATTGCTTATTTGTATTTTCTCCTCTCATCGATTTAGTTCAATATCTCTTGTGTTACCCAATTATGTACATTACTGACCATTAAAATTGCTACACCACGAAGATGACGTGATACAGACGCGAAATTTAACCCACAGGAATAAGATGCTGTGATATGCAAATGGTTAGCTTTTCAGAGCATTCACACAAGGTTGGCGCCGGTGGCGACACCAATAGTGTATATTAGCCCTCGTCTTTTTACCTACTTGATTCTCTGTTGCCTTCTCTATTTCGTCTCTCAAAACTACCCATTCTTCTTCTGCTCTATTCCTTTCCTCTGTTCTTGTCAACCGTTCCCTAATGCTCTCTCTGAAACCCTCTAAAACCTCCGGTTCCTTCAGTTTATCCAGGTCCCATCTACTTAAATTCCTGTGTTTTTGCAGGTTCTTCAGTTTTAATCTGCAGTGGTCAATAAATTGTGGTCAGAGTCCCCATCTGCTCCTGGAAATGTCTTACAAATGATTCTTAAACCAAGTGTTAGCTATGATTAAATTATGCTCTGTGAAAAGTTCTACCAAGCGGCTTTCTCATTCTTTCCTTTCCCCCAGTCCATACCCACCGACTACTCTTCCTTCTGTTCCTTTTCCCATTATCGAATTCCAGTCCTCCATGGGGACTGTTAAACTTTAGTCTCTCTTAACTGTCGGAATAATTTATTTTATCTCATCATACTTCTCATCAGTCTCTTCAGCAGCTGCAGTGTTATTGGCATATAAACTGTTACTACTGTGATGGGTTGGGCTTCGTATCTATCTGGCCACAATAATGCGTTCTTTATGCTGCTCACAGTAGCTTATCAGCATTCCTATTTTTTTTTACTCATTATTAAGCCTAATCCTGCATTATCCCTATTTGTGTTTTTTATTTATAACCCTATATTCACCTGACCAGAGCCCGGTTCTTCCTGCCACCGAACTCGATTAATTTCCACTGTATCTAACTTAAACCTATGCATTTCCCTTTTTAAAATTTCTAACCTACTTGCCCGATTAAGGGATTTAACATTCCTCTCTCCGAACCGTAGAACGCCGGCTTTGTTTCTTCTGATTACGACGTCCTCCTGAGCAGTTCCCGCCCGGAGATCCGAATGGGGGACTATATTTTACCCAAGAGGATTGCATCATCATTATACCATACAGCAGAGGTGCATGCGCTCGGGAAAAATTACGGCTGTAGTTCCCCCTTGCTTTCAACCGTTCGCATTATCATTACAGCAAGGCCGTTTTGGTTGATGTTTCAAGGCCAGATCAGTCAATCATCCAGACTGTTGCCCCTGAAACTACCGAAACAGTTGCTGCCCCTCTTCAGAAACCACACGTTTGTCTGGCCTCTTCAACAGGTACCCCTCCGTTGTGGTTGCGCCTACGGTATGTCTCTATGTAACTCTGAGACACGCAAGCCTCCCCACCAACGGCAAGGTCCATGGTTCATAGGGGGAGAAATGTTGCTATATGATACAATAAAAAGCGCCTTCTGCCATGTACTTGACAGTGATTTAAGGAGTTCCAATTTCCGTCTACACTCCGCAACCCACCTTAAGGTGTGTAGCGGAGAGTAGTTCTATTACATCTATATTTTACCTCTCCCGTGTTCAATCCGCGATTGGTACGTGTGATGAATTGCAGTTCCTAGAGATTTATTCAATGAATCGTACTGTAGCATCTGTTTTTCTTACTATTTGTTTTATGTGGTCAGTCCACTTTAATTCACTCCGGACTGTTACTCATTGGTATTTTGCTGTTGTTACTGTTCCTATAGATTTCTCGCCAATTGAGTAATCGGAAATTATTTCTGCCTATTTACGCACAATTCGTTTTATTTACTTACGGTCAGCTCCAACTGCTAGCCTTTGAACCACTCGGCGATCCTCTGCAGGTGTTCCTACATTTCTCCACAGTATTCTGGCGTCGCAACCTTTGTAAAGACAACTGCATGTCCTCGGAATTGCCTGATGGAGCAAGAGATATTGTCCACTATATCACTGAAATGTGTGCATGGGGTATTTGGCGGTATCCCCCTTCTAGGGAGTTGGTCGCCTGGTGCAGATCTTTTCATTTCACGCCACTTCGGCGACTTCGGCAGTAGGTACTGGGAGATGTGGAAGCTTGCACAGGATAGAGTAGCATGGAGAGCTGCATCAAATCAATCTCAGGACTGAAGACCACAACAACAACAACGCAATCTCACACTACTCCTTAAATTACCATAACACCTGTCGACTTTGTTCCGTTACGAACGACATATTGAGCCTATCTGTTCCGGATACAATCACAAATGTGGACTGATTCCCGGCAAACTTATTTTTTGTACACTAAACTGTTCCAATTGCCTTCCGGAAGTCAAGAAGCATTGCACCGATTGGAGCTACGGCGCTCTGGGTGTAATGGACAAACAGAGTGATCTCTGTTTGCAATCTCCATGTTGATTTTTCATGGCAGACATTATCGCTCTCCCAAAATGTCTTAAGGCGTGGCTATAAAACATACACTCCTGGAAATGGAAAAAAGAACACATTGACACCGGTGTGTCAGACCCACCATACTTGTTCCGGGCACTGCGAGAGGGCTGTACAAGCAATGATCACACGCACGGCACAGCGGACACACCAGGAACCGCGGTGTTGGCCGTCGAATGGCGCTAGCTGCGCAGCATTTGTGCACCGCCGCCGTCAGTGTCAGCCAGTTTGCCGTGGCATACGGAGCTCCATCGCAGTCTTTAACACTGGTAGCATGCCGCGACAGCTTGGGCGTGAACCGTATGTGCAGTTGACGGACTTTGAGCGAGGGCGTATAGTGGGCATGTGGGAGGCCGGGTGGATGTACCGCCGAATTGCTCAACACGTGGGGCGTGAGGTCTCCACAGTACATCGATGTTGTCGCCAGTGGTCGGCGGAAGGTGCACGTGCCCGTCGACCTGGGACCGGACCGCAGCGACGCACGGATGCACGCCAAGACCGTAGGATCCTACGCAGTGCCTTAGGGGACCGCACCGCCATTTCCCATCAAATTAGGGACACTGTTGCTCCTGGGGTATCGGCGAAGACCATTCGCAACCGTCCGCCTCCATGAAGCTGGGCTACGGTCCCGCACACCGTTAGGCCGTCTTCCGCTCACGCCCCAACATCGTGCAGCCGGTCTCCAGTGGTGTCGCGACACGCGTGAATGGAGGGACGAATGGAGACGTGTCGTCTTCAGCGATGAGAGTCGCTTCTGCCTTGGTGCCAATGATGGTCGTATGCGTGTTTGGCGCCGCGCAGGTTAGCGCCACAATCAGGACTGCATACGACCGAGGCACACAGGGCCAACACCCGGCATCATGGTGTGGGGAGCGATCTCCTACACTGGCTGTACACCTCTGGTGATCGTCGAGGGGACACTGAATAGTGCACGGTACATCCAAACCGTCATCGAACCCATCGTTCTACCATTCCTAGACCGGCAAGGGAACTTGCTGTTCCAACAGGACAATGCACGTCCGCATGTATCCCGTGCCACCCAACGTGCTCTAGAAGGTGTAAGTCAACTACCCTGGCCAGCAAGATCTCCGGATCTGTCCCCCATTGAGCATGTTTGGGACTGGATGAAGCGTCGTCTCACGCGGTCTGCACGTCCAGCACGAACTCTGGTCCAACTGAGGCGCCAGGTGGAAATGGCATGGCAAGCCGTTCCACAGGACTACATCCAGCATCTCTACGATCGTCTCCATGGGAGAATAGCAGCCTTCATTGTTGCGAAAGGTGGATATACACTGTACTAGTGCCGACATTGTGCATGCTCTGTTGCCTGTGTCTATGTGACTGTGGTTCTGTCAGTGTGATCATGTGATGTATCTGACTCCAGGAATGTGTCAATAAAGTTTCCCCTTCCTGGGACAATGAATTCACGGTGTTCTTATTTCAATTTCCAGGAGTGTATACATGTATTCCTCTTGAGGTTCAAGCTGAGTCTTTCGTTGCAAATAAATTTGTTATTGGAAAGGCTCCGCCTTTCTCTTTCTTATATAGTCGTGTTGCTCTAAACTTACAGTACCACCAGTGGGTTTATGTTTGCTTTCTTATTAACACATGCTATGGTTTCTGTGGCTTTTTGTACTTTGCGTTATAGCTCACAAACTGAAAAACAAAAGCAGCTACAATGCAAAGTACAGAAATCCGCAGGATCCACAGTATGTGTTAAACCCACTCATGGAGCTGTAACTTAAGGAAAAAACGACTGCACAAAAAAGTTGGAAAATCATAGTTGCTGACAGTGATGTTAATCAATTTATTGCACAACCATTTTCAGTCATTAACAGAGCATCATCGAGTGCATTGTGAAATCGTAACCAGATGTGTCCCAACTTATAATCACTAACGACCATGTCCTTTTAACACGTGATCACCAAGCCTGTATGGCTTACGAGCACACGTGTGTTGGCCGTGTGTTGTCGTCCGTAGCCCGTACGAGCGCAGCTTTTCCATTCGCTGAAAGTGTTTTCGCGCATGCTGCGCGACCGAATAGCAGTAGTAGTTTACATTTTGTCCACCAGATGTAGCAGGGAGTCGATTTACAAGTCTGCCTCCACTCAACATGTTATAAGGACATTAGACAGTAGCTTTCAGAACTGTCATAAGGCGCCTACTAACAAGCTTCAAAACAAGCAATGTGAAGCAAAAGGATAATATTTTGAACAAGGGCCTCATTCTAGCACTAGAATGGAAAAATGAATGTGCTGTGTATGTGCCTCTCCAGAAAACATCAGGCAACTGCCAAAGATGTCTGTGTACGTTCAAAAGGAGGTTTCACAGCAACAATAAAGCTAACCATTGTCGTACATTATAACATTAACAAGACTTGTGTAAGCCACGTCAATCAACTTTGGAGCTACCTGTTCGCAAACAAAATAATGAAGTGGGAGGAAAACTTTTCTTTCATGTTATCGTAACATCTACTGTGAATGGTTTTATTTTGCACAAGGGTGTCACCAAGCAAAACATTACTCTGGTGGAATATACAAAAAAAAAACGTTGCATGAGCTTCGTATCTGCAGGAACAGACATTCGATCATTGGAACGAACACCAACCACTACCCTAGACAGGAACTGCGGTCGCAATTTTTCAAAAAATTGTTCAAATGGCTCTGAGCACTATGCGACTTAACATCTGTGGTCATCAGTTGCCTAGAACTTAGAACTAATTAAACCTAACTAACCTAAGGACATCACACACATCCATGCCCGAGGCAGGATTCGAACCTGTGACCGTAGCAGTCGCGCGGTTCCAGACTGAGCGCCTAGAACCGCGAGACCACCGCGGCCGGCCACAATTTTTCAGAAAAAGTATTACCCACTACCAAAACGTTAACGTCACGTGGTCCTTTGAAGTTTGCTCTGACAAAGGAAAGAAAGAGAGTGGTGGGTCAGTAAGGAACGAAAGCAGATGCTGGTGCAGGGACTGAAACGTGTGACTTCGTGTACCTCGATGTTCTCAAGGCAACCGTTTGGAAGTAAACTACGTCTAAATTACATGTAATCATTTTCTGTCATGAAATATAAAATAAATACGCACATGTGAGACAATTTTTTGTTTCCATTTCAGCCTGAAAACTTTGTGAGCTTTTTCATGTTTTTGGCGCAACTTTAATACAGCACTGTCGGTGCAGAAACCAAAACACTGCGACCACTGCGCCCCTCGACGTTGGATGCCCCCTGTTGGCGCTAACCAAGTACGTGAGCGAGCAGATGCGGACGGGATCACCCTACCGTAGACGTGGGCTGCAAACGGGGGAATAAGTTGAGATAAGCGAGTTTGGCAAAGGGCATACCATTATTACGCAGAACCTGTACGAGTATCTCGGAAACGGCGAAGCTCGTCGAATGTGCACGTGCTACTATCGTGAGCATCAATGGAAAGAGGTGGAAGGACAGTGAAGCTAGAACTAGGCAGTAAATGGTTAGGCGTCCACGACTGTTCACAGAACGTGGGGTTCGCAGACTTGTGTGCTATGCAAAGTACGACAGATGGTGGTCTGTGGCATCTCTGCCGAAAGAGCACAATGCTGGAGCGCGCACAAGTGTTTCGGAGCTCACCGTCCATCGTACACAGTTGAACGTGGAGCTCCGCAACAGACCACCTCTACGTGTTCACATGTTGACCCAACGAATTCGTCAACTACGATTGCAGTGGCCACGGGAACACCGGGATTGCACCGTCGGTCAATGGAAACGTGTCGGCTCTCTTGGTGAGCAACATTTTCGGTGCGCAAAATCGATGTTCGTCTCCACAGACGCCGTTACCGACGTGAACGGCGGCTCGAAACGTCGAAGGCGCCACGGACGCAGCCTGATGGGAGCAATATTACAATGTGGAAGACATTCTGCTGCGCTCGCATGGGACCTTTGGTAGTAACCGAAGACACGCTGACAGCTGCGAACCACCCACATGCCTTCATGCTTGATGCCTTCTTTGACGGCTATGTCATCTTCAGCAGTATAATTCTTCGTGTCTCGAGGCCAGACCGCTGCTACAGTGGTTTGGCGAGCATTGCAGTGAATTCATGTTGATGTCTCATCGACCAAATTTGCCTCATGTAAATCCTACGGAACCCGTCTGGGTCACTATCCGCCGCTTTCACCGTGTTTCGCAAATCAGCGGACCGTTCGTAGACATCTAATGCCACATACCTCCACAAAACCTACCAACAAACTGTCGGATCCCTGATACGTAATATCAGTCATGCATTTCGTTCGAAAGACGGAGAAACAAGCTGTTAAGCATTTGCTCATAATGATTTGGCCCATTAGTGTACATAAAAGCAAACATATTTCTCAATCTACAAATATGTGGTTTAAAATGACACTAGATGTGTGAATGTTGTGTAATTATTATTTAAATTTACTCGAAAACTGCCAGTTGACCCACGCAGTCGAAGAGGAGAGATAGCAGTGTTGAAGGTGTTGATTATAATTCAGTAGCACATACAGGATGTCCCAGGTAGAATCACCATTAATGAACGTAAAGATCATTCGAAGCCAAAAATCCCAGTAAACATACACTGTACACTGCATTTGTACCTTAAGATCTATGAGAACGTGTTCATCTTCGATACTGTGAAACAAATCTCCTCAACTGCAAGCACATTGTTTTCGATGTTTTGGAAGGATGTAGTACGGACCCAAACAAGGAAATTGTTTGTAGTAAACAGCGGTTCTATAATGCACATCTTTAGATCTATGAGCACTCGTCCTGTAGAAGGGATGTGTTTCACAGTAGCGAAGATGAAGAAGTGCTCATAGCCGAGAAGGTATGTACTTTACAGCCCCTCTTTATTGGATATTTTTGTTCGTTCTGATCCGTACTGACGCCTCACAAATATGGAAAGCAAAGAGCTTACTGTAGAAGAAACTTAATTCGTTCAGAAAATGGTTCAAATGGCTCTGAGCACTATGGGACGTAACATCCATGATCATCTGTAGCGTAGAACTTAGAACTTACTAAACCTAACTAACCTAAGGATATCACATAACACCCAGTCATCACGAGGCAGAGAAAATCCCTGACCCCGCCGGGAATCGAACCCGGGCACGGGAAGCGAAAACGCTACCGAACGACGACAAGCTGCAGACAAACTTAATTCGTAGTATCGAAGATAAAGAAATATTTATAGCTCATGTGGTATGCATTTTGAGGTTATTTTTACAAGATTAGACATCATTATTGTCAAGGACTTGGACACAGCATTACTGGACACTAAATGTGCTCCTTATTTATCGTTAAATGGAGATGTTGGCTTGTGCCATCATGATTGCTAGTGGTTATCAGGCGTCACACATCTGATGACGATTTCATAATACACCTGAAGATGGATGGTTGTCTAATAAATTGGTTAATACAGATGTGTGCATCCATGATTCTTCAACAGTTTTTACAAGCTGTAAATCATCGCCACCTCAAAATAATGTAGAAAAAATTGTGCTTGGTCAAGGATGAACTGACTCAAAAACGAATTCGCAAATATAGATGGCTGTGAGACTACAAATTCTGGCTCCCGAGTGATGTTACACTTCGGGCAGCCTGCTGAACTGCAGGGCCGTAAGCCGTCGTCACACGGACCGTGCATCCGAACGCTGAGCGTTGAGGGTGACGAGTTTCTGAAATCATAGTGTGGAATAGCACGTTCGGGAGTCTTTCTGAACGTGCAGAGCAATATCTGGCATGTCAGATATTCTGAGCGTGTGTCTGAGCGTTGACCAGTGAGATGGCACAACGCCACCTAAGTCACACGCAGGCCGTCTCCCTTCAGTACAGAGTTGTGAGGCGCCATATTGGTGTTCATATCAAGCCTGTATGTACATATGCCATTTCTGAGCACCAGCAAATTGAGAATCACTGGAAAACCCGTTGTTAGTTGTGTGATTCGTTCCAATAAAATTATGAGAAACATCATATTCATGGGAAAAGAATTATTGTAACTTGCGTATTATGAGAGGAGGCTAGTTGAAGGCAGCGACACACTGAAGATACACAAAAACGCATTGTTCTTGGTACAATTTGTTACAATTAAATTTCAATTAGTAACATAATTCTCTACGATTAACGGTTTTAACAAGTGGTAACACAATATGACTAAGTAAACATGCGGAGTTTGGGGTAGCCACACATGAAAAATAAATCAGTAGTACAGCAGATACAAGAATATGGCGACAAACATCTGGTGTCTGATATAAAGGAACATCTTGAACTCCCTATGGATGCGTTTAGAAGGCTGGAACTGACAAAAATAACAAGGCAGTGAAGTATTTTGCGATGTCGCTGTTCAGGACTGCTCTTCTGTCCACGTAATTTACTCTGGAAGGAACACACATCAAGGATTTACTGAATGATTAATTTGGGTCTGGGAAATAATGATCAGGAACCGGCTGCAGAAGAAGAAAATGTGCTGCTGGACTGCCACCAGTTGAAGGTGACAGTGAAGGTGCTAAATTGTACTACTGCTAAAGACTCATTCTTTGAATGCTGTAATTTACGACTGCAATTATCTGTCACCTTATTTACGTCATTTAATTGTAGCCATTTTTGTTACTGTTTTTGTGGAATAATAAAAAATAATAAAAGAAGTGCAATGGGTAGTGTGTCTGTCCATGAAGGACTTCTTGTTGGGGCGGTGGTTCGCGTCTTAACACTTCCAAATTTTTTTTCCTAACATTCGCTTTTACTAGCTTCTGATACTTTATTATTAGTTTAATATAAGTATATGCTATAATATTTGATGTTATGTAAATATAAGATCACCTTTGTTTTAGGGGTGACTTTGTTCGATTGGCTTAATCTGCAGGACAGCTTGCACTACTTGTGTAAAGTTATTTTGGTCATTTTTCTTTTACGCTTCGTAATTCACATGTTGCAAAGATTCTGCTACTGGGTAGGAAAAGTGATCGAGTAAGCCTGACCTTGGGGTTTTACTAAAATTTGGGAATGATGAAATAATGTTTATCTTATGCTGAGAAGTATTCCAAATTTGTACCGCGCTGTTTGTAATGGAACTTTTATACGCCAGTGTTCTTATTGATTGGACATGGTACTTTCCTTTTCGTGGACGATGGAGAAAATGTGCTTTTTAATAGAGCTAACGTGGGAATTTTAAGCGCGCCCGTTGAGTAAACTGTGGTGTCACCGCCAGACACCATACTTGCTAGGTGGTACCCTTTAAATCGGCCGCGGTCCGTTAGTATACGTCGGACCCGCGTGTCGCCACTATCAGTGATTGCAGACCGAGCGCCGCCACACGTCAGGTCTAGAGAGACTTCCTAGCACTCGCCCCAGTTGTACATCCGACTTTGCTAGCGACGGTTCACTGACTTCTACGCTCTCATTTGTCGAGACGATAATTATCATAGCCTTCAGCTACGTTATTTGCTACGACCTAGCAAGGCGCCATTATCCGTTACTATTGATATTGTACAATATGTACCGTCCAGACCGACGTTCGTCATTAATGGATTAAAGTTAAGTATCCCACCAGCTACGTCCGTTGTTTCTAAATTCTAATTTCCTTGTCTCGTTCCAGACCTCACGCCAGCCTGCGTGAGCTAAATCGCGTGCCTTTCGGCCTCCTCTAGTAACACGGTGTTGGTTCTCCTGCCAACCACAACATAAACAGTGTGGTTTACGAACTAGAAGCATCCCTCAGCAGCACGTCGAACTTGGCACGCTCAACGTTATCGTTCGAGAGCACGGTCCGCGCGCGCGGTAGCCTGAGGGCCCGAGGTGCAACACCTCAAACTGGACTTCGCACAGGAGAGTGCAGTTGAGACAAACTTCCCGGTCGATGGACTGTGCTTTTAGACACTCTGTTGCCCCCCATACAAAGCGGGGATCCATTGCAGTCTCGTGCGTGTGAGCGAGAGCGAGGACCGTTAAAGGGCGTCAGGTAAAACGTGATTCCCGTCGCACTTGCAGGGCCTGCAGGCTGGCTACCTGCTCTGCCAGGTCCAGTGGGGGAGCCGGCGGCTCCCAGGCTACCCGCTGCTACCTGAGCGTGAAACGACTGCTGCAGCGGCCGGCAGCTGGCGCCGCGCCGGCCCCGCTCGGCTTTTTGTCGGCCTACCGCACTGTGCGCTCCTCACGGCTGCCCCGAACACCACTCTCACCACAAAGAGAATCACCCAACGACAAGATATGCTGCCGCTCTCCAATTCATCCTGGTTTAACGGTCTCGATTTGAAGTACCAAACCGTGCATCCTTACGTGAGCCGTCGGCACACGGAACGTGTTTTTGAACGTCAGCGTTGAGCTTGTCGAGTTCAACAACGTGCTGTTGGACGCTCAGAAACGTTGAAACCTGTCCGTACGGTACGTGTGCCTCAACGTGGTATACGCGATCGCAATGCAAACCAGCGGCAGTTGAGGGATGTTTCTAGTTCGCAAATCACACTGATTACTCAACGGGCGAGCGTAAAATTCACACGTTAGCTCTATTAAAACGCACGTTTCCTCCTTTGTCCAAGCAAAAGGAAAGTACCATGTCCAATAAATAAGGACACAGGCTTATAAAAGTTCCATTACAAACAGTGCGGTACAAATTTGGAATGCTTCTCCGCATAAGATGAACGTTATTTCATCATTCCCACATTTTAGTACAATCACAAGGTCAGACTTACTTGATAACTGTTCGTACACAGTAGCAGAATCTTTGCAACATGTGAATTACGAAGCGTAAAAGAAAAAGGAGCAAAAGATCTATATACAAGTAGCGCAAGCTGTCCTGTAGATTAAGCCAATCGAATAGTCACCCCTCAAAAAAAAAGGAACGTATATTTACGTAGCATCAAATATTATAGTATATACTTATATTAAACTAACAATAAAGTGTCAGAACCTAATAAAAACGAGAATCTTAAGAACAAAATTTGGGAGTATCAAGTAGCGAACCACCGCCATCAATAAAATTCTGGTATGGGGAGAGTGATACTACTAATTACGCTAAACCAACAACACATCTAGTGTCTCTAATCTCATTATGTTACCCCATGCTGAAAACCATAATCGTAGACATCTTACTAATCGAAATTTAATTATAACAAATTGTACCAAGAAGAATGCGTTTTGGGTGGATCTTCAGTGTCTCGCTGCCTTCAAATAGCCTCATCTCATAATACCCAAGCTACAACAATTCTTTTGCCACAAATATGATGTTTCTCATTATTTTATTGGAACGAATAACGCAGATGAATGGGTTTTCCAGTGATTCTTAATTTGCTGGTGCTCAGAAACGGCATATATACATGTTGACTTGAAATGAATGCCAATATGACGCCTTACAACTCTGAACTGAAGGGAGATGGCGTGCGTGTGACGTAGGTGGCATTGTGACCTCCCATTGACAACGCTCAGACGCACACTCAGAATATCTGACATGCCAGATATTGCTCTGCACGTTCGGAAAGACCCCCGAACGTACTATTCCAAGGTATGACGTCAAAAACTCGGCACGCTCAACGTTCGGATGCACGGTCCGTATGCCGACGGCTTAAGGCCGTCGGCACACAGAACGTTTTTTTGAACGTCAGCGTTGATCTTGCCGAGTTCAACAACGTGCTGTTTAACGCTCAAAAACGTTGAAACCTGTACATACGGTATGTGTGCCTCAACGTGGTATACATGATCACAGCGCTCTCCAGCGGCAGTTGCAGCTCTCGCTGGCTTGCAAGTCACCCTGTTTTACGAAATGGACGGGCGTAAAATACCTGCATTATCACTACTGAAACGCACACGTGCTGCTCGTGTTGTTCTGTCCGTAGTGCACATACAGGGTGACATTCATTGAACTATATGACATAAAATCGTCATACCTTCAAACTCCAGATTTGGCAGGAGGTCGTGATGGGAATTAGTACGGTTTGTTTTAGCGACGAAGCCGACTTTCATTTGGATGGGTTTGTCAATAAGCAAAATTGGATCATTTGAGGAACTGAGAATCCGCATTTCGTGATCGAGAAGTCTCTTCACTCTCAACTGTGTGGTGTGCAATGTTCAGTCACGGAATAATCGGTGCAATATTCCTCGATGGTACAGTCAACACCGAACAGTACATGAAGGTTGACGAAGATGATGTCATCCTCATTATCCAAAGTGGTCCTGATTTCCACGAGATGTGGTTCGTGCAAGACAGAGCTCGACCCCATCAAAGCAAGAGAGTGTTTGATGTCCTGGAGGACCGCATTCTGGCTTTGGGATACCCAGAGGCCACTGGCTTGGACCTCGATTGTTCACATATTCCCCAGATCTGCACATGTGCGACTCCTCTTTGTGGGGCTATATTAAAGGCAAGGTGTACAGCAAGCAATAACCCCAAAACCTTTGCTGAGCTGGAAACAGCCATTCAGAAGATCACAGACAGCATCGATGTTGCGACACTTCAGTGGGTCACGCAGAATTTCGCTATTGCGCCACGTCATCGCCAATGATGGCATGCATACCGAACATGTCATAGCCTAAATCTGCATATCTGTAGTGACGTTTACGTGTTGAGTAAAGTGTGTGCACGCCGCACTTTGTAACTAATTTGCGTTACATTTCATATAGTTCAATAATTGTCACCCTGTACATACAAATTTCAATATCCATGAACATAGTATAAGGCGAAAAGAAAGTATGGACTTCCGTGTCCGGTCACTAAGGACATCGGCCTCAAACTTTTGCATTACAAACAGTTAGATACAAATTTGCAGTAGTTCTCCATGTAAGATATAAATTATTTCATCATTCTCACTTTTTAGTTAAACCCTAACGTCATTCTTACTTGATCACTGTTTCTATTCAGTAGCAGAATCTTTACAACATATCAGACTCTAAACTTGAAACAAGAAACTGCAAAATACCTTAGGGAGCGTAGTGCAAGCCGTCTTGCAGGTAAGGCCAGTCAAAGAAATTCACTCCTCACAAAGAACGAACTTATATTTACACAAGATCGAGTATTAGAGAATATTCTTCTATTAAACCAAGAAGTAAGGATCAGAACCTATTATAAAATGCCAAGTATAGTAAAGAAAATATTTGAACGCAATGTGGATGCGAAGCAGCCATGGACCATTTGTTGTACACTAATGTGCCACACTACTCGCTATCCTACAGCTGTGACACGATTCACGACTATATTCTGTACACTAATGGCCATTAAAATTGCTACACCAAGAAGAAATGCAGATGGTAAATGGGTATTCATTGGACAAATATATTATACTAGAATTGAGTTGTGATTAGATTTTCACGCAATTTGGGAGCATAGATCCTGAGAAATCAGTACTCAGAACAACCACCTCTGGCCTTGATATGCCTGGGCATTGAGTCAACCAGAGCTCGGATGGCGTGTACAGGTGCAGCTGCCCATGCGGCTTCAACACGATACTACACTTCATCAAGAGTAGTGACTGGCGTATTGTGACGAGCCAGTTGCTCGGCCACCATTGACCAGACGTTTTCAATTGGTCAGAGGTCTGGAGAATGTGCTGGCCAGGGCAGTAGTCGAACATCTTCTGTATCCAGAAAGGCCCACACAGGACCTGCAACATGCGGTCGTGCATTATCGTGCTGGAATGTAGGGTTTCGCAGGGATCGAATGAAGGGTAGAGCCACGGGTCGAAGGACATCTGAAGTGTAACGTCCACTGTTGAAAGTGCTGTCAATGCGAACAAGAGGTGACCGAGACGTTAACCAATGGCACACCATACCATCATGCCGGGCGATACGCCAGTATGGCGATGACGAATACACCCTTCCAATGTGCATTCACCGCGATGTCGGCAAACACGGATGTGACCATCATGATGCTGTAAACAGAACCCGAATTAATCCAAAAAAATGACGTTTTTCCATTCGTGCACCCAGGTTCGTCGTTGAGTACACCGTTGCAGGCGCTCCTGTCTGTGATGCAGCGTCAAGGGTAACTGCAGCCATGATCTCTGAGCTGATAGTCCATTCTGCTGCAAACGTCGTCGAACTGTTCGTGCAGATGGTTGTTGTCTTGCAAACGTCACCATCTGTTTACTCAGGGATCGAGACGTGGCTGCGCGATCAGTTACAGTCATGCGGATAAGATGCCTGTCATCTCAACTGCTAGGTATTTGAGATCCAGCACGGAGTTCCGTATTACCCTCTGGAACCCACCTATTCCATACACAGCTAACAGCCATTGGATCTTGACCAACGTGAGCAGCAGTGTCGCGATACGATAAACTGCAATCGCGATAGGCTACAATCCGACCTTTATCGAAGTCGGAAACGTGATGGTACGCATTTCTCCTCCTTCCACGAGGCATCACAACAACGTTTCACCACGCAACGCCGGTTAACTGCTGTTTGTATATGAGAAATCGGTTGGATGCTTTCCTCATGTCAGCACGCTGTGGGTGTCGCCACCGGCGCCAACCTTGTGTGAATGCGAGATCACCAGCTTGCTGGTGCTTAGAAAACGCATATATACATATGGGCTTCAATCCAAAGACATTATGATGTTTCGCGGCTCTGTACTGAAGAGAGATGGCGCCATCTGACGGAGGTGGCACTTTTCCATCTGTACGCAGTACATAATGTTGTCAAATGTGTTCGTTATCTTCCATATTTAGCGTTTCCTTAAGAGCGGTCAGGGGACCACGAAGAAGAGCTCCATACCGTAACACCACCTCCTCGGTACTTCACTGCCGCCACTACACGTAACGAACGTTCTCCAGGTATTCGCCAAACACAAAGGTTTCCATCGGATTGCCACAGGGTACAGTGTGATTCATGACAAGCTCATTCTGCACATTGTTGAGAACGGTTATGATGTGGGGTCTGAGGGGGGCACGGTTAAACGGGGATCAGTGTTGGGTCACTTCTGTTCCTATTTATATAACTAACTTGTCCTCTAGTATGACAGGTGATTCTAAAATATTGCTGTTTCCTGCTGACATAACTTGGTAGTAAAGGACGTTGTGTGCAACGTGGGCACCGTTTCAAATGGTGCAGTTCAAGACATAAGATCGAGGCTTGTAGAAAAGAAACTAAAGCTAAATCACAGATAGACTCAGTTTTTACAGTTCCTAACACACAATTCAACAAAACCCGAAGTTTCAGTTTCACAGGATGGGTATATGATTAGTGAAACTGAACTGGTCAAATTTCTAGGTTTTCAGATAGCAAACTGTCGTGTAGGGCCCTCGTTCAAGATCTTGTTAAAAGACTTCTGCCACTTTTACTATTTGAACGGTATCGCAAGTAAGTGACAGTTCGACACGAAAAGTAGTCTACTTTGCTTATTTTCATTCACCTATGGGGTACGGTATTACATTTTGCCGTAACTCTTCCCATTGTCAAGGGATATTTTTGGCTCAGAAACGGGCTGTTCGGGCAATTAGTGGCGCAAGTTGGCGAACCCCTTGTCGAACCCTGTTCTTTAGTCTGGGATTCTGACACTGGCCTCTGTTGTTTCTTGTTAACAATATCAGCTTACTTATAAGAATTAGCAGCTTTCAGTCAGTTAATACTGGGCACAAACAGAGTCTACATTTGGATCGAACTTCGTTGACGCTCGTGCAGGAAGGCGTGCATTATACAGCTGCATCCATTTTCAATAAGCTACCAGAAGAATTAAAAACTCTTAGCAGTAATCCGCATGCTTTCAAATGGGTCACTCTCATTCTGTCGAGGACTTTCTTGAAAAATTAAGCTGATTCTTGTGTTATATTATTAACTGCAATTGCATAAACTTATGGCTTGTCTTTTCTTGGGCTAATAAGCATTTCATTTTATCTATTATGACTTTTATGTTGTAATTTCACTTACTGGCACGTTCCATGACCTTGGAGATTTGCTCCTCAATTTGGTCCTACGGAACTAGACGTGTAAAATAAAAAAAAATCACTCCAAATCATCCGTTTCCAGTCATCCACTGTGCAGTGCACCTCTAGCATGGCTATCACTGACTACAGAACTGCGTGGCTGCTCGGCCTCGTACCCCGTACCCCCTCTCATGTCGCTAGTTGGACTGCTGGTAGCACTGTGGAACTCACTGGTGATTCCTCCCGCTGATTTCGTGCGATTTTTATTAGAAGCGTCTTCCGCACTGCTCTACGATTCCTGTAAGTCAGTACATTAAATATGCATGGTCTTAGTTCAGCCGGGCTCATATCAGCAACAGTATACTTGTGCAGCTTCAAGCCGGCCGCGGTGACAGAGCGGTTCTAGGCGCTTCAGTCTGAAACCGTGCGACCGCTACGGTCGCAGGTTCGCTTCCTGCTTCGAGCATGAATGTGTGTGATGTCCTTAGGTTGGTTAGATTTAAGTAGTTCTTTAAGTTCTAGGGGACTGATGACCTCAGCTATTAAGTCTCATAGTGCTCAGAGCCATTTGAATCATTTGCAGCTTCAAATGGGTTGAAATATCCCTGTTGGATGTCTTACCCAGGTGGCATCCAGTGACTGGTCCACGTTGGAAGTGACTCAGCCATCCTGGCCGACCCGTTCTGCTGTCACTGATTCTCTACTGACAACACATTTTTTTTTTCATAAGGATGGGGCCCCTCCACGCTCACACTAACGTGGTGACCAAACCAAAAGCTCTGTCACCTCCGTATAACATGTTAGTTTTTGAAGCAGGAGTCACAGGATGCGGGCTGTGATGTTTTCCATGTGTCTGGGTAAGATTACTCATTAACATGGTCCATCAGGCGATAGAAAGAGGACGAAAGCGTTCGAAGGGTAGTGCAGAAGGAAAAAAGTGCCAAGGCAGACGCCAATAGAAAAAGAAACCTCTGCGACAATAGGACGGGTAGTAAGGGCAGTAGCGGCTTGCTATCTGCGACAGTGCATGCAAGGTGTGGTTGTGTTAGTGCGAAGCATCGTAGATCGTTACCTTTGTCGTTGCGGAAGCTCGTTGTGGGACTTGCTGCAGTTGCTACGATCCTGTAACAGTTCAAGGTCGTTGTACATTAGTGGGCGATCGGTCATAGATCGGTCATAGATCGCCTCACAATGTAGGGGGTGTATGTGGCTGGTTTGCGTGCCGTGTACAGTACGGCTTACCTGAGGTTGCCTGTTTTTCGGCGGGTCGAGCATCTGGGGTTGCCAGCAGTAGCTGTGTTGCAGGGGCTCGCCAATACTGTCGTGTTAGCGTGCTATGGACCATAGATGTTTAGTTCCTTGCCAATAGTGTCTTTGGTCTATTATGTTTCCATCTATGGTTGTGGTCGTAGTTACCCAGAGAAAGGATAAATGGGTTGCGCGAGTGTCTCGTGTTATTGTACAGTCGTGTGGGGAGGTTTTGGAATACCTGCAAGATGGTATCTAGTTGATATTCCCGGTGAACGTCCGCGGTGCGTGTGTAGCGCGGAGCGTTGCTTATGATTCTGAGTAGTTTGTTCTGTATGAGCTGCAGACGGCGCAGGTGTGTGGGCGCAGCGTATCCCCAGACAGGAGCTGCGTACGTCATCAGTGGTCGAATAAGTGTCATGTACATGGACCTGGACACCCTCCTATTCAGTGTGCTACGCCTGTTTAGCATAGGGTAGAGTTGTTTGAGCCTCGCGTTTGCTTTCTTGGTCACGTGTTGAATGTGGTCCCCCCAGAGTAGTTTCCGGTCCAGCCAAACACCGAGGTATTTGACCATCTCGCGGAAACGTATTGGGGGTGCATGTTGTGTTATTCGGTTGCAGTGCTGATGTTTGCTCAGAGTTTCGGTCTTCTAGGGAACAGAACGGCTTCGCACTTGCCGACGTTTACTCTAACACGCCATTTCACCAGCCAAGGTTCTGCCGCTCTGGCTACAGTCTGTAGTCGTGAGTTAATGTTAGACGGCTTCCAATCTTGCGCAAGGAGAGAGGTCGTTAATTTAGAGGCTAATCAGTAAGGACAATATTATGGAAATGGAAGAGAATGTAGATGAAGATGAAATGGGAGATAAGATACTGCGTGAAGAGTTTGACAGAGCACTGAAAGACCTGAGCCGAAACAAGGCCCCCGGAGTAGACAACATTCCATTAGAACTACTGACGGCCTTGGGAGAGCCAGTCATGACAAAACTCTACCAGCTGGTGAGCAAGATGTATGAGACAGGCGAAATACCCTCAGACTTCAAGAAGAATATAATAATTCCAATCCCAAAGAAAGCAGGTGCTGACAGATGTGAAATTTACCGAACTATCAGTTTAATACGTCACAGCTGCAAAATACTAACGCGAATTCTTTACAGACGAATGGAAAAACTGGTAGATGCAGACCTCAGGGAGGATCAGTTTGGATTCCGTCGAAATGTTGGAACACGTGAGGCAATACTGACCTTACGACTTATCTTAGAAGAAAGATTAAGAAAAGGCAAACCTACGTTTCTAGCATTTGTAGACTTAGAGAAAGCTTCTGACAATGTTGACTGGAATACTCTTTTTCAAATTCTAAAGGTGGCAGGGGTAAAATACAGGGAGCGAAAGGCTATTTATAATTTTGTACAGAAACCAGATGGCAGTCATAAGAGTCGAGGGGCATGAAAGGGAAGCAGTGGTTGGGAAAGGAGTGAGACAGGGTTGTAGCCTCTCCCCGATGTTATTCAATCTGTATATTGAGCAAGAACTGCAGGAAACAAATGAAAAATTTGGAGTAGGTTTTAAAATTCATGGAGAAGAAGTAAAAACTCTGAGGTTCGCCGATGACATTGTAATTCTGTCAGAGACGGCAAAGGACTTGGAAGAGCAGTTGAACGGAATGGACAGTGTCTTGAAAGGAGGATATAAGATGAACATCAACAAAAGCAAAACGAGGATAATGGAATGTAGTCCAGTTAAATCGGGTGATGCTGAGGGAATTAGATTAGGAAATGAGACACTTAAAGTAGTAAAGGAGTTTTGCTATTTAGGAAGTAAAATAACTGATGATGGTCGAAGTAGAGAGGATATAAAATGTAGACTGGCAATGGCAAGGAAAGCGTTTCTGAAGAAGAGAAATTTGCTAACATCGAATATAGATTTATGTATCAGGAAGTCGTTTCTAAAAGTATTTGTTTGGAGTGTAGCCATGTATGGAAGTGAAACATGGACGATAACTAGTTTGGACAAGAAGAGAATAGAAGCTTTCGAAATGTGGTGCTACAGAAGAATGTTGAAAATAAGGTGGATAGATCACGTAACTAATGAGGAGGTATTGAATAGGATTGGGGAGAAGAGAAGTTTGTGGCACAACTTGACTAGAAGAAGGTATCGGTTGGTAGGACATGTTTTGAGGCATCAAGGGATCACAAATTTAGCATTGTAGGGTAGCGTGGAGGGTAAAAATCGTAGAGGGAGACCAAGAGATGAATACACTAAGCAGATTCAGGAGGATGTAGGTTGCAGTAAGTACTGGGAGATGAAGAAGCTTGCACAGGATAGAGTAGCATGGAGAGCTGCATCAAACCAGTCTCAGGACTGAAGACAACCACAACAACAACAGGTAAACTTACGAAATGTTACTCTTTCTGCAGGGTTGTTAACATAGTTTTCAGGTGTTTTCGAGAGAGATAAGGCCACGAGTTATATTTTTTAAATTAAAACATCGTTTTTTCTATCATATAGCAAATGTACGAAAGGCGTGATGCAACACATTTTTTGTTGGCCAGTTTCGATTGCAAAAATGCGGAATTTGTTGTGGATCATGGTAGAACATTTCCGCTTCAGTTCCTATGGTTTCAAGAGGTTGTAACAGATAGCTGGCGGCGCTATATGCAACCTTCAAAATGGTGTTTGTAACGGAGGTGCGGTCCAAGCAGAGAGCTGTCGCAGTTTCTTTTAACAGAAAACCAAAGCACCGCAGACATTGGTAGGCGCTTGCAGAATGTCTGCGCAGCCTGAAAGTGAACAAAAGCACGGTGTATCGTTGGCCGTGGCATAGTTGCATCAGAAAATAAGCTAGTACCAAGCTGCACAGAATATGGATAGCGCTACAGCAATTGTGCTATTACTTTTTTTTCAGACATCCGTCTTGTGATTGGTTTAACACTGGCAGCCACGAATTTCTCTCCTGCTCCAACCTCTTCATTTAGAATAGCATATCCACTCTATGTCTTCAGTTATTCTTTGGACCCCAGGTTCTACCCTCTACATCTCCCTCTAGTATCATGGATCTTCTTTGCTGATACTTAACACATGTCCTATTATCCTGTTCCATCTTCTTGTCAGTGTGTTCCACGTGTTCCTTTCTTCGCCGATTCTGTGAAGAACTTCCTCACTCCTCAGCTTATTAGTTCATCTGAATACAACATTCTTCTGTAGCACCACATCTCAAACGCTTCGATTCTATACTGTTTCGGTTTTCCCACACTCCGTGATTCACTACCACACAATGTGGTGCTCCAAATATACTAATACATTCTCAGAAATTTCTTCCTCAAATTAAGATCTACGTTTGATACCAGCAGACTTCTTTGGGCCAGTAATGTCCTCTTTGTTTGTGCTAGTCCGCTTTTTACGCCCTTCCTGTTTCGTTCATTATATATTATTTTGCTCCCAATGTAACAGAATTACTCAACTTCGTTTACCTCCCGATCACCAATTCCGATTTTCTGCTTATTGCCGTTCTCATTTCTCCTACTTCTCATTACTTTTGTCTTTTTCAGGTGTACTTTCAATGTATATTCTCCACTCATCAGACCGTTCATTCCGCTTCCTGTTTAGTGTCAATCCATAGGCTGTTCATTGCATTCAACAACTCATGTAATTCTTCTTCGCCGGCCGAAGTGGCCGAGCGGTTCTAGGCGCTACAGTCTGGAACCGCGCGACCGCTACGGTCGCAGGTTCGAATCCTGCCTCGGGCATGGATGCGTGTGATGTCCCTAGATTAGTTAGGATTAAGTAGTTCTAAGTTCTAGGGGACTGATGACCTCAGAAGTTAAGTCCCATAGTGCTCAAAGCCAATTCTTCTTCACTTTTACTGAGATTGGCAGTGTCATCATCGAATATCATTGACACCCCTTTCACCTTGAATTTTAATCACACTCTTGAACACCTCCTTTATTTACACTACTTACATTCACTTACTTCACTGACCATCAACAAACGGTGGCCAGAGATGACGCCCTCTGTGTGGCGGCCCGGAGCAGAAAGTTCCGAGATCACAGCCCCCAACTCCCTACTCTCTCAGAACCTCTGCATGGAGGGAATGCTGTTGCCAGTGGGGTGGGGGACAATTGTTGCTAAGTTCATGAAGAAGCGGGAGAAAACGCACGTAACTTTGATCCATTTGCATACGAGAAGCACATTTTCGAACACTAAATTGGTAGAGTCTTCCCAAATTTATAAGCATGCATTTCCCGTTTCCCTGTAATTCATCAAGCGCAGCAGTGTGAAGTTGTAAGCGCTACGAGGTGAAGTTTTTAAAAATCAAAATACCAACTCATCTCACTCAAGGGTATTCACAAAGTTTTATTGTCTCAGTGCTCGGGCCATCTTCTTTTTCTGCTCTGGTGTCCCTTGGAGGTGTAGCTGTCGCAGGAAGACAAAAGAAGTCCCCCCTGGAAGCAGTGCTATGGGGTGGGGGAGGGGCAGCGGTTCGGAGATGCGTAGGTTGGGTTGATTTCTGCCATCTAGCAGTGACTGCAATCATAACGTGTAAATGCCAACGCTGGCTGTATTGTTACATTCTTCAAGGATCATTTAAGTTCGACATTTTGAATTCTTAAGATTGAGAATTTTGAAGTTATCAAGGATATAATACAGGGAGCGAACTGATATGTACAATTTGTAGGGAAATCGCACTGTGGTTAACAGAGTTCAAAAATGACTCTGAGCACTATGCGACTAAACTTCTCAGGTCATCAGTTGCCTAGAACTTAGAACTAATTAAATCTAACTAACCCAAGGACATCACACACATCCATGCCCGAGGAAGGATTCGAACCTGCGACCGTAGCAGTCGCGCGGCTCCGGACTGAGCGCCTAGAACCGCTAGACCACCGCGGCCGGCGGTTATCAGAGTCGAAGGACATGAAAGAACGGCAGTAATTGACAAGGAAGTGAGGCAGGGTTGAAGCATGACCTCCATGTTATTCAGTCTTCACACTGAGCAAGCAGTAAAGAAAAAATAAGAAGAAATTTAGAAAACGATTATACGAGGGTCACTCCAAAAGAAATGCACACTATTTTTGTAAAAATAGTTTCCATTCTGCATGTGTGAAAGTTTTACAGTGTGTAGATACATCCTTCCCACTTGTTTTCAAACTTAGTTCAACCTGTTCCCGTGAGTGGCGCCGTCACGTCTTGCTTCAAGATGGCTGCTACACTTGACGTTCGTCATAAGCAACGTGCCGTCATAGAATTCCTGTGCTGTGAAAAGGAGACAGTGGGAAACATCCAGAAGAGGTTGAAGAAGGTGTATAGAGATGCTGCTGTCGATCGCAGTACAGTTAGCCAGTGGGCAAGCAGGTTATGGCAATATTGAGGATTGTCCTCGCAGCGGCAAGCCTCGTACTGCAAACACTCCAGACAATGTGCAGAGAGATAACGAATTGGTGACTGCTGACAGACACATCACAGTGAACGAATTGTCATGCTACGTTAGGATAGAGGAAGGAAGTGTTTGCAGAATACTGAAAGTGTTGGAGTTAAAAAAGGTTTGTGCCAGGTGGGTTCCCAGGATGTTGACAGTAGCTCACAAAGAAACAAGTAAACGGTGTGCAGTGAAGTTTTGGAACAGTTTGAGAATAGTGGAGATGAATTTCTTGGAAGAATTGTGACAGGTGATGAAACATGATTCCATCGTTTTTCACCAGAGGCGAAGAGGCAGTCAATGGAGTGGCATCATGCAAATTCACCCAAGGAAAAAAAAATTCAAAACCACACCTTCGCCTGGAAAAGTTATGGCTACAGTGTTTTTAGATTCCGAAGTACTCTTGCTTGTGGACATCATGCCAAGTGGAACCACCATAAATTCTGATGCATTTGTGACGACACTGAAGAAACTTCAAGCTCGACTGAGTCGTGTTCGACCTCATCAGCAAAAGCAGGATGTTTTGCTGTTGCGCGACAATGCACGGCCACATGTCATTCAAAAGCCCATGGAAGCGATCACAAAACTGGGATGGACAACACTGAAACACCCTCCTTACAGTCCTGACCTGAATCCATGTGACTATCATCTCTTTGGGAAACTGAAAGACTCACTTCATGGAACAAGGTTTGAAGATGATGACTCCCTTGTGCAAGCTGCCAAACAGTGGCTCCGACAGGTTGGTCCAGTATTTTACAGCGCGGATATACAGGCGCTGGTCCCAAGATGGCGTAAGGCAGTAGAGAGGGATGGAAATTATGTGGAGAAATGAAAATATTGTTCCTAAAGGATGTATCTACACACTGCATAACTTTGAAACATGCAGAATAAAAGGTGGATTTAAAAAAAAAATAGTGTGCATTTCTATTGGAGTGACCCTTGTAGTTCAGGCAGAAGAAATTAAAACATTAAGCTTTGCCGAGGACGCTGTAATTCTGCCAGTGAGATCAAACGACATAGTAAATCAATTGAACGGGGTGGATAGTGCACTGGTAAGACATTATAATCTTCTTCTTCTTCTACACTTCATGGATTAGGCATTGAGCGTATTCCATCTTCATAAATTGTCTACACATCTCTTCTTAGATCTTCCAACATCTCTCCTTCCTGACTGAGTGAAATCGTGTACTTCTAATTCTTTGTGCGTATTCATACGAGCTGTTACGGTATTTGGTTATTCTGATTTCAGTGACACTAGTTAGTTCTTGTCGCACTGTTCTGGTTTTTATGTGGTGTGTTCTTTGGTAGCATTTTTTTGTTCTTATAAATTTCATTTCTTCACTTTGTATTTTACCTTACTTTTTATCCAGCATTCATTCCCATGAAGAATACTAGAAGAACCATAGTTGTATGAAATATTAATCTCGTTTTTTCCTTGGAGTTATTTTTAAATACATTATGAATAGTGCCACATTTCCAGATCCAGCCCATTTTACTACTACAACTTTATTACAGTCTAAAACAATTTGACATTTCACGTATGAGAACAATTAGACTTACTCTAAAATCATACTTGTCCACAATAATTTTGGAGTGACTCGGATCTTTCCCTCAAAAAGCCATCACTTTATCCTTCATTATAGAAATCTCAGTATCATATTATTTACAAAGGTAAATCAGCTGGTACAGTACACATAGTAAGTCGCCTTCCTTCTCTTGGAATATCAAGACACCATCTGCATAAAGTAAAACAATTAACATGGTGTCGTTCGATGTTTTAATTCGTTTTGTATATTGTTGTTGTTGTTGTTATGATCTTCAGTCCTGAGACTGGTTTGATGCAGCTCTCCATGCTACTCTATCCTGTGCAAGCTTCTTCATCTCCCAGTACCTACTGCAAACTACATCCTTTTGAATTTGCTTAGTGTATTCATCTCTTGGTCTCCCTCTACGATTTTTACCCTCCACACTGCCCTCCAATACTAAATTGGTGATCCCTTGATGCCTCAACACATGTCCTACCAACAGATCACTTCCTCTAGTCAAGTTGTGCCACAAACTTCTCTTCTCCCCAATCCTATTCAATACTTCCTCATTAGTTATGTGATTTACCCATCTAATCTTCAGCATTCTTATGTAGCACCACAATTCGAGAGCTTCTATTCTCTTCTTTTCCAAACTATTTTTCGTCCATGTTTCACTTCCATACATGGCTACACCCCATCAAATACTTTCAGAAAAGACTTCCTGATACTTAAATCTATACTCGATGTTGACAAATTTCTCTTATTCAGAAACGCTTTCCTTGCCATTGCCATTCTACATTTTAATATCCTCTCTACTTCGATCATCATCAGTTATTTTTCTCCCCAAATAACAAAAAACATCTACTACTTTAAGTGTCTCGTTTCTTAAACTACTTCCCTCAGAATGATCCGACTTAATTCGACTACATTCCATTTTTGTATGTATTGCCGACATTTTAGGATATTGTCATTAAGATAGATATTACAAAGTATGGGTGACATTGAGCATCCTTACTCCACTTGTTTATTTATTACAATTTTTTCTCTTCTTGTTTACTATCCTTTGTTACAATTTTTGACGGTTTGTATAGGCTTCTTGCTGCCATTACTAATTTTCTGAGACATATATTGCTTTCCATTATATTCTAAATTTTATATTGTTAAATGCTTTAACCGAATTTATAAATCCTATGTGAGTTTGTTGCTCACTTTCTCGTTTTTTTGGTATTACCTGATGGAAAGTAAATACATTGGTTGTCATTAATCTTCTGTTTCTAAATATAGCCTGCTCTTCGCTAACAAGAATTTCGGAAATTTTTTGTAAGTCTGCCATTTTTTATTCTTTTATATAACTTATAAATTAGACTGCAAAAATTATAGAGGTTATAATGTAAATATAGATTAAAGTAAAACAAGATTAATAGATAGTAGACGAAGTCAGCAAGTGATGTTGAGAGATTTAGTTTACGAAATAATTCGCTGAGTGTGTCAGACGTGTTTTTCTGGTTTTTTTTTTTTTTTTTTTTTTTTTTGCAACATAATAACAATAACAGCCAACAGCAGAAGTAAAGAGGAAATAAATGCAGACTGTCACAATAAAAAATATTTTCCTGAAAAATAAAAATATGTTAACACCTAATACACTCCTGGAAATGGAAAAAAGAACACATTGACACCAGTGTGTCAGACCCACCATACTTGCTCCGGACACTGCGAGAGGGCTGTACAAGCAATGATCACACGCACGGCACAACGGACACACCAGGAACCGCGGTGTTGGCTGTCGAATGGCGCTAGCTCCGCAGCATTTGTGCACCGCCGCCGTCAGTGTCAGCCAGTTTGCCGTGGCATACGGAGCTCCATCGCAGTCTTTAACACTGGTAGCATGCCGCGACAGCGTGGACATGAACCGTATGTCCAGTTGACGGACTTTGAGCGAGGGCGTATAGTGGGCATGCGGGAGGCCGGGTGGACGTACCGCCGAATTGCTCAACACGTGGGGCGTGAGGTCTCCACAGTACATTGATGTTATCGCCAGTGGTCGGCGGAAGGTGCACGTGCCCGTCTACCTGGGACCGGACCGCAGCAACGCACGGATGCACGCCAAGACCGTAGGATCCTATGCAGTGTCGTAGGGGACCGCACCGCCACTTCCCAGCAAATTAGGGACACTGTTGCTCCTGGGGTATCGGCGAGGACCATTCGCAACCGTCTCCATGAAGCTGGGCTACGGTCCCGCACACCGTTAGGCCGTCTTCCGCTCACGCCCCAACATCGTGCAGCCCGCCTCCAGTGGTGTCGCGACAGGCGTGAATGGAGGGACGAATGGAGACGTGTCGTCTTCAGCGATGAGAGTCGCTTCTGCCTTGGTGCCAATGATGGTCGTATGCGTGTTTGGCGCCGTGCAGGTGAGCGCCACAATCAGGACTGCATACGACCGAGGCACACAGGGCCAACACCCGGCATCATGGTGTGGGGAGCGATCTCCTACACTGGCCATACACCTCTGGTGATCGTCGAGGGGACACTGAATAGTGCACAGTACATCCAAACCGTCATCGAACCCATCGTTCTGCCATTACTATACCGGCAAGGGAACTTGCTGTTCCAACAGGACAATGCACGTCCGCATGCATCCTGTGCCACCCAAAGTGCTCTAGAAGGTGTAAGTCAACTACCCTGGCCAGCAAGATCTCCGGATCTGTCCCCCATTGTGCATGTTTGGGACTGGATGAAGCGTTGTCTCAAGCGGTCTGCACGTCCGGCACGAACGCTGGTCCAACTGAGGCGCCAGGTGGAAATGGCATGGCAAGCCATTCCACAGGACTACATCCAGCATCTCTACGATCGTCTCCATGGGAGAATAGCAGCCTGCATTGTTGCGAAAGGTGGATATACACTGTACTAGTGCCGACATTGTGCATGCTCTGTTGCCTGTGTCTATGTGCCTGTGGTTGTGTCAGTGTGATCATGTGATGTATCTGACCCCAGGAATGTGTCAATAAAGTTTCCCCTTCCTGGGACAATGAATTCACGGTGTTCTTATTTCAATTTCCAGGAGTGTATAAATTTAGGCGTTTAATGAAAATATATGTTTGGAGTGTAGGTTTACATGCAAGTGAAACGTTGAAGATAAACAATACAGACAACAAAGAGAATAGAAATTTCTAAAATGTGTTGCTACAGAAAGATCTTGAAGATTATATGGATAGACTGCTTAATTCTTGAAGGTCAGTGAATCGAGCCAGGAAGATAAGAAATTTATTGCAAATTGTACTAAAAGAAGAGATCGCATGACAGTACATGTGGTGAGGCATCAAGGCTAAGGCAGTCAATGCCAGATATATCCGAACAAACAGTCTTATCCAGTTGCGGCTTTTAGATAATCTATAGCGGACAGTATGGAGAATTTTCTGGCAAACGCAAGTAATTTTTTCAAGTGGATGTAGGGTGCAATGGTTATGCACACATGAAAAGAGTTTTACAAAACACTCTAGCTAGGAGACCCAATAGCCTTCTGCCGCAGAGCAGTGTGTCAACAAGGCGCAAGTAGCAGCATTACTGCATTTACTAGCAGTCTTGTATTTTAATAACAGTTTAAATTTTGTGTCGAATTGTTTGTGCTCTCTGTAGATTAGTCCAGACGTTCTTTGCACAACAATATTTAGCATGGATAGGGACTGCCACTGCTGTGTTCGAATGCCAGCTGAGTTGGCATCCCTTCGCTCCCAGCTTCAGGCAGTGTTGGCTTCGGGCACACAGCTTGAGGCTGTTGCCAATGGGCATCACTGTGGGGGTCCGGACGGGGGTTTGTCGGGGACGGCCAGCTCGTCCCACGCATCCCCCAATCGGACTACGGCTGTGGCTGCCCGGGATTCTGCCCACATTGAGGCTGACCCCTCACCCATGGTTGAGTGGGAGGTCGTCTCGAGGTGTGGCAGGGGCTGAAAGACATTTCGCAGGGCTGAACGGAAGGCTGCTCCAGTTTGTCTGACGAACCGGTTTCAGGCTCTGTCTCCGGCTGATACTGATCTTCATCCGGACATGGCTGCTTGTCCTGTTACAGAGGTTGCCCCTCAGTCTGCAAGATCTGGGCTGTCGCAGAGGGTGGGCTTACTGGTAGTTGGGAGCTCCAACGTCAGGCACGTAATGGGGCCCCTTAGGGATATGGCAGCAAGAGAGGGGAAGAAAACCAATGTGCACTCCGTGTGCATACCGGGGGGGGAGTCATTCCAGATGTGGAAAGGGTCCTTCCGGATGCCATGAAGGGTACAGGGTCCACCCATCTGCAGGTGGTCACTCATGTCGGCACCAATGATGTGTGTCGCTATGGATCGGAGGAAATCGTCTCTGGCTTCTGGTGGCTATCTGATTTGGTGAAGACTGCCAGTCTCGCTAGTGGGATGAAAGCAGAGCTCACCATCTGCAGCATCGTCGACAGAACTGACTGCAGACCTTTGGTACAGAGTCGAGTGGAGGGTCTGAATCAGAGGCTGAGACGTGTAACCTCCCCCTCACTTATCGACCTTAACGACAGTGAAAAATTAAACCGCGTGTACCTAATGGAAATTTGGGAAAAGCAATCGTCACCGAAGTTAATCTGTCGGCAAAGAGGAAGGAAAGGGTTACATCTAAATGAAAGGAAAAATGCAAATGAAACTAGTGGAAATTAATTTTGAAAAGGCGTAAAGTTAATAAAGAAAGTAAATGTGCGGCCGTTACGTTAACAATTAACTAGCGGTAATTAGATATTTGAGATTTGGGGGAAATTACGGTCGCCAGTCCTATGGACAATTACTAAAGTAAAAGAAAGGTTATTACACATATAATTAGCACTAGAAGCGCGGCAATTGAAGGTTGACTCGTGTTGTGTGAAAACTGAAAGTTTGTCGGAAGTAATAAATTTCGCTACACTCTGACTTAATTTAGCAAAAGAATTAATAAAACCGGAAATTTGAAAGTTAATTTAGTGAATGAAATTAATAGTGAGCTTTGTTTCTGAAGCACATCGAAATTCAGTAAAATACTGTTAGTCTTGGGCTACCTCAACAATCATTTCAAAAGCTGCTTGAATCTACGCAATTTAGTAATAAGAGATTTAACTTTGAACTTGAATTAAATGATTCTGAATAATTAACAATAGTAAAATTTAGTACGTACCAAGCTAAGCTGCAGTCACAGGTAGGCTAAAATACGGTAACAAAACTCGCACTCTTAATTTGTGCTTGTGTGATCTAAATATTGTAGCCAGTTATGAATACCTTAATTGAACTTCGAAATTTAAGCAGAGAAATCGAATGATATTACTTTAATGCTGGCGTTTGAATTTCAACGACACTCGGGTTCATTCCGGAAAAGGAAGGGACCCTACTTGGTAATGCAATTGGGACAATGAGCAACAAAGGTTCATGCTACGTTGTTGTAATTTACTGAGAAAAATTTAACTGTTTGAAAAGCTGAGGTCTGCCATACAGTTCTAAAACTTTACGTGCTCCCAGTCTTCCTTGTTGGTTGATTGAAGGTTTGAAGTCGTCGATCTGGGAGGTGACGACAGCCACTCATTGTCGGCTGTCGCTGTTGCAGAAGCTGGATGTTGGCGCGCCTTCTTCTCGACACGGTCTCCAGCCGAAACGGGTTCTTGATGTGTGCCAGCTAACGCTTCCCGCGACACCATGTCAGAAACTAACATAGCAAGTCGAGCTCAATTACATGCTGCCAAACCCCGAAAGCGCGGCAACTCGCGGGAGCGTCACACAACACACCTGCTCCACGGCACTACTCCAGCCAGACTCTCTCTGCCCGCGCTCCACGCGGCAGAGTTAACACTTCCAAAGATCCTAAACACTTTTGGTTCTCCACACGACCTATCGATGTAATCGTTCGATAGCATAGTTTTCCCTAGGCCAGACCCAGCGTAAAAATACAAATAATATTTACAAAACAAACCAATTATACATCGACACAAATGCAGAAATACTGAAGAAGCTTGCACAGGATAGAGTAGCATGGAGACCTGCATTAAACCAGTCTCAGGACTGAAGACCACAACAACAACAACACACACATACAAATAGTAAAACAATTACAAAATATAAAGACACAGAAATGTCATATCTTCAGGTAACAAATAAGGAAAAGAATTTATAGTACAATAGATGGAAATAGGAGGATATGCATTTCCGGCGTTACAGACGGTTGTGCAATTGTGTGGGCTGCAGATTCCTCTACTTGCGCCATAGGGTGGTGGGGTTTCGGGTTCCGCTGGATAGGTCAGGAGTCCACTACACCCAGCAGTCGGCTACACGGGTAGCAGGGGTTGTGTGGCGTGGACTGGGCGGTTTTTTAGGTTAGATAGCCTCGGGCAAGTACAGAAAGGGCAACAGCCTCAAAGGGTGCGGGGCAAAGTCAGGACAGGCGGGGACCAAGCAGCAGTCGGCATTGTAATTGTAAACTGTCGAAGCTGCGTTGGTAAAGTACCGGAACTTCAAGCGCTGATAGAAAGCACCGAAGCTGAAATCGTTATAGTTTCGGAAAGCTGGCTGAAGCAAGAGATAAATTCTGCTGAAATTTTTACAAAGGCACAGACGGTGTTTAGAAAGGATAGATTGCATGCAACCGATGGTGGCGTGTTTGTCGCTGTTAGTAGTAGTTTATCTTATGGTGATATAGAAGTGTATAGTTCCCGTGAATTATTATGGGTGGAGGTTATACTCAACAACCGAGCTTAATAAATGGCTCCTTTTACCGACCTCCCGACTCAGCAGCATTAGTGGCAGAACAACTGAGAGAAAATCTGGAATACATTGCACATAAATTTTCTCAGCATGTTATAGTCTTAGGCGGAGATTTCAACTTACCAGATATAGATTGGGACACTCAGATGTTTACGACGGGCCGGCCGCGGTGGTCTCGCGGTTCTAGGCGCGCAGTCCGGAACCATGCGACTGCTACGGTCGCGGGTTCGAATCCTGCCTCGGGCATAGATGTGTGTGATGTCCTTAGGTTAGTTAGGTTTAAGTAGTTCTAAGTTCTAGGGGACTGATGACCACAGCAGTTGAGTCCCATAGTGCTCAGAGCCATTTGATCCATTTTGTTTACGACGGGTAGTAGGGACAGAGCATCGAGTGACATTATACTGAGTACACTATCCGAAAATTACATCGAGCAATTAAACAGAGAACCGACTCGTGGAGATAACATCTTGGACCTACTGATAACAAAAAAACCCTCAGAACAGGGAATCAGTGATCATAAGGCCGTTGCAGCATCCCTGAATATGGAAGTAAATATGAATATAAAAAAAGGGAGGAAGGTTTATCTGTTTAGCAAGAGTAATAGGAGGCAGATTTCAGACTACCTAACAGATCCAAACGAAAATTTCTCTTCCGACATTGACAATGTTGAGTGTTTGTGGAAAAAGTTCAAGGCAATCGTAAAATGCGTTTTAGACGGGTACGTGCCGAGAAAACTGTGAAGGTCAGGAAAAACCTACCGTGGTTCAACAACAAAGTTAGGAAACTACTGCGAAAGCAAAAAGAGATTTAAACACAATCAGAACCTCTCAGACAAACAGAAGCTAAACGACGTCAAAGTTAGCGTAAGGAGGGCTATGCATGAAGGGTTCAGTGAATTCGAAAGTAAAATTCTATATACAGACTTGACAGAAAATCCTAGGAAGTTTTGGTCTTACGTTAAATCACTAAGTGGGTCGAAACAGCATATCCAGACACTTTGGGACGATAATGGAATTGAAACAGAGGATGACACGTGTAAAGCTGAAATACCAAACACCTTTTTCCAAAGCTGTTTCACAGAGGAAGGCCGCACTGCAGTTCCTTCTCTAAATCTTCGCACGAACGAAAAAATGGCTGACATCGAAATAAGCGTCCAAGGAATAGAAAAGCAACTGAAATCTCTCAACAGGAGAAAGTCCACTGTACCTGACAGGATACCAATTCGATGATTCTACACAGAGTACGCAAAAAGACTTGCCCCCCTTCTAATAGCCGTGTACCGCAAGTCTCTAGAGGAACGGTAGGTTCAAGTGATTGGAAAAGAGCACCGGTAGTCCCAGTATTCAAGAAGGGTCGTCGGGCAGATGCGCAAAACTATAGACCTATATCTCTGACGTCGATCTGTTGTAGAATTTTAGAACATATTTTTAGCTTGCGTATCATGTCGTTTTTGGAAACCCTGAATCTACTCTGTAGGAATCAACATGGATTCCGGAAACAGCGATCGTGTGAGACCCAACTCGCTTCATTTGTTCATGAGACCCAGAAAATATTAGGTACAGGTTCTCAGGTAGATGCTATTTTCCTTGACTTCCGGAAGGCGTTCGATACACTTCCGCACTGTCGCCTGATAAACAAAGTAAGAGCCTACGGAATATCAGACCAGCTGTGTGGCTGGATTGAAGAATTTTTAGCAAACAGAACACAGCATTTTGTTATCAATGGAGAGACGTCTACAGACGTTAAAGTAACCTCTGGCGTGCCACAGGGGACTGTTATGGGACCATTGCTTTTCAAAATATATATAAATGACCTAGTAGATAATGTCGGAAGTTCCATGCCGCTTTTCGCGGATGATGCTGTAGTATACAGAGAAGTTGCAGCAGTAGAAAATTGCAGCGAAATGCAGGAGGATCTGCAGCGGATAGGCACTTGGTGCAGGGAGTGGCAATTGACCTTAACATAGACAAATGTAATGTATTGCGAATACATAGAAAGAAGGATCCTTTATTGTATGACTATATGATAGCGGAACAAACACTGGTAGCAGGTACTTCTGTAAACTATCTGGGAGTATGCTTACGGAACGATTTGAAGTGGAATGCTCATACAAAATAAATTGTTGGATAGGCGGGTGCCAGGTTGAGATTCATTGGGAGAGTCCTTAGAAAATGTAGTCTATCAACAAAGGAGGTGGCTTACAAAACACTCGTTCGACCTATACTTGAGTACTGCTCATCAGTGTGGGATCCGTACCAGGTCGGGTTGACAGAGGAGATAGAGAAGATCCAACGAAGAGCGGCGCGTTTCGTCACAGGGTTATTTGGTAAGCGTGATAGCGTAACGGAGATGTTTAGCTAACTCAAGTGGCAGACTCTGCAAGAGAGGCGCTCTGCATCCCGGTGTAGCTTGCTGTCCAGGTTTCTAGAAGGTGCGTTTCTGGATGAGGTATCGAATATATTGCTTCTCCCTACTTATACGTCCCGAGGAGATCACGAATGTAAAATTAGAGAGATTCGAGCGCGCACGGAGGCTTTCCGGCGGTCGTTCTTCCCGCAAATCATACGCGACTGGAACAGGAAAAGGGAGCTAATGACAATGGCACGTAAAGTGCCCTCCGCCACACACCGTTGGGTGGCTTTCGGAGTATAAATGTAGATGTAGATGTAACCATGCCTTGGCCGAAAACGAGATTAAAAACAGATGTAAAAGCTTCAATCAATTTTTAACAGTATTTTGCAGTGTTTGCATCCATCTTCACTACGAGAATTATATTCACTGTCCTAAGTGAAAGGTTAAACTTTGTTTACTTCGCGTACAACCCTCTCTTACCTTTTAGGGCATCAAATTTTGTGGCATCTCTGTGTATTCACGAAGAATATACTTATCCGAGGGCTACATGTGGTGACAGCGGACAAACTTAAAGAAGGCAGTTGTTCTTAAAGAGTAGGACCATCTGTCATCACTGTACGTACAGAGGAGGTATGGGTCAACTATCAGGACACATTTGTCACTCTGTGTTAGTAAACGTTTTAATTCCGTGTTGGAACCTATTGTCTAGGTTTCTCCATATTACACTAATCTTGAGACATATATATTGTCGGAAGCAGTTGAAACTTGTCACCAACAAGTATTTTCGGCCAGTTTATTTGTTTTATCCATAATGGACACTGGACGTTCGACCATGGTTAGAACATAGGATCTGTTGATTAATTCTGCAATTGGTCGATTTATATATGGATTTTTAAAGAAATAATTATTCTAGTTATGTTTTAATTCTTTCTTTATTCATTATTAGTTTAGAATCATCAGATGGGGGGGGGGGGGGAGGCTCTTACAGGCACTTGACATTTTCAGCTAGGCACAACTGAGAGCACTGCCACGTTGCGTGACTCCTAAAGTTGAAAGTGCAGCAGTTTTTACCGATCTGTTTTATTCACCAGCGTGGGAAACAGCGTGCTTGGATACACTTATGACCATTTTGCACCCGCGGCAATTACACCTCATAATGATGTTTATGATGGATATCTGTTCCCATGAATATCAAGAGCTCAGATGGAAACCCAGTTCTAAGCAAAGAAGGGAAAGCAGAAAGATGGAAGGAGTATATAGAGGATCTATATAAGGGCGATGTTCTTGAGGACAATATTATGGAAATGGAAGAGAATGTAGATGAAGATGAAATGGGAGATATGATACTGCGTGAAGAGTTTGACAGAGTACTGAAAGGTCTAAGTGGAAACAAGGCCCCGGGAGTAGACAACATTCCATTAGAACTACTGACAGCCTTGGGAAAGCCAGGCCTAACAAAACTCTACCATCTAGTGAGCAAGTAGTATGAGACAGGCGAAGTACCCTCACACTTCAAGAAGAATATAATAATTCCAATCCCAAAGAAAGCAGGCGCTGACAGATGTGAAAAATACCGAACTATCAGTTTAATAAGTCACAGCTGCAAAATACTAACGCGAATTCTTTACAGACGAATGGAAAAACTGGTAGGTTTGGATTCCGTACAAATATTGGAATACGTGAGGCGACACTGGCCCTATGACGTATCTTAGAAAATAGATTAAGGAAAGGCAAACCTACGTTTCTAGCATTTGTAGACTTAGAGAAAGCTTTTGACAATGTTGACTGGAATACTCTCTTTCAAATTCTGAAGGTGGCAGGGGTAAAATACAGGGAGCGAAAAGCTATTTACAATTTGTACAGATACCAGATGGCAGTTGTAAAAGTCGAGGGGCATGAAAGGGAAGCAGTGGTTGGGAAGGGAGTGAGACAGGGTTGTAGCCTGTCCCCGATGTTATTCAATCTGTATATTGAGCAAGAACTGCAGGAAACAAATGAAAAATTCGGAGTAAGTATTAAAATCGATAGAGAAGAAATAAAAACTTTGAGGTTCGCCGATGACATTGTGATTCTGTCACAGACAGCAAAGGACCTGGAAGAGCAGCTGAACGGAATGGATAGTGTGTCGAAAGGAGGATATAAGATGAACATCAACAAAGGCAAAACGAGGATAATGGAATGTAGTCGAATTAAATCGGATGATGCTGCAGGAATTAGATTAGGAAATGAGACGCTTAAAGTAGCGAAGGAGTTTTGCTATTAAGGAAGCAAAATAAGTTATGATGGCCAAAGTAGAGAGGATCTAAAATGTAGACTGCCAATGGCAAGGAAAGTGTTTCTGAAGAAGAGAAATTTGTTAACATCGAGTATAGATTTAAGTGTCAGAAAGACGTTTCTTTAAGTATTTGTATGGAGTGTAGCCATGTATCGAAGTGAAACCTGGACGATAAATAGTCTGGACAAGTAGAGAATAGAAGCTTTAGAGATGTGGTGCTACAGAAGAAAGCTGAAGAATAGATGGGTAGATCACATAACTAATGAGGTGGTATTGAAAAGACTTGGGGAGAAGAGGAGCTTGTGGCACAACTTGACTAGAAGAAGGGGTCGGTTGGTGTGGCTTATTCTGAGGCATCGAGGGATCACCAATTTAGTATTGTAGGGCAGCGTGGAGGGTAAAAATCGTAGAGGGAGACCAAGACATGAATACACTAAGCAGATTCAGAAGGATGTAGGTTGCAGTAGGTACTGGGAGATGAAGAAGCTTGCACAGGATAGAGTAGCATGGAGACCTGCATCAAACCAGTCTCAGGACTGAAGACCACAACAACAATCAGTTCCCAAATGCAGTGAAAGTTTCATCGTTTAATTTGTAAATCTATGAGAATTTCCAAGTTTCCAAACCTAAGCAGAGGGCCTTCCTTGTGCCACACACCTTTATTTTAAGTCGTTGTTTCTCTCTGTAAATCAGAGATTCGCTGTGATAGTTAATTTTTTTTCTTGCACTGTCGGAATATTTAGTTTTTGTTTTTTAAATTTTGTTAACTTCTTTTATTTCCAATTTTTGTTTTTGCAACCTTGTTTCACTATGTAGTGTTTTGAGAGGTGTCACGGCAGCGAAGGAAAAGATAAAAAAATACGTTATCACATCTATGAAAGCGGCGCTCCTTTGAAAGCTTATTTTATCTCCCGGGTGAATATAAGAGTTAACTGGCAGTCATCACGTATTGAAATAAGTTGCGCTCATCAGTTGAGGAATTATCACTGGAATGTAGTATTTGTCAAAGTATGGAGAAGAGATGCAGTCCCGAGGACCAAGGAACATCGCAAAAATTGAATCTTACATGCAGATAAAAATATTCTTTCGAATAATTGGCGACACAGAACTTTCCCTGTGGCGTATCTACATCTTAAGTAAAGTGAAGGCAGAGGGGGGAAGAAAGGAAAGAAACTGGATTACTGCTGTCAGCTGCTTCGGGACATAGCGTGGAATCAGCGGTGACGAGTGAAAATACACTCCTGGAAATGGAAAAAGGAACACATTGACACCGGTGTGTCAGACCCACCATACTTGCTCCGGACACTGCGAGAGGGCTGCACAAGCAATGATCACACGCACGGCACAGCGGACACACCAGGAACCGCGGTGTTGGCCGTCGAATGGCGCTAGCTGCGCAGCATTTGTGCACCGCCGCCGTCAGTGTCAGCCAGTTTGCCGTCGCATACGGAGCTCCATCGCAGTCTTTAACACTGGTAGAATGCCGCGACAGCGTGGACATGAACCGTATGTGCAGTTGACGGACTTTGAGCGAGGGCGTATAGTGGGCATGCGGGAGGCGGGGTGGACGTACCGCCGAATTGCTCAACACGTGGGGCGTGAGGTCTCCACAGTATATCGATGTTGTCGTCAGTGGTCGGCGGAAGGTGCACGTGCCCGTCGACCTGGGAACGGACCGCAGCGACGCACGGATGCACGCCAAGACCGTAGGATCCTACGCAGTGTCGTAGGGGACCGCACCGCCACTTCCCAGCAAATTAGGGACACTGTTGCTCCTGGGGTATCGGCGAGGACCATTCGCAACCGTCTCCATGAAGCTGGGCTACGGTCCCGCACACCGTTAGGCCGTCTTCCGCTCACGCCCCAACATCGTGCAGCCCGCCTCCAGTGGTGTCGCGACAGGCGTGAATGGAGGGACGAATGGAGACGTGTCGTCTTCAGCGATGAGAGTCGCTTCTGCCTTGGTGCCAATGATGGTCGTATGCGTGTTTGGCGCCGTGCGGGTGAGAGACACAATCAGGACTGCATACGACCGAGGCACACAGGGCCAACACCCGGCATCATGGTGTGGGGAGCGATCTCCTACACTGGCCGTACACCTCTGGTGATCGTCGAGGGGACACTGAATAGTGCACGGTACACCCATCGTTCTACCATTCCTAGACCGGCAAGGGAACTTGCTGTTCCAACAGGACAATGCACGACCGCATGTATCCCGTGCCACCCAACGTGTCTAGAAGGTGTAAGTCAACTACCCTGGCCAGCAAGATCTCCGGATCTGTCCCCCATTGAGCATGTTTGGGATTGGATGAAACGTCGTCTCACGCGGTCTGCACGTCCAGCACGAACGCTGGTCCAACTGAGACGCCAGGTGGAAATGGCATGGCAAGCCGTTCCACAGGAGTACATCCAGCATCTCTACGATCGTCTCCATGGGATAATAGCAGCCTGCATTGCTGCGAAAGGTGGATATACACCGTACTAGTGCCGACATTGTGCTTGCTCTGTTGCCTGTGTCTATGTGCCTGTGGTTCTGTCAGTGTGATCATGTGATGTATCTGACCCCAGGAATGTGTCAATAAAGTTTCCTCTTCCTGGGACAATGAATTCACGGTGTTCTTATTTCAATTTCCAGGAGTGTATGTACCCGACCGGGATTTGAGCCTGGGATCTCCTGCCCTCTAGGCACTTGCGTTAACCACAGCGCCACCCGGGCACAGGCAACACCGACTCAAAGGAAGGCCTCGACGCTTGTTCGTGACGTCACGTCAGGTAGGCACGGCGAACGCCAGGTCTGTTGCAGGCATACTCATAATGGTGGTGTCTCCCTCCCTGACACAGGAAAATGTGAAATTATTGGCGGTAGTTCACCAACACACATTGTTCCGAGAGATTTCTGCAGTCAATTAATTGTGCAATTCATTACACTTCTTAACAAATAGAGTACTCGTGAACTTAAATTTCCACCTGTTTTAAGGATTGACATACAAAATCTACTTCATGGTCCAGCAGCAACAGAATTCGTGCTTCTTTACCTTATTTGTAAACCTGAGGAAGTTATGTTTGTACTGGGTTGCTTTTACGAGAATCTGTGACATGTTGGTACTCTTCTTTAGGTATGTTGGTTGACTACGGGGTGAGGAGCACTGAATGTTAATGAAATATCTTGCGATTGTACACGTTGCGGGAGGGGGTGGGGGACAGAAGAAGAGGCAGAAGAGAGATTCTTGTTTTATCAAATGGTTCAAATGTCTCTGAGCACTATGGGACTTAACATTTGTGGTCATCAGTCCCCTGGAACTTAGAACTAGTTAAACCTAACTAACCTAAGGACATCACACACATCCATGCCCGAGGCAGGATTCGAACCTGCGACCGTAGCAGTCGCGCGGCACCGGACTGAGCGCCTAGAACCGCGAGACCACCGCGGCCGGCTTTTTTTCAAATAATTTTTTTTATCTTATAAAGTTTTTCTTTTCAGTTGCAAGAGGGGAATATTTATCTTTTCTAATGTGCATGTTTAAAAAAGTTTAATCTCAGCAGTATTTTCGATGTATTAAGCTATTTTGTTTAGAATTCCTTTCATTGAAAACGACAGTAATCTAATGACTGCCAACAGTTGGACATTTACACATGTAAATTAGTTCACATTTCCAGTGACGATGTCAAACAAAAACAAATAAATAAATAAAAGAAATGAGTTAATTGTAAGGGGGTTGGGGTAAGTTTCGATAACAAAATGGATCAAGTAAATATAGTTACTTGAATGTAAAATTTCCGTAGCTTGCAATGGGGCAAAGAGTCTTCTCATATTGATCTACGTTTGTTTCGACAAGATTCAGTAATACAGAACTATGATCTTCATTTGTAGCTTTACGATAGTAAGAAAATCTTTCATCTAAATAAAACTTCAGAATCGAAAACAATACCAAACAGTCTGTCCAAAAATAAGAGATTTATAGTGATAAGCACGTCCAGGCGTTTCTGCCTGCAACAGACCTGGCGTTCGCCGTGCCCAGCTGACGTGACGTCACCAACAAGCGCCGAGGCCTTCCTTTGAGTCGGTGTTGGCGCAGGGCGCTGTCTCACTAGCGCGGACTGTCCCGGCACCCCTCACCACCCACCCCCACACCCTCACCGAGCGCCACATGTACACAGCCCCTGTCTATCTTCTCCGTGACCTCTACCACAGAGTAACATAGCCTCTACTCTGAGATCCCCGCAGGAAGGCAGACGCACTCGTGCATCCACACTGAAGAAGGGGGACCCATAACCCAGCTAGGCAACCAGTTATATGGATGTGTGGTATCTGCTCTTTCGGACGTCTACGAAAGAACAGACACCACGCGTTCGTATAATATCTACATCTTCTTGGAATCACGTTTCTTCGTCGCTGAAGAGTAGCATTCAAAGTTTTGAACAGGAAAAGAAGAGCGTAACGTTTCAGCGTAATGCTGCAAACTTGATGAACATAGAATATCGTCCAAACACGAAAATCTGCATCAAGTTTCATATCGTCCTTGACGTGCTTAAATTTCAAGACAAGTGCGACAGCGGTAAAATTCAGTCGTCCATTGGAACGTGTAGGTGCACATTCTAATAATAATTCACTAATTTTTGCCGAAATTCGATGGGTGATAAAAGCATCTAAAACAAAGAATTTTACGATGTCACAGCAATTTACTTCATATATTTGAATGGAACACAGACAACGTGACACTCTGGATGGACTCACAAAACTGTTCCAAGGATGAAGCGGACACATGACCCACCAACTATACATTACTGCAACTGCGCTAATGCATAGCATGTTAATTTGGATTAGGTTCGTACAGACCATTACGACAGTTTTGCATGTTCTACATTTGGTTGTGACGCATTTGACGAAAATGTATTTTTTATCCACTGATGTCTACTGTTTTTCTCCAGCGAAGATGGTTGTTATACCTGAACCCGGTAGAGAATAAATAAGTAGTTGTACAGCTGATGGCGTAAATATGCTTTTTCGTCGTAGTATTCAGAAGTAAAAAGGGAAATCAAGCAGAAATTTGGAAAAGAAATTCAAGTTCAGGGAGAAGAAAGAAAAACTCGAGGCATTTCTGCTAGAGATGGCAAATGACTTGAGAAATCAGTTGCACGGGTGAGTCGTGTCTTGAGAAGAGGTTAGAGGACAAGCTACAATAAAACTATCGAAGTTAATTGAGTGTACTGTAATTAAGTCAGGTAAGGTTCATGTAATTACGTCATGAAATGTACTTTAATCGTAATATTTGCTGTTTGGACAGAGAAACAACTGACAATGGTAGAAGTAACAGAAGGAGGAAGGAAGATTGAGTTTAACGTGCCGTCGGCATCGACGCCATTACAGACAGAGCACAAGCTCGGACTGTGTCAAGGATGGAGAAATGCGAGTCCACTGTGCTAGGCTCGCTCGGTTAGAAGTAACGGAGATATGTAGTCTGGGAACAGTGAACACAAGCCTTTCTGAACAAGAGAATTGCGTTAACATCGGATATAAACTGAAGTGAGACGAAATTTTTCGTTGTGGTATTTATTTGGTGTATAAGCCATAGATACGAATGAAACGTGCACGATAAACGATATAGGCAGGAAAAGAACACCATATTTTGAAATCTGGTGCTACAGGAGAATGGTAAAGATTAGATGTGTAGATCGATTAGCTATTAAACAGGCACGGGACCGAACTGGGGAGATTTATAGCACAATTTGGCTAAAAAAAAGAGCGGGTTGACGGGACACATCCGCAGCTATTAAGGAATAGTCAATTCGGTTGTGGGATGAAGTGTTCGAGTAAACTTCGAGTAACACTCGTAGAGGGAGACCGAGGCATGAATACAGCGACGAGAGTCAGCGAGATGCATGGTGCAACAGCTGCGCGGAAATGAAGAGAGGCTCGTACAAGACAGACTGGAGAGCCGCGTCAGACCGCCAAAACATCAACAAAGTAATGGACAAAGCCGACCTACTGATATCGCGTAACACACAAATGTGAGGTTCGCGAGACAATGAAATGGGCAACAAGTGAATCAGATCCGTACATATTGGACTAGCTATGACCTGCAGAGGTTGTATTTTTTTTGTTATTTAACCGAATTTCTATGTTGTTCACAAACTGCAACACTTTCTAAGCTTTTCACGTTAATTTAGGCCATGCTCTTTTCCGAATGTACTCATGACCAAAACGCGATTCTGGTAGCTGGAGTCCGAAGTCTTTGTTAATTATGCTTTTCGCGTTCTTGTAGAGATGTTTCCATAACAACTTTCATCCCCAAAAAAATATTTCTTTATATCTAATCGAGAAGTGAATTACCAAATTACAAAAATTTATATTAAACATTTGTTTAATATAACGAAATATTTTCTTAAAAACGTTCGTCCCCTATTGCACTCCCTTAGAGGTTGAATTTCCAAAACGACTGAAAACACGTATTTTTTAAAAAATTTCCAACCAAGAGGTAAAATAGCAATAGTCATAGATGTAGCCTTAAAACCTTTAGTAGTTCTTCAGTAATTATTTATTTTCGAAAAAGCTTTCACCCACTATTTTATCCCAAAAATGCTGAAATATGTATTTTTTATATTCTGACAGAGAAACCAAATAAATGGGTTCGTAATTTAAGCTCCAAAATTCCCTTAACAGCGACGTACTTCCAAAAAGCCTTTCTTCTCCGATTTCACCGCCATAGGAGTGGAATTTCGGACAATACCATCTTAAACGATGCCTACGTTATAAGATCAACATCCTCTCCAAACTTAAAGTTTCTACCCTCAGCGGGTTGCGTTGGCCGATGACGAGTCAGTGAATCATTCTGATCCTGTTTCACCCCCAAATGGATCGCTTATCCAAAAACAGTGAAACGCGTAATTTTTTCAACTCTTACCGAAAAGCCAAACACCAATTTTCAAAGATTTAGATTTAAAATGCTTTCGCAATGAAATATGTTCATAAAAAATGTCGTCCCCTAGTTCACCCGCAAATAGGTTCAATTTTCAATAACACTGAAACATGCATATTTTTTCATTTGTAACCGAGAAGTCAAATAACGAAATTCCTAGATGTAGCTCTAAAACTACTTTACTATTTTTTAATAATTATATATAGGGTGATTATAATCAAAGTAAAACTTTCAAACTGCTGTAGAAATAACGCCACTGGTCAGAATGACCTCAAATTGCAACAGAATATTATCGGAGAAAGGGGAAAACGTATGGCAGACGAAAAATAAATAGTTATAAAATAGTTATAAATAGTTATAAATAGTTATAAATGGCTCTTTAAGCATCATAATTTAATAGTGGTCGACTACAAATGCCAAATGAATCGTACCTAAGGTGTACGTTTGACATTAAACAAACTGTACTACTCAGTGTGCGTGGGTGTACAGGCGTGATACTGTCAGTTACGTGAGCCCATTCACCAAGGCTAGGTCATATCACATCGGATGGGAAAAATCGGTTTTTAATTGTCCTGAGGCCAAAAACCCCATAAAAAGTGTAAGTCAAAATCAAATCGGATTATTAATTTCCCTGTCACTGGCTCAAAACGTGTTCAATATGCTGTCCACTGTTTTATGCAACAAGTTTAAATTGAGAAACAGCATGTCCCACAACTGATCGAAGTGTTACCGGGGTCACGTTCAGAATGTGTTGCGCAATGCGTCGCTTCAATGCAGCTTAAGTTTGCAGTCGGAACACTGAACACAACATCTTTCAGATAGCCCCACATCCAAAAGTCACACGGATTGAGATCAGGTTGTAAGAGGTCCGTGACTAAGGAATGTTTTGCTAGCGCACTCGAGCAGATGTAATTTCGATGGATTGCTCACGCGCTGCCTGCGATATGTAAATTATAAGAGAATCTCAGACCAAAGAGCAGTGTTGACTGCGGTAGCATTAAGTTGTGGCTAGCGGTCGTGTGTTGGCTGGGCCGGTCGTGGGGAGCGATGGCGGTGGCCGAGCGATGTAGTACAAGGTAAAAGCAGCCTCGCGCACATGTGCTATTGTTATATCAAGTCCATGTATAATGTTTTAAAAAATCTCTCTATAATAATCTTTCTTAAAAAAATTAACTTTTGACAATCATTTTCTCAATTAAAGAACTTACTAATTTCTCCAATCCATGGTCATCACGATTATTGTAAAGTAAAATCAGTTGTTTCTTTTTATACATGACAAATCTACCTGGGCTGTGCCAGAAAAATTTCTTGTAAGAGCAGATATATACGCGTTACCGGCGACTTCATTGAGGTAAGATTTTTCAATTTATTCAGAATGAATTTTCAGAGCCCTGACGCGGCGCTGCTGACGTCGAAAATTTACCAATTTAAATTCACAGTCAATTATTGAAAGGTTATAAGTGAGCCACAATTTTATTGAGAGATTAGTCACATTTTATTATTGTTAGGTTACGGAATTTATCTGTTGGTAGGTTACGCTGAATGGGAATACTACACATAATTATATTTTTTATCTGTTGGGAGGCTACACTAAACGCGAATGCGAATTAATTACTTATATTTTTTACTGTTTGGACGTTATTATATATTTTTACTGTGGGGAGGTTACACTAGGCGACAACCGGGCAGAATCGTATTTCTGTGAATTTCTGAGAAGTAGTCAGTTACATATCTGCTCTTATTTACTTAATGTAAAATGTAGTTTGCATCTGGCGCAACGCAGTTACTAATTTGTCACTCTTTCTTTCACAGATCATCGGCAATTTATTGCTCTTTGTTGTTATTGTATTTGTTCCATTTTTGCTTTGTCTTTGTTTGATTTTGTGCTTGACTTTAACTTGTGAAAATGCTCGAAAAACTGATCGCGATCCGTAATGAGTGAAAAAGCCGACTTGAATAATTTGGCTGATAACACTAGCGACACTCAGTGTCACAATGATAATCTTCCAATTACAGATTATCAGTGCGTACCGACCACTAGTAATGATTTTAATCCTAATGATGAGCAAACAAATTCAATTATGTCCACACTTAATTAACGACAATTGAAGACGCGGCACGTTCCGTTACAATGAACGCTGCCCAGTTTGATGCACCTGATTTGCAAAATTTACACAGTGAACAGTAAATGTTTCTAACGCAAATGAACAAGGCAGTCAAAATACGTCAGATGTATTTGATTCCAATGTAGTGACCAACAGTGCACATCCGATTAGCAAACCTTTTCGTGAATCAATGACGTAATAGTTACACAAAACGCGACAAATGCAGATACACCATCACACAGCATAGAAAATAGAGTCGGTAATTTTGGCATGGATCAAGTTTTGGCAGTACTGCTACAACTTAATGAAAATCTCAAACAGTGGAAGAAAGAACAAGACAACAATTTCAAACAACCCACTGAAAAACACGACAACAATTATAAACAACTTAATGAATCAACAAACAACTTAATGAAAATTTTAAACAGCTGAATGAATAACACCACAACCTTAATGAACAGAACAAACAACTTAGTGAACAGATTACAGCCGTTGCCGTGCAATGTCATGAAACTAAAGAACAATTACATGAGGAAATTAAGGGTTGTGCTAGGAACAGTAGTGAAGAAATTAGATCTGTTCCACATGAATTAAGTAATACACATGTAGCCATAACGAAATTAATTAGAGATGAAATTAGTGCAGTCGCTAAACAATGTTCTGAAAACGCAACGCAGTTACGCGACGAGTTTAAATTAATGTCAGCAGAACTTTCACGCACACTGGATGCGAACGTCGACAAGAAAATTGAACAACAAAACAGCCAAATTGACGTTTTAATCACCACATGCAAAACAGTGAAATGTGTTACAGTAAATACATACAGGAACAGAACAAAGTAAAGAAACAAATCACGGAAACAATTACTGCACAGAGAGAAGAAGATAAGCGTAAGTTGTTTACTAAAGCAAAAACTTACGTAGACAACAACATTGCTACAGTATCAGACGAAATCAATACTATCAAACAGTTGAACACCGAATTGCATGATGAAACCTCTGATCTTAAAACAAACACAGATACACACACACACATACAGTAGCCTTTCAGACAGCGCCCAGCAGACTTGAACAATTGGAATCAATACAGGATCCCGATGCCATTAAAGCAGACGTTAAGAAATTGAACAAATCCACACGTAAAATTCAAAAAGTAACGATCAGGCAAAAGCACTGAATGAAAAATTTGATGAATTGGCCATACGTATTGACGTTATGGAAAATAACAATGAGACTAAATCAGACGATACGTCACCAGTTTCGTTCAATCAAACACCAGAATTCCAAAATTTACAGCAGACAATCATTGAGATAGTGTAACGGTACTTTGAGTACCGCGCCTCCGCCAGAGCAAAGATGTGATTTACGATCGCGCATGCAGAAGAGCGCTGCGCCAGCGACAATTTTCATAAGTAATTTTGATCTTTTTTTGTTTACTTTTGCGTAGGTGCTTGCTTTAAGAACTAGTTCATTACTCTCTTGTTATCTTGTCTTAATACGTTTAAGACATGTATTTTTGGCGCTGATGTGAAAGAATTATTTTAAGTGGAAATTAAAGCTACATTGCGAAACGAACACACGGCGTCTTCAAGTTATTTCAGTAGTGATTCGCAATGGTTATCGCCAAATTTACAATTAATCCGGACAGTGAGAACTTCAAGAAATTTTCATCAGACGGACAACAAGAGGACCAGCGAGCAATAAAAAAAGGACATCCTACAAGAAAATCAAGAAGTATTCCAGATGCAACCACGAAGACTCTATTATAATAGATACTACGTTTCTGACAGTATTATAAGGTAAAATTCAACTTGTTTCTGATGCTATTTCCTCACAGTCGCTTTTTGTAGTGTTGCCGACCGGTCTGCCATTCACGGTCAAATTACAACACTATCTCAATCAGAAATACGAAGTCCGCCTTGTCTGTAACTTATTCCATCAAAATTCAAAACCCAATCAGATTTTCTAATTTTTTTTTCATGACTGAACCCCGAGGAGAGGTTCGTCTAACAATACATTGCGTAGAAACTTGTCATCTTTACTGCAAGAAGTGACAGAAATGAAAAATGTTTCAGCCTTTAAAACGACACAACATATGCCACATTCCGAACATTTCTCACAGTCACACAGCCAGTATAATTTAGGTAATTTACAGAGAGTACGTGACTTAGATTCCGAACAGACAAATAGATTATCATACAATCCTGAACCTGCTCAGACATACAGAGACGACAATTTTGATTATAAGCACTTTCTATCTGTGAGAAAATTTAAGGTATTTAAGAATGACAGAACACAGATTCACCCCTTGGATTGGATACAACAATTTAGCTTTGCTTTTCCACCAACTTGGCCCGTAACAAACAACTTACCGAATTATGAGAACTCAAATTTTCCCACTGTTACGCAATTTTTCGAACACATGGTACAACAAAACCAATACTTATGTGAGCCATACAGTGAATCAGCACCTATCTAATTATGTATTTCTAAACTACCACGATCGTTAAGAGTATTACTTCTAACAGGACAGCAGAAAGAAAGTATTTCAGCATTCAGAGATCTGCTACAACTTTTGGAAGTTCAGCAACCGGACTATTCTTTTACAAACAAAAATTTTTCACATTGTAACCAAGCCCAACAAGCATACAGTAATTACGATCAGCCACGCTATTTTAATAGCAAAGGTGTTAGACGCTCCAGAAATGACAACCACCAGAACTTTAATAACAGACAAAATTTTAATTATCAGTATCGTCAAAATTATCAGCAATCGCAGACAAATTTTGGCAACAATAAAGGTTTTTCCCCACAACAACAACAAAACCAGCCGGTTAGCACACATACCCAACAATGTAATGTGCAAGGTCAACCAAGCCTTAATGTTTCGCCGCCTACACGTATAGCGTCGGCTCCATCAAACAGTAACGCACCGCAACAAAGAAATCAGTATGTACAGAAAACACATCAATTCAATTCCTATCGCAACGCGCCGTATAGCAACGATTATCATAACAGACGTAAAAGTAAAGAGCACAGTTTTCAGCGTACATTTAATAACAGTAGGTCTTATCAGCAGCAGAGTCAACCACAACAACAGATTATTGTGAATGAACCAGACAGTCGGCGTCATCCCGAACCCAATACGTCAGGACGAGGTAACAGAACAGTTCAAATAGTTGGAATGCCACAGCATTCTCCTGCAAATAACAGCACGTCAGAACGAATTTGACTAAGTAGAGTACAAAGAGAATTTTGTTCATGAAAATGTTATTACTTTTGACGACATCCGAGACACACTTTTATCTGAAAAACCAGTTATTCATAAACCATTTCCCACCGTCATTGAAGTAGAGATTGGATCATCCACATTTTCAGCAGTAATCGATTCTGGATCACCTATGTCAGTTATAAATGATGAAACATTCAACAAATGTAACAAAGACAACACCTATCCTACGTTACCATTAGGCAAAACTAAAGTAAAAGAAGCAGTATCTATCAAAGGAGTAGACGTAAAATTATAGACACACTTATCATTTTGTATTGCAGGTCATACGTTCCACTGAAATTTTTGGATTGTTCCCTTGTTGACAACAGACATTATTTTAGGTGCGAATTTTTTGGTGCAACTCGACGCAATTATTGACTTTCAAAATTCCTATTTAATGTTAAAGGATGAAAATGTACAACTGGCATTAGAATTTCAGCACTCTTTATCTGCAGAAGAACAAACAATTAATCGGACAGAGGTCATTTCTGCATCACGTAACAGTCATTCCACATTGTTCACAGATACTTATGTTCACAACTACAATACAGCAGACGAAGCCGACTATGACGTTATACAAATGATTTCTGAGAAGGTAAAACAGAGCAGTGCAAATACAGATGACGAACGTACTGAACTACGAAATATTCTTTTACAGCAAGCTCTAGTTGTTGACAACGTCCCTTGTACTATGTCCGGTTTTATGTATGAATTTCAAGTTAAACAGCACGACACGTTCAAAGCCAAACTTTACCCCATTCCATATATTCACAGAGAACTAGTTAAGAAAGAGTTACAAGCTATGGTTGATCAAGGTAATATTGAATCGGCAGTTAGTCCGTACATAAACCCACTCCATATTGTTAAGAAAAAGGATGGATTACTTCGACTCGTGCTTGATTCGCGTCATGTCAACGACATTACTATTAGTGAAACAGATCGCCCACAGACACTAGAAGAACTTCTACAGAAATTTCATGGTACTGCTATTTATTCCACATTAGATTTGAAATCGGGATTTTGGCAAATTCAGCTCCATCCGAACTGCAGGAAGTACACAGCATTATCTGTTTTGGTGATTGTTATCAATTTTGCAAACCACCGTTCGGTTTAACAATTTCTTCAGCAGCATTTATTCGCGGTTTAAATACTATACTTCCGACAGAATTTAAAGACCGAATCACAACGTATGTAGACGACATTCTTATTGTAGAAGCTAACTGGTCTGAAAACAATTTGATTCTGGAACAACTGTTACAAACTTTTCGTGCACAAGGACTCACAGTTAATCTTGGCAAATCGCACTTTGGAAAAACTTCCATAAAATTTCTTGCACATGTAATTTCAGCAGAAGGCATTGCGCCTGACCTGGAAAAACTTCGAGCTTTACGTGACATTACTGTTCCAACGACGAAGAAACAACTACGCAGCTTTCTGGGATGAATTAACTTTTTCCGTAAATTTATTCATTATTCTGCTTTAGACACCCCTAGATTATGCCAATTGACGGGTAAAAACTCTGTTTGTTCCTGGGATAGCCAAGCACAGTCTGGATTTGTTAATCTGAAACAAGCTTCGTTAAATGCACCTCTTTTATCGCACCCAGATCCTACCAGAAATTTTTCCATTGCCACCGACAGTTCTAACACCGCTTTGGGCGTACACATTTTTCAGGAAATTGAAGAAGACGGTACTACGGTAATTAAAAACTTCACCTTTGCAAGTCGCATTCTGTCACCTGCTGAACGCAATTATTCTGTTGCAGAACTTGAAACATTATGGGCGTTTACCAGATTTAGGCATTTTCTTTATGGAAGACACACTACCGTATATACAGATCATAGAGCTGTACAGTTTTTACTTTCCGCTAAATTTACACATAACAGGCTAAGCAGATGGAAGCTTTATTTACAGGAATTTAACTTTACAATTGTTCACATTCCCGGTTCAAAAAATATTGTAGCAGACGCACTATCCCGTTCTATCGGCAACAATCAGCAAGACATCGCAACCAACTTCAGCCAAGAAAATTCTAGCGTCATGTATATTCAACAAGTTGCATTTGACAATTTCATTTCGTCGTCATTACGAGACATAACACAAGAGCAGAGCAAAGACAACGTGTGGAAAGAAATTAAACACCTTTGGCAGGATAGGAATAACGTTACCATTAGAAACCATTACACTGTACGCAATAACATTCTGTTTGCCCGCTCTCACCCTGACAGCATCAACTGGTTATTATGTTTTCCTGACGAGCTTGTTAACAAATTAATTTGGTATACTCATTTAAGTTAACCACATTATGGAGCCAGTTTTTTGTTTTTTTTTTTTTTCTGAGACAGAAGTGTTATTTTGCGAACATGGAGAAACGTATTAAACGAGTTTTAGCGTCATGTAAAATCAGCCAGAAAGCTAAATCAGACACGACTTCACATATTCCTCGTTACATCCCATTGTAACTGTTAAATTGAGACACATGGCCGCTGTAGACATTTTTGGTCCAATTTCCAGAACTAATAGAGGTTTTTGCTACATCTTTATCGCTGTTGAACTCACTTCGAAAATTGTTACCTTCACTCCGTTACGCAAAGCTACTGCGAAATCTATTTAGAATGCATTTGTAAAACATTTTTTATTCCATGTAGACATGTATTGAAAGTAATATCCGACAATGGACCACAATTTTGATCTGTAATATTGACAAGTATGTTACGAGCTAGAAACATTTCTCCGATCTATGTATCCAAGTATCACCCTTCTTCGAATCCTTGTGAACGATTGATGAAAGAAATTGGTAAACTATGTAGAGTATATTGCCATAAAAGACATTTATTGGGACACATACATACTCTCATTCCAGGATGTAATGAACTCCATACCAAATGAATCTATTATGCTATCTCCGACTGTTATATTGAAAAACGTTGAACTAGCCAACAAAATTAAAGAATTAGTACCTTTTCCTACATCTTGTTGACTACGCCGCCATGAAATAATTGACATTGCGCTCAACAACATCAAACGTGCCGCAGAGAGCCGGAGAAGACAGCAAAAACAGGTTTGTACACGCCGTGACTTTCACATTGGACAGAAGATATTAGTACACACACACTATTTATCCAACAGCGGAAAGAGTAGAAGCAGTAAATTAGAGCTTCTATACGCTGGTCCATATAGAATTCGCAGCATTCCACACCCCAATGTAGTACACATCGAAACTTTGAGAACCAGAAAAACCAAGAGCGATCACCATTATTCCAATATTAAACCCTTTATTGAATGAACATACTTTATGATTTATCACACTGTAATGCCATTTCCTGATATTTATATGACCACTTATGCAATTATATCTATGTGACTACTTACTGATGATGATCATATTTTTTCTTGGCAAGTGCCAGCAAGGTAAGGTTAGCAGGTCACTTTTCTTGTCGTTATATATCAGAGGGTGTTCATTTTCCATTTTTTGTGTATGTATGATTGTTTTCCCATCGAAAGTAGAATTTTCTCTGTATGCATTATGAAATCTTTAAGATGTAACAAACATCAGTCGACTTTAACATTTTTGCCTTATGATGTCTCAATATCTTGACTATTCTACATTTTTTTGCTACTGCATTATGATGCTGTGTATATTTCTGCACTTGAAAATTGTCTGTGGTTTTGACCTAATATGTTTTCTGTCACGCTATGCTGTATGATTAGTCATATCACTCGAAACAAGTTTTTATTTAATAGGTATATATGATTTAAATGCAAAATATTAGTCCTTGTTCATCATTTTCAGAAAGCAATACCATGTAAAAGAAATAAATTATACAACTACAGTGGTTTACTATGAAATGGAAATTTTACCATCGGAATGAATGAAAGAAAATGCAATAACTTGTCATGAAGACTAAATGGATCAGAGTTAACAAGCATTAACAAGGATATATTATACACACTGTATAATGGCTGTCTTAACTAATTATTTTTCTTTCAGAATATGTGGCGATTGACAGGCTGTCAGACAGAACTACACATGTTAATTTTAGTCATGAAATGTGCTAGAAGTAAGAAACTCTAGAAATAATGAATGATAATGAATAGAAGTATGAGAAAAATGGTAATATGAATATGAAAAATGAATAATGAATGCCTATGTTTTGCAGGTGGTAATAAATGGTAATGAATAGCTTTGTGAAGAATATGGTAATATGAATAATGAAGCTTTTCTTTGCAGATGATTATAATGATGAAGTGATGGTAAAATGAATAATGAAGTTTTTCTTTGCAGGTGATGATAATGATGAAGTTTATATGTTTTCTATTACTTAAGAGATGCTATGTAGTTATTTAAGTATTTGTTGCAGTTCTTTTTGGCAGTATGTCATATGTTGCATAGCATAATGACTGAATATTTTGGGAAAGACAGTTAGAGCACATACATATTAAGTACACATTTCATTACCTGTTAATTCGAAGTTTACTACTTTTCAGCATAATATGCATTTTATTCTTTCAGGTCAATAATCCATTTTGTATTTTTTTCAGGAGAAGCTTTTCATGATATTAATATACTATAAGCAGTTAATTATGAAACCTGTTCTAATACTTGCATTTTTTACTCAGCTGTGTGTATCATTCATGAATGTGATCACATGTACTCTACTTGTTTCATAATCTTGCTACAGCTGACTCATGACGATTGATGTTGTTAATCCTTATTGCCAACAATAAATCAAAAGCAAATATTTTCATGCCCCAGCAATTTACTATCGATCCCAATACTAGCACCAAAAAAATTATTATTACAAGTCCCAACTATTACCAGTATACAACCAAATAATGCAACCAGTTTAATATATATTTCTCATCCTAAATATAGTGCAATTTTTTCTGATGTGTTGATTCCCTTATTTCTATGTATTATTGGACTACAGACCTTCAATAATAGTCACAATGTCTTACATTTTAAATATGTCTTGTGTCATTTGCATAATATCATATATAAACAATAGCAGCTTGATGCTACATGTAGTAACTCTTGTTTCAAATGATGACTTCTGAGTAATATTGAATGATGTTTTATAACACTGCATAAATGCTATGTCAATAATTACTCTAATAAGATGACTTATGAATAATGTTCTCTAATACCCCATACGTACTACATAAATGTTTAGTAACTGGCCAATGAATGCCAATGATTACTGTAATGAGACGACTTATACATAAATGCTATGTCAATAATTACTGTAATAAGATGACTTATGAATAATGTTCTCTAATACCCCATACGTACTACATAAATGTTTAGTAACTGGCCAATGAATGCCAATGATTACTGTAATGAGACGACTTATACATAAATGCTATGTCAATAATTACTGTAATGAGATGACTTATGAATAATGTTCTGTAATACTCTATACATACTACATTAATTCTGTGTAAATAGAGAATGAATGCCAATAATTATTCAAATCGGTTGATACACTAGTGTAATTCTGAATGATGACTAGCATAAGGCTTAATGTCCTTCACCTTCTGATCTAATTACCAGTAATTACTGCAATATCCGTATGTCCTGTCCATCCTCATGATCATGGAGCACTATATTTGGTTTTCGCAGTAATTCTACATTAGAGACTTATACAGTGCATCTGCACTTTATTTCATCTGTTAATGTGATCAGTTGATATAAAGATGCTAAAGACTTTTACAGTGCGAGTGCACTTTATTTCACCCCTTGATATGTTTAATTCATGTAAAAATGCTAAAGAGTTTCACAGTGCGTGTGTACTTTATGTCATTTGTTAATATATTTTGTACACAGTGCGTGTGCACTTTATTTCACTCCTTGATATGTTTAATTCATGTAAATATGCTAAAGACTTCTACAGTGCGTATGCACTTTATTTCACTCCTCGATATGTTTAATTCATGTAAAAATGCTAAAGACTGTGTGTGTGCACTTCATTTCATTTGTTAATATATGTTGTACTCATTGTATATAAACTTTGCCATTTCTTAATACATTCTGTACTCAGTGCGTGTGCACTCTATTTCATTTCTTAATATGTTCTTCACATATCAATAATGTTATATATATATATATATATATATATATATATATATATATATATATATATATATATATATACTCTGTAGACTTCTAAATAGATTATAGAAAAATTTGCTGCTCATGGCAAGTCGAAATTCCCCCCCCCCCTCCCCCCAGTGGAGGGTTATGTAAGATGTCAATGACTAAGGAATTTTTTGCTAGCGCTGCCTGCGATATGTAAGTTGTAAGAGAATCTCAAACCAAAGAGCAGTGTTGACTGCGGTAGCCGTAAGTTGTGGCTAGCGGTCGTGTGTATCGAGTTGGCTGGGCCAGTCGTGGAGAGCGATGGCGGTGGCTGAGCGATGTAGTACTAGGTAAAAGCAGACTCGCTCATATGTAGTATTGTTATATCAAATCCCATGTAAAATGTTTAAAAAATCTCTTAATAATAATCTTTCTTAAAAAATTAACTTTTAACAATCATTCATCTCAATTAGAGAACTTACTAATTTCTCCAATCCATGGTCATCCCGATTATTGTAATGACAAATCAGTTGTTTCTTTTTATACATGAGAAATCTATCGGCCAGCATTGCACTGGGCTGTGCCAGAAAAATTTCTTGTAGGAGCAGATATATACGCGTTACCGGCGACTTCATTGAGGTAAGATTTTTCAATTTATTCAGAATGAATTTTCAGAGCCATGACGCAGCGCTGCTGACGTCGAAAATTTACCAATTTAAATTCACAGTCAATTATTGAAAGGTTATAAGTGAGCCACAACTTTATTGAGAGATTAGTCACATTTTACTATTGGTAGGTTACGGAATTTATCTGTTGGTATTATAAAGCTACTTGTTCGTCGAGCAGCTTTATATTTATAAACTTAACTTTTGGGGGTTCATTTTTAGATGAAGAAATCGGAGAATTCTTCACACTTCACATTATTTATTTACAGGCGTCACTTGTACAGACTCTCCAGCCGAAATCATCACAAACAACTGACTGACCCTGACCTCGCATCATCTCTGCTTATATAGAATTTTAACAATCACTCACAAAATATTGCATTATTAATTCTGAAGAATTTCAAAGTTACAATTAAAATGTACAAAATGTTTGCGAACAGACATTACATCCGAATAAGGAAAAATTAACAATATTAATTGACGTAATTTTTGTAGTGTCATCACTAGGTTTAAATATTAAAAATCGATATGGTTCTAATTACAATAATGTCTTTTGTGAATTTTGAGTTATTTAATTAATTACAGTTCGGTTTCAGATACTAACATTTAATGACATCACAAATTCTGCTTTCTATCAGACTGTATACAAGGAAGTTACAAATACGCCCTGAAATACGAAAAATCTGAACATTGTGTGATGCAAACAATTGGAGAGTTAATCAAAATGTGTTTACAAAGTACATTAATTTCAAAATAGGATATAAAATGAATAACAAGTACGAATACATTGCTTGGTAATCCCTTAAAAAGCTGTTTCTCAAGATAATGAAGCTTTTTCTATACTAATACATTTCTTGTTCCAAATGATCGTAATTAGTGGCTCTGACCACTTATACCAATACTTCTACAGTATCTTATTATCCGTTACTTTACATTTCTTAGCTCACCCTGCTGATGAATCATTTAATTTGGCATTTATTATGTAACTCCGTTAATGACAACAATGACGACAATAAAAGTCTTTTCACAACGAATACAGAATATTACTAGTAAATGCGACAGACTAATATATAAATACACATAGGTACACATACAAATCCCTAGGGCACTGAATTGTCCAATAACTACACAGTTACATATCAAAAGACAGTTGGTATCAGTCATTTCAGTTAACCCACGGGTCGGGCTGTATTGTTATACACCCCCCCAGCCACTCTTACAAGTGTAACTTGTATGAATGGCTGCTAAATACCCTCCAAAATAGAATTTCTTTTTTCTTAGCTGTTACTCCAGTCACTGGTGCATGTTGCATATCTTAATGAATTGGCAGCTCACAATCATCCGTCCCAATGCGCTGTCCATCTTGTGTCTGCAGCCCCTCTGCTTCTGGCAGTCTCTACACTGCAATAGCACAGTCCACTATTAGTTTTTCAGTTTCTTAATTTTTATTTTTTTTTTCAGGTCAGGTAAGGATCTTTGATACAGTTCTCTAGGTAGGAACAGGGATGAACTCATTTCGCAAGGTACTCGTGCAGGTTACAATTAAGGTCACATCAGGTATAAATGTATCAAAATCATTAACATACTATCCTACACTATTAGTATATTTATAGACAAAATCACACAAAATTAAGCATCTCTAAACTGTAAGGATTTAGCTATATACAACTTAAAGTTAATGAACAAAAATGAATTATTTATGTATCCTTTCTTTTTGATTAATATTTCAGCATAATACACTATACAGCATATTAAAGGTCCCAGATATCCTTTAGCTCTTTATCATATCAAACACAAACTCACTGATTGTTCATTAGCACACCACCTTGTAATGACAAACTTACTCATTTTTCACAGTACAACTTGTCCATTTAGTAACACGTGTACATCCTTAACATTGTCCATTTGTATATCTCATTGGCAAACTAATAAAATCATGACCAAGCCTATAATCTTCAAAGAACCACCCACAAATCAAATACATACTCTACAGACCATAACCACAATGACCTCCATTATCTTATATCCCCTTGGATTCTATTCTGTAATGAAAATGCTAACAGTAATTTATTTACAATATTACATAACATAGAGTACACACACATATGGATCTGGAAAAGTTTTACACCACATATTAATCAGGAATTATAGTAATAACTATTGCCTGAAATGCTTAAAGAATTATTAGTCATTAGTCAAGGGAGGATTCAAATTTTATACACAGTTAAATTTATTTATTTATTTTCAAACAATGTCACTCAATAATCATATGACATACAAAAAAAACTTATACTAAAAGAATGGCTAGTATTTTCAGTGAGAGATAACTTCGTTATAGGTTTATAGATGAGTAAAAGATGTAGCATCCGAAAACGAAAAGAAGAAAATAGAATGCTACATAGCTCGGAGACCTAGTGCTCGGCACGCACTTGATACAGGATGTATCCTCCTGAGGGCTTTTACATTATCTTATTTTTTCTTGGTATTTGACACTTGTTTATAAGGTTTCAGTTCAGTTACGTAAACCAAATAGTCTTCCTGACTTTGGGTACACTAATCTATATGCATTTGGGTGTGGCATAGACTGAATTTTGAATGGGCCAATATAGATGTCAAAGAATTTCTTTAATTCATTGCTTATCGCTTTGGATTTTTCATGTGTTTTCACCAGGACCAGATCATCAATTTTAAAATTTGTAGGTTTCAACTTCTTGTCATGTTTGTTTTTCTTAGTTTCCCCTGTTGTTCCATTACTTTCTTGACTATTTCTTCTCTTTCCTGTGGACTCATAGCTTTACATGCTGGGAATTCAATTAATTCGTTGATCAGATTTGGCGGTTTCTTATGATACAGTATTTCATATGGGCAGAACCCAGTAGACGAATGTTGTAAGCTGTTCAGTATATCTTCAAAGCTGTCTACGTACTCTATCCAACTCACATGATTTTTGTTGCAATAAGTTCTAAATAATCTCCCTATTTCTCTCATGTAACGTTCAGCCGGATTGCTGGACGGGTGATACGCAGAGATCAGAATATGGTTTATGTTCTCATCCTCCACAAATGTTTTCCAAATTTTAGAAGTAAATTGTGCTCCATTGTCAGAGAGCATGCTTTTTGGTTTTCCCACCTTTGTGAAATAGTCTCTTCTAATTTTCAAAATGATGTTCTTACTTGTTGCTTTCTTCAATGGATATAGTTTAATGAATTTTGAAAAAAGATCCACCATGACAAATATGTAACAAAATCCTCCTTTAGCCTTAGGCAATGATCCATAAAGGTCAACTGCTACAAGTTGTAGTTGTTCCTTTGGCAAGATGTTTTGCATATATCCTCTGCAAGTTTGATTGCTAACTTTTACTCTCTGACACCTGTCACATGTAGATATTTGCTTTCTCACTCTCCTAGCAATGTTGTAGAAGTACACATTTTCTTGAATCTTTTGGATACATTTCAGTGTCCCACAATGCCCGAAACTTTCATGTACATACTTTATCAACACTTCAATATACTGTTCTGGCCAACACAATCTCCAAGTGTCACTGTCTGCACTGTATCTTCTGAATAGTATACCCTTATGCACTTTATAATACTGCTCTACTTTCTCATATCCTCTTTTACCTAGATAACTTTTAACTAACTTCCAGTTGGAATCATGGTTTTGATATCTACGGATGTCATTACAAATTTTCCTGATTTCATTCTCATCTTTCACCCCTTTTAGATACATAATCCGAAACTCCCTTTCACACTCATCACTGTTATTTTCACCTTCTCCTCCCATTGGCAACCTTGATAGAGCATCTGCGATTTGATTTTCTTCACCTTTTATATATTTTACTGTATAGTCGAATTGCTGGAGGAATAGTGCCCACCTGGTTATCCTGCTGTGATGCAAAGTACACTCTTGTATGTAGATCAAAGCCTTATGGTCTGTGTATACTACCACTTGATGTCCTAATAGGTAATTCTTGAACTTGATGAAAGCCCAATAGACTGCTAACAATTCTTTTTCGGTGACAGTGTATGACTTCTCATGTTTCTGTAAAGTTCTACTGGCAAAAGCTATTGACCTGTGCTCTGTCACACCATCTACAATCTTTTCTTGGAACAAATGAGCTCCCAGTCCATAGTCACTGCTGTCGGTCATGATACAAAATGGTTCTGTAAGGTCAGGTCTGTATAACATTTTACTGTTGCACATCTGTTTCTTGATGTTGTCGAATGCTTCCTGACAATCCTTGTCCCATACCCAAATGGTGTTCTTCTTCTTCAACAAGTTGTTCAAACACGGTACATTTAAAGCTTGATTGCTGACAAACTTCCGGTAGTAGCCACAAATTCCATAGAATGATTTAAGTTGTTTCTTAGTCTTGGGTGCAGGAAATTTTGCAATGGCTTCAAGTTTTTCTTCATCAGGTAAGATTCCCTCTTCTGATATGGTATGGCCTAAAAATTTGAGCTGTTTAACTCCGAATTTGCACTTCTCTAGTTTTAATGACATGCCTCCCTGTCTTAATTTGTAACACACTTCACCCAACAAATGTATATGTTCTTCCCAACTTTTTCCTGTTACAAGTATGTCATCAACATAAAGGATTAGTTTTCTTAACAGTTCTTTTCCTAGAACAAAATCCAATGCTCGAATAAATTCTGCAATTGATACATTAAGGCCAAATGGTACAACACAATAGCAATAACATCTTCCTCTATATAAAAACGCAGTATATTTTCTAGACTGAATCTCTAATGGTATCTGATGGAAACCAGCTGTTAAGTCTAAGCTAGACATGTACTTCATATGTTCAAACTTATGTAATAACTCATCTATATTTTCAGGGTGATCAGTTTCCCTCTCAAGGTATTTGTTTAAATGTCTTGAATCGAGCACAAGTCTTACTCCACCATCACGTTTGGAAACCACCACCAACGGGTTATTGTATGCACTATTACATCTTTCAATTACTCTCCACTCTTCCATCTTTTGTAGTTCTTCCTCCACAGCTTTTCTTTTTGAAATGGGTACTCCATAGGGTTTGATGAAAAATGGTTCGTGAGGTTTTAGTTTAAGTCTACATTCATAGTTCTTCACTTTCCCAGGTTTCTCACTAAACACATCTTTGTATTCCCACAACAAACTGCCTAGTTGATCTGTCTGTTCTTCATTTAAATTACCAGCTTCTTTTAGTTTGGTGGCCACTAATTCAGCATACTTGTCTTCACTGCAGTCTTCTTCATTGTCTTCCTTGTTAATGTCGATCTTCTCATCTGTACAAATCACTCTTCTAATCTGAAAATTATTCTCTAGGCAATTTTGGATAATTAGTTCAGTCACATGTGTTCCATCTGCCTTTGGCTTGGTGAGCTTTAACTTTTTGTTATTCCAGTCAAAATCTGCATTTACTCCTTGTATCCAATTCATTCCAAACAAAATATTCTCATTGAGATCAGGTACTACAAAGCATCCTTGGTTATACTGTACATCATTAATAGTGAAAGATATTAAGGCTTGCCTGTTTACAACTTTGCTGTGCCTACCAGTTGCTCCCTTAATTTTGATTCCAATAACAGGATATTCTTCAAAGTCATCACTATGTCTTATCTGGTCTCTAAATTTTTCAGAAATAGCACAGACAGGACTACCCGTGTCTAAGAGGCAAAGTCCTTCATAATTTGCAACTTTTATACGTATATACGAGCAACCTAAAACTTTTTCCTTCTTACTGTCCTCATTTTCATCCGACAGATCTTCTTCAATATCTCTAAAGTCCAAGTAATTTGTACCATTTTTGCCTGTACAATTTCTCTTACTTGTCTGAATTTTACTTAATGCTATATCAGATGATTGCTTGATGTCACGTCTGTCCTTAACACACTGTCTGTTTTTCCCGGAACTGATCCCACTGTAAGCCTGTTGATTGGTTCTACCTTGCCAGTTGGAATGCAATTCTTCACAAATAATCTTGATGACCCTTTTTATTCTGTCACTGTCACTATAATCCTTGTAAGTATCCCATAACATTTCTAGCATCTCATCTACATTATGATGGCTCTCTGCATGTTCCTTATCTGATGATACCTTCCCAGTTTTCATTGGCACAATCTGATCTTCATATTCTTCACAAATACTACTGATATCATCTTCTTCACTACTAATTAAATCTTCTTTAACCTCCAAATACACCATGTCATCTAATTCTTCCTCACATTCATCATTACTTCCAACACTTTCACTATCAATATTACTACATATGCTATCATCTCCAACACTGAACACTTCTACAACATCTTTACTATGACCATCAGAATTGTTGACATGTACACTAGTACAGGTATCATCACTTAAGTGCTTAACAGGGATAGGTTCTTCTTTCATTAATTTACTTAATCCAAACTCATCAAGATTACTATCAGAACCAACATTTTCCTTGCAAACTTCATTACCACACTGATTATATAGACTTGAAATAGTTTCTTCCTCTAACGGAACTTCCTCAACATTCTTACAGATGCTATTACTTCTATCTACAACACTTTCATTCATACATTTCCAGAGTTTACTGTTAAACTGCAATTTGCCAATTTGATGCACTCGTCTTACATTAGTACTGTCACTTCCACTCCAACATCTTCGATTATTCTGTCTTCTGTAATTATTTTCGGTGTCTCTAGACCAGTGGTGTTTAGCCTGATTTCGGTACACATTTCTTGCCCCAAACTGACAGGCTCCCAATGAGGCATCTGTCAGTTTAAATTGCCTCGTCCTGATTGGTGATTATCAAATTGTCTGTTATTATTTTCCCAAGGTCTCTCCCTGCTATTGTGCCCTCTGTTTCCATCCCCATTACTATGGTTGATCCATCTGTTATCACTATTATTACTCCTGCCTTGATTCCTGCTTTGGTTCCACCCCCCAGTTGGTTGATTGCCAAATCTGCCATTGTTTAACCTCTCATTTCTCTCAAAAGCTCTATCCAACTTATCTACATACCTCAAGAACTGATCTACAGAATCATCTGGTCCATAAATCAACTCCCACTGTACTCTTTTTGGTAGTCTTCTTTTTAATGCATCTATTTGTATTAGTTCATCAAAAGGTTTGTCGAGGTGTACTAATTTCCTCAACTGACTTTCACAAAAACACTTCAAGCTACCATCACTTTCCCTATACATTCGACCATTCAAAAACTCACTTTTAATCCTAGCTTGCTCAGAATCTGACCAGAACTTATTTAAAAACTTTCTTTCAAATTCATTATATGACATGGTAGAATTAACATTCTGATTTGCCCACGAGATTGCTTCTCCATCCAAAAATCGTTTAACAAATTTAATTTTTACATTATCTGTCATGTCATTACTAAAATTATCCTGACAATGCTGTAAAAAATCAACTGGATGCAATTTCCCATCTCCTGGAAAGCATTTTAAAGGTATGCCACCCCATACACAATTAAAATTGCTAACAAAATTTCTTTGGGCTACACCTTCTTGTAACTCTACAACTTTCTTACTTAAACCTACAACATTATTTTTACACAAATCTATTTTTTCATCACACTTTAGATCTACATTACTTATTTGATTGGAAATTTCTGCAAATTTTAACTCTGAATTCTTTTTATTGGATTCAAGCTTTTCTTCTAAGATTCTCCTAGTCTGAACAACCTCTACTTTCAGTTTTGAATTTTCTACTTCTACATGCTTATCTAGTTTTTTGAACCTTTCCTCATTTTTGGACAACTCTTGTGTGAAATTAGTTTCTAATACATCAACCCGTTCTTCCACTGCTCCTACACGAGTATTGAGTTCACCCTGCCCTGTCTCGACAGTCATTTTTAGTGCTGCCAAACCATCCTGGATTTCCCTTATCTTACTAGTATCCTGCCTAATCTGTCCCATCTGTTTCTTCGCTTCTTTCATATGTTGCATTAATAACATTAACAGATCGTCTCCGCCTACTCTTCCCTGTGCAATTGGAGTACTTGTGGCGACATTTTCACTGGAACCCTCTCCACCAAAACCTCGATCTACACTTAGTTCACTGATACTCGATCCTAGGTCCGAAGTGTTTTCAATTGATTCACCGCCTACACACTTTTTATCAGCCATAGTAAAATCTTTTCCTCACAAAAACAAAAAAAACACAAATTAATTAAAAAAACTGTTACTCATCTGAATTCCAGCGGTGCAGTCCGAGAATTCGGTCCATTATCATCAGATCAGTTGTTATGATTTACGATCTCCCCATGCAGGTGATGATTTTCTTTGTATTTCTTATCCACACCAACTCTTCTCATGCAGCAACATCCACTCGTTCTGTGCGTCCATAAACACAAAAATTTCTTCACAATTTATGTTTAGTATTCGTCTTGTGGTCACCTGAAACAATTACTTTTTAAAAACAGTTCCGATTTCAATCATCAAATCCCAGCTCCTCCACCACTTATAAAGCTACTTGTTCGTCGAGCAGCTTTATATTTATAAACTTAACTTTTGGGGGTTCATTTTTAGATGAAGAAATCGGAGAATTCTTCACACTTCACATTATTTATTTACAGGCGTCACTTGTACAGACTCTCCAGCCGAAATCATCACAAACAACTGACTGACCCTGACCTCGCATCATCTCTGCTTATATAGAATTTTAACAATCACTCACAAAATATTGCATTATTAATTCTGAAGAATTTCAAAGTTACAATTAAAATGTACAAAATGTTTGCGAACAGACATTACATCCGAATAAGGAAAAATTAACAATATTAATTGACGTAATTTTTGTAGTGTCATCACTAGGTTTAAATATTAAAAATCGATATGGTTCTAATTACAATAATGTCTTTTGTGAATTTTGAGTTATTTAATTAATTACAGTTCGGTTTCAGATACTAACATTTAATGACATCACAAATTCTGCTTTCTATCAGACTGTATACAAGGAAGTTACAAATACGCCCTGAAATACGAAAAATCTGAACATTGTGTGATGCAAACAATTGGAGAGTTAATCAAAATGTGTTTACAAAGTACATTAATTTCAAAATAGGATATAAAATGAATAACAAGTACGAATACATTGCTTGGTAATCCCTTAAAAAGCTGTTTCTCAAGATAATGAAGCTTTTTCTATACTAATACATTTCTTGTTCCAAATGATCGTAATTAGTGGCTCTGACCACTTATACCAATACTTCTACAGTATCTTATTATCCGTTACTTTACATTTCTTAGCTCACCCTGCTGATGAATCATTTAATTTGGCATTTATTATGTAACTCCGTTAATGACAACAATGACGACAATAAAAGTCTTTTCACAACGAATACAGAATATTACTAGTAAATGCGACAGACTAATATATAAATACACATAGGTACACATACAAATCCCTAGGGCACTGAATTGTCCAATAACTACACAGTTACATATCAAAAGACAGTTGGTATCAGTCATTTCAGTTAACCCACGGGTCGGGCTGTATTGTTATAGTATGTTACGCTGATTGTGAATGCTATACATAATTATATTTTTTATCTGTTGGGAGGCTACACTAAACGCGAATGTGAATTAATTACTTATATTTTTTACTGTTTGGAGGTTATTATATATTTTTACTGTGGTGAGGTTACAAGGTGATCGGGAGGCCAGACTGTAGGGAAATGGCGGCTGATAATTCTAGCATTTCCGAACTGGCGCTTCAGCAGCTCCTTAACTGGATTTGCAATGTGTGGAGATGCATAAAAATGATCCCATCCACACATCGACGCTGTTGGACAGCTGGAATGACGTGGTTGCGCAAAAAACACGCATAGCTTACCAGTGACAGGTACAGGTAACAGGACCGGAAGCATCTGTCTCTTCGGAAAAATATGGCCCTACGATAAATAGTGCCGTAAAGCTGCACCACACACTGTCACTTTCCAGGATGAAATGGTATTCGTTGATTTACGTGTGGATTTTCCGTTGCCCATATTCGACAATTCTGTGTTGACATATCCTGTCAGATGGAAGTGGGCTTCGTCTGTCCACAAAATCTTCCACGACCTACCATTGTCCACTTCCATGCGAGAAATAAATTCTAAAACAAAGGTCAAGATTGCTGTCAGGTCGAAAGAATGCAACTCGTGCACGTGGGTAATTTTGAATGGATGGCAAAGAAGGACGTTTCGTAGGATTTTATGAAACGCGCTCACGGGTAAGTCCAATGTCCGGGCAGTTCTCCGTGCACCACACGTTTTCACACCACCAGTCGTCTCCTCCTGCACTGCTGTGGCCACTGCTTGTACTGATGTCGAATCAATCCGTTTCCTCTCTTGACCAGGTTGCACACCAAAAGAATCCGTCTTTTCGAATTCCCGATTCGTTTTCTCCAGACCACGGCAGTCATCAGACCAACGCCCTTTTTTTCAAACCCTTCAGTGTCCGGAACTTCTGCAGAGCGATTTCTGCACAGTCATCATTCTTGTAATACAGCTTTAGAAGCAGAGCGTGATCCTACATTGAGACAGTCATGACGAATATCGCAGACACAAGAAGAGGAAAATCCGTGTACCCGGCGTGTTTGTACCAACTTCAATGGGTCGTGCGTATGACAGGTGTCTTCATTTACATATTCTGACACATACAGCTCCATCTACTGATCAATTTTCACACAATTTTTTTCTTCTGCCATACGTTTTCCCCCATCTCCGATACTATTCCGTAGCAATTTGACGTCATCTTGAACAGTGGAGGTATTTCTACAGCGTTTTGAAAGGTTAACTCTCATTATAATCACCCTGTATTTACAAAATAGCTTCCACCCACTATTTCATTCGCATAGCGTTAAATTTCCAAAAATTTCTCGCTCTTTCTGAGCGTGAAACCAAATACGAATTTTAGTAGGTCAAGCTTCAAAATTGCGTTAATAGCGACATTTTTCAGAAAAACCTCCATCCCCTATTTCCCCCCTTAGGCTTGGAATTTCGAAAAATCCGTCCTGAAACGACGCCTACAGTTTAAAATACATACCTTCTTCAATTTTCAGTTTTCTATCCTTAGCCATTTGGGCTCGGCAATGATGAGACGGTCAGTATGTCAGCACACTGCCTTTTATATAAAAGAAATAAAATATTAATAACTGTTGGTTTAGTTTGCAGGTCAGCCGGAGATTGGCTTTTTAAATGGGTTCTCGATCTCACCTAACTACGAATCGCATCGTGTCTCTGCTTCACAGACAGTACGTACAAACTATTAAAAAAAGTCGGCGAATCCCAAGCTACAGTGGTGTATATGTTACAGTCAAAACCAGTTTTTAGTTAGAACGCGTTCTTACTAGTTAAAACTAGTTTTTGCTGAGCCACTTCTTCAAAACGCGTTTTGCCTATTTAAAACTAGTTTTAACTGACTTTCGATTTTGACCAGCAGTAAATTCTAGTTGTAACTGAGGCTGTCAGCATCAACTAGTTTTAACTGACTTTCGCTTTTGACCAGCAGTAAATTCTAATTGTAACTAAGGCTATCAGTATCAACTAGTTTCAGCTAGTAAGAACGCGTTCTAACTAAACTAAGGCAGAACTAGTTTTCACTAAATTTATTTAGGGGCAAATATTAAAATTAAGAGCAACTACATGTTGGTTGAAATAAAAAACAGCATTTTTGTTTTGTGCAATGCAATATTTATTGGAATATTGATCATACATCCAAACATATTCCAGATAGTGAAAACAAGAAGGCATCGACACAAAAATGGCGAGTGTTACAGCAAACTGGATGACAACGGGAAAAACATAAGAAGAGAAACGTGTGTGTATTGTGAAGAGTGCAATGTTGGATTGTGCGCAATACCTTGCTTTGAGCTATACTATACAAAGAGTCATTTCTTATAAATATTCTTCAAGAAACTGTGTTTCCTTTAGATCTACCACTAAAATCCTTCTTCATTGTATAAAAATTGATAATAAATAATTTTTAATTCTGCAACGGCGTTACTACTGTGGAAACCTTCGAATTGTTAGGTATTCAGTTGTTAGATAATCACTTGTCCCCACAGCAGTCGCTCATAAGCGTGTCAAATATGAGCCGCTACAATGAGCGCTAGAGGCGCGGAAAGAATTACGCGCGCGGGAACAGTTCTAGGCGCAGAAAACTCCCCGTCTGAGCAGTGCTGCTACAGACGCGAAATTTAACCGACAGGAAGAAGATGCTGTGATATGCAGATGACTAGCTTTTCAGAGCATTCACACAAGATTGGCGCCGGTGGCGACACCTACAACGTGCTGACATGAGGAAAGTGTCCAACCGATTTCTCATACACAAACAGCAGTTGACAGGCGTTGCATGGTGAAACGTTGTTGTGATGCCTCGTGTGAAGAGCAGAAATGCGTACCATCACGTTTCCGACTCTGATAGAGGTCGGATTGTAGCCTATCGCGATTGCGGTTTATCGTATCGCGACATTGCTGCTCGCGTTGGTCGAGATACAAATACTGTTAGAAGAATATGGAATCGGTGGAGTCAGGAGGGTAATACTGAACGCTGTGCTGGATCCCAACGGCCTCGTATCACTAGCAGTCTAGATGACAGGCATCTTATCCGCAGGGCTGTAACGGATCGTGCAACCACGTCTCGATCCCTGAGTCAACAGATGGAGACGTTTGCAAGACAACAACCATCTGCACGAACAGTTTGACGACGTTTGCAGCAGCATGGACTATCAGCTCGGAGACCGTGGCTGCGGTTACCCTTGACGCTGCATCACTGACAGGAGCGCCTGCGATGGTGTACTCAACGACGAACCTGGGTGCACTAATGGCAAAACGTCATTGTTTCGGATGAATCCAGGTTCTGTTTACAGCATCATGATGATGGCATCCGTGTTTGGCGACATCGCGGTGAACGCACATTGGAAGCGTGTGTTTGTCATCGCCATACTGGCGTATCGCCCGGCATGATGGTATGGTGTGCCATCGGTTACACGTCTCGGTCACCTCTTGTCGCATTGACGGCACTTTGAACAGTGGATGTTACATTTCAGATCTGTTACGACCCATGGCTCTACCTTTCATTCGATCCCTGCGAAACCCTACATTACAGAAGGATAATGCACGACCGCATGTTGCAGGTCCTGTACGGGACTTTCTGGGTACAGATAATGTTCGACTGGTGCCCTGGCCAGCACATTCTCCAGATTTCTCACCAATTGAAAACGTCTGGTCAATGGTGGCCGAGCAACTGGCTCGTCACAAATACGCCAGTCACTACTCTTGATGAACTGTGGTATCGTGTTGAAGCTGCATGGGCAGCTGTACCCGTACACGCCATCCAAGCTCTGTTTGACTCAATGCCCAGGCGTATCAAGGCCGTTATTACGGCCAGAGGTGGTTGCTTTGGGTACTGATTTATCAGGATATATGCACACAAATTGCGTGAAAATCTAATCACATGGCAGTTCTAGTATAATATATTTGCCCAATAAATACCCGTTTATCATCTGCACTTCTTCTTGGTGTAGCAATTTTAATGGGCAGTAGTGTATTTATCATGGCAGATCTAAATGAAGAAAGGCGATGGAAAGAAGAAGCTGTGGGAGGGATGTTACAGATTGAAGAACACGACAAAAGAGAAAACCACTACAATGTCATGACAAAGGAATCTTACGACAAATTAGTGGACGAAACTGAAGAAGCACAATCAGCTGAGAAAAAGACACAGAAGCAGTACAGAAGATCAAAGCGATTCAAAGTTATTAATATTGGTGGGACCAGGAAGTTAGTGACAAAAAAAAAGAGCCTGTGAAGTACTACTTATGTGTCGAAGAAATTTTCGACCCCATTGAAGCAGCTCATCAGGCTGTTGGTCATGAAGTTCGAGACAGACGAACGGTTGAAACTTTAAAAAAAATTTGCAAACATAACAGTGGAGATCATACACATTTATCTATGTGTGAAACTTGTCAGTGCATTAAGACAAGGGGGCATGTTTCGATACTTCATTCGGAAATGAACAGTCGTTGGCAAGTTGATCTGATCGACGTGCAAACTCAAGAAGATCGTGGATTTAAGTATATAATGGTGTATCAGTACCACTTGACAAAATTTGTTTTGTGACATGCACTGCAAAGCAAGAGGGCAAAGGAAGTGGCACATCATTTAGCAGATATGTTTTTGACATTTGGTGCTCCTTGTATTTTACACTCTGACAACGGCACAGAATTTCTTAATTCTGTCATAAACGAGCTGGCTGTATTTTGCCCGGAGTGTAAACTGGTTCACGGAAAACAGAGGCACAGCCAAAGTCCAGGTTCTGTTGAACGCACCAACCAAGACGTTGAAAAAATATTGGCTTCATGGATGCAAAACAACATTACTACCAACTGGGCAAACGGTCTTCGCTTCGTAAAATCTATGAAAAATTGGTCATATCATTCTGCTATCGAGTAAACACCTAACAAAACTATGTTTGGCACAGAACCACGAGTAGGGCTTATGAGTTCGAGTTTGCCTCTAGATGTTATTAAGGTACAAGCTAAAGATGCTCTTAAAGAGGCTTTAAATAAAATTAATGTGGTAGACGCAGTAAATAAGAATCTTCATGAACTGGAACTATCACACGACTCAGAGGAGATATCGGTTATGGCTAATAGCAATGGACAGATTACAGCTGCAGCCAGACAAGAAGATGCAGAAGCTTTGCCCGGCACAAGTACACAGTCTCTAACAACTGCACCAGCCAATAAAGAGGATCCAGAAGCCGTAGCTAGTACGAGTGCAGAGCCTCAAATAACTCTAGCTTGTCACGAAGATCCAGAAGCTGAAGCTATTACGAAACGAGAATCTCAAGTACCAACAGCTAGAGAAAACGCTCATGAAAACCTGACGAAACAGGCCAAAAGAATGAAGATAGTTTCAGATTTAATTCAAGCCACTTAGAAATCAGTGACAGCATAACTATACCGATTCCTGTTATCGACAGAGCAAAAGCATATCTCTCCAATACTATTGGAGTTGTTCTTCAGAAAGATGAACACAGCGTGCACAAGATGGGAATGAAATATCAGATGCTCGCCAAATTGTATTGCAGGTATGTATTTCTGAATTGATTTCAATAATTAAAGACAAATATCAGACATATTCATTACTTCATTGATTTAATGCTCTGAAAATGTTGCTAACTATTCATGTAATTAATTAACATTTTAAGATTTAATACTTACATAGTAATATATTTTGTAATATATATTAAGTACCTAATCGCCTTTCAAACAAGCTAATTAAAAGTTCTCTTCCAGATAAGAATTAGACGTGCAAAAAAAGAAATTCTTGCTGCTAGAAGACATGCGAGAGACAAAGGTATCATTAAGAACTGCTGCCAAGATGACAGCCTTCGGACCAGGATAAGGATTTGCTTGTGGTGTGTGTAAGAAAGCATGTATTTCGAAAAGGTGCATTTACAGGAAAAAAGAAAACCTTTGTAACTCAAAATGTCACTACATTTTTCCTTGCAATAACAAATAATCAAAATTTAATTGTTAAATTTTTTTGGTACGTTTCTCTTTTATTAAGACTGTAGCAACTTTTATCAAATGTATGAGTATTTTGTTTCCACTTTCGTAACTAATACTGTTAATACGGCTCTGTAATGTTCCTTAACATGTTTCTTCACTGTATGGTTATTTTTGTAGTACTGTAGTTAATATTAATGACTTAGATGTATGATCAATATTCTCAATAAATACTGCATTGCAGAGCACAAAAATGCTGTTTTTTTATTTAAATCAACACGTAATTGCTCTTAACTTTAATATTTTCCCCTAAATAAATTTGGTGAAAACTAGTTCTCTCTAGTTTAGTTAGAATGCGTTCATATTAGTTAAAACTAGTTGATACTGATAGCCTTAGTTACAACTAGAATTTACTACTGGTCAAAAGCGAAAGTCGGTTAAAACTAGTTTTAACTAGGCAAAACGCTTTTTGACGAAGTGGCTCAGTATAAACTAGTTTTAACCACTAAGAACGCATTCTAACTAAAAACGGCTTTTGACTGTAACATATACATAGCAGCGGATCAAGAAAGCTGGTACCAATCCAAGTATTTCGCGATCTGGAAGACCCCCAGTGACATCACACACGGACGATCAGTTGATGTGTGTACAGACTAAACGTCAGAGGATTCTTACTACGTCTGAAATTCCCGAGGAAATAAAAAGTATGCGTGCAGGACAGCTCCAAACTCAGTCTCAACAGTGCAATGCCGTCTTTGCGAAGCCACGTCATTCACCTGACTTAAATCCCACTGACGTCTTATGGGATGAGCTTGACACGCAGGTCAGAAAAGTGAGGTCACCTCTCTTTGAAGATCTGTAGAATAATCAGTTATATAGAGTATTTATTTATCGTATGGCATTACATATACAAAGATTACAAAACTACTAATGTCAACATTTAAGCACAGCTCTCCATCATAAAATAATACAAATAACAACAGCTAAAGATGGATATCAAGATCTTTCATGTATTTTATAACATCACTCGTAGGTATGAGGAAATCTTTGAAATCTTTGTAGGCACGTGTGGGACATGTCTATACAACACGAGCAACTGTTTGTCTTTCCGCACCACAGTCACAGAATGGTGCTGAAGATTTGCTCCACTTGTAGTGTGAGTGTGTGTACATCGTCCATGTCCCGTTAGGAGGCGGTTCAAGAAAGTCCAAATTGCCCGAGGCCAGTCCAATCCAGGAAGTTTCTTCTGCATGCAAGGCAGTTTCAGCAATAGTCTTGTTGCTAGCAGCGTTTTCATTCATCGATGGGATTGAATTCAGTTTCCATGAGAGTCCTGGCCGTGATGAGAGTGGGATGTCTTGATCTTAGCTTTTTCGCCCCGCAGGAAATACACACCTGGAAATGGAAAAAAGAACACATTGACACCGGTGTGTCGGACCCACCATACTTGCTCCGGACACTGCGAGAGGGCTGTACAAGCAATGATCACACGAACGGCACAGCGGACACACCAGGACCCGCGGTGTTGGCCGTCGAATGGCGCTAGCTGCGCAGCATTTGTGCACCGCCGCCGTCAGTGTCAGCCAGTTTGCCGTGGCATACGGAGCTCCATCGCAGTCTTTAACACTGGTACCATGCCGCGACAGCGTGAACGTGAACGGAATGTGCAGTTGACGGACTTTGAGCGAGGGCGTATAGTGGGTATGCGGGAGGCCGGGTGGACGTACCGCCGAATTGCTCAACACGTGGGGCGTGAGGTCTCCACAGTACATCGATGTTGTTGTCAGTGGTCGGCGCAAGGTGCACGTGCCCGTCGACCTGGGACCGGACCGCAGCGACGCACGGATGCACGCCAAGACCGTAGGATCCTACGCAGTGCCGTATGGGACCGCACCTCCACTTCCCAGCAAATTAGGGACACTGTTGCTCCTGGGGTATCGGCGAGGACCATTCGCAACCGTCTCCATGAAGCTGGGCTACGGTCCCGCACACCGTTAGGCCGTCTTCCGCTCACGCCCCAACATCGTGCAGCCCGCCTCCAGTGGTGTCGCGACAGGCGTGAATGGAGGGACGAATGGAGACGTGTCGTCTTCAGCGATGAGAGTCGCTTCTGCCTTGGTGCCAATGATGGTCGTATGCTTGTTTGGCGCCGTGCAGGTGAGCGCCACAATCAGGACTGCATACGATCGAGGCACACAGGGCCAACATCCGGCATCATGGTGTGGGGAGCGATCTCCTACACTGGCCGTACACCTCTGGTGATCGTCGAGGGGACACTGAATAGTGCACGGTACATCCAAACCGTCATCGAACCCATCGTTCTACCATTCCTAGACCGACAAGGGAACTTGCTGTTCCAACAGGACAATGCACGTCCGCATGTATCCCGTGCCACCCAAAGTGCTCTAGAAGGTGTAAGTCAACTACCCTGGCCAGCAAGATCTCCGGATCTGTCCCCCATTGAGCATGTTTGGGACTGGATGAAGCGTCATCTCACGCGGTCTGCACGTCCAGCACGAACGCTGGTCCAACTGAGGCGCCAGGTGGAAATGGCATGGCAAGCCGTTCCACAGGACTACATCCAGCATCTCTACGATCGTCTCCATGAGAGAATAGCAGCCTGCATTGCTGCTAAAGGTGGATATACACTGTATTAGTGCCGACATTGTGCATGCTCTGTTGCCTGTGTCTATGTGCATGTGGTTCTGTCAGTGTGATCATGTGATGTATCTGACCCCAGGAATGTGTCAATAAAGTTTCCCCTTCCTGGGACAATGAATTCACGGTCTTCTTATTTCAATTTCCAGGAGTGTACGTCGCCCATTTTTGGAAAGTCGGTGTTATTAGTAATGTGCTGGTATTAACACAGTAGTATATCAGGACCTTGAATGTGGCTCAAGATGGCCAGTATGTGGGAGTAGATCATAATGACCCACGTGGCCTCGTTGAGCTGTACGTTTACCTTTCTTGCGAGTGGATTATTAAGCCAGGCTGGCGCACAGAGCGTTCGTGGCGAGGATGCCGAGCCGAACGCCGATACCCGGAGGGTGTCTGCTGACGATCCCCAACGTGAGGCGCAGAGTTTATGGAGAATGTTGTTTCTCGTTTTGACCTTAGCAGATGTTAGTAACAAATGATCCTCAAAAGAAAGTGTTCTATCTAACGTGATCTCAAGGCATTTGGATGAATATTGTGATAAAGTTTGTCTCCTTCAAAACAGATATCGAGGGCAGTGTGTGCCAATCTATTGGACAGATGGAAACATGGAACTTCGGGTTTATTTGAGTTTGGTTGTAAGCTCCATTTTCGTGAATAGAGGCTCAAGAGATGTAGATCAGAAGTTAGGATTTATACAGTTTTTTCAGAGGTTTTGTGTTGAGTAGCTATTGCGCAGTCGTTTGCGTAGCCAAACTTCCTGGACTGCGTTGGAGGGATATCAGTGATATTAGATTAAACAACAGAGGAGCAAGGACGGATCCCTGTGAAAAGCCATTATTCGATACTTTTGGACAGCTAGTGTCTTTTTTTGTAGTTACTGTAAATGTCCTTCGAGTAACATGTTTTAAATTAGTTTTGTTGTCCGTGTGCATGGCACAAGTTGGAATAATTTATAAAACAGTCCATGCCTCAAAACTGTGTCATGTGCTGTAGTAGATCGACGAAACCAACTGATGTTTTCTGCCTCATTTGGTATCCTGCTTCGATAAATGTTGAACATGAGACTTGATCAGCGCAGTGCCGTTCTGGAAGGAATCCAGCTGGCTCAAGAGGAAGTTTCTGGAAGATTACTGGACTAATCCGATTGTGTAGAACTCTTTCAAGGAACTTATGAACAGCGCTCGATAGTGCGACTGGGCGGTAGTTCTTACGCTGGCCTGGTGCCTTTCTGGGATTGAGTATTGCTATGATATTTGAGTGCTCCATTTTTTTGTGGGCTCGAAACAGATACCATAACGTCAGAGAATATATCCTCCAGCCATTATTTTGCGTACCTCCCACTATGCAGAAGAAATTCTGGGTGGATTTGATAACTTCCCGGTGCCTTTCCTGGTTATTGACTTTTAGGAGCCGCAGGAATTTCAGGTATAGAGAAAGTTGTTGAGAAGTCAGATTCTTCTTTCGTGTTCTGTTTGAGCAATGTAAGTTTGCGTCTGGTGTATCTTGTATGAGTTTTATCCTTTGGTGCTCTTGAAGTGGACAGTAGGTGTGATGCAATCCTATTAGCAGATATGTTGTTCCTTACTTTAACGTTCCTTAGTAACGACAATTCTTTTCTACTTGAAATTTGAAAATTGAGTGACTCAACAGTCTCTGTCCACCTAATTCGTCTCACTGTATTGAGGTTACGAAGTAGGTTATCCGCTGTTTCTGGGTCCACGCTTTTTAGACTTTCATCATACTGTTTCTCAGTAGTTTCATTCCAATCTAGAATATATTGCTTCCAGTCGCCCGTAGACAAGGCCTTCCTTGCTGCACTTATCATAGCTCCAACAACCTTCTCATAGTATTTTGCTTTTGGAGGAATCCATCCAAGACATTTGTCGAGATTTTTAGCAAATACATCCCACTTTCCTTTTCTGAAGCTCCATCTGGGTCGTGGAAGGGACGACATGAGTGGCATACTTGTGCCTATTTCGATTAAGATTGGACGGTTTTGGTTGTGTGGGAAGTCTTGTAATGCGAACCGCAAACTTTTGAGAGGTAATTTATTTTACAATGAAATGAATACCCCTAGCTGCATACAGGCATTGATTTAAGTCAACGGAGACAGTTGAAAATGTGTGCCCCGACCGGGACTCGAACCCGCGATCATCTGCTTACACGGCATACGCTCTATCCGTCTGAGCCACCGAGGACACAGATCATGACTGATACAGGGATTAGTGATCACAAGGTCATTGTAGCTAGGCTCAATACCATTTCTTCCAAATCCATCAGAAACAAACGCAAAATAATTTTATTTAAAAAAGCGGATAAAGTGCCACTAGAAGCCTTCCTAAAAGACAATTTCCATTCCTTCCGAACTGACTATGCGAATGTAGACGAGATGTGGCTCAAATTCAAAGATATAGTAGCAACAGCAATTGAGATATTCATACCTCATAAATTGGTAAGAGATGGAACGGATCCCCCGTGGTACACAAAAAAGGTCCGAACGCTGTTGCAGAGGCAACGGAAAAAGCATGCGAAGTTCAGAAGAACGCGAAATCCTGAAGATGGGCTAAAATTTACAGACGCGCGAAATTTGGCACGTACTTCGATGCGAGATGCCTTTAATAGGTTCCACAACAAAACATTGTCTCGAAATTTGGTAGAAAATCCGAAGAAATTCTGGTCGTATGTAAAGTACACAAGCGGCAAGACGCAGTCAATACCTTCGCTGCGCAGTGCCGATGGTACTGTTATCGACGACTGTGCCGCTAAAGCGGAGTTATTGAACGCAGTTTTCCGAAATTCCTTCACCAGGGAAGACGAATGGAATATTCCAGAATTTGAAACACGAACATCTGCTAGCATGAGTTTCTTAGAAGTAGATACCTTAGGGGTTGCGAAGCAACTCAAATCGCTTGATACGGGCAAGTCTTCAGGTCCAGATTGTATACCGATTAGGTTCCTTTCAGATTACGCTGATACTATAGCTCCCTACTTAGCACTCATATACAACCGCTCGCTCACCGATAGATCTGTACCTACAGATTGGAAAATTGCGCAGGTCGCACCAGTGTTCAAGAAGGGTAGTAGGAGTAATCCATTTAACTACAGACCTATATCATTGACGTCGGTTTGCAGTAGGGTTTTGGAGCATATACTGTATTCAAACATTATGAATCACCTCGAAGGGAACGATCTATTGATACGTAATCAGCATGGCTTCAGAAAACATCGCTCTTGTGCAACGCAGCTAGCTCTATATTTGCACAAAGTAATAGCCGCTATCGACAGGGGATCTCAAGTTGATTCCGTATTTCTAGATTTCCGGAAAGCTTTTGACACCGTTCCTCACAAGAGACTTCTAATCAAGCTGCGGAGCTATGGGGTATCGTCTCAGTTGTGCGACTGGATTCGTGATTTCCTGTCAGGAAGGTCGCAGTTCGTAGTAATAGACGGCAAATCATCGAGTAAAACTGAAGTGATATCAGGTGTTCCTCAGGGAAGCGTCCTGGGACCTCTACTGTTCCTGATCTATATAAATGACCTGGGTGACAATCTGAGCAGTTCTCTTAGACTGTTCACAGATGATGCTGTAATTTACCGTCTAGTAAGGTCATCCGAAGACCAGTATAAGCTGCAAAGCGATTTAGAAAAGATTGCTGTATGGTGTCTCAGGTGGCAGTTGACGCTAAATAACGAAAAGTGTGAGATGATCCACATGAGTTCCAAAAGAAATCCGTTGGAATTCGATTACTCGATAAATAGTACAATTCTCAAGGCTGTCAATTCAACTAAGTACCTGGGTGTTAAAATTACTAACAACTTCAGTTGGAAGGACCACATAGATAATATTGTCGGGAAGGCGAGCCAAAGGTTGCGTTTCATTGGCAGGACACTTAGAAGATGCAACAAGTCCACTAAAGAGACAGCTTACACTACACTCGTTCGTCCTCTGTTAGAATATTGCTGCGCGGTGTGGGATCCTTACCAGGTGGGATTGACGGAGGACATCGAGAGGGTGCAAAGAAGGGCAGCTCGTTTTGTATTATCGCGTTATAGGGGAGAGAGTGTGGCAGATATGATACACGAGTTGGGATGGAAGTCATTACAGCATAGACGTTTTTCGTCGCGGCGAGACCTTTTTACGAAATTTCAGTCACCAACTTTCTCTTCCGAATGCGAAAATATTTTGTTGAGCCCAACCTACATAGGTAGGAATGATCATCAAAACAAAATAAGAGAAATCAGAGCTCGAACAGAAAGGTTTAGGTGTTCGTTTTTCCCGCTCGCTGTTCGGGAGTGGAATAGTAGAGAGATAGTATGATTGTGGTTCGATGAACCCTCTGCCAAGCACTTAAATGTGAATTGCAGAGTAGTCATGTAGATGTAGATAGTGCGACTGCAGGGATTTATCACTGGCACGCTCCCCGTGAGACCCACATTCTCATGTTAGAGCTCATTTTATTTTCTTACACCTACGCTCAATGGAGCACGTTATCATGAGTCGAAGTGTTCGTACGCTTCTCAACAACAGATTCGGTGACCGATGTATTGGTAGAGGCGGACCAATTCCATGGCCTCCACGCTCTCCTGACCTCAACCCCCTTGACTTTCATTTATGGGGGCATTTGAAAGCTCTTGTCTACGCAACCCCGCATTATATTCATAGGGCCCCTGCCAATTATACTCATTACTCGCGGCTTTTTACCATTCCCATAAGAGTCCGGGCACTGTTTGTGCATCCGCACAGAACAAGATGGTCAAATGGCCATTGAGCCTTAACTATACAGGGTGTTACGAAAAGGTACGGCCAAACTTTCAGGAAACATTCCTCACACACAAATAAAGAAAAGATGTTATGTGGACATGTGTCCGGAAACGCTTAATTTCCATGTTAGAGCTCATTTTATTTTCTTACACCTACGCTCAATGGAACACGTTATCATGGTTTCATACGGGATACTCTACATGTGCTGCTAGAACATGTGCCTTTACAAGTACGACACAACATGTGGTTCATGCACGATGGAGCTCCTGCACATTTCAGTCGAAGTGTTCGTACGCTTCTCAACAACAGATTCGGTGACCGATGGATTGGTAGAAGCGGACCAATTCCATGGCCTCCACGCTCTCCTGACCTCAACCCCCCTGACTTTCATTTATGGGGGCATTTGAAAGCTCTTGTCTATGCAACCTCGGTACCAAATGTAGAGACTCTTCGTGCTCATATTGTGGACGGCTGTGATACAATACGCCATTCTCCAGAGCTGCATCAGCGCATCAGGGATTCCATGTGTGTAACCATGTATCCTCGCCAACGGAGTACATTTTGAACATTTCCTGTAACAAAGTGTATGAAGTCACGCTGGTACGTTCTGTTGTTGTGGGTTTCCATTCCATGATTAATGCGATTTGAAGAGAAATAATAAAATGAGCTCTAACACGGAAAGTAAGCGTTTCCGGACACAGGTCCACATTACATATTTCTTTCTTTGTGTGTGAGGATTGTTTCCTGAAAGTTTGGCCGTACCTTTTTGTAACACCCTGTATATACACTCCTGGAAATGGAAAAAAGAACACATTGACACCGGTGTGTCAGACCTACCATACTTGCTCCGGACACTGCGAGAGGGCTGTACAAGCAATGATCACACGCACGGCACAGCGGACACACCAGGAACCGCGGTGTTGGCCGTCGAATGGCGCTAGCTGCGCAGCATTTGTGCATCGCCGCCGTCAGTGTCAGCCAGTTTGCCGTGGCATACGGAGCTCCATCGCAGTCTTTAACACTGGTAGCAGGCCGCGACAGCGTGGACGTGAACCGTATGTGCAGTTGACGGACTTTGAGCAAGGGCGTATAGTGGGTATGCGGGAGCCCGGGTGGACGTACCTCCGAATTGCTCAACACGTGGTGCGTGAGGTCTCCACAGTACATCGATGTTGTCGCCAGTGGTCGGCGGAAGGTGCACGTGCCCGTCGACCTGGGACCGGACCGCAGCGACGCACGGATGCACGCCAGGACCGTAGGATCCTACGCAGTGCTGTAGGGGATCGCACCGCCACTTCCCAGCAAATTAGGGACACTGTTGCTCCTGGGGTATCGGCGAGGACCATTCGCAATCGTCTCCATGAAGCTGGGCTACGGTCCCGCACACCGTTAGGCCGTCTTCCGCTCACGCCCCAACATCGTGCAGCCCGCCTCCAGTGGTGTCGTGACAGGCGTGAATGGAGAGACGAATGGAGACGTGTCGTCTTCAGCGATGAGAGTCGCTTCTGCCTTGGTGCCAATGATGGTCGTATGCGTGTTTGGCGCCGTGCAGGTGAGCGCCACAATCAGGACTGCATACGACCGTGGCACACAGGGCCAACACCCGGCATCATGGTGTGGGCAGCGATATCCTACACTGGCCGTACACCTCTGGTGATCATCGAGGGGACACTGAATAGTGCACGGTACATCCAAACCGTCATCGAACCCATCGTTCTACCATTCCTAGACCGGCAAGGGAACTTGCTGTTCCAACAGGACAATGCACGTCCGCATGTATCCCGTGCCACCCAACGTGCTCTAGAAGGTGTTAAGTCAACTACCCTGGCCAGCAAGATCTCCGGATCTGTCCCCCATTGAGCATGTTTGGGACTGGATGAAGCGTCGTCTCACGCGGTCTGCACGTCCAGCACGAACACTGGTCCAACTGAGGCGCCAGGTGGAAATGGCATGGTAAGCCGTTCCACAGGACTACATCCAGCATCTCTACGATCGTCTCCATGGGAGAATAGCAGCCTGCATTGCTGCGAAAGGTGGATATACACTGTACTAGTGCCGACATTGTGCATGCTCTGTTGCCTGTGTCTAAGTGCCTGTGGTTCTGTCAGTGTGATCATGTGATGTATCTGACCCCAGGAATGTGTCAATAAAGTTTCCCCTTCCTGGGACATTGAATTCACGGTGTTCTTATTTCAATTTCCAGGAGTGTATATTCATTAGTTGTTACTAAGAACAGATCGGGATTATATTCCTGTCTCCAAGCTGCTGATACGAACGTTTCTTTATCCTTTGCATCACACACCAAATGTGAGCTATTGTCTTTTGCCCAATTTACAATGGCTTCACCATTTCCATCACTTTCCTGATACTTCCATTGAGTATGATGGCTGTTAAAACCTCTGAGTTATATGGCGAGGTGTTGTGATACCGGGATGACCTGTGGAGGCCAAGAGTAGCAGGGGGTTTGTGTACTTCGATTACTGCTAGTTTTCCTATTTTTACTGTAACTTCGCGGATGTCATTGAGATCAGATCAGAGCATGGATGTGTATTCTTGACTGACGATCGCACGTATGTTGCCACTCCGTAAGCACGCTGGTACGTTGCTCACACCAATTCAAGGCCAGGAATTTTTCCTCTCTGATTCATTTTCTCTTCATTTGCAGTATCCGTTTCCTGAACACCCACAACATCGATGTTATGTTTTGATAAAGTCTTCTGTAACACTTGGCATTTTGATTTACTTATGCCTTCAATATTGATTTGACATATGTTGATGACCAGTCCAAAGTTTATGGTTGGAGGGTCTCGAGAAGAACCGTATGAGTCCACGTCTTGTGACCAGTTCATTTTAGTCACGAGAGTTTTGAGATTATCTGGCAGCCTCTGCTTCTTGGCTTTAGATGTACACTATAGAATAACTGGACTGTCACGCCTGCAAAAACACTACAAAGTCTTATCTCCACAGTGCCAACAGTTCATACAGCTCTTCTGAGGGCAAAGGGTGAACACTTTGAAGAGGCCAAAATCTTAACCGTGTTGTATTGTACTTAACGATAGAGAGAAAAAATACTTATTTCGAGCACTGGATTTTTTTTTTCTCAACTGCCAAGATCGCAAAAATGTTTGTTCATATAGGTCACTGGTTTCGGTGATTCTCTGTGACCATCTTCGGATCTACGTTTACATCATTACACAACCTTATCCTTCAGTGCAGTAAGTGGTGCTATACAATGCATGTCCATGTTGGTATCGTGAGCTATACTACCTAGCTATGCCGGCTTCTAGTACAGTTCATGATACCAACATGGACATGATATGTATAGCAACACTTGTTGTACCGAAGGAGAAGATTTGTGTAATGATGTAAACATAGATACGAAGGTAGCAATAGAGAATTGACGAAACCGGTAAATTATATGAATAAATGATTTTAGCGATCTTGGCAGTTGAAAATTTGTTCAGTGTTCATCATCGCCCCAACGCTACGATGTCAGAAGTGTAGAATACTTATTTTTTTGGTCTTTGTAGTTTGTTCAGTGTGTTTCTACATTAAAATAAAGTATATAGCTTTTACATGGGTGATGGGTGATCGGAAACTTTTGGTAGGTAGTATACATACGGAAGCGATGCGTACGGAGCAGTAGTCTACTTGTAGACTCTTATCCTCCGCGAGATAAATCGCATGTGCCTTCAGTCGCCCGCCAAGTTTGTTTTTTTAGCATCAGTGTGATGCTCTCCGGTGAGTCAAACCTGTTACCTGTGACCACTGGTACTCCCGTTATTTGTGTATGTCCAGCGGCCTCTGTGAGTCTCATCCGCTACGGATCGCACACAGTTGAGCGATATTGTAAGACGGGACGCACAAGAAATTTGTAAGCAGTCTGCCTTGTCGGCTGACTGCTTTTTCCCAGCATCCTGTGAATGAACCGAAGACTGCCACCTGTCTTACCTACAGCTCAGCCCCTATTTGGTAATTCCTTTTCATATACTTACAAATTCTCTATGAGGTGACATTGCATTTGTGATTCGTTGACGTTTCAGTCATAACACACAGCTTTTCTGCATTTTGTGAAGTGCACAGTTTTAAATTTCTGAACGTTTAAAACAAGTTGCCAGTCCTTGCACAGCTTCGAAATCTAATCAAGATCTGACTAGATATTTATGCAGCTTTTTTTTTCAAATAGTGCTTCGTTATAAATGACTGCATCACTTGCAAAAAGTCTCAAGTTTTTATTAATAGTACTTGCAAGATCATTAATACGAGGGTCAGTCAAAAAGTAATGCCTCCTATTTTTTTTCTACGTTTAATTGTCAGGAAATTTAAATGCAATTACATAGGTTGAAAACCACAACATTGAGGATCATTTTGTCATTTTTCAATGTAATCTCCGCCCATCTCTACAGGTTTGGTTCATCTTTGAACAAGGGCATGTATCCCTTCACGGTAAAAATCACAGCTCTGCTTCCTAAGCCATTGACGCACGGATGTTTTGACGGCCTCCTCATCTTCAAAATGAATCCCACGATGAGCTTCTTTTAGTGGCCCGAACAGATGGAAGTCTGATGGTGCCAGGTCAGGGCTGTATGGGGGATGAGGCAAAACTTCCCATCCAATTTTGACAATCTCGTCAGAGGTGTGACGACTGGTGTGTGGTCTTGCATTGTCATGCAAAAGAAGAACATCTGCCATTGATTTTGTTGGGCGAACTCGCTGAAGACGTGCTTTAGGTTTTTTGAGGGTTGTGACATATTGAACAGTATTTATTGTGCATCCCTGCTCCAAAAAATCAACCAGAATCACACCCTCTGTATCCCAGAAAACTGTTGCCATAACTTTCCCTGCCGATCGCACAGTTTTGAATTTTTTCTTCCTCGGCGAGCTTGTGTGACGCCACTCCATTGACTGCCTCTTTGATTCGGGTTCAAAAAAATGCACCCATGTTTCGTCCCCGGTCACAATTTTTTTCAGAAACTCATCTCCATCCAAACGGAAGCGCTGCAAGTGTTGGGAGGCTATTGTTTTCCTTGCCTCTTTATTCTGATCGGTTAACATTCTTGGAACCCACCGTGCACAAACTTTTGAGTACCCCAATTGTTTAATAATCGTGATCACACTGCCTTTACTAAGAGAAATAATGCGACACACTTCATCTGCAGTCACCCGACGGTCACCACGAATGATGTCATCAACTTGCTGAATGTTGTGTGGAGTCACTGCACTCACCGGCCTGCCGCTCCGCTTTTCGTCAGTCAACGGTGTTTGCCCTTCAGCTTCCTTACAACGACGAACCCATCGTCTAACAGTGCTGACATCCACTGTCACAACACCATACACCTTCTTCAGTCTTTCATGAATGTGTATGGGCGTTTCACCTTCTGCATTCAAGAATTCAATCACACAACGCTGTCTCAAACGAACATCGATGTCGGCCATCTTACAAACTTCTGCTGTGCTGCCACCTGTTGACACAGAAAGTTACTACTGCAGTGGATTGCAGAAGAAGGTTTGAGGAATGGCGCCAAATTCAAATTTTTCACTTAACTTAATTTTTTTAAGTAGAAAAAAAAATGGGAGGCATTACTTTTTGACCGACCCTCGTATGCAACATGAACAAGAGTCCCAACAGAGTTTCATGAGCACGCCTAAGGTTGCTCCTACATTTTCCCATGATTCTGAACGCAAGATAACATTCTGTACCCTTCCTACCAAGTAATATTCAACGCAGTCACAAATTTTGTTTCATACCCCATTCAACAGAAACTTTTTTTAATTTTTAATAAATGCCTGCGTAGAACCGAGTCAGCTGCTTTTAGAAGTCGAGTAATAATGGGTCCACCTAACTGACTTAATCCGTGGCATCCAGTTATCATTTGGGAAAAGGCCAAGTTGCGTTTCGCGTGACCGATGTTTTCGGAATATTGGTTGACATGGAAGAGGTCATTCTGTTCGAGATCGCTTATTACCTTTCAACTCAGAATATGTTCTAGGATATCAATGTATGGTTAGTAGCGCAAGATTTCTGTTTTTTTTTTTATGAGGATTGTGTGTTAGGTAATTGGATAGAATGTTTGTAATGACTGTGAATGAGACCTAATCACGCTTCAAGCAGACATCCCATCCGAATGGTTAGATTGAAAGCATGCCTTGTGCTCGTTTGCATAGAATAAGGCTTGGTCAATTTGGACGTGCTGCAGAAGTAACGTTGCAAACACAATTTAACAGCCAGTTAAGATTCATTTCACAAATCAGTCGATATAAGAACATCAATTACGCATAATAAAAATCATTATGGGAATGCTTGATGCTGTATGTATGACAAAGTAACTGTTTCAATCACTAACTTTTAGCGAGTGGGAAAAGTCTTGGTTTTGTATACGGATGGATTCGTCTCATCTATATGCGTAGGCATATTCATTCCACAATACACACACAGAAAGAAAGGAACATAAATGTAAATCTGTACACCAGACGGAAACACGATGAGCCAGAGAAAAGTTGATTTACAGATCAACCACGTGGTCGGTAGGTTGGTAGATATTCTACATCTCGGAGGTACGAAAAAATACTGAAATATGTAGGATGAAAGCAAATTCTCATTCGAAACAGCACTCTTGAATGAACTCTGGCGGAAAGACACGTGCACTAGTTTAGCTAGCCAACACAAGGATACACCAAACTCACGAGCTGAATTTAAAATTAAAACACAGAAGAGAATTCTAACACGATAAACAGATAACACACACACAACCCATTCACACTTTGAGATTCACACTAACTAAAACAAGACAAGGATTAGAGTGGCCGAGCGGTTCTAGGCACTACAGTCTGGAACCGCGCGACCGCTACGGTCGCAGGTTCGAATCCTGCCTCAGGCATGGATGTGTGTGATGTCCTTAGGATTAGTAAGGTTTAAGTAGTTCTAAGTTCTGGGGGACTAATGACCTCAGAAGTTAAGTCCCACAGTGCTCAGAGCCATTTCAACCAAGACACGGGTTACAGAAAGCGCTCTCCTTTCTCTAAGCAGCGGTGTCAGGAAGAGCCGCGTTAATTAACTGAAATATTAATAAGCAACGTCTGGCTCCGTAACTGAAATGGATACTCCGCTGTGGTTTACCTAGATTATGCTGCTAATAACCGTATTAGCATCTCAACCTCAACAACATCCTTACACACCCCATCTGCCTAAACTTGTATCGTGAGAGATGACCAGAGCAGGCAACCTCGCCTTCCGACGACCCAGTGGACATGGCAGTTGCACGCTACTGGACCAAGGTCCCCACCAGGGAGGAGCGAAAACGGGGAGGCGAAATACGTTCCAGCTGCCTTCATCAACTCGTACAATAGCTGCAGACCAGTCTTTCCTCTAGTCTCTTTGTCTCAGCAGAAGTTACTTAGCGCGTAAACAAAAGTTTGCTAAATTGCCATTACCACACGAAGAACACGTGCCACAAAAACAAAGCATATGGAATCACCGCATACCGACAGTCGCCCTCTCTCCCTTGCAGACAAGATAAGGAATAGGAGATGGAAACACAGAAATATAACAGGGTAACGTAATAGACAAATGGGAAAAGGAAACACAGGATTATATACACATTTAGTATGTCTATAGATATACCTGGATCTTCATACAGGGTGACACACGCCAGACGGACAGTTTTGAACTGCGTAGTACTGAGGGGGCGGTGGTGGGAGGTGGTCATGGTGGAGATAGTTCTGATCCACACGAGTCGCCATTTCATTTACTCAGTCACTGTGGAGCAGTGGGACTTGCAACGTCGAGTGTTTGTCTATGATAGTTTCGTGAAAAGTGGTGGGTTTGTTATTGATACGCAGTGATTGTTTCGTGTGCGGTTTAATGACGGTCGACATGGAGCTGTTCCGAGCCGTAACACAATCCTCAGATGGATGGAAAACTTCAGATCAACTGGAAACATACTGGATAAGAAGCATCCTGGCCCGAGACGCAGAGTAACGACATCAGAAAATGTTGAAAGGGTAAGGCAAGCGGCAGTCAGAAGCCCAGGACGGTCAACTAGACGTCATGCTAGTGAGTTACGAATCAATTGTGAATCGATTAGACGAATTTTGCATAAAGAATTAACATTTCATCCCTATAAAACGCTCATTGTCCAACAACTTAAGGAAACTGATTTTGCTGTACGAGAAGACTTCGCTTACAGAATACAAGTGATTTTGGGATCGAATGAAAATGAAATTTTACTGATGAGCGGTGAAGCTCATATTCATTTAAACGGGACCGTGAATAAGTAAAACCTACGTTACTGGGCTCCAGAGCATCCATGCCTTATCCACCAGCGTCCTCTACACTCAGAAAAAGTAACAATCTGGTGTGCGCTTGGCTCAGTTGTCATTATTGGAACTTATTTTTTTGATGAGAACAGGGCACAGATACTTTTAATTCGGTTCATTACATTCGTATACTTGAAACATTCTTGAAACCAGAGCTAAGAAGACGACGAATCCCTTCAAAACGCGTTTGGCTCCAGCAGGATGGGGCAACATCGCACACTGCAAACACTTCAATGACAGTTCTTAGACACATGTTTCCTGGCTGGATTATCTCACGTTTTGGGAATGTTCCTTGGCCTCCCAGGTCTCCCAACTTGTCAGTATGTGACTTTTTTCTGTGGGGTACCTTAACAACTGTGTCTATAAACACAAACCACGAAGTTTGGACGACTTGTAGAATGCAATCATTCAAGAAATTGCTGCCATCCCTTCAGAGATTTTAGTCTGTGTGATGGAGGATTTTGAGGAAAGACTTGAGTCCTGCATTCGAAATGATGCACATCACCTTGACATTATTTTTCACAAGTAACTTTCTTAACTAAAATGGCAAATAATGAGCTTTGATTTTGTGTAAATAAAGATGCATTAATTTTAAAGTTGGCTGAGTATTATTTCATTAAAAACCGTCAATCTCCTTTGTGTCACCCTGTAGGCACTGCGCAAGCCGTGAGGTGCATGGCCGAGGGTACCCAGTACCACTACTGGTCATTATCTTTCTTATTCCACTCGCAAATAGAGCGACAGCAGAAGAACTGTCTACATGCTTCCGTATGAGCCCTAATTTATCGTCTCTTGTCTTCTTGGTCCTTAAGCTGAATGTATGTTGGCGGCAAAAGAATCGTTCGGCAGTCAGCTTCAAAAGACAGTTTTCTAAATTTTATCACTAACGTTTCTCGAAAAGCACTTCACCTTCCTTCCACAGATTCCCATTTGAGTTCCCAAAGCATTTCCGTAATACTTTCATCCTGTTCGAATTTCCTTGTAACAAATCTAACAGCCTTCCTCTGAATTGCTTTGATTCCTTTCTTTAATCCATGGTGGTACGGATCCCAAACACAGCACCAGCCTATATGCAATCTCCTCCACAAATGAACCACACTTTCCTAAAATTCTCCCATAAACTGAAGTAGATCATTCGCCTTCTCTACCGTAATCTTCATATGCTCGTTCCATTACATATTGCTGTGCAATGTCACACCCAGATATTTAATCCACATCACTATGCCGAACAGCACAATGCTAACGTTGTATTCGAAGATTATGGGTTTGTTTTTCCTACTAATCTCTATGAACGTACATTTCTCTACATTCAGAGCTATGTGCCCTTTATCACACTGATTAGAAATCTTGTATGCTCCTAGAGTCACTCAACTTCGACACCTTACCGTACACCACGGCATTATCAACAAACAGCCACAGACTGTTGCCTGTTTGCTAATTCATTCATGTACACTCCTGGAAATGGAAAAAAGAACACATTGACACCGGTGTGTCAGACCCACCATACTTGCTCCGGACACTGGGGGGGGGGGGGGGGGGGGGCTGTACAAGCAATGATCACACGCACGGCACAGCGGACACACCAGGAACCGCGGTGTTGGCCGTCGAATGGCGCTAGCTGCGCAGCATTTGTGCATCGCCGCCGTCAGTGTCAGCCAGTTTGCCGTGGCATACGGAGCTCCATCGCAGTCCTTAACACTGGTAGCATGCCGCGACAGCGTGGACGTGAACCGTATGTGCAGTTGACGGACTTTGAGCGAGGGCGTATAGTGGGCATGCGGGAGGCCGGGTGGACGTACCGCCGAATTGCTCAACACGTGGGGCGTGAGGTCTCCACAGTACATCGATGTTGTCGCCAGTGGTCGGCGGAAGGTGCACGTGCCCGTCGACCTGGGACCGGACCGCAGCGACGCACGGATGCACGCCAATACCGTAGGATCCTACGCAGTGCCGTAGGGGACCGCACCTCCACTTCCCAGCAAATTAGGGACACTGTTGCTCCTGGGGTATCGGCGAGGACCATTCGCAACCGTCTCCATGAAGCTGGGCTACGGTCCCGCACACCGTTAGGCCGTCTTCCACTCACGCCCCAACATCGTGCAGCCCGCCTCCAGTGGTGTCGCGACAGGCGTGAATGGAGGGACAAATGGAGACGTGTCGTCTTCAGCGATGAGAGTCGCTTCTGCCTTGGTGCCAATGATGGTCGTATGCGTGTTTGGCGCCGTGCAGGTGAGCGCCACAATCAGGACTGCATACGACCGTGGCACACAGGGCCAACATCCGGCATCATGGTGTGGGGAGCGATCTCCTACACTGGCCGTACATCTCTGGTGATCGTCAAGGGGACACTGAATAGTGCACGGTACATCCAAACCGTCATCGAACCCATCGTTCTACCATTCCTAGACCGGCAAGGGAACTTGCTGTTCCAACAGGACAATGCACGTCCGCATGTATTCCGTGCCACCCAACGTGCTCTAGAAGGTGTAAGTCAACTACCCTGGCCAGCAAGATCTCCGGATCTGTCCCCCATTGAGCATGTTTGGGACTGGATGAAGCGTCGTCTCACGCGGTCTGCACGTCCAGCACGAACGCTGGTCCAACTGAGGCGCCAGGTGGAAATGGCATGGCAAGCCATTCCACAGAACTACATCCAGCATCTCTACGATCGTCTCCATGGGAGAATAGCAGCCTGCATTGCTGCGAAAGGTGGATATACACTGTACTAGTGCCGACATTGTGCATGCTCTGTTGCCTATGTCTATGTGCCTGTGGTTCTGTCAGTGTGATCATGTGATGTATTTGACCCCAGGAATGTGTCAATAAAGTTTCCCCTTCCTGGGACATTGAATTCACGGTGTTCTTATTTCAATTTCCAGGAGTGCGTTTAGATACAACGGTGGTCCTATCACACTTCCCTGGGGCAGTCCTGGTGATACCTTTGTCTCTGATGGAACACTCGCTGTCGAGGACAACATACAGGGTTCCATAACTCAAAAAGTCTTCCTACTTTTCACGTGTCTTTAAACCTATTCCATATGCGCGTACCTTCGTTGACAGCCTGCAATAGGGCAAATGTCAAATGCTTTCCGAAAAATCTAGAAATATGGGATCAGCCTGTTGCCCTTCATCCACAGTATATCATACAAAATAAGGGCAAGCTGAGTTTCGCACGAGCGATGCTTTCTAAAACCATGCTGATCCATGGACTAAGCTTCTCAGACTCAAGAAAATTAGTTACATTCAACCTGAGAATACGTTCAAGGATTTTGCAGCAGTCCGAACTTAGGGGTATTGCTCTGTAATTTTGCGGGTCTATTGCTGGACCTTTCTTACATAATGGAGCCAGCTGCGCTTCTTTCCAGTCTCTTGGGACTTTGCGCTGGGTGAGAGATACACGATAAATGCAGGCTAAGTAAGAGGCCAAAGCCGAACTGGGGTTCCATCCGGAACTGGTCACTTATTTGCTTTCAAACTTTTCAGTTCTTTCACTACGCCAGGGATGTTTATTACTACGTCGTTTGTAGGGGAGTCTGTCCGCTGGTTAAATGATGATAAGTTTGTACGATTCTTCTGTGTGAACGATTTTTTGAACGTGACATTTAAAACTTCGGTTTTCGTTTCGCTATCTTCAACTGCCACACCAGACTGATCAACAAGGGACTGGATGGAAGCCTCAGACCCTCTTGCCGATTTTACACAGGACCAGAATTTTCTCGGGTTCCCTGATGGATCTCTTGCTAAGGTGTGACGGTGGTAGTTGTTGTATGCCTCACGCATAGATCTTTCCACAGCCACACGACTCCCTAACCTTCGCTTGTCGTCATTTGTGTATTCTCTTTTGAACCGAGATTGCAACAGCCTCTGCTTCCTCAGCATCTTCCGAGTTTCGTTACTAAACCATGGTGGGTCTTTTCCATCCCTTATCCACTTACTAGGCACATATCTTCCCAGACCATGATTTACAATCTGCTTAAACTTTACACACAATTCCTCTGGGCCATTTTACTGGAACTAAGTGCTGTATCACTGTCTAAGTGAGATTCTAACAAATATCATTTCACTGTCTAATTGAGATGCTAACAACTGCTCATCTGCTCTATCTAGCACAAACACTCTCCTAACCTTCTTGACTGACTTATTAACTTTCATAACATAGTTGCTATAATGGCATCATGATAGCAAATACCAGTTTCTATACTGACATTGCCGAAATGTCTGCCCTATTTGTAGCTACAAGGTCTAAGATATTTCCACTTCGTTTGCGCTGCCAAGACAGCTGCTCAAGACAGTTTTGAGGAAACGTCTTCAGAAGTATCTCTCATGACTGTCTGTCTGTACTCTCCGCAATGAATCGACAAACATCCAGGTCTATCCCAGATGCTGCGTGGTACATCCTGTATCACATAAAGCATAAATTGAGGGATGACAATATTTGCCTCCAAGGTCCCATTGTCTGCCTCATAAACACTCTGTTGCTCATCAGTTTCCCCATAATCGACGGCACAGGTGTACTGACCTGTAGAGGAGCAAATAAATATAGAAAGTCTGAAGGCAGTTCAATAGAGTCAATGGAACTAATTACATTGAGTGGATCGTTCTACAATATTATAGCCTTCGTCTTGAAAGTTTGACTATTGAGGACCCACTGGTTGAGCTACGAGATAAGAGGCTGAGACAGAGTTTAAGGTTCAAAAATGGCTCTGAGCACTATGGGACTTAACATGTGAGGTCATCAGTCCCCTAGAACTTAGATCTACTTAAACCTAACTAACAGAAGGAAATCACACACCTCCATGCCCGAGGCAGAATTCGAACCTGCGCCAGACAGTAGCGGTCGCGTGGTTCCAGACTGAAGCGCCTAGGACCGCTCAGCCACACCAGCCGGTAGAGTTTGAGGGATCTTTGGGATTTCGGGAGGATCGGATAGAGGACTCTCAAGGCGGAGCTGTTGCTGTGCTGGAGGAGGAGGTCAGGAAAAGGGGGTCCAGGTGTACCACCATGCAGAGGAGGTACAGGACTGGGAAGAGGACATAGGCTTGCACACATCTGCAGTGGGATGGAGGGTATGGGAATTATGCTGCACACGATGGACGGTTGGGTGGAAGCAGGTGCCGCTCGTAATTAGAGGCTTTGCGGCTGAGCAGCCCCTGAGTAAATATTAAAATAAATTCCTCAATAACGTATCATAAAATTTAAGATATCACAACGCATTTCACACATTTCTCACACGGACCATGCTAGTCGACATTTTTGGAACTGTCGATATGTGATGTCACACGATGTCTTTCGAATAGGTGATAGCTTGTCTTCAGGATGCGCCTTGAAATCACTCTTAGCGCTATGCAGCAGAGGTTTGGGGACGTGACTTCCTCGGAGTACAGCTCCTACCGGCGTCCTGAAGGCTCTGATGTTTCAGCCTTCGGGTTTCTACCAACCTACACACAATTTTCACGTTGCACTCTTTACATCAAAAGGGAACCAACAGAGTTGCTGAAACTTCGCTATCGAATCCCTGTCTCTGTATATCACTATTACGCTTTCATGCGTCTTTAATAGAGGTTTAGTGATTTGTTTTGACAGTGTTTTTGTTTGTACCACTGGCTGTTCTCTCTGTGGCCGGAATAAGTTTGCAAATGTCTCGCCAGAGTGCATTAGAGTACGGTAACGTAAGCATCATAACCTAGCGAGAGTTTCACAAATGATATGGGAAAAAGCGTGCGAAATATACCCCTTGCTCGAAATAGTCCCATTACTTCACCTCAATTTCCTTGCGTGCTGACTGCGGATTAAGTGCAGTATTAGCAAGTTTCTTTTTTCCGAGTGTTTTATGCATGAGTTTAGTGAGTTTTACTACCTTGCGAATAACAGCAGCATATCAAGTGTTCGAACACAAAACAATTTGAATTCAGTGTACAATTTATCAGATAACATTTTGGAACATGCAGTTAGGATAAAAGTGAAGGAAATGGGTACGCCCGTATTCCATGTAAGCATGAGTCAAGAACAAAAACTGTGTTAATCCAGGCGAGAATATACATAATTTTAACAGAGGTATGTTCAAAGCAGCTGAGTGGTTTTGTGCGCTATATCACTTAAAATTCACATTTTTGTAAAACACAATTGCAAATTCGACAATTACGGTCTTTATATTTCTACGACGGTTGCTCAGGCTGTTTATGCAACAATACATGATCTGTAGCTAAACAGCAGTTTGAGTGCACGAAACATTAAATCTCTGAAGTTTAGAAATGAAAATATCGAAAACTATAAGCATGCAATTAAACTAACATAAACTGCAACAAATCTTTCTTCAAAACACAGCCTTTACTAAAATTTGTTGAGGTAAGCTACTGGGAAATGTGACGTTGAGGGATAATGAAATACTTATAGATTTTATCTTGGATTTAGCTTTTGATGTTATTTAGTATTTAGCCCCCCCCCCCCCCTTCTCCCCGCCCCCTCTCCCTCTCTCCTGAAATCGTGGTTTTGTTAGCAGCCTGATCTACAGCTTAGCCTGAGGTCTAGGTCAGTTGCTATCGATAAATGTCGCAGCCTTGCCTGGTACAGAAGCCACGAGCCACGCCTAAGTAGAAACGATGCAATAAGGTGGACATAGTTCGTTGGGAGTGTTTATAGGCTTAGATACCAGAATGTCGTATACCGTCATACGCTTTTTCACTGCCCTACATCTTTCCCAAGTTTGAATTCAGTCGCACCTCCTTCCAAAGCGTTGGTTTTTTTTTTTTATTGAGATTTCACTCCGACCACTTCCGTAGCCAAAAGGTTAGCGCCGCTGCCTGGTGATGAAGGACTGAATACTGAATACCCGAGGTAAGGAGATGCGGAACGGGGACCACTAAAGCCCGTCTCACACGGAGCAAGATTCGCAGTAAGTTTCCTAGCTGGCTCGCGCGACGGCTACCTAGCGGGCTCCGTCGTCTGCTAGCGGTCTACCTTGCTGGGAACCTTGTAAGATTTCCAGGACAGGTCCGGTGCTATTTTTCTTGTAAGGTGCCCTGCGTGGGCCAATCATGAGACGTTTCGTTTGTGACGTCAGACGCGGAAAGCTTGGGCGGGAAGCCTTTGTGGATAGTCGCTTCTTATTATTAAAAAATGGCACCGCAGTGGTCCAAGGAAGCGATTGAAGCATTGATATGTACTTATAGGGAATAACAGTGTCTGTACGTCGTGAAAAGCGCAAACTATTATAATAAACACTTACGTGCAGAAGCACTCGAAAGAGTTGCAAGTGCCGTGTGTCTTGTTCGACCATATGCGACGAGCAAGGAGTGCTATAGCAAAAATAAAATAATGTCGTATATAACAGTCATTATTGGTATATTTATAAAGTCAAACAGTAATGAAATGGTAATACTTTCAAAAAAAAGTAGGTGTTATGCGAACTAACCTCAACTCCTTATGAAGCATGGAGAGCACACCTTTTCCAGCGTTCCTCCTCTTAATCCAGTTTTTCGTCCATTCTTTCTTTCTTCTTCTCTCATTGGCATGCATTTCTGCATCGTTTAGCACCAAAACAGCTAATAACGCCAGTTTGCTCTGATCATCTGTACCTGAAGCAGCCATCTTCGTTCGATACAACACGCAGCCGATCACAACACAACTACGAGTAGCTGCCGTGGGGAGCTTCGGCATGGAAGATAGCCGGCTCCTTCCCTGCAAGCCGGCAGGCATGCACGCCACCTCGCAAACTTTCGGCGAATCTTTCTCCGTCTGAGACGGGCTTAAGCCCCATCAGGCCTCATCAGGATTCATTTACTGACAAACGATCAGAGATCGCTCCTCGTTCTGGCTTGTAGGCATCCGTCCGAACAGGACTAACGCCTAAGCCGTGAGTGGTGTTTAAATTTACGTTTTGCATTATTCTGTAGTCCAGCAGGGGCGAGGGTGAGCTGGGAAACATAACGATACTCCACTCATCTGCCAAAATCATTTGTAAAATACAGATATGCAACAAAAATTTTAAAAGAATGAACTACCTACACTTATTTCAAATACACAAGACAGTAATTTTCACTGATGGTCTTTATAATATCACAAAGGAAAACGTTGTATGACAGTTAAAGCAGAAATTGCCCTGTATTATACTTCACTTGATGGGAGGGGTTTATATTTATATCAGTGGCTCCCAACCTGTGGGGAGGGGAGGGGGGCGTAAGGCAGTATAAAGGGGCTGCAGGCAGTTCAGAAAAAAGCAGATACATGCCGTCAGGCAAGTCAAACATTTTGTATTCTTACTACAGTCAGCGAGAGCATTTTTGTAGCGTTTGCTATCATCAGCTTTGAAACGCACGACAGCAAATGACTGCTGACGCAACGCATTCTTCAGTCTGCGCTCTGCATTCTTAACTTAGTATTACGCCTGTTGAGCTCTGTAGAAGCAATCGGCATTTTTATTGGTTTTGTATGTTGAGTGAAAATGTCTGCTAAGCGAAGCTTGTATAAGGAAGAATATACCGAGTGTACATTCACGCTAAATGAAACAGACCGTGCCCAGTTGGAACACTCTGATGTGTGTCGCTAAGGGCTCAGCACCGACTCGTGTGGCCTGTGCGTCTGGAACGGCATCTAGCAGCAGCTCTTCCGGCGTTCAAAAATATATCAAAAGAGGTTTTCTTGGAAAAATAAATTCTTTAAATCGCCGTAAACTGGACTCTGCTGGGTTCTTTCAGCAGGAAAATGACAATGTTATTGAAGCATCATATGAAATTTGTCTCTTAATAGTAAAAAACAAACAAAATCGCTCTACTGGAGAGACGTTTATCAAACCATCCATTATTAAAGCAACCAGAATTGTTTTTGGAGAAGATAACGTAAAATGGACAAGATGCATCATTCAAAAGCCACTGTACAACATAGGACCGAAGACATGGCCCTGAATGTGAAAGAACAGCTACTTAAAACACTGCAAATGTTTCCATTTTTTGCCTTGCATTGTGAATATTTACTGTTATAACTCAACACTGTCAGTTAACAGTAGACACCAATTTGGAAACAACACCTAAAGGTTCTGATGTATTTTATGCCATTAATGAATTTTTAGTTGACAATAGTTTATCTTGAAACAGAGTTTAGGGATTTGTATTGACGGAGGCCCACCCACGTCAGGTTCACTTCCTAACTGTTGCCAAAGAAAAAAAAATCCTAACGTTATAGGCTCTCACTGTGTGATCCAAACCTTTACCTGAGAAACTGAACATTGGACTGACCATGGATATCAGTGTAGTTAATAAGCATAATTTATGGATTCTTCCGTTACTTCTTGGTAGAACAGCTCCATACTTAAGGCTGAATAACAAGTACACTGTTTTTGATGTACTCATTTTTGTTCATTTCTGACTAGTTTCCAGCGTATTAGGCCATCTTCAGGAATCAACTGACTAGTGTCTGTAGTTAACACAGTTAAGTCAAGTACTGTGAATTCTCGTTTCCTCCGAGTCCTATGGAATGAACTCAGTGCTGATCACTAATCTTTAATCTTTCATACACAAGTTGTAAGATGGCAAGAACTATGCCCCTTACATGAAGTCATTAAAGATCAGCTAACTCACGTTGAGCGAACAGTAGGGCTGAACAAAAATGACTGACAAGGCACAATGCTTCTTGTAGAGGGTATAGTAGGGACGAATTGGAATAATTAATGTCGGGTGATGGTTTTAAAGTAGTTCACATGACATGAAGACTTTGTGGAAACGCGTCGATTTACTGGAGGCTAGTTTATCCCAGGGAAGTATTTGAGTGACCGTGGCCGGCTGGGGAGCGGCGAAGGGAAGCGACAATAGGCAGCTTAGGGTGGCTCAAGCTCTGAGAGAGCGGTAACGGGGCGCGCCCTCCAGCTGCCTTAAGATGAGTGACAGTGAGTGGGTGGTTGACCCCATGCTGGTGTACCGGGCAGCAGACAGAGAACTTGTATGCCTGGTGATAAATATCCGTCGTCCCGTTTTCAGTGAAACATGCGAGAAAGCCGCGCAAAGCTATGGTGGAGTGGTCAAGAGAGGGCAAAATATGTGTGTTCGTGACTATAGCAACTTCACGCTGAATTCACGGTCAGCAGAGTCTGAAGTAAATCAGGTGAAGACCGACAGAATGAAATATGCCGGCCTCCGATGGGAACATAGAACCAAGGAATATGAAGTACTCTCCCGGGAGTCAGAATTCCGGAAAAATCGGTGGTTTGTGCAGACGCTAACCATAATTGATGGCCTGGGAGGAGCTAAATAGCAGAAGTTGAGAGGAAGGGAAATTTTGTGGGAATTTGTTGACTTCTCAGAGCAGGCATTGGTCGCCACTTGGAAGCGACACATAATTAACACGTCTAGAGCTGCAATTGGCGTAAGTTATTTTTCTGGAGGGGAAACCGAGGCAAAGAGTGGAATGGGAGAAGTCTCCATAGTGGTCTTCGGTTTGCAGCTTGCCTAGAGTGCGGACGTGGCGTTCTTTACTCAGCTTGCCTGAGAGAGAGTGAGCATCTCTGCAGTTTAGGACTTAGCAAACGGAACGATTGAGCTTGGAGATAGAAAGTTTTCGTTCAGCTATGTACTGAGCAAGATAGCTAGAAGTGAATAGATGAGCGCAGCCTTGCAGCACCACGAGGTCGGCCGACGTCTGCATAATGAGGATGTACCGCCACACTGAATGCGGTGATATTGCGCCCGCTCCTGCCACTGATTAATTTGTTGGATCATGTCAGCAAAGTTTCCATGAGGGTTTCATGGGCCATGTGTTGTAGAATTCTTCTCGTACTTCGCGTCACACCTGGGTCAGTCAATAGGAATAAATTTTGATTTATCATGCTTTACTCCACGCAAACACAATTTATTACCACTGCCTGTTAGGAGGGTCATGTAATTTGATGATTGAAGGTCATGAGTTAAAATAAATTTGTGCTAATCGACTGCATCTGTTTTCAATCAAGTAGTTGAAATCCCAAGTCACTTTCTTGATTAATTTTATGTTCAACATTTGCATCTGGTGTTCAATAGCTGAATATAACATCAATTAATTAAAAGGGATAAATTCTGAATCAATTAATGTCAACACTGCCACTGCAGTTCAATCAGCAGTCACAGGGCCTTATTACTTCTTTGTGTTATCCGACATTGCGGCAGATTTGCACTCTCTGTTGATCTGTTAGTCAATTACCTGGGATGAACACACACCAAAACCAGATAGGTGATGGGTGGGGTGTTACAAAGCCAAAGAGCAATATGCTGTCAGCCTGTATGAATTAAAATGAGAGATGGAAGTCTTTCCCTTGAGCCAAGGGAAGGTTGAGCTTCATCATTCATTCACTGATGACAGCTTTATATTTTCTCTAGCACACCTTACAGAGAGCTCTGAATAATCTGAATTTGAAACCATGAGGCAAAAGACCATAATGAAGGAGGCCAATGATTAAATATAGGACTTCTCTCAATCGTCGTCTGGATTCTCTCATTACTAGCTTTTCGTTATTCCCCGAAACAATGAATCTCTGGACAGCCAATAGTGCAATGTTGACGAGTGGAAAATTATCATCAGTGAACACTTGGAACGCCTTCAAGAAGAGTTCAATCTTTATTTTCCTCGTTTTCATAAGACTGGCAGCGTAACTCTGTAAGCTTGCCCGTCAAAATTAATGTACATGCACTTCTTAATGAAATACGTGAGGACGGAATTGAATTTAAATGTGATAAGAGTGTTAAAGAACAGTTTCAACAAATGGGGTTGGAAGAATTGTGGCCCAGTTTCCTTCCTATTTATCCAGGGTTGGTAACGGAAGCCTTAAAATTGCTTGTAGAACACACCTATGTGAGCCTGGGTGCTCGACACTAGCCATCACGAAAACAAAACACCGCAGTCAACTGAACCTGGGGAGAGGCCTTTGGTGTGCTTTAACTAACACCTGACCACCGTACTGTTGCACTTGCCTCAGCTGGCAGATGTGGCCCAGTGGTTCTAGGCGCTTCAGTCTGGAACTGCGCGACCGCTACGGTCGCAGGTTCGAATGCTGCCTCAGGCATGGATGTGTGTGATGTCCTTAGGTTAGTTAGATTTGAGTAGTTCTAAGTTCTAGGGGACTGATGACCTCAGATGATAAGTCCCATAGTGCTCAGAGCCATTTGAACTATTTTTTGTTGGTGTATGCCGGAGAGCAAGAGAATTGTTAGAGACGAGTTTACGAGAAGTGTACGATATATGGATATCTCCAGTGTGCGAGTGAGGATCCGAGCAAAAGAGACGAGCTGGTGGTGGAGGGTAAGCGGATGGGGAAAGCAAGGCGAAGCACTGAGCATTCAAGGACTTGGAGGATGTGATAGAACGTTGATGGTGAAGGTATGCAGGAGACATCTGCGTAGGAAAGGACAGGTTGGATCAAGGCTTTGTACGTGTGGAGTGTGGTGGAGGGTTGCTTTCATTTGGTCCTCTTGTGGAGAACAATGAGCTGCTCTAGGAGGTGATGGGATGATGGCTCTATTCTGGAATCTTATTCTGACTTGTATCTTTATTATTGGTTTCACTATATCAATATTTTTCTTAAATCGTGTTTCATCCCCCTTGGCGCATAAGAATTGTCACTGGTACTGTCAACTCACATTTCACCTAAAGGATGTATAACATTCATAAAGACGGAAAACAGTAAATTAAAATATGAGATTTTACAAATGGTGTAAAAATTTGTAGCGGATAAGTGTAACGAAAAAAGAAAAGTCGTGTGGCTAGGGCCTCCCGTCGGGTAGACCGGTCGCCTGGGCACAGGGTAGCCGAGCAGTCTAAGGCGCCTTGTCATGGTCAGTGCGGCTCTCTCCCCGTCGAAGGTTCGAGTCCTCCCTCGGGCATGGGTGTGTGTGTTGTCCTTAGCGTAAGTTCGTAAGTTAGTAGAGTTAGTAGTGTGTAAGCTTAGGGAGCGATGACCTCAGCAGTTTGGTCCCATCAGACCTTACCACGAATTTCCAGTTTCCGGCAGTCTGGTGCGAGTCTTGAGTTGACGCTACTTCCACGACTTGCGCGTCGATGGGGATGAGGTGATGACGAAGGCTACACAACACCCAGGTCCTGTTCGGAAAAAAAATCTACGACCCAGCTGGGAATCGAACCCGTGCCCCTTGGCATGGCATTCTGCTGCACTGACAAACTACCAAAAAAATCTACTTGCCACCGCTACTTGTGTCGTAACAAAAAAATAAAATGCACCTCTTCAGGCGTTGGCGACTGTCCCAAAAAAACTGACCTATTACCACAAGGATGTAGGCATGGAAGAAAGTAGGGAGCAAGAACATAGAGAGTAGCGATGAAAATGAAAGTAGTTGTGTATGGGCTTTTGTTTTTTTTAGTTTATTTTATTGCATCTTTTGTTTTTTGCGTGATATATATATATATATATATATATATATATATATATATATATATATAGAGAGAGAGAGAGAGAGAGAGAGAGAGAGAGGGAAACATTCCACGTGGGAAAAATATACCTAAAAGCAAAGATTCTGTAACTTACCAAACGAAAGCGTTGGTACGTTGATAGAAACAATAACAAACGCAAACACATACACAAATTTCAAGTTTTCGGAACCCACGGCTGCTTCATCAGGAAAGAGGGAAGGAGAGGGAAAGACGAAAGGATGTGGGTTTTAAGGGAGAGGGTAAGGAGTCATTCCAATCCCGGGAGCGGAAAGACTTACATTCGGAGGAAAAAGGGACAGGTATACACTCGCACACACACACACATCCATCCGCACATAACAGACACAAGCAATGTGGTTGCGAAAACTTGAAATTTGTGTGTGTGTTTGCGTTTGTTATTGTTTCTATCAACGTACCAACGATTTCGTTTGATAAGTTACAAAATGTTTGTTTATATATATACTTCCTTTTTATTTATTTATTTATTTGTTTACTTTACTTTTTTTAAATTAGTTCAAGTACCAGAATTCCAGTAGTCGGTAGTGCCTTCCGTTTGACGGAACAGCCAAATGTGTCTTCTCGAAATTTTAATGGAGATTCCGTTTGTAGTGTGTTCAGAACATCCCATCAGCAAAAAATGCATCAGTATCTTATGGCTTGGACGTTCCAGCTGGAAGTCGGATCATGAATGGCGCTCATAGAAAACCGGAAAAGAACTGCTTGTTTCTGGGGTTACGAACAAGTGCACAGTGTCGATAGTTAAGGTACGTCCAATAACCGAGTTCTGGTTTCTCATCGGTGCCAAAAAGGTAGCGGCCAGTATGATTGCGTACCCAATTCAAAGTGTTAGTTTTTGTTGCAGGGTAATGAATTACATCTTGGAATAAAAGCGTCAGGAAAGTGATCTAAGCAGGTGTCTGTCGGGTGAGGAAAAACAGGATACGCTGCGCGAACCTCCAGACGTCAGACGACGAACCAAATGAGCGCCGATGAGCACCTGTGTCCTCCACCCCACAGTGAACACAAGGGGCTTCTCAGCGAGGCGTATTAGGTGCAAACAAAAGTGGTTGACCAGTTTGCCATTGGCGGTGACATACTGGATCGACTGAACACTGGTGTCGAGATAACCAGCACGCACCGCTTTCCACACAAGACGCCATATGATCTGGCGAAACTTGTGTTCGATTGGGTTGGGGGTTCGACACATTTGTAAGTGTTATGTACAGTCTTTGTCTGGAGTATACGTGGAAGGGGTAAGGAGTGGAGAATGTAACTTAATTCAAGAAAGAAGTGCCGAAAGTAATGAAATGGGGGTCGTTAACATGACTGGGGCTGACATGGAGACTGGCACGTATTCGTGCAAAAAGTGCGGTCAGGCATGTCGGGCAACGACGCCAGGCTTTCAGTAGGGAGCTAACAAAAAGTGCCACAACTCTATATGGTACGTGGAATAAGCCCACTCCACCACATTCCCGAGGGAGGGCAAGGGAGGAATATTGAACTTTAAATAACATCCCAATACATGCAAGGAATCCCATCACCATCAGCAAACGACGCATGAGTCTAATCGAAACAATTGCGCCACAGCTGGCCTCAGTGGTATCGCGGTTCTAGGCGCGCAGTCCGGAACCATGCGAATGCTACGGTCGCAGGTTCGAATCCTGCCTCGAGCATGGATGTGTGTGATGTCCTTAGGTTTGTTAGGTTTAAGTAGTTCTAAGTTCTAGGGTACTAATGACCACAGCAGTTGAGTCCCATAGTGCTCTCAGCCATTTTTGAACTTGTACCACATGGGGGATGCGTGAGGAGTGATTGACGTTCACATATTGCACACACTGTACAATGTCAAAGGATCTAAGCCAGTGGTCCACAGGGCCAGCCCCCTGATCGTTTGGAGAAGACGTCCACTGTCAGTTGCCACTGAACGTGGAGGTCATTCATAAAATCAATGCCCAAAGAGCGGACGCTCGTGGCCACACTTAAAGGAGCGACATATCTCTCAGGTAGACCCTCACCAATGAGCACAACCTTCGATTTGGAAATGTTAAGAGAACTGCCCGATGCCTCCCCATAAGTCGCCACCCAAGTCGGAACCGCGCATCATCTTCATTTCGGAGGTAGAGGACCAGATCGCCAGCATAGGCTGTACAACAGAAGCGGTGCCCATGCAATGTCAGGCCCACCAGGCGTTGGCGAAGCCCCTGGAGTAGGGGCTCTAATGCCAAAGCATAAAGTATCGAGGAAAGTGGGCAACCCTGCCGGACAGAGTGTTCGATGCGGTGAGGCGACCATTACAGAGTACTCTTGAAGTCGCCCCGCTCAAGAGCCGCATTACCACTGTTATTACCGGCCAGAGTGGCCGAGCGGATCTAGACGCTACAATCGGGAACTCCGAGACCGCTATAGTCGCAGGTTCGAATCCTGCCTCGGGCATGGATGTGTGTGATGTCCTTAGGTTACTTAGGTTTCAGTAGTTCTAAGTTCCAGGGGACTGATGAGCTCAGAAGTTAAGTCCCATAGTGCTCAGAGCCATTTGAACCACTGTTACTATACGAGCCAGAAAACCCATGTCCTGGAAGACCGCTTTCAGAAAGGTACGGTCTACACAGTTGAATGCCTGACTGAAATCAAGCGATGTTAATGCGCCAGGTAGATGTTGCGACTGCACGAGTGCAATCTTGTCCCTGTAACAGCAAAGGGCCGTAACAATGTTGTTGTCACCTCCCAGCGAAGTCTGATCAAGGTAGGTGACGTAACCTGCTGCCTTTTCATGTCACTGTTGAGTAGAGTGATGGGCCGGTGATCACATATCCGTGATAGCCCATGAGGCTTAGGGAACAGGATGATGACCCCATCAAGGAAGGTGGCTGGGATCGTTGTCGTGGGTGACATCAGTTCACGACAGATGGATGTCCAAGCAGTTACCAAAAGATAACTAAAACACATGTCAAATTCGAGTGGGGAGGCTGTCAGGTCAAGGGGCTTGTTGGCAGCTCCCACAACATCTAGGACTTCATCAGAAGTCACATGTTCCTGAAGTTCTTGAGCCACATCCTCTAGCTTGATGCTGCTACCTCTTCAATTAAGGTCGGGGGATGTCGGACAGTATCAAACAGCGAGGGGAAATGAGAATAGAAAGCATGACCAATGCCGCATTGCGTAGCCGCATCGTTAAAGTCGTGGATGAGAGCAAGACGACGATGTCAGCGTTCTGTGAGGAGGTGGTACATCGATTGCATTTTGTGAGGCATATGGTCACGGGTGAAGGATCTGACAAGGGTCCCTTCCAAGTGTCCTCGCATGACTGAAGTGATCTGCACTTTAGCACGATGCACTATCGTCTGACGGACAGGAGAGAATACCATCAAAGTGCAATCACGAAGCATCGCATAATAAATGTCCACGGTGCTCTCTTGCCAAGCTTTGAAGTCTTTGCCATATCCCATAAGTCCATTGAGTAGAGCTGGTTTCGTGCAGGATAGCCACCAGTACAGAGGGCCCATGCATCCCCGACGATCCGTTGGCAGTCAGGGACAGTCAGGTGGGAAGTGTTTAATTTCCACAGGCTGTGGCTGTGTCGCACCTGTTGGTGGGCAAGGACATCACAGATATAGGCGTCGTGGTCAGAGAAAGCCAGAGGCCATACTCTGGCATGTCGAGTGTCGGCAGAAAGGGAACGTTTGAGGTATACAGGGTCGAGGCGAATGGAGGAATGCGCCATATAGTGTGTGAAACCTGCACTGGTGCCATGAACCTTTGTCCATGTCAACAAGCTGAAGTCTGTCGATGATGACGGAAAGAACCGCACACAGGGAATGATGTGGAAGTTGGTCAGCAGGCCCTCGTGTGGAGTTGACCGAGGACCATTTCATCTGGCGGACCCTCAGAAAGCGGCGTTACTTCGTCAGCAAAGAAGGTGTGTCGGTCACGACGTCGGCTGGAATCGAACGGATACATTGAGGATGCGGACGCCGAACAACGTGAGAGGCATACCTCTAACATTAGGAAGGCACACTATATCTTCAGCAGGGAGTCCAGAACCGAGGAGGATGGCGACTGCACTACTGTTGCCAGAAGCACAGAAGATGTGTGCCGTGTAGCCAGTGGGGGCGTAGAAATCAGAAACGACCACTTCTCAGAGGAGGGCAATATCGAAATTAGCAGCATAAATGGTCTCTCGGAACATTGCCAGTTTCTGGGAAGCCCGAATGGTGGCAAGATTCATCGTTGCGATGAGGTAGTGTTGTGGGCGTGCTCCCACAATTTGCACAGATGCTCCAGCAGAGATGTCCAGCTGGTGTATAACACCCGACGTAGTCACTGTAGCCTCAATCACACAGTGGTAGGTCGGTCGGGCACCTCCAAGGGTGAAAAGTCCCCTTAGAAAAATTATACACGACTGTGCTTAAACTGACACACAATATTTTCGGCGCAACGCAATCTGACTTTCAATAATCGCTACAAGAGAATGGCCCTGACTAAATTAACCTATACGTTTCACAAATCACTTACCTCACGAAAATCTTCATTACTCAAACTACTGCAATACAGCGAGCGCCACAACTGCCAGCTAAATAAAAGATTCAAACTACTGAAGGCACTAACTACTGATAGGCATAGTTAGCGAATGAAAGATTTTAATACAGAACAAAAAATGTATTTACCTTAAGAGTCATAATATATGTATCAGTTCATGACATCCAGTCTTACAAATTTCAAAACTCCGCCATCTCTCTCCCCACATCCACCACTGCTGGCGGCTCACCTCCAACTGTGCAACGCTACGCGCTGGTAACATCCAGCTGCCCAACGCTACAATGGCGAGTATTACAACAATGCCAACCAGCCACAGACTGCACACGGCACAGCCAGTGATTTTCATACAGAGCGCTAAGTGGCGGCGGTGTTACCAATAAAAAAACATAAACAGACTACTTACATAGCCCCCATGCTCCCCACAAAAAATTTTACTAATTGTTTTGGGCAGTGGCAAATACAGATTTGAAATTTTTTTTATAATTACAATAACAAAGAAATAAAATGGACACACTTATCGATACAATGTTGGTCAAAAGCTAAAATTTTCTCACAGTCCATAAAGACAGTCCTGATGGAAGACAACAATGCAAAGCAGCCACAGACTGCACAGAGCACAGCCAGTGATTTTCATACAGAGCGCTACGTGGAGTTACCAATAAAAAAACCTTAACAGCCTATTTACACTCCTGTAAATTGAAATAAGAACACCGTGAATTCATTGTCCCAGGAAGGGGAAACTTTATTGACACATTCCTGGGGTCAGATACATCACATGATCACACTGACAGAACCACAGGCACATTGACACAGGCAACAGAGCATGCATAATGTCGGCACTAGTACAGTGTATATCCACTTTTCGCAGCAATGCAGGCTGCTATTCTCCCATGGAGACGATCGTAGAGATGCTGGATGTAGTCCTGTGGAACGGCTGCCATGCCATTTCCACCTGGCGCCTCAGTTGGGCCAGCGTTCGTGCTGGACGTGCAGACCGCGTGAGACGACGCTTCATCCAGTCCCAAACATGCTCAATGGGGGACAGATCCGGAGATCTTGCTAGCCAGGGTAGTTGACTTACACCTTCTAGAGCACGTTGGGTGGCACGGGATACATGCGGACGTGCATTGTCCTGTTGGAACAGCAAGTTCCCTTGCCGGTCTAGGAATGGTAGAACGATGGGTTTGATGACGGTTTGGATGTACCGTGCACTATTCAGTGTCCCCTCGACGATCACCAGAGGTGTACGGCCAGTGTAGGAGATCGCTCCCCACACCATGATGCCGGGTGTTGGCCCTGTGTGCCTCGGTCATATGCAGTCCTGATTGTGGCGCTCACCTGCACGGCGCCAAACACGCATACGACCATCATTGGCACCAAGGCAGAAGCGACTCTCATCGCTGAAGACGACACGTCTCCATTTGTCCCTCCATTCACGTCTGTCGCGACACCACTGGAGGCGGGCTGCACGATGTTGGGGCTTGAGCGGAAGATGGCCTAACGGTGTGCAGGACCGTAGCCCAGCTTCATGGAGACGGTTGCGAATGGTCCTCGCCGATACCCCAGGAGCAACAGTGTCCCTAATTTACTGGGAAGTGGCGGTTCGGTCCCCTACGGCACTGCGTAGGATCCTACGGTGTTGGCGTGCATCCGTGCGTCGCTGCGGTCCGGTCCCAGGTCGACGGGCACGTGCACCTTCCGCCGACCACTGGCGACAACATCGATGTACTGTGGAGACCTCACGCCCCACGTGTTGAGCAATTCAGCGGTACGTCCACCCGGCCTCCCACATGCCCACTATACGCCCTCGCTCAAAGTCCGTCAACTGCACGTACGGTTCACGTCCACGCTGTCGCGGCATGCTACCAGTTTTAAAGACTGCGATGGAGCTCCGAATGCCACGGCAAACTGGCTGACACTGACGGCGGCGGTGCACAAATGCTGCGCAGCTAGCGCCATTCGACAGCCAACACCGCGGTTCCTGGTGTGTCCGCTGTGCCGTGCGTGTGATCATTGATTGTAAAGCCCTCTCGCAGTGTCCGGAGCAAGTATGGTGGGTCTGACACACCGGTGTCAATGTGTTCTTTTTTCCATATCTGGGAGTGTACATAGCCCCCATGCTCCCCACAAAAAGTTTACAAATTGTTTTGGGGAGTGGCCAATACAGATTTGAAAAAAAAAATTATAATTATGATTACAATGGCAAAGAAATCAAATGCACACACTTATTGATAAAATGTTGGTCAAAAGCTAAAATTTTCTCACAGCCCATGTAGACAGTACTGATCACTCATCACAGTAAAATAGCAGTGTTTTTGCTCAATGTCTGAGCAGTAAAAGAAAATGCACATGGAAGTAGTGGATTTCCATGCAGTCTTGAAGAGGTAGTGTTGTCCTTCCAACGGAAAGACAGTGCTGACTCTTGACATGCTGACAGGTAATGGGCCATAACAGAGCAAACCCACAGCAGAGTCAGTCGAAGTTGAAGACTATTGGTAGGTAGGTCATCACAGAGCAGACCCACTGTAGTCCTCGTAGAGATTATGGTATTGATGGGCCACCAGAGGTGCAGACCCACTGCAGTCCTTGTAGAAATAATGGTATTGGTGAGTCATCAAAGGTGTAGACCCACTTCAGTGCTTGTAGAGACAGCCAGCAGCCATCTGTTGCGACTGTGCAAGTGCACAATCACTATTGAGAGTCTTGCGCAGAATATAGCAAGTCCATAAACCACCACTTGTGCACTCACAAAGTTTTTCGAATTTTCCTTAGAACCAGCAATGCTGTTATCCAGTTCCTTGCTGAATTATTAACACACGTGCAAACACTATCAGTCCCTACTTCTCACATATTGCCTATATACTATGACCAACAGAAATGTGTGCAGTGAAATGAAACTTAATTTGAAGAACTGGTGTCTATACAGTTATAAATTTACAACATAAGAATACAATTACAAAGGCACAAAATATATCATTAAAGAACATAATAGTTCAGATAACGTTTACAGTAATACAGGCTTTACAAAAGAATCGAAATAACAAATACATCAGTGTTACAAAAATTATGACATAAATACATACATAAAAGATCAGAAAAACTTTTGAAACATCAACTTCACACATGAGCATTAGAACAAAACAGAATAAATAATATGTAAACATCTTTATGGAGTAAATAACGTGTTATTAATGCAAATTATATTTGAGGATAACAGTATTCCTCATAATAGTGAATGTAGCTTAGTATTAGAAGAGAAAAAATTCTATGAAACAGTACACAGGGACAGGAAGAAAATAAATACACAAGGGTACACAAACACATAGTGGGATAACACAAAAGGAAAGGACGGGGTTTGTTTTCAGGGTAATATTTGGTACTGCAGTCCAACCCAAAACTTCATTCCATAGATCTTTCGTCTTATTTCAACATTTGTTTCCACCAAAAAAAATCCTATCAAAGCATGCTTTTTGTATTTATATGATCACATATTTCTTACCTCATCATTTATTTTCCAGCATCTTACCTCATCATTTATTTCCAAGAAAATCCTACCTATACCTGCTTTCTGTACATTTTTCGTATAATTTCTCAATGCATTTCTTCCAATTCATCACAACTCGTTCTCTCATATAGTCTACTCCCTCTTAAGCTAACTTAAATCTACTGAGCTCAGATGCTAAACTAAGGAACGAGGCAATGCAGCAGCACAAAACAATTAACACAAACAGCAATGATAAAAAAATGGAAATTGGCAAAAAAAAGGCAGCAATATTACAACTAATATAAGGCAATGCGCAGCAAACAAGAAAAATAAATCAGTAATAAAATTGGCTTAACCTAGTAATACAAAGTGACATTCAGTAGCACTATGGATGGCAAACATTAGCAACAAATGCTATAACTTATACCTAAACATGACAAAGCTCAAGCAGAAAAAATGTTACACTAAAGACAACAATGCAGATATTGACAATGTCTATTCACATCTTAATGTCTATGTAATTAGAGTGGTGCACCACAAAAAATTATTGTAAAAAAATATTACCATGTACTTGAGAAGAAAATTCTGTATGCAATTTCTGTGAAGGGAAAAGTGTTTTTGAGCTCCTTCATTTTTTTAAGTACATCATAAAGTTATTATTTACTGGATCTGTAGGCATAAAATATTTATATTAGTACATCCATTAAATTTGATAGTAACCAATGCTGCAGTGCAGCTAGAAACTAGGTATTAAACAAAATAGGCAAAGCAAGGCGTGAAACATCATTCACTAGCCATATGGTGTTTTATTATGCAGTAAACAATCTTTCAACTAGCAAGACAATAGACGTGAAATGTTTCTCGTCGTTTCATTAGGCATTTTAATAAATATTATCAATTAAGAGCTCCACAGTATAATCATATGTTTTCAAGTTTGATTGTGTGGTATTTGCGATGGTTTCTACAAAGGAAGGAATGTCAATAGCGAGGATAATGCCCTTTTTTTTTCTCCACCTAATGGCTTTCTGTTGTCAGACGACTACGTCTCAGCCGGGCGCCCAAAACGCATTACGTCAAGGTCACTTACCTTTATTATTGAAATATTTATGACAGCAGTTTCCGCTACAGTGGCAGTCTCATAAAAAAATTTCACAGGTCAAGAATTTGCGTTACACATCTGTAGAAAAAAATCCTATTGTAATACATTCACGCATTTACATACATTTCATAACTCTTAAAGTACGATTCTTGGTTTCCAACCACCTTTTTCACAAACCAGAGTCCCTAACCACTACTCATTATTCCTTACCTTATTCGTCGACACTTCTTCAATATTTCATCACAACAGATATGTAGCATAATCAAATAAGTCATATAGCATCAGCTTATTGATCATAAACATACCGCAACAGCGTAATACACATCGTCATCATAACATCATAAAACCTCAGCCAAATCTCAAAATCGTCGTAGCTTCTTCCAATAATTTCAAAACCTAAAAAAGTTCTCCGCTGATGTCAAAAGTGTCATCTACCTCAAACGTACTTTAAAAAACATGATCCAATGCCAAATACATCATTCAAACCTCTCATAGTATCACAATGCTTCTGAAAAAATATGAACATTTCACAAAGTACAGACAAAATAGAATTTCATAAGTGTGAAATTATCCAACTGTGTAATTGCGTAAACATGTGTCACTGACGTAATAAAAAAAATGTTTGTCTCTCAATTAAATGATCAGATAGCTGTGTAATTTATGTGTTAGAGAAATATGGTACCGATGTGTAAAGTTGTATAAGCAAATACCATATTAGCTAGGGCTCCTTGTGCTTGCCGGACACATGGTACACAAAGTAGGCGTGTACCCCCTGAGGATTAATGTAATTATATCCTCAGGTGTTACAGATTACAGCAATGGAATGAAATGTGTCACGGAAAACCTCTGTATCATTGTACTTCAAATATCTTTAAAAATAAATATTTTAAGTACAAAATTAATCACTCATATACGTGTACTGTAGCGCTAAACTGTGCGTCTTGTTGTAAGATAATCTCTGTGGAAGTGTCGTAGTTATCGTCCTCCGAAAGCTAAGTTCTGCAGAAGTCAATGTACTCACCTCATGATAAACAAAAGTGAAATGCTTTGTGTATAGATATCGTAGTTACTACGCTTATTGCTGTGATGAAGTAAGTACTGTACTGTAACGTATTGTTGTGCTACAGAAAAGGCTGTCTCATTGTAGCTGTACCACAAAGTTACTACTAAAACATGTTTTCCTTTCCAGAAGAATTCAGAAAAACTGTGCAGATATAAAACAGATACACCGCAAAAGCACAATGTAAATTGTGTCACACATTAGTAGCGTCGTGATATAATCATGTAGCTATCAAAGAAACCAAATGCTAAGTCATCTTTAATCCCACAGAAGGTACTTCAAATAAAGAGTGTCTTTTCAAGTAAACCAAAATATTGCATTAAAATCTCATTAGCAGTATATGTTCTAAGTATGTGAGCCTTATGGTCGTTACGTAATCATACAACTAACAAGCAAGAATGTACACACACAATAACACTGTGTCGTCTGTTCGCTGCAACAATGCATTCCTGATTTCTGTTTAGATAAGTTCTCTTGGTTCTTGATTGGATATTTAACTTCAAATATTGTTGCATGTTAACAGATTATAAGTCTGACAAAGCATACTAGTAATGTGAAGTGAAATGTTTTATGGCAAAGACAAAGTTAAAACGCAGATTATCTTTCAATAAACGGTTTTACATGTGAAATGTGGTGTAAACCTTTACTCTTTCTAGTACGCAGAGTTTCAACTTCAACGCAATTATCATGTGGTATACGTCGGATTCTGTAAGGTCCATTGTAAACTAGAAAGAATTTGTGACTCAAGTGTTTCTTATGTTACAATGAATGAGCTTTAATGAGAACTTTCTGACCAATATATAATTTCTTTGCATTTGCTTTGTCGTGTAGTTTTCTCCTTTTGTCTGCTGCAGATTTTATATTTTTAACAGCTAAATCAATTATGTCTTTGTGTCGAAGTTTACGTGTATTCGGAAAAGGTACAAGCTCTCTGATTCTGTTCGGTGGTTCTTTATTCTTCAGTACAAGAACAGGTGGTAAAGCAGTGGAGTTATGAGGCATTTCATTCAGCACGTTTTGAAATAAGTGTAAATATCTGTCCCAATGCTGATGCTTTCTGTGACAATAAAGTGTGCAAAGCTTATTGATTTCTTTCACAATCCGTTCAGACGGGTTACAATGTGGTGAGTACAATGAAATAAAAACAGATTTGATTTTATGGTTACGAAGCATGCGTGACCAAACAGCAGATCTGAATTGCGGTCCGTTATCTGAAATTACTTTACTAACGTGTCCAACTTCACATAAGAAATTTTTAACAAAGGCGTTGGATACAGACCGTCCAGTGGCTTTACGTAATGGAGTGAAAGAAACAAATTTTTAAGTAAGTTCAACAGCGACTAGAACGGACGAAAATCCATTAGATGTTCTAACAAGCGATCCCAAGAGATCAACAGCAGCAAATTCTTTTAATTTAGAAGGAATGATAGGAAACAATGGAGCACGATGCGAGACAGTAGATGGTTTCGCCTTTTGACAAAGTTTACAAATAGACAAGACTCTTCGAATTCTCTTTTCCATATTGTTAAAATAACAAGTCGTTCGAAGAATGTGATAACATTTTCGTGGACCAAAATGTGCATAGCTAAAATGAATGTACCAAATGAGATTAACGAAATCGTCTGGAATGCAAAGTCCCCCTAGCTTGTGATCAACAGTGCAGCGTTTGAACAGTATGTTGTTCCTAACCAGATAATAATGCCGAATCTGTGTGTGTGTCTTTTCATGCCATTTACTTTTGATGTCTTTCCAAATCGGATCTTTACCTTGTTTATGAGCAATGTCCTATAAAGATGTGGTGATGAAGTTTTCAAAGGCGACTTTCTGAATGTAAAGAATACTGACATTTTTCTCCAGGTTGCTTTCTGTGTTACTTTTCTCAAGCCCAGCCGGTGCGCGTGACAGTGCGTCCGCAACAATGTTCTCCTTGCCGGGAATGTAGACTATTGTGAAGTGGAATTCTTTCAGAAACAATGCCCAAAGTTTTAACCTGTCATGATTTAATTTTGAAGACATAAGAAATTGTATGCACGATGATCACTGTATACTTTTACGTACTTACCAAAAAGAAAGAAACGGAATTTGTTAACTGCCCAAACGATAGCTAAAGCTTCTAATTCAGCAACGGAATAATGTTTTTCAGATTTTGTTAGCACTCGGCTAGCAAAAGCAATGGTTTTCTGAACAGTAATGTCATTTTCTGTGGCTTCTTGAAATAAATGGGCACCAAGACCGACTTTAGAAGAATCCGTGCTAAGGCAAAAATCTTGTGAGAGATCTGGATGAGCTAGTATTGGCGCGTTAAGTAGCGATTCTTTCAAAGAATTGAATTCCAACTGTGCTTGTTCGTCCCAGTTCCAAATAGTATTTTTTCCAGTGAGAGAACAAAGTTTTGGTGTAACTTGAATTTGCATATTCAGAAAACGACGGTAAAAATTTACGAGACCTAGAAAAATGCGGACTTGTTTCTTGTGGATGGAACTGGAATGGCTCTGATTGCTTCTAACTTTTCAGGATCCGGCTGAATGCCTTCGGAAGAAATAATATGTCCCAAAAACCTCACCTTTGACCTACCGAATTCAGACTTTTCCAAGTTAACTGTAATTCCAGATTTTGCAAAAATACGTAACAAACTGTTGACGATGCGATTATGTTGTTCCCATGAGGCTTCTGCTATGAGAATATCATCCACATATAAGGTGATGTGACGTTTTAAGAAATCAGGTAATATTGAATTTAGCCCACGAATGAATGCTGCCGAAGAAATGTTCAAACCAAAAGGAAGTTTCCGAAACTGATAACAAACGCCGAAACAAAGGAAAGCTGTGTATTTTCTACATTCTGGATGAAGTTCGATCTGATAAAAGCTGGATCTGAGATCAATGGAAGACAACACTTTTACACCATTAAAATTTTGAAAAAGTTCTTCCAACGTTTGCGGCCTGTCTGTTTCAGGAATAATGATAGTACTGATTTGTCTCGAATCTAAGACAAGCCTCATCGATCCATTTTTCTTCTCAACAAGATGTAATGGATTGTTGTATGAGCTTACTGCAGGCTCAATAATGCCCTCGTCAAGCATAGATTGTATTTCTGTTCTGACACGGTCCCTATAATGTGCTGGAATTACGTATGGTCTAACACAAAATTTAGTATGCTCACGAACACGAAATTGGTACTGAAATCCCTTGATTGTCCCTGTTTTGTGAGTAAAAACTGTGGAATGTGCTTGTAAAATCTCAAAAAGGTCCTGCCTATCAGTGTCATTACAATTCTCAATTGTTTGAATTTTATTCTGAATTAACTCATTAATTTCCAATATGACGTCGATATCATCCCTGTCAGTACTTGCAGAGTGATTGTTAGTGTCTAGTTCCGTAGAAACTGTTGTCTAACAGAAGGTAAAGCCGATTAATTTCATGATTTGAGAGCCAATCTTCAAATTTCAAAGCTATTGACTTACCTTCTTTCTCTAAACTTATTTCAGCATCGTGAAAGTTTAAGATTGCTTTGTATTCATTGAAAAAGTCTACTCCAAATATAATTTCCGTCGACAACAATGGAACAATAAGAAAGTTCATAGAGAAGCTGTGGCTTTGACAAGAGAATTCTAAGTTGGTTTGTTGGCGTGCATCTACACTTTTCCCAAAGATTGTACCTTGTAATTTAATCTTACGTAACGGAAGTGTGGGGCAATCGTTCGATTTGTTGCATTTGCTAAAGGCTGTTTCACTAATGGCTGAAATGGGACTGCCAGAGTCAAGTACTGCCGTAAATTTTACGTCATTTACTGTAATGTGAATCACTGGATATGCAATGTTGTAATGTCTTACGTCGTGTTCCTGGAGTAAGATGTCCCTAATGTCTTCCATTTTTACGTAATTACTAGTTACGGCAGCTGCGTCGTCAGTTTCAGAAGTACGTTTTGTGGCTGCCAGCGGTATGAGTCATTGCCTATTGTGTCTTTGTTGGCGCGCGTCGTTATTGGGATTTGGAGACCTAACTTCTACAAATTCACCTTGTCGAGAGGGCCCTGCTCTGTTTGATTCCCGCCAGTTCTGTTGCAATTCAGGTCTGTCGTTACGATCATATCGTCTGTCGTCATGTCGGTAGATGCCATAGTTTCTTTCTTGTCGATCCGGTGGTGGAGAATTTCTCTCTGAATCGTAACTGCGCGCTGGACCGTTGCGTCTAAAGTTATTCTGTCTCCCTTGATAGTAATTATTTTGGTTCCCATATTGTCTGTTTCTCTGATTGTCTCAGTGATAGTCACTACCGCGGAGAGGTGATCTTTCCCTGTAATTATTACTACTCTGCCAACAGTTGTCATACGGGTGGTGTCTGTTTTGGTCACGATTTGAATTGTGAGAATAGCCTTGTGGTGTCCAGTTATTATTTCTTTCATCGCGGAATTGCGACGGATGTGACCTGTAATTGTTGTGTTCCTGTTTTCGCGTTCCGCGATTGTCAGTGTCAATTTCTAATTCTTGTAAGAGCCCCTGAAAAGCTTCATTGTCGTCTTTGCAACGTCCTGCCAAAATAATATGCCGTAAATGTTCCGGTAATTTGATTAAGCAAATGCGGATGAGTTCTGATGGGCTGCATGGGTTTGACAGGTACTGATTCTTGTGCAACATGTCTTCAAAATATTTCACAAGACTGGAAAATTCTGATTGTTCGAAATGTTTCATCATTATGATGCAATGTTTTATTCGGTCTTGTGTGACTTCAGACCAATATGCTGAGAGGAAGGCATGGTAAAATTCTCCTTCACTATGGCAATCGTGAATGACCGATCGCATTCTTACGGCTGGTTCATTCTCTAAGTAGCCACACATAAATTCTAATCTGTGCTCTAGTGACCAGTTGGGAGGAAAACAATGAGAGAATTGATGGAGCCACGCTTTTGGATGAATGTCGTTGCCAGAATTCTTAAATGTTTCGAATTTACGCGTAGTAATGAACAGCTTATAGTCAAAATCATCATGTCGGCGAGTCGCATGTCGGTCATTGTTACATCGTTTCGGCAGTTCCATCTCAAAATTCGGTGTACCTTGCCAATTTCTTTCATAATTTTCGAAGTGCCTTGTGTTACTATTTTGTGGCTGTTCCGTATTTCTATGTCCCTCTTCCCGTATTGGAGCGCGAGTGTCCTCTGAAATACGTAATTCTTGTATTACCTGTGTCAGCTGATCTTGTACTTCCCGGATTTCTCTTTGGTGTTGCGTATTAATTTTATTCTGATTTTGTTTGAATTTCCTAATTTGTTCGCACTCTTCTGTGTCATTCAGATTATCATCTACCTTTGCAGATAAGTTAATGAACTGATCCGAAAGTTCGGTTACTTTCTCCGACAGTGTATTTATTTGCTCAGTGTGTTTTCCTGAACCAAATTTCAGAGTGTCCATTTGTGTTGAAATCGTATCTACTGTGTCCTTTAAGTTTTCCTGAGTTTTTGCAAGTTGCGTAACCGAATCGGTAGATGCAACTGAGTCAATTTTGGCTTGCAAGGTCTCATGATTTTCATGAACAATAGTTTGCAGTTCTTTTATGGCTGCTTCGTGATTCTTTAATGCATTTTCATGCCGCGAAAAAATAGGTTGAAAATGCTCACAAATTTGTGTTTTTACGTCATTACAACTTTTTGACATTTCGATTCAATGTTATGTAACTCATTAGTTAAATCTTCACGTGTTTGTTCAAGTATGGTGTCTAACTTTTGAAGCTTTTGTTCCATTGTGTCTAACTTTTGAAGCTTTTGCTGTGTTTGTCTCTGATTTTGTTCCATTGTGTCTAACTTCTGAAGCTTTTGCTGTGTTTGTCTCTGATTTTGTTCCATTGTGTCTAACAATGCACTGGTGTCTGAAACATGTTCCTCAGTGCTTTTCGGCAGTGAAGTTGCACCGGCAACATTCACATTTTGACAAGAAGAAAATGTGTCTTGACTTATTTTAGAAAACGGTGAGGACCCAAAACCTGAATCTGCAGTATTTGCAAGATTGTGTCCTGTTATTCCCGATTCCTGAGGCGAGCTGTTGCCGACCGATCGATCGATAATGCTTCCCTGTTCACTACCTGTTTCACTGTCTACACCATTATTTGACGCCCGTTCCATTTCCCTATGCATAGTTACCAAATTACTACTTAGAATGTCTGTTAATTCATTACACAATGGTGCTGGTAAGCTACGTTTGTCGTCACTATTATTTCTCAGTTTACTTTGGAGCCTAGTGTTACGTTTTTCACACGCCATTATTGTCACAATATTTCACACGACAACACAGAAAACCACAATTTGAAGAGCAAAATAAGAGAACACATTAACATAGCACTGAAAATAATATCTAGTTAATTGCAAGTGTAGCTGCGAAATACTTGGTGCAAATCTGCATGCATGCCACAACTGTTTTACTGTACAACAATGAAAAACTACAACTACAGAGGAAATTCTCTCTACAATTACGCGTTAGCAATAAACAAAATCTACACTAATTACACAAACTACAAGAAAAAATCAGAAGATTCCAGTGAGGTATCCTCGGCTAAGGGTCGACATATGAAACGTCCCCTTAGAAAAATTATACACGACTGTGCTTAAACTGACACACAATATTTTTGGCGCAACGCAATCTGACTTTCAATAATCGCTACAAGAGAATGGCCCTGACTAAATTAACCTATACGTTTCACAAATCACTTACCTCACGAAAATCTTCGTTACTCAAACTACTGCAATACAGCGAGCGCCACTACTGCCAGCTAAATAAAAGATTCAAACTACTGAAGGCACTAACTACTGATAGGCATAGTTATCGAATGAAAGATTTTAATACAGAACAAACAATGTATTTACCTTAAGAGTCATAATATATGTATCAGTTCATGACATCCAGTCTTACAAATTTCAAAACTCCGCCATCTGTCTCCCCACATCCACCACTGCTGGCGGCTCACCTCCAACTGCGCAACGCTACGCGCTGGTAACATCCAGCTGCCCAACGCTACAATGGCGAGTATTACAACAATGCCAACCAGCCACTGACTGCACACAGCACAGCAGTGATTTTCATACAGAGCTCTACGTGGCGTTACCAATAAAAAAACCTTAACAGCCTACTTACGAGGGGTACAGCCTGACGGGAGGGCCACCATCGAGATCTGCTCCACCGTCGACATCATCAGCCCAAGAGATTGGAACAAGTGGGAAGGTACTGTCGCACTCATCGAGGGCGAGTTGTGGTGACACTGCTTTAGTGGGGTTCAGGAACTCTCCCTCCACAGAATCCATCGTTGTCAGGTGTGATAGTTCCTCGGATGGGACATCAGGAGCGGCCACTCCTGTCGGCGGGGCGATTGATGGAGATCACTGTCCTGTATCCGCTCCACTGCCTGTGATGCAACACGAAGAAGTGTGTCGTCGGATGGCGTTTGACTTCTCTTCTTCCGTTTTCAGGGCGACAGCTGCTTTCGGAGGAGCTGTAATGTATCAGAATGCGGCCGTTCAATGTCCGAAGTCGCGCCCGTCTGAAGAAAAGCAAAGGTAGGGACCGCACTCGCATCGATGTCCATCGCAGCGGACGGGCTGGTTATCGAGCTCTGGAGAGTTTGTGGTGTGGTAGCGGTAGGAGGAGATAGTGCCGGTCAGGCCGTGGCAGCACCGTCGTTTCCAGTGGGGAGAGCCTGGGAGAGAACAGGCGCTTCCTGAAGTGACGCATCAGGGCTGCGCACGGCTGTGGCGTAGCTGTCTGGCAAAGAGGTGACCGTCGCTTTGGGAGCTGAGTCACCGGTCGGCGCCTGGAGCAAACGTCGGCGGAGACAGTCTGACCGAGGATTCAGTAAAGCCGTCGGCACACGGACCCTGCATCCGAACGTTGAGCGTTGAGCGTGCCGAGTTTCTGACATCATAGCGTGGAATAGCACGCTCGGGAGTCTTTCCGAACGTGCAGAGCAATATCTGGCATGTCAGATATTCTGAGCGTGCGTCTGAGCGTTGACCAATGAGATGGCACAACGCCACCTACGTCACACACACGCCGTCTCCCTTCAGTACGGAATTGTGAGGCACCATATTGGCATTCATTACAAGCCTATACATATATAAGCTGTTTCTGAGCACCAGAGAATCACTGGAAAACCGGTTGTTAACTGAGTGATTAGTTCCAATAAAATAATGAGAAACATCATATTCGTGGCAAAAGAATTATTATAACTTGCGTATTATGAGAGTAGGTTATTTGAAGGCAGCGTCATACTGAAGATCCACCCAAAACACATTGTTCTTGGTACAATTTGTTGTAATTAAATTTCAATTAGCAATATATCTACGATTAAGGTTTTCAGCATGGCGTGAGACAATATGATTATTTACAAGTGCTGTGTTGTTGGTTTAGCGTAAAGACTAGCGTAATTATCTTGTGGGCGTTTGTTTATCAAGGCGGTGGTTTGCGTCTTCACACTTCCACATTTTTTTCCCTACCATTCGCTTTTTTATTGGGTTCTGATACTTTATTGAGTAATATAGTATAATATTTGATGTTATGTAAATATAAGTTCAACTTTTTTTGAGGGGTGACTTTGTTCGATTGGCTTAATCTGCAGGAGAGCTTGCGCTACTTGTATAAAGATATTTTGCTCCTTTTTCTTTACGCTTCGTAATTCACATGTTGCAAAGATTCTGCTACTGGGTAGAAACAGTGATCAAGTAAAACTGACCTTGGGGTTTTACTAAAATGTGGGAATGATGAAATAATGTTTATCTTACGCGGAGAAATATTCCAAATTTGTACCGCACTGTTTGTAATGGAACTTTTATAAGCCTGTGTCCTTATTGATTGCGCATGGTACTTTCCTTTTCGTGGACGATGGAGGAAATGCGCGTTTTAATAGAGCTAACGTGGGAATTTTACAAGCGCCCGTTGAGTAATCAGTGTGATTTACGAGCTAGAAACATCCCTCAACTGCCGCAGGAGTGCGTTGCGATCGCGTATACCACGTTGGGGCCCACGTACCGTATGCACGAGTCGCATCGTTCCTGAGCGTTCAGCAGCACGTTGAACTTGGCACGCTCAGCGTTAACGTTCGACAGTACGGTCCGTGTGCCGATGGCTTAACCGGCACACATCTGCAGCTGGCCATCATACATAACGGTGGCTCACACACCACCTATCAGCAGACAGGATGGTACATATTTGGAGAGTTCGATTCTGATTTGTCGGACACCATTCAACACCTGGTACGTCTTGAACGTCTGCCATTTTTGCGCCATGTGCGCCACAACATTGCCGTAGGTTCGGAAAGTTTCGACAACTGCGTCTAGTGGCATTTCGAAAGGGAGCTCAAAGACCCGAATTGTTCGAAGATTGAAACCAGCGTGGTCTTCCGTTACCTCTCCAATATGCCCGTCAGAATTCTTGAACTTGAGTCTGTGTGCGCGTTGTCTAACTACCTCCTCCGACGTCATCTTAATATAGACGATACTGGCAGTGACAGAGAAGTGAATACCTATCACTTCCTGGGGGTCCAGACGTAGCTCTTCGCGAATGAATTGTTCAATTTCGTAAACGCGTGATCGTGCATGTTCGGCTTGGAATGTTACTTTAGGTGTCGCTCGACGCTAACAGTGTGCCATGAGGTGCAGTAGCAATGGACGCAGCACCACACATGTAAACGACTGCGGTGCGCTGTCTGGCGCGAGGAGTCAGAACCACGGCCGAAAGCCGACTGACCACTCAGCCACCGAAGGGGACGACACGTGTAATGGAGATATTATATTAAAGAAAAATGATTTTATTCAGTGTTTAAAAATAAAAAGGAAAACGAAAGGTAGAATGGAAGCAGTAAGAATGCACTCAAAACTCAATATAAAACTGTTGTCTTAGCAAATAAGCCACTGCACTTCACGAAACGTCGAAAGACCTGCCCTAGGAAGAATGGTCTGTTATTGGGGGAGAAATGGTTACGTGTTAAACAGGGAAGGAGGGTGTGGATATAAATATGGAGACTGATGGGTAATATCGATGGAGAAGGAGTTGATGTTGTGAAGCTAGGAAGGGAGAGGAGTTGCAGTCCATGCATCAGCAAGGCTTTAGAAAACATCACAACTGCGAAACGCAACTCGCACTTTTTTCACATGATATCTTGCGATCATGGATGAAGGGTATCATACGGATGCCATATTCCGGAAAGCGTTTGACTCGGTGCCCCACTGCAGACTCCCTAACTAACGTACGAGCATATGGGATTGGTTCCCTGCCCTAGGAAGAATCGTCTGTTATCGGGGGAGAAATGGTTACGTGTTAAACAGGGAAGGAGGGTGTGGGTATAAATATGGAGACTGATGGGTCATATCGATGGAGAAGGAGTTGATGTTGTGAAGCTAGGAAGGGAGAGGAGTTGCAGTTCATGCATCAGCAAGGCTTTAGAAAACATCACAACTGCGAAACGCAACTCGCACTTTTTTCACATGATATCTTGCGAACCATGGATGAAGGGTATCAGACGGATGCCATATTCCGGAAAGCGTTTGACTCAGTGCCCCACTGCAGACTCCCTAACTAACGTACGAGCATATGGGATTGGTTCCCAAATATGTGACTGGCTTGAAGACTTCTTAAGTAATAGAACCCAGTACGTTCTTCTCGATGGTGAGTGTTCGTCGGAGGTGAGGGTACCATCTGGAGTGTCCCAGGGAAGTGTGGTAGGTCCGCTGTTGTTTTCTATCTACATAAATGATCTTTCGGATAGGATGGATAGCAATGTGCGGCTGTTTGCTGATGATGCTGTGGTGTACGGGAAGGTGTCGTCGTTGAGTGACTGTGGGAGGATACAAGATGACTTGGACAGGATTTGTGATTGGTGTAAAGAATGGCAGCTAACTCTAAATATAGATAATGTAAATTAATGCAGATGAATAGGAAAAAGAATCCCGTAATCTTTGAATACTCCATTAGTAGTGTAGCGCTAGACACAGTCACGCCGATTAAATTTTTGGGCGTAACATTGCAGAGCGATATGAAGTGGGTCAAGCATGTAATGGCAGTTGTGGGGAAGGCGGATAGTCGACTTCGGTTCATTGGTAGAATTTTGGGAAGATATGGTTCATCTGTAAAGGAGACCGCTTATAAAATACTAATACGACCTATTCTTGAGCGTTTGGGATCCCTATCAGGTCGGATTGAGGAAGGAAATAGAAGCAATTCAGAGGCGGGCTGCTAGATTTGTTATTGGCAGGTTTGATCATCACGCGAGTGTTACGAAAATGCTTCAGGAACTCGGGTGGGAATCTCTATAGGAAAGGAGGCGTTCTTTTCGTGAATCGCTACTGAGGAAATTTAGAGAACCAGCATTTGAGGCTGACTGCAGTACAATTTTACTGCCGCCAACTTACAATTCGCGGAAAGACCACAAAGATAAGAGAGATTAGGGCTCGTAAGGAGGCATATAGGCAGTCATTTTTCCCTCGTTCAGTTTGGGAGTGGAACAGGGAGAGAAGATGCTAGTTGTGGTACGAGGTACCCTCAGCCACGCACCGTATGGTGGATTGCGGAGTATGTTTGTAGATGTAGATTGGTTTGGGGTGTCGGTGAAGCCATAATGCGAAGGAGGAAAAGTGGTAGGAAAAGACAGGTCGGGAAGGAGGAGAAGGGAAAAAGGGGTAGGGAAAGATGGGGAAGGAGAGGTTAAGGGTGAAAGCTGTGATGAGTTGGGATGCCATTGTCTGGGGGAGGGACGTGGCTAATATTTCGTTGGGAGACTTTTTGGGGGGTGTGCAGGTATAGGATTGGTCAACTGCTTCGGTATAGGCGTGGCAGCCTATTACAAATGAAGATTAGAGGGGAGACAAGAGGATTGTTGGAGTCGAGTTTTAGGATAATGTGGTTTGTTCGAAGGTTTTCAGTGCGAGTAAGGACAGAAGGGAATTTGATGAGCTGGATCCATGTGGTAAGTGTATGAGGAAAGGGAGATCTGAGTTCATGGCATTCAAGGATTTGACGGGACTGAAAGAAAAGTGGAGCCGATATGCTTGTTAACATTTTCATAGCGGAGGATAGATAAGATAATGGTTTTGTAGGTGGGATTCAATTGATCAGAGGTTATACTAGGGTTACATGTGTCGTTGATATTACTACCTAGCATGAGATACTTGTTCGATACTCAACTGTACTAGAAATATGCATATCTGAGGTTAGTTTCATCAGTCTTCGGACTGGTTTGATGCAGCCTTCCACAAATTCCTCTGCTGTACTAACCTCTTCATCTCGTAGTAGCCCTTGCAATCTACGTCCTCAGTTATTTGTTGCATATATTCCAATCTCTGCCTGTAGCACCACCACTCAAATGCTTCGAATCTCTTCTGTTCCAGTTTTCCAGTCGTCCATGATTCACTACAGCACAATGGTGTGCTTCAAATGTACATTCCCAGAAATTTTTTCCCACTAGTTAAGGCCTATACTTGTTACCGGTAGACTTCTGTTAGCTAGGTATACCGTCTTGGACTGTGCTAGTCCGCTTTCTGTGTCCTCTTTGCTTCGTCTGTCATGAATTACTTAGCTTCCAAGGTAGTGGAATTCCTGAATTTCGTCTACTTCGTGATCACCAATTTTGATGCTGAGTTTGTCACTATTCTCATTTCTGCTACTTTTCATTACTTCTGTTTTTGTCTTTTTCCGGTTTTCTTACAATCTATATTCTGTACAAATTAGACTGTTCATTCCACACAACAGGTTGTAAAGGCAACGGTGATGAAATCTAAATGGAATTTTTATACATTATGAAGTTGCCAAGACCGTTAATAGTTATAGTTCATTACTGATAACATGATGTAATATCTTTAAATCTTTTTTTGTTTATTCTTTTGTAGCAAAGATGTGATGATTCTGGGATAGCTGCTAAGTAAAGCCAATAAAGAAGTCTTAAGCATGCCAAGTGGCGTGTGTTCTTGGTGATTTAAAATTAGACTAAATATCGTTAAGCTACATCTTTTGGGAACTGCCGCAAATATTACGTTACAGCAGTCATTTATAAGGTCCTATAATTCTTCTTCACTTTCAGTGAGGGCAGCAGTGCCATAAGCGAATCTCATCGCTGATATCCTTTCACCCTCAATTTTAATTCCACACTGTTACCTTTCTTTTATTTTCGTCGTTGCTTCTTCGATGCATACATAGGTTGCACAGTAGGGGTGAAAGAATGTTCTTTACACAAGCTCTGTAACGAGATAGTACAACGAGGGCACTCTAGCGGCGGTCTGCGGAAGCATCTGGTCGCAGCGGGAAGAGGGGCCAACTGCCATCTGCCAGCGCGGTCGCTTGCTACCAGGCTGCGCTAACGACGACACATTGCCAGGTTCATACGACATTCAGTATCGATACCTCGATAACATCTCAACAAAGGTATATAAATAGTACCCCAAAGTACTTGCTGATTTAATTTGTAGTTTTGAGCTTCCTCAAATGAACGTATTTACAATCCATGATGAAATACTGAAATTATACAGTTTGAATGTAAGGCAAACAGCGGTGGCTGTTGTTTAAGAGCACAAGAATACCAAAACGGATTAGTTGGTACAAAATCTACCGCGTTATACTACATTGCTACTCCTGTAGACGCCGTAAAACTTGGCGTCAGTGTCACGAGGAAACCTTCAGTTGTGAACGTTGTAAGGAGCTTTAGCGCATGCACAAGTGACGTGACGTAATTGCCTTACGGGCCAAATACATGGGGATTTGATAAACAATCTGCACAGTTCACGCTTGGACGTACCCAGCGACGGGCAGAGGGGGGGGGGGGGGAGGGGGGGGGCAACTGCCTTCCCCCCCTCCTAGAAGATATCTGAACTCGTTCGCGCAGATCCGGGAGTAATTTTTTCGTCTTCGGCACGTTACTGTCGGCAAATCGTAGAAGATTGTTACTGAATTAAAAAGTTTTTTTTAAACAAGTGCATTCTCACATTTAAAATGTTTGTTGAAAGCTGTTTTTCACTTGTTGAGGTTGGCAGGAGAGCCAACACCGTGTTATTAAAGGAGACCGAAATGCACGCGTTTTAGCTCACGCAGGCTGGCGTGAGGTCTGGATCATGACAAGGGAATTAGAGTTGAGAAACAACGGACGTAGCTGGTGGAATACTTAACTTTAATCCATTAATGATGAACGTCGGTCGGGACGGTACATATTTTACAATATCAATAGTAACGGATAATGGCGCCTTGCTAGGTCGTAGCAAATAAAGTAGCTGAAGGCTATGCTAACTATCATATCGGCAAATGAGAGCGTAGAAGTCAGTGAACATCGCTAGCAAAGTCGGCTGTACAACGGGGGCGAGTGCTAGGAAGTCTCTCTAGACCTGCCGTGCTGCGGCGCTCTGTCTGCAATCACTGATAGTGGCGACACGCGGGTCCGACGTATACTAACGGACCGCGGCCGATTTAAAGGGTACCACCTAGCAAGTATGGTGTCTGGCGGTGACAGCACATCACTAGTTTACTGTTTTATTTAATAAGAAGTGCTGTATGTTGTCTCGAGTCCTTGTTTCCTGAGACTGGTATGACCTGCCCCCCCCCCCCCCCCCCCCCCTACTTCACATCCTGGGTACGCTTGCACAAGCTGGCCCGTATTAGTCAACTACAAGTTTTTAATGCCACCAGGTGGTAGCACACTGCAGCAGACTTTCATCCCCGTTCGCTTGTCATTAATCCCGCTAGACGGTAGAGATCCCTCAGATATGCCAATTCACTCACTATATAGTAAAAGTAGATTGGACGCCATAGTATGTTATAGTTATACTGGTAGAAAAACCTATTTTGTGGGATTCTGAATGAGATATAGTATATTAAGTATTGCATTTTATCATACTGTAATCCATTTGTGGCGCTCAGAACCACAAAGGACATCATCGTCTATTGCGGGACTGCAGCATTTATTCATGCTTCTGACATCTGTTGATCTCAAAATGGTGGGTCAGTTTTATATGTGCTGTGAGCCCACATCGTGTACATCAACATTCACAAAAGCTGGTTTCTCTTATGTTCATTTAAATGTGGCATCGACGACGGCGTGCTTTTGGCCCTTATGGTTTTCAGAGCCTCATTTGTGTTCTAGTCAAGAGATCATGTTGATAAAGACAATACTACTTGAATTTAATCATTTCCACAAACGGCAGTTTGTTTTTGGGGTTTGGTTATTTACTGGCCAGGAGTCGACTTTCGTGTACACTGTCAGCTTGAACTTTGTTAAATCTTTGTTGTTATGGCGTCCAATCTACTTTTACTATATAGTGAGTGAATTGGCATATCTGTTTAAGTGCTAACAGAAATGAAAATTACCAGGAAAAAATAGGCGCAAAGGGGCAATGGCCTCCCAGAACGGATCCGTTGACTGAGAAAGTGACGAAATGAATAAAGCATGACTACAAGCGAACAATTTACAAAGAAGTCATAATAAGCGTAAGTTCTTGTGTGGATGCAACGTAAGAATGCCTGATTTTCAGTCTGGAAGTTAATTCATTAACTAATACATGTCTTAGGGGTCTTGAACGTCCACCAGAAAAAAAGAAAGCATGAAGCCTCGTACTTACACAAAAATGCGAAACGGAGAGTAGCGAAAGCTTAAACATTATTTCATTCTCGCCCTAGGCTCTAATTAGTTATGTACAAAACAACAAAATTCCAGAAAAACAATTCTTTCTTTTTCAGACAATTTATACATTCTATTATTATTATTATTATTATTATTGGCAGTGGATAACTGTTATAAAGCAGATGCTAATTAATTGCACACTCTCATATTTACCTGAACCAAAAAATTTTGGAACACCCAGAATGCACACTCACGAGGCGTCGCTGATGGTAAACATTAAATAGTGAACTCGACTCACGAGTAGAAGAGCATTTTTCACAAATAAAACACAGAAATGATCCACATGAAGCACAGTTTAGTTAAGTTCAGTATTTGAATGTTCCGTGTATCATATTCACGACAGCCCACCATGATGTGGAACATATCAGTACGTTCACAAAAAAGAAAATCTTTCTCGGCGAAAACATGATTCCATGCTGGACATTTACTCAGGCGGATGTTTTGTTTCAGTCTTAGTCTACAACACAATTTCTTCACCAACCACATAATAATACACAGAAATTCATCTCTGAAGTAGAAGAAATTGTCAATGAGACACCTCTACCCAATTTTTTTAAACGCTTCCCGATTACTTGCATCTAATCTTATTGTTCATGTATCATTAAACAGTAATCGCTCTTAGTGATAAAAATCTATTGAGTCGTTACGCTCCTGTCCCAACTTGTTCGTTGTTCGATGTTTCGGTTACTCTGCTGGAGTGTTGTTCTGCACTCCACTGATGTCTCTGGGTGGCTGAACACTGTCCAAAAATAGTGTTTCGTTCACTTGCAAAAGGCTGTTTTCTTGTGCTTGGTGGTGTTATTGGGTAAAAACCTTCAGAGCGTATGCGCCGTCGCCAGCCGGTGTGGCCGAGCGGTTCCAGGCACTACAGTCTGGAACCGCGCGACCACTACGGTCGCAGGTTCGAATCCTGCCATTGGATAATATTGAAGTAGAGAGGGAGTCCAAAGTACTATTTTACGGAAGAAAGCGTTGTCCGCCGGCCGGAGTGACCGAGCGGTTCTAGACGCTACTTTCTGGAACCGCTCGCCCGCTACGGTCGCAGGTTCGAATCCTGCCTCGGGAATGGATGTGTGTGATGTCCTTAGGTTAGTTAGTAGTAAGTAGTTCTAAGTTCTAGGGGACTGATGACCTCAGAAGTTTAGTCTCACAGTGCTCAGAGCCATTTGAATCAAAGCTTTGTCCTGTGATCTGTACAATTTTCAGTTTACTTGCTATTGGTCAAGTTTGGCTTTTTATTCATCATTTAGCTACATTCAGATAACCACTATGCAACGTGTCGCAACAACTGTGATAAACAAACAAATCCCCCAGCCCACATTTGGAACCACTTGCGAACATTAACCTCGTCTGTTTTGAATAGCAACACAGTGTTTATAAAACATGTGGTTGAAGCACGTACAATATAACTTAAATATACATTTAACATCCAACATCTGAGAAGCGTCTTCATCCCATGCACGACCATCAACTCATTGTCCCGGTATGTCCACATTCAGAGTCTGTATGTCGGGAGAATGAGTCTGCATGTGGGCATATCGAGAGCATAAGTTGATATTTATGTATGGAATGATGTGATGTATTTTCAGAGGTTTCTAGTTCTGTACGTACTTAAGAAAATTCTGATCCTACGTAAAATCTCTAAGCGGATCTGAGGCTTCCACCCAGTCCTTTGTTGACGAGTCTGGTGTGGCAGTTGAAGAGAGCAAAACGAAAGCCGAGTTTTAAATTTCGTGTTCAAGAAATCGTTCAGACAGAAGAATCGTACAAACATACCATCATTTGACCAGCGGACAGATTCCCGTATAAACGACACAGTAATAAGCATCCCTGGCGTAGAGAAACAACGAAAAAGTTTGAAAGGAAATAAGTCACAAATCCTGATGGAATTCCAAATCGGTTTTAAAAAAGAGTACTCTACGATATCGGCCCCATACCTAGCTTATATTTATTGCGAATCTCTCGCCCAGCACAAAGCTCCAAGCTACTGGAAAAGAGTGCAGGAAATCCTATATACAAAAAAAAAAAAAAAAAAATTGTTCAAATGGCTCTGAGAACTATGAGACTCAACTTCTGAGGTCATCAGTCTCCTAGAACTTAGAACTACTTAAACCTAACTAACCTAAGGAGACCAAATACATCCATGCCCGAGGCAAGATTCGAACCTGCGACCGTAGCGGTCGCGCGGTTCCAGACTGTAGCGCCTAGAACCGCTCGGCCACTCCGGCCGGCTCCTATATACAAGAAGGTTAAAAGAAAGGGCCTGCAAAGTTACAGACCAGTATCCCTAATTTCGGTTTGCTGCACCATGCTAGAAGATATTCTCAGTTTGAATATAATACATTTCCACAAATCAGCATCGCTCGTGCCAAACTCAGTTTGCCCTTTTCTCGCGTGATATACTGCCAACTATGGATGATGGGTAACAGGTGCATATTATATTTCTAGATTCCCGGAAAGCATTTCACACAGTGCCCCATTGCAGGTTGTTAACGAAGGTACGAGCATATGGAATAAGTTCACAGATATGTGAGTGGCTCGAAGACTTCGTAAATAACAGAACCCAGTATGTTATCACCGACGGCGAGTGTTAATGAGAGGCGAGGGTATCGTCAGGAGTGCCCCAGGGAAAGTGTGACAGAACCACTGCGAAGTTGAGTGACCATAGGAAGATACAAGACGAGTTAGACAAGATTTGTAGTTGGTGTGATGAACGACAGCTACCTCTAAGCGTGGGAAAATGTAAGTTAAAGCGGACGAGTAGGAAAGACAAAGCTTATGTTCGGTTACGGCATTAGTAGTATCGTGCTTGACACACTCACGTCGTTTAAATGCCTGCGAGTAACACTGGAAAGTGATATGAAATGGAACGAGCATGTGGGGACAGTGGTAGGGAATGCAACCTGTTCTCGATTACTGTTCTCGTGTTTGGGATCCGTTTCAGTTCGGACTGAAAGAAGACATCGAAGCAATTTCAGAGGCGAGCTGCTAGACTTGTTACCGGTAGGTTCGATCAGCATGCAAGTATTACAGATATGCTTCGGAAGCTCAAGTTGGAATCCTTAGAGGGAAGAAGACTTTCATTTCGAAGAACACTGCTGAGAGAGCTTAGAGAACTGGCGTTTGAAGACGGATGCAGAAGGATCCTACTGCCGCCAACATACATTGCGCGTAAGAAGCACGAATACAAGATACGGAGGCGTATAGACAGTCGCTTTTCCCTCGTTCTATTTACGAATGGAACAGGAAAGGAAATGACGGTACAGAGTACCGTTCGCCACGCACCGTACGGTCGTTTACGGCGTATCTGTGTACAATGTACGTGGTTTTTCCAAGAGTACTGTAAACATCCTGTTCCTTTTTGATACTGATCACGTCGATACGGGGCGACATGTTACCCAGAGGTTATTTCAGTGCTGCTAGATAATGACTAAAAGTAGTAATTAGCCAACAGCAAATAAACTGAAAATTGTACCCGCTATAAGGGACAACCTCTTCTTCTGAAAAATCTACCGAGGCTGAGGACCCTTGTGTAAACAAAGTTATGGAAATATTATAGCCGTTGTGCCGCCTCAGTTATTTCCTTTATATCTGGCTGTTTACTTCCGCAATAAAGGACAGCTACGAAGACGGAAGCCTGTAGACGCCAGTTCTATTAAAAGTATGCAAGTTCTTCGATTTTTGAACTGCTTCACGAATTTCCGTCTATAAATATTAATTTGTCTGGCTGGGTGTCGTATATTCTTAAAATCTATAACCTGGTCACATTCTTCTCGGTACTGTGATACCGCTGATTTTACATTTGATCATAGATACAAGTGACGACCGTGTCCATTAACGCGTTCATTTATTGCCTTTCCAGTTTCGCGGATATACTGAGTGGTCCATTGATAGTGACCGCGCCAAATATCTCGGGAAATAAGCGTCAAATGAAAAAACTACAAACAACGAAACTCGTCTAGCTCCAAGGGGGAAACCAGATGGCGCTATGGTTGCCCCGCTAGATGGCGCTGCCATAGGTCAAACGGATCTCAACTGCGTTTTTTTTTTAATAGGAACCCCCATTTTTTTATCACATATGCGTGTAGTACATAAATAAATATGAATGTTTTAGTTGGACCACTTTTTTCGCTTTGTGATAGATGGCGCTGTAACAGTTACAAACATATGCTCACAATTTTAGACGAACAATTGGTAACAGGTAGGTTTTTTAAGTTAAAATATAGAACGTAAGTACGTTTGAACACTTTATTTCGGTTATTCCAATGTGATACATGGACCTTTGTGAACTTATCATATCTGATAACGCATGCGGTTACAGCGTGATTACCTGTAAATGCCACATAAATCCAATAAATGCTCAAAATGATGTCCGTCAACCTTAATGCATTTGGCAATGCGTGTAACGACATTCCTCTCAACAACGAGTAGTTCGCCTTCTGTAATGTTTGCACGTGCATCGACAATGCGCTGACGCATGTTGTCAGGCGTTGTCGGTGGATCACGATAGCAAATACCCTTCAACTATCCCCACAGAAAGAAATCCGGGGACGTCAGATCCGGTGAACGTGCGGGCCATGGTATGGTGCTTCGACGACCAATCCACCTCTCATGAAATATGCTATTCAAAACTGCTTCAACCGCACACGAGCTATGTGCCGGGCATCCATCATGTTGGAAGTACATCGTCATTCTGTCATGCAGTGAAAGATCTTGTAGTAGCATCGTTAGAACATTACGTAGGAAATCAGCATACATTGCACCATTTAGATTTCCATCAATCAAATGGGGGCTAATTATCCTTCCTCCCATAATGTCGCACCATACATTAACCCGCCAAGGTCGCCGATGTTCCACTTGTCGCAGCCATCGTGGATTTTCCGTTGCCCAATAGTGCATATTATGCCTGTTTACGTTGCCGCTTTTGATGAATGACGCTTCGTCGCTAAATATAACGCGTACAAAAAACCCGTCATCGTCCCGTAATTTCTCTTGTGCCCAGAGGCAGAACTATACACGACGTTCAAAGTCGTCGCCATGCAATTCCTGGTGCATAGAAATATGGTACGGGTGCAATCGATGTTGACATAGCATTCTCAACACCGACGTTTTTGAGATTCCTGATTCTCGCGCAGTTTGCCTGCTACTGATGTGTGGATTAGACGCGACAGCAGCTGAAACCCCTACCTGGGCATCATCATTTGTTGCAGGTCGTGGTTGGCGTTTCACATGTGGCTGAACACTTCCTGTTTCCTTAAATAACGTAACGGTCCGGACACTTGGATGATGTCGTCCAGGATACCGAGCAGCATACACAGCACACGCCCTTTGTGCATTTTGATCACAATAGCCATACATGAACACGATATCGACCTTTTCCGCAATTGGTAAACGGTCCATTTTAGCACGGGTAATGTATCACGAAGCAAATATCGTCCGCACTAGAGGAATGTTACGTGATACCACGGACTTATACGTTTGTGAGTATTACGGCGCCATATCTCACAAAGCGAAAAAAGTGGTCCAACTAAAACATTCGTATTTCTTTATGTACTACACGAATATGTGATAAGAATGGGGGTTCCTATTTTTTAAAAACGCAGTTGATATCCGTTTGATCTATGTCAGCGCCATCTAGCGGGCCAACCACAGCGCCATCGGACTTCCCCCTTCAAGCTAGACGGGTTACGTTGTTTGTAGTTTTTTCATTTGACGCTTATTTCCTGAGATATTTGGCGCGGTCACTATCAATGGACCACCCTGTATACTTTGCTGCAACGAAACGTCGCCTCAAATATTCCCGCAGTGAGCAGGCGGAATGGCGCGTCCACTGTAGGCCGGAAGAAGTGTTTTGTCTCGTGTTAACAGACAAAGTGGTGCATTCTTCCGAAGGATTCTGGCTGTGCGGTCGGTACTCTATTAAAAAACGGTAATCTTGTAGGAACTGTGGGAAATTCCTCATTCTTCTTCATTGCATTACTGCTGTTATCGCTATGTCCACGAGGAAACTCGCCTCTGATCGCGAGTTCTGGAGCGGAATGGCGCGGAGGGCGATTTGCTTCTGGGCAACGTGGAGGTGGTGCGAAGCGGATTCCGGGCACCTGTTTGCTTTGCTAGGTTTCCCATAAACTCCCTGCCGTAGAGTGTCGTCTCGTCTTCTGCCGATCAACACTTCTAAGGAAAGGAGTCTGACCTCACTCTACATCTCCACTGTGAAGCTAATTTTCGAATAAATGTTGTTCGCATAATTGTGGAATTTTTGTAGTTCTTCCCTGTTGTGTGGCTATAAGACAAACGTCTCACTCACATAGCGGAAGCAGCAATATAGTCATAGTTCCCCACAATTTAGTCTCTGTTATTCGAAATGACCCACAAAAATTTCAGCAGCTACACGCAACAAAGATGAGCCCTATTAACCCCGTCACATTGACCATAAAATTCACTTAGTATTTAAAACTGGCTTAGCTCCCTCTGCTTCGCACGCGTAACCTCAACGGTTCGTACAGATTTTATTGTACTTCTTTAATCAAACTTTTATGTTGAAACTTCCTGGCAGATTGAAACTACATCTCGGACCGAGACTCGAACTCGGAACCTTTACGTTTTGGGGGCAAGTGCTCTACCGACTGAGCTCTCAAGCACGACTCACGACCCGTCATCAAAGTTTTACTTCCGCCAGTACCTCGTCTCCCACTTTCCAAATTTCACAGAAGCTCTCCTGCGAACATTGCAGAACTAGCGCTCCTAGAAGAAAGGATATTGCGGAGACATGGCTTAGTCACAGCCTGGGGATGTTTCCAGAATCAAATTTTCACTTTTCGGCGGAGTGTGCGCCTATATGAAATTTCCTGGCAGATTAAAACTATGTGCCGGACCGAGAATCGAATTCGGGACAGAGTTCGAATCTCGGTCCGGCACATCGTCTTAATCTGCCAGGAAGTTTCATATCAGCGCACACTCCGCTGCAGAGTGAAAATTTCATTCTGGAAACTTTTATGTTATTCACAAATTGCAACATTTTCTAAATTTTTCATTCTAATTGAGGCCGTAAAATCATGGTCTTTTCCGAATGTACTTCCAACCAAGAAACTGTAGTCCAAGGTTTTTCTTAATCATGCCCTTTGCATTCTTTTCGTGGTATGTGAACAGAAGCTTTCATTCCTTAAAACTTACTTCTTTAAATCTGACAGAGAAGAAAAATATCAGTTTTCATACATACAGTTAGATACCTTTGAGTCTGGTCGTGGTGGCTTGATGTTAATGAACAATGCCTTTAAGCCGACAAAGACGCCATTATCAACATCTCATTGAGTTTGAACGAGGTCGTGTAACAGGCTACGAGGAGCTGGATGTTCCTTTGCGATACTGCAGAAAGACTTGGCAGGAACGTTCCGACTGTACATGATTGATGTCAGCGGTGATGACGTGAATGTACGGCACAAGAAATCCGAGCTCCGGACGGCCACGTGGTACTACAGAGAAAGAAGACCACCCGTCCGCCCTATGGCTCTAGCGCATCGTACTGCATTTGCAGCAGCAATTTGAGCAGCAGTTTGCACCGCAGTGACACAACTAGCTAAAATGCAGACTTTCACGGCCGGAAATATCATGTCCATTATAATTATCCGGGCTGTTATGCCGTGGTCGGTTGATGAATTCTGTGTCAATTCCCAACGTTTGGTCTCCGACTGCGGGAGACAAGGGGGTCCGTAGCTGGATGGAAGGTCCAACACACCCACTGGCTCGCTACTGCCTGCCGCTAAATTCCGTGTCCGCGCGCTCACGCCCACCTCCTTGTAGAAGAGGAGAAACTGAACGATCAGCTGTTGCGGAGCATGTTTTCCAGCCAGGGTACCACAATATTCGTTTCGAGGAGACGCAAGTACTAGCGGCCACAAGCGGATAGTACGAAAGGCTGTACAGGGAGGCAATCGAAATCGCTAAACACCCAAATAATTTCAACCGAAAGGAGGTGGGCGTGAAATTAAACGGTATATGGATGCCGGTGTTAAAGAAGATGTGTATCACTCGTCCACTACTGGGTGATGGCAACGGCTATCCGTAGCAGTCTCACGGTTCCCAGTGGGTGTGTTGGACCTTCCATCGAGCTACGGACCCCCTTGAAGATGTCTCCCGCAGTCGGAGACGAAACGTTGGGAACTGACACAGAATTCATCAACCGACCACGGCATAACAGCCCGGATAATTATAATCGACGTGACACAACTAACTGTTACAAATACGTAGGTTACTTCAAGGACACCTACAAGCCTACTCCCTGTAGCGTTCATTCCACTGACCGCAAATCACCGCAATTTGCGACTTTAGTGCCGGCCGCTGTGGCCGAGCGGTTCTAGGCGCTACAGTCCGCAACCGCGCTGCTGCTGCTGCTGCGGTTGCAGGTTCGAATCCTGCCACGGGCATGGATGTGTGTGATGTCCTTAGGTTAGTTAGGTTTAAGTAGTTCTAAGTTATAGGGGCTGATGACCTCAGATGTTAAGCCCCATAGTGCTTAGGGCCATTTCAACTATTTGCGACTTTAGTGGTGTCAAGCAAAAGTTCGTCGGAGGTCAGGTCGGAGGTCTGTTGCGTTGTCTGATGAAAGCTGATTTTACCCGGCGAGGCGACGGTCACGTGTTGGCTAGCAGGAGGGCAGTGGGGCCCTGCAGTCAACCTGTCTGCGAGCTGGACCAACACCGACTCAAAGGAAGGCCACGGCGCTTGTTGGTGACGTCACGTCAGCTAGGCACGGCGAACGCCAGGTCTGTTGCAGGCAGAAACGCCTGGGTGGGCTTATCATTATAAATCTTTTATTCTTGGACAAAATGTTTGGTGTAGTTTTATTTAGATGAAAGATTTTCTTACTATCGTAAAGCTACAAATGAAGATCAGAGTTCTGCACTGCTGAATCCTGTCGAAACAAACGTAGATCAATATGAAAAGACGCTTTGCCCCACTGCAAGCTTCGGAAATTTTACATTCAAGTAACTATATTTACTTGATCCATGTTGTTATCGAAACTTACCCCAACTCCCTCACAGTTAACTCGTTTCTTTTATTTATTTATTTTCGTTTGACATCGTCACTGGAAATGTGAACTAATTTACATGTGTAAATGTCCAACTATTGCCAGTCATTAGATTACAGTCGTTTTCAACGAAAGAAATTCTAAACAGGAAACAAAATAGCTTCATACATCGAAAATACTGCTGAGCTTAAACTTTTTTAAACATGCACATTAGAAAAGATAAATATTCCCCTCTTACAACAGAAAGGAGAGTCTTTATAAGATAAAAAAAAATTAATTTGATAAATCAAGTATCTCTCTTTTGCCTCTTCTTCTGTCCCCCACCCCCTCCCCCAACGTGTTGAATCGCAAGATATTTCATTAACATTGAGTGCTCCTCACTCCATAGTCAACCAAGATACAGAACAGAACCAATATGTTCACAGTTTCTTGTAAAAGCAACCCAGTACAAACGTGACTTCCTCAGATGTACAAATAAGGTAAAGAAGGACGAATTCTGTCGCTGCTGGACCATGAAGCTGTTTTTGTATGTCAATCCATAAAACAGGTGGAAATTTAAGTTCAGGAGTACACTTTTTGTTAAGAAGTGTAATGAATTGCACAATTAATAGATTGCAGAAATCTCTCAGAACAATGTGTGTTGGTCAACTACCGCCAATAGTTTCACATTTTCCTGTGTCAGGGAGGGAGACACCACCATTATGAGTATGCCTGCAACAGACCTGGCGTTCGCCGTGCCTAGCTGACGTGACGTCACCAACAAGCGCCGAGGCCTTCCTTTGAGTCGGTGTTGGCTGGTCACATTAGTTCTGCTGCACTTACGGTCTGGGGTGCGTATTTGTATGACAGCAGGAGAAATCTCGTGGTTATCTCATGCTCACTGACTAAAAATTTGTACGTGAGTTCGGTGATTCGTCCTGTTCTGCTGGCATTCATGAACAGCATTCCAGAGGGTGTTTTCCAACACGTTAACGCTCGCCCACAGTACGCTGTTGTGACCTAGCATGCTCTACATAGTGTCGACATGTTGCCTTGACGCCCTCGATCAACAGATCTGTCTAGAGTCGAGCACATATGGGACACCATAGAGCGAGAACTCCAGCGTGATCCACAAACAGCATTAGCCGTTCTTGCGACCTGCATTGGCCGACCGAGTGCAAATGGCATGCAGCTCCATCCCACAAACTGACATCCGGCGCCTGTACAACACAAATCATGCACATTGCATGTTTCTGGCCTCTACAACGGTTATTACCATAGCTGCATTTCAGATTTGCAATGGCTTACCTAGCGCTTACATAAACCTGTGATCTTGCAATCTTAATCGCTTAAATATGTTAACTGGACAAATGTATTCCCGAAATTTAATTGCTCTACATTACTTATTTTTTGGTGTTACGATTTTTTTCCGTCAGTGTATTTACAGTCATTCAGGGACCCCAGTGGAATCCTGAAGAAGACTCTTCCAGAGGTATCGAAATGCCGAGCATTGGAGAAATTTGAACGACTCAGAACCTTTTACAATCAGTGCCAACGACTACGAAAGTCTTCGCAATTATGCTAATCTTGCATATTTCTAATGCGCTGGTGAAACAAATTGACAATGCCTGTTTGATGTAAGAGATCGGAAGTGTATATTATAACGCGATTTTTGGAATAGTCGCGGAAATCCATCCACCCTCATTTACTTTCTACGAAATGGTACTGAACGCGAATTCATAATTACGAAATAAATCCTAAGTGCTTTGAGTGTGAATATTACTGGAGTTTCCAATCGCACTCTGCGTTCTGTTGATCAACTGTATTGGTAAGCTTTCTCGAAAATTACGCTCTGAAATTGCAATGCAACGAACTGAGAGCTCGGTGGCTGTTAGGGTCCGCAGCTACCGGGCAATCAAACTACCCAACAAACTATACAATCGACGCGAAACCACAGGACCCACAACTGTGAACTATCGACGGTAGTTAATCTCTGGAAAGTGCTCGGTGGAGCGTGCTAACGTGTCCGACAAGTTGGAAACATTCGCTAAGCTCCCCTCCGGTGGCCAGCAGAATTAACCCGTGGAGCTGCAGAGCCACGAGTTGCTGTTCAGAGGGATTTGCACGCCCAGCTGACGTACTTTCTGCAGGAGTTGAAACCGGTGGACGACGGTGCCTGTAACCAGATTCTGCACTGAACGAACAAAGACGTCTCCCCAATAACGGTTTCGTCCTACAATGGACTACAGAACACATATATGGTGCAGGTGAGGCCCATAACGTTCAGATTTCTGTCCTGCTGTGTCTTGGAATGTGTATCAGCGTACGCTGACCTAAACGTTTTGGGCGCTTATTTAGTTTGCTTGTTACATATTCCACAGATCATTCAACATTTCTTTGTAATCGAAACGATTGGAACGAGTCAGTTTACAGGTTTTGCTTACCTGATTAATGTTAACATTCCGAACATATTTTTTCAATCCTGCTCATGCAGTTACGCGTAAGTCTGGTCTGCATATACCGTTTCGTCGTCAGTCTTGCATAGTAATGCAAGACTAACGACAAGACTGACACAAGCCGCACAGTTACACCATTAAAACTTCTGCTCAGTTTTTTGCTCAGACGTTCCGAAATCAATCGTCATCCTATCATGGAGGAAACACTGTGTAACGTCGCGAGTCAAGCCGCGTGTTTCAGTGCAGTACGGGCACGTAGCTTCGGAGCCTGTGGCGGTGACAGCCGCTTGTATCTCGGCGTGATTCACTCGCACCTGTCGCTAGCACGGCCGTGGGAATTGCTGCTTGTGTCGATTCCAGCGACAGAATATTCAAGCCCATAAGAATCTAAATAAACTATACTAAATATTATTCAATTTTGATAAAACTTAATATGTAGCCTTTTGTTAACAAAAAGTAGCTGGCTGCAAAATCTCAGCTTTCTGGCTGCGGTATTTTCAAAATTAGAGAAAATTACCTAAAATGCCAAAAACCGAGACTTAGGGAATTAAATTCAATTAGGAACTATAATAGTTTATCTTTTGGTATTCTCTGAAAACATAAACAGAACTCTCAGTGTGCAGAATTAATTAACTGATACTTTCATATTAAAACTTTAATTTCCATTTACGTAATATAAAAGTCAGGCAAAATTATTATTTGTGTCTTATGTCGTTGTGGGAGTAAATGAGAGTGAGTGAGAGTGTGTGTGGGACATACGTTAAATCTCAAGATAAATTTCATGTAATACATTACGCAATCATAGCGTGGGAAAGATGTTTGTACCCACATTGCTGATGACGTATATCCAAGCGTACTTGTTTTTGTAAGAAGGCAGCCAGAATAGTTATTTGTAGAGTAACGTTTTCCTAAAGTTATCTCAAGATTAATTTTCGTTTAGTTTCAATTAATAAACATTATAGCAATAATTTGCTTGTCGAAGTGACGCCAATGTAGTTATTGGCTCAGAATAGTTTAGGCGCGAATATGATCTTGAAAGATTGATCTGACTGGCTGTTCATTTGATCAGCCAATCAGAGTGAAATCTTTCCCCGCTCTATCAAGTAGCATAGGCGCTGTAAGCAACAGCATTGAGAGAGTCGTGGACTATCTTTTCAGACGCGAAGGTTATGTTAAATGTGGCCGTCCGTAAAATGTGTAAGATGAAGAAAAGTTCGGTCCTTCACGTTCAGATGGACTTGTAACGGTAGCTTTTGTTGCTACGAACGTTTTGTAAAAGTATGATAGTCGTGGGATATTTTGTTTGGCAGATATACGCGTGTGACTTGTTGGACTTAGAAAACGCCGCGTGCCGATGTTGTGTGTTCTACTACAGAATGTATTTGGCGAGCAATCTTGGTGAAAGAAATCCACTGAGTGACTTATGTAAGAAATCAGTGTTATGTGTAGAAAGTGACTGTAGGAGAATTCTGGCTGCTTTACGTGTGACATAAACTGGGAAGTTATAATAGCAGTTTTACATACTAACTGTGACCTGATGACACATGTTTAAGCAAAGAAAATAAAACCTTCTTTTACCAGATTTCCGAACTTTCAATGACGATCAGGACTCCGTTTTTCGGCCGAAAATTTATTATGAATATTTACAGGAACAATCATAACGAGATTTACGCGGCCTTAGTAATTGTAGATATTAGGTGCTGTTTTCATCAACGCTGCTTTTTCATCACCTTGTAAGTATCTACGTTGCAGAGTGAAGGGACACTGAGGAGATGCCTATCTGAAGTAGGTGAATATCAATTTGCAGCTTGCTTCAGTGACAGTGAAACTCAGAGACAGTTCCCTTGAACCTGCTAGTGACGACTGCTGCACTACGTGTTCTGAAACGGAACAAGAAGAAAGTCTGCACATCGTACATGATGGTCCCAAGATTGATTATTGAAGAGAGGGACATTCGCCCACGTGAATCTTCACCGAGAACTACGGTAGGAACCAGAAGAATGGCACAATTACTTACGTATGGACATACTCTGAAGCGTCAAGGAAACTGGTACAGGCAAGCGTATTCAAATACAGAGATATGTAAACAGGCATAATACCGCGCTACGGTTGGCAACGCCTATATGAGACAAGTGTCTGGAGCAGTTTTTAGACCGGCTACTGCTGCTACAATGGCAGGTTATCAAGACTTAAATGAGTTTAAATTTGGTGTTGTAGTCGGCCACGAGCAATGGGACTCAGCATCTCCGAGGTAGCTATGAAGTGGAGATTTTCCCGTACGGCCATTTCACGAGTGTACCGTGAATATCAGGAATCCGGTAAAACATCAAATCTCCGACACCGCTGCGACCGGAAAAAGATCCTGCAACAACGGGACCAACGACTACTTAAGAGAATCGTTCAACGTGACTTGTGCAACTCTTCCGCAAATTGCTACAGACTTCAATGTTGGGCGATCAACAAATGTCAGCTGCGAACCATTCAACGAAACATCATCGATATGGGGTTTCGGAGCCGAACGCCCACTCGTGTACCCTTGATGACTGCACGACACAAAACGGTACGCCTCGCGTGGGCCCGTCAACACCGACATTGGACTGGATGATGACTGGAAAAATGTTGCCTGGTCGGACGAGTCTCGTTTCAAATAGTATCGAGCGGATGGAAGTGTACGGGTATGGAGACAACCTCACGAATCCACGGACCCTGCATGTCAGCAGGGGACTATTCAAGCTGATGGAGGCTCTGTAGTGGTGTGGGGCACGTACAGTTGGAGTGATATGGGACTCCAGATACGTGTTGATACGAGTCTGACAGGTGACACGTACATAAGCATTCCCACGGACTTGGGTAATTCCAGCAGAGCAATGCAACACCTCACACGTCCAGCATTGCTACAGAGAGGCACCAGGAACACACTTCCGAGTTTAAACACTTCCGCTGCCACCAGGTTGCCAAGAAATGAATATTATTGATCATATCTGGAATGCTTTGCAACGTAGTGTTCAGAAGAGATCTTCATCCCCGCGTACTCTTACGGATTTATGGAGACTCCTGCAGGATTCATGGTGTCAGTTCCCTCCAGCAGTACTTTATGTCATGAGGGACTCTTAGTGCGATAAGACTGACGTGCGTCTATATGTGCCCACTTGTCGGCAGTATTGCGTGTAGACAGAGCTCCAGCCCATGTCTTTTAAACTTCATTCACTTCACGCAAGACTGTCAAGACTTCCGTCCACACTTGCCGTTTTATTTGGCAAATCTGGCACGATCATGCAAAACGGTGCTTGTGGACCAGGCTAAAAAATTAGTTTTCTTTCAGGCTACTAATTTTAAAATAAAAGTACGTTTGTTGGTGCGTAGGAGCTATGCACAATAAATGACATTACGTTAGATTTAAAACCTGCTTTGCTACCTGCCAGACATTTTATGTTATTGAACAAACATTTGTATTGAGCCACACTGAACTACTTCCTTAGCCACTGACAGCTCTGATCATGGGTAACAAAGACAATTTTTCCTTTCGGTGTTGTAGGTGTAGACATCAAATTCTTATCATGTGTGACGTGTGACGAATTTCATTAGCAGCTGAAGAGTTGATTGCAGTTGAACTTCACATGTTATTTCTACCGCTCGCTTTTACGCAATCGGTGCTTTCTTTCTGCGTCGCAAGCTACACCAGAATATTATTCCATAAAACGTTATCGAGTGGAAATACGCAGAAAATGTCAGATTCGAATAGTGTAACTAGGCTCCGCAACATGCACATTGTTCCGAGAGCTCCGAATATGAGGGGCCCCGACGTTCGAGGAGATTCCTAAGAAAAATTAAAATGTAAAGAAAGAAGTTGGCCAGGTATGAGTGGGACTCGCGCACTAAGGATTTCGTAAATACATAATTATGCATGTAGACAGTTCATCGAGGATATTGACGATGTCTGCCAGTTTTCGACATTGACAGTGGCGAGATATCAGTCCCAGAATGTTTCTGTTTCACGTATGACGTCGGATAACAAATGACAAATGAAATATTTTTTGTGTGATACAATAACAAATTAACAATTTCGGATTTTTCCCTTTATCTGTAGTGTGAAACCTGGCTTCTCGCCAAAATTTATGATTCTAGGTCAATCGGAAGTGCCCTATAACCTTCTATGAGTGAGTTTTCCAGTATCAAAATATGTGACATAAATGGTCGTATCTTTTCATTAAATTGACTTAGAAACTTAAAATTTTTACACCGTCAATGGATCATAGAGCTTAACACGTGAAATAAGTTATAACTTGACAAGTCAACTCGTTACTGAGGAAAAGGGTTCTCAACAGTTGGACCGAAAGGCAGACACGCAGACAACAAAAGCGATCCTATAAAGGTACCATTTTATGCAGATTGATGCATAGAACAAACTTCAGAGGTAATTACATATATATCACTTTCGGCCTTCTCAAAGATCGATTTGCATTAAGACTCGAACATCAATGAATTAGAGTTATAGAGCGAAGTGGATCAAATGGAGCACATGATAGGGCCAAGGCTTCGAAATGTGTTTGCCAAATACAGACTGAAAGGATCTGCACAATACATTTGGCATGAATGAACACTATAGTATATTCAGTAACTTAGACACAGGCTTCTTCTTCTTCTTTTTTTTTTTTGAGTTGTCCTAAACATTAACCTGTGCAACTAGATTAAATGCTACTAAATTGCAGACTGCATATAGAATATAGCAACCATAAATAATAAGCATCTAAAGGCTTGCAAGATTGCAGTGTTTAGTCACATTACAGATTGAACTGCAAACTTCTAAGCAAATTTGTCATTGAATCAACCTTCATGCATTTTCAAGGAAGCAAGAAAGTTTATGATTTAACGTCCGATACACGACGAGTTCGTTAGAGGCGGAGAATAATCTGGGACTGGCGGCAGACAAGGAAGAAAATCGGACAAACCATTTTCAAGGGAACCATCCCGACATTCGCCTTGATCGACTTTGAGGAATCAAGTAAAATCTAAATCTGGAGGATAGAATGGCGATTTGAACCGCCGTCATCCTGAATTGGAGTCCTTTGTGTTACATCCACATATTTTCACGAAAAAATAAATTCGTTCAGTAACAACAGAAACATTATTTAGGATGTAATAGAAAAATGAGGCAGGAAAACAAAGAACAGGAAAGCAAGGAAAAATTTTAAGGGCAACAACAAAGTGATCAAAGGCAGTCCCACAACTTTGGACATTTCCAGTAAGTTTTTTTTTTCTTCTACTGTTAATATTAGATAGTTTAAGTCTGAGAACTTCCTTAGAGAATGAATTGCAGTTTCGAATTAAAAGCATTCCAAAATACATTTAATACCTTCAAGTTCTGTTTTTCAGCGAATATTAGCCAACATACGCAATTCTGCTATAGACAGCAGATAAGTCGATAAATGAACCTTCCGACGTAACAGCGTTCGGAGTATTGGTTGAGGTAGCTTGGTAAAACACACGTAAGTTATCGATTTCAGGCGATATTGCCCGCGAGATTGCCAGCAATATATCGTTCGAGTTTGGGGAGCTTAATGAGTTCGTCGCCGATGGAACTACACCGACGGGAAAAAAATTCATCCAGAAGGAGTCGCACGACATAAGCGAAAGTTGGTAGGCGCGTTTCTCCATCTGAAAGATGGTCTCTGCTATAGATAGCAGATAACTGTCGATTAATGAACCTTCCGACGTAACAGCGTTCACTCCAGTGGGACAAGAGTGAAGCTAGCAGCGCCACCATGAGTACGTAAACCAGGTTTGCCTTAAATGCACGCTTTGAGGTTGAAACTTCCCCCTAGAAAGCTTAATGAATTACTGTGCTGATAAACCTCTTGCATTATTTTATTTTCAAACAGCTGAGCAGAACTGAACGTACTCAGACATTTCGCTCTTACCTTTTCTAATCAACACTAAACAGACACACAATATTTTTAGCGCAACGCAACCTGACTTACAATAATCCCTACAAAGGAATAGCCCCGACTAACATTAGCCTATACCTTTCACAAATCACTTACCTCAGTCCGCAGCTCGTGGTCATGCGGTAGCGTTCTCGCTTCCCGCGCCCGAGTTCCCTGGTTCGATTCCCGGCGGGGTCAGGGATTTTCTCTGCCTCGTGAGACTGGGTGTTGTGTGATGTCCTTAGGTTAGTTAGGTTTAAGTAGTTTTAAGTTCTAGGGGACTGATGACCATCGCTGTTAAGTTCCATAGTGCTCAGAACCATTTTAACCATTTGAACTTACCTCACAAAAATCTTCGTTACTCGAACTACTGCAATACAGCGAGCGCCACTGCTGCCCGCTAAATAAAAGATTCAAACTACTGAAGGCATTAACTACTGATAAGCATAGTTATCAAACGAAAGATTTTGATAGAGAACAAACAATTCAAAAGTCATAATATATATAGCAGTTCATGACATCCAGTCTTACAAATTTACTGTATCTGATGGACACACGTCCAGATCATCACTTCTCAAAACCCCGCCATTTCTCTCCCAACATCCACCACTGCTGGCGGCTCACCTCCAACTGCGCAACGCTACGCGCTGGTAACAGCCAACAGCCCAACACTACAATCGCGAATATTACAAGAATGCCAACCAGCCACACGCTTCACACAGCACAGCCAATGATTTTCATATAGAGCGCTACATGGCGTTACCAACATAAATACCTTAACAGCCTATTTACAAGGTTCGTGAGCGTTAGTTACCTCTGAGACTGAACGCAGTGAGATGATGTTAGTCAAGAAAGCACTTAAGGCGAGAAAGAGACTGTTATGAACTCCTCACTGAGTTTGAACGAGTTCGTGTAATAGGGCTAAGAGAAGCTGGATGTTCCTTCTGCGATACTTCAGACAGATTGGGCAGGAATGTGACCAGTGCACAAGACTGCCGTCAACGGGAATCACGACAATGTACGGGCGCACGAAGTCCGGGTTCGGGACGGCCACGTGGCTATGTCGAGAGGCGTGTTCGGCGTACGGCTCTGGCGCTTCGTACTGCACCTGCAGCAGCAGTTTTAACAGCAGTCGGAACCACAGTGACACAACGAGCTTGTTACAGATCAGCTACTTAAGGACAGCCCCGAGCCAGAAGCCCTGTAGCGTGCTTTCCACTGACCCGAAACCACCGCCATTTGCGACTTTAGTGGCGTCAAGCGAGAGCACATTGGAGGGCAGGGCGGAGGTCTGCTGTGTTTTCTGACGAAGACTGGTTGTGCCTCGGTGCCAGTGATGGCCGTGTGTTGGTTACGACGACGCCAGCTGAGTGCGTGCAACCAACCTGCCTGCCTGCTAGACGCACTGGACCTGAGGCTGGAGTTAGGGTCTCGGGTGCGATTTTGTATGACAGCAGGAGCAATCTCGTGTCTATCTCACGCACCCTGACTGTAAATTTGTACGTCAGTTGGGTGATCCGACCTGTAGTAATGCCATTCATGAACAGCATTCCACGGCGTGTTTTCCAACAGGATAACGCTCGCCCACATACAGCTGTTGTACCCCAATGTGCTCTACAGAGTGTCGATATATTGCATTGGCATCCTCGATCGACAGATGAGTCTCCAGTCGAGCACATATGGGACCTAATCGTACTACAACTCCAGCGTTATCGACAAACAGCATTACCCGTCTCTGTGGCCTATACTGACCGACCGACTGCAAATGGCATGCAACTCCATCTTCCATCTCACAAACTGACATGCCGCACCTGTGAGGCTCAGTGTATGCGTGTTTGCAGGCCCGCATTCAATATTCTGGCAGTTACAACGGTCATTACTGTAACAGCATTTCAGAATTGCAAAAATGGTTCAAATGGCTCTAAGCACTATGCGACTTAACTTCTGAGGTCATGAGTCGCCTAGAACTTAGAACTAATTAAACCTAACTAACCTATGGACATCACACACATCCACGCCCGAGGCAGGATTCGAACCTGCGACCGTAGCGGTCACGCGGCTCCAGACTGAAGCGCCTAGAACCGCACGGCCACACCGGCCGGCTCAGAATTGCAAATGTTGTATCTCGCGCTTACATTAACCTGTGATCTTGTGACGTTAACCACTTAAATATGTTACCTAGACAAATGTATTCCCGAAATTTCATTACTCTACATTAATTATTTTTTTGGTGTTGCAATTTTGTCCCGTCAGTGTGTTTGTAGTGTCATATCAGCCCCCCGTGAACCATGGACCTTGCCGAACGGAGGGGTATCTGTTGAGAGGCCAGACAAACGTATGGTTCCTGAAGAGGGGCAGCAGCCTTTTCAGCAGTTGCAGGGGCAAAAGTCTGGATGATTGACTGATCTGGCCTGGTAACACTAACCAAAACGGCCTTGCCGTGCTGGTACTGCGAACGGTTGAAAGCAAGGGGAAACTACAGCCGTAATTTTTCCCGAGGGCATGCTGCTTTACCGTATGGTTAATGATAATGGCGTCCTCTTGGGTAAAATATTCGGAGGTAAAATAGTCCTCCAATCGGATCTCCGGGCGGGGGCTACTCAGGAGGACGTCGTTATCAGGAGAGAAAAAAAAAAAACTGGCGCTCTACCGATCGGAGCGTGGAATGTCAGATACCTTAATCGGGCGGGTAGGTTAGAAAATTTAAAAAGGGAAATGGATAGGTTAAAGTTAGATATAGTGGGAATTAGTGAAGTTCGGTGGCAGGAGGAACAAGACTATTGGTCAGGCGAATACAGGGTTATAAATACAAAATCAAATAGGGGTAATGCAGGAGTAGGTTTAATGATGAATAAAAAATTAGGAATGCGGGGAAGCTACTACAAACAGCATAGTGAAAGCATTATTGTGGCCAAGATAGACACGAAGCCCACGCCTACTACAGTAGTAGAAGTTTATATGCCAACTAGCTCTGCAGATGACGAAGAAATTGAAGAAATGTATGATGAAATAAAAGAAATTATTCAGATAGTGAAAGGAGACGAAAATTTAATAGTCATGGGTGACTGGGATTCGGTAGTAGGAAAAGGGAGAGAGGAAACGTAGTAGGTGAATATGGATTGGGGGTAAGAAGTGAAAGAGGTAGAATTTTGCACAGAGCACAACTTAATCATAGCTAACACTTGGTTCAAGAATCATAAAAGAAGGTTGTATACATGGAAGAAGCCTGGAGATACTGACAGATTTCAAATAGATTATATAATGATAAGAAAGAGATTTAGGAACCAGGTTTTAAATTGCAAGAGATTTCCAGGGGCAGATGTGGACTCTGACCACAATCTATTGGTTATGACCTGTAGATTAAAACTGAAGAAACTGCAAAAAGGTGGGAATTTAAGGAGATGGGACCTGGATAAACTGACAAAACCAGAGGTTGTACAGAGTTTCAGGGAGAGCGTAAGGGAACAAATGGCAGGAATGGGGGAAATAAATACAGTAGAAGAAGAATGGGTAGCTTTGAGGAATGAAGTAGTGAAGGCCGCAGAGGATCTAGTAGGTAAAAAGACGAGGGCTGGTAGAAATCGTTGGGTAACAGAAGAAATATTGAATTTAATTGATGAAAGGAGAAAATATAGAAATGCAGTAAATGAAGCAGGCAAAAAGGAATACAAACGCCTCAAAAATGAGATCGACAGGAAGTGCAAAATGTCTAACCAGGGATGTCTAGAGGACAAATGTAAGGATGTAGAGGTTTATCTCGCTAGGGGTACGATAGATACTGCCTACAGGAAAATTAAAGAGACGTTTGGAGGAAAAAGAACTACCTGTATGAATATCAATAGGTCAGATGGAAACCCAGTTCTAAGCAAAGAAGAGAAAGCAGAAAGGTAGAAGGAGTATATAGAGGGCCTATACAAGGGCGATGTACTTGAGGACAATATTATGGAAATGGAAGAGGATATAGATGAAGATGAAATGGGAGATATGATACTGCATGACGAGTTTGACAGAGCACTGAAAGACCTGAGTCGAAACAAGTAGACAATACGGGGAGTAGACAACATTCCATTGGAACTATTGACGGCCTTGGGAGAGCCAGTCCTGACAAAAGTCTACCATCTGGTGAGCAAGATATATGAGACTTCGAGAAGAATGTAATAATTCCAATACCAAAAATTACCGAAGTATCAGTTTAATAAGTCACAGCTGCAAAATACTAACCCGAATTCTTTACAGACGAATGGAAAAACTAGTAGAAGCCGACCTTGGGGAAGATCAGTTTGGAGGCAGGCCGCGGTGGTCTCGCGGTTCTAGGCGCGCAGTCCGGAACCGTGCGACTGCTACGGTCGCAGGTTCGAATCCTGCCTCGGGCATGGATGTGTGTGATGTCCTTAGGTTAGTTACGTTTAAGTAGTTCTAAGTTCTAAGGGACTAATGACCACAGCAGTTGAGTCCCATAGTGCTCAGAGCCATTTGACCATTTTTTTTTTTTTTTGAAGATCAGTTTGGAATCCGTAGAATCCCTGAGGCAATACTGAGCCTACGACTTATCTTAGAAGCTAGATTTAAAATGCCAGGAAGTTTCACATAGTTTGGCCGGCACGGTAGCTCAGCGTGCTCGGTCAGAGGGTTAGCCGCCCTCTGTAATAAAAAATAGAGTTAATAGATCAACAACGAACTTAAAAGGGTGCCTTACGACGTCCGCCGCGACCAGATGCAACGAACGAAAACGGAAAAAAAGGCCGGCACCGTAGCTCAGCGTGTTCGGTCAGAGGGCTACCTGCCCTCTGAGGTAAAAAAAAAAAAATAAATAAATAAAATAAAAACTAATTTAATGGATCAAGAACGAACTGAAACGGGTGTCTTTCGACGTCCGCCAAGATCAGATGCAACGAATGTAGACGAACGAAATGGGATTTAAAAAAAAAGGGGGTCAGCGCGACAGAATGTCAATCTTAAGGGCCCGGGTTCGATACCCGGCTGGGTCGGAGATTTTCTCCGCTCAGGGACTGGGTGTTGTGTTTGGCGTAATCATCATCATTTCATCCCCATCGACTCACAAGTCGCCTAAGTGGCGTCAAATCGAAAGACTTGCACCCAGCGAACGGTCTACCATACGGGAGGATCCTAGTCAAATCAAATGGTTCAAGTGGCTCTAAGCACTATGGGGCTTAACTTCTGAGGTCATCAGTCGCCTAGAGCTTAGAACTACTTAAACCTAACTAACCTAAGGACATCACATACATCCATGCCCGAGGCAGGATTCGAGCCTGCGACCGTAGCGGTCGCGCGGTTCCAGGCTGTGGCGCCTAGAACCGCTCGGCCACCCCGTCCGGCGCCCCTAGTCACACGACATTTGTTTTACACTGTGTTGCGATCGAGTGATAGTATGCCCAATTACCCCGAAATTAAAGTCACCATTCCTTAGTGCTGCTTCATTGCAGTGATGAGTAAACTGTAACGGTAAGCAGCATCTACACAGGAAACTACCATTGTCTTCCGCCTTATGTTGTTGCTGCTGCGGTCTTCAGTCCTGAGACTGGTTTGATGCAGCTCTCCATGCTACTCTATCCTGTGCAAGCTTCTTCATCTACCAGTACCTTCTGCAAACTACATCCTACTGAATCTGCTTGGTCTATTCATCTCTTGGTCTCCATCTACGATTTTTACCCTCCACGCTGCCCTCCAATACCAAATTGGTGATCCCTTGATGCCTCAGAACATGTCCTACCAACCGATCCCTTCTTCTAGTCAAGTTGTGCCACAAACGTCTCTTCTCCCCAATCCTATTCAACACCTTCTCATTAGTTATCTACCCATCTAATCTTCAGCATTCTTCTGTAGCACCACATTTCGAAAGCTTCTATTCTCTTCTTGTCTAAATTATTTATCGTCCACGTTTCACTTCCATACATGGCCACAGTCCATACAAATACTTTCAGAAACGACTTCCTGACACTTAAATCAATACTCGATGTTAACAAATTTCTATTCTTCAGAAACGCATTCCTTCCCATCGTCAGTCTACATTTTATATCCTCTCTACTTCGACCATCATCAGATATTTTGCTCCCCAAATAGCAAAACTCCTTTACTACTTTGAGCGTCTCATTTCCTAATCTAATACCCTCAACATCACCGACTTAATTCGACTACATTTCATTATCCTCGTTTTGCTGTTTTTGATGTTCGTCTTATATCCTCCCTTCAAGACACTATCCATTCCATTCAACTGCTCTTCCAAGTGATTTTAATGCCAGGATTGGAAATCGAACAGAAGGGTATGAAAAGGTTATGGGTAAATTTGGAGAGGATATGGAGGCCAACAGGAACGGGAAACAACTCTTGGATTTCTGTGCCACTATGGGCTTAGTAATCACAAACTCCTTTTTTAAACATAAGAACATTCACCAGTATACTTGGGAAGGCAGGGGAACCAGATCTGTCATTGACTATATAATGGACAAGGTACAGGGACACAGTACTAGAAGTGGCTAAAGAATGTCTTGGAACAGTAGTGTGTAAAAGTAGGATGAAGCAAACAGCTCGGTAAAAAGACACAGTCAAGGCAGCCTGTAAAAGGAAAAAGAAGGCGTATCAAAAATGGCTACATACTAGAACTCAGGTAGACAGAGAAAGTTATGTTGAAGAAAGAAACAAAGCCAAACAGATAATTGCAGCATCCAAGAAGAAATCTTGGGAAGACTTTGGAAACAGGTTGACTATGGGTCAAGCTGCTGGAAAGCCATTCTGGAGTGTAATTAGCAGTCTTCGAAAGGGAGGTAAGAAGAAAATGACAAGTATTTTGGACAGGTCAGGAAAACTGCTGGTGAATCCTGTGGATGCCTTGGGCAGCTGGAGGGAATATTTTGAAGAGTTGCTCATTGTAGGTGAAAATACGATCAGCAATGTTTCAGATTTCGAGGTAGAATGGGATAGGAATAAGGATGGAAATAAAATCACATTTGAGGAAGTGGAGAAAATGGTCAATAGATTGCAGTGCAATAAAGCAGCTGGGGTGGATGAAATTAAGTCGGAACTTATCAAATACAGTGGAACGTCAGGTCTTAAATGGCTACACAGGATAATTGAAATGGCCTGGGAGTCGGGACAGGTTCCATCAGACTGGACAAAAGCACCAATCACACCAATCTTTAAACATGGAAACAGAAAAGGTTGTAACAACTACAGAGGTATCTCTTTAATCAGCGTTGTGGGTAAAATCTTCTAAGGTATTGTTGAAAGGAAAGTGCGAGTATTAGTTGAGGACCAATTGGATGAAAATCAGTGTGGGTTTAGGCCTCTTAGAGGTTGTCAGGACCAGATCTTTAGCTTACGTCAAATAATGGAGAAGTGTTATGAGTGGAACAGGGAACTGTATCTATGCTTTATAGATCTAGAAAAGGCATATGACCGAGTTCCTAGGAGAAAGTTATTGTCTGTTCTACGAGATTATGGAATAGGAGGCAAACTTTTGCAAGCAATTAAAGGTTTTTAGATGGATAGTCAGGCAGCAGTTAGAGTTGACGGTAAATTGAGTTCATGGTTCAGAGTAGTTTCAGGGGTAAGACAAGGTTGCAACCTGTCTCCACTGTTGTTCATTTATTTATGGATCATATGTTGTAAACAATACACTGCCTGGGTGAGATCATGATATGTGAACACAAAATAAGCAGTCTTGCATATGCGGATGACTTAGTTGTGATGACAGATTCGATTAAAAGTTTGCAAAGTAATATTTCAGAGCTAGACCAGAAATGTAAGGACTATGGTATGAAGATTAGCATCTCCAAAACGAAAGTAATGTCAGTGGGAAAGAAATATAAACGGATTGAGTGCCAAATAGGAGGAACAAAGTTAGAACAGGTGAACAGTTTCAAGTACTTAGGATGCATATTCTCACAGGATGGCAACATAGTGAAAGAACTGGAAGCGAGGTGTAGCAAAGCTAATGCAGTGAGCGCTCAGCTACGATCTACTCTCTTCTGCAAGAAGGAAGTCAGTACCAAGACTAAGTTATCTGTGCACCGTTCAATCTTTCGACCAACTTTGTTGTATGGGAGCGAAAGCTGGGTGGATTCAGGTTACCTTATCAACAAGATTGAACAACAATGGCAGGAGGATGTCCACAATGAGGAAATCAAAGAAAAACTGGGAATGAACTCTATAGATGTAGCAGTCAGGATGAACAGACTTAGATGGTGGGGTCATGTTACACGCATGAGAGAAGCAAGGTTACCCAAGAGACTCATGGGTTCAGCAGTAGAGGGTAGGAGGAGTCGGGGCAGACCAAGGAGAAGGTACCTGGATTCGGTTAAGAATGATTTTGAAGTAATAGGTTTAACATCAGAAGAGGCACCAATGTTAGCACTGAATAGGGGATCATGGAGGAATTGTATAAGGGGACTATGCTCCAGACTGAACGCTGAAAGGCATAATCAGTCTTAAATGATGATGATAATGATGATGATGATGAGGGAATTAGATCAGGAAATGAGACATTTAAAGTAATAAAGCAGTTTTGCTATTTGGGGAGCAAAATAACTGAAGATGGTCGAAGTAGAGAGGATATAAAATGTAGACTGCCAATGGCAAGGAAAGCGTTTCTGAACAAGAGAAATTTGTTAACATCGAGTATATATTTAAGTGTCAGGAAGTCGTTTCTGAAAGTATTTGTATGGTGTGTAGCCATGTATGGAAATGAAACATGGACGATGAATAGTTTGGACAAGGAGAGAATAGAAGCTTTCGAAAAGTGGTGCTACAGAAGAATGCTGAAGAATAGATGGGTAGATCACGTACTAATGAGGAGGTTTTGAATAGAATAGGGGAGAAGAGGAGTTTGTAGCACAACTTGACTAGAAGAAGGGACCGGTTGGTAGGGCATGTTCTGAGGCATCAAGGGATTTAGCATTGGACAGGATAGAGTAGCATGGAGAGCTGCATCAAACCACTCTCAGGACTGAAGACCACAACAACAACATCAACATATGCCCCTGTATGAGTCTAAATTTCTCTTATCTTATGTTTGTAGGCTTTATGTGAAATGTATGTTGGCAGCAATGGGGCCGTTCTGCAGCCAGTTTCAAAAGCCGATTCTCTAATTTTTTTCAACACCTTTTCTTGAAAAAGAAAAAAGAAAAAAAACCTCGCCTTCCCTCCAGCGACTCCCACTTGAGTTCCCGAAGCATCTTCGTAATACGTGAATGTCGATCAGACCTACCCGGAACAACAAAAATGGCAGCCAACCTCTGAATTGCTTCGATGTCTTCCTTTAGTCCAACCTGATGGGGATCCCAAACACTCGAGCAGTACCTTAGAATGAGTCACACTAGTGTTCCGTATGTGGTCTTCTTTACCAATGAGCCATACTTTCTCAACGTTCTTCCAATAAACTGAGGTCGACCATTCACCTTCCCCATTACAGTCGTTACATGCTTGTTCCATTTCACATTATTTTGCAATATTACACCTAGATATTTAATTGACCTGACAGTGTCAAGTAAAAAACTACTAATGCTGTATATAAACATTATGGGGTTATTTTTCCTACTCATCTGCATTAACTTACATTTTTCTACATTTAAAGTTAGCTGGCATTCATCACACCAATTAGAAATTTAGCCTAAGTAATCTTGCATCCTCTTACAGTCACTCTACTTCGACATCTTACCATGAATGACTGCGTCCAATATATCTGTGACGTTCGACTTTTGGATCACATTTTACCAGCATATGCAAAATTGTCCTGGCTGAGTGTAGACAAACGCAGAGATTTCCACACACTCTGTCTCATCTACTGCCTTATAAATGTACACTGTCCCTCATATCTCTTCTCGTCCTCAACGCTTATGTCGGATCAACATGACAGAAACACACGTTCCCACCATAATAAAATCCTCTCTGTTCCACTGCATCGCTCAGTCACCTTCTCCAAGTCCTTTACAGTAGCGGGAACCCGACTCTGGAATAACCTCCCTCGTTATATTAGACAACTTAAAATCATGTCCGGCTTCAAAAAACAGTTAATGACGTATCTACTTAAGCAACAGCAATGCCTTCCTCTGTAAATGAATGCACTTCACCTCATTACTTCCCTCTTTCCCCCTCCTTAAATCTCCCTTCCCAAGAACTCGCTATACTAGTAAACATCTACTTCACACACCAAGACATTAATGTACATCTGCACAAATCTTCATTACTATTGCCAATTTTTCTCATGTTTATCATTATTATTTGATTTTTTTTACTGTTACTATTATTGCTTTTATCATAATTTGTATGTATAGCACCTTCTGTAAAAATACTGCCAGCACTTACTTTATTAGGTCTTAGTCATTACTCTTTATTCATATTGCCACTAGAGTAGTCTAATTTTCTTATATAAACTATTGTCACGATGTAACTCTGATGTGTGAAATGCTGCATGTGTGAAACACTGGTGTGATGTGAGAGAGGGCCTGATGGCCCTAATCTGATCAGGTTAAATAAATAAATACACCACAGCATCATCAGCAAACAGCTGCAGATTGGTACTTACACTGCCAAAAAAAAGCAGTCCTATCATACTTCACCAGGGCTCTCCTGGCGATATCCTTGTCTCTGATGAACTCTCGCCATCGGTGGGTGACATACTGAGTCCTATTACTTAGGAGGTTCTTGACCCTCTCACATGTCTGGAAACCTATTCGTTATGCTCATACCTTCGTTAAGAGTCTTCAGTGGAGCACAATGTCAGACGCTTTTCGGAAATCTAGGAATATGGAATCTCCATGCTGCCTTTCATCCATAGTTTGCAGGATATCGTGTGAGAGGAGGGCAAGATGAGTTTCCCACGAGTGGTACTTTCTAAAACTGTGTTGATAACATTATTATGTTCGAAATGAGAATATGATCAAGTGTTCTGTAAGAAACCAATGTTAAGGAAACCTTTCTGTACTTCTGTGGGACAGTTCTTTTACCCTTCCTATATATAGGAGTCACCTACAGTTTTTCCAGTTGCTTGGGACTTCGAAGTGTGTGAGACATTCGCGATAAATGGAAGCTAAGTAAGGGGTCAATGCCATAGAGAAGTCCTTGTAAAACAAAATTGGGATTCGTTGCATGCATGTCTGAAGGAACGTTGCATCATTCGTCTAAACAAAACAGCCACTGCAGTATCGGATTTACCCTGTGATACCAGACAGTGGCTTTCAATTAAAATGCCCTCCCCTATACAGGAATTAGACAATTTTTGTATGGGTACAGGTTGTGACGTAGGAACCTGTTGTGTTGGCTGAAGAGCCAACACCGTGTTACGAATGGAGGCCGAAATGCACGCATTTTAGCTCACGCAGGCTGGCGTGAGGAGGGAAGAACTATACTGACGTGAGGTCTGGAACATGACAAGGAATTAGAATTCAGAAAGCGGACGTAATTAGTTTGATACTTAACTTTAATCCATTAATGATGAACGTCGCTCTTTACGGTACGTGATTCACAATATTATCTGTTCAGAATAATAACTGAATATGGCGCCTTGCTAGGCCGTGAGTCGTGCATGGATAGCCAAAGAGGTCAGTAAAACAGGAAATCTGGGTTCAAATCCCATTCCCACACAAACTTACGCTGTTGTCACTCCCTCATACACAGTCGTGCTTGTTTATATTCACAACTGCGAATACACGTCAGGTGCTTATTACTTTATATCGGTGACCCTCTCCACATCCTTAACAAGTAGGCAATTGCAGAGGCCTCTTCATTCAAGGTCTGTGCACCATAGAGATAGATTAAGGTTTGTTGACCTTGTTTGACGTCATGGTGAGGGTATTAGTTACAAAAAATAATAATAACAAATTAAAATCATTGTTATTCCACTTACATAAGTTTCGTCATTGCAAGTCAGTGCTCTATAGTGAGATGACCAGGGCGTTAGTATTTGTTATAAATAATAATAATAATAACAACAAATTAATTTTATTATTATTCCAATTGTGTGAGTTTCAACTCACTGCACTCAACGTTATGTCAACGTCACATCTCAATTATTGATCAGTCATGTGCAGTTGCTCCTCATTCGATGTATGTGTTCTGTGGCGAGAAGGGGTTTTTGTTATAGCACACAAATTAATTTTATTATTATTCCAGTCGCGTGAATTTCATCATTTGAAGCTCCAGCAGAAACTAGGCACTACACCTAGGCAGGATAAGATGATATTTAAGTAATCTTGTAATTGATTTCTATTCTGAGTTAATTTCTTACAACTTTCACTAATTATTTTCAATACCAACATCTCTGTGCGAACGGCTGAAAGCAAGGGGAAACTACAGCCGTAATTTTTCCCGAGGACATGCAGCTTTACTGTATGATTAAATGATGATGGCATCCTCTTGGGTAAAATATTCCGGAGGTAAAATAGTCCCCCATTCGGATCTCCGGGCGGGGACTACTCAGGAGGATGTCGTTATCAGGAGAAAGAAAACTGGCATTCTACGGATCGGAGCGTGGAATGTCAGATCCCTTAATCGGGCAGGTAGGTTAGAAAATTTAAAAAGGGAAATGGATAGGTTAAAGTTAGATATAGTGGGAATTAGTGAGGTTCGGTGGCAGGAGGAACAAGACTTCTGGTCAGGTGACTACAGGGTTATAAACACAAAATTAAATAGGGGTAATGCAGGAGTAGGTTTAATAATGAATAGGAAAATAGGAATGCGGGTAAGCTACTACAAACAGCATAGTGAACGCATTATTGTGGCCAAGATAGATACGAAGCCCACACCTACTACAGTAGTACAAGTTTATATGCCAACTAGCTCTGCAGATGATGAAGAAATTGAAGAAATGTACGATGAAATAAAAGAAATTATTCAGATAGTGAAGGGAGACGAAAATTTAATAGTAATGGGTGACTGGAATTCGAGTGTAGGAAAACGTAGAGAAGGAAACATAGTAGGTGAATATGGATTGGGGCTAAGAAATGAAAGAGGAAGCCGCCTAGTAGAATTTTGCACAGAGCACAACTTGATCATAGCTAACACTTGGTTTAAGAATCATGAAAGAAGGTTGTATACGTGGAAGAACCCTGGAGATACTAAAAGGTATCAGATAGATTATATAATGGTAAGACAGAGATTTAGGAACCAGGTTTTAAGTTGTAAGACATTTCCAGGGGCAGATGTGGACTCTGACCACAATCTATTGGTTATGACCTGTAGATTAAAACTGAAGAAACTGCAAAAATGTGAGAAATTAAGGAGATGGGACCTGGATAAACTGAAAGAACCAGAGGTTGTACAGAGTTTCAGAGAGAGCATAAGGGAACAATTGACAGGAATAGGGGAAATAAATACAGTAGAAGAAGAATGGGTAGCTCTGAGGGATGTAGTAGTGAAGGCAGCAGAGGATAAAGTAGGTACAAAGACGAGGGCTGCTAGAAATCCTTGGGTAACAGAAGAAATATTGAATTTAATTGATGAAAGGAGAAAATATAAAAATGCAGTAAATGAAGCAGGCAAAAAGGAATACAAACGTCTCAAAAATGAGATCGACAGGAAGTGCAAAATGTCTAAACAGGGATGGCTAGAGGACAAATGTAAGGATGTAGAAGCTTATCTCACTAGGGGTAAGATAGATACTGCCTACAGGAAAATTAAAGAGACCTTTGGAGAGAAGAGAACCACGTGTATGAATATCAAGAGCTCAGATGGCAGCCCAGTTCTAAGCAAAGAAGGGAAGGCAGAAAGGTGGAAGGAGTATATAGAAGGCTTATACAAGGGCGATGTACTTGAGGACAATATTATGGAAATAGAAGAGGATGTAGATGAAGACGAAATGGGAGACACGATACTGCGTGAAGAGTTTGACAGAGCAGTGAAAGACCTGAGTCGAAACAAGGCCCCCGGAGTAGACAACATTCCATTAGAACTACTGACGGCCTTGGGAGAGCCAGTCATGACAAAACTCTACCAGCTGGTGAGCAAGATGTATGAGACAGGCGAAATACCCTCAGACTTCAAGAAGAATATAATAATTCCAATCCCAAAGAAAGTAGGTGCTGACAGATGTGAAAATTACCGAACTATCAGTTTAATAAGCCACGGCTGCAAAATACTAACGCGAATTCTTTACAGACGAATGGAAAAACTGGTAGATGCAGACCTCGGGGAGGATCAGTTTGGATTCCGTCGAAATGTTGGAACACGTGAGGCAATACTGACCTTACGACTTATCTTAGAAGAAAGATTAAGAAAAGGCAAACCTACGTTTCTAGCATTTGTAGACATAGAGAAAGCTTTTGACAATGTTGACTGGAATACTCTTTTTCAAATTCTAAAGGTGGCAGGGGTAAAATACAGGGAGCGAAAGGCTATTTATAATTTGTACAGAAACCAGATGGCAGTAATAAGAGTCGAGGGGCATGAAAGGGAAGCAGTGGTTGGGAAAGGAGTGAGACAGGGTTGTAGCCTCTCCCCGATGTTATTCAATCTGTATATTGAGCAAGCAGTAAAGGAAACAAAAGAAAAATTTGGAGTAGGTATTAAAATTCATGGAGACGAAGTAAAAACTTTGAGGTTCGCCGGTGACATTGTAATTCTGTCAGAGACGGCAAAGGACTTGGAAGAGCAGTTGAACGGAATGGACAGTGTCTTGAAAGGAGGATATAAGATGAACATTAACAAAAGCAAAACGAGGATAATGGAATGTAGTCAAATTAAATCGGGTGATGCTGAGGGAATTAGATTAGGAAATGAGACACTTAAAGTAGTAAAGGAGTTTTGCTATTTAGGAAGTAAAATAACTGATGATGGTCGAAGTAGAGAGGATATAAAATGTAGACTGGCAATGGCAAGGAAAGCGTTTCTGAAGAAGAGAAATTTGTTAACATCGAATATAGATTTATGTATCAGGAAGTCGTTTCTGAAAGTATTTGTTTGGAGTGTAACCACGTATGGAAGTGAAACATGGACGATAACTAGTTTGGACAAGAAGAGAATAGAAGCTTTCGAAATGTGGTGCTACAGAAGAATACTGAAGATAAGGTGGATAGATCACGTAACTAATGAGGAGGTATTGAATAGGATTGGGGAGAAGAGAAGTTTGTGGCACAACTTGACTAGAAGAAGGGATCGGTTGGTAGGACATGTTTTGAGGCATCAAGGGATCACAAATTTAGCATTGGAGGGCAGCGTGGAGGGTAAAAATCGTAGAGGGAGACCGAGAGATGAGTACACTATGCAGATTCAGAAGGATGTAGGTTGCAGTAGGTACTGGGAGATGAAGCAGCTTGCACAGGATAGAGTAGCATGGAGAGCTGCATCAAACCAGTCTCAGGACTGAAGACAACAACAACAACAACAACATCTGTGTGCTAAGTACGATATTTAGCAATCACCGTTTTATTCAAAAACTAATATGCTCAAGCAAAGGCTTTAAATGTTAGAGAAGTACGACAGAGATATATATAAACAAATTAACTTTTGGTAAGTCATCCCTACATTACTAGTGCGTGTGACATCGTAGTGTATGAGTTAAAATAGTACGACCAAAGACGCATGTAAATATGGCATGTATAAGAATCAGCATAGTGCTATAAATATTCATCTAAAGAGGTAACCAGCACCGACAAGAATGTGCTGATTCTGGCCACAGCGAACATACCAAATCGAGCAGCTTGCTCATCGTCCATGCCACGGTAGAGAAATCTGCATTATATAAACAATGTACGTGTAATTATTTCTGATGTGACTGACCTACTTGCAGGCAGAAAATCACTGCTGCTATATCGGGCAATCAGGTAGTGGCATCCAGCCTATGTTAATAACTGCCAGCGCCTTTTCTTTGCCAGCAGAATTCTGGGGACAGCATTTCAGATAAGCGCTGCTAATGGTTAAGCACCCGGCATCACACCCCCCTCCCCACTTCACTCTGGACCAATAAGAAGCAAGCTCCTCCCCCTTGCTCAACCATCCCGCTTTTAATGCTAGAGCTTATGCGTGGGCAACATTATTCTTGATCAGCTACCAGTCTCTGGTAGAATAAATAGACACATGATTGTAATTAACCTGCCACAACACAATATTTCAACAAATAATTTCTTGCTACATACCAACTCTAAGCTCACCGACCACAAATTTAATATCCGCTAGAGAAATCATTATAAGGATAATTTGATGCCGTGTAATTCCGCCCCTTGACTTGTTAACCACATGGACTCGGCTGGGACGTGAGTCCACAAGGTTTTGCAGTTACGTCGCATCCGCGTCGGGCCACTCGCTGACGGTTTGATGGTGCAGCTCCACCAAATTTCACGGTGGAGTATTGACTGGTGTTCCGGCATGTCCCACAAATTTTACGAAACGGTATTCACGCTGACCACATCTCTGGCCATCTCTCCCCAACATACGTTAACTGCCAATTGTAAATGTGTCGGAGGCAGTAACTTTCGCACCACTGATGCTGTCGGGAGAACAAACGAAAAAATGGTTAAAATTATGATAAATGGATTAAAAATTCGGCAAAGGCTAAGCAGTAATATTAGTTTTCAGTCTACGTCATGTAGATAAAATGTGTGTACCTATGTGGGGCACAGAGAAGTTTTGACCTCTTTCAGAAAACTTACGTGATTCCGTCTGTAGCAGTAGTAGTTAGCATGTGAGCGATATGTACAAATTTTCGCTTATGCAGTCACTTTACTACACACTGCATACAAATATTTTCCATGATTCCAAATATACACTACTGGCCATTAAAATTGTTACACCACTAAGATGACGTGCTACAGACGCTAAATTTAACCGACAGGAAGAGGATGCTGTGATATGCAAATGATTAGCATTCACACAAGGCTGGCGCCGGTGGCGACACCTACAACGTGCTGACATGAGGAAAGTTTCCAACCGATTTCTCATACACAAACAGCAGTTGACCGGCGTTGCCTGGTGAAACGTTGTGATGCCTCGTGTAAGGAGGAGAAATGCGTACCATCACGTTTCCGACTCTGATAAAGGTCGGATTGTAGCCTATCGCGATTGCGGTTTATCGTATCGTGACATTGCTGCTCGCCTTGGTCGAGATCCAATGACAGTTGGCATGATATGGAATCGGTGGATTCAGGAGGGTAATACGGAACGCCGTGCTGGATCCCAACGGCCTCGTATCACTAGCAGTCGATATGACAGGCAGCTTACCCGCTTGGCTGTAACGGATCGTGCAGCCACGTCTCGATCCCTGAGTTACCAGATGGGGACGTTTGCAAGACAACAACTATCTGCACGAACAGTTCGACGACGTTTGCAGCAACATGTACTTTCAGCTCTGAGACCATGGCTGCGGTTACCCTTGACGCTGCATCACAGACAGGAGCGCCTGCGATGGTGTACTCAACGACGAATGTGGGTGCACGAATGGCAAAACGTCATTTTTTCGGATGAATCCAGGTTCTGTTTACAGCATCATGGCGGTCGCATCCGTGTTTGGCGACATCGCGGTGAACGCACATTGGAAGCGTGTATCTGTCATAGCCATACTTGCGTATCACCCGGCGTGATGGCATGGGGTGCCATTGGTTACACGTCTCGGTCACCTTGTAAGAGGTAGATGATTAAGGAATTAGTTGCTAGCGCACTCGAGCAGATGTAATTTCGATGGATTGCTCACGCGCTGCCTGCGAAATGTAAAGTATAAGAGAATCTCAGACCAGAGAGCAGTGTTGTATGCAGTAGTAACTGTGTAGCAGTAGGAGTAAGTTGTTGCTAGCGAGCAGTTGTGTGTGTGGAGTTGGCTGGGACGGTCGTGGGAGCGAAGGCGGTGCCTCGCGCATATGTAGTATTGTTATGTCAAGTCCCATGTAAATGTTTTAAAAAAAGGATCTCTTAGTAACAATGTTTCTCATAAAAAGTAACTTTTGACAATCATTCATTTCAATTTCAAGAATTTACTAATTGCTCCAATCCATGGTCATCCCGATTATTGAAAAAAAAAATCAGTTGTTTCTTTTTATACATGACAAATCTATCGGCCAGCATTGCACTGGGCTACGCCAGAAAAATTTCTTATAGGAGCAGATATATACGCGTTATCCGGTGATCTAATTGAGGTAAGATTTTACAATTTATTCAGAATGAATTTTCAGGGCCATGACGCAGCACTGCTGACGTCCAAAATTTACCAGTTTAAATTCACAGTCAATTATTGAAACGCTATAAGTGAGCCACAATTTTTTTATTGAGAAATTAGTCACATTTTATTATTGATAGGTTACGCAATTTATTTATTTGGGAGGTTACGCTAAATGTCAATGTTATAGTTATATTTTTTACTGTTGGGAGGTTTCGGAACTTTTCTGTTGGGAGGTTACACTAAATGTGAATATTATTTATATTATTTTATATTTTGTGGGGAGGTTACAACCTCTTGTTCGCATTGACGGCACTTTGAACAGTGGACGTCACATTTCAGATGTGTTATGACCCGTGGCTCTACCCTTCACTCGATCCCTGCGAAACCCTACATTTCAGCAGGATAGCGCACGACCGCATGTTGCACCTCCTGTACGGGCCTTTCTGGATACAGAAAATGTTCGACTGCTGCCCTGGCCAGCACATTCTCCAGATCTCTCACCAATTGAAAACGTCTGGTCAATGGTGGCCGAGCAACTGGCTCGTCACAATCCGCCAGTCACTACTCTTGATGAATTGTAGTATCGTGCTGAAGCTGCAAGGGCAGCTGTGCCTGTACACACCATCCAAGCTTTGTTTGACTCAATGCCCAGACGTATGAAGGCCGTTATTACGGCCAGAGGTGGTTGTTCTGGGTACTGATTTCTCAGGATCTATCCACCCAAACTGCGTGAAAATGTAATCACATGTCAGTTCTGGTATAATATGTTTGTCCAGTGAATATCCGTTTATCATCTGCATTTCTTGGGGTGTATCAATTTTAATGGCCAGTAGTGTATATGACATGCAGTGAATGTGAATACTATAGTACTCAGAATCCAAATAAAGCGTATCTTACAAATATTATTCGAGGAAAGAGGACTAAGAGCAGTCTGGAGCTGTTTTCACCCTATATTCCCATGTATAGAACTAGCAGTGTAGCAAACGAATGGATGCCCACGAGTTAACACCATGAAAGAATTTTATAGTTGGAAACGTATTGCGGTAGCATTCTCTCTTCCAAGGCACGGGGTCGCGGATTCGATTCCCGGCTGGTTCAGAGATTTTCCCTGCCGCGAGATGACTGGGTGTTGTTGTGTTATCTTCATCATCATCATTCATCCCCGTTACGGTCAGTGGAAGGCAATGGCAAACCACCTTCGCTACGACCTTGCCTAGTCGGCGGTGCGGGTCTCCGGCATCGTTCCCTACGCTGCTCGTAGTATGGGACATCATCACCATCATCATCATTTATATATATATATATTCCAGACGCTGTAAGTCCTTATCTTATATATATACTCCTGATGCTGGAAGTCCTCATCTTATCTTGAGATAAAAAAGTGATTATAACCAGATTGTGACTAGAACTCTCACTAGCTAACTACTCAGGCTGGGCTGGCATCTGCATTTATGTTCAAGCACGCATTTCTCGTGGTATTTTCATATTTTTGCCCACTCTCTGTAGATTCCTCGTCACTGATTGCCTCTATCTCCGACCCACTTGTTCGTTCCGTACTTTAGTTTGTAGTGAGCAACAAACAGTAGGAGGCAGCTCTCTCTTAGCTGTGCGCACGATACTCAAACGTCTTCAGTTCACTTATTCATTGGAAATACGAGTGGTAAGTAATTTATAGAGTATAATTTGAACGGAACTATATGCTAGTTAGGTATGAGGGGACTTGAAAAAGTAAATTACTCGCGTCGTCAACCATTAAGATTATTGCGGAAGAAGAGTGCCCTAATGCAAGAAGAGAGAACATTCCTAGGGGTTCCTGCAGACGCAGTACTGCGATGATACGGATAAACTGTGTCCCACAGTGTGAGAGTGAAGTAGCGCAGCAACTGGAAACGCACTCAAAAGCGAAAGTACGCGGGCCAGTATGATTCTTGTGGGAGAGACACCTAAATTGAAAACAGAAATACTATGGAATTCTGGTGGTATATTTAAGAAATGCAATGTCGCATTCCGCCGTAGTGAAATGATGCCAACAATTTGTCCAAAGCCATGAATGTTGTTGATGAAGAAAGAAGTCGCCGATCTCGGCCACAGACGAGAACGTCCAGGCAGTCGCCGAACCGATACGCAGCAATCGCAGACTTCCGACGGCGAGGACTCGAATGGTTTTGTGATCAGGAAGCAGACTTCTGCCATAACAGTGTGTAACTTATTTTTGGAAGTCCCCTCACATATTAAGTAACTTTACTGACAAGCCTAAGTATCGATACGTGGTATGTCTTAAATTTTCGTTAGTTTTTGGAATATGAATCCGTTCATCGTAAGAAGAAACCTCGTGTAAACTAACAAAAACGGGATGATGGGTCAGAAGCCGTAGCACACGTACTCTGGTGTTGTTACGCTCTTGGAAGTAGGCCCTACTTATGTATTAGCTATCTTATTACTAAGTTACGTTAAATATAACTTTAAGATATTCAAATGTATTAACAGACATTAACGTTTTTCTTAATCACTCTTAAGCTACGTAAAATTTATTAAAAAAATTTTGTACCGTCACAGCCTCTGCAGCGTCGTGCTCTGATTGTCGTGCTGTTCATGCGCAGTATAAAAATGGCTGAGGCTGCTTTCTGTTCCGTAGTGAAAGACGCGTGTGGATCACGGTTAAAAAGTGCCGAGAAATAGGCTCTTCTTAAAGTTTTCCATAAGTTTACGGAGATAATCGGCTTTGAAGTTTTCCCATCGTTGTATACACTGCAGCACGTTGAACATGTAGCGTAGTCTGCAGGGTAAGGGACTGTGAGCGATATGCGGTTATTCGTGCGTTGGTTCAAAATTCCCCCCCCCCTCTTTATTTTCTTTCTCCTTCAATTTGCAATACCTATATCCTTTAATTACAACACTCATCATCATGTTTAATGAATAATCCACATCTTGTTTCTAATTACATATTGGACGTAAACTTCCTGTTTCCATTGCAAATACAAATTCTTAATTATCGATGTTTTACGAATGACTGTTCGTATAAGTTGTTTTTACAGTTTATTTTTTAAAGGCAACAATTAAAAACATATCTTTATTTGGACTATGCCCATCGTTTTACACCACAGATGTAGATAAGTATCGTAGAAACATGAAAAACAATCATTTTCACAGAATCGAGCATATCATACAAATGCTGCATTTGTACATTTGTTACTGTACCATTACAATATGAACCCAACACAACTGACATGGAGCAAAGCTGCGGGATTTGGCCCGAGAAGTAACAAAGACTGTTAAGCTGTCAAACGCACTGGAACTAACGCACGCCTCTTTTTCACACGTCACTTCCGAACGCTGGCGGGATATAGGACTGATCGTCATAAAAGAAGAAGAGAAAAATGCTGCGCCTGGTTGGCTTCATGGATTCTGTTGTTGATAGGCTCGTTACCAACGTAGCAGGTGACATTTCCAGACTGAAATGTATTTCACGGATTCGAGTAAGGATGGAGCTAAGAGATTGCCAGACAACTGACTGTAAGCAATACCTTCAGTGTCTTTAATATTTAACTATACGGTGAAATCCTTCAGTACTCTCTTACTATTACCCTGTGGTTAAGTTAGCAAGTATCATCATCCCTGTTTATAATTACAGTAGTACGTTAGCTAAAAACGATAAGGTGTTGCGGTTTTCGTATGTGCCTAAGGAGAGTATTGTGAGAGATCTGCAGTGTATTATTTCATTCTGCTTAAAAATTAAATGACATTCGGAACTGTATTGGTCCTCAGCTCGTCTTTTTGTTTACGTGTGAACTGCAGCTGGCCACTTAACTGCAGGCTAGCTGTACCAGCTGACCGGCTAGTGCTGTCCAAGTTCAAATGCGCCGTTAATGCTGTTGCCCGTATTATAGATGTGCGCGTAACGCACAGCACAAAACGTACCCTTATTATCTTACTTGACAGTACTTGAGACAGCTTGGCTGGTCCCGCGTGAAACGGAAATCCAATGAGGTTCCAGCAAACGCGGAAGAATACATAGTGCACTGTTTACATCAGGTTTATTCTTGTGATGAACGGATTATAGTAACAGAATGCTACTATTAATTCAGGCCAAACATCCACTGAAGAGGAAAAGCGTTAACCGGCTATAGTTCCTTAAAAGTAGCTGTTTTCATGCTTGTTTGACACTACTTTCAAATGGCGGCAATGTAATAAAATGTGGCAACGCTGTAAGAACTAACATATAGCACTTATCGATCCGTGTACGACAATGTACGATGCCAACATGTTCAACAAAGCTATGTGCAAAAATGCGATTTTTCAGGGGGTCATATCTCGGGATCACAGAGGTAACGGGGCAATTATTTTGGATAGCCTTTGGCATAGAGACTATTTGTATATCTTTCGGAAGAACGGGCATACTATGGCTAGCCCACAGAACAGAGTCAAAATTTAAGCACTATACACTTCTTACAGCCCACGCATCTTGAACGTTAGGTGTCCTCTAGGGTGAACCTCAGTCGGATTATAAAAACACCATTTTCTCATGGGCGGTTCCTGAGGAAACCAAAGAAAGACCATGAAGTCTGGTATATTGTTGGTAATATTAAGCGCTACTTACGTGTTGTTTATATATGTGAAAGTATGTAAATGCGTCGAAGTATATAAATATACTGACAAAACTTTACTGAGCTATAGGTTCCGTTTCATATAAGCAGCACCCCTGCTGCAACAGGGAAAAGAGAGGAAACAGCGGAAAAATGCTCCTTTCGGAGTACACAAAAAAAGGCTCTGAGCAGTATGGGACTTAACATCTGAGGTCATCAGTCCCCTAGAACATAGAACTACTTAAACCTAACTAACCTAAGTACATCACACTCATCCATGTCCGAGGCAGGATTCGAACCTGCGACAATAGCGATCGCGCGGTTTCAGACTATAGCGCCTAGAACCGCTCGGCTACTCAGGCCGGCGGAGTACAAAAAAGGTGAATACTCCTTTAAAAGACTCTGACAGAAAAGTGGGAAACCAACTACCTCAATCGTCATTCTGCGCTCCTCACCAAAATTTTTGACATGCTAACATATTCGCGCTTCTGTGCTGAGAGAGAGTAGCAACAAGACAGGAAAGATGGAAGAGAGAGGAGACACTAATGGTGCGACATAAAAAGTGGCACTGAAGGAGAAAGAGAGACTATAGCAGTGGGAGCAAAAGGGAGAGGAGATATTGATGGTCAATGAGAGATAGTGGCAGTAAAAGAGGAAGAGAGATGGATGGGGATGCAAGTAGTGGGAGCAAACGAGAGAGGAGGCAACGGAAACGAAAAATACAGGTGAACCGAGACCATACAAAGGCTTTGGAAGTGGAGGGGGATTCTGGATCCTCCCAGGCCGAAATTTTGAACATGTGGGTATAGGAGAATAGAGCAGTTGGATACCCCAGAGTTTTCGAGCTGCCGACGTATGGTGGATTCAACGGCAGACAGAAAGAAAGACAAAATGAGGCAATGTAACTGACAAGGGAACTTCCCCATCACACCCCCTTCAGATTTAATTATAAGTTGGCAGAGTGGATAGGTCTTGAAAAACGGAACACAGATCAATCGAGTCAACAGGAAGAAGTTGTGTGGAACTATGAAACAAATAAGCAAAGTATACAAACTGAGTACTATGTGCAAGATAAGCAACATCAAGGAGAGGAAAGCGTCGTGGTCCCGTGGTTAGCGTGAGCAGCTGCGGAACGAGAGGTCCTTCGTTCAAGTCTTCCCTCGAGTGAAAAGTTTACCTACTTTATTTCCTCAAAGTTATGATCTGTCCATTCGTTCATTGACGTCGCTGTTCACTGTAATAAGTTTAGTGTCTGTGTTTTGCGACCGCACCGCAAAACCGTGCGATTAGTAGACGAAAAGACATGCCTCTCCAATGGGAACCGAAAACACTTGATCGCAAGGTCCTAGGTCAACCGATTCCTCTACAGGAAAACACGTCTGATATATTCTAAACTAAATCTGAGGGGGTGCGATGGGGAGGTTCCCTTGTGAGAGAGGAGACAATAACAATGGGATATACTGTATATCAGCGGCGAAGAAGAAGATGGCGAGAGAGAGACATATACAGACAAAGTAAGTAAGAGGGACATGCTGAGTATGAAGGCGTAACTACAAAGGGAGACAGGTTAAAAGGATATAGAATGTTCTGTGTTAAAAAAGCGCATACATGTTCGATGCCAAAATTTCTGCTGAGGGAAGTGGACTGAAGATTGATGCGCCTCGTTCCCTCTTTTCTGTAGGAATCTTTTATAGAGGAACGCACACTGACGGAAAAAAACCGAAACACTAAAAAGGAGTTGTGCGACTTAAGCGATTGTTGTGTAATTTTTCCTCCCCTCTATGTAAATATGTAGTTATGTAGGTCTCAATTCGTTCGAGCAATCAATCATCCATAATGGGAAACACAATCATAACTCAGTCACTCAAAATAATCCAGAAATTTTTCTTGTTAGAATGAAATCAGGCTATGATTCTTCTTCTCTGCAGGCTCGTGCTTTGCGGCAGTCTGCTAATCTGTACCAATAAAATTCCTCGTAATGTTGGGAGCGTTGTATAATCAGTCGGGAAACCTCAGATGAAGCGGATATTTGGCTTTGATGAAGTTTAACCTTCCGAAGAAGTAATGGAGCTCTTGGATTATTAAATGCAGGTATCCAGTCTTTCGGAAGTTCCCTTCTGATTAACAACTACGCAATATATATCGATGAATATCATTAATTCTCAACTGTCAAATAATGTAAATTGTTACAGATATTTTGTATGAAGGAGCAAAATATATATATTTCCCATTTAATTGTACAATTCCGCATCAGTTATCTTTTGTCATAAATCTCAATATTCAGATTACAATTCTTCAAACAATGCTCAGGCTAATCTGCACGAAGACAATCTCTGAAGCTTTTTTCTAACAACCACCAGAGAGATAGTGGTTAGTGTTTTAACGTCCCGTCGACAACGAGGTCATTAGAGACGGAGCGCAAGCTCGGGTTAGGGAAGGACTGGGAAGGAAATCAGCCGTGCCCTTTCAAAGGAACCATTTGCCTGAAACGATTTAGGAAAATCACGGAAAACCTAAATCAGGATGGCCGGAGACGGGATTGAACCGTCGTCCTCCCGAATGCGAGTCCAGTGTGCTAACCACTGCGCCACCTCGCTCGGTCACCAGAGAGAGTACTACAAAGAATAATTATGCGCTCATGGCATAGCTATAGCATGAAACTACTTTGCGCATGGATTCAGCGAGTATGAAGATAGAAAATTAGTAAACGTCATTCAACGGTAGAATTGTATCAGAATAATTCATCGAATATAAAGAGATATTACAGTTGGTAGGCGTGTTTCTACACTCCTGGAAATGGAAAAAAGAACACATTGACACCGATGTGTCAGACCCACCATACTTGCTCCGGACACTGCGAGAGGGCTGTACAAGCAATGATCACACGCACGGCACAGCGGACACACCAGGAACCGCGGTGTTGGCCGTCGAATGGCGCTAGCTGCGCAGCATTTGTGCACCGCCGCCGTCAGTGTCAGCCAGTTTGCCGTGGCATACGGAGCTCCATCGCAGTCTTTAACACTGGTAGCATGCCGCGACAGCGTGGACGTGAACCGTATGTGCAGTTGACGGACTTTGAGCGAGGGCGTATAGTGGGCATGCGGGAGGCCGGGTGGACGTACCGCCGAATTGCTCAACACGTGGGGCGTGAGGTCTCCACAGTACATCGATGTTGTCGCCAGTGGGGTCGGCGGAAGTTGCACGTGCCCGTCGACCTGGGACCGGACCGCAGCGACGCACGGATGCACGCCAAGACCGTAGGATCCTACGCAGTGCCGTAGGGGACCGCACCGCCACTTCCCAGAAAATTAGGGACACTGTTGCTCCTGGGGTATCGGCGAGGACCATTCGCAACCGTCTCCATGAAGCTGGGCTACGGTCCCGCACACCGTTAGGCCGTCTTCCGCTCACGTCCCAACATCGTGCAGCCCGCCTCCAGTGGTGTCGCGACAGGCGTGAATGGAGGGACGAATGGAGACGTGTCGTCTTCAGCGATGAGAGTCGCTTCTGCCTTGGTGCCAATGATGGTCGTATGCGTGTTTGGCGCCGTGCAGGTGAGCGCCACAATCAGGACTGATACAACCGAGCCACACAGGGCCAACACCCGGCATCATGGTGTGGGGAGCGATCTCCTACACTGGCCGTACACCTCTGGTGATCGTCGAGGGGACACTGAATAGTGCACGGTACATCCAAACCGTCATCAAACCCATCGTTCTACCATTCCTAGACCGGCAAGGGAACTTGCTGTTCCAACAGGACAATGCACGTCCGCATGTATCCCGTGCCACCCAACGAGCTCTACAAGGTGTAAGTCAACTACCCTGGCCAGCAAGATCTCCGGATCTGTCCCCCATTGAGCATGTTTGGGACTGGATGAAGCGTCGTCTCACGCGGTCTGCACGTCCAGCACGAACGCTGGTCCAACTGAGGCGCCAGGTGGAAATGGCATGGCAAGCCATTCCACAGGACTACATCCAGCATCTCTACGATCGTCTCCATGGGAGAATAGCAGCCTGCATTGCTGCGAAAGGTGGATATACACTGTACTAGTGCCGACATTGTGCATGCTCTGTTGCCTGTGTCTATGTGCCTGTGGTTCTGTCAGTGTGATCATGTGATGTATCTGACCCCAGGAATGTGTCAATAAAGTTTCCCCTTCCTGGGACAATGAATTCACGGTGTTCTTATTTCAATTTCCAGGAGTGTACAACTGAAAGATGATGTCTACACAAATTTTGCGCCAGTGATATAAGAGTGGCGCTCCTAGGATACAAATCAGGTTAGCTTTAAACACACGCTTTAACGGTCATGAGCGTTAGTTACCTTTGACATTGGACGTAGTGAGTTGATATTCGTGAAGAATGCATTTAAGGCGACAAAGACGCCGTTACCGACTTGTCACTGAGTTTGAACGTGTTTGAAAGAGAAGCTGTATGTTCCTTCTGCGATAGTGCAGGAAGACTTTGTAAGAATGTAGCAAATGTGCATGACTGTTGGCAGCGATATGGTGTGTATATATGTATATTAGAATGTATGGTCTCAAGAAGACCGGGCTCCGGGCGGTCACGTTACACTACCGAGAAGGAACACCATCGTGTTCGCACTGTATCTGCAACAGCAATTTGAGCAACAGTTGGAACCACAGTGACATAACGAGCAGTTACAAATCGGTTACTTCAACGACAGCTCCGAGCCAGACTCCCCGTAGCGTGCGTTCCACTGGCCCCAAGTGACAACCATTTGCGATTTCAGTGGTGTCAAGCGAGAGCTCATGGGACATTAGGCGAGAGGTCTGTTGCGTTTTCTGATGAAAGCTGGTTCTGCCTCGGTACCAGTGATGGCCGTGTGTTGGTTGGGAGGATGGTACTTGAGGGCCTGCAACCAACCTGTCTGCAAACTGAACACACTGGAGTTATGATATGTGGTGTAATTTCGTATGATAGCAGCAGCACTCATGGTTATCCCACGCATCTTGACACAAAATTTGTACGTTCGTTCGGTGATTCGATCGGTCGTGCTTCCATTTATGAACAGCATTCCACAGGCTGTTTTTCAACAGGATAACGCTCGGCCACATACCGCTATTGCAACCCAATATGCTCTACAGAGTGTCGACGTGTCTTGGCCTGCTCGGTCACCATACCTGTCTCCAGTCGAGAAATTATGGGACATCATTGGATGACAGCTCCATTGTCATCCACAGACAGCAATAACCGACCCTTTATTGAACAAGTCCAATGACACGCAACTCCATCCCACAAACTGACATCCGACGACTTTGAGACACAACGCATCCGCGTTTGCATGCTCGCATCCGACATTCTGTCAATTACACCGGTTATTAATGTAGCAGCATTTCATATTTGCAATGGCGTATATTGCGCTTCATTTAATCTGTGATCTTGCAGTGTTAATCACTTAAATATGTTACCTAGACAAATGTATTCCCGAAATTTTTTGGTGTTGCTATTTTTCCCCGTCAGTGTGTTAGGCTTCTTTTGTGTTCCGACAGGAGCATTTTTCTGCTGGTTTAGAATATGTTACAAAACGGCGTTTAACTCTGGTACAATTTGATGGGTGGCACTTGGTGTCTTAAACCTAATACAATGAAATTTAGATAATTTACGATCCAAGTGCCTGCAGCGTTGGGGATCTCCCTTAGAGACATTGTGTAATGAAATCCAAATTTTTGCTGTAATGTGATGAATCAATATCGGCTAGCTTTCCATCCTCAGACCATCTGCGAAAGTTACATAATATTTTTATTTTGTTTTATTATAATTTTGGTTATCGTATTCTCAGATATACAAATTTTGTACTTACGTCCGTATATCATTAGTGGTAGCCATCACTCTGTATTCTTTTACAGAGTGGTGTACAGTTAGATGTTTTATGGTTTGCTGCTGTTAACCGTTCGTTGTCGTTACTTTTATCGTTTAACGTTTTATCTTCTGATTTGACAGCGTGCCTGTTGTGACAGTTGGCCAAAGTTGCTATGCTATGATTTGTTGATGTTATCATTCTGGGCTGTGTGTATGAACTTTGTAGTCGATATGCCTGTGGGTAGTTGTTTGTATCTATTCGTTTTGTTTCATTAGGAATTCACGAAATTTTGTATGAAGTGTTTATGTTTTAAATCCAATCGTTCGTTTAAAATGGCATCAGGGCGTTGTATTGTGTGTATGTAGATTTCTATCTCTTTAAGTACATTTATTATTGAACCTTTAGGTAACATGTGTAAAATTTTCATTGATAACCCAATTCGTTCTGCATTGTCGATATCGTTTTTAAGTGGTTGACGCATGTAGATGTATTATTTTCGCTAATGCTCGTGTGCTCTAGTCATTTTATACAGAAGTTGCGCCCTGTCTGTCCTATGCAAAATTTATTGCAATCCTGACATTCAGTTTTGTATACGCCTCGGTTTGTGTATTGTCATAAGTGTGTTTTTCATGAGTGAAGTTTAGGTAATTTTCAAGAATGATTGCCTATCGAAGTCGCTGGGTCCAGACGATACATATCGAACGTGTGATCGCAAATCGATCATGCGACTCTGGTGGCGGGCGTTATGAGTATGTTTACTTTGGTCACTACAGCAACGACAAAAGAAGAGCGTTACAAAAATACTTGTAATTGCAAAGGGGACGACTTACCTTATTCGTCGCCGGTGTTGTCATGTGGAAATCCATTACCCGGTGGTCTGGACGGATAATTTGGAAGAGTCGAACCATGTATTCTTCCTGATACTCGTTCGTATGCCAATTGGATACTTGTGTTCTTAATTAGTGCGTGCCATTTGTTATTATGCCTAAATACGCTGTAGGTATGTATCTCGGTTTAGTCTTGTTTTCTGGATAATTTTATGTCCTTCTGAACTTTTGGTTGTGTAAGTGTAGTTTTTCTTCTGTACGTCTGTATTACTAAGTCTGGTTAGAAATTGTTTTGTTGTGGTTTATATTATAATGTAACGAGTTATCTTAGTATGGCAGCTTGGTTTAGTGGTTCATTTTGTACTGTATTGATTAGGGCGTGTAAGTATGCGTGGTTCTGTGCCTTTGGGTGACATGAATAAGCATGTATGATGCGGTTAGTTGTTTGCTTTCTGTCAATTTTGAAAAATTTGTGAATTATTGTTGTTTGTGATTGTGAGGTCCATAAAATTAACTGATTTGTTCGTTTCTGTTTTCATGATGAAGTGCATTTTAGGATGTAGTGCTTGCTGATATGTTGGATGTCAAGTTCATCTAAATCTATAAGGGCAAACGTTATTTACATCTCTAAAATAAAAGATAATTTTCTTGGTTAGGAAATCTGTGAGTGCAAACGATTTTTCTTGTAACGTATTCAAGAAAATATTTGCTAAGGTGCCGGCATTACAGCAACACGTGGCTATTCCATCTGTTCGGGAGTATATATGTATTATTGTTGAATCCAAAATAATTTCGTGTTATAACTAAACTGAGTAGGTCTTTTATTTTTTGCATGCTTACGACTGTGTTGTGAGAGGCTATTCCAAGCTACGATCAACAGAATAGCTACAAAATACACCACTAAACAAAGCTGCCATACAAAATGATCTCGATACATTACGATGTATAGCAGACCTCTAACACTGTCAAATATGACGATAAAACATCAAACTACAAAAATTAGGAGAAAGCACGATTATGTTGTAAGTGTCCTTAATCTGCTCCACATTGTAATAGAAAACAGAGTGACAGCGACCCTAATGATATATACAGATAAGTATAAAATAGCTACTTCAGCGGTATCTGTGACTTACGCGATTTCTACGCTATACGCGATTTCTGCTATTTATCACTGTAGATGTTACACTACCATTAGTCGTAAGTAAGAAATGAACTGTGTCAGTGCAATCGAGAAATATGTTCTCACCTGTAGACGCGATTATTTGGCATGGCCTAAGGTTAACGTTTCAGTAATCTAACTCAAAAAAGTTACGTAAAATGCTATTATTAATATTTCCAACAATTCTTCCTCAGTTGTTACATGATGTACGAAAGATACGCTTGGCCACAGACAAAATTTCATCGCAACACAATAGTCAGTAGTAAATATATTTTTCCTACGTTCCTTTCCTTTAGTTTTATGTTAATGGGACAAGTGTGAAAATATAGTGTTACGTTGAGAATTATAACACAAATTACCATACAGTACTATAAGAGTTTATATTTAGAATACGGATTCTAACCACTTTGTTACGTTTACAAGTATCTGAACCGCATTGTCAGTCACTCAACATAGCAACAATACAACATACCAGTGACAGCAGGGCTGGAATTGTTGTCACAGCGTCTTTATGCCTTCTTCGTCAGAAGTAAGGTTAGTTTTTAAGATTCTGAATGCATGTGGGGGAAATCATTTATGCAACGTGTTAAACCTTCCCCTACTCAAATGCTTTCATTACCAGAAATAGCAGTTGTATAATGTGAATTATACTTTTAATAATTAGTAGCAGTAAAACAGATCAATAATCCTCATGATTTTCCGTACGCAGTTCCCATTTTGATTACTGGCTTATCTATGTACGCATCCACTCTAGAAGAGATAACCGTGAAGATACAAAACGACTCTTGAAGAACTCGCAGCCTCGAAGAGTCACAATTGATAACATAACTATGCAGAATCAGTACTCCATACTCATCTTGTATAAGCCATCCGATAACCCAAAATTTTGTGCAGAGCATTTAGTGACAAAGACTTGCTAGAGTGTGATATTGATCTATCCATCCCTCCCGCCTTGAATGTTGGTTGTGAAGCAAACTGAGCTGTAGGTCCAGGTTAGGCTGGAAGGTTGTGTGTTTTACGGTCAAAACAGTGGAAAGAACTGATCTTACAGTTAAAATTGAGATTGGAATGGTATTAATGCAATATTTGAAAATACAGACAAAACTTTAACTGTATACTGCCGGAAAAAAGATATCCGTCTTGTGAATACAGTTGTTAAACATTGGTAAACGTTACATAGGATACATCGTATTGCATCTTAGTAGTGTGTATTAGGCATCAAAATACTCATTAGACCCTTATCCATTGTCTGTTTTCTGAAATTGCTCAGTAGATTTAGCTTTTATGATGAAAACGGTGTTTAAATACTTCACGAAAATTCCAGGCTACGCTATAGGTCTGCACAACCTTTATTCGGCGTTCAAGTTCCTCAGCTGCACCATTTCTCACCGAGTATAAAATTTTTCTAAGAGCAAATTAGCTTCTTGATTCATTTCTTCTACCGTAAGTATGTAATACAACCATGAGACACAAGGTTCTTAGGACGAAGTACGGACGTAGGTCAACAGATGGCACACGGCTTCTAATATTAACTGCGGTTTTTAGTTGCGACTTCTAGTTGCGATTTGTCACCGAAATCGCAGTTAAACTCGACAGCGTGTCAAGTACGAACTTTGGCCGTCAGACGGCACGCGGCGTTGAACGTTAACTACGCTTTTCAGTTGCTGCTTGCGAGTTGTCACTGAAATCGCAGCCAGACGGAAGGTTCTCAGGAAGAGGTATGAAATTCGGCCAACAGATGGCACACGACGTTGAATGCTACTTGCGACTCTTAGTCGTGACTGAAATCGCCGTCTTTCTTCTTTTAGTGTTCAACCCTGAGCTTGGTTTGCAGCAGAGCGCAATTCCTCTCTTCTGTCTGCCTTCCTCTTCATTTCCACGTATATATTACATCCAACGTCATTCATGATCTGTTGCATGTATGATATCCTCGGTTTCCCCCGCCGATTCCTTCCCTCAATAGCTCCTTCTGCTATTGTTCCAATGATGTTGTGTCGTAGGATGTGCCCTACAAGATTCTCTCTTCTTGTTTGAGTGTGCCCCCACAGACATCTGGTTTCCAGTACTCTTCTAAGCACCTCTTCATTTGTTACTTTGTCTCTCCAGCTGATCATCATCCTTCTATAGCACCACATCTCCAGGGCCTCTAGCCGTCTTCTCTCTTCTCTTCCAATTACCCAAGTTTCACATCCGTATAGCGTCACACTCCAAACGAAACCTTTTATGATACGTTTCCTTATTTTCAGACTGATGTTGTTGCTGGTGAGTAAGTTCCTCCTCCGATTAAATGCAATTATGGCCTTTTGTATTCTGGTCGCAATTTCTTTCTGGCTTCTACCATCTCTTGTGATTTTGCTTCCCAAGTAAATAAATTGCTCTATTACTTCCAGCTCCTCTCTTCCAATTCTCATTCTCAGTGGTCCATATTCTTCTCCTGTACTGCATACCATCACTTTAGTCTTTTTCTTGTTTATTCTCATTCCAGTCTAATTGCATAGAATTTTTTCAATTGTTCTGAGGACTTCCTCTAGATCTTCTTTTGTCTCCGTGGCTATAACAATATCATCTGCATAACGTAGCATGTCTATCTTCTGCCCATTAATTTTGATTCCCACCTCAGTAGTATACCGAACTTGGTCATAGCTTTCTGGGTGCAAGCATTGAATATAAGAGGAGAGAGAGCACATCCTTGCCTTACACCGTTTCTAATATTTGCTTCTTGTTCATGGTGACAGTTGCTAATCACTGCCACTTCATTCTTATAGAAACTGAGTATCACACGGATGTCTTTGTACTTTATTCCACTTTTCCTCAGCACTCTGAACATCTCTTGCCAGATAATGTTATCAAATGCCTTTTCCACGTTTACAAAGGCAATATAAGTTCGTTTATTTTTCTGTAATTGCTTTTCGATAACGAGTCTCAGTGCCAGAATCGCCTCTCTTGTTCCCAATCCCCTTCTGGAACCAAACTGTTCTTCACTCGGTATATCATTCACCTTCTCTTCAATTCTCTTCAGAACTATTTTTAAGAGAATTTTTGATGCATGTGATATTAGGCTTAGAGTTCGGTACTGTTCACATTTTGTAGCTGCTGCCTTCTTTGGTACAGGAACAATGATAAATTTCTGGAAGTCTGTCGGTATCTCTCCTGTGTTATAGATGGACCTAATAAGTTTAAGCAGCACCATTTTCATGCTGTCACCAGCATTCTTTATTAGTTCTGCAGGGATGTCAGCAATACCCGTTGCTTTGTTGTCCCGCAGTTATTTTATACCTCTGTCAAATTCTTCTTGCAGAATGTCATCTCCCTTGTCATCTTCGTCTACTTGCTCTTCTCTTCCTATTACTTCCTCCGAAAGAAGTGTTCCGGCATACAACTCCTCTATGTATTTGTTCCGTCTTTTCACCATGGACCGGCCGGGGTGGCCGAGCGGTTCTAGGCGCTGCAGTCAGGAACCGCGCGACCTCTACGGTCGCAGGTTCGAATCCTGCTTCGGGCATGGATGTGTGTGATGTCCTTAGGTTCGTTAGGTTTATGTAGTTCTAAGTTCTAGGGGACTGATGACCTCAGAAGTTAAGTCCCATAGTGCTCAGAGCTATTTGAACCATTTTTCTTCACCATGTCCTCACCAAACAGCATTTTCCCCTCTTTATTTTCTATTGTGCCTGAGAGCGTAACTTTACGTTTGTTAAAACATAGATTTGCTGTTCTGTAGGCTAAACCAGTTCTTCCGTTTTGCATATTTTCTCCCACTTCTCTGCACATTTCTTCAAGAAAATTTTCTTTTGCTTTCCTAGCTTTTATATTAACTAAATTCCTTAGTCTTCTGTATTCAGCTTTTCCTTGTTCATCAGTTGCATTTTTGTATAATCTCCTGTTTTCTATAAGCTCAATAATATCTGCTGTAATCCATTTCCTCTTGTTTTTGGATTCAGTTCTTCTAACTATCTTTTCTGCTGTTTTGTATATACCAGATTTAATTTGATCGCAGTCTTCATTTACTCCACCATGTTGAAAATTCTTAGCTAGGTTGTCTGTTTCATGAGCATAGCGCTTTACCAGTCCCTCAGTTTTCAGTTTTTCTAGTTCCCATTTAAGTTTTACTGGCTTCTTCTTTAAACGTTTGAATCTCAGTGAACTTTTCATCAGAACCAGGTTATGATGCAGGCCTATGTCTGTAGATGGATAGCTCCTGAAATCTTTTACTGGTTCCTAAAACGTGCTTTCACTAGAATGTAATCTGCTGTCTCCTTAAGTCCTTCCACGTGTATCTTCTTCGTTTGTGATGTTGGAAAAATGTTTTTGCAACAACTAATTGGTTCCTTGAGCAGAACTCGATAAGTCGATCTCCTCTTTCATTTCTTCTTCCAAGTCCATATTTGCCAACAATTCCTTCCTCCGGTTCTTTACTCACAATCTCGTTCCAGTCCCCCATGGCAATCAGGTTTTTATCCCTCTTAACATTTCTCATTGCATTATTTATTTCTTCGTATATTTCGTCACTGACTGCATCTTCATCTTTGGATTTTGGCATGTACATTTGTATTATGACAGTGTCCTTTGGTTTAGTTTCAAATTTGACTAGTATTATTCGAGAACCATGGATGAAGGGTATCAGACGGATGCCATATTCCTTGACTTCCGGAAAGCGTTTGACTCAGTGCCCCACTGCAGACTCCTAACTCAGGTACGAGCATATGGGATTGGTTCCCAAATATGTGACTGGCTTGAAGACTTCTTAAGTAATAGAACCCAGTACGTTGTCCTCGATGGTGAGTGCTCATCGTAGGTGAGGGTATCATCTGGAGTGCCCCAGGGAAGTGTGGTAGGTCCGCTGTTGTTTTCTATCTACATAAAAGATCTTTTGGGTAGGGTGGGTAGCAATGTGCGGCTGTTTGCTGATGATGCTGTGGTGTGCGGGAAGGTGTCGTCGCTGAGTGACCGTAGGAGGATACAAGATGACTTGGACAGGATTTGTGCTTGGTGTAAAGAATGGCAGCTAACTCTAAATATAGATAAATGTAAATTAATGCAGATGAATAGGAAAAAGAATCCTGTAATGTTTTAATACTCCATTAGTAGTGTGGCGCTTGACACAGTCATGTCGATTAAATATCTGGGCGTAACACTGCAGAGCGATACGAAGTGGGACAAGCATGTAATGGCAGTTGTGGGGAAGGCGGATAGTCGTCTTCGATTCATTGGTAGAATTTTGGGAAGATGTGGTTCATCTGCAAAGGAGACCACTTATAAAACACTAATACGACCTATTCTTGAGTACTGCTCGAGCGTTTGGGATCCCTATCAGGTCGGATTAAGGGAGGACATAGAAGCAATTCAGAGGCGGGCTGCTAGATTTGTTCCTGGTAGGTTTGATTATCACGTGAGTGTTACGGAAATGCTTCAGGAACTCGGGTGGGAGTCTCTTTTCGTGAATCGCTACTGAGGAAATTTAGAGAACCAGCATTTGAGGCTGACTGCAGTACAATTTTACTGCAGCCAACTTACATTTCGCGGAAAGACCACAAAGATAAGATAAGAGAGATTAGGGCTCGTACAGAGGCATATAGGCAGTCATTTTTCCCTCGTTCTGTTTGGGAGTGGAAAAGGGAGAGAAGATGCTAGTTGTGGTTCGAGGTACCCTCCGCCATGCACCGTATGGTGGATTGCGGCGTATGTACGTAAATGTAGATGTAGATGCACATATCCCTTGACACGTGAGCCATAGTTTTTCCTCAAAATTATTCCAACTCCTCCCATGCCTGGCCCACCTTGGTCAGCTCCGGTGTGAATGACTCTTTATTCTCCAGACCAGAAATCACCTGGTTGTGGCCATCTCATCTCCGATACGCCTAGGATCTTTCCATTCTTTCCGATCTTTCCACTTCAAGTTTTACATTTCCTAGCTTGCTACACAGAAGCAGTGTTCTCATTCCAGGTGGCTATGTTAAAATTTGGATTGTTTTCCTTCACGTTGTCTGTACTTTTGCAATCCTCACCCGGAGATCCTATTGAGGGAGTATTTTATCTCCGGAAAATTTTACAGAAGATACTGACAGATTCTGCAAAACTGTTTTGTGATATCTGTGACTTCTGAATCACAGTGATTTATAACAAATACGCAACTTCTTGCTCAGCGCTAGAAGCAAGTAATGCTGAAACAGGAAGAGGTCTGGGATTGTGAGCGCCATCTGGAGGCTGCTGCAACGAATTGAGGCGTCACGTGAGGTCGTGGTATTTGTTGTGTCTCTCTTGCCTGGTACTCAACAACTAATAGTCTAAAGAAACGCAAAGCGTATCATTGTAGTTGTGGTTGGGTTGGGTTCAAAAATGGTTCAAATGGCTCTGAGCACTATGGGACTAAACATCTATGGTCATCAGTCCCCTAGAACTTAGAACTAATTAAACCTAACTAACCTAAGGACAGCACACAACACCCATCCATCACAAGGCAGAGTAAATCCCTGACCCCGCCGGGAATCGAACCCGGGAACGCTACCGCACGACCACGAAATGCGGGCGGTTGGGTTGGGGTTGGGTTGTTTGGGGGAAGAGACCAAACAGCGAGGTCATCAGTCTCAGCGGAATAGGGGAGGAAATCGGCCGTTCCCTTTCAAAGGAACCATCCCGGCATTTGCCTGGAGCGATTTAGGGAAATCACGGAAAACCTAAATCAGGATGGCCGGGCGCGGGATTGAACCATCGTCCTCCCGAATGCGAGTCCAGTGTGCTAACCACTGCGCCACCTCGCTCGGTCATTGTAGTTGTGGTACTGCATACATAACCTGTTAGCCCACGCTTCTTGTATTAGGTCAGTTTTTTTTTTTTTTTTTTTTTTTTTTTTTTTTTTTTTTTTTTTTTTTTTTGCAGTCACGCTTATGAGTTACAGACGTAAGGACAACTAATGAAAAAAAAATCCAGTTCTATGTTTTTATGTTGGTGCATTTGATAAACAGAACAGTACTTTAGGGCACAGATGCACCAGTGTACTAACTTTGTTCGTAATATTCCATAAAGAAATAGTTACCTAATGACTGAGAATACATATCTTCTTTGTCTCAGCTTTTTGTTTCTGTCTCCATTTTTAAAGGTATCAGCTGTTAAACTTAGAGTTTCTGGAAGTTATGTCTGGCGACTCGAATAGTCGAGTTAGTAAATCTGAGTGTGTGGATAGTGAGTCATACGTGGGTAGGCCAGTCCGTACTGTAAAAGACCTCCCAGGTTCCAGTCTACATCTACATCTACATCGACACTCCGCAAACCACGGTACGGTGCGTGGTTCAGGGTACCCTGTACTACTTCTAGTCATTTCCTTTTCTGTTCAACTCGAAAGTATAAAGAGAGGGAAAAATAACGGCTCCGTGTGAGCGCTAATTTCTCGAATGTTATCTTCGTGGTTCTTACGCGCAGTGCATGTTGGCGGCAGTAGGATCGTTCGATAGTCAGCTTGAAATGCCGGTTCTCTCAATTTTCTCAATAGCGTTTCTCGAAAAGAACGTCGCCATCTGTCCATGGATTCCCAGTTGAGTTCCCGTAGCATCCCCGAAACACGTGTTGTTCGACCCTACCGGTAACAAATGTAGCATCCCGCCTCTGAATTGCGCCGATGTCTTCCTTCGATCCGACCTGGCGCGGATCCGAACCACTCGAGTAGTATTGAAGAATACGTCGCATCAGCGTCCTGTATGCGATCTCCTTTGAAGGTGAACCACACTTTCCTAAAATTCTCGCAATAAACCGAAATCGACCATTCGCCTTCGCTACCACAGTCCTCACATGCTCGTTCCATTCCCGGTTCGATTCCCGGCGGAGTCAAGGATTTTCACCAGCCTCGAGACGACTGGGTGTTTGTGTTGTGTTGTCATCATTTCATCATCATTCATGAAAGTGGCGAGACCCGGTTCGATTCCCGGCGGAGTCAAGGATTTTCACCAGCCTCGAGACGACTGGGTGTTTGTGTTGTGTTGTCATCATTTCATCATCATTCATGAAAGTGGCGAGACTGGACTGAGCAAAGGTTGGGAATTTGTACGGCTGCTGATAACCGTGCAGTAGAGCGACCTCCCCCCCCCCCCCCCAAAAAAAAAAAAAAACCAAACATCATCATCAACGTTACGTCCAGATATTTAAAAGACTTGATGAGTCAAACAGGACACTAGCAATACTGTATCCGAACATTTATAGGTTTGTTCTTCTTACTCATCCGCACTGACTTACAATTTTCCAAATGTAAAGCTACCTGTCATTCAGCACACCAACTGGAAATTTTGTCGAAGTCGTCTTGTATCTTCCTACAGTCTGACTTTTGTTGTAATACCCTCGGAAGTCTGAAAATAGCACGTACTCCGCTGCAGGGAGAAAATACATTCATCTTCTTTCTGCATGAGTTAGGCATTAGCTTCTTAGCCCTCTTAGTTGAAATTATTGATCTTTCCACATTTTTATCGATCTTCGTAAAGATCTTCTTCTCGTCGGGTAATAAGTCATCATTTGTGTGAAATGACCCAGTTGTTTCAGTATTCCTTAATCTGCTCATTTAGGCCAGTCACTCCTAGTTTCTCCCTCATGTCAGTATTCTCCTACTGCTGGATAGTGTGTACCCAGCTACTCTTCTCGGAATTCGCATCTCCGATGCTGGTATGCAAATAACATCGAATTTTTATTCACCTTACTTCAAGAAAATGAAGTAGATATAGTTTCAATAACAAAAAGAAAATACATTCTGGAACCCTTAAGGAGAGATTCCGTCCAAAAAATTTAATTCTTCTTCTACTTTACCGATATCAGCCTAATATTAGTCATGTCTATCACGTACAGATTTTGCAAATACCCAAAATTTGAAGCCCAGTACTTCACTAGATTTTGAAATTTAAATATTATTGTAATAGTATTTTTGAAAACCAACTTTTCATACTCAGACCTTAATTTTTCTTTCGAAATTTTTTAGAAACATTCGCAAGACGTTGTTCAACACCTGTAAGCATTCGTTTTATGAGAAATGTTATTTACACACTTTCAGTATTTTTTCAAGCTTCAGACATACATTTTCTGTAACTGTCGATACGTAAATGTGATAATAAAATAGACACGGTTTCGTAATGTTAATGCATAAAAGCGGGGAAATACCGCAAGAGTACTTCCTGCAAAAATTTCATTCAATATTTTAGGATACGATAGTTGGCTCTGAACTCGGAAAAATAAAGTTACGAGGAAAGGGATTTTCAAATTTTATTAAAAATGAACTGTGGTATAAGACACAAAAAACGACTAAATTTAAGCAGCACCTTCTTGGTCCTGTAAGGTTTCTTCTTTTTGTTATTTCAAGACCACGATAGCCTTTTTCTTGAAGTTTTCCTTCTCCAGGCTGGATCTTGTTGACTGCCCGATCCCTCGTTGATCTCTAGATACGGAGATCTTCTTCTTGTAGGGTGATAAAGGAGTGCTGGGATTCCTGCTTTCTCCAGTTTTCAAACTTACTTGGACCAGTTAACGCACTGCAAACTTCCATTTGCACAATGTGTGGTGCCATAACTGTATCTTGGCACTAGTGCATCAGATGCAAATCTCTGATAGACACTTACTATTCTGACCACTTTGGCAGCTGTTTGTCTACCACGGCCCCCGTGCAGTCCATATTTCATTTTTTTTTCTTAAACGTAGTTGTAATTCACATACAGCCAGATTGTTTTGGGATCTGAGACTGCACATTCCAAAGATGTGAACTATCCATTAGTTCTTTTGTAATTGAAGTTTTAGGGTGGAGTCTCCTCTTGAGGTTGGTTAGTTACCGCTCCCCACTATTCCTGTCGCTTGCTAGCGGTTCCCTTCATTTCGGGGTTACTACTGCACTCCACATGACACACGATCAGCCCTTGCGGTCCTTTCATCTGTTGCTTTCAGCGACGACACGTAACGCAATATGTACAGAATCATCCTATCTCTTCATTCCATTATGTCCTTTATTAACCATTTTTACCGATAACTCATTGCAGAGCTGTCGAGACTAGCAGTCCAGTGGTACTAAAAGGAGTGGTGAAGAGGCTGGAAACAGACAGGTCGCTCGATCGAGTCCCAGTCACACCACGGAAATTATCAGTTTGCCTTCAAACTAAGCTTTACATCTCAACGATGTAAGGGGTCGCCACGAACGGCACGTGTTTCAACAAGTGGTTCAAATGGCTCTGAGCACTATGGGCGACTAGAACTCTCACTAGCTAACTACTCAGGCTGGGCTGGCATCTGCATTTATGTTCAAGCACGCATTTCTCGTGGTATTTTCATATTTTTGCCCACTCTCTGTAGATTCCTCGTCACTGATTGCCTCTATCTCCGGCTCACTTGTTCGTTCCGTGCTTCAGTTTGTAGTGAGCAACAAACAGTAGGAGGCAGCTCACTCTTAGCTGTGCGCACAATACTCTCAACGTTCTCAGTTCACTTATTCATTGGAAATACGAGTGGTAAGTAATTTATAGACTATGATTTGAACGGAACTATATGCTAGTTAGGTATGAGGGGACTTGAAAAAGTAAATTACTCGTGTCGTCAACCATTAAGATTATTGCGGAAGAAGAGTGCCCCAATGCAAGAAGAGAGAGCGTTCCAAGGGGTTCCTGCACATGCAGTTCTGCGACGATACGGATAAACTGTGTTCCACATTGTGAGAGTGAAGTAGCGCAGCAACTGGAAACGCACTCAAAAGCGAAAGTACGCGGGCCAGTATGATTCTTGTGGGAGAGACACCTAAATTGAAAACAGAAATACTGTGGAATTCTGATGGTGTGTTTAAGAAATGCAATGTCGCATTCCGCCGTAGTGAAATGATGCCAACAATTTGTCCAAAGCCATGAATGTTGTTGATGGAGAAGGAAGTCGTCGATCTCGGCCACAGACGAGAACGTCCAGGCAGTCGCCGAACTGATTCGCAGCATGGCTTCGTGATCAGGAAGCAGACTTCTCCTCGTCGAGGAACTGGACGATTGGTAGAAAAAAAGTTCAAATGGCTCTGAGCACTATGGGACTTAACTTCTGAGGTCATCAGTCCCCTATAACTTATAACTACTTAAACCTAACTAACCTAAGGAGATAACACACATAAATGCCCGAGGCAGGATTCGAACCTGCGACCGTAGCGGTCACGCGGTTCCGGACTGAAGCGCTTAGAACCGCTCGGCCACGGCGGCCGGCAGGACGTGTTTTGAATTCCACTTTAAACTGTAGATCCCCCTTCCCTCGTTGGATAACTGCGTTAGGGAAATGCTAGACGCTGAAGTGGGGCCCAGTTGAAATACACCGGTGACTAAAATTAAAGCAACAAACCACCGTTTTCCCTTCTTGCATCCAATTCACGATGTATTCATACAAACTGTCAACAGATGTCGTTGCGGTCGCGTCCTGCACGGAAGATGGCATTCCGGTCAACGGACAACCACGCCGATGATGACATCAGGGCACCTACAAAACGAGTGTTTGCCGGGTAGTTCCACATCCATAGTCGCTGTGTGCTCAGTGACAGACGGTGCAGTATGGCCCTGCAATGGAGGGCCATCAGAAGAATGGAAGCAGGACGGTCGCAGACTGAGGCAACCCGATGACGTAATGTGAATCGTTCTGTTCTTCTCCGATGTGGCGACAGATTATAGATATAGAAAATTTATCATGACGGTTAGGGTGGGGCCGATCACGTGTAACATCAGAGAGAAAGAACCGTTATTTGGCTGTAAAGGCACGACGATACCGCCTCAGTACTACACGGCAACTGGCATCATACCTCGCAGCATCCACTGGGTGTGTTGCAGCGAGGCAAACGGTGCACAGAAGGCTTCGGCAGAGTTGCTTTTATTACCGGAGACCAGCTGTGCGAGTACTTATGATGTGCCTTCACAGAAGAGAACGTCTAGAGTGTGTAAGTAGCTTTTTATTGGTAACGCCACGTAGCGCTCTGTATGAAAATCACTGGCTGTGCTGTGTGCAGTCTGTGGCTGGTTTGCATTGTTGTTGGCTGTTGTAGTTTTGGGCTGTTGGCTGTTAACAGCGCGTAGCGTTGCGCAGTTGGAGGTGAGCCGCCAGCAGTGGTGGATGTGGGGAAGTGAGATGGAGGAATTTTGAGAGCGGATGATCTGGAGGTGTGTCCATCCGGAACAATACATTTGTAAGAATGGATGTCATGAACTGCTATGTACACTCCTGGAAATTGAAATAAGAACACCGTGAATTCATTGTCCCAGGAAGGGGAAACTTTATTGACACATTCCTGGGGTCAGATACATCACATGATCACACTGACAGAACCACAGGCACATAGACACAGGCAACAGAGCATGCACAATGTCGGCACTAGTACAGTGTATATCCACCTTTCGCAGCAATGCAGACTGCTATTCTCCCATGGAGACGATCGTAGAGATACTGGATGTAGTCCTGTGGAACGGCTTGCCATGCCATTTCCACCTGGCGCCTCAGTTGGACCAGCGTTCGTGCTGGACGTGCAGACCGCGTGAGACGACGCTTCATCCAGTCCCAAACATGCTCAATAGCGGACAGATCCGGAGATCTTGCTGGCCAGGGTAGTTGACTTACACCTTCTAGAGCACGTTGGGTGGCACGGGATACATGCGGACGTGCATTGTCCTGTTGGAACAGCAAATTCCCTTGCCGGTCTAGGAATGTTAGAACGATGGGTTCTATGACGGTTTGGATGTACCGTGCACTATTCAGTGCCCCTCGACGATCACCAGAGGTGTACGGCCAGTGTAGGAGATCGCTCCCCACACCATGATGCCGGGTGTTGGCCCTGTGTGCCTCGGTTGTATCAGTCTTGATTGTGGCGCTCACCTGCACGGCGCCAAACACGCATACGACCATCATTGGCACCAAGGCAGAAGCGACTCTCATCGCTGAAGACGACACGTCTCCATTCGTCCCTCCATTCACGCCTGTCGCGACACCACTGGAGGCGGGCTGCACGATGTTGGGGCGTGAGCGGAAGACGGCCTAACGGTGTGCGGGACCGTAGCCCAGCTCCATGGAGACGGTTGCGAATGGTCCTCGCCGATACCCCAGGAGCAACAGTGTCCCTAATTTGCAGGGAAGTGGCGGCGCGGTCCCCTACGGCACTGCGTAGGATCCTACGGTCTTGGCGTGCATCCGTGCGTCGCTGCGGTCCGGTCCTAGGTCGACGGGCACGAGCACCTTCCGCCGACCACTGGCGACAACATCGATGTACTGTGGAGACCTCACGCCCCACGTGTTGAGCAATTCGGCGGTACGTCCACCCGGCCTCCCGCATGCCCACTATACGCCCTCGCTCAAAGTCCGTCAACTGCACATACGGTTCACGTCCACGCTGTGTCGCAGCATGCTACCAGTGTTAAAGACTGCGATGGAGCTCCGTATGCCACGGCAAACTGGCTGACACTGACGGCGGCGGTGCACAAATGCTGCGCAGCTAGCGCCATTCGACGGCCAACACCGCGGTTCCTGGTGTGTCCGCTGTGCCGTGTGTGTGATCATTGCTTGTACAGCCCTCTCGCAGTGTCCGGAGCAAGTATGGTGGGTCTGACACACCGGTGTCAATGTGTTATTTTTTCCATTTCCAGGAGTGTATTTATATTATGACTTTTGAACACTATTAAAGTAAAAACATTGTTGTTCTCTATTAAAATCTTTCATTTGGTAACTATGTCTATCAGTAGTTAGTCCCTTCAGTAGTTTGAATCTTTTATTTAGCCGGCAGTAGTGGCGCTCGCTGTATTGCAGTAGTTCGAGTAACGAAGATTTTTGTAAGTGATTTGTGAAAGGTATAGGTTAATGTTAGTTAAGGCCATTCTCTTGTAGGGATTATCGAAAGTCAGATTGCGTTGCGCTAAAGATATTTTGTGTCAGTTTAGTGTTGATCAGAATAGGTAAAGAGCGAAATGTCTGAGTACGTTCAGTTCTGCTCAGCTGTTTGACAATCAAATAACGTAAGAGATTTATCAGCACTGTAATTCGATAATTTTTCTAAGGGGACGTTTAAAGTGGAGCCGTCAACATCGAACAGGCCCATGTTCTTTACACATGTGAGTCGCAATTTGGTCTGGACAGTGATTCGCATCTGGAGAAAAAGTGAAACACGATTTCGGGACTCAAACGTTGTTGGAGACCGATATCGAGGAGGATCCGGAATGGTATCGGCAGGAATTTTGCTGACCACTCAAACACCTCTTCATGAATTTGTACTCTTAAATCGGCAAGGTTTGACTGCTGCCAGGATTCGTGACGAGATCTCATATGCAGTTGCTGCGAGGTGCTGTGTTCCCGGACTTCGTATTGCTGGACGATAATGCTCGACGTCAAAGATCACGTGAGGTTGATGTTTTCTTGGAAACGGAAGATATTGCACGCATGGCGTCACCTGCTCGCTCCCCCGATTGAATCCCATCGAGCACGTCTGGGATGCACGAAGGACACCTGTTGCATCACATAATCATCCACGAACCACTCTCCAAGACTTGCGAACCGCTCTGTAGTGCCGGCCGTTGTGAACCGAGCGGTTCGAGGCGCTTCAGTCCGGACTGCTACGGTCGCAGGTTCGAATCCTACCTCGGGCATGGATGTGTGTGATGTCCTTAGCTTATTTAGTTTTAAGTAGTTCTAAGTTCTAGGGGACTGATGACCATAGATGTTAAGTCCCATAGTGCTCAGAGCCATTTGAACCATTTTGAGCGCTGCAGAAAGAATGGCTGTTATTGCCTCAACATGAGGTTGATGGCATCATTCAGAGCATGCCCCGTCGTTGTCACGTCTGTACCGCTGCCAGAGGTGGTCAGATCCCGGTTGGTAGGGCATGTTCTGAGGCATCAAGGGGTCACAAATTTAGCATTGGAGGGCAGCGTGGAGGCTAAAAATCGTAGAGGGAGACCAACAGATGAATACACTAAACAGATTCAGAAGGATGTAGGCTGCAGTAGGTACTGGGAGATGAAGCAGCTTGCACAGGATAGAGTAGCATGGAGAGCTACATCAAACCAGTCTCAGGACTGAAAACCACAACTGCATACGATAGTACTTTCGTTAATAAGCGTACAAAGTCAAATGCCTTTCGAAAATAATTACTGCATATACCTTGCTCCGTGGCTTTCAGGATGTCTTGTGAGAGATTTCGCGTGATACTTTCGGAACCGATGATTGCCATGGAGATATATATATTTCTCCCTCATTATCTGAGCAGATACTTTTTGTGTAGCAGCGATTTTATTTGGGTTCCAGCATAAACTTGCGAACAGTTCTGTAGAGCCGGCCGTGGTGACCGAGCGGTTCTAGACGCTTCAGTCCGGACTGCTACGGTCGCAGGTTCGAATCCTGCCTCGGGCATGGATGTCTGTGATGCCCTTAGCTTATTTAGGTTTAAGTAGTTCTAAGTTCTAGGGGACTGATGACCATAGATGTTAAGTCCCATAGTGCTCAGAGCCATTTGAACCATTTTGAGTGCTGCAGAAAGAATGACTGTTATTGCCTCAACATGAGGTTGATGGCATCATTCAGAGCATGCCCCGTCGTTGTCACGTCTGTACCGCTGCCAGAGGTGGTCAGATCCCATACTGAGCGCATTAACCGGTTGTCGGAATGTGTGTGTATCTCCCCTAAGTTGGAAAAAAACGAAGGACAGTTTGGTCTAGCGTTATGAATGTTGTGGTTGTTTACATTCTGTGTTGTTTATATTGTTTCTACTTTACTATCACATGTTTATACTGTTTTGTGGCAGAATAAACGCAACCCTACAAAATTTCGGTTTGTTGCTTTACTTTTTGACACCAGTGTACATGCACCAGGCCATTGAGCCACACGCATATTATCACAGGGTTTTTTCGTTCCTTATGCAGGCAATCGTATCCTGAATAATTTCCTTAACACCAAATTTGAACGTCTCCTAACCGTTTCATTTCTGTTGCTCCTATTGTCCACCTTTCGACTCGACCGATGCATTTATGCGCGTTCCCGGCAGCCCGATTTACCAAAGTTCAGTCAGCACACGCTAGTCTCTACTGTCTGCCAACCAGAATGCGTGTCACCAGGCCGGGGGTTCAGGTGCCTTGTTCCCTCGAAATGTATGCTCATTACGACTTTTTTCACACGATCAAATATTACTCTGACGTCCGATGTGTGTTTTATAGATGGATGCCTCTTCAGTAGCTTGCTGTAGGTGGCAGCTTTACATGGAGGTGAGTGATAATCATGATAAAAACATTCAAGAAGCTCTTCCGGAAGTTCTGTTAATACTTCAGTGTTGGTTTTCTTTACTGGTGAAGGTTCGTAGTCAGCAGAACTGTTGGCTTCTCTTTGGGGAGTACTGTTTCCACCATTGCCACTAACGCTACAATCTTGAATACTATTAATCGCGTTGTCGTCTGTAAAATCGTTTTCTTCGTCCACTGTCCTACCCAATGTAACTTCAGTTGAGCAGTCAAATTACTGTTCATGTTTCTGAATTACTAGTCCAGCAAAAACATTGTGAAAGTGTCACCATTCCTACACCGTCTTCCGTTGGATGATAGCTTGTTAACATGGACGCCACAATATTTAAAACGCTCCAAACATTAGTAGTCGCGTTCATTTTTGCTGTGTATGTGTGAAAACGCTGACACAGATAGAGTAAACATGTGAACTACTTGCCTGACCGGATAAGCCCCGTCCTCTAACACAGCGAACACTGTCGAGTACAAACCAAGAGCAACACATCACATGTTGTCGCAGGCGTGGTTAAAAATGTGAGATGGATCTGTGTACAAACATTTAAAGACGAATTCCTGTTCGAGCTGAGAGACTTCCCTTGTAAGATCAACCCCCGTCGAAAGGCAGCCGTTAGAAAATATAAGATGAACATCAACACAAGCAAAACGAGGATAATGGAATGTAGTCGAATTAAGTCGGTTGATGCTGAGGGAATTAGATTAGGAAATGACACACTTACAGTAGTAAAGGAGTTTTGCTATTTGGGGAGCAAAGTAACTGATGATGGTCGAAGTAGAGAGGATATAAAATGTAGACTGGCAATGGCAAGGAAAGCGTTTCTGAAGAAGAGAAATTTGTTAACATCGAATATAGATTTAAGTGTCAGGAAGCCATTTCTGAAAGTATTTGTATGGAGTGTAGCCATTTATGGAAGTGAAACATGGACGATAAATAGTTTGGACAAGAAGGGAATAGAAGCTTTCGAAATGTGGTGCTACAGAAGAATGCTGAAGATTAGATGGGTAGATCACATAACTAATGAGGAAGTATTGAATAGGATTGGGGAGAAGAGAAGTTTATGGCACAACTTGACCAGAAGAAGGGATCGGTTGGTAGGACATGTTCTGAGGCATCAAGGGATCACAAATTTAGCATTGGAGGGCAGCGTAGAGGGAAAAAATCGTAGAGGGAGACCAAGAGATGACTACACTAAGCAGATTCAGAAGGATGTAGGTTGCAGTAGGTACTGGGAGATGAAGAAGCTTGCACAGGATAGAGTAGCATGGAGAGCTGCATCAAACCAGTCTCAGGACTGAAGACCACAACAACAACAACAACAACAACAACTAAGCCATATTCTGCCCCCTGGCCTCCAACGAAAGGTAGCCCTTCTGCGTGAGTTTAAATGCGTACAAGACAAGCCGCAACTCTCTACACATCAATACACGGTTATCCTAGAAAGAGGCCAACTTCATTCAAGGAAACCATTAAAAAAAGAAAAGAAGCTATGGAAATGAACACATCTCAGATCAACCTAATCGACTCATTAGAAATGAGACTGGGCAAAGCCTTGACATCCAGACTGTCAAAACATGCCCTGCAGTAGAAAAAGAAAATCCTGTCTTCCATCACTCGCGCAGAACATGGACAATGAGCAACAGAATACGCGCCAATCATTGCAGAAACGCAGACACTATCCCTAGGCGCGGTAAAGACTCCACTCCAAAATGCGATTGCAGGACAGCCAGGCAAACCGTTCGCCGCATTGTTACGGAGGCTTACTTTAGAGCCGGCCGGTTCTAGACGCTTCACTCTGGAACCGCGCGATAGCTACGGTCGCAGGTTCGAATCCTGCCTCGGGCATGGATGTGTGTGATGTCCTTAGGTTGGTTAGGTTTAAGTAGTTCTCAGTTCTAGGGGACTAATGACCTCAGATATTAAGTCCCATAGTGCTCAGAGCCATTTTTGAGCTTACCGTAGAATTTCGACGATTTCCTGATGGCAACCACCGGCGCATGTGATATTTAAATGTCTGCCTGTAAACTACACGTGTTACTGTTCATATTTCGTTTAATATTGCGCTTAAAAGTTATTTGATAAATAAATAAATCTAATAATACTGATTTGTAACTACTCGAAAAATTAATTTGTAGAAATGTCTTTGGTCTCTTCCATCATCACTCTTATTTCCAGGTGTTCAATACTGGATTAGATTGCGCAGTAGTGGGAAAGAGTAGTATTTGGTTCGGAATGTTCATGGGACTATCTCATCAATAGGCGCAGATTCAGTGATTTTGTACTGAAACAGGAGATACTCAGTTATTAAAACGGTTGGCACCGGGGACGTGCAAAATGAAAAACGCTTTGATAGGATATACGGTGCGCAACAATTCGTACTACGCATTCAACTGCGATCCAATCATTGACTCGTGAGAGTTATATGTTTGCCATCGTCCTGTGGTCTTTGGAAGTTCCATGAATTCACGAACTTCTACGTGAGGATTTAAAAGTCGTGCCACCGCTTAACACTTTAGTACAGCCATACTCTGCAAATCGCTGTCAAGTGCATTATTTGGGCTTCTTTGCGTTCTTGACACGTATAGGAATGACTGTAAATTCCTCTGTGCACTTTGTAATTCATATGATCTCAGAATCACAGCAGGAGCGATACGTAGTGGGTTGTGGTGTATTCTTAAAGCAATCATTTGAAGACGATTCTTCTAACTTTTTAAAGTAGATTTTCTCTTCTGGTGTCTGCCAATTCACTTTCGAAGCCATTTCGCCACAAGTGATTAGCAGGCAATCTCTTTGTAGACTGCATTTCCCTTGTATTCTACCAGAAGACTGGCACCTGCTTTGCCTACGAGAGAGCTTATGAGATCGTTACACTCCATACACCTAAAGAGCTTTACGTCTATATACAGCGTAGTTGACACACGTAGTGAAATTAGGTAACAAGAAACAATGCTGTTATCAGTACGTCGTTGGGCACTGTTGGTGGTGAAAAATCTGACTGGTCACGTGGAGACAGAAGAAAGCAAACGCCCATAGCAGCGAGTGTGTCAAGGGGAGTAACGTACACTAACAAGTGAAAGTGTTGTGCGTCTCTCTCTTCTCTTAGCTCTCGGTTGCGTAACCGAAGAGAACTGCCTCCGACGAAAATACCGGAACGGATTTGTCCAGCTTTCCGTGGGCTCCCGAAAGAAACATTTTTTTCTGACCAGGAGGAGGAGGCAGCTGCACAGCCAGCAACAGGGGATCCGAGCTTCCGACCTATTTACTCGGAAATTCTTACAAAACGCCGGGTCGACCGAAGACGGCGCGTACGCACACCGACAGAAAACACGTGTTCGGGCCTCCTTTGTCTGCAGGCTCGGTAATTTTAGCACCGGCCCTAGCGCCCCCTCTGTCGGTTCCTCGGCTCCCCTTCCTCGCCCCTCCCACAGCCGGTCCTCGCTCACGCAGTGCCGCCCATAAGCGAGTCCAGCGGCCCGCAGCAATGGAGGGGGCAGGTGCCGGCGCGGTGCATTGCGCGTGCGCGAGTTGGGTCACGTGGCAGCGGCCTTCCGCCAATGGCGAGGCGCGCTTCGAATTTGCCGCCGCGGCGCTACTGTAGCACATGCTGCGCAGCCGGCCGGGCCGCGACGGGACAGTCGCATTGCGTCGCCACCGCAGGGTAGGGGCGCACTCAACTCCTACGTTCATTCGACCTCGCACGCTGTCGACACACAGACGGGCGACCGGTGCACCTACAGGAGAGACACGACACGCGGTGCGCCAGAGCATTTATATTTTTGTACAGGAGAGTGACAGGCAATCGGACTGGAAGTGCTGTATATTTTTTTGTTCTCTCGCTGCCGAGCGAGCGATTTTGTTTGTACGTGCATGTCATCGAAATAAGGGGTGAGCACCCCCGTGCTTTGAGAGGAGGGCCACTGTCGAACTCCCCTCGCGACCGAGCAGCAGTGTGTCGCCGGACGCCGAACGAGCTCTTCCCGACGACGCCCTCGTTACCCGGTCGGCAGCTGCAGTAGTGTGCGGCGATGCCGGCTAGCCTCTTCTCGGACATGGAAGGCGGCCGGGGTGCCGGCGGCGCGGGCGGCCTCGAGGACCAGCGGGCGCTGCAGCTGGCCTTCGAGCTGTCGATGCTGGGCTTCACGACGGACGTGTCGCCGCCGCCCGGAGTGGTGGGCGGCCCTGCGGGGGCAGGGCCCGGCGGGGGCGGCGCCGCCCCCGACACCTCGACGACGGCGGCGGCCGTGGCCGCAGCAGCCGCCGCCGCCGCTGCCGCCGCCGCCGACGCGGCGCACCACCATCTGCTGGCGCCGCCGCCGCCCGCCGCCGCCTTCCCCGACGACGCCCGCTGCCCGCCGGGCAAGAAGTCGCAGAACATGACGGAGTGCGTGCCCGTGCCCAGCTCGGAGCACGTCGCCGAAATTGTTGGCAGACAAGGTAGGCCACCGCCCTGCTCCTAACTTCTCTATTACCATGGTAAATCCGAAGCAAGATGGCATTCAGACTGAGGGAATGATCTTCCTTGACGTAGACCTGCTGTAGCGTCCGTACACGAGTTCTAGCTCAACCGGTAGGAAGGTATATTTTCCGCTCAGTTCTTTCATCTCGATTCCGCCTAGATCTGCTCTATGTCCATTGTTGCTGGCTAGTTTCCACTAAGTTGACGGATATCGCTCAACTTCCGCGGTTGTTACTAGTGTTAGTGGTATAACATGAACTGCCGATTACTTTTCGAATGAGCAGTTTTTGTTTATATCTACCCGTTACTGCCTGGTGCATAAGTGCATTACAACTCTTTCATGAGTGGAGGGGTATTTCGCAGTAGTGAGATGAGTCTTTAAAGTTGTCCATTAGTCAGCACGTAGTTTGGATGTAATACTTTCGAGCGTATCATTTGAGTTACAATTTGGTCAAAAGTAGCGAACGAACTATTTATTTCCGTTGCAGTTGTTTGTAGCTAAGTAGACCTCTTTTATACCGACAGTGACTTCAACACTTGTATCATTGATGTTGCCTTTTCACCCAGCATACAACACTGTGCTTGCCAGCTATTAGGTCAGAGTTGATTCGAGTAATTCGATGTTTCAACGAAAGACTTGCCCAATCCACTGTAGTTTACATTGGGGTAGCGAAGCCTTTAGACTGGGCCGATCAGTATTGTGCAGTGCGCTGAAAGACTTTTCCACGATTGTTCCTTTCGATGATAAAAAGGTTGGTTTTTCACGTCAGTTTGGAAGTAGTCTTTATGAAATTTCGCGTTGCCTCTATATGAATCGTCGTTTTTCACATGATACGAATGTACAGGAAGTTTTTTTTTTTTTCAGATAGTAACATATACGTTCAGGGACGATATGTGTCATGGAGATGTTACGTTGACAACTTTGGGCTTAGCGGGGTGTAGTTTGACTGCAGTCAGAAAAAGCTGTCCTATGCAAGCCTTTTGCATTAGTCCTCACAATTTCACCTTACCGCGACACTTAAGGTGGTCCATAGCTTCATGCTAAATACGTAAGTTGGGATGACAATATTACTACTTTGGTCACGAAAGAGGAAGCGATGTCGTTTTAATGTGGTTAAAGGAGGATTTTAATGGAACCCCTCGTATACTTAGCTAATTGAAATTTTTTCCGCTGTTGCCTTGTTTCGTCAAGAAAACTAAGCACAGTGTCTGTTTATATTGATAACACGTTACCAAAATCATTTTTCCGTTCCCTTCTGACTGTTCAGAATGTTTTTCTTGACGGTGGCGCGAATGGATGTTATTTTGCCAGGAGTACCGCGCATTGCGAGTTGCACTCTCTTTAACATCGAAGCTTCTTGGAAATAAGAGCTCGTACGGAAAGATACAGGTGTTCGTTCCTTCCGCGCGCTATACGATATTGGAATAATAGAGAAGTGTGAAGGTGGTTCGATGAACCCTCTGCCAGGTACTTCAATGTGATTCGCAGAGTATGTGAATGTAGATTTTGTCTTTTCGCTCATTGTTGGCTTCTATGTTATGGAACACTCTTCAATTCAGGTGCCGGGTCGTGTTTGAGGTTGCTTACCACGCTGCCGCTTCGAAAATATGCTTGTTACGGATCCTTATAGGTACAAACGCCCACAGATTTGTGACACTTAAAACGTTTTGGTCGAGTTTTCATTATCGAAAATCGGTTAAGCCTCAGGCCGCTCGAATAGTTCGAATGCTAGAGCACTTCATCACAAGGGACGCTCAGGTAGGCTTGATGAGCTTGCAGTGACAGTCTGGTATCAGCTGTTGATGAGGACCTCGGTGTAGGTTAAGCCGCGTGGCGCCGGCGACCACGTGGTCGCGCGGCCAGCTCCGTCTGCTGCGTTCTCCTCTCCCTACCTAGCTTCCCCGCCGTCCGCTCAGACGCCGACCTTGGAAGCGTTCAGCCAACTTTCTCTGTTCCGCTCTCGTCCGGTGCAGCGGGCCAGCCGCCACGGCCGCCACACGAGACCAGAGACACATTGCGTAACAAAAGCAGTCATCGCCGCCGCCGTCTGCTCGCTGCCTCGCCGCGGTAGGTCCCCTGTTCGCGTCCCGGTGACCTGTTCTCTTTTTTCAATTGTCGAACGTTCTGGGTAGGGACTGGCGTATTCGCCGAGGCAGTGAAATCGACAACGCTATTCGCTTCAAAAACGATGGGCTCGTAATTGTTAGACGTAGTTGGAGGCCACACGATTCTTCGTGTCATGACAGTCACGTAATGTCATATTTCTAAACTCGGTCGCAGCTAGCGGTGCCGTCGGCCGACCTTGCGCTCCATTGAGCGCAATGAACAACTTCCTTATTTTCAGCGAAACTCGCAAGCGATAGGAGGCAACCGCTGTATGCTGGTAAAACTCTGCGATGGCCCCAATAAAACATCTCGTTCGATACTCGAGCTCTGCCTTGGGCTTCTGAAGCCTCGAAGTAATCAAGAGTTCTTTGAAACGATAGAAACTGGCAGCACTGAATATTGTTCCGGCTGCGTAACCATTCACAAGTAGAATATAAAGAGTTACGTGCCCTTGAGTGATGCAGATAGGTGACGTGTCTGTAAGCCAAGCATGTCTATTTAACGTATTATAATCTACACTTGAGAATGGCTACGCAACCGAAACTGCATTATAATGAAAAATATAATAATGGTTTAACTTTAACAATAACAGCTACCTTGGTAGATGTAATTAGACATACGCGTGTAGCCTGCTACAGCTGAAATACACATTCATGTAGTTCTATGAAATTTGCTACCGTCTCTACCTTGTGTATTCACCCCAAGTTCAAAGTGATTGAAGTGCCATTTCTTTTTTGTCGTGGACATGGTAAGATATCCCCGATTTGTGTACAAAATTTTTCAACCGTAAGTGATCCTATATTTCTTTGCGTTGGGCCGAATGTCTTGGATAACTGATTCTAAGACTGTTCACAGCGTCAGTGCGTCTGAATTTATACGAAATAACGTAACGTGTGCTTTCCTGCTGACCTTTCAACGAACTGACAGCAGGTTCAAGCAAACTGCGCCATATCAGGACACACTCCGTTATTTTCTACGCAGTGCCATTTAGTGTGTAACACGTGAACGTAGATTGTAATCTGACGCGGGTCCCGCGAAACAGATACAACTTGTATGCAGATAATTGTTCCTTCGTGTCGTAATGTTAAAAACACGGTTATACACGTAGCATAATAATAGAATTAACTGACTTTAGGCGGCAATCGCCACAACGAAGTTAATAATTCGGTAGTGTCAGGGCCACGTGTAGTTCTCACTCGCAGCACAGCTTGAGGTCCCACGTACTCTTGACCAGTCTGTTTCCACGGCGACCCTGGCGTCGGAGGGCGGCTGGCACCCGTTGTCAGACAACAAAGGAGCAGATGGCCGGAAGAGCGGGCCTGCTAGCAGGCACACACGATACCCGAGCTGGCCGGCGTTGTTCGGTTAGGCCCGCCGAGCGACCCCCGAACAAAGCAGCAGATGTTCCGACCTCCGGGCGCTCCTTTTTCCCTTTTTCGTCTTCCTATTCCTTGTGCCCCTTATGTAGGACCTTCTCTTCCTGTCGTCCCGCGCTCCGCGCCAGGTTCTTTGTGTGTTAGTGCCCGGTGGAGGGGGTTCCGACATCCGTTTACCGCCGCGTCGTCTCTACCGGGGTTCCTCTCGTCTCAAAGGACCTTTCAGGTCGCCGAACCAGTCGTATCAATCTCCACGTACGTCGTTAATACCAAATATACGTGGCTTAAATATATACTAAGGTGGACGTATACACTGAACGCCGGAGAAGCATTTACATGACAGTTCTACACATAAGTCAGTGTGTGGCTGGCGGTTCGTTGAACCACGTTGAGTCCCCACAATACTAGGGTAGCACTTAGGACAAATAATCACTGAAATTCCGTCAGAGTTCGAATTTTATTCCGGTGCCCATTTGCGCTAGGTAGCTGGGAATCTTCAAAATAGCGCTAGATGGATACGGTAGTGTAGGCCCTCTTGGCCACCTAGTAAGGTCATCCGAAGACCAGTATCAGTTGCAAAGCGATTTAGAAAACACTGCTGTATGGTGTGTCAGGTGGCAGTTGACGCTAAATAACAAAAAGTGTGAGGTGATCCACAGGAGTTCCAAAAGAAATCCGTTGTAATTCGATTACTCGATAAATAGTAAAATTCTCGAGGCTGTCAATTCAACTAAGTACCCGGTTGTTAAAATTACGTACAACTTCAGTTGGAAAGACCACATAGATAATATTGTGGGGAAGGCGAGCCAAAGGTTGCGTTTCATTGGGAGGACACTTAGAAGATGCAATAAGTCCACTAAAGAGGCAGCTTACACTACACTCGTTCGTCCTGTTAGAATATTGTTGCGCGGTGTGGGATCCTTACCAGGTGGGATTGACGGAGGACATCGAAAGGGTGCAAAAAAGGGCGGCTCGTTTTGTATTATCACGTAATAGGGGGGAGAGTGTGGCAGATATGATAGGCGAGTTGGGATGGAAGTCATTAAAGCAAAGAACTTTTTCGTCGCGGCGAGATCTAGTCACGAAAATTGTCACCAACTTTCTCTTCCGAATGCGAAAATATTTTGTTGAGCCCAACCTACATAGGTAGGAATGATCATCAAAATAAAATAACAGAAATCAGAGCTCGAACAGAAAGGTTTAGGTGTTGGTTTTTCCCGCTCGCTGTTCGGGAGTGGAATGGCAGAGAGATAGTAAGATTGTAGTTCGATGAACCGTCTGCCAAGCACTTAAATGTGAATTGCAGAGTAGTCATGCAGATGTAGTAGATTCGTTATCACTTTCTACCGTCTGGAACCACGCCACTGCTACGGTCGCAGGTTCGAATCTTGCCTCGGGCATGGATGTGTGTGATGTCCTTAGGTTGGTTAGGTTTTAGTAGTTCTAAGTGACTGATGACCTCAGATGTTAAGTCCAATAGTGCTCAGAGCCATTTGACCCATCACTTTCTATCAGTAAAACGCAAACTTTGATTCGCCTTCCCCAGTATATTTTTTATGTGCTGGTTCCAATTTGTTGTTAGTGATAATATCCAGGTATTTGGTTGAATGGACAGTCTTAAAGACACCTTGTCTCCATATTTTTGCAATTCGTTCTGATCTTCTGACGACTCTGTTATACAAATGACAGCATCACCTGCAAAAAATTAAACTGCTCAAATTGTTCTAAATAGTTTCTGTATATTTGAAGCGGCAGGGCCCGCAGATATCAGTTTCTCGGTGACTTCCCGTCAATTACAAACAACCTCTTGACAGGAAACCAGGAATCTAGTCGCTCAATTGGGACTATGCTCATTAAAAGTTGATTGTTAGGAAAGGCGTGAAAACCCTCCTTGGAATCTGGAAATATGATAGAAACGTCATATTCCATGACGATAACTGCCATTACACCGTGTGATTTAAGATCCAGTTTTATAACAACGAAATTTTCTGCGCCAGTACTGGTTGTGAGTTTCAGTGGAAGTATTTCGTACGTTCGAACGCAGTAGATGTTCGTTCCTAAATCCCACTGAAAATAGGTACATAAAGTGCAAGCGTACGTGACGGTCTGTAGGATTATTTGCGCTGTTAAAGTTGCTTATGACTTGCGATTTTGAGTTATGCAAGATGGTGAACGTACACACTTGCTCGTGTTTCTTTGCAGGCTTGTATAAGCAAAAATCAGTTGTGAGGCAATCTTAATTGTCCAGCGATGTTAACAAATAAATTGCAGATTGCTCGTAGAGGTTCTTGGAGAATTTTGTACGTGTATTAAATCAAAATCATTTGACGATAAGCGAAGAGCATTTCCCCATACGTTTTACTTCGAAAATTATACAAAAAATTGCCCATCTTAGACGTATCGTTATTGAAAAGTGAACGACGGCCTGACCATGTAAACGTAAACCGTTGCTTAAACACCGAATGAGGGCCGGTACACGTTTGTGGGAGCTTTGTCAAGGTTCCATTGTTGTAGAGCAAGCATGAGCTATTAAATGTGCTTGAAAACACTTTTGGACGAAAAAGGAAATGTAAGATAACTACTTATATGTCGTATAACAGGCCTGTTTGATGTCAAACTTTCTTTATGTGACATAAGGTTCAAATAAGTTTTGCGTATATCCTAACATAATTCTACAAATAACTTAAATTGGCTTAGGGATCTTTGTCGCATACTGATCCTCAGCACTTTAAATGAAGTGTCAGCATCCGTGGTGTCATGCTTAGGCGTAATCAGGCATACAAGCTTTCACTAACGTGCGTAGCCGTCTTACGGCAGACGTTCACACAATAACAATATACTACGGCAGACCCTGGACAACTCTGTACTGATGTGAAAACAAAGGCAATTAATAAATTCGCTTGTTGTTGAATAACGTCAATTTCTATGTGTAACAGTACTCGCAGATGTATTGCAGCATGTTCCCGGTAATTTTGACTAATGTAGTGAATTTAACTTGCACCACCCTTTGCACATACATGTTGCAAGATCCATTGACAGATAGTGTACAATGTTCCCTCTTCAGCATACCTTAGCCATAAACTGCGATACCACGTCAATGTAGATTCAAAATTCTGTAACTAGAGTGTAGAAGTTTCTAAGAGGTATTCTACTCCTGCCATTCTGGTGTCTTCTTTTGCGTGATTTTTGATAATAAAAAGTGATTTAACGTTTGGCTGACCCTTCAGTAATTGTAGGGACTGATATGCTCCCTGCAGCAGTTAACATGTTAATGAGACTTGAAACTTTATAAATACCTGATTGACCTTCATTTCAGATATTTACTACCTATCTTCCGGTACAGGTCTTCTATTATACATAACTCAAGCTAGTCCAGAGCTTCCTGGTGATATTTTATTTACATGTTTATTGCATAAAAACTTTCGTATGATCAGAATTACGTAGTAAAAGAATAGCTGCTGCTTTAGGGAAATCATACGCACACTCACATTACGTGTAATGCGATGCTTTGTCGTACAGTTAATTCTTTAGGCTTGGACATTTGCATTTGTTAGACGTACGAAATGTAATGTTTACCACAGGCCAAAAGAATTACTTAAGTCTTGTCAGTCCGGAGACGCGGGACACGATTTCCTCGTTTCTATCTGTAACGTAGAAATTGTTCGTCCGTGAAGAGATTCCTAGTCGGATCGTTAAATGCTCGCGGCTTTTATTTTATAATATGCAAATATCGCTGCAACAGTTCTCATTTGCTTTTGGCCGGCGTTCAGTGGATGCGCCGTTAATCTCGCACACTGAAGTCTGTTGTACAGCACTCTTCTTGTGATAAAGCCTATGCCAACAGCTTTTCGAAACTATAAAGTGCGTTTTTCGATGTTTTTCATGTCATTGCTACGAAGGGTCACCCTTCACGCATCATCTTAAAGAAAACGCCAATGTTCGAATTCTGACATTATTGCGAAACATTTACAACCTGAAAAGAATAAAATATCCTAACACATGTACCCCCATAATTACAAACCAGTGTGAAGTGCACGGAGTAGGGGAAGAATGTTTAAACATGCCTGTACGAGCTTTACTCCAGATATACGTAGAGGTTGAAGTAATTCTATATTCATCAATTAAAACTGCGAGCATCCCGTATTAGTCCTATTTGGTACGGGTCCCCATAGACTTAGGGACGCACAATTACCACGTACGCAATCTCCTTTGTAGACACGTTTTCCTACTATTCCACTAATTTTGCACCGCTTTAAAGTCCTATCATAATCGGTGAATGTTAGTGCAGTGTTTTAAGCGAATAGTTTTACAACTGTCACCGGTGAAGTCTGTTGTCAAGTGTCTGGAAGGTCATTAATATACAACACGACGAGAAGGGTCGCAACACAAGTGAAGTTCGTCGGAAACTTTCCAGATCTCATCCTGCGTATCCCTTTCCAAGAAATAGTGCAGTAAGAAATTTCGCTTGATAAGAGCAAAACGAGGATAATTGTAGTCGAATCAAGTCGGGTGATAGTGAGGAAATTAGATTAGGAAATGGTAAACAAAGTAGTTGTTTTTTGCTATTTAGGGAGCAAAATAACTGGTCGAAGTAGAGAGGATATAAAATGTAGACTGGCAATGGCAAGGAAAGCGTTTCTGAAGAGAAATTTGTCAACATTGAGTATAGATTTGTCAGGAAGTCGTTTCTGAAAGTGTTTGTATGGAGTGTAGCCATGTATGGAAGTGAAACATGGACTATAAATTGTTTAGACAAGAGAATAGAAGCTTTCGAAATGCGGTGCTACAGAATGATGCTGAAGATTAGATGGGTAGATGACATAACTAATGAGGTATTGAATAGAATAGGGAAGAAGAGAAGTTTGTGGCACAACTTGACTAGAAGAAGGGACCGGTTAGTAGGGCATGTTCTGAGGCATCAAGGGGGTCACAAATTTAGCATTGGAGGGCAGCATGGAGAGTAAAAATCGAAGAGGGAGACCAACAGATGAATACACTAAACAGATTCAGAAGGATGTAGGCTGCAGTAGGTACTGGGAGATGAAGCAGCTTGCACAGGATAGAGTAGCATGGAGAGCTACATCGAAATAGTCTCAGGACTGAAAACAACTGCGTACGATAGTACTTTCGTTAATAAGCGTACAAAGTCAAATGCCTTTCGAAAATAATTAGTGCATATACCTTGCTCCGTGGCTTTCAGGATGTCTTGTGAGAGATTTCCCGTGATACTTTCGGAACCGATGATTGCCATGGAGATATATATATATATTTCTCCCTCATTGTCTGAGCAGATACTTTTTGTGTAGCAGCGATTTTATTTGGGTTCCAGCATAAATTATTTGCAGCGTGGTGCGTGCCCGCAGTTTGCGACACGGACAGTGTGTCAGATGCAGTGGGTTAGTTTGGCTCTCGGCCGCGGAGCCGGCCGGCGCAGACAGGTCCTTTATTCCGCAGTCAAGGCCGCCGGCGAGGAGAAACCGCGTCCGTGGCGCACACGTGGGAGGAATTCTGTTAACGCAGAGAGTCGCGTGTGCGAGACTTCGTGCCCCCGGACCCGGCCGTTATCACGCAGATAGCCCACCCGCTCCCTGTGCATACTTGTTTTCGCGTGCTGCGAGGCCCTAATCTTCCCCGTTCCAGGAATCCGCCACCTGGCGGGCCCTGGACGTCGCCTCCAGCGTGCCGGCGTGTTTGGCAACAGCGCGGCGTCGATTCATTGCCTCTATCCTGTCCGCTGATAGTATTGCATCGCGCCGATCCCACTAGCTCAACTCGGCCCGTGCCTCTACTACGCTGCGCCCGCTTTCGTGCCCGCGCAGTCTTCTGCTGTGTGTCCCGTCGGCTGACATCCACAACTGCATAAGCACCTCGTACAGAATCCTACCGAGCCAGGCCGTACGTTCGGGAGAACGGATTCGGCCATCCGGATTTTGGTGTACCTTAATTACCTTAAATATTTTCCACGTTAGTTTCCTTAAATACCGGGTGTTCAAAAAGTCGGTATAAATTTGAAAATTCAATAAATAATGGAATAATGTAGATAGGTACAAATTCACACTCATGCTTGGAATGACATTGGGTTTTATCAGAACCAAAAAATACAAACGCTCAAAAAATGTCGGACAGATGGCTCTTCATCTGATCAGAATAGCAATAATAGCATACCAAAGTGAGACAAAGCAAAGATAATTCTCAATATGTTGTTGCTGTTGTCTTAGTCCTGAGACTGGTTTGATACAGCTCTCCTTGCTACTCTATCCTGCGCAAGCTTCTTCATCCCCCCATACCTACTGCAGCCTACATCCTTCTGTATCTGCTTAGTGTATTCATCTCTTGGTCTCCCTCCACGACTTTTACCCTCCACACTGCCCTCCAATACTAAATTGGTGATCGCTTGATGCTTCAGAACATGTCCTGCCAACCGATCCCTTCTTCTGGTCAAGTTGTGCCGCAAACGTCTCTTCTCCCCAATCCTATTCAATATCTCCTCATTAGTTACGTGATCTACCCATCTAATCTTCGGCGTTCTTCTGTAGCGCCGCATTTCGAAAGCATCTATTCCCTTCTTGACCAAGCTAATTATCGTCCATGTTTCACTTCCATACATGGCTACAATCCATACAAATACTTTCAGAAACGACTTCCTGACACTTAAATCTAGACTCGATGTTAACAAATCTCTTCTTCAGAAACGCCTTCCTTGCCATTGCCAGTCTACATTTTATATCCCCTCTACTTCGACCATCAGTTATTTTGCTCCCCAAATAGCAAAACTACTTTACTACTTTAAGTGTCTCATTTCCTAATCTAATTCCCTCAGCATCACCAGACTTAATTCGACTACATTCCATTACCTCGTTTAGCTTTTGTTGATGTTCATCTTATATCCTCCTCCTCAAGACACTATCCATTCCGTTCAACTGCTCTTCAAAGTCCTTTGCTGTCTCTGCCAGAATTAAAATGTCATCAGCGAACCTCAAAGTTTTTATTCCTTCTCCCTGGATTTTGATACCTACTCCGAATTTTTTTTGTTTCATTTATTGCTTGCTCAATATACAGATTGAATAACATCGGGGGTAGGCTACAACCCTGTCTCACTCCCTTCCCTTCCCTTTCATGTCCCTCGACTCTTATTACTGCCATCTGGTTTCTGTACAAATTGTAAATAGCTTTCCGCTCCCTGTATTTTACCCCTGCCACCTTTAGAATTTGAGAGTATTCCAGTCAACATTGTCAAAAGCTTTTTCTAAGTCTACAAATGCTAGGAACGTAGGTTTGCCTTTCCTTGATGTGGCTTCTAAGATAATGCTCAATATATCCACCATCATTCTTCACCAATAGCTGTAGTCGAGGAATAATGCTGTGAACAGCACTGTAAACCATGTCGTTAGTTATGGTGAGCCACTGGCGTCGGATGTTGGCTTTAAGCATCCGTAGAGTTGGCGGTCGATCACTTTACACTTAAGACTTCAGGTAACCCCAAAGCCAATAATCGCACGGACTGAGGTCTGGGGACCTGGGAGGCCAAGCAAGACGAAAGTGGCGGCTGAGCACACGATCGCCACCAAACGACGCACGCAAGAATTCTTTCACGCGTCTAGCAATATGGGGTGGAGCGCCATCCTGCATAAACATCGTACGTTCCAGCAGGTGTTTATCAGCGAGGCTGGGGATGATGCAATTCTGTAACATATCGGCGTACATCTCACCCGTCACGGTAGCAGTTTTGCTGTCCAGCGCAATCCGTCGGAAATTGATTTTTTTTTTTCCTTCTAATAAAACCCTATGTCATTTCAAGCATGTGTGTCAATTTTTACCTCTCGATCTACATTATTCGGTGGTTTAAGTTTTCAAATGTATACTGACTTTATCAGCCTGTATTTTCCGCAAAAAAAAAAAAGGTTGGTTCCTTCCTCCATCCCTGTCTCGAGTTAACGACAGCTGATGGGAAGGAAAACCCTAATCTTAGTACTTTCCTCAGTCTCATGTATGCTTTACGGTCCCTTATCTGTAAGCATTACGATCTCTGGTGCTGCTGTTGGTTTTTAATATCCACTCACCTTCTGTTACGACGTTCCGTTCTTTTAACTACTTGAATCCGGCAAACCACTTTATTTCGGAAGAAAATTACCTTAAGTTGCACAGATACCTCTACTTCGCTTCACTGGCTTCGATAAATCAGTAATCTTGAAGCCTGCAAAATTAGAGGTATTACAGATCATTAGATCTTAACTTTGTGTAAAATATAGTAAGTGTCGCACAGAAACTTTCTAAGCAGTCGTCAATACCTTATTCACAGAAACATTGTAATATGTTCGTATTGCATGTAATTATTGTAACCGCTGACAAATTAATAATTTACAGTGGATGAATCACATTTGTGTATACGTCGAGCGGTTGTTCCAGCAGTGGAAGTTGTAATTATCCGTTCTCCTTGTTTTATGACCCGTACTGCTAAGTCTTCCACTCGAAAATGTTCCTTCACACGTTAGTTCATTTTCCTGTTTCGTAGAAATTAGCAACATGCACAGCTCCAATGATCGCAGAGCAACCTTGTTTTCATACCGGAAGCCCCGGTCTGCCTTTTGTCAAAATTGGTGATGAACAATGATTTTTAATTGTGATTGACATCTCAGATATACGGCATCAGTATTTATAGTTACTCTGATAGCCTTGTAAGCCGAAAACAGTTTGACCAAATTTTAACAAAGTCCTCTGGAACATGCACAGTATTCAGCTTTTCATTGGTAGTCACGTTTTCCCAAGAAGCGATAAGACAGTTAACATACTGCATACAATTCAGACTGAAGAAAGAATATAAAATTATATCAGAACATACTATCAAATGTTACACCTGTCGGCAAAATTTAACCCCCGACGAAAGCTTGCCACTTCTGGTAACTCCTAAACATGTTCTGTTTCCAGAATCTTGCACAGATCATTACGTGGATTGTTGCTCCTCTGTTAAGATCTAAATAAAAGTTCATAAATGACTAAAAATAAATTTGACACTTCTAGCCCTTGTTTTGCCAGTGTGTTGCACAGCACTAATGTAAATGTAAACCCTTAAACAATTACCCGGAAGGGAGGCGTAAAGTCACTTCCAAAAATATAATTATGTAACAATCAAAAGTATTCTAAGATATGTGTGCACGTAAATTAAATGTTTTGTAGAGTGATGTATTTAGAAATTAAACGTGAGCCTTAAGACAAAACAACTATTGAGTTACGAATATTGTTGGACGTGACGTTTTGTGCCGATACGTTGTAGCTTATTGTTCAGGTGACAATTATATTTTGTAACATAGCCAACAGGAACTGCGACGCAAGACAAGCACCTTTGTTGAAATGCATATGCTTTATTAAATGGTCAGGAACACTCGCCGAACTTACATAAGTGTTAACTTTGATGGATTTATCACAACCATTCATCTTTCAAGTGAGAGTAATGGAAGATTCCTGCGACGCTACTTTCTTCTACGTTGCGAAGGAATTAAAAACTGTTTTGAGGGAAATATGCCACAAGCTATATCTAGAAAAGGTTTAGTCTTAATTAGACAGTAATCGTTCTACGTTTAGCAACCATAGATTGGTTGTATTTGGGAGTACAGTTTCACTTTGTGCGTATAAATTATTGAACTTTTGACTCATTAGTGCAGAGAACATTGATAGGGAACGATGTCTCAATTTTCACCGTTTCGAAATCTTTCTCTTTACGAAATTGCTGATAAAATTTTGTATCCGAACTTTTTCGGCTGAGATGTGGTCTTCCACTATCGGTGCAGTTAGACATTCTGATCTAACCAGAGCTGCTTCGGGCTGCCTTCAAATTGATCACCACGTATATACCGTTTAATCTTCCTTGTAATTAGAACATTTGTACAGTGTAATGAAGCAACTGCTTTGCTCGAAGGGAGTGTAATGGGGTCGTAAAGTTTAATTTACTCAGCGTGTACATTAGTGACAAACTGAGGCTTTACGTAGATGAAATTACCGGCAATTCTGACGTGTATGAAATAAAAGTAATACGCAGTTAAGACATCGATGAAATAGCTATCTGGTACTGAGCAAGCAACTGTGGAAAGGAACGCGTAGCTGTTAAACGAAATATACAAGCGTAGTGTCATTTCAGTAGTGAGGTACAAGTACTCGTCGTGAATATGTTGGATTGGCTGTGTGTAGAGTAAGTGGAGCGATTGCATCAAGCAAACGGGCGACTAAGAGTAATTGCAGTGTGTCTACAAGAGGGTTACCAACTAAACGCGGGTACAGCTCACACATGAATACTATTAGTGTAAATATCTTGCCAACATTTAACCCGTAAAGATCATGCAGAATAGCTCGAAAAGACCCCGTTCACTCTCATCCCAAGCCCCGTCCTGGAGTAGAACTGCAGAAATTTTAATATGTAAAGGTTTAATACATAGCATACTAAAAAGTACCCCTGTACTTACGTTCAAGCGACTCCAGGAAAATTGGAATAGTTGAGTTCGCTTAAATGAATCTTACTGATACAGGAGGAACAGTGTGAGGGTACCACTCTAAAAAGTAAAAATATTATTGTAGCTTCAATGACATGCCCCTATTACTGCTCAAAGGAACAGTTAAAACTCTGATGTATGTTCTTTGGCAAGTTTATTTTCAAATTTCAAACTACTACGGATATCCAGAAAACACGAAAACTCCTGTCTTCTGCTTCCATGTCCCCGAGCTTGTTTGGTCAATGGAATTTTCTGTTGGCACCAGTGCCGAAAATATATACATTCGCAGTGTTTCCAATGACGACTGATGACGTTACAGATGGACTCTACTCTTTTAATTTGCTTCTTCAAAACTCCGAATACGTTTTCGATTTAACATTTAATTCGATATGAGGTTCGAATTAGGAGTTTGAAACACCGCTTCTCCTTCCAAAAACTCATCTGTCAAACAACGAGACTGCGACGCACTTACTTTTATTAGTACTTTCTCGTCACACGATTCCATGTCTTTGCGGACGGGCAATATTTACAAGGTGTACACTTCAGAGTGCGAGACAGGCTAAACAGTCGCGCGAAGTTCACACGAGAGCTGGAATAGTATGGACGTCAGCGCGTAGCGTCGGTTGCCGCCGTATGCTAAGTTAGCGCAAAAAGTTGCTTCCTTCATTGCCCATACAAGTACATGTTATCTTATGCTATATAACGATTATTGAGGTTAAGGTTCACAGCTTTAAAGTTCACCAGTTTCGTGAATTTGTCACTAACAACAAGAGGGTTATTTAATACCTCGAACCCAAAAGCACGCAAATTCGCCTGTGTAACTTAAGTGCCATAGTGAAATCTATGAAGCGTACATTAACGGTAGTCGAGAACCTAGCTGAAAGCACGACCCCCGTAATCCTGCTCTTTTCGGGACATATTGCCCGTTTCTGGAGCGGAGCAGTTTGGCTGGCCGGGTTTTGGGCCGAAGGGGCGTGCGTCAACGAGCTGTAATCCGGATGCCGGCGTCAGCACCGGCTGGCGCGACTGCGGCTCGCTCCCCGACCTTGGCCGTGGTGGGCAGAGGGAGGGGTTCAAGACCCGGTCAGCGCCAAGGCCTTCGTCTGAGCTGTGGAGCTCCGGCGTGACGGTAAACTGTTATGCTGCCTGAGGTCTAAAGTTTGGGCAAGTATTACCGACGTGCACAATGTTTGTACCGCCAATGTGCAGGCATTTTACAAGCAAATACCATTTGTACTGTAATGTTCACAATGGCACTTTAGAGCAGTGTGTGCCAAATCAGTTGTAAATGTTAATGTCTGCCAGGCATGAACATCAAATCTATGGCCTATCGTGGGAAGGCAAAGTGCGATGTTGAGAACGTTATACTTCTAATGAAATAAAAGGCAATTGTCTGAGTTAGTGTCAGGTGATTTTTTGTTGTTGTTGTGGTCTTCAGTCCTGAGACTGGTTTGATGCAGCTCTCCATGCTACTGTCCTGTGCAAGCTTCTTCATCTCCCAGTACCTACTGCAACCTACATCCTTCTGAATCTGCTTAGTGTATTCATCTCTCGGTCTCCCTCTACGATTTTTACCCTCAACGCTGCCCTCCAATGCTAAATTTGTGATCCCTTTATGCCTCAGAACATGTCCTACCAACCGATCCCTTCTTATAGACAAGTTGTGCCACAAACTTCTCTTCTCCCCTATCCTATTCAATACCTCCTCATTAGTTACATGATATATCCACCTTATCTTCAACATTCTTCTGTAGCACCACATTTTGGGAGCTTCTATTCTCTCCTTGTCCAAACTAGTTATCGTCCATGTTTCACTTCCATACATGGCTACACTCCGTACAAATACTTTCAGAAAAGACTTCCTGAGGTGATCTATTAGGAAGATAAATTCTCGTTAACAAACTACTCAAGAAAAAACGGTATTGGTGAATGTGGTGCAGGAGGCAGATGTTAGTTGCTTTTAAAGTGTTAAGTGGTTCGAGGTTAAAATGTTTCTTAATTGATCCTGACATTATTGTATCAATCCTGTGCATACATATGAACCCACTCAGTTCCTAACATTGTTTCATCAACAATACAAAACAAACATCGTGTATGTGATGCCCGACGAGGAATGATTAGTGTTCAGGGATACGAGGAGAAAGATCATTCGAAGCAAAAAGTCTAGTAATAGAATACATACCCTACGAGCTATGAGCACTTGTTCATCTTCGCTAATGTTAAACACGTCTCTTCTACTGAAAAATGCCATAGCTCTTAAGGTATGCATTTTAGAGGCCATTTCACTTTTTTTTTAATAAGGAGAATCGTTTCTGTAATATCCCTGAATTGTGCCATTTTCCGTGTACACTCTTTATAACTTGTCCTTTTTTCTTTTTTCGCGTCACAGTAGCAGATCAGGCCAAAATTAGCAACTTGGTTTCGGAGCGCCATAATCTGAAGCATAAATCATGTGACTGTGAAGGAAACTGCATGCATGTTACGTTCAGTCGTCATTGTACAATGTGTTCACTCGTAGAAGCAAATGTCAGTGAAACTACCTGATTTTCCCGAAAATAGTTTTAATTTACTTACCAGCCTGCAGTAGGTATTTTCTAATTCTGACCTTCAATGTTTCACAGAATGGTTATTATATCTGTTGCCTTACTTCGTAGCAAACATATCAAATCTTGATGTGTCGTATCAGTAGGTACGTACTATTGTGGTAAGTACTTCTAATTGGCATTTGGGAGTTGCCCATTCAGCCAGCTCAAGAGTGGACTGTCGATTACGCCGATATGAACGTAAGGACAACACAACACTCTAGCACGAGCGGAGAAAATCTACTACCCCGCTGGGAACTGAACCTCTGTGGTAAGTAATTTCTCAGAACACAGCCATAAACCAAAGTTGCTCCTACGGGGAGTCTAATCGCGATAGCAGGGTTCCGGGCAAGTCCCAGTACGGTACATAATTACAATCTGGCAGGAAGCTTCGAAACAGTGCTGATCCCGCTGGAATGCGAGCCAAGAATCTTAGGTCTGAAAGATGTAAACTGACCCCAGTTCTTCAGTGCTATAAAAAAAAATCATGGGGATAATTTACACAAGGCAGCTACAAACAACTCGTAATTTCTATAGATTCCGCACATTTGTAGTTCACGAAAACCACTGGGAAATGCAAATCTTAATTTGTTGTAAAAATTCAGAGCCACAAAGCTGTGACAAGTATTCTACTTAACTCTTGTGCTGACAGTAGAGGCACAGTGGTTTTATGTTGGCGAGTCACCGAGATAAATCAGTATTGACGATAATGTAACAGATTCGCGTATTCATGGAGTCCTATCCGAACTGTGTGTGTGTGTGTGTGTGTGTGTGTGTGTGTGTGTGTAGAGTAATATAATTGGTCAGTCGAGTGAGTTCTTTACGCGACGAAGCCCTTCGTTGTTAAGTGAACCTTTCCACCGCAACGTCTGTAATTTTAATGACTTTAGTCTGTTCCCTACATTGGAAAAGTCGTGTCGTTAGTGGGGCTTGACTGGATGTGCTCGTTAACGTTTCGGAATTAGGTGTAAATAGTATAGAAACAGACAGCGAGACTAAAAAAGTTCGTGCGAGAGGGTACTTGGCGTTATTACATCGATAGTTACGTGGTTTGGTTAACGTCCATATAGATGTCAGGGAATAGTTCTTTCGAGAAAGTTCGTGGATTTTGAGTTTCGTTTGTCCAATTTGCCTCAGAAAATACTGCGGGAGAACCTGATATTCAGAAGGGCTGAAGTGAAAATCGTTACTTTCTGAGGATTCAATAAGCTATCAAGCCCCTCCCCCACATAAGTCACAATCTAATTTACCCGAGACTTAATAGTATAGTTACTATCGAAAAATAACACTGACAGTTGGAAAGTAAATTTGTTTCCTTATTGAAAATAAAAATGGTAACGGCAAGATTGCTCACAGCAATCGATCAGTTCTTGCATTCTGGTACCAGCTAGTAGCACAGAAGTCTCAGCACATGCATTCCGGTTTTTTCCCCACAGCCTTTGACTCGATTCAGTTTCAGACAATGCTGTGCTCCAAACCTAGGTCACATTGTCAGAAATTACTTCCTCAAATTAAAGGCGTATGTTTGATACTAAATACGCCATTCGCTTAAGAACGCACGCTTAGTCCTTGTTGTTTTGCTTCTTAATTCCTCCTTTTTTCATGCGTCATTTTGGTTCTAAGGTAGCAGAATTACGTCAGTTGGTCCACTGAGGTATTTCCAGTTTTGAGAGATTCATAGCTGATTTTAATCTTGCTGCGTCTCATTACTTGAGTCGTTCAGGGTATGTCCATATTATATGCTTAGACGTTCCATTCCATCGACAGATCCTGTAATTCTTCCTCACTTTCAATGAGGACAGCAATGTAATCAGCGCACTCTTAAAGCTTTCTCCTTTGCATTATTTCTTCTTCAGCGTACAGATTGAACACTAGGCGACGAAAGACCGCATCAGTGTCTTACAGCCTTTCTAACCAGAGCACTTCCTTCTTCGTCATAGATTTTTATTGTTCCTTCGTGTTTGTCGTATATGCTGCATGTTACCTTCCCTCATACGACGGGTCAGGGAGGACCGAGCGAGGTGGCACAGTGGTTAGCACACTGGACTCGCATTCGGGAGGACGACGGTTCAATCCCGTCTCCGGCCATCCTGATTTAGGTTTTCCGTGATTTCCCAAAATCGCTTCAGGCAAATGCCAGGTTGGTTCCTTTGAAAGGGCACGGCGGATTTCCTTCCCAATCCTTCCCTAACCCGCGCTTGCGCTCAGTCCCTAATGACCTCGTTGTCGACGGGGCGGTAAACACTAACGACCACCACGATGGTCAGGGAGGGCAAAGGAATGCCGCGCCTCTATTAGTGCAATATCTAGTGAAGCAATGTGCTAGTAAAACCTTCAGGTTGAGGACCATGTCACTTCGAAAAAATTTACAACTCCAACCATTAACACTAAAAAACCTTTTTCTAAATTCGGTTCAGCACCTCCACATTAGTTATTCGATTTACCAATGTAATATTCAGCGTTCTTTTGTAATAAGACATTTCGAGAGCTTCTATTCTCTTCTTGTCTCAGGTGTTGATGTTGACGCGTTACATCCGCACAAGGCTAGTCTCCAGACACTTAGCTTCAGAAAAGAATTCTTGAAGTTCCTTTAATTTCTGATTCCCAGAAAAGTTTTTTTTCTTGCTGGAACGCTTATTTTGCTGTGAAAATTATGGAACTCCTCTTTTACTGTCCAATAAAGCGAACGGCGTTACCGCTTTGGCAACACCCGATGGATGACCGCCCAGGGAAAACTGAGCGCCATTGGCTAACGGACTCGCAAGTCGACCAACTGGCATCCAATTGAGACTTCTACCAGGCCTTGGTGTCGTTGTTGGTGTCGTCTAGTATCTTAAAATAATTTCCTCCATACCTCCTGATTTACTTCAACTAAAATTCATTACCTTGTTTGACTTTTGATATCTGTATTACAACCTCTTTTCAAGACAATATCCATTCCGTCCAACTGCTCTTGAAAGCCCTTTGCTGTCTCTTGACATAAATAAATGTCATCGGCAAACTTTAAAATTCTTAGTCTCAGATCGGCACACAATTTTAATCTGCCCGGAAGTTCGTGTGTGTCGGAGCTTTGTTTGGAATTAGAATTACTACTTTCTTCTTGAGGTCTGAGGATATTTCGCGCGTCTGATGTCAACAGGCATAATAGTTCGATAATGCTTGGAGCAGGGATCTCCAAACTGGCCCGCGTTAGCTGGCCGGGCATATCCGGTATCCGGCCCGCCAAATATTTGAGGTGGTACGTATACCGCCAACAATTGAGTTTCGAGGCCTATCGCGACCAATACACCGCGCTCTGCTACTCGCTACAAGACTACATAACTAAACTTATTGTTGCGCCGCTTGAAATAACAATGCGTTGACACACTCTACCTCTGTCTTGCAGTAAGTGTTGCTAACAATGATTTTGAGATTTCGTTATCTTTGCAGGACGCTTTCGTGAAGAATGTGCAGTGACATACTTTCTTGTCGGTGAAATTCGCCAGAATAAAATACGACAGAATTTCGGTCAGGTGCGTCCACCAATCAAAATTATGTAATGAAATAAAAGTCGTAGTTCGTTTCAGTGCTAGCTATTCCCACAACCTTAGATTTGTGCGATTTCGTCTTTCCGTTAGCCTTACTGGAGTGCTAGGGTGCTTTATTGCCACTAGATAGATCTTGGCCCTTGTGACTTCGCGGAGGATTCAATGTGGCCCGCGGACTAAAGTTTGGAGATCCTGGCTTAGAGAATAGGCGAGAAAATGGATTGGAAACTGCGTACTTTCCACGAACGGGTCACGAATTGCTTTTGGCAAAGACAGTGGCGACTGCATACGAGCTGCAGAATGGGAGTAGTGAGGGCGTGACGCGATGTGCGCGGGCAGGGCTGGCTGCGGCGCGCTGGGCCAGCCACGGGCGGGCAGGAAGCGCGGCGTGGGAGGAGGTATTTTCCGGCAGGCTGGCGGCTGCAGGATCAATGTCCTCGCGCCAGCGCCGCTCACGGGCCGCGCCTCCGGCTAAACCCCGTGTGTTCAGTCCGCACTGGAAGTACTGCTACGAGCGTCGTTCAATAAGTAACGGCCCAAAACTGAACACAGATCAATCGAGAAAACAGGAAGTTGTGTGGAACTATGAAAAAATAAGTCCATGCGCAAGACAGGCAAGGATCACATGAGTTCGGGAGCGCCGTGGTCCCGTGGTTAACGTGAGCAGCTGTGGAACGAGAGGTCCTGGGTTCAAATCTTCCCTCGAGTGAATAGTTCAATTTTTTTATTTTCAGACAAAGAAGTTCAGGCACTCACACATAATCAACTTCGCTCTCCAAAATTCCAGTACATGTACAGATTTACTTGGACATATGCAGGATTTGAGTGTCTACACACGGAAAAATTTGAAAACGTTAAAAACATATGTTTTGACAGAGCACAGAAAACTGCGACTTGCAGTTTGTGACAAACCCTTATGTTTTTTCACCTTTTTGGGAGTGATTATCAATCCACAAGAAAACCTCAATCGGACAAGGTAGAATAATGTTTTTACCCATTCGCCAAGTGTACAAGTGGGTCGTACAAGTTAGGGGGGGTCGACAACATATTCCTGTCATGTGACGCACATGCAGTCACCAGTGTCGTATAGAATATATCAGACGTGTTTTCCTGTGGAGGAAGCGGTTGACCTATGACCTTGCGATCAAATGTTTTCGGTTCCCATTGGAGAGGCACGTCCTTTCGTCTACTAATAGCACGGTTTTGCGGTGCGGTCGGAAAACAAGACCCTAAACTTATTATAGTGAAAAGAGATGTTAATGAACGAAAGGACAGATCATAACTTTCCGAAAATAAAAAAAAGTAACTCTTCACTCGAGGGAAGACTCGAGCCAAGGACTTCTCACTTCGCAGCTGCTCAAGCTAACCACGGGACCAAGGCGCTCCTCAGCTCACATTCTCCTTCATGTTGCCTATCTCGCGTATGGACTTCTCAGTTTGTATATTTTGCTTATTTTTTCATAGTTACACACTTCTTCCTGTTTTCTCGATTGATCTTTGTTTAGTTTTTCAAGGCCTATCCACTGTGGAAGAGCATGTATTCCCTGCTGGTAATGGCTCTTATCCCGTAGGCGTATCCATGTTTTCACTGCACGACTGATACTCTCGTCATCTTCAAAGTGTGTTCCCCGTAGAGAATCTTTAAGCGCCGCAGAGATGGAAATCCGAGGGTTCCAGATCTGGACTGCTGGTTGGATGAGGCGATTATGTCCAGCCCAGTTTGGTGGTGTGTTCCCGGGTTCTCAGACTTGTGTGTGGGCGTGCATCTTCGTGTTGGAGCAAGATTTCTGCTGCATTCTTTTCCGATAGTTGGAGTCATTTCTTGAGTCTTCATGCATGCCTCAGAATTGATGGTTGACCCTCTTGGCATCACATCCACGAGAATAACGCCATCACAATCCCAGAAGACTGTCACCATGCCGGCCGCGGTGGTCTCGCGGTTCTAGGCGCGCAGTCCGGAACCGTGCGACTGCTACGGTCGCAGGTTCGAATCCTGCCTCGGGGATGGATGTGTGTGATGTCCTTAGGTTAGTTAGGTTTAAGTAGTTCTAAGTTCTAGGGGACTAATGACCACAGCAGTTGAGTCCCATAGTGCTCAGAGCCATTTGAACCATTTTTTGACTGTCACCATGACGTTTCCGGCAGAGGGTTCAAAAATGGATCAAATGGCTCTGAGCAGTATGCGACTTACCTTCTGAGGTCATCAGTTGCCTAGAACTTAGAACTAATTAAACCTAAGTAACCTAAGGACATCACACACATGCATGCCCGAGGCAGGATTCGAACCTGCGACCGGAGCAGTCGCTCGGCTCCAGACTGTAGCGCCTAGAACCGCACGGCCACTCCGGCCGGCGGCAGGGTTAATCTGGAATTTCTTCTTATGAGGTGAATTAGGATGATGCCACTCCATGGACTGCAGTTTTGTTTCCAATGGAGAATGGTGCACCCATATTTCGTGCCCCGTAATTAATCTTCCTTGACAATATCATAGTTTGGCCCATTGCAGACGTACTTCCAATGGTGACCGACAACTGTAGAGCCAATTGTCGATTTGTGATGCGCCAGTCGGCACGAATAATGGTATCCGCACGATTCAGCAAGACTCGAGCCGTGGCTATGACAGGACGTTCTAAATGTGGCTGGAGCTCTGTTTCAGCATTTCCTGAGGCCGGAACTTTCTTTACCCACCGCCCAACTGTACTGCGGCTCTGCCGTCTGCTAGAGCGGTTCGAAACTTCACTGGCGCACAAAACAAACATCTAATGTTAAGCACCCAGAAGGGCCTTTTGTCTATGTATATCAGTGGCTTAAAAAAAAAAGCGGAGCGTTACTTATTGAACGACCCTCGTAGACATGGAAAAAAGTGAAGATACTTGTTGATATTAAGTACATTTACTTAAATACTGGGACTTTTCACTCCCCCTCGGCGGGTCTTTTTCACAATCCCCCCCGGCGAACTGCTTTCTTCGCTGACGCAGTTACTGCAATGTTACGAATCAGTTGAACTGCAGGTTGGAATGCGCAGAAGCAATAGGAAAGTAATATCAGAGATAGAAACACCTGCTCATGATGAGAGCCACGTCAGAATCCATCTGACATTTTATCACGATGGATGAAACGCGTAATTTCTCCTATAAATGGAGAGGACGTTGGAATAGTGTGTTAAAGTAAGTGGTAGGCACTAGCGTCCTACAACGATAGTCGGTGGGCAAGAAGTAATAGAAAGTTTAAAATGAAAACAAATTTCAAACTGTTGCCACTGGAAAAGGAGAAATTGGCGTTGTTTCCAGCAAGGCGGATATCGATGGTAGGCAGAAAAAACCTCGTAAATCTAATTTTTATGTGAAGCCGAAACGGTTTCTTAAAAAATAGATACATAAAGATGCTACTAGCCTAACTGTGTAGTAGGAGCCCAGTCATTGACAAATTGGATAAATCCATGCGCTTTCAAATCTTGTAATTCCAGTAACTCCATAATCGTACAGATGCAGTTATGAGGTATTCATTGCCTACGATCGGTATGTGCATCGTAGCATGTGGCAGGTGATAGAAAACGTACAGATTTGTGTACCAGAAGCCCAGATAGCCTACCTTCGGGACGGCAGCAAGGTAAGGCGAGAGGCAGAGGGCGCTGTAGAGGCCACCGAATCTCACCAGCGGCGGTAATGGGATCGCGGGGGTGGAGGCCGTTCTGGACGACGAACTGCGGCGCCTCTTGTGCTCTGCCTCTGGCCTGCGTGTGCCGAGGTAATAACACTGTGGAAGTGCACGTAACTCAACGCGGTAGTTTTGTAGCACGACGGAAAAATCGTAAAGTCATATCGACTGTCTTGTCACTGTTGTGCCATCAAATTATTGTTGAACTAAAACTTCCTGACAGATGAGAACTGTGTGCGGGACCGAGAGTCAAAACTCTGTACCTTGCCTTTCGCGGGCAAGTGCTCTACCATCTGAGCTACCCATGGACGACACACGATCTGTCCTCGCAGCTGCAATTCTGCCAGCACCTCGTCTCCTGCACACTTTGCGAAACTAGCACTGTTGCGGAGATATGGCTTAGCCACGGCGTGGGCGATGTTGCCAGAAAGAAATTTTCACTCTACAGCGGAGTGTATGTGCTGATATGAAACTTCTTTTAACTGTCGGGGCTGAAGCCAAATCTTTGTCAACGCTCTTAGCACTGCGATAATCATCGCTGCCTGCGAGATACTTTAGGGAAAGATTGTATACGTAGATTTCAAATCTGTTGCGTATTTCAAATGAGTCCAAGGGAAATACGAACTGACAAGACGACTGTCAAGCAAAGATAGTAACCCGTCAATTAATGCTGCACAACCATTTGTCTGCAGAATGAAGCGACTAATGAGAATTTGCTGCAAGGCCGATTCTCCTGCTCCCCCAACCCGGCTCAGTGGCTTTGCACAGGTTCTCGTACTACTGTAGCGCGCCTCAGCCTGCTGTGTCTACACATCAGATGTTTTGTAGTTGCATTTAATGCTTGCTCTTCGTCCTCGTCTGAAATATTTGCTCTCAGGCTTTCGTGACGAATTATCCAACACTAAAAAGTTTTATACTTCATTGTAATTATTTGCAATATTTTTAACTGAATAAATAACTAAAATATTTGATTTACCTTAAGAGTATCAATCTGTCCACAGGGGGGGGGGGGGGGGGGGGCAGAATTTACCTTCATGATGTGCTAAGACGTTCCATTTGTGGACCCACTACTGACAGTAATTCGTAAAATTTTTCTTGAGATTGAAAAGTAACGTGTGGAATTTTGCATCATATGTCACTAATAATTGGATATATCTTCATCTTATTTAGTTTTGTGGGTTATGCAAACAATAGATCAAGGATATAAGTTCGTTTCAGGTTATGAAGACAATTTCCTAGCGTTCTTTTCTCTGCACCTGTAATGTATAGTGTCCTCGTCAGCGAAAAGCACGAGAATGTTGGTAGCGTGTAGAGATATCTCTGTTCAGAAAGTGGCCAGATACCATGTCCTTAAACTCACTGCTTTGTTTCAGTACCAAAAACTCTCATTATATAAAAATTATTCACCCGGCTGTATTTGAAAGCTGACCTGTGTTCAGCACTATTGATTTCGGGCATGGCTCCTTTTTGAGGTGCGTCTCTAACGGATGTGGACACATCGTCCACGCGTCGACATATAAAAATCGCAAGGCATGCGTAATTGTACATAGCACAGTCGTCAGTGTAATCCCGTAATGCATAGCTACAACACGCAATTTTTTAATAACTCAGTACTAAAAATAGATTTCATATTTGCTATGTGTAACTACGCATGGTACACGATTTCTATATGCCGAGCCGAGGACGATGTATTCACATCTGTTCTGGATAAAGTACAATTTTATAACACAGCTCGGTGGAACGATGTCTCTTTCAGATTTGTCGAAGATGTGGTGCCCACCCAGAAGAAAACTGATTACTTACCCCACGGAGGAGCTTCTACGTTCCGAAAAAAATAGCAGTCCAATTCCTCGTGCAATAACATAATTTACAAACGGAAAGAAAAAGAAAATAACTATTTGTAATGAGGTACCTGTGGTGTAGGGATTTTTATGCCTCATAGTAGCAGCTTTTCAGCTTTTTTGAATATATTTGAAGAAAGACTGTACAGCTCTTCTGTTCAGCTTATTTTACTTAATACTATGTGCTAAAAGCTCCAGTAAACACTACAGCTTTTAACATTTTAATTTTCGGATAAGTTGCCGTCCCTTTAATCTAAGAATAATTATCAATGCAGCTAGCCGCTATCTCTGTGAAATGTCTTGTCTGTATAGACGTGTATCTGTTGTCTTTAAGATCCCTTCACCTTCACACACAAGTCTATACAGTAAAGTAAGGCCCTTCCAGTTCTTGGCTGATCCGTGATAAGACAGGCGAAAAATTAGACTAATGGAGGATTATTAGTCATCTCTCTCTCTCTCTCTCTCTCTCTCTCTCTCTCTCTCTCTCTCTCTCTCTCCCTCTCTCTCTCTCCTTTATCTATGTACAGTTTTTAATATAAGATTTCATTACGTTGTATAGTGATAAAAAGAATCAGCCAAATAGAATCTTCGGTGGAGTCCTTCGTCTTTCTAATCGGCGGCTGGTTTGCTGTAAGAGACCTTTACATTTATTGTTAGTGTTAAAACACTGCAGTCAGTCGGGAGAATCAGTTGTTTGGGCAATTTGTTCCTTTTACGAAATATTGCGAATCCCAGATGTGTACGAAGCCTTTTTGGACGATTTAACACACTCTGTGATTGCAGGCTCTCTTCGACACAGCTGAAACTTCCCCACTAATTACAGGGCCAACGTGATCAACAAATGATTCAGAAAAAATTCATTCGTTCATTCACGCCAGAACAAAAGTCACAAACCTTATTTATGGAGGAAATCGTGTATTACATCCATCTCCATTGCATGTCCAGATCTCCGGTAATTCCGCGCCTTAATTATTTTCCTTTTACAATCTTTCTCTTCAAAACCAACCGCTAGCGGCATAAATGTTAATTGGCTCGCTTTAGCGAGAAGAAAAGCAGAATATGTATCTCTCAGAAACACGTCAATCCCTCAACAGATACTCCAGAGGCTGTTCTAGTTACCCCTCTAACAACCATGGAGAATGCATATATGCATCTGTTATTTTAAAGAATAACTGCACTAGAAAATACTTCAGCCTCGACGAGCGTCGCCGCATATATTACGAGGAAATCAGATCAGATAACTTTTCCAGAGTGAATGTGTATGGTTTGATTGAAAATGATTAATTGGTGCGTGGTAGAGGGTATTTGCTGTGGGGACATTGCAATCTGTTCTGCAGAAACAGTTTCGGCGCTAAGGAACGGAAAATAGCAACGATTAGTGCTGTAAGGGAGGAGGGATAAAACGGCAGGGAAGATAAACCCTGGCAGATGACGGTTGTGTCGACTGACAAGAGCTGCGCGGCGGGTGGGCGTGTCCGCGCAGCGCGCCGCTGTATACATGTGACGTCATCGCGGTGACCTTGACCGGCAGCGGCCCTGTTGCGGGACTATATACTCACAGCGCCACCCTCCAAACCGCGGGGTGCCGACGCGGTCATTATTTCGACTTAAACTACCGCTGTGACCGGCACCGGCCGTTACTACGTCCAGGGAAAACTCAGCATATCACAGAACGGTGTGTGGAGGAGGGTGCAAACTGCGCTAGTGTTATTCCCCTTCCATTCAGAGATGATGGGCGAGAAGGAACGCTACCAGAATGCCACAGGGTGAGCCAAAATTTCTTCAATTTTAGCAGTCTGGTCGTTACGGGATGTTGTCGCCGGACACTCTTTAAAACTGAGTCTATTTTTGTATGTAATGAACCATCTGTCTTGTAAAGTCTGCTACTGCCCGCCCGGAAAGCCTGGTCCCCGGCGCGAATCCGCCCGGCGGACTGGTGTCGTGGTCCGGCGAGCCGGCCAGTCTGTGGATGGTTTTAGGCGGTTTTCCACTTGCCTCGGCGAATGCGGCCTGGTTCCTTATTCCGCCTAAACTACACTGTCGGCGATTGTTGCGCAAACACATTCTCCACGTACGCGTACACACCATTACTCTACCATGCAAACACTGGGGTTACACTCGCCTGGTGTGAGACGTTCCCTGGGGGGTCCACCGGGGGGCCGAACCATAGAGTAAATATCTATAGTGAGTACTGACATGCGCGGAACAGATTTTGTGTTGTCAACATACATTGCCGGCCTGGTCACGTGTTCTCGGGATGTCGTGACTCGTGTTTGTCCATCTAGCGCTCTGTATATGTAGAATGTCACTACATCCCTAATACAGACGGATTCTTTTCGAACGTGTCGTGGTTTATTTATATATGTTGCGCAGACATTTTAACAGTATTAATTTGATACCGAGAATAAACCAGCTACGTGACTTTTAAGGGCAAGTGATATTACATTCTGGCTTCCTTGCGATAGATGTCGCAGTTCAGATGCATTCGATTTTTGGTAGTTTTCGGTATGATAAGACACTTAATAGTATTACAGAGCCTGACGTACATTTTTGCAGTGATAGTCTTGCAAAACGACTTCACAGTACCCTAGTACTTTTGCAAGTGTCCGAAAGACACCGAATTTGCCATACATTATCAATTATATCCCTGCTAATTCGTCCTTTTTTCTGCCATTTCTACGTATTTATTTTCTCGTTTTTGCGACTTAAAGCACAATTTTTATTACTGGTGACACTTTGAAGTATTTAACGAATTTTACGTACTTGCTCCCACTTCATCAAATAGTAGCTAAGTAATCTATGTACATAATCCACAAGTCACTGATAAATGCATGGAGGATAGTGTTTGCTGAAACAACCATTCCCTTTCCTGTTCCACTAGGAAATTTACAAGAGGAAGCGATTGTTTGTAAGTTTTTGTTCGAGCCGTAATATCTATTATATAGTCATAAAATCGTAAAAAATAGGTCTACAGAATCAAGCCTTTATTATAATGCGTCTCGAAATTTTTAAACGTATACCATGTCTATTACTAATATAACTATGAGAGCTACATGGTATGTACCCATGAAAAGCTACTCTCTCTCCTTTCACATATTTCTTTGCATTCGTAGCAATAACAGTAATTCACCATCGCTATTACACTGTCAAACGGTGAAACGCAACAAAAACTCTTGATATTATAAACTTCAAACGCTGCAGAAAGCACACTTGCACAGCGAAGTCCCGAAAAACACGTGACAATCTGTTTAATTTTGACAATATGCGCAGAACGCAATGCTCACTCCAGAGATATTTACTCTATGGACCGAACCGCAACGAATTTTGCCCATAAGTTGAAAACTCTCTCGCTAATACCTCGTACAAAATATGTACCTGAAAAATTGAATCAGTGAAGGACTCCTAGTTTAGGAGGTACGTCATAAACATTGATATCTGTGATAACTTTCAGTGTAATTTCAGACGTCTTATGAACTTTTTCTAGCTTAAATGCTTGACGTCAAGTATGTAACTCAGTAACTTGTTTGTAATCACACGTTTGAATTTTGATACATCGAGATAGTGTTTAAAAAAAAAAACACCGGTTTACTGGTTCCTACTGATATCAAAATACCTGAACACAGAACGTGGTTAAATTTGGGAAACTTTGTTGGTAAGTCCGCGCGCTTGTGTGGCAAACCAGTGGATAGTGAATTTGACACAGAGATCGATCGTTACCGGGGGCCTTTGTGTTAATGTAAACCTTAACTCAATGAGCTTCGCCAATGTAAAAGATCTTACTTTTCAAAATTGGGTTCGTTTCGCACTAGTGACTTCCTGGTGAGAATAGACTACTGGAAGAGCGTGCGCCTTTCGTGTCTGCCCGGTAATCTCCAACCAACCCCGACGCGAGTCAATCGTGTTTAGATTGTTCACTGTGGACTTCCAAATCGTCGAGGGTGCTGCACGCTACGCACGCCCAGGAACAAGGACTTGGCGGCGACTGACATAGCTTCAGCCTGTTATGGCAGGGCTCGTTCCTATTTTAGACATGATTTTGTGCATTTCTTGGTTGTTTGCTTTGTATTCTTGCCTTTACTACAAAAAAGAGCAAAATATTTACGTACTTGGAAGAAAATGCGTACTCAAAGCATAAATGAGAACGTAAATACTTACTTTAATGTAAATAATTTCAACATTTAAAATCGGACTGCGACGAGAATAATAATTTTCGATGTTGTTTGGCACTTAGCAAATAAGGTGGAATGTACAAAACAAAAAGGCGTCGTTCGCTTGTTCTGGAGAAATGTTTGTATAACAAAAAAATGGCTCTGAGCACTATGGGACTTCACATCTGAGGTCATCAGTCCCCTAGAACTTAGAACTACTTAAACCCAACTAAGGACATCAGACATCCACGCCCGAGGCAGGATTCGAACCAGCGGTCGCGCGGTTCCAGACTGTACCTCCTAGAACCGCTCGTCCACTGACGCCGGCTATTTGTATGACACTTTCCATGTACTTCCAGTTCTCAAGGGTGTAAATAAACACACGTCCTATGACAAAACCCACTTTGGTCATTATTTAACTTTGTCACTACTTGTCCCATTTTCTTACTCTTTAGATTTTTTGTCCAGGGTTCGATTCCCGGCGGGTCGGGATTTTCTCTGCCTCGTGATGACTGGGTGTTGTGTGATGTCCTTAGGTTAGTTAGGTTTAAGTAGTTTAAAGTTCTAGGGAACTGATGACCATGGATGTTAAGTCCCATAGTGCTCAGAGCCATTTGAACCACTTTTTTTAGATTATTATGCAAAAAGAGATTCTCCCTCATAACCTCACTTCCTCACGTGTCAGCAGCTGACTGACTTCACGCCACACGCAATTTTGACGCCGACGTGTAACGAAAATGACCACGGCAGTGAGTGCGCGTACTCACTAGGTCAACGGAAGGCTAGCGATCGAGAGCCAACCGCTTCGTTGGCAGAGATTTTCATTGTGTAATGGCGGCAAATCGGAGGCAACGAAGCGATTAGCCTTGGTTGCGATTCGGTCTACTGGCGGTAACATCAAAGCATTCGCGGTTGATAGGAGCTGAGACCCTCCTTAGTGTGGACGCCGGGTCCAGTCTTCGTTGGCTCAGTAATGAGTTGTTGTCGGTAGAACGGGCATGCATTTGTTTTTCAGGACTGTAAAAGTCTCACTTGTATTGATGGGTTTCGCTCTTCAATAAGAGCGTCACCAGAAACTGTTTTAGGTAAAGTAATTAAGAGTTAAAGCTAACTCAGTCAAGTTACTCCTGCAGGCAGTACCTACTCTGGCTAAGGATGTTAAAAAATACTGGAGTATGGAGTGGAATCTGGAGAGAGCATTAAAGCTGATGGAGTTTTATCGTGAAAGGGAAAGTTTGAGCCCCCTATGAGCTGCGATCGTAAAAAGAAGCTGAAAATACTGGACACTTGCAGAAAAATGTATCTATTAGAGAGTGATAGTGTGAAAGTCTCTATCGACATTTTTCGGCGTGAACGACAAAGACACACAGAACTGGAAACGACTATTAGCTTTCCGCTGCAGGTACAACTCTCTTTAAAGTGGTTTCAGCTTCGGAAATCTTAATGTCTACGCAATTTTAAAAAAAAAAAAAAAAATTGAAATCTGTGTAGAAGAGGTGACCCCGTCGTTCTTTTTCTGATCAGCTTTTTGCAGTGAAATAAATGCTGCTAATACGACGACTGCTAAATCCCGTTCTTGCCTCGTAATATTGGCAGGTGAAATTGCGTGATTAAAACGCTACATTAGAACAGTAAGAAAACGGGAGCAGTGTCGGCAGGTTATTAGAGCCAACTGCGATTCCACACGGTCGGAACCTTTGGCCACAAGCCTTTAGTTTGCCGTGGATGAAAAGGTGAGCGCCAACGCATCTGCGGTAAACGTTCGGCCGAATCCAGACTCCGTCTTTAGTTGCCCTAGTTGTGGTATGAACGCCCCATCAGACTAGACGCAGTACGTGTGTAAAACGCCAGGAGCGCTGCAGTAGACTAATGTGACAGTGGATTGTGTAAAATCGGCCAGGTAGCGTTGGTGATGCGGACAGATGAACATCGGCGCGGTGTGGCTTTCCTTTGTCTACGCGTGGCGCACCTGCGGCGGCGGGAACTGGGCGCGCTGGAGGCGGCCGTCCAGCCGTGACCTTGGCGAGCGCGTCCTTGAGACGGTAGCGGCGACCAGCTGTGGCCAAACTTGGTCGCGGGCCGCCCCGCCAGACACCTCACCGCTCGCTTCTCGTGCCGACTGCTGCGGAATGTCGGCCGCGCCGGCGCCGCTGTCCGTACGAAGAGAAATTTAAAAGTAGGTCATTCCGGCCTAAAAAAGTTCAGATTCCACCAACTAGCCTGTTACTGTGCAGCAGAACTAGCACACAGTCGAGACTATTTCACAATTACGATGTTGATGCTTGAAATGTCAATATTTCAAACATGGCAATATCGATTTTAAACTATCGATCTTCGATGCAGACAAGAAAACGAGGCTACTCGGTACAGATGCCAATATTTGTTTCCGTTGAAAGGAATGTTCCCTCTGAAAAAGTCATTTAACCCTTTATTTGGCAGTGTTGCTCTCAAGCAACATAAAATTTACACTGGCCTTATGGGACAACAAATACTTCCCAGTGCCTTTTATTGGCATTGTTGCCTCCAGGCAACGTTCCTTTACACACTGCAAATGCCAGTTGTAATAGTTCAAGGTTTTCCACGCGAGATGGCAGTTTATGCAGGGGTGTCTTATTTCGGTTCTGAAAGAGTGGATTTCAATAAATTGGCAATAATCTTAGCAGATTTTCTTCAGGAAATACCCATAGGTGAGTTTACAGCAGAAATATTTCAATCCAATACTGTTTTGAATTACGTAAATAGTATAAAACTTTTATGTTGCCTGTGAGCAACATTGCCCATCGTTGGGACATGTGCCATTAGTTTATTACTTATGCTTACGACGGATATTCAAAACAATAAAATCGTGACACTTGCAAGCTCATTTTGTGGTGTCCAACCACTCTCAACAGTAAAAGGATGGGACAACAATCGAAAAAAGAATTGATGTGCCCTGTCCCAGTATTGTACGTCATTACAGCAAGCATATGGGAGGAGTTGATCTTGCTGGTATGCTGATAGTGCTCTACAGAGTACTAATGAAAACTAGATGTTGGTACATGAGATTGTTTGGATTTATGCTACATCTGAGTGTTGTAAATGCCTGGCTGGTATTTCGAAGAGAATATCTGGACAAGCAGACCTCACTGAAGTCATTCAGGCCAGATATTTGCCAATGGTTTGATGTTTTCAGGGAAAAGGAAAGTAGGAAGGCCCTCAATAGGCATGACACCACCACAAAAGAGGAGGAAGCCAACAGCTCTGACTGTTACACAAGAGGTTCGATTTGAAACTGTCCCAAAGTTCGTCGTTGTTGTGCATCTGGATTTTCTACAGTCATGTGTTCAAAATGCAATCTAGGATTGTGCTCTGTTCCAAAGAGGAACTGTTTCCAAAAATTCCATTGCAAGAAGAACTAGAAGGGAAAATGAAAGTTCTATTACAGGAATGCATAAATGTGTTTATAAATTATGCATGTACAGGAAACCTTTCGCTTGAGGTTATTGGCAAGCACTTTCTTCTATAATATGTATAAATGTGGTCTACAGCTGGCAATGTTGCTTGTAAGCAACATTTCATAATTTTTGTCAAAAATTTCTAAAACTGACATTGTATTTCTTTAAACATAGTAAACAAATATAAGCACTTAAAAATTTTGTTTTTATTTTCACTATTTGCCAAATAAAGGGTTAAAGGCGCCAGTGCAGCACATCCACGATTTGACAAGCATGGTCAAGGAGGCGGCGGGTGGAAAGCAGTACTATTTTTGAAGGGACAAAGGGGATCATTGGGTGTGTACGTGGCTCAGAATAACAAAGCGATTGTCAGTTGAGCATGGATCGGTTGGATGTTGTCTGTTCGCCATTACGTGCAATCTCGACGAGGCTCTGGCAGTCAGCTGCCCAGTGTCGTGCTGATGTACTCCTTACGTTTACCATCAACGTGCAGTACTGAGTTCCCTTTCCAGGACCAGAAATCGTCTTACTTTCCTGATCAGTTTACCAGCTTCACAGATAACATAAGTACACTGAGAAACAAAGCACACAGCTACAAATCGCAGCAGTTGTTACAGACCGCAGCTGACTGATCTGCACCCGCGGTCTAGACCGATATAACTGTGCACAGGACAGAAGGTACGACCAAACTCGTAATCTGACTGTTTCTATGGTAATGTCCTGTAAACAATTGTCCGCAGCTAGCGTTGCAGCATCTGGGTCACTGCGTCCCGAGTTCGGTTCTCGGCTGGGTTGGGAATTTTCTCTGCCCAGGAACTTGGTATTGGTGTTGTCCTCGTTATTTCAGCCTCATTCACCGATCGGATTCTGTAAAATAATTGTAATGTGCAAAAATTGGAACATCTGTAAACAATTGCCATTCACAAATTTTATTCTGATGCAAATACAGGCATGAACTAATAACTTTCATTATCGTGGAGTCCAGTAGCGTGGACAACATTTGAGGCGATCAGAGTAAAACTCTACAAAAACTGTCTCGAGACGAGAGGTGTAGTACACTGAGTTGGACATTTTCCCGCAGACTAGTGAATGAAGTCACTATTGGAGTTGTATGGTGCCAGGTGGCAGCTGACACACTTGTTAATTATTTCAGACAAGTGAAATTTGTCCAGACTACTTGCTGCATTTCAAACTGTTCATAAGAAGATGAAGGTAACCTAATGAAATCCAAAACATAAACCACGTTTTCTCACTTACCACTTACTTGTATCCGTGGTTTGACATCAGCATAACCTGTTTTGAAACGGCTAATGCAGTATAATCCACTTACTTGTCTCGAATTTTTCTTTTGATGTTTGTAATAGCTATTGTTGTTATAGGGCTGAAAGACGCAGTCGCAGAGAATAATCGGTCACTATTAAAGCATGAAGGAAGAAAACTTATACGGAATGTGGAGATCTGGAAGACAAAAGGAAAATCCTCCGAAATACTAGACAAGAGTATATAACCAGAAAAAGGGCAGTCGGTTAAAGGAAAACATTTTACCAACAGAATCTGCACATCTATAAAATAGTCTGCACGAATAACGGAAGAACGATCTGGGAAATTCTTTGATTCATTCTGGAACCTAGGTAATATTCACAACTAAGTATTTCTTCGGGGAACAGTACAAGCCTTCACTGTGTAAAGGAGACGGCCGCGAATCGGTTCTGGGAAGTAGAAATCAATGTCATTGGAGTATTTCGTAGAAGTGGAAAACCAGAGCGTTCCACGTTAGTAAAGCATTCTTCCCGAACACATTTCATATATCCCATGGATGGCTGAACTATTGCCTATCAAAAGCACGACTTTTTGTGCCGTAGTTGACTCTCGTGACACGATCTCAGGCAATAAAATTGATGACACGGATATTGACGGGCCACTGTCGCCGAAATTGTCAGGTACTAAAATTGTCACTCACCCACACACCGCTCATTCAGTTGTTTGGCGTGTTGCTGCTCCAGCATTCAATATGATATGCAAGAAGTGCCGATATTTTTGCATTATCCCCGTATGCGCAACTGGTAAACTTATCCATCATGCTGTTTTCAACAAAATTGTCGTGCGCGAATATAGCAAGCTGTTTGCAAAGAAGTAGTACAAAGCATTCAGCGAACATTTGCACTGCTGTGCGGATATTCAGGTCGTAATCTTCTGAACTTTAACAGACCGAAATAGTACGTCTCATATCATCGGGAACTTTAATTATATGTCCACTTTTTTCTGACAAAGACCTTATCAAATGTTCTATGACCGCCTCCGAATCGTTAAACGAATTCTGTTTTTATTAGAAAAATTAGAAAAAAATCCGATTCTGTAATACGCTGCATCAGATGAAACAGAAATTATAAAAAAATCTGTTACAGTTCCCGTCTTTCTAATTGTTTTATTCTTTACAATTTTACGCGTCGATTATAATTTAAATTGTACAAATGGAGCTCATAATTGTATTGTCTTTGAAGATGTCTCAATGGCATTTTGCAAGTGTAGTTTAAAACGTGGTTCGGAGTAGGAAGCAGTAGCTGGATTTGAAGCATAATTTACAGGTACTAATATATATTTGCGGACACAGCGCAAAAGAAAGCGGAATATCGTGGAATTCATAACGCGTCTCTTTTTAAGCGCAATTTTCAGTAGTACGTTAATTGAAAGATCAACATACATAATTGATGATTTAATAGTGAAGTTTTTCATTACTACATATCTCATGGAATACTTTCCATATTGAAAGTATTGGCTTCACTTACACACAAAATACAAATAACTATATTCAACAACAGGACGGTTTTTTGTAGTCTGGCCAGCTGCACCCACGCTAACAATGATCTGCCGCATTTGACCTGAGATATAACCGAACAAATGAACATGTTGTCCAAGCATTGTTGCAGTCAACCTGATAGTCCAAAATTTCCATCTTTAAACGTTTTTCCTAATAGGCCACGTTTTCAAGATTCTGGATCACTGTGCGACGCAGTTATTAGTTACGCGAAAAATAGATGTAGATACGTACAGCAGATAGCAAGGTTACCTACGTAGCGACACGTAGGTGTGTGTGTGTGTGTGTGTGTGTGTGTGTGTGTGTGTGTGTGTGTGTGTGTGTGTGTGTGTGTGTGTGTGGGAGGGGGGGGGGGGGGAGGTGGCTGGCAGTAGCAGTCGCAAACGACCTCTCGCGTTCATCTGTCTGAAAATTAGACTGCGTGGTTAGGTGAGCGAGCGAGCCAGCCAGCCAGCGTCTGTTGGTGCAGCGGGTTGCGCGGGCCGACGTCAAAGCAGATAACAAAGATCGTTGCTGTCGTCCTGTAAGAGTACACATTAACAGTACGTGACTTGAGAATACCGTATGTTTAAAAGGCATTACGCAATGTCTGTAGTCCTGCAAAATTACAAGCGCGCGGTTGGGTAAAATTCTTATAGTATCAGATTGATGACCTTCCGTGAGAATCCCGCAGACACGTTACCTTGTGAATGTTTCATGTATTGAAAAGTAGCTCTAGTACCAATCAGTGTGTGTTTCGTACGTCGCGTATGCCGTAGCGCACCTTTGGTGACCTACGTATCACGTACTCCTTAACGCTCAGGACCATCCTAGACACGCCACTGCACAGCTCTCGGCGCATGAACTCAAAACAATAACGTGCGTGACGTTTATGGCGTAACGCACGTATATGAGTGGCACTAATTGTGGCCACGCCAAGAAATTGTCTCAAAACACGCGTTTTTGAGAGAACAATTATTTTATGTTCGCTCCCCCTTCAGATGCTTATATTTATTTACCCTTCGTGAAAATTGTTTGATTGCTTTGTATAACAGCTGCCTTCAGTTTCCGTGTAAAATTCTGTGGCACTTCGCTCTCTGCCCCACGAATTTCTTCCACGGACCGGATTGAAACACGTCGTGGGCTGAGTCGGGCTCGGACGCTCCCGGTTGCCCACACATGCTATCCGATCGTCTTCCCCTTCCCCATCACAGTGTGAGAAGAATTTTCTGATAAAATATCAAACTGTTTCAGATGCCTTTTCAGTTTCTTCTTAAACGATCGACGTTCCGACCCGTCGGATAGTATCTTAGCGTCTTAGCGGTGTTTCTGGTTAGTTGAACACACAACACTGTCCTGAACATTCCAAGTTAGAGGACTCGTAACGTTGATCACGTAAGAAACTGGAAGTGACGTCGAGGAAGAACGTAAAAGATTGACTCGAATTACACTGACCACAAAAGCCTCCAGACATAACCTAAATTATATATACATGTCATCGAACAGCTGTTGTCATTACGGCAAGTGGAAAACCCCTGACGGCAAAGTATTGACATCTGCCGCTGCCGAGGAGTACCGCTATTGCTTTGTTTCTATGGCAACGTCTGTATTGCAGCGTTGTAACTGGTTGCTACACGGTCAGAAGTACTACAGGCTGGAGTAATATTATTTTACGATGTACCGACTTGATCTAAAATATTGTGCTGTATTTATTATGGTCCGAAATCTTGGACGATCAAGCTGCTGCTACTGCAGTCACTTCAACTTGCTGCAAGCAAAGGAAAAAGTTGAATTAATACAAGGAACGTGAAAAATTGCCATAAAATGTGTTAAAAGAACTGACGTAGAGATAACAATCTTTTTACACGATGATGGCTGTGAAAAGCGCTTTCGATATCTTAAATTTCGAGTTTTTTGTACTTAAGGGGCATATTTTTCTTTCTCCTGAGCAACGTAATATGGCGCGTTATATTTACACAATAAGAGGTGTAAATCTGTCTCACTGCCGTACAGGAAGAACGTAGAATTAAAATAACGTAGGTAGTAGGAAAGATAGCGTGCTCGTGGAGAGAGGTGAGTTAGTCCATCACTTAAATGCTCAGCAAATCAAACTGAACTCCCCAAACGTAATGGAAGCGACTTACTGGTTCACACACTGGGATGGCAATCGATGCAACAGATGCTTTTTGTGTCGTATAGCTCGGCTGGTTGCTGCACGCGGCGATATCTTACGGGGCGGGAAATTGTGTAATGTGCGTTAAAAGTTCGTGGTTGATATAAAGCTATATCCATTTCCGTAATTAGTGAAACTTAAGCTTTTCGCTTAAGAAAAATTGAAAACCATTGTTTTGGGATTCACGCAAGTTCTCTGCTGTTCAATTTTTCTTCTTTGGTTTCGGAGACACTAGTAGGTATAAAATCTTTTTCCGCCTTTAAAGTCAGACATCGCACCTTGGTAATTAACTGGTTTCATTTTTCGCTGTTACTGTTGTACTTAGGGCTTAAACGTTTCGGAAAATTTGCAGTAAGAAATGTCTGCTGAACAGTGAACATTTGGTGTGTTTTAGGTGGTAACAATGCTGCGTATCAAATACAGTTAACATATCAAAATAGCTTTTAATGAGATCCACGGTCTCCTTCTAGTCTGTAGTGAATTTGTGAGGACAGGTTGCCGGACACTTGTAGTAAACCCCCCCCCCCCCCCCCCCCCCCCTTGGCCGGGTAGTTTGAACAGCGAGCCCTTAGGTAAGGGAGGCCCTTCCTTCCTCGTACTTACTGCCGGTTTTCAAGCTGCCGACTCCTCATCTTACCCGGCACAGACAGTACGTAATGTGCCCCCTCCTAAGTCTTCACGGCTTCTTGAAATCACGTGGCTAAATGAAAACACTCCTATAATTGTTGATGGTGCTCCACCACATATAATACTAGATATCGTACCCGTCTCCGGCCATCCTGGTTTAGGTTTTCCGTGAATTCCCTAAATCGTTTCAGGCAAATGCCGGGATGGTTCCTTTGAAAGGGCACGGCCGATTTCCTTCCCAATCCTTCCCTAACCCGAGCTTGCGCTCCGTCTCTAATGACCTCGTTGTCGACGGGACGTTAAACACGTAACCACCACCACACTAGATATCGTAGTTGCATCTACTGCCAGCGTATTTCCAACTAACGTTCCCCTAAACTTCTTTTCAATATCCACAAATAGAAATATTTAAAATTTGTGGAAAACGAAAGCAATACCATCGACTATGGCGGTATGTAACCAGTTCTGCCAACCATAAATACAGCTGCAGCCTCCGTCCGTCTTTACGGTAGGACCTAGCTTCTTTCAACATTTGACTAAGATAGGAACAGCATCTCCATGGAACAGTATAAGAACGATCTGAAAATAATGCGACTCATTTTGAGCGCTGTAACTACTTTAATTACTATGACAGTCCATAAACAATAAGGAAAGAAGAAATGGTTGAAATGAAGACGTGCTCCATGTTAATGTACTCAGAAAAATCAGACCCCTTGCGGCCCAAAATTTATTGATTTGTCATGAGACAACAGTGCAGGAAAGGAAATGTCACTGAATAGGAAATTATATTAATTTTAAAAGATCTAAGGCTAAATGCAGGTGCTAAGAGGGTGATTTTGAGCGTTTACTGCTGGCTTAGTTGAACCAAATCCCAGTGCTTATTCATCAGTTATGCGACGAACTCGTATCATCACCGATCTAGGGATACTATTTTTGAGAGGTCTGAAAGAGTGTGTAATTACTATAACGAATAAACGCCGATTGCCAGCACACTCTCAGGCTTTGAACTGTCACAATGACAAATGATAATTTAAGATTTTGGCGTGTTAAAATAAGCCCAAGTAGGCTTCACTGATTGCATATCGTGGAATGCTCGGTGCTAGTGCGATGGCTTATATAAGTTATAAGGGTGCGTCGCCCATTGTGGGAGACTGCGGGTTCTGCTTGTGTGCAAAATTTGGCTTCCTCGCTGTGGTCAGGTCGAAGCTACAAGACGCTTCGGAGCAGGTAAAACCGCTAAGGTCCGGGGTCGCAAGTGTCGGGGCACACCCAACGAATGTCTACAATTTGGTTGACCTCGGGACCACGGTGCCTCTTTTATCTACATACTGTTCCAATCCCAAAGAAAGCAGGCGTTGACAGATATGCAAATTACCGAACTATCAGTTTAATAAGCCACAGCGGCAAAATACTAACACGAATTCTTTACAGGCGAATGGAAAAACTGGTAGAAGCCGACCTCGGCGAAGATCAGTTTGGATTGCTTAGGAAATACATTAACGAAAGCCAAACCTACATTTCTAGCATTTGTAGACAGAGAGAAAGCTTTTGACAGTGTTGACTGGAATACTCTTTCAAATTCTAAAGGTGGCAGGGGTAAAATAGAGGGAGCGAAAGGCTATTTATAATTTGTACAGAAAGCAGATGGCAGTTATGAGTCTAAGGGTATGAAAGGGAAGCAGTGGTTGGGAAGGGAGTGAGACAGGGTTGTAGCCTCTCCCCGGTGTTATTCAATCTGTATATTGAGCAAGCAGTAAAGGAAACAAAAGAAAAATTCAGAGTAGGTAGAAGAGAAATTTGTTAACATAAGAGTATAGATTTAAGTGTCAGGAAATCGTTTCTGAAAGTATTTGTATGGCGTGTAGCCATGTATGGAAGTGAAACATGGACGATAAATAGTTTGGACAAGAAGAGAATAGAAGCTTTTGAAATGTGGTGCTACAGAAGAATGCTGAAGATTAGATGGGTAGATCATGTAACTAATGAGGTATTGAATAGGATTGGGGAGAAGAGGAGCTTGCGGCACAACTTAACTAGAAGAAGGGATCGGTTGATAGGACATGTTCTGAGGCATCAAGGGATCACAAATTTGGCATTGGAGGGTAAAAATCGTAGAGGGAGACCAAGAGACGAATACACTAAGGAGATTGAGGAGGAGGATGTAGGTTGCAGTAGGTACTGGGAGATGAAGCGGCTTGCACAGGATAGAGTAGCAAGAAGAGCTGCATCAAACCAGTCTCAGGACTGAAGACAACAGTAGTTGGTGTAGGGGTCGCTTTGGGCAGCAGTAGTGAAGCACAGACCGGACTGTCACCTCGCGGTCGCCGCCGCCTCCGGAGTTTTTTGTGGGGCGGCGGCAGCTGTTGGCGGCTTCCGCTGGGTCGGCCGCGTGCTGCGGCAGCTGCTCTGGCCAGGTCCGCGGCGGCGGTCCTCTTTGTCCGCGCCGTTTTCCGGACTTCCTCAGCCCTGCTACGTGTCCGCCAGTCCAAATATACACGTCTGTGCGTCGCTCCCCAAAGCCACGTGCTTACTAAACCAAAATCCACAACTACGATGTTCGTCACTTTGTACGTCTGCTTACGTAGAGTTTTTTCAATCGGTTTACCAAGTAGGCCATCCCTCCGTACTGTATCGTGTGCTGTTAGATCCGTCAGGACGACGCCAGATTCTTTTTATCGACGTAGCCCTTCTCGATAAAATTGGAGGGTATATTTCGTCTAGGCCAAAAACTCCACCGGTACGGAAGGCTTTATGTTTGATCAGCCTGATCATCAAAATTCTCTCAAATAATTTGTAAACAGAACGTAAAAGGGAAGTCGGTCAGAAAGTTTCGGGTTGATTCCAGTCTTCCCACGTTTCACTATGGCGAATATCTTAGCCTCTTTCCAACAGATACAGCACGCCCTGAAATCAGAAGTCGTTTACTGTTCAGAGAATGTAGTAAAATACTGCCGAACCCAAGTCATCCTATACACCAGGAGCCGAACCAAATAACCGCTTGAAATCAAGGTAATCTCTGACAGTGTGTTTCACTACGATCCAGGGAACGACTTGCTTAAAAGTGTCTTACTGTGCAAAATTTTATGTAATGCTGAATCTGTTATTTTGTAATTTAATCTTCTTTAATATTCCACTTGCAAATGACGAACGGATAAAAAATATTATCATAATAATATGGTCATAGGATTGAGTAACTGGACCATTAACCGAACTTAACATTATGGAGGTTGTTGTGCAGACCGCCTCACCCTATCCTGTTGTGTGCCCCTTCATATCTGCACATCCTACATCCACCTGAACATGCCTCCTGAATTGAACCCTTCAGTTTCCCTCGACATTTTTGAACCCTCCATCACGAAATTGATGATTCCTTGACGCCTCAGGATGCGTCCTATCAACTTATTCTTTCTTTTAGTCAAGATGTCATAAATTTTCTGTATTCGATGAGCTATTCGATCTACTCACCAAATCTTGAGCAATCTCCTGTAGCAACGCATTTAGTTTGTTTTTGTTTGTCTGAACTGTTTATCCACGTTTCGCTTCAGCCCAAGAAGACTCCACTAAAATAACCTCAACAAAAACCAAACATTCAAATACATCTATTGGATGTAAACAAACTTCTTTTTCTGAAAAATTTACCTCGCTATTGTAAGGCTTCATTTTATCTCCATTTTACGGTGGCAGTCGTCACTTACTTTGCCGCCCAAATAGCAGGACTCACCTAGTTGCCCGCCCACGGTAGCTGAGTGTCAGCGCGACAGAATGCCACTCCTCAGGGCCCGGGTTCAATTCCCGGCTGGGTCGGAGATTTTCTCCGCTCACGGACTGGGTATTGTATCGTTCTAATTATTATTTCGTCCCCATTGACGCGCAAGTCGCCGAAGTGGCGTCTAATCGAAAGGCTAGCCCCCGGCGAACGGTCTATCCGACATGAGGTCCTAGTCACAAGACGACATTCGTTACCTAGTTGTAATTCTCGTTTAAAATGATACCTTTTTATCGCTTGCTTTTATTACAGTACATTCCAGTGATACCTAGTATATCTCCATTGATACTTGTAACCTTCCAAGGTGCCATCTTTTCCATCAACTGCTCTTCAGAGCCAGTGTATATTTAAATAAACATTTCAAGTGTTGGATACTTCGTGCCTGTGTTGGATTGCACCCTAAATCAGAGCCTTAAAGTCCGAACTACCGTGATGGTCCACAGCAAAATTTCACTATTATTGCCATCTTCTTAGTTTATGAGAGTCGTCTTTTTATTTCAATGAGGTACTTAATTCATATAATTTATGCAAATCTTAAAAAATGCATAATCCAATGTGATCGTAAATTACTTGCAATTGGTGGAATCGTAAATGTCACTATTCGCCCATCGATAATATGATGCGAAAAGGAACATATACTAGTTTGTAACTAGATGAAAACTGAACGTTTGATTTCTCTTTGAGTGACAATACTTTCAACGACTGTAAAGTGATGAGTTTGTCTCAAAACGATAATTGCTGAGGCTACTGAAATATATCGCGAATCAGACGGAAGTTGTTCGGTTTCTTTCGGGGTCTGTTTCACAACAGATTAAGTTAACCGTTTCTCTAGTGGAACATAGTAAAGAAAACCTTACCACACACATGTTTCGTCGCAGAGACTAACCTTGCTTTCCTATGACAAAGTTAGCGAGTAAGGGATGACCGAAGATATTATGAAAGTACGTTATTGTTGCCTATTTGATTTTTCGCCGGACACGGCTTAAGAGATATTAAAAACGAATGAGGAAAACCGTCGAAAACCTAAGTTCAGTCAGTAAAGCAGATGGTCGTTAAAGAAGTGAGATCGATATCGACATCGCTCTGACTCAGCGCGCCGCCTCGCTAGTTGTGTACGCGTTACGTTTCAATCGCTGAGCAAATGTTTTCAACTAGATTCAGTGTTCACATGGTGGACATTGTGCAATCGTTCGTAAACAACACATCAGTCTATACGTAAGTCAGGCCATAAAGTTTCGTTAATATTCTAGTCTCACTTAAGAAGTCGATCTTTACTGTTTGGTGTGAAATTTCGGTTTTTCGGATGACGATCTCCCTTGACATTCACTGCCTGGTGTTTCGGTTACTTGATATTTAAATTAAAGGTAGCAAAGTTACTTCCGTACGATAGTTACAGCATGTCATCGTATCCTTACATTCCACAGCATACAAATTAGCTTATGGTTGCTCCTAATTGACTCTGTTCTTGAGTTTCCCACTCAAATGCGTTCCCTTTGCCAATCTTTTACCTGTTCTGTCATGGTGTCTGGTCGACTGCTTGCTAAGGCTCGACCGCCATATTTTCAGATTGCAACTCTCGCGTCTGCTTCACACGGTCAGGAGCTTATGGTCATATCGTGGGCTTATGGCGGTAGTGATTGAACGTCACTTATAAATACTTCGTGCTTGGCATAATTACGTCGATTGGGTTGATTGCACGTAGATTTCAGTGGGATGCAGAACGTCAGCAAACGCTGAAGATACGGAATGTGTTCATCTCTACGTAACGATGTCTCTAGGTAGAATTTGAATTGGGTAAGAAGAGGCGTGGAAAAGGATCGGAAAAAATTGTATCCTCAAAATTGATGGGAATCAAAGCGTAACTTCTTAAATTTTGTCCCAAATATTAGGTTGCTTTACTGAAACCACTAATTTACATATTCGGTTAGTCGCTTTGAGTGCTGGGAGTCCTGGCCAGGGAAAAAAAAACACAGAAAAAACCAAAAAAACGCGTGATAAACGAAGATACGAAAATAACCCTAGAAAATAGGATCGATAAAGTCGAAGTTTTAGTAACGAATGTAATCTCAAATCTTTGTAATTCCTAAACAGTCGTTTTGTGAAGCGCAGGCTCCCTTGGACTGGGCGGAAACGCTGTTTGAAAGTCTCTCAGGACAGAATTGTGACAAGCGGACACTGACAGGCTATGGACAAGAGGCGGAGTAGACAAGAAGGAAATTAAGTCGTAATTCAGTGATAAGATAGGTGACAGTGAAGCAGCTGGAAGGAAGTGGGGAGTGGGCCAGTTTCTCGGGAAGCCGCGTGCGAGGCAGTCGTTGTCCCTCACGCCCTCGGCTGGGGTGTGGGAGGCAGATGCGTAGCTGCGGCGTGGGGCGGCAGATAGCAGCTGCCGCCGCCGGAAGTGGTCGGAGCTTCCCTCCTACCCCGATGGCGGCGCTGGCGTAGCCCTGTCCGTGACCTTCCTTCCGTTGCTCGCCGGCGCGTTCCAACTGCGGAGAAGAGGAACATCGGCTGTCTGAGCTTCTACAGGGTGACCGCTGTCGTAGCTAATCGAGGAACGATGTCAGTAGAACGTAAGAGATAAAGCTTAGCCGCTTGTGCACCCAGATTAATTCATTATATCGGGTGTTCTCAGATTTCTGGAAAACGAAAAGTTTCAAAAACTGTTCATATATTGAGACAATAAACGACTAATGAGTCATATAATTTTATAGCCTGTGAAAGCCAGTCACTAAAAATCTAAAGACACGCGCCTTGGGCAACATTTTCCATTTTAGGAGGTCTGCAACATCACGTAACATCAGAAAACTTGTCTGAAACAGATTTTGGGAAAAAGCGACGACAGAAGCTATAATTTCTATCAGTGAAGTTTCTAGTGAAATGCTGTCTTGATATTAGTAATGATTGACGTGGCGCCAGGGTTCCAGCGGGAAGGATATGAGTAAACATGGAGGTGTCCGGCGCAGCCGTGGAAACAATCCCAGGAAACGATGTGCGTGCGCCGCATCCCGATAACCGCGTCTTTTAACGGGCTGCGATAAGGCCGGAAGGTCGTTCGTCTTTCTCATTCTGTTGTGCGAGCGGCGCAGCTTTACCTGTTCACATGCTGACGTCGCACTTGGCGCGTAACTGAACAGTAGTAGAAGTGCAGTGCGGCGTAAAGAGCGTGCGCTAAACTGCAGATGTAAAAGGTCCGGGGTTCGAGCATCCGTTTTCGTCACGTCGACTCCACTACATCATGGCAGTGTTCAAACCTACCTTACAGTTGAGGGATGTCTTACCGTTTAATATGAGAATTCCTCGGCGATGAAGTGTTACTTCAGGACGATTCACAGAAACCAAATACTCGTAAACTGCTCTTGAGGAGCTGTAAAATTTCAGGATTTGTGAATGGTCCCTGGTCTATGGCTGTGATCGTGATTCGCACTGAAATTATTTGGACTGCGTAAAACAGATCACTATTATTTGCGTTAAACTAATTCGTTTTCACTTATTAAGATAATCACTGGCAAATGCCAATTGCACGCCGCTATTGGGAATTAACTTTGTGGATTTCCGTAGGTGGTGGCAATTAACTTTCCTTTGGTAGACCAAATGTAGCTTACCACTGTTTGTAATCGCCTTCGTGAACCCTTAGGTTGCTGTCATTATCGGTGAATTTTCTCCACTGAAACCTAGATTTCGTAAACATTAAATTTATCATACAAGGACAAAATGGCTCTAATGGCTCTGAGCACTATGGGACTTAACATCTATGGTCATCAGTCCCCTAGAACTTAGAATTACTTAAACCTAACTAACCTAAGGACAGCACACAACACCCAGCCATCACGAGGCAGAGAGAATCCCTGACCCCCGGGAATCGAACCCGGGCGTGGGAAGCATACAAGGACAAAACTAGTATAATTTTCTGTTGGTTCCGCCTGTTAAGCTTCCGGACGATTAACTATGTAGAGTTCATCGTTGTGCCAGCGAGAACCTTGTAAATGCCAATGTTAGCAGAGTAGAACTAGTAGCTGCTGAACGACCCGCTTTTTGGAATGGCCAACAGACGTCGTCGTCCACCATTAATACGACGCTGCCGTGAAGTGAGGAAAAGATCTTGTCGTCGAGGCACGCTTTACCTTTTAGAGCGAAAGTTTATTGGCTTCTAAGAGCTCATAAACTGATTCTCTCGGCGTTGTTCGTAATTTTAATTCCTAGGTATTCATTTGAATTTACGACCTTTATAATTGAATGATGTATCGTGTAGCCGAAGTTGAACGGATTCCTTTTAGCATTCATGTTGACCAACTCACACTTTCCATTATTTAGGGTTAGTTGTAAATTCCCCACCAAAACCGTATCTTTCTAAATCGTTTTGCATCAGCATTTATATTTTTTAAATTCGGACAATGTGTGAAACGAAGAAAATTTTGTTGCCTCTGGAAGCCATTAGGTACGCAGCTTCAAACTGGGGCCGGCCGCGGTGGTCTCGCGGTTCTAGGCGCGCAGTCCGGAACCGTGCGACTGCTACGGTCGCAGGTTCGAATCCTGCCTCGGGCATGGATGTGTGTGATGTCTTTAGGTTAGTTAGGTTTAAGTAGTTCTAAGTTCTAGGGGACTGATGACCACAGCAGTTGAGTCCCATAGTGCTCAGAGCCATTTCAAACTGGGACTTAGTCCAGAATTAGCCGTTTGATAGTATAGACACTGTGGCAGTTGCATTGTCTAAAGACTCGGTGAGAAACGTGAAACGCCTTGCTGCATATTTTACATGGTGCGAGTAAACTTGGAGGGTGTGGCTGTGAGAAGCTGCTGGTTCTGCTTCGGAACACGCGGACGGTGAACGTGCCCGGAAGTGCCAGGGTGGCGCGTGGCGCAGATGGGCGACCATTCCGCTGTGTGCGCTGGTTGCGACTGCTGGATCGCATGTACAGCCGCTGACATCCACCGCCTCCCCTCCCCTCCTCACAGGAGCACTTCCCCTCCCGCGCAGCTCCCCACTCCACCCATTAAGCTTTGTCGGTCGTTTATTAGCGGGCGTATGGCGCTGATACGCGATACACCAGCTCTGCGCGACGCTCGCAACACTGCCGCCCGGAGTAAATTGTGAAAGCAGGCGCCTCCCTCGCCAGTTTCTGCTTCCTCGGCGTCCGGGCCAGATAAGAGGCGCTGGCGGCTGTATCGCTGTTTGTAACCGCAAAGTGTTCCTGAGAACGTGAATGCTCGATGCGCACATGCGCAGTTTTCCGCTACCGGGTGAGATTACACGCGCCACGTGACGCAATACGTACAGAGCTGGCTGGCACTGTGAGAGATGGAGCAGTAATGTTTCAGTATGTTGAGTCTCATTCAGTGCACGTGATTCCATCTTTTTTTCCGAGGTTAGCACAGGTCTCGTCAATGTTTTGACACTTCCCGAAGTTTGTAGAGCTGAAAATGAATGTTCACGGTGTGTTTTCCGTGTTGTGATTTCTCGACCGAGTAAGAACTGCGGAAGTCGAACCCGTAACCTTGTGCAGGCACTGGCCATAATAACTGTTAATAGCGGTGGTGGTGCATTGGTTACCATACATGACTCCCACCAGATAAGGACAATAGTTGTTCAAAAAGCCGTCAGGTCATACAGATTTAGATTTTCCGTCTTATTTCTGAAATTTTTCTGCTTCAGCAAGTCGCGCACACAACTTCTTTCCATGATTTGTCGGTGATCTTCCAATTGGCCTTTTCAAATTCTGTCCTTTCCAAAGCTTTTCTTGGCGTTCTTTCAACGTGGAGAAACCATTACAACCTATTTCTTTCCATAGTTCCTGCGTGTTTCGTATTCTTTTATTTCCTATCGTGTCCATTCTTTGTTAGAAAGTGCATCTCCGTCACTTTTGTATTGCACTCGCCTCTTTTTGCAGGTCAAACAATCTGATCCATAGTTCAAAATTCTTATTTGATAAGATTTGTATTACCTCTGCTTTGGCTGTATTTACCATTCTCTAACTGTCTGATACAAAAATTCCTTCCTCGGTGTTTCCGTGCTTCGCGTTTATGGGACAGTTCCTTACGAAGACTAGACAGATTTGCTGCAGCATATAATAATTCAAACTTATTAACTGTTCCTGATGACCCTGTCGTTGACGGGACATAACAATGCCTTTATTTTCTGATTTATGCAGGTAAATACAGCTATGATACTGTTATCCCTTTATCAAACACACAAGCTACTCTCCTGCAAGGTACTAGTGTTTATCTAGATAATGTTAATTATATCACACTGTATTCTTAGATATAAATCCTCGAAATGGTTTCCACATCAATAACGAGACACGATGCGGCTTTGACGCCAGCATCTGCAGCCCAGGTACCAACCACAGGTGTATTCTCCAACTGTTGCTGCACTTAAATTGGCCTACTACCGAAATCTGTGACTACGTCCCTCAAATAGATACATGCAGCGTTGCGAGAAAGTGAAGCCTGCTTAATATTTCACTATGGAACGTGGATTGATTAGAGCGTGAAACGGAGAAAGGGTGCGAACGAGGAGTAATCAAAACTAAATATTGATAACATCTCACTTCGATTAACAGGAAGTTACATGTAATATCACAGCTATAAATTAATGTAAGTTTGACTTTAAGAAAGTCAGTGTCTGTTTCGGGTTCTTGATAGAAAATTTGAACTTTGAATGACACTTAAATGTCGTAATATTGAAGTATAAAGTATAATTTTCTCAGGTTTCTGAATTTCGTGCTTCGTTGTAAGTCTTCAAAGAGTTTGTCTTACAGAGCCGTTGTTAAGTGTTGCTTTAAGATTGCAGGACCCTCTTATATCTTGAAATAAGGAAAATGGATCTGACGGTTAACAACTTACCTATTACGAAGTGAAGACATTTAGGCAAGCTCGCACAGAATTGGGGAGGCGGATGGAAATAAATAATTTCTTCTCCAAAGCAATCGTGCCGGCATTCTCCTGGGACGATTAAAGTACGGAAAACGTGAACTGGATAAAAGTTCGAACTCCGCTCTTTCTGAATGACTAGTCCAGTGTGTTAACCGCTGTCACTACGTTTGCTTTTCTGATCGTTGTTACGAAAGAAAGCTTTTGATTTTACAAGATTCACATCCTGGAGAATGTGGGAGATACGTCCACACGCGAGCGCTCTGAGCTAGGTCAGCCACCTTAGGATGGGAGTTCTAGGGATAGTGTCTTAGCGCCACACTACTCACGATAATCCACGTCTAAAAAACATTTTGTTATACAGGGTAACTATTGCTCTTAGCACTCGAATGACTTCAGTGTGCCATCTAGCTGCTTATTATACGAGGGTAAGTAATGCAATACTCAGTTACGGAAGCACGTTTGTTTTGTTCACGATTGCAATGTACTAAATTATAAATTATTCTCCACTCTTCGGGCTACAATATCCTACACCACTGGCCATTAAAATTGTTACACCACGAAGATGACGTGCTACAGACGCAAAATTTAACCGACAGGAAGAAGATTCTGTGATACGCAAATGATTAGCTTTTCCGAGCATTCACACAAGGTTGGCGCCGGTGGCGATACCTAGAACGTGCTGACATGAGGACAGTTTCCAACCGATATCTCATACACAAACAGCAGTTGACCGACGTCGCCTGGTGAAACGTTGTGATGCCTCGTGGAAGGAGGAGAAATGCGTACCATCACGTTTGCGAGTCTGATAAAGGTCGGATTGTAGCCTATCGCGATTCCGGTGTATTGTATCGCGACATTGCTGCTCGCGTTGGTCGAGATCCAATGACTATTAGCGGAATATGGAATAGGTGGGTTGAGGAAGGAAATGCTGAAAGCCGTGCCGGATCCCAACGGCCTCGTGTCACTATCAGTCGAGACGACAGGCATCTTACCCGCATGGCTGTAACGAATCGTGCAGCCACGTCTCGATCCCTGAGTCAACAGATGGGGACGTTTGTAAGACAACTATCTGCACGAATAGTTAGACGACGTTTGCAGCAGCATGTACTATTAGCTCGGAGACCATAGCTGCGGGTACCCTTCACGCTGCATCACAGACAGAAGCGCCTGCGATGGTGTACTCAACGACGAAGCTGGATGCACCAATGGCAAAACTTCTTTTTCTCGGATGAATTCAGGTTATGATTACAGCATCGTGATGGTTACTTCAGAGTTTGGCGACGTCGCGGTGAACGCACATTAGAAGCGTGTATTCGTCATCGCCATACTGGCGTATCACCCGGCGTGATGGTATGGGGTGCCATTGGTTACACGTCTCGGTCACCTCTTGTTCGCATTGACGGCACTTTGAACAGTGGACGTTACATTTCAGATGTGTTACGACCCGTTGCTCTACCCTTCATTCGAGCCCTGCGAAACCCTACATTTCAGCAGGATAATGCACGACCGCATGTTACAGGTCCTGTACGGGCCTTTCTGGATACAGAAAATGTTCGACTGCTGCCCTGGCCAGCACATTCTCCAGATCTCTCACCAATTGAAAACGTCTGGTCAATGGTGGCCGAGCAACTGGCTCGTCACAATACGCCAGTCACTACTCTTGATGATCTGGGGTATCGTGTTGAAGCTGCATGGGCAGCTGTACCTGTACACGCCATCCAAGCTCTGTTTGACTAAATGCCCAGGCGTATCGAGGCAGTTATTACGGCCAGAGGTGGTTGTTCTGGGTACTGACTTCTCAGGATCTATGCACACAAATTGAGAGAAAATGTAATCACATGTCAGTTGTAGTATAATATATTAGTCCAATGAATACCCCTTTATCATCTGCATTTCTTCTTGGTGTAGCAATTTTAATGGCCAGTAGTGTACCTTCAAGATAATCTGTCGAATGCGACGACCTTGATGCCACCTTACCGGGCGGGCCTGTATGGCCACATGGTACCGGTCTACTGGTAGACGTCGAAGCCAACGTCTTACGCCCTTACGGCATCAGTAGCCTCCCTTCATTCACGTACAGCTTCCCGCAGAGTGCATCCTTCATTGGGCGAAACAGATGCAAGTCGGAAGGCGCGACATTCGGCGAGAAGCGTGGGTGAGGAACAGTCCAATGAAGGCCTGTGAGCTGCACTTGGGTGAAAAAAAAGGTTCAGTTGCATTTTTGTAAGGACGAACACGCTGAAGTCCTGAAGGTATCACACTACAGGGCCTGAAGCGGTAATATTCCACAATAAATTCCGCATTATTTCAACCGAAATTGGCCCAGGAAGAACGTTTTGCATTAGTCATTGAATGCTCCTCGTACAAGTCGCCAAATCACGCTCAAGAAATAAATGAAATTACACTGTCAGATTCCACGAACGATGGCGGTTCGCGCTTATGGAGGCACAGACGAGTATTGCATTGTTGCCGACTGCAACAGACAGTTGCGACACGCGCTTGGGCGTGCTATGCGCTTGAAGAGAGCGTATCTCCTGCAAATTGTCTCTAGCTTCCTTACGCCGAATTTGCGACTTACTGCCACAATCAGCGATGGCAACACGCAACAAATGGAATAAATAATGCTCTAAACAACTCGCTACGATCACGTTTAATGCTCGGATCTGCTACGGCATTTGCAGTAGAGCGCTGAGAACACGACTGAACGTTCATTGGCTATGGGCTAATGCTTGACGTAGATGCTCAGAACGAGCCTAAAGGCGACCGCCATCGTACGTGACTCAGAGTATACAGGGTGTTTAAAAAACAACTTAACAACTTTAAAAAATACAAATTTATTGAAATAAAATATAGAGCTGGGTTTACTGTTTCGTAGGGTGCAGTCTCCCCCCCCCCCCCCCAAAAAAAAAACCCAAGGGTGATGTATGTGGCTTCTGTTAGTTATCCTGCACACATCCCATAGGAAGTAAGTTTCTTCCAAAACTTGCTGTAGCATTGCAGGTGTAACTTGCTCAGTGGCGGCGTAAATTCTTGCTCAAATTTCAGGTAGAGAAGACGGCACAGGAGGTAGAAACGGAAAGCTGTCACTGAGAAATTCCCAGATATCAGCCAGGTGGTGGGGTGGTGCACCATCTTGCGTGAAGTGAATGTTTCGTTCTTGATCATCCTCAACGATCTATGGTATCAACAATTGTTGTAACATATCCAGGTACAGTATCCCCTTGATGGATCTCTGACGGAAAAAAGGGGCCGTAAACTTTGTTGTTGCTCAACGCACAAAAAAAGTTCAGTTTAGGGCTATCACGAACATGTTGCAATGTTTGATGTGGATTTTCACTGCCCCAAATGCTACTGTGTGTGTGTGTGTGTGTGTGTGTGTGTGTGTGTGTGTGTGTGTGTTTTAACATTGCCACGTAAGTGAAAAGTCGACTCGTCAGAAAAGTTTATTTTGTTCAATGAATATTCATCCTCATGTGAGCGGTTTAACATTCACACATACCTCCTTGCGAGCACTTTTATCAGTGTCTTTTATTGCATGTGCGATCGTCAATTTGTACGGTTTCAAATGCTAGCGGTTTCTCAACATACAAGTGGGATTTACAGTTCACGACTTGCACGCTGGGTTGATTTCGTAGGGCTGTTGTCCAAACTGTTTCACTCGCTCAGCGACGCTGTCAGATGTGCTCGGACAACCTGATTATTTCCCATATCTTACCGAGCACCCTGTTTCAGCAAAATATTCATGCCACTAATAAATTGTAGGCCAACTAGGAGAATGTTTAGCGTACTCGGTACGGAATTTAAGCTGAACTGTAGTCGCCGACCTCGATTCTTCAATCAAAAACACACAGCTTGCACGCTTGGATCCAATGAAAGCAGCCATCTTTAACCCAATTGCCGCTAGCGCTCCTTACGGTGGGATTCGGCAATAGCGAACTACGCGAGACAAGAGTTCATGTTCCCTTACAAACGGGCACTAAAATCGGCACTGTAGGTACTATGAATTAATTTATATGGGTTCCTTTTTGAAATACCTGTAGTTGATGTAATTACCGCGCAGCAATTGTAAATTTGCACCAGATTGGGGCTACAAGCCTAATCTGACAGTCCTGGTATCAGCAGTAGAGGGGAGAGGGCTGAGGGGTGAGTGCAGTCGCAGTGGGACTGGCGAGGCGTGTCCGGTGCTGTGCTGCATTGCGGCTCGGCGCGCCCCTGGCGTATCGATCGTCAGCCAAGGGCGACGGCGCCGCAGTCGGCAGTGTCTGCTGCAGCCGCCCCTCGCCAATAACGTGCAACTGGTCTGTGGGGAAGGAAAGCTGCATCATGGACAAGCGACCGTTTTCGTCAAGTTAAAGGAAGGTTGCTGGCTGGAGGAAAATAAAAGGTTGCAGATCTGAAACTTCAGGCTGGACCGAGACTCCAACTCGGGAACTTTCCCATTTGCGGGCAAGTGCTCTACCAACTGAGCTATGCAAGCTTCAATTCTGCCAGTACCTCGTCTCCTACCTTGCTGAATTCAAGCTGTGGGAACAGGTCGTGAGTCGTGCTTGCAGAGCTCAGTTGGTAGAGCACTAGCCCGCAAATGGCAAAGGTCCCGAGTTAGTCTTCGGTCCGGACACGGTCTTATCTGCCTGGAAGTTTCATATCAGCGCACACTCCGCTGCAGAGTGACAATATCGTTCCAGTTCCAGCTCTGTCACTTACACGTGTATCCATTAAGTTGTACATTTTTGTTGGTCAGTAAGAGCAGAAACGGACGATCCACTGCGCTATCTCGTCAAAGCAGTCCCACGAACCACCAGTTCACTAAATTCAATCTTCCGTCCTTCAATTGGAGTTGGAACTACTGCTTTTAAATCGTTTCCATCCGAAGCATAATTGATTTTTTATCTTCGTGCAGATATTCGCAAATTTATTTTCGATCGCAGATATCTGCCAAAAAAAGAAGCTAACTGCTGGTGTAGACGTTAGCAGGTCTACGTAGCACACTCAAAATTGTAAAAGTGCCGTTTGTATCTACAACACGCAACATTTGAAGAAAGCTGCGAAACAGAGCCAACAGATCTGGTCAGCCCATGTTCACGGAGTGTTGTTGTTGTCAGTCCTGATACTGGTTTGATGCAGCTCTCCATGCTACTCTATCCTGTGCAACCTTCATCATCTCCCAGTACTTACTACAGCCTACATCCTTCTGAATCTGCTTAGTGTATTCATCTCTTGGTCTCCCACTACGATTTTTACCCTCCACGCTGCCCTTCAGTACCAAATTGGTGACCCCTTGATACCTCAGAACATGACTAGAACAAGGGATCGGTTGGTAGGAAAAGTTGTGCCACAAACTCCTCTTCTCCCCAGTGAATGAAGTGAATTAACCACTCCAGGCATCTCCACTCCCGTCTCACGGCAGGTGCCCATGTTATCTTCGACGAGAAAATGAAGGATGCTGCAGTTACTCTCTGCTTACCGAGAGTAGACTGAATACTCACTTGCCATATCCAACGAACTTGTATAGGAATGAAGTGCGCTGCAGGATTTGGAACGTCAGTGTGCAAACAGCCAACATTGGCTTGGACAAGGTGACCAGGGCTTTACTCGTGAAACGGCTTTATCGAAACAGCAATACTGCCGATGCTTATCGCAAGTATCGATGCATTAGAGGAATATCGAAGGGTCCTCTTTCTGTGCTGAGGTTCAACATGGTTCGAAAATTGGAACTGGCAAGTGATCTGGCTATTTCTCAGGGGAGAGGCTGACGGCTAATCGCACCACAAACTATTGAAGTAGTTACTGTTGCCATTGCTGAGAACAGTGTACCCAATGTGCACTAGGCGTGTCACGGTAGCAGTAAGTTTGATGATCCACCATTCCAAAAGTGCTGCGAACAGTTGTGAAACGATGTCTCTAAGTGATTTCTCTTCCGTATGTCCTCACAAATGTTTCCAGAATGTTTGTAATCCCGTGGCCATTTGTTTTGCATGGGGGCAAACTCGAGTAGCGTAAGCGAAATTTAAACAACGATGTATTTGTCGCACTACGAAAATAGAAGAGCTTATGTGTTCATAGAAGCTTGCGTTAGGGGTCGTCGTTATTCGGCAATAATTAAAACGATTTTCCAGAAAGGTTAATTTTTTCGCAATATGCCGCGAATACGGGACCATTTTCCACGGTGCTGGGTGCCGGCGAGCCATAGGAAGGGCAGGGTCGGGTCGTCTTGCGAAAGCAGCTCACCAGAATGTCGTTGCAAGGGCATTGGACCGGAGAAGTTGTCAGTATGTGTGCCGGCAGTCGCAGTTTTTATCTGTGGGAGTCAGATAAAAAGTACGGAAATTGAAGGTAGTAGGAATACAGTGACGGTTCATTTATAATTGAGCAGTACGAACATAAGCTGATAACATGGGAAGTTAGAAAAGTTGCTCTACCTCGCTTCCGTGACCTGCTTGTAACTGAATTAATATGTAGACAGATACAAATATGGATCCATGAAATAAACTGAACAAGATACAGGCTAGAATTTTGACATACACCTATTAGGTAATGAGTACTCTGGCCCAATGGCGCTCGTAGATCTTGAGGTGATCTTGTGGTCAGTACACCGAAACTGCTCTATTAAAAGGCGATTCGGACTTTCTATTACTGTGTACTGCCCCTTGATTGCAGTTTATATTGTTGCACCTCGTAAATGAAATTTTTGTATGAATGTGTTGTATTCTTCATATAGCGGGATAATTATTGAACTGTATGAAATAAAATCTAACTTCGGAACGATTTGCGTTAGGACCTTCAAACTGCACGATTGGCCTCGGGGCATGATGGGAATTATTGTGTGCATGCATGGTTTAGCCACGATGGATGGGTTCGTCGATAAGCAAAACTGCGCCTTTTGGGGACTGAGAATCCGCATTTCGCGATCGAGAGGTCTCCTGACGCTCAACGGATGACGGGTGTGCAATGTCCATTCACGGAATAATGGTGCGGTATTCCTTGATGGCACCGTAACTACCTAACGGTACCTGAAGGTTTCGGAAGATGACTTCGCACCCATTATCCAAAGCGACCCTGATTTCGACAAGATGTGGTTCATGGAAGACGGAGTTAGACCCCATTGAAGCAGGAGTGTTTTTGATGTCCTGGGGGAGCACTTTAGGGACCGTATTCTGGCTCTGCGGTACCTAGAGGTCACTGGCAAGGGCCTGGATTGGCCGCCTTATTCTCCGGATCTGGATACAAGCGACTCGGTTTCATGGGGACAGCAATAATCTTGAAACCACTGCTGAGCTGAAAACAGCCATTTAGGTGGCCACCGACGGCATCAATGATCAGACACTTCGGCGGGTCATGTAGAATTTCGCTATTCGTCTGAGCCACGTCTTCGCCAGTTATGGCAGGCATATCAAGCATGTCGTAACCGAAATACGAATATCTGTAGTGACGTTTACATATTTAATAAGGTGTGTGTACGCCGTAGTTTGTAACTAATTTTTGTTTCATATAGTTCAGTGATTGTCACCCTGTAACTGACTGCCTTAGGGGAGTCGCATGTCACTGGAATAGCTCACTTGGTAGTCTTGTTTCCGTAAACGAAGACTGCGCTCTCAACGATGCTGCTGTTTGGTACCGTGTTAAGTCGGGTCTTAATGCTGGAGAAGTCCGGCATGTGGCAAATGTGCGAGCCGGCTGTTGTCTCCGTTGTGATGAGACGTATGACATATTAGAGTTGAGGTCACGCACGATTCCGTGGTGTCGGACGAGCAGTAAAAACAGGCGCCTATTGCGAGTCGGGGTCGCCTTTGACGCGCGTTTCCTGACCCACTATGGCAAGGCCCGTCTCCATATAATCCTTTTCCACTCTTTCCCACAACCCACGCAAACACGTAACGGCAGGCGAAGTATGTAAATACCGTGACAGTTGTACGCAGACACGCGGATTATTCTGCTTACCTCAACTACGCGCGTTATATTCATTGCATCTCACGAATATAAACCAATTACAAAACATTATTAAAACGTGAAACTGCCGATATAAGATTTTGACTGAAGGGGTGGAACAATACGTGAGGAAATCACCTGTTTCCAGAATGAGATTTTCGCTCTGCAGCGGAGTGTGCGCTGATACGAAACTTCCTGGCAGATTGAAACTGTGTGCCGGACCAAGACTCTAACTCGGGGCCTTTACTGGCAGAAGTGAAGCTGTGAGGGCAGGACGTGAGTCGTGCTTGGGTAGCTCAGTTGGTAGAGCACCTGCCCGCGAAAAGCAAAGGTCCCGAGTTCGAGTCTCGGTCGGGCAAACAGTTTTATTCTGCCAGAAAGTTTCAATCACCTGTTTGTTCTCGGACGTATGGATTTAAATCTCTAAGATTACGAAGGCAATGGTCCACATACCGCTTCCAAAGTTATATAAAAAACTGTTAATCTTTTTTACCGAACGACGAATCGGGCTAGCGACGCTGGCTGCACTGTTCCTTCGCAACTGCCATAGTAATCTCGTTGTTGCGTAAATGAGATATACGAGCAGTGTTGTTTAGTCGAAATGTGATACTTCGTAGTGTTTTCTCTTTTTTCCCCGAGTACCTAAGCATGGGAGCAACGGTGTACCGAGAAAGTCTGAAGTGGTTGGAACGGCTCAGCAAGTGAGCGTAGACTCTTCGGTCAGGAAGACCTTCCCTCTGATGACAATAGTTCCGCGCTTCCGTTCTTTGCTTAAAAGGTCAGCAACTCGTAAGAGTGGAAGTTTTGGCAATAATGCACGATTAAATCTGCAAATGCAGGCCACAGTTGTGGCAGGAGAGTTGGATATATCACCGAGACAGTGTACCATCATCTTCACCAGTTCGCAATTTCAGTCAGTAATAAATGGCTGTCGTTCCTCACCCGCTCTAGTCGGCAAACCTTGCTCTACGCAGATTTTTCCGAAAGTGGAAAACGAAACCGCGGAATAGAAGTCGGCCAGATACCATGTACCCTGTGCTGGATCGCGCGCCACTAATACGCCCCCCGCGTCAGATTACATACGTTTCTGACGCTCCGTAAACTGAAGAACGAGCAGCCTTTGTGGTAGGGGAGGCGGCTTTTTCCCGGAAGAACGCTAAAACTGCCGTCGTGTTTGGCTGGGAATAAGTTTCTCGTCCAGTGGTGCGGTACAGCGTGCGGTGATTTACGTAATTATGTTAGTGTGCTCTTGGGTCAGTTACTGCTGATTTGTAAGTTCGGTGTTCTGTTAACCCATTTAGTGGAAAATAAGTCGTCCAATGAATCTGCGCACTGCAATTCAAATGCCGCGCTAAGAAAAGGCTCACAGCTTTATGAAACAGCCTGTCGTTGACTTCTGACGCAGCAGCGTAGGAATGCGAACTCCCGTGTTCTCGCTGCAGTTTGCTGACTGAGTATATTGCGACGAGCCACTTAACTAGTAGCCCAGGACTCTCTCGTAAGTAGAGAAACGAAACTAAAATACTGGACTACTGCAGGAGTCAGTGTTAGCCTAGATACTTTCAGACTTTTACGTTTCTGATATGCCTGAAACCAGTGGAAAAGAAGTCTGGATGTGGCGGCGATCTAGGACTTGGGATTCAGCGTAAGAAGTTAAAAGGTGCCGAAAACAGTAATGACGTCGTTAAACTGTGTTATTTCACCATGTGGGGACTCATACCCAATGTTTCTGTAAACGAAGTTAGTAGTTCCCTCTTAGAAAAAGAACAGCAGAGTAAATTTGATGTCCTTACGAACGACACAGTGCTGCCCTTAGTCATCCAGATTCTTGGATTCATAAGTCACTACCTCACAGTATGCGTTACAAAAAAATCTTAGGAAAAGAGAACTTGAGACACCCTTACTGGAATATCTATATCTGAGACACCCTTATCCATAAATCCTTCAGTACTAACTGGGGACCATCAGCAGACACGCGTAAAATTTCTGCGCCCCCCTCCCCCCAGGTTAGTGTTCTGTCGATGAAAGTTGGTGTGGTTGAGCAGCCCTCTGATAAGATAAACTGGTCTTAGTACAAATAATGCTGATCATTTCTGGTTACTTAAGAACTGCTCCACTATACTGGCCTCCAACACTGTGCCATACGGCTACTCCTCTGTGAACACAAGAAGCCCTGTTGAGAGTATTGTAATTCAGTTATAATTTCACCCCTGAAGATTTTTACTGGTTGACAAGACATTTCTTTAGGAAGATCCATGCCAGCGACTGGCGCAACAGCTTGCTGAACTAGGAATGCTCCGTCTGCAGTGCGATCTCTTATTAGTCCTCTAGAGAGAAGGGCTTTGGAGCACCAAACGGCGCCATCCAGCATATTTTGAAAGACTGTACATTGAGAGACTATCTGTATGAACCAAATTGCTTTCTCATGATTATAGTCAGCCCTCGATTGGATAGGGGGACTTGACAATACCAGAGAACAACTGTTTGCAAATCACACTTAAGTGCCTGGCAGAATGTTAAAGAAACATCTTAACAATAATTCTCTAGTATTCCAAACTCAGTGCGCGGGAAAAACGAACACCTAAATCTTTCCGTTTGAGCTCTGATTCCGTTATTTTTTTAGATAATTGTTTCTCCTGATTTAGGTCCGCGTCAACAAAATATTTTCGCATTCGGAGAAAAAATTTCGTGAAAAGATTCCACCGCAACGAAAAAGGTCTTAATGATGATCACCCCAAATACTGTATTATGTTGACACTCCTCCATTTCGCGATAATTCAAAACATGCAGATCCTTGAACTTTTTCGATGTACTCCCTGTACCAGACCGTGCAGCAGTACTCGAAAAATAGGACGGACAAACGTACTGTAGTCAGTATCTGGTTTGTCTTGTTCGTTATTGTAATTCGTACGTATTTAATTGAATGTACGGGCTTTAGATTTAACTGAGTTCTCTTGTAACCGAAGTTTAACGGATTCCTTTCAGCACTCCCGTGGAGGACTTTCCAGTTTGCTTATTTAATGGTCAGTTGTCAATTTTCGGGCCATACAGATTCTTCTCTTAATCGTTTTGCAAATTGTTTTGATATTCAGAGGACTTTACTAGTCGATAAACGACAGCATCTGCAAACAATCTTTAATGTTAGTAAGGAACAGCGAAGAGCCTAAAACCTTGTGGAAACGCCAGAAATCACTTGCATTTTACTCGATATCTTTCCGTCAGTTGCTACGAACTGTGACCGCTCTGACAGGAAATCACGAATCCAGTCACATAAGTGAGACGATATTCCAGAAGCACGCAATTTCACTAAAAGACGCTTCTATGGTGTAGTGCCAAGAGCCGTCTGGAAATGTACAGATACGATCTCAATTTGAAATCCCTTGTCAACACAACTCAACACTTGCGAGTAAAGAGTTAGATGTTTCACAAGAACTGTTTCCTAAATCCGTGTTTATTGTGTGTCAATAGACCGTTCACTTAGTGGTAATTCGTAGTGTTCGAACTCAATATGTTCCAGAATTCGGCAGCATATCGACGTTAATAACATTGGCTTGTAATTTAGTGGATTACTCCTACCGGGTTTCTCGAATATTATTGTGACCTGTCAAAGTTCACATTCTTTGGGTACGAGCGAGCGGTTGTATATTAGTAGTATGGAGCTATTGCCTAAGGAAACTTCGGAGGGTACGTAATTGGTATACAGTCAGGACCGGAAGACTTGCTTTTATTGACTGATTTAATTTGCTTCATTACGCTGAAGACACCTACTTCTAAATTACTTATGATGGCAGATGTTCTTCGTTAGAGTTATGGAATATTTACTTAGTCTTAATTGGTGAAGAAATTTCTAAAGGCTGTGTTTAGTAACTCTTTCGGAGCACTGACGTCGATAGTATTTGCGTTGCTATATAAATATATATGGTATGTAAATAAACACCCCTCATATCTCTTTAAAAAAAATAATGCAACTACTTATTTAGAGGAAACACTCTCCTAGTAAATTTCTTTGTCCTTTGATATATCGTGATCTGTTACTGATTTTTAGTGAAGTTAGTTCTTACGTTTAGCTTTAAAAAAAATACAGAAGAAATATAATAAGCAAAATAAGGAATTTCGTAGGTTTCCAATTACGTATTATATCTGGTTTTATCGCGCCCCAGGCTCCCTCTAAATTACTGTAAATGCAATAGCGTAGTATTACTCGGCCGCAGTTCACTGATCTGAAATTGTTACATCAAATAATTTCACTGGATTCCTTCAATTAATCTCACTGAATATTTTTACATAATTTCTTCCGCTCCGGCTATCAGACATCGTGCTGTGAAAAATATTTTTAAATGTACCGCGTAATGGCGGCTATTTGTAAACAGAGATCACTGTTACTCGCTCCGCAGCAGATGGAAACATGCTAAATTATTTTCATTTAATATTCTTTTCATAAGATAAATGTGGCGTAGGTTCTTGAAATAAAACACGGATCACTTCACACTAATACATTCTTTCTAGGACACAGTTTACACAAGTAAATATTTGCAGTTACTTTAAGACAAGTAAATATTTGCAGTTACTTTAAGACAAAGGAATGCTAGCGCAGCACAATATCTTGCGTACCTTATTCCAGCTAACACCAGAACAAAACAGACTAGACAGAATAATGAGTATTGCATTGTGTTTTATACTTTTACAAAGATAATAATACACAGCATTACGCATTATAATCTCATACTATAAAAACCTCTTTTCTGCATCTATCGATCCGTTTGTTGTTGTGGTCTTCAGTCCTGAGACTGGTTTGATGCAGTTCTCCACGCTACTCTATCCTGCGCAAGCTTCATCTCTCAGTACCTACTGCAACCTACATCCTTAAGAATCCGCTTAGTGTATTCATCTCTTGATCTCCCTCTACGATTTTTACCCTCCACGCTGCCCTCCAATGCTAAATTGTGATCCCTTGATGCCTCAGAACATGTCCTACCAAACGATCCCTTCTTCTAGTTGTGCCACAGACTTGTCTTCTCCCCAACGCTATTCAATACCTCCTCATTAGTTACGTGATCTACCCATATAATCTTCAGCATTCTTCTGTAGTACGACATTTCGAAAGCTTCTATTCTCTTCCTGTCCAAACCACCATCCATGTTTCACTTCCATACATGGCTACACTCCATACGAATATTTTCAGAAACGACTTCCTGACACTTACATCTATACTCCATGTTAACAAATTTTTCTTCAGAAACGCTTTCCTTCCCATTGCCAGTCTACATTTTATATCCTATCTACTTCGACCATCAGTTATTTTGCTCCCCAAATAGCAAAACTCCTTTACTACTTTGTGTCATTCCCTAATCTCAATTCCCTCAGAATCACCCGACTTAATTCTACTACATTCCATTATTCTCGTTTTGCTTTTGTTGTTTATCTCCTTTCAAGACACTGTCCATTTCGTCCAACTGCTCGGTATATTTTTACAGTTAGTGTTATTACCTTTCGTAGATAAATCGATGTTTGCAGTTCATTTTGAGTCACATAGTCATTTTATTTTTCACCTCGATAACGGTGAATATTGCAAAAGGGACACTACACACCCATTGGAATTCTGTTCAATCCATGCTCTAAGGTAAGTTGTACGGTCAGTGTCGCGTCGCGTGGTCCTCCCTGCATAGGCTCCAACCCAAATTGACGCTCCCCCACGTAGTGTCGTCCCAGTCTTGGGGCAGCCCTCAGATTTCTCCTGCCGACTCGGGTCTGTCGAGCTGTCGGGCAAACACACGGTTGCAGAGCGGTGTCGCGCTGAGGAATCGATAAAGCCGCAGAAGGGCCTGCGCGCCCTGTTACGTAAGCGGCGCGGCTGCTGGGATGGGCGCGTGCATTCCTTCCGGCACAAAGCGCTCTTGTCAGCACCGCGCCTCCTATCTCGGCGCGCTCGTGTCCACAGCACGGCGAGCTCTGCCGTGCCGGTTTATCGCGAATCACGGCGCCAGACCAGAACACACACACTCCGTCAGCGCTCGTTTGCGCCGCGCCCCGAAGAGCTCAGTGATACACCTCTGCTTCACCGAGATATTGTCGCTTCTAGGAGAAGATACCTTTGTGCGTATTTACACTTTTACTTTTAACGCACAGCAGGAGTCTGGCGAAGATGTCGCAGACTGCCTTCAAACATACTATCCCAGCGTCGTTGTTGCACGGAACTGCGTGAGAAAACGCACAAGTTGTTGCACTAATGCTGCCGATAGAAGCGGAAGCGTCGCTTACTCATAGGCGTGTCCTAAAGATTTACATTCTAACGTACAGCTTTTGCGAAAAAGGAATACGTAAAATTTTTGAGCACACCGGTGTGGTCTGCGTAAATAATCAGTAAATTGAGGAGATATCCAGTATTGTAAATTTGGTTAACCATGTAAATAAAATGATTACTCTCTAAGCTTTTCTCTTGATTCCCATCATTAAATACTTGATTTTGAAGACCTCACGTCACACGATCCAGAATTTAAAAAAAAGTATTTAACACCAAATTTTCAGTCAATACAAAGGACTGGGAAGAGCAGTTAAACGGAATGAATAGTGTCTTGAACAGAGGATATAAGATGAATATCAACAAAAGCAAAATGAGGATAATGGAATGTAGTCGAATTAAGTCGGGTGATGCTGAGGGAATTAGATTAGGAAATGACACTTAAAGTAGTAAAGGAGTTTCGCTATTTGGGGGGCAAAATAACTGATGATGATGGTCGAAGTACAGAGGATATAAAATGTAGACTGGCAATGGCAAGGAAAGCGTTTCTGAAGAAAAGAAATTTAACATCGGGTATAGATTTAAGTCTCAAGAAGTCGTTTCTGAAAGTATTTGTATGGAGTGTAGCCATGTATGGAAGTGAAACATGAACGATAAAAAGTTTGGACAAGAAGAGAATAGAAGCTTTCGAAATGTGGTGCTACAGAAGAATGCTGAAGATTAGATGGGTAGATTACATAACTAATGAGGAGGTATTGAATAGAATTGGGGATTGGGGATTGGGGAGAAGAGGAGTTTGTGGCACAACTTCACGAAAAGAAGGGATCGGTTGGTAGGACATGTTCTAAGACATCGAGGGATCACCAATTTAGTATTGTAGTGTAGCGTGGAGGGTAAAAGTCGTAGAGGGAGACCAAGAGATGAATACACTAAGCTGATTCAGAAGGATGTAGGTTGAAGTAGGTACTGGTAGATGATGAAGCTTGCACAGGATAGAGTAGCATGGAGAGCTGCATCAAACCAGTCTCAGGACTGAAGACCACAACACCAACAACATCCTCCTCAAGAAGAGAGAACTTAAAACGCGGAAAAGACAAAGATCAGTGCTGTATTTTCCTGTACAAAGTACGTATAAATAAAATGTTACTTTTTAGTATTTCACTCTTGTGCGAAATTACTCAACGTTTTTTATATATGAATATGACAATTAAACTTCCAATTGTTTAAAACGTAATTTGAAATTTTTCGTTGCGCGAAAAAAATTGTTTCGGATTGTGACTTACTGAACGTATCAAGCTGTGTACTAAAGTTAAATGTCTCTGAGCAGTTGCATTGTAAACTACACACTTCAGAGCTCCCGCTTCGTTCTCAAAGTAATGTCGAGGACAAAGGAACTAGAATATGCCGACTTGATTCTAAGAATCTGTCAGTATTCTGACAGAGTTGAGCTGTAGGGTTTATTACAATAGGAACTGTAGCAGTGCCTGACAACGGAAGATTCATAACAGGTACAAATGTATACAGGTTCAAACTAAAACGATTTATGTTAAAAGTAGCCGCTCGGATTGGCCGCACGAACTGGGGCGCCATGTCACGGATTTCGTGGCCCCTCCCGCCGGAGGTGAGTCCTCCCACTGGCGCGTGTGTATGTGTGTTGTTCTTAACATAAGTTAGTTCAAGTGGTATGACTTCCTAAGGGACAAACTGCTGAGGTCATCAGTCCCTACACTTACACATACATTTGAACATACGATAAGAGGAAACAACCATTTTTGTGTAGCTGTATGAATGACCTCGATTCACTAGTGACAATAACTGATAACTTTTAGGCAGAAGTAATGCTTTTTTTCTCGTCAGTCTCATGCTCGGTAAATTTGTTGTAAAAATAAATCGATAATTATACTCGCGCATCCACAATATCGGAACGAGTTCTTGGCATCATTAGAATTTAACAAGGAAACCTGCCAGAATGGACTATCAGCTCGGAGACCATGGCTGTGGTTACCCTTGACGCTGCACCACAGGCAGGAGCGCCTGCGATGGTGTACTCAACGACGAAGCTGGGTGCACGAATGGCAAAACGTCATTTTTTCGGATGAATCCAGGTTCTGTTTACAGCATCACGATGGTCGCATTCGTGTTTGGCGACATCGCGGTGAACGCACATTGGAAGCGTGTATTCGCCATCGCCAAACTGGCGTATCACCTGGCGTGATGGTATAGAGTGCCATTGGTTACACGTCTCGGTCACCTCTTGTTCACATTAACGGCACTTTGAACAGTGGACGCTACATTCAGAAGTGTTACGACCCGTGGCTCTACCCTTCATTCGAGCCCTGCGAAACCCTGCATTTCAGCAGGATAATGCACGACCGCATGTTGCAGGTTCTGTACGGGCCTACCTGGATACAGAAAATGTTAGATTGCTGCTCTGGCCAGCACATTCTCTAGATCTGTCCCCAACCGAAAACGTCTGGTCAATGGTGGCCGAGCAACTGGCTCGTCACAATACGCCAGTCACTACTCTTGATGAAATGTAGTATCGTGTTGAAGCGGCTTGGGCAGCTGTACCTGTACACGCCATCCGATGTTTGACTCAATGCCCAGGCGTATCAAGGCCGTTATTACGGCCAGAGGTGTTTGTCCTGGGTTCTGATTTCTCAGGATCTATGCACGGAAATTGCGTGAAAATGTAGTCACATGGCAGTTCAAGTATAGTATATTTGCCCAACGAATACCCGTCTATCATCTGCATTTCTTCTTGGTGTAGCAGTTTTAATAACCAGTAGTGTATTTCTCAATGGTGGGTCGTGGTTTGGAATAAGCGTCAGTGTGAAGTTCCCTCGTAGCTGGCCAGTCAGTTGAGACAGGACGAAGGCTCCCCTAACAGAACGACCGTTAGGACACCAGTGCAGTGTTGTGGTTGAAGACAACACTCTTATTACTACTAGACGAATAACTGCGCTCCCTGTAAGAAGTTAGCTGAACAGTTTGTGTCGGAGGAAGCATTCATGTTAGTTTTTCACACAAAACACTTTGTACATTGAGGAGTACGGTGAACTGCAACATTTGAAACGAATAACGAGATAAATGTAGCCATACTTGTTAACCCCCTCTTATTTAATCTCCCATTTAGTGATACTGTAGTGAGTCGTCAATGTACGAAAGGCTGTAATTACGCGTACTTGACTGACTGTGTCGCCAATCTGTTTCGTGTGCCGTGTTGTGCGTCTCTTTTGTAGCGGCTGAAGTGTACTCAACCGCGTTGAAAAGACCAAAAAATGGCCCGCTTTGGCCAGCGCGTATGGTGCCGGTCGTTAATCAGCTAGGCGCGCCCCTTGCCAACTATTTAAGCGGACGGCTGCGTTGGCCGCGACTCCACTAAAGCGGATGCCTCAGTTTTCCGCAGACTTCTGTCCCTTCTCATGTCTGCAACACTCCGTGCTGCAGTTCTGAGAGGTTGGCAGTTCTGCACATGAAATACAGGTGATGGTTTTATCAGAGGGTAGGAACAATCTTTCGTACGATTAATGCAAAACTGACGAGATTTCTCTTTCCCGACAATTAAATGCCACAGAGTCTCTGTTCCTATTCGCAGTCCACGGAAGTTTTTCACTAAAGTAATAATAGATGTTGCTTTTTGTTGGTTAGTAGACAAATAACTTTGACCTAACGTTGGTGTTTTGGCACAAACTATGTCTGAGAAACTTTCAAACATTTTACCAAGTTTTCAGTGTGAGCTTGTGGACTATAAATCATCGATGTCGAAAAGTGGCGAGTGGCGCAGCTTGTACACTGTAGATTCGCTACAGTCGAAGGGAAGTATACTTGGCAGTGTTTGGTGTGGCAAATGCCAACTGCAAAAACAAACAGCGCCAACTGCTTCCCTCCAGCGCAGAACGCCAAAGAGGGGAAATAAAGCTCAGTGACAGCGGAGATCCTAGCGCTGCAAACAGTTCAGCATTGCTTCCAAGATGCTCCTTGCTCGGACAGAGCAGAAACTTTGTGTGTACTAGCTGCCCCTTTAAGGCAACTGCAACTTTACTGCTGAGTGGTGATGCAGAAACTAACGTGAGAAGTTCCAAGCCATTGTACAAGCGCGAGACGTAGTAGGCGCAGCGGATTGGCTTCCCTGTTAAATGGAAGTTCTCAGTCGGAGGCCTGTTATCGATCCCGTGGTCCGCAGCTGCGAGCACTCGCCAAGTATCGATTTTCGCCCTCCCTCGCCTACTGCTCCCTCGAGCAACGGCAGGGTTTGTCTCGTCACGGCACAGTTGCCGCGTTTCGCAACTAGCCGCACATTATAGCACCTACAGATCGAGGTTTCTGTAACCATAAACATCTTCTAGAGAAGGTTATCGTCTTTACTCAAAAGTCAGATGCATTTTTGGATCTGTTTGTTGACGTACTGTCAGTTTCCAGGGTTCCGATTCGTCTTACTTAATTCACTATAGATACAGTACTGTTTTGTTTTCCGAATTTGATTGTTGACTTGACTTGGCTGCAACAGCCTTAGACTTCTCCTGCTTTACACAAATTATGCTCGAAGTAAATGCAAATACGTAAACTTCTACTTTGTTCTGACACACACACACACACACACACACACACACACACACACACACACGCGCGCGCGCGCGCGCGCGCGCGCGCGGAAACATTTAGTACTCAACAGATAACAAGACTTCAGTTACAATATTCAACTCGGAAATACAAAGTTCATTTTACCTAACATGAAGGATTCAGAAAGAAATTACGGTAGACGGTTAATTTGTTGGAGTATTAATTTAGCCATTGCCACGGTGTCTTTCGTTTTTTGTGAGGATGACAGGATTATCCAACGTAGTACGCCGATCCACGGAGTTTCTACATCGCACTTCTGCGCACATAGTTCCTATTGCCATCCCACCTTAAAGACACACCTCGCCTCTTGGCCTAGTTCGCCAGATGCAAATAAAACAACAAATCAGCAAAGTAGTTATGCTATATAATTACTTTTCATTATTTAGTTTGCAGGTCTCTCTTCGGTAAGAAATACGTAAGGACATCATCTCTCCTGAAGTAATATTTAGCAGTCAACCATTCTTTTGATAGCAAAATGTTTCTTCCACACTTATTTCAGAATGATCTAACGTTGCCATGCTGCCGTCGTTAGTACGAAGTGGTACGATGCAGCTCTGCACACTATCTTATGCTGGCCCAATTTCGTCATCTCACCATGATTACTGCAACCTTCATAAATTTTCATCGCACTGAGTGGGAAGATGTACTGGTAAGGTGCATAATACTCAGTAAAAGACTGCCAAATATTTCTTAGGTAAGAGGTTGTCCCCCTTTCCAGCCATCCAATTTTCGGTTCAGCATGGCTTTCTTACATCGCCAAAGCAAATGCAGCGATCGTTCTTAAGGAAAGGCGCCGCCTCGAAAAGGTTAACCTAAGGACTAAACGAATAAAACAAGAACAGAGCAAGCGCCATATTTTCAGTCACTTGAAAACCCTGCCACATTACCCGTCTTAACAGATCTTACGATGTTACTGCGACTGGAATCTTCCTCGGAAACAAAATCATTGAGTCATCTGTATCTTCATTCTAATTAGGAACATCTCGGTAATCGTCAAAATCCTCAAAGTATTTCATTCGTTATTTCCTTCAGTTTTCTGAATATGGCCATCTCCAAAAGCAGGACTAAGTTAAAAGTCGAATGCAATAACTGTTCCAAACATAAAGCTAAATAAGCAAAAAGAACATACAGGCAGTAAAGTTCGATACACTGACTACTGGTGTAAACACCATCATAGACAATAGTTCGAATATATCACAGCAGATGTCATCTACAGGCAGCATGTAGAAAACTATTTACCTCGAGATCCGCCCGGAACGGATTGGCGAAACACTAGGAAACACTAGTAAAGACGGGATCTGTCCACACTGTGTTAATCTGAGGGCCTTGGTCTTGGGCGATAATTACACCACTGACTCCCCTCAAGCACAATTTTACCTGTCGATGCCTTGGTATGTCTTGCCAACTCCTCTCTCTTCCTGTCGTGTCATAAAGCTCATGTCAATAAAATATTATTCAAGCAGCATCCGTTCTGCGGTTACACGATGTACAAATGGTCTTGTCTATGTAAGTCTTTGTCTTTCCGTAGTATTTAGTTTCCTGTTGATCAAACAGTAAGAGTAATACAGTATAAACCTAACCGTTGGTGGGGGACATAGAGCCCCTACACTTGCTGCCGAGCTGGTAATAACAGCTGCCGTACGTGGAAATGGGACTGAACTTTAAATTCATAAACCAGACGCTCAGATTTAGTAAATCTGAACTCGCATGGCATAATCGTGTTGCTACATGGAAGAGCTCATAACGTAGATTTAATCTTTTTGCGTGGCTTTTCTCACTGAGGGTTGCTAATAAGTCAGACGTTCTTCTTCCCTGTTGTATGCGAAGTTGTGCTCAGTCGTCAATGATAAGACTCGTGGGTAGGAAGTGACACCCTAATCCTTCCTTTGGACTGTTACTTCAAAGTTGGTAATAGATTTCATTCTAACTCAAAAGTCTGCACGATCAACTTTATACCAACATTACGACCGCTCCCGACCGCGGCTTTGGATGCTGCCTGGTGGCGTTAACGAGGTAACAAAACTATGTAAGCGTAGCAGAAACGAACGGGGATCACCCTAGCGAAAATATGAGCTGCAAATGGGGAAATACATTGAAATAAGACTTTGACAAAGAACAGATTATCACGCACTGTGAAGGAGTATCACGAAAACCTCGAAGCAGGTCGAATGTTCGTGTGGCATCTCTGTCGACAGAGCACAGTGCTGAGGCACGCAAGTGTTTCTGTGCACACCGTTAATCGTATATTGTTGAACATAGGGCTCCGCAGCAGGCTACCCCCGCCCCCTACCTGTTCACGTTTCGACCCGACGACATCGTACATTAAGACTGGAGTTGGCACGGGGCCATCGGGATTCGACCGTCTATCGAGAAACGTATTAGCCCCCTCAGGTGATCAGGTGAACCACAGTTGCGCTGCACATCGATGGTCATCCTCCACATACGCAGTCATCGAGATGAACTGCGGCTCGAAACGTGCAGCTTACCACTGGCGCAGGCCGGTGGAGCAGTCCTGCCCTTGCATGGGACCTGTGGCCGTAATCGAAGACACGGTGACAGCTGCGAACCACCTGCATACCTTGATGTCTTCCCTGACGGCGGTGTCACATTTCAGCAGTATAGTCTTCTGTGTCTCGCAGTCAGAACCGTGCTACAGTCATTTCAGGAGCATTATAGTGAATTCACGGTAATGTCTTGGAGACCAAATCTTACGGAACCCATATGGGTTGCTACCGGATGACATCACCGCGTATGCAAATCAGCAGCCCGTTTTTTATGCGAATTACGTGACCTCGATGCCACATACCTCCACAACCAACAAATTTTCGGATCCATGACGAAAAGTCGGCGATGTATTTCGTTCCAATGACAAACAAGCTGTTAAGTATATGGTCATAATGTTTCGGTACATCAGTGTGTTCAGTACGCAAAAGGCCGCTAAATTACTAGTTTACCTTTCGCAGACATTCACTTCCGTGGTTTCTCTGGGTCACGTCTTTCAAGTGTGTCCAAAGCAAGCACTGGTTGCAATATTGACTGATAAAGCTACTCATTAGTGTTGCTGGGAATTGGAAGTGCACGTCAAGGATTAGATGTTAATAGAAACATGTGTATACGAAAGGAACGTTGTCATAGGTGTGTCTACCTTTGCAGTGGACTTTCGGTCGGGTGGGGAATAAGCAAAACACACAAATTTTAGGTTGATGTAAGTCCAGTTTCACATCCACTGGCATAAGAACGTATAACGGAGCAGGGAACGTGATAAGCCTGTCGACTCCTGCAGACCATTCGGAAAATAGCGTCAGATCTAATAGAAATATTAAGTTTGTTAAAAACGTAGGGTTGCCAGTTCTAAAAGTAACACGTATAATGGTTTTGTGCATAGGTCCTCACTGGTGTAAAATATGCGTAATGACACGCCGAAACAGTGAGAAGCATTCAGACCAGTGATTGAAGGTTTACAATAACCAACCACTTAATAACCAAAAATTCAGTAAGACAAGATCCCATCGGCTACATCAGAAATGTGCTGATTCATTGTTGCGTAAGAGACTCAGGTGAAGGTAATACATATTGTGTCGCAAACACAGACCGAACTATATTCTAAAACATATTCTACACCTACTACCGGTAGCTGTTGTAGCATAAAGAGTATCACTGAGTTACATGACCAATCGCATGTCTAAAACAGTGCATCGGCAACTGTTGGGTTAGAAGCAGCCCGTGCCTCGTGATGTTGTAGCAAGTAAACACGCAGCAGTATTCTTTGTTGCCAGCTGTACAGACAGCAGACACCCGCCGCCCACAGCGGCGATCCGGCCTCGTACCGTCCCCCGCGCGCTGCGCTGAGTCACACGTGTGTGTGTGTGTGTGTGTGTGTGTGTGTGTGTGTGTGTGTGTGTGTGTGTGTGTGTGTCGGTGCCTCCCGCTGAGCAGAGGGTCGCAGCTGCCAGGCGCCACTGTCCCATACGACGGGCGAGCTTAATGGTGCCGCCGTCACCATGAAAGACCGTCACAAAGTACTCCTCATCCACTGCCAGGTAACATGTCGTTGTGGTCTTCAGTCCTGAGACTGGTTTGATGCAGCTCTCAGTGCTACTCTATCGTGTGCACGCGTCTTCATCTCCCAGTACTTACTGCAACACACATCCTTCTGAATCTGCTTAGTGTATTCTTCTCTTGGTCTCCCTCCACGATTTTTATCCTCCACGCTGCCCTCCAATGCTAAATTTGTGACCGCTTGATGCCTCAGGACATGTCCTACCAACCGATCTCTTCTTCTGGTCAAGTTGTGCCACAAACTTCTCTTCTCCCCAATCCTAGTCAATACCTCCTCATTAGTTACGTGATCTAGCCACCTAATCTTCGGCATTCTTCTGTAGCACCACACTTCGAAATCTTCTATTCTCTTCTTGTCCAAACTATTTATTGTCCATGTTTCACTTCCATGCATAGCTACACTCCATACAAATACTTTCAGAAATGACTTCCTCACACTTAAATCTATACTCGATGTTAACTAATTTCTCTTCAGAAACGCTTTCCTTGCCATTGCCAGTCGGCATTTGATATCCTCTCTACTTCTACCATCCTCAGTTATTTTGCTCCCCAAATCCTTACTACCTTAAGTGTCTCATTTCCTAATCTAATTCCCTCAGCATCACCCGACTTAATTCGACTATATTCCATTATTCTCGTTTTGCTTTTGTTGATGTTTATCTTATATCCTCCTTTCAAGACACTGTCCATTCAGTTCAACTGCTCTTGCAAGTCCTTCGCTGTCTCTGACAGAATCACAAGGTCATCGGCGAACCTCGGAAGTTTTTATTTCTTCTCCCTTGATTTTAATACCTATTCCAAATTTTTGTTTCCTTTACTGCTAGCATCGGGGAGATGTTACAACCCTGTCTCACTCCCTTCCCAACGGCTACTTCCCTTTCGTGCCCTCGTGTTAGCGTGTGTTCAAATTTCTTTAATTCCTCGTAGACTACTTGTCCGTTCTTCAGCACAATTGGGATCTAAATTACTCGTGATTACTTAACGTTCTCTTCTCGATTTCTTAAGTATCCATTCTGTTTAAAATGACTGCTCCAGCTCCATGAAGATACTCTTACGGACCCGCCGTATTAGATACTTTTGTTATAGATGTAAGTTCAAAGTTGTTTCCATTTTCTGACAATGAATTTCGTAACTAATTACTTAAAAGTTGCTTGGGTGGTGTGGTCTAAATATTTTTCAGAAACCCTGCAGATTCTCCTGTAGTTAGTTTTTACGATTTTGGGTGCCAGACAGTTGCTAGACATGCATAGTTTCTTTCAAGTGATATTTGGATCTCGTTTGATGATATTTAAGAACATCTGATTGCTCTAGCGTTGTTTTTGTCCTGACATCTCGCGCAGTGTGTGTTTCTCCTACCCGACGTCAGATGGCGCTACACGTTCATCATCAGTCTTGTATCAGCGTTAGCGCACGACACTCTACCAAGATATGTACGCTGTAGTTTATTTATTGGCTTGTGGGACATATCCATGCAGCCACCTTAACACTGGAAATAACGGAGTACAGTTTGTTTCTACAAATCAGGGTGTTCATTAGTATAAGTCGTTCCCTGGCACGAAGTTACATAGGCTTAACAAAGGACAGATTCAGACATGAATCAGATTCGACTTACACTGAATATCAAAGAGTAAACAAGACGAAAATGTAACTTAGGATACACTGATGTATTACGCCATAAAAAATCTCGTCACTAGATTTCTCCTCCGAATGCGAAAATATTTTGTTGACAAGGACCTACATAGCGGGAACCGATCCCCACGGTAAAATAAGGGAAATCAGAGCTCGTGGAGAAAGATGTTCTTTCAGCGCGCTGTGACATTGGTATAATAGGCAGGCACAAAAATGTGATTTCCAGAGTATCCATGTAGCTGTACTGGGAACAGAATAAGAAATGATGTAGGACGCATTTTGGTTCTTCCCAATACAATACATATGACTATGTAAATTAACAATAAAATGTTCTTTATGTCTTGTAAGAATTGTTTCAAAAGCTGCGGAAAGGTAATTGAATTATTGTCAATGTCGGTAAGCATCTATAGACCGAACGTGTTACAGACCCAGATTTTGATATAGTTAACACTAGTTATCTCCAAATACATACAGGAGATACATATCCACATAAATTTATAGACAACCTTTCACATCCTGCTGATAAGCGCGTGAGAATGTAGTCGCTTAATTGTGCGTTGGTCTTCTGGCGTTGTCATCACCAAGAGCATTATATTAGCAGCGCAGGGAGTTGTATCGGGATGTTGGTCTAGACAAACTAAACATTATTCAAACGTTGCTCTAGCGTTGGATGCTAGGGACTGACGACCAAGAGCCCGAAGATTACTTGCAAGTACGTTTCCAGAGGACATAGTAGAAATAGTGAGTAATAAGGACTTAGTAGCAAAGAACCTCAAGGTTCACGTTAAGTGTAAAATGTCGTTTTGCTTCGATGTGACCGCATTTGTAATGCGGCGATCATTCTAACGGTAGTAAATTTCGTCCCACACTCGTTGTAATGGCAATGTAGATTAGATTTTCCACGTCAGCTAAATTGTTCAATAGGGGAGGAACATACACACGCTGTTTAATGGAGAGAGAGAGAGAGAGATAGATAGATAGATAGATAGATAGATAGATAGATAGATAGACTAGTATAAAGTCTAGGGAGCGACGTGGCTATGCGATATTCTAAAACTATGTGGTTGCTCTGGAATTCACACTTAAGTGCCTGGCAGGGTTCATAGAACCATATTCATACTACTTCTCTGCCATTCCACTCTTGAATGGCGCATGGGGAAAAGGAACACCTAAATCTTTCCGTTCGAACTCTGATTTATCTTATTGTATTATGATGATCATTTCTCCCTACGTAGGTGGGTGTCAACAAAATATTTTCGCCTTCGGAAGAGAAAGTTGGTGATGGAAATTTCGTTAAAAGATCTCGCCGCAAAGAAAACCGCCTTTGTCTAAGTGTTCTGCCAACAAAGCGCAGTCTTTGTTTCGCCTTCCCCACAGAATTATCCATGTGGTCTCTCCCATTTAGGCCCGCCGCGGTGGCCGAGCGGTTCTAGGCGCTACAATCTGGAACCGCCCGACCACTACGGTCGCAGGATCGAATCCGGTCTCGGGCATGGATGTGTGGGGATTTCCTTAGGTTAGTTAGGTTTATTTGAACTACGTTCTAGGCGACTGATGACCTCAAAAGTTAAGTCGCATATTGCTCGGAGCCATTTCAGCCATCGCGCTCTCTCTCTCTCTCTCTCTCTCTCTCTCTCTCTCTCTCTCTCTCTCTCTCTCTCTCCGTGTCGCTCGCGCGCGCGCACAGACTCCCCACGTGCCGTGTAGGTATGTGGCTTTCCCCGTAATTGTTTCTTCACCCTAAGGCGGTGTTCACAGTAGCAATAGCTGTGTCGTATAAGGGCGTGTTTGGGAGGCCCCCGCGGAGAGAGCAGGCAGACGAACGTGGACCTTGCCTGCGTGGCCTTTGTGTGCGCCGGCCGGCCGGTTTACCTGGCGGCGCTCGCCTCGGCATTCGCGGAATGCGCACAAGAAGCGGCCGTGAACGTGGGCCCAGCGCCCCGCCGTCGCTGTTCTCACTGCGGCTGCTGCTGCGTAGCGCGACGATGCGTCCGGCGGGAGGGGGTAACTAGCTGGCGGATTCTGCAGCGTGGCGGGGTGACAGCCTAGCTGGGATATGGCGCCAAGCGTGAACCGATGCACTGCTGCCTGCGTGGGACTGCAGTTGTACTAGTGTAACGTGAATTCATCACAGCGAAGAAATGCCCAAACGTTTGCCATAACTTAGCAATTGGTTTTGGAGATGGAAAATGTTGTCATAATTAATAAAATGTTAAGAGCTATTTATGAAAGGGAGGAGAAGGGTAATCAACCTCAAAAACCTGGAAGAACATTCCTCGAAATTCCAAGAAGTCGTTCAAAGCAAGTTCCACGTAACTAAAGATGGTGATTTGGCGGAAATGGTTTAGAGTGCACAAGAAGTCGGTGGCCTATGCCAAAAAAATAACAACCAAAGAAATTCAGTGCCAAAACTGAAACCCTTTTACAACAGAGGAGAGAAATGAAAATACAAACCGAATGTGACATGGTAGCGTATTCCGAACTATGTAAGGCAGTGCGAAGAGAAATGAAAACTGACATAAAGGAATTCACTGCAGACACCTTGCGAGCAAGCTTGGAGAACAAGACAAGTTTAAAGTCAGCCAAACGCAAACTCACAATCGGCAAAAAGCGAGATTATCGCACTCGATGGAAATGACAGTCGAATCACTGAAAAGGAGGTTTTGAAGTTCATCAGAGACTTTTATAGCAATCCAAGGGAAGGTTTGAGTGTATTTAAATTAAATGATGTATCTAGTGTACCAGATATACTCCCATCGGAAGAAGTGTGCTCTAGATAGCATCAAGAAGGGAACAGTGCCGGGTGATGATGACCTCAGTGTCGACATCCTCAAACTGGCAGGAGATGTAACAATAAATCACTTGGCAAAAGTATTTACTTACTTCCTGCCTGCACCATGCTTCAATCCCACTATTGTGGAACAAGGCTAAGATTATTTTGATTCACAAGAAAGGAAGTATTTACAATATTAAAAACTACCGTCCTATTAGCTTGCTCTAAATTTTGTACAAAATTTTCACAAAAATCTTGTCAAACCGAATTACTTCCACCCTAGACTCTGCCCAGCCTATAGAACAAGCAGGATTCCGAAGCAATTTTAGCACTATTGACAACATTCTGTTAGTATTCACTCGCTCTGCTTATCACTCCACTAACTGCCTCTATGCATTGCCTTTGTTGACTTTGAAAAGGCATTTGACTCCGTTAGCTATGTAGCTGTCCTCCAAGCTTTGAGTAAGCAAGGAGTGGGAGCAGCATACATTTAAGTGCTCAGGAAAATCTACAAGAATACTTCGGCTTATATTAACATCGGCGAATCAACTCGAATTCCGCATTATGAGGGGTGTCAAGCAAGGCGATCCCATCTCCATAAAACTGTTCTCTGCTGTATTGGAAATGGCTATGTCAAAGGTGAGCTGGGAAGGTAAGGGAATTAGAATTGATGAAAGAAGGCTTGCCAACTTGAGATTTACTCATGATATTGCCTTACTGGCCAGACTTCGCAGAGCACCAAAACTTATACAGATCTTGCATCGGAATGTTCGCTGGTTGGCTTGAACATGAACCTTTCCAAAACAAAAGTAATGCCCAACAAATAAGTCCCAGCTGGAGATGCAAAAGTCTAGAACAGTCTATTAGAATAGGTCAGTGAATATGTCTACCTTGGCCAGATTATAAAAATGAAGGGAGACAAAAGGCCAGAAATCTATCGACGCATCAAGCTTCGCTGGCAAACATTTGGGAAGAATTCAACAGTATTCAGATCAAAAATGCCAGTAAATCTGAAGAAAGTAGTATTTGATCGATGCATTCTTCCTGTGATGACGTATGGCTGCGAGACGTGGACACTGAATTCATTTACAAAAGGGAAACTTAAGACAGCACAGAGCCATGGAGAGATCAATGCTGGGCTAAACAAGAAAGGGTAGGAAAAGGGCAGATGACATCCGGTCTGTGACGAAGGTTAATGACATCTTAGAGACAGTAGGTTCCTTGAAATGGCAGTGGGCTGGCCACGTCGCAAGAAGAAAAAACAGATGGACGAAGCTAGTACTGGAGTGGAGTCAGAGAGAGCACCGCAGGCCTAGAGGAAGACCACCAGAGAACTGCCCAAGAACGTCCAACTTGAAGAAGACTGCTGAAAGCCTACCTGTCTCCACGAATCGAAGAGGCCACACATCTAATGATTGAACTGGATGATGATGATGATGATGATGATGATCATCTATTACGCCGTGATCGAATGGATTTCGCATTTAAACCGATCGTTTCGTTCCTATCTGCAGAAACATGGACGAAACGTTGCGTTTAAATGTGAAATCCATTCCGCGACGGCACAGTAGCTCGGGACATTTTATTAATTGTCACTTTCGGTTCTGAAACATTTTACAAAAAATTTTGTACATAGTACCTAAAGGATGTCTTTTGGTGCAACGCCATATTCTTCCCAGTGGCGATTACTCGGCACATTCTCCATGTATGGTAAAAGTTGTGTGAAAGGCAAATGTTAGTGATGGGTATGTAATCATACATCCATGTACACTCTCGCCATACGTCAATTAGATGTGCTTACGATTTTTTTCTACGAAAAACAGGAAATACAACAATGTAGGACTAAGCATTGTTAATAGTACATTCGCAGAAACAAAATACATAGTGGATTTGTTCTCCACAGTTTCCAAAACTGAAAGAGTAGGAAAAAGTCGTACAAGCATTCCAAAATAAAACCACCTCCGTACTCACGGAGGACCCCTGCGGGCTGTAATTGTCTTATGGCAGCGAAACTTGTAGATACGCTAATGCATTAATACGGAGCCGATTTACGATGAAAAAAGTTCAGTTTGTCCATCACGTGCAGATCTGGCACTGTAGAGCATCTTGTTGACGTCTCCGGTGCTCATGTTGAACAAACCGTGTACGTGGGGGTTCAACCTTGTCTGCCAACATCTCGTTCCTAATCTATTATTCATGAAAACAGATTCTGTACGTCACAGCGCCATACTTGCACCTGGCGGTCAGAAGTGGAACTTCTTCAGTGTAAATCATTTTGCATTAACGCGTTGTTGTGCACGCCGAGTTTCGCTGCCTTACGATACCACAGTCCACACTGGACGTCTGTTAGTAGCTGCACCTTCGTCGTAAGCGTCCAATACCACCATTTTGGTTTCAGATACTTCGTACCTCTTCTCGATGAACAGTAGTAGGAAAGAGCCCTCAATGCAATCTTCGCTGCCTGTCAACACTACACTCGGCTCAATTACTTCATCATTGACGTCACTGATTCACTCACAACGTGGTTGGTTGGCGCCCGCATTAAACGCAAGCACGTGACTCGAAACGTCGGCGAGTAGTGGATTTAGATGAGGCTTAACGTTCCGTGAACGAAGAGATCTTAAGACTGAACAGAAGATTTGATGGAATTTCGGAGGACGTTATGGCGCCCAGCCCTTTTGCAAGTAATTGACCGTACTGGCCTTGATATACGCACAGTACGTGAGTTACAATCTGACGCTAGTTTCTCTCTCAAAATGTCGTCTTGCAACGTGCGCCGCCTTTGTTTCCTTTAGGAAACCGTGAATAAAAAGTGAGCATCCCCTAGTTAGCCGTCGTTACAACTTAGTAGAGGTCGCCTCTGTATTCTTTCAGGGCAGGCCACTGACAAGTTTTCGACTTGGGGCATCAGCCGCGATGGCAACGCCTGTAATAGTGCTACAGTACTGAGAGAAGAGTTTGTTGTACACTCGTACTATCTACTTGGCGAGGACCACATCTAGCTCGGAGGTTCTAGAGGCCGGACCTTGCAGCCTCCACTCGGATGGAAAACATTAGCACCAGACTGTTACTAATTTTCGGAGAGGCGCCTGTGTCTTCAGTGACGCAATCCGTTGATGCTCTTCTGCTTACGGTGAAAGTGGTCGGCACTTCGAAGAGGTGGTAGCTTCGCAGCGCTGGACGCTCACAGGCTCTGGTCATCGTTGGCTTTTTCCTTCGAATGGTCTTCTCTACATCCATACTTACTTTTAGCACGACACTGTTAAGTGGTGGCGGAGGCATTAAATATCGGTATTAGCGAAGTTCGAGCCTAGTCGATTAGCGTATGAGGTGAGGACAAGAGTCTGATAGTGGTATACTTCGCAATGCATCATTTTGGATCCGAGGCGCCACATCAGATCGTTGGCAGCCAAATTGTCACGGTCTTAATAGAAAACTGCCTGTTTTATTTATCAAACAGGATTTTACCAGATCTTTCATTAGTTCTTCCACTTTAGTGCCGACAATATCGATCAGGTAAGGTCCCAAATTGTTTCGACGTTGGCTCTCGTGCTCCAAACGATGAGCAGTACTGTTGAATTGGTCCCACCAGATCCTCGACATTTTCTCAAGTCTGCGGACATACATCTTCCATTTGCCTCCTTCATGCTTGTTTCATTTTTTGTTCTCATTTCATATTGTTTTACTGTGGTGCTTCATAAGGCACCATTATTGACGTCACGGTTTATATAGCTGGATGTCACGGATGTCTCGTTTTTGGGTATTACTGTATACCTACAATTACGGCCGCAGTTAATTTCACTGAGTGAAAGTATAGTCTTCAACCTTTTTGCATTACTTACAATAATTGTGCACATACAGCACTGATTATATGATTGTGATACTATAATTCTGGAGGGACTTTGTGGAAAGGGATCTTCTTAAGTGAAACATATTCGTGACATCCTGTCGATTTTGGTGTTAGCAGACGAAACAACCAAATCTCGCTCGAAGGTAGTTCAAAATTCGTCAGCCAGCAATTTTGCAGCAAGTTACTACTGTGGAATTTAATGTCTGTAAGGAACGAAGACATGAAAAATGTTTGACATGTGTCCATGCTTGCGTTATAGAGCGTGACCACCGACAGCTACGTCATTACTGTTGGTCTGCAACGTGCTGTTTAATGGAGGAGGGATAGAAACAGAGGACTCTCGTTGTATCGCCAAAGGAACTGCCGCAGCAATCATCAGCTGATATTTTGAGGAATCGTGTAGACAAGTCGAAATGTTGAAACGATTATTGAACTTTCTCGTATGTCACCGTAATAATGTAAGGACGATGTAACGGTGTTACTTTCCACTTGGAGAAGTGAATCTAGATAGGATCTTAAAGTGTGGAAGGCGGTTGAGTTGGGCCGGTTGCCAAACTGCTGCAGCCCTGTGGCAACCGTGCGATAGACTCCATTCATAAAGCTCGCAATGCCACAAGGCCTAGACTGGCGGGTTCATAACTTCTAGGAAAAAGATACCGTTGTCGCAGATTGTGCGTAGTTCCTTTGGCCGAGACTAATCAACACAATGCTTTGTCTCTACTACTTCCACCACTCAGGCTCGGAGGCTTTCATTCGGTTTCCCACTGTAGTTAACGCTTTAAAGTATCTCGAAGTAAACTGTCATGCAAGTGTAACTGCTTTTAACAGTACCAATGTATGGACAGTTACTTCGCTGTAAATCGGAAGAATTCTTACCGGCTGCACTGTCGCAACCTTAACTTTATTCTAGTTTCCTACGTAGTTTACCATTTTTCGGATGCAGTTTTGCTAATATACAGGGTGTATCAAAAAGAATTATCCGATTTGGCACTTCAATGTTTCTGAAATTATTAAAGATACGCAATGAATTTTGTTTTTGATGAACGGAAATCCGCTTTTTCATACTTTTCATAGGTGTTACATGCCTCCCTTGAGATGCACGGCATATGCCTATGTGGTATTCAAATGTTCCCACACTGCATCGAGCATGTCTTGAGTTACAGCCTCCGCAGCTGCTGTTATGCGATATCTCAGTTCATTCATTGTTGTTGGTAATGGAGGCACATATAGAGGGTCTTCTATACATCCCCACAAACACAATTACGTAGTCAGGTCTGGTGACCTTGGAGGCCAGTAATAAAAGGCTGAATCGTTTGGTCCAGTGCGATTGATCCATCGTTCTGTAATCCTTTGATTTAAAACTTCCCGCACTTACAGAAGACAGTGTGGCGGTGCTCCATCATGTTGGTAAGGAAGCCTTTCGAATGTCTCCAGCTGTGGGAAAAGAAAGTTCTCAAGCGAATCGAGATATGTGCTCCATGTAACAGAGAAGAAAAATGGACCATACACCTCCGTGAAGTTGCACAAAACATTAAATTTTGGAGTGCCCCTCTTATGTTGTACCACTTTACGTGGTTGTTCCGTACACCATATTCTCACATTAGGACAGTTCCTTTCCATTTAAATGGAATGTTGCTTTGTCACTGAGCAAGCAAACTGTCATCCTCCATCTTGTCAAGAACAAAATTACAGAACTCCCCTAACAGGTTCTTTGTAACCTTCACGGAGAGCTTGCAGTAGCTGAATTTTGTATGGTTTCATATGTAAACAGCGACACAACACACGCCAGACGGATATCGGGGGCATGTTGAGCTGTCGAGCTGCACGGCGAACGGATTTCTGGGAAGTCTTTGTGCAACTATAGGGGATGTGTTCAACGTCTGTATCACATTCGGGGACGGCCCGGCGGTTTGCCTTTACACAAAGAACCTGTTCCTCGGAATTGTTCATGCCATCTTCTAATGCACTGTTCTGTAGGGGGGTCCGTACCATACCTACTACGAAAAGGCTGGACAATTATTACTGACATCATTTGTACTAGAACTGAAGTGACCACACACTGCTGCTACCTAGCGGGAACCATGTGAAACTAGAGTTTGCTGTTTCCAACGTTAAGTTGTTGACGCACATACCTCAAATAACGTAGTAGTTACGATGTCTTGAAATCGGATAATTTTTTCTGATGCGTTGCATAGCGTTGCCTATTTGACCAAAGGAACTGGAAAGTAGAAGTGTGCGAACTTTGGTGCATTGTGGCAGGATGACTTCCCAACCTTTCATGCAACACAATATAAAGTAGGCAACAAGACAGTGAGGATTTCAAACAAATTTTCGAAATGTTTACGTACTTGCCGAAAAGCTTGTTTGTCAGACAGTAATTGTGGTGTAACCTTCTCTAGAAAGTAGTCCTGTAAAGTTCCTACTACTTTCTAGAACCGAGCACCAGAAGGGAACAAACCGAAAAATCGTTAACTTCGTTGATATGCTCAGAAATTTTGTGTAAATGGCTATTTAAAGTAGGTGGCGTCCCCTTAAAGTCAACTAGAGTAGTATGCAGTCATAAAATTTTAGATTTTTCTAGTTTATCAAAATTGCAAGGTTTAGGAATCGGCTCCTGCACTTCCAAGGAGAAATATGCAGTTGAATACGAACGCGTCCGTACTTCGCGTTCTCATTCCATAGGAAGGACGTTGAATAGTTAAACTGCAGATGCAAAAATCAAGAGATCTGGAATTTTAAATAATGCTGTTACCTGCCTACGATGTGGCTGAGTCAATACGCTTGATAGTGTCAAATATAACACGAATTAACTATTGAGACAAATGTTGTGCAATATTGTTATATTGTTGAATGTAGCTAAAAGCATTTGAATTAAGAAAATTTAATCTGTTAAACTTGCGATCTTTTTAAGCAGTTTGCAATGAATTTTGACGTCATTTTACGGTAGACGGTTGATTGCAGTGCCCAGTACTAGAAACGAAACAACATTGGGAAACACTGGGCGGAAGCCACAGCCCTCGCACCGAGTGAGAGACGTAAAGCGCCAATGGTTGCTAGGGTGCGAAAGAGAGAAATCTTATTCCCTAGCCAATGCTTTGTCTATAAAGCAAGCGGAGCGTTTACCGGAACTAGGGGTAATTTGAAAATAAGCATTGTTATCGGAAGTAATGAAAAGTTACAGAAGTGTTAGAGCCTTCAAAGAATTGACAATTTCCGCCAAGTGTAGTGTTCATGCCCAGTTTCGACCGTTTCGGTCGGCTTGGGACTTCAGTAGTTGTATCGAGGGAGCGCGGTGAGCTTTTCAGTGGAACGGTCATCCATCTTGGAATTCACGGAGAGGCAATCTCCGCGGTGAGCATAGTATCTGTTTCGCTTGGGGGCTTGCTCTGACGTTGTTGCTACGTGCCAGCAGCTACGAAACATTTTTGTAGTAGCAGTTCACCGATCTGGAGTAAAGAAACTGCTGTTTTCGATACCGTGCCAGATGATTCGAAACCATGAAAGTAATGGACGAATAACGTGTGTGTGTGTGTGTGTGTGTGTGTGTGTGTGTGTGTGTGTGTGTGTGTGTGTATCCCTGACCCCGCCGGGAATCTAACCGGGGCGCGGGAAGCGAAAACGCTACCGCACGACCACGAGATGCGGGCAATAGTATACAGGAAATTTTTTTACATTCTTTATTTTGGAAACTATTCTTCGCTTTTCTTTCAACGTATTACGAAAATTACTTAAAAGCTTCCCTAATGGTGTAAGTGCGCCAGTTGTGTGAAGTGCTAAAATAGCAGCTCGTTTTTCAAAGTGGTGGTGATGAAAAACAGCATTTACATTCCTGTACCAGGCCCACACACATTTCTACATTAGTAACAAATATCCGTGTTTGGCGAAGAAGGGTCCTGCAATTAACAGCTTGTAAATTTTCATTTATACTTTATAGATGACTGGGATGTTACCTTAATTCTTTTTTCATGTGTCTTTCTCAGCCTTTTGTTTTGATTGGTACTTCGGTTCGTCATCTGCTAAAACAAACTGTTTCGAATATTTACCAACATTTTCGTGTTTCGTGCTTAATTTCGAAATTGAGAGGGACAACACACTCGTCGAGGAGCGCTGTGTAACACTTTCCTTAAATTAATGGCCCGGAGCGAAGGGAGAAAAAAGTAGCAGGAACCAACGTACCAGTTATAACTTCCATTGGTAACCCAATGTCCTACCCGCTACGCCACTGTGGACACATGCTGCTTGAAACTCTGTTTACTATTTAGACACTGTTAAAGAGTTAACTGCCTTCATTCTTCTAGCTCATAATAGGAGATACGGTGTAGCTTGTTGCTGTTTTCAGTCCAGAGAATGGTTTGATGCAGATCTCCATGCTTCTCTATCCTGTGCAAACTTCTTCACCTCCCAGTACCTACTGCAACCTACATCCTTCTGAATCTGCTTGGTGTATTCATCTCTTGGTCTCCCTCTACGATTTTTACCCTCCACGGTGCCCTCCAATAATAAATTTGTGATCCGTTGATGCCTCAGAACATGTCCTACCAACCGGCCCCCCCCTCCTTGTCAAGTTGTGCCACAAACTCTTCTCCCCTATTCTATTCAATACCTCCTCATTAGTTATGTGATCTACCCATGTAATCTTCAGCATTCTTCTGTAGCAAACATTTCGAAAGCTTCTATTCTGTTCTTGTCCAAACTATTTATTGTCCATGTTTCACTTCCATACATGGCTACACTCCATACGAATATTTTCAGAAACGTCTTCCTGACACTTAAATCTATACTCGATGTTAACAAATTTCTCTTCTTCAGAAACTCTTTCCTTGCAATTGCCAGTCTACATTTTATATCCTCTCTACTTCGACCATCATCAGTTGTTTTGCTCCCCAAATAGCAAAACTCCTTTACTACTTTAAGTGTGTCATTTCCTAATCTAATTCCCTCAGCATCACCCAACTTAAATTCAATTATCCTCGTTTTGCTTTTGTTGATCATCTTATACTCTCCTTTCAAGACACTGTCCATTCTGTTCAACTGCTCTTCCAAGCCCTTTGCTGTCTGACAGAATTACATTATCATCGGCGAACCTCAGAATTACAATATAATCTGCGAACCTCAAAGTTTTTGTTTCTTCTCAATGGATTTTAATTCCTAATTCTAATTTTTCTTTTGTTACCTTCACTGCTTGCTTAATATACGGATTGAATAACATTGGGGAGAGGCTACAACCCTGTCTCACTCCCTTTCCAACCACTGCTTCCCTTTCATGCCCCTCATCTCTTACAACTGCCATTTGGTCTCTATACAAATTGTAAAGTGTTTCGCCCCCTATATTTTACCCCTGCCACCTTCAGAAGCTTAAAACATATCAAACTTTGCTTCTTAGACATTACGACCACGAAAGTCGATAGACGATCGTTGACTGTCGAAAATGGACGTGTACACATCATAGTGGGGTCACCGAACTGAATCTCGCGTCTCCATCGTACAGTCGGGTCTCTCAGCTCGCTCCCGGCGCTGTCAGTTTGGCAGAGCGAGTGACACATGGCGTGGTATCGACCCGGCCCGAGGGTGGCTCGGATTTGGCAACAGCGCGCGCCCGCGGTACCTGGGTAGGGCGCTGCCAGAACTGGAGGCCCTCAAACGGCGCCGACAGAATGGTTGGTGGTTCTCCTCTCCGGAACAAGGCATTCCTGCGCGGGTCCCGCAGCGGCCTTGCCCCGTTTCTCCCCAGAATCCTGCCCCTCTCTCCTCCCCACACCCCACCGCCCGCGGACGCTTTGAAAGGCCCCCATGTAGCGGCCGTTGTCTTGGGCGGGATTTCCCACACCGCTTGAGTACCTGTCGCCTTGTCAATGGCATTGTGTTCGCTGCCACACTGGTCATCTGGTCCCACGTATATCATTGGGGCGCACAGCCAACCAGAGATGGAGGGTCACCAATCAGGGATGGGAAAAATCGATACCGGTATCTTATTCTGAATAATTGGTATTTTTCTGTGTTTAGTGCGGTTATATTAAGTGTTGTTATTTAGAGCTGGGTAAAAAAAATCGAAATATCGATCAGCCACAACAGTGACCAAATTTTGCATTTTTAAATAAGCCTTTTTTAAAGAAAGAGTGATTCTTATTAGTAACATTTGCATTACTTTGAAATATTGTGATATTGCAGGAAAAATGTGAAATATTATCACTAAAATAACAATACTAACAGAAACGAGCAACAAAAATGGTTCAAATGGCTCTATGGGACTTAACATCTGTGGTCATCAGCCCCCTAAAACTTAAACCTAACTAACCTAAGGACATCACACACATCCATGCCCGAGGCAGGATTTGAACCTGCGACCGTAGGGGTCTCGCGGTTCCAGACTGAAGTGCCTAGAACCGCTCGGCCACACCGGCCGGCCTAAATGGGCAAACGAGCAAATGACACACACACACACACACACACACACACACACACACACACACACACACACACACACATGGGTGAGACAATATTGTACCGGTTAGCATGTGGCATGGCCTATTAGATGGTACGGCTGCACATGCAATGTGCAACATCAGTCACATCTGGTCTGTACAATAGTTTGTCACTGATGCCGTCGGACATCAGTTATATCACAAAATGACATCTCTAGTCTGGAACTATTTACAAAGCGTGGTGTCAATGAAGTACAATGCACCATTTGCTTTATAAGTTAAACGGAGAAGCAACGACAAGCTTGTGGCATAATATAAGGAGAGAACTTGAACAGTTCATACTATACAATAAAAATTGAAAGCATCTGATTTTCTGCTTGTGTGTACACGACATGTCTGTATCTGCCTGAAGCCCTTGAGAATGGACAAATTAATAAGAAACACAGTTCAGCCTCAGTTTTCATCCTTTAGTACTGACTATTCTTAATCTACAAATAGTGGTATGATCCCCGATTACAACATGATTTTTGAGCAGTTTCAGGAAATTACGCTAAATACGATATTTTAAAGAGAGGTTATTTTCAACGGTTTTAAGTCCAGTTTAACTGGCGTTGGCAAAATCGATGTAACTGAAAAGTGGTTGTTTCAGCAAATACCAATCGCCTTTTCTACTTTCACAGACATGCTTAGTGAACTCCAGAATACAGATGGCTGTTCTCCGTGAAACAACCGGTTTCCTTAAAAAATAACCTGTGTTGCAACCGCTCAAAATAACCAGTTCTTGAAATAATCGATCTTTGATTTCTGTTGCTATTACCTACAGTACTTGGAACAAAGATTGAAAACATCTAATTGAGATGAAAGAGTAAGAGATCACCATCTATATAGCGTTGAGGCTGTAACAGAAATGTGTGTCTCCAGCAGATATTGCGAAGGTGAAAGAGATGGAAGACACAGTGAAAGAAGCTGACGACTTCCCGGCATAGTTACTTTTGGATGGCATAAATTTTTTCACCTTACAGCAAGCAGAAAATTGGGGGTTCAGTTGTTATACTAAGTTCTAACCTGTCTATGAAATTATAGATATATCAATTAACTTCCAAGGGATATTTTGGTTACTTGCTTCTCCTTGTATGATGTCGCAGTTTTGCAGTGCCTTCCTATTTACAGCGAATGAAACATTTTGTTTCATTGCCACTGCTCTTCGTAAAATATTTACAGACTAGAGATGGTTAATTCCGCAATACGACGGGTGTTAAAGGACCTATAGCGAAAAGAAACTACCTCGTAGACCAAGTGGGGCTAGACTTGCACACTGCATGTGCACCTGTTACGTCTCATAGGCCACACGTCATCTGGTGGTGTCGTTGGTTTCTAACTGTGGTAGTGTCACTAAAATAGTGCTGCTTGCTGTATCCAGTTTTCATAATCCAATATTTCAAATAACTAGAAATTTTACGAATAAAAATTACTCATTTTGCAGAAGTTAAATATGGAAACCAAATACTTTTGGCAAGCTCCTGTGCCTAATTCATATGCCACTTACTTATCCAGTTATGAGGGTAATTAGTAAAATATGAAAAACCTTTCATAATAGACCAAAAATCTAAAAACATTTGTTGCGCAGAACTAATATATAGGTATCGGGTTTAACCGGTCGGTTTTCCCCAGAAACGTTCGCACGGCAATCACGCAAAGATGTTCAGTGTGTCCAAGGTAGTCTTGCTGGATCTTTAGTCAAAGGTAGATTCCCATTGCGCCACTGGACCCGGAACCAACCAGAAGGGAAAGGAAGAGAGGAAAACGACCGTAAAAATTTAGATGTGCTCAAACTAGACGGAATGCGCATACAAACTTCAAACGATGCTTAGGGGACAATACATACTGCCATTTTACTTCTCGAAATGCCGAATTACAAACTTCCCTGCCTTCAGTAAATAGAATTTCCTTCAATGATAAGAGGTGTTTTTTTTATTAAAAGTTGTCTAACCCAGTTATTCACAGTGAAGGGCTATTCTCTTGTCCACACATTACAAAACGGATAAGATTTTCGCTTTCCTATATTTGGCGATACTTTTATAAGGACATTAATAGGGACAAAATATTAAATCCTCGTGGTACCTTCGCAGGGTCAAAACAAGAAAGTGAGCAAAAAAATTGAGACAAATTAGCAGCTTCAGTTTCAGAAGGGAGAATATGAAATCAGCAACAGAGGGTGTCACCATAAAAAACCTGAACAAAAACGGAAACGTTGAAAGTCAGTCACACTATACTGGCTTGTGTGTTCTGACAACGCTGCCAGGGGAACGCGGATTATTTCAAGTAAGGTTTGATCCGCTATTGGGTAGATATATACCTAATCAGAGGTTAGCTGGAATCTGATAACAGCACTCACGTCTCTTAGAAATATATAAAGGAAAAAAATGACTTAAGGCGTACGGTACCCCTCTATAGTATTTCAGAGTTTAAAAAGTAGTTCCACGTTTACTGCGTCGTTTTCAGTGACTTCACGATTTAGACAGTATGCACGGGGAAAATTAAAGACGCTGTATATGCTCTTGTTTACTCGCAGGCGCGTTTGTTGATAATATTTCTTTCACATATTGCGTCTGCTTTCCGAGAAAATACTAGCATTTAACACGGTCGAGAGAACAGCAAGCAGTGACATAAAGATTAACAAAAAGATGAAATCTTTAACGATAAGAAATCGGCGGCGAGGCCGAAACATCGCTTTATTTCCGTTGAAGGCTACAGCGAAAACAGCCATTCAAAGCACTGTTGATGTGTTCTACGTTCGCGGTGGCGTAACGAGAACACACTTCCTGCTAGTTTCATACGTAAGGTATGAAATTCCTTGAAGAGCATTTATACCGGATTTAGTGTAGGATTTGAAATGAATTCGAAGCAGTAATGTACTACAGACATTAATTTGCTCGGCTTACTGAGAGGACTGGGCAGCTATGTTTGGCTGTCGTTTATTAAGAATCTGTAATGAAAGTGACTTTAGTCTTCACAAAATTAGTAAGAAACAGTGCCATCATGACTAAAACATCTTTGAAGCAACCGCGAATTAAGTTTGGACTAAAAGGTCGGTTGCACCCTTAGTCGTAGCGAGGCTCACATTGTTTACATAACCAAAACTTTGTGCCGAAGACTTATCTTTGGCGGGAAACAAAGTGATGGATGCCTTGAACTGCAGAGTGGGTGGAGAGCCCCGCCAGTCCCTTGCGGTAATGCACTCTTTGTTAGTTGCTGTCTGTTCCTAATGTTTTATCCATCGCTGGATGTTACTTGTATGGGAGCTGTCCAAGAAAAGTCTCGGAGACAGCCGTTCAACTTCGACTGGCAAGTGAGTCTTCCTGTACTTGCCTCTGGTTCTTAAATTTTGGACCAGATACGTGACACTACTATAAAAGTCTTAGATTCACATACATGTTTAGCATTTCATATTTTTTTGTCAGACAGATAAATTTAATCATTCATATAGAGCGCTTTAACCCTTTCTTGGAGAAACTGGAAAACTGCACCAAATATTTAATATCTGGGGAGAATACTGCCAAAGCAACTAAAAATATATTTTCAGTTTATTTGCAAAAATGAAGTGGGACTTTGGAGCTCAATTAGGCTGTAATCATCGTATCTGATCGGGTTATTTTCTTATTGCATTAGTAACATCAGTTTACATTAACCAAAACAAGACGGAACCAAACTATAAGGATTAAAACACGATTAAGTTCTTTCACTTTAGAAGGATACGCGGAACAGCAGTAAGACAGTCTGTCGAGGGCAGAAGTATTGAACTCGTCCAGACGAAGTGTCCTGTGTATTTCGTTTTTGGGTGACACTTCTATACTTTGAGGCGTAAAGTATTATTCATTAAATGAAAATATATTTAAGTAATCGATGAAATATAAAGTCTGTACGGGTAGCGTAACTCAGTATCACAGAACACTCGTGTAACTCAGTATCACAGAACACTCGTGTAACTCAGTATCACAGAACACTCGTGATACGCTCATTGTCCTGGAATTCTTGCCGGGAACGGTTTTCACGTCGTAGGTTCCAACTGTGTGTAATGTGTAATGTGAAATAAAGGAGAAATGCGTCTTTTTATTTCTCATTGTCAATTTATTGCAGAAAGTGATTGCGTCACAAAGCGTCGGATCAACAATGATCACCCAGCGAAGTGGTTACAGTTCTCGAGAGCGTCCTAAACAAAGTTTTCATTATTGCTATTGTAGATTTTCGATATTACACTTTCAAATAATTACATCCAATTGAACTGAATCGCGAACATTGTAGTTCCAAACATTCTCATCAGTTGTAGATACGCAGTTAACCAAAATTTCATGTTATTACAGGAATTCGAAGTAAATATGTAATCTGTAAACTCGTGTTTCCTTAATTACATGAAGACTTAATTACATTGGAGATTCTACGATGCGTGTGGCTTATGAAGTTTTATTCTCTGACCTAAAGGTTGTTTGACAATTTGTTCATACATTTCAGTGTGTGTTATTTAGTGAATTATTTTAATTATGTCGACAGTTCAAAGTAAAAACTCATTATATACAATTGTATAAACCGTTACACTACGAAATCACCTGTTACTTCGGATGTTCAGACCAAATGACGATAATTAAGAAACATTCCATTCTACGTTATTCGATAATTACAGCAGAATCCGATAATTTTTAACTGCTACTACCAGTCAACCAAGCTCTATAGGTTTGTTATCGAAAGGTAACATAAATTTCATATAATTCAAAATGTAGGAATTACTGGTATGAACATTGTATTTTCGTTATGATTTACTACACGTCGTAAATGAACTAAGGATTGCGGTGTCGATAGGTGCAATAAACCTCCTAAACTGGTGTTGACCCATCGTGTGCTTACAGACAGGATGCCACAGCAACTCTGTGCTGTTTCCAGATTCTAGAAAGTGGCGTGACCTAGGTACTGGCGGGCAGGAAAGAATTAAAGCAGAGCTTCGTTATCCTCAGATCCTATGTCAATTGTTGGGTACCCAATTATAGCACACATTACGAAACAGCAATATTTTAGTTACCTTCTGTATTTTGCAAAGTATGTTTACGAAACCACAACCTGCTTCTGTCAAAATCTGTGTTAAACAGAACAAAACATTTACAGCGCTCCTGGTCGTATAAGGTTAAAGAATGAAATTATAAAATAAACGAAACGGCAAAATATGTTCTTTGGATCTTCCAATAGCTGTAATATCGGGCATAGATACTTTAAATAGTATCAGTACTTAGACATCTGTACAAAATAGGTATTTTACAACATAGGAGGAATTAAATGTATTCAGGTATGAATGGAAAAGGTTTCATTTAGAAAAAGTCAAAATACGGAAATACGTGGTTTCAGAAACGAACTAGAGTATAAAATTAGTCATGTGTCCCAACATCCGAACGTCCCTGTTCAGTGTCACGATCTTCGGCGCGCGCACCTTTGACGGACCTTGTGCGCCAGTGGCCTAGGCTACACCAGACCTCCAATGTTGGTGACCCCTGCTGTAAACGGTACATGATAGGCTCGTAGTGACGCAATCTCCGTGCGCCATCTGTAGTCTTCGGTGGATATCTGAGCAGTCTGCACACGTCACACGCCACTGACTCGATGGCAGAATACTGTCTGCTGGAAATCCGTTCTCTGCCCGCAAAGGGTGGAAGACCGAAACATTGGTGAACACTGCTAACCAATGCAGTACAGTGAAGGTGGCATGCAACAAACGTCACACTGGTGAGCTTAGATGTGCAAATATTACTTCAGTGCATCTGCTCAAATTAAGTAGGAGGAAATCCACATATATTCTATATGACATTGCACAGCGGGTTCCTCGTTGAGAAGTCGCATTTGAATGTCTGGAAATGTGTTAGCACTGGTGGAAGAACGTATATCTGAATCAGAGAGCGCGGAAATCGTGCACTATAGCGAATGCAGTTTCTCGCGTTGTTTCTAACCCCAGGGCTGTCTTGGGATTATGGAATCGATGGATTCAGGAGTGCCACGTTCACCATGCAGGGTCTCAGTGGCCATCGCGACTGACGCCCACTTTCTGCTCGAATGAACACGATCGCACAGCCACGTCACGCAGTTTGTCAGAGGGTCAGGCTTTGCTTCCAGCTGGGAGCTCGCCGGGACATCCTGAGGTGCGGTTATGAAACGAAGTAAAAAAAAAAATATATAAAATTCTCAGTACACAATTACATGGAACTTGTGGCGGCAGAAGTAGTGGTATACAGTATTTTTCGGAAGATTTCACCCTTTCCAGCAAGTTTTTTCCCCTCCTCCCTTGGGCGTATTTATAAAATTCCATACCAATGAGCTTGCAGCTAAACTGCCACTCTTGCGAAAGATTCATTCTACAGTTACTGGTAGCAGTCCATGTCTTTCATCAGTCCACTGGACCGACATCAGAGAAAGTATTCATTCCACAGCGGCGTTGTGTGCGAGAATAGAAAACAAGTACTAGCATAATTTTAGGAGTTGGCATTTGTGGTCAGGATTTTTGGTTTCCTTGAGAAAGTTAATCCACCTTTCTCACACGGGAGTGTTTAGACACATTCGTGCTTAGTTTCTAAAAAGCTCTTGAGGTACATGTGATACATATATTTCTGAAAGTCGCCTGAAATCTTTACACCATTTTTAGTCAGCTGTAGAAGTGTGTTTAATCACCCAACCTGGGGTTTCAGATGGCGTCATCCAATCAAATACCTCATATTTATTAAAAGAAATAGCCCATTCAATACCAGCTCTATGTGCGAAACGACATTGTCATCATAAACTTGTTGACGTAAATAAACCTCAACTGAGGCTCCATTTACATGTTGCACTAAAAGACGGTGTTACTTCAGTACTCTAGCCAAGTCCGTAACAGTATTTTGCAAAATTGGGTTACGTCGGGGTAAGATGACTCGTAGTGGCGAGTCGCGATCCATCTGGAGGGATGGCAGCCCTGGCTGTGCTACGATATCCGCAGCACCACGGCGACATTCGTGCGGCTTCCTTTGCGACCAGCAACAAATTTGGACCGGTAGTGGTGGTGGTACATCTTTTCGGAAGAGTCCCAGCTCAGTGTACAGCATCACGATGGACCACCCGTGTGTGGAAATTCAGAGGAGAACGAACGTTGAGAGGCTGCACTCGTCATGGTCATGTGGCCCAACACTAGCAGCGATGGCGTGACGGAGTACACGAGAATGAACACTTCTGGTTCGCATAGCCGAAAATGTGAATAGTAGTGGTTAAGCTTGTGACGCGTTTAGGGTGGGGAGCTTGTCGTATCTTCGCGGTCTTAGTGACATCTGTCAGCAAGGTAACTAAAGCCCGCTTGTTACTGTACTGTACTGTCAATACAGAGGGTGTTATGGTCACGCACCTGGTCGTGTGTTGCAGAGACCAGCATGTCACTACTCACCAGGCTGTGTGGGTTTCAAGCGACATGGAGTGAGGCACCAGCTCAGTGCGACTCTACATCCACCTAGCTAACAGCTGCTGTTGCTGCCAAAGGCAGCAGCTCGGGATACTAAATTTTGCACGCTGTATACTATCAAATCACTTGATTAAACCATTTGCTACCATCACTGTTCTAGTAATAATTGTGTGAACTTTAAAATACGTAAGATGGAAAGAAATCAGTAGCGCTCGAGATTGGTAATCGCTGTTTAGAGTATTTTTTCGGTCATTATTTTTTCGTATTCTCCGTTCAATTGGAATCCGTACGTCATTCAAATATAAAATTTATCGAATGTATGCTATCAGATACACAGTTTCTAATATTATGAGAAGAGCTCGTCTTCTAATTTTATATCACACACAGAAATTCATTTTTCGTTGCAAGTAAAAATACTTCATTACTGCTCCTTTCTAAAAGATTGCTTAAGTTTAAAAGATAAATTTTGTTTCACCCTCACTATGGTCGGAAAACTTTAATGTTCTCGAGACATTTGAGCTGCATGAAGCAGCTTTTAGTGACTGATATTGGAGATTTGAACTTCGCGTGCCAAAAATATATATATAAAAACTGTGGCCCCCTTGTCAAACGAAGTTTCCAATTCTAACGATCGAAGCGTTGTCAAAGAGTTGCAAGAGTGATCATAACTTGTTTATTAAGGCCAAGTTGTTAAAAGATGTGGTCAGGGAGACAACGGTTGTCTTGCCCACACCGTAAGTTATTTTGTTGCTCGGTATCTCTGTCATCTAGTAAAACTAGACAGTACCCTTGGAAGAGTGTCTCCCCAGGAATTAGTAATATAAAAAAAATTCTCTTTTAGTCTCCAGCGCTTCGCATTTAATATTAAATTTGTTAGCGTCATCCCCCGTACTGTAGTGTGTGTACTCGAAGGCTTCACCCCGCATATGTTTTTCCAAGTTAACATTGTTCTTCGTTAGACCTACCGTATGTCCTGCCTTCTGTTGAAGCCGGAGACTGCAGAATTTCTCTTAAAACGTGGTTTCGACATCAATTGCTTCCCATGTTTTCGTTTTTGGATTTTAGACCAATATTCTGCGCCCTGCCTCTTGATGTAGCTAAGTAGTAAGATTTTACCAACACATTAGTGATGGGTTCAGACAGCTTTCAGTCCAATAAATGTAGTAGTCGACCCTGCCTTGATCAGTGTGTGTGTTTATCGACTGACTCGTGGATGACAAGTTTACCGTGTCGTTTTCCCCTGGTCTCATCGAAGATTGATTCCATTGTACGCCGCCCGGCGATGTCGTTGCAGGGGCTGATAGAGAGATTGCCGATCTCCCTGGCCGCTGAGCCTGCTCGCTAGCACGACATTTAGGTTGTATTCCAGTGAGGAGTGGGGGAGACGTAGGCGCTGGGCGTGTTGATCGCCGTGGGCAGACAGCGGCGTGGCGCCGCCGCCTGTGTACGGGTTTGGCGCCGGCCGTCTGCGGTCTGAGCCTAAACAAGAGGGGCGGTGGCGTGACGGCTCCCAGCCTGCCCCGCTGGTGTCCCGGCCGGGGTGTCATTATACACTGCTGTCCAAAATTAAAGCAAGAGACCACTATTTCCCCGTACTGTTGTCTAATTCGCGATCTAACCATTCAGACTGCCAACGGATGCCCGAACGATCGTATCCTGCACAGAAGGTGGCTTTCCGGTCAGCGGACGACGCCAACGATGACGTCAGGGCACCTGTCAAACGGGGTACTGTTGGCCGGGTAGCCGCACATGCACAATCGCAGCCTAAGTCACGGATGCTGCGGCATGGCGCAGAGAAGACACCTACGAGGCTCTGCTGTGGAGGGACATACGAAGAATGGAAGCAGGGCACTCGCAAACTGACGTGGCTCGAAGGCTTGATGTGAATTATAAGAGATCGAAACTGTATCCCAGAGACCGGGGAGGGGCGACCCCTGTAAAATCAGAGAACCGTTATTTGGCAGTAAAGGCAAGACGCCTTAGTACTGCACGGAAGCTGGCATCTCACCTCGCAGCATCCACTGGCCGTGTTGTAGCGAGGCAAACGGGCTACAGGAGGCTTCGGCAGAACGGCCTTAATTGCTGAAGGCCTGCTGTATGTGTACCTCTGACGACTTTTCACAGGGTGGAACGTAGAGTGTGGAGCCTTACATAAAAAGTCAAATGACGTTGTATTTACATAAACATAGACAGTGAAATGGCGATGTGTTCCTTTAAAAGAACTGTGATCTAAGTTTAAGTTATACGTTATGTATTGTTCGTCGCGTATGTAAGGGGGAAAACGCCAAAAGCTTCATTTCAACCAGAGATTGGAAAATGTCATGAGGGTAGAGCGGCGAGAACGTCGCTTCAGCTTCACTTGGCACGGAGACAATGGAGTCTTCGTCTTGTTGTACAGAAAGAAAAGGACAAGACATTCCTCGGAGCACGCTCACCTGGGCTAATTTAGAACGGAGCACACGCGGAAGAGCTTTGGAACACACACAGGCAACAAACTGGCTTACACTGCAAGGTCAGCCGCGAAACAAGCTGGAGCACGCGGCTTCTGAACTCGAAAGTACTGCAGAAAATGTTGGGGCAGTTTAGATACGAGGCGATACCTAGATACTTCGTGCCAGTAAGGCTATCTGTAGTATACGGACACACATTAATGGACCTTAATGTGGGGTGTGTCAACGGTTCGCCTTCATGACGGCTCAAAGGCTCCTGGGAACAGCGTTTATTGTTGGCAGCCCATTCCCCCCCCCCCCTCCCCCCCGCCCCAGAGCCAAAACCAGAGGAGGTTGTGATTTTGGACGCTACGTTCTTATCCCAAAGTGATCCATAGGGTGAAAGTTCACTCATCTACCGGGGGGGCGGACAACGCCTATGTGTCTGGCGCAGATGTTAGATCGGTTACTGCTGCTAAAATGGCAGATTATCAAGATTTACGTGATTTTGAACGTGGTATTCGCACTAGCGATGGGGCACCGCATCTCAGAGATAGTGGTGAAGTGGGGATTTTCCCGTATGAGGATTTTACGAGTGTACCGTGAATATCAGGAAACCGACTACACGTCAAACTCCGACATGGCTGCGGCTCCTGCAAGAATGTGACAAACGACGCCAGAAGAAAATCATTCAGCATGACAGAAGTGCAACCCTTCAGCAAATTGCTGCAGATTTCAGTGCTACGCCATCAAAAAGTGTCAGCGTGCGAACCATTCAACGAAACGTCATTTCTATGGACTTAAGGAGCCGAACACCTACTCGTGTACCCTCGACGATTGCACGACACACAGCTTTAGACCTCGCCTGGGACCATTAACACCGACATTGCACTGTTGACGACTGGAAACGCATTGGCTGCACGGACGAGTTTCGTTCAAAATTCTATCGAGTGGATGGACGTCTATGGTTCTGGAGACTACCTCAATAATCCATGGATCCTGTATGTCAGCAGGGACTGTCGGAGCTGGTGGAGGCTCTGTAATGGTGTGGGGCCGTGTCCATTTAGAGTGGTATGGGGCTCTTAATACGGTAAGACTGACAGGTGGCACGAATGTTGAATCCATTTGTGTGCATTGTGCATTCCGACAGATTTGGGCAACTCCAGCAGGACAGTGCGACAACCACGCGTCCAGAATTGCTACAGAGCGATTCCAGGAACACTCCTCTGAGTTTAAACACGTCCGCCTACCACCAAACTCCCCAGACATGAACATTTTTTAGCATATCTAGGATGTCTTGCAACGCGCTGTTCAGAAGAGATCTGCACGCCCTAGTACTCCTACGGATTTGTGGAGCGGCCTGCAGGATTCATGGTGTCAGTTCCCTCCAGCATTACATCAGTGCTTACGGGGGCCCCACGCAGTATTAGGCAGATGTACCAGTTCCTTTGGCCCATCAGTGTATTACTGTTGACTAGCAGTAGTACAACCTGCGATACCACAGAGAGGTGAGATTTGAAGATACCGAGCATTGGTGTGGATCGGTGTGCTCCACTGTACTAGACAAGTAGCGTTGCCGAGCCGGCGATCAGCTGTGCTGTGCCAGACGGCACGTGGTGGCCGTCAGCTGAGGTGGGGGACGCCGCTGCTAATATTAGGCACCTGGCTGGCCGAGCTGGAAGGACGGCGCCGCTGTACACAGGAAGAAGTGGCGTCGTGTAGATTCACGAACTGTCTCATGTCTTCGGAGATTGTACGATATTTGCTGAACATTTTGGTGTAACGGACACAGTGTCTCCAGTGGCTCGGTTCTGAGTAATGATGTGATTATGATATTTTTAAGTCGTCACCCAAACAACCTTCACTTTTGTTAAAAAAAGTCATAAGCCTGACTCAGTGCCGATTGAAGGTGGAAGTGTGAAGTGGGCATCAGTTTTCAGTAGCAAGTGTTGTGAATGATAAAACTATTTTGTTCAAAAATGAGACACGGCGCAAAACGTGGAAATTTGCACGATTGTAAAGTTACGGTATTCAATTAGGTGTAGATCGAGCTGCCTTTTATTGTGTCCTTGACCTAATTCGGCTCAGGGTCGCCATTTTTAGAAACTCAGATTTAGTGGTAAGGTGGCTCAGTGGGTGGCCCGTGAAAACCTGACAAAGCAATAAAACAGGAAGACTGTGTACAGAATCGTGAAAAGAAAGCAAAATAGATGGCTCTCTGAGCACTATGGCACTTAAAATCTATGGTCATCAGTCCCCTAGAACTTAGAACTACTTAAACCTAACTAACCTAAGGACAGCACACAACACCGTCATCACTAGGCAGAGAAAATCCCCGACCCCGGCGGGAATCGAACCCGGGAACCCGGGCTTGGGAAGCGAGAACGCTACCGCACGACCACGAGCTGCGGACCAGCAAAATAGAAACAGTGAAGGGTCATCACAGTGATGGACTTGCCCTTGCAAACAGGGAGATCCGTGTTAGCCCTCGTGAGATTATCACGAGGGCTAACACGGATCTCCCTGTTTGCAAGTCCATCACTGTGATGACCCTTGACAACGAACTATCCCTCCGGTTATTGACGTATCTGTTCGCTGAATACAGATTTGTCTGTATCGTGGTGTAACGTTAGCTTGGATCAGAGGTATAAGGAAGGGAAGGGACCTGTAGACGTACTTACCTCCTATTTGTTCTACACAAGTATCACATGTAAGAATTGCTGCATTTTTCTTCCTGTTTTTGTGCTTGATTTGTGTTCATTTTTTGACGAACTAATGAGGGGGGGGAGGGAGCGTTGGGATACCCTTGATATCGCGACACTGTTACACTCGCGCCGCCGCCCCCCCCCCCCCCCCCCCCCTGATGCGAATGTGTGTGGCCCTACGATCTGCGTGTAGTGTTCTGCATGCCAGAAGGAGCGAAAGTTTTCTGAATGTTGGCGAATCGTGTAACATAGGTGGGGTTGGGCATTAGCTCGGTACTCACCCAGTGGGATGTGGAAAACCGCCTAAAAACCACAGGGCGGCCATCCCAGCGCACCGACCCTTCGGCTATTCGATCCAGGGCCGGTGCACTCTTCCGTTCCGGAAACTGCTCGTTAACACGCATGCCTTCCCGGGCGGGTCCATTACTGATGGATAAATTAACGAATTCGGGTTAACACTGTAACGAGCCACGGGAGACAAAGGCTCCCTTACACGGAACTTGAGAAAATTATTGGAACTCGGATTCACTCAGAATTCCTACCTGCATGTATCCCCCCCCCCCCCCCCCCCCCCCTCTCTCTCTCTCTCTCTCTCTCTCTCTCTCTCTCTCTCTCTCTCTCTCTCTCTCTCTCTCTCTCTAACGCGCGTGTGCGCATTCCAGAATGGTGTACGTGATAATATAGATAAAGCCTGCGAATGCCTTCAAATTTTTCAGTTTCCTCTCCTGGTCATTTCGAGAGAGACGGGGTAAGACATGTCACAGGATACTGTCTGAATTTTCACCGAAGACCATTCCGTGATGAGCAAGAGATATAGTACCCTAACTAGTTTTCCTGTTCGACCTGACGACCTAATTAGTCAGTCGTCCGACTTGCCGCACCGAAGTGTGTGAAGAAAAGACAGTAAATGGGAGCTTTCCGGCAGCGCATTCTGAAAATATTGTCCTGTTACCGACTTGATTGCGTATGTGGAGTACGTAACGCTGAGCGAGACAGTGCGAGTTAAAGTAAATCATTTGAGGACGATTATACGCAATGAACATGAACCATTATGAGGTCTCGTAACTGCACAAAGCTGTTGTTCCGTAATTATTGACCACTATTTTATTGCACGCCTTGTACCTTAACAAGCCGTTTTTTTTGAGTATGGCTTGCTTGAATTTTGATGGAATTCTCGGATGGTGTGAGGTAACGTACTACAGCCGTGTGGCCAATGCCCTCGACTGTGGACCTTAAGACCTTCCTGCGAAATCCCATAAAAACGTCGGACGATCGCCCACGCCGTTTCACTGCTGAGAAAACTCGTTGTGCGTCCGAGAATATTGTGATTGCTACACGGACCTCGTTAACGTTGGCGTTCAAAGTTGAAAGCTGCCGCCGCAAGCCGTGGTGGTGCCTTTTAGTTCCTCCAGGTGGTACATTCTGGACAAAGCGCGAGTTGTGTGCTGAACACGGGGCTATTCGGTTTGTTGATAGCGGGCGGCAGGCGGTGCTGGCGTGTGACTGAGCTGCAGCGGCGAGAGGCGCCGGTGCTGCCGCTGGCGGCTGCCGCGCGAACTGAGCGAGCGTGTCAGCTGTCTTGTGGGACCGCGCACGTGTTCCCTCCGCCGACCGTCATAATATCGCGTGCTCTGCGCGTTGTTCAATTCATTGGGTCCACCGCTGTGGCGTTTCATGCTGAATGGAGAAAGTGACTCAGCTCGTAACTACGCAGTAACGTGGGGGGGGGGGGGGGGGGAGGGAGGGAGGAGTAGCAATTTCCGCTGTTCGTTAAGATTTTGAGAACCTCCGTGACATCAGCTTCGGTCTCGAGATGGTAGTTACACGAGCAACGCGTTTGCATGAATTTTGCGTGAAACTAGAGAAAATCTTTGCAGAGAGACACCCAGTAATGCAATAAGCGTGCTGTGTCTCTAATGGCTTACATGGTTTAAAACTAGCCAGACAGAAGTTAAAGATGACACGCGTTCAGGACACTCTTAGACGTGGACCGGCGACGCTCATGTATAGGAACAACATCGGAATTGTGTGCGCCAATCGAAAAACTGATTGTCGGAGAAATTTCAGAAGAATTCAACGTTTCAGTTGGATCGTGTCATGAAATCCTGACACAGCATCTTGTAATTTGTCGTGTTACCGCAGTTCGTCCCACGGCTCATGAATCAGGACCAGAAAGACCTTCGCCTCTCAATCTGTAAAGAGTTTTTGGATCGCTCAAGTGAGAACGAGAGGATCCTTAAAAGAGGACCATACGATGCCAGCCGACTTCGGAAATAAAAAAAAAGTTGAAATAACTCGCTGAAAGGATGAAAATTTGCAACGATAGAAGAGAGAAAAGAGAATTCGCAGAGGGCGTTTTCCGCGATCCAGCAAGAGGGCGTGCCATACTGCTTCCGGAAGTGGAAACGGATTTGGTACTGATGAATCAACTGTGGAAGAAAGTGTTTAGGAGGAGGCGATGCACAATAAGTAAAAGGTAAGATTAGAAAAATTTTGAGGACAAAATTCCGGAATTTTTTGAACAGACCTCGTATCCGTACTCAGTTACCGTGTCAACGAATGATTACACTTAGCAATTAAATTTATGTCAGTCTAAAGACTGAAGTATCACGACGAAGGTCTCATGAACGTTGGTAATTCCATAGCGCACACACGAGAATGACTTCCCGTGGTTAAGCAGAAACTGACACATTAAATTTATCCAAAACAAATGCACAGAGAAAGAGTCGTTTGGACGGCTTTCGGAATATCTGTGAAGCACAGCTTTACGTAGTACTGAAACTTTAAACATTGAAGATTGAAGCGTGAAAAGGAACTTGCTTCTTTTCTTCTGTGGCTAGTGAAGAAATGTTGGAAAAAACGTGTTCATGGAAATTGGAGGATGTAATTTGCATTTGCTTTTTGTGATATGTGGGTCTACTCAGCCATAATTACCAGTGCCTGCACGGAAATTCATGTTACTACCCGCTATAATGGATTTCACGAAGTTCATTTGCCTGAAATTTACCGCAGATCAGCACTGTCTTCTAAGCGAATTTAAGTTTGTTTCCTTCATTTGCTAATTGCTCAGTTACTTCGGTTTTATTGTTAGTAAGTATTCCACACATGGCTGAAAAAAATTGTTCCTATTTCAATTCCAACATTTTCAAAGTTTGTGGGATGTGTTAAAGCCGCGACGACGTAAAGTTGTGACCTAACAGTCTGAATCCAGCTACGCAGGTTAGTCATATTCGCGCAAAGTTGGCATTTGGCGCGCTGGCTGATGGGAGCAACTGTAAATGGGAAAAGTTCTTTACAGTCGCTGCCATGCGCACAGTCGCTGCCATACGCAGTGTGTCAACTTCACACGTGTAGTATATCGGTTTACACACCATGTGAAACGCTTTCTGCGCCATAACGTTCGTCTGATAATCGCCGCACTTAAGTAGGCGTGTTAGGAATGGTAGTCGTGGGTCCTAGCCCTTCCTACGTTTTGATCTGACGTACCCAGCAAGTTGGGATCTTATCTGAACTTGAATTCCAAACTAAGGAGTTGCCGCCGGCCGGAGTGGCAGAGTGGTTCTAGTCGCTAGTCTTTAAAGTTCTAGAGGACTGATGACCTCAGAAGTCCCATAGTGCTCGGAGGCATTTTGAAGGAGTTGCCAGGGTTGAAAGAAACTGTGGGTGACAGAACTTGTGGCTGTGAGAATCGGGGCTCGGCATTTCCAGTGTGGCAGTTACCTGCTGAGCCGCAGAGCTTACGGCTTCACACACGTGTTGTTATCTGGACCGGCGTCGCGCTGTGGACATCCCTGTGCGGCTGTGAAAGGCGCCGCGGGGGCACGGAAGGGCCGGTTGTGGGCCCTTGCGAAACGGTGCCGCGCCGGTTCCCCCAAGGACGCGGGAAGGGCCTGGCTGGGTGCTGTCGCCTGCAGCGTGCTGTAGCCGATGCCACACGTTCGCGTCTATTTCCAGCGGCCGCGGTAAAAATATGTCGGCTCCCCCAGCGTGGCGTGGTGTGGTGTGTCGCTCTCTTGGCGTACACAGCCCAGCAGCTATACAGTCCCTGCTAGTAAACGAGTGACTGGGGGCGCACGCCTTCTGGCTTTGGCCGTCCCTGAAAGTGCGCACCAGCCGAGCAGCGTCAAATGGGGCAGGCGACGCAACTGAGCACTGCTGTTGTTGCAGAATCTCGAATAAAATACGTTGCTGACTGCATCTGATGTGAACACAACAGTGTTGCCAACGTGCTGCCAGCCGTTCTTGCATGGGAACCTCCCCATCGCACCCCCCCCCCTCCCTCCCTCCCTAAGATTTAGTTATAAGTTGGCACAGTGGATAGGCCTTGAAAAACTGAACACAAATCAATCGACAAACAGGAAGCTGTGTGGAACTACGAAAAAATAAGCATAATATACAAACCGAGTTGTCCATGCGCAACATCAGCAACATAGTGTCTGAGTTGATGAGCGCAATGGTCCCGTGGTTAGCGTGAGGAGCTGCGGAATGAGAGGTCCTTGGTTCAAGTCTTACCTCGATTGAAAAGTTTAATTTTTTACTTTCAGAGAATTATCTGTCCGTCCGTCCTATGCGAGGTAACTGCACCGTAGTATGGGGACGTTGTATGAAAACGTTAAAAACATATGTTTTGACAGAGCACAGGGAAAACCGTGCGACTATGAAACTGTTGCATTCATTTGTTGCAGTTTATTTGACAAACTCTGTTTTCATCACTTTTTTGGGAGTGATTATCACACCCACAAGAAAACCTCAATCGGGCAAAGTAGAAGAATCTTTTTACCCATGCGCCAAGTGTACAAGTTAAGGGGGTCGTACAAGTTAGGTGGGTCGACAATATATTCCTGTCATGTGACGCACATGCCGTCACCAGTGTCGTGTAGAATATATCAGACGTGTTTTCCTGTGGAGGAATGGGTTGACCTATGACCTTGCGATCAAATGTTTCCGGTTCCCATTGGAGAGGCACGTCCTTTCGTCTACTAATCGCATGGTTTTGCGGTGCGGTCGCAAAACACACACACACACACACACACACACACACACACACACACACACACACACACAAACTTATTACAGAGAACAGAGACGTCAATGAACGGACGGACAGATAATAACTTTGCGAAAATAAACTAAATTTTTCACTCAACGGAATATTTGAACCAACGACCTCTCATTCCGCAGCTGCTCCCGCTAACCAAGGGACCATGGCGCTCCTGAACTCAAACGATCCTTGATGTTTTATATTTTCCGCATGGACTACTCAGTTCGTATATTTAGCTTATTTTTTCATAGTTCCATACAATTTCTTCCTATTTTATCGATTGATCTGTGTTCAGTTTATAAGGCCTATCTACTCTGCCAACTTATAACTAAATCTAAGGGGGTTGCGATGGGGAGGTTCCCTTGTTAGCAGGGAATTGCATTTGCCTACATAGCAGCCAACATAGGGAGTACGCGGTAGGGTGTACCGCTGGTAGTCACTTTCTTTTTCGGCTCGTAAAAAGATATGCGTCAGTTTCTCTGGTCCTAACGGAGTTGCATAGTCCGCGCAGGATACAGTGCAGTGACCGATTTACGTCCGAAGCGCTGAGTTCATTCCTTTGTTTGGGAGGGGGAGCCTACACATTGCTGGTCAACTACCGGTCGACCGGCGACACGTTCCGAAGCAGAATAGAGTCGCGCGTCCTGCAATCATTCTAAACAGATTTTACGGAATCTGTTCGGTTAAAAAATCGAATTTTCGCGTTTGTGTCTGTTTTGGCAGCTTCATGTTGCATGCCCATCATTTTCTTAATGGTCATAGTAATTGTGCGCGAAATTCGAAAAAGTATGCCATGAAAAATAGGTCGCTATGGTTTTGCGTTTGGTGCATAATTTTTAATATGTTGCTGTGTTTGAAATTTAGCCGAGGACTTGTATTTTTCTTTAGACTTCGGTGGAGGTCTGTCACCAGTCTCGAGAAAACTGATCTGTTGTAGCACACTCATTTGCGATTGCGCGGGCGCCAGCGATAGAATGAAGTAATCACAACATGCCTTATATTTCATGAACGGTTTGACAAAACGAAAGGATATTCTGGCAAATGATAGCGTGCCAAGAGGACAGTATTTTGTCATATGACTTACACAAATTTGTTACTCCACTTACTACAAACTTTTTCGGTGGGAGAATGTAATTTTTAAAGGCCATCAATAGCTGGTGAAATGAAAATTTGTATTTTGGAACAGCATAAGTTAAGACATTACACATACATTTGTGTACCAAGGATGTGCATTTTCGTAAGCTACGGATCTCAGTTTGCCACCTAACACAAGTTTCAGAATTCTCTCAAAATTGCTTCGTCACGAGATATTAGTGAGGTGACATTCTGTAAACTCCACCATATTTTGGCAAATTTTAACATGGCAACAAAATGCAGGTTCACGATCGCTCGAAATTGTGTAAATTTACCGGAAAGATGTAGTACTTGAGTCAAAAGAAGAGCAGTGAAAGTAACAAAGATAGATAAATTACTTGGGCTTCGTTGAACTCCGTGCTACACCAACAAATTATATACCATAACTTAATTTCGCGAGCACTTTGTTTAGGTTACACACAGACGTAGAATTCACATAGCAAGATATTTCAGCTTAAAAATGTGAATTACGCTGAAACTGTTCAAATTCGATACGGCATTTACCGGATTGTTTCTCGGCAGCTTTCGAGACGCAATAACGAAGAAGCTGGATCACGTGATGGGAGCTGCGCCGCCAGCAGATCGAACCCGAAACAGGAACGCTTCAGGACGCAAACATTTCAGTACATTGCGGGAGCCCATCTAGCAAAGTGTACAGAAGCAATACTAATAATTACCTTTGGGTGATGCATGTCTATTTTATTCGTGATCTCACTACAATGTAGAGTCCAACTACTGTGAGGAAGAAAAGGTTCTTAAAAGTCCTTAATTTTTATTTCGTAAATTTAGTCGAGGGGCATGAAAGGGAAGCAGTGGTTGGGAAAGGAGTGAGACAGGGTTGTTGCCTCTCCCCGATGCTATTCAATCTGTATATTGAGCAAGCAGTAAAGGAAACAAAAGAAAAATTTGGAGTAGGTATTAAAATTCATGGAGACGAAGTAAAAACTTTGAGGTTCGCCGATGACATTGTAATTCTGTCAGAGACAGCAAAGGACTTGGAAGAGCAGTTGAACGGAATGGACAGTGTCTTGAAAGGAGGATATAAGATGAACATCAACAAAAGCAAAACGAGGATAATGGAATGTAGTCAAATTAAATCGGGTGATGCTGAGGGAATTAGATTAGGAAATGAGACACTTAAAGTAGTGAAGGAGTTTTGCTATTTAGGAAGTAAAATAACTGATGATTGTCGAAGTAGAGAGGATATAAAATGTAGACTGGCAATGGCAAGGAAAGCGTTTCTGAAGAAGAGAAATTTGTTAACATCGAATATAGATTTATGTATCAGGAAGTCGTTTCTGAAAGTATTTGTTTGGAGTGTAGCCATGTATGGAAGTGAAACATGGACGATAACTAGTTTGGACAAGAAGAGAATAGAAGCTTTCGAAATGTGGTGCTACAGAAGAATACTGAAGATAAGGTGGATAGATCACGTAACTAATGAGGAGGTATTGAATAGGATTGGGGAGAAGAGAAGTTTGTGGCACAACTTGACTAGAAGAAGGGATCGGTTGGTAGGACATGTTTTGAGGCATCAAGGGATCACAAATTTAGCATTGGAGGGCAGCGTGGAGGGTAAAAATCGTAGAGGGAGACCGAGAGACGAGTACACTAAGCAGATTCAGAAGGATGTAGGTTGCAGTAGGTACTGGGAGATGAAGCAGCTTGCACAGGATAGAGTAGCATGGAGAGCTGCATCAAACCAGTCTCAGGACTGAAGACAACAACAACAACAACAACAACAAATTTAGCAGGAACACTATTAAGAAGATTTATGTAGGACGAGCCTAAGCGTGCGAAATCGCCTAAAAACCACTGACGCCCGCCAGTGTAGATCACGGTTGTTAACATACCGCGCGGATTCTGTCCCGGTGTAGCTCACCTTCCTCAGCACGCTGCCGGCGTGCGCTGTGACCGGTAATGACGCCGAAGTCGACCTCCGTAAATACATTCACCGTGCCCGACCGCTCGCTCAGTGCTCGGTTGGCTGGCGGCGTCTATGGTGGTGTAGCGCGAATTTGATTCCCGATATTGGCGAGAGATTACCGAATCGGGTGCTCTCGGCGTCGTGATGCCAATTGAGGAGCCACTTGAGCGGTGTACTGTCCCCACCCCTCTTCGTATCGCATCCAAAAAACCCCACTGAGAGAACATGACACGGCGGTCGCCCTGCACCAGAACGCGAAACCTTTTAATTGATGATACAGTATCATGTGGTACTCCAGAAGATACACTGAACAGCCAAAGTAACTGGTACACCTGCCTGATATCGTCGGGCTCCTCGCGAGCACGCAAGTGTCGCAACACGACGTGGCACGGACTCTTGACTACTGTCTGAAGTAGTGCTGGAGGCACTTTACACTGAATCCTGCAGGGCTGCGGAGAGTACGAGGGGGTGGGTATCTCCTCTGAACAGCACGTTGCAAGGCATCCCAGATACGCTCAACGACGTTCGTGTCTCCGAGTTTGGTGCCCAGCGGAAGTGATTAAACTAGAAGGGCGTTCCTGGAGCCACTCTGCAGCAATTCTGGACGTGGTGGACTGTCCTAGGGACCAGTTACCTTGTTAGGCGTAGAGAAGTTTCTCACTTTCCTCGGTTCACAAAATATTTTGCACCGCTTCATTGCCTTTATGCCGGCGCGTCAGGTGTGGAGACTTCTGGTGGCGTATGCGATCACGCGGGGCTGCGCTCCCTCCCGGCAGAGTGAGCGATGCGCCAGCCGTGCGCGGCTGGCGTTGGCCCAGGCCGGCCGTTGAACGCGCCGCCGAGCCGCCTCACGTGGGTTCGCTTCCGGCCCCGACGTCACCAGCGCGAGACCACCGACCGGCGCCCGGAGCGAAGCCCTGCTGCAGACGTAAAAACTAAACTACGGTGGCGCCGTGTGGCACATGGCAACAGTAGTGTAGAAACTACTGGGATTGAACCACAAGTATCAAAAATGAACACCTGGATTCAGGGACGCTTCTAGTTCTTATCTTATAACCGGCCGCATAACTATGTTGTTGCGGTCTTCAGTCGTGAGACTGGTTTGATGCAGCTCTCCATACTACTGTCCTGTGCAAGCTTCATCTCCCAGTACCTACTGCAACAGACATCCTTCTGAATCTTAGCGTATTCATCTCTTGGTCTCCCTCTACGATTTTTACCCTCCACGCTGCCTCCAATGCTAAATTCGTGATCCCTTGATGCCTCAGAACATGCCCTACCAACCGGTCCCTTCTTCTAGTAAAGTTGTGCAACAAACTCCTCCCCAGTCCTATTCAATACCTCCTCATTAGTTATGTGATCTACCCATCTAATATTCAGCATTCTTCTGTAGCGCCACATTTCGAAAGCATTGGACGTATAGGCTCCAATTAAAATACTTCCAGAAGAGACTTCCTAACACGTGCAATTTATTCGCTGTTAAAATTTTCATGAAAGCTTTCCAGTCTACATTTTACATCTCTTGATATCAGCTGTCGTCAGTATTATTGCTGCCCAATTAACAGAATCATTCTATTTTCATCGAGCTATTTCCTAATTCTTCAACTCCTGACTTAATTCTACTTTAGGTAGATTTACATACCCAATCCGGGTAATAGTTCATAAATGTATATGTCCACGAAATGTCAAGTCCTGTTAGCCTCTACCAGTTCGCTGTAGTTTGGTTACATGGCGTGAGTCGAACGAGTTGTTGACTTCTGTAGGCCAAATTGTTATCAGACGAACCAAAAACCTAACGTGATTGACGAATCAATCAAAAATTCAGAAGCTTGACTAACTATAACGGGTCGCGGATTTTCCTTGCTTGCTGCGCATTGGGAAGCTGACTACTCTACTTGTAGATGGTGTTATTTGAACCGGTTTCGATTTCCAGAGTTTCTGCGGATTCATTAGCTTTGCCTGGGCTTGCCGAAACAGTAGTACGCGACTCCATAACGTAGTTACGTGGATGCCTTCTTGCGTAAGTGAATAGTGGTAAGTCAGTGCCTGTGGGCACGATTTCGCTCCCCCTAGTATTCCTTTAATGTACCGAGCGCTCAACTTGTAATATTGACGGACATTCACACCGAGTTGTCGGTGCCTTTTCGGTAACAAGTTTCCCATTTTGGACAGGTTTTGGGCACACGTGGAAAACTTCACTGCCGCGACAGTGGCTGCTTAGCATGTTAGCGCCGTGCGTGGTGTAGGTGCGGTGCCGAGAATAAATCCGACCTTTCTGTGGGCGGCGGCAGAGCCCTCGAGACAGCCATCTGTCTGAGCCGCGGCATTCCAAAGATAGCCGCGCCTCTCTCCAGGAAACGCCCCGGCGTCGCATCATTGTGCGCCACCAAGTGACGAGAGGGCGTGGCCACAGCACACGCTCGTATTTGCGTGCGTGCGGGCAGCATGAGTACTCAGCAAACAGCTTCAGTCACGGAATTGCAGAGAAGCGTGTTCTGATGGGGAAGATGCTCAAGTTTAATGTCACTAGGTTCTATTACCAGTAGCTCTGGAAAGATGAACGGAAATGAACTGCTCAAAAGAATTAGGGGAACACGTGTGTGTGTGTGTGTGTGTGTGTGTGTGTGTGTGTGTGTGTGTGTGTGTGTGTGTGTGTGTGTGTGTGTAAAATTGCTGATGACTGGGTTGTTGTGGTCTTCAGTTGAGAGACTGGTTTGATGCAGCTGCCCACGCAACTCTATCCAGTGCAAGCTCCTTCATCTCAAAGTACCTTCTGCAACCTAGGTCCGCCTGCTTACCAGGATGGGAACGTGCTTGCCTCCAATGCACTGGACCCGGGTTCGATTCCCGGCCTGGTGTTTGTTACCCAATTATACGTTTACATTTCACAAATTGATTATATTACATCCTATATCGTTTATGTAAAAGTGAAATTTTCGACACGTGTCGAAAACGAAATGGAAAGGCCCATTCAACCCATCATCCCGGATAGCCCTCACTACTCCAGTCTCCACACACGAACACTGCCATAATCTTACCATTCTGTGAATCTCGTTTCCCCAGTAACAAAGCTGTCGGTTGATACGGAAACGGCAGAACCTGAAGGCGGAGTGCGAGACGTTGCCGCGTCAGCAGGGACAGGCAGTCTGGGTCGTAACCTTCCTTTCTCGTAACCTCTCCATTACGGTCTGACCGGACTCAGCTGTTCCAGTAGCCCTTCAGAGATTGAGTGCTCTGGCAGTATCAGTACCACTCCGCAACACAGATACGGCCAGATATTGCTATTGACGTGGGGTTGCGATGCGTTCCAACTCGCCTTCTGTACTGACCTATCTTCTTGTTACATATTCACAACCTATGAATGACACACGGCGAAGCATTGGCATCCGCAGAAAAAGACAGTAAGTACTTTCTTGATCGAACAGATAGACCCTGCCACTTCCACTTAAAGATGTCGCATTGCATGCGGTTGGTTGTATACAGCGTCCACAAATGACTACTGACATGTGTCGGCCTGCCTCAGCAGAGTAAACTGGGACACCTGTACTTCTGAGTGAGTGTGGATTTGAAATCGTCTGCAGCATAACCCACATCCCCATCAGCACACGATTAATAGCGTGCGTTGTGCCTCCTTGCCCACCCCCCCCCCCCCCCCACCCGCGTCAAAGCAAGCTTATTAAAAACGCACAGGAACACACCAGCTAAAACTTGCAAGTATGTTTACAAATACTCAGACGTCGGGTAACTGTAGCGATGCCACCGCCTGAAGCTGTTAATTCCACATTGCAGTGAACGGGGAACAAACGGCTTTTTTGATCAAACGTTGGCGAGGCCTTTTATGGTACCTGATTGCAGATCATAGACATGATGGTAACAAGCAAATAATACTATAGTTTATTCAAGAAAACCGTAAATCTGGTTTTAATGTTGTCGTTCTCTTAAATTTACCCACCTAATCCTCGGTTTTCTTCTCTAGCACCACATTTCGAGCCGCCCCCGAGTGGGCGTGCGGTTCTAGGCGCTACGGTCGCAGGTTCGAATCCTGCCTCGGGCATGGTGTGTGTGACGTCCTTTAAGATAGATTTAATTAGTTCTAAGTTCTAGGCGACTGATGTCCTCAGAAGTTAAGTCGCATAGTGCTCAGAGCCATTTGAACCACATTTCGAAATTTTCTGTTCTGATGTTCTCAGAACTGCTTATGGTCTGTGTTTCACTTTCTTTCAAGACTCACTCCAGAGAAATACCGAAAGAAAGAAAAAGAGAGAGAGAGAGAGAGAGAGAGAGAGAGAGAGAGGGGGGGGGGGGGGCATGAATACTAACAAGTTAGCGAAACAGCATCTTTCTGTTTGTGCTATACCCCCGAAATATGCATGTCGTCATCGTAAGGCGTTAAGAGATACAGATGAAGAGACGGCGGAGGCAGCGGAGCGCTCGCCAGGCGAGAACAAAGATGTGAATGGCGCCAGGGTTGAAAGACACGCTCCAAGGTGAGCTGTGTTGTGGTTTGCTGAGTCCTGAAGGGCATCGCTAGGACGTCGGCCCGCAGCGCCTCCTTGGCCTCCGCCGCCTTTCTCCCTCGTGCCCGCGTCTGCGCTGTGACGTCACCACCTCTTCGTTGCTCGAACGTGTCTGCGGCGCTTATTAGAGTTCATTACGAGCAGTTTCCGAAAACGTGTCGTGCCTTTGTCACATCTTGTGGCCGTAGTTTACGCAAATCGCTCGAAAAGTTGCATAAAAGTATAAATAGCCGGAAGAAGTATGAAATGAATACAGAGGACAGAAAATACATTCGTGAAACTTGCAGATTTCTCCGGTTAATATGCACTGAAACGCCAAAGAAAGTGGTATAGGTATGCATATTCAAATACAGAGATACGTGAACAGACAGAATACGGCACTGTGGTCGGCAACGCCTATATAAGACAGTGTCTGAAGCAGTTGGTAGATCGGTTACTGCAAGTCACAATGGCAGGTTATTAAGATTTAAGTGAGTTTGAACATGGGAGTTAGTCGGCGCACGAGCGGTGGGACGAGGCAGCGATGAAGTGATTTCCCGTACAACCATTTCTCCAGGAATCCGGTGAAACACCAAATCTCAGACATCGCTGAGGCTGGAAAAAGATCCTGCAAGAACGGGACCGACGACGGCTGCAGAAAATCATTCAACGTGGCAGAAGTGCAAACCTGAAGATTGAATGCTGCGAACCATTCAGTGAAAAATCATCGATATGGGCTTTCGGAGCTGAAGGCCCACTCGTGTAACCTTTGTGACTGCACGACACAAAGCTTTAAGCCTCGCCCGGGGCTCTAAACACTGACATTTGGCTGTCTATGACTGGTAACAAGTAGCCTAGTCTGACGAGTCTCGGTTCAAATTGATTCGTGAGGTGGTCTCCATAAACGTACAGGTGTTGCACAGTTATTCAAAGGTAGTGCATTTATTTCAAACAGAGGGATAGATTTTGGTGCTGCCCCGAGCGTTAAAGGTCATGCACTCATTAGTGGAGCAACTTCTCCTTTCTGTCTTTACCATGCTCAATTTCTGGTCATTCGCAGGTTTTGTTTTTAGACTGAGTACCTGTGTTGGATTTATTGGCAGCTGGTGTGGTCGGCTTTCTGTATTATATATAATTTTCTGCAGTGAAGAAGACCAGGTATACTGTGCCATACCAAAAGTAGTTTGAGGTACATTGCAATTACATTGTGTGTTCATTATGAAGTGTAATTCTGGCCATCTAGAATACATTAAAAAAATTTTGGCAATGTCATACTGATTTGTCTTCTTTGAGCATTATCTAATGTGCTAATCCTGAAGCAATTGTCTAGTTTCATGCAATGTCTATCACCCATTGATATTTACGTGCTTGACAGCTAGTTCTCAACTCTGTACAGAGTTCTGTTGACGACGTTATTGACAGATGTGTGAAAAGTAAATGAAGTGTTCGTCCAACATCTGTGGTTAGCGAGGCAGTTACTGCACTGAAGTGTCTTGAGAGTAATACATCAGTTGGCAGTCTGTTTGCAGTTGCTCTCAAGAAACATCTTTGAATCATACACCGTATGATACTTCCTTCACATCTGTCAACATCGTAGATTATACCCTGAGGTGACAAGTAATGGGGTACGTCTGAACCGTGTTGGAACACCTTTTGCCCGACAGTGCAGCAACTTGACGTGGCATGGTCTCAACAAGGTGTTAGGAGTCCCCTTCAGAAATATAGAGCCATTCTGCCTTCGCAGCCGTCTGTAATTGTGAAAGTGTGGCTACTGCAGTATTTTTTACACAAACTGACCTCTAGATTATGTCCCATAAATGTTCAGTGGTGTTCACGTCAGGTGCTTGGTGTGGCCAAACCATTCACTCAAATTGTCCAGAATGGTCATTAAACCAATGAACAACTAGGTCATAGTGAAATGGTGAATTGTCATCTATAAAAATTCCATTGTTGTTTGAGAACGTGAAGTCCACGAATGGCTGAGAAAGGTCTCCTACTACCTGAACATCAGCATTTCTAGTCAATGATCAGTTCCGTTGGATCACTGGACTCGGTCGATTGCATGTAAACACAGATCAAACCATTATGGAGCCACCATCAGCTTCACAGTGGCTTGTTGACAACTCGGATCACGGTCTCGTGGGATCTACACTGCACTTGAGCCCTACTTTGAGCTCTTGCCAATTGATGTCAATACTCGTATGAACAGGCCACAGTTATCCAGTGTAGGATTCAACTGCAGTCGTGGTTACGTTCATCACATTTCCCACATTGATTTCTGCTGTTATTTCATTTAATGTTGCGTGTCTTACCACTGACAAATCTAGGATGACCCCAGTGCTCTGTTACGTGACGACTGTTGGCCACTATGTTGTGCGTGGTGAGAGATAATGTTTGAAATTTGGCAGTCTCGGCACACTACACTGTGAATCTCAGAATATTGAATTCTCCAATTATTTCCAAAATGTAATATCAAATGTATCTACCTCCAACCCTCATTCCACATTGAAAGTCTGCTAATTCCCATTGTGCAGCCCTAAGTGTCGGAGGGCTTTTGTCGTGAACCACCAGAGTACAAATTACAGCTCTGCCATTGCACTGCTCTGTTATACCTTGTGTACGTAATACTACTGCCACCTGTATATGTGCGTATTGCTGTCCAGTGAGTCTTCTCACCTCAGTACATTTTGTGAACATATAAACTAGAAGTGGTTGTAGTATTTAAAGATAGTGAATTAAAGATGTTTGGCATAGCATTAGCATACCTTATTGGCAAAGTTACCTGAAATGAAATGTCCCACCAGCTGAGTCTTAAAACATTTTGCTTATTATGAACTAAGAATGAATATTACTTGAAACATGCTGAGTGCACAGTTCCACATTTACGTATCAAAAGTGAAGGTAAAAATTTCTTCTCGGCAGTTTTGTACACTTAGCCATATTTAGGCGATACTTCCGAATATTCTGTAGATATATTTAGCGATATCAATTTTAGTAGGAAGTTGTTAGAGCTGATGCTTTAAGGATTGTGTTTTTCTGTATGTGCAGGGTGCAAGATAAAGGCACTACGGGCCAAGACGAACACTTACATCAAGACACCCGTGAGGGGCGAAGAACCGGTGTTTGTTGTGACTGGCCGCAAGGAGGATGTGGCCAAAGCAAAGAGGGAGATCCTGTCTGCAGCAGAACACTTCTCGCAGATTCGTGCTTCGCGCAAGAGTAATCTTGGGGGCGGTGGGGGTGGGTCTGGCTCTGCACCCCCAGGACCCCCTGCTGCTGTGCCTGGGCATGTCACTATACAGGTGAGGACCACTCCCCCCCCCCCCCCCTTCTCTCTCTCTCTCTCTCTCTCTCTCTCTCTCTCTCTCTCTATCTCTCTCTATCTCTCTCTCTATCTCTCTCTATCTCTCTCTCTCTCTCTCTCTCTCTCTCTCTCACTCACACACACACACACACACACACACACACACACACACACACACACACACACACACACAGAGTAATATCATCTGTTCCAAATCTTGGTAAATGAAAAATTATTGCTGTGTATTAAATAGTCCACTAAATCAGTAGGTTCACTTGATTTAGTGTACTATTTCCTCTTTTGTACAAAAATGGGGAATTTATGAAACTGCTGGGGGTTATCATTAAACCACTTTCTTTTTCAAGTACTACTTTAAACTGTATACGGTGCAGGCAAATCCTCTGGATAGAAATATGGCAGCACTATGTTGGGACTGTATGGGCTGTTAATCAGTAGTGTCCCATCAGCTGGCAACTCTTCTGAACTGTTGTGACTGTGTGCACAGTACGCTGCCTCAAATGGTTGTAATTCAATAGATATTCCTCCTGTCTGTTTCTTAGAGTACAATGTACAATGCTTCCAGAGTGACCACTTGTTTTGGTGGAAGGTCAGCAGGAAGTAACTCCTGAACAAGTGTGATTCTGTATGGATAGCAGTGCAAGATGTTTTGTAGGATTTTATGCATCTCTCTCACAGGCATGTCCAGTGTTTGGGCAATTACCTGTGTATAGCACGTTTGCACCACTTGTCTGCTTCTGCAGTCCTCTGGCTACATCTTTGCCAGACACCAGATCAATTGCTTTCCTCCCTTTTCCACATAGCACTTCAAAACAACATTCTCTCAATTTTTTGTGATAATTTTCTTCATATCCTCAGAGTAATGTCAATGCCTCTTTCTTTCATACCCTTGAGTGTTGGACTTTCTTGCAGGGTTAATGGCACACAGTCACCATTCTTTTAAGAGCATTACTGGTAGCATGCGATCCTTCATACAGTCAAGTAGGCATCTAGGATGCAAACTGAGGAACAGATGTGTGCTGCCTGCCTATCTGTTGGTGTGCATATCCACCTGCTTACATTACCATGTATTGGTCAAATTCCCACTGCCTCTGCCAAGCATAGTTTCCCTGTGCCAATAATATGCTGTTAAAGTTTGATGTCATTCTGAGATGTGGTTGTGTTTGTACAGCATGGCCAATAAATGTATCTAACACTGTTGCAGTAGACCATTACACATTATCCCTAATGTGAATCATTTCCTCTGCTAAGAACATTCAGATAGAACAACATTCAGCTACAACTACTATTTAAAAGATCAGATACAAGAAAAATGGTTGTGACAAAAGAAATGGCATTTGTTGACTGTGCTCCATAATGATGGAAACCAGTGAAGTTCCACTGGCAAAAGCTTATTGCTAATAAATGCTATTGCTAGATTTGTAGAATTAAATTGCATCATATTAAGTCTTAACATAGCAAAGCAGTTTGTTACTGCACTGAAAGATTTCAAGAGTTGAGTCAAACATAAAATTCTTGGAAGCTGCATTAGGATTGTCCCTCATGCCAAGTTTTGTCATCTCCAATGGCTCATCTACTGTACACACACAGAGCGAAAATGAGTCAAATTAATTTTGATTCATTTCATCCTTTCACTGAAATTATGAAATCAATCAAAAATCAGTCACCATACATTGCACAAGTTTACCTGATGCTGACATCTGTGCCACATATTGTAGAATGAATACATTTATGTTTATACTATTGATAACTTTGGTACTAGTTTTCTGCAGTGTCATCTTCCTAAAAGGGTGTGTGTGTGTGTGTGTGTGTGTGTGTGTGTGTGTGTGTGTGTGTGTGTGTGTGTGTGTGTGTGTGTGTGTGTGTGTGTCTGCACATTGGAGGACACACATAATTAGTTTGCATCATTTGTTCACAAATGTGTACCTTATGTAACAAATCTGTCATAATTTGCATGCAGGATGATGATAATAGTTATTTCAATTATTATAAGAAAAACTTGTATCAAAATATAAAATATGCTATTAATTACACAAATATGCTATTAATTACACAGTAAGAAACCTGCTTCACTGTAGGCAGGCAAGAGTTAACATCTTTCCTGTAAAGCATAATTATACCACAAATAAGCACCACAGTCGCTCTCATTTAAGGTGCTCTCTGTCTCTTTGAACAGGTTCGTGTGCCATACCGTGTTGTGGGCCTGGTGGTAGGCCCCAAAGGTGCCACAATCAAGCGTATCCAGCATCAGACGCACACATACATCGTGACGCCATCTAGAGACAAAGAGCCAGTCTTCGAAGTTACGGGGCTGCCAGACAGCGTGGAAACGGCACGTCGGGAAATAGAGGCACACATTGCGATGCGCACTGGTGGTGCTGCCGGAGCGGCTGTAGGCGTCGGTGGTGGTGTCGGTGGCGGGCACGGCGCACTCGCCGGTGTCGGCGGTGTTTCTGTAGGCTCTCTGGTGGACGATTCGCCAGACCTGCTCGCCTCGCTGTACAAATCTGGCCTCGGCTCGCTCTTCAACTACCTCGACGGCGGTGCAGATGCGTCGGGCCTGGGCGGCTTTCACGGGCCGGCAAATGGAATTGGCGGCGGTGGCATCGGTGTCGGAGGTGGTGCCGGCATCGGTGTTGGGGGCGGTGGAGTCCTTCCCGGTGGGTCGGCTTCTTCAGTGGGCAGTTCCTCGTCCTCTGGTGCTTTCTCGTCTTGTTCCAGCTCTAGCTCTTCCAGCAGTGGAGGTGGCGGCGGTCGTCTAGGAGACCTGGTGTCCATATGGGGTAGCAGTGCCGGCTCGGTCGGAGGCAGTGCCGGGGGTGGTAGCACGGGATCGGTGGGTGGCAGCGGGAGTGGAGGCGGTAGCCTCGAGCGAGACGAGGGTCTGGGCGATTCGCCGTCCTTCGAAACGGCGCCTACATCCATCTGGTCTTACGGGACGACTGGCCTGGCGGGGCGGCCTTCACCTGCTACGTCGGTGTCTCCCGACTCTGCCGGTGGAGGTAACGGTGGTCAAGTGCTGCCACCCGTGACCTCTACCACCGGAGGCATCGTGTCCACCGCAGTGACGACTGCCACGGGTGGTGGAGGTGGGCAGAGTGGACGGCGCGACTGTGTGGTGTGTGCGGAGCGCGAGGTGGATGCGGCGCTGGTTCCGTGCGGTCACAACTTGTTTTGCCTGGACTGCGCGTCACACGTGTGTGAGCGTGGAGATGCGCTCTGCCCGGCGTGTCAGCTGCCAGTGGCGCAGGCCATCCGCATTTTTTCATAAGTCGCCACAGCCGCTCCTCCCCGGCCTTCGGCTCGGCTCTGCTTGGCCCGGCCACACTCACACACACAACCTTTCGTACAACGAACGAGAGAAATATTTAAATCTATATCTTATGTTGAGTTATAGTTTGTGTGTTTAAATTTTTTCTTTTTTGAATGTGTACGTCCGCTTCCCGGCTTCCTCCACCTCGCTCCCGGCACTGACAACCCGCCCGAAAGGACCCTTCCCGCCCAATTTTCCCACCCCCGGGATTCGCCGATCCCGCCACCTGCGTCGGGAAAAGTCCGCCGGGGGGTCGGCATTTCTAGCAGATTGTCTATATTATATATATATAAATATCGATATATCACACATTTTAAGAGTATTAAAAATATTTTAACGAGATTAGATTTTTGTATTATGTGTAAAGGATGTATGCTTGTGTGTGTGTGTGTGTGTGTGTGTGTGTGTGTGTGTGTGTGTGTGTGTGTGTGTGTGTGTGTGTGTGATCGAGTGAGCGAGTGAGTGTATCGGCTCGTCGAAGCGGGGTGAATGGAGATGGCGTTTCTGAGGGCGGAATGCAAATTCAGAAAGAGGTGGTTGCAGAAGAAGAAAGCTGATGTGTCCTTCGGAAGACATCCACTTTGCCGATCTGTAAGTGTCAGTGTGGAATTTTGATGATTATTAGCACTCTGGAGAGGCCGGGATGGTGAGGTGGGAGCGCATCAATTGCATTCCTATCGGTGTGTAGCCTTCGCTGTCAGACATTTAGTTTCCGCTGCACATTATAATTTTGCCAAATATCTGAAAGGGAGTCCGAAGGTACAGCAGCTCGGTCGTGAGTACTATTTTCGTTGTTGGCGGAGCTGTCCCTTCTCCTATACGTACACTACTGCCTGCACTCCTACCTCCTCACTTTGCCTGTATCTCCTCCCGAGTGCAATGTGCCTCACAAATGTTCAGTATTTGTTTTTTATTACTATTATTGTTCACAAGAGAAGATTATATTGTATATTATGTTCTCTGCTAAATGTAGTTTGTACTGTCATGTGTTGAGATTTTTTGTGGAAGCTGAAAATCCACTGTAGGAAATGTACAAGATCTTTATTTTTTATTTTTCTTCTCATTGTAATTAAATAAATAAATTTTTATTTTTTTATGCGTATTGTAGTTTTCACGTGTTCTTCTAAATAAGGAAATAGGTAAAACTCAGATCAGGGGTAAACGAGGAAATTACTAAGCTCGTCACTTGCAAACAGAGGGTTGAGGTCAGATGTATGACCGTGTGTGCACTGTTCAGCCCCTGGGTATTTTTTTTTTTGAAGGTCAGGCACCTGCTTCATAAAGCTTTTACTTTTTCTCGAGTGTATGCCATTACTGCAAAGAATGTGCCGATATCGGCTGCACTATTTGCGGAGTTTACACTGTTTACTTTAAACTTGGAAGTGAGAGGGATAGGTGTTAGATCTCCAAAGGAGAAAAGAGGCGAGAGTTTGCATTTTCCCCCCCAAACAACTTTTCAGGAGAGAAATCTTAGCGAGAATTATGCATTTTGTAGATATGGAATTAGGAAAAATTGCAGAATGGTATACTGTTCTTTCTCCCCCTTCATGAGTTTGCACAATATGTAATAATACATTGAGAATAGTAGTGGTAGTGTTTTTCTATTTTATTATGATCCTAAATACATATATATATTATACTACTATATATTATATAATGACATAGCTAGAAAGAGAAATATAGACACTGGAGAGTTATTTTTTATGTTAGTCTGCTCAAAATGAGAAGGGCCAGAGTGAAATAATAGTTTAATTTGATGAGACTGTGGTGCCCATCTAGTATTGAATTTTAAGTTTTTTAAATATGAAAGGAACTATTTTTGTCTTCCCAGAGGTAAACCCTCATTTCATTGTTTAATACCAAACAGGTTTTTTAGTTAAGAATTTTCACTAATGTCAGGGTTTGAATTTTTTGTTATTAAATTGTTCCTTTTTATTTAGGAAGGGTTATAATGACCTGTGGACTTCCTTTAAATTTTCAGGCCCAATTATGTACATGCTATTTGATTTCCTTTAAAACAGATGAAAATCATTACTACTTTTCACGCAATAAATGAACGTCAGAACAGCTGTTCGTGCAAGTAAAATTTATTTAAATACTAGAGTTTGCTATCCTATTTGCATCCCCCATGAAATAAAGTTAGTCACAAGGTATTAGACAATTTTTGTATTCTTGGGCCCCGTTATTGTGAGGAGGGGAATAAGAATAAATAGCTTTGACTGATTGAGGTGTCAACTTTTAGCATTGTTGTCATTATTTGTGTAAAGGTCCAGGCCTAATTATATATAATATATTTAAATAAAAGAAAATCTTCAAAGAAATGTTAATACTGTGTTTCCCAAACCTGGAGGCACAAAAATGACATTTACTAATATAACAATTCTTATAGACGTCTGATGTTTTTGTTAACTTGCTACCGAATGTGCCAGCATTCATACCTACTGCCCATATAACCAGGAATCGGCAGCATTGTGGGTTCTTGCCTTGCAAAATTGATATATATTTAAAAAGTAACATTTTTCTATCTCTGAAAGCAATAATTACATAGTGAGGGCTGTTGGTTTGTTTGCTGGCATGTGAGAGTTATCAAAGATGAAACCTGCTCAGCATTATAATATTTAGTGAATGTTTGGAGAGTGTATGTGGGCGCGTGTGTTGTCATTGTATGAATGCATCATAGACTGTTTTCATATACAGTACATTGTAGTTGTAGATCTTGTGTTTAAAGAATCTTGACCGGAATGTAGTTTTCGAAATGGAAAATAATTATAACAGTTGAAAATATATGTATTTTCTCTTTTATACAATTTTAAAATATTGTTTTCCATATTTTTTCATTTTAATATATATTTCATGTTTCAAGAATATTTCAATCTATGCTGCATGCCAAAAATAGTATATTAAGGTGATTTAGTATTGAAACCTGTGTGTTAATTTGAATTTCGTGTAAACCTTATTATATCAAACCATCATTCCAGACATAAGACTTATGTTGACCCACAAAAGTTAGCAAATGCCCACAGCCAAGTTTTTATAAACACAAGGTCCACGGGGAATCCTGTATTTGTATAGCTGCCTTATAACAGGGGTCAGGAAATTGAAGACCACCTTGCTGTTGGCAGAATGAAATTGACACATTTTTGCCATGGAAATGTTAGAGGTTGTGGATTTGCTGAAATGAGACAACTTTGGTTACAGAGACTAAAGCATTTATTACCCCAATGACTTCCCCTCCCTGGACAGTGTGACACTCATTCTATGAAGAACTAAATTCCTAAAATAAGATATTTTGAAATACAGGTCAACTCTGCTTACCTTGGAGCCAATCTAGGCATTTGAATTCAATGATTTCCTTTGCATTAAGATAGACCCATATCAAAGCTTCACTGTGATTGGAAAGACTGATTATGTGTTTATTTTCCTGAGGAATAAGATGAAAATGTGAAATTGCCAGTGTTCGTGGACTTAAGAGATTATTCCTCGCATTGCTGAGTGAATGTTGTGCAGTCATCTTCTCTCAATAAGACTTTCTAGATAAAATATTTTTAAAATGCGCCAACAGCAAAGATGGGTCGGTTATTTTCTGCTTAAATGCCATTTGAAGAAATTGAATACAGTAGTTGGGAGACTTTTATAATCGTGGAGAATAGTTATAGATGTTAAAATTTTGCACTATCCCAGATTTTTTGGTAACGAGAGTTTCTAGTTTTGTTCAAAAATCTAAAAAGAAGCCTCCAAATTCTTTTGAACAATAAAGTACTTGTATGCTGTGAACTGATATGCTGAAATCTAGAAACTTTGAAGCATACACTGCAATAATTCTTTAAATGTTACGAGAATTCCTCTCATCTTTTTTTCCCATGTTTGTCAGTTCCGTGCATTGTGCTGATTTCTCCCAGTCTCCATGTCACGGTTGTAAAAAGTGCTGATAGATTATATATAATATATTAGATTGGAAAAGAAACTACTATAAAGCAAAAGCTTATGTGTTCTGAGGTGCATTGTTGTGGCAAGTTTGCTTGTTCAGATTTAATATAATTATGGATTCTAGAGACCAGTTTTTTTATAGCTAAAATTATCGCATTTTCAGTCTTGTTTTATATATATATGAGATATAAATGAGATATTAAAGTTGGGTTTGGGATTGTGTGAACTGGAAGTCTTTTGTATTTTTGTTATTTTTGTGAAACATATTGAAAGTATTTTATGTAAATGGTATGCATGTGGCAGTTCTGCCGTACATTCTCAGCCACAGATTCTAAAAATGAATCGGGTGCCAAAACAAAGTAATATATTATTATAAGTGTATCCCAAGCCTGGCATTGTTTTATCTCTTTAAATTCTATGGTGAATAATATTTATCTGAGGATAGTGATTTCTTCCTTCAATCTGTTGTTCGGCTGGGAGAGATGATTTCTGTCCCTCTGCTCCCTCAGTTTTAATTTCACGAACTCGTTATAACCTACTTTCAGAATTACTTTAATACAAATACACATTCACAGAATACAAACTTGGATGTTACAGATTGAAGGTGGAAACTTGATACTTGGTTGTATTATTGTGCGTTTTGAGAATGATGTGATTGTCTTCATACTTAATAAATAAATATATATTTACACTCATCACATCTAGATTGATGCATTCTCTCATAATATTAAATATATCTATTACCACATTGAAGAGTTAAATAATATTCCCTAATGTGCTCAGTATAATAAAAAAACATCAAGTATTTTCCCTTTTTAAAACTCAAATCCAGAACTATCAGGGTTGTGTGTTTCATGTATTTTACAAACAAGAGTTTTATGTATTTAATGAAAAATAATTAAAAAATTGTAAAATAGGTTTGTTCATTTGAGATATGTTTATACCCGAAGAGAAAGAAATATACTCAGCCTAATACCTAGATAGTTCCATGCAAAATTCTTCACATATATTTTTATTATACATGTTTTAATGTGCGTAAGATAATCTTTGAACAAATGTATTTTGAAGTTCAACATATTACCTCCTTTTTGGGTAAAAAAAGAGTACTTAAAAAGATACTGTATGTTAATTTTTCATGTTTGCTGATATTTTATTTTCAGAATTGTGAAGAAATATTCAGTAGGATTGATTCTCTAGAAAATAAATTGTATTTGTAATTGCATCTGTTATTTTCTTTCCCTTGTAATTCCTGGACTGTCCTGTTGTTCTTAACTCCTGTTGAAACATTCTTTAGAGGAACTAATCTTCGGTGTATTTTCACATTGTACTTTAAACTTTCATTCTGATGAAAGCAGCACAAATAAACTTGGCCAGTTGTCTGAGCAAGTTGCAAAACGTTCTGCAGTTCATGCACTGGGAAAAAGTTTCTCTAATTTAGCTCTTTGCACTGGAAGTGTACAGTGAGCTTGAAGTGGTAACATTAAGCTTCCATATTTTTACATTTTGTGTAAAAGTTCATTCCCAAAATACAGCAGCAGAACGAAACAATTCATGATGATTTCTCAAAATTTTTGCTTTCCCAGAAGCACTAATTGAGAAGGAATGTGTAGGTACTATAGTAGTAGGTCAGGTAACGTATGTCACTTGCTTTTAGAATTGGTATGTGCTATGATTTATCTGACAAGATTAAAATACGAAGCTGTATATTGGAAAGAAATTATGTAAGGCTCTGTGGTTAACGAAATGTTTGCCGAGCTAAAATTTTGCAGCTCGATTTAATGCTGTAGACGATTTCTCGATGCCAGCTGCTACTGCCTATGTATTCATTCCGTACATTAACTACAACAGGAGTGCCCTCTAAAATAAATAAAACTGCAATGGAAATATTTTTAAAATCCGAAATGTTTGTAATGGAAATGCAGTTATAAAGTCTTCAACACTCAATGCTTTCTTGCTGTTAGGTAGCTGTATAAATATAAGAACAATAGCTGTACGATACAAAAGGAATTGCAAATGTACTAAGTAATTTGTAAGTAAAATCTCATTAAAGATTATAAAGTATGTAACAAAATATAAAGACTGCATGTTTCCAATGTACTGCACGCTAGATTTAGTGATTGCCCCCCCCCCCCGAACACATCAAATATTTGAATTTCAGAAGCCAACCCAATTTTGTAAAATGATTGTATATCTTGTCATATTTATTTTATATTCTTAATGGATTGATATATAATTTATATAACTAATGTTTATATTTATAGCAACAGTTGCAATACTTTTGAATATAATTAATTTATTCTAAGAATAAAATGTCATAGTAATCAACAGAGATTTATACTTGTATCGTAGTAACCTGTTAGTCATCCCTTAATGTTCATAAGACTGCCATACTGTACCTAGAAAGTGTTTAGTTTTGGTGAGTGAGTGAGTGAGTGAGTGAGTGAGTGAGTGAGGGGGAGGTGTTCAAATACTTCGGTAGTCAATGTACATGTCTAGGGGTGGATAACTTGACAAAAAGAAGTAATTTTTGTAAGGATTACAACTAGGGTTGACTCCTGTTAGGAACAGAGAACAAGCCTGGAATGGACTAAAATAGACCAAAAATCAGTTTTCTTAGATTTTTCACAGTGTCCTGAATGAGAATGGCTAGAAAAACATTGGACGTGTCCTGCACCAGAATGGGATGGGTAGATTCTGGTTTAATCTGTGACAGTTTGTTTACTTCTCTCTCAAAAGTACTTTAGTTCATAATAAACAAGATATGTTAACAATATCCGGCAAAGAGCGACATTAAAAAGAGTACAGTATAGCTGATTTGAAAGTACTTGAATTTTTATGTAGATAAAAAACGTGGCAGCACAGTTGCTTTAGGGGTCAAAATATACTCACTTTAAATAAAAGTTCGGTCGTGTGTTTGCTCACAAGAATTGCAGAAACTTCGAACAGAGCCTGTATCGGAGCTCCAAATTCAGGGCAGATCCCTTGCCGTAACGTACAGCATCTTTTGTATATAAACTGCTGTGACGGTGCAGTGTCAATCTGACCCTGATGACTTCTCAGCCGAGAAAGTTGTGTGTTAAGGAGTGGTGCCAAACATGGAAGTGGGTACTGAACGGAGTGAGGTTTGATGTCCTGCAGTGGTAAAGATAATGAATAAAAGTTGTCATAGTAGTCACTTTATCACGGGATGTCTGTGACTGTAGGTTCTAGCTTAGTCGTCTTTATTAATGATGTATGACCTTCAGTCATATTTTTCACTAAAGTCCAACACTTTAGGTGCTGCAACAACCATTCCAAGGATGTCACTGACGTTTTCTGGTGAGTATCCGGCCGTGGGTGACCAAGTGGTAGTTAAAGGGGAGAGTGGTTTAGACCTGGGGGTACGGAGTACTTTTAATATTGTGGAAGGCAAATAGTGGTTTGTAAGTAGCCACCAAAGTTCCACTTATGACTCCGCTAAACATCTGCATAAAACTTGCTTTTAAATTTTCTCAAAAAGCACACACGACACGGTCCTTTTTCGTATCCCAGAGAACTGGGAGGAGGAGGAGGGGGGAGGTGGCACTTGCCTACAGGTCTGGGTGTCCTTATACTCGAAAGTATGTATGTTTGATACCAGTATGAAGAAATACGAAACTCTCACAGGATACTGACTAGTAGTAAGTGTATCAGAAACTTCTAGGTTTGTCATTGGGATGCTCACATGTGACCTGCCCCCCCCCCCCCCCCCCCCTCCCCGATCTACAGATCCTGGGCAGATTTGTGGCTGCTTTTGTTTACCTTCTGGCAAGTAACCTCTGCAGCCCGCTTACAAATGTGGTTCCAAGTATTTTAAGTGTTTTATGCTGACAGGGAACAAGGTTTCATTAAATCGAGAGCACGCTCTTCTGCCGGTAACTATTGACTAAGACAAGATTAGCCGAGATAGTCGGCATTCCTGTAAAGCTGGCCGTATTGGGAGTGTATTTGAGCACTAATTTAGTGTCGTTGCCGCTGAAGAGGCTAGCGTTCTGGTAAGTTCTTTTGCTTAAGTAACAGTGAGTCGAAGATGTGAAAAGAAGGCAGTTTTGTATGTTTAGTGTTTCTTTCTTCCCTCCCTCCATTCCTGTTAATGCCGTGATGCTGGCTTCGTTGATACGCGATATCGTGTACTTGTCGAGAGAGATTAGCTTTTGTGGCGCGAGGCCGTGCAGTGTGTTTTACCAGGCTGGGAGGGGAACCCCTGCGCGAACTTTTCAACCAGGGTGTGGCGCGAGAGTCGTCGCCGGGCGGGTCGATAGCGGACAGCCATGCGCAGCCCGGGACGGCTTTAAAGTGGATGGCGTAGCGCGCGGAAGGGAGCCTATGGTTTGTGTGTGTGTGTGTGTGTGTGTGTGTGTGTGTGTGTGTGTGTGTACATGAAGGGCAGGCCCGTTTACCGGGTATCAGCAGGCTGCTGAGCTCGTTCAAAACTATCAGAATCTGGAATCAGATGACAGTTTAAAGGCAACCGTAAGCCACATCGAATCAAAGAGTGACGTGTACGAAATCAGCTGAAATTTAACAAAGTTTTTATTGCCTATATAATTTCGTGTATTTTGCAGTTTCGTTTGCAAACTAACTTTGTGGTATACAAACCCTGTCCTTCGATATAGAGAAATCTATACACAAATCAGTAAGTTGCATTAGTCCCACGTCCACACATTTAGGCGTATGTATTTCAGTGTACGGCGTTTTGCAGGTGATGGTCATTCTTCAACTAGATTTTTTATTGAGGTTTCTTTTCGTTCCTGAACGACTGTAGGGATAACTTACATTCGTTGCCAATAAGTTCTTGTACTACACAGATTCAGCAGAAGTCTACATACCAGTGATAACAGTACAAGAAATAGAGGAAATCAGAATAAGTTATTTGCGTTTTTAAGTTATGATGGAAAATGGTCCATCAGATAAACTGAAAGCAAATGTTGTCCACCTGAGAAACGCAAGCAGAAATGGAAAAAAATGTGGATGTGTGTAGTGTAGAAATCTGAAGTTACTGAAGAAGTGTTAGTATAAAATCTTTAAATAAAAATCTAAAGTTTAAAGGCAGTGCGAGTCTATAAGTAAGATACTTACGTCCTACACCTAACAACTGCGAAATTGAAGTTACTTATGTGGACGTGGAAGTTACTTATGTTGAACGTCTTCTAGGTATTATTATTTCGGGAACTATGCATAAGAATAGCGTTTTCAACATTCTTTCATAGAATCGTTATGAATAAATCGTTTTTTAAAAGGAATAATCGTAAATGTGCGCAGATCTAGTAAACCTGGAATCTACAGTAGACCGAAGTAATACCTGCATACTATTGTTTCCATCCTATATTTGACGGGTTTGTACTTTTTTTTTTTACGTAAGGCTATCTGAAGTCTGTAGGAATTAAATTGCTAGCACACACAAATCCACAGACCTTCAAAGAACATCAATACGTCTGAAAATTTGCACCTTAAAGAGAAGTTTGTGACAGTCGCAGGCATTGCCCAGTACTGAACGACGAATGGGATATTGAGACCATTCATTTGGATTTCGCCCAGCATTAAGGAATTATCAATGGTACAGGTTATATTTATTAAGGTCCAACAAAAAAGCCGCAAGAGATGTATTTCTGTGGCAAATTCTACACATTGCAACGCTGCGAGATGGCAAACGTGATAGAAAAAGAGAAAAGTAAGACTCAGGAAGTTCATTTGTTTCATAAAGTACTTAACTAGTGTAGGGGATAACAATACTTCGAAGGCAGGCAGCTTACGACACTTTTATGCCCTGCTTCTTGTTTGTTCCTTCGTCACTGGCTGTGACAGTTGCTCTAGCGAAACAGTTTCCACAAAAAAAGAAAAATTGACTTTGGTTTGAGTTCTGTCCCATGTGAAGGCTTGAAGACGTCAATAATCTCTTGAAAAGTTCAAAACAGGGATCATATAGCAGACTAAAGGAAGCGTTTCCCATGCCCATCTTGTGAGAATAATTTCGAGCCCTTATCTATTACAAAGTTCTTTCATTGTTACATTCATCACTGATGGTTATTAGGGGATTATGTCTGTGACATGTTACCACTGAATAGTGATCACGTAAATGTTTCCTTGCAAATGAATAGCGCGACAGTTTAAAGCATGGGGCGCTTGAGGTAAACTCAGTATCATAACGTTGTCGGCACTGGTTCATCACCACCTCAACTGCCAGCGGCTGTAAGTCGTTAAAACCAATTTATTACTTGCATGTAACCCTTTTTGTACCTCGCAGTGGTCTAAACATGGCTTATTGCAAATTAAACTTGATTTGCTCTTAAAATGTCTCGTCCAAAGCATCAGGATTTCCACAAGTTTCACAGCATTCGACTATATAAGGAAGTAACGATGCACTGTTCCAAGAGACATTTAAGAAGTGGGGTGTTTAGCATAGCAGAACTTCCATATACAGGTATATTAAAATCGGTTTGGTGGATACATGGTGCTCCTTAGGCGGCGTAAAGTTTTGTGCTCCCAGTAAATCTACTGCATAAGAGGAACAGCTACAACTCGCCCTCTTCCATACCTCAAACACAAATTACGTTCTCTTTGTTGATGGTTTATAGTTAATACACTCGGAATACATAGAAAGTTTTATTTAAGAATTTTTCTTTTGTTGAAGAGAAGATTCACTCTAGACATCCCGGAAAGTATTCCAAGAGCCTGAGGAACTTCATGACTGAACTAATGGAAATCGATATTGTAGATGAGAGCAATTATTTTTAAAAGCTATCTGCGTATAGTAAAAGCGGAAATTAGTAAATATCAGGATAAATTGCGATAACTGCTTGATGGATTTCAGCATTAAAGCTGATTCCAATAGAAAAATTCCTCAGTCTTTAACAGAACGTAAGATACACATTTTCTACTGGTTGTCGTTTGATGAAAGTTAACACTGAAACATAACACTGGAAGTATTCGCCTCCAGTAACATTGCTTGTTACGTAAAGATACTGTATCTTGAGGCACTTCCATTCATTGCCCTCGTTTGATGGAAAACGTAAAAGGTATGCACCTTGGAGCTCAAATGTGCACGGATCTGTGGTGGCTCCATGTGGCCATGTTTGTAGATTCCTGAGGTCACCAGAACACAGTCCTTATGTGTGTGAATTCATCTGGATTTTCATCTTTCTTACTGACAGTTTGTCGGATCGCATTTTCACGTATCGGGCATTGTCTTAAATAAGAAAAAAATTAATCCGAGCAGTGCGACTGCAAGACAGGGACAATGTTTCTGTGTTTAACATAGGCTTCAGTGTTTTTGAAATTACACCCCATCTTAAAATGCAGATTTCTTAACAATACGATTTTGCTGAAGTATCACAATGTTTAGTTCATGAATAACACAATCAATAAACATTCGCTAAAATATAAAAACGTTAGATTTTATTTTAAAGTTCAGCATACAACAATATAAAAAGATGCAAAGCGACAATGCTGCAAAAACAAGTGCACAACAGTGTGTACTTTACCGAGAACTCGAAGGAAAGATTACGAAAGGTAAGTGGTATGAGACAGACGCTTGTAAGTAGAAATGACAGTTTGCTGCACAACCTCCGCTTCACCGAAACAAAGTTACATGTGAGAAAATTGGATATAAAGACAAAAAAAGTGAATTATTGACCGTGTATCTACAGTCGTGCTCACAATAAACACACAAAGTGAATAACGTGCATGAACTGTAATTATTTTTTCAAGCCCTTCTTCAGGAACCACACGCCAAGGTCCATGGTTCTTGGGGGGAGGACAGGTAGAGTATACCGTATGAAATCATGATGACGTGCTCCATTGAGCGTAGGTGGCAGAACATGGGGCCCAATCAAGACATCACCAACAATGCCTGCCCAAACGGTCACAGAAAATCTGTGTTGATGACGTGACTGCACAATTGTGTGCGGATTCTCGTCAGCCCACACATGTTGATTGTGAAAATTTACAATTTGATCACGCTGGAATGAAGCGTCATCCGTAAAGAGAACATTTGCACTGAAATGAGGATTGACACATTGTTAGATGAACCATTCGCATAAGTGTACCCGTGGAGGCCAATCAGCTGCTGATAGTGCCATCACACGTTGTACATGGTAGCGCTCTCCATACAGTGACGTGGTCAACGTTACCTTGTACAGCAGCAACTTCTCTGACGCTGACATTAGGGTTATCGTTAACTGCACGAAGAATTGCCTCGTCCATTGCAGGTGTCCTCGTTGTCATAGGTCTGCCCCAGTCGCGAGCCATAGGCTGGAATCTTCCGTGCTCCCTAAGACGCCGATCAATTGCTTCGAACGTCTTCCTCTCGGGACAGCTTCATTCTGGAAATCTGTCTCGATACAAACGTACCGCGCCACGGCTATTGCCCCGTGCTAATCCATACATCAAATGGGCATCTGACAACTCCGCATTTGTAAACATTGCACTGACTGCAAAACTTCGTGATGAACACTAACCTGTTGATGCTACGTACTGATGTGCTTGATGCTAGTACTGTAAAGCAATGAGTCGCATTTCAACACAAGCACCGAAGGCAACATTACCTTCCTTCAATTGGGCCAACTGGCGGTGAATCGCGGAAGTACAGTACATACTGATGAAACTAAAAGGAGCTCTAACATTGAAATTAAGCGTTTCCAGACACATGTCCACATAACATATTTTCTTTATTTGTGTGTGAGGAATGTTTCCTGAAAGTTTGGCCGTACCTGTTTGTAACACCCTGTATGTTGTGAGGCTACAGTGAAGATTTCTAGCTCTTTAAATAATTGTCTGCAGGATGATCTTGGATGAGCTCCAGCAATTATTCTGATCATACGCTTTTGTGCAATGAACACTCTTTTACTCAATGATGAGTTGCCCCAGAATATGATGCCATACGAAAGCAGAGATTGAAAATAGGCGTGTTAAGCTACTTTACTCAGATGTACATCGCCAAAATTTACAATGACCCTAATAGCATAAGTAGCTGAACTCAAACGTTTCAGCAGATTCTCAGTGTGTTTTTTCCAGTTCAACCCCTCATCAATGCATACACGTAGAAATTTTGAATATTCTACCTTAGCTACCGATTTCTGATAGAAGTCTATATTTATTAATGGGGTCATTCCATTTACTGTGTGGAACTGTATATACTGTGTTTTGTCAAAGTTTAATTAGAGCCCATTTGCAGAGAACCACTTTATGATTTTCTGAAAAACATCGTTTGCAATTTCACCAGTTAATTCTTGTCTGTCGGGTGTGATAGCTATACTTGTATCATCGGCAAAAAGTACCAGCTTTGCATCTTCGTGAATATAGAATGGCAAATCATTAATATGCAGGGTTTTACAAAAAGGTACGGCCAAACTTTCAGGAAACATTCCTCACACACAAAGAAAGAAAATATGTTCTGTGGACATGTGTCTGGAAACGCTTATTTTACATGTTAGAGCTCATTTTATTACTTCTCTTCAGATCACATTAATCATGGAATGGAAACACACATCAACAGAACGTACCAGCGTGACTTCAAACTCTTTCTTACAGGAAATGTTCAAAATGCCCTCCGTTAGCGAGGATACATGCATCCACCCTCCGCCGCATGGAATCCCTGATGCAGCCCTAGAGAATGGCGTATTGTATGACGGCCGTCCTCAATACGAGCACGAAGAGCCTCTACATTTGGTACCGGGGTTGCGTAGACAAGAGCTTTCAAATGCCCCCATAAATGAAAGTCAAGAGGGTTGAGGTCAGGAGAGCGTGGAGGCCATGGACTTGGTCCGCCTCTACCAATCCATCGGTCACCAAATCTGTTGTTGAGAAGCGTACGATCACTTCGACTGAAATGTGCAGTAGCTCCATCGTGCATGAACCACATGTTGTGTCGTAATTGTAAAGGCACATGTTCTAGCAGCACAGGTAGAGTATTCCGTATGATATCATGATAACGTGCTCCATTGAGCATAGGTGGAAGAACATGGGGCCCAATCGAGACATCACCAACAATGCCTGCCCAAACGTTCACAGAAAATCTGTGTTGATGATGTGATTGCACAATTGCGTGCGGATTCTCGTCAGCCCACACATGTTGATTGTGAAAATTTGCAATTTGATCACGTTGGAATGAAGCCTCATCCGTAAAGAGAACATTTGCACTGAAATGAGGATTGACACATTGTTGGATGAACCATTCGCAGAACTGTACCCGTGTAGGCCAATCAGCTGCTGATAGTGCCTGCACACGCTGCACATGGTACGAAAACAACTGGTTCTCCTGTAGCACTCTCCATACAGTGACGTGGTCAACGTTACCTTGTACAGCAGCAACTTCTCTGACGCTGACATAACGTGCTCCATTGAGCGTAGTGGAAGAAACTAAAATGATCTCTAACATGGAAATTAAGCGTTTCCGGACACATGCCCACATAACATCTTTTCTTTATTTGTGTGTGAGGAATGTTTCCTGGAAGTTTGGCCATACCTTTTTGTAAGACCCTGTATAGTAGGAAGAATACATTATTAAATTTGGTAGGTTATTTAGTGATGTACAAAGTGCACAATATAGCATACAGAGCTGACACTTCTGACAGCAAAATGGCTTTGACTTCTGATAGACACAGCTATATCATTCCATATTGTTTCAACTCTCAGCTAGAGTCCTTGAATCGTAATGGCTATGAGTCCCTCAGCAACCCATGACCAGATGATTTCAATGATTCACAGGTCTGGAGAACATACTGGCCATAGCAAAAGTCAAACACCCTCTGTATTCAGGTAAGTTAAGACAGCAAGGCATTCTTTTGTATCATCGCAGACAACAGCCTTAATGCACTGGAAATGTAACGCCTGCATTCCATATTACTGGGTCTATAAACCAGAGGTGGTTGCGTTGTGTACCCGACTGACACCCCGTACCATCATGCCAGATGTGCAGTACCACTGTGACAATGACAAATGCAATGTGGCAACGTTCAATCTCCTCAAAACCGTCACATATGGATGAATGCATTGTGCTGCTGCGCACATAACTGGGACCATCTTAAAATATGATGTGGTGATACTCTCGTGTCCAGACTTGCCATGGCATTTCTCAGCTGCCATATCGAGAGGAGCTGTAGCAATGATCATTTGGTGACAGTCGTTGGCATTCTAGAAGTCATCACACTGATCCTGTGGATACCTGTACAGCGGGCCAGAGCTGTGGTGTCTACAGTTGCCAGAATGACGTGGAGCAGAGTGCAATGGTGAGGATTTGTCGAATGCTGGGAGGCAGTAGCAAGACATTTAACAGAACGGACATTTATTATTCATGAATCTACAGTTATCTTCTTTCGTGGCTGCTAGTAGCTGGGTGAGCAGAAGGGCACTAGCCATGGCTGTATGTGATGACATCTTCACGTCGCGGCCAGCACAATGATGGCGCTCTTCACGCAGCACTGTGAAAGTTGTCCACGTTTCCTGGTGGCCAGCAGCGTTGTTAACAGATTACAAGAGTGCTTTCACTCAGGTCTTAGGTAGTCCCCTTTACAGACACCCAACAGCTCTGTATGAGGTAGCTGTGGCTGTGGAGTGGTCTCTCAGCTAGAGATCAACCAGAGACTGCTCAATGATGCAGGTCTGTTGAGGCAACAACTGTATTTCCCTAGGGTGATGGTAGTTTTAGCAGCCTACCAGGTAGCATTAGCTAGGCCTCCAGGGGTGTGGTCATAAAAAACACTCAAGTTTTCTCATCAGTGAAGGTGGCAGAAGGTCATGACCCATGCCAGCCAAGTCCTTCAGGCCAGGGTGACAATTGCATCAAAGACTGAAGTCATCTAGGTGGACTGTGGATGGAGTTTCTCAGGTCCCATCTTGGGACTGATAAGCTGCAACTGGGAACTGGGCTTTGGAATTCAGATTATTCGTACCAGTCGATTTATGACAATGATGTTATCATGTGGCAAGAATGACGAAATGCTGCCTAGTTTTATGGACCTGTCACCACTCTTCTCCACACTGTTGTGTCACAACTACTGTCTTCAAGCCTTCAGTTTCGTTGTTTCTGCAGTCTGTGGGCTGAAAAACCACTCTTGCAACAACATATGCACTGTTACTTCGCTGTGGGTGGTCGAAATACTGACATTATATTTCCCTCCCTGTGAGGTCACTCTGTTACATTGGTAACTCGGTTATCCAGCTTGAGTGGTTTGTGGCAATTAGCTCAGTGGTGAGCCTATACTACATGCAATATCAGCTGTTCTTCCTTGTTGGCATTCCAATCAAGCATAAAAGCAGTAAGGTCTTGGTACGTCGACGGAGGGAGTTGGCTCCACATCTGCACAAATAAGTTACCTAATTCCGATTAACACCGCAGAGGGGACGACGAATTCTGATGCCACGTTCAATCACATCCCAGATGTGTTCGATCGGGTTCAGATCTGGCGAATTGGGGGGCCAGCACATCAATTGCAACTCGCCACTGTGTTCCTTGAACCACTCCAACACACTCCTGGCCTTGTGACATGGCACATTATGTTGTTGAAAAATCCCACTGCCATCGTTAAAGATTATCATCATGAAGTCCACCCCAGGTATCTGAGTGGTCAGCGCGACCCAGGCTCGATTTCCGGCTGGATCGGAGATTTTCTCCGGTCAGGGAGTGGGTGTTGTGTTGTGCTAATCATCGTCATGGCGTCAAATCTAAAGACTTGCACCAGGCGAGCGGTCTACCCGACGGGAGGCCCTCGTCACATGCCATTATTATTATTATTATCATCATGAATGGGTGTATGTTGTCTGCAACCTGTATACAACACTCCTTGGCCGTCATGGTACCTTGTATGAAATGTTCCCCAGAGCATACTGGAGCTACCGGCAGTTTTTCTCCATCCTGCAGTACGGGTGTCAAGGAGCTGTTCCCTTGGAAGACGACAGATTCGCGCCCTCCTATATGCATGATGAAGAAGGGATTGGAATTCAACAGACCGTACAGTGCTCTGCCCCCGACCAACATCCAGGACCGTGCACATTTCTGTCGTAGTTGCCCTCGTCAAGGTGTTAACATTGGCACGTGCACGGGTCATCGGCTGCAAAGCCCTTCATTAGAAGAGTTGGTGCAGTGTGCGTTCAGACACACTTGTACTGTGCCCAGCATTCAAGTCTCATGTTAGTTCCGCCACAGTTTGCTGCCTGTCCTGTTTTACTAGTCTGCCCAGCCTATGACATTCGACATCAGTAATGAGTGGTGGCTGCCCATGCCCATAACGTTGGGATATGGTTACACCTCGGTTTCGCCACATGTCGAAGACACTCACTGGAGCACTCCTCGACCACCGGACAAGTCGTGCAGTTTCCGAAAAGCTGGTGTCGAGCCTCACAATCTGCCCTCGGTCAAACTCAGACAGATCGCATACTTTTCCCATTCTACACACAGACAGCGCGCCTACTGATACTGCATGCACTGTGGGTGTGTCTGACTAGCTGTCATTCCTACCCAGGTGATGTTGCTATCTCCTGGGTGGGTTTATATCGATAGTAGGTTGGTGGTCATAATGTTCTGCGTGATCAGTGCATGTTGCCGTCATATGATGCAGTTTTTATGGCCAGAAGTATATATATTCCAAAAGAGAACGTTTGGCTAGGCTAGTTTAGGCCAGAACCAACAGCCTTCCCGTAGTGGTAACACTGGTTCTCCCCAGACCACTGAAGTTAAGTGGTGTCAGGCTTGACTAGTACTCGGATGCGTGACGGTCTGGGTCTGCCAAGCACTGTCTGCAAGCAGGCTGCACTCAGGCTTTGTGAGGTCAAGAGAGGAACTGCTTAATTGAGAAGTGGTAGCTATGGTCGCAAAAACTGACAATGCCCGGGAGAGCGGTGTGCTGACCACATCCCCCTCCATATCCACACCCCGTGACGTCTGTTGTCTGAGACTGTCACGGCGGACAGTCGGTATCGTCGGGCATCTGAGGCCTGTTTGGATGTAGTCAGCTTAGGCCAGATGCGGGCGACTTCAGTTTATTGTTCTACACCAACCTCAAGATCAAATATATTGGGATAAGTGATCGCAGAACACACAATAAACCGCAATCGCTCGACGGTGAAACGGCACGTGTGACTAGATGAGATACACAAGACATTCTGGGCAGAATTTGCAAAAGAACTCATTCGCCTTTGAGTTGAATGAGCTCTATGTTCATGAATTATATTTTTATAGAACGAGAATGGATTAATCGAGAAAATAATTGAGAACGTGTGTTGGAGGTGGTACTTTGAGATGAAAAGGTTGGCACGGGAGACGAATTCGTGGTGGGTCGCACCGAACCAGATCAGGAGCCTGGGAAAAATGTTGCCACGGTAGGTAGGTATGCAACTGCTGGATCCTGAGAAGTGGAACGGAGAGGAAGAGAGCGCAATGACGACATCGCGAAGTGTTCTTCGTCTCTCTGTGTGCAGATTGCAACAGGCAGCCACATTCTTAGTTGCATATCGTCACTGACAGAAAAACAAAAGCAAAGATCAGGTATCAGATTAGAATGGAAGATGTAACTATGTCTCGAATGAAAGTGAAAAGTAGACGGGCAGGACTTCGGGATATATAGTGAGTGATTCGATGGCTGGACGTATTGTGTTGGATACCGAGAGGTAAGAAAACATCGAGGCGATGACATAATACAAGTTTAATGGATGACACTAGAAAACCGGCAGTATCAACATGGAAGCAAGACTGTGTTCAATGTCCCTTTGAAGATGAGGACATTAGAGATGGAGCACAAGCTCTGATTTGGGAAAGATGGGGAAGGTAATCGGCCATGCCCCTTCGAAGAAACCATCCGAGTTTTCACCTTAAATGATTTGCATAAATCAACTAAAACATAATTTTGGGTTGCCATGTACTAACGTCCTCCACGTACGAGTCCAGTATCTCACCACTGCGCTGCTGAGCAATCAATAGAAAAACACTAAAGATTAGCATGAGAGATGTACTTGCATTATGAAACGTTGTTGTGATACTGAAGTTTTCACAAGGCTGGTACAGATCTGAAATCCATTTGTGCTGGTGTAATTAATTAGTTTGAAGATTGGTAAACGCTTGTACACTGATGAGCAGTCTATCCGCTGACGTGTAGAGCCCCTCTGGCCCTGATGACGACGGCAATATTTCGCGGCATGGACATCACGAGAAGCCGTCTAGATCTCTGATCACTCAACTGTAGCCACCCATGTCTAGATTAGTTTTGAAGGTGACATTCAGTTTCTGAGTCGGTGAAGCCAACGAATGTGTTAACAAAACAGTGGTTGTGGTGACAGAGTGATTCGCAGCTTAGCCTGAGGTCTAAATTAGGCTGGAATGTGACACTTTGAATGAAGTCATTTTGGGTATTATGAAACATTAAAACAAATAAATGCTGACTTTTCGACAGTCTTCATAACGGTACTCTTTGGGGTGATATACTGATGTGACAGTGTGGTTGTGAATTGGCGAAACGAAAGTGAAAGCAAAGAACTAGCTGAAGTGCCCTGGGCTCGGCAGGAATGTGAAGACATTCCGTTTTCGCACTAATGTCACTTCGTACAACGGTCAAAGACTCGAAGTATTCGCACCGGCCATCAGCGATTAGCGACTTACAGAGATTGGACAAAAATATGAAAACACAGCGACAAGTGCATACTCGAACACAAAAGCCAAGCCTGGAGATCGCGCTGTTGTTTTTGACCACAAACGGCAGATGCGCAATGTCCTCAACACGTTGCAAGCGTCACTGCTAGTCAGAACGGTGTTCCGGGATTTGTGAGTGCACTATGTTTGAGCTCAGTGCATTCGAACGTTGGTGCTCGTACGTAAGGTGATTCCATAGCCTCGTTAACAGAAGAGCTTGGTATTTCAAGTTGAAACATCCCCTGAGAAAAATTATACATGACTGTGCTTAAACTGACACACAATGTTTTTAACGCAACTGAATCTGAATTTCAATAACCCTACAAAGGAATGGCCCTGACAAACATTAACCTATACCTTTCACAAATCACTTACCTCACAAAAATCATCGTTACTCGAACTACTGCAATACAGCGAGCGCCACTACTGCCAGCTAAATAAAAGATTCAAACTACTGAAGGCACTAACTAATGATAGGCATAGTTAGCAAATGAAAGACTTTGATAGAGAACAAACAATGTATTTATCTTAATAGTGTTCAAAAGTCATTATATATATATATATATATATATATATATATATATATATATATATATATATATATATATAAGTTCGTGATATCCAGGCTTACAAATTTACTGTCTCTCAAAACTCCGCCATTTCACTCCCCACATCCACCACCACGCGCTGCTAACAGCCAACTGCCCAACACTACAATAGCCAACAACAATGGAAACCAGCCACAGGCTGCACACAGCACGCCAGTGATTTTCACACAGAGCGCTACGTGGCGTTACCAATATAGAAGCCTAAACAGCCTACTTACAAAGTGGCACCGAATCCGACATTTTTACCGCACAAAGGGAATTTGGGAAAACATCTGCCAAGTCACAAGGCACAGAAAAGTGTGTGTGTGTGTGTGTGTGTGTGTGTGTGTGGAGGGATCGTGACAGACGGTCGTTGAATAGAATTATGACGAAAATTAAGAAGACGACAGCTGCAAAAGTCACTGCAGAACTGAATGTCGCACTCGCAAATCGTGTTTGCACCAAAGCAACACGAAGGGAACCCCGTAAGCAGGGACTTGCAGGGTCCGCTGCAATTCCAAAACCACTCATCAGTGATGCAAATGCCCGTAAAATAAAAAAGTAGTGCCGAAGCCGTGTAACGTGGACCAGGCACCAACGGAAGAAAGCCATTTGCCCCGATGAGTCTTGTGGACGAGTATACATCCCGAGTTAACCACGGCTGGGAGTCGGTGCTGACCTGGGGAGTCACATCGTGGTACTCCGTGGGCCCCACGGTAACTCTGCAAGGTCGAGGATTAGGTGACCATTATGGCTGATCAAGTACATCCAATGGTACAGTTTTTGTTCCCCAAAGGTGGCGCTGTGTGCCAAGACGACACACCGCCTCTGTTTACACTGCACTGGTTTTGTGAGCACGTGGATGAATGGCTGCATCTCCTCTGGCCACCAGTCACGAGGTCTCCAATATTATTGAGCCACTGTGGTCATCTTTGGAGAGAAGCGTCTATAATCGCTACCCATCTCAGTCATCGTTATCTGAACTTGCCACTATTTTGCAGGAAGCATGTTAAAAAAAAAAGTGTATGAATTCCTAAGGGATCAAACTGCTGAGGTCATCGGTCCCTAGACATACACACCATTTAAACTACCTTAAACTAACTTATGCTAAGAACGACACAGACACCCATGGCCGATGGACGCCTCGAACCTTCGGCGGGAGGGGCCGCGCAGTTCGTGACATGGCGCCTCAAACCATGCGGCCACTCCGCGCGGCGAATGTTATAAGATTCCCTTGAACACACACACCTATTTATCTGTTTCGAGACGACTGGAAGGCTGTTTTCAATGCCAGTGTGTTCCCTGCACGGTATTACGCATAGTAGTTTGATAAGGTTTTCGTGTTTCGGTATTTTTGTGCAACCTCTGTATACATTCCACACGTATTTAACATATTTGACCTACATTTGTACACATATTTGACCGTGTCCGCCTGTTTAGCTGGATGGTAACGTGCCTGCCCCCCATGCACCGGGCCTGGGTTCTATTAACGGCCGGGTCGGAGACTTCCTCCGCTCGTGGGCTAGGTGTTGTCCTCATCGTCATTTCATGCTGATCAGCGGCACGCGACCCTCCCAGTGTGGCGACGACTGCAAAAAAGGTCGGGGTCTCCCGGCCAGCAGTGCCATACGATCATTTAATTTTTCAGTTTATCCCTATCTCTATCTCGTTACACCATTCAGAAGACTGATGACTCAAAAGAAGAAAAAAAATCTTCAGTTGGTTCTATGCGAATGAACGGTGCACTGGTGTCGGTGTTATGGTCTAAAAAAGTTGCTGTCACTAGGAATGTTGATTAGTCAGGTAAAGTAGTCGGTTCACTTCATAGTTCATTTTGGGTAATTAAACTTCACCTGCATCAGCCTTGAGCAGTGTGAGTGGTTATCATTGCCAATGATATTCTGTCGTGTTGTAAATCTACAAGGCGTAGAATAGCTTCTAATCGTGCGAGGTGCTGGGGCTAACAGTGTATTTAAAACTAAATTCTTCTAGAATCTTCATATGTAAATGATGCTCTAAGTCCCCCTTTTCTAACTCCGACTTTTGCTGTTGCACATGGATTAACAAGAAACGCCAGCTGACTGTAATCGACCCTGCAAGTGGAGTAGAAAAGAGTTTGGCACCTGCAATAATTTAATTTGATAGAAATTAATTAAATAAAGAAAAGTTTCAATAACACAGTGAGAAATGAAAGGTTTGCTCTACCGATTAACAGAATGAAAGTTCTGTCCAAAATAACAATTTTATTTATTATGACTAAACTCAAAATAATTAACAAAACACATGAAATATTTACAATACATCAAATTGGATACTCAAATAAATGCTGTGAAGGTGAAGTTGTCCATAAAATAGATTGTGACATTTATGACCAAGTGGTATGTGGAGCCAATTCCTTGCAACTCAAATCTTAAGAGAAACACCCAGCCAACCCAACATTAATTGCTGCTACAGTAGTGAGAACTCAGACAATAAACACCCAAGCCAGAACAAAGTTAGAAAAGACAAACAGGCGCCCTCTGCTGAGCTCTGAGTATCACCTAGCAAAATTCCCTAATCTGCCGGTGCTGCGGACATACATTACCAAGCTGTCTTCTTAACTGCAAGAACACGTTCTGGCATACCGGAGGCGATGGCTGGTTGCTTTGTCGTCCCGACGTGGTGATGATAATGTCGCGAATATAGCCTGAAACAAATTATCCTTGCCTGGTTGTTCCAGACTAAAGACTTCCTATCAATACAAATGCGCCTCTGAGGGAGACGAAGAAGGCCCGCCACACAATCACTGACGGTACAGTGATTGATTTTAACAAGCGAAGTCACACAGTAACTCCGATACAGTCAACTTTAGCCAAAACTGCTCTAGACGGACAACATAGGCCGCCTGTACGCAGAACGCTCAATTGCCAACTGTCTTCGGAAAGTTCAGCAACTTCGTCAAACAGTTACAATTGAATAGAAGTATATTAGACAGCCAACGAAGGCAGGCTGTCAGAGCAGCGAGAGCTCAGTCTTGTAACCTACTCCGACTGAAAGGCGAGAGCCGACCCTTTCAAGAGCACCCGTACAAACCGAACACAGAACATTCCCGCCCCCACAACAATGGCTGTGGTTAAATGTTCCAATCAGCAACTCGAAAACTGGCGGAAAATTCCACTCTATTGCCGAAGCACTACCATTCCACCAATGGAGATTCTTGGCGCCAATTTCTGCGCCGATTTTGCTACGTCACGGAGCTATGCCCTGAGCAAGCCAATCACAGTTACGATTTTGCAGAAAACGCGGGAATTTGCCCGCCAAGACTGCCTGGGAACACAAGTCATTCCCACGCCTCGCTGGTAGCCCGCCAGAAAGTGTTTTTGCAAAGTTTCTGCGAAGTAACGTAATCTCTAGCCCAGCCGCCCATTCTGACTCCTCTGGGCGTGTCGCTCCCGCTCTTATGACAATGTCGGCGTCTGGAAAGCATCCATCCGACTCCCTCACACCGGTCGGCTTAACCCTTTCAAGCTCAGCAGAACTCGCCTGTCACCGGACCACCCGGGTGACGAGAGACGCTGCGTGGGAAGTCCGCTTGTGAAGGAATAGCAACTTTCCACCGCATGCAATTAGAGAGGAAAATAGAATTACTCAGAGTAAGATAGAAATACGAGAGGGGGCTCATGCCACCTCTCATTCGTGTTTTTTGAGTTCGCTAGTGTAGCGGTCAGCTTGCACTCAGCACTGCCGAAAGCCAGTCGACTCACACGAACCGTAACGAACAATACGCGTAAGCCCCTCCCCCCCCCCCCCCCCCCTTACGGTCTTCTTCGTACTCACATCTGGGAACCTATTTCATATGCTCGGACAATCGTTGACAATCTGCCCTGGGCACTAGGCAGCGAGCGAGCGAGAGAGAGAGAGAGAGTAGCAGAGAGATCAGTTGTGGCGAGTGTGATTGAGCCCGGCCGTGTGGCTGCAACCCCCCGCCGCCTAGTCAGTGAGCCGGTAGCGCAGCGAGCCGTCTGGACCAGTCGCGGCGTGCAGTTGCCCCGCCAGCCTGCATGCAGCCTGTGCGCCGTGTGGCTGGGCAACCGCGCCAGCCATCGATTGGCAGCCCTAGTGCTGCCCGGGACGCCTCGCCGCTGTTCCTCGCTGCCCTGCACACACAAACACACACACAGGCTGGTGCCTGCTGCACACACCTGCCGCCTATGCCTTGCGTCCAATATCCCTAAGGCCGGTATTACACTATCAAATTTCTTTGTCAAATATCTTTGACCAGTATCTTTGACCAGTATCTTTGTCAAAGATATTTGATGGTGTAATAAGGAACTTCGTCAAATATCGTCCAATATTTGATCAAATCTAGGGCCTCGCTGTAGATTTGATCAAAGCAGTCGCTTGTCTACTGTGCACTGCAATGTACCACATGGAGCGCTAGCATCGCTGCATTCTGTCGTCTGTAGTGTTTTTATAAACATTGCTGGTAAATACAATTGGTGTGTGCCGACAACTACAAAATTAACAGAGATGTATGGAGCTGATGAGGCGCTTTACAACGTGAGGCACGCTGAATACAAATATAGATTACGAAGGTTGGAGACCTGACCTAACCTAACCTAACCCTCTCCTGTAGCAAGGAGTCGGAGTGTCACAGTGAGTCTGTCTTCTGCAGATGTAGCAGTTCTTAAGTGAATATTGTGCTTCGTGATATGAGGATACACTTGATTGGGCACATACAGAACTGTATGCTCATCTATTCTTAAATAGTGATTTCCCTAAATCGTTTCAGGCAAATGCCGGGATGGTTCCTTTGAAAGGGCATTGCCGATTTCCTTCCCCATGCTTCCCTAACCCGAGCTTGCGCTCCGTCTCTAATGACCTCGTTCTTGACGGGACGTTAAACAACACTAACCTCACCAACCTAACCATTCTTAAGTAGTTGATGTATGACTTGACGTCCTTCACTATAAGCTCACGTAACAAGTTTTGTTGAATGCTTTTATCGTGTCGTAGTAAAACCCACGGCTTCACCCATGTATGTTTCCTTTTTTTTTCCACTTCTCTTCCGCATGTGCACACAGTGCAATTGTGGTACATGCAACTGCTGCGGTTAATAACAAGTTGTTGTTGTCAGCCATCTTGAACATTGACGAAAAATATGATGACAGTGTAATACCCCTTCTAGTGCTACATCAAAGGTCTTTGTAAAATATATTTGACAGAATATTTGATCACATCTTTGATCAAATCTTTGACAAAGAAATTTGATAGTGTAATACCGGCCTAACACCTCAAAGGACTGCATTTTAGGCGGGTACTACTAGACTTCGGATTTCATGTAAAAACCTATTTTGTTCCTCATTAAGTAAAGGCAATTACTACAATTTATGATCGAAAACGCTACTTTAATAGCACCTAAAACCACATATTTCAGCTTATTTTAAAAATCCAGTTAAACAAATCTTTTTATGACTAATGTTCTCTCGTGGTCTTGCCAGCTAAGAATTACGCAAATATTCTATCGAAAACTGTAATTGTATAGCCTCTCCCCGATGTTATTCAATATGTATATTGAGCAAGAAGTAAAGGAAACAAAAGAAAAATTCGGAGTAGGTATTGCCAGCTAAGAATTACGCAAATATTCTATCAAAAATTGTAATTGTATAGCCTCTCCCCGATGTTATTCAATATGTATATTGAGCAAGCAGAAAAGGAAACAAAAGAAAAATTCGGAGTAAGTATTAAAATCCGTGGAGAAGAAATAAAAACTTTAACGTTCGCCGTTGACATTGTAATTCTGTCAGAGACAGCAAAGGACTTGGAAGAGCAGTTAAACGGAATGGACAGTGTCTTGAAAGGAGGATATAAGATGAACATCAACAAAAGAAAAACGAGGATAATGGAATGTAGCCGAATTAACTCGGGTGCTGCTGAGGGAATTAGATTAGGAAATAAGACAGTTAAAGTAATGAAGGAGTTTTGCTATTTGGGGAGCAAAATAACTGATGATGATAGAAGTAGATAAGATATAAAATGTAGACTGGCAATGGCAAGGAAGGCGTTTCTGAAGAATAGAAATTTGTTAACATCGAGTATAGATTTAAGTGTCAGGAAGCCGTTTCTGAAAGTATTTGTATGGAGTGTAGCCATGTATGGAAGTGAAACGTGGACGATAAATAGTTTGGACAAGAAGAGAATAGAAGCTTTCGAAATGTGGTGCTACAGAAGAATGCTGAAGATTGGATAGGTAGATCACATAACTAATGACTAGGTATTGAATAGAATAGGGGAGAAGAGGAGTTTGTGGCAGAAGAAGGGACCGGTTGGTAGGAGATAGTCTGAGGCATCAAGGGATCACAAATTTAGCGTTGGAGGACAGCGTAGAGGGTAAAAATCGTAGAGGGAGACCAAGAGATGAATACACTAAGCAGATTCAGAAGGATGTAGGCTGTAGTAGGTACCGGGAGATGAAGAAGCTTGCACAGGATAGAGTAGCATGGAGAGCTGCATCAAACCAGTGTCAGGACTGAAGACCATAGCAACAACAACGAATAGTTCTAAAATACCTAATTTCGTGTTAGGACCGACTGTATTCAATTTTTAAAAATCCAGTCAGATAAACCTTGTATGACTAAAACTACTCTTCTGGTCTTCCCGGCAGTAATTGAATGATAAGTGGTTACTCGCATGATGCCAGGCTGCTCCGCAGAGCGTTGTCGCTCGCTATGAACCTCCAGATGGGCCGCCAGGGCACGGAAGGGCTTCGTGATCTGCCGCGGGCGCCTTTCTGCCCTGTGGGAACAGCCTGTTGAGAACACCTGCACCGTCTTCATTCTGTCGGTCAGCGTGCTGCCTGGATGTGGTGAAATACACTCCTGGAAATTGAAATAAGAACACTGTGAATTCATTCTCCCAGGAAGGGGAAACTTTATTGACACATTCCTGGGGTCAGATACATCACATGATCACACTGACAGAACCACAGGCACATAGGCACAGGCAACAGAGCATGCACAATGTCGGCACTAGTACAGTGTATATCCACCTTTCGCAGCAATGCAGGCTGCTATTTCCCCATGGAGACGATCGTAGAGATGCTGGATGTAGTCCTGTGGAACGGCTTGCCATGCCATTTCCACCTGGCGCCTCAGTTGGACCAGCATTCGTGCTGGACGTGCAGACCGCGTGAGACGACGCTTCATCCAGTCCCAAACATGCTCAATGGGGGACAGATCCGGAGATCTTGCTGGCAAGGGTAGTTGACTTACACCTTCTAGAGCACGTTGGGTGGCACGGGATACATGCGGACGTGCATTGTCCTGTTGGAACAGCAAGTTCCCTTGCCGGTCTAGGAATGGTAGAACGATGGGTTCGATGACGGTTTGGATGTACCATGCACTATTCAGTGTCCCCTCGACGATCACCAGAGGTGTACGGCCAGTGTAGGAGATCGCACCTCACACCATGATGCCGGGTGTTGGCCCTGTGTGCCTCGGTCGTATGCAGTCCTGATTGTGGCGCTCACCTGCACGGCGCCAAACACGCATACGACCATCATTGGGACCAAGGCAGAAGCGACTCTCATCGCTGAAGACGACACGTCTCCATTCGTCCCTCCATTCACGCCTGTCGCGACACCACTGAAGGCGGGCTGCACGATGTTGGGGCGTGAGCGGAAGACGGCCTAACGGTGTGCGGGACCGTAGCCCAGCTTCATGGAGACGGTTGCGAATGGTCCTCGCCGATACCCCAGGAGCAACAGTGTCCCTAATTTGCTGGGAAGTGGCGGTGCGGTCCCCTACGGCACTGCGTAGGATCCTACGGTCTTGGGGTGCATCCGTGCGTCGCTGCGGTCCGGTCCCAGGTCGACGGGCACGTGCACCTTCCGCCGACCACTGGCGACAACATCGATGTACTGTGGAGACCTCACGCCCCACGTGTTGAGCAATTAGGCGGTACGTCCACCCGGCCTCCCGCATGCCCACTATACGCCCTCGCTCAAAGTCCGTCAACTGCACACACGGTTCACGTCCACGCTGTCGCGGCATGCTACCAGTGTTAAAGACTGCGATGGAGCTCCGTATGCCACGGCAAACTGGCTGACACTGACGGCGGCTGTGCACAAATGCTGCGCAGCTAGCGCCATTCGACGGCCAACACCGCGGTTCCTGGTGTGTCCGCTGTGCCGTGTGTGAGATCATTGCTTGTACAGCCCTCTCGCAGTGTCCGGAGCAAGTATGGTGGGTCTGACACACCGGTGTCAATGTGTTCTTTTTTCCATTTCCAGGAGTGTATTTCACAGCACAGTGTATTTGTGGAAAGTGAAGCATGCCGAAAATAGCCAGCTCCCAATCATCTCTCATTCGTCAGTGGTTACAAGAATTTCCTGATTTCTCTGCCGACGGATTAGTTATTCACTCCAATGTGTGCAACAAAGACGTAAGTAAAATAACCTCTATCTGCTACGCCCACTCAGAGAACAGTGTTGCCTCTGTTTCTTCCGAGTTAACTTATACCATACACATTCCAAGGCAAAAATATTTTTGAAACTTCCTGACATCCGCTGAAGCTTGTTGTTGATTGTTTCACTCAGTTTTTTTTTATCACAGAGGCCAGTCAGCTCTCTGACCGACCACGCTGAGCTACAGTGCCATCTGAGCTGCCGAAGCACGACTCACGCCTGGTGCTCACAGCTTTACTTCTGCCAGTATCACGTCTCCTACCTTCCAAACTTTACATAAGCTCTCCTGCGACGAGATACTGGCAGAAGTAAAGCTGTGAGCACCGGGCGTGAGTCGTGCTTCGGTAGCTCAGATGGCGCGGTAGCTCAGCGTGTTCGGTCAGAGAGCTGGTTCGCCTCTGTAATTAAAAAAAACTGAGTGAAAGGATCAACAACGAACTTAAACGGCTGGCATGTGACGGCCGCAACGACCAAACACAAAGATCAACAATGAACGAGATGAAAAAAAAGTGGTAATCGTCGTGCATTCTAAACTTATATGTCGGCGTGGTAGCTCAGCGTGTTCGGTCAGAGGATTAGCTACCCTCTGTAATAATAATAAAAAAAACTGAGTTAATCGATCAACAACGAACTTAAACGGATGCCTTACGACGTCCGGCCCGAGCAGATGAAGCGAACAAAATGAGATAAAAAAAAGGATGGTAGAGCACTTGCCTGCGAAAAGCAAAGGTCCCGAGTTCGAGTCTCGGTCGGGCACACAGTTTTAATCTGCCAGGAAGTTTCATATCAGCACACACTCCGCTGCGGAGTGAAAATCTCATTCTGAAAAAATATTTTTAAATTTTGCTACGCAGATCTCGTGCGTAAATTCTTACCCAACGTGTTTCTCATTTCTTTTTGTTTTTAGGTACGTTCTGAGCAGAGGTCGCATTTAAGTCAGCATGTTGCAGGGATTAACCACCAGGCAAATTTAAAAAAATAAATCAATCTTGAAACAAACGTTTGTAACTTAGCCAAATGCAACAAACAAAAACCAATTTCATCTTGACCTGCATAGAGCCACTGTTGGAGCAAAAATATGTACCATTCAATGCAGTTGAAAATAGCCAGTTCAAAAGTTTTCTAGAGATATACTGTCACAGCACCGTTTCATCAGAATCCACACTGTGAAGGAACTATTTAGAAACTTTATATAAAAATACATTGAGGAGTATAAGGGAAGATATAGGCGATTCATACTGTAAGTAGGCTGTTTAGGTTTTTTTTATTGGTAACGCCACGTAGCGCTCTGTATGAAGATCACTGGCTGTGCTGTGTGCAGTCTGTGGCTGGTTTGCATTGTTGTCTGCCACTGTAGTGTTGGGCAGTTGGCTGTTAGCAGCGCGTAGCGTTGCGCAGTTGGAGGTGAGCCGCCAGCAGTGGTTGATGTGGGGAGAGAGATGGCGGAGTTTTGAAATTTGTAAGACTGGATGTCATGAACTGCTATATACATTATGGCTTTTGAACACTATTAAGGTAAATACATTGTTTGTTCTCTATCAAAATTTTTCATTTGCTAACTATGCCTATCAGTAGTTAGTGCCTTCAGTAGTTTGAATCTTTTATTTAGCTGGCAGTAGTGGCGCTCGCTGTATTGCAGTAGCTCAAGTAACGAAGATTTTTGTGAGATAAGTGATTTGTGAAAGGTATAGGTTAATGTTTGTCAGGGCTATTCGTTTGTAGGGATTATTAAAAGTCAGATTGCTTTGCGCTAAAAAATATTGTGTCAGTTTAAGCAAAGTCATGTATAATTTTTCAAAGAGGACATTTCAATACATGTGGATCTCTGTCGATGAAACAACTGACAGACATGGTCGATAGGTGGCTAATTGCATTGTTGGAAAGTTGGATCCTGACGCTCGTTCTGCACCTAATCTGACCTGCAGCAACGAGCTAAAAAGGACTAACCAGGAAACAGTTGCTCACTTTGGTAATAAAGCCCCAACAGTCTAGATGAGAAAAAGTACTTGTAATCTACAATGATGTTGCCACATAAATGACTGCTGGAAGACATTAAGAACACTGTTCTTAAATTGTGGGAGGAGGCAGTGAACATTACATCAGCTAAAGATCTTCTAAAGGACCCAACAATTTCCAACGACATTGCATACAGAAAATCTCATTGTGCACTTTTGGTCCCTGTTATTAAAGCTCTAGAGTGTTCAGGGAAACCAGTCTACACGCAATTACGATTGATAGATGAGGTGACAGAAAAAGTCAACTTGGTCCCATGTTCTATTAGTATGAAAGTTAGAGAGAAACTGAAGTCAGTGCGGAAAAAAAAAGACACCAAGGACTGACCACCCTGTGTACTGCGGCTGACATCAGATAAATCAACAAAACATGAGTGTGCGGTTCCATTGTGCTTAATTTACATATGCTCCGGTCACATCTGTTGACGTGGAACGCTCATTCTCGACATATAGGATGCTATTAACAGAGTAGAGATGCAGTTTCTCAATGAAAAATCTGGAGAATTCGTTAGTTATTTACTGTGACTGTAATTATGGACATGGACATTAATATAATGTGGATTTTTGTCAATCTATTTATCTTTCTAGACAATAAAATTTCAGATTTTGGTGACCCGTTTTCTTATTTTTATAACCTATTTTTGCAGGTGATAGAACCTATTTTAGGTACCTAATTTAAGATTTTTATAACCTAAAAGTCCGAGATCTAGGTATTACACTATCATATGTCTTTGACAAATAAATATTATCAAATATTCGTCAAATTTCTTTGTCAAAGCTCTTTGACGTGACGCTAAAAAGCGGTACAGTATTAAAACGACGTCATATTTTTCATCAAATTTCAAGATGGCGGACAACGACGACTTGTTATTACGCTGCAGTTGCTTGTACCACAATTGAATTGAGTGAGCATCGGAAGAAAAGCGACGGAAAAAGGAAACATACTTGGGTCACACCATTGGTATTACGTCGAGATAATAAAATAATAAAAGCATTCACCGAAATTTTTTCGAGAACTGCTAGTGGAGGACGTTAAGTCTGATACAGATTACCTACGAATGGATGAGAGTATGTTTCAGTATTAGCTCACCAAAGTGGCTTCTCATATTACAAAACAGAATACTCACGTCAGAAATGCTACATCTGCAGAAGACAAGCTCACCGTGATAATGCGATTCCTTGATATAGGAGATACGTACTCTAATTTACAGTACAACACTCGAATACCACAGTGCACGTCAACCAAAATAATTCCAGAAACGTGTGAAGCGATTTATAAAGCAATGAAGGGGAATATCTGAAGGTAAATAAATGTCTAGTGCACTCAGTATAGGCAATACGAACTATTTTTATTTTTGAGTAATTTAATTAATAGAATTAGTGTTCCAACAACTACAAAATTAATAAAAAAATACGAAACAGATGAAGCACTTTTCAACTTGTGGCAGTCAGAGATCAAAAATAGGCAAAGTAGAATGGAAAGTTAAGAAAAAAAAATTTTTGGAGTGTGATCACCACCTCTATTCCGGCTTGCTGAATAGCTGCGCGGATGTTTCCAGATGTAGAGATGGATGGCTGTAGGTATTATTGTGGATACGAAGTCGCCTGCAGCATATTAACAGCCCGCCAGCACTCAATTAATAACATGCATTGTGTCCCTTTCTCATCCCCGTCCCAGTCGAAGCAAGTTTATTAAAAAGTGTGGAAGTAACACATCATCTTTGAAGCCATGTTTACCAACACACTACAGAGACATATAGCTGTAGCGATGCCAGCGCTCGAAGCGGTTATATTTCGCATTGCAGTAAACAGAAGACGAACGACTTTTATGATGAAATCTACACCGAGGCTCTAGATTTGATCATATTTCTTTGACGAAAGGCGAGATTTGACAAAATTCCCCATCAGACTGGCAAATTTCTTTGACATGAACACTTGACATATCAACTTGACAAATAAGTATGGTAGTGTAATACCGGCCTTAGCTGTCAGCTACACGAATTATTCTTTACCGCTTTCAGTTGTAGCGACCATCGTCACAGGGAGACAATCAGCAAAAATGAAATATGTGATGCACTCATAAGGTCAGGTACATAGTTTCAAGAACAGACCAAATAATTATGTGAAGATACTTACAAAAGCAGTACATCAAATGGAAACGCAATTCATCTTTCCCTTAGATGAATGGAAATTCATGAGAATTACAAGACGTTCACATGACCATGCGTCATACACCATGACTCTAATCAGCTTCGCAATAACTCACAACCGTGTATGGAAGAAATAGCGTGGGAACTGATTTCAGTGAAAAAGAGAACGTTCGTGAGCTTATGCATATACTAGCTGATCAGAAACAGTCCGAAAGGTTGTAGGGGTGTTGCAGGGGCGGTTGTGCAGAGACATATTTTTAAGAAAAAATTCGCTACGTTTTGCCGCTTCCGGGTTATTTAGCACTGAAGTTAGCCAATTAGATCGCTATGCGTGAATATTCAAGCAGTTGCACGCCCTAACATGCGGTATTGCACATATATCTGTGGGTCCGTGAGTTACCACTTGTTTCAATGTTCATTACTAGTTAAAAGGCCCTTTTGAGGAACTGATTAATTTATGGTAGGTGAGCAAAAGCTACGTTCGTTATGTATGAGGAAACCAAACGAAGAACAAGTTTGGCACACTGTAACGGCAGGCTGTTTGAATTTGAGCGCACTGCGAGCTGACTGGCTAACTTCAGTGTTGAATAACTCGGACAAGGCGCAATGCATCGAATTTTTTATTAACAATTACTCCTGAGTTCAGCCTCCCCTGCAGCACTCTTACAAGCTTTTCAGACTGCTTCTACCCAGTCTAACACGACCAAAGAATACAATGCAAAATACATCCTGTCATATTCGATATGAGTTATAAACAAAGATATACACTGTCACAATTATTTGTCAACACTGTGAAGAGAAATAAGATAATATCATCACTCACGGAGTGAAACTTACAAATAATAGTGTACTCAATGTGTAATACACTAGCGTTAATCCCATGAATACGTAGGACCTATCAGTGAGTGTCTAAAATTTAAATCTTAAATATCTGGACAAAACCTTAATACACACTCATTTAGTAATCGTTAGCATGGACATCACGAAAATACATTATTTATATAAAGCTTAGAGCCGTGGAAATTAAGTAAAAAATACGCAAATAAAGCCTAGTGCACTCGTTTAGTATAAGATAATGTAATCATACGTTGTGTACAGTACAATATATGAAATTACATGAACGTATATCTGTTAATTCCTGAAGGAGCACAGTGCCCATAAACGGCAACAACTCCAAGTTGTATTGCTACACAACTTAGCCCTCAGGAGCTAGTCAGCAGACACGTAGCCCACACCGCGGGCAGTAATAATTTACAAGCATCGACAAATCTAAACCTCGGGATACGGCTGACATAAAAGATTGGATACCATCATACGCAAGAGTTGTTGTATATGTTACCGAATGCAGAGGCAATAATCTTATAAAACATTGGTATTATATTACTACACTGTCTCACTGTATCCCTGGACAAGGCGCAGAATACAGATTCTTATTAAGTAAACATTGGTTCCTCTCGACAGATACCTGTATAAAAGAATGAGAACAAAATGACATTGCCATGTATTCAGTAAGAAAAGAGTTTCCAAGCTTGAGCAAGAAAGTACTGAAGGTATTATTCCTTCTGCAACCTCCTATCTTTGCGAGAGTGTGTTTCCGGCAGAGGCTGTCGTTAAAACCAAGTACAGATTTAGACTTTTTGCGGAGAAGAAAATGAGGGTAGCTGTATCTCCTTTGGTGGGAAGATTTGACGCTTTGTGTAACCAGAAGCAAGCTCAAGCGTTCGCACTGAGGTGAGTAATATTTCATTCGTAACTTTTTTATTAATTATTTCAGTTTTTACAAAGTTAGGGGAGCCGTGGAAGCAACGTACAGTAGATGGTCAGTGGAGCGATGAATTCAAAAAGGCTGAAAACCGTGGGATTAGCTGATTTCACCTGTTCCGCTCAAGAAGGTGTAGTCAAGTATTCCGTGGCCTACGCCTCTGTTTCCTCTCTCTAGGTTTGCTGTTAAGAACTTTTTTTGGAAGTCCCTGCGTTTTATCTTCTTGTTGCCACCATCTGTTCCTATTTTTATAAATTTTCTTTTGCATTGTATTCGCTTGTAATTCGTTCCTAACCTCTTCATTTCTGAAGTGATCTTCTCTGCTGCACAGTTTAGCATTATCGAGAAACCAAATTTCTGCATCCTAGCACCTGCTCATGTCTTTTCACATGTGAACTCAGGTTTCGTGTCCATAGAGCTTAACAGGCACTCACACGACTTCCTAAGACATCACCTATGTCTCTTTTGTGGCTTTCTTTGTAGCCTAATTCTAACTGTTCTAAAGTTTGCGTTATAAATTATACATGTACAGCTACATCTATGCTCCGCCAGGCGCCTTGCGGTGTGCGGTGGAGGGTACGTTGTGGATGACTGTCACTTTTACCTTTTCCTTCTCCAGTCGCGTATGGTTCGTTTAAAGAACAATTGCTGGTAGTCCGCCGTGTGGGCTGTCCTCTCCCAAATTTTATCTTTATGGTATTTTTGCGATATATATGTAGTAGAAATAATAGGGTACCCGTGGTCTAGGGGTCGCCCTCTGTAATAAAAAAAAAACTGAGTGAATGGATCAATAACGAACTTCAATGGGCGTCAGGTGACGTCCGCCACGAACAATTGAAACGAACAATAACGAACAAAATGAGATTTAACAAAAGAAAGGGGGTAGCGTCTTTGATTCATAATCAAAACGTCTTCGGTCCCGGGTTCGATCCCCGCCACTGCCTAAATTTTGATAAATAATCAGCATTGGCGGCCGAAGACTTCCGGCATATGAAGTCAGCCTCATTCTGCCAATGGCCTTGTCAAAGAGGGCGGAGGAGCGGATAGAGGTTCAGGGCACTCTCTTGTCCTAGGGGTGGGAAATTGCCCCTAAAGGCGGAAGAATCAAAGATCAACGACATGAGGATGCAGAAGGCAATGGAAACCACTACATTAAAGACACGTAACGTGTATCCACAGGACATGTGGCCTGTAGTTGAAGAAGTGTTATGATGATCTCTCCATTGGCAAAAGATTCCGGAATAGTCCCCCATTCGGATCTCCGGGAGGGGACTGCCAAGGGGGAGGTTACCATGAGAAAAAGATTGAATAATCAACGAAAGGATAATGTTCTACGAATCGGGGCGTGGAATGTCAGAAGCTTGAACGTGGTAGGGAAACTAGAAAATCTGAAAAGGAAAATGCAAAGGCTCAATCTGGATATAGTAGGGGTCATTGAAGTGAAGTGGAAGGAAGACAAGGATTTCTGGTCAGATGAGTATCGGGTAATATCAACAGCAGCAGAAAATGGTATAACAGGTGTAGGATTCGTTATGAATAGGAAGGTAGGGCAGAGGGTGTGTTACTGTGAACAGTTCAGTGACCGGGTTGTTCTAATCAGAATCGACAGCAGACCAACACCGACAACGATAGTTCAGGTATACATGCCGACGTCGCAAGCTGAAGATGAACAGATAGAGAAAGTGTATGAGAATATTAAAAGGGTAATGCAGTATGTAAAGGGGGAAGAAAATCTAATAGTCATGGGCGACTGGAATGCAGTTGTAGGGGAAGCAGTAGAAGAAAAGGTTACAGGAGAATATGGGCTTGGAACAAGGAATGAAAGAGGAGAAAGACTAATTGACTTCTGTAACAAGTTTCAGCTAGTAATAGCGAATACCCTGTTCAAGAGTCACAAGAGGAGGAGGTATACTTGGAAAAGGCCGGGAGATACGGGAAGATTTCAATTAGATTACATCATGGTCAGACAGAGCTTCCGAAATCAGATACTGGATTGTAAGGCGTACCCAGGAGCAGATATAGACTCAGATCAGAATATAGTAGTGATGAAGAGTAGGCTGAAGTTCAAGATATTAGTCAGGAAGAATGAATACGCTAAGAAGTGGGATACGGAAGTTCTAAGGAATGACGAGATACGTTTGAAGTTCTCTAACGCTATAGATACAGCAATAAGGAATAGCGCAGTAGGCAGCACAGGTGAAGAGGAATGGACATCTCTAAAAAGGGCCATCACAGAAGTTGGGAAGGAAAACATAGGTACAAAGAAGGTAGCTGCGAAGAAACCATGGGTAACAGAAGAAATACTTCAGTTGGTTGATGAAAGGAGGAAGTACAAACATGTTCCGGGAAAATCAGGAATACAGAAATACAAGTCGCTGAGGAATGAAATAAATAGGAAGTGCAGGGAAGCTAAGACGAAATGGCTGCAGGAAAAACGTGAAGACATCGAAAAAGATATGATTGTCGGAAGGACAGTCTCAGCATACAGGAAAGTCAAAACAACCTTTGGTGACATTAAAAGCAACGGTGATAACATTAAGAGTGCAACGGGAATTCCACTGTTAAATGCAGAAGACAGAGCAGATAGGTGGAAAGAATACATTGAAAGCCTTTATGAGGGTGAAGATTTGTGTGATGTGATAGAAGAAGAAACAGGAGTCGATTTAGAAGAGATAGGGGATCCAGTATTAGAATCGGAATTTAAAAGATCTTTAGAGGACTTACGTTCAAATAAGGCAGAAGGGATAGATAACATTCCATCAGAATTTCTAAAATCATTAGGGGAAGTGGCAACAAAACGACTATTCACGTTGGTGTGTAGAATATGAGTCTGGTGACATAGCATCTGACTTTCGGAAAAGCATCATCCACACAATTCCGAAGACGGCAAGAGCTGACAAGTGCGAGAATGATCGCACAATCAGCTTAACAGCTCATGCATTGAAGCTGCTTACAAGAATAATATACAGAAGAATGGAACAGAAAATTGCGAATGCGCTAGTTGACGATCAGTTTGGATTTAGGAAAAGTAAAGGCACGAGAGAGGCAATTCTGACGTTACGGCTAATAATGGAAGCAAGATAAAGAAAAATCAAGACACGTTCATAGGATTTGTCGACCTGGAAAAAGCGTTCGACAATATAAAATGGTGCAAGCTGTTCGAGATTCTGAAAAAAGTAGGGGTAAGCTATAGGAAGAGACGGGTCATATACAATATGTACAACAACCAAGAGGGAATAATAAGAGTGGACCATCAAGAAAGAAGTGCTCGTATTAAGAAGGGTGTAAGACAAGGCTGTAGACTTTCGCCCCTAGTGCTCAATCTGTACATCGAGGAAGCAATGATGGAAATAAAAGAAAGGTTCAGGAGTGGAATTAAAATGCAAGGTGAAACGATATCAATGATACGATTCGCTGATGACATTGCTATCCTGAGTGAAAGTGAAGAAGAATTAAATGATCTGCTGAACGGAATGAACAGTCTAATGAGTACACAGTATGGTTTGAGAGTAAATCGGAGAAAGACGAAGGTAATGAGAAGTAGTAGAAATGAGAACAGCGAGAAACTTAACATCAGGATTGATGGTCACGAAGTCAATGGAGATAAGGTATTCTGCTACCTAGGCAGTAAAATAACCAATGACGGACGGTGCAAGGAGGACATCAAAAGCAGACTCGTTATGGCAAAAAAGGCATTTCTGGCCAAGAGAAGTCTAGCAAACCAACACCGGCAACCGTATTTGGATTGTGGGGCGGTCAACTGCGCGATTATTCGCGTCCGTACAAATTTCCAACCTTTTCTCAGTCCAATCTTGTCACTTGAGTGAACGATGATGAAATGACGAGGACAACACAAAAACGCAGTCATCTCGAGGCAGGTGAAAATCCCTGACCCCGACGGGAATCGAACCCCGTGCTTGGGAAGCGAGAACCTGAACGTTAAACCACGAGCTGAGGACAACACCGACAATGAAAGTTCAGGTATACATGCCGACGTCACAAGCTGAAGTTGAAGAGAGGGAGAAAGTGTATGAGGATACTGAAAGGGTAATGCAGTATGTACAGGGGGATGAAAATCTAATAGTCATGGGGGACTGGAGTGCAGTTGTAGGGGAAGGAGTAGAAGAAAAGGTTACAGGAGAATATGGGCTTGCCACAAGGAATGAGAGGGGACGAAGATTAATTGAGTTCTGTAATAAATTTTAGCCAGTAATACCGAATACTCTGTTCAGGAATCACAAGAGGAGGAGGTACACTTGCAAAAGGACGGGTGATACAGGAAGATATCAGTTGGATTACATCATAGTCAGACAGAGATTCCGCAATCAGATACTAGATTTTATGGCGTACCCAGGAGCAGATATAGACACAGATCACAATACAATAGTGATGAAGAGTAGGCTGAGGTTTAAGACATTAGTCAGGAAGAATCAATACTTAAAGAAGTGGGATACGGAAGTTCTAAGGAATGACGAGATACGGTTGAAGTTTGCTAAGGCTGTTTATACAGCAGTAAGGAATAGCTCAGTTGGCAGTACAGCTGAAGAGGAATGGACATCCCTAAAAAGGGCGATAACAGAAGATGGGTAGGAAAACATAGGTACAAAGAAGGTAACTGCGAAGGAACCATGGGTAACGGAAGAAATACTTCAATTAATCGATGAAAGGAGGAAGTACAAAAATGTTCAGGGAGACTCAGGAATACAGAAATACAAGTCGCTGAGGAATGAAATAAATAGGGAATGCTGAGAAGCTAAGACGAAATGGTTGCAGGAAAAATGTGAAGAAATCGAAAAAGAAATGACTGACTCAGCATGCAGGAAAGTCAAAACAACCTTCGGTGACATCAAAAGGAAGGACGATAACATTAAGAATGCAACAGGAATTCCACTGTCAAATGGAGACGAGAGAGCAGATAGATTTAAAGAATACATTGAAAGCCTCTATGAGGGGGAAGATTCGTCTGATGTGGTAGAAGAAGAAACAGGAGTCTATTTAGAAGAGATAGGGGATCCGGTATTCGAATCAAGATTTAAAAGAGCTTTGGAGGACTTAAGATCAAATAAGGCAGAAGGGATAAGTAACATTCCATCAGAATTTCTAAAATCGTTGGGGGAAGTGGCAACAAACAGTCTATTCACGTTGGTGTGTAGAATGTATGAGTCTGGCGACATACCATCTAACTTTCGGAAAAACATCATCCACACAATTCCAAAGACGGCAGGAGCTGACAAGTGCGAGAATTACCGCACAATCAACTTAACAGGTCATGCATCCAAGTTGCTGACAAGAATAATATACAGAAGAATGGAAAAGAAAATTGAGGATGCGCTAGATGACAATCAGTTTGCGTTTAGGAAAGGTAAAGGCACGCGGGAGGCAATTCTGACATTCCGGTTAATAATGGAAGCAAGACTAAAGAAAAATCAAGGCACGTTCATAGGATTTGTTGACCTGGAAAAATCGTTCGACAATGTAAAGTGGTGCAAGATGTTAGAAATTCTGAGAAAAATATGGGTAACATGTAGGGAGAGACGGGTCATATACAATATGTACAACAGCCAAGAGGGTATAATAACAGTGGACGACCATGAACGAAGCGCTCGGTTTAAAAAGCGTGTAAGACGAGATGTGGTCTTTCGCCCCTAGTGCTCAATCTGTACATCGAGGAAGCAATGATGGAAATAAAAGAAAGATTCAGGAGTGGAAGTAAAATTAGAGGTGAAAGGATATCAATGATACGATTTGCAGATGGCATTGCTATCCTCAGTGAAAGTGAAGAAGAATTACATGATATGCTGAACGGAATGAACAGTCTAATGAGTACACAGTTTGGATTGAGACTAAATCGAAGAAAGACGAAGGTGATGAGAAGTAGTAGAAATGCGAAGAGCGAGAAAACGTCAGGGCTGATGGTCACAAAGTAGACGAAGTTAAGGAACTGTGCTACCTAGGCAGCAAAAAAGCAGTGATTGATGGAGCAAGGATATCCAAAGCAGACTAGCACAGGCAAAAAGGGCATTCCTGGACTATTATCAAACATAGGCCTTAATTTGAGAAAGAAATTTCTGAGAATGTATGTTTGGAGCACAGCCGTGCTTGGTAGTGAAAAAGGACTGTGGGAAAGCCGGAACAGAAGAGAATCGAAGCATTTGAGATGTGGTGCTACAGACGAATGTTGGAAATTAGGTGGACTGATAAGGTAACGAATGAGGAGGTTGTGTGCAGAATCGGAGAGGAAAGGAATATGTGGAAAACACTGATAAGGAGAAGGGACAGGATGATAGGACATCTGCTAAGACATGAGGGAATGACTTCCATGGCACTAGAGGGAGCGGTAGAGGGTAAAAACTGTAGAGGAAGACAGAGATTGGAATACGTCAAGCAAATAATTGAGGACGTAGGTTGCCAGTACTACTCTGAGATGAAGAGGTTGGCACAGGGGAGGAATTCGTGGCGGGCCACATCAGACCAGTCCAAAGACTGATCACCGCCCCCCCCCCCCCCAAAAAAAATGTAGTACATAGTTATAAACTGATCGGCCAGAACATTATGGTCACTTGCCTAAAAGCCAGTTTGGCCAGCTTTGGCACTGATAACACTGGCAACGCGTCTTGGCATGGAAGCAAAGAGGCCTTGTTAAGTCGATGGATGGAGTTGGCACCGCATCTGCACACACAAGTCACGTAATTCCCGTAAATTCTGGGGAGAGGGCGATTAGTTCAGACGCCAGATGTATTCGATCGAGTTCAGATCTGGCGAATAGCGGGCCAGCATATCTTGGAACTCACCACTGCATTCCTGGAACTACACTTCACACCCCTGGCCTTGTGACAGGGCGCATTATCCTTCTGAAAAATGCCACTGTCGTCGGGAAACAAGATCGGCACGAAGGGGTGCACGCGGTCTGCAATCAGTGTACGATGCGCTCCATGGCCGTCATAGTGCCTTGCACGTGCTTCACTGGACCCAAGGACGCTCGCCGGCCGGAGTGCGTGCGGTTCTAGGCCCTACAATCTGGAGCCGAGTGACCGCTACGGTCGCAGGTTCGAATTCTGCCTCGGGCATGGATGTGTGTGATGTCCTTAGGTTCGTTAGGTTTAATTAGTTCTAAGTTCTAGGGGACTGATGACCTCAGCAGTTAAGTCGCGTAGTGCTCAGAGCCAAGGACGCTCACACCAGCTTCTCTCCGACCCGCAGTACAGGTGTCGTGAAGCTGTTCTCCTGGAAGATGACAGATTCGAGCCCTCCAGTCGCTCTGCCACTGCGCCAACGTCCAGTGCCTATGGTCATGTGCCCATTTCAGTAGTAGTTGTCTTGTCGCGGTGTTAACATCGGCACATGCACTAGTCGTCGGTGCACTGTGTGTTCAGACGAATTTGTACTCTGCCCAACATTGAAGCCTGATGCTGTTTCCGCCACAGTTCGCCTCCTGTCTTGTTTTAGCAGTCTACCTACCTTACGACGTCCGACATCTGAAATGAGGGGCGATCGACCAACCCCAAGACACCTGGAATGGTTTCGCAACGTGTTGAAGACACTCACCACAGCACTCCTCGAACACCCAACAAGTCGTGCGGTTTCCGAAATGCTCGTGCGCAGCCTCCGGGCAATAACAATCTGACCTCGGTCAGACTCAGATAGATGGTGCGCCTTCCCCATCCTACGCAAACATAGCACGCTGACTGTTACTAGGAGCACCGTGCTTGTGTCTGACTTGCACTCATTGCTCGCCAGGTGACGCTGGTATCGCCTAGACGGGTTTATGTCGATAGTAGGTCGGTAGCCATAATGTTCTGGCTGATCAGTGTACACTCCTGGAAATGGAAAAAAGAACACATTGACACCGGTGTGTCAGACCCACCATACTTGCTCCGGACACTGCGAGAGGGCTGTACAAGCAATGATCTCACACACGGCACAGCGGACACACCAGGAACCGCGGTGCTGGCCGTCGAATGGCGCTAGCTGCGCAGCATTTGTGCACAGCCGTCGTCAGTGTCAGCCAGTTTGCCGTGGCATACGGAGCTCCATCGCAGTCTTTAACACTGGTAGCATGCCGCGACAGCGCGGACGTGAACCGTATGTGCAGTTGACGGACTTTGAGCGAGGGCCTATAGTGGGCATGCGGGAGGCTGGGTGGACGTTCCGCCGAATTGCTCAACACGTGGGGCGTGAGGTCTCCACAGTACATCGATGTTGTCGCCAGTGGTCGGCGGAAGGTGCACGTGCCCGTCTACCTGGGACCGGACCGCAGCGACGCACGGATGCACCCCAAGACCGTAGGATCCTACTCAGTGCCGTAGGGGACCGCACCGCCACTTCCCAGCAAATTAGGGACACTGTTGCTCCTGGGGTATCGGCGAGGACCATTCGCAACCGTCTCCATGAAGCTGGGCTACGGTCCCGCACACCGTTAGGCCGTCTTCCGCTCACGCCCCAACATCGTGCAGCCCGCCTCCAGTGGTGTCGCGACAGGCGTGAATGGAGGGACGAATGGAGACGTGTCGTCTTCAGCGATGAGAGTCGCTTTTGCCTTGGTGCCAATGATGGTGGTATGCGTGTTTGGCGCCGTGCAGGTGAGCGCCACAATCAGGACTGCATACGACCGAGGCACACAGGGCCAACACCCGGCATCATGGTGTGAGGTGCGATCTCCTACACTGGCCGTACACCTCTGGTGATCGTCGAGGGGACACTGAATAGTGCACGGTACATCCAAACCGTCATCGAACCCATCGTTCTACCATTCCTAGACCGGCAAGGGAACTTGCTGTTCCAACAGGACAATGCACGTCCGCATGTATCCCGTGCCACCCAACGTGCTCTAGAAGGTGTAAGTCAACTACCCTGGCCAGCAAGATCTCCGGATCTGTCCCCCATTGAGCATGTTTGGGACTGGATGAAGCGTCGTCTCACGCGGTCTGCACGTCCAGCACGAACGCTGGTCCAACTGAGGCGCCAGGTGGAAATGGCATGGCAAGCCGTTCCACAGGACTACATCCAGCATCTCTACGATCGTCTCCATGGGAGAATAGCAGCCTGCATTGCTGCGAAAGGTGAATATACACTGTACTAGTGCCGACATTGTGCATGCTCTGTTGCCTGTGTCTATGTGCCTGTGGTTCTGTCAGTGTGATCATGTGATGTGTCAATAAAGTTTCCCCTTCCTGGGACAATGAATTCACGGTGTTCTTATTTCAATTTCCATGAGTGTATGTTGCTTGACTCTTCTAGGAACGTAAACTCTCCCAATTTTAACAGTAGGACACATCTTGATGCAGAACACTCCTGTCACAGTGCATGCTGCTGGAGCTGACTGAGCGTCTTGGTGGCGATTTCGTGCCTACTAAATGAATCTGTAACGAAACGCGCTACTCTTATGTGTATCATCTCTTTAGCGCTACCTTATACTCGCACTTGTCTGGATTCTATAGATTTTTAGAACTGAAGGTAAAATGTTTCCGGAATAAGGCCACACCACACTGACGATGGCAAGAGAACAATGTTATTGTTGTTGTGGTCTTCCGTCCTGAGACTGGTTTGATGCAGCTCTCCATGCTACTCTATCCTGTTCAAGCTTCTTCATCTCCCAGTACTGCAGCCTACATCGTTCTGAATCTGTTTAGTGTATTCATCTCTTGGTTTCCCTCTAGGATTTCTACTCTCCATGCTGCCCTGCAGTACTAAACTGGTGATCCCTTGATGCCTCAGAACATGTCTTACCAACCGATCCCTTCTTCTAGTCAAATTGTGCCACAAACTCCTCTTCTCCCCAATCCTATTCAATACCTCCTCATTAGTTGTGTGATCTACCCATCTAATCTTCAGTATTCCTATGTTGCACCACATTTCGAAAGTTTCTATTCTCTTCTTGTCCAAACTATTTATCGTCCATGTTTCACTTCCATATATGGCCACACTGCATACAAATACTTTCAGAAACGACTTCCTGACACTTAAATCCTTACTCGATGTTAACATATTTCACTTCTTCAGAAACGCTTTCCTTGCCATTGCCAATCTACATTTTATATCCTCTCTACTTCGACCATCATCAGTTATTTTGCTCCCCAAATAGCAAAACTCCTTTACTACTTTAAGTGTCTCATTTCTTAATCTAATTCCCTCAGCATTACTCGACTTAATTCGACTACATTCCATTGTCCTCGTTTTACTTTTGTTGATGTTCATCTTATACCCTCCTTTCAAGATACTGTCCATTCCGTTCAACTGCTCTTCCAAGTCCTTTGCTGTCTCTGACAGAATTACAATGTCATCGGCGAACCTCAAAGTTTTTATTTCTTCTCCATGGATTTTAATACCTACTCCGAACTTTTCTTTTGTTTCCTTTACTGCTTGCTGAATATACAGATTGAATAACATTGTTGATAGGCTACAACCCTGTCTCACTCCCTTCCCAACCACTGCTTCCCTTTCATGTCCCTCGACTGTTATAACTGCCATTCGGTTTCTGTACAAATTGTAAATAGCCTTTCGCTCCCTATATTTATATTTTACCCCTGCATTTAGAATTTGAAAGAGAGTATTATAGTCAACACTGTCAAAAGCTTTCTCTAAGTCTACAAATGCTAGAAATGTAGGTCTGGCTTTCCTTAATCTGTTTTCTAAGGTAAGTCGTAGGGTCAGTATTGCCTCACGTGTTCCAACATTTATACGGAATCCAAACCGATCTTCCTAGAGATCGGCTTCTATCAGTTTTTCCATTCGTCTGTAAATAAGTCGCGTTAGTATTTTGTAAGTAGGCTGTTTAGGTTTTTTTATTGGTAACGCCGCCGCCACGTAGCGCTCTGTATGAAAATCAGCGGCTGTGCCGTGTGCAGTCTATGGCTGCCTTTCATTGTTGTCTGCCATTGTAGTGTTGGGCAGCGGCAGCTGGATGCTAACAGCGCGTAGCGTTGCGCAGTTGGAGGTGCACCGCCAGCAGTGGTGGACGTGGGGACAGAGATGGCGGAGTTTTGAAATTTGTAAGACTGGATGTCATGAACTGCTATATATATTATGACTTTTGATGATATTAAGGTAAATACATGGTTTCTTCTCTATTAAAATCTTTCATTTGCTAACTGTGCCTATCAGTAGTCAGTGCCTTCCGTAGTTTGAATCTTTTCGTTAGCTGGCAGTAGTGGTGCTCGCTGTATTGCAGTAGTTCGAGTAACCAAGATTTTTGTGAGGTAAGTGATATATGAAACGTATAGGTTAATGTTAGCCAGGGCCATTCTTTTGTAGGGATTTTTGAAAGTCAGATTGCGTTGCGCAAAAAAATATTGTGTGTCAGTTTAAGCACAATCGTGTACAATTTTTCTAACGTTTAAATTTTACAGCTGTGACTTATTAAACTGATATAATCATCAAAATATAATCATCTCAATATAATCACCAAAAATTTCGTAAGCTTTGAAATCTGAAGATTAGTTAGTACCTGTGTGATTAGTATAATTTTATCAGGCACTGAAGTCGTTGGCGAATGGAAGAGCTCAGCGACACAGGACAGTGGGAACGTGAAGTCCCAGTTCAACAAGTGGTTTGTATGATAACAAGAGCGACTATGGGGTCTCGTGAAGAACTTTATACTGCCGGCTCTACTTGTTACAACGAAAATACATAAACGATAGCGCTCTAATGGCATATTTAGCTGACTCAAACATACAAACGAACTTTAAATATTATTAATAGCTGTAATTAACCACGCCTTCTTATTATTTAAACCAAATTACAGATAAAAGGACACAGGAGCTTGCTGTCTGGATACAAAATGGAAAAAAATGGTTCAAATGGCTCTGAGCACTATTGGACTCAACTGCTGTGGTCATCAGTCCCCTAGAACTTAGAACTACTTGAACCTAACTAACATAAGGACATCACACACACCCATGCCCGAGGCAGGATTCGAACCTGCGACCGTAGCAGTCGCACGATTCTGGACTGCGCGCCTAGAACCGCGAGACCACCGCGGCCGGCCACAACGGAAGCAAAAGAAGACGTATCATTAAAGTATTTGTCGAACGAATGTTTCGTTAACTACTTTCTTTGTTGTTGGACCTCATTTCCTGGGGATTCCTCGAATGAATCTGAGGCTGGCATCTGCCTTACCCGCGATTAATTTTGAGTGGCCATTCCACTCCAGATCGCCTCTTACGCATACTCCTAGATATTTCATGGAAATAACTGCTTCCAGTCATTTCTCAGCACTAGTGTAGTTAATACAATAAAGCGTCATTCTGTTTGTGTATTCGAATTTTATTATCAATTTAACCGTCGTATTTTCGTCCTGTGTCACAGTTGAGATACTGGATGTGGGTTTCCTGTTCCACTTTTACGTTATCTATTACACTTTTATATCTTTGAAACGTCCCCTTAGAAAAATTTATGAATTACTGTGCTGATAAACCTCTACGTTATTTGATTTTCAAACAGCTGAGCAGAACTGAACGTACTCAGACATTTCTCTCTTTACTTATTCTGATGAACACTAAACTCACACAGAATATTTTTAGCGCAACGCAATCTGACTTTCAATCATCCCTACAAAAGAATGGCCCTGACTAACATTAACTTATACCTTTCACGAATCGCTTACCTCACAAAAATCGAGGTTACTCGAACTACTACAACACAGCGAGCGCCACTACTGCCAGTTAAATAAATGATTCTAGGCACTGAAGGCACTAACTACTGATAGGCATAGTTAGCAAGTGAAAGATTTTGATAGAGAACAAACAATGTATTTACAATAAACATGTTCAAAAGTCATCATATATATACCAGTTCATGATATCCATCGTCCGCTCTGAAAATTCTGTCTCTCTCCCCACATCCACCACTGTTGGCTGCTCACCTCGAACTGCGCAACGCTACGCGCTGTTCACATCCAACTACCCAACTCTACTATGGCGAATATTCCAACAATGCCAACCAGCCACAGACTGCACACAGCACAGCCAGTGATTTTCATACAGAGCGCTAGGTGACGTAACTAACATAAAAACCTAAACAGCCTACTTACATCTAAACGGCATACTTACATCTTATATGCCATTTTTCCCTTAAATGCCACAACTTTTGGTTTATTACTGGAAATGTTCATGTTATATTTAGGAACAAATTAAGATGGTAAACGGTTCTTTGAAGGTTACCTTCATTTTCTTAAATTATTATTTGATCATTTGGGTTTAGCAGAATACTAAAACATTTCTCTCTGTTGATCTTTTAGTAATACGTGATATTTTGTTTCCAAGCCCAGATCAGATCATCTATGTCGATGCTGAAAATAAGCTGGAGATAGGGTACGCCCTTGTCTACCTCTCAGTGCTGTTGTTAATTGTTTAGACAAGGTGTCTTTATCTTCAATTATAATTATTGTCTCTTTGGAAAGAGTTTCGAGAGCGCTAATCACATGCGCTGGGAAGCGCTTTTTCCATAACTCCGTCATATCTGGTCCGAAGCATGGTTGTGAAAGGAGTAGGGGGAGGAATAACACAGCTTTAAAAACCCTTGGTTCACCTTGCTCTGCCGGCCGGTGTGCCCGAGCGGTTCTAGGCGCGTCAGTCTGGAACCGCGCGGCCGCTACGGTCGCAGGTTCGAATCCTGCCTCAGGCATGGATGTGTGTGACGTCGTTAGGTTTAAGTAGTTCTAAGTTCTAGGGGACTGGTGACCTCAGAAGTTAAGTCTCATAGGGCTCAGAGCCATTTTTTTCACCTTGCTCTGGTGATCTACATTTACATTTACTTCTACATCTACATGAGTACTCTGCAATTCATAATTCAATTCCTGGTAGAGGGTTCATAAAACCACCTTCAAGCTATTTCTATATCGTTCCACTCTTGAATTGCGCGCTGGAAAAACGAACGCTTAAATCTTTCCGTGTGAGGTTTGATTCTCTTGTCTTGCGATGATGATAATCTCTCCTTATGTAAGTGGAGCCATCAAAATATTTTCACATTCAGAGGAGAACACGAGTGACTGAAATATCGTGCAAAGATCTCGCCGCAGTGAAGAACGACTTTGTTTTAATGATTGCTACCCCAACTCGCGTATCATATCCAGGACATTCAGTCCCTTATTTTGCAATAATACAAAACGAGCTGCCATTCTCTGAACTTTTTCGATGTCATCAGTCATTCCTATCTGGCAAGGATTCCTTACTCCAGAGCAATACGCCAAGAGTGGACGGACAAGCGTACTGTAGGCAGTCTCTTTAGTAGCGCAGTTGCATCTCGTGTCGTGCCAATAAATCGCAGTCTTTGGTTTGCTTTCTCCAAAACATTATCTGTGTGATCGTTCCAATTTGCGTTGTTCGTAATTGTAATTCCTAGGTATTTAGTTGAATTGAAAGCCTTTAGATTTATGTGGTTTATCGTGTAACCGAAATTTAGCGCATTCCTTTTATTACTCATGTAGATGACATCACACTTTTCGTTATTTAGAATCAATTGCCACTTTTTTACACCATACATGTACACTACATGATCAAAAGTATGCGGACACCTGGCTGAAAATGACTTACAAGTAATGCTGGAATTCAGTATGGTGTTGGCTTCGATGAGAGCTTCCACTCTCGCAGACATACGATCAAGCAGGCGCTGGAAGGTCTCCTGTGGAATGGCAGCTCATTCTTCACGGAGTGCTGCACTGAGGAAAGGTATCGATGTCGGTCCGTGAGGCCTGGCACGAAGTCGGCGTTCCAAAACATACAAAAGGAGTTCTGTTTATTTGTTTATTCATTTATTTACATGTCAAGTTTCGTAGGACCAATTTGAGGAGCAAATCTCCAAGGCCATGGAACGTGTCAGTACATGAACTTACAACATAAAAGTAATAACAGATAAAAATAAATGTTCATGAACCTGAAAAAAAAGTCAGTCCAGAAGTTTAAGTAAACGCTATCAGCAATACAATAAGAATCAGCTTAATTTTTCAAGGAACTCCTCGACAGAATAGAATGAGTGACCCATGACGAAACTCTTAAGTTTCGATTTGAAACCGCGTGGATTACTGCTAAGATTTTTGAATTCGAGTGGCAGCTTATTGAAAATGGATGCAGCAATATACTGCACACCTTTTTGCACAAGACTTAAGGAAGTCTGATCCAAATGGAAGTTTGATTTCTGCCGAGTATTAACCGAGTGAATGCTGCTTATTCTTGGAAATAAACTAATATTGCTAACAAGAAACGACAATAAGGAATATACATATTGAGGGGCCAATGTCAAAATACCCAGACTCGTGAACAGAGATCGACAAGAGGTTCGTGAACTCACACCACTTATTACCTGAACCGCCCGTTTCTGAGCCAAAAATATCCTTCTAGAATGGGAAGAGTTGCCCCAAAATATAATACCATACGACATTAGTGAATGAAAATAAGCAAAGTAGACTAATTTACGTGTCGAAGTGTCACTCACTTTTGATACGCTTCGAATAGTAAAAATGCCAGTATTAAGGCTTTGAACAAGATCCTGAACGTGGTCTTTCCACGACAGTTTACTATCTGAACACCTAGAAATTTGAACTGTTCAGTTTCACTAATCAGATGCCCGTTCTGTGAGATTAAAAGGTCAGTTCTTGTTGAATTGTGTGTCAGAAACTGTATAAACTGAGTCTTACTGTGATTTAACGTTAGTTTATTTTCTACAAGCCATGAACTAAGGTCATGTACTGCACAATTTGAAACCGAGTCAATGTTGCACACAACATCCTTTTCTACCAAGCTAGTGTCATCAGCAAACAGAAATATTTAGGAGTTACCCATAATACTAGAGGGCATATCATTTATATAAATAAGGAACAGGAGCGGCCCCAACACTGATCCCTGGGGCATCCTCCTCTTGACAGTACCCCACTCAGATCCCACATCACAGCCGTTATCAACATTGTGAATAATGACCTTTTGCTGTCTATTGCTAAAGTAAGAGGTGAACCAATTGTGAGCTACTCCCCTTATTCCGTAATGGTCCAACTTCTGGAACAATATTTTGTGATCAACACAGTCAAATGCCTAAGTTAAATCAAAAAATACGCCAAGCGTTCGAAACTTTTTGTTTAGCCCATTTAGTACCTCAGTTGGTAAAAGACTTCTAAAGCCGACCTGTACATTTGATAGCAAATCGTGTGATATAAAATGAGCAATTAACCTTACATACACAGCCTTTTCGATAACTTTTGCAAACACTGATGGCATAGAAATAGGTCTAAAATTATCTAAATTATCCCTGTCTTCCTTTTTATAAAGCGGCTTTACTACTGAGTACTTTAATCGCTCAGGAAACTGACAATTCCTAAAGGAAAAGTTACAAATATGGCTGAATACAGGGCTAACATGTGCAGTGCAGTACTTTAATATTCTGCTAGGCACTCCATCATAACCATGAGAGTCCTTAGTCTTCAGTGATTTAATCTCGGAAAGGCATATGCTAAGAAATTTATATGATTTCCTGTAGAAACTAAAATTTTATTTAATTCACCAGCAATGCTTAGAAAATATTTGTTAAATACTGTACACCTGTCTGATTTATCAGTAACAGAAATATTATTACTGCGAACTGACTTTATATCATCAACCTTGTTCTGCTGACCAGACACGTCCTTCACAACTGACCATATGGCTTTAATTTTATCCTTGGAATTAGCTATTCTATTTAATACCACATACTCTTTGCCTTGCTAATAACATTTTTAAGCACCTTACAATACTGTTTGTAATGGGCTACTGTAGCCTGATTGTGACTACTTATAACATTTTGATATAATTCCCGCTTTGTTCTACATGACATCCTTATCCCACTAGTCAGCCACCCAGGCTGTCCATTACTGCTAGCACCCCGTTTAGAATGTTCTAATGGAAAGCAGCTCTCAAAGAGCATGAGAAATGTGTTACGGAAAACATTGTATTTATAATCTATATTATCGGCCCTATAAACATCTTGCCACTCTTGTTCCTTGACAAGTTTAAAAAAACTATCTATTGCTGTTGGATTAACTTTCCTTCATAGTTTGTAATTAAATATGATATTGGTTTGAGTACAAAAGCCTTTTAGTGTTAAAATTTGTGCATCATGGTCTGAAAGGCCATTCACCCTCTGTTAGTAACAGAATGCCCATCTAGTAATGAAGAATGAATAAAAATATTGTCTATGACTGTGCTACTGTTCCCCTGCACCCTAGTTGGAAAAAACACAGTTTGCATCAGATCATATGAATTTAGGAGATCTACCAACAACCTTTTTCTTGCACAATCATTTACAAAATTAATTTTGAAGTCACCACATATAACTACTTTCTGGTACTTCCTACAAAGTGAATCAAGAACCCTCTCTACCTTAAGCAAAAATGCTCTGAAGTCTGAGTTAGGGGACCTATAAACAACACAATCAGAAGTTTAGTTTCACTAAATTCAGCTAATGGTGCACAACTTTCAAATATCTGTTCAGTGCAGTGTCGTGATACGTGTGTTGACTCAAATGAAATACTGTTTTTTACGTACAGAGCCACTCCCCCACCCCGGAAGGAACTCCTTGAGAAACAGCCAGCTAATCTGTAACCTGGTAAAGGAAGCCTCTGAATTATCAAATTATTTAAGTGGTGCTCTGATACACCAATAATTTCAGGGTTAACATCTATTAGCAGTTCACTAACTTTATCTCTAATACCTCTTATATTTTGATGAAATACGCTAATTCCTTCTCTACTTGGAAACATTACATCCCCTAAAGATGAGCCCTTAGTTAGAGGGACTTCCTTTAAGCAGGTATACCTGAAGATTCAGGTCAGGACTCTGTGCAGGCGAGTTCATTACAGGGATGTTACAGTCGCGTAACCACTCCTGTGGAGCGTGCGTTATGCACAGGTGCTCGATTGTGTGGAAAGATTCAATCGCCGTCCCCGGCCACGAAAAACAACAAGGGGTGCAAGCCCCCTCCATGAAAAACACGACCACACCGTAACACCACCGCCTCCGAATTGGCAATACACATGCTCGCAGATGACATTCAACGAGCATTCGTCATACCTACACACTGCCATAGGAACGCCACATTGTATATTGCGATTCGTCACTCCACACACCGTTTTTCCTCTGTTCAATCATCCAATATTTACGCCCCTTACATCAAGCGAGGCCTCGTTTGGAATTTACCGGCATGATGTGTGGTTTATGAGTAGCCGCTCGACCATGAAATCCGAGTTTTCTCGCCTCCCAGACAACTGTCACCATACTTGCAGTGGATCCTGATGCAGTTTGGAACTCCTGTGTGATGGTCTGGATAGATGTCTGCCTATTACACATTACCACCCTCTTCAGCTTCCGCGGACTCTGTCAGTCAACAGACGAGGTCGGTCTGTACGGTTTTGTGCTGTACGTGTCCCTTCACGTTTCAACTTCACTATCTCTTCGGAAACAGTAGACCTAGGGATGTTTAGGAGTGTGGAAGTCTCGCGTACAGACGTATGACACAAGTGACACCCAATCACTTGACCACCGCGCGGGGTTGCCACGCGGTCTTAGGCGCCTTGTCACCGTCCGTGCGGCTCCCCCTGTCGGAGGTTCGAGTCCTCCCTTGGGCATGGTGTGTGTGTTGTCCTGGAGTAAATTAGTTTAAGTTAGATTAAGTAGTGTGTAGGCTTAGGGACCGATGACCTCAGCAGCTTGGTCCGATAAGACCTTACCACAAATTTCCAAATTTTTCCAATCACCTGACCACGTTCGAAGTCCGTGAGTTCCGCGGAGCGCCCCATTCTGCTCTCTCACGATGTCTAATATGTCAGTATGGAGTACCGGGCAGTAGGTGGCAGCACAATGCCCCTAATTTGAAAAAAAAAAGTATGTTTCTGGGGGTGCCCGGATACTTTTGATCACATAGAGCACGTTGTCTAAGTCATTTTGCAGCTGGTTTCATCTAACGAATTTACAAAGCGGTAAATCACAGCAAACAACCAGATGGCCCGTAACATCTGCTTGGGGAACGTCAGATGTTGGTTCTGTTTTAATTGCTGGCTTTCCTTCAGTTATTTCAAACTGTGGCCTTTCTGACAGGAAATTACGAATCCAGTCGCACAACTGAGACTACAGTACGTAGGCAAGCAAGACTATTAGAAATCGCCTATGAGGAACAGTACCTTGTAAGCGCTCCACGTCAGGGTTACATTGATAGTTTTCTTGGAAATAGGTTTTCCACATCGGTATACTTTAGAATATATGAGTTTGGCGACATACCACCTGACTTTCGGAAAAGCATCATCCACATAATCCCGAAGACGGCAAGAGCTGACAAGTGCGAGAATTACCGCACAATGAGCTTAACAGCTCATGCATCGAAGCTGCTTACAAGAATAATATACAGAAGAATGGAAAAGAAAATTGAGAATGCGCTAGGTGACGATCAGTTTGGCTTTAGGAAAAGTAAAGGCACGAGAGAGGCAATTCTGACGTTACGGCTAATAATGGAAGCAAGGCTAAAGAAAAATCAAGACACGTTCATAGGATTTGTCGAAATGGAAAAAGCGTTCGACAATATAAAATGGTGCAAGCTGTTCGAGATTCTGAAAAAAGTAGGGGTAAGCTATAGGGAGAGACGAGTCATATACAATATGTACAACAACCAAGAGGGAATAATAAGAGTGGACGATCAAGAACGAAGTGCTCGTATTAAGAAGAGTATAAGACAAGGCTGTAGCCTTTAGCCCCTACTCTTCAATCTGTACATCGAGGAAGCAATGATGGAAATAAAAGAAAGGTTCAGGAGTGGAATTAAAATGCAAGGTGAAACGATATCAATGATACGATTCGCTGATGACATTGCTATCCTGAGTGACAGTGAAGAAGAATTGCATGATATTCTGGACGGAATGAGCAGTCTAATGAGTGCACAGTATGGTTTGAGAGTAAATCGGAGAAAGACGAAGGTAACGAGAAGTAGTAGAAATGAGAATAGCGAGAACTTAACATCATGGTTGATGGTCACGAAGTCAATGAAGTTAAGGAATTCTGATATCTAGGCAGTAAAATAACCAATGACGGACGGAGCAAGGAAGACATCAAAAGCAGACTCGTTATGGCAAAAAAGGCATTTCTGGCCAAGAGAAGTCTACTAATATCAAATACCGGCCTTAATTTGAGGAAGAAATTTCTGAGGATGTACGTCTGGAGTACACCATTGTATGGTAGTGAAACATGGACTGTGGGAAAACCGGAACAGAAGAGAATCGAAGCATTTGTGATGTGGTGCTATAGACGAATGGTGAAAATTAAGTGGACTGATAAGGTAAGGAATGAGGAGGTTGTGTGCAGAATCGGAGAGGAAAGGAATCTGTGGAAAACACTGATAAGGAGAAGGGACAGGATGATAGGACATCTGCTAAGGCATGAGGGAATGACTTCCATGGTACTAAGGGAGCTGTAGAGGGTAAAAACTGTAGAGGGAAACAGAGATTGGAATACGTTAAGCAAATAATTGAGGACGTAGGTTGCAAGTGCTACTCTGAGATGAAGATGTTAGCACAGGAAAGGAATTCGTTGCGGGCTGCATCAAACCAGTCAGTAGACTGATGACAAAAAAAAAAAAAAAAAAAAAAAAAAAAAAAAAAAAAAAAAAACTTTAGCTATTGTCGGGCTGGCTGGTAAGGTTAAAATGGCTCTGAGCACTATGGAACTTAACATCTATGGTCATCAGTCCCCTAGAACTTAGAACTACCGAAACCTAACTAACCTAAGAACAGCACACAACACCCAGTCATCACGAGGCAGAGAAGGCTGGTAAAGAAGTAACGCTTATGGGGAACCTCTGAGTAAACGGGGGTCGCTCACAGTCACGAACGGTGTCGAGACCACACATGTGTGCGGTCACTGCAGGCGATAGCCGCCATGTTGTCCCCACGGCCGTAGCGGACCGTGTAGCTTCGTGTTGGCTCGATGCTGGAGGACGTGGGTCTCTACTGGTGACACGGATGCTTATATCTCCACAAGGAAGCTTACAGCACGTGGAAAAGTGTATTTTTCCAGCTTTCTTGGTTTTGGAGAACTTATGCCGGCACAATGTCACTTGACCGCTTTCTTCTGTTTCTTCGTCGTCATTTCGCTAGATGTCTTCTGTGGAAGGCAGAATAATGTTACCATTAATACTTTCCCTTGATGCATAACGCCTCCCCTGTAGCGTCTGCTATGGGCGTTTGATGAGCGTCCGAGGAACGCTCTCGCGATTGCTACGTCTACATCTACACCTACGTGATTACTCTGCTATCCACAATAAAGTGCCTGGCAGAGGGTTCAATGAACCACCTTCATGCTGTCTCTCTACCGTTCCACTCTCGTACGGCGCGCGAGAAAAACGAGCACTTAAATTTTTCTGTGAGAGCCCTGATTTCTCTTATTTTATCGTGATGATCATTTCTCCCCTTGTAGGTGGATGTTAACAATGTTTTCGCAATCGGAGAAGAAAACTAGTGATTGAAATTTCATGAGAAGATCCCGTCGCAACGAAAAACGCTTTTGTTTTAATTACTGCCACTCCAATTCACGTATCATGTCTGTGGCATCATTTCCCCTATTTTGCGATAATACAAAACGAGCTGCCCTTCTTTGTACTTTTTCGATGTCATCCGTCACTTCCATCTGGTGCGGATCCCACACCGCACAACCATACCTAAGAATAGGGCGGACAAGTGTGGTATAAGCAGTCTCTTTAGTAGATTTGCTGCACCTTCTAAGGGTTCTGCCAATGAATCGTAGTCCTTGGTTTGCTCTACCCACAACATTATCTATGTGATCGTCCCAATTTAGGGTATTTGTAATTGTAATCCCTAAGTATTTATTTGAATTTACAGCCTTCTGATTTGTGTGACCTATCGCGTAATCGAAATTTAGCTGATTTCTTTTAGTACTGATGTGAATAACTTCACACTTTTATTTATTCAGACTCATTTGCGACTTTTCGCACCATACAGATATCTTATCTAAATCATTATGCAATTCGTTTTGGTCATCTGATGACTTTACAAGGCGGTAAATGACAACGTCTTCTGCAAAAAATCTGAGACGGCCACTGAGATGTCGTTAATACAGATCAGGAAAATAGAGGGCCCATAACACTTCCTTGGGGAACGCCGGATATTATTTCTGTTTTACTCGATGACTTTCCGTCTATTACTAGGATCTGTGATCTTTCTGACAGGAAATCACGAATCCAGTCGCACAATTGAGGCGATATTTCATAGCCACGCAGTTTGGTTAGAAGACGCTTGTGAGGAATGGTGTCGAAAGCGTTCTGGAAATCTAAAAATATGGAATCAATCTGACATCCCTTGTCGATAGCACTCATTGCTTCACGAGTATAAAGAGCTAGTTGTGTTTTACAAGAACGATGTTTTCCGAATCCGTGCTGACTGCGTGTCAATAAATTCTTTTTTTCGAGGTACAGTATACATTCCAAAATCCTACTGCATATCGATGTCAGTGATATGGGCCTGTAATTCAACGGATTACTCCCAGTTCCCTTTTTGGATATTCCTGTGAGTTGAGCAATTTTCCAGTCCTTAGGTACGGATCTTTCTGTGAGCGAGCGGTTGTATGTAATTGCTAAATATGGATCTATTGCATCTGCATACTCTGAGAGGAACCTGACTGGTATACAATCCAGACCGGAGGCCTTGTCTTTATTGATTTAAGCTGCTTTGCGACACCGAGGATATCTACTTTTATGTTTCTCATCTTGGAAGTTGCTCTTGATTGGAATTCGGGAATATTTACTTCGTCTTCTTTGGTGAAGGAGTTTCAGAAAATCGTGTTTAATAACTCTGCTTTATTGGCGCTGTCATCAGTGACTTCACCGTTGTTATCGCGCAGTGAAGGTATTGATTGCGTCTTGCCACTGCTGTGCTTTATGCATGACTAGAATCTCTTTGGGTTTTCTACCAGATTTCGAGACACAGATTCGTTGTGGATATTACTGAAAGCATCTCGCATTGAAGTACGCGCTAGATTTGGAACTTCTGCAAAACTTTCCCAGTCTTGGGGATTTTGCGTTCTTTCAAATTTGGCATACTTTTTTCGCTGCTTCTGCAACAGCAATCTGACCCGTTTTATGTACCATGGGGGATCAGTACCATTACTTATTAATTTATGTGGTATATATCTCTGAACTGCTGTCGGTAGTGTCTCTCTGAAATCATTCCATAACTTTTCTACGCTTACATGATCAGATCGGAAGGGGTGCAGACTGTCTTCAAATAGACGTCAAGAGCGTTTTTATCAGCTTTTTTAAACAGATATACTTTTCATTTCTTTTTGATGGTTGTAGGAGTTATGGTATTCAGACTAGCAGCTACTGCCTTGTGGTCGCTAATCCGTGTATTCGTCACGATACTCCCTATTTGTCGAGGGTTCTTTGTTGCTAAGAGGACAAGTATGCTTTCTCAACCATTTACGCTTCGAGTGGCTCATGAACTAATTGTTCAAAACTCTTTTCTGAGAAAGCATTCAGTACAATTTCGGATGACGTTTTATGCCTGCCACCGGCTTTAAATGTATAATTTTTCCAGCATATCGAGGGTAGATTAAAGTCACCACCGACTATAATTGTATGAGTGGGGTACCTATTTGAAAGGAGACTCAAGTTTTCTTTGAACTGTTCAGCAACTATATCTTCTGTGTCGGGGGTAAAACGACCCAATTAATAGTTTAGTCCGATTGTCAAGTATAACATCTACCCATACTATTTCTCAGGAACTAACTACTTCAATTTCACTAGAAGGCAAACTACTTCTGACAGCAATAAATAATCCACCACCAATTGTATTTAATCTATCCTTTCTGAACACTGTTAGATCGTTAGAAAAAAAATTTCGGCTCAGCTTATTTCCGGTTGTAGGCAGCTTTCAGTGCTTTCTGTTAGGGCTTAGAGCTCTGGTTCCTTCCCAATACAGCTACAACAATTCACAACTACAATACCGATCGCTTCTACAACTAACTTACTGCGTTTTACCTGCCCCCTTTTAGACGGACGCCCTTTCTGTGGTTCCCTGAGGCCCTCTGACCTAAGAAAATCGCCGAGTCCCTTCCACCCCCCCCCTTTACTGGTGTATCCGCTTCCTGTATGTAATGGACTCCAACCCAATTAAGTTGAACTCGGAAACCCACCACCCAATGGCGCAAGTCAAGGAATCTGCAGCCTACACGGTCACAGAACCGCCTGAGCCTGATTCAGACCCTCCACTCGGCTCTACACCAAAGGACCACAGTCGGTTCTATCGACGATGCTGCAGATGGTGAGCTCCGAGTTAATCTTGCAAGCGAGACTGACAGTCGTTACCATTTCCGTTAGCCGCCCAAAACTAGAGAGAATCTTCTCCGATCCAAAAAGACATGCGTCATTGGTACCAACATGAGCCACCACCTGCAGGTGGCTGCACCCTGTACTCTTCGTGCCATCTGGAGACAGCCTTCCCACATCCAGAATGACTCTCTCTGGTATGCACACCGAGTGCACACTGGCTTTCTTCTCCTCCTTGGCAGCCACGTTCCTAAGGGGCCCCATTACGAGTCTAACGTTGGAGCTTCCAACTACCAGCAAACCCCCCTCTCTGTCGCCGGCCGCGGTGGTCTCGCAGTCCGGAACCGTGCGACTGCTACGGTCGCAGGTTCGAATCCTGCCTCGGGCATGGATGTGTGTGATATCCTTAGATTAGTTAGGTTTAAGTAGTTCTGAGTTCTAGGGGACTAATGACCACAGCAGTTGAGTCCCATGGTGCTCAGAGCCATTTGAACCCCAGAGTTGCGGACCGAGAAGCTTCCTCTGGAACGGGGTGGACGACTGTATCTGTCTCAGAGGCATCGCCAGCCACAGATAATGCCCAAAACCTGTTCAGTAAACGGACCGGGGACGCTCTACGGCCGGCCCCTCGGATACTTTTTCGCTGCCTGCCAGACTTTGGAATGATCTACCAGTCGACTACTGGTGAGGGGCAACCTCAGTGCAGGCAGTACCTGGGGCGGCCACAGCACTGGACCGAACGGGGGAGACATGGGCCGTGCTCGACGTTCCTCGAATCCCCGCGTCTCACCCCCACAGTGATGCCCCTTGGCAGCAGCATCAAGCTGTGTGATGGAAGCCAACACAGCCTGGAGCTGTGAGCGAAGGTTCGCCATCTCAGCTCGCATCTGTACACAGCAGTCACAGTTCCTATCCATTAGTGCAGTCGCTCCTGTTTGAAGCTCGTAAAAATATACAACAAACGAACGGTGTGCTCGCCTTCTTATCAGCAGGAACATGAGGTGCTCTGTCACTGATGGTCTATACTACACTGAGCTATACTAACCAAAACAAACAAAAACCTGTACGATCGGAGGGTCGGTATAAGGGTCGATAGCAACGGTGGTACAGTACGCTACACCGATATTAAAATAACAGCTTGTGCCTAGTAAGCACTCGAGCACGCAAGAAATTACAAAATCTAGTAACTACAAAGGTACCTGTAAAAGGAACCAGTGACGTAATGCGCCAATCTTTATCGGATCGTCTCTGTCTCCTCTGTTAATCGAACCTCGTAAAGTAGTGACAAGCAATAGCAATCATCCAAACGAATTTTTTATAAGTCACGTCGTTGTGTATGAGTTACAGTTCTTTAACATTCTCCCAATGCGTAACACTATTGAGGCTTTCGTGGTGACATCTTGGCGCGTTGCCCGCTGGCACTCGTCCTGTATCTTCGTTCGACGGCCGTTTAGTGGTTTTTCTGACGTTTCGCCAGCACGAGCGAGACTCACCCTCCACTCTGCCGACAGCCACTGAGAGTGGATCTATGGCAGTGCTAAGCACTCGTGTTGGCGGAACGCCAGAAAAGCCGTTACACGTACGCCGGTCGAAGATCGGGTGAAACATTATTCTGCCAAATAATATCAGCTCGGAATCTGCTTTATCTACAAGTAGTTTTATGTTGTTTATGTTTATGCATGTAGTTTTCCCGCTTTATATCGCTGCGGATGATTACTTCTATATACTTTACGTTCATTACAGACATATAGACCAATTGCGACAGCGTTTGCTCTTCTCTACATACGAGGTGTGGCCAAGAAGTAACGAGGTTTTATTTTTTTTTTCAAACAACAACGCTGTCCATTTCAAGTTAGTTTTCTTTGACAGCAATCTACCAATGGAATCGATGTTCTTAGTCTTGTTGTTGTTGTTGTTGTTGTTGTGGTCTTCAGTCCTGAGACTGGTTTGATGCACCTCTCCATGCTACTCTATCCTGTGCAAGCTTCTTCATCTCCCAGTACCTACTGTAGCCTACATCCTTCTGAATCTGGTTAGTGTACTCATCTATTAGTCTCCCTCTGTGATTTTTACCCTCCACGCTGCCCTCCAATACTAAATTCGTGATTCCTCGATGTCTCAGAACATGTCCTACCAACCGATCCCTTCTTCTAGTCAAGTTGTGCCACAAGCTCCTCTTCTCCCCATTTCTGCTTAATACCTCCTCATTAGTTATGTGATCTACCCATCTAATCTTCAGCATTCTTCTGTAGTACCATAATTCGAAAGCTTCTATTCTCTTCCTGTCTAAACTATTTATCGTCCACGTTTCACTTCCATACATGGCTACGCTCCATACAAATACTTTCAGAAATGACTTCCTGACACTTAAATCCATACTCGATGTTAACAAATTTTTCTTCTTCAGAAACGCTTTCCTTGCCGTTGCCAATCTACATTTTATATCCTCTCTACTTCGACCATTATTTTGTTCCCCAAATAGCAAAACTCCTTTACAATTATAAGTGTCTCATTTCCTAATCTAATTCCCTCAGCATCACCCGACTTAATTCGACTACATTCCATTATCCTCGTTTTGCCTTTGTTGATGTCCATCTTGTACCCTCCTTTTAAGACACTATCCATTCCGTTCAACTGCTCTTCCAAGTCCTTTGCTATCTCTGACAGAATTACAATGTCATAGGTGAACCTCAAAGTTATGATTTTTTCTCCATGGATTTTAATACCTACTCCGAATTGTTCTTTTGTTTCCTTTATTAATTGCTCAATATACAGAGTGAATAACATTGGGGATAGGCTACAACCCTGTCTCCCTTCCCAACCACTGCTTCCCTTTCGTGCCCCTCAACTCTTATAACTGGCATCTGGTTTCTGTACATATTATAAATAGCCTTTCGTTCCCTGTATTTTACCCCTGCCACCTTCAGAATTTGAAAGAGAGTGTTCCAATCAACATTGTCAAAGGCTTTCTCTAAGTCTACAAATGCTAGAGACTTAGGTTTGCCTTGTCTTAATGTTTCTTCTAAGATAAGTCGTAGGGTCAATATTGCCTCACGTGTTCCAACATTTCTACGGAATCCAAAATGATCTTCCCCGAGGTCGGCTTCTGCCAGTTTTTCCATTCGTCTGTAAAGAATTCGCGTTAGTATTTTGCAGCTGTGACTTATTAAACTGATAGTTCGGTAATTTTCACATCTGTCAACACCTGATTTCTTTGAGATTGGAATTATTATATTCTTCTTGAAGTCTGAGGGTACTTCGCCTCTCTCATACCTCTTGCTCACCAGATGGTAGAGTTTTGTTAGACTGTCAGTAGTTCTAATGGAATGTTGTCTACTCCGGGGGACTTGTTTCGACCCAGGTCTTTCAGTGCTCTGTCAAACTCTTCACGCAGTATCATATCTCCCATTTCATCTTCATCTACATCCTCTTCCATTTCCATAATATTGTCCTAAAGTACTTCACCCTTGCATAGACCCTCTGTATACTCCTTCCACCTTTCTGCTTTCCCTTCTTTGCTTAGAACTGGGTTTCCATCAAGCCTCTTGATATTCATGCAAGTGGTTCTCCTTTCTCCAAAGTTTTGGTAGCGACGCTGAAAGGCTTCAACTGTTAGGGCCTTTAACACCTCAGTCATGAATCTTCTCCAGTGTCCCAAAACGACGTCCTTTTAAGGCAGTTTTCAATTTCGGTGGGCTGTGGAACAGCAGGTATGTCTTAGAATTCCGTGATGAAACTGACTGTGCGTTGTCATGATGAAGCATCCACTTGTCTGCACTGTCCAGTCTGACTCGATTCGCCCATTTCCTTTCGAGGACATGTTCATAAACCACAAGGTCAACGGTTTGTCCTGGAGGGACTGTCTCACAGGAAAAGGCACAAGTTCGACTTTTGCGTCGGCGTTTGAAGCTGAAGGTCTCCCTGAGCGAGGTTCATCTTCAGAATGTCCTCGGCTTTTTTTTTTTTTTTTTTAAAAAAACAACTTGTGCTCTTGGCGAGGAATGTTCCCAAGAAGCCTGTTTCAACCTTTCGAAGGTCACACTTGCGGACCCCCAAAGTTTAACACAAAACGTGATGGCGTAATGTAGCTCTAAATTCCGCTGTTCCATTTTCGTAACAAACAACGCTAATACAACTTCACTGGTGGCACTCTCAAAAATCACGTTATGGCTACACGGAGCTGAAACTCGGACTGAGCATTTGGAAGAGATGATGACATCGGTATACATAGGTAGATCTACACAACGTTGCCAGATCGCTCACTGTGTTGACAGTCTCATTACTTTTCTCGCTCATCTCGTATTCTCCCTTCAGTTCGAAGTTCGGTTAAGTTTTCTCAACGACGAATAATTTGTCGCAAACCTTGGTTGTAGAATTCAGTATTTTGGTAGTTCAAGGAACTATGTACTTCGAAAATCACCTCGTCCTCTTTTCGAAAAGTCGTGCCACTCAGTGGTTTCTTCATCAGAGGTGAGAGGAAGAAGTTATTGGGTATTACGTAAAACGAGTAGAGACCAGAGGCAAAATTTGACGTCACAAAGAAGCAGCACTGCTTCTTGTACAGATTGAGCTCGAGTCTTGTCGAGCAGAAACACCCCCGTGCACGGCTTCCTGTCATGCTTCTCCTTGACAGACTCCTGTAATCTCGTCAGGAGATTTCAGTACTGTGACCCTCCAACGGTTTGCCCTTTAAGCGCATAATCTGTTAAAAACTATCGCCACCTAGTGCGGTAATGGTTTGGAACACCACGAGATCCTGCAGAACATCCAGCAAAGGAGTCTAAATGTCGATTGTGTAAGAAGAAGGGAAGATTACGTGAAAAGAAAAAAAAGTTGGATACCTTTTGCGAGGGCAGACACCCCTTAGCAACAAGAGAATGGGCCTGTCCCAAGCCCTGAAGCTAGGGATCCGAAAAATACATTTTTGAGAAGTTAGCATAATTGTAAAATTGTTTCAAGAAGTGTTTCACAACAGACTCCGCTGGAGGAACCAGCGTAGGATGAAATATTTTCAAAGTAGGAAATATTAATAAGATGGCTTATCCGACATCACAGTTATCCGAAAAGTTATAAATAAAAGTGACAGTCACATGTGTCGGGAGGAATGTGTGAGGTGTTGGCTGAGGCAGAACTTTCGTGACATCGCAGCTCTATCTCAGTTTACGTACACAAAGTCTGGGTACGTACAGTCGCACAGACAGTACTTTTACTACGGAAAGTAAAAAATTATCAGCAATCTTGACATAACTCTTCTTACAGAGTTCGTACGGTCCTCTGTTTATTTTATTGGATCAAAAGTGGTTCAAATGGCTTTGAGCACTATAGGACTTAACTCCTGAGGTCATCAGTCCCATAGAACTTAGAACTACTTAAACCTAACTAAGCTAAGGACATCACACACATCCATGCCCGAGGCAGGATTCGACCCTGCGACCGTAGCGGTCGCGCGGTTCCAGACTGTAGAGCCTAGAACCGCTCGGCCACCCCGGTAGGCCTTTATTTTATTGTTATGCTGTTGTGACCCTGCGATGAAAGTCTGATCCTAAGTCCTCCATTTGTCTTCCTTTTGTTGCTGAGAGACCGTGGCCGCGCCATTAGAAGTTTGCACCAAAGAGGAACAACGGACGGTGATCCTGTTTTTGTGGTCGGAAGGTATTTGGGGACCGCAGTTCATCAAAGACTTTCTTCACAATACGGAAATAGTTCTTGTCGTAATGGAGTGTCGACGAATGGGTTGCAAGCTCGAGAAATGGTGGCAGATGTGTTACGCATGAGGAAGGAGCCGGACGACCATCCGAGGCCACAAATGATGTGCAGGAGACACGGTTCTCGTAGACAGACGAGTGCCTACTGATGAAGAGGCACATCGTTTACAGATTAGTCACGGTTCTGCCTACGAAATCATCCACAACAGACTTGGGCTTCGTGTGCTACAGGGGCCCCGAAACAACTCACAGTGTTGTATAAATAAATGCGCTTGGACTTATCCCAGCAGCCTTTGGATCGCTATGGTAACGAATGTGACTGCTTATTAGACAGAATTATCACTGGCGACGAAACGTTGCTGCACCATCACGAATCGGAGAGTAAGCGGCGGAGTGTGGAAGGGAAACAGCCACGGTCGCCTAGCAGGGCAAAGTTCAAAATCGAACCATCCGCAGGAAAACTGGTGCTTACCGTTTTTTTTGGGATGCACAGAGCCCAGTACTGGAACATTGCCAAGAGAGTGGCACAACAAACAGTGCGTGTTACAGTGAGATGCTTGCTGACGCGCTGAGGCCTGCAGTTCGATCCGACACCGAGGACAACCGTCGAAAGGTGTAGCACGACAATGCCCGTCCACATACCGCTACCCACACTGCTGAAGCGCCCCGGGAACTCAAATGTGAAGCGATGGCTCATCCTACTTGCAGTCTTGCTCTTGCTCCTTCCGACTTCCACTTGCATGGTCCACGCAAAGTGCCATTAAGGGCGTATGCAGGACAAAACTGCGAAAAAATTCGAAATTTTTTATTGCGTAATTTATTAGACCGATTCTTTAAGAATAACATCGTAGTTTCATAATCCAATTCTGGCTAAAAATATGTTTTAAAAACGCTTGTTGTGCGTCTGTGCCTGCCCTTTCTGTGATACACATCTTCTCTACGCTAGAAATTTTTTGTGCGTTAATTTTTCGTTCAAACAATCTAAACGAAATGCAGATGAGTCTAGAAGCATGCCAGAAAGACTATCTTTACTTGATCTTTTCTTTACAACGTGGTTCTTTTTAGTAGTAAGTACTACAAACTTATTTCAGTTTTTAGTTTTGCATGTATCAACCTGTTTTGCTCGAAATGGGTCGTAGAAGTGGAAGCATATTAAGATAAGCGAGGAAATGTCGACTTTTACGTGTAAAACTTTCCACAGATGATAAACCTGAGCATTCCCTTTGTGGCATATCTTCAGGCGGAAGCCAGTGGAAAGTCACATACCCACAAACGTGGTTTGCCACTTGCTGTTTTAGATATTATAAAACCAACTTTCAGGTGCCTAGCCAATGCTGAAATGCTGAAAAAAATGTGTACATGGGAAAACACAGAATACAAATGAGAGCCACAGTCACCGTATATGAATGCGTTGTCCAGAAACGGTATTTGTGTCCTCAGTTGTTGTCAAGACAGTTGCATGCGATGACTGTCTGCTGATCATTAGTGGAAATGTAGGTAGGATTAAGTGCCTGCAGAGACTAGGCTTCCATCCAGGTGCATTCGCACTGAAGATACTCAGCGGCATCGATGAAACGCTACTGCACAAAGCTCAGGCAGCAGAAGAAAAAATGAAAAAGTTGTCTCGGCAAACGAGGCAGGGGAAGGGATTACTCCATAAAGGCGAGGAAGAGAACAAAGATTATGGATTAGTCACTGGCGGTATAGCAGTATTGTCAAAAACTGAAATAAACACTTTAAATGCGAACTGCCGTAAACTGCCTTTTTTGAGCTACGCTGTACTTTTCTCAGGAACTATAAAAGCTAACATCCTGAAATTTGGCATGTTGTTAAGAATTAGTTACTGAATAGTCCTGTGTAGTACTTTTCCGTTACCTTTTATCTGAGAAAAGATCTCCTTTAAAATTCGAGAAAAATAGAGCAGCCTGTGGTAACAAAAAACTGAAAAACTGACTTCAAAGCAACTACGATCTTTTTTAGTCTCTTATGCAGATGTAAACTGTGACATTCCAGTTTTATTGCTTGATTATTTTACTAGAAAAGGAACATTATAGAAAAAATGGTAATTAAAAATTCATTTCCTTATAAAACATATGTCGATGCGCATTTTCAAGCAAAAACTGTTCAGAGTATTAAGCATTATGTTGTACATAGAGTTTTACTATTTTAGCTGTAATATATTTGGCGATATATATATTTAAGTACAAGAATTCATTTTGCCCTACGTCTGTCCTTAAGGGCTGTCGATTCACTGAGATTCAAGACAAGGACATAGTGCGTGTGTAGCTTGCTGCTCAGCCGAAAACATTCTTTTTTTGGGGGCATCAGGAAGCTTGTGCAACAGTGGGCCACGTGCGTTGAAACCAAAGGGGACTGTGTTGAAAAACGACGTTATCGTGCGTGTCCTGTTTATATTGCAATAAAAGGTATTGCTACACTGCGGATAATTTTTTGCTTAACCTCGTAACTCGTGTTTTGAAGTTGTTTTGGTGACGGCAGTACCGTCAGCCACAGACATTCGTAGTGTAAATGAAGAAAGCTAATGTCGCGACGTAAAGCCTTCTGTCACCTTACTCTCGGAAAGTTGGGCAGTGTTCATTGTCTAGTTGTGCACTTTGGCGGTGATGTAACTACATCGTCACTGATTACCTTTTGATCGCGACTGTGGGGCGGTAGATTATTTTGCGCCTTGCAGAATATTGTGTAATTTATTGGCAGGCGGATTCAGAACCGTCCTGAAGACTCGTTTCCAAGTCCCGCGTGGCAGCAGCAGTGTTATTGTTTTTTTTTTTTTTTTTTTTTTTTTTTATAAACGACTCGCTATTTCGGTAAAGGAGGAAGTGTGTTTTCAATTGGAACTAGCGTCGATCGTGTAGGCACCGTGAATTCTGATGATGGTTACTTGTAGGTCTGCGTATAAACTATACTATAACTGACATACACCAAACAAGTTGGAGGACATAGGGCCACAACAATACGTTAAAATTTTATCAGATTAGCTTCTTACTCGTATTTTCTTGGTGACGTACCAACCTCTCCAGAACTGTGTTGTGTTACTCGTACTGCAAAGTTTAGTCCGACCTCACAGCTGAACGCAGAGTACGAATGACTGCGTAACAGGTAAGGACATTGCACTATGGCGGAACAACCCTTCTGTTCCTGCGTGGTAATTAACGAGGCTTCCTTGTGTTGATCTGTAACAAGTGCGATCTAACGACGATTGGGATTTCTTACAGTGTCTTACTTAAAAGGAAACAATGTGATTTCAGTTGTATTGAGTCATACAAGATAGATATCAGTTTACATTATTCCTTACAATGTGTTACCAAGAGCTAATAGTTACTACACTCAATGGAATTATAAATCTGTACGAAAACCCTGATTATTCGTCGAAGATTACTCCGTTTCGGCTCGAAATTATTTACTGAACAAGTTATTGACGTGGTGCAAACGTTATGTCAAAGCATCTGATTTGTTAGCGATCAGAAACTGCAGAGTTCTAGCACACTTCATTTGTACGCGTGAAATCATGAGTTCAGGACAGACGCTAATATTATAATGAAATCCGGCATAAAAAAGCCTAATCAGGTAATATCTGTGGAAGCTTCCAAAATTAATTTAACTAAACCGACAACTTTGCAAATAAAGACTGACGTCGTACATTTGACACACGTAGTATTAATACAATTGAATTCTCATCCTAAGTAATTACTGTAATCTAATAATTAAGAAACGAGAATGATATGATATAGCCATCATAACAAATAACAGAAAAGAAGCCAAAGAAACCCTAGAGACATGAAATCGCAGGCAGAACAGGACTACAAATTTCGTATAAAAAAAACCAGTACATGGACAAAAAATCCACAGACAGAAACTCATTCGTAACAAAGCACGGAAAGATAGCACAAGTAGAAAGTTTCAAATAATTGGGAGAGATTACACAGAAAACAGAGCTAAATTCGACAGCCAATGAAGAAAGAGTTGCAAAGCTACAAAAAGCTTACAGACTTACATGGAACCATTACAATGCAAGAAGTATTTCCGTTAATGCCAAATTAAGACATTACAAAACAGTAGTCTTACTAGAAGCCTTGTATGCCTCAGAAACGACAGTAATCAGGGGAAGAACGAAAATCAAGGAAATGGTTAAGCAAGACAGGAAAGTTCTGAGAAAGATCAATGGTCCAGTTCAGAGAAAGGGGATCTGCATAAAAAGACCGACAAAAGAACTGTACAAACTGACAGAGACAATTACAGATAACATCAGAAAAAGAAGGGCTAAATCCTATGGGCACATTTATAGGATGAACGAAAATAGGCTGATCAAGAAGAATTTTAACATAGTGATGAGTAATACGATGAAAACTAACTGGGCAAAGGAAACCATGGAAGACCTCAAGAAATTAAATGTCTCCAGAGAAGAAATAGCAAACAGAGAAAAATAGAGAGAAAAAATACGGGAAACAGAAATTCGAAGAAACACCAAGAGACAAATGTTGGTATTGGGACAGGACCAGCCACAAATTTACTTTCAGTTCCTCTATTCAAAGGATACCGTTACCGGTTTCGAATCGTTATGATTCATCTTCAGACGGATTACACGCTTTTCTTATAACATTTGGTGCGTTTTTTACAGATTAATTGTCCTAAAATATAAATAATACATAATTATAAGCACGTACATTTACGTGTGCAACAATAAAAATGCAGTGGGAATGTATCCACATCTGTTGGACGAATGTTATGAAAACAAACACTCCAAACCAACATTTCCCGTAAGTCACATCCAAAGAAAGAAAATCTGTAACTCAACCATCTGTGTGTGGCGTGCTTATAATTATGTATTATTTATAATTTAGGACAATTGATCTGTAAAAATCTCACCACATGTTAAACGGAAAGCGTGTAAACCGTCTGAAGATGAATCATAACGATTCGAAACAGGTAACGGTACCCTTTGAATAAAGGAACTAAAAGTAAATTTGTGGCTGGTTGCTGTCCTAACACCAACATTAGTCTTCAAATAACAGCCACGGTCTCAAACGACGTCATCTTATGACAAAATTGCAACACGAAGAGAGAAGAAACCAGGAAAGAAGTGGACAGAAGAGAGGAAGAAGAAACACAGTGAATGTATAAGATTTTTTGGGAAGAGAAAAGAAAGAGACAAAAAAAGTGCCATGAAAATTGATTGTGTTCTAACGCTCTCCTAAATGGGGAATTAACGATAATAGTAATAATAATAATAATAATAGCAATAATAATAAATCTCAGTGTACCTCCTTCACATCAACTATGTGAATAAAAAATAAACCTTTTTACGGAAATGATTAAAAGATACATACGGAGTAGAGTCGTCTACGTTCTTGCTCTTCACGTTAAAAAGAGGTGAAAACGAATTATGTATTACAGTTAATTACAAAATTAGCTGTTGACTTCTGCCTGCTGTACTACATTATTGCCTGATATATCTAGCAATATAAGTAATTGCTTACGATACAATTGTATGTTACGAAGTGAATATTCATCAGTTATATATGTTATAAATTTAAAACTGCAAAAATATACCCTGTCGCTCAGTCAGCAGTAGAATTTTCTCACTAAAAATTGTCTTTATTTTGTTTCTTTCCGTCCCGCATTGAAATCAGAATCTTTGCTATGTGTTTATTTCTCTTTTAAGGACTGTTCAGTATTATTATCTCTTTATTTATCTCCTATCTTTAAGTCAGAATATTTTGTACTTTCCTAACACAAGAACCGTTTTTAGTGCTATTTAAGGCTTGCTGATTAACTACAACTTCAGTGACGTTCCGTGATATCGCACAGGTAAATGTTACTGTTAAGAATGTTTCTGACTAATCATTCACTAATATTTACTTTAGTTTTACTTTTTGTAATTTTTATTCAAATGATTTTTCCTCCTTCCTCAAGGAGACAATATCTTTCACTTCCTTTCTTTCCTATTATAGGATAAATTGAGAGACAGACTTTTATTTCAGTTTAACGCATGGTACATTTATTTTATTTTCACATAAAAAAACAGGCCACGATAGTGAACGAGTAACCATAAAACTCTAAACCCCAGGACCAATAACCACGCGGTTTGCCCTTTAAAAATAAAACCAACCAAAAACCAATCTAAACCCCAACCAATCGGTCCGATACTTAAAAAAGAATGTAAACAAAAATCCCTCGTGCCATCTCCACTTTTTACCGTAGCTGTTAAGCAACTGGAGCAAAATTAAGCCACTTCAGGTGTCGGCTGATCGCGATCTACCATCTGCCTCTACTTTTAAAAGTCACTCGCCCTCACACACACACATATACAAACACGTAAGTAACGGGTGACGGAAAAGCTTTGATGTGTATAAGTAAACTGTTCCTACTAATTATCAATCGACTTTTAAGGTAAGATCCTGGCAATGAGTGAGCGAAATTAACACTGTACGATCAATAAATTATCACGTTCCAAAAGTCGCTATTGCCTGCAAAATACCAACCGTCGCTAGTTGAGTTCCTGTTACTCAAAGCGGAAACCATTAACATTTTTACAACAGTAACCCACTGTACTATACTCTCAGTAAGTGCATAATTCTATAAATCTCCACGTCGAACACTCGATCCTATCAGAGTGTATCAAATCCCTACACGAAATAATTATTGCAACACTCAACCAAAAATGAGTTTGGAAAACATGGGACACTAATACGAAAACTATTCAAATCAGCATGTGATTCCCATTTACAATCAGGATTCATTAACCAGAAGCTGGCCTCCGTACAGTTCACACCATAGAACTCTCACTTCCAAAAAAAAAAAAGAAAATACGCTCCTGGAAATTGAAAAAAGAACACCGTGAATTCATTGTCCCAGGAAGGGGAAACTTTATTGACACATTGCTGGGGTCAGATACATCACATGATCACACTGACAGAACCACAGGCACATAGACACAGGTAACAGAGCATGCACAATGTCGGCACTAGTACAGTGTATATCCACCTTTCGCAGCAATGGAGGCTGCTATTCTGCCATGGAGACGATCGTAGAGATGCTGGATGTAGTCCTTGCCATGCCATTTCCACCTGGCGCCTCAGTTGGACCAGCGTTCGTGCTGGACGTGCAGACCGCGTGAGACGACGCTTCATCCACTCCCAAACATGCTCAATGGGAGACAGATCCGGAGATCTTGCTGGCCAGGGTAGTTGACTTAACACCTTCTACAGCACGTTGGGTGGCACGGGATACATGCGGACGTGCATTGTCCTGTTGGAACAGCAAGTTCCCTTGCCGGTCTAGGAATGGTAGAACGATGGGTTCGATGACGGTTTGGATGTACCGTGCACTATTCAGTGTCCCCTCGACGATCACCAGAGGTGTACGGCCAGTGTAGGAGATCGCACCCCACACCATGATGCCGGGTGTTGGCCCTGTGTGCCTCGGTCGTATGCAGTGGCGCTCACCTGCACGGCGCCAAACACGCATACGACCATCATTGGCACCAAGGCAGAAGCGACTCTCGTCGCTGAAGACGACACGTCTCCATTCGTCCCTCCATTCACGCCTGTCGCGACACCACTGGAGGCGGGCTGCACGATGTTGGGGCTTGAGCGAAAGACGGCCTAACGGTGTGCGGGACCGTAGCCCAGCTTCATGGAGACGGTTGCGAATGGTCCCCGCCGATACCCCAGGAGCAACAGTGTCCCTAATTTGCTGGGAAGTGGCGGTGTGGTCCCCTACGGCACTGCGTAGGATCCTACGGTCTTGGCGTGCATCCGTGCGTCGCTGCGGTCCGGTCCCAGGTCGACGGGCACGTGCACCTTCCGCCGACCACTGGCGACAACATCGATGTACTGTGGAGACCTCACGCCCCACGTGTTGAGCAATTCGGCGGTACGTCCACCCAGCCTCCCGCATGCCCACTATACGCCCTCGCTCAAAGTCCGTCAACTGCACGTACGGTTCACGTCCACGCTGTCGCGGCATGCTACCAGTTTTAAAGACTGCGATGGAGCTCCGTATGCCACGGCAAACTGGCTGACACTGACGGCGGCGGTGCACAAATGCTGCGCAGCTAGCGCCATTCGACGGCCAACACCGCGGTTCCTAGTGTGTCCGCTGTGCCGTGTGTGTGATCATTGCTTGTACAGCCCTCTCGCAGTGTCCGGAGCAAGTATAGTGGGTCTGACACGCCGGTGTGAATGTGTTCTTTTTTCCATTTCCAGGAGTGTATTTTACCACTCCTACTATCAAATAGCCAGATCTTAAATATCGATACGTTAACCATTTATTAAGAATTCATAAACGATAACTTGCAGTATCTGTCCTTCGAGTATTTGAAGCCTATCTGTACTTCTATACATATTGCAAAAAAAAAAAAAAAAGAAATAAATACATATTCACCCCACACTGCAAGTGCTACTATTCCGCTGCTGTTAACACCAAAGAGGAAGAGAATACACAGAGCGGCTGTGACAAGTTGTTCAGCGCTCCCTAATGTGCCACACCGTACTGCTAGCCGCCGTATTTTGGGAAGTCATTCTGGACTTGTTCGGAAAGGCATGGAGTTCATGTACCGTTTTGTAAGCTACACAAATTGTTAAATTTCTTTTCGGAATCGTGCACAGAATATAAATGCAGACAAACATCTCCAAAAAAGGCTGAAGATTGCTGCGCTCATTTTTACATGTTTTCTGCTACTGTACAGTGTTTGGTGTACATTGATTTATTTGTTAACTAGTGCAAAAAGCTTGTGTCATCCAAGGTCTCCGGGGCATATACCTTAGGCAATATTATATTCCAGAATTTTGAGACGAAGGAGGGTCTGACAAAATCTTGCACCAAACTTTGTAACATTTCCGAAACGTCAGCAGCGAAAGTTTCTGTTGCGACTGAAAACTTAGTTGTTGGATGGATATTTGGTGAATTATGTCTTTTTCGTGTTGGTGTTGTAGAGTAAGTAATTCGGTTTTTGACAGTAGCTATAGGCATTACTCCAATAATTGTTTTTGTTGATCTAGAAACTTTAAATAAAGTATGCTTTCACATCAGAAATTTAGATTACAGAAAGAAATGCCTGATATTTCCTGTGAGCAGATAGTCACTTTTTTAAATTATAACTTTATGTTATAGTAGGAGTCATTTGTATGCAAAGTAAAAAGTGCAAATTACTCTGTGTGATAATTTTGGTATGCTTTTATACATGTGTAGTTATTTTACAAAGTTTGGATCTATATAACAAATGAGGAACTAATCCAGGAGAAAGCTAGTTTAGGTAGGCAGTATTTTACGTTTTAATTCCATAAACGTATGATCAGCCAACCTCTTAGTTGTATACTCAACTGTCTGTGTGGGTTAGGTAATAACGTACTTTATCTGTCAGTCGCAGTGTGAGTATATGATTCTCGAAATACATAGTTTATTTCACGTATTTCAAATGCAAATACAAATGTAACTATATGCTACACACAATTTATTTAAAAGCAAACATTTTCTCTCAACCCTGTTCTCCAGGAATTGTGGTTTACACGTATCTCCAACTGGTTTAGGAATTTATCTGTGCCGGATGTTTCTTACGTATAGCGAAGGCAGTATTAAACCAAACGACGACTGGTCCTAAATTGAATTTTCCAGCCCATGCCATCTTGTTCTGAATATCATGCAATAGATAGTCAGGAGCTGAACTGTTTCTATGTGTGCACTAACCCTAACTGCTGAAACACAGTGTACATCTACTTCTACATCTACATTTATACTCCGCAAGCCACCCAAATGTGTGTGGCGGAGGGCACTTTACGTGCCACTGTCATTACCTCCCTTTCCTGTTCCAGTCGCGTATGGTTCGCGGAAAGCCAGCCTCCTTGCGCGCTCGAATCTCTCTAATTTTACATTCGTGATCTCCTCTGGAGGTATAAGCAGGAAGAAGCAATATATTCGATACCTCCTCCAGAAACACACCCTCTCGAAACCTGGACAGCAAGCTACATCGCGATGCACAGCGCCTCTCTGGCAGAGTCTGCCACTTGAGTTTGCTAAACATCTCCGTAACGCTATCACGCTTACCAAATAACCCTGTGACGAAACGCGTCTCTCTTCTTTGGATATTCTCTATCTCCTCCGTCAACCCGACCTAGTACGGATCCCACACTGATGAGCAATACTCAAGTATAGGTCGAACGAGTGTTTTGTAAGCCCCCTCCTTTGTTGATGGACTACATTTTCTAAGGACTCTCCCAATGAATCTCAACCTGGCACCCGCCTTACCAACAATTAATTTTATATGATCATTCTACTTCAAATCGTTCCGCACGCATACTCCCAAAAGTTTTACAGAAGTAACTGCTACCTGTGTTTGTTCCGCTATCATATAATCATACAATAAAGGATCCTTCTTTCTATGTATTCGCAATACATTGCATTTGTCTATGTTAAGGGTCAGTTGCCACTCCCTGCACCAAGTGCCTACCTGCTGCAGATCTTCCTGCATTCGCTGCAAGCGTTCGTCAGTAATAATTAAAGGAAATTTGCTTCTGGCTGTAACTCCTAAATATTAACAGTTGGATCTTATTTCATAGCTATTTGACACATTATCTGCCTCTGTCCTGTATCACACTCGTTTCTTTTGACTTCCGAATACATGGCGGAAGGTTTTCCAATTTACTTGAGTTTGGTAGCGGCTTTTTTGCCTCTCTATGGAATTATGTCCCTTTAACGGCGCTTGCTAGACGTTTGCAGAGAGGTATACGTAGGAAGCGACGTGCTACAGCAAAAAAAAAAAAAAAGGGTCAAATGGCTCTGAGCACTATGGGACTTAACATCTGAGGTCATCAGTCCCCTACAACTTAGAACTACTTAAACCTAACTAACCTAAGGACATCACACACATCCATGCGTGAGGCAGGATTCGAACCTGCGGTCATAGCGGTCGCGCGGTTCCAGACTGAAGTGCCTAGAACCGCTCGGCCACTCCGCCGGCGTGCTGCAGCAGCCGTGCTGTTAGATGAGAGAGAGGTGACTGTCACTTTTTTAAAAAAATCGGCGGAAAGAGAGGAGTCTATGGTGTGTCTTGAAGAATTCTTCTCCTATTGTAACAGTTTTCTTAATAATATTGGATTTTGGGTTAATATAAATAACGTCAAATGAAATACATTGCCTATCTATTTATTTGACAAACAGTTCATCTCACCGCATCCAAATACGAGTTTCTTTCGTTAGGCGACACGGTCAACAATTAGCAACTTCTACGGCGCCTAATTCGAGATGACCATCGCAGCAGAGAGAAGAGGTAAAGTTTCGCACTGAGAAGAAAATCCAACTAAGAACATGTACTATTAAATTTCCTAAAAAATTTATTCTTGATATGTTTGAAGATGACTTTTCGGCAGACAGCCGTAAAAGCATTTCATTGACTTCCATTATTACTTCGCAGCTAAAGGTCATAAAATATTTTCAATTCAAAATTATTATTCAGCTAGGAGTAAAAATAGAATATAATACACTGGCAATCGAACAAAGACCAGATCTAGCAATTAGACATGTGGAAACTGAAGAAAACTTTCTCCACAGACAAGTAACTGAACTTTACAGAACGTGAGGAGAAATATGTGAAACAATGGTAGGATCAAAAATATTCCATTCATCATAGCACGCGAAAGCAATTTCGCCGCCATATTCTGGTCATTACCATGGTTAAAACCTTTTTTTGCAAGCAACACTATTTATGGTAGAGTTGATTTTTCGTTGCAGTAGTAAAAATTTTCATTCACGTAACAGTGGCAATAATGAGAAACCAGTAAAGTGTGTACCTTTAATTGTCAGTAAAAATGGAATCAATTGTCAGTGAGAAAATTAATACTAACGGCAGTGATCAGGAAAATACTGAATCAGAATCTAACGTATTAGATAATGAAAATGACAATACATTGCGAGAGGATGGAAATGTTACAGTTGAAAACAATATACAACTGAATTCAACTGCAGTGAATGGATAGAACGTTAGACCAAATGACAGGCGATGAGGTTCATTCACAATCTTTAATACGAAATGTCTTTTTCAAAATAATTTGGATGGAAACTGTGCAACAGTGCAGCTTTCCAAGCTCGATATTGAGTGAACGGAACGGACACACACATATTTAGGCTATACGCACATTAGAGAATCATCATTCGCAGGTATCAACCACTGAACAATACTTAAAGAAATGAATACAATGTAATACTGAGTCGCGTACGAACTTGAGTACAAAAATCACAAACATATCCACTGGTCTGGGTAATTTAGATCAAAGACTAACTACCTTAGTTCAAAAAGTCACGAAACTTTCGAACGACTTGGAAAATTTGCGTACTAACGCGAATACACAGTTGATAAATGCAACCAATAAATTAGATACAAAATTTACTAATATGTTCAATCAGCTAGATAAAAAAATTTCTAGTTTGAGTAAAGATGAAATCATTGTGCACGTCAGGTTGAGGAAGTTGCAACGGCGCACTGTGTTTACAAAGCGCAAGTGAAAGCTTAGCTCAAGTCGTAACAACCCTTCAGACACACGCATCTGAAACGTAGCCTGCTTGGGAAATTAAGGATGATGTACAGAAACTCAGGAAAGCCGTAGGATTTCTGACTTTAGGGCACACTTGTTTGAAAATCGAGTACGATGTAAAAAGATTAAATGACAGAGCTGAGGCCGGTGCTTTTGACTTCGACTCTACCGTAACTGAAAAGTACGCCAAAGATTATGACAAAAAGGAAGAAGAACAGGTTGCAAACAGTTAAACGCATATGCTATTGTCACGATAAGCAGCATTGCCGCCACCGAAAAGGCGTAGGACGGCGTTGCAGTCTGATTACGTAATGCCTGACCTATCGTCAGTCATAGTAGACGAGGGTCTAATAAAAAGAAACTCAGACAAATTCCAAACTTCACACAAGAATCCAAGAAAACACACCCTATTGTCATTTTGAGAGCTTTTAGAAATATTTTACCTCGGCACTGGTCCGAAATGCGAAAGATTCAGTTCGTTGTTGGTTTCATACGAGGTGATGTGCGGTTGTGGGCAGTCGAAGAGGCAGATCATTATCGAATATATGAAGAATCTGAACACACCTTTCTAGAGAAATACCTGTTGCAGGGATTCAGGAGAAACTAGGAATGTAATTTTTTGACCTACAGTTCAAAAATGGTTCAGATGGCTCTGAGTACTAACTTCTGAGGTCATCACTCCCCTAGGACTTAGAACTACTTAAACCTAACTAACCTAATGACATCACACACATCCATGCCCGAGGCAGGATTCGAATCTGCGTCCGTAGGGGTCGCGCGGTTCCAGACTGTAGCGCCTAGAGCCGCTCCGCCACACCGGCCGGCAGTCGATTCAACATCTGAGGTCATCAGTCCCCTAGAAGGTCAAAAATTATTACAAAAGCGAAGAAGAACAGGTTGCAAACAGTTAAACGCATATTCTATTGTCACCATAAGCAGCACTACCGACTCCGAAATGGGGTAGGACGGCGTCGCAGTCCGATGACATAATGCCTGACCTGTCGTCAGTCATAGCATTCCAAAGGGCATCACACACACATCCATGGCCGAGGCAGGGTTCGAACCTGCTACCGTAGCAGTCACGCGGTTCCGGACTAAAGCGCCTAGAACCGCTCGGCCACAGCGGCCAGCTTGACCTACAGTCATTTAACGTAAAACAAGATCAACTGCGCCGGTATTTCGAAAGATACTTGAACAAGACGAGATACTGGAGCAATCCGATATCGCATGTCGGTGTTTTGAGAATACTAAAGAGTCGTTTGCCGTATAACATTCGTCAGCAACTGATAACCGTGCCAACTTATTACCTAGAATACTTTACCACGGTCGTTGATTCGATTGACCTCATTTACGAGAGTAGTGAAAAGTCAAATGAGTATAACAGAAACCAATCGGGTCCACCGAAAAATGTAGGGTTTAACAATCGTTGTAACGTCAATTACAACGACGACGACGACAATTACAGCAGAAATCAGTACGGCAGTGCGAAATCCGGTCGGCATCCATAGGCGCCGCCGCGAGGGTATAACGGCAACGGAAATCGTCAAAGCAACAGTTTCCGAGAGAGAAATGAGATAAAACTTACAATTCAGGGTACCGTGGCTTGCCATCAATAAATAACCGTTATGGTTGGAATAATCGGCGCGGACCCGGCGATAATAGACAAAAAGGGTATAGGAAGGGGAGTGAACACCCGGCATAAATGGCCGGCCACTGTGACCGTGCGGTTCTAGGCGCTACAGTCTGGAACAGCCCAACCTCTACGGTCGCAGGTTCGAATCCCGCCTCGGGCATGGATGTGTGTGATGTCCTTAGTTTAGTTAGGTTTAAGTAGTTCTAAGTTCTGGGGGACTGATGACCTCAGATTTTAAGTCCCATAGTGCTCAGAGCCATTTGAACCAACCCACGCATAAACAACAGCTATGAAAACAATTGCTACGGGGCAGCATAGACTAAAATCCAATACCGCCACCATAATGCGCACAACAGAACATGACAAAATACCCATGACTCTGTAAACACTGCAGAAGTGACGGGAAAGGCAGCACCGCTTCGACGATGACTTCCCGCAGCCGATCGAAAACGGGAGTTGGGGCATGGCTCAAATAAACAATTATTTCTCAAGGTATGACAATGAAATTGATACGCGAGATGACCTATAGGCAGGTAAGCCAAATTATATAAAAGAAATAAACTCTGTGAAATACAGGCCATGGTTAATGCCACAATAGAAACAACTGATGTACATGTGATACTAGACACAGGAGCGGCTACGAATTATGTTTCGTACAGCTTGTTCAGTGAAATAAAAGATAAACTAAACCTACCTACTCTACCTGTGCTGAATTGCTATTTTTTAACAGTTATAGGGAATAGTGGAAAGGCATCAAGTTACAAATCTATATTCCAATAACATTCGCTGGAACCACAATTACTTGTGCATTCCATGTGGTAGAAAAACTAATAGTTAACAATCTCCTAAGAATGGTCGTTTCACGCAATACCAAGTGAAAATTGAGCTTGGCAATGGGAAATGTTGTCTTTACTCAGGCGATCATGTAATTTCTGTTGATTTAACGAGAACAAAGTCTCTGTGAATAACGAGTTAGGCGATAAATTCAGTACCCATTTGATGTAACCAGAAGTCTTCCACATGAATGAGTAATGTAATGAACAGATCACAGAGGAAACAAAAGTTTTACACACTATTCAAAGTGAAATAGAAGAATCAGGTACTTTATCAGCCGTACAGAACTGTTGTGCAATATTTGCATGCTTTTGAAAAGAAGTCAGGAGTAATTTAAGAATATGTCTATCATATGAAAGTACACACCACACTACACTTGCTGTCGTACATCATATACAATTCCTTGGACAAAGAAAGAAGCAGTAAGGGGATCGAACATACGATTAACTGGAATGTTACTGAATCATCCCACTAGTCACATTGCAGCCCCATCCTAGCGGTACGGAGTGTGCGACTTGTTTTGGATGCAAGGATAATTAAGAAAATCATAGTACCCGTAAGAACCAAACAAGAAAACATAGAGGTACAGTTACACTACTGGCCATTGAAATTTCTACGCTACGAAGATGACGTGAGGAAGAAGATGCTGTGATATGCAAATGATTAGCCTTTCAGAGCATTCACACAAGGTTGGCGCCGGTGGCGACACCTACAACGTGCTGACACGAGGAAAGTTTCCAACCGATTTCTCATACACACACAGCAATTGGCCGGCGTTGCCTGGTGCAACGTTGTTGTGATGCCTCGTGTAAGGAGGAGAAATGCGTACCATCACGTTTCCGACTTTGATGAAGGTCGGATTGTAGCCTATCGCGATTGCGGTTTATCATATCGCGACATTGCTGCTCGCGTTGGTCGAGATCCAGTGACTATTACAATATGGAATCGGTGGGTTCAGGAGGGTAATGCGGAACGCTGTGCTGGATCCCAACGGCCCCGTGTCACTAGCAGTCGAGATGACAGGCATCTTATCCGCATGGTTGTAACGGATCCTACATCCACGTCTCGATCCCTGAGTCAATAGATGGGCCGTTTGCAAGACAACAACCATCTGCACGAACAGTTCGACGACGTTTGCAGCAGCATGGACTCTCAGCTCGGAGATCATGGCTGCGGTTACCCTTGACGCTGCATCACAGACTGGAGCGCCTGCGATGGTGTGCTCAACGACGAACCTGAGTGCACGAATGACAAAACCTCATTTTTTCGGATGAGTCCAGGTTCTGTTTACAGCATCCTGATGGTCGCATCCGTGTTTGACGACATCGCGGTGAACGCACATTGGAAGCGTGTATTCGTCATCGCCATACTGGCGTATAACCCGGCGTCATGGTGTGGGGTGCCATTGGTTATACGTCTCGGCCACCTCTTGTTCGCATTGACGGCATTTTGAACAGCGGACGTTACATTTCAGATGTGTTACGACCCGTGGCTCTACCCTTCATTCGACCCCTGCAAAACCTACATTTCAGCAGGATAATGAACGACCGCAAGTTGCAGGTTCTGTACGGGCCTTTCTGGATACAGAAAATGTTCGACTTCTGCCCTGTCCAGCACTTTTTCCAGATCTCTCACCAATTGAAAAAGTCTGGTCAATGGTGGCCGAGCAACTGTCTCGTCTCAATACGCCAGTCACTACTCTTGATGAACTGTGGTATCGTGTTGAAGCTGCATGGGCAGCTGTACGTGTACACGCCATCCAAGCTCTGTTTCACTCAATGCCCAGGCGTATTAAAGCCGTGGTGGTTGTTCTGGGTACTGATTTCTCAGGATCTATGCACCCAAATTGCGTAATAATGTAATCTTATGTCAGTTCTAGTATAATATATTTGTCCAATGAATGTCCGTTTATCATCTGCATTTCTTCTTGGTGTAGCAATTTTAATGGCCAGTACTGTATTAAAATTCCGTGGAGTAAAATTCCTTACAACAACAGATCTAAAAGAATCGTAATGAAAAATCTTGTTGCACCCAGATAGGCGACAGAGTGCAGCATTTGTCTGTGATGGTAAATGTTCTCAATCACACGTTTTACTATTTGGACTTACTGGGTGAAGGAATATTTATTGTAGCTTTGGATAAGTTGTTAGGCTCTGTATTATTGAGTCAATTTACAGCCTACGTCGATTAATTACTTACTGCTGCAGGTGAATGGGATGAGTATTTGTTCATATTAAGAAACGTTTTTGACAAATTTACCACTTTTGAAGTCACAGTTAAGTTAAAGAAATCAGAATTTGCCAGGAAAGAGATTAAGTTATTCGGTCAGATTCAAACAAACTACACGCCAGCAGACACTTTACTATCGCACAATCTAAAAAAGACACTAAAAGCATTCATGTGCTTAGCCTCATTCTTTCGTAAGCAAGTGCCTACATCAGCTAGTAAATAGTGACGCACTGCTCAATCTTTTGACGAAAAACCGCGCATGGCTATGGACGGAAAATTGTCACGAGAACTTTGACGCTTTAAAACCGGCTTTGGTAAACTCTGATATATCAGCACAACCTGACATGACACAAGAATTTTGCCTCAGTACTGCTGCGTCCTTCCAGGGTCTGGCGGCAATATTGATTCAGAGTAGTCATGATAGTGAAAATCAAAATGTAAATATAATCAGTCCTGCTAGCGCTCATTCAGCAACCGAGCTTGAAGTGCAGTAGTGTGGGCGTCTTCTTATGGGGAAATCACAACGAAGTATATTGTGACCATCGAGCACTTTCATACTTACTGTCATGGGAACTACTGCACCAAACATTAGTCAGAAATGTCTTTTTCTTCAAGAGATCGATTTTGAGGTAATTTATATCAAAAGTGAACACAATGTTTTAGCAGTGCCCTTCTAGACTTCCACTTAAATGAATATACAGAGTTAACAGAACAAACATCCGACTTTAGGATTTTACTCATCTACGATGGTACATATCGGCTCTGTTTTTTGAAAATATGAGTCAGTTTCAAGAGTATGTTACTCGATAGGACAAGTTAAGGTAACAACTAACAAACACTGATGATGCAGACTTGAGAACGGGTTACAAGTTACACAATGGAATTTTGTTTTGCAGGCAAACACCTCAATAAACTGCTGTGTTTCTTCACCCGTAGCATATGTAGACAGTTTTATCAGGTATATACGTAACTCAAGGGGTGACTACGGTGTAGTCAAGTGCGCTCAGAAAATGATGTCACACAGCTGTTTCCCTAACATTAGACGTGGAGTACAACAGCAGGCGACCAAGATATGTGTAACGTGTCAAAAGTACCAAACAATTAAACAGATCGCAATTCAATGAATTACAGCCTATTATACCAGTAAAATCCCTTTCCCTCGTATAAGTCGATGCCGCAGGGCCATTCCTTACGTCAAAAGGAAGAGTGAAATGTTTAATAGCCTTGTATGATGTGTTTTATAAATATCTGCAGATGTATTCCGTTAAAACTCTATCGGCTGGATCTACAATCAAGCGAACCATGATAGAATATCTTGTGAGAGAGGTTAAACCAAAAGTTATTCTGACTAACAATGCAACTATCTTCACAAGTGCCAAGTGGAAAGAATTTGTCAAGTCACATAAACAGATTGATGCATCCGAATTTCATCCCGATTCAGCCCAATAGCACGAGTAATTTGTGAATTTAACTCCTATATCAGAACGTATATACCATATAGACACATGTGGCTCCCTTTCAGATTGGTTTGGTTTGGTTTGGTTGGTTTGGGGAAGGAGACCAGACAGCGTGGTCATCGGTCTCATCGGATTAGGGAAGGATGGGGAAGGAAGTCGGCCGTGCCCTTTCAGAGGAACCATCCCGGCATTTGTCTAGAGTGAGTTTAGGGAAATCACGTAAAACCTAAATCAGGATGGCCGGACGCCGGATTGAACCGACGTCCTTCCGAATGCGAGTCCAGTGTCTAACCACTGCGCCACCTCGCTCGGTCCCTTTCAGTAAATAGGAAATAACTTGCCCCACTCATCAACAGGATTTACGCCAATCGAATTAATGTACGAGATGTGCAAAATAAATAGCTGGGTTAAAACCTTACCTAAATATTCTGAGAAAGAGATACAGTTAGGAAAAAAAAGTTTAGAGAAGCCTTTATAACGTTGAAAGCAAAGTCACGAGCTAGGAAAAAACAGTATGATAAAGGAATAGGTAGCACAACAACGTTTGACGCTGGACAGCAGGTGCTAATACGCACACATCCCCAGTCTAGTAGACACTAAAAGTTTAACAAAAAATGGCAGCTGTTGTACACAGGACGGTACATAGAGAATACCACACCCGGGATGCTATTTGTCAAACAACCCAAAAACAGGGAAAATACGTGAATTATATCCACATACACATATCAAAGGATTTATACGCTAATAAAACCTCTTCTGCACCTGTTACCCAATGGAAAATACAAGAGTCTGTTGCATGTAAACTATTACTGCACACTTTGTATTTTCCTACCAGACTTTGCCAGTAAAAAATGTCCATGTCTTGTCCATGTCCATTTTGCCACGTTATTATGTGACGAACTTCAAATCCAACTTCACACATAGGACCATAAATAGATGCAGAACTATGTACAAGAATGAAGATGTATCAGAGTGAGAAGCTATACGCAAAAGAAATTATTTACGTGGAAAGAGCTATGGTCATGCACGAAGAAGTAACTATTTACCGAAAGGTTCCATTTACGACTACACAACTAAAAGTCACAAAACATTTCGAGTTCAAAAACTCTAATTCATTGTCCAGCCAGTAGTAACTATAGAATACAATACAACCCATGTAGCAATGTCTAAACTCCATAGAAATACCTTTTGAAAAGACTTCCTGTCACTTATATCTATACTCAATGTTAACCAACTTCTATTCTTTATAAACGTTTTTCTTGCCATTGCCGTTCTACATTTTGTGTCCTCTCTGCTTCCACCATCATCAGTTATTTTGCTGCCGAAATAGCAAAACTCATCTACTGCTTTATGTGTCTCATTTTCTAATGTAGTTCCTTCAGCATCACCTGATTTAATGTTCCATTATCTTCGTTTTGCTTTTGTTGATGTTCATCTTATATCCTCCTCTGAAGACGCTGTCCATTCCGTTCAACTGCTCTTCCAAATCCTTTCGGTCCCTGACACAATTACTGTGTCATAGGAAACCCCAAAGTTTTTGTTTCTTCTCCCTGGACTTTCATTTCTACTCCAAATTGTGTTTTTGTTTCCTGTACTGTTTGCTCAATATACGGAGTGAATAACATCGGGGACAGGCTACAACCTGTCTCACTCCCTTCTTAGCCATTGCTTCCCTTTCCTACCCAGATTTGCAACTGGTGGCCAAAAACGAAACACATTTTTTTCCAGCGTAAATCAGTTCTGCATTAACGCGTTACCATAGCTATCAAGTTTTTTCACCTAAACGACAATTACAGCCTACACTGAGACGTCCGTGAGTAACTGTACTTTAATTGTAACCACCTGGTCTCTCTTTCTCTCCTCTCTCTAGCCGGCCGGTGGTGGTCGAGCGATTCTAGGCGCTTCAGTCTGGAAACGCGCGACCGCTACGGTCGCAGGTTCGAATCCTGACTCGGTCATGGATGTGTGTGATGTCCTTAGGTCAGTTTGGTTTAAGTAGTTCTAAGTTCTAGGGGGCTGATGACCTGAGATGTTAAGTCTCATAGTGCTCAGAGCCATTTGAACCAATTCTCTCTCTCTCTCTCTCTCTCTCTCTCTCTCTCTCTCTCTCTCTCTCTCTCTATATATATATATATATATATATATATATATATATATATATAATGGGGGTGTTACGCGTCTTACACGACACCCCCATTATTCCGGGATTCCGGGGGTGCACAATAATAACAACATTTATATTGACCGAGATAATGAGGTCAGTACATGTTTTTTAAATGGGACGCTATACTTTTTTTACCATCATTCGAACGCTCTGGAAGAGAAGCGTATAGTGACGTAACGCATATTGCTATTGTGTTTCAAACTCCGCTTAAAAGACGCTGAGAAATATTGAACGATTGAAGGTGGAGGCGGTCGGAAGCGGCTGCAGACTGTAAACACGCCTCGGGCGACCCGCAGGCCGAGTTGCCGTGCTCTGTGCAGCACGCACGGCCTACGTTACGAAGGTAAATTCTCATCCGCCCTCTTTTAAGCAAAGTTTTTAAATCACAATAGCAACATGTATTACATCACTATCCAGAGCGTTCGAGTGATGGTAAAAAAAGTATAGCATCCCATTTAAAAATATGCACTTGCCTCATTATCTTGGACAATATAATCTCTGTGATTATTGTGCATGTACCAACGTATGTGCCCCATAGTCCTCTACGATTCGCCGAAAGCCACATGCCGATACGTGCAATCGCCCCCGGAATGAAGGGGGTGTTACGTCTTACTCGACTCACCCTGTATATACTTCCGTTCATGAATAATTGATCTGCGAAGTGCCTGTTATGGCAAGTCTCATTTTGAGCACCGAGTATAAAAGCTAATAAATTCACGGTAGGTTATTTAACATGTACGTCTCCAGAGGATGGGAGGCGGATGTTTCAGCTCGCAAGCTTCTGGAATCGTATCTGGGAACGGTCTGCAAAGGGTGATGATTGCAAGAGTGTGAGAACCGGCGAGAATTCTGACGAACGCCTCCGTTTTCGCACGCCCCCTTGCATCGACCGCTGGGGGAGTTTCATTCTCTGGAAGGGTGGACCCGAAATTCCCAGGGACGCCGGGCAGCTACGTACAGTGGATGCTGGCGGCAGGTATGCGGCGGAAGGAAGTGGCAGACATCTGCTCGCCCCAGGCCGTGGGAAACCTGCCAGGTACGGCAGCACACGTCAGAGGCGCGCGTGAGTTTACGATTTATAGCGCCACCTCCTCCGTCCCCTGTTTGTCTTTGTTCCTTCCTGTCCCACAGACGGCCGTGCAATGGAAGACTGGAGTACGTTCCTGTTGACTCACTATGTTGCAAAAACCTAACTGAAATACATTAGCAAGTCCCACTACAGACACAGATTTACACGCCACTTTTCTCAGTTTCCTTACTTGCTCATTGTTTCTGTTTATTCGCGCTCGATAGAGTACTGAGCAAAAGAAGACCGGAACACGTTAGTACTATTCTCATTACTCTACGAAGCGCAACTGAATTACACTAGCAAGTCACACTTCACTATCATATTTGCACTAAGAGTTTCCTTTTATTTTTCATGTCGCATCGACGTTATTATTAGCTCATTACGTTACAAAGCACAGCTGAATTACTTTAGCATGTGACACTTGCAAGACGATTTTATTAGTATCTTCCCTTGCATTTTTATTTTCTTAAACTTAATTTTCAATAAAAGCTACAGAAGCCTTGAATATATTTTTAATACGCCGTGCTACGGACCAAACACACCCTCTACGGTTAACAACCGTAGTTGTAAATCGGAGCTTGCTCCAACTAAGGTTGACAACCTTCGAAACTCAAAAATGAAATGTCCTTTAGGAAAAAAATTCCACCGTCCTGCTCAAAAAGGCAGGAAAAGGCTACATCGGATTCGGTGGGTAGTCAACTAGAAGATAGCAACGAATCGGAGCGTTTGTAACCATCAAAATGCACACTAAAACACAAAAAGAAGATTAAACATGAGCAAATAATTTATATAGCAACACACAACATAAACTCACTACTTCAGACCGGAAAACTCAAGGAGCTCACAGATGAACTAAATAAACAAAAACTTTTAATAACAGGGATCCAAGAAATGAGAAACACCACAGAGGCCCCATTCGAATCACAAGGACACAGAATTTATAATGGGAAACCAGGACCGAGGGCAATGAAACAAAGTCCCCAGTATGGAAGAGGGTTTTTAGTAAACATAAAAATAATAGATTCAGTAACGGATTTCTAAGCAGTACCACCAAGAATTGCGACTCTAAGCTTTAAAACAATGAACACAACCCATACAATAATAAATGCTCATGCCCCAACAAATGAAAAAAAATGTCTAACAAAAACAAAGGAAGAGGTGGATAAATTTTGGGACCTTCTAAAACAAACTGTGGACAGAGTAAATAAAAATAATGTAAAAATCTTATTGGGAGATTTCAATGCTCAGTTGGGAAAAGAAAGGAAATATAAAGATATAATTGGAAAATGGAGTCCACATAAATTTACGAACAAAAATGCTCAAAGACTTGTAGAGCTCTGCAGAGAACACATCCTTATATCTAAATCAACATACTTTAAGAGGAAGCCAAGTGAACTTAAAACATGGAAACATCCAGACTGCAGGGAGGGTGAGTGGCAGCTAGACCACATATGTATGGACAAAAATTTTCATAAGGAGATCCACAATTTTAAAGTAATGAGAGGAGTAGACACAGGCTCAGATCATTATATAGTTAAAATCAAATTCATTCCGTTAAAGAGAGGACCGGAAAAACTAATAAAATAAAAAGGAGGTTTGACCTACCTACATCAGCTAATTAAAAATAATAAATACCAAAAAATAATACTGTAAGTAGGCTGTTTAAGTTTTTATATTGGTAACGCCATGTAGCGCTCTATATGAAAATCACTGGCTGTGCCGTGTGCAGTCTGTGGCTGGTTGGCATTGTTGTAATAGTCGCCATTATAGTGTTGGGCAGCTGGATGTTAACAGCACGTAGCGTTGCGCAGTTGGAGGCGAGCCGCCAGCAGTGGTGGATGTGGGGAGAGTTGTGTGAAATATTGTGACAATAATGGCGTGTGAAAAACGTAATACTAGGCTCCAAAGTAAACTGAGAAATGACGGTGAAGACGAAAGCAGTGTGTTAGCGCCACCATGTAATGAATTAACTAATGTTCAAAGTGGTAATTTGGTAACTGTGCATAGGGAAATGGAGCGGGCTGCAAATAATGGCGTAGGCAGTGAAACAATTAGTGAACAGGGAAGGATTATCGATCGATCGGTCGGTAACAGCTCGGCTCAGGATTCCGAAATGATAGGACACTATCTTGCAAATACTGTAGATTCAGATTTTGTGTCCTCACCGTTTTCTCAAATAAATCAAGACACATTTTCTGCTTTTCAAAATACGAGTATTGTCGGTTCAAATGCACTGCCGAATAGCACTGAGGAACCTGTTTCAGACACCAGTGCACTGTTATTACAGTTAATGTAACAAATGGGACAAAGGCTACAAAATTTAGACACAATGCTTGAACAAAATCAGAAACAAATGGGACAAAATCTTCAAAAATTAGACACAATGGAACAAAATCAGAGACAAACACAGCAAAATCTTCAAAAGTTAGACACAATGGAACAAAATCTTCGGAAGTTAGACACCACACTTGAAGAAACACGTGAAGATTTAACTACTGAGTTACATAACATTGAATTGAACTGTCAAAAAATCTGTAATGACGTAAAAAAACACAAATTTGTGAGCATTTGCAACCTATCTTTTCGCGGCATGAAAATGCATTACAGAATCACGAAGCAGCCATAAAAGAACTGCAAACTATTGTTCGTGAAAATCACGACACTTTGCAAGCTAAAATGGACTCAGTTGCATCCACCGATTCGGTTACGCAACTTGCAAGAACTCAGGAAAACTTAAAGGACACAGTAGATTCAATTTTAACACAAATGGACACTCTGAAACTTGATTCAGAAAAACACACTGAGGAAATGTGTTCACTATCGGAGAAAGTAGCCGAACTTTCAGATCAGTTTACTAATTTATCTGCAGAGGTAGATGATGATCTGAATGACACAAGACCCGTAGCCTTCACTGACACAGAAGAGTATGAACAAATTAGAAAATTCAAACAAAATCAAAATCAAATCAATACGCAATACAAAATATAAATCCGGGAAGTACAAGATCAGTTGGCGCAGGTAATACAAAAATTACATATTTCAGAGTACACTCGAGCTCCAACATGGGAAGACGAACAGAAATACGGAAAAGCCACAAAATGATAACACAGGGCATTTCGGAAATCATGAAAGAAATTGGCAAGGTGCACCGAATTTTGAGATGGAACCGCCGACACGACTTAACAATGACCGATATGCTACTCGCCGACACGATGATTTTGACTATAAGCTGTTCAATACTGCACGTAAATTCAAAACATTTAAGAATTCTGGCAACGACATTCACCCACAAGCGTGGCTCCATCAATTCTCTCATTGTTTTCCTCCCAACTGGTCATTAGAGCACAGGTTAGAATTTATGTGTGGCTACTTGGAAAATAAACCAGCTGTAAGGATGCGATCGGTCATTCACGATTGTCACAGTGAAGGAGAATTTTATCATGCCTTCCTCTCTGCGTATTGGTCTCAAGTTACACAAGACCGAGTAAAACATAGCATCATAATGATGAAACGTTTCGAACAATCTGAATTTTCCAGTCTTGTGAAATATTTTGAAGACATGTTGGACAAGAATCAGTACCTGTCAAACCCATACAGCTCCTCAGAACTCATCCGCATTTGCTTAATCAAATTGCCTGAACATTTACGACATATTATTTTGGCAGGACGTTGCAAGGACGACATTGAAGCTTTTCAGGGACTGTTACAAGAACTGGAAATTGACATTGACAATCGCGGAACGCGAAAACAACAGCACAACAATTACAGGTCACATCTGTCACAATTCCGCGAGGAAAGAAATAATAAATGGACACGGCAAGGCTATTCTTACAACGTAAATCGTGACGAAAACAGACACCACCCGTATGACAACCGTTGGCAGAGGAGTAATAATTACAGGGAAAGATCACCTCTCCGCGGTAATGACTATCACAGAGACTACCATAGAAACAGACAATATGGGAACCAAAATAAATATTATCAGGGGAGACAGAATAACTTTAGACGCAACGGTCCAGCGCGCAGTTACAATTCAGGAAGAAAGTCTCCACCACGTGACCGACAAGAAATTAATTACAGAAATTACCGACATGACGACAGACGATATGATCGTAACGACAGACCAGAATTGCATCAGAACTGGCGGGATTCAAAAAGAGCAGGGCCCTCTCGGCAAGATGAATTTGTAGAAGTTAGGTCTCCTAATCCCAATAACGACGCACGCCAACAAAGAGGCAGTCAATGACTCGCACCGCAGGCAGCCACATGCGCCGGCTGGCTTAGCGAAAAATGACATAGACGCTAACCTTGAGAAAAGTTCCAGTATTCTTTACCGACGTATACCGCAGGATAATTGCGTTCAAGTTGAAACTTTGAGTACTATAAAGGGTAGAAGATTGCACCACATTACACATGTAAAACCGTTTATTGAAAGATAATCTGCTTTTTAACTTAGTCTCCGCCATAAAAATTTTCACTTCATGTTACTAGTATGCTCTGTCAGACTTAAGAAACTGTTATTATGCAACAATGTTTGAAGTTAAATATCCAGTCTAGAACCTAGGGAACATTTTGAACAGAAATTACGAATGCATTCTTATAGTGAACAGACGACACAGTGTTGTTATTTGTACATTCTTGCTTGTTAGTTGCACGATTACGTAACGACTATAAGGCTTACATACTTGGAACATATACTGTTAATGAGATTTTAATGCAACATTTTGGTTTAGTTGAAAAGGCATTCTTTATTTGAAGTACTTTCTGTGAGATTAAAGATGACTTAGCATTTGGTTTCTTTGATAGCTACACGATTATATCACGACGCTACTAATGTGTGACACAATTTACATTGTACTTTTGCGCTGTATCTGTTTTATATCTGCACAGTTTTTCTGAATTATTCTGGAAAGTAAAACATGTTTTACTAGTAAATTTTGTGGTATAGCTACAATGAGACAGCCTTTTCCGTAGCACAACAATACGTTACATTACAGAACTTTCTTGATCACGATAAGGTACGTAATAACTACGATATCTATACACATAGCATTTCACTTTTGTTTATCATGAGGTAAGTACATTTACTTCTGCAGAACTTAGCTTTCGGAGGACGATAACTACGACACTTCCACAGAGATTATCTTACAACACGAAGCACAGTTCAGAGCTACAGTACACGTATTTGAGTGACTAATTTTGTACTTAAAACATTTATTTTTAAAGATATTTGAAGTACAATGATACAAAGGTTTTCTGTGATACATTTCATTCCATTGCTGTAATCTGCAACACCTGAGGATATAATTATATTAATCCTCAGGGGGGTATACACTTACTTTGTGTACCATGTGTATGGCAAGCACAAGGAGCCCTAACTAATATGGTATTTGCTTATACAACTTTACACATCGGTAGCATATTTCTCTAACACAGAATTACACAGCTATCTGATCATTTAACTGAGAGAGACAAATATTTATTTTACTACATCAGTGACAGATGTTTACGCAATTACACAGTTGGATAACTTCACACTTTTGAAATTGTATTTTGTCTGTACTTTGTGAAATGTTCATATTTTTTCGGAACCATTGTGATACTATGAGAGCTTTGAATGATGTATTTGGTATGGGAACATGATTTTTAAAGTACGTTTGAGGCAGATGACACTTTTGACATGAGCAGAGAATTTTTTTAGGTTTTGAAATTATTGGAGGAAGCTACGGCGATTTTGAGAGTTGACTGAGGTGTTGTGATGTTATTATTACGATGACTATGTGTATTATGCTGTTGCGGTATGTTTATGATCAATAAGCTGATGCTATATGAGTTATTTGATTATGCTAAATATTTCTTATCATTAAATATTGAAGAAGTGTCGACAAATACGTATATGTGTAATAAATCAAGGAATAATGAGTAGTGGTTAGGGACTCTGGTTTGTGCAAAAGGTTGTTGGAAACCAAGAATCGTACTTTAAATGTATGTAAATGCGTGAATGTATTACAATGCCGACGAAATTTTTTTGGACACTATTATATTTAAAGGATTTTGTTTCTACAGATTTGAAACGCAAATTCTTGACCTGTAAAATAATTTTATATGAGACTGCCACTGTAGCGGAAACTGGTGTCGTAAATATTTCGGTAAGACAGTTAAGTGACCACCTGCACGTAATGCGTCATGGGCACCCAGCTGCGCGACAGCCACCTGGCAGAAGAAAGACATTAGGTGAAAAAAAAGAGGCCATTATCCTCGCTATTGACATTCCTTTGTAGAAAGCATCACAAAAACGACACGCTCATTACTTGGAAAGATACTTACATCTGCACACTTGATTATGACAAGCGTCTTTCTACGAGAGTTGAGAGAATTTCTACTAACTTATGAAATGTCACATGACTATTGAATGATATTTTTATGCTTTGCCTTTCATAGTTGCTTATTTGATTTGATATCTGGTTTCCAGCTGTGTTGCAGCATTGGTTTTATAAAATAAAATTAAATGCATTTGCTAATGTGAACACTTTCTGTCAACAGATCTATTAAATAATCATTTTATGATCCACGTTCTTCGAAAAAGGAGCACTTGGAAAGGAAAGAACAATAAGAAGGGATTAATAACAGTTACTGCAAACTTAATTTTCTTTTCAACTACTTGGTAATATATTTTGTAGAATTAGTTTTGTGGTGCACCCTTTAATGACATAGATATTAATATGTGAATAGACATTTCCTTTTTCTGCATTGTTGTCTTTAGTGTAATATTTTTTCTGCTTGAGCTTTGTCATGTTTAGGTATAAGTTATTACATTTATTGCTGCTTGCTTTGCTTACTTGCATTTTTTTGTCATTGCTGTTTGTGTTAATCGTTTTGTGCTGCTGCATTGCGTTGTCCCTTAGTCTAGCATCTGAGCTCAGTAGGTTTACGTTAGCTTAAGAGGGGGTAGACTATATAAGAAACTAACTATGATGAATTGGAAGAAAAGCATTGAGAAGCTATAAGAAAATGTGTTTGGCCAAAAAAAAGTAGTGTACAGTGGAGAAAAACTATTTTTGAAAGGGGATGTGAACAGAATATAGAAAGCATGCTTGTATAGGAATTTTTTTTGGCTGGAGCAAATGTTGAAATAAGAGGGATGATCTATGGAATGAAGTTTTGGATTGGACTGCAGTACCAAATGTTACCCTGAAAAGAAACCCTTTCCTTTCCTTTTGTGTAATCCCACTATGTGTTTGTGTACCCTTGTGTAGTTGTTTTCTTCCTGTCTCCGTGTACTGTTTCATAGAATTTTTTCTCTTCTAATACTATGCTACATTCACTATGATGAGGAATACTGTTACCCTCAAATATAATTTGTATTAATAACATGTTATTTACTTCATAAAGATGTTTACACATTATTTATTCTGTTTTGTTCTAATCGTCATGTGTGAAGTTGTTGTTTCAAAAGTTATTCTGATCTTTTCTGTATTTACTTATGTCACAATTCCTGTAAAACTGATGTATATGTTTATTTCTGTTCTTTTGTAAAGCTCCTATTACTACAAATGTTATCTGTATTGTTATGTTCTTTAATGATGTGTTTTGTACCTTTGTTATTGTATTCTTATGTTATAAAATTGTAATTGACACCATTTTATCAAATTAAGTAATTTGTAAGTTACATTTCACTGCACACGTTTCTGTTGCTCATAGTATATGGACAATATGTGAGAAGTAGGGACTGATAGTGTTTGCACGTGTGTTAATAATTCAGCAAGTGACTGGATAACAGCATTGCTGGTTCTAAGGACATTTCAAACAAATTTTTTGTGACTGGGCAAGTGGTGGTTTATGGACTTGCTATATTCTCTGCAAGACTCTTCGATGGTGACTGTGCACCTGCACAGTCTCAACAGATGTCTGCTGGCCGTCTCTACAAGGATTACAGTGGGTCAGCACCTTTGATGACCCACCAATACCATTATTTCTGCAGTAGGTCTGCACCTTTGATGACCAACCAATACCATTATTTCTACAAGGACTGCAGTGGATCTGCACCTGTGATGACCCACCACTACCATACTTTCTACCAGGACTACAGTGGGTTTACTCTGTGGCGACCTACCTACCAATATTCTTCAAAACTTCGACTGACTCTGCTGTGGGTTTGCTCTGTTGTGGCCCATTACCTGTCAGCATGTCAAGAGTCAGCACCATCTTTCCGTTGGAAGGACAACACTACTTCTTCAAGACTGCATGGAAATCCACTACTTCCGTGTGCATTTTCTTTTAATGCTCAGACATTGAGCAAAAACACTGCTATTTTACTGTGATGAACGATCAGGACTGTCTTTATGGACTGTGAGAAAATTTTAGCTTTTGACCAACATTGTATCGATAAGTGTGTGCATTTCATTTCTTTGTTATTGTAATTATGAAAAAAATTTTCAAATCTGTATTGGCCAGTGCCCAAAACAATTTGTAAAATTTTTTGTGGGGAGCATGGGGGCTATGTAAGTAGGCTGTTTTAAGTTTTTATATTTGTAACGCCATGTAGCGCTCTATATGAAAATCACTGGCTGTGCTGTGTGCAGTATGTGGCTGGTTGGCATTGTTGTAATACTCGCCATTGTAGTGTTGGGCAGCTGGATGTTAACAGCACGTAGCGTTGCACAGTTGGAGGCGAGCCACCAGCAGTGGTGGATGTGGCGAGAGAGATGGCGGAGTTTTGAAATTTGTAAGAATGGATGTCATGAACTGCTATATATATTATGACTATTAAGGTAAATACATTGTTTGTTCTCTATTAAAATCTTTCATTTGCTAACTATACATATGAGTAGTTAGTGCCTTCCGTAGTTTGATTCTTTAATTTAGCTGGCAGTAGTGGTGCTCGATGTATTGCAGTAGTTTGAGTAACCAAGATTTTTGTGAGGTAAGTGATATGTGAAACGTATAGGTTAATGTTAGTCAGGGCCATTCTTTTGTAGGGATTTTTGAAAGTCAGATTGCGTAGCGCTGAAAATATTGTGTGTCAGTTTAAGCACAGTCATGTATAATTTTTCTAAGGGGACGTTTCAACACAAACCATCAAATTAACAGATGATCTAGAACAGCTAGTGCCTAATCTTAAAAAAGAAGCAGAGAATCTAGCTCCCTTGAACCCACGAAGGAAACATGCATGGTGGACATCAGAATGTGACAAATTCCATGAAGATAGACACCAAGCATGGTTAAAGTTTCAAACACATAAAACTGAAGAAAATGCCATCATCTTAAAAAATGAAAGAAAAAAATTCACACAAAATATTAGAAGAATCAAGAGATGATTTCATAAAGATATTATAAACTCTATAGAAGGTAATTATCATAAAACCAACTCCAGGAACTACTATAAAATCTTTGGGAAACAACTACAACAATATGAGGCCCCTACACTAATACCACTAATACTGAAAGATGAAGATGGAAGACTGACACACAGTAACAAGGAAAATGCAGAAATCATGGCAAAAGCATTTAACAAACTTCTGAATTGCGAGGAACCCAAAGAACCCTTACAAATCAACATAAATACCCCAATAAAAACCAAACCTAACAAACTAGACCCTCCAACTTTCCAAGAAGTAGAAAACATTCTTAAAGAACAAAAAAATTGTAAGGCATGTGGAGAAGATCAAGATTTTGCTGAAATGTGGAAATATGCGAGTGGCACAGTCAAGACCTCCTTACACATGGCTGTAACAAAAATATGGGTAACAGAACGATTCCCCGAACTTTGGACCACAGCTATCATCCACCCACTACACAAAAAGGGAGATAAGAGCAACAGAGGAAACTACAGAGGAATCTCTGGCTCAAATGGCTCTGAGCACTATGGGACTTAACAGCTGTGGTCATCAGTCCCCTAGAACTTAGAACTACTTAAACCTAACTAACCTAAGGACATCACACACATCCATGCCCAAGGCAGGATTCGAACCTGCGACCGGTGCAGTCGCACGGTTCCGGACTGCGCGCCTAGAACCGCGAGACCACCACGGCCGGCGAGGAATCTCTCTCCTAGATTGCACATACAAAATTTTATCCAAGATACTATATGAAAGAATCAAGGATCAATTAGAACAGGAGTTAGGTGAATATCATGGAGGTTTCAGACCTTGGAGAAGCTGTGCAGAGCAGATAACTAGTTTAAAATTGATTATGGCATACTACAAGAAACAGAACAAACCTCTGGCAATAACATTTGTAGATTTTAACCAAGTATATGACTGTCTCCACAGACCTCCAGTATCAAAAATTTTGAGAAAATTAGTATTCCATCCAAAACTAATTAAAATAATACAACTCACTCTAACCAACACCAAGTCAAAAGTGAAGTTTAGAGGAGAAATTTCGGGACCATTCCTCATAAAACAGGCTTAAGACTAGGTGACTGCCTATCACCATTACTGTTCAACTGTGCACTGGAGTACATAATGAGAGAATGGTACAAGGACAATCCACAGACGATAAGAATTGGAAGTGCAAAAGATGATATTAGCACAAACTGATTGGGCTTCGCTGATGATCTTGCTCTCGTAGGCAACACCGTTCAAGAAGCCAGGCAACAAGTGAAATCACTACAAGAAATAGCAGAGAAAGTAGGCCTTAGAACATCATTTGAAAAAACGGAGGTTATGCTAACTGATCCACCATTTTCAAACAAAATTACAATAGGAGAACAGGAAATGAAAATTGTTGATAAATGTAAATATTTAGGTGAAATAATAACATACAATCTAAATGAGAAGCCATCATGGCAGAATAGAATAAAAAACTGAACTACGCAAATTACATTACCAAAACTACATACAACAAAAAGGCCTATCTATAGATACAAAATTAAAAAACTATGAAACAGTTACACAAGCAGAAATAACGTATACAGCTGAAAATATCTCCAAAACAACTAATACAGCAGAAATTGACAGAATACTAAAAACAGAAAGGAGAATAATTAGGACATGTTTAAATAAACCGTATAAAATAAATGGATATTGGAGAATAGCATCAAATGAAACAGTAGAAATTAGAACCAGTCATGAGCACGATCAGGAAGAAACGCATCTCATTCTTTGGACATCTGATGAGAACTCCAGCAAAACAGAATTGGTAAAAAAATAATATAAAAAATTGGTAAATAGCAAGAGCGGCATTAAATGGACCACAGAAATTAAGGAAGATGTAAAAGAACTCCAAATTACAGTAGATGACCTAAAAAAAACAAGACAGAGAAAACCAGAATACTGCATGACCCACAAACCAGACTACAAATGAATATCAATAAAATGAATACAGGAAGAGTGGTCTCAGACGAAGAAAGAAAGAAAATATCCAAAAGAATGAAGAAATATTGGGCAGATAGAAGAGCAAAACACCTTTCATATAAGAATAGACTCTAATAATTATATTACTTAAATATCATATTAAGTTATTGTTGAACCAAATTGTATCCGTGTATAACAACTTGTTTACAACTTTGTATTTTTGACTAAAGTGGTCCAATGAAGGCCATAAAATTAAATAAGTAAAAACACTGTGCTACGTACCACAGTTTAACTACAGCAGTATGTGACACTACAACTTTAGATTTGTATGACGATTCCTTTTTTAGACTCTTTCCTTTTCTTCAGTATTATTATTAACCCCATTACGCTACGAAGCATTACTGAATTACAATATTCGGTCACATTACACCATAACATTTTCATGACGATTGTCCTTCGTTCTTTCTTTGTTCTTTTCCATTTCTTGTTTTACGCTAAAGAGCAAAAGAAACTGGGGCACCTGCCTAACATCGTGTAGGGTCCCCACGAGCACGTAGAAGTGCCGCAACATGACTATGCGTGGACTCGACTTATGTCTGAGATGGTGCTGGAGGCAACTGACACCATTAATCCTGCAGCGTTTTCCATAAATCCGTAACAGTACGAGGGAATGGAGATCTCTTCTGGACAGCACGTTGCAAGGTATCCCTGATATGCTCAATAATATTCATGGCTGGAGATGTGGCGGCCAGCAGAAGCGTTTAAACTCAGAAGAGTGTTCCTGGAACCACTCTGTAGCAAATCTGGACGTGTGGTGTGTCGCATTGTCCTGCTGGAGTTGCCCAAGTCCGTCGGAATGCACAGTGGACATGAATCGATGCAGGTGATTAGACAGGGTGCTTACTTACACGTGAAAAATCACTCCAGCTGCACACGCCCCACACCATTACAAGGCCTCCATCAGCTTGAACAGTCCACTGCTGACATGCAGGTTTCATGGATTCGTGAGCTTGTCTGCAGCAATTTGCGAAAGGGTTGCACTTCTACCACGTTGAGCGATTCTCTTCAGTCACTGTTGGTCCCGTTCTTGCAGGATCTTTTTCCAGCTACACTGATATCGGAGATTTGATGTTTCACCGGATTCGTGATATTTATGGTACACTCGTGAAATGGCCATACGGGAAAATCTTCACTTCATCGCTACCTCGGAGATACTGTGTCCTATTGCTCGTGCGCCGTCTATAACATCAAGTTCAAATTCACTAAAATCTTGATAACCTGCCACTGTAGCAGCAGTAACCGATCTAGCTGCGCCAGACACTTGTTTTCTGATACACCGACCGTCAGCGCCGTATTCTGCCTGTTTACGTATCTCTGTATTTAAATACGCATGCGTATACCATTTTCTTTGCCGCTTCAGTATAATATTATTAAGGCAAAATGAATAAACTCAAAACATTTTAAAGTGCTCTGCGAGAAACGGGTGCTGAACATACACAATCGCTCTTTTTTAGTAATACTTGATAGCTTTCAAGGGGCGAAGTTCTAAAAGTAATGTTTGCACTGGGGAATGAGGTATTCGTTTCATAAAGGAGAAAAGTCACTTTCTGGCAGACTGTTTCAACAGCGGAGAAATTCCGTTGAAAATGGCTGTCCTCACTCACACTTTTGAGAAACTAAATGTTCTTAACTTTTCAAGTTAATCAGCAACCGTACTATCTTGGAATGAAAACAGTGAAAAGGATTCATAAAGAAATTAGAGCTATGGCAAAACCCAATGGAAAGCGGCGTGCCATATATGAAGGGCTTATTTCAACAGCGGTAAAAGTCCATTATCTCCACTTTTCTGTATATAATGCTTCTGAAATTACTGAGCCAAAGAAACGGAAAGAAAGGTCATCTATAGCAAGAAGCATTAAGCTTGAATATTTCTGGTTTCTCAATTGCAGATTTTTCAGCGCTCAATTAACTTTAGGACTCTGTATCTCAATATGAACAAAAATAGACTTGTACCACTATTGAAATAAGCCATTCATATGATCCCTACTCCGGTGTAACTGCTAGAGGTCATAGATCATCCGATACTTCCGATGACGATGACAGTCCAACGTCTTCGTCATCTTGCAACACTTAAAGCTCACTTCGAAAAGTATTTTGATAAATTTCGTAGGATTAAAAATCCATTCAAAAACGCTTCTGAACCATGATGCCTAAATATAAAAAGAAAGAACAACGTACTGATCTCCCCTGCGATACTTCACTGATTAGTAAATTTAATGACGTCGTTTTGTTGGAGTTATACATACATATCAGTGAAGAATTACCGACGCTGAGACAAAATGCAATGAAAATAGTAATTTATTTGGCATTAACACACTTTTGCGAGACTGGCTTTTGAGCATTGGCAGGTACGAAGGCGAACTGCTGTTCAAAGATAAATGTAAGCGAAGAACTTCGCGGCGCTGTTTCTGCCATTACATCACATCTTGAGAAAGCTCATCCAACACACTGAACTCCATAATTTAAATTTTTAATATTCTTGTAAACCTAGGTTGCTGAATTGTAAACAGTGTTAATTTCAAAGTTTCTGAATAAATGCAAATGAGATAAACAATTTCTTCCGTATTTTCGTTACGATAATTCGTGTAGTTTTAGCTCGTGTTTCCTAAAATCCTAGTAAACTGAATTTGATAAAACAGAGATTAAAATAAAGAAAACATAAAATGAATATTTTCATTAATAAAATAAGCTGGGGGGGGGGGGGGGGCTTACACTATTTTTCATCGTGAAGGGGGACCCAAAGGAAAAAAGTTTCAAACCCACTGAGAGAGGGCATCGGTTAATTATTAATTCACCATACTTCGAAGCACTACTTCATTAGAGTAGCTGGTCGCACTACACCATTAGATTTCGTGGCAGTTTTCTTAGATTCTTTCCTCGTTTCTTCTGTTTCTGTTTTTCGCATATAGATGGAGTACCGAGTAACGGCAGCCTATAATACGTTGTGATTGCACTAGATGTATGTGGTATTTTTCTCAGTTTCCTTACTTGCTCTGTTTCTTTTCTTAGCGCTCGATAGGGTACCGACCAGCAGAAGACTGTTATACGTTACTACTAATCTCATTATTCTACGAAGCGTAACTGAATTACAATATCAGGTCACACTACGCCATTATATTTGCTTAGTTTTCCCCCTTTTTTAGTGTCCGATAGAGTACCTAGCAACAAAAGACTACATTGCCTTATTATTAACCTCAGTATGCTGCGAAACGCAACTGAATTTGAACGGCATCTGTTGTTGTTGTTGTGGTCTTCAGTCATGAGACTGGTTTGATGCAGCTCTCCATGATACTCAATCCTGTGCAAGCTTCTTCATCTCCCAGTACGTACTGCAACCTACATCCTTCTGAATCTGCTTAGTGTACTCATCTCCTGGTCTCCCTCTACAATTTTTACACTCCACACTACCCTCCAATACTAAACATGTGATCCCTTGATGCCTCAGAACATGTCCTACCAACCGATCCCTTCTTATAGTATACTTGTTCCACAAACTTCTCTTCTCCCCAATCCTATTCAATACTTCCTCATTAGTTATGTGATATACCCACCTAATCTTCAGCATTCTTCTGTAGCACCACATTTCGAAAGCTTCTATTCTCTTCTTGTCCAAAATATTTATCGTCCATGTTTCACTTCCATACATGGCTACACTCCATACAAATACTTTCAGAAACGACTTCCTGACACTTAAATCTATACTCAAGTTAACAAATTTCTCTTCTTCAGAAACGCTTTCCTTGCCATTGCCAGTCTACATTTTATATCCTCTCTACTTCTACCATCCTCAGTTATTTTGCTCCCCAAATCCTTTACTACTTTAGGTGTCTGATTTCCTAATCTAATTCTCTCAGCATCATGGACTTAATTCGACTACATATCATTATCCTCGTTTTGCTTTTGTTGATGTTCATCTTATATCCTTCTTTCAAGACACTATCCATTCCGTTCAACTGCTCTTCCAAGTCCTTTGCTGTCTCTGACAGAATTACAATGTCATCGGCGAACATTATAGTTTTTATTTCTTCTCCATGGATTTTAATACCTACTCCGAATTGTTCTTTTGTTTCCTTTACTGCTTGCTCAATATACAGATTGAACAACACTCCCTTCCCAACCACTGCTTCCCTTTCATGTCCCTCGACTCTTATAACTGCCATTTGCTTTCTGTATAAATTGTAAATAGCTTTACGCTCCCTGTATTTTACTCCTGTCACCTTGAGAATTTGAAAGAGAGTATCCCAGTCAACATTGACAAAAGCTTTCTCTAAGTCTACAAATCCTAGGAACGTAGGTTTGCCTTTCCTTAATCTAGCTTCTAAGATAAGTCGTAGGGTCAGTATTGCCTCACGTGTTCCAATATTTCTACGGAATCCAAACTGATCTTCCCCGAGGTAGGCTTCTACTAGTTTTTCCATTCGTCTGTAAAGAATTCGTGTTAGTATTTTGCAGCCGTGACTTATTAAACTGATAGTTCGGTAATTTTCACATCTGTCAACACCTGCTTTCTTTGGGATTGGAATTATTGTATTCTTCTTGAAATCTGAGGGCATTTCGCCTGTCTCATATATCTTGCTCACCAGATGGTAGAGTTTTGTCAGGACTGGCTCTCCCAAGGCTGTCAGTAGTTCTAATGGAATGTTATCTACTCCCGGAGGTTTGTTGCGACTCAGGTCTTTCAGTGCTACGACACCGGATATTATACATTTGCATGAAGGTTTATTCAGTTTCTTTTCACGTATTTTCTGCCTTTTTTCAAGTCTCATGGAGTCCCAAGCAACGGAAGACTAGAATACGTTAATATTAACCTCACTAGCTTACAAAGTCAGCAATTTAAATTGCTGCATTAGATTTGCATGAATATTTTCCTAGTTAACAGATCGCGTCATGGGCGAGGGCGGTATGTATGTTTTTTGTTTTTATTGTGGTTTGGATGGGGTCAAAAAGGCACTTTTTTCTAAAAAAAAACCCTCATTCCCATGGTTTCCATACCTCCTACTTTACACGTCGGATGCATCTTTGCTAATTATTGTTACGAATAGCGCTCAATCACCGAGAACCAGTCGTGAACTGCAAAGAGCGGTAAACTCGACTGTAGGCACATCACAGACGATTATTATTATTATTATTTTTAGATGGCGCCACCGAAGGCAATGCAGTAAGCATTTGTTGGTTATGAAACATTAGGCGTTTACAAACATGTGCCTGATCATATTGCTTATTCAGTAACTAGTCTTTGTCATCATCATCATCATCATCATCAGGAACTAATGGCAACGCCTTGCAGATGTAGCCATCGTTGCCCATCCCCCGCCATTTCTAGCGTGTCGCTGTAGTTGGTGCAGTTCATTCCAGTGAAAACGCTTTATGATATGGATTGCCACCTGACATTTTCTCAGGATTTTTCCTTCTAAGATTTCTCTTATGAAATTGTTAAGTCGAATTGGGTCTCCAATTACTTTAATTTGTCTTATTTTTATCAAGTTAACCAACGTCCTTTTCTGTTTAAATTCTTTTAGTACTTGTTCATTATATTTTCTTTGAATTCAGCATGTTTTTGTTGCTCTTCTCCATACCTACATCTCTATTGCTTCTAATGCTTCTTTTTTCTTGTTCCGCCAGAGTCCACGCTTCAGAATCTTAGCACAAAATGCTCCAAGTCAGAGTCTTAATGAAATCTGGCCTTGCTTCTATATGATTTGTTTATATGCTAATAAATTACACTCATTTCTGAAGACTTACTTAGTCACTGCATTTCCTGTTTTAATATCTATTATACTTCTGTTGCCATCTGCAACTGTACTTCTCAAGTAGAAAATTCATTTACTCCTATCAGTATTTTATTTTCTATCTCAAATTTTGCACTTACTTGTCTGTTCGGTTTATCTGTCACCATGATGTTAGTTTTGTTTGTGTTGATTTTCAGTTTGTTGCCGTTCAATATATCAGATAAATTTTTAATGTATAGTTCATGTCCAATTCAGAATCTGCTAAGACTACTAAATTGCCAACGAATCGAATATAATATGTTTGTTTACCCTTTTGTGCTGGTTTTCGTTTTTAGTATTGCAATTCCTGTAAATAAATTAAGAAAATATGGAGATAGAGGACAGCCTTGTTGGCCACCTCTCCTTATCTTAATTTTTTTCTTAGGCCACTGATATCTATTTCTGTACTGTGTTTTTTGTAGAGATGAGAATGAATCTCTTTTATCTCTAGTCTATTCCAATTTTATTCAGTTTTTGAAACAGAAACTTTCAGTCCACTCTATCACAAGTCTTCTCTAAGACCATGAATGTCACACGTGTTTTACTCTTCATCTTAATTTTTCTAAGATAGTTCGTAGCGCCAATAAAGATCCACTGATTCCTTTTCCTTTCCTAAATCAGATTGGCCTTCTCCTAAATGTAGATTTTTCGTAGCCTTTACTCTTGCTTTAAGAATATTGAGTAGAATTTTTCAGTCATGGATTAGTAATGCCAAGGTAATATAATGTGAACAATAATTGGCATTTCCTTTCTTAAGTATGTAATTTTTTGCTTTTTTATTAATTCTGTTGGTAGTGTTCTATCCTTGTAGCAAATACACATAAATGTGTACAGCTCTTCTTTCGCCTTATCTCTAGCAAAACATCGGGCAGATTGAAATATTCATTCCCATATATTATTGGTGCACTATTTGAAAAATAGTTATAGTCCTTAGCGTTTGTATAATTTTGACCAAAAATGTTGGGACATGTAGCATATTTGTTTTAGCTTGAGAAAACAAAAATATCTCGAAAACAAAAAGGGCATCTACCTCTGCTACAACTCAAATGGAGTCCCGCCATTTTTATTCCATATTTGAACTCTACAGTGAAAAATACGTACGGCTTACTCAACCCATTGTTTTCCAGTTGTGGTGGATTGCGCTATAATTGACAAATATGAACTGTGCTTGTTTTTGCAGTTAAGAACTCACGCATTTTATTCCCATTTCATAGGCAGAACAATCAAAAGGGTTATTGATATCGGGAGACATAATTTAACGAAATTAATATTTCTTTCAGAATGAGATTTTCACTCTGCAGCCGAGTGTGCGCTGATATGAAACTTCCTGGCAGATTAAAACTGTGTGTCCGACCGAGACTCGAACTCGGGACCTTTGCCTTCCGTGGGCAAGTGCTCTACCAACTGAGCTACCGAAGCACGACTCACGGCCGGTACTCACAGCTTTACTTCTGCCAGTATCCGTCTCCTACCTTCCAAACTTTACAGAAGCTCTTCTGCGAACCTTGCAGAACTAGCACTCCTGAAAGAAAGGATACTGTGGAGACATGGCTTAGCCACATATCAGCGCACACTCCGCTGTAGAGTGAAAATCTCATTCTGGAAACATCCCCCAGGCTGTGGCTAAGCCATGTCTCCACAGTATCCTTTCTTTCAGGAGTGCTAGTTCTGTAAGGTTCGCAGAAGAGCTTCTGTAAAGTTTGGAAGGTAGGAGACGGATACTGGCAGAAGTAAAGCTGTGAGTACCGGGCGTGAGTCGTTCTTCGGTAGCTCAGTTGGTAGAGCACTTGCCCGCGAAAGGCAAAGGTCCCGAGTTCGAGTCTCGGTCGGGCACACAGTTTTAATCTGCCAGGAAATTTCATATCAGCGCACACTCCGCTGCAGAGTGAAAATCTCATTCTGGAAACATCCTCCAGGCTGTAGCTAAGCCATGTCTCCACAGTATCCTTTCGTTCAGGAGTGCTAGTTCTGCAAGGTTCGCAGAAGAGCTTCTGTAAAGTTTGGAAGGTAGGAGACGGATATTGGCAGAAGTAAAGCTGTGAGTACCGGGCGTGAGTCGTGCTTCGGTAGCTCAGTTGGTAGAGCATTTGCCTGCGAAAGGCAAAGGTCCCGAGTTCGAGTCTCGGTCGGGCACACACTTTTAATCTGCCAGGAAGTTTTAATATTTCTTTCATTTGACAGTGGTGTAATTATTATTTTAATCGTTTCAGTTTAAATGTAAACCTTTGTGTTCTAACGGTTGATACTTGTTTTCGTAATTTTCTTGAGTGTAGTAGTTTTGATCGCACAGTACAATGTGGTTAACAGTCTGGTTAGGAATTACGTTTAGCGCGATCTTAGGACAATGATGTGGATGTCATAGATTTCTGTTTCCATCTGGTTGCTTGACATCGCTGACTCCCATTGCCTTTCCGTATTGGGGTGCTTGATTTCGGTAAGTCCCCTTGCCTCTCACCATAACTGTAATTCACAATATATACTCAAACATCAAAGGTTTCCATTTGCATGGTGAATGAAATGTAGTATCAGATCCGTGGTTCTTCAGTACAAAAAAAAGGCGCACTTGTCGATTACAGCGCCATCTACCACAAATGGAAAACAATGTTTTGTCTAAATCGTACGTATTTTCGCGTAGAATCCCCGTTCCATTTACTAATAGTACCATTTCATGTAGAACCTTTTTTTCGTACGATTTTATTGTTTCGAGTTAAAACAAACTCCTTGTAGATGCTGATAATACGAGCGGAGAAAGTGGAAGGTACAGTGGAAAGTGTGGCTTGGTTCATAATATGTATGACAGTAACACATTAGTATGCTGCTTACTGAAGTCAGCGAGAAGGACTGTTGGGTACTTACAAGAATCCACTGGGTAGGGACTGATGTGAAATTAACGACGCAGGTCAGCGAAGATAGCAGTACACGTATCTTCAGTTATTCGCTTTTTATGTCGCTGTTATGAACAATGGACTATAAAAGATGACGATGTAGAATGGCGTGGGGAAACTCGTTACCAGCGTGTGGACTCGATACGATGCAGCAGGCTGAAAGCTTCGCCTCCACACCCCAGAAGGCTCTTCGTGAGCAGGCTTGTGTTGTAGAGGGATACGATCGTCACTGTGTTTCTTCCTGTTGATGATACAGCGTGACACGTCGAACGATATACACCTTGTGAAGGATGCGTGCAGTTTGATTGCTGGCATCACTAATTATATTCGGGAAACGCCGTACGTTTGTTCCGCGAAAGACTATATTCTTGCTAACCCATTATTTAAGAGTTGCGCAATGCTGCCAACAAAGTGTTCAGAGACTGAATGACAACAGTAGAACACAAGTTATATCGGCTGCATGATAAAGATTCATCTAATTTTACAAGACTAAATTTTCTATATCAATGAAAATTAAAACTTGGATCGAATTATAACTTGTGTATAGGGTTAAGGTAAAGCTGTCGTCTGTCCGAAGTTTGGTTTGAACATCACAAGTGAGTTATTAAGCACTGTCCTGTTGGAGGTGGTACGCCACTGGCTGCATCCAGCTACTGACCCAGCCAGTCTTAGGGGGACCTACAGTTTTACGTGAATTCCATATCATGGAGAAATTGTATTTTTTGCATCAATAAACATAGCCAGAGGTTAAAACATGAAAATGGTTGGGGTCAAACCCGAGACCTTTGCATCTATAATGAGATTTTCACTCTGCAGCGGAATGTGCGCTGATATGAAACTTCCTGGCAGATTAAAACTGTGTGCCGGACCGAGACTCGAACTCGGTTCTGTGCCTTTCGCGGGCAAGTCTCGGTCCGGCACACAGTTTTAATCTGTCAGAAAGTTTCATATCAGCGCACACTCCGCTGCAGAGTGAAAATCTCATTCTGGAAACGCACCCAGGCTGTGGCTAAGCCATGTCACCGCAATATCCTTTCTTTCAGGAGTGCTAGTTCTGCAGGGTTCGCAGGAGAGCTTCTGTAAAGTTTGGAAGGTAGAAGACGAGATTCTGGCAGAAGTAAATTTGTGAGAAAGGGGCGTGAGTCGTGCTTGGGTAGCTCAGTTGGTAGAGCACTTGCCCGCGAAAGGCAAAGGTCCCGAGTTCGAGTCTCGGTCCTGCTCACCGTTTTAATCTGCCAGGAAGTTTCTTTGCATCTGTAGTCTGACACTTTTTTTTAGCACTTTACCACTTTTTTCTTTTTGTTTTTTTTACTACCCCCTTCTTTTCTTTTATAAAGGGTTAAACGCTTCACTCTTTCTTAACAAAGGGTCTAAACTCTTGAAGGTAGAAAGAATCAAACATTTCTTGGAAATTTTTAACTTATTTCGGAATTACATTTCTCCTTAGTGCCAAAACAATTTTTTAAAACAGAATTTTTCATACTTACTTACCGACTTACTTACTGAGGCAGACCTCACATACCACAGTAGGTGTTTGGCCCCGCCAGTCAGCCTCCTACATCTCCCACGGTCCAGCTAGTCCCAGCTACATCTACACATGCTCCGCCAGCTATCTAACGGTTTATGCCAGAGGGTACTTCTGGTACCACTAATTGACACTCTGTTCATCGCTGTTCCAATGGCGAATGTCGCGAGGGAAGAATGATTGTCTTTAAGTCTCTGTGTTAGGTTTAATTTCTCGAATTTTCTCGTCGTGGTCATTTCGCGAGATGTATGTGACGGGAACTAGTATGTTTTTCGTCTCTTCCCGTTTTAAGTAGGCTGTTTAGGTTTTTATGTTGGTAACGTCATAAAGCGCTCTGCATGAAAATCACTGGCTTTGCTGTGTGCAGTCTGTGGCTGGTTTGCATTGTTGGAATTTGCTATTGTTGTGCTGGGCAGTTGGCTGTTAACAGCGCGTAGCGTTGCGCAGTTGAAGGTGAGCCGCCAGCAGTGGTGGATGTGGGGAGAGAGATGGCGGAGTTTTGAGAGCGGATGATCGGGACGTGTGTCCATCAGAGACAGTAAATTTGTAAGACTGGATGTCATGAACTGATATATGTATTATGACTTTTCAACACTATTAAGGTAAATACATTGTTTGTTCTCTATCAAAATCTTTCATTTAGCAACTCTGCCTATCAGTAGTTAGTACCTTCAGTAGTTAGAATCTTTCATTCAGCTGGTAGTATTGTGGCGCGCGTTGTATTGCAGTAGTTCGAGTAACAAAGATTTTTGTGAGGTAAGTGATTCATGAAAGGTATAGGTTATTGTTAGTCAGGGCCATTCTTTTGTAGGGATTATTGAAAGTCGGATTGCGTTGCGCTAAAAATATTGTGTGTCAGTTTAAGCACAAACATTTATAATTTTTGTTTGGGGACGTTTCACCGTATATGGCTGTCTCGAAATTTCAGAAGTAAACCTCTCAGTGATGCACAACGCCGCTCTCGTAACGTCTACCTCTGGAATTTATTGAGCATCTCTGTAACGCTTTCGCACCGAATAAACGATCCCGTGACAAAACGCGACATTCTTCGTTGGTTTTCTCTATCTCTTCTATCAGTCCTGCCTGGTAAGGATCTCAGACTGATGAACAGTACTCAAGAACCGGCCGCACAAACATCTTGCAAGCCACTTTATACGTGGATGGTTACTTTTCTTTAAGATTCTTCCCATGACACTCAGCCTAGCAATTGCTTTTCCTACTATTTGTTTTTATGTGATCAGTCCCTTCCAGTAGCTGAGTGGTCAGCGCGACGGACTGTCACGGCAAGTGGCCCGGGTTCGATTCCCGGAGATTTTCTCCGTCATGGAATGGGTGTGGCGTTGTCCTAACTGTCATCGTCTCATCCCCATCGATACGCAAGTCGCCGAAGTGGCGTCAACTCGAAAGACTTGCACCAGGCGAACGGTCTACCCGACGGAAGGCCCTAGCCACGCCACATTTCATTTCATTCCACTTAAGGTCTCTCTCTGGATAGTTATTCCTAGATATTTCACGGAGATACTGTTTCCAACAATTAGTCATCAATAGTGTAATTGTGCAGTAGTAGAATTCTTTTCTTATGTATGTGCATTTATTTACGTTCAGGGTGAAAAGCCAGAGCCTGCATCATTCTTCAGTCGTCTGCCGCTTTATTTGCCAGTTGGTGCCGTCTCCCAGCGTTGCTACTTCCTTACAGTCAACCGTATTATCTGCGAACGATCTTTAGGAAATTCCGACGTCTTCTACTAGATCATTCGTATACACTGTAAGCAGTAACGGCCCTATCACACTCCCGGAAATAACCTTCACATCTGTCGATTTTGTTCCGTCGTACTCATATCGTCTCTGACCCCGTCAGTTCGTCTCAGCCATGGTCTCCCCCTCGGTCTATTACCTCCGATGTCTTCTCCTACTACCTGCCTGGTGATCTGGCCTGCCCATACCACTTCTGTCTTCTCTCTTTAATCACGGCCAGAGTATCCAGAGATGTATCCAGAGATGTATTTAAGTCCTGCACTTCACGGCTTTCCCGTTTCCTCCAGTCGTCTCTGACCTCAATTGGTTGAAAAATCTGTCCCAGAAAACATTCTTAAACACCACGAATTTTATTTCTATCTTTTTGGGTCAGTGTCCAGGTGTCTGGTCTGTATAGGACAATGAGTTTTATTAAAGTGCTGTAAGTAATAGAAAATAACTGAGCAATTAAGAGGATGGGCGTTACAAGATAATCTGAGTAGTAAATATTGCAGAAATTTCAATATGATCGATCAGGTGCAGCATGTAGTTAACGCACATGATAGCCATCCTCAGTGTAGGGTGCTTCCAAGTCGAGGCTGTTCTATTGTGCTAAGCAGCAGAACTTACAAGTAGTTAACTTGTATATTAGCAAAGTTGAAGAGACTTATTAAGAAGAAACAAATATCCAAAACACGAATGGAGTTGTCCACAACACAATTACATATTGATTGCTGTAGTAGATTGAACAAGGCTGAGCAACTATATGACATGAGAGGAATTAAACACTTTGTGATTACTCATGTCTAACATAAAACGTAAGTTTGCACTTTCTATTTCATTTAAAGTGAATTATCAGGTCATGTTAAACTAATAATGCAGTGCTAGGATTAAGTGGCTTCCATTAAGTGTATCACCACTGCCATTAAGTGCATCACTGCACCTTTGAGAAACCTTTAACTTTTTTAACTCTCATTGAGAGAAGACAGGAACGCTGTAATATACGTTACAGAGCTAGTAGTGTCCAGATGTTCAACTTTGCTATCTAAGGTCCTTCCTTCAAGTCGCCATCGAAATCGAGTACCTATTTAAATCCTAATTCCATTGTTAAAATTAGACGTTCGTAATTTATTTGCAAAAATCCTTTGTTAAATTCTCCCTAATTTCTATTGATAGGTTTAAAATTGCCTGTATAATTGCTCCTAATGTTACTTTTACCTGTATGATAATGTTGTTAATGTCCTTACAAATATTAGTTTTAAAAAGTTTTGGAAATGATATTGAAGTTAAGTAACAGAGAGCTAACAGTAAATGATGTATGTTTCTTTTGTCTGAATCGTTCAAAAACCAACAAATGGTTCAAATGGTCCAAATGGCTCTGAGCACTATGCGACTTAACATCTGAGGGCATCAGTCGCCTAAAACTTAGAACTAATTAAACCTAACTAACCTAAGGACACCACACACATCCATGCCCGAGGCAGGATTCGAACCTGTGACCGTAGCAGTCGCGCAGTTCTGGACTGCGAGCCTAGAACCGTGAGACCACTGCGGCTGGCAAACAAAATTCCCTGCAGAAATTCTCTGTTAAAATCGAAAACCATCTAATAACTTAACTATATATGTTAGTGTTTATGACAAGTTCACTCAATAAATTTACAATGTCCATATCTCATTTGAAATTAAAACTCAATGAATAATAAACTGTATCTTAAGTAAACAGAAGGCAGCAGCTTTTGCTAAAGTGAGCCCCACTTACGTTCTTATTAAGCATGCTTGTCACTCGATATACATCTCCATCCACATGTATGCAATAAATGTTGATTGTTACACAAAGTCATCGAAAATCATTCCCAAAAAACAGGAACAGAAGAACTTTTAGGAATTAGTATTTTATAAAGAAACGCATATTAAGAGTTTAATATATTTTTACCACCCCTGAGTGCTTTCTTGTGGCTATTGTGTGTTGAAAAAAAAATCTGTAGTGAGTAACTTACATTTGGAAATAAGTAAAGAAGAAGAGACTTATTAAGAACAAAAAAATTATTCCAAACAAGAAGGGAGTTGTCCACAACACCATTACATACTGATTGCTGTAGTAGATTGAACAAGGCTGAGTAGCTATATGGCATGAGAGGAATTAAAAACTTTGTGGTTACTCATGTCTAAAATAAAACCTAAGCTTGGACTTTCTATTTCATTTAAAGTGAATTAACAGGTCATTTTAAACTAATATGCACTGCTGAGATTAAGTGGCTTCCATTAAGTGCATATGACATCTGCATCAGTAAAGTTTTAATGTTAACTGGAAGTGATAAAAATGTTTATTTAATTCATCAAGACATTGTTAAATTGGGATATTTTGTACTGGAAACAATACCTTATAGTAGTAAATATTAAGTTCAAAGAAGAAACAACATAAAATTTTATTTGACAGCAGTAATAATCAAGGCACAGTCCAGAAATTCAACAATGAGAGCAAACGCCATTAAACATTATCAATCAATATTAGATGCAAAGAAGATTTTATATTAATTAAATTTAATTTCAAATGGCAACAGTTAATCAAAAGTCACACATCGACAATTGTTATAGAAGCTATGCATGCACTATATGTTTGTCTAGTGTTATCTTACTTTACAAGAAGCATAGTTCAAGGCAATGACAACAGAGAGCGCAGTAAGCATGATCATTCACTTCAGTGGCGATTGGCAGCCTGCAGTTCATAGTCATGAGTTCAATACAATGCAGGCAGCCAGCACTGATCACACAGATGTGGCTTATCCTCATACTAACTTAGACTTTACAGGATGTTCAACATCAACGCTACATACATTATCATCTTTGGTTTTCATTGGTGACTCGCATATTTTAATACTTGGAGGCCCTCTTTGGCAGTCCGTGTGATGTTGGTAGCTGTACACAGTGCCTAATGCAAGATGGAGTGTCTGCTGACGAATTCCAACTGTTCCGCATCACCTAAGGAGTGCCTCAAGCAAATAATAGAATGCAAAGCAGAAACCTGAACTAATGCATAATATACTATATTTAGAAATGATACATTTGTGTGGTATTTAAACAGCATGCTCTCTATCATGTAATCACTTATCAATATGCTTGCTGACCTGTAGGCAATAGAGTACAGAAAACTATGCACCTGTAATGCTTTTGGAAAAAATCTCAAAGTTAGTTCAGCTTAGTTCTGTACCCCCACACTACCACGAAAACAATTGCATTAAATCAGCAATGCTCCCCCCCCCCCCCCCCCCCCTCACACACACACATTAAGAACACTGGCGATCCATTTCAGAATATTGCAGATGACCACATATTACATAAGATGGATAAAGGACTCAAAATGGACTTGTATGGAGAACTATAAATTTTAATACATGACACAGAGGATAGCTAAATGACAAGCTAAAAAAACAAACAATGTAAATTTCTTCAAAATACTGTCCAGTGTGAAATGCTTGTCCTAACATTACTGAGTAACCAAGAAATACCAAATAATAATACTATTTAATATGTGCCATGATATAAATATGTCTCTACAAAGAAGACCGAATTTTCATTGCAACTGACATAAGGTTATCTTAGCACTATAGGGACTACTGAATGTTAACATCTGAATGTGAAAGTGTTAAGTGATAGTATTGTGTTTATTACTGTGCTCTGTGTGCAAAAATGTAAATAAAGACATCAATTAAATGATTTAAAGAAACATTTCACTTAAGGTATAAACTGAAATAAATGATTCTTTCTGTACAAGGTTAAAATTTGGTACATAACTTCACTGGCACACCCAGCAAATAATCCTCATCACACTTCAGATTTGGTGATGCGAAATTTCGTTAGGAAATCATGGATTACCTTGCTTTTAAGTATTTTCCACTAAAATTAAAAGCTATACTTCATGTACTATAAAGCCTTTGTCCCTCTTATACATCCCCCCTTCCAAAAGTGTTTCAGTTTTTCTACAGGATACCAATTTTGTTTTACAATTTTGAACAAACAGAAATATCATTTTTAACTTACATTTACAATCACTGGCACACATAAATACAGTTATGATGTTTTAAAAAAAGAAATTATAAAACAAAGCATTTTTATACCTAAATAATTATTTTATTTGCTATTTGTATCATAGACCAGTGTTTTCTGAAAATAAATCTTTATTTCATTTTCTCAAACAAAACAAGCTTTATACTTATTAATCAAAATATTTTATCTAGTTCAGTGACTTACAAACATAATTAGGTTAACATATTGTTCCTAATTTTATTTCTGTGGACAAAGACATTCAACATTCTCACAACATACTAGATTGTAATAGCCTTTATCAATAATATCATGTGATTATCAAATGACAATTGATGTCTTGTGTGAGCACTTAAGCTCAGAAAGAAAGTTTCGTTTACACATATACTTGTAACTTCACTAACCATTAAATTAATGGAATTCAGTGGAGATACATTGCTTAAGAAACAATGTTCCCTATCCACAATTTGATTTCATGTGTTCTAGGAAGTGGCAAGCCAGTATCAGATCTAATCCTAATGTAATAATATTCTTGTATAATAAAACTTTAGTGGTAATGTAACAGATCACCAAGCTGACAGTAACTGATGTGACAGTTCTTCATTTACACCTGAGACACATTTAAGAACTGAAATACACTTTTCATCTATGTAGTTCTGCTTCCAAAGTGTTTGTATCACATCATTCAAATTACTATTTCGATACTTGAGTTGACAGTTTGCCTTCTGAAGTAACTTGATCTATTTCACACATAGCTTTCAACTTTTCATTGATATTAACAATAGTGTAATGAGGTGGTGTGTCTTTTAGCAACACTAAATTACAAAAAAATGCATAAAATAAGAAAAAAATTCGGAAAAAGTAGTTCCCAAAAAGAAGAAAAATCTTCTAATGTAGCAGTACACAGCGCAATAACCATAAAACCACGAAAAATTAATTCATATGTTAAAAATAAAAAAAAATATATATTTGTTACCTGATCACAGCATTCAATCATGGGCTTACTTCTAATGTAAACATTGAAGTAAAATATACAGCTGTGACACCAGCTGCCACCACCAAAGGAAAACAAGTCTAACACCAAATTCTGTCCAATAAATAGGTGTCATACATTGAAACAATAAAATCACTCATGAAACAACTAGTATACCTTACATTCTGCATGTATGAAAAAATGCAAGGCACAGTACTGCCTCTGATGTGAATGGCACTGAAGTTCGGCCTATGCCAACTTATCGGAAAGGCTCTGAACATATTAGGTTGTATTTTGTCAGCTCTCCGTTTTTTTGTATCACAAAACCTCCATCCAGAACTCTTCCTTCCCCTGTCATTCGTAAAGCTACAAATTGTAAAGAAGAAACTTTGAACACAGTGAATAAATCCGCAGAACGAATATGCCACATTTAAACCAAATGCTAGAGCATTTATCTGTAAAATAATAGCTGATTTTCCGGATCTGTTATTGCATTCGTAGGCAACACGAATAACGATTTTTACCCAAATTTACGTTTTTAATTCGATGAAAAAGCTACAAAACGCAGGCTCCCCTCTCAGTGTTTCATCTCCACAATATGGCGGAATATGGATGTCGCTGGCTTCAGGATTAGCAACGTTAACTCAGGGTATCTCTGTAGATTCTAAACCTCTTTGCGTCCAACTTGGACCCAAGACTCCCTGGCCGCAAATCGCGTTCCTTCGCCTCGGGGAATGCAGGGACATCTGTGCCCTCTATGTGGACCAGGAGTGTGAAACCCACACATATTAATATCATGTATAGCATAGGTTCTGTGCATCTTCTAATATTGACTCACTAAGAATGTCTGACTACATCTAAGAGAAGGCCTGCAGACCTTAAACTTTTCAGGCGAAATGAATACAAGAATACAAAAAATATATATAAGTAACTTTCATCATGTACAATTGAATCTTAACAGCATGCTATATCACATGCTGAATTGTCCTTGAAATTGACACAGTGGAGAAGTAGCAATAGGATGTAATACATCCTAAAACAAAAAAATGGCGCACCACGAAGAAGTTGTGGAAATAGACCAGAGATTGATAGTGATACAGGTACCAGCGGAAAACTCAAAACTATCAACTCTGGCGGCAGATGGGTGGATTGTGACAGTGCAGCGCAGTTTGACCAGGCAGCAGGGAAGGATGATCAACAGGGGACATGTCGATACCAGGGCATAAAGTCTATGCGAATTGCAATTCGTGTATTCAATTGGACATTCGTGTATTGAGTTGGACAGTAACTATGCTTGGCAGACAAGTGCGTGAACTATATACGCAGATATCAGAATTTGAGAGAGGATGTATAGTTGGGCTCAGAGAAGCTGGTTGGAGTAATCGACGAATCTCTCGACATTTGAATAGGAGCGATGGCACTGTGGGTGAACCGTGTCCGAACACAGCATCAAGAAAGAAGCAGTCGACCTAGAGGGACGAGCTGGGGTGCAAATTTCTCGACCTCCGCTATCGGGTGGAGAAATGTAGGGTCCCCCTGAATAGGTCAGGCGTGCACTACACGCCGGAAGCGGCTACGAGGGTAGCGGAGTACGTGTGGAGTGCACATGGGGTTTTTTTAGGTTAGAGAATTCCCTCCCTAGGCCCGACAAGGCGCCTCCTGAGACGCGGCAAGGCAGGAGTAGGCAAAATGCAACAGGGAATAACAATATTAATGTGCTACTAGTAAACTGCAGGAGCGTCTATAGAAAGGTCCCAGAACTGCTCTCATTAATAAACGGTCACAACGCCCATATAGTACTAGGGACAGAAAGTTGGCTGAAACCACATGTAAACAGTAATGAAATCCTAAACTCAGATTGGAATGTATACCGCAGGGACAGGTTGGACAGTGAAGGGGGAGGCGTGTTTATAGCGATAAGAAGTGCAATAGTATCGAAGGAAATTGACGGAGATTCGAATTGTGAAATGATTTGGGTGAAGGTCACGGTTAAAGCAGGCTCAGACATGGTAATTGGATGTCTATATAGGCACCCAGGCTCAGCAGCTGTTGTGGCTCAGCACCTGAAGAATAACTTGGAAAATATTTCGAGTAGATTTCGCCACCATGTTATAGTTCTGGGTGGAGATTTTAATTTGCCGGATATAGACTGGGAGACTCAAACGTTCATAACGGGTGGCAGGGACAAAGAATCCAGTGAAATATTTTTAAGTGCTTTATCTGAAAACTACCTTGAGCAGTTAAACAGAGAACCGACTCGTGGCGATAGCATATTAGACCTTCTGGTGACAAACAGACCCGAACTATTTGAATCAGTTAATGCAGAATAGAGAATCAGCGATCATAAAGCGGTTACTGCATCGATGATTTCAGCTGTAAATAGAAATATTAAAAAAGGAAGGAAGATTTTTCTGTTTAGCAAAAGAGACGAAAAGCAGATTACAGAGTACCTGACGGCTCAACACAAAAGTTTTGTCTCAAGTACAGATAGTGTTGAGGATCAGTGGACAAAGTTCAGAACCATCGTACAATATGCATTAGATGAGTATGTGCCAAGCAAGATCGTAAGAGATGGGAAAGAGCCACCGTGGTACAACAACCGAGTTAGAAAACTGCTGCGGAAGCAAAGGGAACTTCACAGCAAACATAAACATAGCCTTGCAGACAAACAAAAATTACGCGAAGCGAAATGTAGTGTGAGGAGGGCTATGTGAGAGGCTTTCAATGAATTCGAAAGTAAAGTTCTATGTACTGACTTGGCAGAAAATCCTAAGAAATTTTGGTATCATGTCAAAGCGGTAGGTGGATCAAAACAAAATGTCCAGACACTCTGTGACCAAAATGGTACTGAAACAGAGGATGGCAGACTAAAGGCCGAAATACTAAATGTCTTCTTCCAAAGCTGTTTCACAGAGGAAGACTGCACTGTGCTTCCTTCTCTAGATTGTCGCACAGTTGACAAAATGGTAGATATCGAAATAGACGACAGAGAAATAGAGAAACAATTAAAATCGCTCAAAAGAGGAAAGGCCGCTGATCCTGATGGGATACCAGTTCGATTTTACACAGAGTACGTGAAGGAACTTGCCCCCCTTATTGCAGCGGTGTACCGTAGGTCTCTAGAAGAGCGAAGCGTTCCAAAGGATTGGAAAAGGGCACAGGTCATCCCCGTTTTCAAGAAGGGACGTCGAACAGATGTGCAGAACTATAGACCTATATCTCTAACGTCGATCAGTTGTGGAATTTTGGAACAAGTATTATGTTCGAGTATAATGTCTTCTCTGGAGACTAGAAATCTACTCTGTAGAAATTAGCATGGGTTTCGAAAAAGACGGTCGTGTGAAACCCAGCTCGCGCTATTCGTCCACGAGACTCAGAGGGCTTAGACACGGGTTCACAGGTAGATGCCGTGTTTCTTGACTTCCGCAAGGCGTTTGACACAGTTCCCCACAGTCGTTTAATGAACAAAGTAAGAGCATACGGACTATCAGATCAATTGTGTGATAGGATTGAGGAGTTCCTAGATAACAGAACGCAGCATGTCATTCTCAATGGAGAGAAGTCTTCCGAAGTAAGAGTGATTTCAGGTGTGCCGTAGGGGAGTGTCATAGGACCATTGCTATTCACAATGTACATAAATGACCTGGTGGATGACATCGGAAGTTCACTGAGGCTTTTTGCAGATGATGCTGTGGTGTTTCGAGAGGTTGCAACAATGGAAAATTGTACTGAAATGCAGGAGGATCTGCAGCGAATTGACGCATGGTGCAAGGAATGGCAATTGAATCTCAATGCAGACAAGTGTAGTGTGATGCGAATACATAGAAAGATAGGTCCCTTATCATTTAGCTACAAAATAGCAGGTCAGCAACTGGAAGCAGTTAATTCCATAAATTATCTGGGAGTACGCATTAGGAGTGATTTAAAATGGAATGAACATATATACACTCCTGGAAATGGAAAAAAAGGACACATTGACACCGGTGTGTCAGACCCACCATACTTGCTCCGGACACTGCGAGAGGGCTGTACAAGCAATGATCACACGCACGGCACAGCGGACACACCAGGAACCGCGGTGTTGGCCGTCGAACGGCGCTAGCTGCGCAGCATTTGTGCACCCCCGCCGTCAGTGCCAGCCAGTTTGCCGTGGCATACGGAGCTCCATCGCAGTCTTTAACACTGGTAGCATGCCGCGACAGCGTGGACGTGAACCATATGTGCAGTTGACGGACTTTGAGCGAGGGCGTATAGTGGGCATGCGGGAGGCCGGGTGGACGTACCGCCGAATTGCTCAACACGTGGGGCGTGAGGTCTCCACAGTACATCGATGTTGTCGCCAGTGGTCGGCGGAAGGTGCACGTGCCCGTCGACCTGGGACCGGACCGCAGCGACGCACGGATGCACGCCAAGAGCGTAGGATCCTACGCAATGCCGTAGGGGACCGCACCGCCACTTCGCAGCAAATTAGGGACACTGTTGCTCCTGGGGTATCGGCGAGGACCATTCGCAACCGTCTCCATGAAGCTGGGCTACAGTCCCGCACACCGTTAGGCCGTCTTCCGCTCACGCCCCAACATCGTGCAGCCCGCCTCCAGTGGTGTCGCGACAGGCGTGAATGGAGGGACGAATGCAGACGTGTCGTCTTCAGCGATGAGAGTCGCTTCTGCCTTGGTGCCAATGGTGGCCGTATGCGTGTTTGGCGCCGTGCAGGTGAGCGCCACAATCAGGACTGCATACGACCGAGGCACACAGGGCCAACACCCGGCATCATGGTGTGGGGAGCGATCTCCTACACTGGCCGTACACCTCTGGTGATCGTCGAGGGGATACTGAATAGTGCACGGTACATCCAAACCGTCATCAAACCCATCGTTCTACCATTCCTAGACCGGCAAGGGAACTTGCTGTTCCAACAGGACAATGCACGTCCGCATGTATCCCGTGCCACCCAACGTGCTCTAGAAGGTGTAAGTCAACTACCCTGGCCAGCAAGATCTCCGGATCTGTCCCCCATTGAGCATGTTTGGGACTGGATGAAGCGTCGTCTCACGCGGTCTGCACGTCCAGCACGAACGCTGGTCCAACTGAGGCGCCAGGTGGAAATGGCATGGCAAGCCGTTCCACAGGACTACATCCAGCATCTCTACGATCGACTCCATGGGAGAATAGCAGCCTGCATTGCTGCGAAAGGTGGATATACACTGTACCAGTGCCGACATTGTGCATGCTCTGTTGCCTGTGTCTATGTGCCTGTGGTTCTGTCAGTGTGATCATGTGATGTATCTAACCCCAGGAATGTGTCAATAGAGTTTCCCCTTCCTGGGACAATGAATTCACGGTGTTCTTATTTCAATTTCCAGGAGTGTAGTTGATCGTCGGTAAAGCAGATGCCACACTGAGATTCATTGGAAGAATCCTAAGGAAATGCAATCCGACAACAAAGGAAGTAGGTTACAGTACGCTTGTTCGCCCACTGCTCGAATACTGCTCAGCAGTGTGGGATCCGCACCAGATAGGGTTGATAGAAGAGATAGGGAAGACCCAACGGAGAGCAGCGCGCTTCGTTACAGGATCATTTAGTAATCGCGAAAGCGTTACGGAGATGATAGATAAACTCCAGTGGAAGACTCTGCAGGAGAGACGCTCAGTAGCTCGGTACGGGCTTTTGTTAAAGTTTCCAGAACATACCTTCACCGAAGAGTCAAGCAGTATATTGCTCCCTCCTACGTATATCTCGCGAAGAGACCATGAGGATAAAATCAGAGAGATTAGAGCCCACACAGAAGCATACGGACAATCCTTCTTTCCACGTACAATACGAGACTGGAATAGAAGGGAGAACCGATAGAGGTACTCAGGGTACCCTCCGCCACACACCGTCAGGTGGCTTGCGGAGTATGGATGTGGATGTAGATGTAGACGACAGAACGTGAAGACCGAGCAATTGTCGGAGAGGGACTAAGAGCACAGGGTTCATCATCATCATCAACCTGACGTGCTATTGGTGCTTCAGTGTCCACAAGCACCGTTAATAGGTGGCAACTTTACAGCACAGCGGAACGTCGACGGTATTATACGCCCGATTTTATTGGTCTTCATGCAAGCCATCCTGGGCTTACATTTCACAAGGCGAGAGTTTCTACTACCTGTCCTCATGATTTCCAGTTCCTAACTTGGGTAGCAAGGCCGCTGGATCTTTCCCCAACTGAGAACGTTTGGAGCATAATGGGCAGGGCCCACCAAGCAGTTCGGGATTTTGACGATATAATGCACCAATTGGAGATAATTTGGCATAATATCCCTCAGGAAGACTCCCAACATATCTATCAATCAGTGTGAGATTGTCAGCACTTTGTATCTGCGCAGTGAGTGAACTAATGTGTGAAAACGTAACTTACCACTTAGTGCGCAAATGGACAAAACATTTAAACTATCTTCTCAAGCCCAGGGTGTCAAACAGACATTCTATATAAGTATGAATCTGGCCCTGCAAGTCAGCTAATATCATGTGTGGACTGTAACAAAAATAATTAGAAATGCTGCTCTCACTTAAGTAGAATGCATGAACTAATAAAAATGAAAGTTTGGGGTCTATTCTAGAAAGATAAAACAGCTATTCCCTTTTTTATCTATGTATAATTTATCAACTGTGCTTTCAGGGGTCAAGTGATACATAACAGTCTGGAACTGCGCGACCACTACGGTCGCAGGTTCGAATCCTGCCTCGGGCATGGATATATGCGATGTCCTTAGGTTAGTTAAGTTTAAGTAGTTCTAAGTTATAGGGAACTGATGACCTCAGCAGTTAAGTCCCATAGTGCTCAGGGCCATACATAACAATCATGTTCAATTACTTTCAACATTCAATAATAAGATATTTAACTCTTGGGTATATTGAATTGACGATTACTGAAATCTTTATCTCTTCATATGAAAAATTTTAATCACAGGAAAGAATGATTAACATCTTTATTAGCTCATTTACATCTGCGATGTCGTAGTTGGTCGATGTACTGAGATGGTGGAGAATAAATTTACTTTTTGAACCAAAGAATAAACTCTCATGTACTCAACATGAGGGTAGGCTACTATCCTAGCTTTTGATATTCAATTGTTGAAGTGTACACAAGTTGGAGTGAGCAAAATATCGACTCAACATTTACTGTGGCATAATGCATGATGGTACTTTACCGAGAGGCATCTGCAGTGACGGCGTCTCTGTGCTGGATCTGAAATGCTAGTTCCGTACTCTGGCCTTGACTGAATTCACTTAGTCTCAACTTTCCTGCATTCCAGAGAACGTTAATTTTTCGCTAGTCAAAATAACGGCTATTGCACACTCGCTAAGGGTGGGAGCGATGTGCACCATTTCTTTGCCTGCAAAATTTCCCTCAGGAATAATTAACTACTGCTTTGCTATCTGTCGACACAATACGTAAAGCATATCATCCACACTTCACAGAAAGCGAATCTCTCAATGCCCTAGCTATTTTCCACACACTTGTGCAGTCTGCCGTGAGATGAGAGAGATATCCAGAAATTTTTAGTTCTCAAATTCTTATATATAATGGGGATCTCCCCACCATGTCACATCTGCCTCACCCAGTATGACTTCAGCCAATCGCTGTCTCGTTAGGGGTGAATTTTATTTTTCTGCCTAGCCCAGTTAAAGCCGTCCAGTCACTTACCGTCGGTCACAGCCATATTTATGTTAAAAGGAATAACGAATGTATTGTTCTGACCTTATCCCTTTCTGCACTGAAGCTCGCCATTCTCTTGTTAAGTGGGGTTTTCCGATGCCATTAACTACCTGCTCGGTTTACTCCAAAATGTGTTTCACTTTAACTTATTTATGCATGCCCTGTCTATATTGGTAGATATTGTTTTGTCAGTTTTTTGTACAAGAGATTACTGCAATTTGCCTTTTGTCGATTTAGCATAATTATTATTTTCTGAGGATCTCATATTGTATCGTACTGTTGTTATGGGTCAAGTTCATGTAAGGTCCGTAAAATCCGGATGCCTTACATCAGTACCAAACCGAATAGCAGCTTGCATAAGGACCAGAGGTGGATCACCATCTTATTGACTTGCTCAACTTTTGAAGCACTAGAGTATATTATACAGGTGAACATACCTTTGTTGAGACATTTGATACAGATTGTTGACCCATTCTTCGAGGCTCAATAATGCTCATAGTTCGACGAAAAGAATCATCAGCCAGCGTCTTCTGTACCTGTACTTCTCGTCAGAGTCTTCTAACCACAGCCTTTTTTTTGAACATAACTCACAAATTTTGGTGTCGGTGACACCCTTTCTGAATTCAAAACCCCACTGGCTTACACTCAGTCCCTCTTCTTCCATCCAGCCCCCTGTCTCCCCCTAACTGCAGCGTTTCCTGTGCTACATAATGCAGGAGATTCCTAGTCGACTGTTAACTGAAACCAAGAAGTATTCAACAAGTTAATCGACAAATAATAATGGAGGTAGTAGCTGCATTCCATTCACTGTCCTCAACGTTCCATGCCTTGCCCACTTTTCCCTCCAGCTAGAATTTTTGGCTGAGTGACTCCCAACGAGAGGGTAATGGCCCATTTAACAATAGAACTGTGGAGTGGATGGAGGTCGAAGCCACTTTTTTTTTAAGGCCTCGATTGTTGAATAACACCGGTGAATGCTACAAGGCTGTAGAAGGCTTCATAAAACAACCTCACCTAACATCTCACGAGATTTGACCAAGAAGCAGGGCTCCTTAACTTGAGATCTTGTTCAGTCTTTATAATCTGCTGTGTAGGCGAATAAACAGCAGCCATAAACACACTTCTGTGGATACAAAGGGGATTGCTACACAACAGAGAATTAAAAGAAAGGAATACAAACAACTGAGTGGAACTCAGATTCCATGTAATGGCTATTGGTGAACCCTTCAGCAGGTTTCATAATGAGATTCTGTTGACAGATCTACCAGAAAATTCACAGTGGTCATATAGTGAGTGCTAAGCAGAATTGTTTACAACGTATCACAGTGGTGTAGTCGAGATGAACAATTTAACGTAGGACAACTGTGGTCGGGAAACTACCGCAAACTGGCCTACAAAAACCATTTAAGCCACAATGCATGCACAGTGTGTGAGATTCTCATTATTGTCTCGCTCTCCGAGAGCAAATTATTGGTCCTAGAAGAAAAACGAATAGGACCTGTTTTGCAGGAAATTTAATGTAATTTGATTTTGTAGTGGGATATGTTTTTGACAGAGGCCGCAGTTTTCGAGTTATTCAAGAAAAACATACAAAAGTATCATTCAACAAACTGCATCCCCATACCATCCACCGGTCAGGATTTTTCGTATATTGTTTATGGCACTCCCTCCTACCTCTGTACAAAAATTTGCGACTATAGGAATTAGTTCCCTTATTCGACGTTTTTTGATGTTCATTGTCTATGCTATTACGTCACCGGCTTAGTTGTGCGCTTAAAAAGTGTAAAAATGACTTTCGTGCATTAATATCACCTCACCGTTTTGTGAATTTTAACAGCGTAAAATTGATGATCGATTGGTTTCGTTTGTCTGGTTTTATTACAAAGAAAGTACTGTGTTTGTAGAGTTGAGGTGGAATTTTAGACGTAATTAGTTATAGATAATACTTAGAAAAATCTTTGTTGTTTCAATACTCTCACAGGAAAGCTTAAATTAATAATGTTAACGAAATAGTCGACCAAGTCGGTGGAGAAGTAGCCCAGTCAATGAAGACCAGAAACGATCAATCATGCGATATAATTCGTGCAGTCGCAAAATTTTGTATAGTGGCAGGAGGGAATGCCATCAGCAACAAACTAAAACTGCTGATCGGTGGGGTCGTGAGAGTGGGCATAGGAGAGCGTTTCAAAATCACTGTTATACGTTAATCTCGAATAAATATAAAACCGCGGTCTATGGCGAAAACGTACAACATTAAATTTCCTACAAACGCCCCGTCATTTATTTTTTCTCTAGGACCAGTAATTCGTGGGCAGAGAACGAGAGAACAGCGAAAATCTTGCGCGACGCGCATTCGCTGTGGCTTAGATGGTTTCTGTAGGCCAGTTTGTGATAATTCCGCGACCTGATGCACCCCAAGTGTCCCCTATCAAACTATTCGTCTCAGTTTCCTCTACACTACTGTGGTACGTTATAAACAGTTATCCTTTAGACCCTGTATAAAGTCAACCAAGGGATCCGACCCCTTTCACCGACAGAGGTGGCGCAGTTATCAGCACCCTGGACTCGCATTTGGGAGGACGACGGTTCAAAACAGCGTCCGGCCGTCCAGATGTAGGTTATCCGCTATTTCCTTAAATCGCTCCAGGCAAATGCCGAGATGCGTCCTTTGAAGGTTACGGACGAATTTATTCCCCGTCATTCACACTACCCGAGCTTGTGCTCCGTCTCTAATGACCTCGAAGTCGACGGGACATTAAACCCAATCTTCCTTCCTCCCAGCCTGTTGTACGTCAGTCAGCACGCACAGGCTGATCAGACACAGTGTAAAAAGCTTGTAAAGGTGTTGCAGGGTAGGTTGTGCTGAGAAATAATTGTTCAGAAAAAATCGACACATTGTACCATTTCCGAGTTAATTAGCCAACCAAGCCGTTGCACGCGTAAATCCAAGTGGCTCGCCAGATACGATTGCATTAGTTGTTCTCATAGCGTAGGTGATAGCGGACGAGGCTGCCCAGCCTTTGGCACGGATGCGATGCTTGTCACCGCCACGTGGCCAGTTTTTGTATCGCTCTATTGTTCGGTTTTAGGAAACCAATTGCACAGTGGCCTGATCGGGTAATTTCAGTGTAATTAGCTAAGAAACGGCGCAACGTATCGATATTTTTTCTTGATAGTTGTTTTTCAATACAGCCTGGCCTGCAACACCCTTACAAGTTTCCAGACTGTTTCTGACCCACTATAGTCCACAAATTAATGTACAGTGCGTGGCGGGGGATACTCTTCTGACCTGTTCTATTCGCGTAGTGAGCGAGGGAGGAATGACCATATGACTCTGCAGACGCCCTAGTCTCCAGTGTCATTAGCCCATGTGAGATATACCTACATCTACAATTACACGGTTACTGTGCAATTCACATTTACGCGTTTCACAGAAAGTTCACAGGATCACTTTCAAACTACTACTACACCTTACACTCTTGAACAGCACGTGGGAAAAACGAATACCTAATTTTTTCTGACGAGCTATGATTTATCTCATTTTATTATCATTGTCGTTAGTCCCTGGGTAGGTGGGAGAAAATTTGATACTTCTGCATTTGGAGGAAAAAGCAGGTGGTTGAAATTTTATGAAAATATCTTGGCGCTAGGGAAAACTCCTTTGTTTTAATGATTGCCACGCCAGCCACTCTATTTTCTATTTCGTGATATGTTTTTCCTCGAACTTTTTAGACGTCCTCCGTCAAGCCTATCTGTTAAGCATCGCATACTGTGCATCATTACTCCAAGGAGGAATGACAGGTGTTTGTAGGTATTCTCTTCAGTAGATTTATTGCCCCCTTAAAGGGCAGCGCCAATAAAATGCAGTCTTTCATTCGCCTTCCCCCACAACATCTTCTGTTTAGTGCTCTAATTTAAGTAGTTCTAATCCCTAGGTATTTAGTTGAATCGACATCATTTAAATTTGTATGCTTTATGGTGTAACCAAAATTTAACAGATTTTTAGTTTTAGTAACATTGGGGGCTCTCAAACTCTTAATCATTTAGGTTTAATTGCCACTTCGTCATAAAGATATCTTGTTTAATTAATTGATCTTCTGATGACTATAGTAGACGTTACACGACAGCATCATCTGCAAAGCAATTTAGGAAGGCTACTCCGGTTGATCCTACTCCTACATCGTTTATAAAGATTATGACCAGCAGAGGGTCCTATAACGCTTCCTTGGGAAATTTCAATGGCTCTTCTGTCACGCTAGAAAACTTCTTGTCAATTACTACGAATTGTTACCATTCTGACAGGAAATCGTGAACCCAGTTGCTCAACTGACACGGTACTCGATAGATACGCACTTTGATTAGAAACCGCTTGTGAGGAAACGTGTCAAAAACTTTCTAGAAATCTAGAAATATGGAATCGACTTGAGATCCCCTGTCGATTTCGCTCGTCGCTTCGTGTGAATAAAGAGCCAGCGGTGTCTCATAAGAACCATATGTGGAGGTGGCAGCAAGAATGTCGTACAGTTCTACGATGCTAGCAACGTGAGTCTGGGCTCGTACGATGTCTGCTGCCACGCCTGCTTGATAAGGACTCCGAACACTCCAACAGTACTTTAGCTTTGGTCGCAATGTAGTCTTCTATACGATTTTCCTTATAGAAACTATACGCTTTCCCAGAACTCTTCCAGCAAATCTAAGTCTTCAGTTCGCCTTCCTTAATACTCATTCTACACATTCCTCCCATTTCATGTGACTTCTTAATTTAAAAACGGATGAAAGGCAATAACTTAAATCTCAACCAAAATCAGAAATTTAAATGGCAAAGCCTTATCTTAAAATAGTTCCTTAATTTGGCTGAAGGCCCCAAGAATCTGACACTTTAGGAGCAAAACAACTTAAATTCAAAATCGGCTGAAGGCCGAACACTTAACACTCAATAACATTAATTTTACGTAAAAGCAGTCCTTAAATTAGGCTGAGGGCCCAAACCATCTGACGCCTTAAGGGCAAAACAAACTGAATCTAAAAATCGGCTAGAAACTGTACAAGCACAAACAACGAGAGCAAACAAGAAAAGGCAGTACACCCTAGGACGCTCAGAGGTTCCGCGGGTCGGCCTGGAATTCAGACACTAACGCTCGCTTAGGTGAGACAGGCAGTCGGCCCAACTTTTGTCGCTCCGACGACAACCCAACCGACGGGCAGTCAACGGACCCACCGACAAGATAACCTCCGCTTCACCCGACCAGCACACAACAGGGAGTTCAATGGAACAACGTAGGAGGTATTAGTGCCCACAACCAATTAAACATTCAGCTGTCAAACTACACACCGTGTTGGACAGCGACAATATGATCAGGAAAATACACTACCTGAATTTATGTCAACGGCCAGGGCAAGTAACTGGAACGTTAATGGCACAAGGCAGAAGATTCCGCTAGTGCAGTTCAATTCAAATAACCAAGTGAAGCTAAACTCCACGAGAGGGTGGCTAAAATTTTGAGAACATACGTTGTTACTCGCGGGAATATCCCAACACCCGACAACGAACTCCAAACGACACAGTGTGAACAGTCGTGACTTACTGGTAGATTAAGTCAAAACTCAACTTTCATGTCCAGGATCGGTGAGCCACGAACCTCGTAGCAAATGGGAACAGCACCACACACTCCAACACTGCACAGGTGCCGCCAGCGGGCCCGGCCAAACTACGCGCCGCAGAGATTTCCTCGCTGCTCCACGCCAACCGACCAACTGCCCAGGCCCGGAAACGGTGAAAGGACCAAGTATACGTCGGCCGATGAGAGACCAACCGAACGACCAACCAACGGTCGTCCCGCTCCAATCTCCCTCCGTCGGACAGTTCATGTGTGTCGCCAACGGTCAGCGAGCACTGGCTGTCGGCGCCTCACCGGCGCTCCGTCCCCTGACTTCCCTGCTGCTGCGTCCCGACTGTACTGCTGGTCCGTTCTCAACTGACTGCCAGACACACGACGATGCTCCAGAGATGGTACGACAGTGCACTTACCGATACGCGCTGCTGCTGCCGCTCACGGGCAATTAAGGCAGGAAGTTAGTGGCGCCAGTAAATGGAATAAGAAAACGAGGCGCACTACCGTAATAGAAGACGACAAACAATGAATGGGATAAGCGCCAGCTGTACACGGCTCAGCCATGAAGGACAAACGGTAACGACCAGCCGCTGTGTCATCCTCAGCCCACAGGCGTCACCAGATGCGGATATGAAGGGGCATGTGGTCAGCACACCGCTCTCCCGGCCGTTTCTCAGTTTCTGAGACCCTTCACATGATATATGCTCTCGAACTCCATGCTGGTTGACTTAGAGGAGGTCGTTCTCTTCGAGATACCTCATCATATGGCCATATTGCCCTGAAAACTATGGGACCCAACATCTGAGGTCATCAGCCCCTTAGAACTTAGAACTACTTAAACCTGACTAACCTAAGAACATCACACACATCCATGCCCGAAGCAGGATCCGAACCTGCGACCGTAGCGGTCACGCGCTTCCAGACTGATGCGTCTAGAACCGCACGGTCACACCGGCCGACACCTCATCATATTTGAGCTCGTAATGTGTTCTACACTCAAAGAGTAAAAAACTGGCACATCTGCCTAATGTCCTGTAGGGCGCCTGCGAGCACACAGAAGTGCCACAACATGACGTGGCATGGACTCGATTATTGTCTCAAGTAGTGCTGGAGGGAACTGACACCATGAATCCTACAGGGATGTCCTTAATTTCGTAAGAGTATCAGTGGTTGGAGATCTTTTCTGAACAACACATTGCAAGGCATCCCAGATACACTCAATAATGTTCATGTCTGGGGAGTTGGTGGCCAGCGGGAGTGTTCAAACTCAGAAGAGTGTTCCTCGAGTCACTCTGTAGCAATTCTGGAAGTCTGAGGTTTCGCATTATTCTGCTGGAATTGCCCAAGTCCGTCGGAATGCACAATGGACATGAATGGATGCAGGAGATCAGACAGGATTCTGAGATACCTGTCACCTGGCAGAGTTGCAACTAGACTTATCAGGGGTCCCATATCAGTCCAACAGCACACGCCTCACACCGTTACAGAGCCTCTACCAGCTTGAACACACTCCTGTTGATATATGCAGGGCCCATGGATTCATGGGGTTGTCTCCATACTCGTACATGTCCATCCGTTGGATACAATTTGAACCGAGACTCATCGGACCAGGCAATATGTTTCCAGTCATATATAGTCCAATGTCGGTGTTGAGGGGCTCGATAGTGTTTCGTTGACACTGACACTTATTGATGGCTCAACATTGGAATCTTCAGAAATTGGCGGATGGGTTACACTTCTGTCACGCTGAACGATTCTCTTTAGTCGTCGTCAGTCCCGTTCTTGCATGATCTTTTTCTGGCCGCAGCGATGTCGGAGATTTAATGTTTTACCGGATTCCTGATATTCACGGTACACTCGTGAAATGGTCGTACGGGAAAATCCCCACTTCATCACTACTTCGAATATGCTGTGTCCCATGGCTCCTGCGCCGACTATGACACCTCGTTCAAACTCCGTTAAATCTTGATGAACTGCCATTGTAGTAGCAGTAACCGATTTAACAACTGCGCCTTACACTTGTCTTGTACAAGCTCCTCCGACCGCAGCGCCGTATTCTGCCTGTTTACATATCTCTGTATTTGAATACGCATGGCCACGCCGGTTTATTTGGAGTTTCAGTGTAAGATTGTGCAAATAGTGGATGTCAAGGATATTGAAAGGCAGTTTTGTGGATAATTGGTGCCACACTTCTTGCTGACAAGTGCGACCTGTGCTTTCTTTCAACTACTGTCCACAGTTTCAGCATATTAAGTACTAATATTGAATATATTGCAGGAAAAGACAGAAACGTGACGTAATGGTGACACAGTTTTTACGGTGTTCAATCGCAGTTCTAAATGACGTGGTTAGAAGCCACTTTGGTGAAGGACACAATGGACCGTAAATGACGATACGTCCCGTCCCTTGAGAGATTGAGAAATATTCTATCGTGATTAATTAAGAAAATTATAAATACTAGCTATGATGTCTCTATTACGAATACAGAGGCAACAGCCGAACGACAAAGCTCATCACACTACGATCGGCGGAGTCACGACGCTAGATAAGCGCGGTGCAAAGAGAGTGATTGCACTGCTACAAGCAAAGTGGTTGTTGTGTTTCCTTTGTGAACTAGCCCAATGTTGCTCGCAAGACGACAGAAGACAACGATTACATAAGAAAATTGTAGTAACTTCCGCTCAACTGTCTGTGAAGTGAAGGTTCCGGGATCAGCAACCGAATGGATCTGGAGTGTGACTGTCCATACTATTAGTAAACTTGGACAACACATCGTAGAGTGTGTCTGCAGTTCGCAAATAGTTTTCTGTAGCCGATATGATTGGGTGGTGGAGGCCGAACCGTAATCCCAGATGCCTTAACCAGTCAGAACGGCACGGTATTTTTGACTCTCAAGTTGGGACACCTGTTTGGACGCCAGTTTCTGAGAGAGGGAGCACTTAGTGTAGCTCCAACACAGCGTGGCTTCAACTTAAAATTTTCTGACGTTTGTCAGTAAAACCTCGACGTTGCACTTGTTGATTCGCATGGTCTTGCATACCTAGCTGCATCACAAGACACAGTGACATATGCCAGTACAGTGGATGTGAAGGTGACATCAGGGACAGGGTGCTTCCAACTCGGAACTAGCGCATGCAGAAGGGTTACCCACAATAATTCTCTGTTGTACCCCATGTGAATGGGGTGACAGCAAGCCAACTGTCACACTGTAGCAATCACTCAGGTGGATAAGAGTGCATGTCTCATCCTGCTGAGATCTCGTTGTGGCGTGGCGTTATCTGTGTTTGGAACACTGACAGCCACTGCAGATGACACACACACACTGGGTGCACCAATGTCCATTTTCTTCCACGAACTCCATCTCTGGCTGCACTACAATGCATGACTCTACATTAGGGAGCCACACACGATTCTGTGGTAGTGGTGGGTCATACTTCTTGTTGTGGCGTGGCACCATCATTGAGTGGGACAATGTCAGCCACTGTGGATGGCACAGCCATCTTGGTGTACTAGCCTTCCACCTTTCCCACAGACTGCATCTTAGACAGCACTATGATGCACGACTCATTGGTAGTGAGCCTTGCACACCTCTTTGTTACTGTTGCAGTGGGGTTGTCCATCTGTACGTCCTGCAATCGTTTGACAGCTGCCTGCGGATCATTCAGTGGGCCAATGGCCATGGCACTGTCTGACCTCTCGGGACAGACATTCACCTAAGGTTGTACACAGAGAGGGATCTCCGAGCTCCAGCTGGGCCCAGGTAGCAGCTGCCGTGACATCAGGGGAGGGTGGGGACGTGGTACACTCCCCCATGGCCCCCCCAGGCTGACCCTCAGCAGGTCACTATGCTGCACAGTGAAAGTGTCCAGGCCACCCCATACTCTTTTGTCACCGTTTACTTTACCCATAGCTACTGGGTGAACAGTGCAGAATACAGTGGTGTGCATCTCTCGCCACTGGCTTAACCCATAGACTAACGTACAAATGATATAACAGTTAAATAAAAAAATACAAAATCCGTTTTTCCCCAGTAATAAACTTTACAGTGTGAGCGGTTTCGCCTAACCAAACTTAAACCCTACTATTAATTAGAAAAATACAAAAATGACTTGTTTCAGTTGATTTATCTTCTCGTGTATTTAAAATTCATCACTAGTTATGTTTTACAAGGTAAGTGAGATGACAATAGAAGAATGCTGACAATACAAAAGTTGCCCGCATCTCGTGGTCGTGCGGTAGCGTTCTCGCTTCCCACGTCCGGGTTCCCGGGTTCGATTCCCTGCGGGGTCAGGGATTTTCTCTACCTCGTGATGACTGGGTGTTGTGTGATGTCCTTTAGATTAGTTAGGTTGAAGTAGTTCTAAGTTCTAAGGGACTGATGACCGTAGATGTTGAGTCCCATAGTGCTCAGAGCCATTTGACCCATTTGAACAAAAGTTGCACCCATAAACAGAAACAGGGTGATGGCTCAATCAGATTAACAGTTTTATCCAGACCACGTCTTTGGTTCAAAATGACAGCAAATTAAGTAGTAAAGTAATCCTTTTTTGTAACAAATAGTCAACACTCACATAGATGATATCATGGGAATCATTCTCAACGGGTATAAGTCGTGTTAGTTTTAACAACAGACATACTATCTACAATTCTAAGCCGGCCGGAGTGGCCGAGCGGTCCTAGGCGCTTCAGTTTGGAACCGCGCGACCGCTACGGTCATAGGTTCGAATCCTGCCTCGGGCATGGATGTGTGTGATGTCCTTAGGTTTGTTAGGTTTAAGTAGTTCTAAGTTCTAGGGGACTGACGACCTCAGAAGTTAAGTCTCATAGGGCTCACAGCCATTTGAACCACACAATTCTAATTATGTCACAATACCAAACGTGTAACTATACTACACTTCCTACTGTTGCCATTTACGACTGCATATTACGTAAATACACATCTCTACTCATGCCACAACACTCTCAGCTTAACTATTACTCAAGGATAGATCTGTGATACTCGTCTTTCTCAGCTCATGTCCTTCACATTACTCCATGGTTTCCTTTTGATTCATGTGGCATCATCTCATGCTCTTATACCTGCCTTCATAAATGTACTCCATACTGAATCATAACTGCATCTATCAATGATATCAAAACATCAGTAGTAGTGAAGCACATCCTAAAAAGACTTCAGTACTTCAGTCATAAAATTTACATGAGCTATTCTAACTTTTCATTAATACAAAGGAACCATAACAGTTGAATGGTATGAATGTCTAACATTTCCCTTATACTGTCGTCATCTACTGTCCACGTCTCACCTACTCGATGAGTGGCTTGACATGTCAGACGTGATGCTGTCCCTGTCATTCGCATGTGTGGATATTCTCCATCTCCATGCATTGAGATGTGGAATCCAACACACTCGGTACAGGCCACCAGAAGGAGGTTCTTACTCATTGGTCTGACGATGACCACAGTTGTGGTCGAAACCGGTTACCAGAATAAATAATTTGTGATCAAGACTGTTTTTGACAGTAAATATTGATAGAGGAAGATCTCATACGGGATATACAGGACGAATCATGTAGGTTACAACTTGTACCACAGATTGCAATCTAGCCTATGTTGGCGGCAGTTGTCTGTCTGCCAAACGACTAAAAAGTCGTAACCACCACACCCAAGAGGTGGCACGTTTACCAACAGCGCAAGGAAATCTGACTAGTGGCCCCAGTTGGATCAGCCCTGAGTTGGCCAACTAGACATAAAATTAATTTAATTACTTCAAACCCAATTAGTTCAAACCCACAACAAAATAAATTACATCATAAGTAATGAAAAAGGGTGTCGTTGAAAAATTGATAACAAGGACCTACGGTATCACAAAGAGATTTATTAACTAATATCAATGTCAAGAGAGAACAAACATCTAAACAAAAAATTCAACTATATAACATTTCATTAGCATGAACTCGAGTTTTTTGGCCATAGACTTGGGGAACCTATCTGGAACTTATGTCTAAATGAGCATGGCTACAGTGAGTGGAAGGGTGCCAACCAAGGCAAGCACTCTCTACTGTATCATTCCACTGATTGGTCTCTCGTGTCAAAATACAGGGTGTTACAGAAAGGTACTGCCAGACTTTCAGGAAACATTCCTCACACACAAATAAAGAAAAAATATTATGTGGACATGTGTCCGGAAACGCATCATTTCCATGTTAGAGCTCATTTTAGTTTCGTCATTATGTACTGTACTTCCTCGATTCAACGCCAGTTGGCCCAATTGAAGGAAGGTAATGTTGACTTCGGTGCTTGTGTTGACATGCGACCCATTGCTCTACAGTACTAGCATCAAGCACATCAGTACGTAGCATCAACAGGTTAGTGTTCACCACGAACCTGGTTTTGCAGTCAGTGCAATGTTTACAAATGCGGAGTTGTCAGATGCCCATTTGATGTATGGATTAGCACGGGGCAATAGCCGTGGCGCGGTACGTTTGTATCGAGACAAATTTCCAGAACGAAGGTGTGCCGACAGGAAGACGTTCGAAGCAATTAATCGGCTTCTTAGGAAGCACGGAACATTCCAGCCTATGACTCGAGACTGGGGAAGACCTAGAACGACGAGGACACCTGCAATGGACGAGGCAATTCTTCGTGCAGTTGACGATAACCCTAATGTCACCGTCAGAGAAGTTGCTGCTGTACAAGGTAACGTTGACAACGTCACTGTATGGAGAGTGCTACGGGAGAACCAGTTGTTTCCGTACCATGTACAGCGTGTGCAGGCACTATCAACTGATTGGCCTCCACGGGAACACTTCTGCGAATGGTTCATCTAACAATGTGTCAATCATCATTCCAGTGCAAATGTTCTCTTTACGGATGAGGCTTAATTCCAAATTGATCAAATTGTAAATTTTCACAATCAACATGTGTGGGCCGACGAGAATCCGCACGCAGTTGTGCAATCACGCCATCAACACAGATTTTCTGTGAACGTTTGGGCAGGTATTGTTGGTGATGTCTTGATGTTCTTCCACCTACACTCAATAGAGCACTTTATCATGATTTAATACGGGATACTCTACCTGTGCTGCTAGAACATGTGCCTTTACAAGTACGACACAACATGTGGTTCATGCACGATGGAGCTCGTGCACATTTCAGTCCAAGTGTTCGTACGCTTCTCAACAGCAGATTTGGTGACCGATGGATTGGTACAGGCGGACTAATTCCATGGCCTCCACGCTCTCCTGACTTCAACCCTCTTGACTTTCGTTTATGGGGGCATTTGAAAGTTCTTGTCTACGCAACCCCGGTAACAAATGTAGACACTCTTCGTGCTCGTATTGTGGACGGCTGTGATACAATACGCCATTCTCCAGGGCTGCATCAGCGCATCAGGGATTGCATGCGACGGAGGGTGGATGCATGTATCCTCGCTAACGGAGGACGTTTTGAACATTTACTGTAACAAAGTGTTTGAAGTCACTCTGGTACGTTCTGTTGCTGTGTGTTTCCATTCCATGATTAATGTGATTTGAAGAGAAGTAATAAAATGAGCTCTAACATGGAAAGTAAGCGTTTCCGGACACATGTCCACATAACATCTTTTTTTTTCTTTGTGTGTGAGGAATGTTTCCTGAAAGTTTGACCGTATCTTTTTGCAACACCCTGTATAATTAAGCATGCAATGAACTCTGGGTGCGACTACTGCGAATACAAGGCTGCTGTGAAAGAAAGGTAGTCGTGAAAATGATTGACAGGCTTCTGCATTTACCGAAGCTGCGCAGCGTTACTGATACAGCCGGTGAAAGACAAGATGCTGCCGTTGTGTGTGGGCCCTCCAAAGTGTCGTACTGAGGGAGGTGACACCCACATCCGACCGTGATTGTCTCGCGTCTGCGAAAATATAAAGTTTCGCCCTGGTGTCCGGACGTCTTCACAACTAACTGCTCTCTCCGTAGAAACGGAAGAGCTGTAGTGAGTGTACTCCGCGAAAGGTCGCGAAGCCAGTTCTTGCCTCTCCCACTGCACAAAATCTTCCAAAAAACAACTGCCCCCCTCCCCCGCCACCTATGTTCTCGAATAAACCTATCATGGCCCAGCAGCGGTTACTACGCCAATAATGTTTCCCAAGGATACCCGATCTTCCTCAATCACTGCAGTGCAGTAAACTTTCTGTTCTCCAGATAAGCTGCACACAATGCCTGGAGGTCCTGCAGCCAAACTCCTCGCGATTTTCACAAGATAAGGGAAGCTTCCTGGTGAAAACGAGCTCCGTCTCGTCCATGAAACGATTTAGTGGGCGCGTTTTTGGCGAGGCAGGGCGGCATCTAAGAAACGCGACATGTGGAGAAATTCGCCCTCTTTTCTCACAAGGTACGCTGTTCTCATAATAAACACATTAGCCGGGCGCCAGCCTGACGCCGCTTCACCGGTACCCGCCCAAAGGATAAGCAGACCGGGCTGCCACACCATGTGCACTCGCTAATAAAGAGGTCAGACCAGTTTCCGAGGAAGTGTCATTTCGCGTCCAAGCACGGCGTTCCCACCCTCTTGCTTGGCCGTCAGTGGAAAAAGGGTCGTCCGCCAGAAAAGTTGCCCATAACCCACTGCCCCGCAGGGCCCGTGGCCAGTTTCGGTGACCACAAAGAATCCGTCAACTCACTTGCTGCTCGGGGAAAGTCCTAAAGTTGCCCCTAAAGCAATGGTCACCTCCAGCGTCCAAAAATCTGTCTCTAAAGCTGTGTTTAATTCTGCTACTGCTACTCAAGTTATGCAAGTACCGTGAGATCAATCGGCAGTTTACCCTAACCCTAATAGTCCATCAGATTAATATCAATCAGGGAAAATTTAGGTACACCAAAGGCGAATGAAATTGTATGATAATCACCGAAACAAAGTGAAAGAGGAAGTACCTAATAGATATTACCGCGGCAGTGGCCTGCCCGGAAGGCACCACCACCGTTCAAAATGTTGCAAAAATGGAAGTGGTATTGATGTGCGGTTTCCACAGAATGGATTGGTAGAGAGGGGCTCATATTGTTACCCAATCAACATATTGTGATAATACTTACAAGGTGTACTTTCTGTGTAAACATACACTATTTTAAATGGAACAATGCTTATTGACAACATACTACACTACTGGCCATTAAAATTGCTACACCAAGAAGAAATGCAGACGATAAACGGGTATTCATTGGACAAATATATTATACTAGAACTGACATGTGATTTGGGTGCATAGATCCTGACAAATCAGTAGCCAGAAGAACCACGTCTGGCCGTAATAACGGCCTTGATACGCCTGGGCATTGAGTCAAACAGAGCTTGGATGGCGTGTACAGGTACAGCTGCCCATGCCGCTTCAACACGATACCACAGTTCATCATGAGTAGTGACTGGCGTATTGTGACGAGCCAGTTGCTCGGCCACCATTGACCAGACGTTTTCAATTGGTGAGAGATCTGGAGAATGTGCTGGCCAGGGAAGCAGTCGAACATTTTCTGTATCCGGAAATGCCCGTACAGGACTTATAAAATCCTGTCGTGCATTATCCTGCTGAAATGAATCAACTAGTAGAATCCAACGATTTTAGTAGAATTCCTGAAGACATGCTGTAGTACTTCGTCCACCATGGGGTAGTACCACAGCTTTCTGCTACTCTACAGAGCAACGTCTTCTAGATTCTGTGGAAGATGGTCTTTTAGGAGGCTGCAATATTTGTGCTTGTTTACTTTTCTGTCCGTGGAAAACGAGTCTATGACCTGATGGTTCACTATGCCACAGAATACGTTTACACTCCATAGACGCTGAAGCTCCACCTAACGAAGCCAAAAGGGATTGAAACTTCCTGGCAGATTAAAACTGTGTGCCGGACCGAGACTCGAACTCGGGACCTTTGCCTTTCGCGGGCAAGTGCTCTACCAACTGAGCTACACAAACACGACTCACGCTCCGTCCTCACAGCTTTACTTCTGCCAGTGCCTCGCCTCCTACCATCCAAAATTTACAGAAGCTCTCCTGCGAACCCTGCAGAAATAGCACTCCTGAAAGAAAGGATATTGCGGAGACATGGCTTAGCCACAGCCTGGGGGATGTTTCCAGAATGAGCTTTTCTGTCTGCAGCGGAGTGTGCGCTGATATGAAACTTCGTGGCAGATTAAAACTGTGTGCCGGACTGAGACTTGCCCGCGAAAGGCACAGGACCGAGTTCGAGTCTCGGTCGGGCACACAGTTTTAATCTGTCAGGAAGTTTCATACCAACGCACACTCCGCTGCAGAGTGAAAATCTCATTCTCCAAAAGGGATTGTCAACAAATCAATAGTGCATATTTCGGCGGTTAACCTGGCCATGATTGGTAAATGTGGCGTCATCACTAAGGAAGTGCATGATACATCTGGAGAATCCTGTTATAATGAGCATGTGCAGAAGTTAGCACGATTCTCATAATCGTTTCCAAGCTGCTCTTTATGGAGAGAGATGTGATAGGGATGAACCTATGGTAACGGAGACTACGTAGGACAGTTGCCTGACTCATGCCTCGTGCTCACGCCATAGCGCGGGAGCTGACGTGTGGATCAACTGCAGCAGCATCAGCAAGAAGATTAATTTCCTCCTCTTCTGTCCTCACTTGTTTCCTCTTGTTACGCTGTGTATGTGTTACACTGTAACAATCACATAACTGGTTCAGGATGTTGATAAATAACTGTGGAGATGGTTGACGTCTGTTGGGATATCTTGCCACACACATCATACAAGAACGAACTGCATTCTTCCTACATTCTCCATACATCACTAGCATGTCGGCTTTTTCTGCAATTGTAAGTCCCACAGCATACTCACGACCTACTGCTTGGAATGTCACACACAAACAGACCAGAAAGTCGCAGTACGCTCGAGGAACACACAAGCGCCGGGCGGAGTGGCCGAGCGGTTCAGGGCGCTACAGTCTTGGGCCGCGCGACAGTCGTAGGTTCGAATCCTGCCTTGGGCATGGATGTGTGTAATGTCCTTAGGTTAGTTAGGTTTAAGTACATCAGGGGACTGATGACCTCAGAAGTTCCATATTGCTTAGAGCCTTTTTTTTTTTTTTTTTTTTTTTTTTTTTTAAACACACAAGCATACTGTAAGCAACCTCGCAGGTTGAAAGTCACAAACAAGTGTCAGTGTGGAAACTTTTCGAAATACATACCGTGAACGACTTGCACTAGAAAATCTCAAAAACACCACTAAAATTCTAATTTGCCCTACTTTTAGCTTGTTAATGTTATTAGGCACAGCTTCATTTAAAAAGTGTATCATAATTTTTAACATTTTTATGCAGCGACAGCAACTGTTATTGTTTATATAAGAATATACAGCCTACAGTTGCAAGTTAACTTTATCATTTACCTAGGTTTCAACGTCAGTAATAACGTCTTCTTCAGAACCTGCAAAAAGTTAACATTATAATGTGCTAGTAAATTATATTAGATATGGTCATCCTACAGGATGCAACGTGTAGTACTTACATAAAATATTATTTAAATGTTTGCCTAAAACAAGCCATGTCTTAAGTCAACATTATAAAACTTGATGCATAAGCATAAGGTTTTGTCACTTCTATGAAGCATACTATGACCACCATACCGTCATACCTGAGCAAAAGGTATTGCCGAGTACACGAGAAAATTCTGGTCCTACGCAAAATCTCTAAGCGGGTCTAAGGCTTCTATCCAGTCATTCGTTGACCAGTCCGCTGATGCGGTGGGAGATAGCCGAAGTTTTAAATCTCGCGTTTAAGGAATCGTTCGTGGAGGAGAAACGTACAGACATACCATCGTTTCACTGTCGTACATACTCCCATGTGGGAGACATAGTAATGGGCGTAGAGAAGCAACTGAAAAAATTGGAAACAAATAAGTTGCCAGATCCGGGTTGAATCACAATGCGGTTTTACAAAGAGTATTCTAAGGCACTGGGCCCTTACTTAGCATGCATTCATGGCGAATCTCTCTCCCAGAGCAAAGTGGCAAGCGACTGGAAAAAGGCGAAGGTGACTTCTGTATATGGGAAGGCTAAAAGAACGGACCTGCTAAATTACAGACCACTATCCTTAACATCGGTTTCTGCAGAATTCTTGAACACAGTCTTAGTTCTAGTACAATAAATTCCCTTGTGATCGTAAAGCTTCTGCCCACAAATCAGCATCGTTCGTGTGAAACTCAGGTCGCTGATTTCTCACACGATGTACTGGGAACTATGGATGAAGGGCAACAGTCAGATTCCACATTCCTAGAATTCCGAAGAGCATCCACCACGGCGCCTACTGTAGACTGTTAACGTAGGTACGAGCATACGAGATAGGTTCCCAGATACGTAAGTCGCAGTCAGTAATATTGCGCAATATTTCCTGACGGGCAATAGTATTGAACGTATAGGAGTGAGACTGCGAGCCTGCTCGATAACACTGAGAACATAAAAAACTTTCGAAGTATGTCGCACTTCCTGGAAATATTGCGCCATCTCTGGACAACGTGGACAAGAACGTTGACAGTCCTTCTCGTGGTACACAGACCAAGGAGGTTAAGTTGAATAAAATTTCTTGTTGCGTGGAAAATGAGTTCAAAACAAGACGAATTAGAACGCAGGAAATAAACTTGTAAGCGTATTGTCATATCAATGGCTCGGTTGCGGAGTATCTTCGCGGGAAGCCGCGTCGAGCACGGGACACGGTTCTGATGTTGTGTAGTGTGTAGCTCTGCGTCTGAGAGTCATTGTTAGTATGGAAGTTGAAGCGTTGCTACAAGTGCTATTACCGTAAAGTGATAAAATAAGTAAATGATTTAGAGGAAAGTGCGTCAAGAAGTAATTTAAAAATGAGCAGTGCTGCTGATAACGTACACTCCTGGAAATTGAAATAAGAACACCGTGAATTCATTGTCCCAGGAAGGGGAAACTTTATTGACACATTCCTGGGGTCAGATACATCACATGATCACACTGACAGAACCACAGGCACATAGACACAGGCAACAGAGCATGCACAATGTCGGCACTAGTACAGTGTATATCCACCTTTCGCAGCAATGCAGGCTGCTATTCTCCCATGGAGACGATCGTAGAGATGCTGGATGTAGTCCTGTGGAACGGCTTGCCATGCCATTTCCACCTGGCGCCTCAGTTGGACCAGCGTTCGTGCTGACCGTGCAGACCGCGTGAGACGACGCTTCAACCAGTCCCAAACATGCTCAATGGGGGACAGATCCGGAGATCTTGCTGGCCAGGGTGGTTGACTTACACCTTCTAGAGCACGTTGTGTGGCACGGGATACATGCGGACGTGCATTGTCCTGTTGGAACAGCAAGTTCCCTTGCCGGTCTAGGAATGGTAGAACGATGGGTTCGATGATGGTTTGGATGTACCGTGCACTATTCAGTGTCCCCTCGACGATCACCAGAGGTGTACGGCCAGTGTAGGAGATCGCTCCCCACACCATGATGCCGGGTGTTGGCCCTGTGTGCCTCGGTCGTATGCAGTCCTGATTGTGGCGCTCACCTGCACGGCGCCAAACACGCATACGACCATCATTGGCACCGAGGCAGAAGCGACTCCCATCGCTGAAGACGACACGTCTCCATTCGTCCCTCCATTCACGCCTGTCGCGACACCACTGGAGGCGGGCTGCACGATGTTGGGGCGTTAGCGGAAGACGGCCTAACGGCGTGCGGGACCGTAGTCCAGCCTCATGGAGACGGTTGCGAATGGTCCTCGCTGATACCCCAGGAGCAACAGTGTCCCTAATTTGCTGGGAAGTAGCGGTGCGGTCCCCCACGGCACTGCGTAGGATCCTACGGTGTTGGCGTGCATCCGTGCGTCGCTGCGGTCCGGTCGCAGGTCGACGGGCACGTGCACCTTCCGCCGACTACTGGCGACAACATCGATGTACTGTGGAGACCTCACGCCGCACGTGTCGAGCAATTTGGCGGTACGTCCACCCGGCCTCCCGCATGCCCACTATACGCCCTCGCTCAAAGTCCGTCAACTGCACATACGGTTCACGTCCACGCTGTCGTGGCATGCGGCCAGTGTTAAAGACTGCGATGGAGCTCCGTATGCCACGGCAAACTGGCTGACACTGACGGCGGCGGTGCACAAATGCTGCGCAGCTAGCGCCATTCGACGGCCAACACCGCGGTTCCTGGTGTGTCCGCTGTGCCGTGCGTGTGATCATTGCTTGTACAGCCCTCTCGCAGTGTCCGGAGCAAGTATGGTGGGTCTGACACACCGGTGTCAATGTGTACTTTTTTCCATTTCCAGGAGTGTATTTGTGTACCCTCTCGTTGCGTGTCGTTCATCATCATGTTGGGTCTCCCAGAATGAACTGATGTGAACCAGTAGAAATTAGTTACCATAAAGGAGTGCAGTCAAATGCCAGTGTCTTGTAGCGAGCGTGAGGACGTGCGTTCGGCCATCGCGTTTCCGCATTATCAACAATCAGCCGCGCGGGGACTGTTACTCGCTCGCTCGTACAAGTGAGAACTGAAAAATTAACTTTACGAACAGTGTCATATCATTACTAGTGTCAAGGACTGGTAGCAAAAGAAATCTGTGTATGCCTGGCGAGCGTAAGAACTTTGGTTCGATTATCGCGTTCCCGCATTATCAACAAACATCCGCGCCGCGACAGTTACGCTTACGCTCGTCTGAGTGATGTTGTGGGCTATGGCAGCTATTAATTGCAATAAACACTTATGAATGAGAATGTAAATAATGCAACTTGCGATTTCCTTTAATCGTCTCAGAATACAGATGTTCATAGCAGACATAGGACTGTGTTGTGTTTTAACGTTGAGTGGCGCCCCTTAACCCGCCTGTATATATCGATGGATAATTTCAGGCAAGCCAGCAGCAGTGTGGAGAAGAACAGTACGACCGCCGCGGGAGTATCAGGTACGTGGTGTGGACATGGCGCACGGTCAAGAAAAGCAGACACGACTACCAGCCTGCAACCCCACCCGTTCGTATTCCCGGGCGTGTTACACACTGACTAACAAAAGTAATGGGATAGCGCTATGCACATACGCAGGTGGCAGCAGTATCGAGTACACAAGTTACAAAAGGGCAGTGCATCGGCAGAACTGTAATTTGCACTCAAACGGGAATTAACAGACTTCGAACTCTGAATGGTCACTGGAGCTAGGCGCTTGGGATATTCAGTTTCGGAAATCGCTAGGGAATTCAGTATTCCGAAATCCACAGTGTCAGGGGTGTGCCTAGAATGCCACAGTTCAGATATTAGCTCTCACTACGGTCAAGCCAGTGGTCGTCGGCGTTCGATTAACGACCGAGAGCAGCCACGTTTGTGTAGAGTTGTCAATGCTGACAGGAAACCAACGAAGCGGGCATAACAGCAGAAATCGATGTGGGACGTACGGCCGGCATAGCCGTCAGGATAGTGTGGTGAAATTTGGCGTTAATGGGCTATGGCAGCAGACGACCGGCGCGAGTGCTTTTGCTAACAGCACGACATTCCCTGCACATAATGGGGTGGACTGTGCTTCGTGGAATGGATTGGGTGCTCTGGACCAACTGAACCGATCACTAAATGGCTATGTTCGGCTACTTGGAGACTATTTGCAGCCATTCGAGGACTTCATGTTCACAAACATGGATCATAATGTGCCATGTAACGGCGCCACAGTTGTTCGCGATTGGTTTGAAGAACATCCTGGACGATTCGAGAGAATGGTTTGACCACCCAGATCGCCCACATGAATCCCATAGAACATTTACGGGATATAATCGAGAGTTCATTTCATGTTCAAAATCCTGCACCGGCAACACGTTTGCAGTTATGGACGGCAATTGAGAGCAGCACGGCTCAATATTTCTGCAGGAGACTTCCAAGGACCTGTTGAGCCCATGCCACATCAAACTGCTGCAGTACGCTTGGCAAAAGGAGGTCCAACACTACAGGGTGCCTCAAAAAACTTGTATACACACTTTGAAGCGTCATAGAGAATTTATCTCCTGTTCTACAATTTTAAATTTCTGGAAATGGAAAGCTTAAAGTCCAGTTGCAGAAATAAATGTAATTTGCAAATGTGATTAATGTTCAAACTGGTGGCCTTCAGCATCAATATATTTCTGAGTACGAGTCACCATTGATTCCGTACATCGTACCAAAGTGTCCAATGAGTTCAAAAATGGTTCAAATGGCTCTGAGCAATAGAACTTAGAACTACTTAAACCTAACTAACCTAAGGACATCACACACATCCATGCCCGAGGCAGGATTCGAACCTGCGACCGTAGCGGTCGGTCGACTCCAGACTGTAGCGCCTAGAACCGTACGTCCACTCCGGCCGGCTGTCCAATGAGATTTCTGCGCACACCGCCTGAATCGCATTCCAAAGTGTGTCCAGGCTACGTGGTTTACGTTTGTACACCTCATCTTTTACTGTGCCCCTTAAGAAGAAATTCAGCGGCGTGAGGTCTGGAGAGCGTGCAGGAAACTCGATTGGTCCCCTGCGTCCTATCCACTGGCCTGGCACATTGTGATCCAGGTATGCTCGTACGTCCCTATGATAGTGCGCCGGGGCGCCATCTTGTTTGAAATGAAACTCATCATTTTCGTATAATGCACGAATGGCACGGAATATGAAGTCAGCAAGCATTGTTAGGTACGTTTCTGCAGTAACAGTACCTTCAATGCGGAAAGGCCAAATGAGTCCCCTTGGAGACAAACCACACCACACATTTGCACCAGGCAAATTCACAGCCTTTTCAACTGTAATATGAGGATTATCTTCAGCCCAGTACACACAAGTGTGCTTATTGACAGTTCCATTGACTTTGAATTGGGCATCATCCGACCAAATTATGCTACCCATAAATCCCGGTTCACGTCTCACCATCTCCCGAACCCATTCACAAAATTCTAACCTTCGATCTGCATCGTCGTCATTTAGCTGTTGCACCAGCCTTGTAATGTACACACGAAACTTGCCTTTCTTCAGAATATGTAGCACACTACTAGCACTTACATAACTCTCACGTGCCGCTTGCCTTGAAGATTTTTGAGCCTAACGCTGAAACAGTTCGAACACCGCAGTTGTGGAATCATCATTTGTAGCTGTACGAGGTCGCCCTGATCGACCTTTATGCACATCACACACTGTTCCATGAATTTCGAATTTGTCTCGCAGACGTGTAATTGTTCACCTTGAAGGTGGTTCTGTACCATACTCACTTCTCCACTGTCTTCGAACCGCAGCTACATTCTCAAACTTCCAGTACCACTTAATTATCTGCTTCCGCGCTTCAAAGCTCAAACATAACATTACTTTCTCACAGATATTTAACCTTGTAGAACGAGAAATAAATTGTTCCATTAAGTTCCGGGTGTGCAGCCGCAAGAAATCTCCTTCTTCTTCTAATATTTCGGCTGTGTAACGTTCAGCCGGCTTCAGAGTGAGCCGCAAGACTGCCGCTCCAGTGCTCGCTTCGTCCCTTTATACTGTTGTACCACGCGGCATGCGGCTACAAATGCAAATGCGCCAGAGACGTTGGTCGGCGGCAGAGACGTGCATAATGCGCGAGTTGTATCTATGACTCCGCAGTTGATCTTTGTTGGCATACCGATATATCATTGTGAGCTGCACTGTGACGGCGTCTTTGCGAGTTTATTACAGCAAGTGCCGCATTCCAGGATTTATCAAAATTAAAACCACTATCTCTATTAATTAAGTTCGTCGTCAAGCGAATTTCAATTGCCTCCTTTACTATCGAGTCCCAAAAGGATGATGTAGTTGCCAAAATTTCGACGTTGTCATACAACATACTGTGACCATTATCAATACAGTGCTCTTCCAGTGCCGACTTGTTAGGTTGTAAAAGCCGTGTGTACCTCTGGTGTTCTGTACATCTTTCTTGGACAGCATGAGTTGTTTGTCCGATGTAAGAAAGGCCACATTCACATGGAATTTGGTAAACCCCAGATTTACGGAGCAGCAAATCATATTTGACGGAGCCCACGAGTGCAGCTGTCTTAGGTGGAGGACGAAAAATCACTTTTACTTTGTGTCTGCCGAGAATGCGTCCTATTTTTGAAGAGAGGCTACCCACATACGGCAAGAAGGCCATCACTTTAAAGGTTTCTTCACGTTCTTCTGTTTTCTTTGTGGCCTCTTTCGGTTTCATTTTCAGTGCTCTCTGTATTTGTTGTGGAGAGTACCCATTGTCTTCAAACACTCTTTGTAAGTGGGAAAGTTCATCTTGCAGACTGCTTTCGTCAGAAATAATATGCGCTCTGTGAGTCAAAGTTCGGAGAACACTCATTGTCTGGGCAGGGTGATGGGAGCTATTTGCACGTAAATACAGATCGGTGTGTGTCGGCTTCCTATACAATTCATGTCCCAAAGTGCCATCCTCTCTACGCCGAACCAAAATAAATTGTCTATGACAGTTCAAAGTGTGTATACATTTTTTTGACGCACCATGTATATTAGGAGGAATCCCGTGACTTCTGTCACCTCGATAAAGAGCGTTAATCAGAATTCCGCGTGTGCGCGGTCATTTTATTGCTGAAATGTAAGTTCTGAATGGCTTGTGCGTGAAAGGCAACCAAATGGGGCGTAGTGCGTCGCCGAAGTATCAGTGTGCTGTAAGGGTGCCGCGAATGATAAGCAAAGGCGTCATACTATGAAATGAAGTGGCGTCCTAGACCATACCTCGGGCTGTTTGGCGGGCGACGGACGGGTTGGTATCCCACCGTTGCCTGGGCGCCTCCAGACGCTTCTCCGGCCTGGAATCTCGTTGAATGGAGTAAAAGTGTCGTCAGCGATGAGCCCGGCTTCGAACTGAGCCACGATGACCAGCTAAGACGTGTCTGGGGACGCCCCAGACAGCACTGGGTTACGTATATTCGTATACCCGCTTATTGCGGATAATGGCCACGGTACCAAACTTGTTACTCCCATACTCTTTTTATTATTGCAGTTAAAGTTATCCACCATACACTGTTCCTAATGTTTACGGAGTACACACAAATATTATGACGATACAAGAAATGCACGAAAGGCAGTTGATAAAAAAAAGTTACACGTAATGTGTCTTTCGGAACGTGGCTTGGAACAGACCCAGATTTGCGCCCGAGCAAATGGAAAAACGCTGTCTGGCGCGTCCCGTGTCGCATTATTCCCCGTCGGCAGCAATAAACTATTTACGGAGTTCGAGCGGCAGGGTAACCAACACTGTGTATGTGTGGGAGGGGCCGGCCGGGGCGGCGTGGGTGGGGGCGATCGACGCGACAGTCGCCGCCCCTGGCAGTCGGACGCGCCGCTGATACATCGCTGCGGGTCGTCGACGTCAGCGTCCGCTCTGATGGTGTCACCTGTGGACGGCGGGCTGCCGCGTGTGCACAGCTACCGAAACTCATAACGTGTATGAGGAAACCACTGTAACGCACAAAAACACGTCTTTACACCTGTACCCTGCAAGTAACCCTAGGACATACGAGACTTGGCCAACATCGAAGTTTCTCTAAAGTTTTTTTTTTTTTTTTTTTTTTTTTTTTACGAGAACGTTTTCTCTTACGTTTGTGGTCATGTCATATAATACACTAATGGCCATTAAAATTACTATACCAAGAAGCAATGCAGATGATAAACGGCTATTCATTGGATAAATATATTATACTAGCACTAACATGTGACTACATTTTCACGCAGTTTGGGTGCATAGATCCTGACAAATCAGTACTCAGAACAACCACCTCTAGCTGTAATAACGGCCTCGATACTCCTGGGCATTGAGTCAAACAGAGCTTGGATGGCGTGTACAGATATAGCTGCCCATGCAGCTTCAACACGATACCACAGTTCATCAAGAGTAGTGACTGGCGTATTGTGACAAGCCAGTTGCTCGGCCACCATTGACCAGAAGTTTTCAGTTGGTGAGAGATCTAGAGAATGTTCTGGCCAGGGCAGCAGTCGAACATTTTCTGTATCCAGAAAGGCCTCACAGGACCTGCAACACGCGGGTCGTGCATTGTCTTACTGAAATGTAGGGTTTCGCAGGGATCGAATGAAGGGTAGAGCCACGAGTCGTAACACATCTGAAATGTAGCGTCCACTGTTCACAGTGCTGTCAATGCGAACAAGGGGTGGCCGAGACCTGCAACCAATGGCACCCCATACCATCACGCAAGGTGATACGGCAGTATACCGATGACGAACACACGCTTCCAATGTGCGTTCACCGCGATGTCCCCAAACACGGATGCGACTATCATTATGCTGTAAAAAAGAATCTGGATTCATCTGAAAAAAAATGATCTTTTGCCATTCGTGCACCCCAGTCGTTGAGTACAGCATCGCAGGCGCTTCTGTCTGTGATGCAGCGTCAAGGGTAAGCGCAGCCATGGTCACCGAGCGGATAGTCCATGCTGCTGCAAACGCCATCGAATTGTTCGTGCAGATGGTTATTGTCTTGCAAAGGTCAATATCTGTTCACTCAGGGATCGAGACGTCACTGCACGATCCGTTACAGCCATACGGATAAGATGCCTATCACCTCGACTGCTAGTGATACGAGGCCGTTGGGACCCAGCACGGCGTTCCGTATTACCCTCCTCAACGCACCGATTCCATATTCTGTTAACAGCCATTGGATCTCGACGAACGCGAGCAGCAATGTCGCGATACGATAAACCGCAATCGTGATAGACTACGATCCGACCTTTATCAAAGTTGGAAACGTGATGGTACGCATTTCTCCTCCTTACACGAGGCATCACAACAACGTTTCACCAGGCAACGCCGGTCAACTGCTGTTTGTGTATGAGAAATCGATTGGAAACTTTCCTCATATCAGCACGTTGTGGATGTCACCACCAGCGCCAGCCTTGTGTGAATGATCTGAAAAGCTAATCATTTGCATATCACAGCATCTTCTTCTTGTCGGTTAAATTTCACGTCTGTAGCACGTCTTCTTCGTGGTGTAGCAATTTTAATGGCCAGTAGTGTATGTTCTGTTGGATATAATTGAACACGCTATTTTTCACATCCTTGGCCACTTCACTGTTACACGGTATTACTCGTTTTCAGTAACAAAATGAATTTATTATAAGTTACGGCGTCAACTGTAAGATTGTATCAATCTGATACAGTCGTTCAAAACATAGGTGGAGGATACCTGGAGCACGTCGCGTCGTTTACATACATTGCGCAACAGAAATAAATGGCCACTTGTTTGAGACCCCACAGTCTCAACCCATCAGCCCATTGCGACGCTCAACTTTGAAATTTGTCTCAAAGGTGCGTCAAGCTTCCTCTGTAATGATGACGAAAGTGTGGCGCCCCGGACGTCACCCTCTGGCTCAAACAGCGAGGTGTCGACACTTGCGAGCTCACCAGTTGGTATGTCGTGTATGGTGGGTACTGATGTTACATTGGCACCGAATTTCACAAGACTTCTGCCCACTGCCACGGTGAACGTGTCACACGATGGGAAGTACGTCACACGCCGTCTCAGCCACATCTCACCCCTTCATTTGACGCCTCTGCCATGGAGACCAGACCCACGAAGCCCCGTGTTAAAATCACGAAGTTTTCTTATGGGTGGCCGAGATGAACGTTTCAGACACACCGTTGCTCAGAATCGTTAGAAGAAGACATCAAGGGTTGGCACAAGCGACTCCAGTGATACCACCCTCTCCCCGTGGGCTTCGATTCACAGACATTTCGTGGTCGAAAACGAGAGTTGATAGTGCAACGAGCAACAGGAGGAAGTTCTTGCCAACTTCTGACACTGGAGACAACCTCGGACGTTCCGACCTTTCTCTAAGGACGTTGTGGGGTTGCGTTCCCATTAAAGGGGATCTGACCCCTTTGCACCATAGAATTTTTGTTCTCCTGCACAGTTTCGAACCACAAGGGAACGTACAACACAAATCAACTAGATTTCAGCGTGATTCGAAGTGGCAAAGGCTTCATACGCTTCTTCATCCTATTCATCCCTCTTATTCGTCGTTCTCCTGTGGCACGGTCACGAAGAGGAAAGGAGGCGTGCAGCACTGACACATTGATGCATGCTTCAGTGTAATGGCAGGACTCCCCAATTCTGCAAAACCCCCGGTGCCAACTACTCGCCCTCGTTGACCAACTTAAAAGTGTACCTGTACAGACAGAGCTCATGAAGAGAGCCCAGGCGCCTGTAGGCAGGCTACCCTGCTGCTCTATCACGGCTATACGGTTGCTCGTGCTCATTCAGAAGAGGTGCCGGTCTGCAGGCACTTAGGACTTCATCATGAGCTCTGTCTGCAGAAGTACATTTTTAAAAACCTCAACGAAGGCGGGCAGTTGCCACTGACGGTTTTGTCGAACGGGGGAGTCTTAGAGGCATCATTTGCCGTTTCATTCACGCATATGTCAATGTCGCACCCCCCCCCCTCCCCATGACGACAAAAATCGGAGCTCTCTAAAAGAATAAGCTCCTTTAGCTGCTTTGTGTCAAGTTCAGACTTCGTGGAATGGTTTTGAACGTTCCTTGGTGGTTGCAACCTGTACATGAGAACAGAAATTGAGGTCTTGCTGCACTACAAACGGGTGCGGTCACGTTCGATGCAGCCTCGCAGTCTCTTTAGGGAAGATCAAAACGTCCGAGGGTGTCAGAAGCGTCAGAGGTTGTCAAGAACGTCATTCTGTTGTTCGACGCACTGCGACCTGTCATTTTCGACCGCGAAGTTGTGTGGGATCGACGCTCCAGGGAAAGAGGTCGACTCATTGATACCCTTATTTGTCACCCCCCTGCGGCCTATTCGTGCCAATTCTGAGTGGCATTGCGATTGGAATGTTTTCCGCGGCCACTCGTAAGAAAACCGCGCGATTTCAACTCTGCAGTTCTTACCTCCATCGCGGAGGCGTCAAAAGAAAGGATGGAATGTGGGTAAGAGGGGCTGTGTCGACCCACTCTCGTGGGACACGTCCACGGTGGCGTTGGGTAGAACTGAGGTGGAGTTTGATTGCCAGTGCGACGTTATTAACCGACCTACCCGTTGCATGAACTTCTGGCCTCTGGCCTTCTTTTCGTATACGTCGACGCCTTATTGACGGAGACATAGACGAGCCCGATGATGATATCTCAGGGCGCCAAGCATTTTCAGCATTACGAAGGTAGGTTGCGGGCACCTTTCAGACAAATTTCAAACTTAAGCTTCGCAGTGGGTGGATGTTACAGGGTTTCGAAAAAGTGATCCTCTAATTCCATTGTGCCGTGTGTTTAGGGATAAGATTAAAACGATATATGGATTAGAACGAACGCGTAAATCATTAATTAGGGATGGTAAATGAAAGACAGATTTCTTATAAGACTTCTGCGAAAGAGCAAAGCACCGATAAACGAAGCTCATAAAAGACACTTGTACGACCAATCCTAGAGTACTGCACCAGTACCTGCAATTCTTACCAAGTGGGCACGACAGCAAAACGAACTCAGAGGCGTGTTGCTAGGCTCGTAACAGTCCAGTTGTTGTTGTTGTGGTCTTCAGTCCTGAGACTGGTTTGATGCAGCTCTCCATGCTACTGTATCCTGTGCAAGCTTCTTCATCTCCCAGTACCTACTGCAACCTACATCCTTCTGAATCTGCTTACTGTATTCATCTCTTGGTCTCCCTCTACGATTTTTACCTTCCACGCTGCCCTCCCTTCATCCAGTCAAGTCGTGCCACAAACGTCTATTCTCCCCAATGCAATTCAATACCTCCTCATTAGTTATATGATCTACCCATCTAATCTTCAGCATTCTTCTGTAGCACCACATTTCGAACGCTTCTATTCTCTTCTTGTCTAAATTATTTATCGTCCACGTTTCACTTCCATACATGGCTACACTCCATACAAATACTTTCAGAAACGACCTCCTGACACTTAAATATATACTCGATGTTAACAAATTTCTGTTCTTCAGAAACGCTTTCCTTGTCATTGCCAGTCGACATTTTATATCCTCTCTACTTCTACCATCATCAGTTATTTTGCTCCCCAAATAGCAAAACTCCTTTACTACATTAAGTGTCTCATTTCCTAATCTAATTCCTCCAGCATCACCGGACTTAATTCGCCTACATTCCATGATCCTCGTTTTGCTTTTGTTGATGTTAATTTTATATCCTACTTTCAAGACACTATCCATTCCCTTCAACTGCTCTTCTAAGTCCTTTGCTGTCTCTGACAGAATTACAATGTCATCGGCGAACCTCAACGTTTTTATTTCTTCTCCATGGATTTTAATACCTACTCCGAACTTTTCTTTTGTTTCCTTCGCTGCCTGCTCAATATACAGATTGAATGATAACGGGGAGAGGCTACAACCCTGTCTTACTCCCTCCCCAACCACTGCTTCCCTTTCATGTCCCTCGACTCCTGTAACTGCCATCTGGTTTCTGTACAAATTGTAAATAGCCTTTCGCTCTCTGTATTTTACCACTGCCACCTTCAGAATTTGAGAGAGAGTATTCCAGTCAACATTGTCAAAAGTTTTCTCTAAGCCTACAAATGCAAAAAAGTGTAACAGAAATGGTGCGACAGCGGAACTGGAAGACCGATGTTGTTACTGCGAAACGCTCTTGTCTCAGTTTGCAGACCCTGCATTTGTGGGGGGCTGAGGAGACAATTCCGTGTCACCGTCGTGTAGAAAGTAAGTTTGTTTAATCGAGACAAACACAGGAAACATTCCTGCAAAAATCGTACGGATATATGACCGGAAGTGCATTGCAATGGAATTACACTCAAGTGAAGGTAGAGATATGAAATCTTTGACAATCACCCGACAGCACTGAGTAAACCAGACATTTTCCGCGACAACTGCCAGTGTCTGTGTCACTTACAACGCGTGCAGCCCTTACTGCCTACGGCCTCCGTGGCGACAGATTTGAAGTCGTACACATATTCAGTCAGATTTCAAAGCGGTGCAATTGACTGGCAGCTTGCTTTAAAGGTTCAAAAGTGTAAAACCGTGCATTCCGCAAAACGAACAATCCTAGTATCCTATGGATATAATTTTTGTGTTTCGCAACTGGAATCTGTAAACTTGTGCAATTACTTGGTTGTAACTCGTAGTAGGGACATGATGCGGAAACGATCGCGTACGCTCAGTCTTGGATAGAACAGGCAACAGACTTCGGTTTATTGGTAGAATTCTGGCGAAACGCGATCAGTCTACAAAGGACATTGCTCGCAAAATGATTCGTGCGATCCATCCTAGAATACACCTCAGGTATGTGGGAGCTGTACCAAATGGAACTAGCAGCAGACATTGAATGTATACAGAGAAGTGGTCCCAGATTTTTGTAGTTCCGTCTTACGTACTCGTAAATGGAATGCGTCTGCGGCTGATGAAAGATTTGAAGAAAACCAGTATAGACAGCCTTGCCATTATTAATTATTTTATTTGACTACCAGTTTCGGTGCTTCACAGGCACCGTCTTCTGGCCCCCATACGCGTAGCAACTAAGCACCTGTGCTATTATGGGGATCACAAATTTCAAATGGCTTCTGTAGACTTCTAAGACTTCTCTGTAGACATGGACTCTCCACACTACAAACGACAACGTGTTGGCGTTAGAGGTGTGGAGAGTCCACGTTTTAGAAATCTATGTCAGCCAGTTAAAATTAGTGATACCTGTAATAGCACATGCGCTTAGTTGACTTATCTAGCTATTTGCGTAGGAGCCTGAAGATGGTGCCAATGAGGCATCGAAACTGGTAGTCAAATAAAATAATTAATAAAATTACGACTGTCGCCACTGGTTTTGCAGGCCACAGGACTGTTTCACCCGTGGAAGAATGATGCTGAGATGTTGAAAAAACTGAACTGACAGACTCTATACGCTGAACAACTATCACCCCGTCTCTTGGGTCGTCATTCCCATTGCGGTCGTCCACGTTTACAAATTTTAATGAGTTTTGTAGGTGAAACTTCACATTTGAAAAATTATACACGAATGTGCTTAAACTGACACACAATATTTTTAGCGCAATGCAATCTGACTTCCAAAAATCTCTACAAAAGAATGGCCCTGACTAACATTAACCTATACCTTTCTCAAATCACTTACCTCACCAAAAATCTTCGTTACTCGAACTACTGCAGTACAGCGAGCACCACTACTGCCAGCTAAATAACAGATTCAAACTACGGAAGGCACTAACTACTGATAGGTATAGTTAGCAAATGAAAGATTTTAATAGAGAACAAACAATGTATTTACCTTAATAGTCATAATATATATAGCAGTTCATGACATCCATTCTTACAAATTTCAAAACTCCCCCATCTCTCTCCCCACATCCACCACTGCTGGCGGTTCACCTCCAACTGCGCAACGCTACGCGCTGTTAACATCCAGCTGCCCAACACTACAATGGCAGACAACAATGCAAACCAGCCACAGACTGCACACGGCACAGCCAGTGATTTTCATACAGAGCGTTACGTGGCGGCGGCGTTACCAATAAGAAAACCTAAACAGCCTACTTACATAGGGTTCATCCTTTCCACATGGTCTTTCCAATTCCTTTTCCTTCTCTTCATCCACTTATTTATACCTCGTATTCGATACTGTTCTCTTATCGACACATTTATTCTCTTGTCGCACAGGGTCACTCCTTGGCTCTGTCCTAATATCTTCATTTCAACTGCCCTTAAATTTAGTTTCATCATTTTCGTTTCCGCACTACTTTCTGCTGCGTATATCACAACAAAAGACATTAGTGTTTTACGTATTTTTATTTTCCCTTCAGTTGTCATAAATTTATTTCTGTATACAGTACTCTGCAGGCATCTGGCTACCCTTATTGCCTTTGGTACTTGAATTTTCTCTTTTGTGCCCAGATCCTTACAACAGTCCCTAAAGCCGGCCAGGGTGGCCGAGCGGTTCTTGGCGCTACAGTCTGGAAGCGCGCAGGTTCGTATCCTGCCTCGGGCATGGATGTGTGTGATGTCCTTAGATTAGTTAGGTTTAAGTAGTTCTACGTTCTAGGGGACTGATGACCTCAGATGTTAAGTCCCATAGTGCTCAGAGCCATTTGAACAGCCCCTAAAGAATTAAAGCTCGTCACTTGTTCGATTGACACACAATCTACGTCCACCTTACATCTTAGAGGTATTTTTGATATTATCGGATCTTTGGTGTCTTAGGTGAGATTTTGACGTTATATTGCTCAATTGTTTTATGGAATTGGTGAACATAACGTAAACAAAACTGACTTTGCTTGTGCTGTACTAGAAGATACTGGAGTTCTCGTAACTCGTCCACCTGCTTAAGTTGACAGCACAGTTGTGCTCTACCGAAACTACGGTACGGTATTTTGATAGAGTACACAAATAGCGTAGTAAATAGCAGGGTTACCGGTAGTACTGGTAGCGAGGGAAACATAAATGAATTTGTAAGAAAGGAGCTGGGGCCGATGACTTCTCTTCGTTTGTATGGATGCTTGTTTTTCACATAATGAGAACCGCACATCATTCAGTGTGAGGCGACAGTGTATGCAATAGAAATAGCGTTTTATAGCGCTATGTCATAAATCTGTTTTGTTTCCTTTTTTGGTTGTTATTACAACCTCTCGTTGCTCCACGCTACAAAACAACAGTTTTCGAATGAAACTTGAACATTGACAATTTCAGTTTTGCTACCAATACTGTTTATGTTTAAGTAAGAGAGGAAGATAACTGTGTAGGACAAAAGTGTTTCGTAGTTTCTATGGTCCTTCATATCTCCTTAGTTTATAGACGGTTCACCGCTTCCAGACACTGATGGCATATGTAAACAAAGCGATCGAAACTTGGTAAAGCCCGATAGGTATGCAACACACGTAACATACAAGCCACACACGTCCGATCTTAACTGATCAAGTCTACTAGGAAAACAGACGTAGTTTATCCATATTTATAATAGTCTAAGGCAGCATAAGGTAGTTTTACAACTCTAGTTGACAGTAAGCAGATGTAAACACAAGAAATATGCACACTGGTCATTCAGTGAACTGTCTGCAGTTGGAGGTTTGCGAGGCAGTTGGGGCATTGAGCGGCCACTGACACCCGAAAGAAAGAAACGAAAAAAATAAACAAGTATAAGTTAAAATTTAAAAACGAGAAAAATCAATCACCCAAGTGAAGTGTTTCCAGATACTGAAATAATTCAAGTTGGTTTTGGGAACCATTCTGATGTGAAGATGTGAGAATTATTTAGTCAGCCTTAGCAAGCAGGCGATACTGTGTTGAGTGTCTCTGTGTACTTACAGAAGAAAGCATGACACGGAGGTTTAATTATCACAGAAATGTTAACTGCAGTAGTATATGAAATAGTTTAAATTTATCGTTACGTTCTATGAAGATCCTGTTGGTAGACAATACTGAAAGCTAAGTTTAGTAGCGACCAGAAATATGTGAATATCAGTCGGAAGTGACACACGGTCCTGTGACTTCTATTGAAACAGCTACCCCCGCCAACCACTGCCCCGAGAGACTCCTCAAAGTGAACGAGTAATACTTGCTGCGTCAGGTCAGGGAGCACACAACGACGCAAGGTGCCATGAAGAAACGATACGCACTGCTACAAATTACTTATCTCAGAAATTTAACACAGCATTAACAAGTCGAGTGTTGCGCGCACAAGGATGGACCAGGCGTGAGGCTGTGCTGTGTACGCCGGCGACTTCGTGGCAGTTAACGTGTTAAACAGTGACGGCTGTACCATCAGGCTTACTGCGCACAGTGTCATTTGAGAGTTAAAACTTGCAGCGAGCAGGATCAACGTTTTCGCAGTTTGAATTTACGCCAGTTCTACCTTTTCAGGACTAGGAAGGCGATAAGCCAGGAAAATCTGGTGCACTATTCAGGTATTGAGGATACAGTGACACACAGATGAAAATAAGCCATCTTGTGTAATTACATGTAAGCCTAAACAATTTAAAATCACATATTATTCCTTCTATATGGCAGCGACGATTTCAAAGGCACATTGACTTTCCAATAAAAATACTGAGTAATGTTTGAAATTCGTGTATAACAGTTAGAAATTCTTATAAAAATGTATTACCCCTTATGGTGCGTGAATGAAAAACGTGTGTTTCAAGATAGTTACGCAAATTGTCGGATAATGATCATACGAGTGACTACAGATTTCACTTGGCACTTAACTTGCGCTCTACCAAAACTACGGTTCGGTAGTTTTGGTGCACTAAATAAATGACGTAGTGAATAGTGAGATTGCCGTTAGTATTGGCAGCATCGGTAAGGAAAGAAACGTAAATGTAAGTGTGAGAGGGGAACTGGGAGCCGGAGACTTATCTCTGTTTTTTTGTTTGTTCGGTTGTTTGGTTTGCACGTAATTAGAACAACAAATCATTCTTTGTTAGTCCATTGTGTATTTTGTAGCCTTGCAGCACATAAATTACATTTTATAAGTAATAAAAATTAGTTGATCGCATAACTTGTGCACTATTACATAACCAATGCAATTACTCGGGACGAAAGTTCAGTTTAAATTCACAAGCCTGAAAAATCTACGTAGTTATTATTGTTATACTGTACTCAACAGAAAGTTCTTCATAGTGATTGAAGGTAAGAATTCTCTGTCATTACAGAAAAACGCAAAAGTTGTTTATGAATAACAGAAACATGTTCTGTATAAGCTCGTCACAGCATCTAAGAGACGTTTGACCTTTCTTTTCTTTTTTTTTTTTTTTTTAGAGATTTGCTTATTCTAATGCTACATGCTAAATCTGTGTCGTGGATTTTTTTTCTACGATATCCCTTTGTTTCACGTTACAATTCAACAATTATCGAATAAAACCTTAATTAATAATTCACAATTTCAGTTCTGCTATAAACACCGTTTATTTTTATGTAAGAGATAGGAGGATAACTGTCTAAAACAAAAATCTTCCGTATGTTGTGTGTCCTTTTATATATCCTCTTTAGGTCTTTCAGTTTCTGTAGGGATGTAGGAGGAAACTGATAGCATATGTAAACAAAGCGGTCGATATTAGGTAAAGCAACACACCTACGATCTTATCTGCCCGAGGCTGCTAGCGTAGTCTACAGTAGCCTATATTAGTTTTACGACTCTGTTTGACACAGGAACTTCGTTGGAGAATATATGACGCATTTACGGTATATAAGGAAACTAAAGATGAAATAGAAACTTCTTTGAGTAAATTTAACGACTTACACAAAAATATACTCTTCGCCACAAAACACCAAAAAAATAACACAAAGAGGCTGCATTCAGATCCTTCTTAAACAGAGCACAGAACTTCCCACTTGTTGGTGTCTACTATGAGACAGAAATAAACACAGTCACATATATTGAACATAACAATGCCTATCCTGAACACGAAATAGATTCACTTTCTCAACACGTGCCGAGAAACAATAGCAAACAAAGTGATACGCCCGTCATCCATAACATACGAAAACCCTAGTATATAACAATACCCTAATTAGGACTCACTTTAGATGAAATAGCCAAGCTGTTTAAACACACAGATATCAACGTCACCTTTGCCACCAAGAGCAACTTAGGGAAGAAACTGCTTAATGTCATCTCCCAACCAATAGAAAAACTGAGCGTTCCAGAACTTATAAAGCTAAATGCAGTAATTGTAGCAAATACTACATTGGCCCAGCGGCCAGGCAGTTTAAAGCAGTTTTGAGGAACACATTGACTGTTTTAGACTTGATAAAGCATATAGACGAAACAGGACACTGTGGTACAATCGACAATGATCTTAAACTCTTGCATAGTTTAAAAAAGAGCCGGAAAATGGACATTTGGTGAAAATGGAAATTTGCGCCCATCGCCAAAAGAGGGAAAACCCCCAAATGAAATGAAGGAGTTTCTTCACCAAATTCATTTCAGTAGTCTTAAAATAGGACATAAACAAAAATTAAGATTGTAATTATATGAAAGAATTGGGTTATTCTGAAAATCAGTCTTATACAAAAACAATTTATTTTTTTTATTTACCCAGACATGTTTCGGCACCTATGTGTCATCTTCTGTGGGTCAAATTTTTGTTTCTGTAACATACAATATCAAATTTATTATATATATATATATATATATATATATATATATATATATATATATATATATAATCTATCTATTGTAAGCCTAAGAATTACGATAAGTGCGTTTTGCTTTGTTTTATTTACACGTTTACCTTAAAATTAGATCGCTAGATGAACTGCATAATGCAGTTGTTTGTGGTACCATGTTTCAAGTTAGCCTGAGAAGCTTGTGAACAATCGCTAACATGTTTAAAAGAGCCATAGAAAAGGAGGGACCTGAACACATCGTCAGAAGACAGCTACTGCTCAAGAACGAAGTGACCGATTATTTAGATTAACGTTCTCTTTTCCCGTAGTACGACCACAGCACATGCTATACAAATAAACTTTAATATTTACTTTGATGATGAGGTTAACCTCGAAACATGTTGTTAATTAAATAATTTAAGTAATCAACAACTTTTGTGACTGGTGTTTGAAAAACGTTTTCATACAATTCGTTCATTTCCGATTTTCCTAGCCCGCATCTCGTGGTCGTGCGGTAGCGTTCTCGCTTCCCACGCCCGGGTTCCCGGGTTCGATTCCCGGCGGGGTCAGGGATTTTCTCTGCCTCGTGATGGCTGGGTGTTGTGTGATGTCCATAGGTTAGTTAGGTTTAAGTAGTTCTAAGTTCTAGGGGACTGATGACCATAGATGTTAAGTCCCATAGTGCTCAGAGCCATTTTTTGAACCGATTTTCCTATAATTACAAGATTTATAAAATTCATACTTCTCCAATGCATACTGCGTAAGACAAACGTAGATAAACAGTCTGGATGACTGGTTTTCGAAATCAAATTGCCATGAACACAAATGCAGTGCCTAGGATCTCCAGGCTCATGAAATATGCATGCCTATGAAAATTTATGTTACGCGCGCAGAGAGGTGCAATCGATTTGACGTCTGTGTTTTGGGTGCCGCAGAGTGGCACAACTCAGATGTTTGCTTATGACTTACCTCACTGCATTTCACTGTCTTCTGAAGATTCTGCTGGCCGGGGACAGATAAATACATGTTGCTCGCCTCGTTGCAAACTAATGCTACGGAACAACGTGGACCGCTGCACAGACATCTGTGTTATTGAGAACAGCGTCGCGTTGCGATGATGATAAGGGGACAATAATCATCGCAAGAGCAAGGAGATAACCCAGCGACCAGGACAATGCCGCCGAGAATAAAGCACCTCTTCAATTTAAAAAGAAAGATAGGAAAAAGGGGAAGTTAAAATGGGAAGGAAAAGTGGAAAATTTAGTAAAATCTTCCAGTCCTCTCAACAAGGAAAACTCCATGGCATAACTGAGAATCCCAGGCGGGTCTCCCGCATGGGAATGAGCCGCTCTGAACAAGCATCTATGGAGCCGGACGAACTGGGATACGAACATCGGTTAATTGAATATGTACAACGAAGGGACTAGATGTGAGCAAGTGTTTGGGCGAATGATATGACAGAGCATCCGTCATGTATGGCGTATGCAATGGTGTGTAAAGAGAATCAAGCCATAATTTAATTTTAGTCTACACATCCACCGTACGGTGCGTGGCGAAGGGTACCCTGTACCATTACCAATCATTTCCTTTCCTGTTGCACTCGCAAACAGCGCAAGAGACAAACGACTATCTACACGCCTCCTATGAGCACTAATTTCTCATATCTTATCTTCGTGATCCGTCATGTATGGCGTATGCAATGACATGTAAAGAGAATCAAGCCATAATTTAATTTTAGTCTACACACCCACCGTACGGTGCGTGGCGAAGGGTACCCTGTACCATTACCAATCATTTCCTTTCCTGTTGCACTCGCAAACAGCGCAAGAGACAAACGACTACCTACACGCCTCCTATGAGCACTAAATTCTCATATCTTATCTTCGTGATCCTTATGCGGAAAGTGTGTTGGCAGCAGTGAAATCGTTCTGTTGTCAGTTTCAAAAACCGATTCTCTAAATATTATAAATAGTGTTTCCCGAAAAGAACGTCGCCTTCCATTCAAGGATTCCACGTGAGTTCCCAAAGCATCTCTGCAGTACTTGCATGGTCGAACCTGCCGGTAACAAACCTACGAGAATGCCTCTCAATTGCTTCGATGTCTCCCTTTAATTCGACCAGGTGCGGATCCCAAACATCGAGCGGTACTCAAGAATAGGTTGCACTAGTCGCGGTCTGCCTTACCACACTTTCCCAAAATTCTCCCAATAAACCGCAGCAGGCCATTCGTCTTACCTACAGCAATCCTCACATGCTCGTCCTACTTCGTGGCGCTCTGTAACGTTACGCTCAGATGTTTAAACGACGTCGCAGTGTCAATGAGGACACTACTAACGCTGTATCCTAACATTATGGTTGTATTTCTCCTACTCGTCCGCATTAACTTACATTCTTCTACATTTAGAGCCAGCTGCCATTCTTCACACCAACTAGAAATGTTGTCTGAGTCATCTTCTATCCTCCTACAGTCACTCAACTTCGACAACTTACCGTACACCACAGCATCATCAGCAAACAACAGGAGATTGCTGCCCACCCTCTCCGACAGATCATTTATGTACACAGAAAATAATAGCCAATCTGTTCAAAATGGTTCAAATGGCTCTGAGAACTATGGGACTTAACTTCTGAGGTCATCAGTTCCCTACTACTTAAACCTAACTAACCTAAGGACATCACACACATCCATGCCCGAGGCAGGATTCGAACCTGCAGCCGTAGCGGTTGCGCCGTTCCAGACTTTAGCGCCTAGAGCCGCTCGGCCACTCTGGCTGGCTATAGTCGATCAGTCACACTTTGCTAGAACACTACTGGCGATACCATAGTCGCTGATCGACACTCACTGTCGAGAACAACACACTGCGCTCTATTATTTAATTCTTCGAGCCACTCAGTTATCTGGGAACTTATTCCATATCCTCATAGCTGCACCTTCCGATGATCTAGAAATATGGAATCTGCCTGATGCCCTTATATAGTTTTTCCCAGATACCAGGTAATATTGGTCTTTTCATATGATGTACCATTAATAAAATGACATTAAAATACTGCCAAGGAAGTTATTTCAGAAAGTGAAAGAAGTTTGATTAGAGGTAAATGCTGAGGAGTCAAGATTCATGAGAGAAGAAGAAAATTACAAGACGCCAAAGCGAAAGGCCAATCAGTTTGATAACCATGTGTTTGAAGAGGCTCAAAATTTCAGATGTTTTGGGGGTTGTAGTAAACAAGTGAAATGATGAGAAAAAAGAATCAGAAGCGAGGATCTAAGCGGCATTCAGAGGGTCATATGCACTCATCAAATTACTGTCGTTCAGAATCTTTCAAGAAGAACAAAAAAAAGGACATATAAAACTACAATCAGACCAGTATTACTATATGGGGAAAAATATGGAGAATAGGTAAGCACACAGAGAGAAAGGAAATGTTTTTGAAGATAAAATTCTGTGGGACATGTTTGCAGCAGTTTGTCAGGGAGGAGAATGGTGAAGAAGAAAGAACTGGGTACCTAGGGAGATATATAATGCATCAATGAACCAGATGTTGACGTGGAAGCCAAGACTATGAGATGGAGAGGAGGGATAAAGCTTGAGAGAAGAGTCAGAGAAGAACTCTGTAAGATGAAGACCTGTTGGCAGACCAGAAGAAAGGAGAGACCAGAAAACCAAGGATCCTCAGATACTTAGGGCAAGGGAAGAGGATGCAAATGACTGAATGCTGTAGAGGAGCTCAAAAACTGACTGCAGTTAGTGGAGCATGGAGAATGAGAGTAAATATGTTTTGCATTGTGTTCACTATTTGTCAGTGTGCTATGATTCATGGACGAATACCAGTTTCATGTGTAGATAAATCGTGGACAAATCGTTAAGATTATATTTCGCTTTCCTAAAGTAATTATTTCACTATACGACTTATGGGAGGAGAGCGGCTGATAGAGTGGTGTAATGTAACGTATGTATGTATGGAAGGGGATGGAATGAGGGTGTGTGGGGCTAGCTGTGTGAGATGACGTGTGGGCGACATTTTATGTTGGAAGTGAGATGGAGTGACGTAGGCGTGTAGGAATGGCAGGGGATCCCGTTATACGCACTTCACTAGGCGTTCCCGTGATTGTATTTACGCATCTGAGTACACTCTGCGCCAACAAGGAGAACGCTGAAATGCTACTCGTTTGGGGTGGCCAACATAAACGAGTCTGAACGACAGGCGTCTATTTCTCTTGCGTTTTCGTATGTTTACCATCATCTCCAGCAGGCTTCATTCCAACGTGATCAAATTGTAAATTTTTACAATGTGGGCTGACGAGAATCCGCACGCAATTGTGCAAACACGTCATCAATACAGATTTTCTGTGAACGCTTGGGCAGGCAGTGTTGGTGATGTCTTGATTGGGCCCCATGTTCTTCCACCTACGCTCAATTGAGCACGTTATCATGATTTCGTACGGGATACACTACCTGTGCTGCTAGAACATGTGCCTTTACAAGTACGGTATAACATGTGGTTCATGCACGATGGAGCTGCTGCACATTTCAGTCGAAGTGTTCGTACGCTTCTCAACAACAGATTCAGTGACCGATGGATTGGTAGAGGCGGACCAATTCCATGGCCTCCACGCTCTCCTGACCTCAACACTCTTGACTTGCATTTATGGGAGCATTTGAAAGCTCTTGTCTACACAACCCCGGTACCAAATGTAGAGACTCTTCGTGCTCGTATTGAGGACGGGCTTGATACAATACGCCATTCTCCAGGGCTGCATCAGCGCATCAGGGATTGCATGCGAGGGAGAGTGGATGCATGTATCCTCGCTAACGGCGGACATTTTGAAAATTTCCTGTAATAAAGTGTTTGAAGTCACGCTGGTACGTTCTCTTGCTGTGTGTTTCCATTCCATGATTTGAAGAGAAGTTATAAAATGAGCTCTAATATGGAAAGTAAGCGTTTCCGGACACATGTCCACATAACATATTTTCTTTCTGTGTGTGTGAGGAATGTTTCCTGAAAGTTTGGTGGTGCCTTTTTGTAACACCCTGTATTTATGAAGAGGTCTTGAGCAGAAGAAGTCAATTTCTAAATAAAAAGTATTGATATACAGTGCTATGTAGAAAAAGTCCAAGGGTGTTGCCGCAGTGATAACACCGGTTTCCGTCACATCACTGAAGTTAAGCGCTGCCGGGCTTGGCTAGCACTTGGATAGGTCACCGTCCTGGTATGCCGAGTGCTGTTGGCAAGCGGAGAGCATCAGCCCTTACGAGAGCTCTTGAGGAGCTTCCTGACTCAGAAGTTAGCGACACCGGTCAAGGAAACTGGCAACAGTCTGGAGAGCAGTGTACTTTATTTAATTCTTTTATTTACTCGTCAAGTTCCGTAGGACCAAATTCAGGAGCAAATCTCCAAGGTCATGGAACGCGTCAGCACATGAAATTACAACATAAACGTAATAACAGATAAAAATATAAATGTTCGTGAACCTTAAAAAAGTCATTCCATAAGTTTAAGTAAACGCTGTTAGTAATACAATAAAAATCAGCTTAATTTTCCAAGGAACTCCTCAACAGAATAGAAGGAAACCCTTCAGTTTCGATTTGAAAGCGCGTGGATTACTGCTAAGATTTTTGAATTCTAGTGGCAGCTTATTGAGAATGGATGCAGGAGTATACTGCACACCTTTTTGCACAAGAGTTAAGAAAGTCTAATCCAAATGCAGGTTTGATTTCTGCCGAGTATAACCGAGTGAAAGCTGCTTATTCTTGGGAATAAACTAACATTGGTAACAAGAAACGACAATAAGGAGTATACATGCTGAGAGGCCAATGTCGAAATACCCAGACTCGTCAACAGAGGTCGACAAGAGGTTCGTGAACTAACACCACTTATTGCCCGAACCGCCTGTTTCTGAGACAAAAATATCCTTTTATAATCAGAAGAGTTACCCCAAAATATAAAACCATAGGCAATAGCGAATGAAAATAAGCGAAGTAGACTAATTTTCGTGTCGAACGATCACTCACTTCTAATACTGTTCGAATAGTAAAAATGGCAGTATTAACTCTTTGAACAAGATCCTGAACGTGGGCTCTCTACTATAGCTTACTATCTATCTGAACACCTAGAAATTTGAACTGTTCAGTTTCATTAATCATATGCCCACTGTGTGAAATCAAAACGTCAGGTTTTGTTGAATTGTGTGTTAGAAACTGTAATAACTGAGCTTACTGTGATTTAGCGTTAGTTTATTTTCTACAAGCCATGAACCGAGGTCATGTACTGCAATATTTGAAACCGAGCCAATGCTGCACACAACATCCTTTACTACCAAGCTAGTGTCATCATCAAACAGAAATATTTTGGAGTTTCCCGTAATACAAGAGGGCATATCATTTGTATAGATAAGGAACAGGAGCGGCCCCAACACTGATCCCTGGGGCACCCCCCACTTGACAGTACCCCACTCAGACCCCACTTCGTATCTGCATTCGGTGACGCCGAAGGGCTGAGGATGACATAGCGGTCGGTCGTTACCGTTGGGTCTTCAAGGCCATGTAGTGTCGTACACATGAATAAAATTACAAAAAGTGCAATCATGCTGATTAATTTCTCCTTGGTAGCTAATGAACATTTGCTAGATACACTTTATATTTTGCTTCTGGGGTGATCATGATAAATGGGACATTATTTTTAAGAGGCGACCATGTACAACTCGTAAAAACTGTTGAAAAATCATGCTTGCACACAGCTGTATAAATCAATTTGCTACACTGTCAGTTCCAGTTATAAACAGACAATCTTCAGGTGTACCATGACATCATAATCAGGTTGTGACAACTCATAACACTGCCGAGCATCATTTTACAAACCAATACCTCCCCTCAACTATAAACCAGGAGCATTGAATGGAGACTTTAGTTTGTAACATGAAAACCATCGAGAACAGATAGGAATCCCACTCATGATGGAAATATATAGTATTTAACGGCAGCAAGTACATTTGAGGACGTCCACAACAACATTAACCTTAAACCAAGCATTGGGTGACTTGCAAGTTAATTAAATTCTATACACAGAAAACTCCCAAAAGGAGAGTAAGATAATGAGGTAAAGTTTAACCAATAATAGATATCAATTTTTTTAACAGAAAAGAAAATACCAACAGATACAACCCTTCCTGACACATTTAAAAAATAGGTGACGTCACGTAGGCACGGGCAAATTCAAGTAGCAGAAGGGGGGCCCACTGGACCCAGACCAGAGGCGGCAGGACCCAGACCAGAGGCGGCAGGACCCAGAACCCACAGCAAGCGGGCGAGCTGGACAGGGCGCCGCACACAGTAAACACACAAATCTTTTCTAAAATCCTTTACAGATCCAAATCAGGGCCACACGACTCGATTCGGGTAATGTGGCCGAGTCCAGTTCCCACACTAGAAGCCAGGTGCGGTCTTGCAAACACGTCAAACACAGCACAGCCTCTGCGTCGTGCCCCGGCCTGCTCAGGCACGCTCGCCTCCGATTCTCACGCGCCGTGCGGCTCACCAGCTGTCCCCTTTCCAGCCCCCACGCCTGCCAAGTCAAACGGCCGAGCCCAAAGATCACACCATGCCTACCCGATCGATCAATCGATACGAGCCGGCACGGCTCACAATTCTTGGAAAAAAGCACAGCTCACACCCGTCTACAAAATGATAGGAGAAGTGACATACAAAACTGCCACCGAATTTTCTTTGGTATCGATTTGTTGCAGAAAATAGTTTAGATGGCTCTGAGCACTACAGGACTTAACTGCTGGATCATCAGTCCCCTGGAACTACTTAAACCTAACTAACCTAAGGACATCACAGACATCCATGCCCGAGGCAGGACTCGAACCTGCGACTGTAGCAGCAGCGCGGTTGCAGACTGTACCGCCTAGAACCGCTCGGCCACCACGGCCGGCAGTTGTTGCAGAATTTTAGAAAATATTCTATTCTCAAACATAATGAGGTACCTGGAACAGAATGACCTTCTCTGTGTCAACCATCATAGATTTCGAAAATACAGATCGTGCGATACCGGAACAAGCACTTTTGTCACGTGACATACTGAAAGCATTGGATCAAGGCAAACAGATAGACGCAGTATTTTTTGGTGCCCGAAAAGCACTTGACAAAGTGCCACATCTATATTTATTGTCAAAAGTACGCTCGTATGAGGTACGTGACTGGATTGAGGACTTTTTGGTTTGCAGGACACAGCATGTTGTCTCGATGGAGAGTCATCGTCACGTGTAGAAGTAGCTTCGGGTGTGCCCCAGGGAAGTGTCTTGGGACCCTTACCGTAAATATTTTATATTAATGACCCCGCGGATAATATTAGTAGTAACCTCAAACTTTTTACAGATGATGCTGTTTTCTATAATGAAGCATTGTCTGAAAGAAAATGCATAAATATTCAGTCGATCTTGATAAGATTTCAAAGTGGTGCAAATATTTGCAAGTTGCTTTAAATGTCCAGAAATGTAGAACTGTACACTCCACAAAACGAAAAAAGGGGTATTCTGTTACTATGATACCGATGAGCCACAGTCACATTTTGTAGGAATATGAAATGGAATGATCACATAAGGTCAGTTGTGGGTAGAGCAGGTGGTAGGCTTCCGCTTATTGGTAGAATACAGGAAGAATGCAATCAGCCTGCAACGGAAATGGCTTACAAACCTTTCGTCATTGCTCATGTTTTTGGGACTCGTCACAAATAAGACTAACAGGGAAGATTGAACATATACAGCGAAGGGCAGCACGAATGTTCACAGGTTTGTGTGAACCGTGGGAAAGTGTGACAGAGACGGTGAAGAAACTGTACTGGTAGACTCTTGAAGATGGACGTAAACTAACCCAGGAAAGACTGCTTACAAAGTTTGAACAACTGGTTTTACAAGATGACTCTAGAAATATGCTGCAACCCCCTACGTATCGCATACATAGGGATCGTGAGCACAGAACAATTACAGCAGGAACAGAGGCATTCAAACAAACATTCTCCCCGCGCCCCATACGTTAATGGGACGGGGGGAAACCCTAATAACTGGTACAATGGGACGTACCCTCTGCCATGCACTTCACGTTGGTTTGCAGAGTACAGATGTAGGTTAAATTTCCTATTCCTCTATGGTAAGGAATTTTTAAGTCCTCAGACTAACGGTTTCGGTCATCAATGATCATCTTCAGATCCGCAACGAAATATGGGAAAAACACAAATACAAGTAGCAGATTCTATACAGCTTAAAACAATTAAATAGACCACGATGAAACGTACTGCTGACATACACATGCTTTAAATATGATGAGATATGCCTGCTTTGTAAAAACATGTCCTAGTAGACTGGAGCCACAGTGACATCGTCAACTGCTAAACATAAAATCAGCACCAGCATCATCGAACATGTATAAAAAATAGTATACGCTAGAGTCATCTTGTCAGCAGCACTACTATACCCCCCCTTTCTTATTTTATATCGTAGAATTATCACGGAAGAATATGGGTACGGCTGCAATAGCGTCGTCTGGTGAACTTACAACGCAGACTTTGTGTGGCTACGGTACAGTTTGTTTTGAACAGCAGTGCTGCTAACAATATGACTCTGGTCTAGGTCAGTAATATATTTCTACATCTACATCTACATCTACATGATTACTCTGCAATTCAGATTTAAGTGCTTGGCAGAGGGTTCATCGAACCACAATCATACTATCTCTCTACTATTCCACTCCCGAACAGCGAGCGGGAAAAACGAACACCTAAACCTTTCTGTTCGAGCTCTGATTTCTCTTATTTTATTTTGATGATCATTCCTACCTATGTAGGTTGGGCTCAACAAAATATTTTCGCATTCGGAAGAGAAAGTTGGTGACTGAAATTTCGTAAAAAGGTCTCGCCACGACGAAAAACGCCTTTGCTTTGATGACTTCCATCCCAACTCGCATTTCATATCTGCCACACTCTCTCCCCTATTGCGTGATAATACAAAACGAGGTGCCTTTTTTTGCACCCTTTCGATGTCCTCCGTCAATCCCACCTGATAAGGATCCCACACCGCGTAGCAATATTCTAACAGAGGACGAACGAGTGTAGTGTAAGCTGTCTCTTTAGTGAACTTGTTGCATCTTCTAAGTGTCCTGCCAACGAAGCGCAACCTTTGGCTCGCCTTCCCCACAATATTATCTATGTGGTCTTTCCAACTGAAGTTGTTCGTAATTTTAACACCCAGGTACTTAGTTGAATTGACAGCCTTGAGAATAGTACTATTTATCGAGTAATCGAATTCCAACGGATTTCTTTTGGAACTCATATGGATCACCTCACACTTTTCGTTATTTAGCGTCAACTGCCACCTGCCACGCTATACAGCAATCTTTTCTAAATCGTTTTGCAACTGATACTGGTCTTCGGATGACCTTACTAGACGGTAAATTACAGCATCATCTGCGAACAACCTAAGGGAGCTGCTCAGATTGTCACCCATGACATTTATATAGATAAGGAACAGCAGAGGTCCCAGGACGCTTCCCTGGGGAACACCTGATATCACTTCAGTTTTACTCGATGATTTGCCGTCTATAACTACGAACTGCGACCTTCCTGACAGAAAATCACGAATACAGACGCACAACGGACACGATACCCCATAGGCCAGCAGCTTGATTAGAAGTCGCTTGTGAGTAACGGTGTCAAAAGCTTTCCTGAAATCTAGAAATACGGAATCAACTTGAGATTCCCTGTCGATAGCGGCCATTACTTTGTGCGAATAAAAAGCTAGCTGCGTTGCACAAGAACGATGTTTTCTGAAACAATGCTGATTACGTATCAATAGATCGTTCCCTTCGAGGTGATTCATAATGTTTGAATACAGTATATGCTCTAAAACCCTACTACAAACCGACGTCAATGATACAGGTCTATTTTATTGTTTTAAGCTGTAGACAATCCGCAAGTTATATTTCGTTTTTTCCCATATTTCACTGCTGGTCTGAAGATGGTCGTTGCTGACCGAAACCGGTAGTCTGAGGAATTGAAAATCTGTGACCATAGACGAGATGTAAAGGAAATAGGTTCTATTTTCGAGTCACTGTTCAATTCGCGACCATGACGCAGCTTGTGAAAGACAGATGTAGAAGCTCGATAGTAGTTATGGATTGGCACAAACTGATTACGATGTCACAGTACACCAAATTGAGTTATTGAGCTGTATGTAGCCACTGAATTTAACTGATGAAAGGAGAAAATACAAAAATGGAGCAAATGAAGCAGGCAAAAAGGAATACAGACGTCGCAAAAATGTGATCGACAGGAAGTGCAAAATCGCTAAGCAGTGATGGCTAGAGGACAAATGTAAGGATGTAGAGGCTTATCTTACGAGGGGTAAGAGAGCAAAATAACTAATGATGGTCGAGTAGAGAGGATATAAAATGTAGACTGGCAATGGCAAGGAAAGCGATTCTGAAGAAGAGAAATTTGTTAACATCGAGTATTGATTTACGTGTTAGGAAGTCGTTTCTGAAAGTATTTGTATGGAGTGTAGCCATGTATGGAAGTGAAACGTGGACGATAAATAGTTTAGACAAGAAGAGAATAGAAGCTTTCGAAATGTGGTGCTACAGAAGAGTGCTGAAGATTAGATGGGTAGACCACATAACTAATGAGGAGGTATTGAACAGAATTGGGGAGGAGTTTGTGGCAAAACTTGACGAGAAGAAGGAATCGGTTGGTAGGACATGTTCTGAGGCATCAAGGGATCCTCAATTTAGTATTGGAGGACAGCGTGGAGGGTAAAAATCATAGAGGGAGACCAAGAGATGAATACACTAAGCAGATTCAGAAGGATGTAGGTTGCAGTAGGTACTGGGAGATGAAGCAGCTTGCACAGGGTAGAGTAGCATGGAGAGCTGCATCGAACCAGTCTCTGGACTGGAGACCACAACAACATGTAGCCACGATTTTTCACCAAGAGGTGTGACACCGTGTATACGGGCTCTCTACGGAGAGGCCCGTTCTGGCGAGCCGTGACTTGCAGCCTGCCGGAGGTTCGGACTGTAGAGTCCGCGGCTAGTGCAAGGTGTCCGGCTGGGGGCCGCGCCGTGCATAACGGCCGCCGCCGCCGGCGATTGTCCCACGGTGCGGGAGCGAGCGGCCACAATGGGCAGCGCCGGCCCCTTGAGGAGGGGCCGCCGTGCTTTGTGGGCTGCGCTCCCCGCGGTCGCCCTCGGCCTGCAGGTATACACCGCAGCGCCAGAGCGCGGAACCCGGCTCACCGCCCGGCAACCGCCGCCGCCGCGTCCGCACTTGCCCTCCGGTCACACACGTCTCCCTGTCCCGAGATCCATGTTTTCCAGCTGAAAATTGGGATACCTCCAACGCTTCCCTGGCTTAATTCAAAATGTTTCAAATGGCTCTGAGCAATATGGGACTTAACATCTGTGGTCATCAGTCCCCTAGAACTTAGAACTACTTAAACCTAACTTACCTAAGGACATCACACACATCCATGCCCGACGCAGGATTCGAGCCTGCGACCGTAGCGGTCGCGCGGTTCCAGACTGAAGCCACTACAAGCGCACGGGCACACCGGCCGGCCATGGCATAATTCATCGACGGCCCATTTACAGGTCGCGAAACATTCTGCAACCTGATATTCGCCACGCTTGCATTACTCGCCGTTTTCGTCTCACTGCCTGACTAAACCAGTGAAGCACCCAAAACGGCCACAGGAAACGAAATGAAATTTCGAGGGTTGGGAGCGTATGTGACACTATTTAAGTGGTTACAGAAACGCGTGACATTTGCTAAGAACTTAGCAGTATTGCTCCACTTATAAGACGACGTTCCGGCCCCTCCGGCCTCGATATGTACCCTACTGGACATTAAAATTGCTACACCAAGACGAAATGCAGATGATAAACGGGTATTCACTGGACAAATATATTACACTAGAACTGACATGTGATTACATTTTCACTGAATTTGGGTGCATAGATCCTGAGAAATCAGCACCCAGAACAACCACCTCTAGGCGTAATAACGGCCTCGATACGCCTGGTCATTGAGTCAGACAGAGCTTAGATGGTGTGTACAGGTACAGGTGTCCACGCAGCTTCAACACGATACCACAGTTCATCAAGAGTAGTGACTGGCGTATTGTGACGAGCCAGTTGCTCGGCCACCATTGACCAGACGTTTTCAGTAGGTGAGAGATTTGGAGAATGTCCTGGCCAGGGCAGAAATGGAACATTTTCTGTATCCATAAAGGCCCGTACAGGACTTGCTACATGCGGTCGTGCATTATCCCGATGAAATGTAGGGTTTCGCAGGGATCGAATGAAGGGTAGAGCCACGGGTCGTAACACTTCTGAAATGTAACGTCCACTGTTCAAAGAGCCGGAAATGCGAACAAGAAGTGACCAAGACGTGTAACCAATGGCAAGCCATATCATCACGCCGGGTGATACGCCAGTATCGCGATGACGAATACACGTTTCCAATGTGCGGTCACCGTGATGTCGACAAACGCGAATGCGACCATCACCATGCTGTAAACAGAACCTGGATTCATCCGAAAAAATGACGTTTTCCCATTCGTGCACCCAGGTTCGTCGTTGAGTACACCATCGCAGGAGCTCCTATCTGTGATGCAGCGTCAAGGGTAACCGCAGCCACGGTCTCCGAGCTGATAGTCGGTGCTGCTCCAAACGTCGTTGAACTGTTCGTGCAGATGGTTGTTGTTTGCAAACGTCCCCATCTGTTGACTCAGGGATCGAGACGTGGCTGCACGATCCGTTACAGCCATGCGGATAAGATGCCTGTCGTCTCGACTGCTTGTGATACGAGGCCGTTGGCATCCAGCATGGCGTTCCGTATATTTCTCCTGAACCCACCGATTCCATATTCTGCTAACAGTCTTGGATCTCGACCAACGCGAGCAGCAATGTGGCGATAGGCTACAATCCGACCTTAATCAAAGTCGGAAACGTGATGGCACGCATTTCTCCTCCTTACACGAGGCACCACACACGACGCAACGCCGGTCAACTGCTGTTTGTGTACGAGAAATCGGCTGGAAACTTTCCTCATGTCAGCACGTTGTAGGTGTCGCCACTGGTGTGAATGCTCTGAAAAGCTAATCATATGCATATCACAGCATCTTCTTCCTGTCGGTTTTATTTCGCGTCTGTAGCACGTCATCTTCGTGGTGTAGCAATTTTAATGGCCAGTAGCGTACTTTGGTTCGGTTGGGAAGAGTGTCCTCTCCCGAGGCAACGTGGCCCACAACCGTCGTGACTGGCTCTCGATAGCACAGATACTGCCACTGAGACAGAGATGACTTCCGGCCGATCCCACACGTATTCTGCGGAAGCAGATCTGTGGATCTTGCTGGCCACAGAAGTATCTCAACATCGAGCAAACAATTCGTAGAAACAAGTACCGTATGTGGATGAGCATTGCGCTGTTGAAAAATGCCACCACGATTCTGCCACACGGGACCTAACAGATGGTGTGCGTGACACACCTCCGAGGTAACTCAAGCCGTGACACTATGTCTTACTCGATGGCTCCCCACGCCGGTTCGCCACACTACCACCAATGTGCCTATCTAAAACATTGGAACAATGGGACTCCTCAACTCCCCAACGCCGGTGATCCGAGGTGCTGCAGAACCACAATTAATTGCCAAACGCAGTACACGCTTCCCAATGATGGTACGATTCCAATTGCGGCCGCTCAGACCAGTGCGGTGGAGTGACACAGGCTTCTGCAGACACTAACCGTGAATGTGTTGCGATGTGCTTCGTCCACAACAAGACGATCCTCGTTTATGGTGGTCAGAAGTCGGTCGACTGCAACCACGTTGAGGAGTGTGCCTGACGACATTTTCGCAAGTAGTTCGGCATCAGGCCACCGACACGTCCGACGAAACGTCTCCAAGTCGCCTGTTCCTTTGTTTTTGTTGAGCTTGAAACGTCCCCTTGGAAAAATTTATACATGACTGTGCTTAAACTTACACAGAATTTTTTTTTTTTTTGCGCAACGCAATCTGACTTTCAGAACTCCCTACAAAAGGATGGCCCTGACTAACATTAACCTATACGTTTCACATATCACTTACCTCACAAAAATCTTGGTTACTCGAACTACTGCAATACAGCGAGCGCCACTACTGCCAGCTAAATAAAAGATTCAAACTACTGAAGGCAGTAACTACTGATAGGCATAGTTAGCAAATGAAAGATTTTAATACAGAACAAACAATGTATTTACCTTAATAGTCATAATATATATATCAGTTCATGATACCAATTCTTACAAATTTCAAAACTCCGCCATCTCTCTCCCCACGTCCACCACTGCTGGCGGCTCACCTCCAACTGCGCAACGCTACGCGCTGTTAGCATCCAGCTGCCGCTGCCCAACACTACAATGGCAGACAACAATGCAAACCAGTCACAGACTGCACACGGCAGAGCCAGTGATTTTCATACAGAGCGCTATGTGGCGTTACCAATAAGAAAACCTAAACAGCCTACTTACAAGCTGACTTCGGTGCATCTGTGCTTTAAAACTGGGACAAACGTGGACAGCAGAGTGCGTTATTTATGTTTCGCACACCTAGAGCTGATGTACTCGTGTAACCACGTTTATTATGTACCTATACTACATTTCTATGTTCCAATTCCTACCATTTCTTTCATCTGCTTCGGAGAATACGCTAGTGTCTGTGTGCGATGCTTCAGAGTGCTTTGATTCATGGGCAAGGGTTATTTGGATGCTAGTGGCAGGGTATCCAAGTTTTGTGTAGAGTTTGGGTACAGCTATACTGGATCAAAGAGACATTAGTGGTCAATGGTCCACAGCTATCGTGTAGTTTGGCACAGGTAGCTGGCGCGTATTTTCTCTGATCATTTCCGGAGCTACCGGGGCGCTCTGGTAGCATGGAGCCTTACTGTTCTCTGGGCCTTACATAAGCGAAGATGTTCTCTCAGGTCACCTATAGAAGTATAATCGAGGAAGCTGGAATGTTTAGGACTTAATTTAGTTTGATGTGCTAGCGCCATTCATTCAGGTGTAATCACTGCAGATCATACCGTGTAAGTCATTTCAGTTACGTAGTGATATCACCTTTATTAATAGTCCGTTTCTTTGGACTGAATCTTTGTCCTACCATAGGAAAGTGTTTTACTCAACCTACGTCCAAATTCAGTTTATACCTTTCCTTTGTGAATGCTGTTGTGGTTGGCAGGAGAGCCAACACCGTGTTACGAGAGGAGGCCGAAAGGCACGCGATTTAGCTCACGCAGGCTGGCGTGAGGTCTGGAACAGGACAAGGAAATTAGAATTTAGAAACAACGGACGTAGCTGGTGGAATACTTAACTTTAATCCATTAATGATCAACGTCGCTCTTGACGGTACATAGTTCACAAGATTAATAGTAACTGATAATGGCGCCTTGCTAGGTCGTAGCAAATGACGTAGCAGAAAGCTATGCTAAACTATCTTCTCGGCAAATGAGAACGTAAGTAGGCATTGAACCATCGCTAGCAAAGTCGGCTGTACAACTGGGGCGAGTGCTAGGAAGTCTCTCTAGACCTGCCGTGTGGCGGCGCTCGGTCTGCAATCACTGATAGTGGCGACACGCGGGTCCGACGTATACTACCGGGCCGCGGCCGATTTAAAGGCTACCACCTAGCAAGTGTGGCTGTGACACCACAAATGCTTCGTTTGTTTTCAGTGTGTTCCTTCAACTGACTAGGGGGACTCTGTCGTTTTAATTCATTTCGTGTCGCGAGTTTCGTGTTTGTTGTAGCGTGCGAGATCGCGTGATCGCACCTATGTGTTTCTCGCCTTCATTTCTGGCAACCAATCTCCTTTTGCTGCCACCTTTGTAATAATATTCCTCGTGAGTGTGATTTCATCTAGTATGAATATTTTTGCTAATTCAGTGTTTTGCATTGTGTACCTTCTCTGAGTTAGATGGCATGTGTTCTCGAAACATGGTGAGCTTTCATAACAATATAATCATTTCTTGTGTTTTCTGGATAGTAATTTCATCTTCTCGGAGATTTTTTTCTTCCTGGTGGTATTTATAGGGAGATCGAGTGAAGCAGGGCTTTGTCTATTGCTGAATCGGATGAATTGGAGGGACGTTGGTGTATTCAAGTCTATTGTTTAATCTAAATTCTGTATCCCTTTCAGACCTGATTTTTTTTATCTGGAGGAAGAAAATTTTTCTTTTACCGTGTCATGCGCTTAGGGGATTTTTTTAACGATTTTAGATGCAAGATTTATAAAAAATATATACCCGTTCTCAAAATATACTTCGTACACTTCTTTTTATGGACTAAAATAACTAATTTTGAAATATTCACTGTTGTAATAAATAAACTGCTCATTCAGTTATTACAATGCAATATACCAATAATAATAATAATCATCACTTATACAATGGAATACAGCTAACAAACCACTTTATATTTTGCCTGTCACAAGCTGCGGTGTACTGCTGCACTGGCTATCTGATTATTTTGTATTGTTGGCAGTATTTCTGCACGATAAAAAGATTGAACCTTCACAAAAGTGTACATGAGGTTTCCACTTGAGAAAAATATTTTTTTTTCTACTACGAGACAGTAAAGTCTAACGTACACAATTTTAGCCAGTGAGCCTGAAAGGGATGTTACGTGTTACATTATTTTTGGTCCAACTTTTTCTTTATTTATCGTATTTCCGAAGTTCTGTATACGCTACTGATAGCGTGAGTGACGAGTAAAACTATAGTTACTCTGGTTCAATACGTAATACTTTGGTGTATATAAATATACTTATAGTATCTATCCCTCTCCCTGTGTGGAAGCTGATTCACGGAAGACTGTACCTGAAGGAATATCAGTTCTCTGTGTGGAAGCTGATTCACAGAAGACTGTACTTGAAGGAATATCAGTTCATGCTCCTATTCGAGTGGTACAGTGAGGCGATGGGAAGCTGGGGGAAAGTAACTTGAGTATTCTCCACCTTAGGAACGTCACCTTCCAGAATTTTATTACCCAGTCTCTCCAAAATATTGGTCACAAACAAGAGAAGGATACCATTTCAATGACATGCTGAATTGAATACATCCTGTCATCAGATTGTGCAAACCTTGCCAGAAAGCAAATCCACCCACCAAGCCATATGCTGCTATTAGTAATCACTCCAAGTTAGTTGTCTGATATTTCGTCGGCAGTGGACTTGTTCCGTCCATCAGGTCTTACATACGTTATTGTCGCGGTGGTGACGACTTTCAAGTTCCTGTGTTTCACTGCACTGAGGAGGGCACCGGGGATGATGGTTGGTGCAGCATCCTCACAAATAACTCCCTGTGTGATGTAGCCCCGGTCAAGTGGGTTATATCTGTTAACATATCACAATTCCAGTTGCAACACTGGTTGAGGATACTGAAAAGGAAGAATAAGAAACCGACTTTCACGTTGCTGTATCATCCTGCATCTAATAACTCAGAAAGTTCAATGACAGAATTAGGTAAATTATGCACACTGTCGCGAATGTCAAATTATTCTGACCAGCTCAGTAATGCAGCTTAGAAAGTAATTATTTGCCATAGAGAGAAGGCTGTTTGTTTCAGCGCTGGAAATGGCGAACCACCTGTAGCTTACAGGGTAGCAATGGGGGGTATTCTAGAAGAGCCAAATATGATCGGCCACACACAGTCTTCGAACAGTTCACCAGCCTTGACCAATGAGGGACACCTAGCAAACTTAGTGTGGTGTGTGTGGTTTGAGGTTATCGGACGCTAAACAGCGTGGTCATCAGCGCCCAAACGCATAGAAACAGGAACACATGCGGTGAAGGGACGAAGACAGATAGCGAACAAGGAGAATGGCTAAAAGACACAGACCTAACGTAGTTCCAAATCCTCACATACAGAGGCAAAACAAGAGGAGAAGAAACGCACTAAAAAAGGTAAGGAAACCAAGGAAAAGAGAACAGAAAACGAAGTGAAACAAGTAGGTAATCGTGACTGGCGGACCTCTTACCTAAAACCTGGGTGAGCCAGTCACCCAGCAGCACATTAAAATCCTCTCCCTAAAATCTGAGGCAACAAATTGGACAGGACGCAAAACCGTAAGACCTTAACCCTAGTCGTTGCGTCGTCTTGCAAAATAGAGGGCAAATCCGGTGGCAAGGAAACCACTGCCCTCTGGTCAGAGAATAAAGGACAGTCAATTAAAATGTGGCAGACAGTAATCTGGACGCCACAAGCAGTGCAGATTGGGGGGTCCTCCTGCCGGAGTAAAAAACCATGCGTTAAGGGACTGTGCCCGATGCGGAGGCGAGTCAGGAGAACCTCATCCCGCCTGCACGACTGGTAGGACGTACGCCATGGCCGCGTGGTGGCCTTCACCAGACGCAGCTTATTTTCACCGACTGCCAGCCACTCCTCTTCCCATTGACGCATAACACGAAAACGCAAAAGGGAGGTAACAGCATGGCGAGGTGGGTGGGTGGGTGGGGGGGGGGGGGACGGCAACATGCATCTTTGGCAGCCACATCCGCCAGTTCGTTTCCCCTAATACCCACGTGCCCCGGCACCCAGCAGAAAGAAACCTCCTTCCCCTGCCGTTGCAGGTGGAGTAGGGCATCATGGATGTTCTGGACGACCGTACTCGCTGGGTACAAGTGTTGCACGGTCTGAAGGGCACTCAGGGAGTCAGAACAGATGAGAAACTTAAGACTGGCAACATATCTCATCCGCTCCAATGCGCGCAAGATTGCAAACAATTCGGCATCAAAGATGGTAAACGCCGCAGGAAGCCGTAACTTGACGACTCGATCAAGGAAAACAACAGCACAACCAACAGCGTCCTCCTAGTCAGTTGGTTAGAGATTGGAACTCTTAGATAGGACAGAGTGCCAGGGGTACTTGGTTTGGTTTTGTTTTGCTTTAGGGATCAAAAAGCAACTGCGGTCATATGCGCCCAAGTCAAAACTACAGGACACGAAACAGAGAGAAGTTAAACAGATGCGGAACTACTAGAAGCTCAAATGCAGTTGAAAGCCATCCCCATTTCTTCCTAACATGTTCGCTAATACAGTTAAGACAAAAATCTTGGGGTGAGTAGACGAAATACCGTTGCCAAATGCTCACTTAACAACCTTCACTTAACAGTGTAATATCATCAGCAAATCTCAACATGTCTGTTATCTTACCTGTTTCCTAAGCAGTCTTACCGAGTTCCATACTCTGCACCACTCAAAGCATGCTTTTCAGCGATGGCCAGGGAATCAACAGGCGGCTCACCAACACTTAACCTCATCAAATTCATTGACAAAGTAAGGTCCCCTGTCGTGCACCTTGCTACCTTTCTTACCCTCGCTCAGGATGTGACAAGGGTGACATGGTGTCAGATGTTCTGGAATGATGCTATAGGAGCCTCAGACTACAAGATCAGGTATAGGGGTAACGGGGGATTTCCCTAGTATGCAGACATGATCCAAGTGTCGATGCACAGCTTGGTGGAGTCTTACCACACCATCACCGTGGGGACAAGGCTCACCTTACCAGAGGCTGTCCAACCATGTCCATCCGCAGCTCGTGGTCGTGCGGTAGCGTTCTCGCTTCCCACGCCCAGGTTCCCGTGTTCGATTCCCGGCGGAGTCAGGGATTTTCTCTGCCTCGTGATGACTGGGTGTTGTGTGATGTCCTTAGGTTAGTTAGGTTTAAGTAGTTCTAAGTTCTAGGGGACTGACGACCATAGATGTTATGTCCCATGGTGCTCAGAGCCATTTGAACCACACCATGCCAAAGGTCAGCACACCACGCTGGCACTGTTGGAGCCAGGCTCATCCCGCGAGTACCTCTAACAACACATGCTGACGGACACCAATTCCAACACTATGTCAGCTCCCAATGGAGACAGGTAATTCCATAGTCACAACAAGGCTACTATAGTCGCTCTAAAGTTCAATGGAAATCTGGGACAACTGTCGGAATGTTTTGACTCTGATAGTACCTATAGCCTAGAAGAACCTAAAGCTGAGAAAGCGTTGATAAAATACATCATCGGTCAAATAACAAGCTCTGCTCAAAGCATGTTGTTAGAGCTCATACTGAAACTTAGTCTGCCGCGAGAACGATACTGCTGGAGAATTACAAAAGCAAATGAACTCTTGACTATTACACATGAAAAACGTTCACTAGTCAGCAGGGAAAAGAAGAAAGACTGTTTCAGTGTGGCTCTCGCATGGACACTATGCAATTTCACTTTAGGTAAACCGTGAGAAGAATTATGGAAGATAAGGTGATTTCCTTCAGTAAAGCATTGATTGGCAAACAAAGGAGGGCTGTTTTAGCTTGAAATATAACATACTGTAAATAAAATTGTATGGAAGTTTTCAGAAAGAGAATTGAGATAATATTGACCTGTCCAAAATTCGAAAAATAATATTGGTATCGACAACTGCTGTTGAGGAAAAGTAATGCTAGAGGTGGGTGTCACGTTACAAACTGCATACCAATAAGACTGTAATAACAAGAAGTCTTTGCTGTTAAATTTAGAAGCATCCGAACCACGTTACATTTCAAGTCGGTGGGTCACTGTGCTCTGATAATAAAATAAATATAATAAATAAATAATGTCTCCAGCAGAAGACCCGCCAGGTTAGACGAGAGCGCTAACGCGCTGCTTCCTGGACTCGGGTAGGCGCGCCGGCCCCGGATCGAATCCGCTCAGTGGCTTAACGACTGAGGCCGGTGTGCCGGTCAGCCTGGATGTGGTTTTTAGGTGGTTTTCCACATCCCACTAGGTGAACACCGGGCTGGTCCCCACGTCCCGCCTCAGTTACTCGTCTCGCAGACATCTGAACACATTCACGTGAACACCGGGCTGGTCCCCACGTCCCGCCTCAGTTACTCGTCTCGCAGACATCTGAACACATTCACACTATTCCATGGATTACACTAGACACAGACAGTTGGGGTATACTACTTCCATCCTGTGGGGTATGGAGTAATGGCCATGCTGACCCTGCGTCATTGCGGGAAAAAGGCGGAAGCAAAAGAAAGAAAGAAAGAATGTCTCTAGCAGAAATGCTTTCCTTGCCTTTTTGGTTGATGAAGAAATGACTGTTTGACAGTCAATTACAGCATGGCGACACAGTGATTTTCGAGGTGGAACGTTCTCGAACGGCCGAAACGGAGGCGGCCGCGGTGGCCGAGCGGTTCTAGGCCCTTCGGTCCGCAACCGCGCGACTGCTACAGTCGCGGTTCGAATGCTGCGTAGGGCGTGGATGTGTGTGATGTTCTTAGGATAGCTCGGTTTAAGTAGTTCTAAATCTACGAGAACTAAGTCTACGGGTCAGACTTCAAGAAGAATATAATAATTCCAGGTGTTGACAGATGTGAAAATTACCGAACTATCAGTTTAATAAGTCACAGCTGCAAAATACTAACGCAAATTCTTTACAGATGAATGGAAAAACTGGTAGAAGTCGACCTCGGGGAAGGTCAGTTTGGATTCCGTAGAAATGTTGGAACACGTGAGGCAATATTGACTTTACACCTTACCTTAGAAGAAAGATTAAGGAAAGGCAAACCTACTTTTCTAGCATTTGTAGACTTAGAGAAAGCTTTTGACAATGTTGACTGGAATACTCTCTTTCAAATTGCAAAGGTGGCAGGGGTAAATCACAGGGAGCGAAAAGCTATTTACAATTTGTACAAAAACCAGATGGCAGTTATAAGAGTCGAGGGACATGAAAGGGAAGCAGTAGTTGGGAAGGGAGTGAGGCAGGGCTGTAGTCTCTCCACGATGTTATTCAATCTGTATATTGAGCAAGCAGTAAAGGAAACAAATGAAAAGTTCGAAGTAGGTATTAAAATCCACGAAGAAGAAATAAAAATTTTGAGATTCGCCGATGACATTGTAATTCTGTCAGAGACAGCAAAGGACTTGGAAGAGCAGTTGAACGGAATGGACAGTGTCTTGAAAGGAGGGTATAAGATGAACATCAACAAAAGCAAAACGAGGATCGTGGAATGTAGTCGAATTAAGTCGGGTGATGCTGAGGGAATTAAATTAGGAAATGAGACGCTTAAAGTAGTAAAGGAGTTTTGCTATTTGGGGAGCAAAATAACTGATGATGGTCGAAGTACAGAGGATATAAAATGTAGATTGACAATGGCAAGGAAAGCGTTTCTGAAAAAGAGGAATTTGTTAACATCGAGTATAGATTTTAAGTGTCAGGAAGTCGTTTCTGACAGTGTGGAGTGTAGCCATGTATGGAAGTGAAACATGGACGATAAATAGTTTGGACAGGAAGAGAATAGAAGCTTTCGAAATGTGGTACTACAGAAGAATGCTGAAGATTAGACGGGTAGATCACGTAACTTATGAGGAGGTATTGAATAGGGTTGGGGAGAAGCGAAGTTTGTGTCACGACTTGACTGGATGAAGGGATCGGTTCTGATGCACCAAGGGATCACCAATTTAGTATTGGAGGGCAGGGTGGAGGGTAAAAATCGTAGAGGGAGACCAAGAGATGAATATACTAAGCAGATTCAGAAGGATGTAGGCTGCAGTAGGTACTGGGAGATGAAGAGGCTTGCACAGGATAGAGTAGCATGGAGAGCTGCATCAAACCAGTCTCAGGACTGAGGGCCAAAATAACAACAACAAGTCTAGGCTACTCGTGGCCTGAGATGTTAAGTACCATAGTGCTCAGAGTCATTTGAACCAGTCGAAATGGAGCCTTATACGACAGAAGCTACCGCCAAGTCACGCACTGCTAGAAAAGATGTATGGCATTGAAGGGGGGGATGAGTGGAGTGCATTGACACCTTCCCCGAGTGTCACTGTCGCGGAGCTTGATTTTTGCGGGATGACGTGTGAAACTGTACGACGACCCGTGTATCGGGGCGCACAGCCCAGCCTGGAGAGGCGGCGGATGTGGCGGGCGGGGTCGGCGAGGGACGGCGGCGGCTTGGCCGCCCCAGCTGGCGGTCTTCCAGCCGGCGTCTGCCGCACTGCGGAACGCAATCACGCACCCCTCCCTCTAACAGACACGAGCACACACGCACGCACACACACACATCAACGCACAGTTTCCCAGCGCGAGCACGTTGGCGGATCTTCTAAAGGAGCCTGAAAACCCACAACGAATCTGTACGAGATGGCCGTACCGCAGCAAGGACAAGCTTCTGCCGTGTTCCGTGACGCCTAGAATGCGCTCGCTACACTTCCGTCACTGCCGCATGGTGACAAAAAAAGTGAAGCCCACCGAAGATATTTTCACATGGCAATCTAAATTCCTACACGTACACACCATCTGTGAGTGTATAATCAACAAGTTTGTTTGCGTGGCCATCCAAAAAGAAAAAGAAAAAAAAATCATGCACACGCTCTCTGTCTCTGTCTCTCTCTCTCTCTCTCTCTCTCTCTCTCTCTCTCTCTCTCTCTCTCTCTCTCACACACACACACACACACACACACACACACACACACACACACACACGTGTATATTGTGTATATTTAAAATTGCTACGCCACGAAGATGGCGTGCTACAGACTCGAAATTTAACCGACAGGATGCTGTGATATGCAAATGATTAGCTTCTCACAAGGGAACCTCCCCATCGCACTCCGCTCAGATTTAGTTATATGTTGGCACAGTGGACAGGCCTTGAAAAACTGAACACAGATCAAACGAGAAAACAGGAAGAAGTTGTGTGGAACTATGAAAAATAAACAAAATATACAAACTGAGTAGTCCATGCGAAAGTGAAGCAACATCAAGGATAGCGCGAGTTCAGGAGCGCCGTGGTCCCGTGGTTAGCGTGCGCACCTGCGGAACCAGAGGTCCTTGGTTCACGTCTTCCCTCGAATGAAAAGTTTATTTTCGCAAAGTTATCACCAGTCAGTTCGTTCATTGACGTCTCTGTTCACTGTAATAAGTTTAGTGTCAGTGTCTTGCGACCGCACCGCAAAACTGTGCGATTAGTAGACGAAAGGACGTGCCTCTCCAGTAGGAACCGAAAACATTTGATCGCAATGTCATAGGTCAACCGATTCCTCCACAGGAAAGCACGTCTGATATATTCTATACGACACTGGTGACGGCATGTGCGTCACATGACAGGAATATGTTGTCGATTCACATAACTTGTACAGTTGGCGAATGGGTAAAAAGATTGTTCTACCTTGCCCGATTCAGCTTTTCTTGTGGATGTGATAACCACTCCCAAAAAAGTGATGAAAACATAAGAGTTTGTCACATAAACTGAAAATAAACTTTTCACTCGAGGGAAGACTTGAACGAAGGATCTCTTCTTCCGCAGCTTATTTTTGTCATAGTTCCACACAAGTTCTTCCTATTTTCTCAATTGATTTGTGTTCAGTTTTTCAAGGCCTATCCACTGTGCCAACTTATAAGTAAATCTGAGGGGGGTTGCGATGTGGAGGTTCCCTTGTCAGAGTATTCACACAAGGTGGCGACACCTACAACGAGCTGAAATCAGGGACGTTTCCAACCGATTTCTCTTACACAAACAGCAGTTGACCGGCGTTGCCTGGTGAAACGTTGTTGTGATGCCTCGTGTAAGGAGAAGAAATGCGTACCATCACGTTTCCGACTTTGATAAAGGTTGGATTTTAGCCTATCGCGATTGCGGTTTATCGTATCGCGACATTGCTGCTCGCGTTGGTCGAGATCCAATAACTGTAAGTGGAATATGCAATCGCTGGGTTCAGGAGGCTAATACGGAACGCCGTGCTGGATCCCACGGCCTCGCATCACTAGCAGTCGAGATGACAGGCATCTTATCCACATGGCTGTAACGTACCCTTGACGCTGCGTCACAGACAAGCGCCCTCGATGGTGTACTCAACGACGAACCTGGGTGCACGAATGGCAAAACGTCATTTTTTCAGATGAATCCAGGTTCTGTTTACACCATCACGATGGTCGCATCCGTGTTTGTCGACATCGCGGTGAACGCACGTTGGAAGCGTGTATTCGTCATCGCCACACTGGTGTATCACCCGGCGTGATAGTATGGGGTTCCATTGGTTACACGTCTCGGTCACCTCTTGTTCGCATTGAACAATGGACGTTACATTTTAGATGTGTTACGACCCGTGGCTCTACCCTTCATTAGATCCCTGTGAAACCCTTCATTTCAGCAGGATAATGCACGATCGCATGTTGCAGGTCCTGTACGGGCCGTTCTGGATACAAATAATGTTCGACTTCTACCCTGGCCAGCACATTCTCCAGATGCCTGCGATGGTGTACTCAACGATGAACCTGGGTGCACGAATGGCAAAACGTCATTTTTTCAGATGAATCCAAGTTCTGTTCTCACCGATTGAAAACGTCTGGTCAATGGTGGCCGAGCAACTGGCTCGTCACAATACGCCAGTCACTACTTTTGATGAACTGTGGTATCGTGTTGAAGCTGCATGGGCAGCTGTACCTGTACACGCCATGCAATCTCTCTTTGACTCAATGTCCAGGCGTATCAAGGCCGTTATTACTGCCGGAGGTGGTTGTTCTGGGTACTGATTTCTCAGGATCTATGCAACCAAATTGCGTGCAAATGTAATCACATGTGAGTTCTACTGTAATTTATATGTCCCATGAATACCCGTTTATCATCTGCATTTCTTCTTGTTTAGCAATTTTAATGGCTAGTAGTGTACACTGAAGGGCTACAGAAACTATATAAGACAACAAGTATCTGGCGCAGTTGTTAGGTCGGTTTCTGCTGCTGCAATCGCGTGTTATCAAGATTTAAGTGATTTTGAACGCGGTGTTATAGTCAGCGCACGAGCGATGGGACACGACATCTCCGAGGTAGCGATGAAGCGGGAATTTTCCCGTACGACCATTTCACGAGTGGACCGTGAATATCAGGAATCCGGTAAAACATCAAATCTCCCACATCGCTGCCGCCGAAAAAAGATCCTGCAAGAACGAAACCAACGACGGCTGAAGAGATCGTTCAACGTGACAGAGGTGCAACCTTTCCTTGAATTTCTGCAGATTTCAGCGCTAGGCCCTCAACAAGTGTCAGCGTGCGAACCATTCAACGACACATCCTCGAAAAGGGTTTTCTTGGCCACTCATGTACCCTCGATAACTCCACGACATCAAGATTTACACCTCGCCTGGACCCGTCAAACGGACATTGGACTGTTGATAACTGGACGAGTCTCGTTTCAAATTGTATTGAGCGGATGGCCGTGTACGGGTATAGAGACAACCCCACGCATGTCTCCAGGGGACTGTTCAATCTGGTGGTGGCGCTGTAATGGTGTGTGTGTGTGGAGGGGGTGGGGGTGCAGTTGGAGTGAAATGAGACCCCTGATACGTCTAAATACGACTGACAGGTGACAAATACGTAAGCATCCTGTCAGATCACCTGCATCCATTCATGTCCGTTGTGCATTCCGACGGACTTGGTCAATTACAACAGGACAATGCGACACCCCACACCTCGAGAATCGCTACACAGTGGCTCGAGTAACACTCTTCGGAGTTTAAACATTTCCTCTGGCCACCAAATTCCCCGGACATGAACATTATTGAGAATATCAAGGGTGCCTTAGAACGAGATGTTCAGAAGAGATTTCCACCCCCTCGGACTCTTACGGATTTATGGACAGCCCTACAGAATTTATGATGACAGTTCCATCCCAGCACTACTTCAGACATTAATCGAGTTCATGCCACATCATACTACGGCACTTCTCCATGCTCGCGCGGGCCCCACACGATATTACGCGAGTGTACCAGTTTTTTTGGCTCTTCAGTGTGTAAAGTTCATGAATAGACGTTAGATTTTAACACACAGTTCGGTAGGTTCGCAACATGCACATAAACAAACCAAACAAGATGAGACTCATGGTGAACTGACAATATTTACGTCTTTAAAAGCACAGTTTTCGAACAAATATCTACAACTAGCGGCAGAAGAACACTAGTGCACTACAAGAATAACGGTAACTAAGATGAACAGTGTGAAGGAAAAAGTTCGGAATATAAAAATGTGCTTATGTTTCATAAATGAAGTAATAGAGTGACCTCCAGACCAGATGAGAGGGAAAAAAACGAACAACGGTAAGTAATTAGTTATTTACATAAAATACGTGACCTGAACTGTTTTGTAATGTAAAGATAACACACGTCAAAACAAAATTGTCTTGTTCTATATCGTACTAAAGATGCATTAGCGGACAAAAAAGAAGAAATAGAGGGCGAAACGCCTCTCGGAGAAATGAATTGCAGTGCGGCAAGGAAATGCGGTTTGTATTTACAAAACAAATACGAGAAGTAGAACGACCACAGATTGCGTTCCTGTTGTTCGGGTTTAGTGTTGCTTCCAGGGTATAGAAGGGCCGTGAACAGCGTCAGATGTCGAGACAGATCACTGTGGAGGACACGGATATGTAGCATTCTCGGCTGAAACAGTGTTACCAGCACCTGACACAGCTTGAAAGAGGCCTCACTGCGGCTCTCCATTTGACGGGATGGTCGCATCGTGCAGTATCTAAATTTGTGGGGAAATTCAGATGCGACACTGGGCCTTTGTTGGTTAGCATGGGGGGACACCTGTACTCCTCTCACCAGCTAAAACTGATACAGGAAATCGAAAGAAGAGCAGCGCGTTTCGTCACAGGTTCATTTAGCGCGTGAGCGTCACCGTCATGCTGATGCAATTCCAGTGACACACGCTACGAGAGGGGAGTCGTGCGCCACAGTGCTAGATACTGTCAGAACCCAAAGAGTGTGGCCTACTTTCCTACAAGAGTTCCGATATACAGACCATGTGCGACTGTGTAGGGATGTCTTTGGTAAATGAACGGACAGAATGGTTTTTTAATTGATAGATAATACAATTTATTCACTAATTGCTTTCGAGGACACAGTTGGATAAAATCTTACTACCGAAGTACTCAAATAAGCCTGAAATAAGTTTCGGAGCTCCTAATACGCAATATGACCTTAAATTAGAATTAATGCCTCCTGATGTGCAATCTAACATTGAAAGATTAAATATTCTCGAAGATCAATCTGACTTAAAAGTAAACCAAACACTCAAAAACGCTATCTGTCTATAAAGTTAAGCGGGCGCCAGCGACTGACTGTGAAAACAGTGGAAAGCAACTAACTCACTCTAATGCGCAACTCAGAGATGAAAATGCCTTGAACGAACTGCGGTTGAAATCAAGTCAGTAGCAAATGCAAGCCTGAATCTGGAGTCTAAACTGGAATAAGTCCTAATTGGTGCTGGTTCCGTCTCACCATGTTATCTGTCGAGATGCCGAAGCGTGAGATGGATGCAAGTTGTGAAGTACTACGTCGCCTGGTGTGAAGTTATAATCTCTCGAGGGCTGCACTGGATCATGGAGGCAGACAGTCACTGGTGGGGTTCATCTCAAGTTATAACATTGGATAGGGTTGTCCAGAAAGTAATGCACCGAATTTGTTTCTTCAACAATTCTTTATTGGACATAATGAGGATTACACACACGAAAGAATGGTGTTTTATCTACACTTGTAACGTCGCCTTAGAAAAATTTATGAATGATTGTGCTGGTAAGCCCCTTACGTTATTTGATTTTCAAACAGCTGAACAAAACTGAACGTACTCAGACGTTTCTCTCTTTACGTATTCTGATCATCACTAAACTGACACAATATTTTTAGCGCAACGCAATCTGACTTTCAATAATACCTAGAAAAGAATAGCCCTGACTAACTTACCTCACAAAAATCTTCATTACTCGAACTACTGCAATACAGCGAGCGCCAAAACTGCCAGCTAAATGAAAGATTCTAACTACTGAAGTCACTAACTACTGATAGGCATAGTTAGCAAATGAAAGATTTTGATAGAGAACAAACAATGTATTTACCTTAATAGCGTTCAAAAGTCATAATATATATATCAGTTCATGACATCCAGTCTTACAAAATTACTCTCTCTGATGGACACACGTCCAGATCTTCCGCTCTCAAAACTCCGCCATCTCTCTCCCCACATCCACCACTGCTGGCGGCTGACCTCCAACTGCGCAACGCAACGCGCTGTTGACAGCCAACTGCGCTACAGAACCAAATTCCAACAATGCAAACCAGCCACAGCCTTCACTCAGCACAGTCAGTGATTTTCATATAGAGCGCTACATGGCGTTACCAACATAAAAACCTAAACAGCCTACTTACACACTCCCTATTTTTCCACGTAACCTCCATCCCTTTCTATGGCCTTCCTTCGGCGCGAAACAGGGGCGTGTGTATCCTGTCGGTACCAATCCTTGTCCTGGTGGCGGATCCAGTGGTTCACTGTGTGAATCACCTCCTCGTCGTCTTTAAAATGTCTTCCACGAACGCCATCCTTCAATGGCACATACAAGTGCAAGTCCGAGGGCGCTAGGTCAGGCCTGTAGGGTGGATGGGGTAACACGTCCAACCCCGTTTTGAGATGTGTTGAGCTGTCTTCAGACTTGTATGAGGCCGAATGATATCCTGTTGAAGCAAAACATACCCTGGCTTGCTGTGGCGCCGAAGTCCGTCCTCGCGAATGACAACATCAGCTCGCTGCAGCATGTCAGGTGTGACAGCCGCGGATGGTCTCCACGACCGCTACAGATCGTGGAGCTCCGCCGAACCCTCACGCTCCGTGCCCAACGACTACATCTACATCTACATCTACATCTACATTTATACTCCGCAAGCCATCCAACGGTGTGTGGCGGAGGGATATTTACGTGCCACTGTCGTTACCTCCCTTTCCTGTTCCAGTCGCGTATGGTTCGCGGGAATAACAACTGCCGGAAAGCCTCCTTGAGCTCTCGAATCTCTCTAATTTTACATTCGTGATCTCATCCAGAGGTATAAGTAAGGGGAAGCAATATATTCGATACCTCATTCCGGAAACGCACCCTCTCGATACCTGGACACTGCGATGCAGAGCGCCTCTCTTGCAGAGTCTGCCACTTGAGTTTGCTAAACATCTCCGTAACGCTATCACGCTTACCAAATAAACCTGTGACGAAACGCGTCTCTCTTCTTTGGATCTTCTCTATCTCCTCTGTCAACCCGACCTGGTACGGATCCCACACTGATGAGCAATACTCAAGTATAGGTCGAAAGAGTGTTTTGTAAGCCACCTCCTTTCTTGATGGACTACATTTTCCAAGGACTCTCCCAATGCATCTCAACCTGGTACCCGCCTTACCAGCAATTAATTTTATATGATCATTCCACTTCAAATCGTTCCGCACGAATACTCCCAGATATTTTACAGAAGTAACTGCTACTATGTTTGTTCCGCTATCATATAATCATACAATAAAGGATGTATTCGCAATACATTACATTTGTCTATGTTAAGGGTCAGTTGCCACTGCCTGCACCAAGTGCCTGTCCGCTGCAGATCTTCCTGCATTTCACAGCAATTTTCTAATGCTGGAACTTCTCTGTATACTACAGCATCATCCGCAAAAAGTCGCATGGAACTTCCGACACTATCTACTAGGTCATTTATGTATATTGTGAAAAGCAATGGTCACATAACACTCCCCTGTGGCACGCCAGAGGTTACTTTAACGTCTGTAGACGTCTCTCCATTGAGAACAACATGCTGTGTTCTGTTTGCTAAAAACTCTTCAATCCAGCCACACAGCTGGTCTGATATTCCGTAGGCTCTTACTTTGTTTATCAGGCGACAGTGCGGAACTGTATCGAACGCCTTCCCGAAGTCAAGGAGAATGGCATGTACCTGGGAGCCTGTATCTAATATTTTCTGGGTCTCGTGAACAAATAAAGCGAGTTGGGTCTCACACGATCGCTGTTTACGGAATCCATGTTGATTCCTACAGAGTAGATTCTGGGTTTCCAGAAACGACATGATACGCGAGCAAAAAACATGTTCTAAAATTCTACAACAGATCGACGTCTGAGATATAGGTCTATAGTTTTGCGCATTTGCTCGACGACCCTTCTTGAAAACAGGGACTACCTGTGCTCTTTTCCAATCTTTTGGAACCATCCGTCCCCCTAGAGACTTGCGGTACAAAGCAACTGGCTCTGAGCACTATGCGACTTAACTTCTGAACATCAGTCGCCTAGAACTAACCTAACGACATCACACACATCCATGCCCGAGGCAGGATTCGAACCTGCGACCATAGCGGTCGCCCGGCTCCAAACTGTAGAGCCCAGAACCGCTCGGCCACTCTGGCCGGCACACGGCAACTGTACTTCTGTCGAAAGCAGATGCTCCATAGACTTTGCACAAGCGTTTGTGAATATTCCCCACAGTTTCTTTCTCTGCAGTGAGAATTTCAATGACGGCACGTTGCTTGTAACTTACATCACCTACACACGCCCTTTTGAAACTGTGTTGCAGCTACGCTATCTGTCGGAAGTGACGGAAACTTAGCCCACTCATTTAGAAGACTTCAAATGACACGTAAGTAACGTTCCGCATTCGTAGCATTGTTTTCGGTTGCACGTTCTGTGCAGCCCTCGTACTTTCCTCCTTACCACTGTAGTGGTGTACTGGAAGGTGTCGTCGTTGAGTGACTGTAGGAGGATACAAGATGACTTGGACAGGATTTGTGGTTGGTGTAAAGAATGGCAGCTAACTCTAAATGTAGATAAATGTAAATTAATGCAGATGAATAGGAAAAAGAATCCCGTAATGTTTGAATACTCCATTAGTAGTGTACCGCTTGACACAGTCACGTCGATTAAATATTTGGGCGTAACATTGCAGAGCGATATGAAGTGGGACAAGCATGTGATGGCAGTTGTGGGGAAGGCGGATAGTCGTCTTCGGTTCGTTGGTAGAATTTTGGGAAGATGTGGTTCATCTGTGAAGGAGATAGCTTATAAAACACTAATACGACCTATTCTTGAGTACTGCTCGAGCGTTTGGGATCCCTATCAGGTCGGATTGAGGGAGGACAAAGAAGCAATGCAGAGGCGGGCTGCTAGTTTTGTTACTGGTAGGTTTGATGGTCACGAGACAGTAACGGAAATGCTTCAGGAACTCGGGTGGGAGTCTCCAGAGGAAAGGAGCCGTTCTTTTCGTGAATCGATACTGAGGAAATTTAGAGAACCAGCATTTAGGGCTGAGTGCAGAAGTTTACTGCCGCCAACTTATATTTCGCGAAAAGACCACAAAGATAAGAGAGATTAGGGCTCGTACAGAGGCATATAGGCAGTCATTTTTCCACTGTTCTGTTTGGGAGTGGAACAGGGAGAGAAGGTACCCTCCGCCACGCACCGTTTGGTGGATTGCGGAGTATGTATGTAGATGTAGATGTAGATACCACTCGTCCTCTCGGTTCCGTCTCCCTCTGACTGCCTCCATAGCTCTCTAGTCGACATTTTGTTGCTGTTTATGAATGGAAAGTGCAAAAAATCTCCCGGTTCTGGTTCCCTTCTCACATGGCTGAAAGTGAAAAAAATCCTAGGTTTTGGGGCAGCCTGTTCTCTCAAGGAACGTCAGATGCATACGTCTGATAGTCTTCCGGCTTGGGTTTTTTCTTACAGAACTCTGGGGAAGCGAGTTTTACCTCCGACCGGAGCGATTCCGCTGTGTTTATCCAGGCGAGCACTGTCTCCAAAGAGCAGCGGGATTACCTAGTCGGCCTCGCAGTATCGACTCGTGCCCAGGGGTTGTAAGCGCCCGCCGTCACACACCCAAGCCGGGGTTCCCGACACGAATTCACAGCCTACTGCTAATTGGAACTTCAAGCGAAATAAATGAATCATAACACTCTGTGCTGTAGACCTAACTGGTCACGTATTAAGCGGGAGTGCATATCATTCGTCTCAATTTCGTTTAATTTCATGGCGCAGGGGCTGAGTAACACTTTCTCGTTGCCATTTATACGTTTTCTATTAGGAATACTGCTGACGCGACAGCTGGAACAGGAGAAGGGAAGCAACAGTCGTGCACCAGCTACCCTGCACCACGCGCCGTGAGGTGGCTCGAAGGCTACAGACGTGCACTGCGAGCTAAACCATTTTGTTCGCCTGCTTTATGTGCGTGTTGGCCCACATTAAGAAAGAAATTCAGCAGCGGTTCTGGGTCGCATTGATTGAAGAAGTCCTTTGTAGGTGTGCGGAGGTTTGTGAGACCAGTTGTCTACTCAATAGGACTGTTGATATTTTCAAAAATATCGATATTTAAAAAACTATCATTATCGGCCCCTGGAGAACCGAAGAAAAGTATCGATATATCGTTGGATAAAATATCGATATTTAGGCCTATGATAATATTGGCTGTACATTGTAAATATATGCCGCGTTACAGCAGTATATTTAAGTATTGATTTATTCCTAGATATTCTGTACATCAACAAGCTAGCAGCCTGCTCATTTCCCTTAGATCATTAACTGAAAGTAAAACCATGCACGTTTATGAACTTCCTGGCAGATTAAAACTGTGTGCAGCAACGAGACTCGAACTCGGGACCTTTGCTTTTCTCGGGCAAGTGCTCTACTAACTGAGCTACCCAAGCACAAAACACGGTCGGTCCTCACAGCTTTACTTCTGGCAGTACCTCGTCTCCTACCTTCCAGTTTCATATCAGCGCACATTCCGCTGCAGAGTGAAAATCTCATTCTGGATGCACGTTCATGTTAGGCGATGACCACTTTGCTAACAATGGTGATTGCATGTAAGTGGCGCAGTGAAAGGTGTCCGGTGGGTCCGTCGTTCGGCTTCATCACGTGTTGGATTTGTCCAGAACACTTCATTTCGACTTCCCTGTTTTTTATTTTTTTTATTTCTGTAAACACCAGCAACCTAGCAACTCTAAACCTCGCGGGGTACCCCCGCGGTTTGGGCACCTTGTCACGGTTTGCGCGGCCCACACCGTCTGAGGCTCGAGTCCTCCCTCGGGCATGGGTGTGTATATTGCCCTTAGATTGAGTAATGTGTAAGCCTAGGGACCGATGACCTCAGCAGTTTACCACAAATTTCCAAAATTTAGCAACTGTAGTGTAAAAAATTGCGTTGCAAAAGCTAAACGTAACAGTTTCTATTGTTAGCGCCGACCGCCGTCTAATTCAGCATTTCCCCTCACATCTCTAGGTCCGCCGCGAAGACCAATCTTGTCATTTAGCTTTGTGTTCATAATTTTCAGCAACTGTTTTTGAAGGATGTCGAAGTCGATGAAAAGAAATAGCACACTAGTTGCGTTAAAAATTCTTGGTGCGCTGTTTCGTCACATCGGATGCTTTCTTATTTTATTCACACACACACACACACACACACACACACACACACACACAGGCTGCCCCCCTTCCCCCCCCCCCCCCTCCCCCCCCACCCCAAGTGCAATCGGAATGTTTCTTTGTGTCACCTATACTTGCTACACACAGTCAAAGGGAAAGGCTGGGCGTGATGAAGGCTCAAAAAGTAGTAAGACTCCTTCACACAGTGAAAGTAAAATTATGTTCTACTACAATTACAGAAGAACAATTTTAATTATTGATCAAAAGTTGCGAAAAAATGTAATATCAGCACTCGATATTGAAACATTGAAAATTATATATTGATATTTCGGGTGGAACTATATCGCCCCTACACATCGATCTCATTTGTGGAAAATGTCGATGTATCGATATTCTTTCACCAGCCCTACTACGCACAGGTCACGTAAATTATGGGCCGGCATTATCTGAGCGCACCTTGAGCGCTCAATAGCTACACAGACGAGTTCCAGTGGGTTCAGACGAGGACAATCCGGTTGCCTAAGATTTCTGCGTGACTTAACAACTGTCGTGCTCTTCGAACCACGTAGTTCGATTCTGGCACGGACCGTTATCCTGCTGGAAATGCCATCGGCATCAGCAATAATGTTCGAGAAGTCCACATCTATATTGGTGCTCTAGATTACTATCACTGTTCTTGTGGAAGACAAGTCGAATGCCACACAGCAATAGCATAGTTTAGTCTATTAGTCTATGGGTAAAGTGAAGACTGAGAACTGCCTGAAGCGGGGGAACCGGCCTTACGCGGAATGACGTACTGCCTGCTGTACAAGGCGACTGAGAAGCAATTTGCCATATAGCAGTGTACTGCAAAGTGCAGTTTACGTGGATTTTGTTGGTGACTTAGTTATATTAGTTAATAATTTCTGTATTCGGTATCTTCTTAGCACATTTGATGGAAAATAAACACTCCCAGCTGTGTCCCAACATTGCGTTGCCATTCATTTAAGGACATACGAAGCGTAAATGCATTCTTTTACTTAAACACACACATGTCCAAAAATGTTACAGCGAAAATAGTAAAACTTGACACTATTATGCACAACATTATGCTTGATATTTTTAGCAATTTTAGTTTGAAAATGCGCATCGACGTCCGTTTTATGAGGATTTGAATTTTTAATTACCATTTTTTCTGTAATGTATCTTTTCTCGTAAACTAACCAAGCAATAAAACTGGAATTTCACATTTTACATCTGAATAAGAGGCTAATAAAGCGCGTGAAACAGATTTTTGTGTAAGGTCATAGTTGGTTTGAAATTAATTTTTCGGTTTTCTGTTACCCGGAACTGCTCTATTTTTCCGCTCAAATTTTAAAGGAGAACTTTTCTAAGGGAAAAGATAACGGAAAAGTGCTGCACAGGATTATTCAACAAGTAATTCTTAAAAACACGCTAAATTTAAGGATGTTAGATTTTATGGCTCATGGGAAAAGGTACATTTATCTCACAAATGTCAGTTTACGGCAATTCTCATTTAAAGATTTTATTTCAATTTTTGACGGTGTTGCTATACCTCTAGTGCCTAATGCTGTCCATATCCATCATCTTTACTCTATGCCTCTTCTTCCTGGAGTAATTTAATTCCTTGCCTCCTTTGCCTAGTCAACTTTTGCATTTTTTGCTCTCTTGCATAAGCTTTGCCAGTCGCGCTCCATCGATGCTTCTGAGTATCTTCAGTGTGAACGCTCCTCGAAGGAAGCCCTGTCTCTGCAGGTACTTACTGCTACCTACATCTCCTCTACTGAACACTAGACACACATCACATGCAGCCATCTCCAGTCTACATCTACATCCATACTCTGCAAGCCACCTGACGGTGTGTGACGGAGGGTACATTGAGTACCTGTATCGGTTCTCCCTTCTATTCCAGTCTCGTATTGTTCGTGGAAAGAAGGATTGTGGGTATGCCTCTGTGTGGGCTCTAATCTCTCTGATTTTATCCTCATGGTCTCTTCGCGAGATATACGTAGGAGGGAGCAATATACTGCTTGACTCCTCGGTGAAGGTATGTTCTCGAAACTTTAACAAAAGCCCGTACCGAGCTACTGAGCGTCTCTCCTGCAGTCTTCCACTGGGGTTTATCTATCTTCTCTGTAACGCTTTCGCGATTACTAAATGATCCTGGAACGAAGCGCGCTGCTCTCCGTTGGATCTTCTCTATCTCTTCTATCAACCCTATCTGGTACGGATCCCACACTGCTGAGCAGTATTCAGGCAGTGGGCGAACAAGTGTACTCTAACCTTTTTCCTTTGTTTTCGGATTGAATTTCCTTAGAATTCTTCCAATGAACCTCAGTCTGGCATCTGCTTTACTGACGATCAACTTTATATGATCATTCCATTTTAAATCACTCCTAATGCGTACTCCCAGATAATTTATGGAATTAACTGCTTCCAGTTGCTGACCTGCAATATTGTAGCTAAATGATAAGGGATCTTTCTTTCTATGTCTAAGGCCCTTTGACCCATAACTAGCAAACCCACATGAAATATTAATAATATGGACAAGTATTTCTAAGTCAGTTCACTGGGAAACTTGTCCTTAGCACTTTTCTGTTTCTTCACTGATTTTCTTCTTCGATGAACTCAGTGACTTCGTCAAGAATCGTGCTTCACACTTAGGAGCAGCATCAGAGACGTTGTTGTATAAATTTTCTTTACCTTTTACACATGATTTTCGACATTACCTCACTTCTTTGTATGTGCGTCCACTTTTATGAGCCATTTCGAGGAAAACTTGTTGATATATGCAAAACTAAAAACTGAATTTTTTAGGGCGTACTATAAAAAAAGAAAACACGTTGTAAACAAAGAAAAGAGGATAGGTAATCATTATCACAGCCTTCTCAATTTATCTGAGGTTCGTTTCGCCTGTGTGAACGGAAAATTAAAGACCACAAAATCAGTAGTGTGCAACACAACATAGAAAGAGGGGAGATGGGAGGCACAGACGCCGGAATAAACTCTTCTAAAACAAACTTGTATTTCTAGCCAGGATTCGATTATGGGACTGTGCGATGTTATTCTTAAAGCATCGTTATAATAAATTTCGCAATAAAAGTAATCTAACATTGTGAAACTGCTCCCATCGGCCTGTGTCCGTGGCTCGGTGATTGTTTAGAGCAACACTTCGCGCAGGCGCGACCATCGACCTGGTGTAGCATGGAATGTGATTCATACGACGAACTGTCTGCGATTCCGTTGATCCACTGTCCAGTCTTGTCGTCTGGTCGTGGTTTCCGTGCTTTACATACGTGCTCATCGCCGCTACACGCTAACAGTCGACAAGCTTCGCCATTATCGAGACGCTCGGTCCCAGACGCCAGGCCTCAACTACCCTACTGGCCATTAAAATTGCTAAACATGAAGATGACGTGCTACAGAGGCGTAATTTAACGGACAAGAAGAAGGTGCTGTGATATGCAAATGATTAGATTTTCAGAGCATTCACACAAGGTTGCGCCGGTGGCACCACCTACAATGCGCTGACATGACGAAAGTTTCCAATCGATTTCTCATACACAAACAGCAGTTGACCGGCGTTGCCTAGTGAAACTTTGTTGTGATGCCTCGTGCAAGGAGCAGAAATGCGTACCATCACGTTTCCGACTTTGATAAAGGTCGGATTGTAGCCTGTCGCGATTGCGGTTTATCGTATCGCGACACTGCTGCTCGCGTTGGACGAGATCCAATGACTGTGAGCAGAATATGGAATCGGTGAGTTCAGGAGGGTAATACGGAACGCCGTGCTGGATCCCAACGGCCTCGTATCACTAGCAGTCCAGATGACAGGCATCTTATCCGAATGGCTGCAACAGATCGTGCAGCCACGTCTCGATCCCTGAATGAACTGATGGGGACATGGACTATCAGCTCGGAGACCACGGCTGCGGTTACCCATGACACTGCATCAAAGACAGGAGCACCTGCGATGGTGTTCTCAACGACGGACCTGGATGCACGAATGGCAAAACGTCATTTTTTCGGATGAATCCAGGTTCTGTTTACAGCATCATGATGGTCGCATCCGTGTTTGGCGACATCGCGGTGAACGCACATTGGAGCTTGTATTCGTCATCGCCACACTGGCGTATCACCCGGCGTGATGGTATGGGGTGCCATCGGTTACACGTCTCGGTCACCTCTTGTTCGCATTGTCGGCACTTTGAACAGTGGACGTTACATTTCAGATGTGTTGCGATCCGTGGCTCTACCCTTCATATGATCCCATGGAAAACCTTCCTTTCAGCAGGATAATGCACGACCGCATGTTGCAGGTTCTGTATGGGCCTTTCTGGATACAGAAAATATTCGACTGCTGCCCTGACTAACACTCTCACCAACTGAAAACGTCTGGTCAATGGTGGCCGAGCAACTGCCTCGTCATAATACGCCAGTCACTTCTCTTGATGAACTGTGGTATCGTGTTGAAGCTGCATGGGCAGCTGTACCTGTACACGCCGTGCAATCTCTGTTTGACTCAATGCTCAGGCTTATCAAGGCCGTTATTACGGCCAGAGGTGGTTGTTCTGGGTACTGATTTCTCAGGATGTATGCACCCAAACTTCGTGAAAATGTAATCACATGTCAGTTCTAGTATAATATACTTGTCCAATGAATACCCGTTTATCATCTGCATTTCTTCTTGGTATGACAGTTTTAATGGCCAGTAGTGTATATGTTCCTTGTTAAAGTGGAATTATGACAATGCAGGTAATTCCTTAGCTCTGTTAACTTTGTGGAAGTGGCTTCTGTTAGTGGAATGACCCATTTGGGGACTGTATCACTTCTAGAATGATAGGACAGACCACACGGAAAGTAAGCGCAGTCAGGTTACCTCCACTAACCCAAGTCGTCCGACCGCCACCTCTTCCTAGGCATTGGCTCGAAGTTTGAATTTTGGAGGTAAAGAAAGTTCAGCTGCCGAGAGTTCTTCTGGGACCGTGGAACTCTTCTGTCTCTGCCATTTCGTCGAAAGCTACGTTGGGCATCTTCGGAGGTGCTCCTGGTTGTGCTGTGTCTTGCCGACTGAGTCACCCACTCACGCACACACTCCCTTTAACTATAGTACCGCTAACACCACGTTGATATAAAAAGTATGCAAATTAATTAAATCGATATTTTTCACATGTATGGGGTAGTTTTTTAATTCGAAGCATTCTATTGGTCGGTGAAATCAGTGTAATAATAAAAAAAAAAAAATGCATCCCGCCGCCCCCGCCGCAGTCCTCGAACACGACTCCACCTCGGCCGCATCGCTCTGGCGTCAGGCAGCGTCTCCTCCTCTGCCGTCACGTCCTCGCCGATCACGTGAGGTACAGCACTCACCCCTGTCCACCTCGCCAGAGAACTCCAAGGGGCGCTCACACTGGTCCCGCACCCGAAACGCCTCTGGGCAGCAGGTGTGTTTACTGTTGCTGACGCTTTACCTACGGATACTGACGTCACAGAAATCTGTTCCAGAATGCCACAGGCTCCTAGTCCAGCTGTGCATACCTGCCCAAGCGTGACTGACACCTCGCCGCGAAACGTCCACATGGCGAAACACCATCTAAAAGGTTCACATGACTATGTAAAATAAGAGCCAAGTCGACCTCTCGGAAATTGTAGTGTCCCAGAAATAGTGAATGCTCGCTTTCTTGATGTCTCAGCTTGCACGCATGGAAATTTTTGCCCTAACAGAACATGTTTACGAAAATAACGCGGAATAACGATGAATGCATTCTTCCTCGCGGTCCTAACGTGGCACCACATCCATCACGTGTTACCCTTCCTGCTTTCAACATACGCAAACGTTCTCACCACTATGTAGAGACTCATATATCCCAGCACAAAGAATGTTGTGTGAATGAATCGAGCATTGATAGGCTCTTATCGAATTTACCAAAAATGGTTCAAATGGCTCTGAGCACTATGGGACTCAACTGCTGTGGTTATTGGTCCCCTAGAACTTAGAACTACTTAAACCTAACTAACCTAAGGACATCACACACATCCATGCCCGAGGCAGGATTCGAACCTGCGACCGTAGCAGTCACACGGTTCCGGACTGCGCGCCTAGAACCGCGAGACCACCGCGGCCGGCTCGAATTTACCCTCCGAATTACTGATGCAGCCGGTGTGGAAGCACCATCCACCATTTCTTTCTTTCTGCAGACGAGACTTTCAGGGGCGAAAAAAGAACTATTTTACATACATCGCCATATTGCACTGACAATTAAACCCTGCAAAGTGCCCATACATATCGTCAAATATGGAAAGACTCAATTACACTGCTCTCCCACTGAGGACAGGAACGTGAATACTAGAGCGTGAAACCGCTCTCCAACTTAGCAATACATCACCACGTACTGTGTTGATGTAGTAAACATACAATTCGTATCCGGTGCCAAACAAAATCACCTGTCTTACATCATTTGTACATTTACTACAAAGACAGATAGCACCGTATATACTCCTCACAGCACTAGATATTTTCTCACAGCCGACTGTCACAAGTCATCCACTCCCAACACGCGACCAGAGCGCCCTCAGCAAACCAAAGTCACTCTCAGAACTGTTCTACAAAGTCGTGCTCGTTTCCCTTCGCCATAAACGCGTAACTGTATCTGGTCCGAACCTGCTTCCTTGCTTCCTCACTTTTCTACACTTGTCTCTAGACTCTGGGATTACAAGAACACATGTATTTTCACATGGTTTGCTAGAATATCACACCGTTTTCGCGATACTTCTCGATATCAAGTACACAGCAGTATCCTACCAACCGCTCGTCCAACATATTTCCGAAGATATAGACGGGAAATTATTTCTCTAGAAACCCAAAACTTTAGCTAGGTGGAGCGTGCTGTAAACAATAGAGTAACTAGAAACTTATCCCATCAGCGAAGACCTTTACGTGAAAAAAACTCTTTATAAGAAAAAGTAAACTGATATTTACACTCGCTAATACCCATGTCGGTGATATAACAGATTCGAAATGATCCCCAATAATTTACAAAGTCAAATAATGTGTTTCTCATGTCTAGATAAGCGGCAAAAGTGTCTTCCACCTGCTAGATGCATACACCCCAATCGATGATGTCTCAACTAAATAAAGACGCGAAATGTGAAGAAGCAGTCAACCGTGAGTGGGTGACGTGGAGTAGAACAGGAGGGAAAATGCAGAAGACAAGGTTAATTTGCATAAATTTTGTGTAAAATCCAGTACAAAAGTTTAAGGGTGTGGGTAACAAAGAAGAATGCGCCAGAAATGGCGTTCAAAAGCAGGTGAAATTCGAAAAGTGTATCATAATTTGGTTAGAGGACATAAGTAATTACTTAATTTGGTATCAAAGGTTGCAGAATAGTTTAAGGAAATGGGGGGGGGGGTGACTTGGAAAACCATTTAACTGAACAAAAGGTTAAGCGCCAACAAAGGGCCAAACATTACGTTATGACACCTGGAGAACAGTGCCAAACATTAGGTTATGGAACATGTTTGCTCCATGTAATTACTTCTTACAAGACCTACGTGTTTCGAAACAGCAGAGAATGATGAGCAAGAGAAATCCAACTCCCACAAACAGATTTTTTATAAATAAACAATATATCCTTGAATTTCCTGTTGTGAGGGCCTTCCTCTCTTGAATTATGTCATGGAAGGGACAACAGCGCCCAACTGTGCACTAGACCAGTTGGACTCCAGACTTTGTAGTGAACACACTGTTTCCCGCCATTTTCCCCCCGCCATCTTGGATTACGTCACGGAATGGACAACAGCGCCCTCTGGTGGCAGTACTCTGTACTAGGTCAGTACTGTGTACTAGGTCAGTTGGACTCTGGACCCCAAGGCGACCACACTGTTTCCCACCATTTCCCCCCACCCCAGACCGCCATCTTGTATTACATTACGGAAGAGACGACAGCGCCCTCTGGTGACAGTACTATGTACTAGGTGAGTTGGTCTCGGAAACCCACGGCGACCACACTGGATGACAGTAGTGCCTCAGATTGTTTGAATAAAGACTGGTGCATGCAAAATAAAGACTTACGTCCAGCACAGGTTGAGTCCTCTCCCAGCCATTTCCTAGGACGAGGTGGCAGTTGGGGGACTTTGGTTAGTGGAGGTGTCCCAACTGCCCTTTCTTTTCTGCAATTTTCTTAGGTGTGTTGCCTTGTCCTGATGGAATTTGAACTTCGCATCAATCCCTAGGAAGAGGTGGATGACTTAGGTTAGCTGAGTTAGTGCAAATACCATTTCTTTCCCGCCATTTTCTTATGTTCGTAGAGATAGCCCAAGTGAACTTACTTTACTACCGAAATTCAAACTTCATGCCAATCCCTACGAAGAGGTGGCGGTCGGATGACTTGGGTTAGTGGAAGTAAACCCAACTGCTCTTTCTTTCCCGCTATTTTCCTTATGTTAGAAGAGGCAGCATTATCCTGATGGAATTTGAACTTCTTTCTACTTTCTGCCGAGGGGTTAAGCTAGTGGAGGTAGCCCAATTGAGCTATCTTCCTACCATAATTCACAGTTTCCTCCAAAATCCGCCATCTTGAATGATGTCATGGCCGTCATCTTGGGTGACATCATGTGCTGTTGCCAAGGCTACACGCCTCCATCTTGGATACATCTGGCATCAGTTGGAGAGTGGGGTAGAACTTGCTTTGTCCCAATACTAACGTGATCTGAAACAGCCTTTGCTTCCGATTTTTATGCCTTCCTCTCGTGTGATAGTGAAGGGGTAGGACATTAACATGCATAAATAAAATGGTGGAAGGTCTCTTTAAGACCCTACCACCTCTGCAACACCCTCAGTCCTGTGCGCACGTCTTTTTTGGGCATTTTAAAAATCACCCAGTTCAAGATAGCTAATCACTGACTCTTAGGCGCCGGCGTGAGAAGCATCCCTTCCGGCAACCCTCAGATTTCGCACGTGGGCAGTGAGTACAAGTTCAGCGACGTAGTGCAACTCGACGCAGGGGTGTACAAACGATTGCCTGTCATATCGGCATAGCTCGACCGCAATTTTTGCTCTCCTGTGAAGGTTGGAACCTCTAGGGACCGTTCAAAACCATTCGACGAAATGCGCACGTGATGTGAAACACCGAAGGCTGATCATGGTTTATCAGTCCTCTTTGACACCCCTGCGATGCTAGTTGTCTGCCTGCAGGAGTCTAGGGCTTCTTCGGAAGTGTTCTCTGCAACAGCTCTTTTTGAAAATTCTCGATAAATGTGGGCGAGTCGCACTGATGGTACTGCCGGCCGGAGTGGCCGAGCGGTTCTAGGCTCTACAGTCTGGAACCGAACGACCGCTACGGTCGCAGCTTCGAATCCTGCCTCGGGCATGGATGTGTGTGTTGGTTAGGTTTAAGTAGTTCTAAGTTCTAGGGTACTGATGACCTCAGATGTTAAGTCCCATAGTGCTCAGAACCATTTGATAGCTCTACAGGATTTAACAGTCAATGAGTGGCTTCAGGAAAACTTGAGGAAAACTGTGAACTCTCAAAACTGACACTACTGTTAGGGGCGAAGTTACCCGGTATTAGCGTGGCAGCTCCTGAGGGAGATCGTCCGGGGTGCTTTAAGTTGATGCAGACGGCCAGGGACTGTGGAAGGCGGGAGCCACAGTGTGTGTGTGTGTGTGTGTGTGTGTGCACGAGGCTCAGCTGTACACGGGAGGTGCTCCGGCACCTCGTTACGCCACGGCAGAGTGGCAGTTCGGCGGCGGCCACCCCACCCACACCGCTGAGCGAGGCGTGGCCGGCCGGCCTGCCGCAGCACGGCGGTGCGCGTCGCGGCGCCAGATCGATGCAGCCGGCGGCGGCGGCGGGCGGCGGGCGCCGTCCACGTCCGCGTCGGCAGCGCCGGGGAGCTGGCGCAGCCGGCGCGTCTGGGCCCGTGCCAGCCGCCCCTGCTCCAGGGCCGTGGCTGCAGGTCTGGGGGGGGGGGGGGACAGGAGGTTGCGGACGGCGCTCCCCCCCCCCCCCCTTCCAGCCCGTAGTTATCCGTGGCCTGCGTTATCGGCTCTCGAAAAACTGTTGCGTCACTATCATTATTAGCCTGCACACCTTTTGTAGCTACTTATTTTCTTCTTCACTGCTAGCCATTAAAAATTGCTACACCACGAAGATGTGCTACAGACGCGAAATTTAACCGATAGGAAGAAGACGTTGTGATATGCGAATTATTAGCTTCTCAGAGCATTCACACAAGGTTGGCGCCGGTGGCGACACCTACAACGTGCTGACATCAGGAAAGTTTCCAACCGATTTCTCATACACAAACAGCAGTTTACCGGCGTTGCCTGGTGAAATGTTGTTGTGATTCCTAGTGTAAGGAGGAGAAATGCGTACTCTGAGGTCGTTCTAGGTATTGGTCTTTCAGGATCTATGCACCCAAGGTCGGATTGTAGCCTATAGCGATTGCCGTTTATCGTATCGCGACATTGCTGCTCGCGTTGCTCGAGATCCAATAATTGTTAGCAGAATATGGAATCGGTGGGTTCAGGAGGGTAATACGGAACGCCGTGCTGGATCCCAACGGCCTCGTATCACTAGCAGTCGAGATGACAGGCATCTTATCCGCATGGCTGTAACAGATCGTGCAGCCACGTCTCGATCCCTGAGTCAATAGGTGGGGACGTTTGCAAGACAACAACCATCTGCACGAACAGTTCGACGACGTTTGCAGCAGTGTGGACTATCAGCTCGGAGAACATGGCTGCGGTTACCCTTGACGCTGCATCACAGACAGGAGCGCCTACGATGTTGTACTCAATGACGAACCTGGGTGCACGAATGGCAAAACGTCATTTTTTCGGATAAATCCAGGTTCTGTTTACAGCATCATGATGGTCGCATCCGTGTTTGGCGACGTCGCGGTGATTGCACATTGGAAGCGTGTATTCGTCATCGCCATACTGGCGTATCACCCGGCGTGATGGTATGGAATGCCATTGGTTACACGTCTCGGTCACTTCTTTTTCGCCTTGACGGCACTTTGAACAGTGGACGTTACATTTAAGATGTGTTACGATCCGTGGCTCTACCCTTCATTCGATCCCTGCGTAACCTTACATTTCAGCAGGATAATGCACGACCGCATGTTGCAGGTCCTGTACGGGCTTTTCTGGATGCAGAAAATGTTTCACTGCTGTCCTGGCCAGCACATTCTCCAGATCTCTCACCAATTGAAAACGTCTGGTCAATGGAGGCCGAGCAACTGGCTCGTCACAATTCGCCAGTCACTACTCTTGATGAACTGTGGTATCGTGTTGAAGCTTCATTAGCAGCTGTACCTTTACACGCCATCCAAGCTCTGTTTGACTCAATGCCCAGGCGTATCGAAGCCGTTATTACGGCCAGAGGTGGTTATTCTAGGTATTGGTCTCTCAGGATCTATGCACCCAAATTGCGTGAAAATGTAATCACATGTCAAATCTAGCATAATATGTTTGTCCAATGAATACTCGTTTATCATCTGCATTTTTTCTTGATGTAGCAGCTTTAATGGCCAGCAGTGTATTTTCTTCTATTTTTTTTATGCACGGTGTGATATATTTACTTGTGAGCCAAACCATTGCGCGAGGTAGTCCACATAGCCCATCGGGTTTCGATCTGGCGAATTTCGTGGACGAGACATGAAGATCAATATCGTTCTCCTCCAAATCGATGCCATTGTCTTTAGGGAAAATGTGGAGCATGAAGAGACAGGAGTGGTCCGCAATAATGGTCATCTAGTCCACAGCTGTCATTATGTCTTCAGCTACTAGCCGCGTGGTCTCGGTCGCCTTGTCACGGTCCGCGCAGCTGCCGCCGTCGGAGGTGCGAGTCTTCCCTTAGGCATGAGTGTGTATGTTTTCCTTACCTTAAGTTAGTTTAAGTTAGATTTAGTAGTGCATCAGCTTAGGGACCGATGACCTCTGCAGTTTGGTCTCATAAGACCTTACCACAAATTTCCAAATTTCAATTACTACCACAAACTGCTGTGAACCCCGGCACTACGCGGATATGATTACAGGATCAGTATGGGTGCTAGGCATCTATTACGAACTACGGTACAAACCTCCCAGCACTGTTGTGCATCAAGATGTTATGCAAGGGAACATCTGCATCAATAGCGTTGGATTCTCTGCACCAAAAAGAGCAGTATTTAAGAGTGTGGAAGAGACCAGGGACCAATCCGTGTCTTGGGCATGCAGCTCCACGTAATCAGCAAGGAGGTGTGTCGTTTATGTTTTGGGTCGGTATCACGTACGAAGGTCCGACACGTCTCCTTACTATCGAGAATAATTAGTGGGCTGTGCATTATCCTCCAACTTGTTGTCCAGTCTTCATTCAAGATGACTACGCAGAAGCACACGGCTCCCACTTCGTGAACACCTACCTCCAGGGACAGAGAATAACCGAACGGAATGGCCTGCGGCATCTGCTGAAACGAAACCTATTCAACAAGCTTGGGACCACTTCAGACTTTCAGTGATTCGTCACTGACATCCTCTTCACACACTGGGTGGCCTCAGGAGTCCTTGAGGAGCAACATCTGGACCATAGTATCGTGGAGAATACAAGCTCAATATTTTCTGTGACATTCACAATTTTCAGTACTGGATTTCTTTCTCGTCTTCTTAAACCACAAATAATCTTTAGCGAACTACAAATTCTTAACAAGTCATAGATGTCCTTAAATCGAAAATACTCTTTACCGAACTCTTGAGCTCTGAAAGCATGACTGTCTTTGACAAGTTCAGTAGAACGCCAGGAGGATATCTTCGACATTCTGGTGTCCACCAACCATTGAGAAAGTAGCGCGACACGTGCCCGAGTAGAGAACCGTGTTTTTGAATAGACAAAAAATTGCTTTGAGCACTATGGGGCTTGACATCGGAGGTCATCAGTCCCCTAGAATGTTTTTTTTTTTTTTTTTTTTTTTTTTTTTGTCATCAGTCTACTGACTGGTTTGATGCGGCCCGCCACGAATTCCTTTCCTGTGCTAACCTCTTCATCGCAGAGAACTTAGAACTACTTAAACCTAACTAAGCTAAGAACATCACACACATCCATGCCCGAGGCAGGATTCGAACCTGCGACCGTAGCGGTCGCGCGGTTCCAGACTGAACCGCTTAGAACCGTTCGGCCACTCCGGCCGCCTTGGATAGACAAAGAACGATTGCTCTACTGAAAATGGCACCATTGGGGAACAAACATTTTACCATGAGAATGACATCATCAGCCAGAATGCTAACATTAAAGTTCCGCAAGGTAGTGTCATCGGCCCTCTGCTGTTCCTGATTCATGTAAATGATTTAGGTGATAATCTGATCAGCCCCCTTAGATTGTTTGCAGATGACGCTGCAATTTACCGTCTAGTAAAATCATCAGACGATCAATTCCAATTACAAAATGATCTAGAGAGAATTTGTGTATGATGCTAAAAGTGGCAATTAGCACTAAACAAAGAAAAGTGCGAGGTCATCCACATAGGTACGAAAAGAAATCCGATAAATTTTGGGTATACGATAAATAGCACAAATCTAAGGGCTGTCAATTCGACTAAATACCTAGGAATTACAATTACGTGCAACTTAAATTGGAAAGACCATATAGATAATATTTTGGGGAAGGCGAAATAAAGACTGCGGTTTGTTGTCAGAACACTTAGAAGATGCGACAAACCCACTAAAGAGACAGCCTACATTACACTTGTCCGTCCTCTGCTGGAATATTGCTGCGCGGTATGGGATCCTTACCAGGTAGGTTTTGGCGGAGGACATCGAAAAAGTACAAAGAAGGGCAGCTCGTTTCGTGTCACTGATATGATACGTGAGTTAGGGTAGCAGTCAGTGAAACAAAGGTGGTTTTCTTTGCGACGAGATCTATTTACAAAATTTCAATCACCAACTTTCTCTTCCGAATGCGAAAACATTTTGTTGACACCCACCTGTGTAGGAAGAAACGATCATCATAATAAAATAAGAGAAATCAGAGCTCGAACGGAAAGATTTAGATGTTTCTCTTTCCCACGCACCATTCGAGAGTGGAATGGTAGAGAAGTAGTCTGAAAATGGATCGATGAACCATCTGCCGGGCACTTAAGTGTGAATTGCAGAGTAACCATGTAGATGTAGACGTAGATGTAGACAGTAATAAGAACTTACAGAGCACCCATGGGACCCACGGAATACCACGATATGCCTGCCCAAATCATTACCGATCCCCTACCATGTTTCACTCTTAGGACATAAACTCGGCCAGAAGTTGAAAACAGTGTGTAACAAGACTCATCCGAAGACTTTCTTCCATTCCTCCACAGTCCAGGTTTTATGGCTTCGGCACCGCGTGTTCCGGTTACGGTCACTTTCGTCACTGATATGTGGTTTTGGAATTTCAGCAGCCGCGCGGGATTAGCCGACCGGTCTCAGGCGCTGCGGTCATGGACTGTGCGCCTGGTCCCAGCGGAGGTTCGAATCCTCCTTCGGGCATGGGTATGTGTTTGTCCTCAGGATAATTAGGTTAAATAGTGTGTAAGCTTAGGGACTGATGACGTTAGCAGTTAAGTCTCATAAGATTTCACACACATTTGAACATTTTTTTTATATTTTTAATTTCAGCTCTCCCTGAAACTCCCTGCATCTGGAGCTGCCTTCGTGTTGTGTTTTTACTGGTAGGTTTGGGGAGTGTGACTTTCGGTTCTGCAGTTGTCGTCCTCTTAGTTTTCGTTACAATCCTCTTCAATGACCGTCTGTCAAGACCACTCAACACACACTTTCGCCCGCATTGTGACTTAGCGGATGACATTTTTCCGCTTTGCCTGCATGTAGTATAAACATCCGATATGATGCCTCTCGAAACGTCTTTACGCTGCGTGGGATGGGACGACATGGAACTGAATGGTACTAAGTAACTGATTTTGATTTCCTGTACTAGTAAGTGGGAACACTTGCTCTTTTCATTTTATTATTATTCCGCAGTGAAAATACGTTTTTAGCTTCATAGGGTTTTGTCTTTCATTCCCTGTTCCTTCTGAATCTAAGTTCCAACACCTCACGCACGTTAACCGATATGCATGCCGTATGAAACGCTTTCTGATCAGTTTTATTGCTTTTTTCCAATTTCTTTCTCGTCTATCTTGAGAAGACCACGGCAACAGCAGCATACTTGAAAACTTTACACTTTGTATGTTTCACTCATTCATTTACTTCCAATAATAATTTGGCAATACGCTTTTCTGCAGAACTGCTATCTGTAGGTACTCATATGATATTTTCGCCTTACTTTTTAGTAAAGTCTCCATTCAAAGACAATGTATGCGCCGGGCATGACAAATAGGTTACGTTGCAAAACGCCGCCTTTGATCTAGATGGTTTAGTACATTTTAAACTGTATATTCCCGCGGTTTACATAAATGAAAGACTACGAAGTTTATGAACCATAAATTTGCTACTTAACTTTATGGACACACCCAGTAGAAAGGTGTTTTACTACAAAAAAATAATGCAGTAGCATAAGAGTACATAGCGTGTTGCCAAAGCACTTCGTGCCAAGCTATTATTGGAAATGATAGAAAGACTGAGGCAGAAAATTTGTGAAGTTTTGTTAGTTAACGAGGGCGGTCGCAGGGCTCAACAAATAACACCATAAAATGGAAAATTTAAGAGAACTTGAGTGCCAACGAACGGTCTTCGCCGTTAATGTAGGGGAGAAACCGAGAATGAGACCATGTCTTACAGCAAGTTTTTCCCAGTCTGTCAGTGATTACAGTTGTGAAAATTCGAAATGTGTTGTGCGACCTTACGACTAGTATGTACTACAAGGGGAGTTCAAAAAGTAAGTTATGCATCATCACGGTACGCCAAATAACATTTGTTGACTGCTGCACTGCACTTCAAAGTGGCACAGACACACGACACTATTCTTCAGCATATTCACTAAGTTCTGCAGAAAAAACCGGAGGAACGTTCTGCCAGTAGTTCAATTCCTCGAAGATAGAAATCCGTCCTTTGTCCACGGATATCTTTGAGAACCGCTGTTTGAACGCCCTCGTAGTTGGAAAATTTTTCTCACCCCAGGTGTCCTGCCACCTGCCGAAGGGTGGAATCGTATGCTACGTGGTCACGCGCACTTCAACACTAGAACACTTTCCAGTTGCTGCGCTATTTAAATCGCGCTCTGCTTGCACCTGTTACCAGTAGTGCAGCAGGACTGTGCCTGTAGGAAACCGGGAACCTGTATCTTTTTCTGAAAATACTCCACTCGTGTTACGCAATGGCCATACAGTGGGGTGATATGGGTAACTTACTTTCTGAAGCCCCTACGTACATTCTAATTGGGGAGTGCGGTAAGTCGTCTGAGGTTCCCCGCCTCCGTATGCCGTAAGCTGAACACTTGTGTATTGCGGGTCAGCATATCATGCAAGCGGCAATGGACCCCCAGACGACAAAGAACAGTAAACTACGATGCGCATACAATCTCCTAATGGCTTAGATTTGTCCTCTAGCCACTCCTGCTTAGCAATTTTGTACTTCCTGTCGATCTCATTTTAGACTTTTTTTATTCCCTTTCAGCTGCTTCATTTCCTGCACTCTTATATTTTTTCCTTTCAATTAAACTCAGTATCTCCTACGATGTCAGAGGGTTATTACTAGGTCATGTCTTTTTTTTAAAAATATATTTGATTCTGTGCTGTCTTCATTGTTTTATCTCTCAATGCTACCCATTTGGCTTCTATTCCTTTCCCCTGTTTCAGTTGGTTGTTGCCTAGTACCCCCTCTGAAGCTCCCAACAACCTCTGGTGCTATCAACTTATCCAAGCCCCACCTCCCTAATTTCCTACCTTTTCGCAAATTCTTCAGTTTCAATCTGCAGTTCATAGCATATAAATAATGACCAGAGTAAACATCTGCGTTTGGGAATACCTTAAAGTTTAAAACCTACATCTACATAATACTCCGCAAGCCACCTAATGGTGTGTGGCGGAGATTACTTCCGGTACCACTATAATTCAGAGACCTTTCCTTGGATGCTCGTACAGTTTACTAAAATCATAATTATCTTTTATATCTCTGATCTGCGAGGAACAAGATTCTCTGAGATCGCTGTGGTTGATTTAACAGGCCAATCGTGTTTGCTCCCAAGGGAGGGGTTCTCTAACCTAAGAAAGCCCAATGTGCACGCCACACGTATTCCGCTAACCTAGTAGCCACTTCCTGCGTGTAGTGCACGCCTGACCTATTACGGGGAACCCTACAATTCTGCACCCGATAGCGGAGGTCGAGAAATTCGCATCCGATACCGTCGCAGAGCCGTCTGAGCCTGTGGTTTACACCTTCTACTCTGCTCCATACCAGAGGACCGCGATCAACCCTCGGTACGATGCTTCAATTAGACAGCTCGGCCTGCACCCCGCGTGCGTTGCTAGTTGCCTTCGTCATCTAGTTCCGAAATCTCTGTCTTACCATTACACACTGAAGTACCAAGTCATGGGATAGCGATACCACATCTAAGGAGGGCGGTAGCGCGTACTCGAGGTATAAAAGGGAAACGCATAGTCGAAGCTGACATTTGCACTCAGATGATGCGTGTGGAATGGTTTCCGAAGTGATTGTAGCCGCACGACGGGAATTAACAGACTATGAACGCGAAATGGTAGTTGGAGCTAGACGCATGCGACTCTTCATTTCGGAAATCGAAAGGAAGTTCGATATTCCGAGGCCCACCGTACCAAGAGTGTGCTTAGAATACTAAATTTCAGCCGTTACCTCTCACCGCGGATGGCCGACGGCCTTCACCTAATGACGTTTGCGTAGAGTTGTCAGTGCTAATAGAAAGCATATTCGGCGTTAGTAGGGTATGGCAGCAGACGACCGACGCTTGTGCCTTCGTTACCAGCAAATCGCTTGCAGCGCCTATCCTGGGCTCGTAACCAAACCATAGCGATAGGACTCTAGACGCTTGGAGCCATGGACGCAAGTTGTTAAAGAGGCACTGCGCAAGCAAGTGGTGGCTCCATAATGGTGTGAGCTGTGTTTACATGGGTCACTGACTGTAGGTGGTTACTTCGGCTACAACACTTTCGCAATGACGGGCAGCTGTAGAGGCAGCATGGCTCAATATTTACGCAGGGGACATAACGTGTTGTTGAGTCCATGCCACTCCGCCGTGCAAAAGTATGTGCGACACGATATTAGGAGGTGTTGTAAGTAGGCTGTTTAGTTTTTTTTTATATTGGTAACGCCACGTAGCGCTCTGTATGAAAATCACTGGATGTGCTGTGTGCAGTCTGGGGCCTTGTTGGAATATTTCCTATTGTAGTGTTGGGCAGTTCGCTGTTAACAGCGCGTAGCGTTGCGCAGTTGATGGTGAGCCGCCAGCAGTGGTGGATGTGGGGAGAGAGATGGCGGAGTTTTGAGAGCGGATGATCGGGACATGTGTCCATCAGAGAGAGTAAATTTGTGATACTGGATATCATGAACTGATATATATCTTTTATTTAGCTGACAGTAGCGGCGCTCGCTGTATTGCGGTAGTTCGAGTAACGAAGATTTTTGTGAGGTAAGTGATTCCTGAGAGGTATAGGTTATTGTTAGTCAGGGCCATTCTTTTGTAGGGACTTTTCAAAGTCAGATTGCGTTGCGCTAAAAAATATTTTGTGTCAGTTTAAGCACAGTCATTTATAATTTTTCTAAGGGGACGTTACAGTGTCTTATGACTTTTTTCACCTCAGTGTATTATCAGTCCGAAACCTTCCAGCCGCTATAGTTCTCTCACCATATACACCGTTCTTTCATGATTCTTAAGCCACGTGTTAGCGATTGTAAAATTATGCTCTGTGCAAAATTATACCAGGTGCTTTCGTCTTTCATTGCTTTCCCCCAGTCCATATCCTCCTACTGTTTTCTCTTCTCTTACTCTTCCTAGTACTGAATTCCATTCACCCATCACAATTAAATTTTAGTCTCCCTTAACTATCTGAATAATTTCTTTTACTTGATCATGCATTCTTCTAATCTCTTCATCATCTGTTGAGCTAGATGTCGAATAAACTTATACTACTGTGGTAGGTGTTGACTTTGTGTCTATCTTGGTTAACGATATGTTTCTCAGAGTAACCTACCCGCATTCCTATATTCTTATTCATTATTAGACCTGCTCCTGCACTACCCTGTTTGATTTTGTATTTATAGCCCTTTACTCGCCTGAGCGGAAGCCCTGTTCCTCTTGCCACAGAACTTTCTAATTCCCAATGTATCTAACTTGAACCTATACATTTCCCTTTTCGAATTTTCTAACTTACCTACCCGATGAAGGGGTTTAACGTTACACGCTCCGATCCGTAGGATGCCAGTTTATTTTTCCTGATTACGACATAGTCCTAAGTATTATAATTTAACCATACAGTAGAGCTGCGTGTCCGCGAGAAATGTGATGGCTGCATTTTCCCCTTATTGTCAACCGTTCAGTGTACCAGCACAGCAAGGGCATTTTCGTTCATGTTAAAAGGCTAGGTGACGCAACTACTGAAAAGGCTGCTGACTCTCTTCAAGAACTACCCATTTGTCTCACTTCTCAACATACACTCCTCCTTCGTAGTTTCACCTGCGATGCGGCTACTTGTATTGTAGAGGCACGCAAGCTACACCATCTTGGTGGTGACTTGGTTCACGGGACAGCAGCGTGTATGTATGTTAGTATAAAACTTGGGGCAAAACTGTTTTGTGGAACAAACCTTCCCCTGTGAACGTTGTAATTGACGAGCTAGTTTTAAATCTTCCTACGAAATAGTTATCCTGATCTAGGAGTTTTGTGTTCCTTCATCGAGTTAACCTAAGTTTTGGTGATTGGTGGCGGAGTTAAGATCGACAGTAAGGAAAGGTGGTAAAGGTGTTGCCTACCGCCAGGACTCAAAAAGATCTTTGGCTATGTTGTCGGCTGGATCTGATATGACTGTCTGCCCCTCTCCAAAATATTGCTTCGCAATGAGGCAGAGTGTACTCAGATAGAGATCTCCTAGATATTGAGAGCCTTAAGTGTCAAGGCCCATATCTTAACAAGTATGTTAATACGATACTACTTTGCCTGTGTTGTTAAGAAGAACGATGCAGTATCGTATTTATCCGCCGATACCAGGCAGAGACCTTCAGTTAAAATGTCCCCTCCTGTAGAGGAACTGCATAATACGTGTACGAGTACAGGCCCTGGCGCAGGAACGACGATATATGGAGGTTAGGGCCTCTGTGTTAGTCGTGCATAGATAGCCAAAGTGGTAGTCGGCTCACAGCCGTGTTAGAATGCGGAGCTGCTCCGCGCGACGTCCGACGCTCCGCTCTCGCTGGTGTTTACTTCCGCGTCGCGGTGTTTGTGTCTATCGAGTCCAGTACTAACGTACTCCATGGCGCACTTGTACCGCCGTGCAACGATCAAAGTAACGTTTCAGGCCGAACATCCACAACCCAGAGCTTTCGAAGTCGAATAGTTCATCCGAGAGGATCTGCGTTTGAACCCCCAGGACGTAATCGGCATACACTTTTCCATCACTGGAAGTGTTGTCTACATCAAGATGTCGACGGAGGAAATTTGTACTGGCATAATTCACCGTCATGCCACAGGACTGAAATTTAAACACTCTGATGGACATATGGGTGCTGTGACAGTCGCCCATGCTGGATTCGGTCTCCGGACGTTGCGGGTGTTTGAGCTCCCGTTCTAGGTGCCTCAGGATGTGGTCATTGCCGCTTTCCAACCATATGGCACCGTCTTGGGTCAAGTCGCGGAGAAGTGGCAAACATTTACCACCTACCCCGTACTAAATAGCGCCCGGAAAATAAAAATTGAGCTGACGAAACATGTCCCATCGTACCTGCTGATTGGCGGTGTGAGGGACTTGAACATTCCGAATGCTTACACCGCCGTTTAATACAGACGCCGTTACGTGAAGAGACCCAGGCTTCGACGGTCACGTCCTTACCCATCACCTACGCCAAGGTTGCACAGGACCCCGCCGTGCCACTCCCGATTGCGCCAGCAGCATCGTCAACGCCACCCGCCGCAGCACGAGGCGCCGACGACACCAGCACGGCGTCGCCTCCAGTGCTCGTTTCAGGACCGTCCGGGTTGCAGACCGAAACCGATGCTCCTGTTGGAACCGTGGACGTCGACCTCGGTGTCGTGCCGACGTCTGCCTTTGTCCAGACGGGTTCGGCGTCAGACGACGGGCGACCACTTTCTGATTCAGAAGGCCACATCAGAGAACAGCGGTCGCCTCGCAAACACAGGAAACGACGACGAACGCCTTCCGATGACGCCCTTTCTCAGACGGCCCCGCGAGATGTCGACCCGATGTCTGACGGTGATCTCCCACATTGCGTTCTGTGATGCCTACTCTCCCAGCCAGGAACGTGTCCTCGCCGTTGTCAACGAATGATGACGGCGGTCCCCCTGCCACTCATGTTGCGGAATCCACAACACCCGTTCCGGCAGTATGTGACCGTCACATGTCCACGTCGTCAGCTTCCTGGGCAGATGGCGTTGAAGAAGAAGTGGAACAGACTGCCAGCGTTTCTGCACAGGAGTCCACCTCGGCGTCTCTGGGGCTGGCCCCCCGCCAGTAATTATCACCACTGCGGGACCACCGGTGGGTCTCCACCTGCCGGCTACTTCTACCGCACGTTCGGCAAATACTGTCGATGGCCGTACACAGCAATATCGTATCGCCACGATGAATCTTGCTACCATTCGTTCCCCCCACAAACTGGCCTTGTTCCGAAACACTATTTACTCTGCGTGTGTTGATATAGCACTCTTACAAGACGTGTTTGTGGCTGACTTCCTAGTTCCCACCGGATACAACGCCCATGTTTCCCCCGAATCCGACACATCCGACACGCGACGGACTCCCTGCAGAGGACGTCATCTACCTCCCCACTGCGCGAGTATGGCCGTAACACTGTTCGGCGTGCGTATTATTAAAATCTACGCTCCGTCTAGAACTGGCCGCCGTCATGACCGACAAACTTTTTTTGCCGAAAGCGTCACACCCCTCTTCACAGGTCCGCAGGACGATTTTGTACTCGGTGGGGATTTTAACTCACCACAAGACCAACTCCCGCGACATTCACCTTGTGCATCTCTCTCAGTGGTCATCGATCGTCTACGACTTGTTGACACTTGGAAGAAGCTCCACGGAATTCAACCGGGGTATACATTCTACACCTCTCACTCGTCAAGCAGCATAGATCGCATCTACGTTACTCGTTCCCTTGCTGATGGAACACGTCATGCGTAATTCTGGCCCTTGGCCTTTTCAGACCATGATGCGTACCTCTGTGACGTCACTCTCGCCCGACAGCGAGTGTGGCATGGTCGTGGTCTGTGGAAACTCAATGTCGCTCACCTGACCTCCTCAGACTGTCGCCGTATGGTCGAAGAAGCGTGGGCACGCTGCCGCCATCGTCGAGAAGCCTATGACTGCACCTTATCATGGTGGCTCTCCTGTGCAAAGCCGACCCTCAGGAAGTCACTGATGAGTTATGGGAAGGAATTTAAGGAGTGGCCAACTAATACTCTACACTTCTACTACACCATACTACGTGACTGTACGACGATGCCTTTCTCGCCAGCCCGGCAGTAGATGGTCCATCGCACGAAGGGGCAGATCTCCTTGATCATGCGGCGTAACTTGGAAGACACTGTAGTCTGTTCTCGTGCTTCTAATCGTGTCCCTCAAGAACGTCCGTCGATGTCCCATTTCCTTCAGGAAAGACAACGACGACGACGAGCTCTGATCGAAGTCCTGACTGATGAGGAAGGGCGCCGGCACGACACCCAACAAAGCATCCGTCGTGCTCTCCATGCTCATTTTGCCGGGCTATACGCAGCCGTACCGCATTCTGCAGCACTGATCACAGAAGTCGCTCAGCTTACAACGAATGCTCTTCCGGAGGATGCAGTGCATGACCTCCAAGACGACGTAACAGCAGATGAAGTGCTAGATGCTATCAGGGCGGGTACCGAAAACAGATCTCCTGGACCTGACGGTATACCCATTGAATTTTATAAAAGTTTTCACTATTTCTTGGCTTCCACGTGGACGGCAATCGCACAAGAGCTGATGTCACCGATGACAGTGGTCCCGAGCGCCTTTCTACACTCCTGGAAATGGAAAAAAGAACACATTGACACCGGTGTGTCAGACCCACCATACTTGCTCCGGACACTGCGAGAGGGCTGGACAAGCAATGATCACACGCACGGCACAGCGGACACACCAGGAACCGCGGTGTTGGCCGTCGAATGGCGCTAGCTGCGCAGCATTTGTGCACCGCCGCCGTCAGTGTCAGCCAGTTTGCCGTGGCATACGGAGCTCCATCGCAGTCTTTAACACTGGTCGCATGCCGCGACAGCGTGGATGTGAACCGTATGTGCAGTTGACGGACTTTGAGCGAGGGCGTATAGTGGGCATGCGGGAGGCCGGGTGGACGTACCGCCGAATTGCTCAACACGTGGGGCGTGAGGTCTCCACAGTACATCGATGTTGTCGCCAGTGGTCGGCGGAAGGTGCACGTGCCCGTCGATCTGGGACCGGACCGCAGCGACGCATGGATGCACGCCAAGACCGTAGGATCCTACGCAGTGCCGTAGGGGACCGCACCGCCACTTCCCAGCAAATTAGGGACACTGTTGCTCCTGGGCTATCGGCGAGGACCATTCGCAACCGTCTCCATGAAGCTGGGCTACGGTCCCGCACACCGTTAGGCCGTCTTCCGCTCACGCCCCAACATCGTGCAGCCCGCCTCCAGTGGTGTCGCGACAGGCTTGAATGGAGGGACGAATGGAGACGTGTCGTCTTCAGCGATGAGAGTCGCTTCTGCCTTGGTGCCAATGATGGTCGTATGCGTGTTTGGCGCCGTGCAGGTGAGCGCCACAATCAGGACTGCATACGACCGAGGCACACAGGGCCAACACCCGGCATCATGGTGTGGGGAGCGATCTCCTACACTGGCCGTACACCTCTGGTGATCGTCGAGGGGACACTGAATAGTGCACGGTACATCCAAACCGTCATCGAACCCATCGTTCTACCATTCCTAGACCGGCAAGGGAACTTGCTGTTCCAACAGGACAATGCACGTCCGCATGTATCCCGTGCCACCCAACGTGCTCTAGAAGGTGTAAGTCAACTACCCTGGCCAGCAATATCTCCGGATCTGTCCCCCATTGAGCATGTTTGGGACTGGATGAAGCGTCCTCTCACGCGGTCTGCACGTCCAGCACGAACGCTGGTCTAACTGAGGCGCCAGGTGGAAATGGCATGGCAAGCCGTTCCACAGGACTACATCCAGCATCTCTACGATCGTCTCCATGGGAGAATAGCAGGCTGCATTGCTGCGAAAGGTGGATATACACTGTACTAGTGCCGACATTGTGCATGCTCTGTTGCCTATGTCTATGTGCCTGTGGTTCTGTCAGTGTGATCATGTGATGTATCTGACCCCAGGAATGTGTCAATAAAGTTTCCCCTTCCTGGGACAATGAATTCACGGTGCTCTTATTTCAATTTCCAGGAGTGTAGATGGCATTATTATCCCCGTACATAAACCGCACGGGTTATCGAGGGTGCAGGATTATCGACGAATTACTTTGCTCAACAGCAACATGAAAATATTCACACGGCTATTGGCATTGCGACTCAAGAAGGTCGCACGTTACGTCACATCCTGCGACCAGACTTCCCTAGGAGGCGACAACAACATCCGTACGGCCCTTTGCCGTTACAGAGACATGATAGCATTGGCGCATTATCAACGCCTTCCTGGCGCCTTGGCTTCACTGGACTTTAGCCAGGCTTTCGACCGTGTTGACCACTTCTATTTACGGACAGTTCCCGGCGCTATTGTCACAGTGGTTATGCGCCCGTTGAGTAGTGCAACCTCTAAAATCGTGTACAATGGTCGCCTCACACCGCCCCTGGTCATCGCACGATCTGTACGACAAGGCTGCCCTCTTTCCACTATTTTGTATGCTTTCGCCTGGGAACCCCTGCTCCAGGGCATGCGCCAACGCTTGGAAGGTATGGCTGTGCACGGCCACCGTTTTTGTTGTACAGCCTACGCAGACGACATAGTACTATATCTGCGCAGTGAAGATGAAGTACGAGCAGCACTGACATGGGTGGCAACTTACGGCGAAGCGTCGGGGAGCTGCCTCAACGTGTCAAAATCCAAGTTCTTGCTCATTGGTGAGGGCTTGCCGGAGAGATGCGTTGCCCCCCTTAGTGTCGCTGCCACCATACGATGTCTTGGACTTGATTTCGCAGCAGACCTGCTCCGCCCAGCGACTAGCAATGGTAGACGCTTGCTACAGACAATCAGAGCAAATCTCGCAGATCACCGGCTACGAGCTCTCCACGTTATCCAACGAGCGCATACGTGAACATGTATCATGCTTCCCGTGTACCACACGTGGCTCAAGTACTGCCAGTCCCAAATCTCCTGGCCCGACGACTGTTGATGGCTTTCGGCTCCTTCGTCAGCTCGGCGATGTTATTCAAGGTGCTATATGAATTCCTTGCACTGCCACGAAATCGTGGCGGGGTGGGACTCATCCTCGTGCCGACTCGTGTCAAGGCACTTTACGTCAGCTCCCAACTAAAACTTTGGCATCGTTGCCCGCAGAGCTTTACTATCCTCCTGCTTCATAACTTTGCGCCGGCCTCCTTGTCCGCCCCAGTACTGGTATAGACCATTCCAACCCCCTTTTATTACACCCAACGATTTTTCCTGGAGTGCAGTTATGTCTACCGGTCCTTACCACTTACACGTTTGTACCTCACGAAAAACTGTCTCCGAATTGTTACAACAGTGCCGCCCGTGCAACCCCATCGAACGTAAGTATCCACAGTACGTGTGGCGACACATATGGGAGGCGATCCATGCGCGTTTTCTTGAATCAGACGTTCAATCAGCGTGGTACATCACCGTGAATGGCAAACAAGTTAACAGAGATCGTCTGCACCGCATCCATCTCGCCGATTCATCCCTCTGCACCCCCTGTGGAGTGGATGACACGGATGTCCACCGGTTTCACTGTGGCACAGCGTTCGACGTCTGGACACTTGCGCGGTGAATTTTGTCGTTTCTTAGTCGACAGACACCAGCTCAGATCGACGTCCACATGCTTTTGTACCCCGATAAGACTTTCTACCCCTCCGCCAAAACTCACTCTGTGAATTGGATCTGTGGCCACACGATCCGCTATCTGTGGAGTTGTTCTGTTATTCTGTTATTCTGCGCAACGGATTAATCTGAGATGTACCCTTTATCCTGTGCAAGATCCAATTTCCACCCCCACACTACTACAGAAGTCAGACAGACGCTCCTAACGTTCTAAAGAGAAATGACTGAAAAACTTTCAGTAATAAATATCTTCAGTAGTCGTCCACTGTAAGGAAATGACACAAAAATTCACAAAATTTCTGACGTAACTAATGTGATACTTGGGTACTGGTGTAGTGCTAGTTAGTGTAAGAAAAACATGAGACTAACGAAAGTAATTATTTATTTTGCAAAAATTCTGAGAAATCACAATGGCAATTTCAGTTATGAATCGAAAAAGTTATATCCTGGTTCTTTTCGGAATGTGAAGTAACCTCTCAAGGATAGCATTTGCTAATGACATTTCTATACAAAGTTTAAGATGGGTGTTAACTTGGCAGAATGGCTGAGAGGCGCGCCTACTCAACTTGAATAATTATCCTTTAGAATGTTGCTAGGCACGGTCAAGGCTGTCGCGTGTGAAATGCAGTGAAGTGTACTGTTGTGGAGGAAATATGGGGCTCGCAATAGCTGTAGCGCACAATACCGTAAGCTGCGATGACTGATGTCTGCGCCTCTTGCTGCTGACAAATAAGATAACTCTCGTTCTATCTGGATTTACTTTCGCCAATCAAACTCTCCCTACGCCTTAATGAAGTCAAGGATTCCTATTCGCCCCTAGCCTAACTATTGGCGTGGTACACTGGTCAGATAACCAGTCCAACGCGATGCCACTCAAAATTCGCTCGCAGGCGTTTAACTATAACTCTGCCCGTTTACGCCACACAATAAGTGTGTCGGCTAACACAATGAACAACGCTTAATCGCAAGGACTCAATATAGAGTAGCACTTCGATTCGTTCTCGAAAGAGGTGCTCTCCCAGTGAAGTACTGTGGAGAGACTTGTTCCTCGTTCCAAGAGCGACAACAGAACGGCGCCTCTCCACGCCAGACGTGAAGGAGTATATCTTTCGGTCTCTTCCATTATTCCTTCAGCTCAAGGAGTCAGAAATATCGTCTGCCAATCAACATTGCTCTTCTAAAACGGGAGAATGATGTTTCGTTTAAGGCGACCAATCCAGAAACCTGTAGCATTGGCGTTTGGCGTTTGCTGTCTCCCTGTGAAAACCGCTGAAACTGCGTGCTATGTGTAAAGAATGCGTAGGCTGGCCGCTCCCACACAATGTGGCGGAATTTGCTTTTAATCCGAACACGGGGTGGTTCCCCCCTTTCACTTGGGCCCACGACGTCTGCAACACGGGCGGTCACCGGCCGACATAGGCTGGGTCGTCCAGCACGGCGTTCCGTATTACCCTAATGAACCCACCGATTCCATATTCCGCTAACAGTCATTGGATCTCGACCAACGCGAGCAGCAATGTCGCGATACGATAAACCGCAATCGCGATAGGCTACAATCCGACCTTTATTAAAGTCGGAAACGTGATGGTACGCATTTCTCCTGCTTACACGAGGCATCACAACAACGTTTCACCAGGTAACGCCGGTCAACTGCTGTTTTTATATGACAAATCGCTTGGAAACTTTCCTCGTGTCAGTGTGTTGTAGGTGTTGCTCTGAAAAGCTAACCATTTGCATATCACAGCATCTTCTTCCCGTTGCTTAAATTTCGCGTCTGTAGCACGTCATCTTCGTGGTGTAGCAATTTTAATGGCCAGTAGTGTAGTATCATGTCGGACCGTCTTCTGCGCAGCAGTTCGACTTGGCATGGACACCACAAGCCATTGGAAGCCCTCTGCAGAAGTATCGAACCACGCTGCCTCTACTACCACCGACAATTGCGCAGCTGTTGCCGGTGCAGGATTCTGTGCACTAACTGACCTCTCCATTATGTCCCATAAATGTTCGATAGGTGTCCAAATCATTCGGTAGAATTGTCCAGAATGTCCTTCAAACCAGTCACGAACAGTTTTGGCCCAGTGACATGACGCATTGTCATCCATAAAAATTCCGTCATTATTTGGGATTTGAAGTCCATGAATGGCAGCAGATCGCCTCCAAGTAGCCGAACATAACAATTTCCAGTCCACGATCGGTTCAGTTGGACTAGAGGACCCAGTCTACTCAAATGCAAACCCAGCCCACACCATTATCGAGCCACCACCAGCTTGCACAGTGCCTTATTGACAACTTAAGTCCATGGCTTCATGAGGCCTACGCCATACGCGAACTCTTCCATCACCTCTTATCAACTGAAATCGGGACTCATGTGACCAGGCCACAGTTTTCCATTCGTTTAGGATCCAAACAATACGGACACGAGCCCAGGGATGTCGTGCTGTTAGCAAAGGCTCTCGCGCCAGTCGTCTGCTGCCATAAGCCTATAGCGCCGAATCTCGCAGCACTGTCCTAATGAATAAGTTCATCGTACGTCTCACATGGATTTGTGCTGTTATTTCACGCAGTGTTGCTTGTCTGTTAGCACTAACAACTCTAAGCAAACGACGTGCTCGCAGTCGTTAAGCGAACGCCTTCGACGAATGCGTTGTCCCTGGTGAGAGGTTTTGCCCGAAACGCGATACTCTCGGCACACACTTGACTCTGCGGATAGGGAATTATTGAATTCCGTAACGATTTCCGAAATGGACTGTCCCATGCGTCGAGCTCCAACTACCATTCCGCGTTCAAAGTCTGCTTATTCCCGTCATGCGGCCACAATCACGCCGGAAACCTTTCCACATGTGTCACAGTAGAGTACAAATGAGGCTCCGCCGATGCACTGCCCTTTTATACCTTGTGTACGTGATATTACCGCAATCTGTATATGTGCATACCGTTATCCCATGACTTTTGACACTTTATCTACATCTACATTTATACTCCTCAAGTCACCCAACGGTGTGTGGCGGAGAGCAGTTTACGTGCCACTGTCGTTGCCTCCGTTTCCTGTTCCAGTCGCGTATGGTTCGCGGGAAGAATGACTGCCGGAAAGCCTCCGTGCTCGCTCGAATCTCTCTACTTTTACATTCGTGATCTCCTCGGGACGTATAAGTAGGGGGAAGCAATATATTCGATACATAATCCAGAAACGCACCCTCTCGAAACTTGGGCAACAAGCTACAACGCCTCTTACAGTTAAATGTTCCAAGCATACAAAAAATTTCATTCTCCTCCTGCAAAAAATTAAAAAAAAAATAGAGACGACTGTGTAAAACGTTTTGAACGCCCTTTGTGTTCCACATTACGACCCTCTGTCACTTGAGTTTGTTAAACATCTCCGTAACGCTATGACGCTTACCAAATAACCCTGTGTCGAAGCGCGCCACTCTTCTTTGGATCTTCACTATCTCCTCTGTCTATCTGACTTAGTACGGATCCTACACTGATAACCAATACTCAAGTATAGGTCGAACGAGTGTTTTGTAAGCCACCTCCTTTGTTGATGGACTACATTTTCTAAGGACTCTCCCAATGAATCTCAACCTGACACCCGCCTTACTAACAATTAATTTTATATGATCATTCCACTTCAAATCGTTCCGTACGCATATTTCCAGATATTTTACAGAAGTAACTGCTACCAGTGTTTGTTCCGCTATCATATAATCATACAGGAAAGGATCCTTCTTTCTATGTATTCGCAATACATTACATTTGTCTATGTTAACGGTCAGATACCACTTCCTGCACCAAGTGCCTATCCACTGCAGGTCTTCCTGCATTTCGCTGCAATTTTCTAATGCTCCAACTTCTCTGTATACTACAGCATCATCCGCGAAAAGCGGCATGGAACTTCCGACACTATCTACCAGGTCATTTATATATATTGTGAAAAGCAATGGTTCCACAACACTCCCCTGAGGCACGCCAGAGGTTACTTTAACGTCTGTAGACATATCTCCATTGAGAACAACATGATGTGTTCTGTTTGCTAAAAGCTCTTCAATCCAGCCACACAGGTGGTCTGATGTTCCGTAGGCTCTTACTTTGTTTATCAGGCGACAGTGCGGAACTGTATCGAACGCCTTCCCGAAGTCAAGGAGAATGGCTTGTACCTGGGAGCCTGTATCTAATATTTTCTGGGTCTCGTGAACAAATAAAGCGAGTTGGGTCTCACACGATCGCTATTTCCGGAATCCATGTTGATTCCTACAGAGTAGATTCTGGGTTTCTAGAAATGACATGATACGCGAGCAAAAAACATGTTGTAAAATTTTACAACAGATTGATGTCAGAGATATAGGCTTATTGTTTAGCGAATCTGCTCGACGATTCTTCTTGAAAACTGGAACTACGTGTGCTCTTTCCCAATCACTTGGAACCTTCCGTTCCTCTAGAGACTTGCGGTACAGGGCTGTTAGAAAGGGGGCAAGTTCTTTTGCGTACTCTGTGTAGAATCGAAATGGTATCCCGTCAGGTCCAGTAGACTTTCCTCTGTTGAGTGATTTCAGTTGATTTTCTATTCCTTGGACACTTATTTCGATGTCAGCCATTTTTTCGTTCGTGCGAGGTCTTAGAGAAGGAACTGCAGTACTGTCTTCCTCTGTGAAACAGCTTTGGGAAAATGTGTTTAGTATTTCAGTTTTACGCCTGTCATCCTCTGTTTCAATGCCATCGTTATCCCGGAGTGTCTGGATATGCTGTTTCGAGCCACTTACTGATTTAACGTAAGACCAGAACTTCGTAGGATTTTCTGTCAAGTCGGTACAGAAGGTTGAACACTGGTAGCTGCGACTAGTAACAAGTCACGTACAAAACTGCCTAAACGTGAAAGAGACAGACAACAATGGCACGTCCGAAACCTTCACCAATGACAGTGGAGGGAGTCGAACCGACGACCTCTGCTTTACGAGGCAGGGCGTTAACATTTATCCTGACACCACGGTGGATAAAGAGAGAAAGAGCTCTCTGCAGAAACTATAAGCCAATAACTTGCTTGGAAACTTGTAGCAGCCAAAGAACAAGAGCCTCGCCCGGCGGCAGCCGATAGAACGTAGCCGCTGTTTCCCCCCAGGCGCCAAGATTCATTGCTCCATCTAGTCTGCTCCTCGCGGTCTTATTGAACTGTCAGAGACTACGAGCTCATCGTGTTGATATAAGGCAGTCAGCCACAGCAGCAATATCACGAGCTACTCTTCGCTAGCACTTCGCTTCACGGAGACGACCGAGCTTTGTCACGAAATTTCTCCGCAAGGCAGACATTTTAGAGATAGAATATTATCACTTCTGGCGTATGCATTCCATTTTCAGCTAATGCACTTTCTTTGGAGTGCTTTTCGACTCTTCACCGACGGCTTGGCAACAGCTCAGATTCTAGACTCCACCGAAGTAACTAGATGGTTTTCTTCTGAGTATTGTAAAGTTTCAGGCAGTGATGTCTACCAAAACTGGATGTTCAACTACAGCCGACTGTGCATGCTGGCCAAAAAGCTTCGTATTTCGTTTCTCCCATAACTACAAAATGGCGAAATAAACTGTGTGATCAAAAGTACACGGACACCTGGCTGAAAATGACTTACAAGTTCGTGGTGCCCTCCATCGGTAATGCTGGAATTCAGTATGGTGTTGGACCACCGTTAGCCTTGATGACAGCTTCCCCCCTTGCAGGCAAATGTTCAGTCAGGTGCTGGAAGGTTTCTTTACGGAGTCTGCACTGAGGAGCGGTATCGGTGTCGCTCGGTGAGCCTGGCACGAAGTCGGCGTCCCAAAACATTCCAAAGGTGTTCTGTAGGACTCAGGTCAGGACTCAGTGCAGGCCAGTCCATTACAGGGATGTTGTTAACGTGTAACCACTACACCACTGGCCATGCATTATGAACAGGTGCTCGATCGTGTAGAAAGGTGCAATCGCCATCCCCGAATTGCTCTTCAACAGTGGGAAGCGAGAAGGTGCTTAAAACATGAATGCAGGCCTGTGCTGTGATAGTGCCACGCAAAGCAACATGGGTTGCAAGTCCCCTCCATGAAAAACACGACCACACCATAACACTACCGCCTCCGAATTTTACTATTGGCGGTACACACGCTGGCAGATGCTCGTTCACCGGGCATTCCCCATACCCACACGCTGCCATCGGATCGCCACATTGTGTACCGCGAATCGTCACTCCACACAATGTTTATCCACTGTTCAATCGTCCAACGTTTACGCTGCTTGCACCAAGCGAGGTGTCGTTTGACATTTACCGGCGTGATGTGTGGCTTTTGAGCAGCCGCTCGACCATGAAATTCAAGTTTTCTCACCTCCCGCCTAACTATCGTAGTACTTTCAGTGGATTCTGGTGCAGTTTGGAATTCCTATGTGATGGTCTGGAAAGATGTCTGCCAACAAACGGCGTTCAAAAATTTTTTAACAGTCGTCCCTAATTATTTTATTTTTTGCAGGAGGAGAATGAAAATTTTTGTGGACGTACTTGGAACATTTAGCTACACATTGAGCCTGCTCAGTGTTGCCTCCATCAGCTGTGACGGTCTTTCCATGATGTAAATGCACTTTGGTAAAATTCTGGGGATTGACTTTTACACCATCCCTTAACACAGGAAATAAGGTCTTTCTCACTATCAGATGTTTTACCGCGCAGGTGGGCCTTCAGACGGTTTCCAACCCATTTTCCTGATTTTCTCCTCAGTCATAAGGGCTTTTGGGGTTTGGCATTGTCATGGTGTAGTCTGATGAGCTGACCCTGAAGCTGTGGTCTGTGGGTCTAGATGGCACGTCGCAACTTGTCCAATGACAAACAGTAACCGTACCGTTTCCAAAAAAAGTCAATGAAAATGACACCACACTGATCCCAGAAGGAGGAGGCCATCACCTTTCGGCCTGCTGTTCTTGAAAGTCTTGGTTTCTTCTTCGCAGAGGAACCCGGATGACGGCACTCCATGGATTGGGTTTTGGCCTCAGGTTCGGGCAAAAACAACCGTGTTTCATCCTGGCTAATGACGTGGTCAAAACACTGTTTCCACTCTTCAGTAAAGGTCTTCATGAGACCCTCGCACACGTTCTTCCTCATCGTTTTTATTTCTCTTGTCAATAATCTAGGCACCTAACGTGCACAAATTTTTCGGTACGCTAGTGACTGTACCAGTGATACCACTCTACCCAATGGCAAACGAGTCATTTCAGCAAGCTGTCGTGTCGTCACACATCTGTCACTTTGGATGATTTGAGCAATTCACTCACTGTCGTCGATGGTCTACTGCATCGTGGATTGTCCAGTAGAGAGAAATCACCTTCTTTAAACCTCCGCAACCACTGCTGGATACTGCTGCGATCCACTGTGTACTTCCCATACACAAGGAGCAACTTCCTGTGAATCGATGTGGCAGAGTCATCGCCGGTCTTGAAGAGGAACTCCATCACCGACCTTTGTCGCAACCTGACATCTACTTCGCGGTCCATTATGGCTCACCTGAAAATAAAAGAAAATACTTATATATACCAACTTACAGTTAAATGTTCCAAGAGATGACTGTGCAAAACTTTTTGAACGCCCATTATATTCCACATTACGACCCACTTCAACTGTCGGCGTTCTCTGTCACTCAACAGACGAAGTCTGTCTGTACGCTTTTGCGCTCTTCACGTTTCCACTTCACTATCACATCGGAAACAGTGGACCTAGGGATGTTTAGGAGTGTGGAAATCTCACACACAGACGTATGACATAAGTGACTCCCAATCACCTGATCACGTTCGAAGTCCCTGAGTTCAGCGGAGCACCCCATTCTGCTTTCTCACGATGTCCAATGACTACTGAGGTCGCTGATATGGAGTACCTGGCAGCAGGTGACAGCACACTGCACCTGATACGAAAAACGTACGTTTTTGGGGGTGTCCAGATACTTTTGATCACATACTATACTGGATCTTTATAAACCAGTTACATCGTGTGTTCAAGATTTCAGGAGGATAAATTAAATTCAGAATTTACTGTAAAAAAAATTGTTCCGATTCTGCTGCATTGTTTCGAAATTGTAGTGTAATGCGGTCATGGACAGTCTGATGAGAAATGTGATACTTTTGTATGTCAGTTAAGCTTTACACTTAGTCCTTTGTTGTGCAAACTATGCTATGAAACGCAGTGGAGATCATTAAAGTGGGTAGGGAGCCTAGCAGTATTTTGGAATATTTCTCAAACTTTCGCCTATAGCCAGACCTGTAACGAAAGTTTAATAAGTTTCCTTTAATTTACGTCTATGGTCACAAACGTTTTATATTTACTAAGGTGGTATCTGTTCTTTCGGACATGTCCGAAAGAACAGGTACCATCGGTAACGAAGCAGCTCGTTAGAATGAAATTACAAGGAAATGAATACCCTTAGTTGCTTACAGGCGTTAACATACGTCAACGGGGACAGTTTTGCGGGAGGCGTGCCAGATATAAATCCCTGCAGTCGCGCTATCCTCTGTGCCCTCGGTGGCTCAGATGGATGCCGGCACGATAGCTCAGCGTGTTCGGTCAGAGGGTTAGGTGCCCTCTGTAATAAAAGAAACTGAGTTAATCGATCAACAACGAACCTCAATGGACGTCTTACGACGTCCGCCCCGAGCAGATGCAACGAACAAAAGTGAACAACATGAGATTTAAAAAAAAAAAGATGGATAGAGCGTCTGCCACGTAAGATCCTGGGTTCGAGTCCCGAACGGGGCACACATTTTCATCTGTCCCCTTTGACGTATGTCAACGCCTGCAAGCATCTAAGGGAGTTCATTTCCTTGTAAACAATCTTTTTGTTAACAGATTACTAGTTTCGTACTTTAATGACCATCATCAGATCTGTTTATTAAAAACAAAGTCCTAATGTACTGCAGTCATAGTGGCATCGTCAAATGTTAAATGCGGAATCAGCACCAGCTGGAACCGGTAATCTGTTAACAAAAAGTTTGTGACCGTAGACGTAAATTGAAGGAAACTTATTACATATACGGGTGACTGTTTTTTCGCGACAATATCGCAGCTTCCGAAAGAAGTTTAATACACACGGTCGAGTCACTTTAACGTGACCGCCTGCCGAGAGCCCGAAGAACCTTTTGCTGCGGAGACGTGCTGAAGAGAGTGAATGAGGTTCTGGAGAGTACTGGCCGGTATGCTGAGCCGTGCTCAATCCAGCGCTGTGGCTGACGACCCAACTGTCACGTAACCGACGGAGCATAAAAGGCGGTTCATCCGAAAAGACCACCGCTCCTTACTCAGTGTTACTCAGTGAGCGTCCACCTGCGACACTGGCGTACAAAAGCCTTCGTCGCCGGTGAACAGCAGGGGAGCGTGAACCAGCCACCCGGGTGTGCGGACATTTGCCACGCCGGACATGTGCCACGATTTTACCTGTTCTGAAGGGTTGGGTCCCTTGTCTCCCCCTCCTCCTCGTCATCCCTGTCGCGCAGTAAAGGTACTTACTGAGTCTTTCCGCTGGTTTACTTAACATAGAACCAGAATCTCTTTGGATTTTCTGCCACATTTCTAGAGAGACCTTCGTTTTAGAAACTATTAAATGAATCTCGCATTGAAATCCGCACCAGATTTCGAGCCGCAGTAAAACTTCGCCAGTCTGGAAGACTTTGCCTTCGTCTAAATTATAATTGCCTTTTTCGGTGCTCCTGCAGCAGCTTTCTGTCGTGTTTTGTGTACCATGCGGGATCAGTTTCGTCTCTTATTAATTTACTTGGTATGAATCTCTCGAGTTATGTTGATAGTATTTCTTTGAACTTAAGCCACATATGGTCTTCACTTCCATAGTTTGTAAGGATTGGAGACTGCCTCTTAGAAAGACGTCAACCGAATTTTTAGCTGCTTTTACAAATAGATACATTTCGCATTTACTTTTTGGTGAATTTCTTTGTTACGGAATTGAGCCTCAGTACGACTGTAATCCGTGTATCCGTCTTGATGCTCAGGATTACCAGTGGCTAAGAGGTCAAGTATGTTTTCGTAACCATTTACAAGTTGGATGGACTCCTGAACTAACCGTTCAAAATAATTTTAAAAAAAGCATTTAGAAAAATTACGGATGTTGTTTTCTATCTACAATAGAGTCTGAAAATGTATTTTTTTTTCAACATACGGAAGCTAGATTGAAGTCACTTCCAACTATAATTGTATGAGTAGCGTACCTATTTGTGATGATACTCAAGTTTTCTTTGAAATCATCAGCAACTGTTTCATCTGAGACCGAGAGTCGGTAAAAGGAGCCAGTTATTAATTTATTCCGGTTGTCGAATATAACCTCTGCCCATACTAAGTCACAGGAACTACCTGCTTCAATGTCGCTTGTGAGCTGAAACACACATTACATTATCTTTCCTTAAGTTGTGCTTCTTATTTCCGTTGCAGTGCAGATCATTACAATTACGGCTTTTCCCTCCAAAGCCTAGGATGCTTTCTCTGTGACCCTGTAAATACCAGAGCGAAACAATGTAGAACAACAACGTACGTTACAAGCGTAGCATTCTGTATTACTTCATTTCCTTATTTATAACATTTTAAGATTGTACGTCGACTTTAGACGACATGTCAATCATAGATGTTCTTATCTCTATTTAGTGAACTTATTTTCAGTCATATTTTGACCATTGTCCCGCTACACTTTATTAACTAATGTTTCGCCGCAAGGGATATCTGATTTTACACAGTAACCTAATATGGAGTATGTCGTTCTTCTTTTCAAACATTCACACCCCCATTTCTTCTTTCCTTATTGTATTTTGAGTATGCAGTTGTATTAATTAAAGTAGCCAGAAACGTAGCGATAAAAAAGAAAAGATTAGCGTAAATTCGCATCCTCTTTACATCGTTCTTTTATTGTTGCTCCCATGCCGATGGACTGTATCTATAGCAATCAGTAAGCGTGAAAGGAAGCTACTCAACAGACAGAGGAATCTATATTTATACTTGGCAGAACTAATTACATACTGACATAATCGTCGGTATTGCTTCCGTTTCCGGAAAAGTTGTAAATATTTCGATTTCGGAAAAGAAGCTCTGTATTTGGCCAAGATGTCGAAGAAGAAGGTCCCTTACGTACTGGTTGTATCGAGTAAGATGTGGAGACGGCGGTTTGAAAGCGGACAGAAGTAGGAAGGGCGTCCCTTACCTGAAGGATCGCCACTCAAGCTACCTGGCGAAGGGGCAGGTGTGGCAAATGTCCGGCGTGGCAAATGTCCGGCATTCGGCACCCGCTGGGGGGCCCACCGCTGAAGCGTTCGCTGAACGGTCATTGAGGTACGCACTGTTCGTAGCCCCCTGGCTCACCTGCAAGGTCAGTTGCACGTCTACTCACCCCTAAACGTCCACCCCTGTCGCCTACGGCCTGTGAAGCGCCACAGCTCCCTCGGCGCCGGTTTTGGAAACCGTCGTTTTGCCATGCATGGTATACTTTAACTACGTGGCACACACACTGTCTACAACCCTAGTCGTTTCGGAAATACACTATTGGCCATTAAAATTACTACATCAAGAAGAAATGCAGATGATACACGGGTATTCATTGCACAAATATATTATTCTAGAACTGATATGTGATTACATTTTAACGCAATTTGGGTGCATAGATCCTGAGAAATCAGCACCCACAACAACCATATCTGTCCGTAATAACGGCCTTAATGCGCCTTGGAATTGAGTCAAACAGAGCTTGGATGGCGTGTACAGGTACAGCTGCCAGTACAGCTTCAGCACGATACCACAGTTCATCAAGAGTAGTGACTGGCGCATTGTGACGAGCCAGTTGCTAGGCCACCATTTACCAGACGTTATCAATTGGTGAGACATCTGGAGAATGTGTTGACCAGGGCAGCAGTGGAACATTTTCTGCATCCAGAAAGGCCCGTACAGGACTTGCAACATGCGGCCGTGCATTATCCTGCTCAAATGTACGGTTTCGCACGGATCGAATAAAGTGTAGAACTACGGGTCATAACACATCTGAAATGTAACGTCCACTATTCAAAGTGCCGTCAATGTGAACAAGAGGTGACTGAGACGTGTAACAGATGGCGTCCCATACCATCACGCCGGGTGATACGCCAGTATGGCGATGACGAATACACGCTTCCAATGTGCGTTCACCGCGATGTGGCCAAACACGGATGCGACCATCATGATGCTGTAAACAGAGCCTGGATTCATCCGAAAAAATGACGTGCACCCAGGTTCGTCGTTGAGTGGACCATCGCATGCGCTCCTGTCTGTGATGCAGCGTCAAGGGTAACCGCAGCCACGGTCTCCGAGCTGATAGTCCATGCTGTTGCAAACGTCGTCGAACTGTTCGTGCAGAAGGTTGTTGTCTTGCAAAAGTCCCCATCTGTTGACTCAGGGATCGAGACGTGGCTGCACGATCCGTTACAGCCATGCGGATAAGATGCCCGTCATGTCGAGTGCTAGTGATACGAGGCCGTTGGGATCCAGCAAGGCGCTCCATATTACCCTCCTGAACCCACCGATTCCATATTCATTGGATCTCGACATACGCGAGCAGCAATGTCGCGATACGATAAACCACAATCGCAATAGGCTACAATCCGACCTTTATCAAAGTCGGAACGTGATGGTACACATTTTTCCTCCTCACACGAGGCATCACAACAACGTTTCACCAGGCAACGTCGGTCAACTGCTGTTTGTGTATGAGAAATCGGTTGGAAACTTTCCTCACGTCAGCACGTTGTAGGTGTCGCCACCGGCGCGAACCTTGTGTGAATGCTCTGTAAGGGTAATCATTTGCATATCACAGCATTTTCTTCCTGTCGGTTAAATATCGCGTCTGTAGCATGTCATCTTCGTGGTGTAACAATTTTAATGGCCAGTACAGTGCTATCATCCTTGGCCCGAAAGCCAATGATCATATCCTTTTGGACGACAGATAGATAGTTCCGATTCCGCATTACGACAACGAATGCACTGTTTTCCGCGTCCCTCCCGCCCTCCCCGGCACGCTTTGTACAACGTCCACTGCTGGTGCTGCCACCTGTGGTCTGTGAGTGGCTGTCGACATCGAACGTATGCGGTGGTGACATTAATGTGAGTGGACCGTGTACTTCCTTATTCCATTTTGAAATGGTAGCATTCACTTCCTGCGTGCTGCAGTCTTTTTCTGAAATGACTAAAATTACTCCTGAAAAGTAAGTTTTCCCAAATGTTGGAAAGTGTTCCCTTGAGTCCATTTTCAAATATCACGTATTCCGTGGTACAAGGTCTTCCCTCTCCGGGCAGAAGATGGACGAAGTATGACTTAACCGTACACAAAAATGGCTCTGAGCACTATGGGACTTAACATCTGAGGCCATCAGTCCCCTAGAACTTAGAACTACTTAAACCTAACTAACCTAAGGGCATCACACACATCCATGCTCGAGACAGGATTCGAACCTGCGACCGTAGCGATCGCGCTGTTCTAGACTGTAGCGCCTAGAACCGCAGGGCCACTCCAGCCGTCAAACTGTACACACGTCAGGTAGGTAGTTTTAAATATACAGAGAATTTTACTTACTATACAGCTCTGTAACTGAAGAATTGGCAGTATCCTCCAAACAATTTTGATGTTTCATACAGTACTTAAATATGTAAAATTCATAATATTCACAAAATCTGAACAGAACATAACCTCGTGACTCATAACAAGACAAAGAGAAGAAAATCGCGGGAACTCCTCATGGCGGTGTCTGGAGTGCGTTACTTCAAGCGATTCTAAAATCTGTCACTAGACTGAAACACCGACCAGGAAGCATCAAGTGTTCCTTGGCTCACCGCCCTCCAGATACCACACTCACCCCTATTATGGGGTCTAAAACTTCGGTTCCGCGGTTTTTTCATCAAAGTTCGAGGCTTTATTGTGAAAAACGTGGAAGACTGGAAAGCTGCACAGGTCACACACCAATATTCAAGTAAGTCAGTAGGAGTAATACACTAAATTACAGGCCCATATCGTTAAAGTCGATATGCAGCAGGATTTTGGAACATACATTGTGTTCGAGCATTATGAATTACCTCGAAGAAAATCGTTCTTGTTTGAAAGGGAACAGTACCGACCGACATTGAAAATAGGTACAACATTCTTCGTTATTCTTGTCAGAACAACATATTTTTTGTAATAATAACTCAATTTCACTTAACACACTGAAGCCGGATACCGGTGTAGGAAAGGACAATTTATTTATTTAATTGAACACATGTGCACTCCCACAAAATAAATCCCTACATTCAGTTTGGTGTGATCTGTGAAATGAATGAATGTATGGTCGTCTGTTAACCGCTCATAGTGAATGTGCAATATATGATCATCTTTGAGATGGTCCTTTTTAGATGAAATTTACCTGAACTTTGAGCGCCTGAAATGTGGCTGACCAATACGGCAGCATGGCGCTCCCCCACCTTGACGGAGGTGTGAGATGACCTCAAGAATGGCCATATTTCAGCACTCTGGCGCTGGATCTTGTGTTGGTAAGACCTGTCTTAGGTGTGCTCCGTAAAGACAAAAGAACGGAGAGAATGGTATGCATGTGAAATACTTAAGAGTAGTTTGGGATAATTATTTCTCTATTTCAGGAACTTTTGGGGGAGAATTAAACGACAGGTAGGTTATATTAAGGGGATCGTAGTAATCTTCGGAAGTGACCAACGGTCACAATGAAACCACGTCTAGCAATAAGTTGAAATACTTCCGAGTGCTTAAGTTAAGCTGAATTACTAGTGTGTGTACTATAAGTTGGAAATATTTAAGAAGTGGCGTGTGCAAGACTTGAAATTAGAGATGAGCTCTTCCACGTAGTGAGTACTGTGTGAGTCTCAATCTGTGTATGAGACAAAGGAAAGAGATAAGTGCTCGTCCAAGATATCAGTTGAGGACTCGCGTGTGTGACGAATATGATCTTAATATTACTCCGTGTGACGCTAGATTCAAACTCTAATACTCTGAGAGAGAAGCTAGGTGAGTCAGCCGTCTATCCAGCAACGCCACGTGGCTTACATTGCACAGGAAGACGTGCATATATCCTCCAGAGTTCGTAGTAGGAAAGAAAAGTTACGAAGTGGGGCAGTGTCGTGTGAAACTGGGATGAATACTAATTGAAGTGAGAGTCGAAATGTGAGATATAGCAAAAGATCCACCATCCTATCCATAAAGTGCACTGTAGCGTTAGATAATTACGAGACCATAAGATAGAGAATCACCAATGTAAAGCCATGCCCACTGGGCGGAGTTTCTCATGTGTAACTGTCGTATAAAATGTAGTGGTGTGTTTAGGTTATCTTTGAATCATAACAGAATTTATCGGAATAAAAAAGATAGTGAAAAGAAAAAGATTGATGGCCTTGGTTCAAATGGTTCAAATGGCTCTGAGCACTATGCGACTTAACTTCTGAGGTCATCAGTCGCCTAGAACTTAGAACTAATTAAACCTAACTAACCTAAGGACATCACACACATCCATGCCCGAGGCAGGATTCGAACCTGTAATAACGAAAATGTGGTATTGCCAGAGCGTGTGTAAATTTCTAATAGTCAGATGTGCGTTATCCGTTTCCGTTGCGTAATATTCAAACAGGAGAGTAATTTGTAGCTTAACTGTGGGTACTAGAGCTCATAATCAGTCATTGATGTTTTTCCAGAAATAAGAATAAATCCACTCGCTTGGCAGACCACTCATCTTGCAGGCCTGACTGCTTGATGCCACAGTATGAGCACGGCATGTGAGTGCCTCTCATAATTGAAACACAACTAGCTCTTTACTCATACGGTGTGCTGAGTGCTATTCACAAGGGATTTCAAATAGATTCCGTATTTCTAGATTTCCAGAAGGCTTCTGACACTGTACCACACACGCGGCTTGTGGTGAAATTGCGTGCTTATAGAATAGCGTCTCTGCTATGTCACTGGATTCGTGATTCCCTAACAGAGAGGTCACATTTCACAATACACGGAAAGTCATCGAGTAAAACAGAAGTGGTTTCTGGCGTTACTCAACGTAGTGTTTTACACCCTCTGCTGTTCCTTATCTGTATAAATGAATTAGGAGACAATCGGAGCAGCCTCGGTCAAGGGATATCCAAAAAGCTGTGACGAGGGTCTTGGAGGATATTACGGAAGATGAGTGCCAGAAATGTTACCGTCAATGACAGAAGCGCTGGAAAAAGTGTGTGCAGTCAGAAGGGAACTTCTTTGAAGAAGACAACACTAAACTTGAATAAAACGGTAAGCGACATTTTCTTTCACATCAGACTCATTACTTTATTGTCGCACCTCGTATATCGTTGTACGACACACAGCTCAAGAGATATGACGTCAGGAACACTGAGATGCGTGAAAAAGTGGCGCATCATACAAGAAGTTTTCATACATCTCTTCTTTGCCACTAAGACACACCTACAGCCGAGGCAACGTAAGAAAATCCCTAACACCTGGCGGTTCTTTTGACAACTTTCAAATACGAAGCGGAAACGGCTGTAGACGAAAATTGAAGACGTCTGTAGAGCTATGAAGAGGCGATGCCGTAGAGACAAACACGTGAAGCAGATGTACCTAGAGTACAGCAACTGTCCGGGATACCGTACTTACACTTTTATACATTACACATATTTCTTCTTCCCCCCATGAACCATGGACCTTGCCGTTGGTGGGGAGGCTTGCGTGCCTCAGCGATACAGATGGCCGTACCGTAGGTGCAACCACAACGGAGGGGTATCTGTGAGAGGCCAGACAAACGTGTGGTTCCTGAAGAGGGCCAGCAGCCTTTTCAGTAGTTGCAGGGGCAACAGTCTGGATGATTGACTGATCTGGCCTTGCAACTTTAACCAAAACGGCCTTGCTGTGCTGGTACTGCGAACGGCTGAAAGCAAGGGGAAACTACAGCCGTAATTTTTCCCGAGGACATGCAGCTTTACTGTATGATTAAATGATGATGGCGTCCTCTTGGGTAAAATATTCCGGAGGTAAAATAGTCCCCCATTCGGATCTCCGGGCGGGGACTACTCAAGAGGATGTCAGGAGAAAGAAAACTGGCATTCTACGGATCGGAGCGTGGAATGTCAGATCCCTTAATAGGGCAGGTAGGTTACAAAATTTTAAAAGGGAAATGGATAGGTTAAAGTTAGACATAGTGGGAATTAGTGAAGTTCGGTGGCAGGAGGAAAAAGACGTCTGGTCAGGTGACTACAGGGTTATAAACACAAAATCAAATAGGGGGAATGCAGGAGTAGGTTTAATAATGAATAGGAAAATAGGAATGCGGGTAAGCTACTACAAACAGCATAGTGAACGAATTATTGTGGCCAAGATAGATACGAAGCCCACACCTACTACAGTAGTACAAGTTTATATGCCAACTAGCTCTGCAGATGACGAAGAAATTGAAGAAATGTACGATGAAATAAAAGAAATTATTCAGATAGTGAAGGGAGACGAAAATTTAATAGTAATGGGTGACTGGAATTCGGTAGTAGGAAAAGGGAGAGAAGGAAACATAGTAGGTGAATTTGGATTGGGGATAAGAAATGAAAGAGGAAGCCGCCTAGTAGAATTTTGCACAGAGTACAACTTAATCATAGCTAACACTTGGTTTAAGAATCATGAAAGAAGGTTGTATACGTGGAAGAACCCTGGAGATACTAAAAGGTATCAGATAGATTATATAATGGTAAGACAGAGATTTAGGAAGCAGGTTTTAAATTGTAAGACATTTCCAGGGGCAGATGTGGACTCTGACCACAATCTATTGGTTATGACCTGTAGATTAAAACTGAAGAAACTGCAAAAAGGTGGGAACTTAAGGAGATGGGACCTGGATAAACTGAAAGAACCAGAAGTTGTACAGAGTTTCAGGGAGAGCATAAGGGAACAATTGACAGGAATAGGGGAAAGAAATACAGTAGAAGAAGAATGGGTAGCTCTGAGGGATGAAGTAGTGAAGGCAGCAGAGGACAAAGTGGGTAAAAAGACGAGGGCTGCTAGAAATCCTTGGGTAACAGAAGAAATATTGAATTTAATTGATGAAAGGAGAAAATATAAAATGCAGTAAATGAAGCAGGCAAAAAGGAATACAAACGTCTCAAAAATGAGATCGACAGGAAGTGCAAAATGGCTAAGCAGCGATGGCTAGAGGACAAATGTAAGGATGTAGAAGCTTATCTCACTAGGGGTAAGATAGATACTGCCTACAGGAAAATTAAAGAGACCTTTGGAGAGAAGAGAACCACATGTATGAATATGAAGAGCTCAACCCAGTTCTAAGCAAAGAAGGGAAGGCAGAAAGGTGGAAGGAGTATATAGAAGGTTTATACAAGGGCGATGTACTTGAGGACAATATTATGGAAATGGAAGAGGATGTAGATGAAGACGAAATGGGAGTTGCGATACTGCATGAAGAGTTTGACAGAGCACTGAAAGACCTGAGTCGAAACAAGGCCCCCGGAGTAGACAACATTCCATTAGAACTACTGACGGCCTTGGGAGAGCCAGTCATGACAAAACTCTACCAGCTGGTGAGCAAGATGTATGAGACAGGCGAAATACCCTCAGACTTCAAGAAGAATATAATAATTCCAATCCCAAAGAAAGCAGGTGCTGACAGATGTGCAAATTACCGAACTATCAGTTTAATAAGTCATAGCTGCAAAATACTAACTCGAATTCTTTACAGACGAATGGAAAAACTGGTAGATGCGGACCTCGGGGAGGATCAGTTTGGATTCCGTCGAAATGTTGGAACACGTGAGGCAATACTGACCTTACGACTTATCTTAGAAGAAAGATTAAGAGAAGGCAAACCTACGTTTCTAGCATTTGTAGACTTAGAGAAAGCTTTTGACAATGTTGACTGGAATACTCTCTTTCAAATTCTGAAGGTGGCAGGGGTAAAATACAGGGAGCGAAAGGCTATTTACAATTTGTACAGAAACCAGATGGCAGTCATAAGAGTCGAGGGGCATGAAAGGGAAGCAGTGGTTGGGAAAGGAGTGAGACAGGGTTGTAGCCCCTCCCCGATGTTATTCAATCTGTATATTGAGCAAGCAGTAAAGGAAACAAAAGAATAATTTGGAGTAGGTATTAAAATTCATGGAGAAGAAGTAAAAACTTTGAGGTTTGCCGATGACATTGTAATTCTGTCAGAGACGGCAAAGGACTTAGAAGAGGAGTTGAACGGAATGGACAGTGTCTTGAAAGGAGGATATAAGATGAACATCAACAAAAGCAAAACGAGGATAATGGAATGTAGTCAAATTAAATCGGGTGATGCTGAGGGAATTAGATTAGGAAATGAGACACTTCAAGTAGTAAAGGAGTTTTGCTATTTAGGAAGTAAAATAACTGATGATGGTCGAAGTAGAGAGGATATAAAATGTAGACTGGCAATGGCAAGGAAGGGGTTCTGAAGAAGAGAAATTTGTTAACATGGAATATAGATTTATGTATCAGGAAGTCGTTTCTGAAAGTATTTGTTTGGAGTGTAGCCATGTATGGAAGTGAAACATGGACAATAACTAGTTTGGACAAGAAGAGAATAGAAGCTTTCGAAATGTGGTGCTACAGAAGAATACTGAAGATAAGGTGGATAGATCACGTAACTAATGAGGAGGTATTGAATAGGATTGGGGAGAAGAGAAGTTTGTGGCACAACTTGACTAGAAGAAGGGATCGGTTGGTAGGACATGTTTTGAGGCATCAAGGGATCACAAATTTAGCGTTGGAGGGCAGCGTGGAGGGTAAAAATCGTAGAGTGAGACCGAGAGATAAGTACACTAAGCAGATTCAGAAGGATGTAGGTTGCAGTAGGTACTGGGAGATGAAGCAGCTTGCACAGGATAGAGTAGCATGGAGAGCTGCATCAAACCAGTCTCAGGACTGAAGACAACAACAACAACAACACATATTTCTTTGGACCTCTGTTTCATAACTTCAAAGGTGTTTTCACGAATTCGTGGACCTGAATTTTTTTCGGTACTACACTAGAAACACTGTTCTTCTGTTGTTTTTCCTGATAGAAAATTGGCAAAATGAATGCCTGAATACGTAGGGAAAGATGTGTTTTCCTGCTAGAGTATCTGTAAACGAAATTTTCGTTAAAGACACGGCAGCCGGCTTACATTTGTCTCCGCAGCAGACGATCAGTAGGTGTTCATGTGTTGAACCACCGACGTCGTCAGTTGCGTTCACAGCGTCACGGGAAAATAGAAGTTCGACTGTGGCTCAGGGGAAATGGTCGGATGACTCACGTTACCCTACGTCGATAATTGTGTCAGGATACGCCGTCATCCAGTTAAAGGCCACTCGAAACACGCTAAGCGCCACAGGCGTAGGCCGGTGGGACAGTGTAATGCTGTTGGGGACATTCAGCTGGCCACCAGTGGACCTCTGGTAGTAATCGAGGGCACCATGGTAGCTGTGTGCCACCTGGACTTTCTTGATTGTCCGTGTCACAAACGTAGACCGGCTTTACGGAAAGCAGGCGAAAACGAATTAAAGAAACGGCATTCGCCTCCATTTGCACGTTCATATAGGTGTAGTCTATAAATGTGCATTAAAAGTCGTAACGCCACGGAGTTAACAGTTGTAGTGCCAAGTAAAATACTGACCCTGAAGAGTGCCCAATTCGATATTATACACACACTAAAAAAAAGGTTTGCATCACCTCGATTCCAAGAGTTCCGGAACCTGTACAGACAATGGGAATAGAGATCAACATAAACATCATTTCCGCCTTTTTCATTACTCATGAAAATCTCACATTGCATGTTGTACCACTATTCAGCGACACCTTCAGAGGTGGTGGTCCAGAGTGCTGTACACACCGGTACCTCTAATACCCAGCAGCACATCCACTTGCATTGATGCACGCCTGTACTAGTCGTGGCATACTATCCACAAGTTCAACAAGGGACTGTTGGTCCAGATTGTCCCACACCTCAACGGCGATTGGGCGTAGATCCCTCACAGTGGTTGGTGGGTCATGTCGTCCATAAACAGCCGTTTTCAATCTATCCCAGGCATGTGCGATACCGTTCATGTCTGGAGAACATGCTGGCCACTCTACACGAGCGATGTTGTTATCCTGAAGGAAGTTATTTACAAGATGTACACGATGGGGGCGCGAATTGTCGTCCATGAAGACGAATGCCTCGCCAATATGCTGCCGATATGATTGCACTATCGGTTGGAGGATGGCATTCACGTATCGTACAGCCGTTACGGCGCCTTCCATGACCACCAGCAGGGTACGTCGGCCCCACATAATGCCACCCCAAAACAGCAGGGAACCTTCACCTTGCTGCACTCGTGTGACAGTTTGTCTAAGGCGTTCAGCATGACCGGGCTGCCTCCAAACATGTCTCCGACGATTGTCTGGTTAAAGGCATATGCGACACTCATCGGTGAAGAGAACGTGATGCCAATTCTGAGCTGTCCATTCGGCACGTTGTTGGGCCCATCTGTACCGCGCAGCATGGTGTCGTTTTTGCAAAGATGGACCTCGCCATGGACGTCGGGAGTGAAGTTGTGCATCATGCAGCCTATTGCGCTCAGTTTGAATCGCAACACGCCGTCCTGTCGCTGCACGAATTCAACATGGTGGCGTTGCTGTCAGCGTTCCTCCGAGCCATAATCCATAGGTAGCGGTCATCCACTGCAGTAGTAGCCCTTAGGCGGCCTGAGCGACGCATGTCATCGACTGGTTCCTGTCTCTCTGTATCTCCTCAATGTCCGAACAACATCGCTCGGTTCACTCCGAAAGCCTGGACACTTCATTTGTTCACAGTCCTTCCTGGCACAAAGTAACGATGCGGACGCGATCGAACCGTAGTATTGACCATCTAGGCATGGTTGAACTACAGACACCACGAGACGTGTCCCTCCTTCCTGGTGGAATGACTGGAACTGATCGACTGTCGGACGGCCTCCGTCTAATAGGCTCTGCTGATGCATGGTTGTTTATATATTTGGGTAGGTTTAGTGACCCCCCCATGAACCATGGACCTTGCCGTTGGTGGGGAGGCTTGCGTGCCTCAGCGATACAGATGGCCGTACCGTAGGTGCAACCACAACGGAGGGGTATCTGTGAGAGGCCAGACAAACGTGTGGTTCCTGAAGAGGGGCAGCAGCCTTTTCAGTAGTTGCAGGGGCAACAGTCTGGATGATTGACTGATCTGGCCTTGCAACTTTAACCAAAACGGCCTTGCTGTGCTGGTACTGCGAACGGCTGAAAGCAAGGGGAAACTACAGCCGTAATTTTTCCCGAGGACATGCAGCTTTACTGTATGATTAAATGATGATGGCATCCTCTTGGGTAAAATATTCCGGAGGTAAAATAGTCCCCCATTCGGATCTCCGGGCGGGGACTACTCAGGAGGATGTCGTTATGAGGAGAAAGAAAACTGGCGTTCTACGGATCGGAGCGTGGAATGTCAGATCCCTTAATAGGGCAGGTAGGTTACAAAATTTTAAAAGGGAAATGGATAGGTTAAAGTTAGATATAGTGGGAATTAGTGAAGTTCGGTGGCAGGAGGAACAAGACTTCTGGTCAGGTGACTACATGGTTATAAACACAAAATCAAATAGGGGTAATGCAGGAGTAGGTTTAATAATGAATAGGAAAATAGGAATGCGGGTAAGCTACTACAAACAGCATAGTGAACGCATGATTGTGGCCAAGATAGATACGAAGCCCACACCTACTACAGTAGTACAAGTTTATATGGCAACTAGCTCTGCAGATGATGAAGAAATTGAAGAAATGTACGATGAAATAAAAGAAATGGTTCAGATAGTGAAGAGAGACGAAAATTTAATAGTAATGGGTGACTGGAATTCGTGTGTAGGAAAAGTGAGAGAAGGAAACATAGTAGGTGAATATGGATTGGGGCTAAGAAATGAAAGAGGAAGCCGCCTAGTAGAATTTTGCACAGAGCACAACTTAATCATAGCTAACACTTGGTTTAAGAATCATGAAAGAAGGTTGTATACGTGGAAGAACCCTGGAGATACTAAAAGGTATCAAATAGATTATATAATGGTAAGACAGAGATTTAGGAACCAGGTTTTAAGTTGTAAGACATTTCCAGGAGCAGATGTGGACTTGGACCATAATCTATTGGTTATGACCTGTAGATTAAAACTGAAGAAACTGCAAAAAGGTGGGAACTTAAGGAGATGGGACCTGGATAAACTGAAAGAACCAGAGGTTGTACAGAGTTTCAGGGAGAGCATAAGGGAACAATTGACAGGAATAGGGGAAAGAAATACAGTAGAAGAAGAATGGGTAGCTCTGAGGGATGAAGTAGTGAAGGCAGCAGAGGACAAAGTGGGTAAAAAGACGAGGGCTGCTAGAAGTCCTTGGGTAACAGAAGAAATATTGAATTTAATTGATGAAAGGAGAAAATATAAAAATGCAGTAAATGAAGCAGGCAAAAAGGAATACAAACGTCTCAAAAATGAGATCGACAGGAAGTGCAAAATGGCTAAGCAGCGATGGCTAGAGGACAAATGTAAGGATGTAGAAGCTTATCTCACTAGGGGTAAGATAGATACTGCCTACAGGAAAATTAAAGAGACCTTTGGAGAGAAGAGAACCACATGTATGAATATGAAGAGCTCAACCCAGTTCTAAGCAAAGAAGGGAAGGCAGAAAGGTGGAAGGAGTATATAGAAGGTTTATACAAGGGCGATGTACTTGAGGACAATATTATGGAAATGGAAGAGGATGTAGATGAAGACGAAATGGGAGTTGCGATACTGCATGAAGAGTTTGACAGAGCACTGAAAGACCTGAGTCGAAACAAGGCCCCCGGAGTAGACAACATTCCATTAGAACTACTGACGGCCTTGGGAGAGCCAGTCATGACAAAACTCTACCAGCTGGTGAGCAAGATGTATGAGACAGGCGAAATACCCTCAGACTTCAAGAAGAATATAATAATTCCAATCCCAAAGAAAGCAGGTGCTGACAGATGTGCAAATTACCGAACTATCAGTTTAATAAGTCATAGCTGCAAAATACTAACTCGAATTCTTTACAGACGAATGGAAAAACTGGTAGATGCGGACCTCGGGGAGGATCAGTTTGGATTCCGTCGAAATGTTGGAACACGTGAGGCAATACTGACCTTACGACTTATCTTAGAAGAAAGATTAAGAGAAGGCAAACCTACGTTTCTAGCATTTGTAGACTTAGAGAAAGCTTTTGACAATGTTGACTGGAATACTCTCTTTCAAATTCTGAAGGTGGCAGGGGTAAAATACAGGGAGCGAAAGGCTATTTACAATTTGTACAGAAACCAGATGGCAGTCATAAGAGTCGAGGGGCATGAAAGGGAAGCAGTGGTTGGGAAAGGAGTGAGACAGGGTTGTAGCCCCTCCCCGATGTTATTCAATCTGTATATTGAGCAAGCAGTAAAGGAAACAAAAGAATAATTTGGAGTAGGTATTAAAATTCATGGAGAAGAAGTAAAAACTTTGAGGTTTGCCGATGACATTGTAATTCTGTCAGAGACGGCAAAGGACTTAGAAGAGGAGTTGAACGGAATGGACAGTGTCTTGAAAGGAGGATATAAGATGAACATCAACAAAAGCAAAACGAGGATAATGGAATGTAGTCAAATTAAATCGGGTGATGCTGAGGGAATTAGATTAGGAAATGAGACACTTCAAGTAGTAAAGGAGTTTTGCTATTTAGGAAGTAAAATAACTGATGATGGTCGAAGTAGAGAGGATATAAAATGTAGACTGGCAATGGCAAGGAAGGGGTTCTGAAGAAGAGAAATTTGTTAACATGGAATATAGATTTATGTATCAGGAAGTCGTTTCTGAAAGTATTTGTTTGGAGTGTAGCCATGTATGGAAGTGAAACATGGACAATAACTAGTTTGGACAAGAAGAGAATAGAAGCTTTCGAAATGTGGTGCTACAGAAGAATACTGAAGATAAGGTGGATAGATCACGTAACTAATGAGGAGGTATTGAATAGGATTGGGGAGAAGAGAAGTTTGTGGCACAACTTGACTAGAAGAAGGGATCGGTTGGTAGGACATGTTTTGAGGCATCAAGGGATCACAAATTTAGCGTTGGAGGGCAGCGTGGAGGGTAAAAATCGTAGAGTGAGACCGAGAGATAAGTACACTAAGCAGATTCAGAAGGATGTAGGTTGCAGTAGGTACTGGGAGATGAAGCAGCTTGCACAGGATAGAGTAGCATGGAGAGCTGCATCAAACCAGTCTCAGGACTGAAGACAACAACAACAACAACACATATTTCTTTGGACCTCTGTTTCATAACTTCAAAGGTGTTTTCACGAATTCGTGGACCTGAATTTTTTTCGGTACTACACTAGAAACACTGTTCTTCTGTTGTTTTTCCTGATAGAAAATTGGCAAAATGAATGCCTGAATACGTAGGGAAAGATGTGTTTTCCTGCTAGAGTATCTGTAAACGAAATTTTCGTTAAAGACACGGCAGCCGGCTTACATTTGTCTCCGCAGCAGACGATCAGTAGGTGTTCATGTGTTGAACCACCGACGTCGTCAGTTGCGTTCACAGCGTCACGGGAAAATAGAAGTTCGACTGTGGCTCAGGGGAAATGGTCGGATGACTCACGTTACCCTACGTCGATAATTGTGTCAGGATACGCCGTCATCCAGTTAAAGGCCACTCGAAACACGCTAAGCGCCACAGGCGTAGGCCGGTGGGACAGTGTAATGCTGTTGGGGACATTCAGCTGGCCACCAGTGGACCTCTGGTAGTAATCGAGGGCACCATGGTAGCTGTGTGCCACCTGGACTTTCTTGATTGTCCGTGTCACAAACGTAGACCGGCTTTACGGAAAGCAGGCGAAAACGAATTAAAGAAACGGCATTCGCCTCCATTTGCACGTTCATATAGGTGTAGTCTATAAATGTGCATTAAAAGTCGTAACGCCACGGAGTTAACAGTTGTAGTGCCAAGTAAAATACTGACCCTGAAGAGTGCCCAATTCGATATTATACACACACTAAAAAAAAGGTTTGCATCACCTCGATTCCAAGAGTTCCGGAACCTGTACAGACAATGGGAATAGAGATCAACATAAACATCATTTCCGCCTTTTTCATTACTCATGAAAATCTCACATTGCATGTTGTACCACTATTCAGCGACACCTTCAGAGGTGGTGGTCCAGAGTGCTGTACACACCGGTACCTCTAATACCCAGCAGCACATCCACTTGCATTGATGCACGCCTGTACTAGTCGTGGCATACTATCCACAAGTTCAACAAGGGACTGTTGGTCCAGATTGTCCCACACCTCAACGGCGATTGGGCGTAGATCCCTCACAGTGGTTGGTGGGTCATGTCGTCCATAAACAGCCGTTTTCAATCTATCCCAGGCATGTGCGATACCGTTCATGTCTGGAGAACATGCTGGCCACTCTACACGAGCGATGTTGTTATCCTGAAGGAAGTTATTTACAAGATGTACACGATGGGGGCGCGAATTGTCGTCCATGAAGACGAATGCCTCGCCAATATGCTGCCGATATGATTGCACTATCGGTTGGAGGATGGCATTCACGTATCGTACAGCCGTTACGGCGCCTTCCATGACCACCAGCAGGGTACGTCGGCCCCACATAATGCCACCCCAAAACAGCAGGGAACCTTCACCTTGCTGCACTCGTGTGACAGTTTGTCTAAGGCGTTCAGCATGACCGGGCTGCCTCCAAACATGTCTCCGACGATTGTCTGGTTAAAGGCATATGCGACACTCATCGGTGAAGAGAACGTGATGCCAATTCTGAGCTGTCCATTCGGCACGTTGTTGGGCCCATCTGTACCGCGCAGCATGGTGTCGTTTTTGCAAAGATGGACCTCGCCATGGACGTCGGGAGTGAAGTTGTGCATCATGCAGCCTATTGCGCTCAGTTTGAATCGCAACACGCCGTCCTGTCGCTGCACGAATTCAACATGGTGGCGTTGCTGTCAGCGTTCCTCCGAGCCATAATCCATAGGTAGCGGTCATCCACTGCAGTAGTAGCCCTTAGGCGGCCTGAGCGACGCATGTCATCGACTGGTTCCTGTCTCTCTGTATCTCCTCAATGTCCGAACAACATCGCTCGGTTCACTCCGAAAGCCTGGACACTTCATTTGTTCACAGTCCTTCCTGGCACAAAGTAACGATGCGGACGCGATCGAACCGTAGTATTGACCATCTAGGCATGGTTGAACTACAGACACCACGAGACGTGTCCCTCCTTCCTGGTGGAATGACTGGAACTGATCGACTGTCGGACGGCCTCCGTCTAATAGGCTCTGCTGATGCATGGTTGTTTATATATTTGGGTAGGTTTAGTGACCCCCCCATGAACCATGGACCTTGCCGTTGGTGGGGAGGCTTGCGTGCCTCAGCGATACAGATGGCCGTACCGTAGGTGCAACCACAACGGAGGGGTATCTGTGAGAGGCCAGACAAACGTGTGGTTCCTGAAGAGGGGCAGCAGCCTTTTCAGTAGTTGCAGGGGCAACAGTCTGGATGATTGACTGATCTGGCCTTGCAACTTTAACCAAAACGGCCTTGCTGTGCTGGTACTGCGAACGGCTGAAAGCAAGGGGAAACTACAGCCGTAATTTTTCCCGAGGACATGCAGCTTTACTGTATGATTAAATGATGATGGCATCCTCTTGGGTAAAATATTCCGGAGGTAAAATAGTCCCCCATTCGGATCTCCGGGCGGGGACTACTCAGGAGGATGTCGTTATGAGGAGAAAGAAAACTGGCGTTCTACGGATCGGAGCGTGGAATGTCAGATCCCTTAATAGGGCAGGTAGGTTACAAAATTTTAAAAGGGAAATGGATAGGTTAAAGTTAGATATAGTGGGAATTAGTGAAGTTCGGTGGCAGGAGGAACAAGACTTCTGGTCAGGTGACTACATGGTTATAAACACAAAATCAAATAGGGGTAATGCAGGAGTAGGTTTAATAATGAATAGGAAAATAGGAATGCGGGTAAGCTACTACAAACAGCATAGTGAACGCATGATTGTGGCCAAGATAGATACGAAGCCCACACCTACTACAGTAGTACAAGTTTATATGGCAACTAGCTCTGCAGATGATGAAGAAATTGAAGAAATGTACGATGAAATAAAAGAAATGGTTCAGATAGTGAAGAGAGACGAAAATTTAATAGTAATGGGTGACTGGAATTCGTGTGTAGGAAAAGTGAGAGAAGGAAACATAGTAGGTGAATATGGATTGGGGCTAAGAAATGAAAGAGGAAGCCGCCTAGTAGAATTTTGCACAGAGCACAACTTAATCATAGCTAACACTTGGTTTAAGAATCATGAAAGAAGGTTGTATACGTGGAAGAACCCTGGAGATACTAAAAGGTATCAAATAGATTATATAATGGTAAGACAGAGATTTAGGAACCAGGTTTTAAGTTGTAAGACATTTCCAGGAGCAGATGTGGACTTGGACCATAATCTATTGGTTATGACCTGTAGATTAAAACTGAAGAAACTGCAAAAAGGTGGGAACTTAAGGAGATGGGACCTGGATAAACTGAAAGAACCAGAGGTTGTACAGAGTTTCAGGGAGAGCATAAGGGAACAATTGACAGGAATAGGGGAAAGAAATACAGTAGAAGAAGAATGGGTAGCTCTGAGGGATGAAGTAGTGAAGGCAGCAGAGGACAAAGTGGGTAAAAAGACGAGGGCTGCTAGAAGTCCTTGGGTAACAGAAGAAATATTGAATTTAATTGATGAAAGGAGAAAATATAAAAATGCAGTAAATGAAGCAGGCAAAAAGGAATACAAACGTCTCAAAAATGAGATCGACAGGAAGTGCAAAATGGCTAAGCAGCGATGGCTAGAGGACAAATGTAAGGATGTAGAAGCTTATCTCACTAGGGGTAAGATAGATACTGCCTACAGGAAAATTAAAGAGACCTTTGGAGAGAAGAGAACCACATGTATGAATATGAAGAGCTCAACCCAGTTCTAAGCAAAGAAGGGAAGGCAGAAAGGTGGAAGGAGTATATAGAAGGTTTATACAAGGGCGATGTACTTGAGGACAATATTATGGAAATGGAAGAGGATGTAGATGAAGACGAAATGGGAGTTGCGATACTGCATGAAGAGTTTGACAGAGCACTGAAAGACCTGAGTCGAAACAAGGCCCCCGGAGTAGACAACATTCCATTAGAACTACTGACGACCTTGGGAGAACCAGTCATGACAAAACTCTACCAGCTGGTGAGCAAGATATATGAGACAGGCGAAATACCCTCAGACTTCAAGAAGAATATAATAATTCCAATCCCAAAGAAAGCAGGTGCTGACAGATGTGCAAATTACCGAACTATCAGTTTAATAAGTCATAGCTGCAAAATACTAACTCGAATTCTTTACAGACGAAAGGAAAAACTGGTAGATGCGGACCTCGGGGAGGATCAGTTTGGATTCCGTCGAAATGTTGGAACACGTGAGGCAATACTGACCTTACGACTTATCTTAGAAGAAAGATTAAGAAAAGGCAAACCTACGTTTCTAGCATTTGTAGACTTAGAGAAAGCTTTTGACAATGTTGACTGGAATACTCAATTTCAAATTCTGAAGGTGGCAGGGGTAAAATACAGGGAGCGAAAGGCTATTTACAATTTGTACAGAAACCAGATGGCAGTCATAAGAGTCGAGGGGCATGAAAGGGAAGCAGTGGTTGGGAAAGGAGTGAGACAGGGTTGTAGCCCCTCCCCGATGTTATTCAATCTGTATATTGAGCAAGCAGTAAAGGAAACAAAAGAAAAATTTGGAGTAGGTATTAAAATTCATGGAGACGAAGTAAAAACTTTGAGGTTCGCCGATGACATTGTAATTCTGTCAGAGACGGCAAAGGACTTGGAAGAGCAGTTGAACGGAATGGACAGTGTCTTGAAAGGAGGATATAAGATGAACATCAACAAAAGCAAAACGAGGATAATGGAATGTAGTCAAATTAAATCGGGTGATGCTGAGGGAATTAGATTAGGAAATGAGACACTTCAAGTAGTAAAGGAGTTTTGCTATTTAGGAAGTAAAATAACTGATGATGGTCGAAGTAGAGAGGATATAAAATGTAGACTGGCAATGGCAAGGAAGGGGTTCTGAAGAAGAGAAATTTGTTAACATCGAATATAGATTTATGTATCAGGAAGTCGTTTCTGAAAGTATTTGTTTGGAGTGTAGCCATGTATGGAAGTGAAACATGGACAATAACTAATTTGGACAAGAAGAGAATAGAAGCTTTCGAAATGTGGTGCTACAGAAGAATACTGAAGATAATGTGGATAGATCACGTAACTAATGAGGAGGTATTGAATAGGATTGGGGAGAAGAGAAGTTTGTGGCACAACTTGACTAGAAGAAGGGATCGGTTGGTAGGACATGTTTTGAGGCATCAAGGGATCACAAATTTAGCGTTGGAGGGCAGCGTGGAGGGTAAAAATCGTAGAGGGAGACCGAGAGATAAGTACACTAAGCAGATTCAGAAGGATGTAGGTTGCAGTAGGTACTGGGAGATGAAGCAGCTTGCACAGGATAGAGTAGCATGGAGAGCTGCATCAAACCAGTCTCAGGACTGAAGACAACAACAACAACAACACATATTTCTTTGGACCTCTGTTTCATAACTTCAAAGGTGTTTTCACGAATTCGTGGACCTGAATTTTTTTCGGTACTACACTAGAAACACTGTTCTTCTGTTGTTTTTCCTGATAGAAAATTGGCAAAATGAATGCCTGAATACGTAGGGAAAGATGTGTTTTCCTGCTAGAGTATCTGTAAACGAAATTTTCGTTAAAGACACGGCAGCCGGCTTACATTTGTCTCCGCAGCAGACGATCAGTAGGTGTTCATGTGTTGAACCACCGACGTCGTCAGTTGCGTTCACAGCGTCACGGGAAAATAGAAGTTCGACTGTGGCTCAGGGGAAATGGTCGGATGACTCACGTTACCCTACGTCGATAATTGTGTCAGGATACGCCGTCATCCAGTTAAAGGCCACTCGAAACACGCTAAGCGCCACAGGCGTAGGCCGGTGGGACAGTGTAATGCTGTTGGGGACATTCAGCTGGCCACCAGTGGACCTCTGGTAGTAATCGAGGGCACCATGGTAGCTGTGTGCCACCTGGACTTTCTTGATTGTCCGTGTCACAAACGTAGACCGGCTTTACGGAAAGCAGGCGAAAACGAATTAAAGAAACGGCATTCGCCTCCATTTGCACGTTCATATAGGTGTAGTCTATAAATGTGCATTAAAAGTCGTAACGCCACGGAGTTAACAGTTGTAGTGCCAAGTAAAATACTGACCCTGAAGAGTGCCCAATTCGATATTATACACACACTAAAAAAAAGGTTTGCATCACCTCGATTCCAAGAGTTCCGGAACCTGTACAGACAATGGGAATAGAGATCAACATAAACATCATTTCCGCCTTTTTCATTACTCATGAAAATCTCACATTGCATGTTGTACCACTATTCAGCGACACCTTCAGAGGTGGTGGTCCAGAGTGCTGTACACACCGGTACCTCTAATACCCAGCAGCACATCCACTTGCATTGATGCACGCCTGTACTAGTCGTGGCATACTATCCACAAGTTCAACAAGGGACTGTTGGTCCAGATTGTCCCACACCTCAACGGCGATTGGGCGTAGATCCCTCACAGTGGTTGGTGGGTCATGTCGTCCATAAACAGCCGTTTTCAATCTATCCCAGGCATGTGCGATACCGTTCATGTCTGGAGAACATGCTGGCCACTCTACACGAGCGATGTTGTTATCCTGAAGGAAGTTATTTACAAGATGTACACGATGGGGGCGCGAATTGTCGTCCATGAAGACGAATGCCTCGCCAATATGCTGCCGATATGATTGCACTATCGGTTGGAGGATGGCATTCACGTATCGTACAGCCGTTACGGCGCCTTCCATGACCACCAGCAGGGTACGTCGGCCCCACATAATGCCACCCCAAAACAGCAGGGAACCTTCACCTTGCTGCACTCGTGTGACAGTTTGTCTAAGGCGTTCAGCATGACCGGGCTGCCTCCAAACATGTCTCCGACGATTGTCTGGTTAAAGGCATATGCGACACTCATCGGTGAAGAGAACGTGATGCCAATTCTGAGCTGTCCATTCGGCACGTTGTTGGGCCCATCTGTACCGCGCAGCATGGTGTCGTTTTTGCAAAGATGGACCTCGCCATGGACGTCGGGAGTGAAGTTGTGCATCATGCAGCCTATTGCGCTCAGTTTGAATCGCAACACGCCGTCCTGTCGCTGCACGAATTCAACATGGTGGCGTTGCTGTCAGCGTTCCTCCGAGCCATAATCCATAGGTAGCGGTCATCCACTGCAGTAGTAGCCCTTAGGCGGCCTGAGCGACGCATGTCATCGACTGGTTCCTGTCTCTCTGTATCTCCTCAATGTCCGAACAACATCGCTCGGTTCACTCCGAAAGCCTGGACACTTCATTTGTTCACAGTCCTTCCTGGCACAAAGTAACGATGCGGACGCGATCGAACCGTAGTATTGACCATCTAGGCATGGTTGAACTACAGACACCACGAGACGTGTCCCTCCTTCCTGGTGGAATGACTGGAACTGATCGACTGTCGGACGGCCTCCGTCTAATAGGCTCTGCTGATGCATGGTTGTTTATATATTTGGGTAGGTTTAGTGACCCCCCCATGAACCATGGACCTTGCCGTTGGTGGGGAGGCTTGCGTGCCTCAGCGATACAGATGGCCGTACCGTAGGTGCAACCACAACGGAGGGGTATCTGTGAGAGGCCAGACAAACGTGTGGTTCCTGAAGAGGGGCAGCAGCCTTTTCAGTAGTTGCAGGGGCAACAGTCTGGATGATTGACTGATCTGGCCTTGCAACTTTAACCAAAACGGCCTTGCTGTGCTGGTACTGCGAACGGCTGAAAGCAAGGGGAAACTACAGCCGTAATTTTTCCCGAGGACATGCAGCTTTACTGTATGATTAAATGATGATGGCATCCTCTTGGGTAAAATATTCCGGAGGTAAAATAGTCCCCCATTCGGATCTCCGGGCGGGGACTACTCAGGAGGATGTCGTTATGAGGAGAAAGAAAACTGGCGTTCTACGGATCGGAGCGTGGAATGTCAGATCCCTTAATAGGGCAGGTAGGTTACAAAATTTTAAAAGGGAAATGGATAGGTTAAAGTTAGATATAGTGGGAATTAGTGAAGTTCGGTGGCAGGAGGAACAAGACTTCTGGTCAGGTGACTACAGGGTTATAAACACAAAATCAAATAGGGGTAATGCAGGAGTAGGTTTAATAATGAATAGGAAAATAGGAATGCGGGTAAGCTACTACAAACAGCATAGTGAACGAATTATTGTGGCCAAGATAGATACGAAGCCCACACCTACTACAGTAGTACAAGTTTATATGGCAACTAGCTCTGCAGATGATGAAGAAATTGAAGAAATGTACGATGAAATAAAAGAAATGGTTCAGATAGTGAAGAGAGACGGAAATTTAATAGTAATGGGTGACTGGAATTCGTGTGTAGGAGAAGTGAGAGAAGGAAACATAGTAGGTGAATATGGATTGGGGCTAAGAAATGAAAGAGGAAGCCGCCTAGCAGAATTTTGCACAGAGCACAACTTAATCATAGCTAACACTTGGTTTAAGAATCATGAAAGAAGGTTGTACACGTGGAAGAACCCTGGAGATACTAAAAGGTATCAGATAGATTATATAATGGTAAGACAGAGATTTAGGGACCAGGTTTTAAGTTGTAAGACATTTCCAGGGGCAGATGTGGACTCTGACCACAATCTATTGGTTATGACCTGCAGATTAAAACTGAAGAAACTGCAAAAATGTGGGAAATTAAGGAGATGGGACCTGGATAAACTGAAAGAACCAGAAGTTGTACAGAGTTTCAGGGAGAGCATAAGGGAACAATTGACAGGAATAGGGGAAAGAAATACAGTAGAAGAAGAATGGGTAGCTCTGAGGGATGAAGTAGTGAAGGCAGCAGAGGATAAAGTAGGTACAAAGACGAGGGCTGCTAGAAATCCTTGGGTAACAGAAGAAATATTGAATTTAATTGATGAAAGGAGAAAATATAAAAATGCAGTAAATGAAGCTGGCAAAAAGGAATACAAACGTCTCAAAAATGAGATCGACAGGAAGTGCAAAATGGCTAAGCAGCGATGGCTAGAGGACAAATGTAAGGATGTAGAAGCTTATCTCACTAGGGGTAAGATAGATACTGCCTACAGGAAAATTAAAGAGACCTTTGAGGATAAGAGAACCACTTGTATGAATATCAAGAGCTCAGATGGCAACCCAGTTCTAAGCAAAGAAGGGAAGGCAGAAAGGTGGAAGGAGTATATAGAAGGTTTATACAAGGGCGATGTACTTGAGGACAATATTATGGAAATGGAAGAGGATGTAGATGAAGACGAAATGGGAGATACGATACTGCGTGAAGAGTTTGACAGAGCACTGAAAGACCTGAGTCGAAACAAAGCCCCGGGAGTAGACAACATTCCATTAGAACTACTGACGGCCTTGGGAGAACCAGTCCTGACAAAACTCTACCAGCTGGTGAGCAAGATATATGAGACAGGCGAAATACCCTCAGACTTCAAGAAGAATATAATAATTCCAATCCCAAAGAAAGCAGGTGCTGACAGATGTGAAAATTACCGAACTATCAGTTTAATAAGCCACAGCTGCAAAATACTAACGCGAATTCTATTCAGACGAATGGAAAAACTGGTAGATGCGGCCCTCGGTGAGGATCAGTTTGGATTCCGTCGAAATGTTGGAACACGTGAGGCAATACTGACCTTACGACTTATCTTAGAAGAAAGATTAAGAAAAGGCAAACCTACGTTTCTAGCATTTGTAGACTTAGAGAAAGCTTTTGACAATGTTGACTGGAATACTCAATTTCAAATTCTAAAGGTGGCAGGGGTAAAATACAGGGAGCGAAAGGCTATTTACAATTTGTATAGAAACCAGATGGCAGTCATAAGAGTCGAGGGGCATGAAAGGGAAGCAGTGGTTGGGAAAGGAGTGAGACAGGGTTGTAGCCTCTCCCCGATGTTATTCAATCTGTATATTGAGCAAGCAGTAAAGGAAACAAAAGAAAAATTTGGAGTAGGTATTAAAATTCATGGAGACGAAATAAAAACTTTGATGTTCGCCGATGACATTGTAATTCTGTCAGAGACGGCAAAGGACTTGGAAGAGCAGTTGAACGGAATGGACAGTGTCTTCAAAGGAGGATATAAGATGAACATCAACAAAAGCAAAACGAGGGTAATGGAATGTAGTCAAAGTAAATCGGGTGATGCTGAGGGAATTAGATTAGGAAATGAGACACTTCAAGTAGTAAAGGTGTTTTGCTATTTAGAAAGTAAAATAACTGATGATGGTCGAAGTAGAGAGGATATAAAATGTAGACTGGCAATGGCAAGGAAAGCGTTTCTGAAGAAGAGAAATTTGTTAACATCGAATATAGATTTATGTATGAGGAAGTCGTTTCTGAAAGTATTTGTTTGGAGTGTAGCCATGTATGGAAGTGAAACATGGACGATAAATAGTTTGGACAAGAAGAGAATAGAAGCTTTCGAAATATGGTGCTACAGAAGAATGCTGAAGATTAAATGGGTAAATCACATAACTAATGAGGAAGTATTGAATAGGATTGGGGAGAAGAGAAGTTTGTGGCACAACTTGACTAGAAGAAGGGATCGGTTGGTAGGACATGTTTTGAGGCATCAAGGGATCACAAATTTAGCATTGGAGGGCAGCGTGGAGGGTAAAAATCGTAGAGGGAGACCGAGAGATGAGTACACTAAGCAGATTCAGAAGGATGTAGGTTGCAGTAGGTACTGGGAGATGAAGCAGCTTGCACAGGATAGAGTAGCATGGAGAGCTGCATCAAACCAGTCTCAGGACTGAAGACAACAACAACAACAGTGTATATGCCAGCAACTACACTGATAATAAATATCGCAACACCAAATTATTATTGTGCAGTAACGAAATTTCTGGAATACGTTTGTATGGATGGATGGATATGTTGGTATGGGTGCACGATAGCAGGGTCTTCAGCGCCCGCGCGGAAATAGATCGAGCCGAGTGTCGGTAAAATTCACTAAACATGAGGGTAAAACAGCACGAAAAGCAAAGATAACAATGTTGCGTGTCCACAAAGAAGCGCGAAACAATATCAAAACATTCACCACACAGGAAGAAAGTGGCATAAGGAGCTAAAACAATATCGCAGATGGATGTGACTGGCTGACCACAGGAATAGAAAGAAGGGGGAGGCAGCCACTGTGCAACACACTAAAACCTCCAGTTTACAAGTCCAGACACATGACAAAACTTTAAAACCATAACTCGTGTTATCATCAGCTGAAATACAGGGCAGATCCCCAACAATGTTTGCTTCGGTCCTTGCATCACGGGATATGCACTCTGTGACGCGCCACAGGCATCACAAAACGGGGGATCCTCCCGCCTTAATAAAAAGCTGTGTGTGAGAGGGCAAGACTTGTGAGGGTCACTTCATCCCGCCTGAGCAACTGGCAGGAGGAACGCCACAGCTAGGCCGTTGACATCACCAACCGCAGCTTATTGGCCGTCACCGCCAGCCATTCCTCACCCCACAACTGCACGCACTTGCCCACAAGGCAATAGGACACTGTGCCACCATCTGTTCTCTGCAGGCCTCCTTGGCTGCGCCACAGGTTGCTGTAAGCGAGAGATAAGCCATTGCAAATGTGAAGTGCTGGTACATTAATAAGAGGTGTAACCACCAGAGTGTTTTATTCATGCCTGCAAACGTGCATACATCGTGTCGTACAAGTGTTGGATGTCAGTGTAGTTGGTCGGCCTATACAGGGTTGCTGAAGACGACGTTGGAGTTGTCATCCAATTAAGTCCTATACGTCATCGATTTGAAACGGGTCTGGTGATCGAACAGACCAAGGAAAATATCGACACTCTGTATAGCATGCTGCGTTGCAACAGCGGTATGTGGACCAACGTTATCCTGTTGGAAAACACCCCTGGAATGCTGGTCATCAATGGCAGCACAGCAGATCGATTCGCCAGATTGACGTAAACATTTGCAGTTAGGGTGTGTGAGATAACAACAAGAGTTTTCCTCCCCACCAACGGCAAGGTCCATGGTTCATGGGGGGGCATATACACTACTGGCCATTAAAATAGCTACACCTCGAAGATGACGTGCTACAGACGCGAAATTTAACCGAAAGGAAGAAGCTGCTGTGATATGCAAATGATTAGATTTTCAAAGCATTCACACAAGGTTGGCGCCGGTGACGACACCTACAACGTGCTGACATGAGGAAAGTTTCCAACTGATATCTCATACAGAAACAGCAGTTGACCGGCGTTGCCTGGTGAAACATAGTTGTGATGCCTCGTGTAAGGAAGAGAAATACGTACCATCACGTTTCCGACTTTGATAAGGGTCGGATTGTAGCCCATCGCGATTGCGGTTTACCGTATCGCGACATTGCTGCTCGCGTTGGTCGAGATCCAATGACTGTTAGCAGAATATGGAATCGGTGGGTTCAGGAGGGTAATACGGAACGCCGTGCTCGATTACAATGGCCTCGTATCACTAACAGTCGAGATGACAGGCATCTTATCCGCATGGCTGTAACGGATCGTGCAGCCACGTCTCGATCCCTGAGTCAACAGATGGGGACGTTTGCAAGACAACTACCATCTGCACGAACAGTTCGACGACGTTCGCAGCAGCATGGACTATCAGCTCGGAGACCGTTACCCTTGATGCTGCATCACAGGCAGGAGCGCCTGCGATGGTGTACTCAACGACGAACCTGGTTGCACGTCATTTTTTCGGATGGATCCAGGTTCTGTTTACAGCATAATGATGGCCGCATCCGTGTTTGGCAACCTTGCGGTGAACGCACATTGGAAGCGTGTATTCGTCATCGCCATACTGGCGTATCACCCAGCGTCATGCTATGGGATGCCATCGGTTACACGTCTCGGTCACCTCTTGTTTACATTGACGGCACTTTGAACAGTGGACGTTACATGAAATGTGTTACGACCCGTGGTTCTACCCTTCATTCGATCCCTGCGAAACCCTACATTTCAGCAGTATAATGCACGACCGCATGTTGCAGGTCCTGTACGGGCCTTTCTGGATACAGAAAATGTTCGACTGCTGCCCTGGCGGGCACATTCTCCAGCTTTCTCACCAATTGAAAACGTCTGGTCAATGGTGGCCGAGCAACTGGCTCGTCACAATACGCCAGTCACTACTCTTGATGAACTGTGGTATCGTGCTGAAGCTGAATGGACAGCTGTACCTGTACACGCCATCCAAGCTCTGTTTGACTCAATGCCCAGGCGTATCAAGGCCGTTATCAGGCCAGAGTTGGTTGTTCTGGGTACTGATTCCTCAGGACCTATGCACCCAATCTGCGTGAAAATGTAATTACATGTCAGTTCTAGTATAATGTATTCGTCCAATGAATACTCGTTTATCATCTACATTTCTTCTTGGTGTGCAATGGCCAGTACTGTAAATGTCTGGCATACGAAAAAACTGCTTAAGCGTAACGTTATGCAGCTGTGAATTCAGTACAGCGGTATGTGCTTCAGTGAAAAGTTTCTTTTGACACAGAAGCAGTTTCTGTTGTCAGTTCCTTCTTGTCTATTTCCAGGAGCGTGGCAAACGGTCGGTGCGTGGCGCAACGATGCGTCACGCAGCTATAAAGGGGGACTCGTGCTTGTTATTGATTTCCAAGGCAACTGGAGGATCGACTCTGGCGTTCACAACACGGAACAGGGATACGCAACAAGCGATCTTTACTTCGTAGCCGAAGCCGTACGCGCACCCCTAGACGTTACCGGGTGGTTACAATTAAAGTACAGCTGTTCACAAAGGTTCAGAGTGGAATGTAATTACCGTACGGCTGCGAAGCGTGGTAGATATGACAATCCGTCAATGCAGAATCGATATATGCTGGAAAAAATTAGTTCCTATTTTGGCCACCAGGCGCAAATCTGGCGCTGTGAATGCAAGAAAGACTTATGTTTCCGTATGTAATGAATTAGGAGCGGGACGCGGACAGAAAAGGTCAAACAAGTGAAGAAGGCGTTCTGTCGATTTTATTATTAGCCGCCGCTTACACATTTTTTTTTATTTTAGCACCTGAGACTTCGACGAGACGCTGTAATCATAAAACGACTTGTTCAGCAGTTGTTCGCGGTGGAATATGAGCAACATGTTCTTGTATACTGACCTTCAGATCAGGTACAGACCGAACGTGTCCTCGGTAAACGCGTTCTCTTACACATACCCGGAGCCAAAAGTCATACGGATTCACATCAGGCGATCTTGCAAGCTATGCATGTGGAAAATCTCTGGGAGAAACACGTTTGTGGAATATTGCGTTAAGCAGATCTTTCGCTGGGCGGGGGACATGAGGTAGTTTCCACACAGTTGCGATCTTCCCAAGCAGGTATCACGTGGTTCAGAAGGAGGTCACGATAACGCGGTGACGTCACGGTGTGTCTAACAGCCCCACTGGGTGCAGTCTCTCCAGAGAAGAGTGGATCGAGAGTGAAGGTGCTCGTGAATCCACGCCACACAGCCACATACGTCGAGCGCAAAGGGTCTGCGTGCTTAAAGGCGGCTAAACAATACCCTAATTCGTCAGTTCTGTGTATTCGCTGCCTCGACACTCCATAGCGTATTGCCCGTCCATATGTCATCGACTTCGATCCGTGCCAGAAACCGAAGAGTAAATACAGAAAGCTGCCGCAAAACGTGAGGTTTCAGATGCCACACAGTCTTGGTCTTGTAGGGGTACCAGCGTAATATAGGCCACAAAATTTTCCGTACTGTTGACCATGAGATGGACAGCTCTTATAATACTACACGAGCACTAGCATATCCGGGTCACGTGCTGGCATAGTTACAGCAACAGCAACTTCGCCAATAACTTCCACTGTTCCACAGGCATTGAGCGTCTTCCTCTTCCAGGCGCCGCACCAATCGCACCCGTGCTTTTGCATTCCATTGTCATCTTCTGTAAATCATTCAATGACATCATGCATCTCCTCAGACATTTCAGGCGGTGATACCCCCTCTATGCGACACTGTAATCGCTGACGTTCACATAAAACAATTTCACCAGCAGCGCATGGTCTCTCTCCTCGATAGCTATGCTATTCACTCACATGGCCGGCCGGTGTGGCCGAGTGGTTCTAGGCGCTTCAGTCTGGAGCCACGCGACCGCTACGGTCGCAGGTTCGAATCCTGCCTCTGGCATGGATGTGTGTGATGTCCTTAGTTTAGTTAGGTTTAAGTAATTCTAAGTTCTAGGGGACTGATGACCTTTGATGTTAAGTCTCATAGTGCTCAGAGCCATTTGAACCATTTTCACTCACATGGCTTGTCAGACGACAGCGTGGATCTCATGGTGTCATACAGAGCACAGCGCCAAATTTGCATCTGGGGGCTAAAATTGGAACTAATTCTTTTCCAGGTAAAGCAGTTCTGCATTAACGCATTAGAATACCTACAAAGTTTGGCTGCCGTACGATAATTGCAGCCCACACTTGACCTCCGTCAGCAGCAGCACTTAAACCGTAACCACCTGGTAGTTAGGACTATGACTGGGCCTTAGCTACACGATTTTCTCCAAATTCTGAGGAATGCCCGAGAATGTACTGAGTGAAGATGATAGTTGCCAGTCACAGTCTAGTGTTGTCCACTTGACAGAATGTGAGATCTGAACCTGTCGAAAGTCCTAGAGATGAACAGACACACGGCATTTAGCGCCCACTTGACTGTGTCTTTCTTTTTGGGTCATCAGTTATCTGCCTGGTCTGATTCAGTCTTCTACGACTTCCTCTTTTGTGCCAACCTCTTCATCTCAGACCAGAACTTACTGTACACACAACATCCTCAATTATTTGTCGATTATATTTCAATATCTGTCTCCCTTTACAGTACTTACTCTCTACAGCACACTCTAGTTCGACGGTAGTTATTCTCTGACGTATCAGTGCATGACCTGTCGTTTCTTTTTGTCAGTGTTTTCCACATATTTCTATCTTAGCCGATTCTGAGGAGAGCTACCACATTTCTCATCTTATCACTCCACCTACGTTTCAGTATCCTTCTACAGTATCACATCTCAAACTCTCTCTTCCTCTGATGGCCCCCTCATTCCGTGATTCACTTCTATTCAATGCTGTACTTCAAACTCACGCTCTCAGATATTTCTTCCGCAAATTAAGGTCAATGTTTGGTAGCACTAGACTACATTTGATCAGGAATTCCTCTTTGTCTGTGCTAGTCGGCTTTTTATGTCCTCCTTGCTTCGCTCATCGTGTGTTCTTTTGCTTCCAAGGTAACAGAATTCCTTCATCTCGTCTGCTCACTGGTTCCCTGTTTTGACGTTATATTTTATCACTTATCTCATTTCTGCTACCCCTCATTACATCCATCTTGGCTCAAATGGTTCAAATGACTCTGAGCACTATGCGATGTAACATTTGAGGTCATCCGTCGCCTAGAACTTAGAACTAATTAAACTTAACTAAGCTAAGGACATCACACACATCAATGCCCGAGGCAGGATTCGAACCTGCGACCGTAGCGGTCGCTCGGTTCCAGACTGTAGCTCCTAGAACCGCACGGCCACTCCGGCCGGCTCATCCATCTTTCTTTGGCTTATTTTCAGCCCATGTTTAATGCTCAATACTCTCGTCATTTGGTTCAGAATGTCCTGCAGCATCAGGATCAAATTCAGCTCAGTAGAACTCCTCTCCTAAGCTTTGGCTGATGCCCGCAAACAATTCCAAAAGTTTCCCACACTCTCCGTTACATTCCAGCCACACACTTCTTTAGCAGCGTATTCTGAATTACTAAATAGATCCCTATTTGATCACATTTACTCAAATGAATCGTCAATAGTTGAGTGTGGCATTTATTAATACAAACCTGTCACATTAGTTGTCTTGTTGAATAGTAATTAATCTCCTAGACACCAACCGAAATTACGTTGTAGCACAATCTTAATGTGTCATTTGATAAAGGACATCTTGTACACCATCAGCAGCATTTCAAAAATATTTATTCGTCTAACCGCTCCAGGCATCCAGCGCATCGCCAGTCGCATCCGATACAGAGAACAAACAAACATATGTATTTGTACGTAAGTCGACAACGCAGGAACACTCTAAAGTAGAAACAAATGAATTACTTACATTCTGTGCATATCTGCATCAAACAACGTCTGTGTCTATGACGGTGAAAGATGGTGTTGATCTAGAAAACACAGAACGCCGTGAATCTCTTCAGAAACATGAACATAACCACGCCCACGTGAGCACGGTTACGTATGAGGCTTGTTTTGTTGTGAATCCGCATACGAGCTCTCGACAGCATCAGCAGAAGATGGTTCAAATGCCTCTGAGCACTATAGGACTTATCATCTATGGTCATCAGTCCCCTAGAACTTAGAACTACTTAAACCTAACTAACCTAAGGACATCACAAACATCCATGCCCGAGGCAGGATTCGAACCTGCGAGCGTGGCGGTCGCGCAGTTCCAGACTGAAGCGCCTAGAACCGCTCGGCCACACCGGCCGGCCAGCAGAAGACTGGCATTCCTAAAACCGGGGTATATAGGATTCTAACGCATCTCTGGTTGAATTATTATCATGTGCACTTATATTAAGAGCTGCATGGGAACGACTTTCAGAATTACGTCCAATTGTGTCAGTGAGTACAGCAGTAAATCCTCGACGGATCGAGTTTCTTCTCCGATGTTCTTGTTATCGATGTATGTTCCTTCTCGTCGAAAGACAGGTAAGCACGAAAAACATTACTTCATTTGTCCACTGAAACCCCCGATGGCTTAAAGAGGTGGAATATCAGTGTCAATGGAGAGTTAATGTCTGATGTGTAGTACTAGGCAGCCTACTACAGCAACTATTGTCCCTTATTTCCTCAATGATAGTCTAAACAGCAAGGCATATGTCAACTTTCTCACACAAGTTCTTCCTCGTATTTTGGATGAAGTGCCGCTGAGAAACAGAATGGTTGTGTGGCATCAGAACTACGGATTTCTAGTGCATGATGCCTTGCGTGCACGTTCTGTTCTGAAGAGAAGGTGTTCTGCCAGGAGAATTGATCGTGGAGAAAAGGGGGTTGGCCTGTTCGGTCTTCTGACTTAAGTTTTCTAGGTTTTTATGGATATGCTCGAAAGGCATCTATCGCGGTATTGTAATAACTCCCGAGAACATTCAGAAACATTTTTTTTCATAAATAATTAGTTAATAATAATGTACAATCTCCTAACGTAATACAGACATATTCACATGAAGTAGCTCACAAAAATGCCATTTGTTATCTGCGCGCTATAAGTTTCGTGTTATCAGAGTAATTAGCATTTCTTTTAGAGGTTAGAGCTGTAGCACCTTCTGTACCAGCAGTTTGATACTCATAATCTTCTCCTTCTTAAACATTTTTCTGCCATAATCTTGGCTGCTTCAGAGCCCTACTGTGGTTTGCTCTTCAGTTTCTTCCACAGCTGTCTCTAATGTTATCTCGATTCAGCATGTAATATTTATTCGTCATTCCAGTTTTAGGGAATGGTGTTCAGAAGTGTCAGTGCCACTGGACGTTCGGTAAAAATATAAGTGGCGATAAAAAAGTTTCCGTTTGGAAGCGTTGCTACAGCGTATACAAAACGAAGCGGGAATTCGATGCAGTTTTTCGACGTTCATGCGGCAAATCCTGAAACGTGAAATCTGGTAACATTATTACCAATTGCTTCCAAATAGGGTCACCGTACTGATATTCTTATCTTGGCTGCCAAAGGACAGACAGCGGTAGACGTCCATCGGAGAATGAAAAATGTGTGTGGGGCAGCATGTCTGTCGAGAACCAGCTGCTTCATGGTAATGCGCGACCCCACATCGCAAGTGTCGTAAGGCGGAAGTTAAAGCATCTCAAATGGGGGACACATTCGAGCACCTGCCCTGTAGTACTGGTCCCTCCCCGTGCCATTATCACGCTCTCGGTGCCACAAAAAACGCCTCAAACGTCGCCGATTCGTGTCGGACGAAGATGTGCAGCAACAGACACGATGTTTCGTCAGCGGGTGCCTTCAACCTCGTGCGTCAGCAGGATGGATGCCTCAGTGCTCACGGCAATTTTATCTGTTTGGCATACCGGTTCTGGACTATACTGCCTTCGAACGGAAACATTTTGATAGATCCTTATATATTAGCTTAGGAAAGAGACGATTCACAGCTAAGTCTTCCAATCCAGATGCTTCATTTGTCTTCTCTCACTTATCTTTGTGTATATTGTGCCCAGTAACAAACATAAAGCACTCTCCTCCATAATTCCAATTCAAAAATGAACATGGGGAAATTGCCCATACCAACATCGAAAACTGTGAAATTCTTGCAAAATACTTTTCTAAATTACTGAATCGTGAAAATCCTGCAGAAAATTTGAGTTCCATCTCACACAACGAAACCCAGACTCAAAGCCACCAAGTTTACAGGAGATTAAAGAGATAGTTCAGTCACTGAAAAATAACAAAGCATCAGGAAAAGACCAAATCGTCTCAGAATTATGGAAAATGCAGGAGAAAATCTTATTGCAAAACTCAAAGAAATTATACATGAAATCTGGAAAACTGAAAAAATCCCCACAGATTGGAAGACAGCAATCATACATCCTCTGTACAAAAAAGGAAGTAAAACAGACCCCAACAACTATCGTGGAATCTCTTTATTGCCAATAACATACAAAATTCTGTCTAAAGCCCTACTAAACCGCGCAGAACCTCAGCTGGATTGAAAATCAGGCGAATACCAAGGTGGATTCAGAAAAGGTCGATCTGGGTAGAACAAATTCTTAACTTGAAAAACTCAATGAAATATTTGGATAGTACTTAAAACAATCGTTATGTCATCACGTTTGTCGACTTTAAAAAAGCATATGACAGTATAGACCGAGAATCCCTTTTTGAAGTACTAGCAGAATTTGGACTAGATCAAAAGACAACAAACATCATAAAAGAAACACTCACGGAGACCAAATCCAAAGTAAAATTTATGGGAGAGTTGAGCACACAATTTGAAATAGACACAGGAGTATGACAAGGGGATGTACTGTCCCCAGTGCTCTCCAATTGTGCTCTTGAAAAAGTTGTTGGAGAATGGAGAATAGCAGGTGTACCAGCACACAGACTGGGACCGAGACGTAAGGGCATAGAATTAGACTGTTTAGCATCTGCTGACGACATGGCACTGATCGTACAAGACATTACCGATGCACAGAAACAGTTAGAATTATTACAAGAGCAGGCAGCAAAAAAAGGATTACAAATTTCATTTGAAAAAACGAAATTTATGACTGACATGAAAGATGCACCTTCTGATCTCAAAATTGGTAATAACTACATCTCTCGAGTAAAAGAATTTAAATACTTAGGTGAACGGATTGCAGAAAATTGTAATGAAAAGAAATCTGTCAGATCAAGAGTCCAGAAAATGGAACGGCGTTTCAGTTGACAAAAACATTTACAACTAAAAGAGTCTCTCGTGGAACTGCAAAATACGACACTACACAACAGTAATTAAACCCGATGCTCTCTACGCATCTGAGACACTAAACCTTCAACACAGAACACTAAAAGAGGAATTAGAAGTGAAAGAACGTAAAATAATGAGGAAAATCCCAGGACCAAAAACTAAAGATGGTATGCATTATCCAAAACCCAATGCAGAAATATATAAAAATATCTCCAAAATAACAGACACAATGTGCATGAGAAGAATCCAATTCATGGGGCATTTAGAAAGAATGGACTCAAACAGGTTAACGCACAAAATACATACATTTTTAAAGAACAAAACTACAAGACCGAACTGGTACAAACAGACGGAAAAAGACCTGAGAGAATTAGGGTTTCCAAATCTGCATGATAGAACTGAATCAGAAAAATCACTAACACACGGAGTTTTGAGGAAGAAGAGAGAAAAACTCCCCAACATACGTGGTCTACGCAACGAAAACTAGCCCATTCGTTGTTTATGAAGGAATACTGGGCGAAAAGGAAGGCCAACAAATGTTGATTACGTGTGGTCCCAAGTGATCCATCCGCGAAGAAGAAGAAGAAAGAACATCAAATTCATTCGAGCAAGCATCCAGCAGTATTAAACCAGACAGAAACTCCAATAGTGGCGTTCTTATTTGTTCCTTTTTTCTCCTTCTTTTGCCTTTTTTCCTCTCCACCTCATATTTTCATTAGTTCCAGCTCTCAGATATATTTTGATATTTTTACACTTTTGCCTATATTTAGCGTCTTTCGTCAGCAGTTGTGCCTGGGTAGCCATGTATACACTATAGCCCGGATATGATCGCTCTTCCTCGTCACTGTTTATGTGGTGTCACCGTCAGACACCACACTTGTTAGGTGGTAGCATTTAAATCGGCCGCGGTCCGGTAGTATACGTCGGACCCGCGTGACGCCACTATCAATTGATTGCAGACCGAGCGCCGCCACACGACAGGTCTAGAGAGACTTCCTAGCACTCGCCCCAGTTGTACAGCCGACTTTGCTAGCTATGGTTCACTGACAAATTACGCTCTCATTTGCCGAGACGATAGTTAGCATAGCCTTCAGCTACGTTATTTGCTACGACCTAGCAAGGCGCCAGTATCCGTACTATTGACATTGTGAATCTTGTACCACAAAGAGCGACGTTCTCCATTAATGGATTAAAGTTAAGTATTCCACCAGCTACGTCCGTTTTTCTCAATTCTAATTCCCTTGTCATGTTCCAGACCTCACGCCAGCCTGTGTGAGCTGAGACGCGTGCATTTCGGCCTCCTTTAACCATACGGTTGGCCCTCCTGCCAACCACAAAAGTTTACGTAATGCTTGCTTGTAATCCTGTTCAGGAAGCAGTATCGGAAGCAGCGATAAATTCTTCCATACAGCGCCGGGACCGGTGTATCATTGTCCGTGATGACCAGTTTGAACACTTCTGAATGTTGTGAGGTCATCCTGGTACATCTCGATCGATACAGAACAAATAAAAAAAGCACTCCATCTTCAGGCCACGAGTGGCCTACCGGGACCATCCGACCGCTATGTCACCCTCAGAGGAGGATGGGGATAGGAGGGGCGTGGGGTCAGTACACCGCTCTCCCGGCCGTTATGATAGTATTCTTGACCGAAGCCGCTATTATTCGGTCGAGTAGCTCTTCAGCTGGTATCACGAGGCTGAGTGCACCCCGAAAAATGGCAACAGCGCATGGCGGCTGTATGGTCACCCATCCAAGTGCCCGCCACGCCCAACAGTACTTAACTTCGGTGATCTCACGGGAACCGTTGTATCCTCTGCGGCAAGACCGTTCACTACGGGAACAAATACAACCCCTGAAATGTGCCACAACTTGCGGTTAAGCATCTGTCGGCTCAGAAATAAGTTTTATTGTTGTTATCGAGCGCTTGTCAGTGGTTAATGTGGAGCATTCACATGTGGTCGATCGCGAACTCCCTGTCGAAGAAAGCTAAGTAATGTACTGAATTTTATAGTCGTATTTCGGAAGAATACTGAGCAGGTCCGAGGTTGAAGCATTCATGAAAGTTAATATTTTACTCGGATATCGTGACATGATTTTATGACTTTGACTCAATAATAGCTTTCGACAATGGCCGACCGGAGTGGCCGTGCGGTTCTAGGCGCTACAGTCTGGAACCCAGTGCCCGCTACGGTCGCAGGTTCGAATCCGGCCTCGGGCATGGATGTGTATGATGTCCTTAGCTTAGTTAGGTTTAAGTAGTTCTAGGCGACTGATGACCTCAGAAGTTAAGTCGCATAGTGCTCAGAGCCGTTTAAACCATTTTTTCGACAATGGAAATGATAAACTAATAGTAATATCTTAATCCATTGTGCTTAATGAACTTCACGGCATCAACTATCAAATATTACTAGTGATGAACCAATTCATCATCGATACGAAGAGTAACTGTTAATGAAGCGAGGCAATATGATTGGTGCCTTGAACGTTCTACCTTATTTGTGCCTACTGTGTGTTGCAGTACCATTTATTATTTATTTATTTTATTTTACGTGTCCAGCACTTATATTATACAAAGTACTGCCAGGCAAGGCGCTTGTCCGCCTGATTCTTGAGTATTGTTCATCTATCTGGGATCCTTACCAGATAGGACTGATAAAAGAGATAGAGCAGATCCAAACCAAGAGCAGCACGTTTCGCCACGTGATCGTTTAGTCGGCAAGAGAGCGTTACGAAGATTCTCAACAAACTCCATTGACAGATGTTACAAGAGAGACGTTGTGCATCACGCAGTGATTTACTATTGAAATTTCGAGAGAGCGCTTTCCATTGCGAGTCGGTTAATAACAAAAAAGGTTCAAATCGGTCTGAGCACTATGGGTCTTAACTTCTGAGGTCATCAGTCTCCTAGAACTTAGAACTACTTAAACCTAACTAACTAAGGACATCACACACATCCATGCCCGAGGCAGGATTCGAACCTGCAACCGTAGCAGTCGCGCGTTTCCAGACTGTAGCGCCTAGAACCGCTCGGCCACCCCGGCCGGCGGTTAATAGCATATTTCCTCCCTCCACATATGCCTCGCGTAATGACCGTAAGGAGAAAATTCGAGAAATTAAAGCCAGTACAGAGGCTTACCGACAATCATTCTTCCCAAGCGCTATTCACGAGTGGAACAGGATTTAAGGTCACAGTTAGTAGTACAAAATGTACCCTCCGCCGCACACCATTAGATAGTTTGGAGAGTATGCTGTAAATGTAAATGATCTGTTCGGCCGACAGTAAGCTGCAGAATTCCACTGTCTTGATGCCCTTATCGCTTGCTGCATATACGTAGATGTTCTATCGTGCATAGATCGGGCAGGTTTCCGCAGACATTGAGATGTGGGCAGTACGGGTCACCATACTCACAGGACTTCCTGAGGTTCGCCTTGCATCGTGACACTGCTGCCCCTACTCGGTTGAGTGCTTTCCACGTCACGTACCGCAGCAGCTGGAAGCTCGCAGCAGGTTCCTCTTCGGTGATCTCCACAACCCTTTAGGCTCATGAATGTCGCCATAGCTCTTTTCGACGAGTCTGAGGTGCTGATGGAACTGCTGACGTTGTGCGCACGAAGCTTCTCCTTAACCTCAACCTACGCTTTTCTGTTTCATGTCCAAGCAGGGGTGGCCTGGGAACGATTTTCTACTTTTTTAAAAAATTTTAACGACCGCTCTGCTGATGTCTGGTGGTGTAGCTGTAATCCGATAAATTTTGGTGACAGGAGTTGGTCACAGGCAGCCAGCCACAAGACGTCCAGTCTCGTTCAACGCCGCCACGACATATTTGGCATGTGTGGAGTTCCGTCAAACTGCAGAGAAGTGCCAGGGCAGATGTACTGAGCATGTTCAGCTGTGAGCCCCATATGGTGTCAGTAATTTTGTGGACGGTGTTGTTCCGGGCGGTAACTTTTAGCTTTGTTTCTTGGCAATGATCTTTGAATGAGGGACTGTGATCCAAATTTTCTTACAGCTATTTTGGAGTATCGTAGTGGCATAGCTTTTGCCGTCTCCAGATAATATTTAACTTCCTGCTGGCTTCCCAGTTTCTCAGATAGAAGGCACAGACCTGCTTCTTTCAGGGCTTTGGCTTTCAGTGATTATCATAATATTTGCTGAGGTCTTCAAGGGCTGCTGTCAGCTTCATCTTCATTTCTTCAAACATTTTGCCTTAACTACAGTTGCTGTCATCTGCATTTTTGTTGCAGGGTTGACTTGTTGGCCGTTTGTGTCGATGTTGTGCAGCCGGGATGTCAATACCTACCCTGAGAGAGACCATTCACCAAGGACTTCCGACGGCTCTTCTTATTATGCAAAGTGGTAAAAACTTATTTTACGGTACTACAAAACGGTATTGTGTTTCTCCTTAAGTTCAGTTTTGCGTTTATCTGAATGCGTGATACGTTTCTGTCATCTTCAGTCCTGAGCTTAGATTGGATGAAAGTTTCTATTGTTGTTCAGTGAATTGGTCTGCAGCAAAATAAGACTGAAATACTGGAAGTAAAAAAAATGGTGTGATTCATAAAAATTTCAGAGTGAGTAGTATTTATATTAGAAAATAATTAAAATGTCTGCAATATCTGGAAAATTCAGTATTAAACACGTAAAAGTTATGAAAACAACGTCACTGGAATGTGAAAATATAAGTAGTTGCCAAATCTAGTCCCAGTGCTACATCGAAAACAATACATCGCTATATTGGTGTGATGAAATAAACAATCACTTATTCGGTAGTGTAGGGTATATTTCCAAAATATAGCAGGGTCTAAATTCAATCAATCTAAAACTACTAAAAACAAACAGAAATTACTTTTATTTTTCGAATACACTGCAATGAACACCTTTTTTTAAGCATATAGCGCAATCTGCTGGGAACATGCAGAGACAGGAAACAAGTGATGCTATGAAAACACATGGATATGTTATAATTAGTAAGTCTGTTTTATTTCCTCAACTAGGAAAATACAATGTAGATGTGGCATATATGTTACATAGGGTCTGAAGAGGTTATAGACGTCTAGAGAAGGGGAAGTAGATTACTCAGTAAAAATACAGTGTTGATTAAAAAATGACAGACTGCGGTTGTTATCTTCGCAACCAACAAAGATACAAGGAAGGCACACGTGCTGTTTAATGTCCCGCTAGTGGCCATGTAAGTGCTTCATACATTTTTTAAATTTTGCTTCTTGACAAAAACTTACACTGAAGAGTCAAAGAAACTGGTACACCTGCCTAATATCGTGTAATGTCCCCGTGAGCACGCAGAAGTGCAGCAGCACGATGTGGCATGGACTCGATTAATGTCTGAAGTAGTGCTGGAGGCAATTGACACCATGAATCCTGCAGGCCTGTCCATAAATCCTCAAGAGTACGATGCGTTGGAGATCTCTTCTCAACAGCACGTTGCAAGGCTTCCCTGATATAGTCAATAATATTCATGTCTTGTCTTGGGAGTATGGTGGTCAGCGGAAGTGTTTAAACTCAGAAGAGTGTTCCTGGAGCCAGTGTGTAGCAATTCTGGACATGTAGGGTGTCGCATTGTCCTGCTGGAATTGCCCAAGTCCGTCGGAACGCACAATGGAGATGAATGGATGCAGGTGATCAGACAGGATGCTTACGTACGTGTCACCTGCCTAGAGTCGTATCTAGACGTATCAGGGGTCCAATATCACTTCAACTGCACACGCCCAGTACCATTACAGAGCCTCCACCAGCTTGAACAGTCCCATGCTGACATGCAGCGTCCATGGATTCCGATCGATAAGAGACTCGTCCCATCAGGCAACGTGTTTCTAGTCATCAGTAGTCCAATGTCGGTGTTAACGGCCCAGGCGAGGTGTAAAGCTTCGTGTCGTGCAGTCATCAAGGATGCACGAGTGGGCCTTTGGCTTTGAAAGCCCACATCGATGACGTTTCGTTGAATGGCTCACACTCTGACACTTGTCGATGGCCCAGCATTAAAATCTGCAGCAATTTGGGATGGCTTGCACTTCTGTCACGTTGAACGATTCTCTTCAGTAGTCGTTGGTCCCGTTCTTGCAGGGTCTTTATCCTGCCACAGCGATGCCAGGTTTTGATGTTTTACGGATTACTGATATTCACGGTACACTCGTGTAATGTAGAGATGGGCAAACTCGTCCATCCTTGGTAACTAGTTCACTGCTGATCGTTCGTTTTTGGGAACCGTTCATTTTTACTCGTTCACCGTTCATTTGTGCTTGATATATGGTTCTTATGAAAAACTGAAAACTAGTAGTGTATGTGACTGAAGGATGGAGGGCGCCAAGAGGGGGCACTTGCCTTCCCCCTGGAATATAGAGTTTTTATTCATTACAGAATTCTTACACACTTTTAGAAGTAATTTCTGTGATTCTGCAGGACCTCTCGGTTAGTCAACTGTAGCGTTATGTAGCTGATCGTAGGGAAATAATGTAGGGTAGCGCACGGAAAACCGGCCCCAAGTACAGACTGCTCACCAGTTACGGACGATGTGTTGCCCGTTACGAGTAGATACAACAAACAGACAAACATGTAACAATTAGGCAGTGAAGAAATAACAAGCTAATGCAAGCAACAACTGCGAAACAATCTATGACGATGTGTAGAGAGCTGGAGAAGAGAACATGAAAATCTCGCGCGACGCGCATGGGCTATAGCTCATGTAGTCTTGTAAACCTGTTGGTGGCTGTTTCCCAAATTAATAGACCACAAGTATCTTGTATAAAATTCTTCGTTTCGACTTCCACTACATAGCTTTGTTACGTTGTAAGCAATAATCGTTTACATCCTATATATACTTCACGTTGTCTCTGAGTTCGTAGGCGAAGTAGAGACTTTATGGAAGCATGAAATAAAATGTGGATTTCTCATCATACTGCGTCACATGCTTAGTAAAAATTAAGTATTTATGTTGCGTTATTAAAGTTAATGCAGCAATAATACTGATAATTAAGTTCACAGTAATAAAGTGTTTGGTTTGAAAGCTCCTTCTGAACAAATGTTTTTGAGATAATAAGTAAATACGATGAGAAGTAGTAGAAATAAGAACAGCGAGAAACTTAACATCAGGATTGATGGTCACGAAGTCAATGAAGTTAAGGAATTCTGCTACCTAGGCAGGAAAATAACCAATAACGGACGGAGCAAGGAGGACATCAAAAGCAGACTCGCTATGGCAAAAAAGGCATTTCTGGCCAAGATAGGTCTACGAATATCAAATACCGGCCTTAATTTGAGGAAGAAATTTCTGACGTTGTACGTTTGGAGTACAGCATTGTATGGTAGTGAAACATGGACTGTGGGAAAACCGGAAAGAAGAGAATCGAAGCATTTGAGATGTGGTGCTATAGACGAATGTTGAAAATTAGGTGGACTGATAAGGTAAGGAATGAGGAGGTTCTACGCAGAATCGGAGAGGAAAGAAATATGTGGAAAACACTGTTAAGGAGAAGGGACAGGATGATAGAACATCTGCTAAGACATGAGGGAATGACTTCCATGGTACTAGAGGGAGCTGTAGAGGGCAAAAACTGTAGAGGAAGACAGACATTGGAATACGTCAAGCAAATAATTGAGGACGTAGGTTGCAAGTGCCACTCTGAGATGAAGAGGTTAGCACAGTAAGACAGGAAGACCAGTCAGTAGACTGATGAAAAAAAAAAGTAAATACGATTTTATGGCAATCTCTGTCTTTCAAATGGAGAGGCACTGCTTTTGCTACTGAGCGTAAATGACCCACAACCCATTTGTTTTTTCCAAAGAAACGAAACAGGCAGGTAATGCAAATTGGAAACAACCAAACTTAAAAATAACTAGAGCCTTCCTAAATATTATGTTTTGTATATGAAAGACACACGAAAACCGTTTTATATGAATTTTCTTACACTAAAAATTAAGCGTATTATTGAAAGTTAGTTGCTAAATCAAGTAGATGAAACAAAAAAATATATGAATAACAAAGAAACTTGCCTAGTTATAAGTTTCTATTCTGCTGTTCATCGATATAATGAAGTGAGCTGATATGCCCTTTTGTTACTTGAAAAGACGTTCTTTTACATACAACGTAATTTTTATGTAATTTACGTAACTATAAAATACTTTTTGATTACCGGTCGTGAGCGCCGAACAGCCGGAGGCAAGTGCAAGAACAGTTTGGAAGACATGTAAAATGGGCGAGCGCAGTGAACGAAACGAACAACTGGATACTGAACTGACCAGGAGCAGTCGGCAGTGGAACTGAGACAGGTGGTCAAGCGAAGAACGACGAGTGCGGCCGAGGGAGGCCGAGACTGAGACGAGCACGCGACCGAGGCCGGAATGAGAACTGCCAAAGTGACCGCCGCGACTGAAGTGAACTATGAACCGATCGTTCCTCGTTCTCGGGAACTATAAGTAGACCGCCGCGACCGAAGTGAACTATGAACCGATCGTTCCTCGTTCCCGGGAACTACAAGTAGACCAACGCGACCGAAGTGAACTATGAACCGACCGTTCCTTGGAATTCGTTCCTCGGTCCTTTCGTTCATCTTGGTGAACCGTTCCTTTGCACCCGTTCTCTAGAGTAATGGTCGTACGGGAAAATGTCCATTTCATGGCTACCTCGGAAATGCAGTGTCCCGTCGCTCGTGCGCTGACTATAACAGCACATTCGAAATCACTTAAATATTGATAACCTGCCGTTGTAGCAGCAGTAACCGATCTAACAAATGCGCCAGACACTTTTTGTTTTATATAGGCGTTAACGACCACAGCGCCGTATTCTGCCTGTTTACTTGTCTCTGAATACGCATGCCTGTACCAGTTTCTTTGGCGCTTCAGCGTATTTGGGGAGACCAAGATAAATACGACACCCTATGTAACAAGTACGTGTTGTGATATTAGACAGCGAGTGTGAGCAACACCGACTCAAAGGAAGGCCACGGCGCTTGTTGGTGACGTCACGTCAGCTAGGCACGGCCAACGCCAGGTCTGTTGCAGGCATACTCATAATGGTGGTGTCTCCCTCACTGACACAGGAAAATGTGGAACTATTGGCGGTAGTTGACCAACACACATTGTTCTGAGAGATTTCTGCAATCAATTAATTGTGCAATTCACTACCCTTCTTAACAAATAGTGTACTGCTGAACTTAAATTTCCACCTGTTTTAAGGATTGACATACAAAAACAACTTCATGGTCCAGCAGCAACAGAATTCGTGCTTCTTTAGCTTATTTGTAAGTCTGAGGAAGTTACGTTTGTACTAGGTTGCTTTTACAAGAAACTGTGGACATATTGGTGGCCTTCTTTAGGTATCTTGGTTGACTATGGGGTGAGGAGCACTGAATGTTAATGGAATATCTTGCGATTGTACACGTTGAGGGAGGGGGTGGGGGACGGAAGAAGAGGAAAAAGAGAGATACTTGTTTTATCAAAAAAATTTCTCCTTACAGTTACAAGAGGGGTATATTTATCTTTTCTAATCTGCACGTTTAAAAAAGTTTAAGCTCAGCAGTCTTTTCGATGTATGAAGCTATTTTGTTTCCTGGTTAGAATTCGTTTCGTTGAACATGACAGTAATCTAATGACTGGCAACAGTTGGACATTTACACATGTAAATTAGTTCACATTTCCAGTGACGATGTCAAATGAAAATAAATAAATAAATAAAAGAAACGAGTTCATTGTAAGGGGATTGGGGTAAGTTTCGAAACAAAATGTATCAAGTAAGTATAGTTTCTTGGATGTAAAATTTCCGAAGCTTGCAATAGGGCAAAGCATCTTCTCATATTGATCCACGTTTGTTTCGACAGGATTCAGTAATACAGAACTATGATCTTCATTTGTAGCTTTACGATAGTAAGAAAATCTTTCATCTAAATAAAACTGCAGAATCCAAAACAATACCAATCATTTTGTCCAAATAAAGGAGATTTATAGTGATAAGCACGCCCAGGCGTTTCTGCCTGCAACAGACCTGGCATTCGCCGTGCCTAGCTGACGTGACGTCACCAACAAGCGCCGAGGCCTTCCTTTGAGCCGGTGTTGGTGTGAGTCAGGAAACAAGGGGAGACCGGCGGTGATGTGGGGTCGGAGAGGGGGACCGTGTGGACATGTGTGTGTGTGTGTGTGTGTGCGCGTGTGTGTGTGTGTGTGTGAGAGAGAGAGAGAGAGAGGGCTGGGCACGCGATCGATGCAGCAGGGCGGGCGCTGGCGTGGACCGGCAGCACTCCGGCCAGGTAGAGAGGGGCGTGGGCCGTGAGCCTTGCCGCTTTCTCTGTGTTCACGCTCTCTACAGCGGCCAGATCAGACCACTGCCCTGCTAGAGGCAGCAGGCGCAGCTGCAAGACACGTGCTGCCGCGACAGGTGTGGCGTGCGACGCACGCTGCGTACAAGTTCAGAGAATCGCCGATACCTGTGTCTCGAACTGCGTGCAGCAGCTGCAGTTTAATGTGCGGTAAGTACCTGCACTATCTGATAAAAAGTATCGCGACAGGTAACACTTGACAGTGATATGCGGAACGGGCGGAAAGCCTACACAGAAGGCCTCTATGAGTGGGGATGTGATAGAAGAAGGAACAGGAGTCAATATATAAGTGATTGGGGATCCAGTTTTACAATCAGGATTTAAAAGAGCTTTGGAAGAATTAAGATCAAACAAGGCACAAGGGAGAGTAACATTTCATCAACAAAACGGCTATTCACGGTGTTGTGTAGGTTGTACGATTCTAGTGAGATACCATCTGGCTTTCGGAAAAACTTCATCCACACAATCCCGAAGGTTGCAAATATTGACAGGTGCGAGAATTACCGAGGAATCAGCTTAACAGCTCACGCATCCAAGTTGCTGCCAACAATAATATACAGAAGAATGGAAAAGAAAATTGAGAATGAGCCAGATGACGATCAATTTGGCTTTAGGAAAGGTAAAGGCGCCAGAGAGGCAATTCTGACAATGCGGTTAATAATGGAAGCAAGACTCAAGAAAAATCAAGACACGTTCGTAGGATATGTCTACCTGGAAAAAGCATTCGACTGTGTCAAATGATGCAAGATGTTCGAAATTCTGTGTAAAATAGGGGTAAGCTATCGAGAAAGACGGGTAATAGGGTATGCAAAATGTACAAGGTGATTCAAATGGCTCTGAGCAATATGGGACTTAACATCTGAGGTCATAAGTCCCCCAGACTTCGAACTACTTAAACCTAACTAACCTAGAGACGTCACACACATCCATGAGCGAGGCAGGATTCGAACCTGCGACCGGACTGAACCGCCTAAAACCACTCGGCCACAGTTGTCGAAAATGTACAAGACATAAGAGGGAACAATAAGAGTGGAAGACCAGGAACGAAATGCTTGGATTGGAAAAGGTGTAAAACAGCGATGTAGTCTTTCGACCCTAATGTTCAATTTAGTATACATCGAAACCAATGAGGGAAATAAAAGGAAGGTTTAAGAGCGGAATTAAAATTCAAGGTGAAAGGATATCAATTATAACATTGCTATTCTTAGTGAAAGTGAAAAAGAAGTACTCGATCTGCTGAATGGGATGAACAGTTGAATGAGTGTAGAATATGAGTTGAGAGTAAATCGAAGAAACACGAAAGTAATGAGAAGTAGCAGGAGTACAGAATATGAACTGAGAGTAAATCGAAGAACGACGAAAAAGATATGTGAACAGCGAGAAACTTGACATCAGGGTTGACGATCACGAGGCAGATGAATTTGAGGAGTGCTGCTACCTAGGCAGCGTCGCGGACGGAGCAAGGAGGTCATCAAAAGCAACAAAGGCTTTCCTGGGCAAGAGAAATCTTCTCGTATAGGCCTCAATTTGAGGAAGACATTTCTGAGAACGTACGTTTGCAGGACAGTATTGTGTGGTAGTGAAACGTGGACTTTGGGAAAAACGGAGCGGAAGAGGATAGAAGCACTCAAGATACGATGCTGCAGAATAAAGTTGAAAATTAGGTAAGAAATGAAGACGTTATCGGCAGACAAGGCGAGGAAATAAATATATATCGAAACAAATGACAAAAAGAAGAGACAGGATGGTAGGACATCTTTTAAGTGATGACGGAATAACTGGAATGGTGCTAGAGGGAACCGTAGAGGGTTATAAACTGTAGAGGAAAACAAAGATTAGAATACATCAGACAAACTACTGAGGACGTGGTTTGCAAGTACTATTCTGAGATGAAAATATTGGCACACGAGAGGAACCCTTAGCAGGACGCAACCAGGCTGATGGAAAAAGAGAGAGAGAGTCCGTTGTTGGCTGTTTTCACGGTTACAACTGAGGACGTTTTCAATGAGTGTCTGAATATCAGAAGAGGTATGACAGCCTTTTCTTCGTCAAGAGTCGAAGCCATTAGACGCTGGAATCTGGAGAGAGGCGTCCTCTCTTATTCGAAAGGTGTTTCACTGGATTTCCTTTGGGACTCCGAGCACCCAAGTCCATTTAAGGCATGCTGCTGCCCACAAACGATTTGCTCATAGATGCTGCTTTATGACACGGTGCATTGTCATGTTGATACAAACAGCAATCGCCTCGCACCTGTTCTCTATTGTACGCAGAACACAGTGCTGCAAAATGTCTTCGCATCCGTCCGATACAGGCAAATATCACTGCTCAGGTATTTATGTTTGTGTTGCAATGGTGGCGTTTTTGCTGGACTGTAGTTCAGAAACTTGAAATAACGCTAACTACCAAATGCTTTGGGTCCCTGGCGAGAGCCATTTCATCTGAATGTGCAAATTTTCAGCTCTTAACAACAGTTGAAAGAATAATCTGTTATATCGGAGAATAGCTAGCTACTAGCCGAAATATGGATATGCGTAGTAAAGTCTAAAAAAGGACGACTGATTGCTCCGCTCTATAAGTCACGTAACAATCACTGAGTGCACCCACTTTCCGAATGGAAGGTAACCTGGTGTACATCCCGGTTGCCTTTCAATGTCCTCTTGCTGCACGAGTATCGCTGCGATGTCGCTCGTGTCTGATGAAACAGTTCATGGCGCTACGAGGACGCGCGGTTGTTGCTCGCTGGTATGCATCGACCTTATGTCGTAACAGTTTTTTGAAAATCGTTCTGCTATGCGTCTGAGGTAAATGTGGGAGATCTGCAAATTGCGGTGATGGGTTTTGAATCATGATCCTTTTTCGCCCACTGCACTAATCACTGCAGCACAATACTTATTCACGATGGCAGTGCATCTTAAATAATGCATAACATAAACATACAGGAATGGCAGTTAATGGCTGCTCAGAGTGCTGTTGCGGAAGACCTGGCAGAATAGTCGGATTTATACCTGAAATCATTCACAGAAACTGAAATTCCGTGTTGTTTCCAGATAAGAGCAAGCCTTTATATTTGACGTCAGTTTCACGGCTTGCGTTTTAGTTTCTCTACATTCTTAGCCTGTTAAGTAGTTGGAAATTTACCTTTGCAGGATAAAGACCCCGATAAAGACGTCCCAGAGACGGAAAGATCTCAGGAGATCACTGGGACTCGAATCTGCGAACATTGCACAGTAGCCATCAAGGTTAACTACGGATCACAGTTTTTCATAGTAAAAATAAAAATTTGCTATGACATTTTGTTCGTATTCCATTATAAAACTGTAAGACTTACAAACAAATAACAATCAGACATCTAGAATCCAAGCCATCAGATGGCTGAGATGGGAACTAATTTTATTTTATTTAGATCGTTAATTACTTTGAATTATTATGTTGGAGGGCAGCGTGGAGGGTAAAATTGTAGAGGGAGACCAAGAGATGAATACACTAAGCAGTTTCAGAAGGATGTAGGTTGCAGTAAGTACAGCGAGATGAAGAAGCTTGCACAGGATAGAGTAGCATGGAGAGCTGCATTAAACCAGTCTCAGGACTGAAGACCACAACAACAACATGTTGGTATTGTTTTTCGAGTTTAGTGTTCATGTTTTACCTGGTTTGCCCCTTTATACATATTTACTGTTCATCTTCTTACCTTTTTAATGGCACTGGCACAACTCACATTTACTTTATGTTCTTGGCTCAGTCTAGATAGTCAGTTAAAGCCTGATGATGGAGCTGTAATCCGAAAAACGGTTAACTAAATAAATTAATCACGTAGAACACAAATAATATTACATTTTTAATTTATAACTATATTGTCCTACGAAGTAGCGACGGAAGTATCTGTTAGCATAATAACTTTCATTCGTTACAGCGGAAACTTGTAGTGTTTAGGTGAGTGATACCCAATTTTGTGTGTGGAGGAGACACTACAAAGCGGTTGGAATGGGTGTAGTGCCTGCGGTACTAGTTTTAAATTCCAGTGGCCGGATATGAGATTCATGCGAAAGTAGTTGGACTGCTACAGGGTAATGATTAGTGATATAGAAGAAATGACTTAACACCGTCCCACGGGTCAATGCGAAGCTGGCGACCATCATTTATCTTAATAGCGGTGGTGTAGTAGAGCAGAGAAAAAAAATCGATTTCTGACAGCAAGCGTTTCTGAGGTTCTCTCCGGAGCAGTACGTGACGACTGCAGCCGTCATAATTCGAGCCGTGGCGTTCAGAGTGCAGCGGGCTGACGTGGTCTCCACCGTGCTGTGCTGCTGGAGGCTCAGAAAGGACCCGCCCCGCTTGTGCACACGGTACGCGTTCGTAGACGTGGCATACGTGAAGACAGTGACAGATGACGCGCGCGAACTACACACTACGCACTGCAACTTTTCCTCTTTATAACTTTGGGTGTGTGTGTGTGTAGTGTTGAGTGTAAGTGCACGAAACTAATTACCGAACAATCTGAGTAGTTAAGCCCTGTATTGTGCAGTCGAGTGTGTTGCCTGACGCCACTGTCGACAGTTTTCAACATTTCAAAAATACGCGAAAATAAAATCGGCAAAAATTTCACATCAAATGGTCCACTTAATTTGTTTTGAATAAAGTATCCAAATTACTTGAATAAAAGTTTACTGCTCATTTACGTAGCTTGTTTGCGAAACAAAACTAAGAACTCGAGAAAAGTTTCACACACTGATATATCACATTCTGCACACTGAAATGCACTTTGTATAACAAGAAAATAACTTCCAGAATGAATGTAAGCTATCTATTCTAATCACAGATTGACTGTGTAATAACACTGTTCTGTGTGTATAGTGTAATCCCTGAACTGCTGCTGCACTCACCGTGGTACATCATAAATGTTCTCTCGAAAGTGGAGCGCAGCAAGCATCACTGCAGCAAAACTAAATTAAAATGGTAAGATAACATTTATATGTGTACCGCCACGTGGAACGTGACACAAGCAACGTAGAATTTCTTGCGCGGGAATAATTTTGGGTACTAGTCTACGCTGCCCAAAATAATGTCTATTTCTTATTTTTTTTTTTTTACAAAATGTGTGTATTGCGGAGGAGAATTAACTTCTCTAGCTGTGAGCAATCTATGAGATAAATGCTCCAATAAAATCTCTGTACGAAAATTAATTTTACATTAGAGTGTTAACTACGAGCAACTATGCAAATGTGCTGATTTACCTTGACTCACAATTCTTCACAAAACTCTTCTCAGAATCCGTAAAGTCTCTTATCGTCATCTTTTTCAATCTTTTACAGCAAATTTGTATTCAATAATTAGCAACTCAATTCCAGACACAAGATCCCTAACCATTCAGTTAGGCGTCTACCTCCCAACACACGTCGACTACCAATAATCTTTCTTCTCTCTCTCTCTCTCTCTCTCTCTCTCTCTCTCTCTCTCCCAGTGCCCTCAGTCAGAGAAGGTGTAACAACACAACCAAAGATCGCGGTTCAACAGGGCTTGCTCTGAGATATATGCATATCGATATATGACAGTGAGAATTTAACAATACTGTAATAGCCAAGATGACAAGCACATTTCACAACGCGAGTTCTTGAAGTGGACAAGTGTAAAATAGCTGCGATAGTTTTAGGCTATCCTCACAGCGCACGACACAGCTGATGTCGAGGTGAACATGTACACCAAAAGTACTGCCTGAGGTACAGCGCCCGCATCACGATGGCCGTGCTGATTAGATTGCTTTGACTATGTAGGGACAAAAATTTACGTTGGTGAGTTGCGACTGCAGCGATCTCCAGGGGCAGCTGACCGCTGTATATGGCTCACAGATCACACAGTTCGTTTAAGAAATCGACTTTTCTTGTCTCTCTGTCCTGCATCAGCGCAGAATCTGCATGGACATTAACGGATTTGACATTGTTAGTTTAAGGATCGTGGTTGTCTTTCCTGTCGCCACACCATTGCTCTCCTAGACGGAATGTGTGTACCATAACTGTCTATGTGTAGTGTCCTCCACGTGAAAGTGTGCCAAATTTCTCTGAATGTTTGTGAATCGGAGAACTGAGGCGGGACTTGAGTACAAGCCCAGCATTCACATAGTCGGATGTGGGAAACCACCTAAAAACCACATCCACACTTCCCAGCACACCGTCCATCGTCGTTAATTCACCACGCGGGACTCAGTCCGATACTGGCACACCACACCGCCCCGGAAGTGGCAGTTTATCAAATGGTTTAAATGGCTCTGAGCACTATGAGACTTAACTTCTGAGGTCATCAGTCCCCTAGAACTTTGAGCTACTTAAACCTAACTGACCTAAGGACATCACACATATCCATGCCCGAGGCAGGATTCGAACCTGCGACCGTAGCGGTCGTGCGGTTCCAGACTGTAGCGCCTAGAACCGCTGGGTCACATCAGCCGGCCGGCAGTTTATCGTGCCCACCCAGAGGGCTCCTGCATTTCCTCTCTTCTCAATATGCTAGTCATGTTGTTCTGTCGTAGCGTACATAAATTAAAATATCAATACTCGTGAATACGTTGTAAGGCAAAAAGGAAAATTCCTTGTCCAGTCAGTAATGGTGCCGCCTTATAAAAATTCCATTACGAAAATTGTTGTACAAGTTTGCAATAGTCTTCCACGTAAGATAAAATTTATTTCATCTTTCTCACTTTTTAGAAAGAACACTCAGGTCTTCTTACTAGATCATTGTGTTTATTCAGTAGAATAATATTTAGAACATTTGAAATGTTAGACTTGAAATAAGATTGCATGACGTTTTCGATCTCAGGGTGTTAGACTTGAAACAAGATTGATCGAGACGCGAACCACCTGCACACCACACAAACAAATGGTTCAAATGGCTCTGAGCACTATGGGACTTAACACCTGAGGTCATCAGTCCCCTATAACTTAGAACTACTTAAACCTAACTAACCTAAGAACATCACACACATCGATGCCCGAGGCAGGTCTCGAACCTGCGACCGTAGCGGTCGCGCGGTTCGAGACTGAAGCGCCTAGAGGCGCTCTGCCACACCGGCCGGCTGCCCTCCACACACATCGCTTCGTACCTCTGCATCTTTATTCTTTAGACTTCACTGAACTTCCAGAACGTATGGTCATATCTTGTATGTTACCATCTCTTCAAGGCTTTAATCAGTTCTATGTTATTAACTGACACTTAATTATAACAAATCGTACCGATAACAATGCCATTTTTATGTGTTTTCAATGTGAGGACGCCTTGAAATGGCATACTTTCATAGGACTTAACTTATAATGCACATAGATCTGATGTAATTAAATTTTCCTTGAGACATTTGAGTCTCCTCTTTATCTACGGTAATGGTGGAAGCAGAAGAAATTAATTAAAATTTGTGCTGGCGTCGGGACTTGAACATGCCTCTCATTGCTGACACTGCACATCTGCTAGCCATTACACCACCACAAAGTTTGACCTATCACTGCACACATTCAAATCTCTCAAGGAAAATTTAATTATCTCAGATCTATAGATCACCTCCGCCTAACATGCAGGCACGATTTCCCCATTACATTCAGTGCTGGGATGCTATTCCAGTACCAGAGAACCTTGGCAATAGTGACGATCTAAGAAGGGGAAAATAAGTTGAAGATGTGAATTAAAGTTTATATTATGGAGGGCATTCGAATACGGAAGTCCGTGCAACTATTTTAGCTACCATGCTGTGCTGGTGTAATGATTAAGAAACCCGTCTTGAAAGCAAGGGGACGTGGGCTCAAAAAATGGTTCAAATGGCTCTGAGCACTATGGGACTAAACTTCTGAGGTCATCAGTCCCCTAGAACTTAGAACTACTTAAACCTAACTAACATAAGGAGAACACACATCCATGCCCGAGGCAGGATTCGAACCTCCGACCGTAGCGGTCGCGCGGTTCCAGACTGAAGCGCCTAGAACCGCTCGGCCACTCCAGCCGGCACGTGGGCTCATGTCCTGGACACAACACGAAGTCTTATTCACTTCTTCAGGTTTCATTATTACAATACAAACTTCTTTAAGCAGGACTAGTACATCGCCTCTCATTTTATCACAACAAATGGTACCAATGATGACGCATTTTCGAGAGGTCCTCAGCAGGCTTTTTCTTTGAAGTGCCTACGTTTGTAGGACGTAAGTTATGATACACAACATACCAAATATGGGCCTCAAGGAAAATCCAATATGGCGTTTTCCTAATCTATGTTGGCAACAGAGATGGCCTGTATGTGATGTAGGCGCCAAATATGGTTCAAATGGCCCTGAGCACTATGGGGCTTAACAGCTATGGTCATCAGTCCCCTAGAACTTAGAACTACTTAAACCTAACTAACCTAAGGACAACACACAACACCCAGCCATCACGAGGCAGAGAAAATCCCTGACCCCACCGGGAATCGAACCCGGGATCCCGGGTGCGGGAAGCGAGAACGCTATCACACGACCACGAGATGCGGGCATATAGGTGCCCTTCAAATGCGCTCGGTACTGCTCTGCACATTATTGGTACGATTTGTTGTGATAAAATGAGATTCAGTGCACTAGCGCTTAAAGAAGTTTGTATTGTAATGATGAAAGCTGAAGAAGTGAATTAGAATTTGTGTTGTGGCCGGGACATGAGCCCACGTCTCCTTGCTTTCAAGGCGGGTTTCTTAATCATTACACCAGCGCAGCATTATAGCTAAAATAGCTGCACAGACTTCCGTAGTCGAATGCCCTCCATAATATAAATTTCATTTCACATCCTCAGCTTATTTTCTCCTTAGATCGTCACTATTGCCAAGGTTCTCCGGTACTGGAACAGCATCCAAGCATTGAATGTAATGGGGAAATCCTGCCTGTATCTCAGGAGCAGGTGATCTATAGATCTGAGATGATTAAATTTTCGGTCAGAGATTTGAATGTGTGCAGCGTGCTTTTTCCGCACTGTGGCGTCAGAAGCGCGGAACGACAGCTCACAGTGCTGAAGTCTGTGCGAGTGGGAAGGAACGGTTCAGAGCGTGGGTCCTTTTAAGGGGGTAGGACGTCAAACTTGGAGCAGGAGAGGCATCTCAGGACATTTTAATTTCCACCATAACAAATTCATAAAACTTTGTCAGCATCACCAGGAAGGATTCAGGATTCACACTCATTGCAGTGGAAGTTCGAAAACATAACAAAATAAATTTGTTTTACGTGCGAAATTTCATCATTTTTTCACTTACTAATGGCTGCATTTGTTGCTATACGTACACTTTTCTTCATAAGTTAGAGACATTCTTCGATGTATTTTGCACAGCATTCATACCATACTCACTCTAGAATTTATTTAATTTATGAAAAAATGAATGAACTGTTATACTTTAAACTTAATATTTAGAAAAAACACAAATTTTATAGTTAATTACCTCAATTTTTACCACAGTTTGTAATAGATTTGGAAAATTCTAGAGTTTCATACAACTTTAAGTATGGTTTATATGCTGTGCAAAATTCATCGAAGAATCTCTCTTACTTATGAAGAAATGTGCACCCCTATAGCAACAAATGCTGCCATTAGTAAGTGAAAAAATGATGAAATTTTACACGTAAAAAAATGACTTCGTTTTGTTTTAGAGCTTCCGTTGCTATGAGTGTAAATTCTGAATCCTTCCTGGTCATGGTGACAAAGTTTTATGAATTTATTTGTAAAAGTATAGACAGTGGAAATTGAAATGTCCTGTGGTGCCTCTCCTGCTCCGAGTCGTCCCGTTTGACGTCCCACCCCCACTAAGGAGCTGGCGAGTACCCCAGTTAACGCTGTTAGCCTCCACCGCCAGTGCTCTGGCAGAGTGTCCGCTGAACGCTGCCCGCAGTTTCCGGTGACAACACGCAGGCGGCGGCCACCTGCCCGGGCCGGCGCTCGCTGGCTGCTGCCCGTGCGGTTTCCATGGCAACCCCCCCCCCCCCCCGGCTCTCTTGTTTGCCGGGGGCAGCGGCGCTCGATACCCGCCAGGCCGGCCGGGCCGCGACGGGGCACGGCGAGTAGCTGGCTGCCTCCGGATGCCGGAAACCTAACTCGCGGCGTGTGACATTATACCAGTGTGCGGTTTGTGCTTTTACCAGTGGGGGGTGGGGGGGATGTCTTAGGGGGTTAGTATAATTACATATGTTACCAGCTTGGACCGTGGCGTTAGTCATGGTTAAACAGCTGTTTATAAATAGATGTTAACGCCGAAACTCACTATTCACGCGTATGCACTATCAGAAAAGCCATCCCTTGTTATATCTTTAAAAGTGCATTATAGGTAAAGCTTATTTACAAAATCATCTACTTACAGGTATACGACGGGAATTCAAAAAGTAAAGGCACATTTGTGAAAAGCTGTACTTAGAAAACTGAAACGAGCGTTATTTTTCTACGTAACCTCCCTGGACTTCAATGCAGTTTTCCCGACGTTTTACGAGATTTTTTTTTTATTTCATCAGAAAATACGTTTTTAGGTTGAATTTGTAATCAATTTTGCTCCGCAACAATGATGTAATTCCAATCCCAAAGAAAGCAGGTGCTGACAGATGTGAAAATTACCGAACTATCAGTTTAATAAGCCACGGCTGCAAAATACTAACGCGAATTCTTTACAGACGAATGGAAAAACTGGTAGATGCAGACCTCGGGGAGGATCAGTTTGGATTCCGTCGAAATGTTGGAACACGTGAGGCAATACTGACCTTACGACTTATCTTAGAAGAAAGATTAAGAAAAGGCAAACCTACGTTTCTAGCATTTGTAGACTTAGAGAAAGCTTTTGACAATGTTGATTGAAATACTCTTTTTCAAATTCTAAAGGTGGCAGGGGTAAAATACAGGGAGCGAAAGGCTATTTATAATTTGTACAGAAACCAGATGGCAGTAATAAGAGTCGAGGGGCATGAAAGGGAAGCAGTGGTTGGGAAAGAAGTGAGACAGGGTTGTAGCCTCTCCCCGATGTTATTCAATCTGTATATTGAGCAAGCAGTAAAGGAAACAAAAGAAAAATTTGGAGTAGGTATTAAAATTCATGGAGACGTAGTAAAAACCTTGAGGTTCGCCGATGACATTGTAATTCTGTCAGAGACGGCAAAGGACTTGGAAGAGCAGTTGAACGGAATGGACAGTGTCTTGAAAGGAGGATATAAGATGAACATTAACAAAAGCAAAACGAGGATAATGGAATGTAGTCAAATTAAATCGGGTGATGCTGAGGGAATTAGATTAGGAAATGAGACACTTAAAGTAGTAAAGGAGTTTTGCTATTTAGGAAGTAAAATAACTGATGATGGTCGAAGTAGAGAGGATATAAAATGTAGACTGGCAATGGCAAGGAAAGCGTTTCTCAAGAAGAGAAATTTGTTAACATCGAATATAGATTTATGTATCAGGAAGTCGTTTCTGAAAGTATTTGTTTGGAGTGTAGCCATGTATGGAAGTGAAACATGGACGATAACTAGTTTGGACAAGAAGAGAATAGAAGCTTTCGAAATGTGGTGCTACAGAAGAATACTGAAGATAAGGTGGATAGATCACGTAACTAATGAGGAGGTATTGAATAGGATTGGGGAGAAGAGAAGTTTGTGGCACAGCTTGACTAGAAGAAGGGATCGGTTGGTAGGACATGTTTTGAGGCATCAAGGGATCACAAATTTAGCATTGGAGGGCAGCGTGGAGGGTAAAAATCGTAGAGGGAGACCGAGAGATGAGTAGACTAAGCAGATTCAGAAGGATGTAGGTTGCAGTAGGTACTGGGGGATGAAGCAGCTTGCACAGGATAGAGTAGCATGGAGAGCTGCATCAAACCAGTCTCAGGACTGAAGACAACAACAACAACAATGATGTCTTCATCACATTCAGATCTTCTTCCCTATAGTGCTCCCGTTAAGGGTCCAAACCTGTGAAAATCGCTTGGAGCCAGCACCTCGAATCTCAACTCCTTTATTTTGTCGGCTGTCCGTTTGGCAGAATGTGGGCGAGCGTTATCTTATTGCAGGATGACACCCCTTCATAGTTTTCCACGACGTTTGGATCTGATTGCAGGTTTCAGTTTCGTACGCAACACATCACATCCACCATACAATACAGACCTGGCTCTAAAGCCACGTTTACGCTGGGGCGACACAACGTTGTGGCATGCTACGGAAATGTGGTGTGCCTCATCTTGTAACATGCTACAACAGGCAACATCTTGCGGCGTATGTTGCATGCGGCAGGTTAATTTATACCAAATCAACAGAATTTGAGCCACACGTGCGTCGGTCTTGAAGTATGATGGATGATAAAGTATCGCAGCGGCGGCCTACTTGGTACTTGCACGTGCAGCTAACAACTGAAATGAAAACCAAAGGAAAAGAAAACGATGGTGGAAGAGAAGAGTACTTGAAGAAGGTCCACGAAGTAGTATCCTAGGAACTAGAAGCATACGATGGTGCGTTATTTAGTAATGCGTGCTTTCGTCCCAGGCGCTTTAGTCCGCACCATACCGTTGCCAAAAGGTGGCCAAACGGTAAATGTTGGCACAGATACCGGGCCGGTCACCAGCCTGTGTCAAAGCCCGTGGTGGGACTTTCAGCCCCCAGCTCAGCCGACTCTGCGGTACGGCTGCTGCGGTATGACAGCCACACTACTTACCTCGCAAGCTCGCAAGTTAACGGATGACGCACCTTAGACGAAAGCAACAATGGCAACATGAGAAAGATGATTTAGTTCCAATGTTTTGAAATACGTAACTACTACGAGTACATAACACTTTTTCAAAATTAATAAGCAAACACATTAATAGTATTAATAGTAAGACTGTATTAAAAACTTTCAGAGTTCGGCTCCACAAATTTAAATTATATGTGAAGTTTTACTCCAGTGCGTGGGAAATAAACATCGCAGGTTGGGATGCATGAACTAAAACCAGAGGAAGGGATGGTCTGATGCAGAGAGTGGGGGTGGGGGGGTGGGGGGTGTGGGGAATCCCCCGCATCCCCCCTGCAAATCGTACACTGCATTATACCCAATAGGACATCAATTAACCGCTTTTCATAAAGAACACCCACTTTTCCCAGCTCTTTGTAATTCTGTCTGCGGGTCATTTTCTTTCCTCGAAATAAGCGAGAGGTTATCAACATAATGAAGTGGTTTTAATACTCACACACGCACGAGAAAATTTAAATAAAAAATGTAGCAAATGATGTAGGTAAAAAGGGATACAGACCAGAATGAAATTTTCGCTCTGCAGCGGAGTGATAAGAGCAGCAGGTCCAGTGGGAATGCAGTGGCTGTATAGAGTACTATCAAGCGTGTGGGGAAATAGTACAATACCTGACGATTGGAGAAGAGGAGACATTGTTCCCATCTTCAAGAAAGGCACTAAAAGACTTTGTAAAAACTACAGAGGAATAACCCTTCTGAGTCATACAGCCAAGATTTTTGAAAGTATTTTACTAAATCTAATAAGTGAAAAGATAGAAAAGGAGCTGAGTGAAGAACAGCATGGGTTTAGGAAAGGAAGAAGCACGACCGACCTGATATTTTCCATCCGCCAACAGATGGAAAAAATTTGTGAGTATAACGAGAGGGTGATAATGGTTTTTTTAAAAAAAGGCATATGACTCAGTGGACAGGGAAAGACTCTGGGAAGAAATGAAGAAGATAGATATAGAAGATGGATACATTAATGTTATAAAAATAATGTACAGAGGACGCAATTGTAGAATTAGAACACCATTGGGGAACTCTGAATACTTCGAAATAAGTCAAGGACTTAAGGAAGGAAGTATTATATCTCCTGCACTTTTTAATGTTGTGATGGAGGGAATGAATAGGGCAGTTAAAGGCATAGTAAAAGAAAAAGACAAAAAGATGATTTTTGCAGATGATATGGTAATATGGAGTGATAAAGAGGTAGATGTACAGTTACAGCTTGATGCGTGGATTGAAATAATGAAAAGGTATGGACTAAAAGTAAATAAAGATCAGAGTGAAGTAATGGTATTTGGAAGAGAGAAAGGGATCAACGGAAATACACTCCTGGAAATGGAAAAAAGAACACATTGACACCGGTGTGTCAGACCCACCATACTTGCTCCGGACACTGCGAGAGGGCTGTACAAGCAATGATCACACGCACGGCACAGCGGACACACCAGGAACCGCGGTGTTGGCCGTCGAATGGCGCTAGCTGCGCAGCATTTGTGCACCGCCGCCGCACGTGTCAGCCAGTTTGCCGTGGCATACGGAGCTCCATCGCAGTCTTTAACACTGGTCGCATGCCACGACAGCGTGGACGTGAACCGTATGTGCAGTTGACGGACTTTGAGCGAGGGCGTATAGTGGGCATGCGGGAGGCCGGGTGGACGTACCGCCTAATTGCTCAACACGTGGGGCGTGAGGTCTCCACAGTACATCGATGTTGTCGCCAGTGGTCGGCGGAAGAAGCACGTGCCCGTCGACCTGGGACCGGACCGCAGCGACGCACGGATGCACGCCAAGACCGTAGGATCCTACGCAGTGCCGTAGGGGACCGCACCGCCACTTCCCAGCAAATTAGGGACACTGTTGCTCCTGGGGTATCGGCGAGGACCATTCGCAACCGTCTCCATGAAGCTGGTCTACGGTCCCGCACACCATTAGGCCGTCTTCCGCTCACGACCCAACATCGTGCAGCCCGCCTCCAGTGGTGTCGCGACAGGCGTGAATGGAGGGACGAATGGAGACGTGTCGTCTTCAGCGATGAGAGTCGCTTCTGCCTTGGTGCCAATGATGGTCGTATGCGTGTTTGGCGCCGTGCAGGTGAGCGCCACAATCAGGACTGCATACGACCGAGGCACACAGGGCCAACACCCGGCATCATGGTGTGGGGAGCGATCTCCTACACTGGCGGTACACCTCTGGTGATCGTCGAGGGGACACTGAATAGTGCACGGTACATCCAAACCGTCATCGAACCCATCGTTCTACCATTCCTAGACCGGCAAGGGAACTTGCTGCTCCAACAGGACAATGCACGTCCGCATGTATCCCGTGCCACCCAACGTGCTCTAAAAGGTGTAAGTCAACTACCCTGGCCAGCAAGATCTCCGGATCTGTCTCCCATTGAGCATGTTTGGGACTGGATGAAGCGTCGTCTCACGCGGTCTGCACGTCCAGCACGAACGCTGGTCCAACTGAGGCGCCAGGTGGAAATGGCATGGGAAGCCGTTCCACAGGACTACATCCAGCATCTCTAGGATCGTCTCCATGGGAGAATAGCAGCCTGCATTGCTGCGAAAGGTGGATATACACTGTACTAGTGCCGACATTGTGCATGTTCTGTTGCCTGTGTCTATGTGCCTGTGGTTCTGTCAGTGTGATCATGTGATGTATCTGACCCCAGGAATGTGTCAATAAAGTTTCCCCTTCCTGGAACAATGAATTCACGGTGTTCTTATTTCAATTTCCAGGAGTGTATTACCTTGAATGGAGAACCCCTTAAAGTGGTTGAAAGTTTCACATACTTAGGGAGTGAAATATCTAGGGATGGAAGAATAACTAACGACATTAATAGGAGGTTACCGAAGGGAGGCAATTTCTACCAATCAATAAAACACCTGATTTGGAATAATGAAGTTTCAGAAAGAGCAAAACTCCTTATGTATAAGAATTACTACATCCCTATTGTCACCTATGGTGGAGAAACATGGACAATGACAGGAAGGGGCTGGACCAGACTGCAAGCAGGGGAAATGAGATTTCTCAGAGCAGTTAAGGGAAAAACAAGAATGGACAGAGTAAGGAATGTAGAGATTAGAAAGGACCTTAAACAAGAAAGTATGAGAGAAGAAATTGAAAGAAAGAAATTAAGATGGTATGGGAATGTTAAGAGGATGCATGGGCAGAGACTCCCCAAAATTATGGAAGAACTAAAGATGGATGGGAAAAGACCTAGAGGGCGCCCAAGAACACGGTGGAAAATGGGAATGAGAATATCTGTAGAAAGGATTGGTGTGACCTAGCAGCAAGTGGAGGAAGAAAAGTGGTGGGAGGACCGAGCCAAATGGAGAGGACTCGTTAGCACCCAGACCCGGCAGTAGCTGGAGCGGGATTCGGATTCGTATATAGATAGCAGAGTGGGCGTTCATATGAAACTTCCTTCCGACTCGAACTCGGAAGCTTCGTATTCTGCCCGAGCACGGCTCACAATACGTCCTCACAGCTTTGTTTCCACCAGTACCTCGAGTCCTGCCTTCCAAACTTCACAGATGCTCTTCTCCAAAGCTTCCGAGTTCGAGTCTCGGTCCGGCAGACAGTTTTAATCTGGCAGCAAGTTTCAGGAATACAGACGTTTGCTGTTGTTCTGGTCATAAGTCCGGAAACTGATTTGATGCAGCTCTCCGAGCTACTCTATCCTGTCCGAGCCTCTTCACCTCCGAGTAACTACTGCAACCTACGTCCTTCTGAATCTGCTTACTGTTTTCCGCTCTCGGTCTCCCTGTATGATTTTTTTACGCCCCACGCTTCCATTCAGTAATAAACTGGTGACCCCTTGTTGTCTCGGGAAGTGTCTCAGCAACCGATCCCTTCTTCTAGTCAGGCTGTGCCACAAATTTGTCTTCTCCCCAATTTTATTCAGTACCTCTTCATTAGCTACGCGATCAAATCTTCAGCGATCTTCTGCAGCACGACATTCCAAAAGCTTCTATTCCCTTCTTCTCTAAACTGTTTATCGTCCATGTTTCACTTCCATTCCTGGCTACACTCCACACAAATACTTTCACAAAATTTTAGACATTTGATTAGCTGTGATGCAGCAACAGTATGTTATTTAATTACAGGACGTATATACAGCCACAAAATTTGGTGCAATTAACTTTCAGAAAACACTTCCTGACACTTAAATGTATACTCGACGTTAACAATTTTCTCTTCGTCAGAATCACTTTTCTTGTCATTGCCAGTTTACGTTTTATACCCTCAAATAGCAAAAGTCGTCTGCTTTTTCAAGTGTCTCATTTTCTAATCTAAATCACCTGATTCAATTCCACTTCATTCCATTATTCTCGTTTTGCTATTTTTGATGTTCATCTTATATCCTCCTTTCAAGACACTGTCCATTCCGTTCAACTGCTCCTCCAAGTCCTTTGATGCCTCTTACAGAATTACGTCATCAGCAAACATCAAAGTTTTTATTTCTTCTTCCTGAACTTTTATTCCTACTCCAAATTTTTTACTTTCTTTCATTTACTGCTTGCTCAATATAAGAAATGAAAATATAAGACAGAAATTGACAGGAAGTGAAAAATGGCAAAGTAGGAATGGGAAGTCGAGAAGTGCAAAGACGTAGAAGTATACATGAATATGGAACAGATAGATGCCACCTTTAGGAAAATTAAAGAGATGTTTGGAGAAAACACAAGCAGCTCATAGGGAAGCCGCTACTACGCAAGGAAATGAAAGGTAAAAGGTGTAAGCTGGAATTTATATACAGAAGGACGAAACAAGGGAAATGTACTTGAAGGTAATGTTACAGAAAGATAAGAGGAAATAGATGAATATGAGTTGTGAGATGTGATACTACGAGAATTTGACAGAGCAGTGAATGATCAAATTGAGATTCGGGGACCGAACCCAGGACGAGGGGCGCGAGGAGATGACAACCAAAGTCATGCAGAAGAGGCACAAAACGCATATGCAACTGAACTCGGACCTAGCCTCATCAATAGTATTACGATTATATACGACGATCTTGAAGAAACTTGCCAGAAGATTCTTATTCTGAACATGCCACAGCTAGTATAATGCTCGGTGACTATCGAACATTAGCATAGTAGCATAAGTTTTGTTGACTTATATAAACTTTAAAGCAAAAATCATTTCTTTAGATTTTTCTTGTGATCCACCACCGTAATTAGCATAGGAACTTCTCCCATTATTACTAGTCGTAAGAGTTGTGAATTGCTAGAATTTCACTGTATGCGTATTTCTTCGTAACAGGTATCAAGTTTGAGTTGTACTGTTGGTCACCCCAGAGCTGACTAATTACAATTGTTGAGAGTAGAAATGAGCCGATTTCACGACGGAAACTTCGTTGTTTATTTAAGTCGTATTTTCGCGCGAGTTAATATATTGTCGTAGCAGTTTTGCAGTTTGCACGTAACGACAGAATCAGATATCACAACAACGACAGAACTTTACGTCCGAAACTCGAGCACGAGTGTTGGGAACGGAATTCTTCTCGTAACATCTTGGAGTTCAGCTACATTCAAATTTCTTCTGTTTATTGTGTGTATCGCAGTAAACGCCCTTGTACAATCCGGTATATAATTCGTAGTATAGTGTGTGAGAGCGCCGTGGTTGAGTTTAGTTTGCGAGACCCATGGATGTATTCTGCAGGATGATGGTGTATTGTCAGCGTGAGAGGAGTGTTGACTTTCTTGCGTGTTTCACCGTGGTTTATGACCATTGCCTAATGGAATATGTCTTCGCTGTGGGCTGAATATTGTCATCGCCAGTGGCGCGATGTATTTGTGGTGTGTTTTTTGTCTATGGATGTCGCCTTTGGTGCGAAGTTTCTCGCTAATGAGATATTTTCTTCGAGTGTGGTTACACACGTGAGCTATCGCGTCTTATGCGATTGTTGTTCACTGTGATTTTTCACTTGTGGTTTTCCCATGTGGTTTTCCCCACTTTTGTGCGATGACATTTGTATGGGCTTTCGCGAGTAGTTTGCGAGCGCCTGAGCGGTTGATCTTGGGCGATAGTTAGTACTATGTGTGGGGCGCACGGGACGTGTGAGTGACTTTGGTATGTTTTTGCGGAGTGAGCGAGGCACACCATCAATTTGTGAGAAAGCGAACAACGGAAGAAATATAGCTTTGCAGGTAAATGTCGCTAATACCATGTGCTTTTTTATGTATGTTTCAGCAGCTGGAGTGGAAAAATGTACACCTACCTGAGAAATTTTGTCAGTTTCAGCAAAAAGAGAATTTCGCAGAAGAATTACTTTTCCACATGGGACAGCGAGCAGACTGGTGACGTGAGCACTCATAGAGATTTACGCTATACACCAGCTTTAGTGTCACCATAATGACAAAGTAGTAGAGAGTCTAATACCTTCAGTATTACGTATATCTTTTTTTTTTTGATAGTTTCATTGCAAGAATAAGTAGTAGACTTAGATGGTGTGAGAATGATTGAAGTAAACGTGTAGTCTAAGCCGCCTTAGTACTTTGAGTGTATGAAAGGTTGTGGGAAATTAACACTACACTATCATACATTACAACACCTCACAACTACTTAAGATTATGAAGATTTAGACACAAAAAATTAATCAGTTGAAATTATTACTGTAACAAAATCAAAGAATAATTGTATAACAAGATTAATTTTTTTTCAAAAAAGCTCTGGAAATCATTTTATTTATTTTTATTCTCGGAGTAATCACGTAAAGCAATCCTTATAATTCTATCTGTATTTATGCTCTAAACATATTTGTGAAAACACGGCACTAAGTCCCCATGTAAGCACTGTGCAAACTGTGGGAGCTGAGTGGATGGTGACTGGAGAGGTCACTGACACAGGAGCAGCTGTAGCAGCTGAGCTGACTGGGCATCGAGGACTGAAGCGGCGGCCAGTGTTGTCCGCCAGCCCTGTGAGCCGGGGGTGGCAGAACGAATGCCGGACATTTGCCACGCCGGACATTTGCCACACCTGCCCCTTCGCCAGGTAACTTGAGTATCGATCCTGCAGGTAAGGGACGCCCTTCCCAGCACTACCTCTGTCCGCTTTCAAACCGCCGTCTCCACATCTTACTCGATACAACCAGTACGTAAGGGACCTTCTTCTTCGACATCTTGGCTAAATACAGAGCTTGATTTCCGAAATCGAAATATTTATAACTTTTGGGAAACGAAAGTAATACCGACGATTATGTCAGTATGAAATTAGTTCTGCCAAGTATAAATATAGATTCCTCTGTCTGTACGGCAGCTTCCTTTCACGCTTACTGATTGCGATAGAAACAGTCCATCGGCATGCGAGCAACAAGAAAGGAACGATGAAACGAGAGTGCAAATGTACGCAAATCATTTCTTTTGTATCACTGCATTTCTGCCTACTTTAATTACAACTGCATACACAAAAGACTATAGGGAAAGAATAAATGGGTTTGTGAATGTATGAAAAGAAGAACGACATATTTCATATTAATTTACTCTCTAACAACGTTAGTTAATAAAGTGTAGCGGGACAATGTTCAAAACATAACTGAAAACACGTTCACTAAAGAGAGACAAGAACATCTATGATTGACATGTCATCTAAAGTCGACTTACAATTTTAAAATGTTAGAAATAAGGAAATGAAGTAATACAGAATGCTACCCTTGTAACGTACGTTGTTGTTCTACATTGTTTAGCTCTGGTATTTGCAGGGTCACAGAGAAAGCATCTTATGTTCTGGAGGGAAAAGCCGTAATTGTAATTATCTGCGCTGCAACAGAAACAAGAAGGACAACTTGGCGAAAAATAATGTAAGCTCACAATCGACTTTGAAGCAGATAGTTCCTGTGACTTAGTATGGGCAGAGGTTATGTACGACAACCGGAATAAATTAATAACTGGCTCCTTTTACCGACCCCCTGTCTCAGATGAAACAGTTGCTGAACAGTTCAAAGAAAAGAAAACTTGAGTCGCATCACAAATAGGTACCCTACTGATACAATTATAGTTGTCAGTTACTTCAATCTACCTTCCGCATGTTGACAAAAATACATTTTCATACCCTATTGTAAATAGAAAACAACTTCCGTAATTGTTCTAAATGCTTTTTTAAAAATTATTTTTAACGACGAGTTGACGAGCCCATTCAAATTGTAAATGGTTACAGAAACACACTTGACCTCTTAACCACAAATAATCCTGAGCACCACGACGGATACAGGGATTAGTGAACACACAGTCGTAGAGAGGCTCAATTCCGTAACAAATGAATTCACCAAAACTAAACGCGAAATATATCTATTTATAAAAGCAGCCAAAAATTCGGGTGACCTCTTTCTAAGAGATAGTCTCCAATCCTTCCAAACTATGTAAGTGAAGACCATATGTAGCTTAAGTTCAAAGAAACAGTATCAACAGCACTCGGGATATCCATACCAAATAAATTAATAAGAGACGGAACTGATCCCCCATGGTACACAAAACACGACATAATGCAGTTGCAGGAGTACCGCAAAAGGCACGTATAATTTAGACGAACGCAGAATCTCCAAGATTGGTGAAGTTTTACTGAGGCTCGAAATCTGGTGCGGATTTCAATGCGAGATGCATTTAATAGTTTCCACGACGAAACTCACTGTAGAAATGTGGCGGAAAATCCAAAGAGATTCTGGTCCCATGTTAAGTAAAGCAGATGAAAGGCTCAGCAAGTACCTTTACTGCGCGACAGCAATGGTAATGTTACTGATGACAGTGCCACTAAAGTGGAGTTACTAAATGCATTTTCCGAAATTCCTCCACCAAAGAAGACGAAGTAAATACTCCAGAATTCGAAATAAGAACAGCTGCAAACATAATTTAGAAGTAGATTCCCTGGTGTTGCAAAGCAACTGAAATTACACTGTCAGTGACAGAGGAAATGATCAAATATGTTTTCAAAAAGTCTCTAATGTATAAGAAAAGTAGGTCTAATGCATTTGTTTCTGATGTTCTTTAGTAACAATTAATTTTGAGTAGTAAGCTCCTTGCTTTTACTGACCTGTTTAAAGATAATCAACAATTTAGTAAGAAATTTTAATTTTTAAAGGACTGTATCTAAATGTACTTAAGTAGATTTACATCTACTACAAATGTTTGCAGCTAAACTTAAATAATATCTGAGGTGCCAAAACTGTCAACCTTAGCATCAGATCAGTTTTGGGATGTCAATTTTAGGTGCAATTCAAAGGTTCAGTTCCCATTTTCTATTACGAAAGCGTATACTATCAGTTTAACAAACCATGATATTTTAGGTGATAGTTGCTATTTTGAAGCTTCAGAAAATTATTTTAGAACTCACGATTATTTAATAGTATGGCCATAATATTGAAAGGTGGAAAAAAGTTATCTTAACGTGACAACAATAGGGATACTTTTGTGAGGCTTGAAACACTTTTTAATTTTTACATTAAAGGCTGATTCGCATCACACTTCGCACAGGCTTTGGACCGTGAAAATGATAAATGACCATCTACCATTCCGGCGTGTGTAAAATCAGTCTGAACATGCTGAACTAATGTACACTCTATTTACAATTGTTGTTGTTGTCTTCAGTCCTGAGACTGGTTTGATGCAGCTCTCCATGCTACTCTATCCTGTGCAAGCTGCTTCATCTCCCAGTACCTACTGCAACCTACATCCTTCTGAATCTGCTTAGTGTATTCATCTCTTGGTCTCCCTCTACGATTTTTACCCTCCACGCTGCCCTCCAATGCTAAATTTGTGATCCCTTGATGCCTCAGAACATGTCCTACCAACCGATCCCTTCTTCTAGTCAAGTTGTGCCACAAACTTCCTTTCTCCCCAATCCTATTCAATACCTCCTCATTAGTTACGTGATCTACCCATCTAATCTTCAGCATTCTTCTGTAGCACCACATTTCGAAAGCTTCTATTCTCTTCTTGTCCAAACTAGTTATTGTCCATGTTTCACTTCCATACAGGGCTACACTCCAAACAAATACTTTCATAAACAACTTCCTGATACATAAATCTATATTCGATGTTAACAAATTTCTCTTCTTGAGAAACGCTTTCCTTGCCATTGCCAGTCTACATTTTATATCCTCTCTACTTCGACCATCATCAGTTATTTTACTTCCTAAATAGCAAAACTCCTTTACTACTTTAAGTGTCTCATTTCCTAATCTAATTCCCTCAGCATCACCCGATTTAATTTGACTACATTCCATTATCCTCGTTTTGCTTTTGTTGATGTTCATCTTATATCCTCTTTTCAAGACACTGTCCATTCCGTTCAACTGCTCTTCCAAGTCCTTTGCCGTCTCTGACAGAATTACAATGTCATCGGCGAACCTGAAAGTTTTTATTTCTTCTCCATGAATTTTAATACCTACTCCAAATTTTTCTTTTGTTTCCTTTACTGCTTGCTCAATATACAGATTGAATAACATCGGGGAGAGGCTACAACCCTGTCTCACTCCTTTCCCAACTACTGCTTCACTTTCATGTCCCTCGACTCTTATGACTGCCATCTGGTTTCTGTACAAATTGTAAATAGCCTTTCGCTCCCTGTATTTTACCCCTGCCACCTTCAGAATTTGAAAGAGAGTATTCCAGTCAACATTGTCAAAAGCTTTCTCTAAGTCTACAAATGCTAGAAATTTAGGTTTGCCTTTTCTTAATCTTTCTTCTAAGATAAGTCGTAAGGTCAGTATTGCCTCACGTGTTCCAACATTTCGACGGAATCCAAACTGATCCTCCCCGAGGTCCGCATCTACCAGTTTTTCCATTCGTCTGTAAAGAATTCGCGTTAGTATTTTGCAGCTGTGACTTATTAAACTGATAGTTCGGTAATTTTCACATCTGTCAGCACCTGCTTTCTTTGGGATTGGAATTATTATATTCTTCTTGAAGTCTGAGGGTATTTCGCCTGTCTCATACATCTTGCTCACCAGCTGGTAGAGTTTTGTCATGACTGGCTCTCCCAAGGCCGTCAGTAGTTCTAATGGAATGTTGTCTACTCCGGGGGCCTTGTTTCGACTCAGGTCTTTCAGTGCTCTGTCAAACTCTTCACGCAGTATCTTACCTCCCATTTCGTCTTCATCTACATCCTCTTCCATTTCCATAATATCGTCCTCAAGTACATCACCCTTGTATAAACCTTCTATATACTCCTTCCACCTTTCTGCCTTCCCTTCTTTGCTTAGAACTGGATTGCCATCTGAGCTCTTGATATTCATACACGTGGTTCTCTTCTCTCCAAAGGTCTCTTTAATTTTCCTGTAGGCAGTATCTATCTTACCCCTAGTGAGATAAGCTTCTACATCCTTACATTTGTCTTCTAGCCATCCCTGCTTAGCCATTTTGCACTTCCTGTCGATCTCTTTTTTGAGATGTTTGTATTCCTGTTTGCCTGCTTCATTTACTGCATTTTTATATTTTCTCCTTTCATCAATTAAATTCAATATTTCTTCTGTTACCCAAGGATTTGTAGCAACCCTCGTCTTTTTACCTACTTTATCCTCTGCTGCCTTCACTACTTCATCCCTCAGAGCTACCCATTCTTCTTCAACTGTGTTTCTTTCCCCCATTCCTGTCAATTGTTCCCTTATGCTCTCCTTGAAACTCTGTACAACCTCTGGTTCTTTCAGCTTATCCAGATCCCATGTCCTTAAATTCCCACCTTTTTGCAGCTTCTTCAGTTTTAACCTACAGGTCATAACCAATAGATTGTGGTCAGAGTCTACATCTGCCCCTGGAAATGTCTTACAATTTAAAACCTGGTTCCTAAATCTCTGTCTTACCATTATATAATCTATCTGATACCTTTTAGTATCTCCAGGATTCTTCCATGTATACAACCTTCTTTTATGATTCTTGAACCAAGTGTTAGCTATGATTAAGTTATGCTCTGTGCAAAATTCTGTTAGGTGGCTTCCTCTTTCATTTCTTTGCCCCAGTCCATATTCACCTAATACGTTTCCTTGTCTCCCTTGTCCTACTGACGAATTCCAGTCACCCATGACTATTAAATTTTCGTCTCCCTTCACTACCTGAATAATTTCTTTTATCTCATCATACATTTCTTCAATTTCTTCATCATCTGCAGAGCTAGTTGGCATATAAACTTGTACTACTGTCGTAGGCATGGGCTTTGTGTCTATCTTGGCCACAATAATGCGTTTACTATGCTGTTTGTAGTAGCTTACCCGCATTCCTATTTTCCTATTCATTATTAAACCTACTCCTGCATTACCCCTATTTGATTTTGTATTTATAACCCTGTATTCACCTGACCAAAAGTCTTGTTCCTCCTGCCACCGAACTTCACTAATTCCCACTATATCTAACTTTAACCTATCCATTTCCCTTTTTAAATTTTCTAACCTACCTGCCCGATTAAGGGATCTGACATTCCACGCTCCGATCCGTAGAACGCCAGTTTTCTTTCTCCTGATAATGACGTCCTCCTGAGTAGTCCCCGCCCGGAGATCCGAATGGGGGACTATTTTACCTCCGGAATTTTTTACCCAAGAGGACGTCATCATCATTTAATCATACAGTAAAGCTGCATGTCCTCGGGATAAATTACGGCTGTAGTTTCCCCTTGCTTTCAGCCGTTCGCAGTACCAGCACAGCTAGGCCGTTTTGGTTAATGTTGCAAGGCCAGATCAGTCAATCATCCAGACTGTTGCCCCTGCAACTACTGAAAAGGCTGCTGCCCCTCTTCAGGAACCACATGTTTGTCTGGCCTCTCAACAGATACCTCTCCGTTGTGGTTGCACCTACGGTACGGCCATCTGTATCGCTGAGGCACGCAAGCCTCCCCACCAACGGCAAGGTCCATGGTTCATGGGGGGAGGTATTTAAAATTACAACTTAATATTAGATCCGATAATGCTGCTTCAGTGTTTTAATAATTTTATCTCAGTAACCTTACAATTACAACTTAATATTAGATCCGATAATGCTGCTTCAGTGTTTTAATAATTTTATCTCAGTAACCTGCGAGGATTCAGTGGTCTTTATAGTTTTTAATACATTATTTTTAACGCCCTTTAGTCCAGTTTCTGAATATGGGCTATGGCTTTCAAGCAAGGACTAATTTTGCCAGTCTGTTCATAATTCTTTACGATTCTCTTTATCCTGTCGTCCAGCTTCAATTACTTCTTCTCCCTCTTCTTACCTTCAAGATTCATTTCCAATTTCATGTACATGCAGTTTCTGAGCTCTGCTTCCTTTTTCAAGCACTCCACCAAATAGTTGATTTTAGGGTGAGGGTTTCCAGTAATACTATTTATTTTGTTGTACCACCCCTCAACAGCATTCATCATTCGATGCCTTTTTCCGTAACAGTCCCACATTTCTACTGCGATATCCTCATTCTGTAGCCAGTTATCCACAAAGTAGTCCAAAAATTGAGAGAACCTTCGGTTATCAGGAGCTTCTGCATGAATCTCAATCCATCCATTGCTTACGTCCTCCAGTTTTACAACTGCCAGCGCTCCACACATGCTGACGTGAAGTCTTAAATCCTCGTTCTAGCGGTACTCGTCAGTTAGACCGAGAACTCGAATTCTTCTCCATAAACTCTTCTTGATATGGAAATAGAATCCATTTGTTTCAGTTGTGGGAAAACTTGACGAATGGCCGATATCACAGCTGCCTCAAAGTCCACCTTTAATTGTTTAGGACACCACTCATAGACTGCCTGTTTTATCAGACGAAACAGACGAACATATGTGTCTTTCTTCTTATTAGGGAGCAGTGCAAATACAGTAGGAAGAATGTTTGTTTCTTTAATCGGGCCTCCTAGGTCTACGTATATGGTGTAGATCTGTGCAAACTGCTTGCTGCATCTCTTAAATGTTCCATCCATAAAAAAATGGGAACATGTTTTTAAACTTTCTTTTCCTTTGCTTCCACTAAAAATCATTATTCTCACCTCTAATCTGTCGTCTTCTAGAAGAAAACTACTTCCATCTCCCATTCTTAATAGATCTTCATGAAGATCAATTTCATAAGTGTTCTTAGGCTCTTGTTGGTTCCCTCGCTCTTGACTCCATCGGCGACGCATGGTTCTCTTAATAGATTATGAATTAGGCATAACTGTAACAAAGCCATAAACTTTATTATATAGATTTCCCATTTCATCCGCGTATATCTCCGATACTGTGTAGTTTCTTCTCGAGACCTTCTCTTCGCTCTTTCCACTTGCTTTCTCTTTTTCAGAGCTGCATCGTAGGTGGTCCACAGAGATGTTTTAATACGCTCAACACTTCTCCGTTCCTCGAAATCAGCTTTCCCTTGCAATGATCCGCTTTTCGGCGTAAGCATATCCATGTAACACCACTTTCTTTAGATTCGCTCTGTTTAAGACACGCGTAACCTTTCTAATGAGCAGGAGGCAACCCTTGTTCATTGTAATAACTTCCATACTGATGGTCACGTTAGCAACTTCGAAAGCAAACTGGGCGGGCGGGTGAGGAGGAGGAGGAGGGGGGGGGGGGACAAGGGACCGAACTCTTCGGAGCAAGTAAACCCGTGGCAAGTGTCCGTCGTGGCAAATGTCCGGTGTGGCAACTGCCCGGACACCGGAAGAACAGACGGCGGTGACCCACACAGCGACCGCAGAGCAGCTGATCGACTTGACGTCATCGGGCTGCGTGGATGGAGATAGGTGAGGGCGAGCTTCTTCGCGCCACGAGCTGTCAACGAAGGGCCGGTGACCTGGTGGCACGCGAGCATTTCCGCCGTCGCTTCCAGCTTCCAAGGTCCGGAAGGACCTACCGCTGAATGGAAGGGCGAGCACACGCCATTGGGACGGGGCTACAGAGTGCCGAATGGAGGTACTTACACATCTGGAGGAACGGGTCAACACAGACTGCGACGGCGGGAGGTGATTAACCTCAAACCTTTGCCAATATGCTGCTCCGGTCATCCCACGAACGTATTTCACAGCGGCGACGCATTGCTGGCTACCACTTCATCTGAGACGGTCAGTAATCGAGACGCCACTGCCTGTCGCCGACAGACAAGACCCTGACACACCGAGGTTGCTGCCTACACTGTATACGCCAAGTGAAAGGAGTAACCCATCTTGGCATACTCATCACTCACAGCTGCCACATCTAACCTGTTACATAACATGTGAAGACCTTTGAGAAGAGATCTGTAGGAGGTATTTGTTATTTTCAGTTAATTTGTTTTATATATACCTTACTGTTTTCATTTTTACAAGATCACATGTATTTTCTGTGTCTTCTTACCAAGTTTTGTTTTTTCTTAACGAACTCATGTATTATTTTACGTTTTGTGTAAAGATTCTCTTGTTTTATGTCACTTATTTGTTGTTTTGTTGTGCTGACACTTACATATTTGTACTATAGGAACAGACTGACACAAAATTTGATATTCCCACCAATAAATTTGAATTTCCAGCAATTTTCTGAATTTCGAACTATTTCCAGGGGGTTTGGGAGTTCCCTAAGAGTTACCCATGTGTCAACTGGGGTAAACCTATGACATCATCAGGGGATGTTAATTAATTGATCAGTTAATTAATTCGCATAATTAATTTGATATAGATCTGATATCAAAATTGCACCAGAACACTCTTCATCCCACTATTCATAGGTAGCCAAACCGGCGAACAGCGAATAATCGAATGCTGACTGGTAGGATTCACTCTTGCAGTTTGTGCTGCATAACACTCCATATGCGACATGACGAGTGACTTATAGTGTTAGCATAATTAGATGCAGTAATCTATCATGGCTGGGAACTTCTCTGTCTTGAACTTTTTTCAGTAGAAGAGACTGGGATAGGGAACAACTATACAGCCTTATGTCATGTTACACATATGATACCTAGGTACTCACCTTTTGCAATTACAAGGCCTCAGCTCATGAAACGCTTTGTTGAAATTCTGTGAAAATTTCGTGCTACATAATTTTGTGTATTCGTTCAACATATTGTCCTATTTTCTTTTAGTGTGCATGTATATTCCATTTCCTCTAGTACATTCATAAATATTGCTTTTGCAGTGTTAGAAGGGCTTTGTCGGCCTCCGAAATAGAGTATGGGGTCTCTTTCAAATGCATTCCCACTTTGGAATTGTTGCTCTTTACACCTTGTGTTGAAATTACGCCCTTTGTGACCTATATAAAATACATTGTATCATTGTCATTCTTGAAGGCTTTCCTTATAAAACGATTTGTGGAACATGATGCATAAATGCATAAGCGAATGAAGGCCCCACTGGTTGTCCATGCAGTGGACATTTTCACCTGAAGGAAATTAATCAGGCGGAGCAGCTCGATGTGTACAGTAATCAGTGTCCAGTGTGGAGCAATTTCCCCGAAGTCGCAAAAACACTGTGTAGAACAAAACCTGATAATAGGGTCATATGAGGACAAGGTTCGTTGAACCGATAACATATTACCAATTGCCGTAGATAGGGAAGGCGCTGATGTTAAATCCATCAAAAATAATACACGTAATTGTGCAGAAAAGTAGGAAAAGGGCCATGGCATCATACAGGTATAAAGCGCTTGCAAATGACAAAAACCCATCTGCTCTCTCTACGACACTGTGCACTGAATGAGTAATAATAGTAACTTCAAAATTATTATTATTATCGTATCTTTCTTTAAACACAAGGTAATAATTACTAGTTTGGGTACCCAAAGGTACACCAGGAAATATCAACATTGGCCAGGGCTTGTAAGCGCCATTTAATTATAACAGTGACTTTGAGGAAATTGCTCCAGACTTCCTCTTCATGGACATTGATTACTTTACACATGGTCAACGAACCACATCCATCTACAATGTACTGTCACAGCCCTGTGTGACTGCAGCATTGACAAGGAGACTGAGCATATCATTTCCAGGGCTCAGTGCTGTGACTTGTAACAAGCGATCAATAGCAATGCTTTGCGATTTGTGTGTAAGAATTACCTAGCAGGACTAAGACGCTACTTGCAAGAAATGATGTATCCATATTACATTCAACTTTTGAATGGCTGGATTAATAACTATTTAATTTCTTGTCGAAATACTGTAGTATGATTAGATACTTTTGAACATGGTGGGCTATACATACTGACTGATAAAAAATAGTGCAATGTCATTAACTGTAGAACATTTATCCTACTACCACCACCATCTTGGACTTATAAATGCTGTGACTGACCATTTCATTTAAAATATTTCCTATTGGCACCATCTTGCAGAGTGAATAGCTGAAAAATATTTCCCACCAGGGCAATCGCGCATGTTTTAAATCTCCTGACATCCTCCATTTTTAATTTTTAAATTTACCATCCACGCAGCATGTTTGATTTTACATTTCATACTATTTGCCATTTTGGTAGTGTCATGTGTTCAGAGTCATTAATGACATCTTTACTCCCGGCACCTAGGCAACCAGAAAGGGAAAGATCAAGATGAACTGAACAGATGGGGTGTGAATGGGGTTGCCTGACCTCGGGCGCTGGAGCATTCGTGCACCACCACTCAACTGAATGGGTGTCCAAGTCTCTGACAGTCGCTGGCCGGAGTGGCCGAGTGGCTCTAGCCGCTACAGTTTGGAGCCTCGCGGCCGCTACGGTCGCAGGTTCGAATCCTGCCTCGGGCATGGATGTGTGTAATGTCCTTAGATTAGTTAGGTTTAAGTAGTTCTAAGTTCTAGGGGACTGATGACCTCAGCAGTTAAGTCCCATAGTGCTCAGAGCACATCGTCATCTCCGACAGACACGTTTTTAGCGTGCTCAACAAAGATGTATAGGCAGCACCGAGGGTGTTCCCGAAATGGGGTGGTCTTAGAGGGACCCTTTGCCGTCTTATTCATGCACATAACGATGTTGCTTCCTCTGCGATCATAATACAGGAGAGCACGGAACAGGAGGTCTTAGAAAGCATTAAAGCCGTTTACTGCTAAGGGTCAAGTTCAGTTTTCGTCGAATGGTTTTGAACGCTCCTTAGCGGTTCCAACTGTGTACTAGATCAAAAATTGACGTGCACTACATTCGAAAGTGATCAGATGACGTTCACTGGGGTTGCAGCCCCACGATGTCCTTAGAGTGGGCTTGAATAATCTGGGGCTGTCATCAGTGTTGAAGATGATCAAGAATATCGTCCTGTTGTGAAACTTCCTGGCAGATTAAAACTGTGTGCCGGACCGAGACTCGAACTCGGGACCTTTGCCTTTCGCGGGCAAGTGCTCTACCAACTGAGCATCCAAGCACGACTCAGGTCCAGTCCTCACAGCTTTACTTCTGCCAGTACCTCGTCTGCTACTTTCCAAACTTTACAGAAGTTCTCCTGCGAACCTTGCAGAACTAGCAATCCTGAAAGAAAGGATAGAAGTAAAGCTGTGAGGACGGGGCGTGAGTCGTGCTTGGGTAGCTCAGTCGGTAGAACGCTTGCACACGAAAGGCAAAGGTCCCGATTTCGAGTATCGGTCCGGTACACAGTTTTAATCTGCCAGGAAGTTTCATATCAGCGCACACTCCGCTGCAGAGTGAAAATCTCATTCTGATATCGTCTTGTTGTTCATTGGACTGCGCACTATCGTTTTCGACCGCGAAATGCATGGGAATCAACGCACCTAGGGAAGAGATGGTTTCACTGACGCCCTTAATGCCACCACCTGATGCCTTCTCGTGTCGATTCTGAGCGATAGCGTGTCTGAAATGTTTTCCTCGGCCACCCATAAGAAAACCCAGTGATTTAAACGCTGCGTGTCGCGATTCTGACCTGCATCGCAGAGTCGTCAAAAGAATGGGTCACATGTGGCTAAGAGAGGTACAAAGACTTTCCCATCGTGTGAAGCTTGCACTATGGCGTTGGAGAGAAATGTGGTGAAATTTGGTGCGAGTGCGACATCATTAACCTACCCTACAACTCACATACACTTCTGAGCTGCGACTTTTTTTCGCACATGACGACGTCTTGCTTTATGAAGTATCTCCGAGCCCGAGGGTGACGCCACAGGACACCACGCTTTTGCACCATAACAGAGAAAAGCTGTAGGCGCCTTTGAACCAAATTTCAAACAAAAGGTTTTGAAAAAGGTAATCGCTTTTTAAGTGTTAGGAAGATTCTTCTGAAAATATTTGTTTGGAATATTATCGTATATAGAAGAGCAACTGGTAGTTATAACTACTAACTATTAACTGATGAAGAGTGTAGAGGTTTAGAGGTCCCATCTCCTTCCCAACTAATTAATTAAAACGAGAAAGGGAATGTTCGTTTTGTGACACATTACTGAGGCATGCTAACTACACAAGTTGTTCTTTGTGAATGCACCATATGGAGAATGTAATTGCTCTATAAATTTTCAATGGTTTGTTCCCCAGCTCAGCAGGACGAATTTTCCTTGTTCCTTCTGAAGTTAACTCGATTCTCCAACGGAATCTCTTCTCCGTCAGCCGGAGATTCTAACATGCCTTCAGTAGATAGTGAAAGTGTAAATGGCTTGTGGGGGTAGCTTTTGGGAATATTTCAAAATTACGACAGTGAAAATTTGAAAATACTGCAATTCCACCCGATTTATTGCTTCAGTCTCAGACTCGGGAAATGAGTTTGTATAGTGAATACTATATGAGATCCAGTCTAAAATTAGTGTTTGCATTGACAATCACAGAGTCTAATTACAGTTTATCGGGCACTATGGTAACTCACAAAACCTGTCTCCACACAATTTTGACGTCTTGAAGAGTCCATATATAAAATTAATCGTCTACTCACTTGGACGCGAACTTAATATCCACATACAGCGCAAATGTATTGCCTGACAGAAAGCTGGTCATAGGCTGTCTTTACAAAGGTTTTCCGAAGCAGAATTAAATTTTATTTCAATTATAATAATATAAAATGATCACTCGTAGCAATAACATGTCGGTAAGAGCGCGAATGGTAGACTGCTTCATGAGCTGTGCTGCTTCCCGCCTGTCTGCTCAGGATGCTCTTGTGATTGGTCCGTCTATTTCCCCATCATTTACAACACTACAAGAAGTCTCTAATTAACTTTTGCATGACAATTTAGAGTTACTGAATTTTCAATTAGAATACTGTCAGCATCGGGAGACTTCATATACTGCATGACAGTACATGAGCCGAAATGTGGCATGAACGCCATAGGAAGCACTGTATCTAATCTCTTACTGGGACAGCATCACAAACAGAAGCTATAGATCGGTAAGATTCTTTATTTATTTTTTATTTTACATATCTGAGAAGCAAATCTATAAGGTAATGGAACGTGTCAATATATGACATTACAACAAAAAAGTAATAACAGATAAAATAAAATGTTTATAAACCCTAAAAAAGACAAGCCATGAGCTTCTGTAAACACACTCAGCAATATAATGCAGGAATTAGCTTAATTTTTCAAGGAACAGCTCGACAGAATAGAAGGAGTGACCTAAGAACAAACTCTTCAGTTTCGATTTGAAAGCGAGTGGATTACTGCTAACATTTTCGAACACTTGTGGCGGCTTACTGACAATGGATACAGCAGTATACTGCACACCTTTCTGGACGAGCGTCAGCGATGTGTTATCCAAATGCAGATTGAATTTCTGCATAGTATTAAGTGAGTGACAGCTACTAATTCTTGGGAATAAACTAGTGTTGTTAACAAGAAATGACAGTGTTACAAAAAGGTAAGGCCAAACTATCAGGAAACATTCCTGACAAACAAATAAGGAAAATATGTTATGTGGACATGTGTCCAGAAACGCTTAATTTCCATGTTAGAGCTCATTTTAGTTTCGTCAGTATGTACTGTACTTCCTCGATTCACCGCCAGTTGGCCCAATTGAAGGAAGGTAATGTTGACTTCGGAGCTTGTGTTGACATGCGACTCATGGAGCACGATGGAGCACGTTATCATGATACTGTACCTGTGCTGCTACAACATGTGCCTTTACAAGTACGACACAACATGTGGTTGATGCACGATGCAGCTCCTGCACATTTCAGTCGAGGCGTTCGTGCGCTTCTCAACAACAGATTCGGTGACCGATGGATTGGTAGAGGCGGACCAATTCCGTGGCCTCCACCCTCTCCTCTTGACTTTCATTTACGGGGGCATTTGAAAGCTCTCGTCTACGCAACCCGCAACCCCGGTACCAAATGTAGAGACTCTTCGTGCTCGTATTGTGGACGGCTGTGATACAATACGCCATTCTCCAGGGCTGCATCAGCGCATCAGGGATTCCATGCGACGGAGGGTGGATGCATATATCCTCGCTAACGGAGGACATTTTGAATATTTCCTTTAACGAAGTGTTTGAAGTCACGCTGATACGTTCTGTTGCTGTGTGTTTCCATTCCATGATTAACGTGATTTGAAGAGAAGTAATAAAATGAGCTGTAACATGGAAAGAAAGCGTTTCCGGACACATGTCCACATATTTTCTTTCTTTGTGTGTGAGGAATGTTTCCTGAAAGTTTGGCTGTACCTCCGTTAGCGAGGATACATGCATCCAGCCTCCGTCGCATGGAATCCCTGATGCGGTGATGCAGCCCTGGAGAATGGCGTATTGTGTCACAGCCGTCCACAATACGAGCACAAAGAGTCTCTACATTTGGTACCGGGGTTGCTTTCAAATGCCCCCATAAATGAAAGTCAAGAGGGTTGAGCGTGGAGGCCATGGAGTTGGTCCGCCTCTACCAATCCATCGGTCACCGAATCTGTTGTTGAGAAGCGTACGAACACTTCGACTGAAATGTGCAGGAGCTCCATCGTGCATGAACCACACGTTGTATCGTACTTGTAAAGGCACATGTTCTAGCAGCACAGGTAGAGTGTCCCGTGTGAAATCATGATAACGTGCTCCATTGAGAGCAGGTGGACGAAACTAAAATGAGCTCTAATATGGAAATTAATCGTTTCCGGATATATGTCCACATTTATCTTTATTTGTGTGTGAGGAATGTTTCCTGAAAGTTCGGCCGTCCCTTTTTGTAAATCCCTGTATATCAAGAAAAGCAGAGGACTCAAACCGAACCTTGCGGTACCCCATTCTTGATTGTTCCTCATTTTGAGAAATCGCCATTTTTTTGCATATTATTTGATTTATTTCAACTTTCTGCTCTCTTCCAGTTAGGTATGATTTAAACCATTTGAGCACTGTCCCATTCATACCGCAGTACTTGAGCTTATCTAGAAGTATTCCATCATTTACACAATGAAAAGCCTTTGATAGATCACAAAAAATCCCAACCGGCGACTTTCGGTTACTCAGAGCTTTTTAGGCAACTGGGATCCCCGTGCGCTGTATACCATGCCGGCCGCAACGGGCAGATGGCCACAAGGAGGCCGGTTGTCGTGAGGCGAAAGCCGAGTATGAGGCCACCGCCGACACAATGGCGACGCAGCTGGCCAGGGACACGGGGCGGCGTGGCGGGCCAAAGAGGCGGGTCTGAGGCCGCCCGCCGTCTCTGAGGTGGCCGCCGTGTGTGCCCACGCTCTCCTCCTGCAGCTACGTCTACGCCCGCGACCTACTGCACAAACCACAGTACGGTGCGTGGCGGAGGGTACCCTGCACAACTGCTAGTCTTTTCCTTTCTTGTTCCACTCGCAAACACAGCGACTAACCTCCAGGGAATCTCCTCGAGTTCCCGAAGCATCTCTGTAAGGCTAGGCGCAAACTGAGACGCGTATAGCACGTGTGACGTGACACGACACGCGCGCGGGTTTTTGCGCATATTGCGACGCATACACTATACTTTGTACTCGCCGACTGGTGACGCTCTGCGCTGACAGAACCGAAGCACGCGCTACCTGTTGTCTTTCTCAAACGATGTTACAGAAACTATTCACTGAAAATATTTGATTTTAGCATTATATGTCAGCTTCCTGGCGAAGTGCCAATCATCTCACTAATGACCATTCTTATTGTGATGTACACATTTTAATAAGACACTACGTAAAACTCAAAAGAATGATAGGCACATGCCAGATACTGGTTACTCACCAACGGCTTGCCAAACTGACAATGCGTGATCGCGAATAAAATAGTTGTTATTGAGAAAAATAAACAATTGATCTGTCGCACAACACAATGGTCAGTGTATTGTCAGCAGCGAAGGATAATGCGTGCGACAGGAATGCACAAGCTAGCCATGTGTGCCTTGTGAGATGGAGTTCGAAAAACATTGTCATGAAAATGGATCTGCCTTTGTCAGCAGCACATTTCAACAAATTAAATATATCTAATCGTAACACTCTTTTAGGATATTCCTACTTTCCTAATAATACCGGCCATTTTCTTCATTTGTGTAGCCTGTTGTTGTACCATTAGTTTATGAATGCCGATAATGTCCATGCAACAAATAAAGTGCTTTTTGTCATCACGGCGAACCAATTAAAACATTGTTATTTGTGCCTGCTTTTGGCCTGTTTCTAGCTTGCAGTGGAAATATGTTGTTCACATGCATGTAGTACAGTGTGTCGCATTACATTATTACATCCATGTAGGTTGCAGTAGGTACTGGGAGATGAAGAAGCTTGCACAGGATAGAGTAGCATGGAGAGCTGCATCAAACCAGTCTCAGGACTGAAGACCACAACAACAACAACATCAGAGAAATCACAGTGAAACTTCTATACTTCAGATCTTGGACGCTTTTTACCAGAAGCTCAAAGGGATCACACCTTTGGAGATTATCCATTTCTAAATTTTTGTAACAGATCGTACAGATACGCTAGCTTACTAGGCAGCGAGAAGATAACCTTCTTCTACTTTCCTGACTTGATTCGTAATAACGTGATTTTATAATATTCCTTGCTTCCTTATTCACTACCTTCTGCCCCTTCTTGGGATCTGAAAACATCGCGGAGGCATATGGTGCAATTCCAGCGGCCAATGGCTCATCAGTTACTGAAGTATACATTTTTCTTGACAGAAGAAAAACAAAACTATGCAGATATAAATAACAGGAAAGTATAACGTGCTATCGAAGAAAACTGGAGTGTTTAAATGGCGAAAACGAAACACTGCCCAAATGCAATAAAATTCAGTACACAGTAAGGCAAAATTTATCGTATGGGCAATATTACCACTGCTCATATGCGCCGTTCCGATGTGAGCATATGGCCGGGCTACTTTTCCGCTCCCCGCCTCAAATTTCCCACGGTGCCAGCGAGGCAAGCGCGACGCGCGGCGGGAGAAACTGTGCCTCAACCACAACGCCGCGCGGTCTGGCGCAGGCGCGTGTCGCGTCCCAGTCGCGTCGCATCGCAATTTGCGCGGTCCCATTTGAACCTGCGATGTTACAAAAACGCGCGCTGCGCTGCGTCGCGCTATACGCGTCTCAATTTGCTCCTAGCCTGCTAGGCGCAAATTGAGACGCGTGTGACGCGACACTACAGCGCGACACGCACGTGCCACACGAGTTGCGTGGGTGCAGCGCACATTGCGACGCGTACACCATACTTCGCACGCGCCAACTGGCGACGCTCTGCGCTGACAGAACCGAAGCGCGCGCAACCTGTTAGCTTTCTCAAACGTTTTTACAGGAACTATTCACCGAAAATATTTGATTTTTGCCTTACTTGTAGCGTTATATGTCAGCTTCGTGGCGAAATGCCCTTCATCTCGCTAACGACCATTCTTATTGTGATGCACACATTTTAGTAAGACACTAGGCAAAACTCAAAAAGTTTGCAACGAAAATTTTGCGTTTGGCACGTATTAAACCGTATGTTGCTGCGTATGAAATTTAGCTAACATGTTGAATTTTTGTTTAGACTTGGGAGGAGGTCTCTATCTGCCTCCGATCTCGAGAAAATCGACCCCATGTAGCGCGGTCACTTCCGATCTCACGCCCGCAAGTATGAAATACTCCCAACGTCTCTCATATCTCCTAAACCGCTCGTGACATGGAAACGAAAGTTTGGCGAATAATAGCTCACAAGGAGGAGCAGTGTTCAAATGTGTGTGAAATCTTATAGGACTTAACTGCTAAGGCCATCAGTCCCTAATGTTACACGCTACTTAACCTAAATTATCCTAAGGACAAACACACATCCATGCCTGAGGGAGGACTCGAACCTCCGCCGGCACCAACCGCACAGTCCATGACTGTAGCGCCTAAGACCGCTCGGCTAATCCCGTGCGGCTTAGGAGGAGCCTTCATTTGTGTAGCCAGTTGTATAATTAGTTTAATGCTGATAATTTTCATGCAACAGTTGAAATGCTTTTTCTCATTAATTAAAACATTGTTTTTTGTGTCTGCTTTTCAACTGTTTCTAGCTTGCAGTGGCAAGTGATGTTCACATGCATGTAATACAGGGTATCGTATTACATTACTACATCCATATCAGAGTAATCACAGTGAGACTTCTATACTTCAGATCTTGGACGCTTTTTACCAGGAGCACAAAGGGATCACACCTGTGGAGATTACCCATTTCAATTTTTTGTAACAGACCGTACAGATACGCCAGCATACTAGGCAGTGAGAAGATAACATTGTTTTATTTTGCTGCCTTGAGCGCGCCGTCCGGAACCGTGCGACTGCTACGGTCGCAGGTTCGAATCCTGCCTCGGGCATGGATGTGTGTGATGTCCTTAGGTTAGTTAGGTTTAAGTAGTTCTAAGTTCTAGGGGACTGATAACCACGGCAGTTGAGTCCCATAGTGCTCAGAGCCATTTGAACCATTTTTGCTGCCTTGATTCTTAATCACATGATTTTATAATATTCCTTTCTTCCTTATTCACTACCCTCTGTCCCTTCTTGCGGTCTGAAAACATCGCGGAGGCATATGATACAATTTCAGCGGCCAATGCCTCATCAGTTACTGAAGTGTGCATTTTTCTTGCCAGATGAAAAACAAAACAAAACTATACAGATATAAATAACAGATCTACATCTACGTATATAACAGAAAAGTGTAATGTACTAACGAAGAAAGCTGGAGCGTTTAAATGGCGAAAAACGAAATACTACCCAAAGGCAATAAAATTCAGTATACAGTAAGGCAAAATTTATCGTGTGGGCAATATTACCACTGCTCATATGCGCCGTTCCGATGTGAGCATATGGCCGGGCTACTTTTCCGCTCCCCGGCTCAAATTTCCCACGGTGCTAGCGAGGCAAGCGCGATGCGCGGCGCAAGAAACTTTGTGCCACAACCACAACGCCGCGCGACCTGGCGCAGGCGCGTGTCGTGTCCCAGTCGCGTCGCGTCGCAATTTGCGCGGTCCCATTTGAACCTGTGATGTTACAAAAATGCGCGCTGCACTGCGTCACGCCACACGCGCTATACGCGTCTCAATTTGCGCCTAGCCTAACAATTGCACGGTATTCGAACCAACCGGTAACAAATCTAGCAGCCTGCCTCTGAATTACTTCGGTTTCTTCCTTTAACCCGCCTGTTACGAATCCCAAACATTCGAGCAGTACTCAAGAATACGTCGCACTAGCATCTTATGTGCGGTCTCCCTTATATACGAACCACGCTTTCTAAAAAAAGTCTCCCGATAAACCGAGTTGGCTATTCACCTTCGCTGTCACAATCTTCACAAGCTGATTCAAATTCACGTTGCTTTGCAACGTTACGCCTAGATGTTTGAACGAGGTGACTGCGTCAAGAAGGACACTGCTAATGCTGCATTCGAACATTACTTGTTTGTTCTTCCTACTCTTCGCCATCAATTTGCACTTTTTTACATTTGGAGCAAGCTGTCATTCACCAAACCGACTAGAAATTGTATCTAAGCCATCTTGTATCCTCCTACAGTCACTCAAATTCGACACCTTTCCATACACCACGGCATCATCAGCAAACATACGATACCCATGTCTGTAATGAACATTCGCCGTCGAGGACAATATACTGCGTTCTATTAGCTAAGTAATCGGCCTATCCTGCTTGAGATATAAAATATGACCGTGGATCGCGTGTATGCCTAATGGATTTTTTCTAATTGTATAAGGCTATCTTTTCTGAAGAAGTGATACTGATAAATAGGAGGAAAGTGTGCAAGCGACCCTTCTGATGGAAAGTCAACTAAAAATAAAACTAATTAAACCGAACAGGGGTATAATTTGGAAAATGAAAGATATCTTGTGCATTCACTCACGGACAACACTGGACAGAAAAGGTATACTACTGCTCACGAATCCAAAAGTTGCACTAATGAAAGAAAAGGAAATAATTATGGTCGCCAGCCCACTAGGGCAATTTACATCCAAAATCCTGTACAAGAGGATGGGAAAAAAAACATGCATTATTAAACACTTACTTGGCAACTGAAGGTTGTCACGTTTTTTGACACTAATTTTAAGTGGGAATGTAACGATTAAGAAAACTGAGAAGTCACTCTTACGTTATGTTTGGCATTAATTTTTGAAAAGGGCAATCGAGTAATGATTTGAAAATATCCACTTAAACTTTATGTTAGTACTGAACTTCGTTAGTTAAACCATGACTTTCAGGGACCTCAGCATAACGTCATCAAAGAAATTTAGAAAAAAAGCAAGCACTTTTTACTTTGCCCTACTGTTTTTCAATTTACATTTCATATTATTGTCTGAACAACTGTGTCTTTTTTACTGACTTAAAATGGCTCTGAGCACTATGGGACTTAACATCTGTGGTCATCAGTCCTCTAGAACTTAGAACTACTTAAACCTAACTAACCTAAGGACATCACACACATCTATGCCCAAGGCAGAATTCGAACATGTCGTGGAATAGTTTACCATCAAGCAGTTCTCCTCACACTATTGCTACAGTAGCATACTACAAGCCAGTGTTGGCTGCACAGAGGAAGCACATTGCAAGGAAACGATCAGAACTTCTCGGACTGGATGGCGACTTCCTCTTGACAATGCGCAGCCTCACGTCCACAAACTAACTAAGCCATGCCTCCACGACGGCCATTCCTCCACAGTATTGTCGTCTTAAAAGGTATGCATGAGAACTGTTGTGAAGTTTGGAAGGTTGGAATATGAGGTAGTGGGATAAGTAATGCTGTGAAGATGGGTCGCAAGTCGTGTTTGGGTAGCCCAGTCCGCAGAGGCCTTGCCCACGATCGGCAGAGGACTCGGGTTCGACTCCCAGTACGCCACATGCTTGTAACATGCCAGGAGGCTCTCTGGATTATAGGTTTCCGGCTCTGCGACCGGGCACTTGATGGAAGCCTGCTTGAGTGCTCTATGAAAACAATGACATAGCAGAAACACGAAAGCTGATCAACAAAGACAAAGACTGATTTTTTCACATATATTTATTACTCCATTTCAATATTTACATGATATGTTTCAAAGCATTCCTCTCTGACTTGTATGGACTGTCCTCGAACACATGGTGCAGACCATTCTCTGTCAGGTCCTCAAGAATCGTCGCACTTTTCTTGTGCTCCGCTTCAAAGTGCTTAAACTTGAGTAGACGAATCTTTGCATTTAGTAATGGGCATAAAAAAAAGTCACTAGAAAGTGACTATAAGGCGGATGAGGTATAATGATGATAATGAGGTCCCATACTCCTTGATAGAGTGTAGGGGACGATGCAGGAGATCCGCACCGCCGTACTAGGCAAGGTCCTTGCGGAGGTAGTTTGCCATTGCCTTCCTCTGACCGTAATGGGGATGAATGATGATGATGAAGACGACACAACAACACCCAGTCATTTCGAGGCAGATGAAAATCCCTGACCCCGTCAGTAATCGAACTCGGGACCGCGTGCTCGGGAAGCGAGAACGCTACCGCGAGACCACGAGCTGCGGACGTATCAGTCGAAAACTTCATGGCTTGGGCCGGCCGGAGTGGCCGAGCGGTTCTAGGTGCTACAGTCTAGAACCGCGCGGCCGCGCGGTTCCACACTGAAGCCACTACAAGCGCACGGGCACACCGGCCGGCCATGGCATAATTCATCGACGGCCCATTTACAGGTCGCGAAACATTTTGCAACCTGCTTCCATCAAGTGCCCGGTCGCAGAGCCGGAAACCTATAAGCTCACTTTAATCCGGAGAGCTTCCTGGCATGTTACAAGCATGTGGCGTACTGGGAGTCGAACCCGAGTCCTCTGCCGATCGTGGGCAAGGCCTCTGCGGACTGAGCTACCCAAACACGACTTGCGACCCATCTTCACAGCATTACTTATCCCACTACCTCATATTCCAACCTTCCAAACTTCACAACAGATCTCATGCATACCTTTTAAGACGACAATACTGTGGAGGAATGGCCGTCGTGGAGGCATGGCTTAGTTAGCAGGGGGGGAGGGGGGTGTTTCCGGAATGAATTTTTTACTCTGTAGTGCAGTGTCCGATGATATGAAACTCCATGCCAGTTTAGAATTTGGAAATTTGTAGTAAGTTATAAGGGACCAAACTGCTGAGGTCATCGGTCCGTAGGCTTACACACTCCTTAATCTAACTTAAATTAACTTATGCTAATGACAACACATACACACCCACCTATGCCCGAGGGAGAGCTCGAATCAGTTTAAAAGATGAGCAGTATATATAGAAGAATGCTTTACGTTTGCGGGTGTGCATATTGATGAAAACTTGAACTGGAAGAAGTATATTAATGACCTACTCAAACAGTCAAGTTCAGCTAGTTTTGTTCTTCGTGTGATTGCTAATTTCGGAAACAAACGAATCACCCATGTTGTAGTTGGAAGGAGAGCCAACAACGTAATACTGAAGAAGGCCGAAATGCACGCGTTTTAGCTCACGCAGGCTGGCGTGAGGTCTGGAACATGACAAGGGAATTAGAACTGAGAAAAATGGACGTAGCTGGTGGAATGATTAACTTTAATCCATTAATGGAGAACGTCGCTCTTTATGGTACATGATTCACAATATCAATAGTACGGATACTGGCGCCTTGCTAGGTCGTAGCAAATAACGTAGCTGAAAGCTATGGTAACTATCGTCTCGGCAAATGAGAGCGTAGAAGTCAGTGAACCATCGCTAGCAACGTCGGCTGTACAACTGGGGCGAGTGCTAGGAAGTCTCTCTAGACCTGCCGTGTGGCGGCGCTCGGTCTGCAGTCACTGATAGTGGCGACACGCGGGTCCGACGTATATTACCGGACCGCGGCCGATTTAAAGACTACCACGTAGCAATTGTGGTGTCTGGCGGTGACACCACAACCCACATGGCATACTTTGCACACTTCAACTCAGTAATGTCTTATGAAATATTTTTTTGGAGTAACTCATCACTTAGAAAGAAAGTATTGATTGCGTAAATGCGAGCAATCAGAATAACACGTGGTGCTCAGTCATGAACGTCATGTACGCAACTCTTCAATGAACTATGCTATTTAACTGCACCGTCACGATACATTTATTCACTAATAAAATTCGTCATAAATAATCCATACAAGTTGAGAAGGACAGAGATCTACGTATTTACGACACTAGAGGGAATGTAAGTAGGCTGTTCAGGTTTTCTTATTGGTAACGCCACGTAGTGCTCTGTATGAAAATCACTGGCTGTGCTGTGTGCAGTCTGTGGCTAGTTTGCATTGTTGTGTACCATTGTAGCGTTGGGCAGTTGGCTCTTAACAGCGGGTAGCGTTGCGCAGTTGGAGGTGGGCCGCCAGCAGTGGTGGATGTGGGGAGAGAGATGGCGGAATCTTGAGAGCGGACGATCTGGACGTGTGTCCATCAGAGACAGTAAATTTATAATATTGGATATCATGGACTGATATGTATATAATGACTTTTGAACACTATTAAGGTAAATACATTGTTTGTTCTCTATCAAAATCTTTCATTTGCTAACTATGCCTATCAGTAGTTAGTGCCTACAGTAGTTTGAATCTTTTATTTAGCTAGCTGTATTGCAGTAGTTGGAGTAACGAAGATTTTTGTGAGGTAAGTGATTTGTGAAAGGTATAGGTTAATGTTAGTCAGGGCCATTCTCTTGTAGGGATTATTGAAAGTCAGATTGCGTTGCGCTAAAAAAAATATTGGGTGTCAGTTTAAGCACACTCATGTATAATTTTTCTAAGGGGACGTTTCAGGAAAATGACTTATTGTTACTTATTGTATTTGTATAGCCCACTGTGTACCAATGACCGTTGTAAATCAGTAAAGGCTTCCCTTTGTTGGTCTAGCTGAACTCCATTACCTCAGCACTAAAACACGGAACACTACATGCCAATGAAAGGTCAGCTGTAGTACTGAACTCTGGGATAAAGCCACGCACTCTACGAACTGGTGAGGGAACAGGGAACTCCGCGCCGGAAATGGGCTTTAGCCTTCCCCAAAATACGTCGCAAGTAGCGACGCAGAGGCAGGTGTATCCTACTTCTGGAACAGCCTATCCACTACCTATAGTATCCTCGGCTCCGTGCAAATGTCAGGCGGCCTCTGTGGCCGTGCGGTTCTAGGCGCTTCAGTCTGGAACCGCGTGACCGCTACGGTCGCAGGTTCGAATCCTGCCTCGGGCATGGATGTGTGTGATGTCCTTAGGTTAGTTAGGTTTAAGTAGTTCTAAGTTCTAGAGGACTGATGACCACAGATGTTAAGTCCTATAGCGCTCAGAGCCATTTGAACCATTTATTTATTTTTGTTTTGCAAATGTCTCCCTCTCTATACACGTGCAGATGTGACGAACTCCCTCGGTCAGCAAGATCGTCGGATCTCTCCACAGTTGCAACGTTTGTAGGGTTATTGGGCAGTTTTACATATAGTTGAGTGGGTAGGACTGAAAAAGTTATGCGTTCATTAATGTTACAATTAATGGTGTATTCATATTCTGTAAACTGACTCGTTCCACATTATTTCGATAAAAGAATCATTCACGTGATCTGTGGAAAGTATTTCTAACGAACTAAGTGTGTCGGACTGGGACTCGAAACCGGTACCTTTGTCTTTCGTGGACAAGTGCTCTGCCAACTGAGCTACTCAAGCACGACTCATCCTCAGTGCTTTATTCCTGACAGCGCCTAATCTCCTACCTTTGAAGCCTCACAGAAGTTCTTCTGCATGGCTTGCACGAGAGCTAGTATCGCAAGGTACACAGAAGAACTTTTGTGAAGTTTCGAAGGTAGGAGACGAGGTGCTGGTGGAAGTGTAAAGCAAACTGATTCTATTAAGAATCAGCAAAATATAGTGCACACATTTCTTCTTGATTCGGTTCAGTACTTTTTCATTACAAACCACAGCTAGTCACCTTCAGCTTTCCACACCAGGTATGAAAAATATTTTCTCCTCTTTTGCACTTTTTTTGTCCACGCTCCACCGCCACATAACGCTAAACTTGAATTGTTCGGAAATTCTGTGACGAGGTCCCATTCATGGACACAGCCAGAATCAACGCACTGTATGTGATCAAGAGTTCCTGGAAACTTGTTAGTTCACATTAATATTTGCTGTGCCCATCCTGTGCCTCTATGGCAGCTTGAAATCTGCTGACCACACTTTCACTGAGGTATCTGTGGAGGAATGATAACTCCTTCGTCCTCAAGAGCCGAAACTGGAGAAAGTATGTTGTACGGAGGGGTCTGGAGCGAAGTCGACGTTCTAACTCATCCCATAGGGCTTAGTTTGGATTGAAGTCAGGTCTCTGGGCAGGTCAGTCCATTTCGGGAGTGTTATAGTCCACAAATTGATTGATTGATTTTTATTGGTCCAGTTTTATCATATAGCATAAATTGTACAATTGATATTGGATACGTCAAAGATAAGTTACAATAATACATAGTATTTGCAAAATAGTAGGCAAATTAACGTTAGGTATCTATTACAATTAATTTTGTTACTTATTCAGAAATTTTCTGACAGAATAGGAACAGTACTTTATTAGAAATGCCTTTAGTTTAGCTTTAAATATTGGATGAGTAGTATTTTTTATTTCCTCTGGTATATTATTGTGTAGTATTACACCAATGTTAATTATACTCCTCTGATAGGTGGTTCTCCTGTGATATTTTTGATGTATATTTGATTCCCCTCTGGTACTATAGTTGTGTACATTTTTGTTCTGTAGCACTTTGCCTGTTTTCAGGAGGTAGTCCCTAGTGAACAAGATAGTTTCATAAATGAATAAGCTTGTAACATTTAGAACACCAAGCTCAGTAAAATGGGATTTAGAGGACTCCATCTTTTTAAGGCCACACATTATTCTTAAAGCTCTTCTTTGTATTCTAAAAATCTTTACACTGTGAGTTGAGTATCCGCAGAAAATGATCCCATATCGGATTAGTGAGCGGAACTGTGCATAGTATGCCTGCAGTACTGTTTTGCTTGTTGTAGCGTTTAAAATTCTTAGGCCATAGCACACAGATGAAACCTCTGCCTCACAGACGATTCTTTACGACAGGGTGTGTTGTCATGGTGAAACACGTAATCATCGTCTCCAAGATGTCCCTCTACTTTGTGCATTACACAATACTGTAAAATGTCTTCACATCCTTCCACATTCAGTATTTTATTAAGTGCAATAGGGGAACAATACCATAAACAAAAAAAAATATCCTCCATGCTCTAACACAACCTCTCCTGTTCTTCTCTGTTGGCCCTGTACATGATACCTGTTACCGTTCTCTGGGAATTCTCCAAACTCAGACCATTCGAACTATCCCATGCTACAGCGTGATTAACCAGTCCACTTCAGTTGTTTCCACTCGTTCTGAGTCTTTACACCACCTCAAACGTCGCTTAGCATTGGCAACAGAAATGTGCTGATCGCCCCTCGTGTCCCGTACTTTGTTTACTCCCTACACGCAGTGACTGCGTTCCGTGGCGTGCTAGCAGTACCATGGAACTCACGAGTGAGTCGTTCCGCTGACAGGATGCTATTACACTCCTGGAAATGGAAAAAAGAACACATTGATACCAGTGTGTCAGACCCACCATACTTCCTCCGGACACTGCGAGAGGGCTGTACAAGCAATGATCACACGCACGGCACAGCGGACACACCAGGAACCGCGGTGTTGGCCGTCGAATGGCGCTAGCTGCGCAGCATTTGTGCACCGCGGCCGTCAGTGTCAGCCAGTTTGCCGTGGCATACGGAGCTCCATCGCAGTCTTTAACACTGGTAGCATGCCGCGACAGCGTGGACGTGAACCGTATGTGCAGTTGAGGGACTTTGACCGAGGGCGTATAGTGGGCATGCGGGAGGCCGGGTGGACATACCGCCGAATTGCTCAACACGTGGGGCGTGAGGTCTCCACAGTACATCGATGTTGTCGCCAGTGGTCGGCGGAAGGTGCACGTGCCCGTCGACCTGGGACCGGACCGCAGTGACGCACGGATGCACGCCAAGACCGTAGGATCCTACGCAGTGCCGTAGGGGACCGCACCGCCACTTCCCAGCAAATTAGGGACACTGTTGCTCCTGGGGTATCGACGAGGACCATTCGCAACCGTCTCCATGAAGCTGGGCTACGGTCCCGCACACCGTTAGGCCGTCTTCCGCTCACGCCCCAACATCGTGCAGCCCGCCTCCAGTGGTGTCGCGACAGGCGTGAATGGAGGGACGAATGGAGACGTGTCGTCTTCAGCGATGAGAGTCGCTTCTGCCTTGGTGCCAATGATGGTCGTATGCGTGTTTGGCGCCGTGCAGGTGAGCGCCACAATCAGGACTGCATACGACCGAGGCACACAGGGCCAACACCCGGCATCATGGTGTGGGGAGCGATCTCCTACACTGGCCGTACACCTCTGGTGATCGTCGAGGGGACACTGAATAGTGCATGGTACATCCAAACCGTCATCGAACCCATCGTTCTACCATTCCTAGACCGACAAGGGAACTTGCTGTTCCAACAGGAAATCCACGTCCGCATGTATCCCGTGCCACCCAACGTGCTCTAGAAGGTGTAAGTCAACTACCCTGGCCAGCAAGATCTCCGGATCTGTCCCCCATTGAGCATGTTTGGGACTGGATGAAGCATCGTCTCACGCGGTCTGCACGTCCAGCACGAACGCTGGTCCAACTGAGGCGCCAGGTGGAAGTGGCATGGCAAGCCGTTCCACAGGACTACATCCAGCATCTCTACGATCGTCTCCATGGGAGAAAAGCAGCCTGCATTGCTGCGAAAGGTGGATATACATTGTACTAGTGCCGACATTGTGCATGCTCTGTTGCCTGTGTCTATGTGCCTGTGGTTCTGTCAGTGTGATCATGTGATGTATGTGACCCCAGGAATGTGTCAATAAAGTTTCCCCTTCCTGGGACAATGAATTCACGGTGTTCTTATTTCAATTTCCAGGAGTGTATTTACGACCACGCTCCGTAATGCTCGTGGCCCCTGTCCGTTTCTACGTGAGGTCTATCTGGTCTTGAGCTAACTGTGAGGGTTCCTTTGCGTTTCCATGTCACAGACACATCACCGCCAGTCCACTTGGGCTGTTTAAGAAGTATTGAAATGTTACTCGTGCGAAGAAATCCAATGACTTTTCTTGGTTTCGAAAACACTGAGCTCTCCTGACCGACCCATCCTGCCATCAGCGCTTCTCTACTTGCAGGATCCCTCGCTTAGAAGCTGATGCGGTTATTACTCAGCTCAGCCGCGAGTCTGTAGAGAGTGGAATATGTGACGTACAGTATAACTGGTCAGCATTTCCACCCGGAATTTGCGAGTGTAGGTCGGACCTTCCTTGATCCGCCTTGGTGGGTCGTCGGATTTCCTCCTACCTGTGCGCGGTGCAACTCTCGTAAATGTCGTCCCGTGCAGATTCTTCATTGGCGCATTGGATGTCTGTGTCGGTGGAAGCTAATTATCTGAAATTGCTGTCGATCAACTTTGGTGTATCTATTTACTCGAAATTAACATTCAGAATGCCGTAATCTCACTTTTATTCCTATTAGATCAATAATGAAACACTCATGTCACAAACTACTCGTAACCGAGAGCTTGGCTACCATCGAACAAGGCAGGAAGAGCTCTTAACGCCGACTGCGACTGTGGCGCGCAGTCCGTATCTCTTACTACTTTCGTCACAGTTCGTGGATTTCCGATCAAGTACGTACTTACTAAGATATGCATTTGTTAATGAACGGGTATGAATTTTAACGAGGCAAAATTATGGGAAACAGTTAGAAGCTAGATTAAGGAAAGGCACACCTACGTTTCTGGCATTTGTAGACTTAGAGAAAGCTTTTGACAATGTTGACTGGAATACTCTCTTTAAAATTATGAAGGTGGCAGGGGTAAAACACAGGGAGCGAAAAGCTATTTACAATTTGTACAGAAACCAGATGGCAGTAATAAGAGTCGAGGGACATGAAGGGAAAGCAGTGGTTTTGAAGGGAGTGAGACAGGTTGCAGCCTTTCCCCGATGTTATTCAATCTGTATATTGAGCAAGCAGTAAAGGAAACAAAAGAAAAATTCGGAGTAGGTATTAAAATCCATGGAGAAGAAATAAAAACTTTGAGGTTCGCCGATGACATTGTAATTCTGTCAGAGACAGCAAAGGACTTTGAAGAGCAGTTGAATAGAATGGACAGTGTCTTGAAAGGAGGATATAAGATGAACATCAACAAAAGCAAAACGAGGATAATGGAATGTAGTCGAATTAAGTCGGGTGATGCTGAGGGAATTAGATTAGGAAATGAGACACTTAAAGTAGTAAAGGAGTTTTGCTATTTGGGGAACAAAACAACTGATGATGGTCGAAGTAGAGAGGATATAAAATGTAGACTGGCAATGGCAAGGAAAGCGTTTCTGAAGAAGAGAAATTTGTTAACATCGAGTATTGATTTAAGTATGAGGAAGTCATTTCTGAAAGTATTTGTATGGAGTGTAGACATGTATGGAAGTGAAACATGGACGATAAATAGTTTGGACAAGAAGAGAATAGAAGCTTTCGAAATGTGGTGCTACAGAAGAATGCTGAACATGAGATGGGTAGATCACATAACTAATGAAGTATTGAATAGGATTGGGGAGAAGAGAAGTTTGTGGCACAACTTGACCAGAAGAAGGGATCGATTGGTAGTACATGTTCTGAGGTATCAAGGGATCACCAATTTATTATTGGAGGTCAGTGTGGAGGGTAAAAATCGTAGAGGGAGACCAAGAGATGAATACACTAAGCAGATTCAGAAGGATGTCGGTTGCAGTAGGTATTGGGAGGTGAAGAAGCTTGCACTGGACAGAGTAGCATGGAGAGAGCTGCATCAAACCAGTCTCAGGACTGAAGACCACAACAACAACAGTTTTAAACATCCAGAGGCTCCTCCTAGTATTCATGCTTTCATAAATGACTTTAATTACGAAATATAAACAAACAAAATCGGTGACTTTGGCCCCAGGATAGCGGTACTTCCCGTCGTGTACATTTTCCAGGCTGACGCTTGATGCTACGGTCCAGCGCCGAGCCCCACCCCACTACGCGCGACATATGGTCGCTTCGTCACCTAGCCAGCCAGCGTGGGAAATGCTCTCCGACTCATATCCGGCTACGGACTACAGCACTTCCTAACTATCGCGAATACATCAATAAGAGACTATAATTTATGAAAACGTAAAAATGTCTTCCTCACGTAAGAGGCACCCTGCATGCTGACAGCAGGACACTCTCCGCTCCGTCTGTACTGGGCGCCTGTCGTGACATCTAGTTTTTCAGTTCCGCATAGAAAACCATTTGTTCTGCAGGTTAATTCTGTTTATTGCTACTCATGCAAAACTAGTAGAAATATGGGTGGGCAGCCAGGTTTGGACACGTGAAGTACCGCTACACTTCTGTTACTGAAAGACAATAATTCCTGTAGCTGGCTTCTGTCAGGAAGGTGCCGAGATTCGAACACTGGACTGGAATATGTACACCCCTAGGAGTGCGAGGTGCCGGGGCTAGCAGTGTGTTTAACACTAAATTCTTCTCCAATCTTTATATGGAAATGATGCTCTAAGCCCCCCCTTTCCTAACTCCTACTTTTGCTGTTGCACATGGATTAACAAGAAATGCGAACTGACTGTAATCGACCCTGCAAGTAGAGTAGAAAAGTGTTTGGCACCTGCAATAATTTAACTGGATAGAAATTAAGGAAAGTTTAATTAACGTAGTGAGAAATGAAAGGGTTGCTCTAACGATTAACAGAATGAAAGTTGCGTCCAAAATAACAATTTGATTTATTATGACTAAACTCAAAATAATAAACAAAACACACGAAACATTTAAAATGCATCAAATTGTATAGTCAAATAAAGGCTGTGAAGGTGAAGTTGTCCATAAACTAGATTGTGACATTTATGACCAAGTGGTATGTGGAGCTAATTCCTTGCAACTCAAATCTTAAGAGAAACACCCAGCCAACCCAACATTAATTGCTGCTACAGTAGTGATAACTCAGACAATGAACACCCAAGACAGAACAAAGTTAGAATAGACGAACAGGCGCGCTCTGCTGAACTCTGATTATCACCTAGCAAAATTGCCTGCTTTGCCGGTGCTGCGGACGTACATTACCAAGCTGTCTTCTTAACCGCAAGGACACTATCTGGCATACCGGAGGCGATGGCTGGTTGCTTCGACGTCCCGTCGTAGTGATGATAATGTCGTGAGTATAGCCCGAAACAAATTCTCCTGGTCTGGTTGTTCCAGACTAAAGACTTCCTAGCAACAGAAATACGTCTCTGAGGGAGACGAAGAAGGCCCGCCATACAATCACTGACGGTACACTGATTGATGTTAACAAGCGAAGTCACACAGTAACTCCGATACAGTCAACTTTAGCCAAAACTGCTCTAGACGGACAACATAGGCCGCTTGTACGCAGAACGCTCAATTGCCAACTGTACTCGGGAAGTTACGTTGAAGTCGAAACATCAGCAACTTCGTCAAACAGTTACGAGTAAATAGAAGTACATTAGACAGCCAACGGAAGGCAGGCTGTCCAGAGCAGTGAGAGCTCAGTCTTGTAACCTACTCCGACCGAAACGCAAGAGCCGACTCTCTCAAGAGCACCCGTACAAACCGAACACAGAACATTCCCGCCGCCACGACAGTGGCCGTGGTTAAACGTCCCAATCAGCAACTTGAAAACAGGCGGAAAATTCCACTTTATTGCCGAAGCACTACCATTCCACCAATGGAGATTCTTGGCGTCAATTTCTGCGCCGATTTTGCTACGTCACGGAGCTATACCATGAGCAAACCAATCACAATTATGATTTTGCAGAAAACGCTGGAATTTGCCCGCCAAGACTGCCTGGGAACACAAGTCATTCCCACGCCTCGCTGGTAGCCCGCCAGAAATTGTTTTCACTAAGTTTCTGCGAAGTAACGGAATCTCTAGCCCAGTCGCTCCGTCAGGCCCCTATGGGCGTGTCGCTCCCGCTCTTATGACAATGTCGGCGTCTGGAAAGCATCCACCCGACTCCCTCACACCGGTCGGCTTAACCCTTTCAAGATCAGCAGAACCCGCCTGCCACCGGCCACCTGGGTGACGAGTGACGCTGCGTGGGAAGTCCGCGTTTGGAGGAATAGCAACTTTTCACAACATGCAATTAGAGAGGAAAATCGAATTACTTAGATTAAGATAGAAATATGACAGGGGACTCATGCCACCTCTCAAGAGATGATATACCACCTCCAAGAGGAGTCAGGTAACTGCCGCCGATAATATGCACAACAAAACAAGAAAACAGCTCACAGTCATGCGGCTTGGCTGTCACAGCCTGCTGGCGGATGACTGAGGGCGGCTGCAGGCCTGTGGTGCGACATCCCTGTGCCTGCGTTGGACGCACAGGCAGCGGTCGTTGGATCGTGAGCCGGCAGAGGCGGGGATGGCCGACACGGCCCGTGCATCAGTGGGTGGAGCACTTGTTGACTGGGTGATCCTGCTGGTTTCAATCCGATCTCCACGTGCTGGTAGTTGCGATGGCCCCTTGTACTGAGGCCACATCGAAACATCTGGAGCGGGCTCGATGGAGTGGTTTGGCGTAATCCGTAAGTTGGTTGACCGTTGACCGTGTAGCGGAAGTCTGCGTGACGTCCATCACACGAAAGCGCCGGCTGTGGAAGCCGTGTCTGCTGATACTGCTGAGCTGGCAGCGCACTGGCTGGAAACTGCCGCCTGGTTTTGGTTGCTGGGCTGCGGTGACAGCTGGCATTGCTTGAACCATTACACATCATTTGAAACCCTCATAGAAAAACAGTAAAGGAACTAAACAGAATTCCACCCCGATGTACTTTCAGTTGTCGTAGCCCCTTCTTATTTGGAAATTAAACATCACTAGCTAGGTTCATCAACTCCCAGCTTCAGCTAAACATCTTACGAGTAGAATATCAGCTCCGCCTAGAGGGCTTATGATTGGCGATCTCAAAACTGTGAGAGCTCCTGGCACTCATAGATTTAATGAACTCCAAACCGAAATACGCAAATTGTACCGACAAGCAAGACTTTCAGCCAATCAGACTCAGCAGTCATGTGCAGGCAGTTTTGTTGGTCACTTCCTGCTTGTCATAATGACGCTCCTTGCAAAGTGCTGCCTCGCGCTAGGGCTGGTCAAAAGTTTATTTTCAGCAAGAGCTGTGAAACGCCGCCATCCTGAGCAAACCACCTTGTAAATAATTGGAAGAGGTTTTTGTGAACGTAAGTGTGGTGTCGTCAGTCATACGATCACACCGCCGCCTGAGAGACCGATGCGATTCTCTCGACGAACGGAACAGAAGAAAGGCTGTGTTAGCCAAAGAGTACAAAGCCACTCGCAGTACTTATGCTCGCCGCTAGGCACTTCATGTGCAGTAGGAGAGTAGTGCGGTTGTGCCAGTCTACAGTTCGTAGCCTCGTTCAGTGGTCAGCCAGCGCCGATGTTAGTCATCGTCTGCAGCTCAGTCACTGCTGCCATCAAGTCTTTGTAGCTCCGTTCCAAGTTAGTCTTCAAATTCACCGGATTCGACATTCAAGATTACGAGAGATGAATTCGTCACTGCAAGATTTTTGACTTGTAAATTATGTCATTTACAGACGCTTAGTCTAGTCGCGTCTTCTATAACTGTCAACCAACTGATCATGGACTACAGCAAAGTTAAGTAATAAATAGTTTCTTATTTTCTACTCCTGCTAATGAATTGTGTTCTTCTGCTGTAGCTACCAAGCAGTCTTGGCATAGTAGAACCCACGTTTCCACCTCCTTGGCTACCTGATGTTTGCCACCTCATGTTGATGGACTCGATTATGGTGGGAGATCGAGAGCCTTCACTAAGCACAACTGAGGAAAAAAGTGAAGAACTCAGAAGCAGAGGAGGAAACGAAATGGCATTCACGTGTTGAGAAGGTACGTGATGTTATTTCAGTGGTTACAAAATCGAGTAAAATTAAGAAATCATTTTGCCGCATGGCCAAACTTAAGTATTACATTGCACCCTTTCTGGCCTGGGTGAGTGCACTCATTTGATTAGGAAGGGTGTCATGAATTCGTTGTAGCTCCTCAACATCCTGGATGTTGGCACTGTAACAGACCTGACGTAAGTTCTGGTCACATCCACGTTCTATCGAGGAGAGATCTTGGAATCTTGCTGTCCACATGAGTATCTCTACAACCAAACAGTTGATAGAGACACGTGTGCTGCGTGCGTGATCATCATCATGTTGAAGAACAGTACCGTATTAGTGACTCATGAGAGGTGACACACGTGGACGCAGGATGGCCATGACACACCGCCGTGCCATCAGGATTCCCTGTTACTACCAGCCATGACCTGGAGTAGTACCCAACACCGTGACACCGGGTGTAACCAACTGTGCTTCTGCTACAGACTGGAAGAAAGCGACCCCTCCTCAGGTCACCGCCAAACTTGCTGATGATGGTCATCCAGCGAAGTGCAGAACCGTGATTCATCTCTGAACAAAATGCAACCCTATTCATCAGCAGTCTATACTTCCCGGTAATGGCAACCAAATGCATTTTGTGGTGTTTTTATCAGTATACGCGTTGGACGGTGGGTGCCTAGCCTGGCTGCTACTAGTCTCATGTAGTGGCTTGAGGTGGTACAGAACGTTGAGGGCGTCCACTATTTGACCTCGGATGGCAGGCGCAGTCGCGAAGGGGGTATGAAACACTTGCTGCGCAGTTCGGCGGTCCTCCCACGTCATCGACCAGAACCTCGATGGCGAGTATGCCTGGCCTCGCATTCACATGTAGACCAACATCGAGGGACTGTCTCTTCCGAATACCCCACAGATCTGGATATTGCGCGCATCGCCCAGCCAGCCCAATCGGGACCCAGAGTTACGCCTCGTTCAAACCCTTTCAAATATTATCTCTCACTAGTACATGGCATCTTCGTGTCCTTCTCATTGGTCACGCAACATCTGACGCTCTTCTCGCCCTACATACACTACCAGGCCTGGTAACAACACTAACAACACGAATGTGGTGTGCACACTGTAAGAACTTCGGTACACACACCATTAGATTATTTGACTTGTCGCGCTAACGAAGTAGGCGAGTTTCAGCAATATGTCTTGTGGTCTTCTTGTGGCGTTTTTATCTTCTGCCGTTAGGTCAGACGATAGAAATGCCACTTGCGCGCTTAGAGTAGCAGATTGACAGTGACCAACTTTAAACAGAACTTGATTAATTTTCACACACCTTTATTAGAATAATAAAAATCATAGAAATTACATATCTTGATTCTGGATGCTGTTTACAATTGACCATCTGAAGTTCCTTTGGTCTTGGTACGTTAATCTTATTCTCACATATCTCTGATACTTGACAAAGTGTCTATTCATTTATCTTCATGGATATGTATAGGAATATGATAATCTTATTAGGCGCAGACTGAAACTTGACTATAGACTAATGCAGATTAATGCAGACTGGTGCAGATAAATTCAGACAAATGCAGATTAATGCAGACTGGCTAATCAGAGGTCTGAACACTTGTTAGAATACCTCGAGCGTTCAGGTATCACTGCGGGAGTGTGTTCCGCAAGGAGAAAAGGTTCTGTGTTAGCAATCTCATTGGCTGCGTTACATATTAATACGCGGATCGGTGGAAGCAGAATTTGGTCCGTCTCTAAGACAGCGCCATCTCGTAGTGCGGAGACGGACGAACGCTGCGCCTGCACTGTTGTGCTTAGCGGGGCGCGCTCTAGTGAGAAAGTTGTGTACGCGCTGACTACGCGGAACGATGTACACAACAACGAACAACACTAATGTAGTCTGCAGGTAATTCTACCTTCACAGAGAATTGCAACTCTAATATTTTACTTTCCTCGTCCATAGTGTGCCTGTGTACGAAGTTTCGTACATTGATACCTGACCATGTCTTCCTGATGCTTTACTTTGTTTATCCGGCATGTATTTAGAGTAACAAGTAAATACATTATTGTAATTTATGTACAATCGTCAAATGTTGTTTTAGAGTGCTGTAATGCATTTATCACAATTATTACCATGATTTTTCATGTCTTCGAGAAGATAATCGTTTATTTCTCAGATGGCCTAACAGCTGGTTCATCACACTTTTCATTAACATTGTTCAGCACTGTGGCAACCAACTGTCCAGACGCCTCTATAACCAGGTGGCCTTGCCGTCAGCGCTGCATCCTCTGTTGTCTTCGACGCAGTTAACAGCACTCCTCCTTAGTTAAGAGTTTTATGTTTCTTCCTTTTGGGAGTATCTGGCGGTGCATTTGAAACACCTGACGCCGTATTTGAAGTTCCTGCAGCATATTCAATGAACACCCAGTGTTTCTTCTGGCACCTCCTCTAAACAATAAAATGCACCAAATTAGTTTACACGTCAATTCTACTAAAGAACTTTATTTGTAGGTACCTACGACAGAGGACTACTGGGGACGTATGTAGCAAAGGAATGTGAAGATTATTACGTCCCTCACTGAGTTTGTTGTGTCTCCTGGAAACCCTATAACGCGAGCCAGTAAATGCTTGGTTTCCAAATATTCTGTGCACACGCGCCGCTCTTGACACTTCTTACGATCTATGAACGAAGACGAATGTATGCAAAACATACATTTTCACATCTTTCACCAAAGATTTTTTAATAAAATATTCCTACTATATAAGCTTCCCTGGTACTCTGTTAAAGACTTTAGAACAGAGCTTTGTCGAACTTTAACAGTGTCGTAAATGCGTAACAGACACGAGCTCCACCCCGGATCTCCAGTAGCAGTATCGAATGGTTCAAATGGCTCTGAGTACTATGGGACTTAACTTCTGAGGCCATCAATCCCCTAGAACTGAGAACTACTTAAACCTAACCAACCTAAGGACATCACACACATCCATGACCGAGGCAGGATTCGAACCTGCGACCGTAGCGGTCGCGCGGTTCCACACTGTAGCGAGCAGTATCGGCTTTGGCGTTGCAAGCTCGTATTGATTCGCGTGTCCAAGAATAACGACTACGTATATGTGAACAAGTGGCCGAGAAATGTCGCGTGAATATCTAGTTTGGCAGCTTCCGTCGAGTTTGACCTGCATCTCGACCTTGTTTGTGGTGAATGCCCAGCCCAAGAAATATGCTGTGTTCTTCTCTCTCTCTCTGTATCTCTTTCCGTCTCTCTACTCTGGCCGTATACACGAAGGATGCCCTGCCCTGGCCAGATAGCACTTGCTTGCCCGGTAACATCTGAAGGACAATGAGGGGAAACATATAGCGAAATGCGGACCTAGCAAACAGCGATCGACATTCCTGACACGCAACGCAATCTCTGTTCCCTCCAGCACGTGTGTAAACACGGAGCTACTATTTCGACCGGGATGTGCGCCCAGCGTTGTGTAACAGAGTGTAAAGCCCGTGCTAGGCTTGCAAGTACTCCTCTCGCGTGAAAAGGGCTTTGGCCGCTGACAATCCGCCTCCAAATGGGATAATAAAGTAACAGAGAGGCAGAGAGCGTAATCCGCGGATGATGCAGTGTGTGACCGGACTGTGTGCTGTTGCGGACGCACAGTGGGGGACGAGAGTTTTTGCCGGGCCGTTTTCGCAGGTAGAGGCGGCCGGGCCGCTGTTTTTGTCGGCGCTGCTTTGTTGAAGAGTGAAAGACTGGGGGGGAGGGGGGGGGGGGCGCAGTTCCAGCCTGAGGGCCGCACGGTGGCAGGCGGGGCAGCTTTCCAGCCGGCCAAGGGCACGCACGCGAGACCGCCGCGTCCTGCCGCACGGCAAACCAAACTGGGACACAGCCGGCGGTGGCTGGCTGGCTGCGTTAGGTCCCATTTACTACACGAGCCACTTCCTTGTCTCGCCCCAGACACGGCCAACCGATTAGGCTCAAATTTGGCAGGTCGCTTGTGTACAACCTAAAACGAAGGAATCTAAGATATTTTGGGTCAACAACCCCGCAACTTTTGTAGTCCTGTCTTCCTCAGTTGCGTGTAATATTACGGTATACTGATAATTTTTACTTATGGACCGTCTGACCAGAATCCAAAAGAACTCACAAGCTGAAAACTTACAAAAACACTCAACAAACACACACAATGACAACACCACACAGAAAAGAACAAGACGGTACACCATGACCTACACACATAAACTAACGCACAGTGTTGCAAACTTCCTAAAGAGACAGAGCTTCAAAATAGCATATAAGTCTGGGCAACTCTCCAATCACACCTAAGCCAACCAGCTACCAAGAGGGACAAATTCCAACAATCAGGAATATATAAACTTGAATGCCAAAGTTGTGATGCAGTATACATAGGCATGACATGAAGGAATTTTGAAACAAGATACAAAGAACATATCAGATATTGGAAGTATGAAACAAACCATTCCACATTTGCAGAGCATTTAAAACACTACAACCTTCATCCTACAAACATGGAACAAGAAATGAAAATAATGAGAATAAGCAACAATGAGAAACATCTTATACAAACACAAGAAAACTTCCACGTCCAGGAAGCCATAGCAGAAAACAAACATGTGATACATGAACACACACACATCAGCACAGGCTCCCTACTACACTTAATAAAGGAAATGATAGCAACAAGACACACACACACACACAAACATACAAGGTAAAAAAATTATACCACACCAAAATACACACACACACACACACACATATATATACCACACCAAAATACACACACACACACACACACACATATATATATATATATATATATATATATATATATATATATATATATATATATCACACCAAAACACACACACACACACACACACACACACACACACACACACACACACACAAATATCACACCAAAACACACACACACAAATGCATACACGAACAGACCATAGATACTTCAATAATTACACTCATAAGTTTCGATCTTTGGCAAAAACATTTGACAGTCGGCAACAGAAAGCAAAACATTGCATTAAAACAAGCGTTCAGTGCATAATGCTGTGGAATGTGGAAAAAACCGCATTGGCGTTCATAAGAAGAAGAACAACACCAAAAATGCAACAGGAGCATAATATGTAAGAAATTGTCCACGCAAGCTGTAAGTACAGTTCAAAATATTACTACTGAATAGGAAATAACAACCACCAGAACTGTTTATAACCTGTAGGCACAGTGACAGAAATGTAAATAAAATAGCTAACTTATGTACATATTCCAGGCCACTGATGATGCCGTGCAGAAAATAAAGGCGAAACGCGTATGGCACTAAAATTGTGTTTTATTCAGTTGCTATCAGATGGGCCATAAGTAAAAATTATCATTATATCGTAACAAAACCCCCCCCAAAAAATGGTTCAAATGGCTCTGAGCACTATGGGACTCAACATCTTAGGTCATAAGTCCCCTAGAACTTAGAACTACTTAAACCTAACTAACCTAAGGACATCACACACACCCATGCCCGAGGCAGGATTCGAACCTGCAACCGTAGCAGCCCCGCGGTTTCGGACTGTAGCGCCAGAACCGCACGGCTAACAACACCCCCGCGTTTTTCAGAAAATCACCCATAAAGGTTACGAAGAGCATCATCATCATCATCATCATCATCATCATCATCATCATCATTCAAGATTGATTATGCCTTTCAGCGTTCAGCCTGGAGCATAGCCCCCATATAAAATTCCTCCACGATCACCTATTCAGTGCTAACATTGGTGCCTGCTGGGACTTTTGAATGGATTGTGTCAGACATAATCAATGTTATGTCGGGTGTCCAAGGTAGAAATTTTAACCTCTTAAAGTTTTCAACCATATTGCGTCAGAGATGCTAACTGGATGTGTGCCTGACGACTGTTGGAAGGCATTAAATCACCGACAGCACTTTTGCACTGTGCATGTTCTGCATTCCCACCTTCCATGCATATGGCCGATTCTCAAGAAAGAGGAAAAAATGGTCCACTGTTCAAAAATTACATTACTCATCATAAATCTGTGTAGAAAGTCCTGCTCCTAAGTTGTGGTGGTTTCGGATTGGCGGTAGAAATACGAATATCTTAACATGATAATTCAAAGGGCAGTACTACTATATGTAAGAACTACAAGATTTGAGTCTTAGCAGCATCGAATTCGAAACATTATTCATTGATTTCACCATAAAATTGATCTGAAAATTCAGTGACTTGCTGCATATATGTTGGAAACTTCCAACTTTCAGTTTTAATCAAGAGTTCAACAAAAATGTCAAGGTAATGTTAACCAGAACACTGGCAGGATTTGTGGTCTAAATAACAATAGCTTTATTCATTCTTAACATCACAAGAGACAAAAAATGCTGAAGAAATGACACCCAAACACTTCTTTATTGGACAAACACTTTCAATGATATGCGGTCTATGGTGAACAAAGTGATCAGCTGGGGATCAGTACACGACACTAACCAGAACTTATCACTTTACCTGCCTTCATACATATGAATCGGTGGTATGGCCCAAAAACTATGCAACTATCAAGCATCTACTATTACATCATCATCATCATCATCATCATCAAGACTGATTATGCCTTTCAGCGTTCAGTCTGGAGCATAGCCCCCACATAAAATTCCTGCACGATCACCTATTCAGTGCTAACATTGGTGCCTCTTCTGATGTTAAACCTATTACTTCAAAATCATTCTTAACCGAATCCAGGTACCTTCTCCTTGGTCTGCCCCAAATCCTCCTACCCTCTACTACTGAATCCATGAGTCTCTTGGGTAACCTTGCTTCTCCCATGCGTGTAACATGACCACACCATCTAAGCCTGTTCGCCCTGACTGCTACATCTATAGAGTTCATTCCCAGTTTTTCTTTGATTTCCTCGTTGTGGAAACCCTCCTGCCATTGTTCCCATTTACTAGTACCTGCAATCATCCTAGCTACTTTCATATCCGTAACCTCAACCTTGTTGATAAGGTAACCTGAATCCACCCAGCTTTCGCTCCCGTACAACAAAGTTGGTCGAAAGATTGAACAAAGTTGGTCGAAAGATTGAACGGTGCACAGATAACTTAGTCTTGGTACGGACTTCCTTCTTGCAGAAGAGAGTAGATCGTAGCTGAGCGCTCACTGCATTAGCTTTCCTACACCTCGGTTCCAGTTCTTTCCCTAAGTTGCCATCCTGTGAGAATATGCATCCTAAGTACTTGAAACCGTCCACCTGTTCTAATTTGGTTCCTCCTATTTAGCACTCAATCCGTTTATATTTCTTTCCCACTGACATTACTTTCTTTTTGGAGATGCTAATCTTCATACCATAGTCCTTACATTTATGATCTAGCTCTGAAATATTACTTTGCAAACTTTCAATCGAATCTGCCATCACAACTAAGTCATCCGCATATGCGAGACTGCTTATTTTGTGTTCACATATTTTAATCTCACCCGGCCAGTCTATTGTTTTCAACATATGATCCATAAATAATATGGACAACAGTGGAGACAGGTTGCAGCCTTGTCTTACCCCTGAAACTACTCTGAAACATGAACTCAATTTACCGTCAACTCTAACTGCTGCCTGAGTATCCATGTAAAGACCTTTAATTGCTTGCAAAAGTTTGCCTCCTATTCCATAATCTCGTAGAACAGACAATAACTTCCTCCTAGAAAACCTGTCATATGCCTTTTCTAGATCTATAAACCATAGATACAATTCCCTGTTCCACTCATAACACTTCTCCATTATTTGCCGTAAGCTAAAGATCTGGTCCTGACAACCTCTAAGAGGCCTAAACCCACACTGATTTTCATTCAATTGTTCCTCAAGTAATACTCGCACTTTCCTTTCAACAATACCTGAGAAGATTTTACCCACAACGCTGATTAAAGAGATACCTCTGTAGTTGTTATAATCTTTCCTGTTTCCATGTTTAAGATTAATGCTTTTGTCCAGTCTGATGGAATCTGTCCCGACTCCCAGGCCATTTCAATTATCCTGTGTAGCTTTATTGCACTGAGATCTATTGACCATTTTCTCCACTTCCTCAAATGTGATTTTATTTCCGTCCTCCAGAATGGTTTTCCAGTAGCTTGACCCATAGTCTCCAACCTGTTTCCAAAGTCTTCCCAATATTTCTTCTTGGATGCTGCAATTATCTGTTTGGCTTTGTTTCTTTCTTCAACATAACTTTCTCTGGCTATCTGAATTCTAGTATGTAGCCATTTTTGATACGCCCTCTTTTTCCTTTTACAGGCTGCCTTGACTGTGTCATTCCACCAAGCTGTTTGCTTCATCCTGCTTTTACACACTACTGTTCCAAGACATTCTTTAGCCACTTCTAGTACTGTGTCCCTGTACCTTGTCCATTCCTTTCCCAATGACTGTAATTGACTACATTCAACTGACTGGTCCTTTCTGAGATCGCTGTTATGTACTTGTGCCTGATTTCCTTATGCTGAAGTTTCTCCACTCGTATCCTCCTACATATGCACCTGACCTCCTGCACTTTCGGCCTCACAATCCCAATTTCACTGCAGATTAAATAATGATCAGTGTCATCAAAGAATAGCCTGAATACACGTGTGTCCCTCACAGCCTTCCTGAATTCCTGATCTGTTATTATGTAGTCCATGACAAATCTGGTTCCCCTGCCTTCCCAAGTATTCCAGTGAATGTTCTTATGTTTAAAAAGGGAGTTTGTGATTACTAAGCCCATACTGGCACAGAAATCCAAGAGTTGTTTCCCGTTCCTGTTGGCCTCCATATTCTCTCCAAATTTACCCATAACCTTTTCATACCCTTCTGTTCGATTTCCAATCCTGGCATTAAAATCACCCATGAGCAGAACACTGTCCTTGTCCTTTACTCTAACAACTACATCACTGAGTGTCTCATAAAAACTATCCATCTTATCTTGATCTGTCCCTTCACAATTCGAATATACTGACACAATCCTAATTTTCTTCCTAGACACTGTCAAATCTATCCACATCAGTCGTTCGTTTACATACTTTATTGCAACTACGCTGCGTTCCATTTCTTTCCTGATGTAAAGCCCTACACCCCATTGTGCTATTCCTGCTTTGACTCCTGACAGGCAGACCTTGTATTCTCCCACTTCCTCTTCTTTCTCACCCCTTACCCGAATGTCACTAACAGCTAAAACGTCCAGCCCCATCTTGCTTGCAGCCTTTGCCAGCTATACCTTCTTCCCAGAGTAGCCCCCATTGATATTAATAGCTCCCCATCTCATTACCATTTGTTTGCCGAGTCGTATCTTAGGAGTCCCTGCTTTGTCAGTTAGAGGTGGGACTCCGTCACCTCCAAAGGTCCGAGGCATTTTGTACGAAGAGCAATCGACTCAGAATTGGCGGGATCGATAGATAATTGTAAATAGAGCATTTTTCATCGTCAGGTATGGTGTCCGAAAACGCATACTTTTCCACAAATCGAAGTAAGAAACCTTTACAACTACCGCTTCTGTACCAACACGGTAAACGCTTTTCACCGACAGCACCGATAGGCGCCAGCTCTGTAACAAAAAAAAAACTGAGTGAATGGATCAACGATGAAGCTGAACGTGTGTCAGGAGACCTCCACCTCGAAGAAATGCAGCGAACGACAACGACGAAATTGAGATACACAAAAGAAAAACAGAAAATAGCGCAACGGCCAAGGTAACTGGCTGGGAATCGGAGAAACCGGGTTCGAATCTCTAAGAAACCTAGCGGATGTTCTTCTTTTCGTTTGTATTTTTCCATATCTCAGTTGATAGGGATAGGAGGGTTAATAAGGTAAGTAAATCAATAAGGAATGATAATAAGGTAGGCAAATAAATTTCTCAAACCTCTTGGGATAGTAAACAACTAAAATGTTACTCCAGGTCATTTTACAATGGCCCTTCCAGTCACTGTTACGTGTCCTCACTTTTCTTCGAACAGCTAGATGGATGGTTGGGTTGGGTTGGGTTGTTTTGGGGAAGGAGACCAGACAGCGAGGTCATCGGTCTCATTGGATTAGGGAAGGATGGGGAAGGAAGTCGGCCGTGCCCTTTCAAAGGAACCATCCCGGCATAGATGGATGATACTTGTCATATATATATTCTAAACAAATATACCCACGGCACCAAGAACATCTAATGAATGCAATCTTTCGACAGCTACGCTGTTTCTTCCGACAAGTCGGCGGAAAACAAACTTGATTTACATTTAAAAATATGTCTTTTTTGGGAATTCATTTTGATGCTTACCACGCATGCGGTATCATTGCCTGAAAACCCGGTGCTGAAAGTTGGTTATGAATTAAGCTGTGAATAGTTATTACATCCGTGCGGTTGTGCAATTCCCGCTGGGTTTACAGAAGCACACTGCAATTCTGAAGCCTGGAAATAAGGTTTTAAACCTGGCGATAGAAATAAACACCACAGGGCTGGCACACAGGTGTGCAGTTTGGCGTTATTACTTTTACTGTGCACGTCGACTGACTCTCGTCATCTATAAACATTGTGTCATATATTGCAGTATTAATTTGTCCGCTCCAGGAATATAATATTAGACAAAACTTGTTATCAGAAACGTATGGTTTTAAAACATTCTCAAGAAATGTTCTGTAAATCGCATTCGTCAGTTTCGCGGATTTGGAGCAGATAATGTAAACATTTTTCAACGAGTCGGTTAAACGACGGTCCTCTTCTACAACCCGAGGACCAAATGTAACATCTGTTTCTTGTTAACACAGGAAAACCTTAGGCGACACTTTTCCAGAGGCTGTGATGGCATATTACGTCGTGTGTGATTGCGTTAAGCTTTCGTTCCAGGTGGTCTAGGGGTAGCGTCTGTGATTCAAAATCAAAACGTCTTCGGTCCCGGGTTCGATCCCCGCCACTGCCTAAACTTTGAAAAATAATCAGCATTGGCGGCCGAAGACTTCCGGCATAAGAAGTCAGCCTCATTCTGCCAACGGCCTTGTCAAAAAGGGCGGAGGAGCGGATAGAGGTTCAGGGCACTCTCTTGCCCTAGGGATGGGAAATTGCCCCTAAAGGCGGAAGAATCAGCAATGATCAACGACATGAGGATGCAGAAGACAATGGAAACCACTGCACTAAAGACACGTAACGTGTATCCACAGGACATGTGGCCTGCAGTTGAAGAAGTGTCATGATGATCTCTCCATTGGCAAAAGATTCCGGAATAGACTCCCATTCGGATCTCCGGGAGGGGACTGCTAAGGGGGAGGTTACCATGAGAAAAAGATTGAATAATCAACGAAAGGATAATGTTCTACGAGTCGGGGCGTGGAATGTCAGAAGCTTGAACGTGATAGGGAAACTAGAAAATCTGAAAAGGGAAATGCAAAGGCTCAATCTAGATATAGTAGGGGTCAGTGAAGTGAAGTGGAAAGAAGACAAGGATTTCTGGTCAGATGAGTATCGGGTAATATCAACAGCAGCAGAAAATAGTATAACAGGTGTAGGATTCGTTATGAATAGGAAGGTAGGGCAGAGGGTGTGTCACTGTGAACAGTTCAGTGACCGGGTTGTTCTATTCAGAATCGACAGCAGACCAACACCGACAACGATAGTTCAGGTATACATGCCGACGTCGCAAGCTGAAGATGAACAGATAGAGAAAGTGTATGAGAATATTAAAAGGGTAATGCAGTATGTAAAGGGGGACCTAAATCTAATAGTCATGGGCGACTGGAATGCAGTTGTAGGGGAAGCAGTAGAAGAAAAGGTTACAGGAGAATATGGGCTTGGAACAAGGAATGAATGAGGAGAAAGACAAATTGAGTTCTGTAACAAGTTTCAGCTAGTAATAGCGAATACCCTGTTCAACAGTCACAAGAGGAGGAGGTATACTTGGAAAAGGCCGGGAGATACGGGAAGATTTCAATTAGATTACATCATGGTCAGACAGAGCTTCCGAAATCAGATACTGGATTGTAAGGCGTACCCAGGAGCAGATATAGACTCAGATCACAATATAGTAGTGATGAAGAGTAGGCTGAAGTTCAAGAGTCAGGAAGAATCAATACGCAAAGAAGTGGGATACGGAAGTTCTAAGGAATGACGAGATACGTTTGAAGTTCTCTAACGCTATAGATACAGCAATAAGGAATAGCGCAGTAGGCAGCACAGTTGAAGAGGAATGGACATCTCTAAAAAGGGCCATCACAGAAGTTGGGAAGGAAAACACAGTTACAAAGAAGGTAGCTGCGAACAAGCCATGGGTAACAGAAGAAATACTTCAGTTGATTGATGAAAGGAGGAAGTACAAACATGTTCCGGGAAAATTAGGAATACAGAAATACAAGTCACTGAGGAATGAAATAAATAGGAAGTGCAGGGAAGCTAAGACGAAATAGCTGCAGGAAAACTGTGAAGACATCGAAAAAGATATGATTGTCGGAAGGACAGACTCAGCATACAGGAAAGTCAAAACAACCTTTGGTGACATTAAAAGCAACGGTGGTAAAATTAAGAGTGCAACGGGAATTCCACTGTTAAATGCAGAGGAGAGAGCAGATAGGTGGAAAGAATACATTGAAAGCCTCTATGAGGGTGAAGATTTGTGTGATGTGATAGAAGAAGAAACAGGAGTCGATTTAGAAGAGATAGGGGATCCAGTATTAGAATCGGAATTTAAAAGAGCTTTGGAGGACTTACGGTCAAATAAGGCAGAAGGGATAGATAACATTCCATCAGAATTTCTAAAATCATTAGGGGAAGTGGCAACAAACGACTATTCACGTTGGTGTGTAGAATATATGAGTCTGGCGACATACCATCTGACTTTCGGAAAAGCATCATCCACACAATTCCGAAGACGGCAAGAGCTGACAAGTGCGAGAATGATCGCACAATCAGCTTAACAGCTCATGCATCGAAGCTGCTTACAAGAATAATATACAGAAGAATGGAAAAGAAAATTGAGAATGCGCTAGGTGACGATCAGTTTGGCTTTAGGAAAAGTAAAGGCACGAGAGAGGCAATTCTGACGTTACGGCTAATAATGGAAGCAATGCTAAAGAAAAATCAAGACACGTTCATAGGATTTGTCGACCTGGAAAAAACGTTCGACAATATAAAATGGTGCAAGCTGTTCAAGATTCTGAAAAAAGTAGGGGTAAGCTATAGGGAGAGACGGGTCATATACAATATGTACAACAACCAAGAGGGAATAATAAGAGTGGACGATCAAGAACGAAGTGCTCATATTAAGAAGGGTGTAAGACAAGGCTGTAGCCTTTCGCCCCTACTCTTCAATCTGTACATCGAGGAAGCAATGATGGAAATAAAAGAAAGGTTCAGGAGTGGAATTAAAATACAAGGTGAAAGGATATCAATGATTCTATTCGCTGATGACATTGCTATCCTGAGTGAAAGTGAAGAAGAATTAAATGATCTGCTGAACGGAATGAACAGTCTAATGAGTACACAGTATGGTTTGAGAGTAAATCGGAGAAAGACGAAGGTAACGAGAAGTAGTAGAAATGAGAACAGCGAGAAACTTAACATCAGGATTGATAGTCACGAAGTCAGTGAAGTTAAGGAATTCTGCTACCTAGGCAGGAAAATAACCAATGACGGACGGAGCAAGGACATCAAAAGCAGACTCGCTATGGCAAAAAAGGCATTTCTGGCCAAGAGAAGTCTACTAATATCAAATACTGGCCTTAATTTGAGGAAGAAATTTCTGAGGATGTGCTTCTGGAGTACAGCATTGTATGGTAGTGAAACATGGACTGTGGGAAAAGCGGAACAGAAGAGAATCGAAGCATTTGAGATGTGGTGCTATAGACGAATGTTGAAAATTAGGTGGACTGATAAGGTAAGTTATGAGGAGGTTCTACGCAGAATCGGAGAGGAAAGGAATATATGCAAAACACTGATAAGGAGAAGGGACAGGATGATAGGACATCTGCTAAGACATGAGGGAATGACTTCCATGGTACTAGAGGGAGCTGTAGACGGCAAAAACTGTAGAGGAAGACAGAGATTGGAATACGTCAAGCAAATAATTGAGGACGTAGGTTGCAAGTGCTACTCTGAGATGAAGAGGTTAGCACAGGAAAGGCGGGCCGCATCAAACCAGTCAGTAGACTGATGAAAAAAAAAAAAAAGGAATGTGTTAGTTTTTACTACCAACTGCGACAGGGGTTCGTGTTTCTCCCTTATGCGACAACGTGCGACGGATGTTCACCCGATACTCGCATCCTGTTTGATCGGTGTTGATCATGTAATCACGATTAAAACCGGCAGTAAGTGACGCCGTTTGCATGCTGAAAAGAGCAGCCACTTTCTGTATATCTTCTATATTTTGTACCTCCTTATGATAGACATACTTAGTGACGTACCGTTAACGAATTTGTTACTCCGATTTGAAATTTCTTGCCCAAGATAATGATGCAGCAAACGTAAAATCCTTGTTGGTTCTATACTGAAGTGCTGCACCTGCAGCCCACTCCTGAAGTATTCTCGTTGTTATATTTTCGTTACGACAACGAGATTCGGCAAATCGGTTGTATGTCCACTTATTTATCGCCTGTTATTTGTCGTATCTTGCCCCTCCTTTAACGATATCACTTTCCCACAACTTTAAGTCCTTCTTCCTTTTCAGGGCTGTTGCTCCATTCTTTTTCAGTGTTTGTAAGCTCCAATTTGGATGATTCCTGGCTACGCTACCGCCTTTACTTTTACTTCAAGAGGTATAGCGCCGTAGTTCAATCGTTTAGTAACCGGTTCGTAATACTCATCGGGAACAGATGAAGCACGTATTCCCAATGACGTAGAGATTTCCAAAGTGTTATGACCATTTTGCGATTCACTAGTAGGGATATTTCCCACTGAATCACCTTCTGCTTTGTCTTCATGGTACAGTATTTCAGTATCAACAAAAGTCACTTCGTGCGTCAGCTCCAAAAATCGCTCGACGATAGCCGCCCCTATCAATCTGGAACGCCGAGAAACAGAACTGCCTGCTTCCGATAGTGTATTGATAATGCATCTGTCTTGCAACAGTTATACAACCCAAAACACAGAGTCGGTAACTTCCCGCTTGTCATCGTCTGTGACAGGCTCGCAACTATACTGTATATTACGGCGCTAGTCGAAGGGTGTACATCCTCCATTATTCAGATTATGCACCTGAAAGATATGACACAACAAACAATAACTAGTTACTACGGCATAAACAGACGAGCTAATTACTACAAACGACATACAGTACTGGTCATATGTTACTGACAGAAGAACACAGTGTTCAATCACAAAACGTATTTCATTCGGCCCATTAACGATGGAAAAATGACTACACGTATCGGCGAGTTTCGCGGCAGCCTAACGACGGAAAACAACTCTTTCCGATTGACTCCTATAAGTCTGGTGCTGGAGACTTTCACTCTTCCAGGTTCACAACTATGATATGACGAAGAGGCAACCGGGACAACATAACTCTCCCCGCGTGCATTCTGTTCCGTGCCTCGCTGTAAACAAGCGTCGCGCGGTTGGTTATCTGTGATCCCTCGTGAGGAATTTGCAGCACTCTTACTCGGAGTTGTTTTCATGTGACAAGGTTTAAAAGTTTAATACTTTACTAACTCACGGCGTATGGGAAATTAGTTTGCCTTCCTTATTATTATCATTCTTTATTGATTTACTTACCTTATTAACCCTTCTATCCCTATCAATTGAGATATGGAAAAATACAAACAAAAAGAATAACATTTTGTTCAATTTTGTTCGTTGTTGATCGATGTGTTTGGTCGTTGCGGACGTCACATGACATCCGATCAAGTTCGTTCTTGGGGATCCTTCCACTCAGTTTTTTACTGCAGAGGCCAACCAGCTCTCTGACCGAACACTCTGAGCTACCGTGCCGGCTGTGCGCTAAGTTTCTTCGAGATTCGAACACGGGTTTTCCGATTCCCAGCCAGTTACCTTGGCCGTTGCGCTATCGGCGCTGTCAGCTAAAAGTGTTAACCATGTGGGTACAGAAGCGACAGTCGTAAAACTTTCCTCGATTTCTGGAAACGTTTACGTTTGCGGACCCCATACGTGATGATGAAAAATGCTCTATTTATAATTATGTATCAATCCCTCCAATTTTGAGTCGATTGCTCGTCATAACCTTTAGGTGTGATTTTCTCAAAATGTCGGGGGTGTTGACCCAAAATTTCTTAGAGTCCTTCTTTTTAGGTCGTACACAAGCGACCTGCCAAATTTGAACCGAATCGGTTGGCCGTGTCTGAGGTCTTCCCCTTGTTAGCCGACTATTCGTGGCAAGTGAGTTGGCGTTTTAGGACTGCACCGCGCCTCATTTGTTTTTAGTGGTCGTTTTCCTTTACACATCAGCGTCAAAACTGCGCGTGTTGTGGCGTTGTATGCTGCGCGGCGTTACACCTGAATGGTGCAAATGGGGTCATGTGGGACCAACTTTTTTACGAATAATTCGGTATATAGTAACAGACTGTAGGAAAAAGCAATAATAATAGATTTTATTAATTTGTTGTTGTTGTGGTCTTCAGTCCTGAGACTGGTTTGATGCAGCTCTCCATGCTACCCTATCCTGTGCAAGCTTCTTCATCTCCCAGTACTTACTGCAACCTACATCCTTCTGAATCTGCTTAGTGTATTCATCTCTTGGTCTCCCTCTACAATTTTTACCCTCCACGCTGCCCTCCAATGCTAAATTTATGATCCCTTGATAGCTCAGAACATGTCCTACCAACCCTACTTCTTGTCAAGTTATGCCACAAACTCCTCCCCAATTCTTTTCAATACCTCCTCATTAGTTATGTGATCTACCCATCTTATCTTCAGAAACGACTTCCTGACACATGAATCTATACTCGATGGCAACAAATTTCTCTTCTTCAGAAACGCTTTCCTTGCCATTGCCAGTCCACATTTTATATCTTCTCTACTTCGAACATCATCAGTTATTTCGCTTCCCAAATAGCAAAACTCCTTTACTACTTTAAGTGTCTCATTTTCTAATCTAATTCCCTCAGCATCACCCGACTTAATTCGACTCCATCCATTATTCTCGTTTTGCTTTTGTTGATGTTCATCTTATATCCTCCTTTCAAGACACTACCCATTCCGTTCTACTGCTCTTCCAAGTCCTTTACTGTCTCTGACAGAATTACAATGTCACTGGCGAACCTCAAAGCTTTTATTTCTTCTCCATGGATTTTAGTGTTTACTCCGAATTTTTCTTTTGTTTCCTTTACTGCTTGCTCAATATACAGATTGAATAACATCGGGGAGAGGCTACAACCCTGTCTCACTCCCTTCCCAACCACAGCTTCCCTTTCATGCCCTCGACTCTTGTAACTGCCATCTGATTTCTGTACAAATTGTAAATAGCCTTTCGCTCCCTGTATTTTTACCCCTGCCATCTTTAGAATTTGAAAGAGAGTTTTCCAGTCAACATTGTCAAAAGCTTTCTCTAAGTCTACAAGTGCTAGAAACGTTGGTTTGCCTTTCCTTAATCTTTCTTCTAAGATAAGTCGGAAGGTCAGTATTGCCTTACGTGTTCCAATATCTCTACGGTATCCAAACTCATCTTCTCCGAAGTCGGCTTTTACCAGTTTTTCCATTCGTCTGTAAAGAATTCGTGTTAGTATTTTGCAGCTGTGACTTATTAAACTGATAGTTCGGTAATTTTCACATCTGTCAACACCTGCTTTCTTTGGGATTGGAATTATTATATTCTTCTTGAAGTCTGGCCCGTAGACGTAGTTCCCCTAGACTTAGAACTACTTAAACCTAACTATCCTAAGGACATCACACACATCCACGCCCGAGGCAGGATTCGAACTGCGACTGTAGCAGTCGCGCGGTTGCGGACCGAAGAGCCTAGAACCGCTCGGCCACCGCGGCCGTTTCCGTTTCGGCCGTTCGAGAATTGGAATTATTATTATTACAAAAATTATTATTACAAAAATTATTAATTACAAAAACAAATCTCATACTGGATGTTCATTACAAATGTCGCATGGCAAATTTTTCACACTCCTGAAAAGTGAGAAAATAGTAAAGGTCTCGTCCAAGTATTTCTAAACACATATATTTATTCGCTCGAGAAAACAAATACTTTAAAACACTCCAAACAATATGTAAAAGTCAGTAAATAGAGCCTTTTTACTCATCCTTTGTATATTGTAGTCATCTAACAGTCAAATAACTTCGAAAATCATTGTCATCACTAACCCTAGATTATTAAGCCCTCGTAAAAGCTACGACTGCAATTACTATCTCTTCATTGTTCCCGCCATTCTGGATATGTTAGCCACACGTGCTCTCGGGTACCTTCATGGAAAACATAGTTGTTAACAATGGCTAAATAATTTATCGCCTGACCCAAGCGGTTTGCTGGCACCAGTGAGGTAAATATTACGAATGTCACTTCGACTGCCATCTCTCTCTTTTGCTCCCACCGCTTGCACTCCTACTCTCTTTCTCTTTTTCTACCACCGACCCTACGCTCACTGGTCATGAACATCTCCCCCCTCTTTCGATCCCACTGATACTGTCTTCGTCCACATCTCTTCCTCTCTCGCAGGCAGTTTCTGCCACCATCCCTGTCCCCTCTCGTTCGCCGGCCGAAGTGGCCGTGCGGTTCTAGGCGCTGCAGTCTGGAACCGCGAGACCGCTACGGTCGTAGGTTAGAATCCTGCCTCGGGCATGGATATGTGTGATGTCCTTAGGTTAGTTAGCTTTAACTAGTTCTAAGTTCTAGGGGACTAATGACCTTAGAAGTTGAGTCCCATAGTGCTCAGAGCCATTTGAACCATTTTTTCCCCTCTCGTTCTCTCCCACTGCTACTGTTTTCTCTCTCTCCCACCGTCACTCTCTCACTGCTTCAGCGTAAAAAAGCGCTCATATAAATTATTAATGACGAAGGAGGAGTGAGGATTGAGGCATCTGGTTCCCACTTTCCCCTCAGAGTCTTTCAAAGACTAACATACTCACCTATTTTGTTCTCTGACATGACATTTTTCGTCTGGTTCCCTTCTTTTCGTTGTACAGCATGGTGTGCTCCTTATTTTAAACGAATTCTGTAGGACAGTAAAGTTTTGACCGTTTATTTATCTAGTTCGACACATTTATATGCTTTGGCACATATCAACAACAAGAAGTAAATACGCATAACACGAGGTTAACGCAAAGTCGTTTGTTGGCATTAAAGTTTCTGAGTATCGTACAGCGACATGATGTAGAAAAATATACTAGAAAAACTAAAGTTTCCGGTACGGTTTCAGTGGCCTTCTTATGGGTTTACCGACGTGCTTTAGCTGTGTGGAGTCGTTCATATTTTTTTGTAACCGCTTTCCTCTGAACATCACGTTACGTCGAAATTTCCAAAAGGTCGTAGTTATGATTGGTCACTTGAAGCAGGAGGAGCGGGAACTTAATTATAATATTAAATACAATAAATTATAATAAAGATAACATGATGGAGTACAGCTTGTTCTACTTTTTTGTGTCATTTCAACGGTGGGCGCGGGAAAGGACTATGGTCCGTCGCAGTGTTACGAGTCGAAATCCCTCAAAGTCCTGATATTTGTAGCTCACACTACAATCTCACCACCTGCGGTGATGGAAATGACGCAAGAAAGTAACAAGGTGCCATGAAAGCGCATTACAGAGACGTTGATGTTCACTTGTGTTACTTATTTGTAGCTATAAATGTGAAATGTAATTAAATGAATTACATAAATGACACAGTATAAGGTGAAGCAGTTCAGTGTGCAATGACTAACACAGTGCAACTTATTGTCAGCTCATGTAGACTGGCATGCACCCTGGCAAGTGTCACAGACGCTTCCAAATCCTATCGATAAATACCAAGCAGTACTAGAAGGTAGTGCTCCGAGAAAAGTTGGACAATATAAATATCTCCTCCTTCCCTATTCTCCCTTTTCACAGATCCACTGCATCTCCTACTCCTCTCCCCTTTCGCTGCCTATCTCCTCCTCCCCCCTCTCTCTGTACATCGCCTGCTCCCCTCCGTCTTTCCATACTCACCTCATCTCTCTGTCTATTTCATATGCCTCCTTCACTTTGTTCAACTCATCTAATTCCACACTCTCTCTATCTACCCTTCCTCCCTCCCAATTTCCATTGACCCCTCCCTTTTCTCTATTTATCACCTCTTCCCCTCTCTCTATGTTCCCCTCCTCCTCCTCACTCTCCATCTTACTGCCTTGCTCTTTCACAATCCATCTCTACACCCCTTCACCCCCCAATCTTTCTGTTCAACTGAACCCATCCACATGTATAGCTCCAGTAAAGTATGTCGATACTATCTGCATGACATGCCTGTTGTCATGACATGCCTGCATGTCAGGGATGAAAACACTGCTTCTATTGGAACTAGGAAATTTTAATGACCACAATGGTAGCAAATAGCTTATGTAACGAGTTTGGTTTAAATTGCTTCAGTGGTATAGGAGGCCATAATAACCTTTTCACTGTGACTTCTTCCACTTACACATTCAACATATATTTTTACACACACCTCTTCCTCTCACCTGTATGTCAACCTGTTCATCCTTCTGTCTCTTTGTCCATCTCATCCTCCCAACACCATTAATATAATCCCTCTGCCCAACTCTCTCTGCTCTTCATCTTCTTCTGATTCAAGTATACCATCTGTTCCTATGCTTTTCAACTCTTCAGCATTTTTATGACTTCCACATCTTCCACAGTCCGCAGTTCATTCTCCGCTGTTGATATTGTTACTCTATCTTCTCCGTGCAATGCTTCTTCCTATCCCTCTGATGCAGCTGCTGCAACTCAACTGATGGTGTCGTCCACATCCAGAAGATATTCGAAATAGTTTTTCCATTTATCCATAGCTCCTCTGTCCTGACCATATCTTCCTCCACCTGTTCCTCTTCCACCTACTCCACTACTCCACTACACCTTTCACATGCCTCCTGCATCTTCCTGTACTCTTCCCTCTCTGTAACCATCTCCTGCTCCCCCACTCTCTGATCTTCTCTTCCTACTACTTTCTCTGCTCAACCTCTGTCTATATCCTCCACCTCCCAGTATGTCCACCACCTCTTCATCCTCCTTCACACTCTTCTTGTCCATCCCCCCATCCAACTCCTCTATCCATCTCCTTCTCCACCTCTCTCTACCTCTTTCCCTCACTCTGGCTCTCCCCGCCTTCCCCACTTCTCTGTTTGTCCCCTCCTGCACCTTCTCCATGTCCATTTCCTCCTTTCCCCTCTCTGTATCCATCCCCTCCTGCTCTCTCTCTCTCTCTCCATCATCTCTCCATACCAGTCTTCTCCCAGCTACGTTCATCTGCATGTGTAGCCCTGCAGGTTGTTCAAAAATGGCTCTGAGCACTATGGGACTCAACTGCTGTGGTCATTAGTCCCCTAGAACTTAGAACTACTTAAACCTAACTAACCTAAGGACATCACACACATCCATGCCCGAGGCAGGATTCGAACCTGCGACCGTAGCAGTCGCACGGTTCCGGACTGCGCGCCTAGAACCGCGAGACCACCGCGGCCGGCTGCAGGTTGTTACCACTTCCCCAACATGCCTGTCATGCAGGAGAACTTACACATTAAGGCCATGGAAAACATTTCTTGCACATGACATATAGCCTGCACGCAAAGCAAGTTGTTAAAGGTGGCCATTATTACTACAACATAACACACCTGTTGTGTAGAACAGCCTACAGTTTGGGGGCTGGAGTACTGTTTCTTGCCCCTGACTTGTAGGCTGCCCTGCAAAGCAGGTTGATAAGGCAGGCCGATGCCATTCCCACACAACTCGCCTGTCATAGAGGGAAGTCTATATGGCAGATGTTATCTTCACTCGTAATAGAGGTAGGACGCTATAAAGCTTGTAGTGCTCGTACTCAGGATGTCTACTCTTTGTGTGTCATTTTGGCTGAAATCGATCCACAGCTACGGAAAGAGACCCCAGACTTACAAATTCGTCTGTAGAACTATACACTTAGTACGGATATCGCCAATACTTCATACAATACATGTCACTGTTTTTCTGCTACTGTCCTTTCATTTCCATTCACCAGAATTAGAATTTTCAAAAGATGCAACCCGGGTTCCAATTGTAAACGTTGAAAAAACTTCTGTCAGTTTAGCTGCTAATATCTTGGGCCACTGACCTGAATGAAGATCTTGTACTTGAACAGAACTGAGCGCCTGCCCCTCCCCTCCCTCTCCCCACCTTCCCCAGCAACAAAGAAAGAACTGTCTATTTAGTTCATGTTTGTTACTTTTTACACGTAAATGCAGAAAATGATTATTCCTTCTTTCTGTGGCAAAAAATACATAAATATTTATTCACTTTGGTCACATATGGTAACACAATCAATTGTAAAACGGGTAATATTGCCCCAAAATATTATACTGTCTTAAAATAATGTCTTTATTAAGTGGTGTAGAGTATCCTACTGTAGGGGCTACTTTGCTCCCAATTCTTAAGACATTATAAAATTACAAAGATACCGGTATATCTCTGGTGTTTTTCTACGCTACTACATGGTATATGCCTTGTTTTAGAACACACTACGCTGATTGTCAAAAGCTGTTTTACGAAACTACTATGCATTGAGACTATGCGGTGCAGAGAAGCTCAACTTTACTGTACCTTTTTATTTTAAGATATTTCGTCTCTCTTGTGGGAGATAACTTACTTACTACTTACTATGTTGTCCACACAATCTACAATTAGCTTTTGGCCTTGCTGGTCACTCTCCTTCATCCTCCTAGGTTCACATAGTATTTTCCAGCTAGTCCCGTCATACACAGTATCTACGCTGATCCCGTTAATCCATCTCTGCCGTGGTCTTCCCCTCGGTCTGCCAGCTCTCATGCCTTCTTCCACTAACTCCCTGGTGGTCCGGCCCTCTCGAACCATTATGTGTCCGTACCACTTCAGTCTCCTGTCTTTAACTGCTGCATTTCGCGGTTTTTCCTTTTTCCCGGTCATCTCCATCCTTCATTGGCCCCAAAGTCTGTCTCAGAACAGCATTCTCAGATATCAGGAGTTTTCTTTATATCTTTCTTGCTATAGTCGACGTCTCTGCTCCTTGTAGGACGATAGGTTGTATTACTGTCCTGTAGGTCCTAATGTTTGTGGACAATAGCTTTCCGAGTGCAAACTTTGTCCTGTTTCCTGCATGGACTCTCGTCATTATTTTCTGGTCTCTCTCGTTCCTTTCGCTGAGTACTGCCCCAAGATATATGAGCTCTTTTACCCTTTCAGAGATTTTACTATCTATATCTACAGGTCTGTCACCGTTCTCTATGCTCTTATCCATATTCATCTTCAGGTCTGCTCTCATTGCCTTTTCCACAAACATTCTTAACATCTGAATCAGATCTTGCTCAGTCTGTGTTATTAAAACCACATCATCCGCTTAGGTCATTGTGTTGGTCCTTCCATCCACCCCATTCCTGACTTCAGGCATATTACCTTTCTCAGTGATGTTTCCAGTGCCAGACTAAACAGAAGGGGGGCGGGGCTGGAGGCAGTCTCTCTGTCACACTCCAGTCCTCCCCCTGAACTTCTCTGCCATATTCCCAGTCACCGTCACCGTCGATGTTGTCTCTTGTATACATGCTTGTATTAGTTATCTTAGTTTTCTACGAACCTGCGCCCTTTCCAGTTCTTGCGATATTGCTTACCTATTCGCTCTATCGTATACTTTTTGGGAAAGTCAGTGAATATCTCTGCGAAATTCCCAGCTCTTTGATAGCATTTGTCTTGTTATATGTATCTGATATAAGGCTGACTTTCATTGGCTCTCCTTTGTTTAATATTGGACAGATGAAAGACAGCTTACATTTTGCTGGGATCCTTTCTCTCCTCCACATTACATAGATTAGGTGCTACGTTCTTTCTTGTAGGATGTCTCTTTCCTCTTTCAGCATCTCTGCAAGTATACCATCTGTTCCTGTGCCTCTCCACTCTTCATCATTTTTATGACTTCTCCTACATCTCCCAAGGTCGGCAGCTCATTCTCCGCTGTTGATATTGTTACTCTATCTTCTCCGTTCAATGCTTCTACCTATCCTTCTGATGCAGCTGCCGCAACTCTATTGATGGTGTCGTCCACATCCAGAAGATATTCGAAATAGTTTTTCCATTTCTCCATAGCTTTCGTTACATCTCAAAAAACTAGTACGAAAAATACCAGGACCTCAAGCAACCTTCTCAATGTACCACTAAAACAAAGCGAACAGCAAAATAATTATTAAGAAGACATCTATTACTGTGAGTAATATGAAGTTGGCTGCAATAGTGAAACTCACGATTTTAGCAGACGATAACACCGTGGCCCGTCTCTGGGAATTTGCAGCACGTAACGTACTCAAGATTTGAGGACTCTACACTCACCACAGTCCACTCATCATCGACGATGTCACTGATCCACTCGCGACGTGGTTGGCGGCTGATTTACACACAAGCATGTGACGCGCACCCACAACGAGTAATCTACACTCCTGGAAATGGAAAAAAGAACACATTGACACCGGTGTGTCAGACCCACCATACTTGCTCCGGACACTGCGAGAGGGCTGTACAAGCAATGATCACACGCACGGCACAGCGGACACACCAGGAACCGCGGTGTTGACCGTCGAATGGCGCTAGCTGCGCAGCATTTGTGCACCGCCGCCGTCACTGTCAGCCAGTTTGCCGTGGCATACGGAGCTCCATCGCAGTCTTTAACACTGGTAGCATGCCGCAACAGCGTGGACGTGAACCGTATGTGCAGTTGACGGACTTTGAGCGAGGGCGTATAGGGGGCATGCGGGAGGCCGGGTGGGCGTACCGCCGAATTGCTCAACACGTGGGGCGTGAGGTCTCCACCGTACATCGATGTTGTCGCCAGTCGTCGGCGGAAGGTGCACGTGCCCGTCGACCTGGAACCGGACCGCAGCGACGCACGGATGCACGCCAAGACCGTAGGATCCTATGCAGTGCCGTAGGGGACCGCACCGCCACTTCATAGCAAATTAGGGACACTGTTGCTCCTGGGGTATCGGCGAGGACCATTCGCAACCGTCTCCATGAAGCTGGGCTACGGTCCCGCACACCGTTAGGCCGTCTTCCGCTCACGCCCCAACATCGTGCAGCCCGCCTCCAGTGGTGTCGCGACAGGCGTGAATGGAGGGACGAATGGAGACGTGTCGTCTTCAGCGATGAGAGTCGCTTCTGCCTTGGTGCCAATGATGGTCGTATGCGTGTTTGGCGCCGTGCAGGTGAGCGCCACAATCAGGACTGCATACGACCGAGGCACACAGGGCCAACACCCGGCATCATGGTGTGGGGAGCGATCTCCTACACTGGCCGTACACCTCTGGTGATCGTCGAGGGGACACTGAATAGTGCATGGTACATCCAAACCGTCATCGAACCCATCGTTCTACCATTCCTAGACCGGCAAGGGAACTTGCTGTTCCAACAGGACAATGCACGTCCGCATGTATCCCGTGCCACCCAACGTGCTCTAGAAGGTGTAAGTCAACTACCCTGGCCAGCAAGATGTCCGGATCTGTCCCCCATTGAGCATGTTTGGGACTGGATGAAGCGTCGTCTCACGCGGTCTGCACGTCCAGCACGAACGCTGGTCCAACTATGGCGCCAGGTGGAAATGGCATGGCAAGCCGTTCCACAGGACTACATCCAGCATCTCTACGATCGTCTCCATGGGAGAATAGCAGCCTGCATTGCTCCGAAAGGTGGATATACACTGTACTAGTGCCGACATTGTGCATGCTCTGTTGCCTATGTGCCTGTGATTCTGTCAGGGTGATCATGTGATGTATGTGACCCCAGGAATGTGTCAATAAAGTTTCCCCTTCCTGGGACAATAAATTCACGGTGTTCTTATTTCAATTTCCAGGAGTGTATTTTGGCCAGAAAGTCGCTCGTTTAAATTGGACTTTAAGTTCATTTTACAAGGGCGAGTTTTTTGCCACGTGTTAGTCGCTGTTTTATTGTCTTAACGTCACCAGCTTCAGACAGTGCCGCCCTCGTTCAGATCCCAGTTACACCGTAAACACTCTATCTATTTCACTGTCGCACCAAGCAGTGAAATGAGTACTGTTTATCTAAGTCAAGTTACTGTTTAGCCACGAATAGGAACTGAAGATGGACGACAGTGCATTACAATGCCAGTTTTGTTTATCGCCATAAGCGTTTCGCATCTTTTACTTGTGAAGCATTTTTAGTGGCCTGTACACATGCTTCTTTTTATAAATGTACTATGTATGTTACTACTTTACATTGTGTCGTGTTTTTTTCTCGTTTTTTGTTTGTTTTTTGTTTTCAAGATTAGAACCAACTTTTGTAGCACAAATTTCGTGAAGTGAAATTATAGTTCTACGTAACGATTGCCAGTGCTGTTGGCCCATATGTGTGGTCCTAAAGATGCGATTGTAAGTCCCCATGCTCCAGCTGGCCTATTTCCGGCGTTTTTTCACTCATATGCGGTACAGTACATCACTTGCATTACGTGCGCTAGTCGTTTTGTGATCAACATGTATGTGTTTACAGTGTTAAGTGTTGCCAACTGAAAATGAATTTTGAGTGAAGTAAGGAACGACGAAAAACAGAAAACATGACGGAACTGGTCATGTAGTGTAAGGATCGTGCCTCAATCATTACTGACGAGTCCTTGCTGTTAAGTTGTATATTAATAACAATCTCAGCAGCAAAGTATCAACACACTTCGCCGAGGCACAACCGAAGTTACGTCTACATCTGTCGATGACTGTCCATCCACGATAACGTTTCATTAGTGCCTATCTCGCGGATGTTGGTGTTCTGTAACCAGTGATTTCTGCGACTTGCAGTAAGTCTACATGTACATTTAAACTATGCAAGTAATCTCGCGTAAAGCTTCGTGTCTTACTACCCTGTGGGTCTTTCCTATTCCAGTCATAAATGGTGCACATAGAGGAGGATGGTCTGGTACGAGATCTAATCCCTCTAATTTTACATTCATGTCGGATGACTCTCCTGGGAACGTAAATTTTCGCAATGTTTGCGGTAAATCACACCCGTGTTGCTCAACACCTCCCTTACAGCTTTCTGTCGATCTTCTTTATTGCCTCTGTCAACTTCACACGCAAAATGATCCCAAACTGAAGAGCGATACTCGAGTAGCGGTCGGTCTACAGTTTTGTAAGCTACCTACTTGAAATGTCGACCACACTTCCCGAGAATTCTACCACCGAATATCAGTATCGCAATTGTACTTAATGGGGTAATGAGATCTTTCGACATGAAATCGCTCAGTTATTACACTCAAAAATATTTTATGCATGTGAATGCTTCCAGTTTTCGTTTAGCAAGCGTGTGATCAAACGATAACAGGTCTTACCGTGTAGTGAGTATACTCTCTGATGATGATCTACGCCAGAGTTGTATCCTATGGTCTGCAGGTGATGTCTGGATTGGTTGTGTTGTCCTTAGAAAACTTTTTCTCGACTTGAGTCTCGGTGTCTGATGTTCGCATCCAAACAGGGGGTGTCTCTGATTCTTCTACTGATTCTTTCTTTCGATTTCAGCTGCTGTTCTCCTTCGGATGTCTGGAGGTGCTACGACCATGAGGTGGCAGATTTTGCCAACAGGGGTTGCCCGCAAGCAGCCGCTTACAATTCGTCCTGTTTCATTTAGGGCACTATTTACCTGTTTGACACGGCTGGAGGTCTGCCATACAGGTGTTGCATTTCAGCAGCGGAGAAGCACAAAGCGAGGGCATATGTGCGGAGTGCCTGTCGGTGTGCTCCTCAGTTGTTGCCGGTCAGTTTCCTAATAATGTTGTTCCTCGGACTGACTTTCATTTTTCTATCTGTACAGTGGTCCTTGATGGTGAGGGACCGGTCCAACTTCACTCCGAGGTACTTTGGAGTGCCACAGTGGGTCAGCTGTTGAACAGGTTATTCTCGGCTTCATCCGTGCCTCTCTGTTCCGCAAGTGGAATGCAAACACTTGTGTTTTGGAGGGCTTTGTCTTCAGGTAGTTGCTTTCGTAGTGGTTAGATAATGCCTCAAGACTTATTGTGAGTTTTTCTTCCCACTCCTCAAAAGTTCTATCTTGTGTGGCAAGTGCTGTGTCACCTGCATAATTGAAAGATCTTGTGACAGGATTAACTAGCTGGTAATTAGTGTACATATTAAACAGCAGTGGGGCTAGCCCACTTTCTTGGGGGATACCATTTCTCTGTGCGCTCCACCGGGTCCTCTTGCTTTGTAGAGTAGCAAAGAAACGTCTGTTTTGTAGCAGGCATCTGTGTTAGGTGGAAGTCTTTTGTGATGGCATAGATCTTTGTTAACATTTTCCTGTGGTTAATGGTGTCATATGCAGCAGTGAGATCCACAAAGGGGACGCCGGTGACCTGCCCGCGTTCATATCCATCCTCTGTGTGTTGTGTCAGGTTCAAGATCTGTCCACAGCACGACCTCCTGGGGCGGATCCCAGATTGTTGTCTAATCGATTTGGTTCGAGATTCGATTGAGGATGATTCTCTCTAAGAAGTAAAGTCGCCAGATCTCTCCCCAACTGAGTACGTTCGAGCATTATGGGGAAAGCACTCGGTCCACCACGAGATATTGACACTCTAACTCGCCAGTTGGACAGTATTTGGCACGATATCCCTAAGGAGGACGTCCAAAAACTCTTTCAATCAATGCTAAGCCGGGTAACTGCTTGGATAAGGACCAATGCGTTACTGACTTACTCAGTTTGTGAATCTCTTTCTCTTGAATGAATCCTCCAGTTTTTTTGGAAATTGTAATAATTTGTTTCTCTGTACATGTATATCACATTTATCGAATTCCGTCCCATTCGGATAATTACTTAGTGCTCAATCATTTTTTTAATCACTCAGTGTGTTACAAATTACTTAGTCCAATAACAAAGCTGATCTGATATTCGGCATAGCCGTACGGATCCCACCGTCGAACCGAGGTAGAGTGCTCAGTGCAGGCAGCGCTGACGCTCTGCGACAGCCCCACTTCCGCTGCGCCCGTTCCGAGACTCGTGCGTGGTGGTGCGTCGGCTCAGGCCGTGCTGGGCGGGCGTCCGTCCTTGAGGTGCTAGCCGGCGGCGAGCCGACCGCGGCGGAAGTCGGGTGGTGGACTCCAAAGCGGCGACTGGCCAGGAAGTCGGAGCTCGGAGTTCAGGGAAGGCGCCTGACGTCACAGAGGCGGTGACGCCGGGGTCGCTGCACCTGCTGCAGTGTCTGCGTGCAACGCGAGCCGCAGCAGTGGAGCTTTCCCTGTAAACACGCTGTCGGAAATCAAAAATGTCCCGTCGTCACCTTGACCGAACTCTACCAAACTAAAACTCCAGTCTTTCCACGTCCACAGGGTGTTGTGTTGGCAGAAGAGCCGGAATGGAGGCCGAAATGCACGCGTTTTAGCTCACGCAGGCTAGCGTGAGGAGGGAAGGACTATACTGACGTGAGGTCTGGAATATGACGAGGAATTAGAATTCAGAAAGCGGACGTAATTAGTTTGATACTTAACTCTAATCCATTGATGATGAACGTCGCTATTGACGGTACATGATTCACAATATTATCTGTTCAGAATACATTCATAGTAACTGAATATGGCAACTTGCTAGGTCTTAGCAAATAACGTAGCTGAAGGCTATGCTAACCTGTCGTTTCTGCAATTGAGAGCGTCTGTATACAGTGAACCATCGCTAGCAAAGTCGGTTGTACAACTGGGGCGAGTGCTAGGCAGTCTCTCTAGACTAGGCCTGCCGTGTGGTGGCGCTCGGTCTGCAATCACTGATAGTGGCGACACGCGGGTCCGACGTATACTAACGGACCGCGGCCAATTTAAAGTGTAGTGTCTGGCTGTGACACCACACCGGGCATGTCGGTTAAAATTTCGTCTTTGTGGGAGCTTATCTTCAGTACAGAAACGAACCATTGCTACAGATGAAAACGGTGTGAGTACTGATGCCTACTGGTAGTGTCTAAAGTTAATGGAACTTTTCGGGTGGAGATCGTGACAGATTATACCAAGAAATTGTGGCACGTGCAGTTTATCGCGAGCTTTCGGATACAGTAATTCCGCCTTTAGCAAAACACAATTTTGTTTTTTAAAATTTTTTGGCGATTGTTTGACCCTGTGGTACACAGTCATGATGACCGTGTCGCGGGAATCAAAGAAATCAGTCGGCATCACTTTCACGTTGCTGCACTCTTGGCGGGCAATCTTTGGGCTCGGTGACGAGGAATGCTTCCACTGTGACGACTGCGACCCTCACCAGCGATTCTGGTGTTAACCGAGTCTGGGTCACTGTTTGCGAAGTCTGGAATGTCCTGTAAGACTTCAACACGTAGTCGCTTTTGCTCCGTCGTCAGCAGCTTCGGCACGAATTGCGCCGACACTCTCTCCTGCTACAACGGAAAAAAGTGCTGATATCAACCACTTCCATGATTTCCCTGACAGTCACGCGACGGTCCCACATCACCACAGCTTTCACTTTCGTAATGACCTGGTCACTTCGGCACGTTGATGGCCGACCGGAGCGTGGGTCGCTCTCCACCGATGCGCTGTCGTCTTTAAACCGGTTGTACCGCTCTTTAATCTGTATGATGTCCATAGAATCGTCACCAAAAGCCGTGTGAATCTTCCAAATCGTTTCCACATGACTATCGTCCAGTTTCTGGCAAATTTTCATGCAGCAGCGCTACTCCGGTCGTTCCCTCATTTCCCATGCATTGAAAAACCGACGCGAGCACTTCACACCACCTCACTCAACTGCTGTTTGCCATCAGCTGACGCTATCGACAAGCGGGAAAAAATGTAAGCGCGCTAGATTCAAATCCATCTCAGCTGTCAGGTGCTTAAAAAAAAAGTCGGATGCTTTTCTGACAGACAGACCTTGTATTTGCAAGAATCGTAGGCACGAGTTCCCGAAGAAGGACTGCGCTAGGAGGAAATAGTAAGATTTTCTTATCAGCTTTGACGAATAGACGGATGAGAACAGCTGGAGTCTGGACACAAGGTAACAGACAAAGTGTCACTGCGAACCGACGGGTCTACTGGAAGCTGTTGCGATCTCTATTTGTCAGGCGTTGTTAATTGCTGACACCATGTCACAGATAACAGAGATTTTCATGCTGTAGAGCCAGTATCAGCTTGAGCATTCTGTGGAATTTAGTCCTGGTTACGGCCATCACATCGACGTCAAGGTGTTTGTGGAGGTCCTGTTAAGAGCCACACCTCTCCAACTCCTCGAATCATTGTATTGACAGCAGCGACCAGTGTATCAAATTGCATATCCCAGAGGATTCTACTAGAATTAGTAACACATTTCACGCGATAAACACCTTGATGAATGTGAAAATCCTCCACTGGCCTCCGCAGTACTCTGATTTATGACCCATAGAACATATCCGGGATATATAGGAAACATTCTTTCATACTAGCATCCAAGCCACGACTCCTCATGAACTGACATAACATAAACTTCACGTATAGCAAGAAATTTCTCTAGATGATGAAGTACATGCCTTTCGAATGGAATGAAAGTTATGCAATGAACAACTCCACAGAACTTGAATGATACAGGTTCCAAATAAAAAGACTGCACCAGGTGATGGAATTACGCAGAAGAAGACTCTGCACCAAAACTGCCATCAGTTATACATTCATTTAAATGCATTTTACAGTATGAGTCACGATCACAGTTATTTACTAAATATTTTGTATATCATTTTTCTTCTACTGATTGCTTTTTATTACCGCAGGCTTAATTTAATTTCATATTACTTGTTACAAATATGTACTACAAGTGAAGATCGCCGTGTCTGTGACGCACGTTCACAAACTCATCTTACTTTCGTGTCAAGGTCCACGCCATAGCAGCTGATCGCTGCGAGCTGCGTTCTTCGGTGAGTTCTCAGTACTGGAATACAAACAATAAAACATTTCCCCCCGCACATCTTGTAATTCCGTACTTGGTGTGCTACTTACCTCTCTGTTCCTGAGGTAAGCGACCAACTTTATTTAGCTCACGGTCGAATTCACCAACGTCAATTAAAATTAAGCACATCTTAAAATACATTACTGGCCATTAAAATTGCTACACCACGAAGAAGACGTGTTACAGACGCGAAATTTAACCGACAAGAAGAAGATGCTGTGATATGCAAATGATTAGCTTTTCAGAGCATTCACACAAGTTGGCGACGGTGGCGACACATACAACGTGCTGACATGAGGAAAGTTTCCAACCTATTTCTCGTACACAAACAGCATTTGACCGGCTTTGCCTTGTGAAACGTTGTTGTGATGCCTCGTGTAAGGAGGAGAAATGAGTACCATCTCGTTTCCGACTATGATAAAGGTCGGATTGTAGCCTATCGCGATTGCGGTTTATGGTATCTCGACATTGCTGTTCGCGTTAGTCGAGATCCAATGATTATTAACACAATATGGAATCGGTGGGTTGAGGAGGGTAATACGGAACGCCGTGCTGGATCCCAACGACCTCGTATCACTAGCAGTCGAGATGACAGGAATCTTATCTGAATGGCTCTAACGGATCGTGCACCCACGTCTCGATCCCTGAGTCAGCAGATGGGGACGTTTGCAAGACGACACCATCTGCACCAACAGTTCGACGACGTTTGCAGCAGCATGGGCTGTCAGATTGGAGACCATGGCTGCGGTTACCCCAGACGCTGCATCAGAGACAGGAGCACCTGCGATTGCGAACTCAACGACGAACCTGGGTGCACTAATGGCAAAACATCAATTTTTCGGATGTATCCAGGTTCTGTTTACAGCATCATGATGGTCGCATTCGTGTTTGGCGATATCGCTGTGAACGCTCATTGGAAGCGTGTATTCGTCATCGCCATACTGGAGTACCACCCGGCGTGATGGAAGGGGGTGCCATTGGTTACACGTCTCTGTCACCTCTTGTTCGCATTGACGGCACTTTGAACAGTGGACGTTACGTTTCAGATGTGTTACGACCCGTGGCTCTACCCTTCATTCGATCCCTGCGAAACCGTACATTTCAGCAGGATAATGCACGACCGCACGTTGCAGGTCCTGTACGGGCCTTTCTGGATACAGAAAATGTTCGACTGCTGCCCTGGCCATCACATTCTTCATATGTCTCACCAACTGAAAACGTCTGGTCAATGGTGGACGAGCAACTGGCTCATCACAATACGCCAGTCATTACTCTTGATGAACTGTGGTATCGTGTTGAAGCTTCATGGGCAACTGTACCTGTACACGCCATCCGAGCTCTGTTTGACTCAATGCCCAGGCGTATCAAGGCTGTTATTACGACCAGAGGTGGTTGTTCTGGGTACCGATTTCTCAGAACCTATGCACCCAAATTGCTTGAATATGTAATCACATATCAGTTCTAGAATAATATATTTGTCCAATGAATACCCGTTTAGCATTCTTGGTGTAGCAATTTTAATGGCCAGTAGTGTAATACTGCCTTTGTATTTTTATATGTTACTGAGCAGAAATACTACTATCTTAACATTATTTACGTCTTTGAATTCGGCTGAAGTTGCCGGATGCAAATAACTATAAAACACGGCTGAGATATGCGGGCCGCTCAGATACTTGATTCGGGTCGCTTGCGCCCTGCAGGCAACAGTTCGACGATCGCTGCTGTGCAAGCTTTGGTAGTACATTGAAGTGCCAAAGAACCTGTTATAGGCAAGCGTATTCAAATACATTGATATATAAACAGACAGAATACGGCGCTGCGGTCGGCAACGCCTTCATAAGACAACAAGCGTCTGGTGCAGTTGTTAGATCGGTTACTGCTGCTACAATGGCAGGTTACCAAGGTTTAAGTGAGTCTGAACGTGGTGTTATAGTCGGCGTACGACCGATGGGACGCAGCATCTCCGACGTAGCGATAAAATCTGAGTTTTCCCGTACGACCATTTCAAAAGCGTACCGTGAATATCAGGAATCCGGTAAAACATCAAATCTCCAACACCGCTTCGGCCGGAATAAGATCCTGCGAGAAGGGGCCAACGACGAGTGAAGAGAACCGTTCAGCGCGACAGAACTGTAACCCCTCCGCAAATTGCTGCTGATCTCAACGCTAGGCCATCAACAGCTTTCAGCGTGCCCAGCATTCAACGAAACATCATTGATATGCGCTTTCGGTGCAGAAAGCCCTCTCGTGTACTCTTGATGACTGCACTACACAAAGTTCTCGTTTCACCTGGGAGCGTCAGCACTAACAGTGGACTGTTGATGATTGGAAACATGTTGCCTGGTCGGACGAGTCTCGTTCCATATTCTATCGTCCGGACGGCCGTGTACAGCTATGTCTACTGTGCATTACGACGGACTTGGGCAATTCCAGCAGGGCAGTGCGACATCCCACATGCCCGGAACTGCTGCAGAGTGTCTCTAGGAACACTCTTCTGAGTTGAAACACTTTCCCCGGCCACCAAACACCCCAGAGATGAACGTTATTGAACGTATGTGGGATGTTTGTTCAACATAGATCTTCACACCCTAGCACTCTTACAGCCCTGCAGGACTCACGCTGTCAGTTCCATCCAGCACTCCTTCAGACATTAGCTGAGTCCTTGCCACGTAGTTTCTCGGCACGTCTGCGTGCTGTGGGGTCCTACACAATATTAGACAGGTTTGCTAATTTCTTTGGCTCTTCAGTGTATATTCTCTTTATGCGAAGCGGTCTGGAACAGTTACCATTCGCGCAATCTGCGACAAGGGATCAAAATCAAGAAATTTATAAGGCAATCCTCCTCATTATTACCAATGATATTAGCGTGTACATTGAAGAGGAATGAGGGAAGTAAAAGTTAATCTCAAAGTGAGAGTTTCTTCTCGTAGACTTCATTAGTTTCACTAAAGCAAGCACTTAGCGCTCGACGCCATGTTACGATTCCAAGGGACATGCCTTGCTCATACTGTGGCATCAAGCAGTCTGGCCTGCAAGATGAGTGGTCTGCCAAGCGAGTGGATTCATTCTTATTTATCGAGTAACACGGGCTCTAGTATTCACGATTACAAATTATTTTCCTGTATGAATATGAGGCAACGGAAACGGATACGTACATCTGACCATTAGTAATTTACACAACTCTGACTGTTTACTACGCACTGGCAATACCACATTTTCTTTCTTATTTAACGGCTTTGATCAACACGTGGCCATCGCACTGAATATGAATGGCGCACACATTAAAAATTCTGGATATCATGACAACGTACTATTCGAAGGAAAAGGCCACCAATCTTTTTCTTTTCACTATATTTTTTTATTCCGATAAATTCTATAACCTAAACACACAAATTCTATGACCTACATCAATAACACATGAGAAATTCCGCCCAGTGGACATGGCTTTGCATTGGTGATCCTTTATCTTATAGTCTCGTAATTATCTAGCGCTACAGTGCACTTTCTGGATAGGATGGTGGATCTTTTGCTATATCTCACACTTCGACTCTCACAACCATCATCACGAAACTTTCCTCCAGACCGAGCGGTACAAAAAGGAACATGTATAACCCACTGCCTATGAAACTATCTTGTTACTCTCCCATGCCAACCACACATACTTAAATTTCATGAAATACATCACACTGGCAACATACAAAACATCACAAAGAATAGTCGCAACGTTAGAATCACTTCACTTTCAGCTTTCCCACTTCAATCAGTATTCATCCCAGTTTCACTTGACACTGCCCCACTTCGTAACTTTTCTTTCCTACTACGAACTCAAGAGGATGTATGGACGTCTTCCTATGCAATGCAAGCCAAGTGGCGTTGCTGGATAGACGGCTGACTTACCTTGCTTCTCTCTCAGAGTATTATAGTTTGAATCAAGCATCACACGGAAACATAACACGCAAAGTAATATTAAGAACATATTCATCACACACGCGAGTCCTCAACTGATACCATGGACGAGTACTTCTCTTTATCCTTTGTCTCATACACAGATTGAAACTCACACAGTACTCACCACGTGGGAGTACTGGTCTGTAATTTCAAGTCCTGCACACGCCATTTCTTAAATATTTCAACTGATAATACACACGCTAGTAATTCAGCTTAACTTAAGCACTCAGAAGTATTTCAACTTATTGCTACACGTGGTTTCATTGTGACTGTTGGTCACTTCTGAAGATTACTACGATCCCCTTAATATTACCTGCCTGACTTTTAATTCTCCCCACAAAAGTTCCTGAAATAGAGAAATAATTATTCCAAACTACTCTTAAGTATTTCTCATGCATACCATGTCTCCACTCTTTTGTCTTTACAGAGAACACCTAAGACAGGTCTTACCAACACTAGATCCAGCGGCAGAGTGCTGAAACATGGCCGATCTCGCACCTCCGCCAAGGTGGGAGAGCACCATGCTACCGTATTGGTCAGCCACATTTCAGGCAGCTCAAAGCTCAGGTAAATTTCATCTCTTTGGTTCCACTAAATGTGACCAAAAGACCGTCTCAAAGGTGATCATATATTGCACATTCACTATCTGCAGTTAAAAAACGACCGTACATTCATTCATTTCACAGATCTCACGAAACTGGATGTAGGGATTTATTTTGTGGGAGTGCACATGTAATCAAATAAATAAATAAATTGTCATTCTTTCCTACACTGGTATCCGGCTTCGCTGTATTAATTGAAATTGAGTTATTATTACAAAAAATATGTTGTTCTGACAAGAATAATGAAGTATATTGTACCTATTTTCAATGTCGGGCGGTACTGTACCCTTTCAATGTCAACAACTATCTGTACATTGATAAAACAGTTGTTAGAATATCTTAAGCTTGTGTAGTCCTGTCTTCCTCAGTTGCGTGTAATATTACGATATTTTGATAATTTTTGCTTTATGGACCGTCTGGCAGCAACTGAATGAAATTGGTTTCATTCAGTTGCTGTCAGACGGTCGATAAAACAAAAATAATCAATATACGGTTGTTAGGAATAGGGAAAAACCGATTTAACTACATTATCTTTAGAGTTTTGACGCAGTGGTCGATATATGAGTCGTGTTTGTCTGTAATTTTTCATACAACAGGCGCAAGATACAAAGAAAGGGACATTTATCAGCGACAACAAAGGAAGTAGGTTACAATACGCTTGTTCGCCCACTGCTTGAATACTGCTCAGCAGTGTGGGATCCGCACCAGATAGGGTTGATAGAAGAGATAGAGAATATCCAACAGAGAGCAGCGCGCTTCGTTACAGGATCATTTAGTAATCGCGAAAGCGTTACGGAGATGATAGATAAACTCCAGTGGAAGACTCTGCAGGAGAGACGCTCAGTAGCTCGGTACGGGCTTTTGTTAAAGTTTCGAGAACATACCTTCACCGAAGAGTCAAACAGTATATTGCTCCCTCCTACGTATATCTCGCGAAGAGACCATGAGGATAAAATCAGAGAGATTAGAGCCCATACAGAAGCATACCGACAATCCTTCTTTCCACGAACAATACGAGACTGGAATAGAAGGGAGAACCGATAGGGGTACTCAGGGTACCCTCCGCCACACACCGTAAGGTGGCTTGCGGAGTATGGCTGTAGATGTAGATGTAGACTGTATAAGCAGAAACATCTTATCTACATACTCTAAGACAAATAAAGGACTCACCACGAAAGAATTATCTGAATCGGACGGAAATCGATAGTCATGATGTATATGTGCAGACAACCAAACGATTACATTTTCAGAGAAATTGAATGATTTATTGAAGAGAAAGAGCAAAATTGGAGGAAGTTAGTAACGTGCTGATCCATCTCTGCCCCTTATGCAAGCACTCATTCGACTCGGCAGAATTGCTGGATGACCTCCTCGGTGATGTCGACCCAAATTATTTTCAATTGACGCGTTAGATCGCCGGACTCCTCAGTCTTCTGGATGGCCCTGCACATAAGGCTCCAAACGTTCTCACTAGGGAGAGACCCGGCGACGTTGACGTCCAATGCCTTGCTGAAATGTAAGCCCAGCATGATTGGCCATGAAGACCAACAAAACATATGGTCGACGTACAGCTGTGCTGCAAGGCTGTCGCGGATGGCAACTAATTCGGTTCTTGCTGTGGTATAACATAGCACCCCAGCTGCCATCACTCCTGGTTGTCGGGCCGCATGCTCGGCGACAATAGGGTTGGTATCCCACAACTGCCTGGTGCACCTTCAGACACGTCTTCTCTGGTCGCATGGACTCAGTTCGAAGCAGGACTCGTCACTGAAAATAGATCTAATGAAGTCAAAGAGATTCCAGGCCGGACAAGGTTGGAATACCTGTGTGGGTGTCGCCCACCATATGGTCTGACAGCAAGGAGTGGACTCCTGCGGTTGTCACCTGCTATAGCCTTACAGCGCAACGGTACGTTGACGATTTTGTACGCCCCGTTTTGTTGCCCTTCGTGTGAAGCTGTCCTGGGCTTCCATTTAAGCAAGATAATGTCTGCCCACACACGGCGAGAGTTTCTACTGGCTGCCCTGGTGCATGCCAAACGCTGCATTGGCCAACGAGGTCGCCGGATGTCTCCCAAAATGAGAACGTTTGTCGCGTAATGGGCACGGTTTTTGACGGTCAAACGTTCCAGTTGGGCGGACGAACTATCGAAATTACAGTAGTTACAATTGTCAGCAACAGATGGCGCTGCGGTCTGGGAAACTCTATAGTATGATATTTTCCACATATCCACCATGCGTAGCAATAATATGGCGTAGTCTCTGAATGAAATTACCCGAAACCTTTGACAACGTGTCTGGCGGAAAGGCTTCACATGCAGATGAGATGTACTGCTTCAGCTGTTCAATTGTTTCTGGATTCTGGCGGTACACCTGGTCTTTCAAGTGTCCCCACAGAAAGAAGTCACAGGGGTTCATGTCTGGCGAATAGGGAGGCCAATCCACGCCGCCTCCTGTATGTTTCGGATAGCCCAAAGCAATCACACGATCATCGAAATATTCATTTAGGAAATTAAAGACGTCGGCCGTGCGATGTGGCCGGGCATCATCTTGCATAAACCACGAGGTGTTCGCAGTGTCGTCTAAGGCAGTTTGTACCGCCACAAATTCACGAAGAATGTCCAGATAGCGTGATGCAGTAATCGTTTCGGATCTGAAAAATTGGCCAATGATTCCTTTGGAAGAAATGGCGGCCCAGACCAGTACTTTTTGAGGATGCAGGGGCGATGGGACTGCAACATGGGGCTTTTCGGTTCCCCATATGCGCCAGTTCTGTTTATTGACGAAGCCGTCCAGGTAAAAATAAACTTCGTCAGTAAACCAAATGCTGCCCACATGCATATCGCCGTCATCAATCCTGTGCACTATATCGTTAGCGAATCTCTCTCGTGCAGCAATGGTAGCGTCGCTGAGGGGTTGCCGCGTTTGAATTTTGTATGGATAGAGGTGTAAACTCTGGCGCATGAGACGATACGTGGACGTTGGCGTCATTTGGACTGCAGCTGCAACATGGCGAACGGAAACCCGAGGCCGCTGTTGGAACACGTGCTGCACTAGCTGCGCGTTGCCCTCTGTGGTTGCCGTACGCGGTCGCCCTACCTTTCCAGCACGTTCATCCGTCACGTTCCCAGTCCGTTGAAATTTTTCAAACAGATCCTTTATTGTATCGCTTTTCGGTACTTTGGTTACATTAAACCTCCGTTGAAAACTTCGTCTTGTTGCAACAACACTGTGTTCTAGGCGATGGAATTCCAACACCAGAAAAATCCTCTGTTCTAAGGAATAAACCATGTTGTCCACAGCACACTTGCACGTTGTGAACAGCACACGCTTACAGCAGAAAGACGACGTACAGAATGGCGCACCCACAGACTGCGTTGTCTTCTACATCTTTCACATCACTTGCAGCGCCATCTGTTGTTGAAAATTGTAACTACTGTAATTTCGAAAGTTTGTCCGCCTGAAAATGTACTGTTGTCCCAAGCATATTGCAACAAACGGTGTATTTCTATCGCTGCTCGTTTAGTTTTTATTGCCGTTTCAAATATACCGGTCATTTTTGAAACACCCTGTATGTGCATGTATATTTTTAGTGCTTCAACAAATCTACTATTAAAAGACGTAACTTAATGATGTGTTTTAACTAATGCTACAGTCACCTTGCTGTTATGTTATTATTGTTTCTTATCGCGTAAGTACTATGACATTTCAGGTTTGTAAAAAGGAAAGATCCTAGGGATGTCTGGTAAAAGCAGTTCGCAAGGAGGACTGGTCAACCACAAATTCTTCAGGCGTATGTCCACAGCACTTTCGTGAAAAAAAGAAGTTGTATGTAACTGTTCAGACGAGGAGATTGCAAGAAGGAACTGTTCCCTCTGTATTCCCTTCGTATCGACCGTATTTTCAAAAAAACAGTTATCTCGAGGTAGCCTCCTGTTCGTGAACGTGCTGGCGATAAAACTTCACAAGTGTGTTATGACAATTCATCATCAAGTTGCGATGAGTCAAATACAGCAGATTCATCACAACACAAAAGGAAATTGATGGAAGAGATGAGGGAAATAACTTAGAGTTATTGAGTGCAAAGAAAAAAATAAAAGTTTATATTCAGTAACGAGCTACCATGGTTTTTAGGACTTTATGTGTTACTCTGTTACTAGTTTTGGCGTCTTTTTCAGATGATACACTCATTAGAGCGGAATTTGTGGAAGTGGGACGCCTCAGACCCCGCGGCTATCATTTTATGATACATTCAGTAATGAGTCGCGTTACTTTAGTAATGCTAGTGGATTTATTAATCTGTTACCAGTTTCGATCACAACTTCAACTTTTCTTCGAAAAAAATGCTCGCTATAAAAGAGTTCCTATAAAGAACGCGCTGTTGTTGATAACAAGTGTCTTTATGCATTTGAGTGATCTTACGGAAACTACACTCTGCTTTAAACGTTTGTATATGTAACTTGATGTTCTTCTCATAACACGATTCTGCAGTACATGCGTTAAACTCAACTAGTATCAAAATATTAGGTCAATTGCAGAACTTGTTTAGGCCACCTTGTAAAGCTTACATCATCTCGTTTCAGAAAATCATACTGATACAAACTTCTAGATATTTGGTAAGATGGCGGAATCAGGCTTCAGTGGCAGATGCGGCTTTGCCAGTCTAGTAATGAATGTCTGCAGTGTTAAGCAAATCAACTAAACTCTGAGGTGAGCCAGCTAATATGGATGCTTGGCTGGCGGCATAGGTTAGCGAGGACCACACGATTAGTGGGAAAGGCGACGTTTTTATTAGTGGTCCGAGTGTGTGCCAGTCCGTTAATAAAGACACTTGCGTGTGTTATGAGGAAATGGGCACTTTGAACCGACACCATTCTGGATTATGGTGAGATGGTAGCTTGCTTCCGCTCATTTGAGAAGTTGTGCCTTGTGGAACATCAGACGTATTTACGCGAGATACTGTGCAGTCGTATTCAAAATGGGCAATACTAGTTATGTGTGTTCGACATCTTCAACTTTTGTAGTCCTGTCTTCCTCAGATGCGTGTAATATTACGGTATATTGTTAATTTGTTCTTGTTGACCGTCTAACTACAAATGAATGAAACACAATTTTGGCACGAAAATTGTGTTTCATTCAGTTGTAGTTAGACGCTCAACAAGTAAAAATTAACAATATACCCTAAAATTAGTTCTGTGTCGATTTTACAGTTTCAGTAGGAGACGTGGGAATAAGAATCCACTTTCTGTTCAGTTATCTGGTCCTACAAGTAGATTATCTCATTCGCATATCACTCCAACTACACACGCTCCACATCATTACAGAGCCTCCGCCAGCTTGAACTGTCCCCTGCTCACTTACAAGGTCCATGGATTCATGAGGTTGTCTCCATACCCGTACACTTCCATCCGCTCAATACAATCTTTCCAGTCATCAACAGTCCAATGTCCGGTGCTGACGAGGCGAGGCGTGAAACTTTGTGTAGTGCAGTCGTCAAGGGTACACGAGTGGGCCTTCGGTTCCTAAAGTCCATATCCATGATGTTTTGTTGAATGGTTTGCACTCCGACACTTCACGATGGCTCAACACTGAATTCTGCAGTAATTTGCGGAAGGGTTGCACTTCCGTCACGTTGAACGATTCTCACCAGCCGTCGTTGGTCCCATTCTTGCAAGATCTTTTCCTGGCCCCAGCGATGTTGGATATTTGTTGTTTTACCGGATTCCTGATGTTCGCGGTACACTCGTGAAATGGTCGTACTGGAAAGTATAAACTTCATCGCTACCTCGACGGTGCTGTGTCCCATCGCTCGTGCGCCGACTATAACACCATGTTCAGCCTTAAATTTTGATAACCCGTTATTGCAGCAGCAGTAACCGATCCAAAAGCTGTGCCACACACTTGTTGTCTTATACAGGAATTGCAGACTTTAGCACCGTACTCTGCCTGTTTACATATCTGTGTACTTGAACATGCATGCCTACAACAGTTTCTTTGGCGCTTCAGTGTACAAAGTTTAAAGACTGGTTCCTTAATGATCTAGGCAACACAAAGGAGCTGGTGCATTTCTGGCGCCAGTTTCCATCGATCGTCATTTTGATCTTTGAGTCGATTTCGATGCTGTTTTGTCTTCTGCTCATCTTTGGCAGCGCGGATTGAACGGCAGCGCGTGCGCTCTGCTGGGGAGGTGTGTCGGGATCGGCAGTGATCGAGAGTCACGTGGGACTGTGTTCGTAGGCAGGGCGGCAAGAGGACGAATTGGACAACGAAGGAGCGGGGCCAGCGGCTACGGCGTGTTGAGCCGTGAGGGCAGAGCCACCGCCCATGGTGATTTGGTTCTCCTAGACGTCGGAAGGACAAGCTCCTTCGAGTCTGTTATCAGCTACGCCGGCCGATGGAATTGGAGTCGCCGAGTTGCTTCGGTGGGTTGCGAGCGGCTTAATTGAATATGCCAGAGTACTAAAAAACCTTTGGAATTGTTTTAGTTGTTTACCACTTACCTCAGTGTTGTGAATAACTATCTTGACAGCAGTTGAGGAAGCGTGGCTACGCCCAACCAACCGACATGAAACTTGGTTAAAGACGTAGCAAGAAGTGCAACGAGTAGTGAGTGAGTCCGGCTCTGTCGTTTCAAGACACGCCAAGATATGTCCTCTATTCTACTTTTGTAGATTTTTGATAGTTTGGCGTGTAAAAGTGCGCCGAGATAATTCTTGTCAGTTTAACTTTAGGGCATGATTTTAGCGAACTTATTAATCAAAGTTTAAGGGCTGGCACTGGCCAAGTAATTCACGGAGCCTAATTTGTTTCTATAAAGTTGTATCGCCGGCCGGAATGGCCGAGCGGTTCTAGGCGCTACAGTCTGTGGGGATTATTGAAAGGCAGGCTGCGTTGCGCTAAAAATATTGTGTGTCAGTTTAGTGATGATCGGAATAAGTAAAGAGAGAAATGTCTGAGTACGTGTAGTTTTGTTCAGCGTTTTGATAATCAAATAACGTAGAAGTTAACCAACACAGTCATTCATATTTTTTTCAAACGGGCGTTTCATATGTCAACCCTTAGCAGAGGATACCTTACTGGAATCTTCTGATTTTTTCTTGTAGTTTGAGTAATTAGTGTAGTTATTGTTTATTGCTAGCGCGTAATTGTAGAGAGAATTTCCTTTGTAGTTGTAGTTTTTCATTGGTGTACGTAAAACAGTTGTGACATGCATGTAGATTTGCACCAAGTATTTCGCATCTGTGCTTGCAATTAATTAGATATTATTTTCAGTGCTATGTTAATGTGTTTTCTTATTTTACTCTTCAAATAGTGCTTTTCTGTGTTATCGTGTGAAATATTGTGACAATTATGGCGTGTGAAAAACGTAATACTAGGCTCCAAAGTAAACTGAGAAAATGACACAGAAGACGAGAGGAGTGTGTAAGCGTTACCGTGTAATGAATTAACCAATGTTCAACATAATAATTTGGTAATTGTGCATAGGTGAATGGACCAGGCAATAAATAACCGTGTAGACAGTGAAACAGCTACTTAACAGGGTAGTATTGTCGTTCGCTATGACGACAACAGCACGCTTCAGGAGTCTGAAATGACAGGACAATATTTGCAAATACTGTAGATTCAAGTTTTGCGTCATTACCCGTTTCTCAATCAAATCGCGGCACATTTTCTGCTTTTCAAAATGCGAATGTTGCCTCTTATGCACTGCCGATAAGCACAAAGGAACAAGTTCCAGGGCCGGCCGTTGTGGCTGAGTATTTCTAGGCGCTTCAGTCTGGAACCGCGCGACCCCTACGGCCGCAGGTTCGAATCCTGCCTCGGGCATGGATGTGTGATGTCCTTAGGTTAGTTAGGTTTAAGTAGTTCTAAGTTCTAAGGGACCGATGACCTCAGAAGTTAAGTTCCATAGTGCTCAGAGCCATTTGAACCATCAGTTGTATTGATCACCTGTTCTCTATATAAGATTGTGTAGTTTATGCCTCAGAATATTGTCTGCCGTTCATGTGTGTTTTGTTACAGATAACTGGCAGTGGTCGATGCGGGCATACTGGCAGCAGAGCACCACGAGAGCAGAGAGATATTTAAGGCCCTGTTCTCTCCTTTACATCTTCGGTTATGTTGTCACTGTTGCGTGATTCCATCTTTCCAGTGGAGAATTGTGGCATCTGAAGTTCAATTGCAGTGCCAAGTTGAGTACATTTCTATGTCAATTCCTGTCTCGTGGATCTCTCGTATTGATGTGAGTCCTTGGTCTGCTCACGTCTATCGCCAATTCACACGCAATTCTGAAGGAACCTCATTTTAGTGATATTGTCATATGGTCATGTTCTAGTTGTAATCATTCTAAGAATATTGTTGATTAATCAACTGAGTAAGTAAATTTGAAGATTTGTTTGGTTAAAATTAAAGTACCTCTCTAATTGTTTTAGTCATTTGTATATAGTTTTGTTTAGGAAAATTGGCTAGCCAAACTTTGAAAAATCTGTGTGCTTACCCTTAATCTGTTCCTCAGCTAATTGGAAGTAATGAGAGTTCTGATGGGAATTATATGGATATTTGTACTATTTAAGTAAAGCTTTATCTGAGTATATTCACCTAGACATATGCAAATTTCAAGTTTTATGGGTCTTGTTCCGGTTAAAGAAATTTGTTAGTTATTTGTCAAAGTGATCTGGCCTAAGGCAGTCTCCTGTATTATTGTGATTGTGATTTTATAATGCTTTTGTTTGTAATAAAATATGTAGCAACTACAACGGATTACCATCATCATTTTAGTGTGTCACTTACCAGTACCGCATTCCAACAAATGTGGTAAACTTATATTTATTTGACGCATCATGAGCAACAAAAGGGAACGCTCTTCGAAAGTTAGCTCCCATTCTGCAAGGGTGCCACAGGACAAGGGAGAACATTTCATCTTTCAATTATTTTCATCCTTCGTGGGTGGCAAATGAAAATTATTCTCTAACAGAGCTATATTTTGAAGAAGTTGAAACGTCCCCTTTGAAAAATTAATGAATTACTGTGCTGATAAGCTACATTCGTCGTCAATATCATTTCTGAATTTTCTTTGGAGCTTAGTGTTAGGTTTTTCACACGCCATAATTATCACGTATTTCACACTATAACAAAAAAAGCACAATTTAAAGAGCGAAAACAAGAAAACACATTAGCATAGCACTGAAAATAATATCTCGTTAATTGCAAGCGCAGCTGCGAAATACTTGGTGCAAATCTACATGCATGCCACAACTGTTTTACTGTATAACAATGAAAAACTACAACTACAAAGGAAATTCTCTCTATAATTACTCGCTAGCAATAACCAATAGCTACACTAATTACACAAACTAAAAGAAAAAAATCAGAAAATTCCAGTGAGGTATCCTCGGCTAAGGGTCGACATATGAAACATCCCCTTTGCAAAATTTATGAATTATTGTGCTGATAAACCTCTACGTTATTTGATTTTCAAACAGCTGAGCAAAACTGAACGTACCAAGACATTACTCTCTTTACTTATTCTGATCGTCACTAAACTGACACACAATATTTTTAGCGCAACGCAATCTGACTTTCAAAAATCCCTACAAGAGAATGGCCATGACTAACAATAACCTATACCTTTCATGAATCACTTACCTCACAAAAATCTTCATTACTCAAGCTACTGCAATACAGTGAGCGCCACTACTGCCAGCTAAATAAAAGATTCTAACTACTGAAGGCACTAACTACTAATAGGCATAGTCAGCAAATGAAAGATTCTGATAGAGAACAAACAATGTATTTACCTTAATAATGTTCAAAAGTCGTAATATATATAAGTTCATGACATTCAGTATTACAGATTTACTCTTTCTGGTGGACAACGTCCTGTTCGTCCGCTTTTAAAATTCCGCCATCTCTCTCTCCACATCCACCACTGCGGGCGGATCACATCCAACTGTGTAACGCTACGCGCTGTTCACATCCAACTGCCCAACACTACAATAGTGAATATTCCAACAATGCAAACCAGCCACAGACTGCACACAGCACAGTCAGTGATTTTCATACAGAGCGCTACGTGACGTTACCAACATAAAAACCTAAACAGCCTACTTACAAAGTGAGTGCCTAATCGATTACAAAAGATACGAAATAAAGTGTGCAGCTCTACTTTTAACCATTGGCCTTATGGATTGCATTACATTGCACCTGGCAGAGTCTGTGATATGACAGAGGGAAGTGACAACTTTCCCTCCGACACAAACTGTAAGGTCGTTTGAGGAATACAGGTGCAGATGTGTGTGTGAAGCTATTCGCAGTTCAGTACCATCAAAAGGTAAAGAAAGATTCTACTCTGTAGGAATCAGCATGGGTTTCGAAAAAGACGATCGTGTGAAGCCCAGCTCTCGCTATTCGTCCACGACACTCAGAGGGCCATAGACGCGGGTTCCCAGGTAGAAGCCGTGTATCTTGACTTCCGCAAGGCGTTCGATAAGTTCCCCACAGTCGTTTAATGAACAAAGTAAGAGCATATGGACTATCAGACCAATTGTGTGATTGAATTGAAGAGTTCCTAGATAACAGAACGCAGCATGTCATTCTCAATGGAGAGAAGTCTTCCGAAGTAAGAGTGATTTCAGGTGTGCCGCAGGGGGGTGTCGTAGGACCGCTGCTATTCACAATATACGTAAATGACCTTGTGGATGACATTGGAAGTTCACTGAGGCTTTTTGCGGATGATGCTGTGATATATCGAGAGGTTGTAACAATGGAAAATTGTACTGAAATGCACGAGGATCTGCAGCGAATTGACGCATGGTGCACGGAATAGCAATTGAATCTCAATGTAGACAAGTGTAATGTGCTGTGAACACACAGAAAGAAAGATCCTTTATCATTTAGCTACAATATAGCGGGTCAGCAACTGGAAGCAGTTAATTCCATAGTCGGTAAAGTAGATTCCAGACTGAGATTCACTGGAAGAATCCGAAGGAAATGCAATCCGAAACGCAGTCGGAAAACAGAGGAAGTAGGTTACAGTGCGCTTGTTCGCGTACTGCTTGAATACCGCTCAGCAGTGTGGGATCTGTACCAGATAGGGTTGATAGAAGAGATAGAGAAGATTCAACGGAGAGCAGCGCGCTTCGTTAGAGGAACATTTAGTAGTCGCGAAAGCGTTACGGAGATGATAGATAAACTCCAATGGAAGACTCTGCAGGAGAGACGCTCAGTCGCTCGGTACGGGCTTTTGTTAAAGTTACGAGAAAATACCTTCACCGAGGAGTCAAGCGGTATATTGCTCCCTCCTACGTATGTCTCGCGAAGAGACCATGAGGATAAAATCAAAGAGATTAGAGCCCACACAGAGGCATACCGACAATCTTCTTTCCACGAACAATACGAGCCTGGAATAGAAGGGAGAACCGATAGAGGTACTGAAGGTACCCTCCGCCACACACCGTCAGGTGGCTTGAGAGTATGGATGTAGATGTAGATGTAGAAGGTACGCATTATTGTGGTACAAACAAGCCTATTGTGGTCGAAGGCTTCAGTGTGATAGAGCACCCATCAAGCCTCCCTTTCAATACCAAATTTGTGTCTGTGGAACTGAGATTCATTCTACAGATCTGATAAACGTTATGAGCATGAGTGGTGCCGACGAGAGGAACAGCTTTGTTTTGGCGAATCCGAGTACGGCTGCGGTCATCTGCGTCTTGTTGGGGGCGGCTGTGAGAGCGCCCAGTGCAGATTAATCCCATTGTTCGCTGGTCCCGTCTGCGGCCGCTCCCGTGGTTGCGGATTACAGCGTCTGAATGGGCTTTGTGGCAGCTTCTAATAGCTGTTCACAACGGATCGCGGAAATGTTATCATCTGATCCTTTTGTGGTTCGCAGTACTCGTCTAATCTGGCCTTCGACTGAAAGTGTGTCGCGACAGCCAATTACTCGGCAGCCACCTTTCTAGCGAGTTCTTCGTCACGTAACTTTACACCAATACCCCCTCGTTCTTGGAAATACTGTTCGCTGATCCTGTCGAGGACAGAAACACTGTTTCTTCGATGAACAGAGCGCAGTACGCTACAGTGGACGACACTATCAGATTACTCGCTGAAGATTCTTCCGGCTACAGGAAACTATCGTCGTTGGATAATCGTAGGAGGACGTAGAAATTGAACAAACGTTTTACTTGGTTTAAAAAATGGTAGCACTCTCTAGACGCAACCAGTGGGGTGTAGCAACACTCCAATCTGTAAACGTGGATAAGAAGGTTCCGCTGATCATATCGTTCTCAGATGCCCCTTTTTTCAGGTGGAGAGAGACTGCTGGCCGCTGTGGCCGAGCGGTTCTAGGCGCTTCAGTCTGGAAGCGCTCTGCTGCTACGGTCGCATGTTAGAAGCCTGCCTCGGGCATCGATGTGTGTGATGTCCTTAGGTTCCCCTAGTTCTAAGTCTAGGGGACTGATGACCTCAGATGTTAAGTCCCCTAGTGCTCAGAGCTATTTGTGGAGAGACTGCAGACAATTAGAATGCGATCTGCAAACAATGGTAAGTGGCCAAAACTTGTGGAGTACAGTCGATAAGATAGCACATCGAAAATGTAAAAGGCAGCTGCTTAATTTTGGATCTGTAAGATCAAGTAGACGCTGCGAATGTCAAAATAATGTCAGCAGGTCACAAGAAGCGTTTCCTCAATTGTAGATAATGGTAGGCTCATATAAATTTAATAGAGAGAAGAAAGAAGAGAAAAGAAAGATTGCTATGGCCACCCCCACAGGTAAGCGTAGACTCGAGGATTGTCGAGCCACTCACATTCCAGTGTGGGTGATGTAGAATAGTGTAGGAACAAAGGTTTGGAAGTAGCTGTAGTCACAATTAGTCGAGAAAGCTCGAGTTATTCAGACGATCGCAATAATATACCTAGTAATGTAAGATAGAAGTCACGCACTTGGTATTTGAATTTTTTAAACTAATTCTTATTTTTCAAATGTTCTGTTTTATTTCTACTTTAATATTACCAATGGTTGTTGTTAACATGAAACTACATACATAGTATAAAACATTATATGTCACCATGTTCATTAAATATGCACGATCTGTTTAGAGTTACCAGGTAACAGGGCTAAAATTCGTAACAATAAATTGAATTGATTTTAATTGACTCTTTAGATGTGGATAAACGCAATATCTATACTTATTTCAGAATTAAATTCCTCTGCTGCCTTTTTCTGTCTACGTGGCTAATCGGAGGAAATATTGCGGGACTTTGATTCTCTTTTCATTAACAGACTAATTCACGATGAGGATCTGGATATATACATTATATGTATTTCAAATTCTAAAGGTGGCAGGGGTAAAATACAGGGAGCGAAAGGCTATTTATAATTTGCACAGAAACCAGATGGCAGTCATAAGAGTCGAGGGGCATGAAAGGGAAGCAGTGGTTGGGAAAGGAGTGAGACAGGGTTGTTGGCTCTCCCCGATGCTATTCAATCTGTATATTGAGCAAGCAGTAAAGGAAACAAAAGAAAAATTTGGAGTAGGTATTAAAATTCATGGAGACGAAGTAAAAACTTTGAGGTTCGCCGATGACATTGTAATTCTGTCAGAGACAGCAAAGGACTTGGAAGAGCAGTTGAACGGAATGGACAGTGTCTTGAAAGGAGGATATAAGATGAACATCAACAAAAGCAAAACGAGGATAATGGAATGTAGTCAAATTAAATCGGGTGATGCTGAGGGAATTAGATTAGGAAATGAGACACTTAAAGTAGTAAAGGAGTTTTGCTATTTAGGAAGTAAAATAACTGATGATGGTCGAAGTAGAGAGGATATAAAATGTAGACTGGCAATGGCAAGGAAAGCGTTTCTGAAGAAGAGAAATTTGTTAACATCGAATATAGATTTATGTATCAGGAAGTCGTTTCTGAAAGTATTTGTTTGGAGTGTAGCCATGTATGGAAGTGAAACATGGACGATAACTAGTTTGGACAAGAAGAGAATAGAAGCTTTCGAAATGTGGTGCTACAGAAGAATACTGAAGATAAGGTGGATAGATCACGTAACTAATGAGGAGGTATTGAATAGGATTGGGGAGAAGAGAAGTTTGTGGCACAACTTGACTAGAAGAAGGGATCGGTTGGTAGGACATGTTTTGAGGCATCAAGGGATCACAAATTTAGCATTGGAGGGCAGCGTGGAGGGTAAAAATCGTAGAGGGAGACCGAGAGATGAGTACACTAAGCAGATTCAGAAGGATGTAGGTTGCAGTAGGTACTGGGAGATGAAGCAGCTTGCACAGGATAGAGTAGCATGGAGAGCTGCATCAAACCAGTCTCAGGACTGAAGACAACAACAACACAACAATGTATTTCGTACAAATTGGCCAAACTGTAGTGAGTTAAAGTCTTTGCCCCCCTTTTTGTCTGCATGCGCGGGCTAATTTCAGGAACTACTGTATGGGATTTGATACTGTTTTCACAATTAGATTGACTCGGGAGGACGGTCAGTGCATATAATGTACAATAATACAAACAGAGAATGTGTGATGTATGTATCGTTCTCTTTCCCATTTCCAACTGGCTTTCGGAGTGACATCTCGTGTCAGTAATTGGAGCTACGAGCTGGTCAGCTCGAGAGCAGGCGGTATCTGGCCGGAAAAGCAATTAACAGCCACATCAACTCCAGAGAGCAACGAATGTGGCCAGAATCGGCCAATTTCGGTTGAAAAAAAAATGCAAATTTACTGTGGGACAGCGCAGAATATTCACGCTTCAGCCCCTATAGTTTCATGAAGCTGCGATACGTGGCCGTGATATATATATATATATATATATATATATATATATATATATATATATATATATATATATGGCGGCTGTAACAGAGGTGCGTTCTTAGCAGAGAGCTGTCACTGAGTGTCTTATGGCGGCAAACCAGAGCATCGCAGATATTTACAAGCGCCTGCAGTGTGACTACGGGAACCTGGCAGTGAACAAAATCACGGCGAATCGTTGGGCGAGGCGTCTTTCGTCATCGCAAGAAGGTCGCGTAGACTGTCCAGCCTCCCGTGTGCCCGCCGGCCGCACACAGTTGTGAGTCCTGTAATAATGGAACGTTCAGACACTCTCATTCGAGGTTACGGACGGACCACCAGTTGGAGTAACCGAGGGCGTACGTCCACTGGGTTCGTCTGCACCTAACAGAAGATCATAAAGAGCCCTTGAAGCAACATCTGTGCACAGTTGATAGCACGTTACAGGCCTGGTAGTGACCACTACGGGCTTTGAAACATCGTTTTATCACTTCGAACCAGAAACAAAACGGCAGTGCGTGGGGAGGCGCCACACCACCACTCCTTCGCAGAAGTTCAGAGCTGCACCTTCAGCCGATAAAGTCAGGGCGACGGTCTTCTGGGATTATGGTTATCCTGTTTCGTGTCCTCCCTCATGGTGCAACGATCAACCAGGTGTGTTTTGTGCTACCCTCAGGAAAATCAAGAAATGACTTGTGTGTTCGTTGTCACAAAAATACAAACGAACTTCTCCGTGACAACGCAGGGCCTCCCAAAAGTGTATACAAACTTCATTGGACTTCTTCCTCATCGATCTTACAGCCGGATCTCGCACTTTAATCTGTTTGGTCCAATGAAGGATCCACTCTGCAGAAATCAGTACCTGGATGGTGGGGAGGTTATTGAGGCAGAAAGACGTTGGCTCCAACGTTGAACAGTGGAGTGGCACCGCGTGAATAAAACCAACCTGCGATGAGAAAAAAATGTGTTGCGTTACTTATTGAAGGCCCATTGTAAACTAAAGCTCCACACCTCGTTCTTCTGTCTATAAGTGAAAGTTTGTCTCAGGAGCTTGCGAGCTAACATCCCATAGATGTTCGGGCTCACATGCGGTTCCTCATTTCGACATGTCTTGGCTCAAACTCGTCTAGAGGTTGAACCGCACGTGTCGCATTACACGCCCTAAATTAGACACTTGTGACCCTTTGGTTAAGTTGTCTGGCTGATGGCAAGTTTGCGAAATACAAAGTTAACATAACAAATAATGGCAGTAATAATAATATCGGGAACTAAATTAACGACCCATAAATGATCTAGGCCACACAGTTGCGATTTGGTTAGAATAAAGTTTATTCAGAAACCAAAATAATTGCGGAAGTGGTCGTATTTAGAGTTACTGTTACACTCGAATGCATACCCATTTGACACTTTTCGATCATTCACAATCTCATCGCGAAATACAAGTTTTCTACGAGAAACTTTACAACAAATATTCTATTACCTGATTTTCAATAAGGTGTCATGCTGTCATCGTTCACACCAGGCGCGTGGCTGCTGACCGCTCATAGACTAAGTCCCGCGGTAGCACACAACGCGAAATTTTCTAAGTCGTTTTACTTCCCAGCATCCTAAAGATCTACTGTCCACTTTCGCGTCTCAATCCGAACTGTACCCTTTGGTGTCCCCAGGCGAACTATACTCTTTGGTGTGTAGACCAGAACTGCCCTATGCCCGTCTCCGACCGTGTTTCCCCCGCGCCGAACATCCTCGCTCGACTGACTAGCGCAGTTATCTCTCCTGAAGCCGTCCATCTGATTGGCTGCAGCTTATTCTACATTATTTTACATTTTTACATTTTTAAATAAAGTTACAGAGTTGTTATTTACAACGTTTGTCACTTAAATGATGCGCTTCTATATGAAATGTCGATCGTTCAGATCGACCAAAGCGTTCAGATTTTAGCAATCAGGTCTTCGTTTCAAAACTTGTTAATTTCACTTTAACAGTAAGTTCTAAACTATTATAGATATGATCAATACTCAAATATTATTGGGATCACTATGAAGTTTTATGGAGGATGGCAGATTAAAATTACTGTGGCTTGATTCCCCGCATTACTACATAATTAAATAGTTTCCATACATGATTTCCTTTATGGCCGATCTTACGTCGGCGATTAACACTGCTACTTCAGGCCACAAACGCCTTCTACCGAGTTTCCCCACGATATAGGTTCTCGTCTGTCTCACTCGCACACTACAGCGCTTAGGCCTCAATGGGCAATAGACGCCTGTGAGTTTCCCCATCTCGTGGTGAACCTGCGCTCTTTGTGGCATCCGGTCCCGGACGACAGGGTTCGTTTCACAATTCCTGTAGACTGACTCTTTCGGCCATATACTTAAGTGAGAGCGCAATGCTCGTTAACTCACAAGCTGCTGTAATGACGTTTTGTGTAAATATTTTATTATTGCTATGCCATACAAGTCGTCCAGTTACTTTTGCTCGTGCGAAGCTGGCTTAAGTCGCCAGTAGAACGTATAAAATAGAGAAAGAATCCGATACTGTCCAATAACAAATCTGGTGAAACCTCTGGATCCTGTTACAACTTCTGTCTGTTTAGGGCAATACTAAGAACCTATATGGAATGGGAAGTACATATAAAATCAGTTTTAGGGAAGGTAAGGGACGACTTAAAACTGCTGAAAGGGTGCCGGCAAAGTGCATTGCATCTGCAAAGGAAATCGCATAGAAGAGACACACTAATGTAAAGTAATGCTGCAGTGTTTGTAGTCCTCACCAAGTAAGCAAGACAGTAGACATTGAACGAATTCACATACGTGCTGCTAGGATCATAAAAGGTTTGTAGAGTCGGAACAAAATCTAGCAGGATGAACCTACAATGTGCTTCTCAGGTGGGCAAGCATGTGGGTACCTCTAATAAACCCCTGTCATTCAGTTACTCTAAGACACAAAGACATCATATTACTGTGAAAATTAAAAGGAAGGGATTTTAACGCAAATGACTATTAAATGTGGCCCTGAGTAGTGAAACTGAAGACGACACATTGTATTTCTTGCTGCAAGATTATTTGATTGTGTGGCAGGTAACAGGAGTACCTATTGTATCCTACATAATCAAATAATCAAAGGTTGCGTTGGAATGTTGTGACTTGAGTGATAGATAGAATGAAATATCATGACAGATTTACTCATAAAGCATGAGTTAAATGAAATATGGGTCAACATATTGCACTGATTAGACTGGTATTCCTAAAGCAAAATGATCTGAATACAGTTAACAAAGCTGACCCAAGGGCGATGACTAGACTTCAATTGTGACTTTATATGGATAAGGTCGTCAGACAGTGATTAATATTAATGACAGTGACTGTGAACTGAATCCGTAAACACGCTACTACAATACGTTTGAACAGGAAAACACTGTTGCTGCTGTGAGCGTGTAGTGAGGTAAGAGAATTCACTCTGAAGATTCCCAGTGCCGGTGATGCGTAGTGGTCACCACACACGTGTAGAAAACTCGAGGTGGAGTGCCCAGTACACCTTCGCAATGAGTCGCATGGTGGAGCTCTGTCATCTCCTCTCGTTAGGATGCACGTTCACGAACAGACTCCAAGTCCAAAAGCCAAATCTCCTCTGAGACAGCACGGAATCTCGCACACAGTCCTCTGCGTCACACCCCCGCTATCTGTCAGCCTGCAAAACACTCCCTGTGGAGTTTTCACCAAGAGAACTAAAACCGCCAATTGAAAAGTGGGGAAACACTCCCGCACCAATTGTGCATCGCTTCACATACTGTATAGCCTCCCTCCATAATGAGGGAAAAACCTGTTCCTTCAATCTCAGTACATCCACAGGCATCCGCTGTGACGATTTCTGCTCAAAAGAAAGTGGTTAGAATAATGTGTGGGGTTCACAGTCGCACGTCTTGTAGGCATCTTTTTAAAAGATTCGGAATTATTACAACAGCCTCACAGTACATTTAGTCACTAAAGAAATTTGTTCTCAACAACATGGACCAATTTAAAAACAACAGTGACATTCATGATTATAATACCAGAAAAAACAAAGACTTACACTATCGTTTCCTCAACCTATCTTTGGCACAGAAAAGTGTAAAATATGCTGCTATAAAAATTTTTGACAAATTACGAAATGAAATAAAACGTCTGACACACAGCAGTAATAGCTTCAAAAATAAATTGAAATCATATCTCCTTGAAACTCCTCCTATACCATAAATGAACTCTTGAATAGGAGTAAATAAATCTATTAATATAGTATATGCATCGAGTCATGGTTGGCTCATACTATGCGCTGGATTAAACCTTCGTTGCGATTCTGTGTTTAGTCTCCACCGGTTATCGCGATTACGCTGTTATCCTCTCCTTCGGCGGGTGGCAGCAGCGGTGTGTATCGATATTCGCACCTTGGACTATCTTTGACCTGGCGCTTATAGTTTCCGGCTGGGAGGTGTCTGACCAGTAGGTCGGTTGGCGTGGAGCAGCGAGGAATTCTCCGCGGGACGTAGTTTGGTTGGGCCGCTGGTAGTTTCTACGCGGTGTAGGAGTGTGTGGGGCTGTTCTCATTGCTACGAGGTTCGTAGCTCCCGACCCTGGACACGGAAGTTGAGTTTTGATTTAATGTACCACCAAGTCAAGACTGTTCACATTGTGTCGTTTGGAGTTCGTTGTTCGTTGTCGGCCGTTGGGATATTCCCACATGAAACAACGTGGTTTTCAAGTTGGAGAATTCTAGCCACCCTCCGGTGGAGTTTCACTGTGTTTGGTTATTTGAATTGAAGTGCACCAGCGGAATGTTCTGCCTTGTGGTAGTTAACGTTCCGGTTACCTGCAGTGGCCGTTGACGTACGTTTCAGGCAGTGTAGTTTCCTCATCGTGTTGTTGCTGCCCAGCACGATGTGTAGTTTGACAGCTCCATGTGTGATTGATTGTGAGCGCCAATATCTTCTACGTTGTTCCGCTGAACTCCTTGTTGTGCCCTGGTCGGGTGAAGTGGGAGTTATCTTGTTGGTGGGTCGGTTCACTGTCGGTCTGTTGGGTTGTCGTCGGATCGTGAATGGTTGGCCAGACTGCCTGTCTCACCTAAGCGAGCGTTAGCGTTTCAATTCCTGGCCTACCCTCGAACATCTAAGCGCTCTTGGCTGTACTGCATTTTTTTTATTTGTTCTTGTTTGTACTTCTATGGTTTCTAACCGATTTTTTAAAAAACCAAGTTTGGTTTGCCCTTAAGGCGTAAGAATCTTTAGGTCTTCAGCCTAGTTCAAAGAAGTGTTTCACGTAAGACCTTTGGAATTTTAAAGGTTCTAATGTTGTTGAATTTTAAGTGTTAGGCTGAAGGCCTATCTGGATTTAACTTGTTTGCTCTTGAAGTGTCTGATACTTTGGTGTAGAACAGGCCGCGTCGTCTTTACAGTCACTATTGCAATAGTGACTGTGTGGACGATGCGGCCTGTTCTACCCCTAATTTTAGATCTGTATGACGATGCTATTATGGCCTTATCACTTTAGGACATGGTGTAAAAAAAGATCTAAGGATGGTCATTACGGACTGAAACCGGTCATCGTCTAAAGAATTCATATTCTGATCAAAGACTGAAATAAAAAACATTGAATGTTGATTGCAGCCGACTTGCGTGGTGGGCCTTAATCAAAATGATACTTCATTCAATTTTGATTTATAATTAAATGTTTTCGTGAAGTTGTCTCTTTAACAATATTAATCATCAGTGGAAATTATTTCTTACGTTAATGACTGTAAGACTCGCTGAATCTTGAGACGCGAGCATTTAAGTTGAGCAATGGAATAAACTTTTCATATTAATTTCCTCGGCTAGCCAATTCACCTTATACCAAAAAATCTTTAATTATTAACTACAGTTGCGGCCCACACACGCGCGAGGCAATTTTTTCTTACCTCCGATAACCATTGCATTGCATTGCATTGTAGTCGGAGTCCTGACTCTGGCTCTCGGCTGTTGTACTGAAAATAAGAATCTTAAAGTTACGTATTTTGTGCAACGTCTGGCGGCTGTGGAGGAAAATGTATATTTTAATAGCGGGCGAGGTTTTCGTTCCCGCTAAAGTTAATATCGCCACGTAATGACGTCGTTGGCTGCATAGGCCGCTGCAGTTGTTGCACTGTATATTACCCTAATGCAGGTTAATTCGAGGAAGGCGGACATGAAAACGGGATCACCTCTTACAAATTAAAAGGAACAATAATATTGTTGTACGTTCATAAAAATTTACTAGAGAACATTGTTGTTGTTGTTGTGGTCTTCAGTCCTGAGACTGGTTTGATGCAGCTCTCCATGCTACTCTGTCCTGTGCAAGCTTATTCATCTTCCAGTACGTACTGGAGCCTACATCCTTCTGAATCTGCTTAGTGTATTCATCTATTGGTCTCCCTCCACGCTGCCATCCAATACTAAATTGGTGATTCCTTGATGCCTCAGAACATGTTCTACCAACCGATCGCTTCTTCTTGTCAAGTTGTGCCACAAACTCCTCTTCTCCCCAATCCTATTCAGTACCTCCTCATTGGTTATGTGATCTACCTATCTAATCTTCAGCATTCTTCTGTAGCACCACATTCCGAAAGCTTCTATTCTCTTCTTGTCCAAACTATTTATCGTTCATGTTTCACTTCCATACATTGCTACACTCCATACAAATACTTTCAGAAACGACTGCCTGACACTTAAATCTTTACTCGATGTTAACAAATTTCGCTTCTTCACAAACGCTTTCCTTGCCATTGTAAGTCTACATTTTATGTCCTCTCTACTTCGACCATCATCAGTTAATTTGCTCCCCCAATAGCAAAACTCCTTTACTACTTTTAGAGTCTCATTTCCTGTTCTAATTCCCTCAGCATCACCCGACTTAATTCCACTACATTCCATTATCTTAGTTTTGCTTTTGTTGATGTTCATCTTATATCCTCCTTTCAAGACACTGTCCATTCCGTTCAACTCCTCTTCCAAGTCCTTTGCGGTCTCTGACAGAATTACAATATCATCGGCGAACCTCAAAGCTTTTATTTCTTCTCCATGGATTTTAATACCTACTCCAAATTTTTCTTTTGTTTCCTTTACTGCTTGCTCAATATATAGATTGAATAACATCGGGGAGAGGCTACAACCCTATCTCACTCTCTTCCCAAGCTCTGCTTCCCTTTCATGTCCCTCGATTCTTATAACTGCCATCTGGTTTCTGTACAAATTGTAAAAAGCTTTTCCCTCCCTGTATTTTACTGCTGCTACCTTCAGAATTTGAAAGAGAGTATTCCAGTCAACATTGTCAAAAGCTTTCTCCAAGTCTACAAATGCTAGAAACGTAGCTTCACCTTTTCTTAATCTAGCTTCTAACATAAGTCGTAAAGTGAGTATTGCCTCACGTGTTCCAACATTTCTACGGAATCCAAACTGATCTTCCCCAAGGTCGGCTTTTACCAGTTTTTCTATTCGTCTGTAAAGAATTCGCGTTAGTATTTTGCAGCCGTGACTTATTAAACTGATAGTTCAGTAATTTTCACATATGTCAACGCCTGCCTTCTTTGTGATTGGAATTATTATATTCTCCTTGAAGTCTGAATGTATTTCACCTGTCTCGTACATTTTGCTCACCAGATGGCAGAGTTTTGGCAGGACTGGCTCTCGCAAGGCTGTCATTAGTTATGATGGAATGTTGTATATTCCCGGGGGCTTGTTTCGCCTTAGGTCTTTCAGTGCTCTATCAAACTCTTCACGCAGTATCATATCTCCCATTTCATCTTCATCTACATCCTCTTCCCTTTCTATAACATTGCCCTCAGATACATCGCCCTTGTATAGACCCTCTATATACTCCTTCCACCTTTCTGCTTTCCCTTCTTTGGTTAGAACAGGGTTGCCATCTGAGCTCTTGATATTCGTACAAGTGGTTCTCTTTTCTCCAAAGGTCTCTATAATTTTCCTTTAGACAGTATCTATTTTACCCCTAATGAGATAAGCCTCTACATCCTTACATTTGTCCTCTAGCCATGCCTGCTTAGCCATTTTGCAATTCCTGTCGATCTCATTCTTGAGATGTTTGTATTCCTTTTTGCCTGCTTCATTTACTGCATTTTTATATTTTCTCCTTTCATCAATTAAATTCAATATTTCTTCTGTCATCCAAGGATTTCTACTAGCCCTCGTCTTTTTACCTATTTGATCCTCTCCCACCTTCACTAATTCATCCCTCCAAACTACCCATTCTTCTTCTACTGTATTCCTTTCCCCTATTCTTGTCATTTGTTCCCTTATGCTCGCCCTGAAACTTTGTACAACCTCTGGTTCAGTCTGTTTATCCAGGTTCCATCTCCTTAAGTTCCCACCTGTTTGCATTTTCTTCAGTTTTAATCTACAGTTCATAACCAATAGATTGTGGTCAGTCCATATCTTCCCCTGGAAATGTCTTACAATATAAAACCTGATTCCTAAATCTCTGTCTGACCATTATATAATCTATCTGAAACCTGTTAGTATCTCCAGGCTTATTCCATGAATACGACCTTCTTTTATGATTCTTGAATGAAGTGTTAGCTATGATTAAGCTGTGCTCTGTGCAAAATTCTATCAGGCGGCTTCCTCTTTCATTTCTTAGCCCCAATCCATATCCACCTACTACGTTTACTTCTCTTCCTTTTCCTACTGTGGAGTTCCAGTCACCCACGACTATTAAATTTTCGTCTCCCTTCACTATCTGAATAATTTTTATCTCACCATATATTACTTCAATTTCTTCATCATCTGCACAGCTAGTTGTCATATAGAGTTGTACTACTGTCGCAGGCATGGGCTTCGTGTCTGTCTTGGCCACAATAATGCGTTCACTATGTTGTTTGTACTAGCTTACCCGAACTCATTCATTATTAAACCTCCTCCTGTATTACCCCTATTTGATTTTGTATTTATAACCCTGTATTCACCTGACCAAAAGTCTTGTTCCTCCTGCCACAAAACTTCGCTTATCCCCACTATATCTAACTTAAACGTATCCATTTCCGTTTTTAAATTTTCTAACCTACTTGCTCGATTAAGGGATCTGACACTACACGCTCCGATCCGTAGAACGCCAGTTTTCTTTCTCCTGATAACGACGTCCTCTTGAGTTGTCCTCGCCCGGAGATCCGAATGGGGGACTATTTTACCTCCAGAATATTTTACACAAGAGGACGCAATCATCATTTATCCATACAGTAAAGCTGCATGCTCTCAGGAAAAATTACGGCTGTAGTTTCCCCTTGCTTTCAGCTGTTCGTAATACAACCACAGCATGGCCGTTTTGGTTATTGTTACAAGGCCAGATCAGTGAATCATCCAGACTGTTGCCCCAGCAACTACTGAAAAGGCTGCTGCCCTCTTCAGGAACCACACGTTTGTCTGGCCTCTCAACAGATACCCCTCCGTTGTGGTTGCACCTACGGTACGGCTATCTGTATCGCCTCCCCACCAACGGAAAGGTCTATGGTTCATGGGGGGGAGAAGGGGGACAATAATATCTTGCGAGTGCTAGCAAATGTTTGCATATTTGTACTAAATAAGCAGATAATACATTAATTTAATATTATTAAATGAATGTATTATCTGCTTAATTAGTACAAAATGCTTACATTTGCTAGCACTCGCAAGATGTCCGTCTACAAGCAACCAAGACAAGAGAAGTGAAGACGAATAAAAAATTAACAAAAGAGCGCATCTGTCGTCTCTTTGGATCATTCTGTTTAGAGTGCATATTTATATTTCTTTGCGCTCGAAATTTACGCAGAGGAATTATTACAATACGGATTCATGAGAAAATATATGTTCGCCTGAGCGGCTAGTGTCCACTTATTATTCTGTTATAAAATGTCTCTTCTTTATAAGTACTGTTTTTAACTCTTTCTTAGTATTTTACTGGGGACGGTATAACGTGCCCATTTCAGTAGCAGCTGCCGATGTCGCGGTGTCTTCGTTGGCACACACTTTAGTCGCTGGCTGTGGCGTCTAATCGTTGGCAGTGTTCCGTGCACTGTTATTCCAGACACACTTGCACTCTCCCAGCATTAAAGTCTGATGTTAGTTCCGCCACAGTTCGCCGCCTGTCTTGTTTTACCAGTCTGCCCAGCCTATGACGTCCGACGTCAGTAATGAAGGCAGGCCGGCTAACTCCACGTATTGAGGACACTTACCACAGCACTCCAGCACTCCTCGGAAACCTGACAAGTCGTGCAGAGTCCGAACCTCCGGGCCATCACAGCCTGTCCTCTTTCAGACTCAGATAGCGCACTTCCCCATCCCATGGACGGACAGCACGGTCACTGTTAGTGAATGCACGGTGCGTGAGTCTGACTGGCGGTGATTCGTCGCCAGGTGAAGCCACTATCGTTGGGCGGGTTTATATCCATAGTAGGTCGGTGTTCATGATGTTCTGGCCGATCAGTGAATCTTGCACATGGAATCAGCGCCTAGGGGTTTGCATTCGTTAGAAATCTTGTTTGAAGTATAAGTTGCCGAGGTTTTTTAGTATGATAAGTCTGAAGCGTTATCATAACTTCTTTGTTTTAACACTTTTTATTTTTATATTCACCTACCACAAAATAATTCATATACATCATATACGACGTCATAACATAAGTTTTAACATGAGTCAGAAACATTTTCATACGCACTTTCTCATAATAATCGAACAAAGTGCAGTTTCCGAAATGCTCGTGCCGAACCTCCGGGCCATCACAGCCTGCCCTCGGTCAGACTCAGCAATTCTAAGACTTTGACAGGTAGACACTGAGCTGTAGTGAAGAACTAAAACGACTCATATAAAGAGACACGTGTGGCGCTAATTCCATGGTATAGCCTTCTTTCCAGAAATATGTAATAGCTTCTATTACTCAAATTAACAAATAGAGTAATTTCCACTTTTACAAATAGAAACAAAGTCTAATGAAATTATATTTTTTACGAATGCAAAGTTCTTAGAAAACAAAAGATATTTGTATGGTTACGAAAAGTATGTTACGTTTGGATATTTATTTATAATTAAATTTTACATCAAGTTTAGTTAAATCTGATACTGAAATATAAAAATTATTTTTTCAGTGAGTAACAAGGTCTTGTTTCACATCACATGAATTAAGTTTGTGAAATAATCATAAGTGGAATTTCTTATGAATGATATCGAGAAGAAAAAGTAATAAAAATAAATGTAGTGTTTCGCAGAGGATGTACTCTGAATTTAGGTCACTGTAAAGCACCATTTTAAGCACATCTAATTTTCGTAGCACATCTTTAACACACGGAAACATGTAAATATAATGTCACGCAGTGGTCAAATTCTGAAACGCGTAGAATTTCGAGAGTGCGCCAATGAATTGCATAATTATATGCGAAGCATGACTCTCATACTTTGAGCCCGAAGATGTCATTCTCAATGGAGAGAAGCCTTCCGAAGTAAGAGTGATGTCAGGTGTGCCGCAGGGGAGTGTCGTAGGACCGTTGTTATTCACAATATACATAAATGACCTTGTGGATAAGATCGGAAGTTCACTGAGGCTTTTTGCGGATGATGCTGTGGTATATCGAGAGGTTGTAACAATGGAAAATTGTACGGAAATGCAGGAGGATCTGCAACGAATTGACGTATGGTGCAGCGAATGGCAATTGAATCTCAATGTAGACAAGTGTAATGTGCTGCGAATACATAGAAAGAAAGATCCTTTATCATTTAGCTACAATATAGCAGGTCAGCAACTGGAAGCAGTTAATTCCATAAATTATCTGGGAGTACGCATTAGGAGTGATTTAAAATGGAATGATTGTTGGTAAAGCGGATGCCAGACTGAGATTCATTCGAAGAATCCTAAGGAAATGCAGTCGGAAAGCAAAGGAAGTAGGTTACAGTACACTTGTTCGCCCACTGCTTGTGGTGTCGGTCCTAGATAGGGGTGATAGAAGAGATGGAGAAGATCCAACGGAGAGCAGCGCGCTTCGTTACAGGATCATTTAGTAATCATGAAAGCGTTACGGAGATGATAGATAAACTCCAGTGGAAGAGTCTGCAGCAGAGAGGCTCAGTAGCTCGGTACGGGCTTTTGTTGAAGTTTCGAGAACATACCTTCACCGAGTATATTGCTGCCCCCTTCGTGTATCTCGCGAGGAGACCAGGAGGATAAAAACAGAGAGATTAGAGCCCACACAGAGGCATACCGACAATCCTTTTTTCCACGAACAATACGAGACTGGAATAGAAGGAAGAACCGATAGAGGTACTCAAGGTACCTTCCGCCCCCCCCCCCCCCCCCCCCCCTGTCAGGTGGCTTGCGGAGTATGGATGTAGATATAGATCGGGATAAACATTTCTGGAAATAGTGGTATCGCAGATTTCTGTTATCTTAAAAAGTCTTGATTTGCTGTAGCATACTAAGTCTGTTAATAAAGTATGACGTTTCACTGGTGAGGACAAGCTACGTTGTCATCCCGGATGGAGATGGCGCAGTCGTCACCAGAACGAGTGGTATGCTAGCGCGTCAAGAACCGCCCGTATGGGTGAAGTAGTCACGTTCGTAACGACGTGCTCGCTTTAACGAGCGGCAGCAAAGTGAACCAGCTGTAGCCGTGAACAGGCCGCGCACTGTGAGACCCGCCTCGCTCAAACGAGTAGACTAAACAGAGGAGCACCGGCACAGACCTGACCGCGTAATTCCGCGCCTGCCCGCGGAACGTAATATTAAAAAGGGGCCGGGCGGCGCGGGGGTTTACGGAACGGCGGGAGCGGGCGAGTGGTGCTCGCCTTAATGAGCAGCTGTATGGGATGCGCGGGGTGCCGTAATGGCGGCGCCAAAGCCGAGGGAAAGGGAAAGGGAGCCGGCGAGGGCCCTTTGTGGCGACTGTCTCTGTTTAGCGCCAGTTCTGCCCAAACTGGCAACCGGCGCGCCCTGCTTTGGCCGGGCCCTACCGCGGCCGCCCTCAGACTTTTGTGGAAAAATGCCTGCGTGACTCGCTTTTAATTGCGTGCTGGCCAACTTTGCTCGTCTCGTCTGAGGCCGATTTCTACCTCCACATCTGTACTCGGCGAGACCCCTTGCGGCGTGGTTAGGTAGGGTGCTTCCCCCTTCCCTGCTCCATTTAGTAAATGGTGGGTGGCAAGAATAATGTTCCGTAAACTTCCGTATTAGCTCTAACCTCTTCGTCACGCACAACGCCTCGCTTGTACCGTGTGCTGCGGGATTGTGTTCAGCATCCCTGTGACGCTCTTGCGCCGACTACACGACCCGATGAAGAAACGCTGCGCTCTTCGTTGGGTCTTGCCTATCTCTTCTATTGTAACATCCCACCCATCACTTATCTGGTTTTGGCGTGTGTTCGCCCCAGCTAATTGACTAACAGATCAACAAACCGCCGCAATATCGGATAACGCAAAAAAGTAGTAAGACCCTGTGACTCCTGATTGAACTGCGGTGGCAGTGTTGACATTAATTAATTCAGAATTGATCACTTTTAATTAAAAAGGGGTGCACATCGATATTCAGCTATTGAACACCAGATGCAAATGTTGAACATAAAATTAATTAAGAAAGAGACTTGGGATTTCAACTACTTGATTGAAACCAGATGCAGTCGATTAGCACAAATGTATTTTAACTCCCAACCTTCAATCATCACATCACAAGACTCTCCTAACATGCAGTGGTAATAAATTGCGTTTGCGTGGAGTAAAGCGCGATAACTCAAAAGTAATTCCTACCGACTGACACAGGCGTAATGCGAACTGCGAGAAGAATTCTACAATACACGGCCCATGAAACTCTCGTGGAAACTTTGCCGATGTGATCCAACAAATCAATCACTGGCCGGAGCGGGCGCAATATCACCGAATTCAGCGTGGCTGAGCGGCAGCGTTATGAGGAGGTCGGCCGACCTCGTGGTGCTGCAGGGCTGCGCTCGTCTATTCACTCCTAGCTATCTTGCTCAGTACATAGCTGCACCAAAACTTTCTATCTCCAAGCTCAATCGTTCCATTTGCTAAGTCCTAAACTGCAGAGATGCTCACTCTTTCTCAGGCAAGCTGAGTAAAGAACGCCACGTCCTCACTCTAGGCAAGCTGGGAACGGAAGACCACAACAGAGACTTCTCCCAGTCCACTCTTCGCCTCGCTTTACCCTCTAGCAAAATCACTTACGCCAATTGCAGCGCAAGTCGCGTTAATTATGCATCGCTTCCCAGCGCCGACCAGTGCCTGCTCTGGGAAGTGAACAAATTCCCACAAAATTTCCCTTTCTCTCAACTTCTTCTATTTAGCTCCTCCCAGGCTACCCATCAAGGTTAGCGTCTGCACGAAACACCAATTTTTCCGGAATTCTGACTCCCAGGAGAGTACTTCAAATTACTCGTTCCTACATTCTCATCAGAGGCCGGCATATTTCATTATGTCGCGCTTCACCCGATTTACTTCAGACTCTGTGGACCGTGAATTCAGTGTGAAGTTGCTATAGTCACAAACACGCATATTTTAGCCCCTGTTGACCGCTCCTCTGTAGCTTTGCGCAGCTTTCTCGCATGTTTCACTGAAAACGGGATGACAGACATTTATCAACAGGAATACAAGTTCTCTGTCTGCTTCCTGGTACACCAGCATGTGGTCAACCACCCACTCACTTTCACTCATCTTAAGGCGGCTCGATGCCACGCCCCGATACCGCTTTCTCAGAGCTTGAGCCGCCCTAAGCTGCCTATTGTTGCTTCCCTTCGCCGCTCCCCAGCCACGGTTAACTCGAATACTTCCCTGAGATAAACGAGCCTCCAGTAAATCGACGCTTTGCCACAAAGTTTTCATGTCGTTGTGAATTACTTTAAAACCATCACCCGACATTAATTACTCCAATACGTCCATACTATACCCTCTCCATGATGCATTGTGCCTTTTCAGTCATTTTTGTTCAGCCCTACTGTTGGCTCAACGTCAGTTAGGTGATAATTACTTCATTTAAGGGGCATAGTTCTTGCCATCTTATACAGTAAATGGTGGGTGGCAAGAATATTCTTCCGTAAACTTCCATATTAGGTCTAACCTCTTCGCAATGCACAACGCCCCTCCTTTAGCGTATGTTGCGGGATTTTGTTCAGCATCCCTGTGACGCTCTTGCGGCGACTACACGATCCAATGAAGAAACGCACCAATCTTCGTTGGATGTTGTCTATCTCTTCTATTAATCTAGTCTGGTAAGGGATCTAGACTGATGAGCAACACTAAAAAGTCGGTTAAATAAGTGTTTTGTAAGCCACGAATTACATTCGGCGGTGCTGGTGCCCATCTGTATGTATTGCTAGTGAAAAATAGGCAATTTCAGTAGGGAACTGTGACTGATCGTATTTTATACAGGGTATTTAACTATTATGGGTACTTCAAGATCTTAAACTTTGCTGCGAATCAGCAACTGTAAAAATCTGAATAGGTTGAAAAAATCAGCCAAGCAGTTGCAAACCAAAGGTTTATTTAGCCCTTGACCTACGTTTCGATATTTCTAAATATATCTTCTTCAGAAGGAGAGGGACTTGTTACATCAAAATAATTGCTGCTGCTCCATTAATCCTGTTACAATAGAACGCCGATGCTAATTCGTCGATCCTTTCCTAGGTATCAGGAATGCGAACCCCAGGGAGTTAGGATAATAAGTTTGTTTGCGTGGCCATCCTCCGCAGCAAGCACAGAAATACTTGTATTGTAAACAAGACCGCCTTTTCTTGCTGGAAATGGAAGACATTGCACCTAAGGCATGGCCTGCTCGCTCTCCCTATTCGAATCCGGTAGAACACGTCCGGGATGAACAATGAAGACGGTGTACATCACTTCAGCATCCACCAACCACTCTCCAAGACCTACCACCTGTTCTCCAGGAAGAATGGGTGTTATTGTCTCGATATGAGATTGATGGTGATTCACAGCATGCCACGTCGTTGTCAGGCCTCTAATGAAGCCAGACGTGGTCACACCCCATGCTGAGGGCATTAACCACTTGTCGCAACGTGTGTGCAAATCCGTTAAGCTGGAAAAAACCAACTTTTTTGTCTTCCGTTATGCATAATGCAGTTGTTTACGTTGTGTATTCTTTACATTGCTTCTACTTTACTATCACCTGTTTATACTGTTTTGTGGCAAAATAAACACAACCTTTCCGGTTGTTGCTTTAATTTTAGACACCGGTGTAGGCATAACAGCTGCAGTTACTGTGTTAATCATAAGGTCTCGTTTACTATTCATAAATCTAAAGATTCAGCTGTTTGTGCTTAAGAAATGTGTACGTCAGTGTGCCTGTGCAGCAACATTATGTTTTTTGTCAACGAAGAGACATCTGAAGTACTGAACAGGGTGCTGTCGACAGGCTCTCCTGCAGTCAGCAGTCATGTGCACAAACATGTTTTTCATTTTATGTTTGTAAACGTGCGCGGGGCGTTGGAATCACATGTGACTCGCAGTACTACAAAGTAAGAAATGGGTTCGAGGAAAAACACATTTTTCTTCAGAGAGAGTGTCATGGTTGCGTCAGCCGTTAGCTCCCTTTTTTTGTTTTATTAACCAGTACCGTACGGCTTGGTAATACTGTAGCGATGCGTGTTTTCTAAAATGTTCTAGATTAAGTGCTACAGCAATGGTCAGTGAGTTCAATCTTGAACTATTTTTGTTTTGTATCGAACCCTGCTACTTTCAGAATACTGTAAATTCTGAGATTTCTAATTGTTGTGAGGGCAAGCTTTCCTCGATTTCTATAAAGGTTTCGTTAGAAGGATCAGGCTGTATTCATTGATGCATGGGGTGTACGTTTGGAGCATATGGCATGTGTAAAGTTTTTACTCTATCTTAGGCGATGTGAATGGTGAGTAGGACTCTGCAGATGTCAGTTTTATGAATGCTCTGGGCAATTGGCCAGATGTCTGAGATATCTTGCGAGAGTTTTTATCCGACACCTGTTTGCCTAGGAACAGCTGGGAGATCTTGATTTTATTTTTTGTAGGGACAGTGATGAGTTTTTCAGAAGCCAGTTTTCCAAGGAACAACTGGGCGATCTTCATTTTATTTGTTTTGAGGAAGGCGGTGAGAGTTTTTATCAGCAGCTATTTTGCCACGGAAGCAATGGGAGATGGTTCAAATGACTCTGAGCACTATGGGACTTAACTTCTGAGGTCATCAGTCTCCTAGAACTTAGAACTACTTACACCTAACTAACCTAAGTACATCACACACATCCATGTCCCGAGGCAGCATTCGAACCTACGACCGTAGCGGTCGCGCGGTTCCAGACTGTAGCGCCTAGAACCGCTCGGCCTCTCCGGCCGGCACCAGTGGGAGATCTAGATTTTAATTTTGTTAAGGAATGTTGTGGGCGTTTCCTTCAGGCACCGGTGTGGCAAGGAAGCACGGGGCGATCTCCATGCTTGTTTTTTCTCCGTGACAGTTCAAAATGTTAGTATAACTAGCAGGAACTAGCCATTTATGCTATGGTTTCTCCACCGAATACAAAATTTCTCTGCCTAGCACATCAGCATGATCACTAGGATGAATGAGTGAAAGAGCCCCAATGAAAAGTATATTCTATATTTCTTTTGGGGGTGGAGGGGCGGGCGGCATTCCTAATAAAGTTAAAGGGGAAAGTAAATATTTTTGTGCATAGTGAAACATAACCATGAGATTAAGTGTTACAACTCTCATTCTAAAGTTCATGTATAGAAATGCTTGCAATTTTTGTCAAAGCCAACCAAACGGAAGTCTTTATGATAGGATTGTATAAATGAGTAGTCAGATACAAAATATGTTTATAGTAACCTGTTTACTTGCCGCTATAAAGGGGAGATGGGGATGAATGATGGAACGAGTGCGAGAAAGGGGCAACAGGTGGGAACCGTACTGAAGAAGGAGCTCGTTATCCCCGTGTTGGTCAAGTCATGAACGCGACTACCGGAGAAAGCTGCAGTGGACTGTCTGGCTTTGGCCATCAGAAAAGATAATAATCAAGAGGCGACAAGTCACATTTGCACCGGAATAAGTTTTGACCGTTAGCGAAAGCAGTTAACCTTAAACAATCTTTTGTCTGTTTTGTTGTTATGATAAAAGTAGCATGTAAAGGAACTGTCAATGTTTTTTTTAAATGAAAACTTTAAAGTAAATTTTGTTACATCTAGTGTGACTCGCTGCTGCGAAAACTTTGCAGTCGGATGTAAGTTTCTTTTATGCAGATGAGTTTCTCGATATAAAATGATAAACGAAGACTGGAGATTAGGTTACGGTGTTCGAATCAAGGTACGCTGATTCCACAGTCCCAAAGCTATAATTTTTAAATGTAAACTTTCATTTACGTTATTTTGCTAAGCAGTTAATTTTTATCATTAATTTGGATACTTTATTTATTTATTTATTTGCACAAAAACTTATGTCATTTCTCACACTATTAAAATCGTAAAGGTAAGCTGTTTTTCAACAGGGTAACGCTCATTGTCACTTGGCAATCTCTGTCTGAAATGGCTGCTTCCTGCTGAGGTACTCCCACGGCCATCACGATCCCCAAGTCTGTCCTCAATAGAACGTGTGTGTGGCCAGTGCGTCCGTCAGATCCGTTCCCTGTGCAAGTACCGAGGATATCAAGGACCAGCTGCAACGGTCGTGGGTCAGCTTACGTCAGCAGAGAATACAACGTCCTTATGACACCTTTCCCAACTAAATCAAAGGCAGAAGGGATCAAATGTCATACTAGTAAGGAGACTCGTAGTCCCAGGTTCTTTGTAAATTTGACTCAATGTTTGTAGTCACCAATATAATTTCAACTCTTGAAGTTTCGTTTCGTGTCCTACTCCACTTTCGCGTACTCAACTCTTTTCATCAGGCAGTGTATACATTGTAATCACATATTCAGTTAATACGAGCCATCCCGTAACCTCCACCACCGTTCCAGGAGAAGAGAAATGTCATGAAGGCTGTCACCAGCTAGCCTCCAGACACAGGGGGTATGGATCTGAAACTCATATTGATCATTTTCGTCTAGAACGCGCGAGCCAACTCCATGACTGTTGTAAAATGCCCCACCACGTTACCTGTAGGCTGTACGGACGGAACCGCTCATGCGGATACATCGCAAGGGGAGCGGCTGTTAAGACTTAGTACTGGTTTGCTGTAATACACTACTGGCCATTAAAATTGCTACACCACGATGATGACATGCTACAGACGCGAAATTTAACCGACAGGAAGAAGATGCTGTGATATGCAAATGATTAGCTTTTCAGAGCATTCACACAATGTTGATATCGGTGGCGACACCACAAGTTGCTGACATGAGGAAAGTTGCCAACCGATTTCCCTTACACAAACAGCGGTTGACCGGCGTTGCCTGGTGAAACTTTGTTGTGATGGTTCATGTAAGGAGGAGAAATGCGTACCATCACGTTTCCGACTTTGATAAAGGTCAGATTGTAGCCTATCGCGATTGCGCTTTATCGTATCGCGACATTGCTGCTCACGTTGGTCGAGATCCAATTACTGTTAGCAGAATATGGGATCGGTGGGTTCAGGATGGTAATACGGAACGCCGTGCTGGATCCCAACGGCCTCGTATCACTAGCAGTCGGGATGACGAGCATCTTATCCGCATGACTGTAACGGATCGTGCAGCCACGTCTCGATCCCTGAGTCAACATATGGGGACGTTTGCAAGACAGCAATCGTCTGCACGAACGGTTCGACGACGTTTGCAGCAGCATGGACTATAAACTCGGAGACCATGGCTGCGGTTACCCTTGACGCTGCATCACAGACAGGAGCGCCTGCGATGGTGTAGTCAATGACGAACATGGGTGCACGAATGGCGAAACGTCATTTTTTCGGATGAATGCAGGTTCTGTTTACAGCATCATGACGGCGGCATCCGTGTTTGGCGACATCGCGGTGAACGCACAGTTGAAGCGTATATTCGTCATCGCCATACTGGCGTATCACCCGGCGTGATGATATGGGGTGCCAATGGTTACACGTCTCGGTAACCTCTTGTTCGCATTGACGGCACTTTGAACAGTGAAGGTTACATTTCAGATGTGTTACGACCCGTGGCTCTATCCTTCATTTGATCCCTGCGAAACCCTACATTTCAGCAGGACAATGCACGACCACATGTTGCAGGTCCTGTGCGGGCCTTTCTGGATACAGAAAATGTTCGACTGGTGCCCTGGCCAGCACATTCTCCAGATCTCTCACCAATTGAAAACGTCTGGTCAATGGTGGCCGAGCAACTGGCGCGTCACAATGCGCCAGTCACTACTCTTGATCTGTGGTATCGTGTTGAAGCTGCATGGGCAGCTGTACCTGTACACGCCATCCAAGTTCTGTTTGACTCAATGCCCAGGCGTATCAAGGCCGTTACTACAGCCTGAGTTGGTTGTTCTGGGTACTGATTTCTCAGGATCTATGCACCCAAATTGCGTGAAAATGTAATCACATGTCAGTTCTAGTATAATATATTTGTCCAATGAATACCCGTTTATCACCTGCATTTGTTCTTGGTGTAGCAATTTTAATGGCGAGTAGTGTAAATCTTCCAGCCACACGCATATATGGGAATGTACTCCATGCGCTCGTACCGTCCTTAAGTCTGCACTGGGGCACCGCGTCAAATGTTTTCCGGAAATCTAGAAATATGGGATCTACCTGTTGCCCTCTATCCGCAGATCGCAGTATATCATGTGAGCTGAATTTCGCAGGAGCGATGCTTTCCAAAACAGTGCCGATTCGTCGACGTAAGCTTCTCGGTCTCAAGAAAATGTATTATATTCGAACTGAGTACGTGCTCAAGGATTCTGCAGCAAACAGCTGCAGCACCGCATTTCAAAAGCTGCCACTACTCCTTTCACATCTGAACTATTCTTCGTCTACGTTTCGCTTTCGTACAGTGCGACACTCTTAGACAAATACTTCACCTCTTGAAGTTATATTGGAAGATGAGAACATCCCTTTGCGGAAGTGCTATTCTTGCTGCTGTCAGTTTGCATTTTATATCCTGTCTACTTCGGCCACGATGAGTTATTTGAGGCCAAAATAACGAAACTCATCAAGCGCTTTTGGTGTCCCATTTCGTAATATGCTACTGTGGCTGTAAGCGATGCAGTTAAATTAAACTCTGTTACACATTGGCATAGTCAGTAGATGCATGTGCTGTTAAGCTGAGTGTGCGATAATTCTCTCACTTGTCAGCTCTTGCCGTCTTCGGAATTATGTGGATCATATTTTTCCGAAAGTCAAATGGTATGTCGACAGACTCATACATTCTATACACCAACGTGACCAGTCGTTTGTTGCACTTCTCTCCCCCCCCACCACTCTCTATCATTTTGGAATATTATCTCTCTCTTCTGCCTTCTTTGATCTTAAGTCCATCAAAGCTCTTTTAAATTCTGATTCTAATACTGGACCTCCTGCTTATTCTAAAACTACTCCTGTTTTTTCATCTCACACATAAGACAAATCTTACAGGTGTATGAAACTCTAGAATTTTCCAAATCTATTAAAAACTGTGGTAAAAATTGATATAATTAACTATAAAATGTGAGTTTTTCTAAACACGAAGTCTAAAATATAACAGCACATTCATTTTTCATAAATTACATAATTTCTAGAGTTGCATACACCTGTAAGTATGGTTTGTATGCTGTGCAAAATTCATCGAAGAATCTCTCTTTCTTATGAAGAAACGTGTACCTATAGCAACAAACGCAGTCAATAGAAGTGAAAAAATGATGAACTTTCACATGCAAAAAAATTATTTTGTTATGTTTTTGAACTTCCACTGCTATGACTGTGAATCCTGAATCCTTCCTGGTCATGCTGACAAAATTTTATGAATTTATTTGTAAAAATATAGACAGTGGAAATTAAAATGTCCTGTGCTGCCTCTCCTGCTCCAAGACGGCCCGTTTGACGTCCTACCCTCTTAAGTGATCTGATGATTATTATGTTAATATTGCGCAACAGATAACGCGGGGGAGGGCTCAGACAACCAAGTGGGCAAGTGAGTAAAGACCACGATCTATCATGATCTATAAGGACACCACTTTGTTGGTAACATTGCTTTCTACACAGGACTGGGGTTTGTAATGACCACTAAATCCATGACATTCAGTAGATAGGTCATTTATTGTCTAGATCCCAGACATTTTACAAACTAAATATGACATTTATTATTTATATGCCCCAATACTTTACAAATTTAATAATTGCAGCAAACAAAGTCAAGTCAAACACCTTCTAGTTCTGTCTCGCACAAGAAGGTGCGTAAACTAACAGGCATCTCGTTTCTACTTAAGCACTGGGAAGGAGGATGGGACTAAGTTGCTGCCCTTGTGGTCCGTCTGCTGGGACAGTGATCGAAATTCACGCTCAAGATTACTACTAGGACCGAATAACAAAAATTCTCTTTGACGGAAAATCGGGGGGGACAAAGCAGACACAAACATCTCCCATATTCACAAAAGAACGCAAATTCTTAAAAAATAAAACATCGTGTGAAATACGGCACACGCAAATAATCAATTAACAGCACACGTAAGCATCCTCACCTTAACTAATTTCCAAGAACGAACTGGCAGCTCGCTGGTAGTGCAATGCGGCACCACGTGGGTGACCGACACCAACAGCTAATTTCTTTGTACTCACCCCTCTGTTCGTTCTTGCTTTCCATACTGTACAATCATTCACACGCTCAACCTATTCTTTATCAAAGTAGTACGTGCTGCTTGCAAATGGGGGTTAAAAATGAACCGTGAACAAAATTTATGAGGTGGCCTAGAAAAATTTTACGTCACACGTTTAGAACCTTAAGTACACTCCTGGAAATTGAAATAAGAACACCGTGAATTCATTGTCCCAGGAAGGGGAAACTTCATTGACACATTCCTGGGGTCAGATAAATCACATGATCACACTGACAGAACCACAGGCACATAGACACAGGCAACAGAGCATGTACAATGTCGGCACTAGTACAGTGTATATCCACCTTTCGCAGCAATGCAGGCTGCTATTCTCCCATGGAGACGATCGTAGAGATGCTGGATGTAGTCCTGTGGCACGGCTTGCCATGCCATTTCCACCTGGCGCCTCAGTTGGACCAGCGTTCGTGCTGGACGTGCAGACCGCATGAGACGACGCTTCATCCAGTCCCAGACATGCTCAATGGGGGACAGATCCGGAGATATTGCTGGCCAGGGTAGTTGACTTACACCTTCTAGAGCACGTTGGGTGGCACGGGGTACATGCGGACGTGCATTGTCCTGTTGGAACAGCAAGTTCCCTTGCCGGTCTAGGAATGGTAGAATGATGGGTTCGATGACGGTTTGGATGTACCGTGCACTATTCAGTGTCCCCTCGACGATCACCAGAGGTGTACGGCCAGTGTAGGAGATCGCTCCCCACACCATGATGCCGGGTGTTGGCCCTGTGTGCCTCGGTCGTATGCAGTCCTGATTGTGGCGCTCACCTGCACGGCGCCAAACACGCATACGACCATCACTGGCACCAAGGCAGAAGCGACTCCCAACGCTGAAGACGACACGTCTCCATTCGTCCCTCCATTCACGCCTGTCGCGACACCACTGGAGGCGGGCTGCACGATGTTGGGGCGTGAGAGGAAGACGGCCTAACGGTGTGCGAGACCGTAGCCCAGCTTCATGGAGACGGTTGCGAATGGTCCTCGCCGATACCCCAGGAGCAACAGTGTCCCTAATTTGCTGAGAAGTGGCGGTGCGGTCCCCTACGGCACTGCGTAGGATCCTACGGTCTTGGCGTGCATCCGTGCGTCGCTGCGGTCCGGTCCCAGGTCGACGGGCACGTGCACCTTCCGCCGACCACTGGCGACAACATCGATGTACTGTGGAGACCTCACGCCCCACGTGTTGAGCAATTCGGCGGTACGTCCACCCGGCCTCCCGCATGCCCACTATACGCCCTCGCTCAAAGTCCGTCAACTGCACATACGGTTCACGTCCACGCTGTCGCGGCATGCTACTTGTGTTAAAGACTGCGGTGGAGCTCCGTATGCCACGGCAAACTAGCTGACACTTACGGCGGCGGTGCACAAATGCTGCGCAGCTAGCGCCATTCGACGGCCAACACCGCGGTTCCTGGTGTGTCCGCTGTGCCGTGCGGGTGATCATTGCTTGTACAGCCCTCTCGCAGTGTCCGGAGCAAGTATGGTGGGTCTGACACACCAGTGTCAATGTGTTCTTTTTTCCATTTCCAGGAGTGTATGTCACACACGCATCTCCTACCAGGTTTCACGCGGAATCGTCATCCAAATTACTCACCAGCAGTTACGACCACGTGTTAACTAGGGGGGGGGGGGGTGAGGTATGCATCCATTTCTTCTCCTACTCATTTTTTTACTTTCTTACCTTCTTTATCATACATCATCTTCAATAATAATAACAATAATAATAATAATAATAATAATAATAATTATTATTATTATTATTATTATTATTATCGTTAATTCCCCATTGAGGAGAGCGTTAAAACACAATCATTAATCACAATGACAATATGGTACATAAATTGGTACATTTCGGATTCATGGCACTTTTTTCTGTCTCTTTCTTTTCTCTTCCCAAAAACCTCTCATAAATTCACTGTGCTTCTTCTTCCTCTCTTCTGTCCACTTCCTTCCTGCTTTCTCCTCTTTTGGTGGTTCATCGAATTTCTGTTTGTTGATTTTTTCTCTGTATTTTCCTCTGTTTGATATTTCTTCTGTAGAGATGTTAAGATTTTTAAGGGCTTCCATGGTTTCCTTTACCCAGTTAGTTTTCACCTTATTCGTCACCACTATGTTAAAAATCTTCTTGGTCAGCCTATTTTCATTCATCCTATGAGTGTGCCCATAGAATTTTGCCCTTCTTTTTCTGATATTGTCTGTAATTGTCTCTGCCTGTTTGTACAATTCCTTTGTTGGTCTCTTTATCCAGATCCCCTGTCTCTGAACTGGCCCATAGATCTTTCTCAGAATTTTCCTCTCTTGCTTTTCCATTTCCTTGATTTTAGTTCTTCCTCTGATTACTGTTGTTTCTGAGGCATACAAGGCCTCAGGTAAGACTACTGTTTTGTAATGTCTTAATTTGGCATTGATGGAAATATTTCTTTTATTGTAATGGTTCCATGTAAGTCTGAATGCTTTTTGTAGTTTTGTAGCCCTTTCTTCATTGGCTGTTGAATTCAGTCCTGTTTTCTGTATAATCTCTCCCAGGTATTTGAAACTTTCTACTTGTGTTATTTTTCCGTACTTTGTTATCAATGGGCTTCTGTCTGCAGATTTTGTGTCCACGTACTGTGTTTTTTCATATGATATTTGTAGTCCTGTTCTGGCTGCGATTTCATGCAATATCTCTAGGGCTTCTCTGGCTTCTTTTCTGTCATTTGTAATGATGGCTATATCGTTGTTGACGGTTCTATTTTTCTCTCCCCATTTTTACCCCATTGACTCCTTTGTCCCACGTCCTGATTATTTTCTCTAAAACAGCGTTAAATAAAATGGGTGACAGGCCATCTCCCTGTCTCACTCCTGTCTCGATTTCGAAAGATTCTGAGATCTCGCCCATGAACTTCACTTTTGACTTTGTATTTGTTAATGTTTCCTGAATTAGTTTTCTGGTCTTATTGTCTACCTTCATTTCTTCTAGTGTATTAAAAAGTGTTTCTCTGTCTATGGAATCGTAAGCCTTCTTGAAATCAACAAATGTTACTGTGGTGTTTCTGGACTTTCTCGTTGTTAATAATGTTCTCAGACACCAGATCTGCTCACTGCATGATCTTCCCTTCCTGAACCCTCCTTGGTATTCTCCGATCTGTGGATCTATCTGAGGTTCTAGGCGATTTAACAGAGCTTTTGATAGAATTTTGTATGCCACCGGCAGTAACGAAATTCCTCTGTAGTTATTAGGGTCTGTTTTGTCTCCTTTCTTGTGGAGGGGGTGTATTAGGGCTGACTTCCATTCTTCTGGTATCTTTTCTGTTTCCCAGATGTTTTTGATTATACTATGAATTTTGGGTGTAATGTTTTCATGGTCTAATTTCCAGATTTCTGCAATCAGTCCATCCTCACCTGGTGCTCTGTTATTTTTCAATGATTTTATTATTTTCACGATTTCTTCATATGTTGGGGGTTCGGAGTCCCGGTTGGGTTCTAGTTTTGTAAACTGTAATCTCTGTTTTGGTTTATCACAGTTAAGTAATGTTTCAAAGTATCTGGCTAATATTTCAGTTTTTCTTCGGATTTGTCTCCAGTGTTCCATCTTGTCGTTTGAAGCATAAGTTTGGTGGCTGATATCCTGTCATATTTTCTCGGAATACTCTGTAAAAATTTCGTGTGTTGTTTCTGGTGAAGTCTTCTTCTATCTCCTTCAACCTGCTGTTTTCGTAACCTCTTTTTTCTCTTCGTATTATTTTTGAAGTGTTTTTTTGTATCCTGTTGAAGTCCTCCCATTTTTCTTGTGTTTTATGGCTGTTAAATTTCTTCCAGGCTTGTATTCTCTCTTCTATGGCCCTGTCGCATGTCATGTTCCACCATCGGTGTTTCCTTTTTCTCGGTGGCTGCCCCAATTTTATCAGTTCTTTTATTTTTTCTGACAGTTCTGTCCAGTTGTTGCTATTGATTTTCGTAACTTCTTCTATTATTTCTTTCTTGTTTATTTGTAGGTACTCTGGATCTATTGTGAAAGGTCTGTTGGTTCTCTTGATTTGTCTATTGGGTATAAATTTTACTTTAATTTGGAGAAGGTGATGATCAGATTCGAAAACTCCTTTCCTTGTTCTTACGTTCATTATTTCTCTGGTGCTTTTTGTGGATATTGCTACGTGGTCTATCTGAAATTCTCCTAGAGCATGGTTGGGGGATTTCCAACTTGCAAGTTTTCTGTGTGGTTTCTGGAACTGCGTTGACATGATTTTCAGATCAAAATTTCTGCAGAAGTTTATCAAGTTCTCTCCATTTTTGTTTGTTCTCATGTGGGCCGTGTGTTTTCCTGTCATATCTCGGAATTTTCTTTCCTTGCCTAACTGGGCATTGAAATCTCCTAGTAAAACTTTTATGTGATTCTTGGGGATTTTGCTGGTAGTTTCTTCCAGATCTTCCCAGAATTCCTCGATCATCTCTGGGTTCTTCTTGTTATAATTGTTTGTGGGGGCATGTCCATTGATTAATGTATAGGCTTTGTTTCCAGATCTTATCGTGAGTGTCGACATTTTTTCTGATTTTGACGTGAAATCTATTACGGAGTCCAGTATCGATTTATGTACTACAAAACCAGTTCCGAAGAGTTTGAGATTTCTTCCTGGGATGGTTCTGGCTGGTTTCCCCTTATATATTCTGTAATTTTCGGAATCAAAGTGGTTCTCATCTGCAAATCGTGTTTCCTGTATTGCCATAACTTTGATGTTGCATTTATCCATGGCGTTTGTTAATTGTTTCAGTTTACCTGGCCTCAGTAGTGTGTTGGTGTTGAGTGTTCCCATGTAAAATACTTTCTTCATCTTGAGGGTTTTTGAGAGGCTCCGATTCTTCTCTTCATGACATGCCTGATCCCCTGGAATCCAATGATCAGGTCTATTACCCAGTCTTACTGACTGGGGCCCAGGGTAGTGGATTCTTTCCCGTTGTTCTGTCATGATTATTGGTTTGTGTTGAAGAATTGGTGGTGAAATCACGAAGGACCTCACATAATTTCGACTGGAGTTTTGAGTTCCAGAAGATTAACTCACAGCCGAGCTCACAGAGCCAACAGACGCTGACCAGAGTACCGGTGGCTGCCACGCAGACGTGTCTGGATTTTGGGGCTTCGCATGTAACCCTATGCAGGGGCCCTCACAGGGTGCTACCATCCGGAGCCAGATGGACCCAGGTTTTTTTTAACGAGGTGTTACTCCTCCCCCTCCCCCTCCTCCTTCCTCATCACTTGTGAGATGAGGCCCCGGGCTTGGGACCGGCAGTGGCGGAGTTATTATTTTTATTATTATTATTATCTTTCAAAAGACACCTGAAGGGTTACGAACCACCCAGTTTAAAATTTCGCGACAAATGAGGGAAATTAGGTACAAATGACCGAGAAAAATTCAACAATTTAGCATACTATTTCGGAGACCTTCTCAACTGTAAAGAGCCTTCAGAGAAACCGGAATTCAAAGCTCCAGAAGAAATTCCTGCAGAATCACATCCATCAACTCTAAATGAAGTCCGGCAAGCCATAAAATCCCTCAAGAACAACAAACCTTCTGGCGAAGATGGAATCACAGCTGAACTTTTGAAAAAGTAGCACTACACCTCGGTACAATTATTAAGGCAATTTGGAGAACCGAGAAGATCCCAGAAGACTGGTGGACGGCATCCACTTCACATAAAGGGTGACAGATCAGATGTGAACAATTACAGGGAGATTTCCAGTCTATCCATTCCATACGAGGTCCTGTCCAAGATATTACTAAATAGGATTGAACCAGAAACTTCCTGGCAGATTAAAACTGCGTGCCGGACCGAAACTCGAACTCGGGACCTTTGCCTTTCGCGGGCAAGTACTCTGAGCTACCCAAGCACGACTCACGCCCCCTCCTCACAGCTTTACTTCTACCAGTACCTCGTCTCTTACCTTCCAGACTTAACGGAAGCTCTCCTGCGAACCTTGCAGAACTAGCAATCCTGAAAGAAAGGGTAGAAGTAAAGCTGTGAGGACGGGGCGTGAGTCATTCTTGGGTAGCTCAGTTGGTAGAGCACTTCCCGTGAAAGGCAAAGGTCCCGAGTTCGAGTCCCGGTCAGGGACACAGTTTTAATCTGCCTGGAAGTTTCATATCAGCGCACACTCCGCTGCATAGTGAAAATCTCATTCTGGAGAATTGCACCAGTTCTCGAAGCACATATAGGAGAATACCAAGGTGGATTTAGAAAAGAGAGGAGCCGTTCGGAGTAAATTATTAACCCTACAAACATAATTAGAACACGTGCTGCTCAATCACATATTACGACGTTTATTGATTTTAGAAATGCGTATGACGCCATAGACGGAGAAAGCCTCATTAGAATTTGGAATTGACAGAAAAACTAGAGAGACAGCAAATCAAACAATGTCATATACCAAGTCGAAAGTCAAATTTCGAGGCAAAATTTCTGAACCTTTTAAAATCGAAAGGGGCTTGAGACAAGGGGATGGACTCTCCCCAATTCTATTCAACATCACTTCGACAAAGATTATGAGCGAGACACACAACAAAAAGTAAAGGAAATTTCTTTTGGAGGATCCGTTATAGGCGTTACGACACATGCACTAGCCTTTGCAGATGATATTGCTCTCCTATCCACAAATATAGTAGATGCAATCAAACAAATGGAAATCTTAGCAAAGCATGCAGCTAAATTTGGTTTACAGATAGCGCAAGAAAACACTAAATTCATGTCTAACAAATACAAGGAAATCAAAGATTTGCACACAATTATTGGATGTATCGAAAGGGTCAAACACTTTAAATATTTGGGAGAAACGATAACGGATATTGACATAGAAAAAGAAGCTGTCAAACTTCGAGTAGCTAAATTTCGGAGAGCACACATTTTTACACAAAACCTGTACAACAAAAAATGCCTATCTCGAAATGCAATGTTATTACACTATAATACAGTGACGTGAACAAAAGTTCAATATGCAGCGGAAACACACTCCCTCAAGAACAAATTACTAATGGATGAGCTCGAGAGTAATTCTGAGGAAGATTCTTGGTGGACACAAAAAAACTGGTGAAAAATGGGTAAAGACGAGCAATGAGAAGATCTACCAGTTTATTAAACCACTCACACAGGGAATGAGAAAGAGAAGGCTGATACTCTTTGGTCATCTGGTGAGAATGGATGATGGCAGATTATCGAAAATGGTACAAATGGCTCTGAGCACTATGGGACTTAATTGCTGAGGTCATCAGTCCCCTAGAACTTAGAACTACTTAAACCTAACTAACCCAAGGACATCACACACATCCATACCCGAGGCAGGATTCGAACTTGCCACCGTAGCGGTCGTGCGGTTCCAGACTGTGGCGCCTAGAACCGCTCGGCCATCAAGATTATCGAAGAAAATTTCCTATATAATTCAACAGAGAAAAACACCCATGTGTTGGTCGCAAGGAATAAAGACCTCGGTGAATTTGGACTTACAGAAATGGACGCAATGAATAGGGACAAATACATAAAAGCAATAATTGAATTCTAGGTTTTTCAGGAGGCACCAAAACTGAAGACCAACAGGAAACTAACAGGTGAACATCTGGAAAAAATGGCAGCAGGCAGATGAGCAGCCGGAGAGAAGAGAAAGAAAAAAGTGAACATCAAATAAAATTAGTAATGCGGTCCTTAGTTGACCAATTCGTGTGAACAAATAATAATAATAATAATGCAACAACGACGATGTCTGCTCTGGTTTCTAGGCACAACACTCTAAACTGCGACTTGCCTATCGGACGACGCGGCTCTAGTGAAAACAGTTCTGCAAGTGTTTGAAGCAGGTTGCTGTAATTAACTTGCCCGAGCGACTTGCAGAAGTAAACTTGGGAAAGTTTTTGCTCTAATGTAAACACCTCAGCAAGTGCTTGCAGAAGTTGCTGGCGGAAGTTACTTCCCAGTGGCACACGCTTTAAGTGGGCACAAGCAGATGTTACAGATAGAGGAAAAGCCGACGCGACGTCGCAACAGGGGGCGGAACCTCTTCCCTTGGGTCCCTCTAGCAAGAGAAGCGGTGAACGGACTGTAAGTACCGCCTCAGCAGTTTTGTGATGACACGCACAAACATTAGCGGTATAATTCCGTTGAAACTGCAGTTTTCTTCGTAAATCAGGAATAAACTGCCAATACTGAGTTCATTCGAAATCGATTGCATCAGATGGAAACCGCTTTGTTAGTTATAAGCTAAATTCTAGGAAATAAAATTTGGTTTTGATGTAACACAAAAAGTCCGTAGCTCGTGGTCGTGCGGTAGCGTTCTCGCTTCCCGCGCTCGGGTTCCCGGGTTCGATTCCCGGTGGGGTCAGGGATTTTCTCTACCTCTTGATGACTGGGTGTTGTATGATGTCCTTAGATTAGTTAAGTTTAAGTAGTTCTAAGTTCTAGGGGACTGATGACCATAGATGTTAAGTCCCATAGTGCTCAGAGCCATTTGAACCATTTTCAGACACTACATAGAACTGTTTTAAATTTTTCATGTCTATGCAGATCGATCATTTTACTTACATTTACATGGGTTGGATAAAAAGAAGTGCCAACACTGTTATAATTCATACCCGACTTCATTGACAGACTTTCATTGTATTACGTGTCTACAGCATAATCCCTTTCATCTCAGTCACCTTCCCACGCAGACGGAAGGCGCCGTACACCATCAGCGCAACCACCTCTGTCGATGTCTGGCAAGGACCGCCCTATGGCGCGGATGATGTCTTCTCTTGTGTCGTGGAGCGAGCCGCGAAGAGGTTCCTTAATTTTGGCGAACAGGTCGTAATCACATACAATCGTGCCGGATGAATACGAAGTTCCAGTATCTCGCACCCCCATCTACGCAGCAATCCCTTCGCAGGTTTCACTGTGTGGAATCCTCCATTGTTATGAAGGATGACGGAATGCAGTGCCACGAGGTGGCATCGCCTACTTCTCAATACGGGGTGACAGTGACGTCACAAGAAACAGCAGTGACCGCCTGCCCCTGCGGTACAACGGGATGCAGGATTAACCCATGGGTACCGTCAGCCACAGTAACCGTCACTTTGGTGCCAGCTGGTTTCGGCGCACATTCGGTGGGCGAGGAGAACCAGGGTGCGTCCTTTCATTGGGGCGATTTTGAACGACATCCCTGCCATCCTGAAACGCCCTCACCCATCGAGCCGCCGAACAATGTCAATGCTACAACACGATACGCCACACGCAGCTCCTAAGGCATTGTTGTGGCGCAGACCTTGTGCCACTTCCACGCAGGTTGTTCGTGTTTCTAAAACATACTGCAAGGGAGCTTGAACTGGCCTCCTACACTTTGAGACAGTCCACACTGCAGCTGACTCAAACACAGCCGTCGCTGCTCACTACACTGCTCCAACTGACCTTCGTTACATTCAGTGCGCATGACACCCGACGCACATCCTCCATTTTACGGCAGTGTTGCCAACCCGAATAATATCATTTTTCTTCTTCTTCTTATTCAATTTTTCGTTCTTTGCCCTTTTTTTAATTAAGTATCGCCAGCTTCTCTAACATTTACTGGAATTCAGAATTACCTCTTATTTTCAGTACCATAACACGATATGTAGAGGATACTTTCCAACAGATATGAATATTATCCAACTATCAGTTTAGTAAGTCGTGGTTGCAAAATAGTAACAACAATTATTTACAAAAGACTGAAAAAGCAAACCTACGTTTATAGCATTTTTTGTCTTGGGGAACGCTCTTGACAATGTTGACAGGAACAAACTCTTTGAAATTCTGAACATAGCAGGAATACAAAAAGGCTATATAAAACTTGTACAGAAACCACACGGCAGTTATAAGAGTCGAAGGGTATGAAAGGGAAGCAGTGGTTCAGAAGGGAGTAAGACAACGCTGTAGCCTACCTCCAACCTCTACACTGAGCAATCAGAAAAGGAGAAGAAATTTAAAAAAGTTCAGGCAGAAGAAATGACAATTTTGAGGTTTGCTACGACATTGTAAAGGACTTGGAAGAGCAGTGGAATGGAATGGACAGCGCGTTGAAAGGAGGATGTAAGATGACCATAAACAAAAGCAGAACAAAGGTAATGGAATGGAATGGAATTAAATCAGACAGTGCTGATGAACTTCCAATGATCAGCCAGAACACTGATACCTAATATCGATATAAACGCGTCCAGGCGATAGTAACGTCACCTGACGAGAAAAGCATGGTGCATGTAGTAGCAGTGAGTCTGCTGTCCGTGTGTAGAATGGGGAAGGCACTCGATGTATCTGAGTTTCGACCGAAGGCAATTTGTGACGGTCCGGATGCTCGGCACGAGCATTTCTAAAACTGCGCGACTCGTCAGATGTTCGTGCTGTGGTGAGTGTCTTCAGCACGTGGTGAAACCAAGGTGAAGTCACAACCAGACAGCGTCGGAATGAGCGGTCACCCCTCATTACAGACGTCAGAAGTAGTAGGCTGGACAGACTGGTAAAACAAGGCAGGAGGTGAACTGTTGCGAAACTAATATCAGACTTAAATGCTTGGTAGAATACAAGTGTGTCTGAACACATAGTGCATCAAACACTCCTCACGATGAGCCTACAAAGCCGACGACCCATGCATGTGCCAATGATGTTGCCACGATATCGGCAACTACGGCTGAAATAGGGATGTGACAATCAGCACTTGACTTTGGACTGTGGCGCAGTACCAGAGCGTTGCATGACCTGATGAATCCTGATACCTTCTTCATCACACCAATGTGAGGGCGCGAATCAGCCGTCCTCCTCTACTGTGCGACGGACAAAAGCAGACGTTGACTTCATTATGCTCTGGGGAACATTCACATGGGTGTCCACAGGTCCAGTGGACCTCGTGTAAGGTGCCAAGACGGCCAAGGAATATCGTTCACTGGTTGCAGACCATGTAAACCCTTTCAAGACGAGCGTGTTTCTCGATGGCAGTGGCATTTTTCAGCAATATAATCCGCCATGTTACAAGGTGAGGAATGTGATGAAGTGGTTGAAAAATATAGTGGCGAGTTCCAGTTAGTATGGGGGACAAGCGCGGCACCAGCGGGTTGCCTACATCAGGGGCAGGTATGCACTCAACGGCAAACCTGTTGTACTCGTTTGATTGACATGCCATTAACCTATTGTTCTCCTTTTATTGACAGGTCTTTAACCTGTTGTTCTGCTAAAAGGATCCTGCCTTTTCATTGACAGGTCCTTAACCTAATGTTCCCTGCCCCCTCCCACTTCCACCCCATCCCTCAGGAAACCTCCCCCCTCTCTGATACAGGTACACTTTATGTTACTGTACACTGTTATAAGTACACATTTATGTTACTGGCTAATTACACAGATAATTCAGGGTGTCCATTTAACAATGGAAGACATTCAGAAATTGCTGGTTCTGATTACAACTAAATGAACTGGAATTAAAGTGGTGGAATTGGCTAAAAACATACAAACACAAAAATCTCCAGTAAACTGTCAAAATAAAAATAAAACAGTATGATATTGTGATTCCCTTTGATCAGTGGACTGTGAAAGTGAATCTGGATTTTGTCCTGCAAGCTATTATTAACGTTATCGTTTATGTTTACTGCTGTTTTAATTAATTAACGATAGTTAAAACGTTGCCTTTTCAGCAAAAATTAATTATCGAATCGTGCCATTTTGACCTCTAGCTCAGATTGAAATACATTAGTTGCTTCAGGAAGCTTTTCTAATCAAGTATCACAATTAATATGAACAATGGTATTAGATCAGGCCTTGCAGGATTAGCTGTTGGAAAGCTGCTATTGTTATTGTTGTTGTGGTCTTCAGTTCGAAGAATGGTTTGATGGAGCTCTCCATGCTACTCTATCCTGGACAAGCATCTCCATTCGTCCCTCCATTCACGCCTGTCGCGACACCACTGGAGGCGGGCTGCACGATGTTGGGGCGTGAGCGGAAGACGGCCTAACGGTGTGCGGGACCGTAGCCCAGCTTCATGGAGACGGTTGCGAATGGTCCTCGCCGATACCCCAGGAGCAACAGTGTCCCTAATTTGCTGGGAAGTGGCGGTGCGGTCCCCTACGGCACTGCGTAGGATCCTACGGTCTTGGCGTGCATCCGTGCGTCGCTGCGGTCCGGTCCCAGGTCGACGGGCACGTGCACCTTCCGCCGACCACTGGCGACAACATCGATGTACTGAGGAGACCTCACGCCCCACGTGTTGAGCAATTCGGCGGTACGTCCACCCGGCCTCCCGCATGCCCATTATACGCCGTCGCTCAAAGTCCGTCAACTGCACATACGGTTCACGTCAACGCTGTCGCGGCATGCTACCAGTGTTAAAGACTGCGATGGAGCTCCGTATGCCACGGCAAACTGGCTGACACTGACGGCGGCGGTGCACAAATGCTGCGAAGCTGGCGCCATTCGACGGCCAACACCGCGGTTCGTGGTGTGTCCGCTGTGCCGTGCGTGTGATCATTGCTTGTACAGCCCTCTCGCAGTGTCCGGAGCAAGTATGGTGTATCTGACACACCGGTGTCAATGTGTTCTTTTTTCCATTTCCAGGAGTGTATAACAGCGGGGACGCGTCATAGCATGGAAGCAGTGAGTGACTGGTAAGTCGCATGAAGGAGATGGCACCGCATCTGCACACAGAAGTCGCCATGTTCCTGTAAATAACGGGGAGGGTGGCGATTAGCTCTGATCTCATGTTCAGCTACATCTCAGGTCTATTCGATCCACTTCAGATCTCGCGAGCTGGGGGACCAGCACACAATTGGAGTATGCCACTTTTGCAGAGTGTAGATGTCAGTGCAATATGGCGATCTGTACAAAACAGTTTGGCCGCTGAATGTCTCGTCTGCAGAAAGTGAAGGGCGGACAGTGCTTCCACACCGGCAGCATCAGCTATTTGGCGGTTAAATTCAGTAAGAGCCGATGAGAATGCTGCATTCATTCGCAAGACATTCTTTGTGCTGGGACATTGGAGCCTCTACATAGTGGTGAGAACATTTGCGTTTTGGGGACGTTTGTTGAGAGCAGGCCAGGAAGGGTAACGCAAGATGGGCGAGGTGCCACGTTAGGACCATTAGGAGGAATGCATTTGGGGTTATTCTGGGCTATTTTCGGTAAACAGGTTTTGTTAGGACAAGAATTTCCATACAGACATGCTGAGACATGACGAAAACGCCTACAAACGTGACTGTTAACTATCACCTAGAGGTCGACCCGGCTCTTATTTACTTAGTCATATGACGTCAGTATAGAAATGGGAACCTTTTAGATGCGCCTGCATGGATAAGGTGCCATGCATACATTGCTCGATTGATGCTGGACTTGCAGCTAGACGTCAGTCACAGTGAACATGTGCGCAACCAGAGGCGTCTCACATGTCGAGATAGAATAGCTGGAAACAATGCACCCTAAGCTATTCTCGCAAGCATTGCAACAGATTTCTATAGCGGAACCTGGGACGTCTGTAAAGACCTTTTCGCTCCGTCTGCGAGGGTGAGTTGCTTGGCAATTAGGCCTTCACTGGACCGCAGGTAGAGAGGCATCGCGTCCAGTGGCTGACTTGTATCTTATGTACATAGACATGTGACATCACTATAATACTCAAAGAATTATAACCACATGCCTGAAAATAGACGCGACTTTCACCTACCGGCTGTATGCGGTAGTGGGCCAAGAGAATTAGCACGCACTCCTGTATTCGTCTATCAAGCAGTGGCTCGTGGCGTCTTTGGCAAAGGCACGCGTTGGAGCCTCTGATATGTTGCGGTTGACGATAGTCCGAAAGGGTTATGTACTTGCAGTGACTGTTTGTGATCTTCATTGTTTTCGGCTGTTTAAGCGTTGTGGGTGTGTTGGCAGAGAGTTGTGTCTGCATTATTTTGACAATTTACAAGTTGTTTGCGTGTCTGCACATAAGTGTACTGCATTATTTAGATAATTTAAGAGTAGTTTGCAGGTCTGTAGGATATGTACCGTGACCCCAAGCATGTCAGAACGAGAGTTTTGTATCAGTGTAATAAATGAACTACTTGAAATCCATCCCTAAATAAATTGTTACAAAATAAATAAAGTTCCTTTCTTCCTCTCTCCAGCAGCCCAACACAGGCTGAGTCTTTACCCACCAATACCTTGGCAGAGGTGGCGGTCGGATGACTTAGGTTATTGGAGGCAGCTCAAGTGACGTATTTTCTCGCCATTTTCTTAGGTTAATGGAGATAGCTGTGGTGTGTTGTATTGTGCTGCTGGAATTTGAACTTCCTGCCATTTTCTGGATGAGGGGGGGAGAAGGTTTACCAGAGGGGGAGAGGTTAATTAATTGATCAATTTAATTAAGTAGCCAATCAAATTGATAAGAGTGGGTGGGGCTACTCCTATAACTCAGACTTGAAGGTATACCTGTACCAGCTATGGGTTCTTTTCTGGGGGATGGGGGGGAGGGGCAGGGGGCAGTAGAACAATAGGTTAAGGACCTGTCAATCAAAAGGAAGCATTCTTTTAGCAGAATAATGCGTCAAGGACCTGTCAATAAAAGGAGAACAATAGGTTAATGACATGTCAATCAAAGGAGGACAATAGCTTTGTCGCTGAGCGCATACCTGCCCCTGATGAAGGTAACTTGCACTAACAAAATGCGCCGCGCGGGATTAGCCGTGCGGTCTATGGCACTGCAGTCATGGACTGTGCAGCTGGTCCCGGCAGAGGTTCGAGTCCTCCCTCGGACATAGGTGTGTGTGTTTGTCCTTAGGATAATTTAGGTTAAGTAGTATGTAAGGTTAGGGAATTATGACCTCAGCAGTTAAGTCCCATAAGATTTCACACACAATTAAACGTTTTTGAACCAACAAAATGCACCGGTTCTGCCCTTGTCCGCCTACTCCAATTGTGTGCTGGTCCCCCAATTCGCCAGATCTGAAGTGGATCGAATACAGCTGAGATGTGATTGTACATGGCATCAGAGCTAATCGCCACCCTCCTCGTTATTTACAGGAACATGGCGACTTCTGTGTGCAGATGCGTTGCCATCTCCTTCATGCGACCTAACAAGGCTTCAGTGCTTCCATGCTGCGACGCGTCCCTGCTGTTATAGATGCCAAAGGTGGACATATGGGCTATCAGGGGGGTTCGTAATGTCGTTGCTGATCAGTGTAGATTGGGAAACGATAAACTGACAGCAACAGATGATGTCGGATGTAGTGCGGACAAGAAATGTTGAAGGCAATGTCCACAAAAGGGTTTCTAAAAAAGAGAAATTTGTTAACATAGAGTATAGACTAAATAGTTAGAGAGTTTTTACTGATGATTTGTGTGGAGTGTAGCACTGTATGGAAGTGAAAAGTGGACGATCAACAGTTCAGGCAAGAAGAGGACAGAAACTTCTGAAAAGTGGTATCATAGAAGAATGCTGAAGAATAGATGGATAGATCATGTAACTAATGAGGAGGTACTGAATAGAAGAGGGAAGAAAAGAATTTTGTGGCAAAACCTGACTGAAAGAAGGGGTCGGATGGTAGGACACATTCTGAGGCATCATCAATGGATTACCAATTCAGTACTGGAGGTAAGAGTGAGGTGGGCAGAAATTGTAGAGGGAGACCAAAAGATGAACACAGTAAGTTGAGGAGAACCAGGATTGCAATACCTATTTGGAGATGAAGATGCTTGTCAAGGTTAGAGTAGCATAGAGAGCTCCATCAGACCATTCTTCGGACTGAAGACCACAACAACAATAACAATAGCAGCTTTCCAACAGCTAATCCTGCAAGGCTCGATATAATAGAATTGTTCATCTGAACTGTGATACTTGATTAGAAAAACCTCCTGAAAAACTAATGTATTTCAATCTGAGCTAGAGGTCAAAACGCCACGATTCGATAATTAATTTTTGCTTCAAAGCCAACGTTTTAATTATCGTTAATCAATTGAAACAGCGGTAAATATAATCGGTAACATTAAGAATAGTTGCAATCAGAACCAGCAATGTCTTCCATTGTTAAATGGACGCTCTGAATTACCTGTGTAATTAGCCAGTAACATGACTTTATGTGTTACCTTATTTGATTCATAAGACGCTTTGTAACTCTGATGGCGGTCTTGCCTGACGTCATCGGAATGAACAGAAGCAGTAACAGATGAAGGTGGGCTCTTAGGCACCTTAAGGGTGCAGCAAGGAGATGCTTTGATAGATATAGATACTTTCCTCTCTACATACATAAAGTGAAATTTCCCGCCGTTTCTTTTTGTGTGTCTGGGCTAGTCTAGGAAACTACTGTAGATTTTGATACGGTCATGGAATTCCCTGCAATCAACATCTTGCCAGCATCGATATCCGTAAGAGACAAAAGTAGTTGACATTGTCGATTTCCAATATGGATGAAAATACGCTGAAGAGCCAAAGAAACTGGTAAATCTGCCCAATATCGTGTAGGGTCGTCGCGAGCATACAAAAGTGCCTCAACACGACGTGGCGTGGACTCAGCTAATCTCTGAAGTAGTGCTGGATAGAATGAACACCATCTGTCCATAGCTCCGCAAGAGTAAGAATGGGTGGAAAGCACAATGCACCATGGACATGAATGGCTGCAGATGATCAGACTGGATGTTTACGTACGTGTCGGAGTCGTATCTAGACGTATCAAGGGTCCCATATCACTCAAGCTGCACACACCCCACACCATTACAGAGCCTTCACCAGCTTAAACAGCCCCTGATGAAATACAGGGTCCATGGATTCATGAGGTTGTCTGCACACCCGTACACGTCCATCCGCTCGATACAATTGGAAACGTGACTCGTCGGATCACGCAACATGTATCCAGTCATCAGATTAGAGATTAGATTAGATTAATACTTGTTCCATAGATCATGAATACGACACTTCGTAATGATGTGGAACGTGTCAGGTTAGTGAAAGAAGTCTGTATACGATATTACATTACACAAAATATTGCATGACACTAATGTTTAAGTTAGTTTTTTTCCCCTCCCTTAATTTATATCTGAAAATTCAGCCAATGAATAGGAGTTGTCATCTAGAAATTCTTTTAATTTATTTTTAATTGTTGGTTGACTATCTATCAGGCCTTTGATGCTGATTGGTAGGTGACCAAAGACTTTTGTGGCAGCATAATTTACCCCTTTCTGTGCCAAAGTCAGATTTAACCCTGCATAGTGAATATCATCCTTTCTCCTGGTGTCATAGCTATGCACACTGCTATTACTTTTCAACTGGGTTGGGTTATTAACAACAAATTTCATAAGTGAATATATATACTGTGAGATTACTGTGAGGATCCCTAGATCCTTAAATAGATGTCTGCAGGATGACCGTGGGTGCGCTCCAGCAGTTATTCTGATTACACGTTTTTGAGCAATGAATACTTTTCTACTCAACGATGAATTACCCCTGAATATGATGCCATATGAAAGCAGTGAATGGAAGTAGGCATAGTAAGCTAGTTTACTGAGATTCTTATCACCAAAATTTGCAATAACCCTAACAGCATACATAGCTGAACTCAGACGTTTCAGCAGACCATCAGTGTATTGCTTCCAGTTTAACCTCTCATCAATGGACACAACTAATAATTTTGAAAATTCTACGTTAGCTACAAACTTCTGTTCAAAGTCTATATTTATTACTGGAGTTGTGCCATTTACTGTACGGAACTATATATACTGTGTTTTATGAAACCACTTGCTGAGAACCACTTAATAATTTTGTGAAAAACATCATTTACAATTAGATCACTTAGATCTTGGGTTTTGGATTTTATTACTATACTTGCATCATCAGCAAAAAGAACTAACTTTGCATCTTCATCAATGTGGAATGGTAAGTAATTAATGTATTTCAAGAACAGTAAAGATCCTAAGACTGAACCCTGTGGGACACCGAACTTGATAGCCCCCCAGTTTGAGGAATCAGCTGTTGTTTTAACATTACATGAACCACTTATTTCAACTTTCTGCATTCTTCCAGTTAAGTATGAATTAAACCATTTGTGCACTGCCCCCCTCAAACCATAATGATTTAGCTTATCTAAACGAATTCCATGATTTACACAATCAAAGGCCTTTGAGAGATCACAAAAAATAACAATGGGTGATGTCCGGTTATTCAGAGCTTTTAATATTTGATCAGTGAAAGCGTATATAGCAGTATCTGTTGAAAAGCCTTTCTGAAAACCAAACTGACATTTTGTTAGTACTTAATTTTTACAAATATGGGAGGCTACTCTGGAATACATTACTTTCTCAAAAACTTTTGATAGAGCTGTCAGAAGAGAGAATGGGCGATAGTTGTTGACATCCGACGTATCCCCCTTTTTATGCAATGTTTTTACAGTCTATCGGGGAAAACACCCTGCTCCAAAGAGCTATTACATACGTGGCTAAGAATTCTACTTATCTGTGGGGAACAAGCTTTAAGTATCTTGCTGGAAATGCCATAAATTCCGTAAGAGCTTTTACTTTTCAGTGAGTTTTTTATTTTACTGATTTCAGAGGGAGAGGTTCGTGGAAATACAGTTGTTTCAAACTGCACAGGTATGGCCTCTTCTATTAGAAGTCTTGCCTCTTCTAGTGAAGATCTAGATCCTATTTTCTCCACAACATTTAAAAAATGATTATTGAAAATATTTCCAATTTCTGATTGTTTGTTAGTACACTTGTCATTCAGTTTTATGGCACTAAAGTCTTCCTGTGCTCTTGGTTGCCCTGTTTCCCTTTCAATAATATTCCAAATTGCTTTAATTTTATTATCAGAGTTACTGATCTCAGAGATGATACACATGCTTCTGCACTTTTTAATAACTTTTCTTAGTACTGCACAATAGTTTTTATAATATTGAACAATTTTGGGGTCAGTACTCCCTCTTGCTGTTAGATACAGTTCTCTTTTACGGTTGCAAGATATTCTTATCCCTTTACTTAGCCAAGGTTTTTTATGTTTTCTTGGAATTATGTTTAACTATTTTCTTGGGAAAACAATTTTCAAATACCCTTAAAAATGTATCGTGAAATAAGTTATATTTCAGGTTTGCATCGGGTTCCATATACACTTCATTCCAGTCTAGCTGCTTTAGGCTTTCAATAAAGTTTCCAGTATTTATATTGTTAATTGAACGCACTGCTTTGAAATTCTGATTTGGTGTACTGCATGGAGCTATGTCATGTACTGTAACTAACTGTGCACCATGATCTGAAAGACCATTCTCAACAGGATAAGCAGTTATGTCATTAAACTTATCTTGGTCTATAAAAAAGTTATCTATCAATGTCCTGCTGTTCTTTGTTATCCGAGTAGGAAAATCAATGACGGAGCTCAAATTGAAAGAACTGAGTAATACTACAAGGTCATTCTTCCTATTACACTCTTTCAGGGAATCAACATTGAAATCCCCACAAATGATAATTTGCTTCCCCCTGTCTGACAGATAGCGCAACAAAGCATCCAAGTTTTCTGGAAATAGCTGGAAATTCCCTGAGGGGGACCTATACACTGTTATAATTATGAAAGTGCCATAATTTAGTTTTAGTTCAGTGGCACATGCTTCCATATGTTGCTCTACACAAAATTTTTTAGTTTCTTAATTTTTTTGCGATGTGGAAGCTTTTGACATATATGGCAACTCCTCCTCTCATCATATTATCTCTACTTACATGTGCAGCTAATTTTTACCCTCTGATGCTAACCTTTTGCTTATCAGTGACAATGTGATGCTCAGACAGGCATAGTACATCTATTACATTCTCAGTTTCTATATCTTCTAAACAAAGCAGAAGCTCATCAATTTTATTCTTCAATCCCCCAATATTTTGATGAAATATACTAACATTATTTTTTATTTTACTTTTGTGAATATCTTGAACTTTTTTAACATCTTTAGTACTTGCCTGGCTGAGTTTCCCACTGGACACTGATCTTACACTAAAAAAGAGTTACCACCATGAGATGTAGTTCCTCCCCCCTTTAAATTTCCTGCTATCAGCCCAGCCAGTTTACCCTTCTCGTTCTTGTTGAGGTGTAGGCCATGTCTAGTATAGTCTGTGTTGACGGGTGCAGGCGAGGAGTAAAGCTTTGCGTCGTGCAGTCATCAAGAGTACACGAGTGGGGCTTCATCTACGAAAGCTCATATCGATGATGATCCGTTGAATGGTTCGTACGCTGGCACTTATTGATGGCCCAGCACTGAAATCTGCAGCAATTTGCGGAAGTGTTGCCCTTCTGTCATGGTGAACGATTCTCTTTGTCGGCTTTAGTCCCGTCCTTGTAGGATCTTCTTCCGGCAGCAGCGATGTCGGAGATTTGATGTTTTACCGGATTCTTGATATTTACGGTACCCTCGTGAAATGGTCGTACGTCCCCACTTCATCGCTACCTCTCGCGCGCCGACTGTAACACCGCGTTCAAACTCACTTAAATCTTGATAACCTGCCATTCAAGCAGCAGTAACCAATCTAGCAAGTGCACCAGACACTTGTCTTACATAGACGTTGCCGACCGCAGCACCATATTCCACCCGTTTTGAAATTTCTGCCTTTAAATACGCGTGCCTATACTAATTTCTTTGGCGCTTCATTGTACCTTGACTGTGAGGATTCAGTGGAGTGTGAAGGTAGCACGTGCTTCTGTCAGAGGCTCTAGACGTCGTGGCATGGGATCAAAGAGATCCTGAGTGTGCTTCGAATAACACACTGTCATGCAGTTTGTAGCTGTGTCCACAAAAGATAGACTGTGGTTGCAGGAGGACCAGGACACAAATATAAGAACGTAGGCTTCCGCGGCCGGTGTCTTAGTGATTAAAATTCTGCTGGGTATTATGCCGCGTCATTGCTAAAAACTAACAACACTAATAAACTAATGAAATTTTATTATTGTTGTTAGTTTTTAGCAATGACGCGGCATAATTAACAGAAGAATTTTAATCACCAGGACAAAGATCTATCCCAGATATGTCACGTGAATGACATGTCAGGCGAACGTGCAGGTCCGAGAAGTAACAGTACCCATCGTTCTTCGAAGAAGGTTTGCTCATTGTTCACCATATGTGGCTGGGAATTGACCTGCTGAAATGTGGAACATGGATCTGCCTGGAACAGGAGTATTGTCTCGGGCTCTAGGACATGCCTGATGTAACAGCTGCTATTCAGATTGCCGTAAGTACGTAGGAAGAGACAGTTATAGTCAATGGCGTCCCATGGCATTGCACTCGCGTTTGTCAGTTACACTGCTCAACAATGAGGTCTATACAGTAGTTGTCACCATGGTAGTCTCTAACATGTATGCTACCATCAGTGTAGCACAAGTTGAAGCAGGACTAGTCTGTAAACGCTAAATTCTGTTCACAGCGTGCCAATGACAGTGTTCATGTGCCCATAGCAGTCTGAGGTGTTGATGGTTTCTGGAAAATGGAAGCCCACACGGTGGCGGGCGTGCCACCAATCCAGCCGTCAGCAGAATGCGTCTAACCGCCGATGCAGACATGTTTGTGCCTCGTTGCAGCACTCCAGCGTCGGATCGGATGGCTCTGTTCTATCGGTAAAGGCGATACAGACAAGATGGCGGTCATCCCGTCCTGTGGACACATTGCGTGGCCAAGGATTCACTCACGTTGCGACAAGCCCGGGAGTACAAATGGGTGGGCATTGGTCTTGTCAAAAACTCGTAGAGCCTTGCCATGCACCTTCTCTTGTGTAGTGGTCTCGTGGAGTGCGGTGCGGATGTCGACGTTTCTTGTCCACCATGGAGCTCCTGTGATCCATCGATAGCAAATGTTTTGCAGCGCTTGGAGTTTGTTGTAGTTGGAAACGCATGTAGTTCCCCACGAGGTGGAGCCATACAACATTGTGGGTTCTACGGTTGGCTTATACAATTGGAGTTTAGATCCTTACTCTTCAGGAACGGAATCAATGACTGGTCATCTTCTGGGCTGCCGTCTTCTTGTCGTCAATATGCTGCGTAAAGAGTAATTTTTTGTCAAGGTATACACCGAGATACTTCACTCCCGGCAACCATGGGATAATTTGGTCAGCTATTTGGAGTCTGTCGTTCAGAACTGGTTTCCTCCATGTGAACAGAACGGCTGCCGTCTTCGTCGGGTTGATCGTTATCTTATTTTGCAGCGCCCAGCGTTCCATTACAGCAAGTTGCCGTTGCATCCTAGCGATTAGCTGGTCCAAATGTCGTCCAGTTGTCAGAAAGGCCGTATCGTCCGCATGCCATTTATATATAAGTTGAAAAGCAGAGGCGAAATGACAGAGCCCTGCGGAATTCATGCGGAGATCAGTTTCATTTCGGAGTTTTTATCGTCGACTCGGACATACAGTTTCCTGTCCTGCAGAAAGCTGTCTAAGCTAATGTAACAATCCGCAATAGGGGGAGTGCGATGCAGTTTGCCGATAAGGTTGGGCCGCCACACCTTATCGTATGTTCACCGACTGAGTGTGGCTTAACAACGAATGATCCGGGCTCTCAAAAAAGGACGCTGCTGAGCCTATGTGCACGCCATCTCTCTACCCTCTTAATCAGATGAGAAAAAGTGCCACTACATCTGTATCTTCGGAATAACTTTATTCCTCATACAAGTGGTTTCGGCGGCACATTACCACCATCCTCAGGTTCCACCATTGTCTAAAGAGTATTTGATTTCCTCGACGCATTTGCTGCGGGGTCCTTGTCACTGGTACATGTGGGCTAGTTTTCATCAGGTGTCTATACAGCACACCGTGTTGTTCCTAGCGCCAGTGGCTGGTAACAAGGCTCCCACAGTAAATGCGCCAAGGAAATCAAACATTCTTTTGGCAACGTTGGAGCCTAAGGATGGCGGTAATGTGCCGCCGAAACTAGTCGCGTGATGGAGTAAAGATATTAAGTTACAGCTGTGGTGGCACTTTTTCTCACATGTATCACGATTTGAAGCCCTCGTCCATGCAATAAGATAGATAGTCATAAATTGATGTTAATCACTTAAAATGGTTCCACTGTTCTACGCATCCTTCGATTTTGGAGTAATTCATACCATTCCTACTGGGTGCTGCAATTTTCACAAACAGCTGTGGATTTGGGAATCTACATTATTAAGGGGAGCTCCAATATTTACCACTTACAATACACGACAGGAAAATGTCACATGTTTGTCGCATGCCAAAACACTGCACAGTAGTACCACGTGTTTCGACACGAGGCGTTTCAGCTTGCCATATGACTGCAGTTTGGCAGTCGCGATCGTTTCGCTGGGTGCCACAGAAGTCGGCCCTGCCTCGCTCCCTTTCAAACCCTGTACGCGCCCCTCGTGAATGGACTCTTCTGGCTGACTCCCTGTGGCGCAGAGGGTCGGGATAATGCGGAGGGCTGCGCACAACGCCACTGGCGGCCCCTTTCCCACCCTCCAGGCCCATTCACCACTGCCGGCGAAATTGAGTAGTAAGGGCAATTTCAATTACGCGCTGTCATACCCAAGCGTTGTAGCCCCTGGCACAGAGTAAACATCCTATTATTAGCTCACAGTATCGTGGGACATTTCCCACAGACAATCTATGATAACGGGCGTTCTTTTTTAAAATCGTAAGAAGTGAAACAGAACACTAATATAGGCTTTTGTAAATGTCTCGCAACCGTATAGAACAAATTTTTTCTTGCTGCAATAATTTACCAACAACCGTATGTGTTGTAGAAATTTATTTTATGAACTTTTTATGTGGTACCAGTTTCGGCTTTACATTGTTGTCATCTTCAGGCCTCACACGTCATAGCCGTAAAATCGCTATACACGGAAGGAGCCATATAACTGGATCCGTGAATCAAATCGCTATACAACAGCATACATTCTACACCTGATGCGGAACCATACACATATAAAGCTGAATACGTACAATCAACATACGAAACCGTGGATCTGCAACCCTAGGAAACAAACGAGTCGGAGATAAGTACACCATGTTTGTGATAACTGCGACACCAAGAAGGTGACACCTGACTGCGATGAAATTAATTCCACATATTAGTCATGACAGTACACAAAAAATAAGAGTTACGCAACTGTAATGTACACTGAAGAGCTAAAGAAAATGGTATACCTGCCTAACATCGTGGCCAGGCGACACAGACTGCGGCGGTTAGCAAAAATCGTGTATAGCGATTTTACGACTATGATGTGGGGCCTCTCAGATGGGCATCAATGTAATGCCGAAACTCGTAACACATAAGAAGTTCATAAAATTAATTTCTACAATACATACGGCTGTTGGTAAATTATTGCATCAAGAAGTACATGGCAGCCGTTGTCACATGGTCCATAATGGATCAACGATGATTGTATAGAACAATGTTCCTCCTTCGTTGAACGTACAGGGTGACAACTATTGAACTATATGAAAGAAACGTAAATTAGTTGCAAACTACGGCGTTCACACACTTTATTCAACATGTAAAAGTCACTGCAGATATTCAGATTTAGGTTATGACGTATTCGATATGCCTGCCATCGTTGGCGATGATGTGGCGTAGACGAATAGCGAAATTCAGCATGACCCGATGAAGTGTCGGCCGTGGTGGCCAAGTCTGGAACCGCGCGACCGCTACGGTCGCAGGTTCGAATCCTGCCTCGGACATGGATGTGTGTGATGTCCTTAGGTTAGTTAGGTTTAAGTAGTTCTAAGTTCTCGGGGACTGATGACCTCAGATGTTAAGTCCCATAGTGCTCAGAGCCATTTGAACCATTTCTATGGGAAGAGACGCAGGTCTTACCCAACAATTTGTCGCAGTGTCTCTCGGTTGATTTTCGCCTGGTATGCAGCTCGTCTGGTCGATTTCCTCTGGTTTGAAACACAGCTCGTGTCATCTCGATGTTTTCAGGCCTTTTAACTGGTTTTTTTTTTTTTTTTTTTTTTTTTTTTGGAAGACCGAAATTGCCAACGCTGTCATCACCAACACTACCCGTACTCCCTAACTCGCGAATCAAATTCCTGATTTTTAGCCCACTTGGACCGGTTTTCAACTTGAACTCGGTCGCAAACTTCCTTTGAGTCGCAGTTGGGCCTTTATTGCTCGGCAAGTTGGCCTTCGCAAGCGCTACACGTTCAGGCGACACTCTCACGTGCAACTGGCCGACAACAACAAGCCTCACGCTCACGTGCATACTAATTCCCACCCCGGGCCGCGGCCAACCAAGCTGTTCCAACGCCCTACGCAAATCACACAGAAGTTACGACGCTTTTATTTCACGTAGTTCAATAACTGTACCTGTAAAACCTAGTTATTTACGCTAATTTCGTTTTCGTGTCAGAAAATGTCTCTCATTATTAGGCACATTAGAATTCCTCAAGTCAACTGTTCTAGTGGGAGATATAGAGTTGGAGCAACATCAAACTTCAGTTTGCGTTTCGGAGCAAGTTCCAACAGTTCACTTTTAAAACCCTTTTCATGATCTGAATCAGCGAAATTTGTTGAGCACACACAAGAATTAGCGATAGAAATCTAATCAGTACGTTGTTTTTGTTTCGGCCTTGGAGTCACTCAATAGTGCAATGACACCTTAGTACGTTATAGTAGTGGTGCGGTCCTGAGCCGTGGCATGGTGGCTGTGACGTCGGCGTTACACTTTGCTACTGCGCACGCTCCACGTGGTCCCTACACTTATGGGGAAGAACTCGGCAGTTGCTTTTGAACTGACGAGGCGTATTTCCATCTCGATGTACATGTGACTGCGCAGAATTCACACGTGGGGGAAATTGCACATCAGTTGCACGACGCCCTTCGCACGTGAAGAAAGTAGGTGTCTAGGGTGCAATGTCACGTAGGCGAATTTTTGTGACATTCTTTCGTGGAACTGTGAGCAGTGAGCGACACATACAGATGGTGCAACATTTTGTAAACACTGCACTTGAACAAGTGCTGAGAGGGGGCTATGCTAATGGTCACTCAGAAAACACCGGTACTTTATTAGATCAGTATTTTGAAGGGGAAATGATTTTACAGGGATTGTGGCGCCGCTTAACCCTGGATTTACCCCTAAGTGGCTTTCTCTTCTGGGGATGCCAATTAGAAAAACTCACCTTCGCCCTACAGCCAAATGGCAGGGAAACTGAAAGATGTGGATGACATAAAAGTTTTCTGAGAAACGTATCTCATCATAATGTAAACAAAAATCTTTATTGTGGAAACCAACAGTTCGAAATATTCTTTTCTCCAGTAACGTTTTTTACATTATGACGCGGTACTCAGGATATTTTTGTGTTAACCGGCTCTGCCAGCGGAAGCCTACGCCTTTATATATTTTAACGATGTGTTGATGGTTTTTTTAACAACAGACTCTTGAAAAAGGTTGCTTGGATCGTTTGGTTGTTTATCTGTCTCTTCATGTAATACTTATCGTGCATCACCTCTATATCGCTCACAGAACAACCCTCAGTTTCTAAATATTTTATAAATAAAAGTCCTTATTTTATTGCCATGATACGACACTTCATTGCAAACTTTTGGCTTCAGACCTAGTGGAGCCTTCGTTTGGTTTACCAAAGATACTTCAAGCTACTTTTATTCTTCTGGTTAAATCTTTTCCTGTCCCACCAACCATTGTCTTTAGATTTCTTAAACACAAAAACTAATCAGTGTGTCCAATGACTTGATTGTTCCTTTATACTACTTTCTTTCTGTCGTAAATATTATACATTATTTTATTCGAATTCTTAAGTCTACTTTCAAACTTGCTCTTCTTCGTCCTTCCACCTACGCACAAACAGAGGATAATTGTGTCCTTCTTGTCCAAATAGACCGTGAAGGATAATTGTGTTCTTCCTGTCCAAATAGAACATGGAGGACAAAACAAGTACGTGATGAATGCAAGTCAGTAAAGGTTAAGTTGTTGACCTGCAACTGTATCAAATTTTGACGTGGAATTAATGCTTTGAGCGCCAAAAACTTAAAAATAAACATTTTAATTTAATTTTTTCACAGATCTGACCTCCTTCATCATATAAGCAACAAATACAGGAAGAAAAATGGTGGCCGCCCGGAGTGGCCGCGCTGTTTGAGGCGCCATGTCACGGATTGCGAGGCCACTCCCGCAGGAGGTTCGAGTCCTCCCTCGGATAGGGGTGTGTGTGTTGTTCTTAGTACAATTTAGTTTCAGTAGTGTGTAAGTCTAGGGACCGATGACCTCAGCAGTTTAGTCTCTTCGGAATTCACACACACAAGAAAATGGCAACAATTAAACAATTACTTAACGAGGTTGTTTCACTTTGGAATACAATTTTAAAAATTTTCGCAAAATTAACATTTATTATAGGCAAAAAGCAAACTAGCAATTGTTTTAAAATTGTGAATTCACTTTGTAACCACTAGGATATACAATTTTCTATCACCCTTTATTTCATGAGATGTATTTGACAGCAATTTCGCATTTTCCCTAGACACAGACCGGCATCACGAAACTTCAATGCACTCACTACGCCTAAAACAAATTATAATTCTAAATAACAAGCAAGAATGGGCCTAATATTTAATACATTTATATTTAAAGTACGGTGGCTTCATTTCGAAACCACCCACACCAGTAGTACAGTACGAGCTCCAACTTTCGTTAAAATACCTGTAAATATACTCACTTTCACTGTTCAGCAGCACAGCCACGGCGCCGCTTGTTGCTTTAAACGACGTCACTGCTACAATGCACTACATTCGCAGAAGTGTCTCGTTGTAACACTAGATGTCTCTCTCCTGCAATAGCATCGATGGTTTCACGCAAAAGGCACTGGGTGGTGCGGTCATGTTACAGTTACCCTCGAGGCTAAAAGAACAGCTGTATTAAGTTATGGAATTTGTATAGGATTGAAAGGTTGAATTCCTATTGAAATTAATAAACTGGTGGTTTCCAACAGCAACTGCTGGTACTCCAAGGGTTAAGGAAGAAGTTACTGAGTGAGTGTGTTAGTAACACCTATTTGCACAGAACTGAATGGTGGTTTATGGAAAACTGGAGGAGAAGAAACTGAACCTATCGAAAATGTGTTACTATGGATGGTGCTAAAAAGTAAGTCATGAGAGAAAGTGGCAAATAAAAAGGTTGTCGCCCTCGTCGTTATTGTTGTTGTTATAATATTCAGTCCGAGAGTTGCTTTGATGCCTCTTTATCCACAGGAAGACACAGCATCTCTCCATAACTGCTGCACACTGCACACATTTGGACCTGCTTTTTGCAGGACCTAATGAACTATTCTTTGATTTCTTGGGATCGTTATCTCTTCCTTCAGTCAAATCGTGCCATAAAACTGTTCCCGAATCGACTCAGTATCTCGTCATTAGTTACTCGCTCTACCCATCATACCTTCAGTAATCTTCTGTAGCAAATGGCTCTATCCTCTTCTTGTCTATACTGTTTACCTTCCACGTTTCACTTCCATATAAGACTACGCTCGAGGTAAATAACTTCTGAGAGCACTTTTCAGCACTTAGACTTACATTCACTGCTAAAATATCTTTTTTGCGAAGAGCTTTCTTGCTACTGTATTATCATCCTGCACTTTACAATCCTCCATCATTTCTTATTTTGCTATCCAGATAGAAAAGCCCGTCTACAACTTTCAGCGTTTAATTTCCTAATTAGAACCTGGCAAGGTGGCACACTGGACTCACATTCGGGAGGACGACGGTTCAAATTCCCGTCCGACCACCAAGATTTAGATTTTCCATGATTTTTCTAAATAGCTACAGCCAAATTCCGTGGTGGTTCCTGTGAGAAGGGCACAGCGGAGTTCCTTCCCCGTCGTTTCTTTATTCGAACTTGTGCTCAGTCTCTAATGACCGCGCCGTCGACGAGAGGTTAAAGTCCAACCTTCTTTCTTTCCTAATTTAATTCCCCAGGATTAGTTGACTACATACTACGTCTTTTCAAGACATTATCCATTCTTTTCAAATGACATCTTAAGTCCTTTGCCGTCCCTGCCTGAATTACTAGATACTAGGAGGCAAGACAAAGGAAGAAGGCTTTGGAAGAAGTTACAGATCAGCTTGCTCTCTTTTCGCACGATACGGTGCTAACATAGACGAAGTGCAACAGGCAAATTCCATATTCCTAGATTTCCGGAAAGTGTTTGACAAAGTGCCCCACTTCAGGCACTTACCAGAAGTCTGATCACAGGAAATATGTTCCCAGATATATGAGTGGTTGAAAGACTTCTTCAGTAATAGGGCCCAGCACGTCTTTGAAAAAGGAAGAAAGATTAGAGTTTCCGTCTCTTCCACAGCTTGCTCTTTAGCACAGACTCGGAATTTCGAAAGGATAGGAAAGGAAATTAGCCGTACCTTTTCGAAGGGACCATCGCGGTATTTGACTGGAGCTATTTAGGGAAATCACAAAAAAAACAACAGAATATCGATGGCGGGGCGAGGATTTGAGCCGTGGTCTTCATGAATGCGATTAGTGTTTGCCGACTACTGTGCCATCTTGTTGGGTCGCAGTACTTTGTCGTGAACGGTAGAGATGAGAGTATCGACGGAAGTGACTCAGGGAAGTGTTAGAGGATTGCTCTTGTTCTCTGTAATACGTAAGGTGAGTCACGTAAGACCTAACACCCCTTTTAGTTCGTGAATGGTTACACGTATCGCGACGCGGTTTTAGACAAATGTTAGAGCGTCGAGGGGCACGTACGTTTTTGTTTGGTTAACTTTTTTAGCTCTGATATTAACTGAGTTATTGAAGTAAGTACGTTGTTTTAAAAGGAGAAGTAGAATTTTTGTAACTGTATTCGATAACTTTTGAGAAGTGGTAGAGCGTTTGTTAATGATGATTTTGAAACCTGTCGTAAGAAACAATCGAGAAATTTCCTGGAATGTGAGAGCACTGTGGCTTGAAAAGGCACTTGCGGTGCAAACACTGCCAAGCAAGCGACTCAGACCGCTGTAGGTATGTGTGCTGTCACAAAGTTACCCGTCTTAACTTTCTTCAATTTGCAGTGAACCCTGTTAACCTTCTTCGATTCCCAGTTGATGAAGAAAATTGTTGTAAAATTTAGCTCTTATAGAGAATGGTCTGCACATATAACTTATTTACACCAACTTACCTTCAGCTGGCTCTTCAAAGTCGCAGCCAGCAACGGAAAGTTTCCATGAAATCTAGGTATTCCCACTTCCGTCCTTCTATAAAATTACTTCGTGACTAGATTACGTGTAATGAGCGTAGTTGGCGTTTTGATCACTAATGACAGCACTATGGAAGAACTCACTGCAGCAGAGCTATGGAGTGAATATTGACCCCCAGTTACAGAAAAGACAGAAAGAAAATTGTAAGAAGGTTACGTCTTATGTGAAATCAGTAAACGTATCGAAGCCATTTGTTCAGGCACTCTGTGATCATAATGGCACTGAAGCGGAGGACGACGTAGAAGAGGTCGAAATACTAAACGCCTTTTTTCTCAAAACTGTTTCACAGACAGAGGTCACACAATAGTTCCTCCTTTAAATCGATGCTATAGTTCCTCCTTTAACTCGTCGCACGAACGACAGAATGACAATAACAAAGAGAAGAGAGCAATGGATCGAAAAGCAACTGGAATCCCTCAACACACGAAAGGCTAAAACTTCAGCGTTTTTCCTTAAACTGCTGAATGCAATTGAACCTTCTTAAACTGCTAAGTGAAACTGAACGTACTGTCTCTTCGCAACTTTTTATCATTTCGACTCTGACCTACAGAATTTTCCCTGACAAATACAACTCAAACTTATCCTATTTATTTACGGCCCACAACATACAAACGCAACGCAATCTGACTGCAAATAATGAACACAAAAGAATGGCCCTGAATTAGAAGAAATCGTAACAATAACTCATACACTTCATAAGTCACTTACCTCATAGAAAATCTCCACGAAATGAACTACAGCAAATACAGCAGGCATACAACCAGCGAAATAAGAAGATTCTAACTACTGTAGGCTCTAACTGCTAACAGGCATGTGGTTAGCAAAGGAAAAATTTTGTTGCAGAGCAAACAATGTATTTAGCAGATTTTGCCTTAATCATGAGACGTCCAGTTCCAAAAATCATGTAATCATTAATGGTACCATTTCCGAAACATCAGCAAATGCATGCATCGTCATTTTACAAGCCATGTCCAACCAATACTAAATCGTCCGCTCGCGTTAACACTGCTAACCTCCATCATTGCTAATTGTTAACTTCTGACCTCCAAGTCTGCTAACTATTAACTTCCAACTGCGAGTCCGTCCAGCCACAGAGTCTCTTAGCGAGGGCGCAGAGCGCTCTCAGTGATATTCATGCCGTCTACAGCGTTGCCAACATACAAACATATCAACGGGCTACTTACAAGGCCACAGGACTGGATACCAGTTCGATTCTACGCAGAGTATGTGGAAGAACGTGCCCCTCTTTTAGCAGCAGTCAGCCGCAGGTTTCCTCAGGACCGAAACGCTCCTAATGGTTGGAAAAGTATGAGTCATTCCCGTTTTCAAGAAGAGTTGTCGAACAGACGTACAAAAAAACTGACGTCGGTCCGTTGTAGAACTGCGGAACATTGTTTTATGCCCGTGTATTATGATTGTAGTGACTGACATTTGTTCCGTAAACAACGATCGTGTGAAACCCATGCCGCCCTGTTCGCTCACGAGACCCAGAAAGCAGTAAACAGGCGCTCAGGTAGGTGCCGTGGTCCCTGATTTCCGCAAGCAGTTCCATACAGTTCCACACTGCCACCTAGCGAACAAACTGCGAACGTACGGGATATCAGAGCAACTGTGTAATTGGACTGGAGAGAACACAGCATATTTTACTCAACGGAAAGAGGCCTTCACGAATAAGAGTTCGTGCGTGCCCCAAGGGAGTGTAATAGCACCATTACTTATCACAATGTGCACTGAAACTGGAACAGGGGCCCCGCTAGCAAGCAGAAGTGCCGCAACACGACGTAGCATGGACTCGACTAATGTCTGAAGTAGTGCTGGATGCTACTGACACCTTGAATCCTACAGGGCTGTCCATTAACCCGTAAGAGTTCGATGGGGTGAAGATCTCTACTGAACAGCACGTTGCAAGGCGTCCTAGATACGCTCAACAATGGTCATGTCTGGGGAGTTTGGTACCCAGCGGATGTACTTCAACTCAGAAAAGTGTTCCTGGAGCCACTCTGTAGCAATTCTGGGGTGTCGCATTGTCCTGTTGAAATTGCCCAAGCCCTTCGGGACGCACAATGGACTTGCTGGATGCAGGTGATCAGACAGGATGCTGACGTACGTGTCACCTGTCAGAGTCGTATCTACAACTATGAGGGGTCCCATATCACTCCAACTGCATACGCCCGACACCATTATAGAGCCTTCACAAGCTTCAACAGTCCCCTGCTGAGATGCAGGGTCCATCGATTCATAAGGTTGTCTCCATACCCGTAAACGTCAGTCCGCTCGATACCATTTGAAACGAGACTCGCCTAGGCAACATGTTTTCAGTCATCAACAGTCCAAACCGGTGTTGACCGGCCAAGCTGAGGCGTAAAGATTCGTCTCGTGCAATCATCATGTGTGCACAAGTGGGCCTTCGGCTCCGAAACCCCATATCGATGATGTTTCGTTGAGTGATTCGCATGCTGACACTTGTTGATGACCCAGCATTGAAATCTACAGCAATTTGCGGAAGAGTTGCACTTCTGTCACGTTGAACGATTCTCTTCAGTCGTTGTTGGTCCCGTTCTTGCAGGATCTTTTTCCGGTCGCGGCTATGTTGGATATTTGATGTTTCATCGGATTCGTGATATTCACTGTACACTCGTGGAATGGTCGGTCAGAAACATCCCCATTTCATCGCTACCTCGGAGACGCTCTGTCCCATCGCTCGTGCGCGACTATAACATCACGTCCAAAGTCACTTAAATCTTCATAACCTGCCACTGTAGCAGCGGTAACCGATATAACAAATGCGCCAGACACTTGTCTTATGTAGCGGTTGTCGACCACAGCGCCGTATTCTGCCTGTTTACACATATCTGTAATTGCATATGCATGCCTATACCTGTTTCTTTGGCGCTTCAGTGTATAAAAATGACGTAGTTGGTAACGTTGGGAGTTTCGCGAGGTTTTTCGTGGATGATACTGTTGTATACGGAGAAATCGCGGCGCTAAAAAATTGTAGCGAAAGGGAGGGTGGTCTGCAGAGGACCGACGCTTGGTGCAGGGACTGGCAATTGACTCTTTCTTTCTTTCTTTCTTTCTTTTTTTAAAAAAAGAAACATATTCCTAATACGTAGACAAATACTGTGTTGCTACACGATTTCTGAACAACCACTGAAAACAGTTTTGCGCGTGAGGAAGGTGCCGGAGCGCGATTCAATGGAAAAATCTTCAGGAAATGTCGTCCATTAAACAACCAAGTAGCACAAAACACTCGTTCTAGTGCTTAAATGCTACTTGCCCGCCTGAAAAAAAAGTGATACTCAAAGTACCTTCTGCCGTACACTGCAATTTTGCTTGCCAAATATAGATGTAGATATCGATTTAAAAATAAAAACGTGGAGGTCGCTTTTGTCACCAAATAGTATCTCAGTTACAAATGTGCTTGCTGCACCGGGTTGTTGTTGTGGTCTTCAGCTCTCCATCCTACCCTATCCAGTGCAAGATTCATCTCCCGGTACCTACTGCAACCTACATCCTTCTGAATATGGTTTGTGTATTCATCTCTTGGTCTCCCTCTACGATTTTTACCCTCCACGCTGTCCTCCAGTGCAAAATTTGTGATCCCTTGATGCCTCAGAACATGTCCTACCAACTGGTCCCTTCTTGTCAAGTTGTGCCACAAACTCCTCTTCTCCCCAATCCTATTCAATACTTCCTCATTAGTTGTGTGATCTACCCATCTAATCTTCAGCATTCTTCTGTAGCACCACATTTCGAACGCTTCTATTCTCTTCTTGTCCAAACTATTTATCGTCCATGTTTCACTTCCATACATGGCTACACTCATAGAAATACTTTCACAAACGACTCACTGACACTTAAATCTATACTTGATGTTAACAAATTTCTCCTCTTCAGAAACGCTTTCCTTGCCATTGCCAGTCTACATCTTGTATCCTCTCTACTTCGACCATCATCAGTTATTTTGCTCCCCAAATAGCAAAACTCCTTTATTACTGTAAGTGTCTCATTTACTCTTATTCCCTCAGCATCACCCGACTTAATTTGACTACATTCCATTATCCTCATTTTGCCTTTCTTGATGTTCATCTTATATCCTTCCTTCAAGACACTGTCCATTCCGTTCAACTGCTCTTCCAAGTCGTTTGCTGTCTCTGACAGAATTACAAAGTCATCGGCGAACCTAAAAGTTTTTATTTCCTCTCCATGGATTTTAATACCTACTCCGAATTTTTCTTTAGTTTACTCTACTGCTTGCTTAATATACAGATTGAATAACATCGGGGAGAGGCTACTACAAACCTGTCTCACTCCCTTCCCAACCACTGCTTCCCTTTCATACCCCTCGACTCTTATAACTGCCATCTGGTTTCTGTACAAATTGTAAATAGCCTTTGGATCCCTGTATTTCACCCCTGCCACCTTCAGAATTTGAGAGTATTCCAGTCAACGTTGTCAAAAGATTTCTCCAAGTCTACAAATTCTAGAAACGTAGGTAGCTGCGCGGAAATAGGCGCCTTGCCACGGTTCGCGCGGCTGCTCCCCTCGGACATGGGTGTTTGTGTTGTCCTTAGCGTAAGTTAGTTTAAGTAAAATTTAGCAGTGTGTAAGCCTAGGGACCGATGACCTCAGCAATTTGGTCCCATAAGATCTTACCACACATTTCTAGATTTCACAATGTTGCGTAGCTTTACAATACTTTCATCAGTCATTCATGCTAAGTTAGATTCGATGTCGGACTCGGCTCGCATTTGCACACAACAATCGCAGTCCCTGTCTTCACTAAAGACCGTGGAAAACTAAACTATGCAGATAAACCGACTATCGGCAAGTGCTGCGCAACTCTACTGTAGACCCTGACGAAAACGCTGGAACTGTGTCTAATAAATTAGATTGATTCGCAGAGATTCAAAAACCTAACTAACGACCACACAGGTGAAACTAATTCGCTCCTGATTTGGAATTTGTAGCATGTCACAAAATCGGTTTACTTTTCGACGCAGACGAAACCGCGAGAATTATGGCTATTAGATATTAAATTAACACGCAGAAACTCAAGAAACTAACCTATTAAAGCAGAAGATGATATTATAAAATTCGTTCCTGGTTAGGAACTCGTAGAAGTCACAAATTCGGTTGCTTTCCTGTTACTGCGTGTTTCTCCGCAGGCTACTGCTGCCTACACTGCAAGAAACGATCACCGTAATAAAATAACGGTAATCAGAGCTCGCACCCACAAATATAGGTGTTGGTTTTTTGTGTGGGCTGTAGGAGATTGGAATAACAGAGAATTATTGTGAAGGTGGTTCGATGAACCCTCTGGCTGGCAATTGAATGTGATTTGCAGAGTGTCCATGTAGATGTAGATGTATGTGGGCGTCAACAAGACATTTTCGCATTCGGAGGAGAAAGTTTGTGATTGGAATTTCGTGAGAAGATTCTGTCGCAACGAAAAACACCTTTGTTTTAAAAATATCCATCCCCTAATCAGGTATCATTTCAGTGACTCTCCCATATTTCAGCTTAATACAAAACGTGCTGCCGTCCTTTGAACTTTTTCGATGTATTCCGTCAATCCTAGCTGGTAAGGATCCCCCCACCGCGCAGCAGTATTCTAAAAGAGGACGGAGAAGCGTAGTGTAGGCAGTCTTCTTAGTAGGTCTGTTACATTTTCTAAGAGTCCCCCCAATAAAACGCAGTCCTTAGTTAGCTTTCCCCACAACGTTTTCTAAGTTTTCTTTCCAAATTAAGTTGTTCGTAACTGTAATTTCTAGATATTTTGTTGAATTTACGACCTTTAGATTTGACTGATTTATCGTGTAGCCGAAGTTTAACGGATTCCTTTTAAGCACCCATATGGATGACCTCACACTTTTCGTTATTTAGTGCCAAAAAATGGTTCAAAGGGCTCTGAGCACTATGGGACTTAACATCTATGGTCATCAGTCCCCTAGAACTTAGAACTACTTAAACGTAACTAACCTAAGGACATCACACACATCCATTCCCGAGGCAGAATTAGAACCTGCGACCGTAGCAGTCACGCGGTTCCGGACTGAAGCGCCTAGAACCGCTTGGCCACCGCGGCCGGCATTTAGGGTCAGTTGCCAATTTTCGCACCATACGGATATCTTTTGTAAACTGTTTTTCCTATTTGTTTTGATCTTCTGATGACTTTATAACTCAATAAACGACAGCATCATCTGCAAAGAACCTAAGACGGTTGCTCAGATTGTCTCCTAAATCGCTAATATTGATAAGAAACAGGAAACGGCCTATAACACTACCTTGGGCAACGTCAGAAATACTCGATGTATTTCCATCAATTGCTATGAACTGTGACCCCTGTGACAGGAAATCACGAATCCAGTCACATAACTCAGACGATATTCCATAACAACGGAATTTCTCTACAAGCCGCTTGTGTGGTACGGTGTCAAAAGCCTTCTGGAAAACTAGAAATACTGAATCAATTTGAAATCCCTTGACAGTAGGACTCAACACTTCGTGTGAGTAAAGAGCTAAATGTGTTTCACAAGAACGATGTTTTCTAAACCCATGTTGACTGTGTGTCAATAGACCGTTCTCTGCGAGGTAATTCATAATGTTCGAACGCAATGTATTCTGCAGTATCCTGGTGCATATCGACGTTAATGATATGGACTTGTAATTTCGTGGATTACTCATACTACATTTCTTGAATATTGGTAAGTAGTGTTTCTTTATTTGCCATGCTTCGTGGTATGCAAATTTTAATGTCCAGTGGCGAGGATTGTGAGTGGGGAGGTGGAGTAGCTTTCAGCCAGTAGAGAGAACACTGTGGGGAAGGAAAAGCGCGTCAGGTGCCGCCTTCCAGCTTGCAGACGCAGGGAGCCCGGTTGCACAGCCGCGCTCCCTTGGGGTGTCCGCGCCCTTCTCCCCAGCCTGTGTGTGGCTGTAACGGCCGAGCGTGGCTCCCCGTAATGGAGAATGACGACACGGGCTGGGGAGAGCCAACGGCCGACGAGGCAACCTGCGGCGTATGCTCGCATCAACTTTTTATGTCCTCCCTCGGCCCGCGCCCGCAGACAAATGAGAGGCACGCGTGAATTGCGACATTGCCATCACAAAGGACGCTGCTCCATTGGACAAAGCCGCATCTGTGAATGCCGCACAACAATGTATACAGTGCCACTACCGGCAGCGGATCCGCAGCGCGCTCGGGAGAAAGTACGGCCGTCTGCTTCGTGATAATGAGACGACTGGCTGACTCCTTTCTACTTTGTCTCGTCGACTAGTTTTCCGAACGTCACTATAGCCTTGGTGCGAGCTTATTGCGATTAAACATTTATTTAACGTTTCCTGCGTTACAAATTCGATTTCCAAAGATGAGCCCAAGGCACTGAATTGAGGCTCCTATATCAGCTACATGTCAACTTTACTTAGACGTAAAATGTTAAAGTTGTAATGTTTTTGCGGATACGAACGTCATTCTGCCGAGTATCGGTGTATTCATTTTTGTCAATTTCGAATGTATGGTTCAGATGTATCACTACAGATCCCTTTTTGAAGTAACACTCCTGCGAATAGTTCTTCCCTGTCTTTCTCGTACACTAAAACCAACAACTGATATACACTCCTGGAAATTGAAATAAGAACACCGAGAATTCATTGTCCCAGGAAGGGGAAACTTTATTGACACATTCCTGGGGTCAGATACATCACATGATCACACTGACAGAACCACAGGCACATAGACATAGGCAACAGAGCATGCACAATGTCGACACTAGTACAGTGTATATCCACCTTTCGCAGCAATGCAGGGTGCTATTCTCCCATGGAGACGATCGTAGAGATGCTGGATGTAGTCCTGTGGAACGGCGTGCCATGCCATTTCCACCTGGCGCCTCAGTTGGACCAGCGTTCGTGCTGGACGTGCAGACCGCGTGAGACGACGCTTCATCCAGTCCCAAACATGCTCAATGGGGGAAAGATCCGGAGATCTTGGTGGCCAGGGTAGTTGACTTACACCTTCTAGAGCACGTTGGGTGGCACGGGATACATGCGGACGTGCATTGTCCTGTTGGAACAGCAAGTTCCCTTGCCGGTCTAGGAATGGTAGAACGATGGGTTCGATGACGGTTTGGATGTACCATGCACTATTCAGTGTCCCCTCGACGATCACCAGAGGTGTACGGCCAGTGTAGGAGATCGCTCCCCACACCATGATGCCGGGTGTTGGCCCTGTGTGCCTCGGTCGTATGCAGTCCTGATTGTGGCGCTCACCTGCACGGCGCCAAACACGCATACGACCATCATTGGCACCAAGGCAGAAGCGACTCTCATCGCTGAAGACGACACGTCTCCATTCGTCCCTCCATTCACGTCTGTCACGACACCACTGGAGGCGGGCTGCACGATGTTGGGGCGTGAGCGGAAGACGGCCTAACGGTGTGCGGGACCGTAGCCCAGCTTCATGGAGACGGTTGCGAATGGTCCTCGCCGATACCCCAGGAGCAACAGTGTCCCTAATATGCTGGGAAGTGGCGGTGCGGTCCCCTACGGCACTGCGTAGGATCCTACGGTCTTGGCGTGCATCCGTGCGTCGCTGCGGTCCAGTCCCAGGTCGATGTGCACGTGCACCTTCCGCCGACCACTGGCGACAACATCGATGTACTGTGGAGACCTCACGCCCCACGTGTTGAGCAATTCGGCGGTACGTCCACCCGGCCTCCCGCATGCCCACTATACGTCCTCGCTCAAAGTCCGTCAACTGCACATACGGTTCACGTCCACGCTGTCGCGGCATGCTACCTGTGTTAATGACTGCGATGGAGCTCCGTATGCCACGGCAAACTGGCTGACACTGACGGCGGCGGTGCACAAATGCTGCTCAGCTAGCGCCATTCGACGGCCAACACCGCGGTTCCTGGTGTGTCCGCTGTGCCGTGCGTGTGATCATTGCTTGTACAGCCCTCTCGCAGTGTCCGGACCAAGTATGGTGGGTCTGACAAACCGGTGTCAATGTGTTCTTTTTTCCATTTCCAGGAGTGTATTTATTCAGAATGAGAATTTCACTCTGCAGCGGAGTGTGCGCTGATATGAAACTTCCTGGCAGATTAAAACTGTGTGCCGAACCGAGACTCGAACTCGGGACCTTTGCCTTTCGCGGGCAAGTGCTCTACCACTGAGCTACCCAAGCAAGTACTGGCGGAAGTAAAGCTGTGAAGGCGGGGCGTGAGTCGTGCTTGGGTAGCTCAGTGGTACAGCACTTGCCCGCGAAAGGCAATGGTCCCGAGTTCGAGTCTCGGTCTGGCACACAGTTTTAATCTGCCAGGAAGTTTCATATCAGCGCACACTCCGCTGCAGAGTGTAAATCTCATTCTGGAAACATCCTCTAGGCTGTGGCTAAGCCATGTCTCCGCAATATCCTTTCTTTCAGGAGTGCTAGTTCTGCAAGTTTCGCAGGAGAGCTTCTGTAAAGTTTGGAAGGTAGGAGACGAGGTACTGGCGGAAGTAAAGCTGTGAGGATGGGGTGTGAGTCGTGCTTGGGTAGCTCAGTTGGTAGAGCACTTGCCCGCGAAAGGCAAAGGTCCCGAGTTAGTCACTCTCACACTTTTAATCTGCCAGGAAGTTTGATATATGATCCCCGTGTCATGTTCAGAGCGCCTTCCCTCATCTGTACGTCCATTTCCAATGTCGTCCAGCATTCCAGTTCTCTTCCTACCACTTTTCCCTGTATAATTATTTGCTTCTGTGTCGTAGGTAGCTAAGAATTTTCCCCTTTCTGATGACTTCCATGAATATTCTTTCTCCCCACATTGTCTTTAATACTTCATTCCCAAGTCTCTCAGCCCATGGAACCTTAAGCATTCTCCTCCACAGCATGATTTCCAAACTTCCTAAATAACGCTCTTCTTCCATTTTAGCTGTCCACGATTCACTGCTGTATGACACTACATTCCTTACCTCCAGTGGAATTCTTCTAACTGTTATGAATATAAATTTACAATGTATCAAAAATTGTTTCAGTTTTGTTATGTACATCTGAACCATTATTGTTAAGACCCGAAAACTTACCTTCGGAATTAATTGTTTGCAAAGATTACTTTTTGTAAACACTGGATATAAAATCGTTGGATTGTATAATAATCTCCGATCAGAGTGTTATCATTGGCGGGAAGTTATACTGAGTTATAATACCAGTTCAGTCACAGTGCAACACACGCAGTCGCTACACTCTTAGTGTTCCTGACGTTGCTGCCTGACATTTAAAGACACATCAGTTTCTCTAAAGGCAAAATAGCCATACGTCACATGCGCCATAATATTAATGTTCGTTTTTAATTCTTTTTCTGCTCAATTAACGAAACTGTTATTATATTTTTTCTTTCCAAGGGCTAGTGAAATATCAAAAGACCTAATCGGAAAAAAATGTAAGAAAAATAAAAAATTATTATTGAAATGGCATGGGCTACAATGTCTTGATGAAGAAATATTCTCGAAATTACATGTAATTGCAACCCACTGAAAGCAAGAGTATATAAACACAGCACTTCAGCTCAAGAAGCATCTATTTCTGTTGGTGACTTCTCTTATGATCGGCACTTTTCTACAGACACAACAGCACTGCTCACTGTCGCACTAACATAACTTTCTATTTCAGGAAAATTTGATTAATACAATTACTTGTTTTTTAAAAAAACCAAAAGTCCTGCTCTGAAGTGAAAGCGAGAGCGGAATTGTTTTCTTTTGAATCACGAAAGAGTTTTATTGTTTTTCTTGTTTTATTATCACGCCTGTGTAGCAGTTTTCTCTTTAACTACAGTCATGGTGGATTATCTACTACATTAAATAAAGTGTGTACCGCATTACATACTGGTTTTCCATTTTACGCATTCATAAAACTAGTTTGTTTGGAAGTGTAAAGTTTCATTTTATTGTGTAGACGTACGACATCTTTCTGCAATTCATCATGTCTTCTGCTTTTTACTGTCTATCTCTTCTTCTTAGAAACTTTTTCTCCGATGTAAGTTCTTTAGGTTAAAAGAAAATCGTAACCAAGCAGTGCTGTACTGTGCTGTTTCACACCTCTTGTGGTCCTCAGAAAATCCATGAAATTCTTCGTTTTGTTATAGCTACAATTTATTACGCTACGGCACTCCCTTTTGAATCAATTGCGGATACTGAAGTCAGCGGTGCCCTTACTTCCGCGTTAAACGCATAACAAAGTTAGCAGGAGTGAAGCTACTGTATGTCTCAGGCTGCGGTTCAGTTGTGATGTTATGAGCGGGAATTTGCCTATGTCAGCCATTATATTTAGTACTGTGACCAAAAGTAACAAATTGTAACAAATGAATAAATCAAACTCTTTGTCGAGTAACGAAGAAGTTAATACATAAAATAATCGGAATCACCAATTCTACCTACGTTATGTATAAAAAAAAGAGATAAATCTTGGACTACAGTTGAATACGTACAGTGAATTTTCGTGAAGGTCAACGATACCAACGATAAGTAAAAATATGTTATGCTTCTTCTTCTCAAATATCTCTTAAAACATTGCAAAATGTTTTTATGTTGGTGTCAGATGTCGTTAGAGTAAAACATTGAAAGTATTTAGAATTTGATTGTAGCAGAAGCATTAAAAGATAACACATAATAAAATTATATTTCATCTATTTCAGCATTAGCTTGTTCCCGATAATAAAACTGAAATAAAACTTTCTATTACTTACTTACAGGGTGACAATTATTGAGCTATATAAAAAAACGTTCATTAATAACAAACTATGGCGTGCACACACTTTATTTAACATGTAAACGTCAGTATAGATATTCAGATTTAGGTTATGAGATGTTCGATATGCCTGCCGTCATTGACGATGACGTGGTGCAGACGAATAGTGAAATTCTGCATGACCCGCTGAAGTGTCGGAACATCGATGCTGTAGATGACGTCCTAAACGACTGTTTACAGCTCAGCAATGGCTTTGGGGTTATTGCTGTACACCTTGTGTTTAATATGGCCCCACAAAAAGGAGTCGCATGTGTTCAGATCCGGAGAACATGGCGGTCAATCGAGTAGAATGGCAGTGGGCTATGGGCACCCGAGAGCCAGAATGCGGTCCACAAAGTGTTCCTCCAGGACATCAAACACATTCCTGCTTCGATGGGGTCGAGCTCCTTCTTGCATGAACACATCTGGTCGAAATCAGGGTTACTTTGCACAAAGGGATGAAATCATCTTCCCAAACCTTCATATACTGTTCAGTAGTCACCGTGCCGTCAAGTAATATCGCACCGATTATTCCGTGACTGGACATTGCACACCACACAGTCACCCGCTGAGGATAAGAGAGTTCTCGATCGTGAAATGCGGATTGTTAGTCACTCAAATACGCCAGTTTTTCTTATTGGCGAACCCAGCCAGATGAAAGTGGGCTCCGTCGCTAAACCAAACCATACTAATTCCCATCATGTCCCGCGACCAACCGTGCAGTTTGGACGTCCTGACGCGAACCAATCAGAAGTTACGACGGTTTTATTTAATATAGTTCAATAACTGTCACCCTGTATGTCGTTTATGCACTGAAACTGTCAAGCCACCAGGGTGTTCTTACTCTCGTGATCACAAAATGAGACGAGTAACGCAACTATTGCTCACTTTTTTTTTTTTTACCATTGATCGAGTTATCAGCCTTCGGAAGAGACCGTTGCACGTCGTTTCAGGCGCTGACTTGTACACACAGTAGTCTCGAAATTGATTAAAGCGCACTTTAAAAGGTAAAGTGCGTTGTATTATACAATTTAGACCGCTGGACGGAAAAATATTTCGCCACAAAATCCATACACACAAAAACGTTGCGAACACTTGGATATAACAATCTCATTTACGTTGTGCGTAGTGGCAGAACCTGGAATCCTGAGACTGTGGCATTTGGGGTGAGAGATTGATCATGCTGCCGTACCCGAATGGCTTGAACAAAGTTGGTACGTAAACGTTAAATAAATGTGTTTGTGGCAGTAGGAGTCACAGTCAATTTTAATTGTAAAAACTAATTTCATAATATGTGATCAGATGTACATGTTAAGTTACGAGGATCACTCCAAAAGAAATGCACACTATTTTTTTAAACTCCATCTTTTATTCTACATGTCTGAAAGTCTTACAGTGTGTAGATACATCCTTTAGGAACAATATTTTCATTTCTCCACATAATTTTCATCCCTCTCAACTACCTTACGCCATCTTGGAACCAGCGCCTGTATACCCACACGGTAAAATTCTGGAACATCCTGTTTGGCAGCGTGCACAAGGGAGTCATCATCTTCAAACCTTGTTCCACGAAGAGAGTCTTTCAGTTTCCAAAAGAGATGATAGCCACATGGAGCCAGGTGAGGACTGTACGGCAGGTGTTTCAGTGTTGTCCATCCGAGTTTTCTGGTCGCTTCCCTGTTTTTTTGACTGACATGTGGCCGTGCATTGTCGTGCAACAGCAAAACATCCTGCTTTTGCCGATGTGGTCGAACACGACTCAGTCGAGCTTGAAGTTCCTTCAGTGTTGTCACATATTAATCAGAATTTATGGTGGTTCCACTTGCCATGATGTCCATAAGCAAGAGTCCTTCGGAATCGACAAACGCCGTAGCCATAACTTTTCCAGCTGAAGGTATGGTTTTTAATTTTTTTTTCTTGGTTGAATTTGCATGATGCCATTCCATTGATAGCTTCTTCGTCTCTGGTGAAAAATGATCGAGCCATGTTTCATCACCTCTCACAATTCTTCCAAGAAATTCGTCTCGACCATTCTCGTACTGTTCCAAAAGTTTTCTGCATACCGTTTTTCTTGTTTTTTTTTTTTGTGAGCCACTGTTGACATCCTCGGAACCCATCTGGCACAAACCCTTTTTAACGTCAAACTTTTAGTATTCTGCAAACACTTCCTTCCCGTATCCCAACGCAGCGTGGCAATTCGTTCACTGTGACGCGTCTGTCAGCAGTCACCAATTCGTTAACTCTCTGCACATTGTCTGGAGTGTGTGCAGTACGAGGCCTGCCGCTGCGAGGACAATCCTCAATATTGCCGTGCCCGCTTTCATCACGTAACCTGCTTGCCCGCCGACTAACTGTACTGCGATCGACAGCAGCATCTCCATACAACTTTTTCAATCTCCTGTGGATGTTTCCCACTGTCTCATTTTCACAGCACAGGAATTCTATGACAGCACGTTGCTTCTTACGAACGTCAAGTGTAGCAGCCATCTTGAAGACATGCTGTGAAGGCGCCACTCTCGGGAACAGGTTGAACTAAGTTTGAAAACAAGATGGGAGGATGTATTCACACACTGTAAAACTTTCGCATGCAGAATGAAAACTGTCTTTTTACAAAAATAATGTGCATTTCTTTTGGAGTTACCCTCGTACATTAGGTTAGCGAAAGCACCCTACGCAGTAGGCGGATGTGACATCACACAGTGGGTGTGGGAAGGGCTCGGCGGAGCAAGCAGCACGCCTGTTCTCTTTTTAGTATTGAATACCAAGTACACTGCTTTTGTTCTACTGATTTTTATTAATTTCTAACTAGTTTTCAACTGATTAGGCCATCTTCAGGAAACAACTGGTTTGCGTCTGGAAGGGACACTGGTTCTTAGGCAGTCAAACACTATAGGCGAAGATACAATGACTTGCATTGAGTGTAGTGCATCAAATTTGATTCTTAATGTTGAAATCACACTTTACATAATGGGCAATGTTAAGCAAAAAAAGTAATGAAACTAAACAATACGCCTGTTCTCTTTTGGAGGATGGTGGTGTAGTGTGCTAACGCATTTAGTACGAACCAAACCTTACTTAATCGACCACAATAGAAAGTATTTAGCAATTAATATTTGAAACTGTGATAGAAGATGTAGGCCCTACTTGCAAGACGGTATTCAAAACTACTATTGAGATGCACTGGCTAAAATTAAAATTAATGGAAAGAACATTGTAAGATGGCAAGAACTATGCCCCTTACATGAAGTCATTAAAGTTCAGCTAACTCACGTTGAGCGAACAGTAGGGCTGAACAAAAATGACTGACAAGGCACAATGCATCTTGTAGAGGGTATAGTATGGACGTATTGGAATAATTAATGTCGGGTGATGTAAAGTAATTCACACGACATGAAAACTTTGTGGAAATGCGTCGATTTACTGGAGGCTAGTTTTTCCCAGGAAAGCATTCAGAGTTTAACGTGGTCGGCTGGGAAGTGGCGAAGGGAAGCATCAATAGGCAGCTTAGGGTGGCTCAAGCTCTGAGAAAGTGGTAACGGGGCGTGGCCTCCAGCTGCCTTAAGACGAGTGACAGTGAGTGGGAGGTTGACCCCATGCTTGTGTACTGGGAAGCAGACGGAAAGCTTGTATGCCTGTTGATAAATGTCCGCCATCCCATTTTCAGTGAAACATGTGAGTAAGCCACACAAAGCAACGGTGGAGCCGTGAACAGAGATGAGAATATGCATGTTCGTGACTATAGCAACTTCACACTAAATTCACGGTCAGCAAAGTCTTAAGTAAATCAGGTGAAGAGCGACAGAATGAAATACGCCGGCCTCTGATGGGAATGTAGGACTAAGGAATTTGAAGTACTCTCCTGGGAGTCCGAATATCGGAAAAAATTGTGTTTTGTGCAGATGCTAACCTTGACGGGTGGCCTAGGAGGAGCTAAATAGCAGAAGTTGAGAGGAAGGGAAATTTTGTGGGAATTGTTTACCTCACAGAGCTGGAATTGGTCGGCGCTGGGAAGCGACGGATAATTAACGTGATTTTGCTGGAGGGGAAACCGAGGCGAAGAGCGGACTGGGAGAAGTCTCCGTAGTGGTCTTCCGTTCACAGCTTGCCTAGAGTGCGGACGTGGCGTTCTTTATGTAGCTTCCCTGAGAAAGAGTGAGCATCTCTGCAGTTTAGGACTTAGCAAATGGAACGATTGAGCTTGGAGATAGGAAGTTTTGGTTCGGCTATGTACTGAGCAAGATAGCTAGGAGTGAATAGACGAGCGCAGCCTTGCAGCACCACGAGTTCGGCCGACCTCCTCACAACGACGCCGCTCCGCCACGCTGAATTCGGTGATATTGCGCCCGCTCCGGCCAGTGATTACTTTGTTGGATCACGTCGGCAAAGTTTCCATGAGGGTTTCATGGGCCGTGTATTGTAGAATTCTTCTCGCAGTTTGCATTACGCCTGTGTCAGTCTATATTAATTACTTTCGAGTTATCGCGCTTTACTCCACGCAAACGCAATTTATTACCACTGCCTGTTAGGAGAGTCATGTAATGTGATGATTGAAGGTTGTGAGTTAAAATAAATTTGTGCTTATCGACTGCACCTGTTTTCAATGAAGTGATTAATATCCCAAGTCACTTTCTTAATTAATTTTATGTTCAACATTTGCATCTGGTGTTCAACATCAATGTGCACCCCTTTTTAATTAAAAGTGATCAATTCTGAATCACTTAATGTCATCACTGCCACCTCAGTTCAATCAGGAGTCATAGGGCCGTATTACTTTCTTTGCTTTGTCCGATATTACGGTAATTTTACAGTCTCTGTTGATCTGTTAGTCAATTAGCTGGGGTGAACAAACGCAAAAACCAGATAAGTGACGGGTGGGGTATTACAACATAAATTAGGATAACAATGCAGCTTTAACGACTTCTTATCTGATTGTTTCGTTTGATGACCCACGTGTGCGAGGATACACAATAAATGAATTTTAGGCGAAATTAGTTAATGGTTTAAGAAAATTTCTATCGATGAAATTTTGGTTTAGCTTCGCAGTTCGTCAAAAAAGCTGTCATGCCAATGTATGCCATGCAAAATGTGCAGTGATGAAGTATAATTACGACCAATATGTTTTGCAAACTTTACAAACGCACATAATTCTGTCACCTATCTGTTAGTTACGGTGTTGCACAATCATGCGCACATAGTCAAAAGCAGTGTTACTGCATTCAGTTCAAAACTGCTAGTAGTAATATTTCTCCATGAGAAACTGTTGGGTGGGGCCCTGTGGTACTGAAACTAGGTTGTGTTGTCGGATCACGGAAAGTGTTTCTGTGCAGACTGGTTCAACATGAAGACTGTGACTGTGCTATCCTCATGGGTTATTTTAGTGTATGTTGTTGTTGTGGTCTTCAGGCCTGAGACTGGTTTGATGCAGCTCTCCATGCTACTCTATCCTGTGCAAGCTTCTTCATCTCCCAGTACCTACTGCAGCCTACATCCTTCTGAATCTGCTTAGTGTATTCATCTCTTGGTCTCCCTCTACGACTTTTACCCTCCACGCTACACTACAATACTAAATTGGTGATCCCTTGATGCCTCAGAACATGTCCTACCAACCGATCCCTTCTTCTAGTTAAGTTGTGCCACAAACTCCTCTTCCCCCCAATTCTATACAGTACCTCCACTTTAGTTATGTGATCTACCCATGCAATCTTCAGCGTTCTTCTGTAGCACCACATTTCGGAAGCTTCTATTCTCTTCTTGTCTAAACTACTTATTGTCCACGTTTCACTTCCATACATGGCTACACTCCATACAAATACTTTCAGAAACGACTTCCGGACTCGTAAATCAATATTCGATGTTAACAAATTTCTCTTCTTGCTCAATATACAGATTGAATAGCATCGGGGAGAGGCTACAACCCTGCCTCACTTCCTTCCCAACCACTGCTTCCCTTTCATGTCCCTCGACTCTTATAACTGCCATCTGCTTTCTGTACAATAGCCTTTCGCTCCCTGTATTTTACTCCTGCCACCTTCAGAACTGGAAAGAGAGTATTCCAGTCAACATTGTTAAAAGGTTTCTACAAATGCTAGAAACGTAGGCTTGCTTTTCCTTAATCTTTCTTGCAAGATAAGTCGTAGGGTCAGTATTGCCTCACGTGTTCCACCATTTCTACGGAATCCATACTGATCTTCCCCGCGTTCGGCTTCTACCAGTTTTTCCATTCGTCTGTAAAGAATTCGCGTTAGTATTTTGCAGCTGTAACTTATTAAACTGATAGTTCGGTAATTTTCGCATCTGTTAACACCTGCTTTCTTTGGGATTGGAATTATTATATTCTTCTTGAATTCTGAGGGTATTTCGCCAGTCTCCTACATCTTGCTCACCAGATGGTAGAATTTTGTGAGGACTGGCTCTCGCAAGGCTGTCAGTAGTTCTGATGGAATGTTGTCTACTCCGGGGGCCTTGTTTCGACTTAGGTCTTTCAGTGTCCTGTGAAACTCTTCACGCAGTATCATATATCCCATTTCATCTTCATCTACCTCCTCTTCCATTTCCATAATATTGTCAAGAACATCACCCCTGTATAGATCCTCTATATACTCCTTCCACCTTTCTGCTTTCTCTTCTTTGCTTAGAACTGTGTTTCTATCTGAGCTCTTGATATTCACGCAAGTGGTTCTCCTTTCTCCAAAGGTCCCTTTAATTTTCCTGTAGGCCGTATCTATCTTATCCCTCGTGAGATAAGCCTCTACATCCTTACATTTGTCCTCTAGCCATCTCTACTTAGCCATTTTGCGCTTCACTTTAGTGTATAGAATAGCAATAATTGTTATTTTCATGCGTCCACAGCCAGTCAGTATTTCACGAGTCTGTGAGAAGTTGATGAGCACCTACTTGTTGCGCGTATAAGTTAGAGATTGTGTCTGGCGGTAATAATAAGCTGAAGTGCAAGAGCATTGGCTAGAGATGTAAAACTACCGAATTAAACGGTTTAATTACAACGGGCATAGTCTGAAACTTTTTTAACGATTTTCTTGAATTGCTACAACCCGCGTGACGGACTTGTCGTGCGGGTAGTGAAACACAGCTGGAAGGGGAAACGGTTGTTACGGTAAGTACAGGAGTTACAGGGTGCTGCAGGTTGAACATTCGATCCCGTGATATGTTTGTTTACTAGTTGCGCAGGTAAATAAACCCGCAAATAGTCCTCAGTCCCCCACAGTTATCAATGCATGGAATCAGTGTGAAACTCTGTAATATTGATGCATTAATTTGTTCCTAAAGCGGTGCTGATATTCAAGACTACAAAAGCGGGTTAAAAACTGTGAGCTATCTGGGGAAGTTAACCTTGCATTACTGAGCAACTGTTTCACCAGGTATCCAATCTAGCTTACCAAATTCCCAACCAGACTAACATTAATTATAATCTTTTAGTAGTCATCTTACGATAACGGGAGATTTATATATGAAAAGACAATTTAAATTAAAAGAAATAAATCAGTTTATATTTGGACATTTATTTTAACATTGACCATTGTTCCGTTAAAATTTCAGCATATTAAACTTGATTCATAACTAAACTGGTGCCTTATTTAGGTGGTGGTGGTGGTGTGGTGGTGGTGGTTAGTGTTTAACGTCCCGTCGACAACGAGGTCATTAGAGACGGAGCGCAAGCTCGGGTTAGGGAAGGATTGGGAAGGAAATCGGCCGTGCCCTTTCAGAGGAACCATCCCGGCATTTACCTGAAACGATTTAAGGAATTCACGGAAAACTTAAGTCAGGATGACTGGAGACGGGATTGAACCGTCGTCCTCCCGAATGCGAGTCCAGTGTGCTAACCACTGCGCCACCTCGCTCGGTCCTTATTTAGGATTGTGAAAATGTGAGTTTGTAATCTTACGGAACTCATCAAATATGGAGCCAAGATTGGCAGACTGCATACAACACTGCATTCATAAAATAACACACGAACAACGTTGAAACATATCCAAGAGGAAATTAACCACAACCAACCGATTCAATTTTCACCAAAGAAGTTACGTTCGTAGCGCAATCCTGTCCGTCATGAAATTACCACACACTGGTATACTAAATTCATACTAACTCTCTGTGAAATCTTCCCGAAAAGAATAGCTGAGGGCTACTTTGATGATTACACTACATGCTTCACTTGGTGAACTTGGTTTACACAAAGAGTGTAACTCCACAATATTTTGATGATTAAAATGAATTTCATCGAAACACAAATTACAAAAGAAAAACCTCGAACTGGTCACTATCGTCTTACTATTAACCTGATGGGTCAAACAATTGTATAAGCACGTGGTACTGGTCTCACAAAGTACACCCCATGTGGGTTGAACATAAAGAAAAGTTGCTATATTGAAAAATATTGTCAAGACAAGACGTTATAATCTCACGCACATTCGCATTTAAGACTGATGATCTTAGAGTTACGGATCATCAACACGTGGTTCCACTTTACTCACAAAGTAGTGACAAAGCAACTACTGGAAGATATTCTGAACTTCAAACTCGAATTACACTGCTTTGCAATTTAAGATAACATTAGATACTTTAGATCTAAACCTGAAATAAATGTGATTAGATTTTCAGTTCGGCTGAACTTAAGAAATCCATTGTCCTACGGACTTCGCAGAGACATGCTTTGCTGGAGATCTTACCACTTCAGACGCTCGCCGCGGACACACTGCCCTGGGCCCCTACCAAGAGTGCTTCCAGATACAAAACGGAAGTGACCAGAGAGGCAGCTTCCTATACCAACATGACAAGGGACGGACAGGACCATACTAAGAATAGAAACCTCTTTGCTTTTAGAAAGCGTATCTACCTGTTCCGACGTTGGTCCTACTGCTCTCTAGCAGACAGGCTTGTCTGCTACCATCAAGCATGCAACTAGAAATACATTTGCTCATTCATCCTTTCACACAGAAGGGAAGGGAGATGACAGTATCTTATCATATACAGTATATAAAAGAAAGCGGATGTAGGTTCCGTATGAGACTGTGTGACATGAATTACATATAAACTGTGTTTTAAAGTGTAGTAGTGTGACAGATCGTTGTTGGTTATGTGTAAAAGTAACACGTTCCACTGCTCAGTCTCCTCCTAGATAGTCAGAAATAGCACAGTAAATTTAGAAGTGGAATGTATGCCGTAAATGACAACAGTTTTAAGAAATTAACATGAAGGGAATCCAACAGAGGCTTTTCAAGTCAAACTGTGACCGGAAAAATATATTGCTACAACCTCCATTTTCGTGCAATGGCATCACGACTTTGCTGTCATCTCAATGAATGTAACATGTTTCTACAAACTATTAAGCCCATGGTCTGGTCACTAACTACAACACGTAAGAAACAAAGGCACTCGCAAATAGAAACTGTTTCTAATTATTCCAGAAAGTCATTTTTTATGATTTAAATAATGAAAACTGCACTAGTTACTTTTTCTTTTTTTGCTTAGCATAACGCGTTTTGAGAATTTATTCTCATTTTCAAGTACAGTTGTGCATTTGTTTACGTGAATATGTTTCGTGTGATTTCCTGCCTCTCTTGGCTCTTTTTGAAGTTAGACTACTACCTGAAAATCGGACAAAATGAATCGTTCAGTGTTTTTAATTGCTAATATTACAAATTGTACATTTGTTTGATCACTTACAGGTATCGGCCTCCACCCCTTATACAGAAGCAAATTATCATATACACAGTTTGTTTACAAAATATGCTACAAATATATTACGACACTATGAGTTCACAAAACGTTTGTACACAATCAGAGTTGTTACAACGTTATTGCATTACATTATGTACATATATCAGGCTGTAAATTAGAAAACGCATTTTTACCGTTATTGACTACTAAAACACGCATTAATTGTTTTTCCTAACGACGAAATATACAAGTTTATGAAAATTGTCACATTTATGGTACGCATATAAAAGCATTTTTACCACCATTGACTGCTAAATCATGAATTTTTGTTTCCTGATGACTAAATGTACATGTTTACGAAAATTGTTATGATTCTGGTGTGGATAGGCAACAATTGCGTCAAATGGCGCTGCAGTCTGGAACCGCGCGACCGCTACGGTCGCAGGTTCGAATCCTGCCTCGGGCATGGATGTGTGTGATGTCCTTAAGTTAGTTAGGTTTAACTAGTTCTAAGTCATACGGGACTGATGACCACAGAAATTAAGTCTCATAGTGCTCAGAGCCATTTTTTGCGTCAAGTGGACCTTCTCTGCACCTACAACTGAAGAAGAGAACACGACTTATTGGTCGGTTGCGACGCACGAAGAGGACAGTGTTTGTCTACGACGACGTCCCATAGTCCAGTGCGTTTTAATCTTACTTAATGTCTACCAGAAAATTTACTGTCGACCTGATGATGTGAGCATTGTCTCTTGAGACGCTTGTCTGAATTGTACCAAGTACTATTAAAGTGGTTGAATGCAAAACATACACTTACAGTTGTTAATTTCCTGTAGTGACAAACAGGAGGTCAAGATAAGAAACCATACCTAGGAATGCGCAGTTAAGGAATAACCGTAAATATCTGGGTTATTGTCAATAGGAAAACAAAATCATTTTAGGTTTATATTAATTAATACTAATTCTACATGTTCAGAAAACTACAGCAGCAAAGAGGTAATACTTTTATTGAACTTTTCAAAAATACAAAAAACGGGAAATACGCACTCTTTCGTTCACCTGCCCTTAATGGTAAGCAAAACATGCGCAAAGGGTACCCATTTAGAAAATGTCACAAATGAATAGAGTATCACCGTCAAATGAAGAGCACTCTTCGTGCCACCATCTCCCACACTCAATGCACTGGCTCCGGTTCTCTGGAAACACCAAAATATATGTTCTCTACTCACAGCTTTCAGTCTTTTCAGACTCCTTCGTGCCAAGAGCAGGGCAACCTTTGTTTCCTTTCTCCATTTTCTGGCCTCATGGAACAGCTCCTCAGTTTGGAGGAGCTTCCTGTCCGATCCTGCCTCGTGATGATTCTAGTAGTAGTAGTAGTAGTAGTAGTAGTAGTAGAGAGGTTCTGGGCGCACGACAGCGAGGTCTTCAGCGCCCGTTCAGTAACTTAGTGAGACGGGTGTCAAGAAAAATCCCAGAACATGAATATAAAACGAAACAGAAAACATGGGTAACAATCGTTGAAAAACATGTGCTCGCCCACACCAAAGCGTGGGATGAAGCAGAGCGTCAGCAGTAAAACGTGGACAACACAGGAAGAAAATGATAGAGGGAGCTAAAACAGTGTAGCAGATGGAAGTGGCTGGCTGACAGCAAGGAAAAAAGGGGAGGAGTCAGCCACTCTGCAATACACTAAAACCTCCAGCCTAAAAGTTTAGGCCAGAGTCCAGACACATCACAAAACTTAAAAACCCTAGACACACACGTCTCATCATTAGCTAATACAGAAGGCAGATCCCCATCAACTTGTGCTTCTGCCCGTGCATCACGGTATAAAATGCAGTCGACTGTCGTGTGATGTTCTTAGGTTAGTTAGGTTTAAGTAGTTCTACATTCTAGGGGACTGGTGACCATAGATGTTAAGTCCCATAGTGCTCAGAGCCATTTGAACCTGTCCGATTTTCGTAGTTAATGTGACGTCATTCAGAAACAGATCCTATCTTTCGGACTCCACAACGCACTCAAGAGATACAAATTTCCAGTTGTGCCCTAGATAGAGGCCGAGCGAGGTAGCACAGTGGTTGGCATACTGGATTCGCATTCGGGAGGACGACGGTTCAAACCCAGGTCCGGCCATACTGATTTAGGTTTTCTGTGACTTGCCTAAATTGCTTCAGACAAATGCAGATATGGTTACTTTGAAAGGGCTCGGCCGACTTCCTTCCCCAATCCGGTGGTACCGATGACTTCAAATGGTTCAAATGGCTCTGAGCACTATGGCACTCAACTGCTGTGGTCATTAGTCCCCTAGAACTTAGAACTACTTAAACCTAACTAACCTAAGGACATCACACACATCCATGCCCGAGGCAGGATTCGAACCTGCGACCGTAGCAGTCGCACGGTTCCGGACTGCGCGCCTAGAACCGCGAGACCACCGCGGCCGGCGGACCGATGACTTCGCTCTTTTGTTCTCTCCCCCCAAATCAATCAATCAACCAAACCTTTAGGGAACGCACGCACTATTTGGCGACTTCACATGCGCGCTCTTTCGTACGGAAACAATGATTCCAAGCGAAGTCAACAGATGGCAGCACACGTCACAAATTCAAAACATGTGGATGCAGTATGGTAGATTCCAAGCTAGCTTTTCAAAATCAAGAATTAAAGACTATTTCTCGTGTATTCTGTGAATAAGGTATGTAGCAGAGCACCAGAACTACATCAACAAATTTGGAAAGTGGTTCTTACCGGTTTCACTTCGGAAACACAGGATTTCTTCACACAACTTCTACGAGGTGGTTTGGTACCACTCTGAAGACTACTACGTCAGCGGCGAACTGATCAGCTTTGTCAGTTGTCAAGAACACAAGCTGTGCTCTCTTTGCGACTGCGCACTCTTTTGTACATTTACCCTACGTTCCGTTAAGCAGCGTTCCTTCCCCGTTTTTATCAATGAATACTTCCTCTGGGGCTGGTGAGGTTAATTTATAACTTGAGGAAACTCCTTGCCTGATTCGTCAGTAAATACTAATAACATGATGTATTTACTTATATGGCCTATTTTAGAGACCAGGATAACTGTTTACTGGGTTATTATTGAGAAAGCTTAATCTAATGAATAGGTACTTTGACTTCTTAAAATAGTTTCAGTGTTCAGAATATTTCTAGCAATGAAAGAGAAAAATAAAAGAGAAAAAGCTGAAAGAGCCGTTTAGTTTAGATGAAGGTTCCCATTTCGGACGCACATCGGTATCACCGCCACTAGAGCTGGGCATTTCGGTGTCATTTGCCGTGTGACGGCGAGAGCGGCCGTAAACAGCACAGCACTTCTCTCTTCTGGCCCACATTAATGTTTTATGAACAATTCTACCTAATTTGGCGGCCCCGTCTTGTTTTAGATCCCATTCAGTGTAGTAGCTTTAGTAGCTGCTTTGCAGGGAAGTTTTATTTCACAAGACAAGTGCACTGTGTACACTCTCAAACGTACTCCGCTGAACATAACATTTAGAGGTAATGAAAACGATTCACTTTAACCCAAAGGCTTCAGAATACTAATGTGTGTGATGCTGACCTGGATAACGGAACATGAAAGCAGGTTGAACAACAAAGGAGACTTGTCGTTCCATTAGATTTCTTGAAACACCCATTCTATCATCCATATTTTTGGTGATAAAAGAATTCTTTATCTTTTAGTTTGGCAGAGAGGTAGACTTTATTTCTTTACTTTTCTGTTTATCGCTCCAGAAACCTGCTTCTTTGTAGTGTTAGCTTCTGTCTTCCTCCAGGGTTTTTCTACGGCTACCCATTCCGGCGCAATGTAACCATGGTATTAAACGACGCCATGATAAACTGGATAAACGAAGGAATCACACGCGTTCACTGTTTATCCGCCTCGATCACGTATAAAGAATTTATTATCAGCTGCAGTGATGAAATATCAATGTCAGATGAAAGGAATATGCCAACATTAACGTGCTAATATGCAAAATACATCGCGGAGAAGGCAGACTCACTTTCGCACAGGCCTCAGAACACATTTCGTCACCGAAATCAATAACTGTTCTTCAGTTCCTGTGACCAAGTCTGTGGAATAACATATTATTTTCTTGGTGCGTTATCATACGCACAACTAGCTTGTTCCTTTGAATAATAAAAAAATGGCTGTGAGCACTATCGGACTCAACTTCTCAGGTCATTAGTCCCCTAGAACTTAGAACTAGTTGAACCTAACGAACCAAAGGACACCACACACATCAATGCCCGAGGCAGGACTCGAACCTGCGACAGTAGCGGTCTCGCGGTTCCAGACTGCAGCGCCTAGAACCGCATGTTCCTTTGAATAGGTGTAGCTCTAGTGAGCCTATATATATACATTTAGTTGCAAATATAGATATATTCTGATAGTACATCTATCTGAATATAAATGTTTGATGGTATCTTTGCTGTAAGAGATCCTCTATTCGATTATCGAAACAACAACCTAGTGGTAGGGTCGCTAACGGAGACGCCTATTTTGACGTAGCGGCATGGCTGGTGAGTTGCTTTTAAGTGCGTAAAGATGTGGATGCATCATTGAAATTAATATGTGGAACTCATTAGTGTGAACTCCAGAAAGACAGTGACTAATGATGAGTGAGCTATGAACTGTGCGTTGCACTTCTTTTCGTGGGTGAATTCAAGTAGCTTCTTACTTGTGCAGTGGACGCGAATCGGTCGGTGACTAGAGAAACGATGTGTGTGCACGATTTGAAATTCGAATATCTCGAGGACTACGGTGTGGATAAGCACGGAACTGTGTCGTGTTTCAGAAACTCATCATCACCATTATCATCTTCACTGCAAGCATAAGATCTTTTTTGTTTTGTTTTGCCTGTTACAGTACCCAACTCCTCCTCAGTCTTCGTTAACTTTTTCTCCCAAATGAGTTAAATCTTCTTATCCAGAAAGGTAGTCTTTCACCGTTCAGTCTTTCGACATGTTTGTCCAAGTTCCTCCTGTTTTCTTGTATTTTATTGATTATATTAAATATTTTCACTTCTTCCTTAACTTCCCAATTTCCAAACTTGTAAGTTCTTGTGCATATCATCTACATTGTTCATATGTGAATTTCGTAGCTTTTATTTATAACCTACGGTTCACTTTCGTAAATAAGCGTTGGGCCTGACAGTGTGTTATTTAAGGAAATATCGTTCTTGCGAAACACACTTAGCTCTTTATACTCATGAAGTAGTAAGTGCTATAGACAGGGGATATCAAATTGATTTCCAGAAGGTTTTCGACACCGTTCCTCACAAGCGGCTTCAAACTAAACTGCCTGCCTATGAATATCGCCTCAGTTGTGCGACTGGTTTCGTGATTTCCTGTCAGAAAGGTCACAGTTCATAGTAACAGACGGAAAGTCATCGAGTAAAACAAGAATAATGTCCGGCGTTCCCCAAGAAAGTATTATAGGCTCTCTATTGTTCCTGATCTATATTAAAGACATAGGAGACAATCTCAGTTGCCGTCTCAGATTGTTTGCAGATGATGCTGTCACTTGCCGTATTGTAAAGTCATCAGATGAGAAAAAAGAATTGCAAAATGATTTAGGTAAGATATCTATATGGCGCGCGTGGCAATTGACCCTGAATAAAGAAAAGTATGAAGTTATTCACATGAGTACTAAAAGAAATCCGCTAAATTACGATTACGCGATGTCACACAAATCTGAAGGCTGTAAATTCAACTTAATACTTAGGGATTACAATTACAAATACCCTGAATTGGAAAGATCACACAGATAATGTTATGGGTAGCGCCAACCAAACACAGCGATTCATAAGCAGAACAGTTACAAGGTGCAACAGGGCTTACACCACGCTTGTCCGCCCTGTTCTGGAATATTACTGTGCGGTGTGGGATCCGTATCAGATGAGACTGACGGATGACATCGAAAAAGTATAAAGAAGGTTAGCTCGTTTTGTATTATCGCGAAGTAGGGGAGATTGTGCCTCAAACATGATACGTGAATCGGAGTGGCAATTATTAAAACAAAGTCGTTTTTCGTTGCGACGGGACCTTCTCATGAAATTTCAATCACCAGTTTTCTCCTCTGATTACGAAAACATTCTGTTGGCACCCACCTACGTAGGGAGAAATGTTCATCACAATAAAATAAGAGAAATCAGGGGTCGCACAGAAATATTTAAGTGCTTCTTTATCCCGCGCGCCGTTCGAGAGTGGAACGGTAGAGAGACAGCTTGAAGGTGGTTCATTGAACCCTCTGCCAGCCGTATTATTGTGAATAGCAGAGTAACCATCTGGATGTAGATTCCACAAATATTTCTACATTTCGTTAATTTCTTCTCTGTGCCTTCGTCATACTCATACTTGACGTCATATCCAAACTACCTAAAACTTTTCTTTCTTTCTCCATTTGGTGTCCATATCTATTTGATTCAAGTTTCTCATACTGAGAAATTGGAGGAAGCGACCTATATTTACATGAACAAAATTTTAATAGTACAGATGGCACTAATTAATTTTTGTTATTGTCGACTTGTATCGACAGCTGAAACTGTCATCTTCTGATCTTCAAAAAATTATTGGTTACAAATCGTGTTCCATTATCCGTTTTCACGCATGCCACTCCTGATTATGGTGGAGACAATGCGGCACGTTATACATAAGCTAGTCAAAAGCAAAACCATGTACCGATGTGAAGCAAGTGGGCATTTTCACACAAGTAGCGCTCCACTGAGGCTTGCTGGTTCTTAAAACGCATCACATATTCATATTTGTACAAATATTACCTTTACATAACGTGCTACATACATCATATACATTCCTCCGTAGGAGTATTCGGTGAAAATGCACATGTTCAAATGCATCGTGTACTTCGGCTGAGGTGTATCCAGGATGTATGTAAAAGATCATGCAAACGTAAATATTTGTACAAATGTCCATTTTTTACTATATCGTGCATTTTAAGAACTAAGGAACTCCAGTGGAGTGGTACGTTTGTGAACATGCAAATTTCCATAAGGTGTTTTTTATCTGTGTATGGTTTTACTTTTGACAAACCTATTTGTAATGTATTGTATTTTCTCCACCGTAATGACGATATGCCATGCGTGATAATGGAACTCGATTTATAACCAAAAATTGTGTGAAGATCGGAAGATGACAGTTTCAGTTGTGGGAACCAACCGTCATTAATAAAAATTAATTATTGTGATCTCGGCAGTTAAAAGTATTTTCAAATATCTATTTGCCCGGTCGGTGTGGCCGTGCTTCAGTCTGGAACCGCGCTGCTGCTATGGTCGCAGGTTCGAATCCTGCCTCGGGCATGGCTGTGTGTGATGTCTTTAGGTTACTTAGGTTTAAGTAGTTCTAAGTCTAGGGGACTGATGACCTCCGATGTTAAGTCCCTTAGTGCTCGGAGCCATCTGAACCATTTTAAAATTTCTGCCTCCTCTTCTTCTTTGTTTGCTTACCCTCCAATATAGCATGTTGTTACCTTTACTGCATTAGTAATCCACTTATTCTTAACATTTTAAAATTTCAGGGTCGGCATCGTTACATCTGACCTTTATCCGAGGCTATTTCAGATACTCGTAGTAATTGGGAAAATTCACTTGCCCCCTTGCCAGGGCTGTGCAGGTATAGTTGGATGGTCGGGTACCACTTTGCACCCTTGCAACCTGTCAGATTTTTTTTAAAGGTTACCTCTCTGGGGAGGCTTGCTTACCTGTGTCTATGGGTCCCATCTGTACCTGTAACTGGAGATGACAAACGAAAAGAGAGAACCCACAGGTTTGGATAGGAGAAAGGAACCAATAGGCTTTTGTGGGACCCGCTTCCTCGCCGGTGTGGCAGCTAACCCACGGCTTGCATAGCCCTGCGGATGCAGAGCACAGAAACCTCGTCCTCCACCTGGACAGTGCCACGTTGAGGCAGTGTCCCCTGAGGAGAACTAATAATCGAAAATCAAACAGTCTGATAAAAAATTCAAGACCCTTAGATAATGAACAATCCATCAGTGTGCTAATATTTTTATATCAATTTTATTTCGATTTCCTTTAAATTTCACTTGCAGTATAATGTGTTACTAAAATTCAAAAAGAAAAGAGACATTTTTACAATAATTCCTGAAGTAATTACAAACTGGTATCTGGAAACGTATTTTGGCTGCGAACATTTTGAGACAAACTCTTAATTTAGTCAAAATGACACCAACCGTTAAAACTGTTCAGGTTTTTAACGGTCCCTTCTTCTTCCACGTGGAGCCTGAGGAACGCAGTGAGAACAGCTTTGTCCCCTGCCTGGGACTGAGTCAGAATTGTAGACCTCTGTCGGTAGAAGACGTGTCCTGTTCACTATGTGGTAACAGGTAGGCTCTGACTCCTGCCTCACCATATATGTTGACAATGACACTCATTTTTAAGGTTGGAAGATCACTATAGGATGATGCCTTCGAACCCATAAAACGTTGGACTGCCACCATCAGCCTCATTCAACTCCACCTTCGATACCGACTAACAGCTGCACCTCTGTCTCCGTCACGGACATATTTTGTTAAAAAAGTACTTTCTCTCATGCATGCAGTAAAAGTTAAGCTGATCAACACTGAAAAGAAGTTAACAGTGTTGTTTGTGTGCACCTTGATCGGCATCTTGTGGCTCAGTGCTCTCTTTCTGGCTCAGGTGAATTCTCTCCAACATTCTCCATCTAGCACAGTAGGGGAGAGTTTTGTACGTTGGAACACATTTCATAGTTTTGTCTCTAACTTTCCTGTTTTAAGATGGCAAGAACTATGCCCCTTACATGAAGTCATTAAAGATCAGCTAACTCACATTGAGCGAACAGTAGGGCTGAACAAAAATGGCTGACGAGGCACAATGCATCTTGTAGAAGGTATAGCATGGAAGTATTAAAATAATTAATGTCGGGTGATGGTTTTAAAGTAATTCACACGACATGAAAAACTTTGTGGAAACGCGTCGATTTACTGGAGGCTAGTTTATCGCAGGGAAGTATACAGAATTGACCTTGGCCGGCTGGGGAGCGGCGAAGGGAAGCAACAATAGGCAGCTTAGGGCAGCTCAAGCTCTGAGAAAGCGGTAACAGGGCACGGCCTCCAGCTGCTTTAAGATGAGTGACAGTGAGTGGGTGGTTGACCCAATGCTGGTGTACCGGGAAGCAGACGGAGAACTTGTATGCCTTTTGATAAATGTCTGTCGTCCCATTTTCAGTGAAACATGCGAGTAAGCCACACAAAGCAACGATGGAGCTGTGAACAGAGGTCAAAATATGTGTGTTTGTGACTATAGCAACTTCATGCTGAATTCACGGTCCCTAGAGCCTGAAGTAAATCACATGAAGAGCGACAGAATGAAATACGCCGGCCTCTGATGGGAATGTAGGACTAAGGAATTTGAAGTACTCTCCTGGGAGTCAGAATTCCGGAAAAAATGGTGTTTTGTGCAGACACTAACCTTGATGGGTGGCCTGGGAGGAGCTAAATAGCAGAAGTTGAGAGGAAGGGAAATTTTGTGGGAATTTTTTCAGTTCACAGAGCTGGCATTGGTCGGCGCCGGGAAGCGACGCATAATTAACGCGACTTGCGCTGCAATTGGCGTAAGTGATTTTGATGGAGGGGAAACCGAGGCGAAGAGCGGACTGCGAGAAGTCTCCGTAGTGGTCTTCCGTTAACAGCTTGCCTAGAGTGCGAACGTGACGTTCTCTACACAGCTTGCCTGAGAGAGAGTGAGCATCTCTGCAGTTTAGGACTTAGCAAACGGAACGATTGAGCTTGGAGATAGAAAGTTTTGGTTCAGCTATGTACTGAGCAAGATAGCTAGAAGTGAATAGATGAGTGCAGCCTTGTAGCACCACGAGGTCGGCTGACGTCCGCATAACGCTGCCGCCCCGCCACGCTGAATACGGTGATATTACGCCAGCTCCAGCCGCTGATTGATTTGTTGGATCACGTGGTAAAAGTTTCCATGAGGGTTTCATGGGCCGTGTATTGTAGCATTCTTCTCGCACTTCGCATTACGGCTGGGTCAGTCAATAGGAATTACTTAAGAGCTATCGCGCATTACTCCACGCAAACGCAATTTATTACCACTGCCTGTAATGTGATGGTTGAAGGTTGTGAGTCAAAATAAATTTGTGCTCATCGACTGCATCTGTTTTCAATCAAGTAGTTGAAATCCCAAGTCAGTTTCTTAATTAATTTTATGTTCAACATTTGCATCTGGTGTTCAATAGCTGAATATGACCTCAATGTGCATCCCTTTTTAATTAAAAGTGATCAATTCTGAATCAATTAATGTCAACAGTGCCACCGAAGTTCAATCAGGAGTCACAGGGCCTTATTACTTTCTTTGCGCTATCCGAATTTCGGCAGTTTTGCACTCTCTGTTGATCTGTTAGTCAGTTAGCTGTGGTGAACACACACCAAAACCAGATAAGTGACGGGTGGGGGTGTTACACTGTAATATATTTAATACATTGCCGGAAAAAAGTTAGTACACACTTTTGGAACTTTCCAGTTCACTCAAGTTTTAGTGTTGCAACAGTGCATATGGAGTACATGAAATGATTACATTTACAGATCAATAGCACGAGCGGTTTGAGGTACCAGGTATCGACCCAGGCTGAATCCCTCATATTAATGTGTGGTGCAGCCTCGACGGACAGCAGTCCTGCCCCAGACTCCGGGACAGAACTGTCCTGGGGTACGTTGCTGGGGTACGGCTCGAGCTGTTCACCTAGTTCTGTAAGAGATGTTGGTTGACGAGTCGCACGAGTCTACATCTACATCTACATTCATACTCCGCAAGCCACCTGACGGTGTGTGGCGGAGGGTACTTTGAGTACCTCTATCGGGTCTTCCTTCTATTCCAGTCTCGTATTGTTCGTGGAAAGAAAGATTGTCGGTGTGACTCTGTGTGGGCTCTAATCTCTCTGATTTTATCCTCATGGCCTCTTCGCGAGATATACGTAGGAGGGAGCAATATACTGCTTGACTCCTCGTTGAAGGTATGTTCTCGAAACTTTAACAAAAGCCCGTACCGAGCTACTGAGCGTCTCTCTTGCAGAGTCTTCCACTGGAGTTTATCTATCATCTGCGTAACGCTTTCGCGATTACTAAATGATCCTGTAACGAAGCGCACTGCTCTCCATTGGATCTTCTCTATCTCTTCTATCATACCTATCTGGTACGGACCCCACACTGGTGAGCAGTATTCAAGCAGTGGGTGAACACGTGTACTGTAACCTACTTCCTTTGTTTTCGGATTGCATTTTCTCAGTATTCTTCCAACGAATCTCAGTCTGGCATCCGCTTTACCGACGATTAACTTTATATGATCATTCAATTTTAAATAACTCCTAATACCCACTCCCGTATAATTTATGGAATTCACTGCTTCCATTTGCTGACCGGCTATATCCTAGCTAAATGATAAAGGATCTTTCTTTCACTTTTCAGCGGGGTGTGCGCTCATGTGAAAATTACTGGCAGATTAAAACTGTGCGGCTGACTGAGACTCGAACTCGGGACCTCTGCCATTCGCGGACAAGTGTCTCCCGAATATCCTTTCTTCCAGGAGCGCTGCTTCTGCAAGATCCGCAGGAGAGCTTGTAAGGAGGATGGAAGGTAGGAGATGATATATTGGCGGAAATAAAGCTGTGTGGACGGGTCGTGAGTCGCGCTGGGGTAGCTCAGTCTGTGGAACACTTGTTCGCGAAAGGCAAAAGTCCCGAGTTCGAGTCTCGGTCCGACACACAGCTTTAATCTGCTAGGAAGTTTCGAATCAGCGCACACTCCGCTGCAGATTGAAAATCTCGTTGTGAGTATCTCTTTGCTGAGTCAGTCGGCGGCCTGCAGCAGCTGTGAGAAAGGTAACGCAGGAGTCACAAATGGCCAAGCAGGCAACACAGTGGCTTCAGTTCCCCTTCAAACGACCGTGTTTTAGATTTGACGTGTATACCCTCCACCTGATGTCGCTTGAGGTGCATCAGCTTTGCTTTAGTTCGCCAAAAGTTTTGGATCCATAGAGAGACGTTTCCTGCTCCTTCATACAGCTCACTCAAAAGAGAGTAAGACCCGTTGCTCGAGAGACAGTGTGACGTTAAGGACTGACGGAGCTTCAGCTTCGCTTAATCTGTCCACGAATCCAACGGCGAGGGAGAAGGCTCGGCGGAGCGGAGGCAACGGGGTCCGACACGGCGCCAACCATATCTACATATATACTCCGCTACCCACCAAGCGGTGTGTGGCGGAGGGCACAATTCGCGCCAAAGTAATATCCCCCCCCCACCTCTGTTCCATTCGGGGATCGCACGAGGGAAAAACGACTGTCTGAACGCCTCAGTACGAGCTCTTATTTCACTTATCTTTGAATGATGATCATTACGCGATTTGAAAGTTGGTGGCAATAATATATGCTCTACATCCTCGGTGAAGATTGGATTTCGGAATTTAGTGAGCAGCCCCTTCTGTTTAGCGCGTCGTCTATCTGCATGTGTCCCCCAATTCAAACTTTCTATGAGATTTGTAACGCTCTCACGATGGCTAAATGCACCGGTCACGAATTTTACTGCTTTTCTTTGGACCTTCTGAATTTCTTGAATTAGACCCAACTGGTAAGGGTTCCATACAGACGAACAATTCTCTAAGACTGGACAAACTAACTATTGTAAGCAATTTACTTTGTTGAAGGACTGCATCGCTTCAGGATTCTACCAATAAACCGCAATGCAGAGTTCGCCTTACCAGTTACTTGTGTAATCTGATCATTCTGTTTGAGAAAAATGGTTCAAATGGCTCTGAGCACTATGGGACTTAACATCTATGGTCATCAGTCCCCTAGGACGTAGAACTACTTAAACCTATCTAACCTAAGAACATCACACAACGCCCAGCCATCACGAGGCAGAGAAAATTCCTGACCCCGCCGGGAATTGAACCCGGGAACCCGGGCGTGGGAAGTTCTGTTTGAGATCATTTCGAATAGTCACATCCAGATACTTGACTGATATTACCGCTTCCAAAGACTGATCACTTATTTTGAATCCATACATTAATGGGGATATGGGGATTTTCGCCTTGTTATACGCAGTAGGCTACACTTACTAATATTGAGAGATAACTGCGAGTCATTACACCACGCATTTATTTTCTGCAAATCCTCATTGATTTGTTCACAACTTTCGTGTGATACTACTTCCCTGAAGAATACAGCATCATCGGCAAACAGTCTAAGGCCGCTGTCAATACCATCAACCAGATCGTTTATGTAAATCCTAAAAAGCAGAAAACCTATTACGCTGCCCTGGGGCACACCTGAACTTACTCTTGTTTCTGTTGAAGTTACGCCGTTCAGGACGACATACTGCTTCCTGTCTGTTAGAAAACTGTGTATACAACCGTATATGTCGTCGGATAGACAGTAAGCGCGCACTTTTTGGAGCAAGCGACAGTGAGGAACTGAGTCGAACGCCTTTAGAAAGTCGAGAAATATGGCATCAACCTGGGAGCCTGTATCTAGAGGCTGTTGTATATCATGCACAAAGAGGGCCAGTTGTGTCTCGCATGACCGCTGTTTCCTAAAACCGTGCTGGTTTCTGCAGATGAGTTCTCAGAGTCTAGAAAGGTCATTATGTCTGAACACAAAATATGATCCATGATTCTACAACAAATCGATGTCAGTGAAATTGACCGATAATTATGAGCGTTCGATTTTCTGCCCTTCCCTTTATAGATTGCTATGACCTGGGCCTTCTTCCAGCCTGTGGAACTTTCCGCCGTTCCAATGATCTCTGATAGATATCGGATAAGAATGGTGCTATATTTGTAGCATAGTCAACATAAAATCTTACGGGGATACCGTCTAAGGATCTTAACTGGCGTCTAAGGATCTTAACTGGTGTACAATCCCATATACACTAAACACTATATCAGCCATCCTTTAGTTTGTTCGATAATTGAAAGGGGGAATGGTGCTGCAGTTTTTGAAAGATAGGTTTAGACTTTCGGTCTTCTGTTTATCATCATCATTTACATTACCCGTACTGTCAGCAAGAGAAGGTATGAATTATTTGTACCGTTCATAGATTTTACGTACGACCAAAATTTTTTATTTTTTACAATCTGCAGATGAAATATTGCTTCCAAATTCGTTAAAAGAATGTCTCATTGACCTTTTGACAGCTGCTTTCATTTCGCATAATTTCTGTTTGTCAGCGGGGCAGTGACTAGGCTTAAAACGACTGTACAAAATTCTCTGCTTTGTCAGGAACTTCCTAACATGTTTGTTGAACCAAGGTGGATCCTTTCGCTGCCATATATTTTTGCTAGGCATGTATTTCTCTAGCACTTGCTGGACAATACCTTTAAATTCCGACCATAGATGCTCAATATCTTTGTGTCCCGCGGTGAATGCTTGGAGTTGACTATGAATATTTTAATGACACTTTTATTTGCTTTCCCAAAGAAGGAAACTCTACTCTGTTTCTTTGTTGTTGTTTTTTTTTTTTTTTTGCAACTTCCACTAACAAAGAAGCCACATTCAACCAGCGTGACATCCGTGAGGTGGGAGATATCCAGCATCCACTGTGCGCGAAACAGTTTCACAGATCGCCGTTTAAGGTTTACAGTAGCTGCCCGCAAATCGCAGAAAGGAACCAGGAGCGAGGCGGAAGCGGAGCGGGTTTCGGTTCACGGCCACAGGATACGCGGAGAGTACTGTCTCCTGCAGGGACAGCTGAGCGATTAATAACCGTCCTCCCTCTCGGGTAGCTGAGCAAAGGAAGCGGCCCCGCCGTTAAGAATTGCGAAAAGATGCCAGCGAGCTGTCTTTCTCAGAGCGAGAAAACTGCGAAGAAGAGATGAATGCGGAGAGCAGCTGGTGTAATATCGGCCCTGTCTATACCTGCGCGGCACCCTTCCTTCCTGCCGGTGTCCGCCTGTCCACAAAGGCGGTTGGTTCCAACACCCACCCCTGTACCCCTGCAGTGCCGGACGGACACAATGCGCTCCAGTGCTACACAGTCCGTGCACACCTGTGGGGACAAGAGCCTGGCCCTACCTGCTCCGTGTTCTCTACCCCCTACAGATTGTCTTTTGTCAGTCTTGTTTACCACTGTGGAGGTAACGCAGACGCGTGAAGGCCGCTATTCCAGACAAACGGTGGAGGTCTGAAGCAATAAAGTGACGTAAACTTGAAAAACTGTTCGTTTCTGTCTCGGGTTCCTCGGCCTACGTTCGTCTGAATATTTTTCTGACGTTTCGCGAGCACGAGTAGCTGACATTGTCAAAGTTTCACCCTCTATTGCAACTGTGACAATGTCAGCCGCTCGTGCTGGCGAAACGTCAGAAAAATATTCAGACGAAAGTCGGTCGAAGAGCCCGAGACTGAAGCCAACAGGCAGTTTGTCAACGGGGTTACCGTCTGGGCCAGATGCCTTTCTGGCGTCTAAGGATCTTAACTGTTTTACAATCCCAGTCCTTAACAATAAAGTAAACTTGTCTGTCTTTTTAAAAAGTACCATTAGGAAGCAAATAACCTCGACTGTGATAATTCAAACTTATTTAACATCAAAACGGTACATTTCTGAACATGGACTTCTTGTCAAAGCTGTATCTACTAACAAGGTTCCAAAATGGTTCAAATAGCTCTGAGCACTATGGGAGTTAACATCAGTCCTCTAGAACTTAGAACTACTTAAATCTAACTAACCTAAGGACATTAGACACAACCATGCCCGAGGCAGGATTCGTACCTGCGACCGTAGCGGTCGCGCGATTCCAGACCGTAGCGCCTAGAACCGCTCGGCCACTCTGGCAGGCCTACTAACAATGGACTGCGCCTACTTGTCATCACCGATGTTGTCAAAATGTTTAGTAATGGAAGTGAGAGTTCCAGACGGCCGAGCCTTTAGGTAAAACAGTATTTTAGGCGATGGTCTGGCGAGGAGTGAGACCTGTGCGTTACCGTAGGTGCCACGCCGAGACTGGCGCAGCAGGAAGAGCACACGACGGTAATCGGACGGTCGTTGGGTCGGAAACATTTCTTTTTAATTTTCAGTTTTTAAGTTACAGAATCTTGCACAGGATAGACTATCAAGGAGAGCTGCATCAAACCTGTCTCAGGACTGAAGACCACAACAACAACAACAACAACAAGTTACACTACAAAAAAACCGAAATAATTCTCAATACGTTGTGGTTATTAATAAGTTAATAAAATACACAAAAGAACGGCAAAGAAAAATTTGATTGCAAGTATATTTCCAGAAACGGATTGTAAGACCAACATGAGAATTTCGTATACAAAATTAGGTACTCTTATTAATTTACAGTCGATGAATTTAGACCTACTGGGGTGATACACATCGTAGAAAGAGGGAAAAAATAATTTTCTCGGCATCTTACACATGTTACAAACACCGCATTTTTACGATTACGTAAGTATCAGAAAATTTTCTGAAAAAAGAACTTGGTTTACATTCACAAATAGTTCACAGTTTTCCAGGGAACCACTCGTAACGCGTCATTTCGACAAATATTGGCGAGGCTAACTGGTGGTGTACGGTGGAATGTATTTTGATGCGCTCTTCTCGGGATGTGATTTTCGACAAGGTGAAAGTAGTTTTGAAGGTTTTTCATCAAATTCTTTACCTGACTGTTGTAATACATATCGCTGGTTTAAATTTAGGAGGAATCGCTTTAATATCGCACTATGGCATTCTGCAGCTTGAAAAATCTCGTCGCTTAATTTTGAATTCGCTCGATCTCGCCACGAGTCAGTTTACGGAAAGAATTTGATCTCCCGCCCGCAGGGCTTCATCACATCACTAAAGATTTTTTATGTAATACTGTTGCTTAAATTTTGATTAATGATCAGCACTGGCGGCCGAAGACGTCTGGCATAAGAAGTCACCCTCAATGTGAGACTTTAACTTTTCCCGGCGAATCGAATATTTCAAATAACTTACGGGTATGCTGCCGGGTGACGTCGTCGAACACCGCCGATATTTCGACAGGAGCACACCCTGCCATTCTCAAGGCACAAATGCAAGGCAGAAAAAATGTGCAAGCAAATTTAATACCTCGGTTCACAGAGGAGAAACAAGGAAGACACCACACACAGAACAAGTGCCAACACAACCAAAGATAACCAACCTCAGAAATATCGATAGTTACTATGAATCAACAGGTGAGGAAGCACTAATTCGGTCCCTCTGTTTTTCGATTAGAGAGAGAGCCGGATTCCAAGCAGCATTTAAACAAAATCCTCCATCTCTGTTAATAAGGTTTCTTGATAGTCATCCTATGGAATACAACAACACGGAGATTGTGGCTTGCACGTCCAGCTATTGGGATAGTGTTATTAAGGAAGCTGTTGAAATCAGACTATCAAGCAACCTTATTAACACAGATGGTGGATTTTGTTTAAATGCTGCTTGGAATCCGGCTCTCTCTCTCATAAAAAAAACAGAGGGACAGAATTAGTGCTACCTCACCTGTTGATTAATAGTAACTATCGATATTTCTGAGGTTGGTTATCTTTGATTGTGTTGACACTTGTTCTGTGTATGGTGTCTTCCTTGTTTCTCCTCTGTGAACCGAGGTATTAAATTTGCTTGCACATTTTTTCTTCCTTGCATTTGTGCCTTGAGAATGGCAGGGTGTGCTCCTGTCGAAATATCGGCGGTGTTCGACGACGTCACCCGGCAGCAAACCCGTAAGTTATTTGAACAAGTCACCCTCATTCTGCCACCGGCCTTGTCAAAGAGGGCGGAGGAGGGGATAGAGGTGCAGGGCACTCTCTTGTCCTAGAGGTGGAAAACTGCCCCTAAAGGCGGAAGAACCAGCAATGATCAACGGCATGAGGAAGCAGAAGGCAATGGAAACCACTGCATTAGAGGCACGTAACGTGAATCCACAGGACATGTGGTCTGTAATTGAAAAAGTGTCATGATGATCTCTCAATTGGCAAAAGATTCCGGAATAGTCCCCCATTCGGATCTCCTGGAGGGGACTGCCAAGGGTGATGTTACCGTGAGAAAAAGATGGAATAATCAACGGAATCTCAGAAACTTGAACGTGGTAGGGAAAGTAGAAAATCTGAAAAGGGAACTGCAAAGGCTCAATGTTGATATAGTTGGGGCCAGTGTAGTGAATTGGAAAGAAGACAAGGATTTCTGGTCAACGGAGTATTGGGGAATATCAACAGCAGCAGAAAATGGTACAACAGGAGTAGGATTCCTTACGGATAGGAACGTAGGACAGAGAGTGTGTTTCTGTGAACAGTTCAGTGACAGGATCGTTCTTATCAGCATCGACAGCAAAACAACACCGACAATGATAGTCCAGGTATAGATGCCGACGTCGCAAGCTGAAGATGAAGAGATAGAGAAAGTGTATGAGGATATTGAAAGGGTAATACAGTATGTAAAGGAGGATGAAAATTTAAAAGTAAAAAAAACAGGCATCGTTGGTGTCGACATGTGCAACAATCTGCAGCTGGCTGCACCACGCACGCTCGATAGCCGCCGGAAGAGCCTCTTCCACATACTGGACAAGGCCCCCCGACAAGCACACCCAGTGAACGTTGGACATCTTCCTCGCCCTAGCCGCTATATTCCTGAGTGGCTTCATGACTCGCCTAACATTGGAGCTCCCAATAACTAACAAATCCTTACCCCCAGGTGCCTGTCCGGACGTTGCTGAAGGAGCGGCCACTATCCTGGCAGAAGGTGCATTCTGATATGGCTAAGCCTCCGTCCAGCATCAGATAGCACACTGAATCTATTAGCAAAGTGCATGGGATTTGGCAGGAGCCTCCGTCCCCCCATGCAGCCTTCACCTTGAGGCTCGAGACCTGGACACAGTCCGCCACCCACACTGAGGTGAGGGTGGGTCGGCCGACTCAGTCACACCTAAGGTCGGCTCAGTGACAGAAAGCTGTGGCATCCCCCCTGCACATCTAGTACAGCAGGGGCTGTCCCAGGCACCCTATCCCCACTGCACTTCAAGGTGGCACACTGGAGCCTGTTGACTGTGGCCAACAAAGCTTCTAGCTGCGTTTGGACTGTGGCCAACTCCTCCTGTATCCCCACACAACAGACACAGTCCCTATCCATCTAGCTAACATGTGATTTACTACAAGAAACTTAAGGAAAACTACTGCCACACAAGGTTAATAGCCACACTCTACTTGGCAGAAACGACACTCAACAATAAAAACAGTAAAAATGTGTGGTAGAAACTAGATCTGGTGCTAATTTTCCTACTAGGAGCTAACTAGTGAATATTAAAGAAAAAAAACAGTGACCTAAAGTAAACTGCTAGGGGATACCTAGTGAGTATTAATAAAGAATTAAACAGTAAAATATGGTAAGCTACACCTACTGATTGTCCCTCATATTTATAATATAAACAAACGTTTACGTACACTCGAAAATGACCTAATAAAAGTATAAAAACTGCTACCTTTAGTGCATTGAGTCTAAATGAGACTAATACACGTAAATACTGACAGATGCAGCTACAAAACAAAACCTTGAGGTAACAGTAAGAGTTCAGAATATAAAGTACAAATACGAATTCAACTTTATAGGAACCGATGGGCCTACAGTACACGATCACTAAAGCCCACAACAAGCTAAGGAATTTAAGTAGACGGCGAGGTGAGTTTTAGCTTTCTGCTAACTAAACCGTATGTAAGAAGGGCTCAGAAGTATTATAACACTGATTTACTCAGATATTGTAGTGTAACACTAATTTACCACGTATTCTACGTTTGCTTCGCAGGTTGCGCTAGTCAAGCGTATATTCACTGTAAGTATCACTTTTTCTAATAAAACGTTTAAAAACTGCTACACTCAATGTACTGAGTCTAAATGACACTAATAAACGTGAATACTGAGTATTGTACACTAACTTAAACTGATTAACTCTCGTGTTTATAATGAAAACAGACGATTACGTACACGCGAAAAATGATCTAATAAACAGTCTAAAAACTGCTACCTTCAATGTATCGAGTGTAAATGCCACGAATAAACATAAATACTGAGTATTTTACACTGACTTAGTTGATAATCCCGTGCATTTAACGTCAGTTAAAAATGTAAACAGTCGTTTGCGTACACGCGAAGCTGTCCTAAACAGAAACATCGCTTTTCCTATTCACACGCAAATAAAAACTGAAACCTTCAATTTATCAAGTCTATCTGACACTAATGCACGTAAAAACTATAGAATATGCCGCAAAAACAATTAATTACTAACAATTTGTCTCGTAACACAGCAAGCGAAAGGCGCTCGTAGCCGGCGTCAGGGCTGCATCAACTTACGAAAGTAATTTTTTTGTGTTAAACGTTCTTTTCTGACGAAGAAGTTTCAGCAGCCGAATTGTCACTTTTCTGCCATGTAGTTATGCATAACCATAGTTATGTTTCTACTGATTGTGGTATTAAGCTAGGAAGAATAATTTTCAAAGATTCAAGGTGAAGCCTTCATTGCGGGCGTACGACATGTGAGATGATGGTACGAAATGTGTTGGATCCACATTTGGTAGAACTGGTAGAAAATAATTATGTGGCGTCACCGCCAGACACCACACTTGCTAGGTGATAGCCTTTGAATCGGCCGCGGTCTGTTAGTATACGTCGGACCCGCGTGTCGCCACTACCGAGCTTCGGCACACGGCAGGTCTAGAGAGACTCCCTAGCACTCGCCCCAGTTGTACAGCCGACTTCGCTAGCGATGGTTCACTGTCTACATACGCTCTCATTTGCATAGACGACAGTTTAGCATAGCCTTCAGCTACGTCATTTGCTACGACCTAGCAAAGCGCCAATTTCAGTTAGTATGTATGCTGAACAGATAATATTGTGAAACATGTACCGTCAAGAGCGACGTTCATCATTAATGGATTTAAGTTAAGTATCAAAGTAATTACGTCCGCTTTCTGAATTCTAATTCCTTGTCATGTTCCAGACCTCACGTCAGTATAGTTCTTCCCTCCTCACGCCAGCCTGCGTGAGATAAAACGCGTGCATTTCGGCCTCCTGTAGTAACACGGTGTTGGCACTTCTGCCAACACAATAAATTAAACGATTGTACATTTTTTTCTGTTTCGACAGATGCCTCCAATAATGGCGATATTAAATACTTTCCTGTGTCTCTAAAATAGAGTTTGGAAGTTTCTAATAAATCAAGTTTCGGTACAGACGAAGTAGCAGTGAACTCTGCAAAACATCACACATTTTTTCCAAATTTTAAGTCTTTAAATAGTAATATAACTGAAGCTGATTACGAGTGATTATGTTCGACGTTGAAAGTCTAATAATGAAAGCTTACACCGAGTTCTCATCTTCTAGTAAGAAAAATCATGAAATCAAAAAAAAGTTTGCATATGTTGACCAAGAATATCTAACACTGTTGAGGTAGATTCGTGTACTGTGGTTGTCCTTGTTGCTGGCTCTTGTGCGTTTACTAAGACACTGGCAAGCTATTCGATCGTACTTTCTCCCTTAAGGGATAGACGAGACCAATCCTTTAATGTGGAATTTTGTGAAAGGCGTGGATGAAGAAGATCAATGGTCATCTGCCTTTTTTTTATATAGATGCTGGTCGTACACAACTGTGCGAGTTCCGTCACGTCAGCAATTTTACAACTCAAGAATCGGAAAAGTCAACCTACAGGTCTTCATGACATTTTGAAATTCTTGAACGAAACCCTTGAATCTAGGTTAAAAGATAATTTTGTTGGTTTTAATGTGAATCAGAATTTGAAGAGATTGCGGAAATCAGACCAGAACAAATTTAGGTTGCCTCTAACGTTTACAGAGAATCATAAACTGTCTAAATAAATGTTTTAATTCCGAAAACTTGCGCGGTAAACTTTCCTTAGCATGAAAGATGAGATCACCTCTGATAGCCTTATAGATATTGTAAATGACCATAAAGTAAACCGTGATGAATTGTACAATGAATTCGCAGCATTAAAGAGTTTCATTGAAACTTTCAAAACTTCTGATTTACCAATTGTCCAAAAATGTGTCCATTTCTTTAGTAAAACTGCAACTCCTAACTTATTAAAGATATTGAAATTTGTGTTTTCTATTCCTGTGAGTAACGTACATATAGAACGAATATTTTCCCCGATAAAAGACTTGTGGGTAGATGACCAAAACAAACTTAAGGCGAGATTTAGGAAAAGTTTACTTCTTGTTAAGATAAACAATAATACGAGGTATAATACGAGATATAATACGAGGTATATCAGAGTTCTACATGAGAAGTAATTTCTGCAGGCCGCTACAGCAGGCAACGAGTACATGCATAAGTTGCAGCCCCAGCTCCACTCATATTCGGCGATGTACAAGGTAAACACTGTTAATTTTTAAGTATGTTAAGTTTGAAGTATGGTATTCGTAATTTAGTTTTGGTGTGAGGGTAAAAACTGACGAAAGTTAGTAAGAATTACGCATTTAATATATTAAGTGTTACTTTTTTTTTTTTTAAAGTGTCCCAACATCTGACTTGCCAGTGATAGTGTTCTCCCAACATTTGACTTACCAATGACGGTGTTGTCCCGACATTTGACTTGTCAAAGGTGGCAACCCTAGAACGAGCTGTAATTTTACCTCTCCAAGAAACATAAGCACGGACATACGCAATGTGGACTGTGACATGGCAGAGTTACGGTGAGTCAATGTTTTCAATCTTTTTTACGACCGATCAAAAAATTTAAGAACATGCTATTACCAGTAAACGACAGCCACGATCTCAGTGTTCGTGGACTCTGTATAATCCCTTTCGAATTCGGTAGCAGCTACACTGGCCCGTGTAACATTCCTGATGGGTACAGAGAACACTGACCCCGCGTTAAACGTCGCGACTTCGACAAATCTGTTGATACCAAATACAACCTCACAAATAAGCATACGATCAGTGAAGATGATACGATTCTGTTTCATGAAACGAAACAGTATTCTGGAACATAGCTCTAAGGAGGTTTTCGAATAAAACCTAAATATAAATGTAAATGTGAAAATAAAACTGCTAAAACAAAATACTTCCAGAGGTCACAGTCCTCTTTCTCTGCTGTAATACATTGTAAGATGGCAAGAACTATGTCCCTTACATGAAGTCATTAAAGTTCACCTAACTCACCTTGAGCAAACAGTAGGGCTGAACAAAAATGACTGACAAGACACAATGCATCTTGTAGAGGGTATAGTATGGATGTATTGGAATAATTAATGTCAGGTGATGGTTTTAAAATAATTCGCATGACATGAGAAACTTTCTGGAAAGGCATTGGTTTACTGGAGGCTAGTTTATCCCAGGGAAATATACAGAGTGACCATGGCCAGCCAGTGGGGGAGCGGCGAAGGGAAGCGACAATATTCAGCTTAGGGCGGCCTCCAGCTGCCTTAAGATGAGTGACAGTGAGTCGGTGGTTGACCCCATGCTGGTGTACCGGGAAGCATACGGAGAACTTGTACGCCTGTAGATAAATGTCTGTCGTCCCGTTTTCAGTGAAACAAGCGAGAAAACCGCGCAAAGCTACGGTGGAGCAGTCAACAGAGGTCAAAATATGCATGTTCGTGACTATAGCAACTTCATGCTGAATTCACGATCCGCAGAGCCTGAAGTAAATCAGGTGAAGAGCGACAGAATGAAATACGCTGGCCTCCGATGGGAAAATAGGACCAAGGAATTTGAAGTACTCTCCTGGGAGTCAGAATTACGGGAAAATTGGGATTTGTGCAGATGCTAACCTTGATGGGTGGCCTGGGAGGAGCTAAATAGCAGAAGTTGAGAGGAATGGAAATTTTATATGAATTTGTTCACTTCCCAGAGCAGGCATTGGTTGGCACTGGGAAGCGACACATAATTAATGTGACTTGCGCTGCAATTGGCGTAAGTGATTTTGATGGAGGGGAAACCGAGGCGAAGAGCAGACTGTGAGAAGTCTCTGTAGTGGTCTTCTGTTCCCAGCTTGCCTAGAGTGCGGACGTGGCGTTCTTTACTCAGCTTGCCTGAGAAAGAGTGAGCATCTCTGCAGTTTAGGACTTAGCAAATGGAACGATTGAGCTTGGAGATAGGAAGTTTTGGTTCAGCTATGACTGAGCAAGATAGCTAGGAGTGAATAGACGAGCGCAGCCTTGCAGCACCACGAGGTCAGCGGGCGTCCACACAACGATGTCGCTCCACATCGCTGTATTCGGTGATATTGCGCCCGCTCTGGCCAGTGATTAATTTGTTGGATCATGTCGGCAAAGTTTCCACGAGGATTTCATGGGCCGTGTATTGTACAATTCTTCTCACACTTTGGATTATGCCTGGGTCAGTCGATAGGAATTACTTTTGATTTATCGCGCTTTACTCCACGCAAACGCAATTTATTACCATTGCCTGTTAGGAGAGTCATGTAATGTGATGATTGAAGGCCGTGAGTTAAAATAAATTTGTGCTAATCGACTGCATCTGTTTTCAATCAAGTAGTTGAAATCCCAAGTCACTTTCTTAATTAATATTATGTTCAACATTTGCATCTGGTGTTCCATAGCTGAATATAACATCAATGTGCACCCCTTTTTAATTAAAAGGGATCAATTAATGTCAACACTGCCACTGCAGTTCATTCAGGAGTCACAGGGCCTTATTACTTTCTTTACATTATCTGACATTGCCGCAGTTTTGCACTCTCTGTTGATCTGTTAGTCGATTACCTGAGGTGAACACACACCAAAACCAGATAAGTGATGGGTGGGGTACTACAACATTACATTTGAACTGTCACACTTTGTAAGAACACATATAACAAAAACGGAAAGACTGTTTCAAAATACAAAGAACATGTAGCAAAAGAACGCCATTATTTCAAAGTAAGTCTTAAAGCATTGTGCAGATCTTTGCAGAGTAGACGATTATACATTTTAAAGTAAACATTTTAAGTGGTATACCAATCCATATCTGCCAAATTTTAAGAAATGCTATCAAGAACATGATGATGCATATAGATGACAACATCGACATATCGGACACAGGCTTATACACTGAAGAGCTACAGAATCTAGTACACCTCCCTGATATCATGTAGGGCTCCCGCGAGCTCGCAAAAGTGTCACAGCACGACGCGGCATGTACTTGACTAATGTCTAAGGTAGTGCTGGAGGGAAATGACACCGTGAATCCTGCAGGGCTGTCCATAAATCTGTAAGAGTATGCGGAGATCTCTTCTGAACAGCACGTTGCAAGACATCCCAGATATTCACAATAATGTTCATATCGGGGGAGTTTGGTTGCCAGCAGAAGTGTGTAAACTAAAAAGAGTGTTCCTGGAGCGCTCTGTAGCAATCCCGGACGTGTCGCATTGTCCTGCTGGAATTGCCAAAGTCTGTGAGAATGTACATAAATGGATGCAGGCGATCAGACCGGATGCTTACGTAGCATGTTACCTGCCAGAGTCGTATCTAGATGTATCAGAGGTCCCATATCACTCCAACTGCACACGCTCCACACCATTACAGAGCCTCCTCCAGCTTGAATAGTCCCATGCTGACACGGAGCCTCATGAATTCATGAGGTTGTCTCCATAGCCGTACACGTCTATGCACTCGTTACAATTTGAACGAGACTCGTCCGACGTGGCAACATGTTTACAGTCATTAAAAGACCAATGTCGTTGTTGACGGGCCCATGTGAGGAGTAAAGCTTTGTGCCGTGTAGTCATCAATGGTACACGACTGGGCCTTGAGCTCCAGAAGCCCACGCCGATGATGTATTCCTGAATGGTTTGCATGCTGACCCTTTTGATGGCCCAGCACTGAAATCTGCAGCATTTTGCGTAAGGGTTGCACTTCTGTCACGTTGAACGATTTCCTTCTGTCGTCGCTGGTCCCTTTCTTACAGGCTCTTTCTCCAGCTGCAGCGATGTTGGATACTTATATGGTTTACCGGATTCCTGATATTTATTGTACACTTGTGAAGTGATCATTCGGAAAAATCCTCACTTGATCACTACCTCGGACATTCTGTGTCTCATCGTCGTGCGCTGACTATAACACCACGTTCAAACTCACTTAAATCTTGATAACCTGCCATTGTAGTAACAGTAACCGATCTATCATCTGCGCCAGACACTTGTCCTATGAAGGTGTTGCCGACCACAGCGCCGTATTGTGCCTGTTTTTACATCACTCTATTTGAATACGCATGCCTATACCAGTTAGTTTGGCGCTTCAGTGTATTTTGAGTGCAATACATACGCAAAGCTAATTTGGGCAGAACGCAAACGAAATGCAACAACTCTGTAACGCGCCGCAGCACGGTTGGCCAACTCACTTCAAAACCTGGAAAGAACAGAAATAGAAAATAGTGTGTGTTGGGATTTGAGGCCCGCGAAACCCCGTGAGACTGCACTGGTGCATATTGACCAACGGTGCTGTAGCCTTCCAGTCACAAGGGGATATCATACATACCGTGACATTTGCCGGTCAACAGTGAATTGGACGACGGCACCATTTTTCAGATGTTGTTTGTGTGGCCTGTTTAATACACGACAGTGATTCTGTCCAATTGTCAGGATAAAGTAATATGAGTAGCACTCGAGAAGGAGTGTTTATGACATTTTTGACTTAAAACTAAACTACTACCGACATCTTTGGCCACAAGATTTCCTCTGCATGGTTCTACTTTTGTATATGGCTCTCCTGCTGCCTTAGTAGTGTAGTTAACGAGTTAGAATGCGTTTTCGTGCGTATACTTGGACGTTTTCAGCAGATGGTCGTTTTTCTATCGTGTGACAGTGTCACACAGTAGGGCCATACAGTTGACAGTTTAGCAATACTGCACAGTATTCTGCAATAATGCCCGATGTCGACATTAATCTAGGTAGTTGTGATGCACGGGTATGCCATGATCAAAGCTGTTCCATTGCCGATTGGTCGGTTACCTGAAATTCGCAGGCCGAGAAGATTTTACGCATAAATATCCCCGTGTGAAAAGATGCATGACGTATTGCATCGGATTTCTCGTGTTCGAATCGAATCGTCTCAAGAGTCCAAAAAATGACAATTGTAGAAGACGATTCCACCTGACGTACAAAATCTGCTTTTCGAACGATCTGCCAGTGGACAATCCGACAGCGATCTTTCTGAAAGCAATGATGACACAGGCGCCATATGTGAATACGATTTCAACTCAGAAATGTAAAATATCAGATAAAATATTTCAGTACGGTAGTTTATACTTCTTATTCGTTACCAGCGAGGTCAAAATACTTTACATCCGAAGTTTTACCCGACTCCGCTAAACTGGTATTTTTTAATCCACCCGTGCGACTGCTACGGTCGCAGGTTCGAATCCTGCCTCGGGCCTGGATGTGTGTGATGTCCTTAGGTTAGTTAGGTTTAAGTAGTTCTAAGTTCTAGGGGACTGATGACCACAGCAGTTGAGTCCCATAGTGCTCAGAGCCATTTGAACCATTTTTAATCCACCAGATTGGATCCACCATTTTGAATTTTGTAATTTCGACATCCAATTGATCATCAGCGTCTCCCAAAATCGGAAAGGAACAGATTAGTAGGATTTTATGTCCATGTTCCTATTAGGTCCAGGTTTTGAAGCGAGTTGGCCCGCTGTGCGCCAGATACCCTGCGCCTCTTGTACCAAAACACACAGAAGGTATCCCTGAACAACCCGCTGAATGTCTGTCGGTGGAGTTCTGGTTCACCTTGTATGTACGTATACTTCTCCTTACGGCTGAGTTATCCCTCCCGGCCAGACGTACGGTATAACGCGTTGCTTCCTGAGCGCGAAGGAGCGCCTGGTCCTCGGCACGAATCCGCCCAGCGGATTTGTGGTGAGGTCCGGTGAGCCGGCCAGCCTGTAGACGGTTTTTAAGACGGTTTTCCATCCGCCGCGGTGAATGTGACAACGGCCTTGCCGCAATGGCTACACCGGTTCCTGGAGATTACCGAAGTCAAGCGCTGTTGGGCGTGGTCGGCACTTGGATGGGTGACCATCCAGGCTGCCATGCGCTGTTGCCATTTTTCGTGGTGCACTCAGCCTCGTGATGCCAATTGAGGAGCTACTCGACCGAAAAGCGGCGGCTTCGGTCAAGAATACCATCATAACGACCGTGAGAGCGGTGTGCTGACCCCACGCCCCTCGTATCCGCATCCTCCCTGAGGATGACGCGGCGGTCGGATGGTCCCGGTATGCCACTCGTGGACTGAAGACAGAGTGCTCGGCGAATGTGGGCTGGTTCCCCTTACTCCGCCTCAGTTACACTGCGTCGGCGATTGCTGCCGCATCTCGTGGTCGTGCGGTAGCGTTCTCGCTTCCCACGCCCGGATTCCCGGGTTCGATTTCCGGCGGGGTCAGGGATTTTCTCTGCATCGTGATGGCTAGGTGTTGTGTGATGTCCTTAGGTTAGTTAGGTTTAAGTAGTTCTAAGTTCTAGGGGACTGATGACCATAGATGTTAAGACCCATAGTGCTCAGAGCCATTTGAACCAAACACTGACTTCAGGTACACGTAAACCATAAATACTCTACCACGCAAACGTTTCTGGTTACACTCGTCTGGTATGAGACGTTCCCGGGAAGGTCCACTGGGGGCCGAACCTCTCAATAACTCAATAACCCTGGGTTGGGTGTGGGGCGGCAGTGGGATGAGTGGACTGCTGTGGCCTGTTGTGGGGTTGACAACCACTGAGGGCTACGGCGGGACGAAGCCCCTCCGTCGTTTCTAGGTCCCCGTACAACACAAAATACACACACGGCTGAGTTCATTACCTTTTGGAAATTTTACGCAGTGTTTGAGATTTCTTACTCAACCAATGAAATGAATTCAGAGAACTATGAGAACTATGTTCTTTGGAATTCCAAACCAAAATAAACCTTGCTCTACCAAGTATTTACAGCAATACTCACGCAGGACTGACGCTGTCAGCGCAAGTCACAGAAAATGCTGCAAATGGTCACCGCTGGTGACGATGCAGTCCTGTGCTCGATTTATCAAACCGTCATACAACCGTAGCAGCGACGGCATTTTCAGTGTTCTGCTGCAGATGTCCCAGTGTGTGAGCATTGTCTGAGTACACCTGTCCCTTCAGTTTGCCACATAGCTAAAAATCACAGGGGCAGAGGTCGCCAGGAGAATGCGCTGTCCTTCTCTCATCGCTGATACTATAGCTCCCTACTTAGCACTCATATACAACCGCTCGCTCACCGATACATCTGTACCTACAGATTGGAAAATTGCGCAGGTCGCACCAGTGTTCAAGAAGGGTAGTAGGAGTAATCCATTTAACTACAGACCTATATCATTGACGTCTGTTTGCAGTAGGGTTTTAGAGCATATACTGTATTCAAACATTATGAATCACCTTGAAGGGAACGATCTATTGACACGTAGTCAGCATGGCTTCAGAAAACATCGCTCTTGTGCAACGCAGCTAGCTCTTTATTCGCACGAAGTAATGGCCGCTATCGACAGGGGATCGCAAGTTGATTCCGTATTTCTAGATTTCCGGAAAGCTTTTGACACCGTTCCTCACAAGCGACTTCTAATCAAGCTGCGGAGCTATGGGGTATCGTCTCAGTTGTGCGACTGGATTCGTGATTTCCTGTCAGGAAGGTCGCAGTTCGTAGTAATAGACGGCAAATCATCGAGTAAAACTGAAGTGATATCAGGTGTTCCCCAGGGAAGCGTCCTGGGACCTCTACTGTTCCTGATCTATATAAATGACCTGGGTGACAATCTGAGCAGTTCTCTTAGACTGTTCGCAGATGATGCTGTAATTTACCGTCTAGTAAGGTCATCCGAAGACCAGTATGTTGCAAAGCGATTTAGAAAAGATTGCTGTATGGTGTGTCAGGTGGCAGTTGACGCTAAATAACGAAAAGTGTGAGGTGATCCACATGAGTTCCAAAAGAAATCCGTTGGAATTCGATTACTCGATAAATAGTACAATTCTCAAGGCTGTCAATTCAACTAAGTACCTGGGTGTTAAAATTACGAACAACTTCATTTGGAAGGACCACATAGATAATATTGTCGGGAAGGCGAGCCAAAGGTTGCGTTTCATTGGCAGGACACTTAGAAGATGCAACAAGTCCACTAAAGAGACAGCTTACACTACACTCGTTCGTCCTCTGTTAGAATATTGCTGCGCGGTGTGGGATCCTTACCAGGTGGGATTGACGGAGGACATCGAAAGGGTGCAAAAAAGGGCAGCTCGTTTTGTATTATCACGTTATAGGGGAGAGAGTGTGGCAGATATGATACACGAGTTGGGATGGAAGTCATTAAAGCATAGACGTTTTTCGTCGCGGCGAGACCTTTTTACGAAATTTCAGTCACCAACTTTCTCTTCCGAATGCGAAAATATTTTGTTGAGCCCAACCTACATAGGTAGGAATGATCATCAAAATAAAATAAAAGAAATCAGAGCTCGAACAGAAAGGTTTAGGTGTTCGTTTTTCCCGCGCGCTGTTCGGGAGTGGAATGGTAGAGAGATAGTATGATTGTGGTTCGATGAACCCTCTGCCAAGCACTTAAATGTGAATTGCAGAGTAGTCATGTAGATGTAGATGTAGATGTAGAACATCTCATGCAACCGTGACAGTGTTGTCAAGGTGGCGTGTGCTGTTCCTCCGTCTTGCTGAAAATACAGTCGTTCATCTTCTGTGAGTTGATCCACATATGGATTAAACAGGTTGTAACGATTCACGTTGAATGTTACTTAAGTTTCTTCTCCCTGGTCCATGAATGAATGCGAAAATATTTCATGCTTCACAAAATTTATTCACATTAATTGACATCCGAACTGCACACTCGTCATGTAAACAAAACGCTGACTGACTTCAGTGATCTCTTTGACTTCCAAAAGTCACTTCAAAACTGACCTCTCGCAGCACCGCTTTATACAGAATTTTAACAACTACTTCCAAAATAAAGCATTAATAATTTGTTCAATTTTGATATTACAATTACAATTTACAAAACGTAAAGAAACTGATGTTACTGCCGAATAGGGTTAAATACAGTATTCAATGACAAACTTTTATAGTAATATCATAAGTTTTCCATAAGAAAATCGTTCTCAACTTTAATTACAATAATGTCTCTCGTATTATTTTAGTTACGTAATTACCTGAGTAGACAACATTCCATCGGAAATACTGGCGGCCTTGGGAGAGCCAGTCCTGACAAGACTCTACCATCCGGTGAGCAAGATGTATGAGACAGGCGAAATATCCTGACATCAAGAAGATTATAATAATTTCAATCCCAAAGAAAGCAGGTGTTGACAGATGTGAAAATTACCGAACTATCAGTTTAATAAGTCACAGCTGCAAAATACTAACGCCAATTCTTTACAGACGAATGGAAAAGCTGGTAGAAGCCGACCTCAGCGAAGATCAGTTTGGATTCCGCAGAACTGTGGGAACACGTGAGGCAATACTGACCCTACGACTTATCTTAGAAAATAGATTAAGGAAAGGCAAACCTACATTTCTAGCATTTGTAGACTCAGAGATAGCTTTTGACAATGTTGACTGGAATACTATCTTTCAAATTCTAAAGGTGGCAGGTGTAAAATACAGGAAGCGAAAGGCTATTTACAATCTGTACAGAAACCAGATAGCAGTTATAAGAGTCGAGGGACATGAAAGGGAAGCAGTGGTTGGGAAGGGAGTGAGACAGGGTTGAAGCCTGTCCCCAATGTTATTCAATCTGTATATTGAGCAAGCAGTAAAGGAAACAAAAGAAAATTCGGAGTAGGTATTAAAATCCACGGAGAAGAAATAAAACTTCGAGGTTCGCCGATGACATCGTAATTCTGTCAGAGACAGCAAAGGACTTGGAAGAGCAGTTGAACGGAATGGACAGTGTCTTGAAAGGAGGATATAAGATGAACATCAACAAACGCTAAACGAATTAAGTCGGGTGATGCTGAGGGAATTAGATTAGGAAATGAGACACTTAAAGTAGTAAAGGAGTTTTGCTATTTGGGGAGCAAAATAACTGATGACGGTAAAAGTAGAGAGGATGTAAAATGTAGACTGGCAACGGCAAGGAAAGCGTTTCTGAAGAAGAGAAATTTGTTAACATCGAGTATAGATTTAAGTGTGAGGAAGCCGTTTCTGAAAGGATTTGTATGGTGTGTAGCCATGTATGGAAGTGAAACGTGGACGATAAATAGTTCGGACAAGAAGAGAATAGAAGCTTTCGAAATGTGGTGCTACAGAAGAATGCTGAAGGTTAGATGGGTAGTTCACATAACTAATGAGAAGGTATTGAATTGAATTAGAGAAAAGAGGAGCTTGTGGCACAACGTGACTGGAAGAAGGGATCGGTTGGTGGGACATGTCCTGAGACATCAAGGGATCACAAATTTAGCATTGGAGGGCAGCGTGGAGGGTAAAATTCGTAGAGGGAGACCAAGAGATGAAAACACTAAGCAGATTCAGAAGGATGTAGGTTGCAGTAAGTACTGGGAGATGAAGAAGCTTGCACAGGATAGAGTAGCTTGGAGAGCTGCATCAAACCAGTCTCAGGACTGAAGACAGCAACAAACAACGTAATTAATTACAGTTCGGATTAGTGCTTTATCCGATTACATACATAAAACGCACAAATAAGGCCTCAAATTCTGGAACTTGGAAAACTGTGAGATGTAAACAATGGGAGAGTAAGTTAGAAATGTAATTACGAAGAATATTGATTGCGGAGGAAGACATAAAAGTAAATGACAAATGGAAATACATCGCTTGGTAATAACGTTTAAGCTGTTTCTAAAGATAATGAGGTCTTCTGTCACTAGATTTTTAGATTACCATTTTGATAATTAGAAGCATTGATTTTTCGTGCTAAAATCTCTGCAGTCTCTATCTATTTATTTCTAACGACTTATTACTTCAGTTTCTTAATTAAATACTTAATTTAGTATATGTACATAATTTTATCATGACAACAATCTACCGATAATTACGACAACGCACGTCCTTCCAGAACATTCCACATGCCTTTGTAATGAATATCAAGCTTTTTACCAAATAGGACAGAATGATACATACAGGGTGGTTCATTGATAGTGAATGGGTCAAATAGCTCACGAAATAAGCGTCAAACGAAAAAACTACAAAGATCGAAACTTGTCCAGCTTAAAGAGGGAAACCAGAAGGCGGTATGGTTGGATCGCTAGATGGCGCTACCATAGATCTGCGTTTTTTTTTTTTAAATAGGAACCCCCATTTTTATTACATATTCGTGTACTATATATGAATGTTTTGGTTGGAGCACTTTTTTCGCTTTGTGACAGATGAAGCTGTAATAGTCACAAACGTATGGCTCACAATTTTAGACGAACAGTTGGTAAGAGGTAGGTTTCTTAAATTAAAATACAGAACGTAGGTACGTTTGAACATTTTATTTCGGTTGTTCCAATGTGGTACATGTACCTTTTGAACTTATCATGTCTGAGAACGCATGCTGTTACAGCGTGATTACCTGTAAATACCACACTAATGCAATAAATGCTCAAATGATGTCCGTCAACCTCAATGAATTTGCCAATACGTGTAACGACATTCCTCTCACCAGCGGCTAGTTCGCCTTCCGTAATGTTCGCACATGCATTGACAATACGCTGACGCATGTTGTCAGGCGCTGTCGGTGGATCACGATAGCAAATATCCTTCAACTTTCCCCACAGAAAGAAATCCGGGTACGTCAGATCCGGTGAACGTGCGAGCCATGGTATGGTGCTTCGACGACCAATCCACCTGTCATGAAATATGCTATTCAATACCGCTTCAACCTCACGCGATCTATGTGCCGGACATCCATCATCTTGGAAGTACATCGCCATTCTGTCATGCAGTGAAACATCTTGTAGTAACATCGGTAGAACATCGGTACGTAGGAAATCAGCATACATTGCACCATTTAGATTGCCATCTATAAAATGGGTGCCAATTATCCTTCCTCCCATAATGTCGCACCATACATTAACCTGCCAGGGTCGCTGATGTACCACTTTTCGAAGCCATCGTGGATTTTCAGTTGCCCAATAGTGCATATGATGCCGTTTTACGTTACCGCTGATGGTGAATGACGCTTCGTCGCTAAATAGAACGCGTGCGAAAAATCTGTCATCGTCCCGTAATTTCTCTTGTGCCCAGTGGCAGAACTGCGCACTACGTTCAAAGTCGTCGCCATGCAATTAGTGGTGCATAGAAATATGGTACGGGTGCAACCGATGTTGATGTAGCAATCTCAACATCGACGTTTTTGAGAGTCGCGATTCTCGCGCAATTTGTCTGCTACTGAGGTGCGGTTTAGCCACGACAACAGCTTAAACACCTACTTGGGCATCATCATTTGTTGCAGGTCGTGGTTGACGTTTCACATGTGGCTGAACACTTCCTGTTTCCTTAAATAACGTAACTATCCGGCGAACGGTGATGTCGTCCAGAATACCGAGCAGCATACATAGCACACGCCCGTTGGGCATTTTGATCACAATAGCCATAAATCAACACGATATCGACCTTTTCCGCAACTGGTAAACGGTCCATTTTAACACGGGTAATGTGTCACGAAGCAAATACCGTCCGCATTGGCGGAATGTTACGTGGTACCACATACTGATACGTTTGTGACTATTACAACGCCATCTATCACAAAGCGAAAAAAGTGATCTAATTAAAACATTCATATTTCTTTACGTACTACACGAATATGACATAAAAAATGGGGTTTCTATTTTTTTTAAAACGCACTTGATATCCGTTTGACCTATGGCAGCGCCATCTAGCGGGCCATATGGTTTCCCCCTTCAAGCTAGACGAGTTTCGTTCTTTGTAGTTTTTTCGTTTGATGCCTATTTCGTGAGATATTTGGGCCCGTCACTATCAGTGGACCACCCTGTATACACATACAAGGAAGCACCGAATTGTCCGATAACTATCCGGATGCATATAAAAAAAAGGTGGTATCTGACATTTCATATGAGCCCTGGGGGAGGCTGTACCGTTATAAGGTCCTGTACACACCAGTCAACATTAACAGTTTAATGAAAGAATAGTGTTACGACACGGGCACCATACATAGCGCACCAAACACCAGTCTTAACGTCGTGCAAAGCTCTTCACAGTACTGCTCGGTAATTCCCGACGCGTAGAGGCGCGTGCTCTGTGACGTCACATACCCTTGTGGGCTGAACTGGGCCTCATCTGAGGAAATGAAAAGTTAATGATCCAAAACTCCTTGTTCCATTTTACTCAGAAATCACCGTCAGAAATACGTGAAAGTTTGTCTGTATGTTGCAAATCGTGTAGAACGGTGACTCTCTGAGGATACGTATGCAGGTCATTTTTGATTAACGTTTCGACGCTTGCACGGATAAACGGCTTTGAGGTTTCGTCCGACTATGCCGCAGGCTTTCCTTCACTAGAGGAACGTTTTCCGGCGTTCAAGCTCTTTTCGGAGAGTTTCGTATTTTATTCGCTACAGAGGCCGTTGTGCCCCATGTTGCCACTATGTTTTGCATCGCAGAATTTGAAGGAGGTTCTGCTCAAATAATTTCAGCCTTAAACTCTTGTGTAAACCGTTCCCTAAACGTTTTCCACGACTAGCGTTTCGTGTAATACCCGACAATGAATACGCGCGGTTTTCGTGGAGGTGTGCTCCGTCTATGCAACTAAATGAAAGGCAGCTTGTTTTTTTCCATACGCATTTTGCGTCTTTCATTCGTAATGGATCTTCAGTGGCCTGTATTACATGTTTCTTTTCATACGCATAGTAAATGTACTATTTATTAGTTACAGTATATTACTATGTTACATTTTGTCGTGTTTTCCAGATTGGAATCAACATTTGTAGCACAAAAATTTCGCGACGTCAAATGATCGGTTGATATCACTTACGATTTCCAGTGTTGTTAGTCCAATATGTGTGGTCCTGCAGATGTGTTCACTCAGTCTTCATGCTCCAGCTGGGCAATTTCCGGCGTTCTTTCACCAACATTTATTATAACGCATCATTTTATACCGCATCTCGTGGTCGTGTGGTAGCGTTCTCGCTTCCCACGCCCGGGTTCCCGGGTTCGATTCCCGGCGGGCTCAAGGATTTTTTCTGCCTCGTGGTGGCTGGGTGTTGTGTGATGTCCTTAGGTTAGTTAGGTGTAAGGACTTCTAAGTTCTAGGGGACTGATGACCATAGATGTTAAGTCCCATAGTGCTCAGAGCCATTTGAACCATCATTTTAATTTTTCATTTTGTGAGCTATATGCGTGTGTTTACAGAGTGTAGTGTTGCCAACTGCCACTATGTTTTTATCTTCCGTCTTTTGTTTGTGTTGTGGGTGTGGTTTGATATTTTGCATTTGTTTTGTGTGTGTGTGTATGTTAGTGTGTGCGTATTTTGTTGTGTGCCGTTCCTTGTGGGCTGGTGTTGGGGAGTTTTCTTCCCTTTTTTTTAACTGGATAATTGTGTACGTTTGTTTGTGTGTGTGTGTGTGTGTGTGTGTGTGTGTGAGAGAGAGAGAGAGAGAGAGAGAGAGAGAGAGAGAGAGAACGAGAAAGAAGGGGTAAGGAAGATTCATTAATTATGTACTCTGCTTAAGTTCAAGATTTCTTCTGTTTGTTATTGCTTCTGTGGCTAACATGATCAAGAAATTATTGCTTATATTTCCTTGGTCATTAATTACTTTATTTTTCATTGCAAGGGCTCTTTGTCTGTGAAAGTTTTCTTGTAGTCGCAGGTGTCTTTTGTTGTAATTCTTCACTCTAATAATTATGATGCCTTGTTCCATGTTGGATGGTTCATGTCCATATTTTATCAGTTGTTCAGCAAAGGTAGAATGGTTATTTTCATACTTCCAGCGTCTAATATGTTCTCTACACCTAATTTTGAAATTTTTCCTTGTCATCACCAGATATACTGATTCATATTATTGGCATTGTAACTGGTATTTGCCTGCTCCTTGGTATTTATCATGTCTGTAAATATGACTGGAATGTGTTTCTTGTTCTGTAAGGAATGTGTACGTCCAGCTTCTTTAATGTATTTGTTATCCTGTGTTTTTATTTGTTTTTGTGTGTTACAGTGTACCATTTCTTTCTGTTAGTCATGTCGTGAGTGTTATTGTTTTGTGCTGCAGTGCCTGTGGGGTTCTTTGGTGTTTGTATTCTCGGCTTGTTTTCCTTTTTTTATTTGAGTTTTTGGTTGAGTCTGTAACGGGACATCCTCCTTTTATAATTTTGGACAGTTCAATATTACCTCAGTTGCTTTTCTGAAAACTTTCATATAATTTTATACACAGTATTTTAATTTTCAAGCTAAAATTTATGAAATTTAATTACTTTATAAAATATTGTGTTCGATGTTATATTCGATAAGTACTAGTTGTCAATGCACAATTAAAATTAATTTTTAGAATCATTTGAAATTACGAGTTATTTGCACACGTAAAATTTCTATTATTAATTACGCAATTCTGTACTGTTTACTATGTTTATTTCTGGATTCATTTATGGAATAATGATCGAAATTAATATTGTAACGAAAACTAGTGTGAATTCATTTATTGTGAAAAATTGTGACCCCTTTGGAATATTGTTATTTCCACAGAGTGTGAGAGTTGTAAGCTTGCCTGTGATGTAATCGCACGTATTTTTGTATAATCGGTGCCAACAATGTAATTTCGGCTTTGCTAATGTGAAAAATCAAAATACTGTATGATATACTAAAATGTGAGAAAATCAGTGGAAAATATATTTACATATAAAATTCTGCAACAACAATCTTCCAATTTATTTAGCTCAGACCAACTGCGAGGGTCTGATGTTAGATTTTCAGCTTCAAGAATCAGACTCCTAGACAAGAAGAGCTGGAGGCATCTCAACATGACTGAGCCCTGGCTGGCTCGTCTTATGACTGCATTAAACCTTGGATGCTATTCTGTGTTTAGTCTCACGCAGTTATCGCGATTATGCTGTTATACTCTGTCTCCACGAGTGGCAGCAGCAGCGCGTATCGATATTGGTCGGTTGGCGTGGAGCAGTGAGGAAGTCTCCGTGCCGCGTAGTTTGGCCGGGGCCGTTGGCGGCGTCCATGCATGGTCAGAGTGCGGGGGGCTGTACACATTGCTACGAGGTCCGTTGCTTACGATCCCGGGCACGAAAGTTGAGTCTTCACTTAATCTACCAGCCAGCCCCCACTGTTCACATTGTGTCGTTTGAATTTCGTTGCTGGCTGTTGAGATATTCCTGGGAGCAACAACATGTGTTTTCAACTTGACAAAATTCTAGCCGCCCTCCTGTGGAGTTTAACTTAACTTGATTATTTTGGAATTGAAGTAGACCACCGAAATTTTCTGCCTTGTGGCCGTTAACGTTCCGGTTATCTGCCCTGACCGTTGACGTACATTTCAGGCAGTGTATTTTCCTCGTCGTGTTGTGGCTGTCCAGCACGGCGTGTAGTTTGACGGCTGAATGTGTAATTCATTGTGGACGGCGATAGCTTCTGCATGTTCCAATGAACTCCCTGTTGTGTGCTGGTAGGATGGAGCGGAAGTTATCCTGTCGCTTGGTCCACTGACTGTCTGTCGGTCGGCTTGCCGTCAGATTGGGAATTGTTGGGCCGACTGCCTGTCTCACATAAGTGAGCCTAAGTGTTTGAATTCCAGGCCGACCCTTGGAAACTTCTAAGTGCCGTTTGATGTACTGCATTTTCTTATTTGTCCTTGTTGTTTGTTTATGTATGGCTTTTAGCCAATTTTAAATTAAAGTTGTTTTGCCCTTAGGGCGTGAGATTGTATGTGCCTTCAGCCTAATTTAGAGAAATGTTTAAGATAAGGCCTTCTGCCTTTTAAATTCAAATTCCTGTTTGATCGTTTGGGTTCAAATGGCTCTGAGCACTATGCGACTTGACTTCTGAGGTCATCAGTCGCCTAGAACTTAGAACTAATTAAACCTAACTAACCTAAGGACATCACACACATCCATGCCCGAGGCAGGATTCAAACCTGCGACTGTAGCGGTCGCTCGGCTCCCGACTGTAGCGCCTAGAACCGCACGGCCACTCCAGCCGGTGATTGTTTGGGCCTTCAGCCTAATTTAGAGAAATGTTTTAGGATTAGGCCTTCTGCTTTTAAAATTCAAATTTTTGTTTATGAGTCTTAAGTGATTGGCCTTCAGCCGGTTTTAAATTAAAGTTGTTTTGTCCTTAAGGCGTGAGATTGAATGGCGCATTTAGCCGGGAATTAAGTTCTAAAATTGGCGTTTGGCTTGCTCTATTTTTAATGTTTTTCTTACTCTTGTAATGTTTGTCAAATGAATGAAGTAGTATGTTCGAGTGCAACTGACAGCCTCTCATTTTGGCCCCTTACCGCAAATTAAATTATCTGTTCTGTCCTATGGGTATAGCAGGGGGTCTCAATGACAGGCTAGGTAAACTTGAAGGTTTATCGTAATCTTCATAAAAGACTTTGCTTATTAATTACTTCGACTGGACATTGTTTAACGTGGACAATAGATGGAAGAAGGAACGAGGGGGGAAATTACAGTACGTATGTGGGAGTTTGATGTCATTGTGGGTCTTCACTTGGCCGGCGTGTCGAACCGTGCAGTATCGCGATTTGTGAGCTGTTCGGATGTGACAGTTGCCCATTGTTGGACTCATGGGAACGTAAGGGCAGGTATAACCGTCGTTGTCAAGGTTCCGGATGACCACTTCTGAACACCTTAAAGGAGGATCGCGCTACTGTGCACTTAACGCACCGTAGCCTCTACACATCTGTACGTGCCATAAAGAACAAGTAAACACTCACTGGATCATACTGTGTCATTCCACTTCATTGGTGAGAGACTACCAGGAGCCAGATAAGGGAATGTCTGTCAGATGCGTTGGCTGCCATAAACAGAGACGGCTGCGTTTGGAGTGGTGTAGAGATGTGTAGTTCGTGAACGAACGGGTGCAAAGGAACGGTTCACCAAGATGAACGAAAGGACCGAGGAACGAATTCCAAGGAACGATCGGTTCATAGTTCACTTCGGTCGCGGCGGTCTACTTATAGTTCCCGGGAACGAGGAACGATCGGTTCATAGTTCACTTCGGTCGCGACGGTCACTTCGCCAGTTCTCGTTCCAGCCTCAGTCACGTGCTCGTCTCAGTCTCGGTCTCCCTCGGTCGCACTCATTCTTCGCATGACCACCTGTCTCAGTTCCACTGCCGACTGCTCCTAGTTAGTTCAGTATCCAGCTGTTCGTTTCGTTCACTGCGCTCGCCTGTTTTACATGTGTTCCAAACTGTTCTTGCACTTGGTTCTAGCTATTCAGCGTCCACGACCGGTAATCAAAAAGTATTTTATAGTTACGTAAATTACATAAAAATTACGTTGTATGTAATAGGTACGTCTTTTCATGTAACAAAAGGGCATATCAGCTCACTTCATCATATCGACGAACAGCAGAAGACATACTTATAACAAGGCAAGTTTTTTTTTGTTATTCATATATTTTTTGGTTTCATCGACTTGATTTAGCACCTAAGTTTCAATAATTTGCTTAATTTTTAGTGTGAGAAAATTCATATAAAACGATTTTCGTGTATCTTTTATGTACAAAACATTACATTTAGGAAGACTCTAATTATTTTTAAGTTCGGTTGTTTCCATCTTGCATTACCTGCTAGTTTGGTTTCCTTTTTTAAAAAAAAAACAGAAGACAGTGGGTTGTGGGTAATTTTGGCTCAGTAGGAAAAGCGGTGCCTCTCCATTTGAAAAGAGATAGATTGCCATAAAATCGTAGGTACTTATTATCTAAAAAACATTTGTTCAGAAGGAGGTTTCAAACCAAAAACTTTACTACTGCGAACTTAATTATTATTATTATTGCTGCATTAATGCAACATAAAAACCTAATTTTTACTAAGCGTGTGACGCAAGTATGAGAAAACCACATTTTATTTTATGCTTCCATAAAGTCTCTACTTCGTCTACGAACTCAGGGACAACGTGAAGTATAAATAGGGTGTAAATGATTATTGTTAACAACTTAGCATAGCTATGTAGTGGAAGTCGAAACGAAGAATTTTATACAAGTCTATTAAGTTGGGAAACAGCCACCAACAGGTTTTCAAGACTACATGAGCTATAGCCTGTGCGCGTCGCGTAAGATTTTCATGTTCTCTTCTCCTGCTCTCTACACATCGTCATCGATTGTTTCGCAATTGTTGCTTGCATTAACCTGTTATTTCTTCACTGCCTAGTTATTACATGTTTGTCTGTTCCTGCGATGAGCCACACAAGGCTGCGGTTGGTTAAAGGTTTCCGAGGTTTTGCAGAATCACAGAAATTACTTGTAAAAGTGTGTTAGAATTCTGTAATAAATAAAAACTTTATACTCCAGGGGGGGAGGCAAGTGCCCCCTCTTGATGTCCTCCATCCTTCAGTAATCTACGCTACTAGTTTTCAGTTTTCATAAGCACAAATGAACGGTGAACGAGTAAAAATGAACGGTTCCCAAAAAAGAACGATCAGCAGTGAACCAGTTCGCAAGGATGAACGAGTTTGCCCATCTCTAGAGTGGTGCCCTGACCTGGAAGTGTGAACGGCTGATGAAGTACGTTGCTTGTTGTCCAGCGACGAATCGCGGTTCCGCACTTACCCAGATGACCGTCGTGTGCAAGTATGGTAGCCACCTCGGATGAGGCCCCATTCTTGCAGTGTTTTGGGAGGCACAGCGGTATTACCCCTGGCGTCATACTGGGGCGAGCCGTTGGATATGAATTCTGGTCTCGGTTGGTAGTGAATGAGGAAACCAGAACGTTCAACGGTACGTCCTCAGCTTCCTGCGTCACATCTGTTACCTTTCAAGAGACAGTAACGTGGCGCTACTTTCCAGCAGGACAATGCTCACCTACACACGGCACGTGTCTCTGCGAACTGTGCGATGTTAAGGTACTCCAATGGCCAACAAGTTTCCCAGATCTGTACCCAACAGAACATGTGTAGGACTAGCTCAGACATCAACTCCATCCTGGTATCAGTGTCCAGGATGTGAAAAGCCAACTTGCCTCAGGTGAGGCTTTATGAGACTCTTTCCAAGCGAACAGCGCATGCATTTTGGTCAGAAACAGCGCAACGTCTTTCTGGTAATGGGACTCATATTGTCACGTTTTTTGGTTGTCTGACACGATATTGTAACCGCTGAAATACACTGAAGCGCGAAAGAAACTGGTATAGGCATGCGCACTCAGATATAGAGATATGTAAACAGACAGAATACGGCACTGTGGTCGGCAAAGCGTATACAAGACAAGTGTCTGGCGCAGTTGTTAGATTGGTTACTGCTGCTACAATGGCAAGTAATCAAGGTTTAAGTGAGTTTGAGCGATGGGACACAGCATCTCTGAGGTAGCGATGAAGTGGGGATATTCCCGTAGGACCATTCCACGAGTGTACCGTGAATATCAGGAATCCGGTAAAACATCAAATCTCCGACATTGCTGAGGCCGGAAAAAGATCGTGCACGAACGGGACCAACAATGGCTGAAGAGAATCATTCAACTACTCGTGTACCCATGGTGATTGCACAACACAAAGCTTTACACCTCGGATGTTCCCGTCAATACCGACATTGGACTGATGATGACTGGAAACATGTTGCCTGGTCGGACGAGTATCGTTTTAAATTACGTCGAGCGGATGGATGTGCACGGATATGGAGACAACCTCATGAATCTATGGACCTTGCATGTTAGCAAGGGAACGTTCAAGCTGCGGAGGCTCTGTGATGGTGTGGGGCGTGCGCGGGTGGAATGATATGGGACCCCTGATACGTCTAGATACGACTCTGACACGTGACACGTTCCTAATCATCGTGCCTGATCACATGCATCCATTCATATCCATCGTGCATTCCGATGGGCTTAGGCAATTCCAGCAGGACAATGCGACACCTCATAGGTCTAGAATTGCTACAGAGTGGCTCCGGGAACACTTTTCTGAATTTAAACACTTCCGCTGGCCAACAGACTGCCCAGATATGAACATTATTGAGCATATCTGTGATGCCTTGCAACGTTTTGTTCAGAAGAGATCTCCGCGTACTCTTAGAGACTTATGGGCAGCCCTGCAGGATTCATGGTGTTAGTTGCCTCCAGCACTACTTCAGACATTAGTCGGGTCCATGTCACGTCGTGTTTCGTTAGTTCTGCGTGCTCGCAGGTGCCCTACACCATATTAGGCAGATGTACCAGTTTCTTTGGCTCTTCAGTGAAGATCACATACCCTCCCAAGGTGTGAAGTTCCATTTCGTTCCCTCCTGCCCTTCTGGGTGTTCACCTTTGCGGCAGGCAGCGAATGCAGATTGATGTGGAAAAATGTAATTACCGTAATGTGGAGTAGTAGGTGATGTGTCCAAGCATATGGATACTACATAAGCGCAGGAAGTATTTTTCTGCTTGCCAATGTAACAAAAGACTTAGGGGAAATAGTTGTTGACGGCCCAGTGGAATATTAGTTGCTGTCTTTGGGAAACAAGGAGTACCAAAATGGCTCTGAGCACTGTGGGACTTAACATCTGAGGTCATCAGTCCCCTAGAACTTAGGACTACTTAATCCTCGAGCGGTTCCAGACTGAAGCGCCTAGAGCCGCTTGGCCACCAAGGCCTACCATGGAGTACCAGTACGGGTATGTAACCAATTGAAATATGGAAGAATCAAGAGGAAGCCTCTGTCCACAATGGAAGTCAAATGGCTGATGACTGCGAAAACACCTCTAGTAGCCCTTTGCTGTGCCGGTGATAGAACCCTGGTTCTTACGCATCTCAATCTACCAAGCTGATCGCATAGCTGTGGAGAAGGTCTTCGTGTCTGAATCAGAGGTAGATTAAATGTCTCGACTACTGGCGAAACGAGACACTGTATTGCTTTTAAAATATGGATAATCCAGCATTTAATGCAAATGTGTGGAATCGCGAATTGAAACCGAGTAAGACCTTTCAGTTCTGACTCAAACGAGTAGAAACATCGCTGGGGGCGAAACCAGCCACTGAACGTGATTCTGGCAGGCAGCTGCGGGCTCGTTGCGTAATGAACGCACTCACCTGACAGCCCAATTAAGCGAGGTGGCGTATTTTTAAAAATACGTCCACTACACTCCAGTGGGAGGTAACGGGACCGACTGACTGCAACTATTGGAGTGCAGCGAAATGCTGCAGAATTTTCCATTCTACGGTTATCATTTCAGTACAATAGAGAGTTGTTTGATAAGCTCATTAATTTGCTTCGAGGACTCGTGGATTGCTATGCTTGTGGTGTCAATTACAGTGACTCGAAAATGAACAGAGCCACTGGCGTGGGGGACTTGATGAGATGACAAACGGTATTCAAATGTTTTTAGCCATTCACAATTGTTTAAATGAATTGTGTTTCTAAATTTATTATTTTTCACGGAATGTAAAATTGGCATGCAGAAATATGAATGAGTTACGCCCAACGAAATGAGTAATTCACGTCTCATGTCGCAGATGAATCGGGATGCGAGAGAGAAACATCTGAAAGCAGTTAGACACAAGCGATGAAAAGAAAACAACTGCCACATTCCAGTCTTCTCAAATATAATGGTTCTGATATTAATAAGACAATAGGAAACGGAAGACACAGTGCCTTAATTGAGCAACGGATTACTGAAGTAACAGTGTGTTATAGGTGAAACGTCCCCTTAGAAAAATTAATGTTTTACTGTGCTGATAAACCTCTTACGTTATTTGATTTTCAAACAGCTGAGCAGAACTGAACGTACTCAGACGTTTCTCTGTTTACTTATTCTGATCAACACTAAACTGACAAACAATATTTTTAGCGCAACGCAATCTGACTTTCAATAATCCCTACAATAGAATGGCCGTGACTAACAATAAACTATACCTTTCATGAATCACTTACCTCACAAAAATCTTCGTTACTCGAACTACTGCAATACAGCGAGCGCCACTACTGCCAGCTAAATAAAAAGATTCAAACTATGGAAGGCACTAACTACTGATAGGCATAGTCAGCAAATGAAAGATTTTGGTAGGGAACAAACAATGTATTTACCTTAATAATGTTCAAAAGTCATTATATATATATATATATATATATATATATATATATATATATATATATATATATATATATATATATATATATATATCAGTTCATGATATCCAGTATTACAAATTTACTCTAGATCGTCCGCTCTTAAAATTCTGCCATCTCTCTCCCCACATCCTCCACTGCTGGAGGCTCACCTCCAACTGCGCAACGCTACGCTCTGTTCACATCCAACTGCCCAACACTACAATAGCAATATTCCAACAATGCCCGCCCAACACTACAATAGCAATATTCAAACAATGCAAATCAGCCACAGACTGCACACAGCACAGTCAGTGATTTTCATCTAGAGCGCTATGTGGCGTTACCAACATAAGAACCTAAACAGCCTACTTACATACGTAGTAGAACTGAGTGCCACATTAAAAGTACAAATGCAGACCATACGTAGACGAAAGATTTGACTACGAGGAGGAAGCTATGTGGTAACTGCTTTCTGTAAAACAGTTGTGAGAGCAGGGATTCGCATTTAAGAATTATGTTTTATTAAACTTTTATATATGTTCACGTACCAGAATATTAAGTTTGTGTGCCTCTCCGCTCTATAAACAAAAAGCCCGCCCATACCCACAACACCCACAACAGTGAGTCTGTTAGACCGTTTTTCAAATTTCAGAACAGCGATTTTTTTTGCAGGAGAAGGTTTGCAGCAAAGATATCTATCATTCTTATCAAATGAAACATCCCCACACTAGCAACTGCAAGAATCACTTCTTTATTGACTGGCATACTTTTAGTGACAGATTGTGTTCCTAAGTTCAGATTTTCTTTGATTTTTTAAACAGTAAATACTCCTTGTGGTTTAAGTGATCTTTACTAAGCTGTTAGGTTGTCAATGAGAACTATGTTTGGTATGTTTACGTCTCTGTTCGTTTTTCGTTGTCTGCGGGAAGTTTTCTTTGGAGCACCTTGCACACGATCCTGTTGTCTGCTTACAATTCTCTCTGACCGTCGAACGTGGCACAAGGGCTCAGAATTGGATCGACCAGCTTTTCATAAGCCATACATGTGTGTAGTCAATGCTAAGCGCCGCCTTGGCTGGTGTGAGACCCGACGCCACTGGACAGTGAATGACGGAACTAATAATTTGCAAAGAAGAATCACGCTACACTCTGTAGCCGTGGGGACGAGGTGGTGCTATGTTACGGGGGTGTTTCCCGTGGTTGGTGCGTAGTCCACTTACAAAGCGTGACAAAATGCTAAATGCGGAAGCATATGAATACATTTTACATCATTATGTACCACGTAAAGCAGAGGAACAGTTCGGAAACGTTGAGTGTTCGTACTGTCGCACAGATGACAAAATGGTAGATATCGAAATAGATGACACAGGGATAGAAAAACTATTAAAATCGCTCGAAAGAGGAAAGGCCGCTGGACCTGATGGGATACCAGTTCGATTTTACACTGAGTACGCGAAGGAACTTGCCCCCTTCTTGCAGCGGTGTACCGTAGGTCTCTAGAAGAGCGTAGCGTTCCAAAGGATTGGAAAAGGGCACAGGTCATCCTCGTTTTCAAGAACGGACGTCGAACAGATGTGCAGAGCTATAGACCTATATTTCTAACGCCTATCAGTTGTAGAATTTTGGAACACGTATTATGTTCGAGTATAATGTCTTTTCTGGAGACTAGAAATCTACTCTGTAGGAATCAGCATGGGTTTCGAAAAAGACGATCGTGTGAAACCCAGCTCGCGCTATTCGTCCGCGAGACTCAGAGGGCCATAGACACGGGTTCCCAGGTAGATGACGTGTTTCTTGACTTCCGCAAGGCGTTCGATACTGTTCCCCACAATCGTTTAATGAACAAAGTAAGAGCATATGGACTATCAGACCAATTGTGTGATTGGATTGAAGAGTTCCTAGATAACAGAACGCAGCATGTCATTCTAAATGGAGAGAAGTCTTCCGAAGTAAGAGTGATTTCAGGTGTGCAGCAGGGGAGTGTCGTGGGACCGTTGCTATTCACAATATACATAAATGACCTTGTGGACGACATCGGAAGTTCACTGAGGCTTTTTGCGGATGATGCTGTGGTACATCGAGAGGTTGTAACAATGGAAAATTGTACTGAAATGCAGGAGGATCTGCAACGAATTGACGCATGGTGCAGGAATGGCAATTGAATCTCAATGTAGACAAGTGCAATGTGCTGCGAATACATAGAAAGAAAGATCCTTTATCATTTGGCTACAACGTAGCAGGTCAGCAACTGGAAGCAGTTAATTCCATAAATTATCTGGGAGTACGCATTAGGAGTGATTTAAAATGGAATGATCATATAAAGTTGATCGTCAGTAAAGCAGATGCCAGACTGAAGAATTGGAAGAATTCTAAGGAAATGCAATCCGAAAGCAAAGGAAGTAGGTTACAGTACGCTTGTTCGCCCAATGCTTGAATACTGTTCAGCAGTGTGGGATCCGTACCAGATAGGGTTGATAAAAGAGATAGAGAAAATCGAACGGAGAGCAGCGCGCTACGTTACACGATCATTTAGTAATCGCGAAAGCGTTACGGAGATGATAGATAAACTTCAGTGGAAGACTCTGTAGGAGAGACGCTCAGTAGCTCGGTACGGGCTTTTGTTGAAGTTTCGAGAACATACCTTCACCGAGGAGTCAAGTAGTATATTGCTCCCTCCTACGTATATCTCGCGAAGAGACCATGAGGGTAAAATCAGAGAGATTAGAGCCCACACAGAGGCCTACCGACAATCCTTTCCACGAACAATACGAGACTGGAATAGAAGGGAGAACCGATAGAGGTACTCAAGGTACCTCCGCCACACACCGTCAGATGGCTTGTGGAGTATTGATGTAGATGTAGATGTAGATAATGTACCCTGTCGTAATGCAGAGTCTGCGATGCAATAGTTTGTGTCAGTAATATTCCTGCAATGGCCAGGACAGCCCAGAACCCCGACCTCCACTCAGTGGAAAGCCAACGTCCACATCCCACCAGACCCCAGCGTCCACCTTCGCTACCTATGGTTTCGAGTCTTGAGGAAGGATAGCTACCATTCCTCCACAGATATTCAGACATCTCATTGAAAGAGTCCCCAGCAGAACTGAAACCGTAGTAAAGGCGATGAGTGGACGCAGCGTACATCAGGCATCGTAGTCTTCGGTGTCCCATTGGCCTGAATCGCACACTTTCTTAAGATCGCGAGCCCCCTCGTCACGTAATGCAACAGCAGCTCTATTTGCGCATCAAGTTAAAGTTGTTGCGTCCATGACGTTAATTTTCATGGGGAAACGCACCGCAACGAATAGCGTCCGTTTACCGACACGCCACGCCAACAAATTATCCATCAAACCACATGGTTTTGAAGGTACGTTCACCTAATTTTCAGATGTTTACATTTCTTGATGTGTCGTGTACACTCTTTCTTGAATTACAACGTTATAAAATAGCTTCCTTAAAAAATCCCTTGCAAAATTCTGCAGCATCTTTATCTCTTCCAGGAATTTCTTCCACGAGCCGGACTGAAACCAATCTTGACTCGAAGCTCACGTGATTACCTCATCTTAAAGACCTGAAACGGCGGTCGCTTAAGGCTTTAAGTATTTTAAAATGTCTTGGCCACAGTACATGGGGAGCTGACAGGACTTGTCTGCTCCAGTTTTACAGGGCGTTTGTGCTATCTCGGCTCGAATATGGGTGCACGGTGTATGGGTCTGCGAGGCCTTCTTACTTAAAGATGTTGGACGTTGTGCACCATGAAGGGCTTCGGTTGGCCACTGGGGCATTCAGAACTAGCCCCATACCAAGCCGCTGTGCAGAGGCTGGTGAACCGCCACTTCTTATGCGGCGACGGCTACTTACAGTGCGCCAGGCGTATAAAACTTTGTACACACCATACACCCCTGCATACCCTGCCATTGCTCAGCCTCCTCTGGCACAGTTATTTCATAACCGGCAACGTGCGACGCAGCCCTATGGGATTCGCGCACAGGATTGCCTCGCTGCGATGTCTATGGCTGGTCTTCGTGTTTTGCGTCGCGGTTGGAGCAGATCCGGCCCTTGGCTCCTCCGGAGACGCAAACTTATTTTAGATTTGACTAATTTTAAGAAAGATCGCACACCAGATTTTACATTCCAATGTCTGTTTTTTAACATTTTAGATGTGCATCACGGTTTCACTGTCGTGTACACTGTTGGCTCCAAACAGGAGAATTTCCTTGGGTGTTCTGTAGTGTTCCCTGATCATGTTACCCGGATTCGCCTCCCTGCTGAATATACCGTTTTCGCAGCGGAGCTCCACGCGATCCTGAAGGCACTGGAGCAGATGAATCGTGTTCGGGGCGATTGATTTCTTCTCTGCTCCGATTCTCTTAGTGCCTTACAATCACTGCAGAACCTGTATCCGACTGAGGCGATGGTCCAGCTGATACATGACCAACTGTACTTGCTCCAACGGCGGGGTACAGAAGTATCCTTCTGCTGGGTGCCTGGTCATGCTGGCATCTGGGCAATGAACAGGCCGATCGGGCTGCCAAGGAGGCCTGCAGAGAGCAGGATGTGGTCCAGTGTCCTATTCCCTTGCAGTCAGTCATCGCTGCACTCCACAGGAAGTGCATGGAGTTGTGGGAGGACGAATGGCAGGCGGTGACTGCCAATAAACTGCGGTTGATCGGCCGTGGCGTTCCTCCTGCCAGTTGCTCAGGTGGGAGGAGGTGGCCCTCACACGTTTTCGGATAGGGCACTGTCCTCTCACACATAGCTTTTTATTACGGCGGGAGGATCCACCGTTTTGTGATGTTTGTGGTGTGCACATCTCTGTCCGGCACATTTTAACAGACTGCATTTTATACCGTGATGCACGGGCAGAAGCACAAATTGCTGGGGATCTGCCTTCTGTTTTAGCTAATGATGAGACGTGTGTGTCTAGGGTTTTTAAGTTTTGTGATGTGTCTGGACTCTGGCCTAAACTTTTATGCTGGAGGTTTTAGTGTATTGCAGAGTGGCTGACTCCTCCCCTTTTTTCCTTGCTGTCAGCCAGCCACTTCCATCTGCTACATTGATTTAGCTCCCTCTATCATTTTCTTCCTGTGTTGTCCCTGTTTTACTGCTGACGCTCTGCTTCATCCCACGCTTTGGTGTGGGTGAGCACATGTTTTTCGACGATTGTTACCCATGTTTTCTGTTTCGTTTTATATTCCTGTTCTGGGATTTTTCTTGACACCCGTCTCACTAAGTTATTGAACGGTCGCTGAAGACCTTGCTGTCGTGCGCCCAAAACCCATCTACTACAACCAATCAGAGTCCGGATGCGACACGAAGGCCACCTGTTGCCAACACACGCCCTATACTAATGCCCAATAAAAGAATACTCCTAGATACTTTTTTGGATGCACTTGATTAGACAGTGAATGTTTGTTTTTTGGTCATCAGACTTCTGACTGGTTCGATGTGGCCCGCCACGAATTTCTCTCCTGTGCCAACCTCTTCATCTCAGAATAGCGCTTGCAACCTACGTCCTCTATCATTTGCTGGATGTATTCCAGTCTCTGTCTTTCTCTACAGTTTTTGCCCTCTAGTACTATGGAGGTCGTTCCCGCATGTCTTACCAGGTGTCCTATCATCCTGTCCCTTCTCCTTGTCAGTGTTTTCCACGTGTTCCTTTCCTCTCCGATTCTGTGCAGAACCTTCTCATTCCTTACCTTATCAGTCTACCTAACTTTCAACATTCGTCTGTGGCACCACATCTCAAATGCTTCGATTCTCTTCTGTTCCGGTTTCCCCACAGTCTATGTTTCACTGCCATACAATGCTGCACTCCAGACGTACATTCTCAGAAATATCTTCCTCAAATTAAGGCCGATATTTGATATTAATAGACTTCTCTTGGCCAGGAATGCCCTTTTTGCCATTGCTAGTCTGCTTTTGATGTCCTCCTTGCTCTGTCCGTCATTGGTCATTTCACACCAGAATTCCTTAACTCCATCTACTTCGTGACCATTATTCCTGATGTTAAGTTTCTCGCTGTTCTCATTTCTACTACTTCTCATTACCTTCGTCTTTCTTCGATTTACTCTCAGTCCTTACTCTGTACTCATTAGACTGCCATTCCGTTTAGCAGATCGTGTAATTCCTCTTCACTTTCACTCAAGAAAGCAATGTCATCAGCGAATTGTACATTGATATCCTTTCACCTTGAATTTTAATTCCACTACTAAATTTTTCTTTTATTTCCATCATTGCCTTCTCGATGTACAGATTGAACAGTAGGGGCGAAAGGCTACTTCCTTGTCTTACACCTTTTTAATACGAGCACTTCGTTCTTGGTCGTCCACACTTAATATTCCCTCTTGCCTATTGTATATATTGTATATGACCCGTCTCTCCCTATAGCTATAGCTTATCTCTACTTTTTTCAGAAGCTCGAACAACTTGCACCTTTTGACCCTGTCAAATTCTTCTTTGAGGTCCACAGATATTATGAACGTGTCTTGATTTTCCTTCACTCTTGCTTGCATTATTAACCGCAACGTCAGAATTCCTTCTCTCCTGCTTTTTCCTTTCCTAAAGCCAAACTAATTGTCATCTAGCGCAACCTCAATTTCCTTTTCCATTCTTCTGCATATTCCTTGCAAGCAACTTGGATGCATGAGCTATTAAGCTGATTGTGCGGTAATTCTCGCACTAGTCAGCTCTTGCAGTTTTCGAAATTGTGTGGATGGTAACTTTCAGAAAGTCAGATGGTAGGTAGCCAGACTTACACATTCTACACACCAACGTTAATAGACGTTTTGTTGCCACTTCCCCCAATGATTTTAGAAATTCTGATGGAATGTTATCTATCCCTTCTGTCTTATTTGATCTTAAGTCCTCCAGTGCTCTTTTAAATTGTAATTCTAATACTGGATCCACTATCTTTTCAAAATCAACTCCTGTTTCTTGTTCTTCTATCACATCAGACAACTCTTCCCCCTTATAGAGGCTTTCAGTGTATTCTTTCCACCTATCCGCTCTCTCCTCTGCATTTTACAGTGGAATTCCCGTTGCATTCTTAATGTTACCACCCTTGCTTTTAATGTCACCGAAGGTTGTTTTGACTTTCCTGTAAGCTGAGTCTGTCCTTCCGACGATCATTTCTTTTTCGATGTCGTCACATTTTTCCTACAGCCATGTCGTTTAGCTTCCCTGCACTTCCTATTTATTTCATTCCTCAGCGATTTGTATTTCTCTGTTCCTGAATTTCCCTGAATATTTTTGTACTTTCTCCTTTCATCGATCAATTGAAGTATGTCTTCTGTTGCACATGGTTTGTTCGCAGTTACCTTCTTTCTACCTATGTTTTCCTTCCCAATTTCTTCTGTGACGGCCCTTTTTAGAGACGTCCATTCCTCTTTAACTGCCTTCTGAGCTATTCCTTATTGTTGTATCTATAGCCTTAGAGAACTTCAACCGTATCTCGTCATTATTTAGTACTTCCGTATCCCACTTGTTTGCGTATTGATTCTTTCCCACTAATGTCTTAAACTCCAAGCCTACTCTTCATCGCTACTATATTGTGACCTGAGTCTATATCTGCTCCTGGGTACACGTTACAGTCCAGTATCTGATTTCAGAAGCTCTGTCTGACCATGTTGTAATCTAACTGAAATCTTCCCGTATCACCAGGCCTTTTCCAAGTATACCTCCTCCTCTTGTGACGCGTGAACAAGGTATTCGCTATTATCAGCTGAAACGTGTTACAAAACTCAATTAGTCTTTCCCCTCTCTGAGTCTTTGTCCAAAGCGCATATTCTCCTGCAACGTTTTCTTCTACTCCTTCCCCTACAACTGCGTTCCAGTGTCCCATGGCTATTAGATTTTTATCGCCCTTTCCAACTGTATTACCCTCTTAATATCTTAATACACTTTCCCCCATTCGGATTTGCGGCAGGGGACCGCCAAGGGAGAGGCTACCACGAGATATAGATGGAATAATCAACGAAAGGATAACGTTCTACGAGTCGGGGGGGGGGGGGGGGGGGGGGGGTAGAATTTCAGATGCTTGAACGTAGTAGGGAAACTGGAAAATCTGAAAGGAAAACGCAAAGGCTCAATCTAGACATAGTGGGGGTCAGTGAAGTGAAGTGGAAAGAAGACAAGGATTTCTCGTCAGATGAGTATAGGGTAATACCAACAGCAGCAGAAAATTTTGTACCAGAACTAGGATTCGTTATAAATAGGAAGGTAGGGCAGAGAGTGTGGTTCTGTGACAGGGTTGTTCTTATCAGAATCGACAGCAAATCAACACCGACAACGATAGTTCAGGTACATATGCCGAAGTCGCAAGCTGAAGGTGAAGATATAGAGACAGTGAATATAGGGGAGAAAAGCGGTCCTGCCACACTTCCGTGGGGCGCTAGTGACGATACCTTTGTTTCTGATAAGCATTCACCATTCAGGATACTGTACTAGGTTATGTTAATAAAAGTCTTGAAACACGGGGTTGGTACATGAGTTTATACTGTTTTTCCACAAGTTTAATAAACTCAACAGATCCACATAATATATACATTAGTCATCAATAATGTATTCTCCTTCACTATTACAACAGTCTGCCAAAGCTGGAGTAACTTCTTGATTCCGCGACCCTGAAAAACACGTGGTTTTCAAGGGAACTAGTCATCGAGCCATTTTCGGGGCACATTTTGATCCGGAAAGGAAGTTCCTTGAAGGCTGTTTGATACAGAGCGGGAAGGGTGAAAATCTGAGGCCACAAGATCAAGTGAATAAGGAGGGTGGGGAATAACTTCCCAACCCAAGTGTTGTGTTTTTTGTCAGTCTAGGAGAATGTCTTTCTTTCTTTCTTTCACTGGAGCCATGTCTCGCGTTGGCACAGGGTCGGCATTGTTAGGAACGGATTTGGCAAGGTTAGTGTAAAGGGGTGGCCGGATGGATGCCCTTCCTGCTGCAACCCCGTACCCCCCAGGACGGAGTTAGTGTACCCCTACTCTCTGCGTCAAGTATAATTAATGGAATAGTGCGAGTCGTGTAACTGAGGCAGACGTGGGGATCAGCCCGTTATTCACCTAGCAGGATGTGGAAAACCGCCTAAAACCACATCCAGGCTGGCCGGCACACCGGCCCTCGTCGTTAATCCGCCGGGCGGATCGATCCAGGGCTGGCGCGCCTACCCGAGTCCAGGAATCAGCGCGTTAGCGCTCTCAGCTACCCTGGCGGGTCCAGTCTAGGTGAATGTGGGCGCGCGTTATTGTGGAGTAGCAACAGTCCACGCAGGTTTTGTTTTCGTTGTTCTCGGACTGAGTCTGCAGTACGTCTCAGTCGTTGACCATAAATGTCAGCAGCGATGGTTACACCTCGGAGAAGCAATTCGCGGTACACCACACCATCGGGATTCCGCCAGACGCGTAACATTATCTTTTGTAGATGGAGCATGTCTTCGCACGGTGAGATGCTGCTTTATCTGAACACACTAGGTCCTTTCTTTTCCTTATGTTGGCATAAATACTCCATTTCTCGTCACCACTATCGATACAGGATAGAAATGGTCGACGTTGCTCACGAATAAATTGGTGACTAGCAAGTAGAGGTTCACATAACGCCACCCACTGATTTGTGTGATTTTAGCTTAGAGCATGCGGTACCAGCACAGCCGATTTTTGAACCTTCCCCATTCCTGGAAAATGTCGCACGACGGTGGGGTGATCACAGTTCATCACACTGCCAGTTCCTGCGTACATTGACGTGGATCATTGTGGAGCAATTCGTTTAAGCGATCTTCATCCTGAACGTGTAAAGTCACTAACGTCAAAATTATCCTCCTTGAAACGAGAAATCCGTTTTCTTGCCGTGCTCTGTCCAGTGGCATTGTCCCCCATACACAGTTCAAGTGTTTCATGCTGCCCCCGCTGCTGCCATCAATCTCTTGAACTCAAACAGAAAGATGTGCTGCAAACAGAGAAACGTGGCGCAGTCGTTAGCATACTGGACTCGCATTCGGGAGGACGACGGTTCAAACCGGCGTCCGGCCATCCTCATTTTGGGTTTTCTCTGATCTCTCTAAACTGCTTCAGCAAAATGCTGGGATGGTTCCTCTGAAACGGCACGGCCGACTTCCCTAATCCGATGGGACCGACGATCTCGCTGTCTCATCCACTCTCCCAAACACAACCACCCAACCAAATGTGTCGGAAACGTTCGGATTTCTCACTTGGAACTCATTTTTTAGCGCCCGCAACTCCACTTACATCTACATCTACATTTATACTCCGCAAGCCACCCAGCGGTGTGTGGCGGGGGGCACTTTACGTGCCACTGTCATTACCTCCCTTTCCTGTTCCAATCGCGTATGGTTCGCCGGAAGAACGACTGCCGGAAAGCCTCCGTGCGCGCTCGAATCTCTCTGATTTTACATTCGTGATCTCCTCGGGAGGTATAACTAGGGGGAAGCAATATATTCGATACCTCATCCAGAAACGCAGCCTCTCGAAACCTGGACAGCAAGCTGCACCGCTCTCTTGCAGAGTCTGCCACTTGAGTTTGCTAAACATCTCCGTAACGCTATCACGCTTACCAAATAAGCCTGTGACGAAACGTGCCGCTCTTCTGTGGATCTTCTCTATCTCCTCTGTCAACCCGACCTGGTACGGATCCCACACTGATGAGCAAGCATAGGTCGAACGAGTGTTTTGTAAGCCATCTCCTTTGTTGATGGACTACATTTCCTAAGGACTCTCGCAATGAATCTCAACCTGGTACCCGCCTTACCAACAATTAATTTTATGTGATCATTCGTTCCGTACGCATACTCCCAGATATTTTACAGAAGTAACTGCTACCACTGTTTGTTCCACTATCATATAGTCATACAATAAAGGATCCTTCTTTCTATGTATTCGCAATACATTACATTTGTCTATGATAAGGGTCAGTTGCCACTCCCTGCACCAAGTACTTGTCCGCTGCAGATCTTCCTGCATTTCGCTGCAATTTCCTAATGATGCAACGTCTCTGAATACTACAGCATCATCCGCGAAAAGCCGCATGGAACTTCCGACACTACCTACTAGGTCATGTATTGTGAAAAACAATGGTCCCATAACACTCCCCTGTGGCACACCAGAGGTTACTTTAACGTCTGTAGACGTCTCTCCATTGAGAACAACATGCTGTGTTCTGTTTGCTAAAAACTCTTCAATGCAGCCACACTTATTATCTCCAATTGACGAAATGACGATGTTATTGTTGTTGTGGTCTTCAGTCCTGAGACTGGTTTGATGCAGCTCTCCATGCTACTCTATCCTGTGCAAGCTTCTTCATCTCCCAGTGCCTACTGCAGCCTACATCCTTCTGAATTTGCTTAGTGTATTCATCTCTTGGTCTCCCTCTACGATTTTTACCCTCCACGCTGCCCTCGAATACTAAATTGGTGATCCCTTGATGCCTCAGAACATGTCCTACCAACCGATCCCTTCTTCTAGTCAAGTTGTGCCACAAGCTCCTCTTCTCCCCATTTCTATTCAATACCTCCTCATTAGTTATGTGATCTACCCATCTAATGTCCAGCATTCCTCTGTAGCACCACATTTCGAAAGCTTCTGTTCTCTTCTTGTCCAAACTGTTTATCGTCCACGTTTCACTTCCATACATGGCTACACTCCATACAAATACTTTTACAAACGACTTCCTGACACTTAAATCTATATTCGATGTTAAAAAATTCCTCTTCTTGAGAAAGGATTTCCTTGCAATTGCCAGTCTACATTTTATATCCTCTGTACTTCAACTATCATCAGTTATTTTGCTCCCCAAATAGCAAAACTCCTTTACTACTTTAAGTGTCTCATTTCCTAATCAAATTCCCTTAGCTTCACTCCACTCAATTCGACTACATTCCAATACCCTCGTTTTGCTTTTGTTGATGTTCATCTTATACCCTCCTTTCAAGACACTGTCCGTTCCGTTCAACTGCTCTTTCAAGTCCCTTGCTGTCTCTGATAGAATTACAATGTCATCGGCGAACCTCAAAGTTTTTATTTCTTCTCCATGGATTTTAATTCCTACTCCGAATTTTTCTTTTGTTTCCTTCACTGCTTGCTCAATGTACAGATTGAATAACATCGGGGAGGGGCTACAACCGTAACGGTGAGCGACAAATAAAAAATTTCATTCGGAAAATAAACCCATAGCAACCGGAGTACTGGCATGTGAAACAAAAACGCTATGAACTTATGCACCAACCTAGTATGTGCGATCCAATTCTGTATGCTCTGACCGTATTAACTGTCTGCAACGACGGACTTCCCAGTAGTATCAGGAGCCGGTACTGACAAGAAAAATAATAGCAAGGGCCTCCTTTACCTCCTCCCCAACCGCCTCCTTCCCCCGCCCCCGCTCCTCCCCCACCTAATCGCTTGCAGCTTGCATCTGCACTCGTTCTGACTCCGTCTTCGGTTGCGGTGGCTCCACCTCCGTTACAGCCACGGCACTGGGCTGTAGGAAGGTGCGGCCTCAGCAGGTTTGCGGCTGAGCGCCGTCGCGGCTCCCCCGCTGCAAGCAGCTGTCGCGGCGGGTCGCATTCAGAGCCCGCAGGAAGGAGCCAACAAAAGCGCTGGCCGCTCCGCCGGGCTGGCAGCCCGCTATCGCCGAATCCGCGCTGCTGCCGCGACAAAGCGCGTTCTCCTAGCCGCGCCGGTCGCGGGCTCTGCAGCCGCGCGGCGCACTTTTTGTTCGGCGGAGCCGCGCACGGATATCTCGTCCCACGCCGCCGCCGCCGCGACAGACGTTGATCCCCACATATGAAGCTCCCTCTCTTCCTTTTGCTCGCGTGGACGGAACTGAATGCCCACAATAAGCGTTTCCAACCTCAGAAACTTTTCTCCGAGCATTGGTTTATAGGTCAGGATGAGCCGAGAAGCGCTGACGTGAGCTAGAGTCCCAGACTGTGCACCTGCGCTGGTGTGCAAAACTTAAGTACGAAGGTGGCTCTCGCATGATGTGTCACAAGTAAACATTGAAAAGGTTAGGGAGATTACGGGGGGGAACGGATGGGTGAAATATTTGCAATTAGAAGAAAAGGGGAGGAATTAAGGCAAGAGTCATTAGAAACTGAGGAAACGTGGTGTTGTGTATATAGTTCCGCGTAGTGAGCGCGTACACAACTTTCCCACTAGAGCGCGCCACGCTAAGCACAACAGCGCAGGCGCAGCGCTCTTCCGTCTCCGCACTACGAGATGGCGCTGCCTTAGGGACACAAAATTCTGCTTCCGCCGATCCGCGTATTAATATGTAATGCAGCCAATGAAATTGCTGCTAAGATAGAACCTTTTCTCCTCGCGGATCACACTCGCGCAGTGATACCTGAACGCGCGAGGTATTATAACGAGTGTACAGACATCCGATTAGTCTGCATTAGTGTACACCAGTCTGTACCAGTCTGCATAAGTCTGTACCAGTGTGTAGTCAAGTTTCAGTCTGCACCAAATAAGATTATCACATTCCTGTACATAGCCATGAAGATAGATGAATAGACACTTTTTCAGGTATCAGAGATATGTGAGAATAAGATTAACGCACCAATACTAAGGGAACTTCAGATTGTCAATTGTAAATAGCATCCAGAACCAAGTAAAGTAATTTTATGCTTGTTATTATTTTAACAATGTGTCTGAAAATCAATCAAGTTCTGTTTAAAGTTGGCCACCGACAATCTGCTACACTAAGCGTGCAAGTGGCATTTCTATCATCTGACCTAACGGCAGAAGATAAACACGCCACGATAAGACCACGAGACATATTGCTGACACTCGCCTACTTCGTTAGGGCGACAAGTCAAATAATCTGATGGTGTGTGTACTGAAGGTCTTGCAGTACGGACACCACAGGGGGCGGACGGTTTTTCAGTTCTTGCCTGACGTTAGGGAAAGGTTACTGATGGGATACTTAAAACCGAGTAGGGGTTTCTTGCGCTTCCTTACAGGGCATAGACCATTTTCGACATATTTAAACTACTGGCCATTAAAATTGCTACACCAAGAAGAAAAGCAGATGACATTGGGCAAATATATTATACTAGAACTGACATGTGATTACGTTTTCACGCAATTTGGGTGCATAGATCCTGAGAAATCAGTACGCAGAACACCACCTCTGGCCGTAATAACGGCCTTGATACGCATGCGCATTGAGTCAAACACAGCTTGGATGGCGTGTACAGGTACAGCTGCTCATGCAGCTACAACACGATACCATAGTTCATCAAGAGTAGTGACTGGCGTATTGTGACGAGCCGTTGCAAGGCCACCATTGACCAGACGTTTTCAATTGGTGAGAGATCTGGAGAATATGCTGGCCATGGCAGCAGTCGAACATTTTCTGTATCCAGAAAGGCCTTTACATGTGATCGTGAATTATCCTGCAAAAATGTATCGTTTCGCAGGGATCGAATGAAGGGTAAAGCGACTTGTCGTAACACATCTGGAGTAACGTCCACTGTTCAAAACGCCGTCAATGCGAACAAGAGGTGACCGAGACGTGTAACCAATGGCACCCCATACCATCACGACGGGTGATACGCCAGTACGGCGATGGCGAATACACTCTTCCAATGTATATTCTCGGCGATGTCACCAAACATGCGACCATCATGATGCTGTAAACAGAACCTGGATTCATCCGAAAAATGACGTTTTGCCATACGTGCACCCAGGTTCGCCGTTGAGTACACCATCGCAGGCGCTCCTCTCTGTGATGCAGCGTCAAGGGTAACCGCAGCCATGGTCTCCGAGCTGATAATCCATGCTGCTGCAAACATCATCGAACTGTTCGTGCAGATGGTTGTTGTTTTGCAAACGTCCTCATCTGTTGAATCAGGGATCGAGACGTGGCTGCACGATACGTTACAGTCAGGCGGAAAGATGCCTGTCATCTCGACTGCCAGTGATACACGAGGCCGTTGGGATCCAGCACGGCGTTCCGTACTACCCTCCTGAACCCACCGATTCCATATTCTGCTAACAGTCATTGGATCTCGACCAACGCGAGCATCAATGTCGCGATACGATAAACCGCAATCGCGATAGGCTACAATCCGACCTTTATCAAAGTTGGAAACGTGATGGTACGCATTTTTCCTCCTTACACGAGTCATCACAACAACGTTTCACCAGGCAACGCCGGTCAACTGCTGTTTGTGTATGAGAAAGTTTCCTCATGTCAGCACGTTGTAGGTGTCGCCAGCGGTGCCAACCTTGTGTAAATGCTGGGGAAAGCTAATCATTTGCATATCACAGGATGTTCTTCCTGTCGGTTAAATTTCGCGTCTGCAGCACGTCATCTTCGTGGTGTAGCAATTTTAATGGCCAGTAGTGTATGTCGTTTTGGGAAACGGGCTACACCCGCGTGTGACTGTGGCGCTGAAGAAGGCACTGCTTATCACGTTATCTATGAGTGCCCGACATACAACGACGTGGCAACCGGGTTACGACAACAACTACCCAACTGTGACACCTTTTCCTTACTAAGAAGAGACAATACCTTTCAGATACTCAACGCCTTGGCAAACGGGATATCACAAAAGAACCGCATGGAGTTTATAAGGGACCACAGTGGTCGCTGAATGAAAGGAACCGACTAAGACTGAGATGCAGCTCCCAGTACCGCCGCGTCGTTACGGTCCAGATCCGCCGCGCTCCTGGATCAGGGAGGCAGATGTGGTACCGATTTCGATCTGACAACAGCACTTACACAGTAGTTATTAGGTACTAGTAGTTTTAGAAAAGAATGTAGGCACCAATTAGCAACCACTTACACGAAAGGGACTGCAGCGAGTTCAAGAAATTACCGAAGGATCAAAGACGGTTCAAGGACTGACGAGGGCACTGCATAAAGAATACGACCCTGCGGTAGGCGGTAGGCGGTCCACACGAGGTGCCGTCCTGTTGTCTGACATGGATCACACGTTGTCACGGGAGAGAGGTCTGGCACACCCATTAACTGGATATTTTGCACTAGGACGTTCACCTCCAAACTACCGTACGCACCAGAAATATCGAAAAACAGTGCCGTCTAGTAATCATTAGAAGCATAAATACGTTCTATGTAGGTAGTTGAGAGACATAGGCTGTCTCTTCCTTTTCAAAATCCGTACTGAGAGCGGGACAAAGGAGAGTTCCTCTCAAACCACCTTTCCAACTTTCCAAACGTCGCTTTATGATCCTTTCTATTGTTTTAAACACGCAGGGGAGCTTGATTATGCAAACAATTACGTAAGTGCGCCGATCGTTTGGGGAATTGCCTGGTTCGTATAAATGGTTGTAGATGTCGAGCAATATTTGTAAGGTTTCGTGCGGCAAATTGGCCAGCATTTTGTAGTGGATGACGTAATATCCTGTAGCAGCATCGCTTTTACCTTCTAAGATGCCCCACAGTTCTGAGTATTGAAACAGTCAGTAAGGTTTGCGTCAATCCCAGAGGCGAAGGAGAAGCGGCATTTGAGTTTCGGAGTGATTAAGGGATGACCTCAACACTTTCTCAGTGCGATGTGTAATCGCCTTAGGGTGGCCGTCGTCCATCATCGGTGCTAGGACGAAGTGCTCTGTCTCCATTCCTCTTCAACGTCGACCGCAGATGTTCCAGCTCGTGTTTTATGTAAGTTGGTTCACAAATGTTGGCGTCCTATCTACCAACGTAGAGAGGCAGCATGGCTTTAGATGCACACAGTTATTTGCCCCCTCTCATATTTATATCTTACTCTGAGTAATTCGATTTGGGGGAGTATGGCCGAGTATATTCATTACAAGGCTAGCATTGAGAATTCAGAAGATATGAATGTTTTCCTCTCTAATTGCATGTGGTGAAAAGTTGGTATTGCTTCCCACGCGGACTTCCCACGCAGCGTCTCTCGTCACCTGGGTGGTCCGGTGACAGGCGGGATCTGCTGGTCTCGAAAAGGTTATGCTGACGGATGTGAGGGAGTCGAGAGGATGCTTTCCAGACGCCGACATTGTCATAAGAGCGGGGGCAACACGCCCTCAGGGGCCTGAAGGAGAGGCTGGGACTAGAGATTCCGTTACTTCGTAGAAACTTAGTAAAAACACTTTCTGGCGGGCTACCAGCGAGGCGTGGGAATGACTTGTGTTCCAAGGCGTTTTCTGCAAAATCATAACAGTGATTGGCTTGCTCAGCGGATAGCTCCGTGACGTAGCAAAATCGGCGCAGAAATTGGCGCCAAGTTCAAATGGTTCTGAGCACTATGGGGCTTAACTTCTGAAGTCATCACTCCCCTAGAAGTTAGAACTACTTAAACCTAACTAACCTAAGGACATCACACAAATCCATGCCCGAGGCAGGATTCGAACCTGCGACCATAGCGGTTCCTGACAAGAAGGTGGAGCACATCGTCCCAGGGAGCGATGATGGACGACGGTCGCCCTAAGGCGATTACAGATCGCACTGAGAAAGTGTTGACGTCATCCCTTAATCGTCTCTGGGATTGACACAAACCTTACTGACTCTGTTACAATACTCAGAACTGCGGGGCATCTTAAAAGGTACCAGCGATGGTGCTACAGGATATGACGCCATCCACTACAAAATGCTGGTCAATTTAACGGACGAAGCCCTACAAATATTGCTCGACATCTACAACCATTTATAGAAACCAGGCAAATTCCCCAACGATCGGCCCACTAACGTAATTGTTTGCATATTCAAGCTCGGTAGAGACCAGGATTTAGGAGTTCATAATGTCCCATCGCTCTTTCTCCCTTCTTGTTTAAAACAATGGAAAGCTGCACAGGTCACACCAATATTCAAAGAAAGGTAGTATGAGTAATCTACGAAATTACAGGCCCATATCGTTAACGTCGATATGTAGCAGGATTTTAGAATATACATTTTGTTCGAACATTATGAATTACCTCGAAGAAAACTGTCTATTGACACACAGTCAACATGGGTTTAGAAAACATCGTTCCTCCGAAACACAACTAGTTCTTTATTCACATGAAGTGTTGAGTGCTATTGACAAGGTATTTCAGATCGATTCCGTATTTCTGGATATCCGGAAGGCTTTTGACACTGTATCACACAAGCGGCCCGTATTGAAATTGCTAACTTAATGAATATCGTCTCAGTTATATGACTGGATTCGCGATTTCCTGTCAGAGAGGTTACAGTTCGCAGTTATTGACGGAAAGTTATCGAGTAAAATAGAAGTGATTTCTGGCGTTGCCCAAGGTAGTGTTATAGGCCGTTTGATGTTGCCGACCTGTATAAACGATTTGGGAGACAATCTGAGCAGATCTTCGGTTGTTTGCAGATGATGCTGTCGTTTATCGACTAATAAAGTCATCAGAAGATCAAAACAAACTGAAAAACGATTTAGAAGAAATATTTGAATGGTGCGAAAAGTGGCAGTTGACCCTGAATAACGAAAAGTTTGAGGTCATCCACATGAGTTCTGAAAGGAACTCGTTAAACTTCGGTTACACGATAAATCAGTCTAATCTAAAAGCCGTAAATTCAACTAAATACCCAGATATTACAATTACGAACAACTTAAATTGGAAGGAACACATAGAAAATGTTGTAGGGAAGGCTAACCAAAGACTGCGGTTTATTGGCAGGACGCTTACAAAATGTAAGAGACCTACTAAGGAGACTGCCTACACTACGCTTGTCCGTCCTGTTTTGGAATACTGCTGCGCGGTTTGGGATACTTACCAGATAGGACTGACGCAGTACATCGAAAAAGTTCAAAGAAAGGCAGCACGTTTTGTATTTTCGCGAAATAAGGGAGAGAGTGTCACAGAAATGATATGGAATTTGGGATGGAAATCATTAGAAGAAAGGCGTTCTTCGTTGCGACGAAATCTTCTCACGAAATTCCAATCACCAGCTTTCTCCTCCGAATGCGAAAATATTTTGTTGACACCGACCTACATTGGGAGGAACGATCGCCACGATAAAATAAGGGAAATTAGAGCTCGTACGGAAAGATATAGGTGTTCATTCTTTCCGCTCGCTATACGCGACTGGAATAATAGAGAATTATGAAGGTGGTTCGATGAACGCTCTGCCAGGCAGTTGAATGTGATTTGCAGAGTATCCATGTAGATGTAGATGTAGATCATGAAGCGACGTTTGGAATAGTGGTTTGAGAGGAACTCTTCTTTGCCCCGCTCTCAGTAAGGGTTTTGAAAAGGAAGAGACACTACAGATAGCCTATGCCTCTCAGTTACCTACATAGAACGTATTTATGCTTCTAATGGTTACTAGACGGCATTGTTTTTCGATATTTCTGGTGCGTATGAGACTTTGAGTTTCTGAAGGTGGCAGGGATAAAATACTGGGAGCGAAAGGCTATTTACAATTTGTACAGAAAGCAGATGGCAGTTATAAGAGTCGATGGACATGAAAGGGAAGCAGTGGTTGGGAAGGGAGTGAGACATGGTTGTAGCCTATCCCCGATGTTATTCAATCTGTATATTGAGCAAGCAATAAAGGAAACAAAAGATAAGTTCGGGGTAGGTATTAAAATCCAAGGAGAAGAAATAAAAATTTTGAGGTTCGCCGATGACATTGTAATTCTGTCAGCGACAGCAAAGGACTTGGAAGAGCAGCTGAACGGAAAGAACACTGTCTTGAAAGGAGGGTATAATATGAATATCAACAAAAGCAAAACAAGGATAATGGAATTTATTCGAATTATGTCGGGTGATGCTGAGGGAATTAGATTAGGAAATGAGACAATTAAAGTAGTAAAGCGGTTTTGCTATTTGGGGAGCAAAATAACTGATGATGGTCGAAGTAGAGAGGGTATAAAATGTAGAGTGGCAATGGCAAGGAAAGCGTTTCTGAAGAAGAAAAATTTGTTAAAATCGAGTATAGATTTAAATGTCAGGAAGTCGTTTCTGCAAGTATTTGTTTGGAGTGTAGCCATGTATGGAAGTGAAACGTGGACGATAAATAGTTTGGACAAGAAGAGAATATAAGCTTTCGAAATGTGGTGCTACAGAAGAGTGCTGAAGATTAGATGGGTAGATCACATAACTAAGGAAGAGGTACTGAATAGAATTGGGGAGAAGAGGAGCTTGTGGCACAACGTGACTGGAAGAAGGGATCGGTTGGTGGGACATGTCCTGAGACATCGAGGGATCACCAATTTAGTACTGGAGAGCAGCGTGGAGGGTAAAAATCGTAGAGGGAGACCAAGAAATGAATACACTAAGCAGTTTCAGAAGGAAGTAGGCTGCAGTAGGTACTGGGAGATGAAGAAGCGTGCACAGGATAGAGTAGCATGGAGAGCTGCATCAATCCAGTCTCAGGACTGAAGACCACAACAACAACAACAACAATGAGAGTTTGGAGGTGAACGTCCTGACGCAAAATCTCCAATTAGTGGGTGTGCCAGACCTCTCTCCGGTGGCAACGTGTGATCCATGTCAGACAACAGGACGGCACCTCGTGTGGACCGCCTCTGGTCTACAGACGACTACCGCAGGGTCGTATTCTTTATGCAGTGCCCTTGTCAGACCTTGAACCGTCTTTGATCCTTCGGTACAAATCCTCTTGTACGCCGATGACATGTGCATGTACACATTTTGTCTCAGCTTGAAAGTGACGAGAAGGTGGTCAGATCGAGCGGCCCATATGCTGTACTTGTGGACGTTCAGAACTGCCCCGGATCCGGCGGTTGTCTATACGGCAGAGATGGACGACAATAACCCCAAGATAAGACCAGGGCCTTTCACAGGAGCCCAGTGAAGTGGCTTGGATTCTTTGTCGACAGCAGACTGACGTGGGCAAGCCATGACGAACATTTGATTTCCAAGGTCGGCTGATCGCTCAGTATCCTACGGTCGGTATCTCGCGTATGTTCGGGAGCTGATGCTACAGTCCTACTCACTCCTTACCGTGGCATGATTCGTTCTATATTGGATTATCTATGCACGTTATATGGCAGTGCTGCGACGTCTCTACTAAGCAAGACTGATGCTCTGCTGTACCGCGCCGTACACATCTGTCTTAGGGTAATGAATTCTACATCTGCGAATGCGCTTTTCGTGAAGTCATGAGAGATGCCCTCCAATTCCAGAGGGCTTTATCGTGACTCAGAAATTCATCCTTAGTAGAGCAGCGCAAATGTTCATCCTCTTCTCCAAAATCTTAACTGCTTAATTGAGGACAACGGCTACGTCGACAGGATTCGAAGGAGCGGAATACCTGTGTTGTTTCAAAGTTTCAGACGGTAGAGATATGTAATACCCCTAGTCCTAAAAGACTCTATGCCTCCCGCTTTTAGCTTGGAATACGGAGTACTGAACCACGGCCCTCAATCTTCTATCAGTAGAGGGTCACATCGAACTTTCACTACGTTAGATTACATTAATACTTGTTCCATAGATCATGAATACGACACTTCGTAATGATGTGGAACTTGTCAGGTTAATAAAAAATGTCCGTACAAGATATTACATTACATAAAATATTGCATGACACCAATGTTTAAGTTTTTTTTCCCTTAGTTTATATCTAAAAATTCAGCCAATGAGCAGAAGGAGTTGTCATCTAGAAATTCTTTTAATTTATTTTTAAATGTTAGTTGGCTATCACTCAAGCTTTTCATGCTGTTTGGTAGGTGGCCAAAGACTTTTGTGGCAGCATAATTTACCCCTTTCTTCATAGTGAATATCATCCTTTCTCCTGGTTTTATAGCTATGGACACTGCTATTACTTTTGAACTGGGTTGGATTATTAACAACAAATTTCATAAGTGAATATATATTCTGTGAGGTTACTGTGAGGATCCCTAGATCCTTAAATAGATGTCTGCAGGATGACCGTGGGTGGGCTCCAGTAATTATTCTGATTACACGTTTTTGAGCAATGAATACTTTTCTACCCAACGATGAATTACCCCAGAATATGATGCCATACGAAAGCAGTGAAAGAAAGTAGGCATAGTAAGCTAATTTACTGGGATTCTTATCACCAAAATTTGTAACAACCCTAATAACATACGTAGCTGAACTCAGACGTTTAAGCAGACCATCAATGTATTGCTTCCAGTTTAACCTCTCATCAATGGACACAACTAATAATTTTGAAAATTCTACGTGAGCTACAAACTTCTGTTAAAAGTCTATATTTATTACTGCAGTTGTGCCATTTACTGTACAGAACTGTATATACTGTGTTTTATCAAACCACTTGCTGAGAACCACTTAATAATTTTGTGAAAAACATCATTTACAATTACATCACCTAGATCTTGGTTTTTGGATTTTATTACTATACTTGCATCATCAGCAAAAAGAACTAACTTTGCATCTTCATCAATGTGGAATGGTAAGTCATTAATGTATATCAAGAACAGTAAAGGTCCTAAGACCGAACCCTGTGGGACCCCGCACTTGATAGGCGCCCAGTTTGAGGAATCAGCTGTTGTTTTAACATTACATGAACCACTTATTTCAACTTTCTGCATTCTTCCAGTTTACAACCTTCTCCCATTTCATTGCGTCAACATGGGCCTCATTGGTCAAAATATTCACTGACGGCTCCAATACAAGAGAGGACACCGTGTTTGCTTACTTCTGCGCAGATCCAATACATTAGGCTATGGTTAAGCTACCGACGGAAGTCAATATTTGCACTTCCGAACTTCTTGCAATTAAGGAAGCTCTTCAATATGCAGCAAATCAGTTCGACGACATCCTTATTGTCACGGATTCAAGAAGGACACTGGAAAAACTGGAGAAGCAGAATAGGGCTACAGCACTAACCACCACATACTTGCTGTAATTCAGTTACTCTGTCAGCATCAAAGGCATCATAAACGTATCCAGTTATTATGGATCATCTAAGCTAATCTAAAGGAATTCTCTGGTATCTCAGTAACAAGAAGGAGTACTACCTAAAGTAACAAAGTGTGACTGATGGCCAACCTCACTACACTTGCCTCCCACATATGGATTTTGTTGCTGCGTAAAAAAAAAAAAAAGTGCACCAAGGATGGTCATAGACGTGGGAGATCTCACATTAGTCCAGAGAATGACTTTATCCTCAATACAGCAGAGTATTCGATGTAAATCTGATCGTCCCAAATCAAGCATTCCACTTGTCCTACCACTACTACAACTCACATCCGCCTAACTCATGGCTATTACCCTTCACATCTTTTCAGCCATTTCCACACTGCGAAATCTACGCAACTGACATTTCGGATCTCAGCCATGTGATATTAGGGAGTTCGCGCTACGAAAGAAAACGCTGAAAGTTTCTCAAGGCCTTGATCAGAGCGAGAATTCCCCAACCTACATCTGCGACGACCCTGTTTCGACCGCTGACTACAGAGGACTGTTTCAGTGTTGCCCGGTTTCTGCAACAGATATCCGGCTATAAGTAAGCCACGAAGGTTCCAGAGTAATAAGTCGTGATATGCGGAATGGTTTGAGTGTGCGAATGGACCATGCCTTCAATGAAGTTTACCAGGAAATAAAGTAATTTCTAATGCCTATGCTGTACGTATCATATTGTACACTAAATCTGCAGTTACTCACTTCTCTAGCTAAATGGTTAATGCTAAAGGCCAATGAATTTAAAAAAAAAAATTCCCGGTACTAGACCACATTTCGTCAGAATTACTGATAGCCTTGTGAAAGCTACCCATGACAGAACTCTTCCACTTACTGTGCAACACGCATGAGACAGGCGAAATATCCTCAGACTTTATTAAAAATATAATAATTCAAATTCCAAAGAAAGCAGGTGCTGACGGATGTGAATATTTCCTATCAGTTTAACGAGTCACGGCTGTAAAATACTAACACGAATCCTTCACAGAAGAATGGAAAAACTGGTAGAAGCTGACCTCAGGGAAGATCAGTTTGGATTTCGGAGAAATGTAGGAACATGCTACGCAATACTGACCCTACGACATATCTTAGAAGATACTCGTAGGTTAACGAAAGAAAAAACTACGTTTATGGCAACTGTAGACTAAGAGACTTACTGACTGAAATACTCTCTTGGAAGGTAGCATGGGTAAAGCGCAGGGAGCGGAAGGCTATTTACAACTTCTAAAGAAACCCGACGGCAGTTATAAGAGTTGAGGGACATGAAAGCGAAGCAGTAGTTAAGAAGAAAGTGGTAAGGGGTTGTAGCATACCCCGATGTTATTCAATCTGTACACCGAGCAGGCAGTAAAGGAAACAAACGAAAAATTGGGAGTAGGAATTAAAGTAAGGGAGAAGAAGTAAAAACTTTGTGGTTTGGTCAGACAGCAGAGGACTTGGAAGAGCAGTTGAGCGGGACGGACAATGTCTTGAAAGGAGGATACAAGATGAACATGAACAAAAGCAAAAAAAGAATAATGGAATGTTATTGAATTAAATCAGGCGATAAAAATTAGATTAAGAAACAACACACTCAAAGTACTAGACGAGTTTTGCTATTTGGCCAGCAAAATACCTAATGTTGGCCGACGCAGAGAGGATTTAAAATGTAGACTGGCAACGGCAAGAAAAGCGTTTTTGAAGAAAATTTTATGACGTCGAATATGGATTTAAGTGTTAAGAAGTCTTTTTCGGTAGTATTTTTACGGAGTGTAGCCATGTATGGAAGTGAAACATTGACGACAAACATTTTAAACAAGAAGAGAATATAAGTGTTTGAAATGTGGTGCTACAGAAGAACGCTGAAGATTCGATGGGTGGCTCACGTAACTAATGAGGAGGTACTGAATATAAGAAGAAGAGAAAAGAAATTTGTAACACAAATTGTCAAGAAGAATGCTTCGGTTTACAGATCACATTCTGAGACATTAAAGGATCACCAATTTAGTATTTGAGGGAAGTGTTAGAGGTAAAAATTGTAGGGGGTGACCCAGAAATAAATACAGTAAATAGAAATAGAAGGATGTACGTTCCAGCAGTTATTCGGACATGAAGAGGCTTTCGCAGGACAGAGCAGCATGGAGAGCTGCATGAAACCAATCTTCGGGCTGAAGACCACAACAACATATGCTATATAGTGAAGTATGACATATGATACATTCCAGGTAAATTTAATGATCTTAAAACAAGAGACAAAGTTTTCTTAATTTTTTTCTCCTTTGTTGCTTGAACTTCGTGGGAACCGAGCGCTCACTGTTGTTCTTCGCACGGCACGAAGAAGAAGTTCAAGTCTCCAGTTTCAGTTTTTGCCTGGTCGACGGCCATTCGCTACAAGAAGCAGCTTCAGGCTGAACAAAAATTATAAATAAAAGTTGTAAAACTGTATGACTGCATCTCGCTGTTGGAATCCGTTCTTCCGTTGTCCACGACGAATTTAACATGTTTTTTATCACTTAATACGTTGGATAGTATAGTATTCTTTGGTGTTTATTAGCCAAGTGGAAGCGATTATGTAATTACGCTTCAAAAAATGCATTATTCGAATCGTAATTGCACAATATCCTTAAAAGAAAAGTACAATGCAGCGGGCCTAAAAGACTACAAGTTGAAGCAATTTGAAGAAAACAGTAATCATTGAATTTTACATATGTTTTGAAATCTATGTGAAGAAATATATTTTCAATTGATGGAGGTTTAAATCAATTGCTCGCTTTTAGTAAAAGAAGTATTTAAGATGAAAGTAGTGAGGCAAGAAAGAAGTATCTCTGTTTCAAAATACGCTCACGCTCATAAATTAAGGATAACAACGCTCTGGTGGGCGGTTTGCGGGTTTAAATCACCTCGGGGTATGACCATGCGGTGCATTTGAGCTGCGGTCGTCGCACGGTGGCGCTGGCAGCAGTACACATACGCAGAGGAGTGTTGGCGCATGTCAGAGTATGGTGCAGCGAGTAAATGTGCAGACGTTTTCAGAAGTGCTAATGGTGGCTGTGTGTTCAAAATGGCTCAGAGAACACATATTGATTACGTTATGACGGGTGGAATACTAGGGCGACTGGAGGCTGGTCAAACACAGCAGGTCGTAGCACGGGCCCTCCGTGTGCCACAAAGTGTGGTCTCAAGATTATGGCAACGATTCCAGCAGACAGGAAATGTGTGCAGGCGCTACAGTACGGGACGTCCACAGTGTACAACACCACGAGAAGACCGATATCTCACCATCAGTGCCCGCAGACGGCCACGGAATACTGCAGGTAGCCATGCTCGGGACCTTACCGCAGTCACTGGAACAGTTGTCTCCAGGCACACAGTCTAGAGACGACTGAGCAGACATGCTGATATGCAGAGTCCACGGATACATGAGCTTGTCTCCACACCCGTACATATCCATCCACTCGATACAATTTCCAACGAGACTCGTTCGACCAGACGACATGTTTCCAGTCATCAACAATCCAATGTCGGTGTTAACGGGCCCAGGCGAGAAGTAAAGCTTTGTGCGGTGCGGTAAACGAGGTACACGAGTGGACCTACGGCTCCGAAAGCCCATATCGATGATGTTTCGTTGAATGGTTCGTACGCTGACACTTGTTGATGGCCCACCACTGAAATATGCAGCAGTTTGCGGCAGGGTTGCACTCCTGTCACGTCGAGCGATTCTCTTCAGTCGTTGTTGGTCCCGGTCTTGCTGGACCTTTTTCCGGCCGCAGCGGAGTCGGAGATTTGATGTTTTACCGGATTCCTGATATTCACGGTACACTCGTGAAATGGTCGTACTAGAAAATCCCCGTTTATCGCTACGTCGGACATGCTGCGCCCCATCGCTCGTGCGCCGACTATAACACCACGTCCGTACTCATTTAAATGTTGATAACCTACCATTGTAGCAGCAGGAACCGATCTAACAACTGCACCAGACACTTGTCTTGCCGACCGCAGCGCCGTATTGCGCCTGTTTACATGTCTATGTATTTGAAAACGCATGCCCATACCAATTTCTTTGGCATTTCAGAGTATATTATCCGTCTTTCGCTTGCAGCATTTGACGTCGTCGGGCGCTTTTTCCAGGTCGATAAATCCTATGAACGTGTCTCGACTTTTGTTTAGTCTTGCGTCCATTATCAACCACATCGTCAGAACTGCCTGTCTGGTACCAAACAAATCGTCTTCTAAGATTTGTTCAATTTTCTTTTCCTTTCTTCTGTATATTATTCTTGTCAGCAACTTGGATGTCGGAGCTGTGATGCTGACTGTCCGATAATTCTCGCACTTTTGGCCTCTTTCTACACCACGTGGACAAAAGTATACGGACACCCCCAAAAACATACGTGTTTCATATTAGGTGCATTGTGCTGCCACCTACTGACAGGTACTCCATCTCAGGGACCTCAGTAGTCATTAGACATCGCGAGAGAGAAGAATGGGGCGCTCCGCGGAACTCACGGACTTCGAACGTGTTCAGGTGACTGGGTGTCACTTGTGTCATACGTCTGTACGCGAGCTTTCCACACTCCTAAACATCCCTAGGTCCACTGTTTTCCATGTGGTAGTGAAGTGGGAACGTGAATGGCCACGTACAGCACAAAAGCGTACAGGCCGACCTCGTCTGTTCACTGACACAGAGCGCCGACAGTTGAAGAGGGTCGTAAAGTGTAATAGGCAGACATCTATCCAGACCATCACACAGGAATTCGAAACTACATTAGGATCCACTGCAAGTACTATGAGAGTTAGGCGGGAGGTGAGAAAACTTGGATTTCATGGTCGAGCGGCTGCTCATAAGCCACACATGAAGCCGGTAAATGCCAAACGACGCCTCGCTTGGTGTAAGAAGCGCAAACATTGGACGATCGAACAGTGGAGAAACGTTGTGTGAAGTGACGAATCACGGTATACTATGTGGCGATCCGATGGCAGGGTGTGGGTATGCCGAATGCCCGGGGAACGTCATTTGCCAGCGTGTGTTGTGCCATCAGTAAAATTCAGAGGCGGTGGCGTTATGATGTGCTCGTGTTTTCCACGGAGGGGGTTTGAACCCCTTGTTGTTTTGCGCAGCACTATCAGAGCACAGGCCTACATTCATGTTTTCAGCACCTTCTTGCTTCCCAATGTTAAAGAGCAATTTGTGGATGACGGCTGCATCTTTCAACAAGCTCGAGCACCTGTTCGTAATGCACGGCCCGTGACGGAGTGATTACACGACAATAACATCCCTGTAATGCACCGGCCTGCACAGAGTCCTGATCTGAACCGTATAGAACACCTTTGGAATGTTTTGGAACGCCGACTTCGAGCCAGGCCTCACCGAGCGACATTGATACCTCTCCTGAGTGCAGCAGACCGTGAAGAATGGGCTGCCATTCCCCAAGAAACCTTCCAGCACCTGATTGAACGTATGTCTGCGAGAGTGGAAGCTGTCTTACTTTTACTTTTTCGTGTCTGGAAAATACAATTTGTTTGCCCAGTATTGGGCAATGTCCAATGCTTCTTCTTTAGCCAGCCATAGATCGTCGAGGGTGCATCTGTGGGGGCAGGCAGGGAGTTGTTGGAGATGTTCCATGTCCTGTCGAGTGACGCAGTCACATTTATCGTCATTTTCGTCCAACAAACCCCCATTTGATCAGATTAGATTTCACAGGAGCCACCCCAGTTCTGATGCGGTTAAGCATTCTCCAGTTTTTCCAATCACCATAAACGCCGCTTGGTGGGTCCTCTCTTAGTGGATAGTAGATGGGGGGCTCATCTACGGTGCAACTTAGGAAACGGCGCCTGGATTTGAGTCTGCTGGGGCCACACTCTAGGCCAAATATTGAGTGACGGGCATCAAAGGTTTGTTTTAGCTTCTCGGCATGTTCATGGGCTTTCCCATGTGAGTCAGGGTTTGTGGAACCTGCGGCCCTGTAAAGATTTTCTATGAGGGTTGGTTTCATGCAGCCAGTCACTATCCTGCATGTTTCATTCAAGCTAATTTCTATCTTTTTTTTTCGTGGGTGGATCTGCACCATACCGGGCAGGCATATTTGGCAGTTGAGAAGCATAAAGCTTGGGCTGAAGTTCTGACCACGGTAGGTTTGGCACCCCATTTGGTATTGGACAGCTTTCTTATTAGGGAATTTCGTGCTTCTACTTTTTTGCATGTTTTTTCGCAATGATATTTGTATGTCAATGTTCTGTCCAGCACGACGCCAAGGTAGGTGGGAGTATCTTTGTGTTCTAGTAATGTCACATCCCAGGTAACATTGAGCCTGTACTTTGCCTGCCTCTAGTTAAGATGGAATGCACTCACTCGAGTTTTGGAGGGATTAGGTTTTAGAGAATTCTTTTTGTAGTAGGTTGACATTATAGAAAGGACGGTTTCTAGTTTCTCCTCGATGGCTTCAAACCTGTTGCATTGAACTGTTATCGCCAGGTCGTCTGCATATACAAAAGTTTTGGTTTTGTCTGGAGTTATTTGGTCATTTGTATATATGTTGAATAGGATTGGCGCCAACACGCTCCCTTTGGCGAGCCCATTTTTCTGATTCCGCCATCGACACTTTTGCCCCTCAAGCATTACGAAGAACTGTCTATTTTGGAGCAGGGATTCGATTATCTTGACTAGGTGGTAGTCTTTCAGGGTCTCGTAGGTTTTATGCAAAAGTGTCCGGTGATCTACTGTATCATAGGTGGAACTTAGGTCGACTAGTGCCTGCCGGTGATTACTTTATTTGTACAGATTAGCAGACTGTCACGAAGCACGAGCCTGCAGAGAAGAAGAATCATCGCCTGATTTCATTCTAACAAGTAAAATTTCTGAATCATTTTGAGTGACTGAGTTATGACTGGTTTCCTATTGTGAATGATTGATTGCTCGAACGAATTGAGAACTACATAACTACATAATTACATAGATAGGAGGAAAAATTACAGGTTCCAGGCTATTTTGCTACTGTGGGACATATCCATTCTCTTTAGGGTTGCTATCCACTTCTCACGTGCCTCGCTGAGGGCTGACATTAAAGCTGTGCCGCAGGTGATGGTTTCGTCACTGCATGGGTCTTCCGCGAACGATGTCATCAAGGCTAAGGGTGGACCAACACCATATTGAATTCCAGCAATAGCGATGGAGGGCGCCACGAACTTGTAAGTAATTTTCAGCCATATGTGCGGATACTTTTGATCACATAGAGTATTTTGAGAATTGTGTGCATGATGTTTTTTACCGACCGATGTCGGAAAGTGGCTAGTGGTCGGCAGTGTGTGAAGTGAGGGTCACCGCTAAGACGGCGGCGGGCCACTGTGTGCGCAGCGGCAGCTGCGGCTGCGGCTGTTAGAGGACACGTGCCCCTCCCCCAGCAGCTGCCGCCTCTTACAAGGCTCCCTCCTCAGCTGCCGCGCCACAATGTGGGCCCCGGTAGAAGAAAGCGAGCCAAGACGCTGCGCCCGCACACGCCCGTCTGCGATCGGCACCTTTCCTTTGAAAACCAGAGTTTCACTTCGCCGCTCGCAGAAAATGGCTCGGGAGGTTGAAAAGGTCAAGGAACCCCTCCGGACGCAACAGTGGGGCAGCTGCCACGAGTTTGGAACGTACCTCGAGGGCGTCTTCAGCCCCCGTCGTACACGAAGTGGTGGAGGTCTGCTGCTAACCTGGAAGCAAAGTGACGAAGGAAGGCACACCGAGAAGACTGGTACAGCACACAGAGGATCCCTCGCCGAAATAAGTGAATGCTATCAGACGTGAGCATTTACTTGGATAAGAAATTCCTGAGAACATACTTCTAGAAATGGCTCAAATGGCTCTGAGTACTATGCTATCAGACGTGAGCAGTTACTTGGATAAGAAATTCCTGAGAACATACTTCTAGAAATGGCTCAAATGGCTCTGAGTACTATGCTATCAGACGTGAGCAGTTACTTGGATAAGAAATTCCTGAGAACATACTTCTAGAAATGGCTCAAATGGCTCTGAGTACTATGCGACTTAACTTCTGAGGTCATCAGTCGCCTAGAACTTAGAACTAATGGAACCTAACTAACCTAAGAACATCACACACATCCATGCCCGAGGCAGGATTCGAACCTGCGACCGTAGCGGTCGCTCACTTCCAGACTGTAGCGCCTAGAACCGCACGGCCACTAAGGCCGGTCGTACTTCTAGAGCGCAGAATTGTAGGAAAATGAATCACCGACTATCTAATAACCATTTCTGAAAATTTTGAAATTTTTCATAATTAAAGATAAGAACGAGTGATCCGAAATTACTCTGGAGGAAACCTAACAGCCAACATCACATTCAGTACTGTTTATTCCTGATCACCGGTTTCAACAGTTAAGATTGTCAACTTCTGACCTGTAAAGTGATACGTTTACATATAGCACATGTACAATCATTATTTATATTTGCTTCACAAATAAGGAGATAGAAATTCTACCTTTTCGTACGTTTAAATAACTTGTTTTTATACGTCCTGTTCCATTACTACGGTATCGGACATACGATATTGAGATTGTAGTGGATATTATGTAGCAATTTTCACCTGATTTGTTAAAAATAAAATAACAATAAAAATGAAATGTTATTTCAAACAATTTTTACTTTTATTTTTAGTTTTGTTTTTTATTTTTAACAAATCAGTATGGATGTCAATATAGTATGTGCGATGCAGCCATAGTGGAATAGAATGTATAACTACAAGTTCTTCAAAGGTATGAAAGCAAAAAACTTCTAGTTCCTCATTTGTAACGGAAATATAAATAATAAATGTACATGTACTCTATGTAAATGCATCATTTTACATTTCAGGAGATGACAGTCTGAGCTGTTTAAACCGGTAATCAGTATTAAACAATACTGCATGCGACCTTGGCTATTAAATTTTCTCCAAAATGATAATATGAAATTGGAGAATCGAAACGTCTGTGACATGCTGTTACAAATCGACGCTGAATATTTAATAGAGCGATAAGATAAGAACTGTGAATCTTCTCCTCAGAATCGGTAATGAAACGAAGACGCGGCAAATATGAAGTAGAAAAAGGATCAGGATGACAGGACAAGTTTCACACATCAGAGAACAGCGTTCATGATTCTCGAGTGAGTAATAACTGAAAGAAATTCGTTGCCCGAGTTCGCTTTCTTTTTATATAACAAATGAACTTTCCGTCTCGGTAGGAAGAAAACTGTTCTTCGTTACAGGTTTCGCCTCACGCCATATCTGATGATTTGGAAAACGTAAAAAGATGAAATCCGATGAATTCAATGCAGGGTGAATCAGAACTCCACAGACAGACTTTCACAGGTTGTTGAGGGATACCTTTTGAGTATTTTTGTGTAAGTGTCCCACAGTCTTCTGCTGCTCGTTGCGGAATAGTAATGTAGTTATGGTTTATTCGTCTTTTTACCGTAATCACCTCTGATTCTGTGAGACTAGTTTCACAGCAGTAAAGAAGCCTGTAATATTCAATAAATAGAACGTACAACACGCAAAACACAGCAATGCAACAACTCTCAGACGAACCATGCACCGTCTGTTCTGTCAATAGATATAACAGCACGTAAACAATGCAGAACCATTCCCTTGCCGGTATTGTTCAAAATTTCGACCAACATGTTCGCGGTGGAGTGTACAACGACGCACCATCGCCTGTCTTAACGCTCAAGAATGCCAGGACTTTGGCCTACTGCTTCCGTGGCTGCGATAATCCTAGCAACCGGGACTGTAGAAATATCTACCGGAGTCTCGCAGACTACGTACTCAAAACGGCCTGAGAAGAGGTACACTCCTGGAAATGGAAAAAAGAACACATTGACACCGGTGTGTCAGACCCACTATACTTGCTCCGGACACTGCGAGAGGGCTGTACAAGCAATGATCACACGCACGGCACAGCGGACACACCAGGAACCGCGGTGTTGGCCGTCGAATGGCGCTAGCTGCGCAGCATTTGTGCACCGCCGCCGTCAGTGTCAGCCAGTTTGCCGTGGCATACGGAGCTCCATCGCAGTCTTTAACACTGGTATCATGCCGCGACAGCGTGGACGTGAACCGTATGTGCAGTTGACGGACTTTGAGCGAGGGCGTATAGTGGGCATGCGGGAGGCCGGGTGGACGTACCGCAGAATTGCTCAACACGTGGGGCGTGAGGTCTCCACAGTACATCGATGTTGTCGCCAGTGGACGGCGGAAGGTGCACGTGCCCGTCGACCTGGGACTGGACCGCAGCGACGCACGGATGCACGCCAAGACCGTAGGATCCTACGCAGTGCCGTAGGGGACCGCACCGCCACTTCCCAGAAAATTAGGGACACTGTTGCTCCTGGGGTATCTGCGAGGACCATTCGCAACCGTCTCCATGAAGCTGGGCTACGGTCCCGCACACCGTTAGGCCGTCTTCCGCTCACGCCCCAACATCGTGCAGCCCGCCTCCAGTGGTGTCGCGACAGGCGTGAATGGAGGGACGAATGGAGACGTGTCGTCTTCAGCGATGAGAGTCGCTTCTGCCTTGGTGCCAATGATGGTGGTATGCGTGTTTGGCGCCGTGCAGGTGAGCGCCACAATCAGGACTGCATACGACCGAGGCACACAGGGCCAACACCCGGCATCATGGTGTGGGGAGCGATCTCCTACACTGGCCGTACACCTCTGGTGATCGTCGAGGGGACACTGAATAGTGCACGGTACATCCAAACCGTCATCGAACCCATCGTTCTACCATTCCTAGACCGGCAAGGGAACTTGCTGTTCCAACAGGACAATGCACGTCCGCATGTATCCCGTGCCACCCAACGTGCTCTAGAAGGTGTAAGTCAACTACCCTGGCCAGCAAGATCTCCGGATCTGTCCCCCTTGAGCATGTTTGGGACTGGATGAAGCGTCGTCTCACGCGGTCTGCACGTCCAGCACGAACGCTGGTCCAACTGAGGCGCCAGGTGGAAATGGCATGGCAAGCCGTTCCACAGGACTACATCCAGCATCTCTACGATCGTCTCCATGGGAGAATAGCAGCCTGCATTGCTGCGAAAGGTGGATATACACTGTACTAGTGCCGACATTGTGCATGCTCTGTTGCCTGTGTCTATGTGCCTGTGGTTCTGTCAGTGTGATCATGTGATGTATCTGACCCCAGGAATGTGTCAATAAAGTTTCCCCTTCCTGGTACAATGAATTCACGGTGTTCTTATTTCAATTTCCAGGAGTGTAGTTTACTGATGTTATGTCCGGTGACCGAGCTCACTGTGGGACAGGACCACCGCGACGAGTTTACTGTCGGCCAAACGGTACATCAGTGTGGCTCCTAGCATCGAGTGCAAAGTGTACCGGCGACCCACTATTGTGAAACCATATCAGCGGCACATCTTCTAGAATATGTGGGAGAACGTGTTGGAGGAACGTTTTGTACACGACTCCACTGTTGGTAAGTCAAATCACAACATCTTGACAATAACAGCCCATTTGTTCACAGACGATTGATACACTACTTCCTGAAGATTTCATCATACCATTCGTGGCTAGTCACATTCCTGAGCACGGCCTGTCTTGTAAACATGGCCATGTCTGCAAACAACACGAAAGAAGGGAAGGTGGGGTTTTCTGTGAATGGCTGCAGGAACCAATTTGCAAACGTCACTCGAATGGGAAATCGTCTGGTTGTAATGGTAGCACCTTCCGTGGATGATGCGGGTACAATTGTCAGCCATGTAAGACTATCGAAACAGTTGTTTTCTTGCGCTCGTTCGATGCGCGGACTGCGAGAGCCATAATTGCCATCAACTGCGTGTAGCACTCGGTCTTCCGTGTCGGATGTTCTAGCATACTTCACACAGCCACTGTAATCCATTCTCACACGGAAGGGTCCATTTCCTCTTAGGCGCCTGTGTACAGACATGAAGGTACTGTGATTTGGTTGAGGTCGGTGAAGGAACACCTCAGTGTAGTGTTGTGCCGCTCATTCCGCTGCATTCGGTGAACCCATACGCGAAATACATCCATAGTACTGCTGTGTATCACTGTTAACGTAGAACTAAGTGTCCCGGTTAACAAAACCCTAGACACAGCCGAGAAGCACTGAACGCGAACTTCAGGAGAACTGGGTAAGGAGGGCATTATTGTGGTCAACAGAAGGTACCTTTAGCGACAGGAAACAAGATGCACACAGCGCATATCCTCAACATTGGCACCATTCTCCTCTATCTTCAGTGCAGTACAGACTAGGCGTTAGTGATCTCTTCCGGCTTCATAGGATTTATCCCCATCTTGTCTTTTGTGTTCACACACTACTAGCTAGTATCTATTTGCTGCTTTTGGTACTCTGCTTTCACTAATATGTTCCAGATGATCTTCTCATTTTTTTATGTAGCTGTATTTTGTATTTTATCATTTATGTTATACAGTTGCTACTTTTCTCTATTCTCTTCATTTCTAACTCGACTTCGTTCCGAACATCCTTTTACAGATGTCAGGAATTTCATTGCCGCAGTTTATACGCGGCTTTTATCTCTCTCTCATCATCCATTACCCATTGTCATAAAGCAGCACATGGACAATCATTGCATTATAGAATCTGAGCTATGTGTCCTTCGAGGTTTTTAATGTTCTTCTTATGATTCCGCATACCATTTGAAACTTATTTAATTTAATATTTATGTCTCTGTTGACGTCGAAAGACATATTATGTCCAAGGTATTTATGTTAGAGACCTATTCAGGTAGTTGGTTATTCATAATTATTTTGGCTCTTAGAGGGTTTCTCCCTAAGAAAGCCATATCCTTTGCTTGGTTCATGGAAATATTTAGATTATATTGCGCTGACCACAGTTGCAACTTAAGTAGGTCGCCAGCAAGTACGTAGTTGTTAATAAATTCGCTTCGTCCTAGCTTAATACCTTATGTTGGAAGTGTAGTTTCCCGCACACGAGTGGCGTCGTCCAGATATGTACACTCCTGGAAATGGAAAAAAGAACACATTGACACCGGTGTGTCAGACCCACCATACTTGCTCCGGACACTGCGAGAGGGCTGTACAAGCAATGATCACACGCACGGCACAGCGGACACACCAGGAACCGCGGTGTTGGCCGTCGAATGGCGCTAGCTGCGCAGCATTTGTGCACCGCCGCCGTCAGTGTCAGCCAGTTTGCCGTGGCATACGGAGCTCCATCGCAGTCTTTAACACTGGTATCATGCCGCGACAGCGTGGACGTGAACCGTATGTGCAGTTGACGGACTTTGAGCGAGGGCGTATAGTGTCAATGCGGGAGGCCGGGTGGACGTACCGCCGAATTGCTCAACACGTGGGGCGTGAGGTCTCCACAGTACATCGATGTTGTCGCCAGTGGTCGGCGGAAGGTGCACGTGCCCGTCGACCTGGGACCGGACTGCAGCGACGCACGGATGCACGCCAAGACCGTAGGATCCTACGCAGTGCCGTAGGGGACCGCACCGCCACTTCCCAGAAAATTAGGGACACTGTTGCTCCTGGGGTATCGGCGAGGACAATTCGCAGCCGTCTCCATGAAGCTGGGCTACGGTCCCGCACACCGTTAGGCCGTCTTCCGCTCACGCCCCAACATCGTGCAGATACATCACATGATCACACTGACAGAACCACAGGCACATAGACATAGGCAACAGAGCATGCACAATGTCGGCACTAGTACAGTGTATATCCACCTTTCGCAGCAATGCAGGCTGCTATTCTCGCATGGAGACGATCGTAGAGATGCTGGATGTAGTCCTGTGGAACGGCTTGCCATGCCATTTCCACCTGGCGCCTCAGTTGGACCAGCGTTCGTGCTGGACGTGCAGACCGCGTGAGACGACGCTTCATCCAGTCCCAAACATGCTCAATGGGGGACAGATCCGGAGATCTTGCTGGCCAGGGTAGTTGACTTACACCTTCTAGAGCACGTTGGGTGCCACGGGATACATGCGGACGTGCATTGTCCTGTTGGAACAGCAAGTTCCCTTGCCGGTCTAGGAATGGTAGAACGATGGGTTCGATGATGGTTTGGATGTACCGTGCACTATTCAGTGTCCCCTCGACGATCACCAGAGGTGTACGGCCAGTGTAGGAGATCGCTCCCCACACCATGATGCCGGGTGTTGGCCCTGTGTGCCTCGGTCGTATGCAGTCCTGATTGTGGCGTTCACCTGCACGGCGCCAAACACGCATACGACCATCATTGGCACCAAGGCAGAAGCGACTCTCATCGCTGAAGACGACACGTCTCCATTTGTCCCTCCATTCACGGCTGTCGCGACACCACTGGAGGCGGGCTGCACGATGTTGGGGCGTGAGCGGAAGACGGCCTAACGGTGTGCGGGACTGTAGCCGAGCTTCATGGAGACGGTTGCGAATGGTCCTCGCCGATACCCCAGGAGCAACAGTGTCCCTAATTTGCTGGGAAGTGGCGGTGCGATCCCCTACGGCACTGCGTAGGATCCTACGGTGTTGGCGTGCATCCGTGCGTCGCTGCGGTCCAGTCCCAGGTCGACGGGCACGTGCACCTTCCGCCGACCACTGGCGACAACATCGATGTACTGTGGAGACCTCACGCCCCACGTGTTGAGCAATTCTGCGGTACGTCCACCCGGCCTCCCGCATGCCCACTATACGCCCTCGCTCAAAGTCCGTCAACTGCACATACGGTTTACGTCCACGCTGTCGCGGCATGCTACCAGTGTTAAAGACTGCGATGGAGCTCCGTATGCCACGGCAAACTGGCTGACACTGACGGCGGCGGTGCACAAATGCTGCGCAGCTAGCGCCATTCGACGGCCAACACCGCGGTTCCTGGTGTGTCCGCTGTGCCGTGCGTGTGATCATTGCTTGTACAGCCCTCTCGCAGTGTCCGGAGCAAGTATGGTGGGTCTGACACACCGGTGTCAATGTGTTTCTGTTTTTCCATTTCCAGGAGTGTATAACAAGAAGCGCTAAAGAAAGTAATTCGTATTGTAGAATATCGATGGGCGATTTTACCGAAAAAATGAGGTCGTAATCGATAAATGCCTCTACAGAACTTTGTTTTGATACCAGGGACGGCTGAGAGTGGAGTTCGCTGAGAAGAACCGGTTGTACGTTTGAAACCTTTTTCCAAGAAAAATCCAGTCACAAATGAACATGGAAAGAGCGATATGGAATTCAAAATGAAAAGCATATTACTATCAAACAACAAATTATCGTGCAGGATGTTTCTGTCTAAAACCACATCAAGATCTCTAGTATCAACAATCTAGGATGAAGTAAACGAGACTGGATCCTAAATTAGTTAGAACTAAGCTCATTAGGTTGAAATCCAGTATCACAGAGACAATCAATTAGATATAAAACAGGAGGAATACCAAAATAGTGCAGTGCACTCAAAACAGATTAGTGCAGAGACCATCGAATGAGCTGGAGGCTGCAAGAAGTAGTGTGCAAACAGTGGACGCTGCAGGCTGGCTTTTGTTTCCCTAGCGACCAAGACGAAGGTCCCGTCGCAATGGTAGGTCACACATCCTGGACTTACTTTCTTCTTCATTCTGGGTGTTTACGTTTCAAGTTGGGCACTGGGGTTACAGCAGAGGAAAGGAGATACAGTACTAACCTGGCTATAGCAGTTGTCGAATGTGACCACCATTCATCTCTTGGCACTTCTGGCCCCTGGTCGGCAAGCTAGACTGCTGGAACTGCTGCAGTCTCATCCGAAATGTTCTGTCGTAGTTCATGAAGACTGTGAGGGTTGTTGGGATACACCTCAGACTTGACGGCTGACAGATCACATGAGCTGGGTGGTCAGCTGGAGTCGCCACCAGACTGACCTTAGCTATCAGTTCTGTTAGGCGTGAAGACTGTGTAAGCGTGCCCCATGGTTCGGCTGGCTCTGTGGGCTGTTGCTCCATCCCTCTGGAACGACTGTAGGTCTTTTCCTCCTCCGTTAATGCTGCTACAAATTCATGCCCAATCGCACTCACTCGTACGAACCATTTATATTTGCCCTAGCCTGTATATACTAACCGGGTATTCAGAATCATGTATTAGATAGAAAAATAGTTAAATTTTACCTAGGGTAATCATAAACTTAGCTTACTGTCTGTTTTTAAAAGACGTTTTGGTGTGGCGCAAAACATTTTTTTGACAGTTCATTGCAATATTCAACATAAAGAATGAGATTTTCACTCTGCAGCGGAGTGTGCGCTGATATGAAACTTCCTGGCAGATTAAAACTGTGTGCCCGACCGAGACTCGAACTCGGGACCTTTGCCTTTCGCGGGCAAGTGCTCTACCAACTGAGCTACCGAAGCACGACTCACGTCCGGTACTCACAGCTTTACTTCTGCCAGTATCCGTCTCCTACCTTCCAAACTTTACAGAAGCTCTTCTGCGAACCTTGCAGAACTAGCACTCCTGAAAGAAAGGATACTGCGGAGACATGGCTTAGCCACAGCCTGGGGGATGTTTCCAGAATGAGATTTTCACTCTGCAGCGGAGTGTGCGCTGATATGAAACTTCGTGGCAGATTAAAACTGTGTGCCCGAACGAGACTCGAACTCGGGACCTTTGCCTTTCGCGGGCAAGTGCTCTACCAACTGAGCTACCGAAGCACGACTCACGTCCGGTACTCACAGCTTTACTTCTGCCAGTATCCGTCTCCTACCTTCCAAACTTTACAGAAGCTCTTCTGCGAACCTTGCAGAACTAGCACTCCTGAAAGAAAGGATACTGCGGAGACATGGCTTAGCCACAGCCTGGGGGATGTTTCCAGAATGAGATTTTCACTCTGCAGCGGAGTGTGCGCTGATATGAAACTTCCTGGCAGATTAAAACTGTGTGCCCGACCGAGACTCGAACTCGGGACCTTTGCCTTTCGCGGGCAAGTGCTCTACCAACTGAGCTACCGAAGCACGACTCACGTCCGGTACTCACAGCTTTACTTCTGCCAGTATCCGTCTCCTACCTTCCAAACTTTACAGAAGCTCTTCTGCGAACCTTGCAGAACTAGCACTCCTGAAAGAAAGGATACTGCGGAGACATGGCTTAGCCACAGCCTGGGGGATGTTTCCAGAATGAGATTTTCACTCTGCAGCGGAGTGTGCGCTGATATGAAACTTCCTGGCAGATTAAAACTGTGTGCCCGACCGAGACTCGAACTCGGGACCTGTGCCTTTCGCGGGCAAGTGCTCTACCAACTGAGCTACCGAAGCACGACTCACGTCCGGTACTCACAGCTTTACTTCTGCCAGTATCCGTCTCCTACCTTCCAAACTTTACAGAAGCCCTTCTGCGAACCTTGCAGAACTAGCACTCCTGAAAGAAAGGATACTGCGGAGACATGGCTTAGCCACAGCCTGGGGGATGTTTCCAGAATGAGATTTTCACTCTGCAGCGGAGTGTGCGCTGATATGAAACTTCCTGGCAGATTAAAACTGTGTGCCCGACCGAGACTCGAACTCGGGACCTTTGCCTTTCGCGGGCAAGTGCTCTACCAACTGAGCTACCGAAGCACGACTCACGTCCGGTACTCACAGCTTTACTTCTGCCAGTATCCGTCTCCTACCTTCCAAACTTTACAGAAGCTCTTCTGCGAACCTTGCAGAACTAGCACTCCTGAAAGAAAGGATACTGCGGAGACATGGCTTAGCCACAGCCTGGGGGATGTTTCCAGAATGAGATTTTCACTCTGCAGCGGAGTGTGCGCTGATATGAAACTTCCTGGCAGATTAAAACTGTGTGCCCGACCGAGACTCGAACTCGGGACCTTTGCCTTTCGCGGGCAAGTGCTCTACCAACTGAGCTACCGAAGCACGACTCACGTCCGGTACTCACAGCTTTACTTCTGCCAGTATCCGTCTCCTACCTTCCAAACTTTATAGAAGCTCTTCTGCGAACCTTGCAGAACTAGCACTCCTGAAAGAAAGGATACTGCGGAGACATGGCTTAGCCACAGCCTGGGGGATGTTTCCGGAATGAGATTTTCACTCTGCAGCGGAGTGTGCGCTGATATGAAACTTCCTGGCAGATTAAAACTGTGTGCCCGACTGAGACTCGAACTCGGGACCTATGCCTTTCGCGGGCAAGTGCTCTACCAATTGAGCTACCGAAGCACGACTCACGTCCGGTACTCACAGCTTTACTTCTGCCAGTATCCGTCTCCTACCTTCCAAACTTTACAGAAGCTCTTCTGCGAACCTTGCAGAACTAGCACTCCTGAAAGAAAGGATACTGCGGAGACATGGCTTAGCCACAGCCTGGGGGATGTTTCCAGAATGAGATTTTCACTCTGCAGCGGAGTGTGCGCTGATATGAAACTTCGTGGCAGATTAAAACTGTGTGCCCGACCGAGACTCGAACTCGGGACCTTTGCCTTTCGCAGGCAAGTGCTCTACCAACTGAGCTACCGAAGCACGACTCACGTCCGGTACTCACAGCTTTACTTCTGCCAGTATCCGTCTCCTACCTTCCAAACTTTACAGAAGCTCTTCTGCGAACCTTGCAGAACTAGCACTCCTGAAAGAAAGGATATTGCGGAGACATGGCTTAGCCACAGCCTGGGGGATGTTTCCAGAATGAGATTTTCACTCTGCAGCGGAGTGTGCGCTGATATGAAACTTCCTGGCAGATTAAAACTGTGTGCCCGACCGAGACTCGAACTCGGGACCTTTGCCTTTCGCGGGCAAGTGCTCTACCAACTGAGCTACCGAAGCACGACTCACGTCCGGTACTCACAGCTTTACTTCTGCCAGTATCCGTCTCCTACCTTCCAAACTTTACAGAAGCTCTTCTGCGAACCTTGCAGAACTAGCACTCCTGAAAGAAAGGATACTGCGGAGACATGGCTTAGCCACAGCCTGGGGGATGTTTCCAGAATGAGATTTTCACTCTGCAGCGGAGTGTGCGCTGATATGAAACTTCCTGGCAGATTAAAACTGTGTGCCCGACCGAGACTCGAACTCGGGACCTTTGCCTTTCGCGGGCAAGTGCTCTACCAACTGAGCTACCGAAGCACGACTCACGTCCGGTACTCACAGCTTTACTTCTGCCAGTATCCGTCTCCTACCTTCCAAACTTTACAGAAGCTCTTCTGCGAACCTTGCAGAACTAGCACTCCTGAAAGAAAGGATACTGCGGAGACATGGCTTAGCCACAGCCTGGGGGATGTTTCCAGAATGAGATTTTCACTCTGCAGCGGAGTGTGCGCTGATATGAAACTTCGTGGCAGATTAAAACTGTGTGCCCGACCGAGACTCGAACTCGGGACCTTTGCCTTTTGCGGGCAAGTGCTCTACCAACTGAGCTACCGAAGCACGACTCACGTCCGGTACTCACAGCTTTACTTCTGCCAGTATCCGTCTCCTACCTTCCAAACTTTACAGAAGCTCTTCTGCGAACCTTGCAGAACTAGCACTCCTGAAAGAAAGGATACTGCGGAGACATGGCTTAGCCACAGCCTGGGGGATGTTTCCAGAATGAGATTTTCACTCTGCAGCGGAGTGTGCGCTGATATGAAACTTCCTGGCAGATTAAAACTGTGTGCCCGACCGAGACTCGAACTCGGGACCTTTGCCTTTCGCGGGCAAGTGCTCTACCAACTGAGCTACCGAAGCACGACTCACGTCCGGTACTCACAGCTTTACTTCTGCCAGTATCCGTCTCCTACCTTCCAAACTTTACAGAAGCTCTTCTGCGAACCTTGCAGAACTAGCACTCCTGAAAGAAAGGATACTGCGGAGACATGGCTTAGCCACAGCCTGGGGGATGTTTCCAGAATGAGATTTTCACTCTGCAGCGGAGTGTGCGCTGATATGAAACTTCCTGGCAGATTAAAACTGTGTGCCCGACCGAGACTCGAACTCGGGACCTTTGCCTTTCGCGGGCAAGTGCTCTACCAACTGAGCTACCGAAGCACGACTCACGTCCGGTACTCACAGCTTTACTTCTGCCAGTATCCGTCTCCTACCTTCCAAACTTTACAGAAGCTCTTCTGCGAACCTTGCAGAACTAGCACTCCTGAAAGAAAGGATACTGCGGAGACATGGCTTAGCCACAGCCTGGGGGATGTTTCCAGAATGAGATTTTCACTCTGCAGCGGAGTGTGCGCTGATATGAAACTTCCTGGCAGATTAAAACTGTGTGCCCGACCGAGACTCGAACTCGGGACCTTTGCCTTTCGCGGGCAAGTGCTCTACCAACTGAGCTACCGAAGCACGACTCACGTCCGGTACTCACAGCTTTACTTCTGCCAGTATCCGTCTCCTACCTTCCAAACTTTATAGAAGCTCTTCTGCGAACCTTGCAGAACTAGCACTCCTGAAAGAAAGGATACTGCGGAGACATGGCTTAGCCACAGCCTGGGGGATGTTTCTGGAATGAGATTTTCACTCTGCAGCGGAGTGTGCGCTGATATGAAACTTCCTGGCAGATTAAAACTGTGTGCCCGACTGAGACTCGAACTCGGGACCTTTGCCTTTCGCGGGCAAGTGCTCTACCAACTGAGCTACCGAAGCACGACTCACGTCCGGTACTCACAGCTTTACTTCTGCCAGTATCCGTCTCCTACCTTCCAAACTTTACAGAAGCTCTTCTGCGAACCTTGCAGAACTAGCACTCCTGAAAGAAAGGATACTGCGGAGACATGGCTTAGCCACAGCCTGGGGGATGTTTCCAGAATGAGATTTTCACTCTGCAGCGGAGTGTGCGCTGATATGAAACTTCGTGGCAGATTAAAACTGTGTGCCCGACCGAGACTCGAACTCGGGACCTTTGCCTTTCGCAGGCAAGTGCTCTACCAACTGAGCTACCGAAGCACGACTCACGTCCGGTACTCACAGCTTTACTTCTGCCAGTATCCGTCTCCTACCTTCCAAACTTTACAGAAGCTCTTCTGCGAACCTTGCAGAACTAGCACTCCTGAAAGAAAGGATATTGCGGAGACATGGCTTAGCCACAGCCTGGGGGATGTTTCCAGAATGAGATTTTCACTCTGCAGCGGAGTGTGCGCTGATATGAAACTTCGTGGCAGATTAAAACTGTGTGCCCGACCGAGACTCGAACTCGGGACCTTTGCCTTTCGCGGGCAAGTGCTCTACCAACTGAGCTACCGAAGCACGACTCACGTCCGGTACTCACAGCTTTACTTCTGCCAGTATCCGTCTCCTACCTTCCAAACTTTACAGAAGCTCTTCTGCGAACCTTGCAGAACTAGCACTCCTGAAAGAAAGGATACTGCGGAGACATGGCTTAGCCACAGCCTGGGGGATGTTTCCAGAATGAGATTTTCACTCTGCAGCGGAGTGTGCGCTGATATGAAACTTCCTGGCAGATTAAAACTGTGTGCCCGACCGAGACTCGAACTCGGGACCTTTGCCTTTCGCGGGCAAGTGCTCTACCAACTGAGCTACCGAAGCACGACTCACGTCCGATACTCATATCAGCGCACACTCCGCTGCAGAGTGAAAATCTCATTCTGGAAACATCCCCCAGGCTGTGGCTAAGCCATGTCTCCGCAGTATCCTTTCTTTCAGGAGTGCTAGTTCTGCAAGGTTCGCAGAAGAGCTTCTGTAAAGTTTGGAAGGTAGGAGACGGATACTGGCAGAAGTAAAGCTGTGAGTACCGGACGTGAGTCGTGCTTCGGTAGCTCAGTTGGTAGAGCACTTGCCCGCGAAAGGCAAAGGTCCCGAGTTCGAGTCTCGGTCGGGCACACAGTTTTAATCTGCCAGGAAGTTTCATATCAGCGCACACTCCGCTGCAGAGTGAAAATCTCATTCTGGAAACATCCCCCAGGCTGTGGCTAAGCCATGTCTCCGCAGTATCCTTTCTTTCAGGAGTGCTAGTTCTGCAAGGTTCGCAGAAGAGCTTCTGTAAAGTTTGGAAGGTAGGAGACGGATACTGGCAGAAGTAAAGCTGTGAGTACCGGACGTGAGTCGTGCTTCGGTAGCTCAGTTGGTAGAGCACTTGCCCGCGAAAGGCAAAGGTCCCGAGTTCGAGTCTCGTTCGGGCACACAGTTTTAATCTGCCAGGAAGTTTCATTCAACATAAAACTTGATTGTATGCAGTATTTCTTGTTAAACTTCCAGGTTCTAGAGCAAACAATTTCTTCGATCCGTTCGCTACATAGCTAACAAAACTGGTTGAAACTGATCCATGTCACTCATCACGCCCTCTTATAATCACCCCACCTGCCCCACACCTGCGATCGGCGATCTCCTACAGTAAATAGAGCCACCTTTCCTTCAGCAAAACCAGTCTCACCCTGTGGAAGGAGGTTGTATTAAGGTCGAGACGTTGGTGTTAAGTTTATGATGAAAATATTTTATACAATGTCGCGGTACAAGACCCAGTAGGATTTTAATGCTCATAACACCGTTCGCGGTAGCTTAAGTAGTTAAATACAGTATCACTATTGGCACGTATATGAAGAAATGATCGTGCAAAATTGCAACAGTCATGTTTAGCCTAACAATTAAGAGAATACTGTTAAACTGTCGTACAGAATCTTTTCAGGAAACTTTCGACACTGACCTTCTCTACTCCCACTCAGTGACATGAGAGAAAATATCAACGCAATTCTGTAATTAATTACTCGGAAGCTAATACTTTAAAGACATCACTTGAAACAAGATAACACGAACTCATCTAACACCACTCAGCTCACCCAGGAATGTAGCGCACTGAAAGGTTTTGGGACATGCAGGACCCTCAGAATATGAGAAAAGAGCTTAAGACATGTACACAGACGTACTGATAGCAATACGCAATACCAATACGCGAATGGAACAGGATAGAAAACCGATAATATTGGTACCAAATACCCACCGCCATTCTCTCCACAGTGTCTTGCGGAATATATACACTGCCGGAAAAAATATGCAACACCCTCCCAGAACTCTGTTTCTGGCACCTGGGTATAATATACTGAAGAGGCAAAGAAACTGGTATATCTACCTACTATCGTGTAGGGCCCCCACGAACGCGCAAAAGCACCGCAACATGACGTGCCATGGACTCGACTAAGGTCTGAAGTAGTGCTGGAGAGAACTGACACCATGAATCCTTCATGGCTGTCCAAAAATCCGTAAGAGCACGAGGGGGTGGAGATCTCTTCTCAGTATCATGTGCGGAGACACTCTGTGGAAATTCTGGATGTGTGGGGTCTGTCATTGTCCTGCTGGAATCCCCCAAGTCCGTCGGAATGCACAATGGACGTGAATGGACGCAAGTGATCAGACTGGATGCTTACGTACGTATCACCTGTCAGAGTCGTATCTAGACGTATCAGGGTTCCCATCATCACTCCGACTGTACACGCCCCACACCATTACAGAGCCTCGAGCAGCTTGAACAGTCCCCTGCTGATATGCAGGGTCCATGGATTCATGAGGCTGTCCCCATACCCGTACACGTCCACCCACTCGATAAAATTTGAAACGAGATTCGTCCGACAAGACAATTTGTTTCCAGTCATCAACAGTCCAACGTCGGTGTTGACAGGCCTCGGCGTTGCGGAAAGCTTTGTTTCTTGCAGTGATCGACGATATACGAGTGGGCGTTCGGCTCCTAAAGCCCATATGGATGATGTTTCGTTGAATGTTTCGCACGTTGACACGTGTTGACGGCCCAGCATTGAAATCTGCAGCAGTTTGCGGAAGGGTTGCACTTCCGTCGCGTTGAAAGATTCTCGTCAGTCATCGTTGGTCCCGTTCTTGCAGAACCTTTCTCCGGCCGCAGCGATGTCCGATTCTTGATATTCACGGTACAATCGTGAAATGGTGGTTCGGGAAAATCCCCACTTCATCGGTAACTCCGAGATGCTGTGTGCTATCGCTCTTGTTCCGACTATGGCGCCATGTTCAAACTGACTTAAATCTTGATGACCTGCCATTGTAGCAGCAGTAACCAATCTACGCTACTGGGCATTGAAATTGCTACACCACGAAGGTGCCACAGACGCGAAATTTAACCGACAGGCAGAAGATGCTGCGGTATGCAAATGATGAGCTTTTCAGAGCATTCACACAAGCCTGGTGCCGGTGGCGACACCTACAACGTGCTGACATGAGGAAAGTTTCCAACCGATTTCTCATACACAAACAGCAGTTGACCGGCGTTGCCTGGTGAAACGTTGTTGTGATGCCACGTGTAAGGAGTAGAAACGCGTACCATCCGGATTGTAGCCTATTGCGATTGCGGTTTATCGTATCGCGACATTACTGTTCGCGTTGGTCGAGATCCAATGACTGTTAGCAGAATATGGAATCACTGGGTTCAGGAGGGTAATACGGAACGCCGTGCTGGATCCCAACGGCCTCGTATCACTAGCAGTCGAGATGACAGGCATCTTACCCGCAGGGCTGTAACGGATCGTGCAGCCACGTCTCGATCCCTGAGTCAACAGATGGGGACGTTTGCAAGACAACAACCATCTGCACGAACATTTCGACGACGTTTGCAGCAGCATGGACTATCAGCTAGGAGACCGTGGCTGCGGTTACCCTTGATGCTGCATCACAGACAGGAGCGCCTGCGATGGTGTACTCAACGACGAACCTGGGTGCACGAATGGCAAAACGTCATTTTTTCTGATGAATCGAGCTTTTGTTTACAGCATCATGATGGTCACATCCGCGTTTGGCGACATCGCGGTGGACGCATATTGGAAGCGTGTATTCGTCATCGCCATATTGGCGTAACACACGACGTGATGGTATGGGGTGCCATTGGTTACACGTCTCGGTCATCTCTTGTTCGCGCTGACGGCACTTTGAACAGTGGACGTTACATTTCAGATGTGTTACGATCCGTGACTCTACCCTTCATTCGATCCCTACGAGATCCTACATTTCAGCAAGACAATGGACGACCGCATGTTGCAGGTCCTGTACGATCCTTTCTGGATACAGAAAATGTTCAACTGCTGCCCTGGCCATCACATTCTCCAGATCTCTCACCAACTGAAAACGTCTGGTCAATGGTGGCCGAACAACTGGCTCGTCACAATACGCCAGTCATTACTCTTGATGAACTGTGGTATCGTGTTGAAGTTGCATGGGCAGCTGTACTTGTATACGCCACCCAAGCTCTGTTTGACTCTATGCCCAGTCGTATCAGGGCTGTCATTACGGTCAGAGGTGGTTGTTCTGGGTACTGATTTCTTAGGAATTATGCAATCAAATTGCGTGGAAATGTAGTCACATGTCAGTCCTAGTATAATATATTTGTCCATTGAATATCCGTTTGTCATCTGCATTTCTTCTTGATGTAGCAATTTTAATGGCCAGTAGGGTATCTATGTTTGAAAACGCATGCTTACACCAGTTTCTTTGGCGCTTCAGTGTATGTGGCTGCTGAGACGTTGTAGTGTTAACAATTCACTTGTCACGATCATCGGCGATCAGATGACGCTCACGAGGCCTGTCTGTGCATCATCCGTTCTGACCCTGCAGACTGTAAGCGTGCTGAGTTAGGGTGAACAGTGTCTGAAACACTCATTCTCGGGTACAACCGCTCCCCAAAGACGAGCATGTACTCCTGTTGAACAGCTACAGCCATTTGAAATGGGTCGTAATGTGGACCTGCAAGAGGTTGGACGGACGTATCAACGCAGTGTTGCACATGTTGGCCACAATATATCGGTGGTGCCTCGAATCTTTCAGCAGTGGTCTGTGGAATATTTCCACACCTGTAGACCAGGTTACGGACCTCTGCGTAGTACAGACGCACGTGGGGACCGACGCAGCAGTGGCCGACCGAACATCATCCAGGGACGAAATCGGGTCACATGTTGCTCTTCCGATCATTCTTGCACGGCAGATCAGTGGGAACGGCCGCCTTACTGCAGGATGAAGATCGTGCGTGCCTCTGGCCTGGTTACTACTGACACCACGACACCATCAAGCGCAGCTACTATGGTGTCGTGCAGAAGTTGACTGGAGAGTGGAGCGGCGCTCTGCTGCCTTCAGTGATGGGACCAGGTTCTGCCTGTGTGCGAGTCCTCGACGTGGAAATATGTGGCGTACACCTGGTGAGCTGCCTACTCCAGAGTGCATTCGCTCACGACATGTAGATCGCATATCTGGCTTCACGGTAAGGGGGTCCACCAATTACAACTCTCGGTCGCACCTGGAGGTTAAAGTAAGCAGTGTCCGCTATATTGCACTAGACGCTATCCCCGAGCTACTGCCATTTCTTCGACAGAAATGTGATGTGCTTTATAGCAGGGCAACGCAATGTGCTCTTCGTGGTGTGGAATAACTGTCAAATGGTTCAAATGACTCTGAGCACTATGGACTTAACATCTAAGGTTATCAGTCCCCTAGAAATTAGAACTACTTAAACATAACTAACCTAAGGACATCACACACATCCATGCCCGAGGTAGGATTCGATCCTGCGACTGCAGCGATCGCGCGGTTCCAGACTGTAGCGCCTAGAACCGCTCGGCCACCCCGGACGGCGGAGTAACTGTCTTCTCCGGCAAGATCACCAGATATCCCGCCAACTGTACGCGTATGGCGAAGCGGGAACTTACTCTTCTCCGGAGCATGCAGGAACCATAACCGAATTGAAAAAAAGAGAAAGAAACAATCGCAGAATGCCACTCTGCACCTTCACGATCATTTTCATATGAGAACACACCGAACGAAGTTGCAGCCGGCCTGTGTGGCCGAGCGGTTCTAGGCGCTTCAGCCTGGAACCGCGCGACCGCTACGGTTGCAGGTTCGTATCCTGCCTCGAGCATAGTTGTGTGTGTCGTCCTTAGGTTAGTTATGTTTAAGTAGTTGTAAGTTCTAGGAGACTGATGACCTCAGATGTTAAGTCCTAAAGTGCTCAGAGCCATTTGAACCATTTGAACTAGCGTTGCTACCAGAGGAGGATATACTCTGTATTGATGCAATTTTGGATGCCCTTGACTATGACATGTATGTTTCATTTGGTCTGAATTAGTTGTCATGTACTCCCACAACGATAAAATACCTGCGTCAGCACTTTTCAAAATAATGATTTGTTCTCGAAGGTGTTGCTTTTTTTTTTGGCAGTATGTATGTGGGTGTAAATGCAAATATAGTAGGGAGGTGAATATATTTTCTACTGCAAAGTAAAGACACCGGAAGCGCAGTAGCTGATAGGAGGACGAATCAGGTTGCAGAGGCCCACATTTAACATCGAAAAGATGGGAGTGAACAGAGTAAAAAAAAGAAAGAAAGAAAAAGATGAGGCGGTAAATGGCTAAGGTAACCGCTCTGCGACCAGTTACTGCTCCGCCATCTGATCCTGCTGAATACGCTGTACACTAAATTGCATCCCTGGAACATAGCCACGGGGACGTGACGTGTGTGTCAAGCAGATTTCTCGGTGCGGCAGTAAATCTCCCTGCTATTGAAGGCAGCGCCCTAGCGCTTACCGGTAAGGGGGGTGGGTTGGGTGCATCCCTTCAAGGAAGGGCACCCGACCTGTCCCGAAAGCCCTGGATCCCTTCCGCTTCTCAGAAGCTGCTGCGCATCTGGCCCCAGAATCCGGGGAGACGCACGCACCTGGGCAGCCCTCCGTGCCATCACCTGTTGCTTCTTGCTCACCTGGTGAACGTTTTTAAAATTAAGAAACGGCCGTTTTCTCTTCCTTTGCAAGTATTTCAGACAAGAAGATAGTAGAAGCTTCTGAAAAGTGGTGCTGTAGAAGGATGCTGAATATTAGGTGGATAGAGCGAATACCTTATGAAGTAGTACTCAATCGAAATGGGGAAAAAAGAAATTGTCGCTGTTGCCTAATAGAAAGGATCATCTGATAGGATATAACGTGAAGCATCAAGGAATAGTGATTTGGTAATGGAGGAAAGGGGGGGGGGGGAAGGAGGGGGCGGGGGAGGAAGGTCAAGATTCGAATACAGTAACCACGTGTGCATTGGAAAAGTAAGGGATGTTAGACCATCATCATCATCATCATTTAAGACCGAATATGCCTTTCAGCGTTCAGTATGGAGCATAGTCTTCTTATAAAATTCCTCCATGATCCCCTTTTCAGTGCTAACATTGGTGCCTCTTCTGATGTTAAACCTATTACTTCATAATCATTCTTAAACGAATCCAGGTACCTTCTCCTTGGTCTGCCCCGACTCCTCCTACCCTCTACTGCTGAACCCATGAGTCTCTTGGGTAACCTTGCTTCTCCCATGCGTGTAACATGACCCCACCATCCAAGACTATTCGCCCTGACTGCTACATCTATAGAGTTCATTCCGCGTTTTTCTTTGATTTCCTCATTGTGGACACCCTCCTGTAATTGTTCCCATCTACTACTACCTGCAATCATCCTAGCTACTTTCATATCCGTAACCTCAACTTTATTGGTAAGGTAACCTGAATCCACCCAGCTTTCGCTCCCATACACCAAAGTTGGTCGTAAGATTGAACGGTGCACAGATAACTTAGACTTGGTACTGACTTCCTTCTTGCAGAAGAGAGTAGATCGTAGCTGAGCGCTCACTGCATTAGCTTTGCTACACGTCGCTTCCAGTTCTTTCACTATGTTGCCATCCGGTGGGAATATGTATCCTAAGTACTTGAAACCGTGCACCTGTTCTAACTTTGTTCCTCCTACTTGGCACTCAATCCGTTTATATCTCTTTCCCACTGACATTACTTTCGTTTTGGAGATGCTAATCTTTATACCATAGTCCATACATTTCTGATCTAGCTCTGAAATATTACTTTGCAAACTTTAAATCGAATCTGCCATCGCAACATATGCGAGACTGCTTATTTTGTGTTCACATTTCTTAATATCACCCAGCCAGTCTATTATTTTCAACATATCATCCATAAATAATGTGAACAACAGTGGAGACAGGTTGCAGCCTTGTCTTCCCCCTGAAACTACTCTGAACCATGTTAGATTACTGTACAAAAATGTTTCTGTCGCACCACACTGAAAATAAATTTTGATCTCTTGTTCTGTGAAGCTCGAGTTCAAAATAGTTACATAACTTGTCTTGTTTGACAGATCTCACTTATGTCCGAGGTACGAGTGTCTTTAAATAAGTAACGAAACTCTTTTTTTCTGAAATCTGGTCGGTTTGATTCAGGAATTCAGTACACCGTGTTGTTCCCACTCTTTTGGCTATAAAGTCCTATTTTTCGACGTAATCGCCGCTCAGTGCAAGGTCTTTCTCCACCTTCCTGAGGAGCCCTTATGCCCGCATGGTACCACTCTACTGGTTGACGCCAGAGACCACGTCTTGCCACATCAACAACCTCCACATCATCCACATGCTGCTACCTGCGGAAAGTATCCTTCATTGGGCCAAACAGGCGGAAGTCAGAAGATGCGAGATCCGGGCTCTAGGGTGGATGAGGAAGGACAGACCTCTCGGGAGGGCAGACTTGTGTGAGGTCTTGCTTTCTCACAGAAAAGGAGAACTTGGTTTGCATTACTGTGACACGTTCCAACATTGCGTAAGTCACAGCTGCGTGCGGCAAGGATCGGACAGGTTTGCACGAGACAGTTGGGATGATGGCAGCGGCCCCGCTCAGAGACTCTCTGTGCCTTCGTCTAGTGTCAGGTCTCCGTAGTCATTCTGGGAGCGCCTAGGAGTGTCTACGATGCTCTGGTGTTCCGCCAAAAGAGAATCAGTAACAGCTCTCTGCTTGGAATGCTGCTCTATTACACACGCAAATACAAAGGCTCCGTGTTGCTCCACCACCTATCGGAACTCCCTGAAACTAAAGGCGTGGAAGCGGATATATTCCGCGATGTCCGACAACAATTTCAACATTTTTTTTTCAACCAAATTCGGCCGAAAAAGCAATATCTTGCATCACTTACTGAACGCCCCTCATAAAATCAAAATGGTGAAATATGTACATATCCTATTAGCTCTGTACTGCTGCTATAATTTGCGTTACCATTCCCTTTGTCAAATTCAGTTTGCTTGTGTACCAAGTGTGTTCCCACATCCCACCCAGTCGCCATATCTCCACCCTCCTTACCCTCTCCCAAGGTCGCTTCCGCCAGCTCCCCCTCCCTGATGATGTCCTCCTCCCCTCCATCTACCCCTCCTATCAACTTCGATCCTCCCCTCCCACATCCTGTGTCTTTTCCTTTTGGCACCCTCCCTCCCTTCTCTCTCCTTCCCCCCTTCCTCCACCCCTTTTCCCCCCGGACTTCCCCTCCCCCTGCCCCCCTCCCCCCTATCTCCCTACCCATAGCATCTCTGCTCTCCCCGCTCCCTCTACCACCCCCCTCCACCTCTCTTGGCAGGTCCCCGGACTCGTACACGCTTAGTGAATTTTCGCGCGCCGGAGATCAACGCCTCGTGTTGCTGTGTGTGCTGTCATTTGTGGTTCAGTGTTATTCGTTTTGTGCACCTACGTTCGCGTGTGACAGTTTTCGTCTACGTATGTGTCCAAGTGTCTGAACAAATTTTATCTTGGACTCTACGCCCGTGAACGGCTCCATGTATTTTAAAAATTGTTTGTCTCCGTTTATATGTCCACCATGTTTTTTCTACACTCCTGGAAATTGAAATAAGAACACCGTGAATTCATTGTCCCAGGAAGGGATAACTTTATTGACACATTCCTGGGGTCAGATACATCACATGATCACACTGACAGAACCACAGGCACATAGACACAGGCAACAGAGCATGCACAATGTCGGCACTAGTACAGTGTATATCCACCTTTCGCAGCAATGCAGGCTGCTATTCTCCCATGGAGACGATCGTAGAGATGCTGGATGTAGTCCTGTGGAACGGCTTGCCATGCCATTTCCACCTGGCGCCTCAGTTGGACCAGCGTTCGTGCTGGACGTGCAGACCGCGTGAGACGACGCTTCATCCAGTCCCAAACATGCTCAATGGGGGACAGATCCGGAGATCTTGCTGGCCAGGGTAGTTGACTTACACCTTCTAGAGAACGTTGGGTGGCACGGGATACATGCGGACGTGCATTGTCCTGTTGGAACAGCAAGTTCTCTTGCCGGTCTAGGAATGGTAGAACGATGGGTTCGCTGACGGTTTGGATGTACCGTGCACCACTGGAGGCGGGCTGCACGATGTTGGGGCGTGAGCGGAAGACGGCCTAACGGTGTGCGGGACCGTAGCCCAGCTTCATGGAGACGGTTGCGAATGGTCCTCGCCGATACCCCAGGAGCAACAGTGTCCCTAATTTGCTGGGAAGTGGCGGTGCGGTCCCCTACGGCACTGCGTAGGATCCTACGGTCTTGGCGTGCATCCGTGCGTCGCTGCGGTCCAGTCCCAGGTCGACGGGCACGTGCACCTTCCGCCGACCACTGGCGACAACATCGATGTACTGTGGAGACCTCACGCCCCACGTGTTGAGCAATTCGGCGGTACGTCCACCCGGCCTCCCGCATGCCCACTATACGCCCTCGCTCAAAGTCCGTCAACTGCACATACGATTCACGTCCACGCTGTCGCGGCATACTACCTGTGTTAAAGACTGCGATGGAGCTCCGTATGCCACGGCAAACTGGCTGACACTGACGGCGGCGGTGCACAAATGCTGCGCAGCTAGCGCCATTCGACGGCCAACACCGCGGTTCCTGGTGTGTCCGCTGTGTCGTTCGTGTGATCATTGCTTGTACAGCCCTCTCGCAGTGTCCGGATCAAGTATGGTGTCAATGTGTTCTTTTTTCCATTTCCAGGAGTGTATAATGGTCTTGATTTGTCTCTTTTGTGTTTGTCTATGGCCAAAGAGTGGCGTAGTATGCTGCTGCTGGCCTACCTGTAAACAGGTTTAAAATAACAATAAAAAAAGGTGCACCAAGTGCCCTTACCATCTCATCAAATTCCCAGCCCTCCTTATGCCCATCAAACATCCACGCCTGTCCTGTACTGTCCGCAGACTACTCTCCAGTAACCCCATTGCCTTGCCCCTGGTCACCAGTCCTGGTAAGCTGCCGCGCCTTCACCATCACATCCGTCCGTCCCGTCACCTCCACACACTCCGTATCCTATGCCAAGCCGCGCGGTCTAGGCGTCTAGTCACGGTCCGCTCTGCTGCTCCCGTCGGAGGTTCGAGTCCTCCCTCGGCCATGGCTGTGTGTGGCGTTGTAACCTCCCCCTTACTAGTCAACCTATCCTGCTTGCGATATAAAATATGACCGTGGAATCGCGTCTATACCTAATGGAATTTTTGTAATTGGGTAAGGCTATCTTTCCCAAAGAAGTAATACCGGGGGGAAAGTGTACAACCGATCTTCCTGATAGAAAAGTCTACTAAAATTTAAAAAAAAAAAAAACGAACAGGGCTACAATCTGGAAAAATGAAAGCTATTTTGTGCATTCACTCACGAACAACAATGGACGGAAAAGGAGTACGGCTGATCATGAATCCAAAAGTTACACTAATGAACGAAAAGGAAATAATTACGGTCGCCAGCCCACTAGGGCAATTTACATCCAAAATCCTGCACAAGATGACGGGAAAGAAAAACATTTATTACTAAACACTTCCGTGGTAACTGAAGGTTGTCACGTTTCTTGACACTAATTTTAAGTGAGTATGTAATGATAAAGAAAACTGAGAAGTCACTTTTACATTATGTTTGTCACTAAATTTTGAAAAAGGTAGCCGGCCGTTGTGGCCGAGCGGTTCTAGGCTCTACAGTCTGGAACCGCGTGATCGCTACGGTCGCAGGTTCGAATCCTGCCTCGGGCATGGATGTGTGTGATGTCCTTGGGTTAGTTAGGTTTAAGTAGTTCTAAGTTCTAGGGGACTGATGACCACAGATGTTAACTCCCTTAGTGCTCAGAGCCACTTGAACCATTTTGTTGCCGACTGCGCCTTCCCGGCGCCTGTGTCCGTTACGGCCGCTACATGGTTTTGCTCTGACTTGTGTGTCTGAGCATAGCCACAGCCTCTGATTATTTGCTGAACGAATTTTAATTTTCTGCTTGATGATTTGCAAGGTGCTTAACCTTTTAAAAATTCTGCGTAACATGTAATGTTAGCCTGTGCTTCAATTCGTTGCTGTTGAGAGTGGTTTTAGTGGCCGGTTATCTTGTGTTGTGTTGAAATTGACTGTCGAAGCCTGGTACTCTGCTCAGCCTCTCGATTAATAAGCCTTCAATATTTGGTCTGGAGGAGCTTTTAAATGGTAATGGGCGTTTATATTTGTTAGTTGTCCTCGCTGATTAAGTTTGATGTGGTAATTGTTGACTTGTATCCTGTCACTGGGCGCAGTTTTGCTCAATTAAGGTATTATTCATTAATGGTTTTTGATATAATTCCTTTGTGCATTGTAAACTGAAATGCTGTTCACATCTTGGAGTAAATGATTTGGTTCTCTGCGCCCAATGTTAAGCAGATTTTAAACTGATTATTGGCTTGTGCCACTTAGCTTAAGCTGTAGTCGTGTGGTTTAAACCGAAGTAGTAACTGAAGACATCATTCAGCACGTCTTTTGTATTTCTTACATTACCATTTGCCTTTTATATTACGATGCATTTGATTTAAATTATATTACTGTGTGTTGTAGAAACAACATGTCCCAGTTCTTCCAGGATGCACTTGTTGCCTTGTTGTAGATCTTCTCTAAATTTTTCCAGTGACGTCAAGCTGGTACTTACCGTCCTGAGCATCTCTTTATTTGTAACAGTTACCTCACATTTTGCTATTTTGATCAAACTGTCATGTTTGTAGTAAATTTTGTGATGAATTAATTTTATTACATCACTGACATTTTAAAAGGTTACAAAAGTTCCGTTCAACTTGCGAATATTTTAAAAGCTTTCAAAATTTATCTTTAACTCGTGAAATTTTTACAGCTTTCAAAATTTCTATTTAATTTCAATTTCTTTTATTTTATCTGTTTCTTTTAATTTTTTTAAGAAAAGAAAAGAAGGGGTCCAAAGAAAGCTACACATTTGATTGGGACCTAAAATTACTTCCTTAGTTGGTTAAAATTAATATTCAGATTTTACTTGATCATTTTCTCAAACGTAATAAGAAAGTTGCTATGGTTATAGCAAATACATGTATGTATAGTAGTTACTAAAGATGTTGTCTCTTAAGGCCTGGTCCTTCGTTCGAAATCTCCCAAGCCGGAAGTATCACTTTGCAGCAGCATAGCTTGAGATCTTCGCGTTCAATGTATGCAGTAATTAGTCATTCGCCGTCTATCGACTGCGTTAAGCATTACAATGTCAGGTCACTCTTCACGAGGGAGACTCCCCATCGCAACCCCACAGACTTAGAGATGCGATCTCCCAGTGGATAGACAATCAAATCCTGAACATAAAGCGTGAAAAGAGGTGGGTGGTCGAAAGTTCCTACGGGGCCAAACTGCTGAAGTCATCGGTCCCTAAGCTGACACACTACTTAATCTAACTTAAACTTACTTACGCTAAGTACGACGCACGTCCATGCCCGAGGGAGGACTCGAACCTCCAATGGGGGGAGCCACGTGAACTGTGGCAAGGCGCCACAGGAGGCGCAGATGATGAATACAGGAAGAAGGTGGGTGTACTGAACTGTGGACTGATGACCATAGATGTTAAGTCCCATAGTGCTCAGAGCCATCTGAACCATTTGAACCGATCCAAGCTTGACAAGTGCAATATTAAGCAAACCACCCACAACCGCGGCAGTTTGCTTCAGTGATCACGGTGGTGGACTGTGAGGTCGCCGAGCCGTGTTCGAAACTCTCTCGTGATTTTTTTTTTTAAAAAATTTCACAACATTGTGAACTGTTAGTCCGGTCACTGAAATTGTTGTTCTCTTTCTGTTGTCTTGGCAGTTGTCGTAGTAGACTATTGTAATAATGTTCTATTAATTTGATGTGAAAGCGGTGCTGATAGATAATAAAAGCGGGTTAAAAGCTGTGAGCTATCTGAGGAAGTTAACCTTACATTACTGAGCAACTGTTTCGCCAGGTATCCAGTCTAGCTTACCAAGTTTCCAACCAGACTAACATTAATTATAATCTTTTAATAGTCATACGAAAACCGGTGATACATATATAAAAAAGAGAATTTAAATAAAAAGAAATAAATCAGTTTATACTTGGAAATTTATTTTAACATTGATCACTGAAATTTCACCATGTTAAACTTGAGTCATAACTAAGCTGGTGCCTTATTTAGGATTGTGAAAATGTGAGTTTGTAATCTTACGGAACATATCAGATATGGAGCCAAGATTGGGAGACTGCATACAACACTACATTCATAAAATAACACACGAAGAACGTTGAAACATATGCAAGAGGAAATTAACCACAACCAACCGATTCAATTTTCACCAAAAGAAGTTACGTTCGTAGCGCAATCCTGTCCGTCATGTAATTACCACACACTGGTATACTAAATTCATACTAACTCTCTGTGAAATCTTCCCGAAAAGAATAGCTGAGGGCTACTTTGATGATTACACCACATGCTTCACGTGGTCAACTTGGTTTACACAAAGAGTGTAACTCCACAATAATTTTGATAATTAAAATAAATTAGATCGAAACGCAATTTACAAAAGAAAAACCTCGAACTGATTACTATCGTCTTACTATTAACCTGATGGATCAAACAATTGTATAAGCACGTGGTACTGGTCTCACAAAGTACACCCCACGTGGGTTGAACATAAAGAAAAGTTAATATATTAAAAAATATTGTTAAGACGAGACGTTATAACCGCGGACACACTGCCCTGGGCCCCTACCAAGAGTGCTTCCAGATACAAAACGGAAGTGACCAGAGAGGCAGCTTCCTATACCAATATGACTAGGGACGGACAGGACAATACTAAGGATAGAAACCTCTTTGCTTTTAGAAAGCGTAGTTACCTGTTCCGACGTTGGTCCTACTGTTTTCTAGCAGACAGGCTTGCCTGCTACCATCAAACGTGCAACTAGAAATACATTTGCTCATTCATTCTTTCACACATAAGGGAAGGGGGCTGACAGTATCTTATCATATACTGTATATAAAGGAAAGAGGATGTAGGTTCCGTATGAGACAATGTGACATGAATTACATATAAACTGTGTTTTAAAGTGTAGTAATGTGACAGATCGTTCTTGTTTATGTGTAAAAGTAACACGTTCCACTACTCAGTCTCCTCCCAGATAGTCAGAAACACCACAGTAAATTTAGAAGTGGAATGTATGCCGTAAATGGCAACAGATTTAAGAAATCAACATGAAAGGAATCCAACAGAGACCTTTCACTATGATTCATGTGGTAAGAATGCGTTACTGTCGTAAGAAAACGTGATGAACAGTGAGAGCAAGCGCGATACCACATGGACTGAAATGAAAACAACAAATAAACGGATGTGAACTATTTACAACAAATGAATTCAAGAGTCAAAACTGAACCCAACTTCAAAAACGTTAAAAACATGTTTTGAAAGAGTGCTGGGAAAACTGTGTGATTGTGTAACTGTTGCGTTCCTTTGTTGCAGCTTATGCGACAAACTGTTACGTTTTCATCATTTGTTTGAGAGTGATCACATTCACATTCATACGAAATCATGAATCGGGCAAGGAGGCATATCCCAATCACTTACCAGGCGTACAAATTAGGTGCTTCTGTAAAAGATTACTATCATACGATAAACGCCTTTACAAGTCTGTATGTGCAGTGAGAATGATGTCAGATGTAGGAGATATTAATGTAAAAAACTTGCATGCTCTGCTTACTTTCATTCTATTGTGTCATACGGGTTCATATTCTGGAGTAACTCATCAAACCGAGGAAAAATTTGTAGGGTGCGAAAGCGTGTGATAAGAATTAAAGAACATCACGTAGAAACCTATTGAAGGAACTTGGTATTCTAACCATTGCTTCTCAGTATAGTTATTCCTTAATGAAATTTGTTGCAAGTAATATATTTATATTTCCAACCAAAAGCTGAATACATAGTATCAATACTAGCAATAAGAACAACCTACATAACGACCTAAAATCACTTACCTTGGTCCATAAAGAGGTCCCACATTCAGGAGCACAAATTTTCAATAAATCACTGGCAACTATTATAAACTTGGTTTCAGATAAAGCACGGTTTAAAAAAAATGGCTGTGACTTAACATCTGTGGTCATAAGTCCCCTAGAACTTAGAACTACTTAAACCTAACTAACCTAAGGACATCATACACATCCATGCCCGATGCAGGATTCGAAACTGCGACCGTAGCGGTCACGCAGTTCCAGACTGAAGCGCCTAGAACTTCACGGCCACACTGACCGTCAGACAACAGCAACAACAACAACGTATATCTCGCGAAGAGACCATGAGGATAAAATCAGAGAGTTAAGAGCCCACACAGAGGCATACCGACAATCTTTCTTCCCACGAACAATACGAGACTGGAATAGAAGGGAGAACCCATAGAGGTAATCAAGGTACCCTCCGCCACACACCATCAGGTGGCTTACGTAGTGTGGATGTAGATGCAGATATAGATGTAGGGACATTGCAGTTGTACTTGATGGGACATGTCAACGTCTGAGACACCGTTCTATTTCTCTGGAGAATGGAACAGTTGTTGATATTGAGTTGTTATCTAAGTACTGCCACACCTGCCATGGTAACACTGAAGGACGTATTGAACATCAGTGTTCTAAGAATTATAATGGTTACAGTGGAGGTATGGAGTATGATGGAGCTCTAAAAATATTTCGGAAATCTGTGCCAATTTATAACGTTAGATGTACGAAGCACCTAGGCAATGGTGTCTCTAAAGCTTTCAATAACATTAGTGAGTTCAATTTTTATGGTGATACCGTGGTAACATAACTGGAGTGTTATGGACATGTGCAAAAGAGGTTGGGTGCTAGATTGAGGAAACTACGAAGAGAAATGAAAGGAAAGTTGCTATCTGATTGGAAATCTCTGTTCGTTCGATGCCGATTGAGAGAAACTGAAATAGACCTTCTCCAGAGTTATTATCGACTGGTTATTAGACGAACTGCACATCTGAATGGTGTTACAGCAATGAGAAAAGCTGTGTGGGTCACATGCTTTCATAAGTTGTTCACAGATGACCACCCTGTTCTCGGACTTTGCCATAAAGGAGCAGATTCTTGATGAGGTTAGCAAAAATCAAAAGAAAGTGGTCAAATATACCATCATAAGTATTCTGTTCCTGACCCTTTTATGAATGCAACAAAACCAATTTATAGACACCTGAGTGACCCTGTTTTGCTTAGTAGATGTCTTCATGGGGGCACTTGGAAATCTAATGATAAACCACTGCATATGGGAAATATTACACAAGAATGTTTTTGTAGGACTAAATACATTAAAAATTGGTGCACTAGATACAGTGATATGTTTCGATGATGGAGTGATAGGAAGGTTGGAAGTCCTGAGAAATTTAAGCATAAAATGTGGCTCTAATATGGAAGATCAATTTCTTGCATGTGACAGACAACCGGTGCATGAAGCTGAAAGATTCGCTCTTCATGTTACCAAAGAAGCAAGAAACGCTAAAAGGAATGCCAAGAGGAAGCTTGAAGGTGAAGAAATGCTGCAGGATGAAGACTATGCTTCAAGAGTGTTCTGAGGCAGTTTAATTGGACTCACATCTTCATTTGCAATTTCCTGCAAGTTTATTTTTCAGAATTCAGGTAGAAATATTCCCTAAAGTTTATAATGCATTTTTCTGTAACTTTCAATAGTCCATACTCATGTAGTAGACGTAAGTTTTATTGCAGAATCCAGTAAATTATAGGAAAAATGTTTTTATTAGGAAAAAATTATAAAAATTAAAATGTAAGATGTGATATTTTTTATCCTTGTAGTATACATAATAGGTGGAATTAAATAGGTCTAGTACCTCAGCCAGCATGTCATGCATATCTGGTAAAAATTTGGTCTCCTTCAAATGTGTAACATATGATTAAATGGTACCTCAGTGTGAGGAAGCATTTTGCAAAAAAAATTGCATCAATTTCTTTGTAAGTTTTTTAATGACCCTAAGCAGGTTCAAAAATATTGAAAATACTACTAATTTGTTTCTAAAGTGTGCTGCATTATCTAATATTAAAAAAATCTGTAAAGCATATACATTATAAACAGTGCCTGAAAGAAATAGGTGTTGATTTTTACATAATACTGAGCCGGAAAATTACCCTGTATCCTTAAACAGAGTTTGAAAGACTTTTTGATAGGCGACTCCTTCTACTCAATAGATGAATATCGTAACAGAGACTGTTAAGCGAGCTTATGTAAAAACGTGTGTTAGATTTCAATTCTGACAGCACTTGGTCTCAACAGTCAAGATTAGGTATTTTTTGTATGATAAATTTATTAATAGTACATAACAAAGTTTCATTCTGACAGCCTGTTAATTCTGTAAATATTAGCTGTTCCAGTTTATCGCATTGTATTCACCTATTTCGACAATCTCCTGACAAATGATCGGGATAGTATGTATTATATTGAAATGTTTTGTGTTTTTATGTTGTACTCTTGACATGTTCCACATCCACGAGAATTGTCTCATTTTTTGGGCCTATGGAACGAAAACTGAATCTAATCTAATGTACTGTCACTAACGAAACGTGGAAGTGTGGAATCAACTCTCGGTCCCTTTAATTCACTTCGCTGTTGCAAATGGGACGACACAGACACGATGATGAATACAGCGAACAGCACTGGGACGATGGAAGTTTCAACAAAGCTCGCCTAGTTGGCCACTTAATCACGACGCCATTCCTCTTTCGTGCTGCTCTATATTGCACTTCTTATCCTCTGCTTCTGTTTTGCTTTTGTTTCACAGTTCAATACACCCTCTTCCTGTTTTCATGCTTGATCTGTGTTCGGTTTTTGACGGGCTGTCCACCTACCACAGTGTCTGAGGGGGTTGGCTGGGAGTTTCCCTTGTGAGGAGAAAGCGAGCACCGGTGCCCCAATGTTCTGTAATGAGATACCCAGATGGCAGTTGTCGTTGGTGGACGTTGTATTCAACCAGTCACAGTCAGTGCGACGTCTTCATGCACTGCAAGTTGCAAGGGAAGTTTGTTTCATCAAAGAAGGGTGGACTTTCCGTCGTGTTGCTGCAGACGCCAATGTCTCTCCGTCTGCCGTCCACAGGCTGTGCACACACTACAGGGGGACGGGTGAGGACGCAATGCGAGTTCGTCAAGGCTGCCGATGCATTACAGCTCGACGTGAAGACCGATATCTGGGCGTCTCTGCGCGTTGCGGCGTCGTACGGATACCGCCAGAGCACTGCAAGACGATCTCAGAAAGGGCGACTGGAGCCGCTGTGTCCGATCAGACTGCGACAAACAGGTTACGAGAGAGGACCCTACGATCCAGGCGTCCTGTTTGAGTATCCCGCTTAACACATCCCGCAGCTCGTCTTTAGTTTTCAACTGCCAGCTGCCTCTCTAGCGACAAGTCCAGATTGTTTGTGGCGCAAGGTGACAGCCGTGTTCGTGAATGGAGCTGCCGTGGTGAGCAGAGCCTGCCAAAGAACGTCCAGGAAATGGACAGATTCGGCCGAGGTTCTGTCGTGGTGTGGGGATGCACAAGTGTTGACAGCCGCACGGATCTTGTCCACGGTCGCCTTACCGACAGGCGGGTGGCAGATCCTTTCGGCCACACCTGGTGGCTACCGCAACCGTTGGTGGTTTTGAACTCCTTGTATCGCTGGGGCCCGTGTGGCAGGCGTCACCAGGAATATCGTGCCAAGTCGGGACGTAGAATGAATGGAATCACCAGCAGTGAGTCCGACCTAAACGACATCGAGCATGTGGGGGACATACTTGACAGACGTTTTCGTGATGGTCCTGCTCCACCACAGACGCTCCGAGAACTCTCAGGAATGGGAACGTCTACCACAGAGTGACCTCTGTAGACTTACACGGGACATGTAACGTAGGTGTCATGAGGTCATAAACGTTCACGGACGGTATACACGTGGCTGAAGATCTCGTAGTCTAGTGAAAAGCACCCAGAATGATCGGATGAATGATTCCACTTAATTTTCGACACTCATCAGAGGTTCCTTTTTTTGTTATGTACATGAACGAAGATGTAATGATGGTTTGTTGTGTACTTAATTTGTGAAATATGAAGCTATACTGTAATTTGATAACATAACCAGTCCACAATTATTGCTCAATGGAGTATGACAGACGCCCAAAGTCATGTTCCGCTAATTCTTTTCAGCAGTGTATAAGGAATTCCAAAGCTAGCTTAAATAGTTAGACTTGCTTGGCAACCGTGCAGTCACAGGGGAGGATCTAGGAGGGTCCCTCTTTTCAGGGGTGCCTGAGGGGAGAATGGCCAACCTAGGAGCCAGGGTGCCTCCTGCAACCAACTGCTTCAAAAAATTACAGGAAAGATCAGCGCAGACTCGACGGTAAACATGGCTCCAGGAAGTACTTTTCGCTGGTGCAGTCACTTCAATGCATCTCCACCGAGGTAATAAAACTTAAGGACACACCCTCTCCACGCCATTCTGAAGCGTCGTTGCGGTTTGGCTTTGAGATTGCTCGTAAGTATGGGTGCTAAAGTTGGGGCCATCTTTACTTAGCGTGTCGTGACGCGGTGCGGAGAACGAGACTAAATTTTATGGCCGTCGCTTCTGATTCAAACTATGCTACACTTTGCAACACTGGCCGCTCCACATCCTACTGTGTAGGAGTAGGTTACCAAAGCCGATTCTGGACGACGTGACGATCTTATCAGATCCAGTGTCAGGTCACACATTCGGTGTCACATTACCCACTTGGCCTCCCTGGCACCCCGACTCCGTCTCCTCCGAGAAGCAACTGACCAAAGTCACTCAATGGAATCACCCATAAAATTGTGCAACTTATATTCAAGGTCATAATATAACTCTGTAGTCATCAGGTGACATATAAACGCACCCTCAGGCAATGGGAACAGTCCTGATCAAGCACCTTACGTCCTCCTTCCTTTTATCACCTTTTATAACTAGCTCAACTACCTCAACCGTCACAGGCCTCCACATTAGAGTTCAAAGCATCATCGAGGAGAGGTGCAGGTTTGTTACAAACAATACGAAATTACGAACAGTAATTTTCTCTCTACATATATAGTTCAGTTATTGCATCAGGCTATTCAGCTGACTCTGTACTGAGAGGATTTGTAAATAATAATGACCATATGAGAAGTTAACTAACAATTTATTATCAACGATTCTTTTTTGCAATATATTAGTGACAATCTGCAGTTTATTAACATTGGCATTCATTGTACAGAGTTTTCTTTATTTGCTGTTTCTTAACAACATTTTATTTACAATCATTCACCTATATACAATACCTTTAGTCTTTGGTGCATTTACTCATACATATTGATATTTAGAAAGTATTTTCTGTAGACTTACAGTTAGCAGGTAGACGTACTTAATTCTACCATTACCAATTAGCTACCGGCCGGTGTGGCAGAGCGGTTCTAGACGCTTCAGTCTGGAACTGCCGACCGCTACGGTCGCAGGTTCGAATCCTGCCTCGGACATGGATGTGTATGATGTCCTTAGATTAGTTAGATATCAGCAGTGTGTGATGTCCTTAGGTTAGTTAGGTTTAAGTAGTTCTAAGTTCTAGGGGACTCATGACCTCAGATGGTAAGTCCCATAGTGCTCAGAGGCATTTGATCCATTTGAACCAATTAGCTGTGTATTTACATTTTTCTTTGTGATTGATTTCATTTAACATAGACAGTATTTACGTTTTTTTTTTCCAAGGTGTACAACATTTGTTTTAAACAGCCATTACTGATAATTTCTTTATATTCGCATTTACTGAGTGACTTCCTATCATTTATTTCTCTGTATCAGTATACATATGGGAAATGCAGCAGCAGGTGAAGAATAAACCAAATACACATACTTCCCGAGAGACTAGGCGCTGCAGACATAGCGACAAGCCACTGTGCTCGTTATGCAGACGGGTAGGATATTCCAGCTCTACCTCCATAGTACATCCCTCACCAGCATCCTCAGACAAATTATGGATCTGTTCCTTCTATCGGTCGATTTCCTCCTTGGGTTGCCCTTGGAACCCTTCAAATGGTAGATTTTGTTGCCTGGCTTCCCGGTATAAGTTGTTCAGATCCAGGTGGAGGATGCAACTTAAAACCTCACAAGACTGGTGTTCCTCCGCACTCACCCGCGGATTGTTCCCGTTGGCCTATCTGTGCACGCACTGGCAAAGCTGCGAATCCTACGCTCGAAGAAGAGCTCCTGTCAACATCGTTCAGCAGTTCAACGTTGACACATGTCTTCTTTAGCACTGCGCCCCACGAGAGCCCAGGCACTGTGAAATATAATTTCTAGTTTTGAGGAGTACCATCTACTTCAAGAATACGAGACACTCTATCACGATCTGTCTACGTCCGAGAACCAATCAAAAGGCTGTTGTTTTTGTGGTCTTCAGTCCTGAGACTGGATTAATGCAGCTTTCCATGCTACTCTATCCTGTGCAAGCTTCTTCATCTCCCAGTACCTACTGCAACCTACATCCTTCTGAATCTGCTTAGTGTATTCTTGGTCTCCCTCTACGATTTTTACCCTCCACGCTGCCCTCCAATACTAAATTGGTGATCCCTTGGTGCCTCAGAACATGTCCTACCAACCGATCCGTTCTTCTGGTCAAGTTGTGCCACAAACTTTGTAAGTAGGCTGTATAAGTTTTTTTATTGGTAACGCCAACGCCACGTAGCGCTCTGTATGAAAAATCACTGGCTGTGCTGTGCGCAGTCTGTGGCTAGTTTGCATTGTTGTCTGCCATTGTAGTGTTGAGCAGAGGCAGTTGGCTGTTAGCGGCGTAGCGTTGGCAGTTGGAGGTGAGCCGCCAGCGGTGGTGGACGTGGGGAGAGAGATGGCGGAGTTTTGAAATTTGTAAGAATTAGGTAAGTACATTGTTTGTTCTCTATTAAAATCTTTCATTTGCTAACTGTTCCTATCAGTAGTTAGTGACTTCCGTAGTTTGAATCTTTTAGTTAGCTGGCAGTAGTGGCGCTCGCTGTATTGCAGTAGTTCGAGTAACGAAGATTTTTGTGAGGTAAGTGATTGGTGAAACATATAGGTTAATGTTAGTCAGGGCCATTCTCTTGTAGGGATTATTGAAAGTCAGATTGCGTTGCGCTAAAAATATTGTGTGTCAGTTTAAGCACAGTCATGTATAATTTTTCTAAGGGGACGTTTCAACTTCTCTTCTCTCCAATCCTATTCAATTCTTCCTCATTAGTCATGCGATCTACCCATCTAATCTTCAGCATTGTTCTGTAGCACCACATTTCAAAAGCTTCTATTCTCTTCTTGTCCAAACTATTTATCGTCCATGTTTCACTTCCACACATGGTTACACTCCATACAAATACTTTCAAAAATGACTTCCTGACACTTAAATGTACACTCGATGTTAACAAATTTCTCTTCTTCGGAAACGCTTTCCTTCCCATTGCCAGTCTACATTTTATATCCTCTCTACTTCGACCATCTTCAGTTATTTTGCACCCCAAATAGCAAAACTCCTTTACTACTTTAAGTGTCTCATTTCCTAATCTAATTCCCTCAGCATCACCCGACTTAATTCGACTACATTCCATTATCCTCGTTTTGCTTTTGTTGATGTTCATCTTATATCCTGCTTTCAAGACACTATCCATTCCATTCAACTGCTCTTCCAAGTCCTTCGCTGTCTCTGAAAGAATTACGATGTCATCGGCGAACCTCATAGTTTTTATTTCTTCTCCATGGATTTTAATACCTACCCCGAATTTTTCTTTTGTTTACTTTACTGCTTGCTCAATATATGGATTGAATAACATCAGGGAGAGGCTACAACCCTGTCTTACTCCCTTCCCAACAACTGCTTCCCTTTCATGTCCCTCGACTCTTATAACTGCCATCTGGTTTCTGTAGAAATTTTAAATAGCCTTTCGTTCCCTGTATTTTACCCCTGCCACCTTTAGAATTTGAAAGAGAGTATTCCAGTCAACATTGTCAATAGCTTTCTCTAAGTCTACAAATGCTAGAAACGTAGGTTTGCCTTTCCTTAATCTTTCTTCTAAGATAAGTCGTAAGGTCAGTATTGCCTCACGTGTTCCACCATTTCGACGGAATCCAAACTGATCCTCCCCGAGGTCTGCATCTACCGGTTTTTCCATTCGTCTGTAAAGAATTCGCGTTAGTATTTTGGAGCTGTGACTTATTAAACTGATAGTTCGGTAATTTTCACATCTGTCAGCACCTGCTTTCTTTGGGATTGGAATTGTTATATTCTTCTTGAAGTCTGAGGGTATTTCGCCTGTCTCGTACATCTTGCTCACCAGCTGGTAGAGTTTTGTCATGACTGGCTCTCCCAAGGCCGTCAGTAGTTCTAATGGAATGTTGTCAACTCCGGGGGCCTTGTTTCGACTCAGGTCTTTCAGTGCTCTGTAAAACTGTTCACGCAGTATCGTATCTCCCATTTCATCTTCATCCACTTCCGTTTCTATTTTTCCCTCCTTCATTGAGCTGGCAATGCAGCAATCATGAATCTGCAATTTGCATAAAATGCTGTGAGGCACTGCGGCATTTGGAGGCACTTTTAAGTACCTACACTTTTATTTTTAACTGCCTTACGCGTTTCAACGTTCCGTCATTTTCAAAGGCAGTGTTATGTCAATCATACAAAATTGTTAATTAGATACGTTGTCTCGTGTCAACATTCTCGATCGCGAGACGAGTTTGCACTTGCACGCGTAAGGTTGCTGAAAAATAAAAGTGTGATCAAGACATAAGAAGTGTTATTAAAAGTTAATCATGAATCCGCCACATTTGTGCACGAATCTGTCACATTTCCGCAAATCTTCTTCTTCAGCCCACTCCAGTAACAGCTTTCTACATCAGTTGTTGGCAGCAGTGTTTAAGTTTAGAAGAGGCCGACGTTGAGCTATGTAAAAGACAGCATTCTGTGAGTTCCTTTCCGCAGAACGTGAAACGTCCAGCCACATCCCAGAAAAGCTGTGGTGGACATCAGCGCGGTTATGAGACGTAGGGAAGCTGAAGGGCGCACACACCTGACTCGTCAAACGTGACATCCAGCGTTGCGACCAAACCGGCCGTGACCACAATCAGGTACAAATTTATTGTGTCGCAGTTATCTATCGATAAAAGCAGTGTGAGGACCACTATTGAAAAACTGAGCTGCTCCAAGATTTGTGAATTTGAGCACGCTGGGTACCGAAGATGCTTACCGACCAGAACAAAGACACAGGGGAGAGCAGTTGTATCGAATGTGGTGTAGCACATCAGTGTGAAGGAGGGGGGTCGAGGAGTTTTTGGCGAAAACTGTGACTGAAGACGAGAATTGGACTCTCTTTTTTGAACGTGGCTGAGAAATCAGGAAACAGAAGCAGTAATATCACAAACTGAGTCCGCGTTGTTGCAAAACACCGTGTTATTTGTTTATTTCTTTATTATCCCAAACTACATTCCTGGAAATGGAAAAAAGAACACATTGACACCGGTGTGTCAGACCCACCATACTTGCTCCGGACACTGCGAGAGGGCAGTACAAGCAATGATCACACGCACGGCACAGCGGACACACCAGGAACCGCGGTGTTGGCCGTCGAAATGATCATCGTAATATAGTAACAAAATAAGAGAAATTGTGGCTCGTGTCAGGGGTTTGAACTGTAGAGAAATAGTCGGAAGATCTTTCGATGAACGCTCAGCCCAGCACTTATGTGTGAATTGCAGTAGTCACGTAGATGTAGATGTATATGCAGATTTTTACTGCACAGGCACACTTGTTCTTTCTTCAGGTTGGAGAAAACTGTTTATCGAGGTGGTGACTGTACTGAAAAGGGTCAAATTAATCGTCAACCTTGCAGCTGTTATACTGTGTAAATGGTGTTTACGTTTCTTGTGAGACTGCGTATTGCTTACCGACAGACCCTCCTAATACAAACATTTGCGGGCCCAGTATCGACCCCTGTGGTACCTCCTGCTGCTTCGTCCGGTCCACTCCCCGGATCTCTACTGGCGCACAGCCTGCCCTCGCAGCTCGCTGGCTGGGAGCGAGCCTGTCGGGCTGGGACTCGCACGTCTCCCCCTTCTCCCTCCCCTGCCACAACAGTCGATATTCTAAAACGGAGCGGCTCGCGATCGATGGTGACGCGTTGTGGTGCAGAGTCGGGGCGCTGTGTTCCCTGCCGTATGGCTGCCGCAGCCTGTACAGCCCTGCACCGGCGTGGGCTCCTGCATACAAGGCGTGTCAGTCGTACCAAAATCAGGGAAAAACTGTTTATTAACATAACGGCTTCGGAGTTTTTTGCGACAGAACCAGTGTTCAGAATTTCTCGATGTTCAAGATGAGTCATGTTGGAGTTAAAACCCGAGCATTGGCAGATAGTCACCACCTTCTACATCTACACTGCCACATACAGGGGTCGGACAGTAATGTGGAAAAATCGCGAGCGATACATGCTTGAAAATACATAAATGCAGTTGCTAGGCAAGCTAGGTGGCGCTGTTGTATTTGTCCACGGTCGGAACCTGCCCACTGCCTTCAACACATTTGCAAGCGTCATTCATGGTGCGAACAGTGTTCTTCGTAGTTAACTATAAATGCATTATGTCGCAGTTACGTGAATTCTAATGTGAGCAGATTATTGGTGTTCGCATTGTGGTATCTTCTATAAACGAGGGAGGTTGAAACGTCCCCTTAGAAAAATTAATGAATTACTGTGCTGCTAAACGTCTTACATTATTCACTTTTCAAACAGCTGAGCAAAACTGAACGTACTCAAACATTACTCTCTTTACTTATTCTGATTAACACAAAACTGACACAATATTTTTAGCGCAACGCAATCTGACTTTCAATAATCCCTACAAGAGAATGGCCCTGACTAACATTAACCTATACGTTTCACAAATCACTTACCTCACAAAAATCTTCGTTACTCGAAATACTGCAATACAGCGAGCGCCACTACTGCCAGCTAAATAAAAGATTCAAACTACTAAAGGCACTAACTACTGATAGGCATAGTTAGCAAATGAAAGATTTTGACAGAGAACACTGGTTCCCGGGTTCGATTCCCGGCGGGGTTAGGGATTTTCTCTGCCTCGTGATGACTGGGTGTTGTGTGATGTCCTTACGTTAGTTAGGTTTAAGTAGTTCTAAATTCTGGGGGACTGATGACCATAGATGTTAAGTCCCATAGTGCTCAGAGCCATTTTTTTGATGCAGAACAAACAATGTATTTACCTTAATAGAGTTCAAAAGTCATAATATATATATATATATATATATATATATATATATATATATATATATATATATATATATATATATATATATCAGTCCATGATATCCAATATTACAAATTTACTCTTTCTCATGGACATACGTGCAGATCGTCCGCTCTCAAAATTCCGCCATCTCTCTCCCCACATCCACCACTGCTGGCGGCTCACCTCCAACTGCGCAACGCTACGCGCTGTTAACAGCCAACTGCCCAACACTACAATAGCATATACTCCAACAATGCAAACCAACCACAGCCTTCACACAGCACAGTCAGTGATTTTCATATAGAGCGCTACGTGGCGTTACCAACATAAAAACCTAAACAGCCTACTTACAAACTGAAGTGTTTGGTGTTTTAAGAGGTATATCGCATACAGGGATGGCGGGAAAACACCATCTGCTAAGGATAACGGGCCTTTCCTTCCATTTACGAAAATTAGTTCTAGCTTCTCTGCATGATCTTTTAGGTTTACCCAGATAACGCTGAGATCTCCGCAGTAGCCGACGACATCTCGAGCTCCATTCATTGTTAATTCTAGTACATAAAAATCTCAGACTTCGTGTGGAACAGTGTTAAGACAACAGAATGTGCTACATATGCTCAATGTTCATGCTTTTTTCTACACGTTGGGGCAGTAAGAAGTTTTGTAAGTTGGGTCATATACACTCCTGGAAATGGAAAAAAGAACACATTCACACCGGTGTGTCAGACCCACCATACTTGCTCCGGACACTGAGAGAGGGCTGTACAAGCAATGATCACACGCACGGTACAGCGTACACACCAGGAACCGCGGTGCTGGCCGCCGAATGGCGCTAGCTGCGCTGCATTTGTGCACCGCCGCCGTCAGTGTCAGCCAGTTTGCCGTGGCATACGGAGCTCCATCGCAGTCTTTGTTAACTGGTAGCATGCCGCGACAGCGTGGACGTGAACCGTATGTGCAGTTGACGGACTTTGAGCGAGGGCGTATAGTGGGCATGTGGGAGGCAGGGTGGACGTACCGCCGAATTGCTCAACACGTGGGGCGTGAGGTCTCCACAGTACATCGATGTTGTCGCCAGTGGTTGGCGGAAGGTGCACGTGCCCGTCGACCTGGGACCGGACCGCAGCGACGCACGGATGCACGCCAAGACCGTAGGATCCTACGCAGTGCCGTAGGGGACCGCACCGCCACTTCCCAGCAAATTAGGGACACTGTTGCTCCTGGGGTATCGGCGAGGACCATTCGCAACCGTCTCCATGAAGCTGGGCTACGGTCCCGCACACCGTTAGGCCGTCTTCCGCTCACGCCCCAACATCGTGCAGCCCGCCTCCAGTGGTGTCGCGACAGGCGTGAATGGAGGGACGAATGGAGACGTGTCGTCTTCAGCGATGAGAGTCGCTTCTGCCTTGGTGCCAATGATGGTCGTATGCGTGTTTGGCGCCGTGCAGGTGAGCGCCACAATCAGGACTGCATACGACCGAGGCACACAGGGCCAACACCCGGCATCATGGTGAGGGGAGCGATCTCCTACACTGGCCGTACACCTCTGGTGATCGTCGAGGGGACACTGAATAGTGCACAGTACATCCAAACCGTCATCTAACCCATCGTTCTACCATTCCTAGACCAGCAAGGGAACTTGCTGTTCCAACAGGACAATGCACGTCCGCATGTATCCCGTGCCACCCAACGTGCTCTAGAAGGTGTAAGTCAACTACCCTGGCCAGCAAGATCTCCGGATCTGTCCCCCATTGAGCATGTTTGGGACTGGATGAAGCGTCGTCTCACGCGGTCTGCACGTCCAGTACGAACGCTGGTCCAACTGAGGCGGCAGGTGGAAATGGCATGGCAAGCCGTTCCACAGGACTACATCCAGCATCTCTACGATCGTCTGCATGGGAGAATAGCAGCCTGCATTGCTGCGAAAGGTGGATATACACTGTACTAGTGCCGACATTGTGCATGCTCTGTTGCCTGTGTCTATGTGCCTGTGGTTCTGTCAGTGTGATCATGTGATGTATGTGACCCCAGGAATGTGTCAATAAAGTTTCCCCTTGCTGGTACAATGAATTCACGGTGTTATTATTTCAATTTCCAGGAGTGTAGTTGCTGATCTGTAACTTCATCACTGAAGCTCATTTCAGTGTCTATTTATGCTCATAGATCAACACGCTGCGCAAAGTGAGCCCTCCCTTTGCGAATTTATTCTTAAAATACAGTCAGATAGCCTTTAACAAACTTTCATCAATCAAAACTTTAATGTCATAAGAAGGCATTTGAAGGGGATAACTTTCTGCAGACATTCTTACATGTATTTTGTTTCTTCGTCACTGTACAAGTTCCCTCTTATTAAATAAAAGAAGTAGTCATCGAATTTACTCTGTTACAAACATGAACGGATACTTAAGTGAACACTGGACCTTCGTATTTATTGGGACATATTGCCCCATAAATTTCTTATTTTTCGTTCCAATGCTCCGGAAGCGACCAAAGTTTCTGCGTCTGTTCCGCTACCATATCCACCCGGCATTCCGCTGATAAGTACCCCGCTTTGCAGCGCGTTTCATTTCAAAAAGTGAGTCTTAGCTTTCGAGTTACGGAGTGAAATCTATTACAAGAGCACAGCTCTACATGGTTCGTAGAGTATCTGCAGGCCATTCTGGTGTCGTAATGCTAGGAGATCCACGAAATCCGCCAGGTATTGACGCCATGGAAAAGAGTGGAGAGAGGGTAGAGAAAAATCAAGTTCGACAACGAGTAACAAAAATAATAAACGGAGTACAGTAACACGCTCGCGTATGTCTCACTTCTTGCACTTTGAGTGAGGCATCACCGTACTTCGCTGAAAAATCGTTTAAGATTAATTGGTTCAAATGGCTCTGAGTACTATGCGACTTAACTTCTGAAGTCATCAGTCGCCTAGAACTTAGAACTACTTAAACGTAACTAACCTAAGGACATCGCACACATCCATGCCCGAGGCAGGATTCGAACCTGCGACCGTAGCGGTCTCGCGGTTCCAGACTGAAGCGCCTAGAAACGCACGGCCACACCGGCCGGCGTTTAAGATTAATTACCGCGCCGCTAATTTCAATGTAAGTATAAGCGGAGCAGAAGTAACTGTAATCAGACCTGTAGCTAGCCGCTTTTAATGGAATTTAAACAGACATTTCGATACTCATCTTGATCTAGCAAGCCATAAACAATTCAGATATTATTTAAATACGTTTATCTAGTTATTTGCTCGACATTGTGTGTGTGTGAAAAAGGGAGGTTGTGGCTATCTAGTCTTCTGTTCAGTTCGTGTTTATGATGTTGGTGCAGCATACTGTTTAAATTAGGACGTCAAACGCTGCTCCACTGCACACGTCTATGTCTGTCAAGGAGTTCGCTTTAATTGCATTGTAATGTGAAGGTCGTGTGCATTTCATTCACTGGAAGGTGCAGAATTAACCAGTGCAGTGCGAGACCTAGGATTCTGAACCAGCTGTACCGCATCGAAGTACACGCTCTTCTGGTGGGTGACAGTATTTTTTTTTTATTTCTAACACCAATTTTCTCATAGATGCACCATGTCGTGATGAAATTTGATATCGGCGTAGATGAAAGACTAAACTCCAACCATCCTTGCTATAGGCAGAATGTGCTCTGATATCAGGGCTAGCACTGGGTGATTAATAAATCCCTGAAGTAAATTTCGTGTTAAGTTTTGCATAGGATAGATATAGACAGATGCCTAGATGGTTACTTTGAAACGCCATGGCCGATTTGTTTCCCTATCCATAATACAATCCGATCTTGCTCCGTATCTAATGACGTCGATGTCGACGGGACGTTAGCAGGCCGCTGGTGGCCGAGTGGTTCTGCGCGCTACAGTCTGGAACCGCGCGACCGCTTCTGTCGCAGGTTCGTATCCTGCCTCGGGCATGAATGTGTGTGATGTCCATAGGTTAGTCAGGTTTAGGTAGTTCCAAGTTCTAGTGGACTGATGACCTTAGCAGTTAAGTCCATGTGTGTGATGTCCATAGGTTAGTTAGGTTTAAGTAGTTCCAAGTTCTGGTGGACTGATGACCTTAGCAGTTAAGTCCCATAGTGCTCAGAGCCATTTGAACCATTTGAACACACGGGCAAACAGCTCCGGTCGTGATGCTGTACGGCGCGGCGGTCGGCTTGGATGATGTGACATTACATATATATGTCTGAATCGATACTGTATTCGACAAGTTCCACGCTGTCATCATATGAATATAATACGGAAAATGAAATTAGATTTGTGACTGGGTTGAAGAGCAAATAGCGTGGTGTTCGGTACGTGCAGGGAGTTTCGCACTTAGATAGAGGAAAGTGTGAAGTTATCCGCATGAGTACTGAAAGGAATCCGCTAAATTTCGGTTACGCGTTAAATCACACAAAATCTAAAGGCTATAAATTTAAATAAATGATTAGGGATTACAAGTACGAGTAATTTGAATTGGAACGATCACATGAATAATGTTGTGGGGAAAGCGAGCCAAATACTGTGATTTACTGGTAGAACACCTAGAAAATGCAACAGGTCTAGTAACGAGACTGCCTGGCTACGCTTGTCGGACCTCTTCTGGAGTTCCGCTGCGTGCTGTGGGATCCGCCTCAGGTGGGATTGACGGAGGACATCAGAAACATCAAAGAAGTGAAGGAAGTTTGGTATAATCACGAAGCAGTGGAGAGAGTGCCACAGATATGATAAACGAATTGGGGGTAGATGTCACTCAAATAAAGGCGTTTTTCGTTGCGGCAAGATCCTTTCAATAAATGTCAATCACCAACGCTCTTCTCTGAATGCGAATATATTTTGCTGGTGCCCATCTACATAGGGGAAAATGATAATCGTAGTAAAATGTCCCAATGGGGAACTGTTAAGTGGGGCGTTCCCCAAGGGTCGGTGCTGGGGCCACTGCTGTTTCTTATTTATATAAATGATATGCCTTCTAGTATATCAGGTGATTCAAAAATATTTCTGTTTGCTGATGACACCAGCTTGGTAGTGAAGGATCTTGTGTGTAATATTGAAACAGTATCAAATAATGTAGTTCATGAAATAAGTTCGTGGCTTGTGGAAAATAATTTGATGCTAAATCACAGTAAGACTCAGTTTTTACAGTTTCTAACTCACAATTCAACAAGAACCGATATTTTGATCAGACAGAATGGGTATATTATAAGCGAGACGGAATAGTTCAACTTCCTAGGCGTTCGAATAGACAGTAAGCTGTTGTGGAAAGCCCGTGTTCAGGATCCTGTTCAGAAACTAAATGCTGCTTTATTTACCATTAGAACAGTATCTGAAATGAGTGGCAGTTCAACACGTAAAGTAGTGTACTTCGCATATTGTCATACCCTTATGTCATATGGTATTATTTTTTGGGGTAATTCTTCCGATTCAAAAAGGGTATTTTTGGCTCAAAACGGGCTGTTCGAGCTATGTGTGGTGTAAGCTCGAGAACCTCTTGTCGACCCCTATTCAATAGTCTGGGAATTATGACATTGCCCTCGCAGTATATATTTTCTTTAATGTCGTTTGTTATTAGCCATATTAGCTTATTCCCAAGAGTTTCTAGCTTTAACTCAGTTAATACTGGGCAGAAATCTTTACTCTTGTGCAGAAAGGAGTGCAGTATTCTGCTGCATATATTTTCAATAAGCTACAACAAGAACTCAAAAACCTTAGCAGTAGCCCAAACACTTTTAAGTCTAAACTGAAGTGTGTCCTCATGGCTCACTCGTTCTATTCTGCCGAGCTGAAAAATTAAGCAAATTCCAGTGTTACATTGTTGCTTTTATTTATTTAAACTTACGAATTGTCGCCTGAATATGTTACTTATATTTCATTTTATCTGTTTCTACTATCGTGTTATAATTTCATATATTGACTCGTTCCAAGACCATGGGGCCTTCTCCTTAATTTGGTCCCACGGGACAATAAATAAATAAAATAAATAATAACACAAGGATTTTCGTGTTCGTTTTACCTCGCACTGTTCGAGAGTCGAATGGTAGAAAAGTAACTTGAACGTTGTTTGATAAACGTCTGTGAGGCAGTTAATTGTGAATTGCAGAGTAATCATGTAGATTTAGGTGTAAAACTTAGTTACATGCATTCGCTTATGATTGTTACAGCTTGTCTGTCAGGTACAGTGCGCGTGCAGATGTCGGCTCTTGTGTTAATGATCAGTATGGACGTTCGCCTGCGCTGTAAGCCACTCTTCGGTTTCAAAAAGCTGAGATCTGCCTAACACCTTAACGTCTCTGTGTAAGTGGTTGCAAGTGACGTCCACTGCTTGAATGTACTGTATGCCGCAAAATACCCGATACCCCGAAGATGAATACACTGGTGTCCAAAATTAAAGCAAAAAACGGAAATTTTGCAAGGTTTCGTTTATTGTGCCACAAAACAGTATAAACAGTGATAGTAAAGCAGAAAAAATGTAAAGAATACAGAACGTAATCAACTACAACACGCATAACGGTAGACAAAATGTTCTTTGTTTTTTTCAAACTTAACGAATTTGCACACTCATTCTGACGACTGGTTCATGTGCTCAGTATGGGGTGTGATAACCTCTGGGAGCACCAGTTCAGGTCAACAATGACGTGGCATGCTGTGAATGACGTCACCAGTCTCATGTCGAGGCACTAACGCTAATTCTTCCTGCAGAGCTGCTCACCAGTCTTGGAGACTGGTTGGTGGATGCCGACGTGATGCAACCCGCCTCCCTAGTGCGTCCCAGACATGCTCTATGCGATTCAAATCGGGAGAGCTAGCAGGACGCGCCATGCGTGCAACAGCTACCGTTTGCAAGAAAACGTCAACCACTCGCTCCGTACGAGGTCGAGCATTATCGACCATCAATACAAAGTCTGGGCCCACAGCACCTCGCATGAGATCCCAGCATCTCCCACCATATCTGACAGCTGTTAAATCTTGCTGATCCATCGGTACAATTTCATGAAGAGGTGTTCCAGTGGTCAACATAATCCCTGCCCACACCATTAGGGCTCCTCCTCGATATCGGAAGCTTTCCACAATGTTTGAGTCCAGAAATTGTGTTCCAAGTGCCATCCAGATGCAAATCCGTCGAGAATCACTCTCCATACGAAACCGGGACTCATCTGTGAAACGAATGGCATGTTGATGGGACCACTCTAGACGTTCCGTTCTGTGGAGACACGCCAGAGGTAAACAGAGAGCAGGTCTCCAACAATAAAGGCCACTCTGCTGAAGCCATTTTTACACCGTTCGCCTAGATACGACACGTCCAGGGAATGCTCCGAGCTCAGATACCAGTTACATTGCTGCAATAAGACGGTTCCGTCGTGTCCTTACAGCTAAATAACAGTCCGCTCTTCCTGATATAGGTAGTCGGTCATGTCCTGGTTTCTGGGATAGATTCAGTCTCTTCAAACTGTCTCTTCATCCGAGAAATAACAGAACGAATGGTTCAAGTGGCTCTCAGCACTATGCGACTTAACTTCTGAGGTCATCACTCCCCTAAAACTTAGAAGTACTTAAAGAAAACTAACCTAAAGACATCACACACATCCGTGCCCGAGGCAAGATTCGAACCTGCGACCGTAGAGGCCACTCCGGCCGGCCCAACAGAACGATTAATATTAAGTCATCTGGCAACATCAGTCTGCGACTGCCCTGCTTTCATTCTTCCTGTGGCCCTCCACAGCAGAGAGCCTGGTAGGTGTCGTCTCTGTGCCATACTTCACCGTCTCACTGTGCACACAGCGACTATGGATGTGGGACCCGTTGGCAAACACTACCTCCCTTGACAGGCTCCGTGATGTCATTGCTGGCGTATTGCCAGTTGCCACCTTCCGTGCATAACACTACGGTAACGACATCTGTTGACACTTTCAATGATTATATCGTGAGTTAGACACATTACGGGGAAATAGCAGTATGTTACTTCCATTTTGAACACAAGTGTATATTGTGACGGTACCTCTGTTGGTGAAATCTAGCAGAAACAAGAGCGCACAGCACTGAAGACAGTCGCTGTAGTGCCCTGCGGCTCGCAATGGTCGTCAAGCAAACCAGGACGCACTACAGTTTTTAAGTGCGTAACAATGTAGTGTATGTGAAATAATGTAATGTTGACTGTGTCGAGGTGTCCAGCCAGTTTCGAGCAACAGGACACTGAAAAACATCTGCCTGCATGCATCACTGTACGACGTGGCGCCGGACCGTCAGATATGTACCTAGTGCAGGAGAAAACCTCCGCTGACTTGGAGCGACGTGACATCATGCGGTGCGCTCCGAGCAGTACGGTTACTGACGAGGGAAACTCCCCATAGCGTCCCCCTCGTATTTATTGGTAAGATGGCCGGGTGGACAGCCCGTAAAAAACTGAACATAGATCAAGCATGAAAACTGGAAGAAGGCGTACTGAACTGTGAAAAAAAAAAAAAACAAAATAGAAACAGTGAAGGGTACAAATTTAAGAAGTCCAATACAAGGGGAAGATTAACTGTGGCGGTATCACGGTTTGGTGGTCACGGTGTTGGACTATCGAACAATGGAGCCGTGTTCAGAAACCCCTCATGCCATTTATTCACAGCATTGTGGACTATCAGTCCGATATTTGAAGTGTTTGTTCTCTTTCTGTAGTCTTGGCAGGTGTTGTACTACACATTGGTTATATATAGCATATGAGTTAAGTGGTAAGAACACGATACCGTAGCAAGTAAACGTGATAAGCAAGCGAGATACCACACAGACGTCGCACAGAAATGAAAACAAGAAGAAAAGGATGTGAAATATGTTACAAGAACGGAATTCAAGAGTCAAAACTTCAAAAACGGTACATAACTGCAAAAACGTTAAAAACATATGTTTTGACAGAATACAGAGAAACTGTGTGGTTGTGGAACTGTTACGATCATTTGTTGCAGCTTATGTGACAAACTCTTATGTTTTGATGATTTTCTTCGAAGTGGTTATGTTCACATTCATACGAACGCCTGAATAGGGCAAGACGACATATCTCACTTACTTACCAGGCGTATAAATTAGGTACGTCGATAAGACATTCCTATCATACGACACGCGTACTGTCACTAAAGCCGTGTACGACACACCAGACGTGTTTTCTGGTGCGGGATTCGGTTGACCTCTGGCCTTGTCATCAAACGTTTGCGGTTCCCATTCAGAAGCCACTTCCTTTCCGCTGCAAACAGAGTGGTTGAGCAGAATCAGCTGTCATTATAGGTCCCTTTCTTACACCGCTCAATTGCAATCTGACATCACACAATAACACAGACACAAATTTGAATACAGTGAATAAAAAAAAAAGATTGGGACAAGGAAGATTTTGAACACGTCTCCTTGGCATCCCATGTCCGTGGCCACTTTACCACAACACCCTTGCTGATTCAGGCTGCTGTATATTGCCTCCGACCGTTTACTATTTCCGTTTTGCTTTCTTTTTCCCCACTGTTCGTTCTATCTTCTTCCTGGTGTCGTGCTTGACCTGTGTTCAGCTTTTGGCAGGCTGCCCACTGGGCCCTGTTACCACTGCCTGTGGGTTCCACACGGCCTTCCAGTTTGCAAGGAGGCCTCCAGTGCAGTGCGACCAGACTCCGCACACCGTGGTGCGGCTCGCATGCCAGCAGAGGGCACGCGACTCACCTCCGTTCAACATTGGGGGGGGGGGGGGGGGGGGGGGAGGGGGGCGCAGTGTTTAATAAAATAATATCCAGGTCAGTAATTCTTCTATTCCGTCCGTGCACTACGAACGGCAGTGACGAATATTTGACAGCTATACAGCCGCGCGGGATTAGCCGAGCGGTCTTAGGCGCTGCAGTCATGGCCTGTGCGGCTGATCCCGGCAGAGATTCGAGTCCTCCATCGGGCATGGGTCTGTGTGTTTGTCCTTAGGATAATTTGGTGTGTAAGCTTAGGGACTGATGACCTTAGCAGTTAAGTCCGAAAAGATTTCACACACATTTGAACATTTGACAGTCATACAAGCTCCAGCTGTGAACTATTCAGCGTTAAATTTAGGAGAAGTGCTCTATGGTTTTGACAGCGAATAGACATCCCATCATTTTAAACTTCAGATAAGTAGATCTCCTTAGTACTTGGAACTTATGGCAACTAGCGCGGAGGTTGATTATTTAAACTGTAATGTCAGACGAGTGGGGGAAGGGAAAGTTTAAGGAGAGAACAAGTGACATGGGAGGAGTAGTAGAACACAGGTGCATCAGTGTATTTTGTTTGTACAGGTTGCCTACATCAGCAGCAGGTGTGCAATCAGGGGCAAACCTATTGTTTTCCTTTGATTGACAGGTCATTAACGTATCGTTCTCCTTTGACTGATATGCACTTCACCTATTGTTCTCCTAAAAGCATCTTTCCTATTGATTGACAGGTTCTTAACCTACTGTTCCACCACTCCTTTCTTTTGATTGTAGGTCCTTAACCTATTGTTCCCCCACCATCTCTCCCCCCCTCCCACCTTCACAAACCTCCCCCCCCCCCCTTCGCTGCTGGAGGTACAGTCTCTGGTTTGAGTCACTGGAATAGCCCCTCTCACTTTTATCAATTTGATTGACTACTTAATCGATCAATTCATTAACCTCTCCCCCTCTGGTAAACACCCTCCCCTCCCACCCTCCTTCCCAGAAACTGGCAGGAAAAAGACTCAGTTGATCAGTCATTAGGAGGGAATTCGCTTGTAGTGTGTGGAACATTGTTTAAACACTTTAGACAATGTATAGAACATTATTCAATTATTTATGGCAGTTTATGGAATGTAGTTTACTTACTTAGTTAAAGAATTTGTCTGGAAATCGATTTCTGTGTATGGAATATTCTGTAAACAATTTAGACAATATGTGGAATATTGTTTATTTAAACAATTTAGGGGATTCAAGGCAGTGTCCGGAATATATGGAAACTGGTGGCTCTTTGGTGGAGAGGAAGGATCTCATAACAGGAAATTCAAGGCTATAGTGTTTATTTATTTTAAAAAAAATCTGTTTTTGGCCGTTGGATTTCTCTTGTTCATCATTCTCTGCTGATTGGAAACATGAAGGTCTTGTAAGAAGTAATTATATGGGGCAAACATGATGCATAACCTTATGTTCAGCACTGTACTCTGGGTGTCTTAACCTAATGTTCAGCCCATTGTCAGCACTTAACCCATTGCTCTGTTAAGTGGTTTCCCACGTCACCCCCATTTCCTTAAACTATTTTACCGCCTTTGATACCAAATTAAGTAATTCGTTATGTCCTCCCTCCATTTTCTGGTACACTTTTCGAATTTCACATGCTTTTGAACGTTCTGACGCATTCTTCTTTGTCACTCACCTCCTTAAACTATTGTAATGCGTTTTACGCTAACACCACGATGATATAAAAAATTTACGAAAATTGATTAAATCAATATTCTTCACATGTATGGGGTAGTTTTTTCTTTTAATTCACAGCATCCTATTGATCGGTAAAATCGATGGAGTACAGTTTAAACAAAAGATCGCTAATAAAAAACACATCACGCCAATCAATGCCTGACGCCAATGCTGCTGACTGCCCACACGTCCCCAGGAGTCAGGATACACTTTCAGTCCCTCTGAAGTGACAACACAGACGTCAGCTGCCAAGCGACGCGTAGGTGTCAGTTAGCGTACCAAAAGGATGAGGAGGCGGCATCCCTTTCATACTTGCCGCCTGAGAAATTCCTGTTGAAATACGTGTTCACCTAGGCACCACTGCTGGCGTGATGACGCATAGCTGCGGTGAGGGTCCAGCATCGAGAGAGATGTCCCAATGCTTCCCGGTATCAGGGGATCAGTTTCTAGTTACTCAATGGTTCACAATGACAGGGGAAAGTTGTGTGATCTGGGTGGTGGAAGATATGCATCGAATGCACTGACACAAACCCCTATTTGCTGATCTATATAAAAGATGCCACAGTGTGTTGACTGGATTTACAAGTATCGAAAATACCAAAAAGTTTCGTGGAAGTGGTGAATTCTATAAACCAAAAAGACTCTAGGGCTTTTTTAAATTGTAGTTACATTCTGCACTCATCAAAAAATACGTAATGGCAGGAGGCATTTTTGCAGTGCGGAAACGGCACCCAGCCCGTGCAAGTGTGGACGTATCATAATTTTTTATTGTGCACCTATAACCGACAGTCTGAATGGTTACGCCATTGCTTGAACTTACGTATGTCTAGTCGTAATGGAAAGATAGATTGGACGTGGTGAATTGTGGAGGAGTATATCTGACCGGTTACTTCACGGCAGACGCCACAGCCGTCTCACTGGTATCGCAGAGCACCAGCAACATGTGTACTCACTGGATGTGTATGCCATGTTTATTCGACTTCAGTATCCGTGGCACACTAAACCTGTTTATGTCTGCGGTCCTACCCGTCGTTTACACAGCAGTGGAAGGCGACGGTCGACAGTCTAACCGAACATGAAATCCAACAGGGCTTAGAGGAAGGTTTTATTTCAGTAACACCGGCGACATTACATCCCTTCCGCAGCTCGTTTCAAAGGTGCACTATGTTGTATATTCAGGAATACGGGCACATATCTGAACATCTCATTTACAGAAAATACCGCCATCACAACATTTACCTGCAGATAGCCAAGTATTATATAAATGTTGCGTCCACCCCTACCACTTTGAAAGAAATGTGATTTAAACTGATTTGTACACAGCTGGTTTAAATACTTGATAAGCCACATGACAGAAAAAAACTAATGTTCTATTTAAAAATTGTATCTTGTTGGTCGTAACTCTTTGGGAAACAACTCAATAAACCATGTGCACAAACCCGCAGAAATTGTAACGTTTCTTATGTGGACCTACCTCAATAAACATTCCTGTCGCCTATTATTTTGTAAGCTACAGAGGCATACACTTTATCCACTTTTTCCACTCGTTCTGGAAACATCCCCCAGGGTATGGCTAAGCCGTGTCTCCACAGTGTCCTTTCTTTCAGGAGTGCTAGTTCTGCAAGTTTCGTAGGAGAGTTTCTATGAAGTTTGGAAAGTAGGAGACGAAGTACTGGCAGAAGTAAAGCTGTGAAGACGGGGCGTGACTCGTGTTTGGGTAGCTCAGTTGGTAGAGCACTTGCCCGCGAAAGGCAAAGGTTCCGAGTTCGAGTCTCGGTCCGGCACACAGTTTTAATCTACCAGGAAGTTTCGCATATCTGAAACACCCGTCTAAGAGGCGCGAACAATGATAATGAGTGATCACAATCTAGGACATGGAGTTAGTTAGTTACATATTCCATAGATCACTTGAACTATTTTTTTATCTGAATGATGTGGAACGAGTCAGTTTATAGGATACTTATAAATGATTGGTGTTAACGTTAATGAACACATTATTGTTTTTAGTCCTACTCATGCAGCAACTCCTTTCTGAGCTACTGACATCTTTAAAGATGGTGACAGAGATCATTTTTCCCTCTAGTGTTATACGCATGGACATGACAGTTTTTCTTAATTTGTGATGGATCATTTATGACGAATTATATTGGCTAACGTATGTACAGTGAAGGCACATTCAGAATGCCTAGTTCCTTGAAGAGGTACCTACAAGACGTCTGTAGATGTACACCACGTATTATTCTTAGTGCTCGCTTTTGGGCAATCAGTTCAAAATGCTTCAAATGGCTCTGAGCACTATGGGACTTAACTTCTTAGGTCATCAGTCCCCTAGAGCTCAGAACTACTTAAACCTAACTAACCTAAGGACATCACACAACACCCAGTCATCACGAGTCAGAGAAAATCCCTGACCCCGCTGGGAATCGAACCTAGGAACCCGGGCGCGGAAAGCGAAAACGCTACTGCACGACCACGAGCTGCGGACTTCACTTTTTTCCTAAGTGATGAGTTAACCCAGATAATTATTGCATAAGACATTACTGAGTGGAAATATGCAAACTATGTCAGAATGCTCATATGTTTGTTTCCAAGATTAGCAATTATAAGTAGCGTAAATGTACCTGAACCTAATTGTTTGAGAAGCTCATTAGTATGCTTCTTCCAGTTCAAGTTTTCATCAATATGTATACCCAAAAATTTGGAACTTTCTACCTTATTTACTGATTCTTGCTCATGTGCTGTATCAATTGTTAGTATGACTATCTGTTGCGCAGAAAGGAATGTAATGCGATTTTTCTAAATTTAAGGCCAATCCATTTTCAGAGAACCACTTAATAACCCACTGTTAAATATCAATCCACTAGGACCGTCCCGTCGCGCCTGCTTCGACACTGCAGCGCATTGCTAGTTGGAGCGCCTTTCCACTTGTACTCTGGGCTGCACTTGTTGTCCGTACCGCCATCGTCAGGTGGCGTGCGAGGTATGGATGTAGATGTAGATCCAGCAGACTCACACATGCACTTTCTTCTGACAATGCGTCACGCTGTTTCGGCAACGGTCTTATCGTGGGATGACGTCTGATACTTACCGTCTAAAGTCCCTTCGTGATTTGAAGGCAATCATATCTTTCGAAAGGAGACAGGAGGAGATGACGCCTGGCAAAGGATGAAACCGTTTGCGTACTACTCGCTGATTAATTTCTGCACAAAATTAACAACCAGTTTTGACAACGGTCCTCTACAATAAAAGACGACGCTGTTTGATTTGGTTTATTGATCTTCAAACACACCAAACTATGCTTTCACATTGATGCAGTTCACAGTGTAATGTTCGATAATTCCATAGGAACCACAGGTTGTTCATGATGGTTCAGCACAAATCTGGTTAAAAAGATAGTAAGTCGCCATATATTAATCCACGTTGCATTATCCACGCAAGTAATGAGTATTCAGAAGAACTGCATATCTTGATCTCCTAAGTCTATTTCTGATGTACACGAAAGATTCTTCAGCTCACATCTACTTAACCCTGATATCCCTGTATGTTTTAGAATTGGATGTATATATATGAGTGTGTACGTATGTTTCACATCTCGGTCTAAACCAATGGACCGATTTCAACCAAATTGGGAACACATATCCCTTACTGTCAGGTAACAGTCTGCGTCACAATAAGAACCACCTATCTACCATAGATCAAGAGATATGACGTCATAAGCAAATAGATGTGTAGAACATTTTCGCATCATGTACGGCGTTTAAAGTTATTAACTCTGTGCTACGAACTCCATTCGCAATAAACTTTGCAGGCAGTATCCACATATGGCGCTAGATGCACTTATAAAATTATGTAATGGTGCTATACATAGTTCGGGAGATATGACTCATAAACACTGAGGCGCTTGAAAAAAAGCCACACTGTGCATGACGTTTAAAATTATCGTTTATTTACTACTAACTCTAATCGCAAAATACACTATGTGATCAAAAGTATCCGGAAAATCCCAAAAACATACGTTTTTCATATTAGGCGCATTGTGCTGCGACCTACTGCAAGGTACTCCATATCAGAGACCTCAATACTCATTAGACATCGTGAGAGAGCAGACTGGGTCGCTCCGCGGAACTCACGGACTTCGAAAGTGACCAGGTGATGGGGGTGTTACTTGTGTCATACGTCCGTACGAGAGATTTCCACACTCCTAAACATCCCTAGGTGTACTGTTTTCGATGTAATAGTGAAGTGGAAACGTGAAGGCACACGTACATCACAAACCGTACATGCCGACCTCGTCTGTTGACTAACAGAGACCGCCGATAGTTGAAGAGGGTCGTAATGTGTAATAGACAGACATCTATCCAGACCATCACACAGGAATTCGAAACTGCATCAGGATCCACTGGTAGTACTATAAGAGTTAGGCGGGAGATGGGAAAACTTGGATTTCTCGGTCGAGCGTCTGCTCATAAGCCACACGTCACGCCGGTAAATACCGAACGACGCCTCACTTTGTGTAAGGAACGTAAACATTGGGCAAATGAATAGTGGAAAAACATTGTGTGCAGTGACGAATCACGGTACACAAAGTGGCGATCTGGTAGCAGGGTGTGGGTATGGCCAATGCCCGGTGAACGTCATCTGCTAGCATGTGTAGTGCCAACAGTAAAATTCGGAGGCGGTGCTGTTATGGTGTGGTCGTGTTTTTCCTGGAGGGTCCTGCATCCGTTGTTTTGCGTCGCACTATCACAAGACAGGCCTGCATTGATGTTTTGAGCACCTTCTTGCTTCCCACTGTTAAAGAGAAATTCGGGGATGGCGATTATCTTTCAACACGATCGAGCACCTGTTCATAATGCACTGCATATGACGGAGTGGTTACACGACAATAACATCCCTGTAATGGACCGGCCTCCACAGAGTCCTGACCTGAATCCTATAGAATACCTTTGGGATGTATTGCAGCGCCGACTTCGTGCCAGGCCTCACCGACTGACATCGATAGCTCTCCTCAGTGCAGCACTCCGTGAAGAATGGGCTGCCATTCCCCAAGAAACATTCCAGCACCTGACTGAACGTATGCCTGCGAGAGTGGAAGCTGCCATCAAGGCTAAGGGCTAAAGGTGGGCCAACACCGTATTGAATTCTAGCACTAACCGATGGAGGCCACCACCAACTTGTAAATTATTTTCAGCCAGGGGGCCGGGTACTCTTGATCACATAGTGTGTGTCTCACGCAGTACTCACGTATGGCGGTGAATGTGTCTACAGAATTGTGTCAGTGTATGACGCACACATCAGGAGATGTTGCCACATCATGCATAACGTTGAAAATGTATTACTTCATTGCTGGTATCTCTTTTCACAACATTTTTGTAGGCAGTATCCACATATGCCGCTGAATGTAGCTAAACAAATATAGTCAACATTAACAAAACCGACAGACTGCAGGGACGCATTCTTTACTGGAAATGGAAGAAAGGAAGTCCTATGGCCATGTGTCCGGAAACGGACGCATGAGTGCAACGACAGAAAATCGTCCCGAACGCATCTACGTCACAACAGATGTTCAAACTGGACTCCATGGGATTCCAGATGGTAGAGATAGTAACGACTGTCATGCAGGATACACATAACAGTACTTTGGCTTACAGCATGTTGACGGCAACTTGCCTGGAACTTGTACTAGGGTTCGTCTCAGTATCCTGTAGAATCCGACCCTCGATACCTGGTGTACGCAGAGTCCGTCACCTCCCCGCACGTTCGTCTGTCTGAAAGGACCCATGATCACACAAACGTCCAAAAAGAGCTTACAATGTTGTGTGATGTGGTTGGCGACTTTGAGGGTACTTGTGGTGTTGCCGTACTGCCTCTCAGCCGTTTCCATTTGCTTGGCCGTACACGAACACCGTCTCGGCTTGTTCCCGACGTAAATGCCGGACCATTCTGCTGCTTACAGCACGCTGCGTCAATGACACAACCTGCAACACACGACGAACACAGGGCACGTGGTAAGAGGAATTGTCATTCGTCAGCGACATATACCGTGCCAACGATACATTTCCGGACACATGTTCATAGAACATTTTCGCTCCACTTCAGTCAGGAATCTGTCCCTGCAGATTGTGGTTTTTATCAGTGTTAACACAGTATAATGTATTATCACCCGACGACACGAAGAAATATGGCACCATAAACACTTGAGATGAGTGAACATATGCCGTATCATGCATGAAGTCTAAATACACTACTGGCCATTAAAATTGCTACACCAAGAAGAAATGCAGATGATAAACGAGTATTTATTGGACAAGTATTTTATACTAGAACTGACGTGATTACATTTTCACGCAATTTGGGTGCATAGATCCTGAGAAATCAGTACCGAGAACAACCAACTCTGGCCATAATAACGGCCTTGATACGCCTGGGCATTGAGTCAAACAGAGCTTGGATGGCGTGTACAGGTACAGCTGCCCATGCAGCTTCAACACGATACCACAGTTCATCAAGAGTAGTGACTGGCGTGTTATGACGAGCCAGTTGCTCGGCCACCATTAACCAGACGTTTTCAACTGGTGAGAGATCTTGAGAATGTGGTGGCCAGGGCAGCAGTTGAACATTTTCTGTATCCAGAAAGGCCTGTACAGGACCTGCAACATGCGGTCTTCCATTATCCTGTTGAAATGTAGGGTTTCGCAGAGATCGAATGAAGGGTAGAGCCACGGGTCGTAACACATTTGAAATGTAACGTCCACTGTTCAAAGTGCCGTCAATGCGAACAAGAGGTGACCGAGACGTGTAACCAATGGCATCCCATACCATCAGGCCGGCTGTTTCGCCAGTATGGCAATGATGAATACACGCTTCCAATGTGCGTTCACCGCGATGTCGCCAAACACGGATGCGACCATCATGATTTTGTAAACAGAACCTGGATTCATCCGAGAAAACGATGTTTTGTCATTAACGCATCTAGGTTCGTCGTTGAGTACACCATCGCAGGCGCTCCTGTCTGTGATGCAGCGTCAAGGGTAACCGCAGCCATGGTCTCCGAGGTGATAGTCCATGCTGCTGCAAACGTCGTCGAACTGTTCGTGCAGATGGTTCTTGTCTTGCAAACGTCCCCATATGCTGACTCAGGGATCGAGACGTGGCTGCACGATCCGTTACAGCCATGCAGATAAGATGCCTGTCATCTCGACTGCTAGTGATACGAGGCCGTTGGGATCCAGCACGGCGTTCCATATTACGGTCCTGAACCCACCGTTTCCACATTCTTCTAACAGTCATTGATTCTCGACAACGCGAGCAGCAATGTCGCGATACGATGAACCGCAATCGCGATAGGTTACAATCCGACCTTTATTAAAGCCGGAAACGTGAATGTACACATTTCTCGTCCTTGCACGAGGCATCACAACAACGTTTCACCAGGCAACGCCGGCCAATTGCTGTTTGTGTATGAGAAATCGGTTGGAAACGATCCTCATATCAGCACGTTGTAGGTGTCGCCACCAGCGCCAACCTTGTGTGAATGCTCTGAAAAGCTAATCATTTGCATATCACAGCATCTTCTTCCTGTTTGTTAAATTTCGCGTCTGTAGCACGTCATCTTCGTGGTGTAGCAATTTTAATGGCCTCTAGTGTACATCTATTTTTTTTATTAAGAGACACCTACAGTCGAGTCGATTTAAGGAAATCCGTGACACATGGCAGCGCTTTTGACAGACTTCAACTGCGAAGCGCAAACAGCTGCAGGCGAAAGCAACAGCCATCTATGCAGCTATGAAGAGGCTTTGCAACAGAGACGTTTACAAAATCGAGTTGTGGACACGCGAAGCAGCTATATTTATACACTTGTGCATTCTGTATATTTCTTTGTACGACTGTTTCACAATTTCAAAAGGAGTTTTGTCCTGTGCATGGAAATATAATTATTTCGATATTACGCTACAAACGTAGTTAATTTTTTTTCCGTTTGTAAACGAAAATTCACAAAACAGATCCGCGGAAATGCCGGATTTGTCAGCTAGTATAAAGTAAAATGCCTTCGATATAGCGGCTTAATGAATTTCCACCCTACATTTCACGAGTCCATTTCGTTCGACCATTTCTCAAGAACTGACCGTGGTTCTCTGTTTTGAGTCACCGCTTTTCTGTTCTCGTTTTAATGTCGCAGTTTTCTGAACTCGCTCCTCATTTACAGCTTCACAGTTCGTGCTTCTAATACTCGTTTCTTCTTCTTCTTATGATTTTTCGGGTCTCGTTTTTGAGTTTTAAATCATGTATTCTTTTCCGATGACCAAAACGAGATCAAAGTTTCGGTTTTCAGATTTGTTTTCACTTTGTCTACTGCATTTTACTGCAGGAGTATGGACAGTGTCATTGATTTCATCACATGTTTTAGAACGTTGATCTGAAATATACTGTAAGAGAAAAAAAATCGATATACCGCGAAGGTGTTATCCAAATGAAACATGAATTGATAGATGTATTGTACGTGTAGAGGCAAACAAATGATTACAATTTCAGAAAAAAGTAAATGATTTATTGAAGAGAAGAGATTTGCCATCTGAGCAAGTCAATAACGCTTTCGTCCACCTCTAACCCTTATGAAAGCAGTTATTCGTCTTGTCACTGACTGAGAGACTTGCTGGATGTCCTGCTGAAGGATAACGTGCCAGATTCTGTCCAACTGCCTGGTTAGATCGTCAAAATCCCGAGATGGTTGGACTGCCCTGCCCATAATGCTCCAAACGTTCTCACTTGGGGAGAGATTCGGTGGCCTTGCTGGCAAAGGTAATGTTTAGCGAACACGAAGAAGTACAACAATCTCTAGCCCTGCGCGGTTCGGCCTTGTTGTTGATGTTGTTGTTGTGGTCTTCAGTCCTGAAACTGGTTTGATGCAGCTCTCCATGCTACTCTATCCTGTACAAGGTTCTTCATTTCCCAATACGTACTGCAGCCTACATCCTTCTGAATATGTTTAGTGTATTAATCTCTTGGTCTCCCTCTACGATTTTTACCCTCCATGCTGCCCTCCAATACTAAATTGGTGATCCCTTGAAGCCTCAGAACATGTCCTACCAACCGATCCCTTCTTCTTGTCAAGTTGTGCCACATACTCCTCTTCTCTCCAATCCTTTTCAATACTTCCTCATTAGTTACGTGATCTACCTATCTAATCTTCAGCATTCTTCTGTAGCACCACATTGCAAAAGCTTCTATTCTCTTCTTGTCCAAACTATTTATCGTCCATGTTTCACTTCCACACATCGTTACACTCCATACAAATACTTTCAAAAATGACTTCCTGACACTTAAATGTACACTCGATGTTAACAAATTTCTCTTCTTCAGAAACGCTTTCCTTCCCATTGCCAGTCTACATTTTATATCCTCTCTACTTCGACCATCTTCAGTTATTTTGCACCCCAAATAGCAAAACTCCTTTACTACTTTAAGTGTCTCATTTCCTAATCTAATTCCCTCAGCATCACTCGACTCAATTCGACTACATTCCATTATCCTCGTTTTGCTTTTGTTGATGTTCATCTTATATCCTCCCTTCAAGACACTGTCCATTCCGTTCAGCTGCTCTTCCAAGTCCTCTGCTGTCTCTGACAGAATAACAATGTCATCGGCGAACCTTAATGTTTTTATTTCTTCTCCATGGATTTTAATACCTACTCTGAACTTTTCTTTTGTTTCCTTTACTGCTTGCTCAATATACAGATTGAATAACATCGGGGAGAGGCTACAACCCTGTCTCACTCCCTTCCCAACCACTGCTTCCCTTTCATGTCCCATGAGACTTATAACTGCCATCTGGTTTCTATACAAATTGTAAATAGCCTTTCGCCCGCTGTATTTTACCCCTGCCACCTTCAGAATTTGAAAGAGAGTATTCCAATCAACATTTTCAAAAGCTTTCTCTAAGTCTACAAATGCTAGAAACGTCGGTTTGCCTTTTCTTAAACTAGCTTCTAAGGTAAGTCGTAGGGTCAGTATCGCCTCACGTGTTCCAGTATTTCTACGGAATCCAAACTGATCTTCCCCGAGGTTGGCTTATACCAGTTTTTCCATTTGTTTGTTACAGAATTCGCGTTAGTATTTTGCAGCCGTGACTTATTAAACTGGTAGTTCGCTAATTTTCACAGCTGTCAACGCCTGCTTTCCTTCGGCCTGATGTTGTTGAAATGTAAGCGCACGGTGGCCAGCCGTGGAGGACAACATAACGGGGAGCAGAGTATCGTCGATGTATCGCCGCGCTGTAAGGGTGCAGCGGGTGGCAACCGAAGCGGTCCTGCTATTAAACGAAATGACACCCCAGGGGATCGCTCCTGGCTGGCGGGCCGTATTGCGGGCGACAGGCAGGGTAGTGGCCCTCCGCTTTCCATGGCGTCTCCAGTCACGTCTTCGCTGGCCACCGAGGTTCAGTTGGAATAGGGAATCATCACTGAAGACAGTTCTACTCTAGTCATTGAGCTTCCGAGATGAAGATGTGTCTGGAGAAGCCTCTGACAGCGGTGACAGCCGCCATACGGCCGGAAAAACCAGCAGTGATCGCTTGGCATGCCATTTCTTTTCATTGCAGGATGCCTTTAATTGCTATCAGCGGCACCCTACAATGCTGTCCAGGAATGGCAGCGTAACAGGTCGAATCACCACACTGACGTTCAAATTTGTAATCAGGGTTGAGCCGTGCAGGCTCGTATCGATTGACCGATGGTGTGATCTTTGGGCTCGGCCATTTGACCTGGCTTTTGGCTGCGACGGGCGTGGGGGCTGGAGAGGGGACAGCTGGTGAGCCGCACGGCGCGTGAGAATCGGAGGCGAGCGTGGCTGAGCAGGACGGGGCACGACGCAGAGGCTGTGGTGTGTTTGACGTGTTTGCAAGACCGCACCTGGCTTCTAGTGTGGGAACTGGACTCGGCCACATTACCCGAATCGAGTCGTGTGGCCCTGATTTGGATCTGTAAAGGATTTTAGAAAAGATTTGTGTGTTTACTGTGTGCGGCGCCCTGTCCAGCTCGCCCGCTTGCTGTGGGTTCTGGGTCCTGCCGCCTCTGGTCTGGGTCCAGTGGGCCCCCCTTCTGCTACTTGAATTTGCCCGTGCCTACGTGACGTCACCTGTTTTGAAAGTGTCACGAAGGGGTGTATCTGGTGGTATTTTCTTTTGTGTTAAAAATATTTGTGATACCCATTATTGGTTAAACTTAATCTCATTATTGTAGTTTCCTTTTGGGAGCTTTACTGTGTATAGAATTTAATTAACTTGCAAGTCACTTAATGCTTGGTTAAAGATGAATGTTGCTATTTGAATAGGGCGGTTGCCCGTGCTTGTAAGTATTCTGAATTTTAAAGATAAAATTTTATTTGGCCAAAGAATAGTTGATAAAAGTGTTGTTGTTATAAACTGTGAATGTTGCTTATGTGGCCCGGCCTTCCCGCTCAACAGCAATTGGCTGATTAGGGTGGATAAACCACCACAAGGTTCGCGGGACAACAACGAGACTGCTCCTACTATCATACGAAATCGCACCACTGACCATAATTCCAGGTGTAGATGCAGTGCATCTGGGGCCCACGCAGGTTGGTTGCAAGTGCTCGCCTGGCCTCCTGCTAACCAACACACATCACTGACGCCTAGGCAGAACCAGATTTCATCAGAAAACACAACAGACCTCTTCTCTGTCCTCCAATGAGCTTTCGCTTCACACCACTGAAGTCGTAAACGCCTGTGGTTTGGAGTCGATGGGATAGACGCTACAAGACATATGGTTCGGAACTATCCTTGAAGTAAACAATATGTAAAGGTTCGATGTGTCAGTGTGGTGTCAACTGCTGCTCGAATTGCTGCTGCACACGCAGTACGGTACGCCAGAACCGCACGCCGGACACCGTTGTCTTCTCTGTCGGTAGTGCCACGTGCCCGCCCACAGCCAACACCGATTCAAAGGAAGGCCACGGCGCTTATTCGTGACATCACGTTAGCTAGGCACGGCCAACGCCAGGTCTGTTGCAGGCATACTCATAATGGTGGTGTCTCCCTCCCTGACACAGGAAAATGTGAAACTATTGGCGGTAGTTGACCAACACACATTGTCCTGAGAGATTTCTGCAATCTATTAATTGTGCAATTCATTACACTTCTTAACAAATAGTGTACTCCTGAAGTTAAATTTCCGCTATTTTAAGGACTGACGTACAAAAACAACTTCATGGTCCAGCAGCAACAGAATTAGTGCTTCTTTACCTTATTTGTAAATCTGAGGAAGTTACGTTTGTACTGGGTTGCTTTTACAAGAAACAATGAAGATATTGGTGCTCTTCTTTAGGTATCTTGGTTGACTATGGGGTGGGGAGCACTGAATGTTAATTAAATATCTTGCGATTGTACAACCGCGCGACCGCTACGGTCGCAGGTTCGAATCCTGCCTCGGGCATGGATGTGTGTGATGTCCTTAGGTTAGTTAGGTTTAAATAGTTCTAAGTTCTAGGGGACTGATGACCTTAGAAGTTAATTCTCATAGTGCTCAGAGCCATTTGAACCATTTTTTTGCGATTGTACACGTTGGGGGAGGGGGTGGGGGACAGAAGAAGAGGCAAAAGAGAGATACGTGTTTTATCAAATAAAATTTTTTATCTTATAAGGTTTCTCCTTTCTGTTGCAAGAGGGGAATACTTATCTTTTCTAATGTGCATGTTTAAAAAAGTTTAAGCTGAGCAGTATTTTCGATGTATGAAGCTATTTTGTTTCCTGTTTAGAATTCATTTCGTTGAAAACGACTGCAATCTAATGACTGGCAACAGTTCGACATGTACACATGTAAATTAGTTCACATTTCCAGTGACGATCTCAAACGAAAATAAATAAATAAATAAAAGGAACGAGTTCACTGTAAGGGGGTTGGGATAAGTTTCGATAACAATATGGATCAGGTAAATATAGTTTCTTGAATGTAAAATTTCCGAAGCTTGCAATGGGGCAAAGTATCTTCTCATATTGAACTCCGTTTGTTTCGACAGGATACAGTCATGCAGAACTATGATCTTCATTTGTACCTTTACGATAGTAAGAAAATCTTTCATCAAAATAAAACTTCAGAATCCAAAACAATACCAAACAGTCTGTCCAAAAATAAGAGATTTATAGTGATAAGCACGTCCAGGCGTTTCTGCCTGCAACAGACCTGGCGTTCGCCGTGCCTAGCTGACGTGACGTCACCAACAAACGGCGAGGCCTTCCTTTGAGTCGGTGTTGATAACGGCCGGTCTTCTTGCCACCGTACGTCCCCGTGGTGACCACCGGTGCCCGCATTCGTGTACTGTTGCTACATTCCTGCCAAGTCTTTCTGCAGTATCGCTGATGGAACATCCACCTTCCCGCCGCCATGTTACACGACTTCCTTCAAACTCAGTGAGGTGTTGATAATGGCACCTTAGCCGCCTTAAAGGCATTCGTGACTAACATCAACTCACAATGCCCAATCTCATGACGGTCACAAAGCCTGTTACAAGGAAACCTGATTTGCATCCTCATAGTCTACTGTCATGCGACCAGCGCCATATTTGAATGAACGTCACGTTGCAGATGGGCAAACACGACTACCAGCTTTCGTTCATCTCGCACAACTCTTTCTTGGTGTTGGCATCCTTCTTCCGTAGCGTATTACTTACACTTGTAAAAGCCGAGTTGAGGGAAGATCAGTATGGCAAAACACTTAGAAAATGTAACAGACCTACTAAAGTGTCTGCCTACACCACGCTTGTCCGTCCTGTTTTGGAGTACTGCTGCGCGGTGTGGGATCCTTACTAGGTAGGATTAACGGAGTACATCGAGAAGGTTCAAAGAAGAGCAACACGTTTTGTGTTATCGAGAAATAGGTGAGAGATTTTCACGGACATGACACACGATTTTGAGTGGACAACAAAGCACAAAGCCGTTTCTCGTTGCGGCGCGATATTCCCACGAAATTTCAGTCACCAACGTTTTCCTCCGAAGGCGAAAATATTTTGTTGAAGCTGATATGCGTATGTACAGATCTACAAAAGTGTCTGCCTACACCACGGGAGTACTGCTGCGCGGTGTGGGATCCTTACTAGGTAGGATTAACGGAGTACATCGAGAAGGTTCAAAGAAGAGCAACACGTTTTGTGTTATCGAGAAATAGGTGAGCGATTTTCACGGACATGACACACGATTTTGAGTGGACATCAAAGCACAAAGCCGTTTCTCGTTGCGGCGCGATATTCCCACGAAATATCAGTCACCAACGTTTTCCTCCGAATGCGAAAATATTTTGTTGAAGCCGATCTGCGTAGAGAGAAACGATCATCATAATATAATAAGGGAAATCACAGTTCGTACGGAAAGATGTAGGTGTTCATTTTCTCCCGCGCTCTGTTCCGGTGAGGAATAATAGTGAATTACTGTGAAGGTGGTTCGACACTTAAGTGTGATTCGCAGAGCATCCATGTAGAAGTAGATGTAGATGTAGTTGTAGATGTTTCCGGAGAAATGTTTGGACACATAGGACAATACCTAACCCTGCGACCTACCTAAGAAGATAATCCGAAGAAAGACAAAACTTACATTTAGAGGTTTAGAAAAGGCTTCTAACAACGTTGTGCGTAACACACTCGTTTAAATTCGTTATCAGTCAAAAATACGAGGGTCGGAAAGCTATGTAAATCTTCCGCAGAAGCCACAATGCGGTTGTAACAGTTTAAGGATGTGAAATGACAGCAATAACAGAGAAGTGACTGACACTGGATTATAGTCTACCCATGATGTTACTCAGTCTGTAAGTTGAGCAAACAGTAAACGGATCCAAGAAGAAATCGAGAAATGCAAAAACACTCAGGGAGAAGAAGCTGGTCCATTGCAATTTGTGGAGCACCTTCCTGGCACTCTCACACTCGCTAAACAAACCCTTGATGAATCTTCAGCCCTCATTTCAATCTTAGTTTTGCGATGAAACCAACCATGATATCGCTCCCAGACGGCCGGAAGAAAGGAGTATTGTCTCGAAAGCTGTGTAAACGGCGTCTTTCGTGCGTGAATCTCTCTTCCGTAGGATTCTTGTAAATACTTCAGTGTCAGGCATTTGCTCTCCCGAGGGCGAAATTTGTGCGCTCATTCCATCTCACCGCAGGCAGTCAGAAAAATTTCTTTTTGTATCCAGTATCTTTAGTCTGACAACTTTTCGAATAATTGGGAACCCACTATTCTCCACAAAAGGATGACGAGGTCATTAGAGACGGAGCAAAAGCTAGAACTGTGGAAATATGGGGAAGGAAATGTGCCCTGGTCTTTCAAAGGAACCAACTCCGTATTTGCCTCAAGGAATGTAACTAAACCAAGGGAAACTTTAACTTAATGGGCGGAAGTGGGTTTGAACCGCTGCCCTGTCTATGATGAGTTCACTGTGGTTAACCACAGCCCCACATACACCGGGAGAAAGCAGTAAGGACAAGATAAGAAGCACAAAATCCAATGCTATTTCGTCGAAACCTCGCATAGTGATACGATGGTTGCGCAAAAATACAGGTTATTTCTTAGAATAAAGAAGTAACAGCAGCCACCCACTGTTGATAACGCCGTTACCTGTTTCGAACCGCTACGTCCATCTTAAGGCGTCTGTCAACATTTGCAGTTACGTTATGACGCACTATCGTGCTCGTACGTATGCAAGTGGCATGAATTGCGTTTCGCCTGATTAGCATACAGCCCGCAGAACACGACTCTCTTGCAGGTCCTCTAACGCCTCTTTAGCACAGGCGTTTGACTACAAAATCGTTACAAGGGACCACCAGAGAACGCTGCGCTGTGTGGCAACCAGCCCAGAGGTATGTTAATACCACCATACATCGGGAAACACATTATTAGAGGTGAGACAGTCCTTAATTCTTATAAATTCAAATTTATTAGAATAACTACCATTTCAGTAATGTTACCACTCTCACTTGTACCTAAGACAATCTCCGCAATTGTGTCTGATAACTTATTCAGAAATCCTTAGTCAAAACTAATTTTTTTGTGAATAAGGGTGTTTGAGAGAATATGTGGATTCTCATAGTTCTGTGATAAAGCGAAGTATTCATTCTCTCTTAAATGTTTTCCAACCACCTATCACCCGTCATTTGCGCCTAAACTAGTTAATGAACGAATGAGGTAGAAAAACTTTGATCCCTTCACTTTCTTGTTTGTATTTTGCTGTCATATTTATTTTTATCAATCCAATTTTCTGCATAGTTTTATAAAATTTGATTTTTGTGTCTTCTCTTTTTTGTCAATCTTTCTGTTTATTGTTCCACAATTACATGTAATTTGTACATGATCCGTCTTAAAGACGGATCCGAAATCTACCGACAAAATTTCCAAGGCTGTTCAGAGATATTTCCTGAGTATTTTGGTGTGAGGAATCGATGCCTCCAGTGGCTCGTTTCAAAGTAGTAATGTCATTATGGCTTACTGGGTTTGTTACCCCACTTACCTTTGATTCTGTGAAAATACAAAATACTTTCGCAACAGTGAAAAAGCCTGCAACATACACTTACCCAGACGTACAACAACTAACGCGGAGTAAAACAACAACTCTCAGACGAAACAAGTACGCTGTGATGTGGTTGGCGTTGTTCTGCGCTTGATCTGTTTTCAGTGAACCAATGTATTCGAGGCGCGTGTCAGCCAACTCTTCGCCACTTAGCCTACCAGCACTGCCGTGTACCATTCTTAACGTACAACTAACAGTGCCGGAAAAACACACCCGTAAGATAACCGAGCAGCACTGACTGCAAGATTGAGACGAAGAGTAAAGTGGTCATTAGTGCTGTCAACAAAAGGAACCTTGATAGAAGGAACAAGGTTGTTTGCAAACTTAAGACACGAGGCAAACCGTCGTCATTAGCAGTGTAATACATATGTCAGTGTAAATGAGGCTAAGAATTCAAACAAAGTGTAATTGCTCTGCAACGAGGCTCCAGTGACCAGGAATTTCTTATACCGACATATTCAGAAAACATCCCTGAACAACTTCCAAAAATTTGTCGGTAGAGTTGGTGTTCACCTGCATATCATTATTATTATCCACGCTTGGGCGCTGGTGGAGCAGACGATGTACGTGGGATATTTTCAAAGTTTTTTTTTAGCCTTTCTTCGTGCTCATATACTTTCATTCTATGAGAATGCGTTCTTTCCATTTGCTCAGACGAAATCTTCTTCGACCTTTCTGCCAGACCAAGTGTCGAGTCTGTATTTTCTGCCTTAATTTCTCCGAGTGGTTTATCTTTTATTATCTCCATAGTACTTTCGCCTGCCTTTTCTATGTATCCGAAAACTTTTTAAAGTTTTCAATTTCTGTATCTGCTCTTAGTCTCTTAATTCCTTCCTCCGTTTAACGTGGTCTCAATCTATCTTTTGGATTTTTTCAATTTCTCTCTTTCTGTTTAAAAAGAGTGTTTCAGCCACGTAAAGACACTCCCGTTCGATGAATGTGTTGTATTGTCTCAGTCTGGCATATTTTGAGATACATTTTTGTGATGGATATATTTTGTAAATCTGAAAGCTGTTCCCATTTTGTGGCACCGAATTTCATAACTGATCTTAGCCAAGCAATAAGTTTCAGCAAACGCAGTCATCAATATAACATAACACAATAGAAGGAGTGATACTCGAGGAATCTCTTCAGTTTCGATTTGAAAGGGCGTGGGTTGCTGCTAACGTTTTTGAATTCGTGTGGTAGCTTGTCGAAAATGGATGCAGCAGTTTGCTGCACACCTTTCCGCGCAAGAGTTAATTCCGATCCAAATGCAGGTTGGATTTCTGCCGAGTATTAACTAAGTGAGAGCTGCGTATTCTTGGGAATAAGCCTATATTATTAACAAGAAACGACAGTGAAGAATATATATATATTGAGAGGCCAATGTAAAAATACCCAGACTAGTGAACAGGGCTCGACATAAGGTTTTTCTAACTTAAACCACTTATTGCCCGGACGGCCCGTGTCTGAGCCAAAAATATTCTTTTAGAATGGGAAGAGTTACCCCAAAATATAATACCATACGACATAAGCGAATGAAAATAAGCAAAGTATACTAATTTTCGTGTCGAATGATCACTCACTTCACATATCGTTCGAATAGTAAAAATGGCAGCATTAATTCTTTGAACAAGATCCTGAACGTGGGCTTTCCACGACGGTTTACTGTCTGTCTGAATACCTAGAAATTTGAACTGTACAGTTTCACTTATTATATGCCCATTCTGTGAAATTAAAACGTCGGGTTTTGTTGAATCTGTGTTAGAAACTCTACAAACTGAGTCTTACTGTGATTTAGCTTTAGTTTATTTTCTACAAGCCATGAACTTATGAACTGCACTGTTTGAAATCTAGCCATTGCTGCACACAACATCCTTTACTACCAAGCTAGTGTCACCAGCAAACAGAAATATTTAAGAGTTACCTGTAATACAAGAGGGCATATCATTTATATAAATAAGTAACAGGAGTGGCCCCAACACTGATCCCTGGGGCACGCCCCATTTGACAGTACCCCTCTCAGACCCCACATCACAGCCATTCTCAACACTGTGAATAATGACCTTTCGTTGTATGTTGTTAAAGTAAGAGATGAACCAGTTGTGAGCCACTTCCCGTATTCTGTAACGGTCCAACTATTGAAGCAAAATTTTGTGATCAACACAATTAAACGCCATAGTTAAATAAAAAAAATATGCCTAGCGATCGAAACCTTTTGTTTAACCCATCCAGTATCTCACAAAGAAAAGAGAATATAACGTTTTCAGTTGTTAACCGACTTCTGGAGCCGAACTGTACATTTGATAGAAATTATGTTATATAAAATGATCAATTATCTTTATATACACAGCTATTTCAACAACTTTAGCAACCCTGCTGGCATAGAAATAGGCCTAAAATTGTGTGAATTATCCCTTTCTCCTTTTTTTTAAATATTTGAACTGAGTAACTTTCTCGTGTTTGCCTAGCTGGGTTTTGGAATTTTTGGTCCCAGGCACATGCTAGATGTGTATTTTGTTTTTACAAATGATGTATGAAGCTCTGTTCTTTGTCTTCTTTCTTTAAGCATTCTTACTTATTTTTGTTCTGTTTGAATACCCTGACGTAATATGGGACAGTTAAGCGAAAAGTAGACATATGGAAAAAAGTAAGCATATTGTTTATTATTTGAAAAGTGATCGCCATTGCTGTTAATACATTTATCCCTGTGTGAGGCAAGCGGTCAGACCCTTCATGGAAAAATATTTGTGGGTGTATTCGGAACCATATTTGCTCCCAGACGGGCAGCACTTCGTCCGAAGCAAATCGATGGTCACAAATGTCATTCTGTTGGTCTCAAACAATGTGGAGATCGAAGATTTGCTTTGGACAAAGAGCTACGCGCCTGGAACTGCGATAAATGTATTGACAGTTATGGCGACTACTTTTGAAATAATAAACAATTTATTCAGGGAACACGCTATTAGTGGTGAGCCAGTCCTTACTGCTTGTTAATTCAAATTTACTATAATAAGCGACATTTCACTAATATTACCACTCTCACTAGTATCTGAGACAACTAGTATCCCCAACACTATCACATAAATGGCCGGCCGTTGTGGCCAAGCGGTTCTAGGCGCTTCAGTCTGGAACCGCGCGACCGCTACGGTCACAGGTTCGAATCCTGCCTCCGGCATGGATGTGTGTGATGTCCTTAGGTTAGTTAGGTTTAAGTGCTTCTAAGTTCTAGGGGACTGATGATCTCAGAAGTTAAGTTCCATGGTGCTTAGAGCCTTTTGAACCATTTGATTTATCACATAAATCATTCAGTAATGCTTAGTCAAAACTAAAATTCAAGCGAATAGTGAGTTTTAGAGAATATTTGGACTTCCATCTGTCTCATTTTCGTTTGACTGCCCCTTATGGAATCACCAGGTCGTCTGCAAAACCAAAGCAGTCTATCCAAATATTCATTCTTCCTAATTTGTTTGGTTTGTCTGATTGTAGCTCAGATTTTAATTTATACCACTCTTGGATTGCTTTTGAAAGACAAATCTGAAGAGTAATGGAGAAAGCCATTTTCCTTGTCTCACTACTGTTTTAATTTCAGTTTTTTCCTAAATTCCTCCCCCGAATTTTACCATATGTTGTGTACAATTTAGTGTTTCACTATTAAGTGTAAATCACTTTTATGAGGGTTGCCCAGAAAGTAATGCACCGCATTTTCTTCTTCAAGAATTCTTCATTGAACATAATAAGAATTGCACTCACGAAAGATAGGTGTTTTATCTACATGCCCTATTTTTCCACGTTATCACATTCTGTTCTATGGCCTTCCTCCAGCGCGAAACGAGGGTGTGTACGCTCTGTCGGTACCAGTTCTTATCCTGGTAGCGGAGCCAGTGCTTCACTGTGTGAATCACCTCCTCGTCGTCCTCGAAATGTCTTCCACGAATGGCATCCTTTAATGGTCAGAACAGGCAGAAGTCCGAACAGGCTAGATCAGGGCTGTAGGGTGGATGGGGTAACGCTGTCCAACCTTGTTTTGCGATGTATTCAGCAGTCCTCAGACTTGTGTGGGGCCGAGCGTAATCGGGTAGCAGCAAAACATCTCCTGGGTTACTGTGTAACCGAAGTCACCATAAGCGCGCCTTGAGTTTTGTTAATGTGTTGAAATACGCTTCTGAATTAATGGTACACCCTGTTGGCATCACATCAATGAGAATAACACCTTCACAGTTCCAGAACACGGTGATCATGACCTTCTCGTCAGAAGCAGCTGCTTTGAATTTTTTCTTCTGTAGGAAGTTGGAATGGCGCCATTCCATCGACTGTCGTTTTGTTTAGAGCTAGACATGTGTGAATCACCTCCTTTGTAGACTTCGAGAAAGTTTTTGACAAGGTTGACTGGAATACTCTCTTTCAAATTCTGAAGGTGGAAGGGGTAAAATACAGGGAGCGAAAGGCTATTTACAATTTGTACAGAAACCAGATGGAAGTTATAAGAGTCGAGGGGCATGAAAGGGAAGCAGTGGTTGGGAAAGGAGTGAGACAGGGTTGTAGACTATTCCCGATGTTATTCAATCTGTATACTGAGCAAGCAGTAAAGGAAACAAAAGAAAAATTCGTAGTTGGTATTAAAATCCATGGAGAAGAAATAAAAACTTTGAGGTTCGCTGATGACATTGTAATTCTGTCAGAGACAGCAAAGGACTTGGAAGAGCAGTTGAACGAAATGGACAGTGTCTTGAAAGAAGGATATAAGATGAACATCAACAAAAGCAAAACGAGGATCATGAAATGTAGATGAATTAAGTCAGGTGATGCTAAGGGAATTAGATTAGGAAAGGAGACACTTAAAGTAGTAAAGGAGTTTTGCTATTTGGGGAGCAAAATTACTGATGATGGTCGAAGTAGAGAGGATACAAAATGTAGACTTGCGATGGCAAGGAAACCGTTTCTGAAGAAGAGGAATTTGTTAACATCGAGTATAGATTTAAATGTCAGGAAGTCGTTTCTGAAAGTATTTGCATGGAGTGTAGCCATGTATGAAAGTGAAACATGGACGATAAATAGTTTGGACAAGAAGAGAATAGAAGCTTTCGAAATGTTTTGCTACAGAAGAATGCTGAAGATTAGATGGGTAGATAACGAAACTAATGAGGAGGTATTGAATAGAATAGGGGAGAAGAGGAGTTTGTGGCACAACATGACAAGAAGAAGGGACCGGTTGGTAGGACATGTTCTGAGGCATCAAGAGATCACAAATTTAGCATTGGAGGGCAGCGTGGAGGGTGAAAATCATAGAGGGAGACCAAGAGATGAATACACTAAGCAGATTCAGAAGGATGTAGGTTGCAGTAAGTACTCAGAGATAAAGAAGCTTAGCACAGGATAGAGTAGCAAGGGGAGCTGCATCAAACCAGTCTCAGGACTGAAGACCACCACAGCAACAACAACAACAGAAATGGTGAACCCAGGTTTCATCACCTGCCACAATCCGGGACATGAAGGCCTCCCCTTCAGTTTCAAAACATAGTAACAAATCTTGCACACACTTTTGAATATCCAAGAGTCGCGGATAACTGCATCCACACTTCCTTTTGACAGATGTAGCGCCAACTGCTTAGTCGTAACGCTTACGTCCTCGCGAATGACACAGCAGCTCCCTGCAACAGGTGTGACAGCCGTGGATGGTCTCCCAGACCGCTGCAAATAGTGGGGATCCGCCGAACAGCGTTCGGCTGACGTAATCCTCCGCGCCCAACGAGTAACTGTACTTCTGTCGACAGCAGATGCCCCATAGACTTTGCAGAAGCGTTTTTGAATATTCCCTGCACTTCCTTTCTCTGCAGTGAGAAATTCAATGACGGCACGTTGCTTGTAACGTACATCACCTACACACGCCATTTTGAAACTGTCCTACAGCTACACTCTCTGTTGGAAGAGAAAAAACTTGGCGCGCTCATTCAGGAGACTTCAAATAATACATGCGCAACGTTTAAAAACCTTAGCACTGTTGTCGGCTGAGAAAAAAAATCGGTGCATTGCTTTCTGGGCAACCCCCGTATTGGCTCGTGTCGCACCCCAGATGCTTCGAAGAGGGTATGAAATCCTTATTAGTAGCATGAATCAGCCTCTGCCATGCACTGAAAAATGGCATGACGGACGCGAATGTAGATACAGACCCTTCGCGAAGTGACGTCAGATATGAATCCGCTCTAAATCTTCGGGTGCTTCTTTTCCTTTTGACCTGATCGCCGCAGTTGTTAGTAAGATCGGTATTACACTATCACATTTCTTTGAGAAACATTTGGTCAAAGATATGATCAAATATTTCTTTTTATAAAGATCTTTGACGTGGTGCTAAGAAGGGTAATATACTGTCATCATATTTTTCGTCAAAGTTCAAGATGGTAGACAACAACAACTTGTTATTAACCGCAGCAGTTGCATGCGGCACAATTGCACGTTGTGCACATTTGGAAGAGAATATGGGGCAAACGTACCTGGGCGAAGCTGTAGGTTTCACGACGAGACGATAAAAGCATACAACAAAACTTGTTACGAAAGCTTGTAGTGGACGATTTCAAGTCTTACATAAATTACTTAAGAATGGACGCGCATACATTTTAATATTTGCTGAGTGAAGTGTATCTCATATCACAAAGCACAATATTCACTTAAAAACTGCTATATCTGCAGAAGGCTGGCTCACAGTAACACTCCGATTCCTTACTACAGGAGAGATATACTACTCTTACAGTACAGCACTCGAATACCGTAGTGCACATTAACGAAAATAATACCTGAAACGTCTGAAACAATTTATAAAGCAGTAAGGGACCACTATCTGAAAGTAAATAATTGTTACGTGAGGCATCCTCAGTACAAAATATATAAATACAATATATATATATATATATATATATATATATATATATATATATATATATATATATATATATATATACCATTAAAATTGCTACACCAAGAAGAAATGCAGATGATAAACGGGTATTCATTGGACAAATATATTATACTACAACTGACATGTCATTACATTTTCACGCATTTTGGGTGCATAGATCCTGAGAAATCAGTACCCAGAGCAACCACCTCTGGCCGTGATAACGGCCTCGATACGCCTGGGCATTGAGTCAAACAGAGCTTGGGGATGGCGTGCATAGGTACAGCTGCCCATGCAGCTTCAACACGATACCACTGTTCATCAACAGTAGTGACTGGCGTGTTGTGACGAGCCAGTTGCTCGGCCACCACTGACCAGACGTTTCCAATTGGGCAGCAGTCGAAGATTTTCTGTATCCAGAAAGGCCCGTACAGGACCTGCAACATGCGGTCATGCATTATCCTGCTGAAATGTAGGGTTTCGCAGGGATCGAATGAAGGGTAGAGCCACGGGTCGCAACACATCTGAAATGTAACGTCCACTGTTCAAATTGTGCTCACTGCGAGCAAGAGGTGACCGAGACGTGTAACCAATGACACCCCATACCATCACGCCGGGTGATACGCCAGTATGACGATGACGAATACACTCTTCCAATGTGCGTTGACCGCGACGTCGCCAAACACGGATGCGGCCATCATGATGCTGTAAACAGAACCTGGATTCATCCGAAAAAATGACGTTTTGCCATTCGTGCACCCAGATTCGTCGTTGAGTACAGCATCGCAGGCGCTCCTGTCTGTGATGCAGCGTCAAGGGTAACCGCAGCCGTGGTCTCCGAGCTGATAGTCCATGCTGCTGCAGATGTCGTCGAACTGTTCGTGCAGATGGTTGTTGTCCTGCAAACGTCCCCATCTGTTGATTCAGGGATCGAGACGTGGCTGCACGATCCGTTGCCATGCGGATAAGATGCCTGTCATCTCGACTGCTAGTAATACGAGGCCTTTGGGATCCAACCCGGCGTTCCGTATTACCCTCCTGAACCCACCCATTCCATATTCTGCTAACAGTCATTGGATCTCGACCAAGGCGAGCAGCAATGTCGCGATACGATAAACCGCAATCGCGATAGTCTACAATCCGACCTTTATCAAAGGCGGAAACGTGATGCTACGCATTTCTCCTCCTTACACGAGACATCACAACATTTGACCAGGCAACGCCGGTCAACTGCTGATTGTGTATGAGAAATCGGTTGGAAACTTTCGTCATGTCAGCATGTTGTAGGTGTCGCCACCGGTGCCAATCTTGTGTGAATGCTCTGAGAAGCTAATCATTTGCATATCACAGCATCTTCTTCTTGTCGGTTAAATTTCGCTTCTGTAGCTCGTCATCTTCGTGGTGTAGCAATTTTTATGGCCAGTAGTATATATATATATGGTATCCTCTTGTATGCCACCTTGCTGGAAAGCAGGCTGGGTATACCCAGAGGTAGACGGTTGTGGCTGTGGAACTGTCGCATTCAGCAAATCCCACCTGTCCATCCGTCAGGTACCGATTCAGCCCCTGCATAGAGCACGTTGCGAATGCTTTACCACCCACAGCTTCCATCTCCGGCAGTTCAGCTGCGATGTGGGTGGCAAAGGCACTGTACCGGCCTTCTCGCGCAGGCTGCGGCTAATTTCTGTTCAGAGCAGCCACAGCCTTCAACTTTCCGGTGGCCTGGACAGTAACGTCAGTTGCACCTTTTCTTCTCTTTGTGGGAGGCCGCTCATGAGGCTGGGGCTGTCGCTCACTGCATGTGACATCAGCCTCTTCTTGATCCCGCATTTGGTGCTATAAAATAGAAATGAAAGCCATTAGTTTCATACTGCCTTACACATACATAAATCTTATTTACAGGTACCGACAAGTAGAGAAGAGTGAGAGCAAATTGTAAATGATTTCGAAGAGATGTGGAGCTGTTATAACAC